>NC_091696.1:13445000-15945000 GCF_041296265.1 Equus caballus
TAGTGCAACATTTTCTAATAATGTTTCATAATAGTTATTCATGTATCTATGTTATCTATCTGTAGATTAAAAGGTAGAAGATTAAAAAGTAGTGGATAATATATAAATGCATGGGCTAATTATTAGTTGAGTAAACTGAATATACATGTCGATTCTTGTAGAGTAAAAATAAACTGTTATTTCTCTCTTTAGACCATTTCCAGGACTTGTGATTAATAACCGTGAGTATTTCATGAAGTCTTTTTGTTTTTCTTCCTTTCTGGGATGTGCGAGGTTGTGGGGGGCATGCACACACACACTTAGTTCACAGAGTGTGCTGTTTCACTTCACCTCCGGCAGTAACCATGCAAAGCCATTGTTTGAGCTTCAATGTAGAGCGCCAGGCATTTTCTAGATGTAAGATTGGACAAGTTGCTTAGCTTCTTTTTATCTCAGGTTACTCGTGCATAAAATGGTAGGGATGTTAGTACCCATTTGGGGAGTTTTAGAAGATTTCAAGTGACTCATTAGTCAAGCATCTGAAACGGAGATCAGCAAGTTCCTGTCTGCGTTTTAAATAAAGTTTTATTAGAAGAACACTGCCAGGCCCATTTGCTGATGGTGGAGTGGAGAAGTTGGAAAAAAGACTGTGACCTGCAACCCTGAAATATTTGCTAAGTGGCTTTTGACATAAAGGTTTATTGATCTCCTAACCTAGAACAATGCCTGCGCTAAAGTATGTTCTCAGTAAATACAATGTGTTTGTTGTTAGTACTACTATTCTTACTTTCGCTATTATTGTGTGATCGTTTCTGTGCTGGAGTAAGTGGGCCTTTTATGTGATCTAGCCTTCTTCTGTTCATACTGAAGCATAGTGTCTGGCACGCATTGGGCTCTAAGATATTGTTGCATGAGAAAATGTAAGTGTTCTTCCAGTTCCCAGATGTTCAGATCATTTTAAATAGTGTTTTTAGCAAAACATAGTATGTTTTATGCTGTTCTGTTCACTTTATTATTAAAAATTTTCAAAAACGGGAATTATCCTTTTCTAATACCGTTAGCATTTCACTCTTTTTTCCAGTTGGCATTATTATTCTGCCCAGGGAAAACCCATCGCAGTGAGTGCTCACGTCTGCAGTTCACTCACTGGGGAGCGTGGGCCTTTTTGACCCCGTGTTCAGGAGTGTTCAGTGACCGTTGAGCAGCAGAGCCCTGTTGCGTTGGTTTGCCTCCCTGGCCTGAGAAATCATGCGGTTCTTAGACTTGCTCCGTGCTGCTCGCACTGTTGACCTTGTTCTTTGATCTTGCTCTTTGTGTCATGGATTTGGTTACTCTCTTCTGCTTGCAAGTTTTGAGTTTTACTTTATCATAAAATTTATTGGTTTGCTTGTATCCCCAAAACCAGGAGTTCTTTTTTCAAAGATTCTGTTTTTAGTATACTGTTGGTCTTGGCCAAGTGTGTTAGTATCTGGTGATGTCAGTCATGGAAGAGAGGTGTACCTTGCTTCACGGATTTTGAGTCATCTTTGTGACATTTACCTTTAATCACACCAAGGAACTTTGTTATTTAAGAAATCCCATGATAATTTTTTTCTGTGAGTATTTTTTTTATTAATCCCAATTCTTCTGTCTCCTGTGTAATTTCAGTTTCAAGGAACATTATATTTTAAGCCTCCCTGCCCCCTTACTTTATGTTTAAAATGTTCAGTTTTGTTCTCATCTTTGTGTAGTAGTCTATAATAGGATTTTATGGCAATCATTATTATGTTTTTAAAGTTCTTTTCGTTTAAAACTTTTTAAATTGAGGTAACATTGGTCTATAACATTATATGAATTTCAGTTCTACATCATTACATTTTGAATTCTGTATAGATTACATCATGTTCACCACCCAAAGACCAGTTACAATCCATCTCCACACACATGTGAATCACCCCTTTCACCCTCTCCCTCCCCTCTTCCCCATCTCTGTCTCTATGTTCTTGTTTGTTGTTGTTTTTATCTTCTACTTATGAGTGAGATCATACAGTATTTGACTTTCTCCCTCTGACTTATTTCGCTTAGCATAATACCCTCAAGGTCCATCCATGTTGTCACAAATAGCCGGATTTCATCATTTCTTATGGCCGAGTCATATTCCATTGTGTGTATATACCACACTCTCTTTATCCTTTCGTCCCTTGATGGGCACCTGGGTTGCTTCCAAGTCTTGGCTATTGTGAATAAGGCTGCAGTGAACATAGGGGTGCATGTATCTTTATGCATTTGTGTTTTCATGTTCTTTGGATAAATACCCAGCAGTGGAATAGCTGGATCCTGTGGTATTTCTATTCTTAACTTTCTGAGGATACTCCATACTGTTTTCCATAGTGGCTGCAGCAGTTTGCACTCCCACCAGCAGTGTATGAGAGTTCCCTTCTCTCCACACCCTCTCCAGCACTTGTTATTTCTTGTCCTGTTAATTATAACCATTCTGATGGGTATAAGGTGATCTCTCATTTTTTTTTATCTTTTTTTATTGAGTTATTGATAGGTTACAATCTTGTGAAATTTCAATTGTACATTAATGTTTGTCAGTCATGTTGTAGGTGCACCACTTCACCCTTTGTGCCAACCCCCCACCCCACCTTTCCCCTGGTACCCACTAAACTGTTCTTAGTCCGTAATTTTAAATTCCTCATATGAGTGGAGTCATACACAGATTATCTTTCTCTCGCTGGCTTATTTCACTCAACATAATTCTCTCAAGGTCCATCCATGTTATTGCAAATGGAATGATTTTGTTCTGTTTTGCAGCTGAGTAGTATTCCATTGTATATATGTACCACATCTTCTTTATCCATTCATCTGTTGCTGGATACTTAGGTTGCTTCCACGTCTTGGCTATTGTAAACAGTGCTGCAATAAACATTGGGGTGCACAGGACTTTTGGGATTGCTGACTTCAAGCTCTTTGGATAAATAGCCAGTAGTGGGATGGCTGGATCGTATGGTAGTTCTATTTTTAATTTTTTGAGGAATCTCCATACTGTTTTCCATAGTGGCTGCACCAGTTTGCATTCCCACCAGCAGTGTATGAGGGTTCCTTTTTCTCCGCAACCTCTCCAACATTTGTTGCTATTAGTTTTAGATATTTTTGTCATTCTAACGGGTGTAAGGTGATATCTTAGTGTGGTTTTGATTTGCATTTCCCTGATGATGAGCGATGATGAGCATCTTTTCATGTGCCTATTGGCCATCAGTATATCTTCTTTGGAGAAATGTCTGTTCATGTCTCCAGCCCATTTTTTGATTGGGTTGTTTGATGTTTTGTTGTTGAGTTGCGAGAGTTCTTTATATATTATGGATATTAAGCCTTTGTCAGATATATGACTTGCAAATATTTTTTCCCAGTTAGTGGGTTGTTTTTTTGTTTCAGTCCTGTTTTCATTTGCCTTGAAGAAGCTCTTTAATCTGATGAAGTCCCATTTGTTTATTCTTAGTTTTATTCATTTATTCTTAGTTTATTCATTAGTTTTGATTTGCATCTCCCTAATAATTAGTGATGTTGAACATTTTTTCATGTGCTTGTTGACCATCTGTATATCCTCTTTGGAAAAATGTCTGTTCAGATCTTTTGCCCATTTTTTAATTGGGTTTTTTGTTGTTGAGATTATGGTGATTATTATGAATTAGTTATTTTGATAGAACATATCAGAACTCTTAATGTTTGTTCCTCTCTTGTCCTAAGGAAAATAGTGCCTGTTATAGCAAAGTTGGAGCATCACAATAGAGAACGTGTGTGAAAATGCTTTTCAAATGTAACAGCATATCATTAAATTATTACTTGAATCTGCTTTGTTTTCAGAGTTGGTTGATCAGAATGAGTCAGAAGGCCCCGTGATACCAGGTAAGTTAAGCAGGGTGAGACATAGAAGTACTCCTACTTTTTCGAGGAAACGGCTCACAGACTTGCCTGGCCTCACATCCTTATGTTTGCCTCACTGTGAGGACAGTCACCCACACGCATGCGCACACTTAGACTTCGTTTCTTTGACTCTTGTGTTTGAAAGCCTGTATAAGCTCAAGCTGTAGGACCTAATTGAGAGCCATGGACACGTGCCATCTGATCCCACTGTCCCAGGTCAGGGGTACACTCAGAAACCCCAGGACAAATGGCCTAGAATGTAACTTTTGAGTGAGAAGTTCAGTTGTCTTTTTAACTTTTTACTCTTTATGCCATTGGTTTCTAATGGTTGCTGTACACCAAATTGTGTTGGGTGGCAATGCATGTACTGTGGTTTAGAAAAGTGTTTAGGCCTCCTACTATGCTTCATTGAAAGTAATGAAAGGCTTTTATTGAAAGGGAGCCCACAGAAGGAAATAAGGAGAAGACATGAAGAAGGAACTTCTTAGTTTCATGTTAGAGCTCTCATAATTAAGATCGTTGTTTAACACCTTGGCTGTGTAAGCTAACCACGTATTTCAGAAAAGTAGACTTTTGAAAATCTAGTTAAGTGATTGTGTGTGTTAGCCCAAGACTCTTTGGCTGTTGCTTCATCCTAGAATGGGCTCTGTGCACGGTGTCTGGAGGGCCTTCTCTCTTCCTCCTTCTAGGCACTTAGAGAATTGACAGCAACTTTTGAACAGTGTTAAAGTAAATCTTCATGTGTTTCTTTTCAGAATCAGCTGAGCCAAGCCAGTTAGAAGTTCCTGCAACAGAAGGTAAAGAGGGGAGTCTGGTTGCCAAAAGCTGAAGTTCCTTAAGACTTTTATTAGAAGAGAAGACTGTGTGTTTTTTAAAGCCGCTTACCTAGAACTGTGTGTGTGGTAGTTTTCTTCTTTTGTTTCTGGGTGAATTCGGTTTGTAGTTTATGCCCAGAAACGTGTTCAGAGGTGACTCGTGGGTTCTTTTGCTCCATTTTCCCCAGATGACTCTTAATAAATTCTCAAACAGCTGGAGACTGTGTCTAACCTAGATAGTGTGGGTCCTTTAAACACGTAAGTTATAAGAGGTTTGTTACTTTGAAAACATAAGTAACAAAATTTAGAACTTATTGCTAGAGAAGCATTGTTGTCTCTGAAAATATTGTTGTCTCTGAAAATGTTATCATTGTTAGTATCTTGTAATTCCTATTAAATCATTTTATAGTAAATAGTTTGGTAACGGGATTTATAATTGAGCAGATTTGCCTTAATAGTGCAATTAATCGGTTCCCTTCTGTTTTTCTTGATAGAAATAAAGGAGACTGATGGAAACTCTCAGATCAAGCAAGAGCCAGACCCTACGTGGTAGACCTCTTCCCTCCTAGGGTAAATCAGCTTCTGTGTCCGGGATGCCATGCAGTGTCCGGCTGCACCACCTGTGTACTCATAAGCTATTGTTTTCCCCCTGCTTTGCCCATGAATGATGGCCCTGCTTTCATGGCATTTGAGCTCCAAATCTAAGCCATACTGGACCATTTGAGCTAGAAGATTCAAGTAGAGAATTTTCCTTGGGTCAATATGTGTCTGTCAGTCAAAGATATAAAAGCACTTTTGCCTTCAAAGGAAATTGCTTTGTTTCTAATCTCCAGGGTAAACCTTTTCCTCATCATTGGAATTCACTGTGCCTTGGTGTTGCTAGACTGACTGCTCGCCCTCATCAGAACAGTGTTTTCAGGGTCAGGCTGAGCCGCACAGTCCGTTGTGCATCTGACATAATTCAGTTAGAAGCCTGATCCTATTACTGGAAGCTTCTTAAACTTGGCCAGGCTACGACAGGAGGGGCAGCTCTGGCTCAGGAGTCAGCAAAGCTTGGTTCTCATGTGCTGCCTGAGCTGCGGCCCGTTGGGTGGCGGTTCTGGGATCCGGCTGGGCAGCAGTCCACTCTCATCTGTACCTGGCAGTGTGTTTTTTTTAGACAGAGGCCTTTTTTTGTCATGAAATTGCCATATAATGTCAATTCATGGGTTTAAGTGCTGATTAAGTTGTGATATTTGTGAATGTTAAATTCCTATAATGAAATTAACCTGTTTTCTTGCTTGTTTGTTTTCTCTCCTATTTTAGCTTAAAATATCAGTGGGTGAGAAGAGCTTTTCGGACCTGTTACTGCCCCAAGCTGTGTAATATACTTGTATAACAGAAATACCTTCTATACAAACCTTTTTTTCTACTTTTAGATAGAAATGTCTACTTTTTCAGCAGTTCTGTGAATTGAATTAAAGAGCAGAGTGACTGTAGATTTGGAATGGCTGGTTTACTTTGGAATGTATTATAAGGATTTTACAGCAATGCTGGGAAAATGACAGGGACAATGACAGGGATGACTCGCATCAGATTTTTTACGTATCAGCAGAGCCTTCAGCCATGGTGTTTATTTTCCAATCAAGTGACGATATCTCCTACTGGAACATCTCAGCTTCTCCAGTGAAGAAAACACCTGTGATAGTTCAGTTCTTTAGTTTTTCTATTTGAGAAATCATTTAAATGATCCTTTTGTTCACGACTCTCCTTAATGACTGAGTGAACAGTTAGTATCTGTATATTTGACTAAACCTTTTCCTAAGCTATCTATCATTGTTCATATGTTTTTTATCATAATTAAAAACATCCGTCTGGATCACCTCACAGCCAGTAAGAGGTCAGTATCTCAGTGTGTGGCTCTAGATGGAACACAGAGAACCTCTTCCACATTTACTCATCCTCTGAATAAAATGCATGGTGTACCAGAAGTGTAAGATCAGGTTTGAGTGTTTGGTCACACAAAGTGACCCTACAGCCTCACTGTCCTGTCACCTATTGTGGTGTGGATTTCTTTGGAACACTGTTCCGGCTTGGATCAGACTCAAGGGGTTTTCATCGCCTTCGTTACTTTATAATTCTACTTGTAACACTGAGGCTCCAGTGTGGGGAGTGAGGGGTAGGCTAATTATGCGCCCTCTGATATTCTGCGCCATTTGTAGGAGAATCTTACATGTGTTGAGATTTCACAAACAAATTAAGAGTTGTAAAATACCAGCTATATGAAAAGCTAGAGTATGTGACGGCATAGAGTTTTCATTAGCTTTATCACAATATTCACAATGGAGAATTATATTACATGGTAGCAGAAATAGGCATTTTTATGTGTTGCTTATATTTTACCTCAAATTAAATTGTAGATATAGGGTAATAAATAAAATCCATCCATGCCTTTCACACACTAATTATTTCTTTCTAAGGTGTTTTCATGATTATGTCTGGGGAAGCTTGTGGGTGGTTCGGTGGTAGGTGAAATGCAAAATGAGGGTCAAGTTGGCACTGTGCAGAGGCTGAGCTCCTCCTAAGGACACCATCCTTCATGGTGTTTTCTGAGATCACTGTGCCTCTTGTCTGAGCTGCGGCTGGAACCCCCAACTTTCTCTCCCTGACACGCCAACTGTGTGCAGCTTAAGTGTGATGGTGAGATCAGAGTCCCTCCCCCGAGAGAGCACACGCATTAGCTGCTCCCGTGTAGCAGTCCCGCACTGGCTCCAGGTTGTTTCTGTTCCCTCCCCACAGCCCTCTGCCTCTCCTTTATCCTACAAGTGTGTGCTCAGGGAAAGCCAAACTAATTTCTTGTTAACCTGCCACCTGACATTGGGAGGAAACTAGCTGCTGCGATCCAGCATCACGGTTCCTGTGAAGTGTTCTTAAAAAGTGCACTCAGCCCTGCCCTCGCCCACACTTCCCCTTCCAGCCACTGGAGAACCAGGTCCGTCAAAAGGCTGCATTTTAAAGGAGTTAAGCTTTTTTTAACAAAAAATTTGTGGGATGGCAGACTTAACCAAGGAGATCTGTTTTCCTATCCAGTCTAATTGTATATATGCAATTCTCTATAGATGCATACACATAGCTTTTGTTTTCATATATGCCGCTAGAAAGCATTTTTTAAAAATCTTCTTACATCTGCCAAGTAGACCAGTTTTTGTACTCTGGACAACAACAGAACCGGTGCTCCATCCTCGACATAACTTTTTAAAGGTTTCAGGAATGCTCTTCTGTCCGGTTCTGCCTCTCCTCTAAACTGAATGAGCCTGGTTCCTTCAGGAAATGTTGGCCGTCACACAAGAGGTGCTGTGCCTGTGCCTGTCCTCTGCTGGAAGAGAGTGGAGGTGAAATGTCATTCTTAACCCACCGTCGTGTCCTGAAGCTTTTCACGTCGCACTCGGTCTCTGCTTCCCACAGTTGGGTCTCTCAGGAAGGCTTCCCTTAGAGCAGCATTGTTTCCTGGCAAGGCGACTGCCTTACCGAGTTGCCTCCTTTCCTGCACTCGCCAAATTATCCCTGCTTTCAGCACCCTGGGCTTATTTAAGACTGGGTGGCAGTGTCGCCCTGGGTGGCTGAATCAGAGCCCAGGAACAGTCTGTAAGATGAAGCCACCAGCTGCCTGTGTGAACGGATAGGCACTGCTTTCATAAATGAGACCATTGATAAATAGCGTGCCTCTGAGGGCGGGGGTCAGGTTGGGGCTTAAATTGCCCACTAAGATCTTTATTAGATCAGTGAGGACTGGACTGAGAAACAAAATACACTTTGTTCCAGTAGGTCTCATCAGTAATTCTCATGTGCTTTGTGTTTCTGAAACGACGTCTTGACTCCATAATAGCTCACTGACGTGAAGCATCATTTTATTGCGGAATGTAGTAGAGTGACTGGGAACATAGGTTTTGTGACCAAATCCAAGCTCTGTTTCTGGACAGCTGTTACCTTAATTTCCACCAGAAAAACAGTATAACCAAAGAGATGTCTACATTCCAGTGATTATTAAATTAAGTCCCATCAGCGGAGTTGGGCTAAGTGCTAACCCCTTTGCCAAGCTGTGGCCCTTCAGTTGGGGGGGGGAAGCAAAGCCTTCTTCCCGGAGTGGCCTCCCCTTGGGCCGCAGAGCCCCTGAGGGCAGGGCCAGTGCTGAAGCTGGGAGTGTCCGCATCTGCTGTTCGCCCAGCGCTCCGAGACCCCAGCCACTCTGCACGGAAGCTTCCCCTTTCAGCAGTTAGCACGTCATGCGAAGCCTTTATCTTTTCGTTGGTCGAAATCGTCTGTGATCTGTGAAAGGAGGTGAGGTGTCTGCTGCGCTCCATGTCTGGTGCCAAGGTTGCTCTGGGGCTTCCGGGATGAGGAAGCGAAGGCAGAATCAGGTAGTTGTCCCTGTCTTTCTCCAAGACTGAGGGAAGGACGAGGCCAGCTCTGCAGCCCTCTGCTCCCACGATGGTGTCTACAGCAGCAGCCAGTTCCCTTTTGAAGTAGGTGGTTACTCCGAGCATCCTTCCAGCCTCCGACCGAAAGGTCTGTTGGAGAGGAAGATTGCGTGACCGGAGCTTTTCAGTTTTCACTTAACACCCTGAAGCCCCAGTCTAAATAAATTGAAGGGACTCGCTTGGTTGCCTTACCCATTAGTGGGCAGATACTTGTCACACTGCCGCACATCCCTGAGGTGTACTGTCCAGTACTCACCTTCCTAAGTGGAGGCTCCGGTTTCTGGCTCGGATGTATTTTGAGGATGTGGTGTTTTCCCAGGACTGCCTCGCTTTCCTATGATGGGGAAGGCAAGGGGGGCAGGACTAGGAATCGAGGTGAGCTGTAGGCTGCTTTCTTCATCACCCCTCCCTGTGCTGCTCAGGCCTGTGAGTCCAGTAGGATGAGCACAAGTGGGGCCGTTCGTCCTTCTGTTTAGGCTCCAAGAGTTGCTGCCCAGCCTCTGCTGTTGAGGTTCTGGGTTACTCCATTATGGGATAAGGGATAAGAGCTTTCTGTACTTTGCCTGTGGCTGCCAACCTTCTTGGCTCAAAAAGCAGCTTTGAAAGCAGCTTGCAGCTGGTTGTAGAAATTTATGTCCCTAGAGGTCTGGTGACCTGTTGACAAATAACTGCGTGGACCTAGCCTAGCTGCTCCGGAGGGACTTCCCTACCCCAGGAACTGGGTTAGAATCAGCACGGGAAGCTTGATGGGCTCGTGGTTGTCCCCAGGTTCCCTGCTCTGGGCAGCAGTGATCTTGTGTGTCACCTTATCCCCCCCCACACACACACCCCCAACCACTGACACCTGTGGGTTTATTTTGAGGAAGTGTCAGGAAAGTTAGCACTGAAAGCCAGCTGTGACACAACACGCATTTGTCCAGGTGCTTCCTTCTCAGAAGCCAGCGCAGACGGATGTTGACAGGCATCTTGTAGCATCAGCTTCGTGCCTGGTCTCAAGGCTGCTCATTTAGACTGCAGTGTCTAGATTTCTGTAAAGCACTGACAACCTGACAGAAGGCCGTGCCCTGGCAGTGCCTGAGGGGACGTGGGGAGGCCTGTCTCCACTCAGTCCATTATGAAGAGTTGGGTAGACCCAACCAGAGGCAGCGGAAGAGCAGAAGGCCCACCTTCCAGCAGCCTAAAAAGTGTCGCAGGCTGGAAGAAGATCCAGGTAAATCCTGAAAGGATCTATGGGGTTCATACCTGCAGTTTAGACTGAAATGGTCTCCCCTGTGACAGCCAAACTAGATCCTCTAGGGAAAATCCTTGATAAGAGACAGCAAGGGCAGGTTTCCAGGAAGGCAGGGTCGGAGCAGGCGGCCCACCGTGTGTGGTCATAAAGCCACAGCAGTGGCATCTTTTGTCCTGTCGCTTGATGCAAGACAGCATGATGGGTTGCTTCACACCTTTGTGAAGACGGGTGGCCTGGCCCCTCATTCCAGACCTGTGTGTCTTTATGGTCCTGTGTCCCCTTGGATGTGGCAGAGGTTGAACCCTTGTCCACTCCCAGACTAACTGCATGCTGCCAGCTGACTTGCCTGCAGTCTGGCTCAGGGCTGGAGACGGCAGCCCAGCGCCCGTAACTGGAGGCACAGTTTCCTCATTACTAGAATTCGCTTCAAGTTCAAACAGATCACCACAAAACCCCCTGCAGTGGCAGCTTGCTGCCGGATTTAGCCTGGTGGTTGGTTCATGAGCTTTAAATGTTCACTGAGACACATCTGGGCCCAGTCAGCAAGAAAGTGCCAGCGACAAGTGGGGCCGGAGGGGCCACTGCAGGCTGGGCCCTGGGGTTCCCTGGCAGCCAGCGCAGGAAGAGTTGGCGCTCCGGGCTCGCAGCGTCCCCATCCGTCAGGTATCACCTAGGGCCCACTCGGTGTCAGCAGCTCCTGGATGCTGCGGGGCTGTGGGGACAGCCCCAGCCCCTCGTGCAGGACTCAGGCTGCAGTCCTCTGCCGCTGTCCTCAGCCCCACCGGCTCTGGAAAAGCCTCCATCCCACCACCAGCCCGTGCCCTTGACTCCACCCCAAACGGCCGCGGCAGAACCCAGGCTGAGCTCCCCCAGCTCTCCACCCGGGCCTGCGCCACGCCCTCCGCCCGGCTCGCGGCGACAGCTCCAGAAGCAAACACGAGCCTGGCCCTCCGGCCGAGCCTTGCGCAGGTCGTGCCGGCCTGGAGCGCCTGCTCTCATCCTGCGACATCTTCCTCACCAAGGCCCCGTTTAAACAGCAAGAGACCGCCCTGGCTCCTGGCCTCTCCCACCTCCGCGCCCCACTGCACCTCAGGGGCCGCCTGTGCACGGCGGACGCCGCACGACAGCCGACGCTCGCCGGGCTCCGCGCTTGACCTCGCCCGTCCTCACGGGCGTCCTTGAAGTGGGTACCGTTGTTGGTGCCATTTTGCGGGTGCAAAACCCGAGGCTCAGGGAGCTTGAATGAACGCCAAGGGGCTCCCGGCTCCGAGCAGTCAGTTCCCGCAGGCCCGCGGGAGCCGCGCGCGCCCTTCGGCGGGGCCAAGGCCCGGTCCCCCGCCCCTCCGCGCCCCAGTCCCCCTGCCGAGGGCTGGACAGCATCGCCGTCAGGCCCAGGGGAGGAGGCGTCCCAGGTGTGGCTCCCGGGGCGTGACTCGGGCGGGTCACCCGCTCCCCTCCGCCGCGGCCTCGGCCGTGGCCCGTGTGCATCTGCTGAGAAGGGAAGGCGCCCCGGGAGGCAGGGGCGTGGGAGCGCCTGCGTTTCCGCGGAGACGCCCCCGCCGCCGGGGCCGTGCGCCTCCCAGCCGGCCAGGCCCTGGGCCTGGGGGCGGGCCAGGGGGCCTTGGTCACCGGCCTGGCGTGGGGTCCAGGCTGTGGTTGCTCGAGAAGGGGCAGCGGGAGAGCTTTAAGTGAGACTTGGGGAAGAACTGGGTCCGTTCCAACTCGGGGAAGCCCTAGATCCCTCTCCTGACGGAAGGCCCCCAGAAGGCCTGCCTGGCCTCAGGCTCTGAGGCCAGACCCCTCTCCACCCCGCCCGCCCCGTGGCCCAGCCTTGGGGATTTCCTGTGTCGGGCACTGGCCAGCCCGCCGTCTGGGGAAGCCTGAGGGTGGAGAAGGTGGCATCTGGAGAAAGCCCTGCTCCCCCACAGTCTGGCCTGATTTGAGAACCCCCCTCTTCTGGGGGCGTTCATGCAGGCTGGCTCCTCCCGGGTGAATCACCATCGTTATTTATTCATTCATTCACATATTGTTCAGGGCCGAGGCAGGGGACTCAAGTGGTTAAGAGCACGGGCGTGGGCTCCAGACTGCATGGGTTCAAATCCCAGCACTTAGCTTATGAGCTGGGGCCACCTATTAATCTCTCCGTGCCTCAGTTTCCCCATCTGTGAAGTGGAGGGAGGAATGGTACCTACCGGAGAGCCTCACTGTGAGGCTAATATGTGATCACAGACGTAAAGGTCTCCTGACCCACGGGAAGTCCTTCCTGTTAGCAGTCGAGGGAGGTCGGGGCGATTCTGCGGACTGGTATTGTTTGAACACCCAGGTGACAACTAGATAGCCACTTTATAATAATTATAGTTTTATAATAAACTACATTTTTTTGGAGTTTTCTATGTATTTCCCAATAAAAAATTTTAAAACTTTTTACGTTTGTCTCATCTCCCCCCAAAATTCTTTTATCTATTCGTCACCTCCTTCCCTCACATTTGCTTGTTCTTGTTTGTTTGTTTGTTTAATCCTTTGGTCGCCCGCTCGCGCCCCCCAGGCACTGAAGTGAATCCTAGTGGTTCCCGACACAGGGCTGGGAGCTGCTCCCGGAGCTCTGGCCTCCTGGGCTCTGGCAGCCTGCTTTCTGCCGGGGCACGTGAGGAGCGAGGGGAGGCAGGGGGAGGCCCAGGAGGGAAGCGGGAAGGAGCAGTTGATGGCTGGGCGCGGGGTCGGGGCCGTGTCTGCGGACTGGCCGCCTGGCCAGGCGGTTGCACAAGAGCGGAAAGGCCGGGGGAGGAGGGGAAGGGAGCGCCGTGGTGCACCGGCGCCCAGCAGGTCCTGCTTGCAGCAACCCTGACTACTTCCTCTGCCCTGTCCCCTCGCCACACCACGGGGAGCAACGGGCAAGTCGAGTCTGTGCAGGGGCCTCAAGGCAGCACCATGGGCCAGGGAAGGCTGGAGACAAGCTGAGTCCCTGAGGGAGGGGGCCTTGAGCGAATAATCAAAGGACAGCACTCAGCAGGGAGCTGAGTGCCCCGTGCTGCCCTCCCAACCACGTGCACTTAATCTATTCTCGCTCTCCAACTTTTTGTTGCAGCAAAACACCCACAGCAAAAGGCCCTGCGCCGATCTCAGTGCTGAGGGCTGGGTTCATTGCTGGAAAGTGAGCACACTTGTGGAACCAGCATCCTTAGCAAGCAGGAGCCCGTCACCTGCCTTCTCCCGTGTCCCTGCAGTCCCTGCTGGCCCCCCACCGCCCCCACCCCCGGCCCAGAGGTCACCCTGGCTTCCAGCACCATTGGCAGGCATAGGCAGTGTTTGAGCTTAGGATAAATGGGTTCCTGCCAAAGGCATGTTTTGTAAGGCGTGCTTCGCGTCTGCCTTCTCTCCTCCACACTGCATCTGGAAGGTTCACTCGTGTGTGGCAGTTCCTGTTCATCGCTGAGTAGTGTATCCTGTTCAGGAGGATCCTAGATACATAAATGGAAATGTCCAGAGAAGGGACTTGAAAGGCTGGCCACACCAGGGCTGGTGACCTCTGGGTGAGGTGGGGGAGCAGCAGTGACTGGAGGGGACATGCCTGCCGAGCAGATCTTTCACAGCGGAGGGAATGGACCCTGTGCTTCTCTGATAAACCCCTCTTGGGGCCGGCCCCCTGGCAGAGTGGTTAAGTTCGGTGCAGTCCACTTTGGTGGCTTGGGTTTGTGGGTTCAGATCCTGGGCATGGACCTACACCACACTGTGGTGGTGACCCACATATAAAGCAGAGGAAGATTGGCACAGATGTTAGCTCAGGACTAATCTTCCTCAGCAAAAATCCCCAAAAAACCAAAAAAAACCTCTTCCAAATGCCAACTGTCACCCCAATGGTCCAAGGGGACCCGTGGCTCTCAGTGCTCCCCGTGATGGCCTTTTTCATCTCTCTCAACCTTGGAATCTGCAGATCTGACCACACGCTGGCTCTGCCCCCCTGAGCCTACACCCAGACTGCCTGGGTCTGAGGCCATCTGCTGTGTGACCTTGGTCCATCTCCATAACCTCTGAGCCTCCCAGACCCCCACCTGCCTGGCCCTAGCACCCCAGGCTTTAGTGAGAGAGGCTCCAGCCTGTCCCCCTGCCCACTGCTCCCCTCCTCACCTCTTCTTCCCAGAGCCCCTTCCCCATGGCCCCATTTTACTCAGGACGAAAACCAAGTCATCTCTGAGATCCACTCTTTGATCAGGATTGTAACCCAGCTCTCACTCAGCATCTGTCCCAGCTGCCGCTGGCAATTCAGCACGCTCAGACACCCAGGGATGTGTGCCTGACACTTGCACACATTCCCGGAGAGGCATTCATTCATTCATTCGTTCATTCAGTGAGTGACGCAGTTACTCTCCACGTGTTTATGGAGGGCCCACTGCGTGCCAGGTACCAGTTCTAGGAGCTGGGGCCAGAGGCCTTAGCGAAACAGGCCAAGCCCTTGCTCACATTCTGGTAAGGAGAGACATTGTAAAAAAATAAAATAGGTAATATGTCAGTCATGGTAAGTGCTCTGAATACAAACAGGAAAGCCGGGGTGGGGGGAGCATGAAGTTTTGCTATTTTGTGTGAAGTTATCAAGAAAGGCCTCTCAGAGGAGGTGCCATTTGAGCAGAAACCTGGAGAAAATGTGGAGGAGTTACAGGTGTGTGGGAGATGGTCCAGGTGGAAGCGCCAGTGCAAAGGCCCTGAGGTGGCAGCAGCTTGGTGTGTTCCAGAACAGCAGAGAGGCCAATGCAGCTGGCCCAGAGAGAGCTGGGCACCTCCCCTCGCCAACCGGTTGGGCCTGGTAGGCCACAGAGAGGACAAGGGCCACATGTCCAGCATGTCGGGCACACGGGCATGCGTCCGGCCGCCCACGTCCACCCTGTGGGAGCCTGAAGAGTCCCAGAAACTGAAAGAAGAAGCAGAGCCCTTTCTGCGCCCTCCCTGATCCCTCCTGCCCCCAGCCCTGCCGCCACACATGGGACTTCCTCTTTCCAGCCCATTTAAAGCCCAGCCCGGGAACGCCCCGGAGCAGTGGAGGCCACGCGCAGCCCCGCCATGGGGGACACCTTCATCCGCCACATCGCCCTCCTGGGCTTCGAGAAGCGCTTCGTCCCCAGCCAGCACTACGTGAGTAGCCGCAGCGCCTGCGAGCGCGCAGAGACAGCCCCGGGCGCGGGTACCAGACCGTGCTGTCCCCGCGCAGTCCCCAGGGCCACCGGCCGAGACGCGGGCGCTCCGGGCGGGCGGCTGAGGGTGGAGAGCCGGGATCGCGGGCAGACGGCTCCGCGTCTCTGGCCTCAGCTGCCCGTCGGGGTCCGCGGTGGATGCACGCCCTTAAAAAGATGTGCGCTCTCGCACCCCTGACTCTGAGGGGCGGGGACGGCCAGCCTCGCCACCCCCCACCTCGTCCCGCCAGCCCACCTCACTCCCTGCTCCCTCGCCCCAGCCAGGAGCACCTCCTCGGCAGCTGTCCATGTCTCCGAGACCCCGCGCACACGTCCAGGGCGCGTGCCTCCGGGCAGCCCTCCCTGACCATCTCTGCTCTCAGGGAGGAGTCCTCTGGGAAGGAGGCTGGCAGCGGGCTCTCTGTCCCCTCAGTCGCCCGTGGGGTCAGTTCCATTAGAGTCCTATCCCCTCCAGTAGGGTGACAGCACGAAGGGGGTCAAAAATGCCCCCCCTCCTGCCCTGGTGGCTGGGGAAGTGTCTGCCCAGACGTGCCACCTCCCCTAGGGTCCCCAAGGCTGAGGAGGGCCAGGGAGGAGCTCCACTTAGTAAATTGTATGGCATTTGTATGGTACATTTAGCAATGTGCCAAGACCTTTTTTTTTACTTTTAATTTTGAAATAACTTCAAATTTGCAGAGAGGTTGCCCAAAAAAGTACCAATAACTTCACCCACATGCTAGCTCCCTCTCTCTCTCTCTCTCTCTCTCTTCTTCCCTTTCCTTCCCTCCGCCTCTACCAGGTTTCTCTCTCTCTGAATATAACTTTTCTGAATCATGATACTAAGTCGCAGAGAACGTGTTTCTTGACCCCTAAACACTATGATGTGTATTTCTCAAAATCAAGGACAGTCTCTTACATAACCAAATGTGTCAAAATGAGGAAATTGACCTTGAGGAAACACTATTATCCAACCTACAGACTTTGTTCCAATTTACCCATTGTCCTACTTGTCCTCTGTAGCAAAATCTTTCAGGACGAGGGTCCGATCCAGCGTCACCTGAGGCATGTCAGTGCTCACGTGTTTGTAGCCCTCCTTAATCTGGGTCGGTCTTAATCAGCCTCTCTGTGTCCTTCCCAGCTCTGGCATTTTGAAGAGAAGGGCCGGTTATTTTGTAGAATGTCCCTCAATTTGGGTTTGTCTGATACTTCATTAGATTCAGGTTATGCATCGGTGGCAGGAATATTCCAGAAGTGACACTATGTTCTCATTGATCCTATCAGGTGGCAGGTGACTTTGACTTGTTCCCATATTTGGTGATGTTAATTTGAGTAGGAGTCCCAGATGTGTCCTCCAAGCTTCTCTACTGTAAAGTTACTATTTTCCTCTTTGTAATTAACAACCGACCTGGGAGGAGATGATTTGAAACTTTGTGAATATCCTGTTCCTTAGAGAACATTGATGACTCTAGCCTGAAATTGATTGCCAGATAGTGACTTTTTTAAACTCTATCATTCCTTTGCATTTATTAGTAAACATTTTACTTAAAAGTCTTTCCTTTTTCCTTATTATTTACTTATGTCAATACGGATGCACAGATCTCTACTTTATTTAATGGGTCATAATCTATTACTGTCATTACTTATAGATGCTCAGATTGTCCCAGCTTTGGCCTGTGGGAGCTCCTTCTGTGCCCTTCTGACCTATCCTGTCGTTTTTTGAGCACATTCTTACTTCTGGCACAGGGTGCTCCCAGTTTAGCCTGTCCTCTCTCAGCCCCAGCCTGGGCTCAGCGGTTTTGCCAAGGAGCCCTGGTTCTTCTAGTGAGGGGTCGTATTAGAACCAAGATCTGGAAGCTAGGGGTGCTCATTGCCACTGGGACGTCACTGCTTGTGTCCTGTCAGTGAACAGACTGGGGAAAATAGCCACGTCATCCATTCTTGCCTTTCATCTGTTTAGATTTGTAGCTCCTGTCTCTCGCCCTGAGAACCTGGTTCCCGACAAGGTTAATGTATTTCCTCTTTTGCTTGATTCTGTAATACACTCAACTTGTTTCAGAATTACTACACACACGCCATTATTATGAAGTCAGATTTAAGTTCTCTTTGCAGCTCTTTCTGTCGTTTTAGACAGAGAGTGAAAGTACTAAAAGTTTCTTGGATTGTAGCTAAAAGGTACTTGGATTTTTTCTTCTCCATTTTTCTTTTTTTTCCTTTTCTTCTTCTTCCCCAAAGCCCCCAGTACATAGTTGCATATTTTTAGTTGTGGGTCCTTCTGGTTGTGGCATGTGGGACGCCACCTCAGCGTGGCCTGACGAGCAGTGCCATGTCCACGCACAGGACTTGAACCAGCGAAACCCTGGGCCACTGAAGCGAAGCGCGCGAACTCAACCACTCAGCCACGGGCCCGGCCATTTTCCATTTTTCTTCATGATGGTTGTTTCCATTGATATATAGTTCTGTTCATTTGTTTCCACTTTTGAAGTTTAAAAAAAAACCTTGTTGATTTAATTTTATTTTTAAATATGTATGGGAGTGGCCCAGTGGTGCCGTGCTGAGGTGGCGTCCCACGTGGAGGAGCCAGAGGAATTACAACTAGGCCACACAGCTATGTGCTGAAGCTTCAGGGAGGGAAAAAAAAGGAAAAGGGGAAGATTGGCAACAGATGTTAGCTCAGGGCCGGTCATTCTCACAAAAAATAAATAAATAAAATTTAAAATAAATATGTAACGTATTAACGTGTTCAGATGTCAAAACTTCACAGGAAGATATACTCAAAGACTCATTCTAGTTTACCTTTCCTCTATTTCTCTTTGCAAAAAAACCCCACATATATATATTTTCTTATTTTTCCTTCTTTACTACACACAAATAATAAACAAGGTGACATACTATACATTTTTTATCATTTTCCATATCCTGGAGTGCCCTCCGAATTAGTTCATTAAATCTGTCTCATTTTTTAAATGTGTGTAATAGTTCGTCATGTGACTATGCCATTGTTCGTTCATTTAGATTGCTTTCACTAACTTGCATTTACCTAATCAACCTGCATTTATGTTATTATAGGTAACATTGAACACTTCTTTATATGTTTAAGGGTTACATATTTATATGTGTTCTCCATGAACTGTTTGTGCCTTTTGCACATTTTTCTATCAGATTTTTTGTCTTTTTCTTTCAAATTTAAAAAAGTTCTTTATACATTAGGAATATTAACTCTTTATCTGTGATACGTATTGCAAATATTTCCTCCCAGTTTATCATTTGTCTTTTGGCTTTGCTTACGGTCTTACATGCTAAAGTTTGAAAAAATATTAATGCATTTGCAATAGCAATCTTTCACTGCCTGTGGGTTTTGAGTCAGTTAGAAAGGCTTTCTGTGTACCCGTGTTTCCTTCTAGGACTTACATGGGTTCAGTTTTTGCATTTAGATCCCTGATCCACTTGGAGTTTATTCTGGTGTGTGGTGTGAAATATGAGCCAAATTTTACCTCTTCCTAAAAGGCTAGCCAGTTGTCCCAAGACCAAGTTTTTAAAAATCCACCTGTGCCCCTGTGACTTGAGATACCACTTTTAACATAGCCTAAATTGCCAAATGTACGTGGATCTATTTCTAGATTTTCTGTTCTATTCCAATGGTTTTTTGTTCTCGCGCCACTACCATACTGTTGTGATAAAATGGACATGACGAAATTTACCATCTTCACCGTTTTTAAGCGCCCAGTTCAGTGGCATTAAGCACATGCACACTGTTGTGCAGCTGTCACCACCATCATCTCCAGAACTTCTTCATCATCACAAGCTGCACGTCTGTCCCTGTGAAACACTAGCTCCCCGCTGCTCCCTCCTCCCGGCCCCTGGTGACCACCATTCTGCTTTCTGTCTCCATAAATTCGACTATTTCAGGTATCTGTTATAAGTACAATCATACAATATTTGTTCTTTTGTGTCTGCCTTCTTTCACTTAACATAATGTTTTCAAGGTTCATCTGTGTCGTAGCATGTGCCAGAATTTTTTTTCTTTTTAGGGCTGAATAATATTCCATTGTGTGTATAGACCATATTTTGTTTATCCGTTCCTCCTTCAATGGACATTTCCATTGTTTCTGCCTTTTGGCTGTTGTGACAAATACTGCTATGAGCACGGGTGGACAAATCTCTGTTTGAGTCTGTTTTCCATTCTTTTGGTTGTGTACCCAGAGGTGGAATTGCTGGGTCATATGGTCATTCTGTGTTTAATTTTTTGAGGAAACGCCATCCTATTTTTCTTAGCAGCTGCACCATTTTACATTCCCGCCATAAGAGCACAAGCATTCCAGTTTTTCCACATCCTCACCAACATTTGTTTCTTTCTGTTTTCTGGGTTTTTTAAATAATAGTTCTCCTGACAGGTGTGGTGCACACTGTTTTAATGATAAAGCGTTTACAGCCTGTTTTCATAGCTCATAGGGATACTGTCCCTACGTAGCTCTTCTTTTCCAGGGGTTTCCTAGCTGTTCTCTCTCCCCTTGCTCACTTCCTCACATGCCGTCCACGGCTGCTTTTGTGCTAAAACAACCAAGTTGGGTAGTTGGGACAGAGACCACAGAGGCTGCAAAGCGTGACGTGTTCACTCTCTGGCCCTTTACAGAGAACGTTTCGTGACCCCCCTGGTCTGAGACGTGGTTCCTAGAATTAGAATCACCAGAAGTTTATCCTGAGCCCGCCTCAAGTTCATCTTCCTCGTCCTTCTAAACCACTTTACCGATTATAATTTCATACCAAATAGTTCACCCATTGAAAGTGCGTGGTGGTTTTTGTATGTTTACCCATTTGTCCAACCATCATAATCTAATGTTAGAACACTTTTCTCACCCCCCCAAAACCTTGTACCCACTGACAGCTGTTCTTTTTATGCCTCAGTATTTTATTCTGAAGAATTCCAAACATACAGCAAAGCAGAAAGAATTTTACAAAAAATAAAACAAAACAAACAAAACCCCAGCTGCTCCTCAGCCAGACCTGGACTCCACCGTCAACACTGCCCTGTAGCTGCTTCATCACGTGTTTCTCCATCCATCCTGCAATCTACCTTATTTTGGGGGCATTGCAAAGCATATTGCAAACATCAGTACACTTCGTCCTAAACCCTCAGCATGCATATCGCTAACTAGAATTCATCTGTTTATAGTTTTTTCTCTTTTGATGTAAAATGTATGTAAAATGAAATCCACAAGTCTTAGAGACACATTTGCTGAGTTTTGATGGTTCCTATGTAACCCAAACCCTCATCGAGATATGGAGCATCACCGCCACCCCGGAACATTCTCCCACAGGCCAGTCATTCCTCCACCTCCCCGAGAGGCCACCACTGTTCTGATTTGTTGCCACCTTAAATTAGCTGCGCTTGCTCTAGAATGTCGTAGATATGGAATCATACGGTGTGTAACCTTTCGTGTCTGATCCTTTCACGCAGCGTGATGCTCTTGAAATTCCGCCATGTGGTTGCATGTATCAAGAATTCATTCCTTTTTCTGGCTGAGTAGTATTCTTTGACCTATTTTTGCAGGCTTAATTTTCCTTACTGAGATCTTCTTTTTTCTTTCTAACAATGGCTTTATTGAAATATAATTCCCATACCATACACTCCACCTATGGAAAGTGTACAACTCAGTGGCTTTTAGCATATTCACAGAGCTGCACAACCAACACAGCTCTCAATTTTGGAAGATTTCCATCACCACCCAACAGAAACCCCGTACCCTTTAGCAGTCACTCCTCAACCCCCACCAGCCCCGGCAACCACTGGTCTGCTTTCTGCCTCTATGGATTTGTCTGTTCTGACACTTCCTATTACTGGCACCACACGGTACCTTGCTGCGTTCTCGCGTTGTGTCAGCTGAGCCCTTTCTGCATCGTAGCCTTCTAACTCTCTAGGAGTGAGGTCCTACTTCTATGTCCCGTTTACAGAGTTGGAGTTACTATGGAGTTGCGGGACGATAATTATGGAATTGTAGGCAGTGGACTTATTATCAGAGAGATGGGTCATCTTGCCCTGGGTGCTAAAGGTGGAAAGTGGCACCTCCTGGGTCCGGGAAGTTGGTGTCCTTTCTGTGGCCCAGGCTGCCCCAAAGAGTGCCCCCCCAAGTTCTGAGGGCTCCCACCAGGGGCTGGGGGGCTTCCTGGGGGCGTGGCCAGGCCCCCTCGGAAGCTGAACAAGGGCCCCTGCCCCGGCCCCCCCCAGGTGTACATATTCCTGGTGAAATGGCAGGACCTGTCCGAGAAGGTGGTCTACCGGCGGTTCACGGAGATCTACGAGTTCCACGTGAGTGCCTGGCGGGGGCGGGGGTCGAGGAGGGGACGCCATCCAGTCCCAGCTCCGCCCCGTGGGGAGGAGGGCGCCCTGGTGCCAGCAGGAAGCTGAGGAACCTGGAGTCCCCTCGGCCCAAAGGGAGGAATTATTATTTTTTAACTTTTAAAAACATTTTACTTAAAGTATTGCTATTGTGGTAAAATATACATAACATAAATTTACCATTTGAACCATTTTGAAGTGTACAGCTCAAAGGCATTAAGTACATTCACAGTGTCGTGCAACCATCACCACCATCCATTTCCTAAACGTTTCCATCTCCCGCATAGAAACTGTACCCATTCAACACCAACCCAGGGGGCATTCCTAAGGGATGCGCTGGCTCTGTCCCTGCTGGGGTGGCCTGGCTAGTGTCACCACCACGGCTGTCAGCCCAGGACAGTCACTGGCCTGCTGAGGACCCCTGGTGGGTCAGAGGGAGCACTGATAATCCTGACACCAGAAGCCTGGGGCCTCTCGCCTAGTGGGGCCCGCAGCCCCCAAGGTTTACATGAGCGAATCCCAGGGGCCCTAAATCCTCTCGGGGTCCCCACACCAGGTGCTGGTTGGACAGCTTTGGGGCTGGTCATCAGGGGTCACGCTGTGCAGAGCTTGGCTGCTGGGTCCTGGTCTGAGAGGGGTCAGGTGGATGGAGGGTCCATAAAAGCCACATGGGTCCCCCAAGAGCCCACTCCATATACAGGACCCTCCTTAACCAGGGAAGGGAGCCTGCGCACCGTCGGGTTCCCGCGCTTCTCTTGTGTGAGAAATGAGAAACGTAAAGTGAAATGCAAAGAAGGTTGGAGCCGCCACTCACCAGCGCCGCGAAGCCCCACTGATGGCACTGGGCCGTCTGCCACCAGGCTTTTTTAAGATAAAGGAAATAAAACATTACAAAAGAAGCAGAAGACTCCCTTCATCCATAGCCCTGTCCCAGCTCCTCCCTGGGTGGCTGCATGCACGCTCATACACACACACACACAGACACACACACAGACACACACACTGACACACACACATACATACACACAGGCACAGACACACAGACACAGACACACACACAAAGACACAGACACATACACACAGACACATAGACACAGACACACACACAGACACACAGACACACACAGAGTCCAGGAAGAGTGTGCAGTGGTGTTGTGTGCGCATCTCCGTAGTCTGTATGGAAGCCGTGAGCGCGGCTGGCTTCCTTCCCTATCTCATTGTCACTGGGTTGCGTTTTTGAGACGTGTCCACCCTGATGCGTGTGCGGCCCCATCAGCTCCTTGGACCGCCCCAGGCTGTTACCTGTGGGTTAGCCTCTTGTGCTAATTGGCAGTCTCATCCACTCATTCAGCAGTTCTTTGTTGAGCCCTACTAAGTGCCAGGTGAGCAGGAGACGCAGCTGAAGGTGACCAGGGTATAAAAACCGGATGCAAATCCCTCCCCTCTCCTGTACCCTTAAGTTCTAGCGGAGTCATCAGAATAACAGACAAACAAAAAGATAAGCAATTTATATAGTGTGTTAGGTGATGGTTAGAACTGTGGAGAAACATAAAGCAGGGGGAGGGATGGGGAGGCCAGGTAAGGAGAGACAATTGTCAGGAGAAGGCCTCACTGAGCGGGTGACATCTGAGCAAAGACTTGACGAAGGAGAAAGAGCACACTATTGAGATATGTGGGGGAAGAATAAGAATAGCATGTGCAAAGGCCCTGGGGTGGAGTGAGCCTGGAGCTTTCATGGGTGGCTGGAGCAGAGTGAACAGGGGGAGGGTGGTGGCGGAGGAGGTGAGCGAGGGAGCAGGG
Source organism: Equus caballus (assembly GCF_041296265.1). Classification (NCBI taxonomy): domain Eukaryota; kingdom Metazoa; phylum Chordata; class Mammalia; order Perissodactyla; family Equidae; genus Equus; species Equus caballus. The sequence goes on from NC_091696.1 coordinate 13,468,685, forward strand.
GCAGGTCACATGGGGCCTTGTAGACCAACATGAGGCCTTGGGCTTCCACTCTGAGAGAGCTGAGAGGCAGGGAGGGTCTGAACAGAGCAGGGACAGGATCCAGCTTAGGTTATAAGAGGATCCCTCTGGGTGTGGATGGAGGACAGACAAGGGTGGAAGGGAGACTCATCGTAATAATCCAGGCCTGGTGGAGGTGGGGGTGGTGAGAAGGGCCTGGCACAGATTTGGGGAGTAGAGCTAAAAGGATTTGCGGGTGGCTTCGATGTGAGGTGAGAGAGAAAGAGAGGCAGCAAGGATGCCACCAGGAGTGTCTAGGGCGAGCGACTGGAAGGGGATTTCGGTCGTTTCCGATTTTGTGCTTTTACAGTAATAAAGAACGTTCCTTCACGTCTTTTCTGTCCAGAAAACGTTAAAGGAAATGTTTCCTATCGAGGCGGGGGACATCAAGTCGGAGAACAGGATCATCCCCCACCTGCCAGGTGAGGCGCGGGCCTCCGGGCCGGGGGTCGCCCGCCCCGCCCCCTCCCCTGCCCCCGGGCCGCCCTTCCCGCCCCGGTGGATCCACCCTCGCCGCGCTCACCCTGTCTCCGCCGCCCGCCCGCCAGCCCCGCGGTGGTTTGACGGGCAGCGCGCCGCCGAGAGCCGCCAGGGCACGCTCACCGAGTACTGCAGCGCGCTCATGGGGCTGCCCACCAAGATCTCCCGCTGCCCCCACCTCCTCGACTTCTTCAGGGTGCGCCCTAACGACCTCAAGCTCCCCGCGGACAGCCAGTGAGTGGCCTCCTCGTCCTGTTCAACGAGGCGGGACAGGGAGGGGTGGTGAGCCCGCCCTGGAGGGGGTGGGACTTTCCTCATGTTACAGATGAGGCGACTGAAGCTCAGAGAAGGGTAGCGACTTGCCCCAAGTCACACAGCTGGAAAGAAAAGGGGGCAGGATTCCAAATCTGGCCTCTGTGATCGGAGCCGCCCAGCACCCCCGCCAGCTCTCTGCCTGGCCCCCTCTGAGCCTCGCGGTGCCAGGGTCGGAAGCCCTGGGTCCTCATCCTGACTCTGCGTCTGCCGGGAGCCTTCGGAAAGCAGTTTCCCGTCTGTGACGGGATGTTGAGGGCCTGATGCGGTAAGGGGTGCTGTGGAGAGCGTCTACACACTGTCAAGTGTGGAGCCCAGAGAGAATGCGGGCGTCCCAGGCCCCTGCCTCCCCTTTGTCACCTCATTCTCTGCCTGCCCGGGCCCCAGGGTCTCCTGGACTCTGCGCCCTGCGGGGAGGCGTCGGAGAGGCTGAGTGAGATCCGGGGAATGTGCTCTCCCGCCCCAGGCCGGCGGGGGAAGGCCCCCTCTGGTCACTGAGTGTGGGGGTTGCCCACAGACAGGCTGCCACAGACAGACAGAGACACTCCGGCCAGTGCTTGTTGACCCCTGAATGCATGCCGGGGCCAGGGGAGGGCGGCCCCCATGGGCCCGGGGTGGTGGTGGGGGCGCCCACTCCCCGTTGGCTGCTGGCTGAAAGCTTCAGAAGAAGGGAGCTGGCCCCTGGGCTGATGGGACCCTTCCCACACTCCCAGCAGAGCTCTCCGGTGGCCCGGGGGCAGGGGCTTTGCCCCCTTCTCCAGTTGGCCCCTCCTCCTTGGGGTCTGCAGGAGGCTGGCCCCCCCCCCAGCCCCCCATGGTCTGAGCAGCCCCGCAGTGTCCGTTCGCTACCTTCTCTCTGCAGTGGGCCATTTCCCACGTCCCTTTTTCTCTTGGGAAGTTCTTCTCTAGGTCTGTCTGGACCTTCCCGCTCCCCAGCGGGAAGCTGAGGGTCCAAGCCAGACTGTTCTCTCCCGCAGAGTGAAAAAGCCAGAGACTTACCTGATGCCCAAAGACGGCAAGAATAACATAGGAGGTGAGAGCGCGGGGCCAGCCATGCGCGGGTCACCCTAAGGAGATTGTTGACACGATCAGGGACCCTGCGTGCCGGTGGGCAGGAGAACGAGCAGGAGGGGAGAGTGACCGTGAAGGGTCTTGGTGCTGCTCTGAAGATCTAAAGGGTCTCGGGGTCACCGAACAAGGAAGGGGGCTCCTTGCAGATGTCAGCGCTTCCCCCGCCTCCGCCCAGCGCCGACCCTGGCTCCCATCAGCCCTCGGCAGGCTATGGCTGAATGAACGAACAGGCTTGGGGGCCAACCTGGCCTGCGCGGGTGTCGCAGGGGCACGACAGTGTCTAATCTCTATTGCACGATAATTGTTAATAACACTAGGTAACATTTACTGAGCTCTTAGTCTGTGCCAGATGCTGCTTTAAAGAGTTTTCCCTGTGTTAACTGGTGTAAGGCTCTCCGTAACAAGATGAAATAGGTGCGCAGTGTTACGACCCACTTTACAGCTGGACGCACTGGGGCTTGTTTCTTTTTTTAATTCTTTTTTTTTATTGCAGTAACATTGGATTATAACATTATATAAATTTCAGGTGCACATCACTATAAATTTCGATTTCTGTGTGGATTACATCATGTTCACCACCCAAAGACTCATGACAATGCATCACCACACACACTGCTTAATCACCCCTTTTCCCTCCCCCTCCCCCTGTGGTAACCACCAATCCAATCTCTGTTGCTATGTGTTTGTTTGTCGTTGTTTTTATCTTCTACTTATGAGTGAGATCATACGGTATTTGACTTTCTCCCTCCGACTTATTTCACTCAGCATAATACCCTCAAGGTCCATCCATGTTGTCACAAATGGCCGGATTTCATCATTTCTTACTGCTGAGTAGTATTTCCATAGTGTGTATGTACCACACCTTCTTTATCCATTCGTCCCTTGATGGGCACCCAGGTTGCTTCCGACTCTTGGCTATTGTGAATAAGGCTGCAATGAGCATAGGGGTGCCTGTATCTTTACACATTCGTGTTTTCAAGTTCTTAGGGTAAATACCCAGCAGTGGGATAGCTGGATCACATGGTAGCTCTATCCTTAATTTTCTGAGGATACTCCATACTGCTTTCCATAGTGGCTGCACCAGTTTGCACTCCCACCAGCAGTGAACAAGGGTTCCCTTCTCTCCACATCCTCTCCAACATTTGTTGTTTCCTGTCTTGTTAATTACAGCCATTCTGACCAGAGTGAGGTGATACCTCATTGTAGTTTTGATTTGCATTTCCCTGATAGCTAATGTGCCTGTTGGCCATCTGTATATCTTCTTTGGAGAAATGTCTGTTCACATCTTTTGCCCATTTTTTAATTGGATTGTTGGGTTTTTGTTGTTGAGCTGTATGAGTTCTTTGTATATTTTGGATATTAACCCCTTATCTGATATATGGTTTGCAAATATCTTCTCCCAATCGTTAGCTTGTCTTTTCGTTTTGTTGATGGTTTCCTTGGCTGTGCAGAAGCTTTTTCGTTTGATGTGCTCTCATTTGCTCATTTTTTCTTTTGTTTCCCTTGCCCGGTCAGACATGGTACTTGAAAATATGCTGCTCAGACGAATGTCGAAGAGTGTATGCCTATGTTTTCTTCTAGAAGTTTTATGGTTTTAGGTCTTACAGTCAAGTCTTTAATCCACTTTTAGTTGATTTTTGTGCACGGTGTGAGATAATGGTCTATGTTCATTCTTTTGTCTGTGGCTGTCCAGCTTTCCCAGCGCCATTTACTGAAGAGACTCCTTTCTCTTCTTGTCTTGTACACTTGTCTTGCACACCCTTGTCCCCCTTGTCGAAGACTGGCTGTCCCCAGGGGGCTTGTTTGAAGTTGAGACTCTTGCCAGGGGGCACACAGCTACTAAGTGGTGGAGCGGGATTTCACCCCGTCCATGGGCTGCCCAGACGAGTCCTCTGGGCCACTCAGAGTGTGGTCCAGGGACCAGCAGTGTCAGTCGGCTTGGGCTGCTATCACAAGCTGTCCCAGACTGGCAGCACAAACAACAGAAACATATTTTCTCACAGTTCTGGAGGCTGGGAGTGCGAGATGAGGGTGTGGCAGGGCTGGGTGCTCCCGAGGCCGCTCTGCATGGCGTGCTGCTGCCGCCTTCTCGCTGCGTCCTCACGCGGCCTTTCCTCCGTGCGTGCGCTCCTGGCGTTGCCCCCTCTTCTTACGAGGACGCCAGTCCTACTGGATCAGGGTGCCACCTGGATGAGCTCATTTAACCTTAATCACCTTCTCTCCAAACACAGGCAGATTCTAAGGTCCTGGAGCTTAGGGCTTCAACATATGGATTTGGGAAGGGGATACAATTCAGCCCAAAACACACAGCAGCAGCATGGCCTGGGGGCTGGTTAGAAATTCAGGCTGGCGTCCCGGCACAGACCGGGCTCAGCCCCTGCACCTCAGCAAGATCCCTGGGCGGTTCGTGCACATCACAGTTGAGAAGGGCTGCTCGTCAACCACATGAGAAGGAGAATATGTTAAAGTGTGTGACTAGTGTCTGGAACACACTAGGCGCTCCATACACGCGGGGCTGTGAGCACTAGCTGCCTCTGCTGCTGTCCAGTCGGCGGGGCATGTCCACCTCTGGCGTGCCTGGAGCTGGGTGGGGACGGGGAGCCAGGGCCAGTTCTGTGGCCCACACAGGGGACGGCAGGGGAAAGCCGGGAGGAGGCGGGTCCCCTCCCCCCCGGGGGCGTCTGCTCACTCTGCCCTCCCTCTGCCCAGACATCACGGGCCCCATCATCCTGCAGACCTACCGCGCCATCGCTGACTATGAGAAGACCTCGGGCTCCGAGATGGCTCTGGCGTCCGGTGACGTGGTGGACGTCGTGGAAAAGAGCGAGAGCGGTCAGCCTCCTCGCCCTGCCTGGTCCTCCTCCCCTGGGGCCTGGGTCCATGGCCACAAGCCCCCGACCGAGGCAGCCTCGGGCCTCCTCCTGGCCTGGCGCACTGTGGGGCTCCAGCTCCTTCAGGGGCCCTGACTGTCCCCCCACACTGCGGGTCCCCCCACTCTGAGCGTGCACCCCGGGGCGCCTGTGGGTTCCTGCACATCTTCCATCCTGTGACTGTGCATCTCTGGGGTTGCACCCTGATGGGGGTGGACTTCTCATGCTGTGTGTGAAGTGGGTTCAGAGCTGTAATTCTGTGACCCTGTGTGTCCGGCTGTGTGTGATTTGGGAAGGTGATATTTCTGAATCTGCGTGTTGGATGTCTGTGTGTCTGTCTGAGTGTTCTTACCACCCCCGACGGCTGGGGAGGCTGACAGGCCCGCCGTGACTCTGCCTCACACCCCTGGCACAGGCTGGTGGTTCTGCCAAATGAAGACAAAGCGTGGCTGGGTGCCGGCGTCCTACTTGGAGCCCCTGGACAGTCCAGATGAAGCGGAGGACCCAGAGCCCAACTATGCAGGTGCCCCTGCCCTCCACGGCCATGCGGGGGGAGGGACAGCAGGGGCCCGGGGGTATGGAGAAGCCAGAAGGGACTGCTTTGGGGTGGGACATGTTTATGGGTGGGGCAGAGGGGGATTCAGGGCTGAGACCCCATAGTCTGGCTTGGGGGCCTAGTAGGAGGTGATGCTCTCGGTCAGGATGGGGAACCAGGAGGTAGAGGTAGGGGGTGATGAGGTCAGCCTGGCACAGGTGATGGCTGTCGGCCTGGGGCCAGGTCCAGCAGGAAGCTGAAGGATGAGCAGAGCTGAGGCTCAGGAAGGAGGGCTGCCTGGAGGTAGGGGCATCATCGTTGACTAGAGGGGGAAAGCTGGCAGCCCTGGGGCTGGATGGGGCCCACATGGAGTTTCAAAAAAATTAGAATTAACAGCCTATATTTTAAAATGGAGAGATTTCACAATTTTATGTGGATTTATGGCTTCTCCTTAAAAACTGGGGAAGATATGGAGCCCCACATGCCAGCAGTCAGCTGGAGTTGAGTGGCTCGGGTACCATGGGGACGGGTGCTCCCCCCACCACTTCCTGGCATCCGCTTCTCATATTTAGGCGTCTGGCCAGGTCTCTGTAGTCACGGGAACTTGTGGCCCCTGGAGTGGATGGCGGAGGGTGGGAGGGGCAAGCTCACCTGAGTACAGTGGGCAGAGGGCAGAAGTCCAGGTTACACCCACAAGCGGGTAGAAGGAAGCTTCAGAGGGAGGCTAAGGAGCAGGTGGGGAGGTGGGAGGAGAGCTTGGGGAGGGGGGTCCTGGCCAGCTGATTAGGGGGTGGTGAGCCCCATGTGGGCGGACCCTCACACCATGCCCCCTCCCCCTTCTGCCCACCAGGTGAGCCCTATGTCACCATCAAGGCCTACATTGCTGCGTTGGAGGATGAGGTGTCCCTGGAGGAGGGTGAAACCATTGAGGTCATTCATAAGCTCCTGGACGGCTGGTGGGTCATCAGGTAGGAGAGCGCCCCTCCCTCCCACTGTGCCCACTCTGAGAGCCAGCCCTGGCCTGGGGCAGGGCCTGTTGGGGCTCAGTGCTGACTTGGCTGTGTGTCTCTGCATAAGCCACTACCCCTCTCTGGACTCAGTTTCCTTTTGGGTAGCAGACGAGTGATAATCCCATCCTGCCTGTTTCTCAGGATTCAGTGTCCTTGTCCGAGTGGGTACATTTTTCCTTTGTGACTTGGGTCACTTCCCCTGACCAGTCCATCCATTATTCCTTCTCCAGCAACACAATTAATTGTTGTATTGATTATTTATCTTTGAGCACTGGCAGAGCAGACCCCGTCGTCTCTTTTCCTTTAAAATTTTCATTGCAATTCCTGTTTATTCCTCCAAACGTAGGAATACTAAATTGTTTTTTTTCTGGTCCCGGGGAAAGCAGAATCCCAGGGGCATGCAGGGCCATTTCCCTGGAGCCACTGGGCCTCCCCAGGTCCTTGGACGAGTTTTCAGAGCCCTGAGTCACCGGGCCAGCCCGTGGCCCCAGCGAGCTTGTGCCACGACACCCAAGATCAGCATGGCCCTGGGCTTGGGGCTTCCAGGCAGCCTTTCCCAGCCTTTTAGATCCACACTCAGTTACGCCCCAGCATGCACCCCTGAGAATTCTTGTGATTCTCCCCCCACCAAGAAGAATCAGTTTTACTGAGCCAAGTTTGTACTATGCAAAGGTGTTTTTTTTTAACGCCCAAGTATAGTAGTGAGAATGGAAAGAAAAATCTTTTTGACAAATGGTGCTGGAACAACTAGATATCCACGTGGAAAAAAACGAACCTAGACCCTACCTCACACATACACATTTATGTGAGATGGATCACAGGTTTTATCACCAAGCACAAAGCCCCCAAAAAGAAGCTTTTGGAAGAAAGCAAAGGTTTCTTAGGACGGAAGGCAATCGCGGTAAAAGAAAAAGCCGACAAAGCAGTGTAGCAGATGTTTCACAGCAAACACACATCCTGGCGGTGATCTGGGTCCAACGTCCTCTCCCTCCCAACATCCCAGCTGGGAAGGTCTGTGTTGCACAGATGAGGAAACTGAGGCCAGAGGGCGGGGGCTGGTGTTAGCCCGGCGTGGCGTTTGCAGCCTCCCTGCCTGCCTTGAGCCCCGCTGCTAGAGGGAGCCCTGACCCCCGCCCACCCCACGTGTGGGCCCCCCACCCCGTTCCAGCCACTGACCAGGCCTGAGGGCTGCCTCTGTTGCAGGAAAGACGACGTCACCGGCTACTTCCCGTCCATGTACCTGCAGAAGGCGGGCCAGGACGTAGCCCAGGCCCAACGCCAGATCAAGAGCCGAGGGGCGCCGCCCCGCAGGTGAGCGAGTCCCCGGGGCTGGGGCCTGGGCGGGGTGGTGGAAGGGGTACCGCCGGTTCCCCCTGTCAGTCCGGGCCTTGGACTGGCAGTGCTGGCGCAGGGGACACGGGCGGGCTTTCCCAGCCTGGCGGGGGCGGCAGCACCCTCACCGGCTCAAGAGCCTGGTCGAGCCCTCCCCACCGTGGGGCTGGCACGGGGCGGCAGGACAGCAGGGGTGTGGGGTGCTGGGGAAGGCGCCAATGCCTGGGTCCTTGAGGATGGCCATGAGGGCTGTGGCAGTCCGTAGGGCTTCCTGGAGGCTGGCGAGGGGCGTGGGCAATGGGCCTGGGCTCTGCGGCCGGGCAAGAGTCCGTATCGGTGAAGGGCAGCTGCATTCATGCCCTGCCCAGGCTCCTGCCGCTCCCCACTTCCTCGGGCCAGTCTTTGGACCCCAGGGCTGGGCGGCGCGGGAGTCCCCGCGGGCAGGCACGCGGGCGCGGCGGGGACACGGGGCGCTGACGAACGCCCCGTCCTTCTGGGCCCAGGTCGTCCATCCGCAACGCGCACAGCATCCACCAGCGGTCGCGGAAGCGCCTCAGCCAGGACGCCTACCGGCGCAACAGCGTCCGATTTCTGCAGCAGCGCCGCCGCCTGGGGCGGCCCGGGCCGCAGAGCGCCGGGAGCCCGCTGTGTGAGTGCGGGCGGGCGGGCCGGGGACCCCGGGACGCGGGACCCCGGGGGCGGGGCGGGGCCTCACCGGCCGTACTGTCTGCCTGCAGCAGAGGAGCAGCCGCAGCCGCAGAGCGACCGCGCGAAGCCGCAGCCGGCGGTGCCCCCGAGGCCCAGCGCGGACCTCATCCTAAACCGCTGCAGCGAGAGCACCAAGCGGAAGCTGGCGCCCGCCGTCTGAGGCCAGGGCACCCCCTCCAGAGGGTGACCTGACCCCTCCGCCCGCTCCCGCCCGCTCCTTGTGTGCGTTTGTATAGAGCCTGGCGTCTGAGCGCCGAGGGCATCCCCGGGCCCCGCCCCACCTCGCTATCCACCGCCCTCAATAAATGTTGCTTGGAGTGGACAGAGGCTCTGCAGAGATGCGGGGCCGGTTGGGCTCCGCCCTTGGAAGTATTTCTGGAATTAAGTGAGGGCTGTGAAGTCTGCTAGGGGGAAGTTGCAAGAACCGAGGTCAGGTTGCATACTGCCCTGGCCTTGGCCAATACCAAGTTTGCACAACGCCAAGTGCAACAGGAACCTCTGGCCCCCACTGGCTGTTTGCACAGAAACTGCAAACTTGAACTCTGGCCCCACTGCAGAGGAGTCCTGAAGAAGGGTGGACACAGTCTGTGGTCAGGGGGATCGGGAAGGTAGGTGACCTTGTTTGTGCACCTTAGTCGGCCGATAAAAGAATTGTCATTTAGGTATAGGGAGGGGGCACCTCTGATTCTTCACCGAGAGCCTGTCCAGTTCGGAGTTGTACCAGAAAGCAAATATTCACTGATGAACACGTCCTCACCACTCACTCCGGCACTGCTGCCAGCCCATGGCCTCAGAGTCTTTGCGGGGGGGGGGGGGGTGGGGGGGTCTTTCCCAAAATGCAGACACACTACCATGCAAACTGGAGCTGCAAATCTTGCAAAAGATGCAGCGTGTCACAAAGGCTGTGGGTGGCAGGGGGAGCTGTTCCCTCCTGGGAGAGAAGCCGCTATGTGAGGATGGGCAAGGCTGGTCCCGAGAGAGAAGAGAAAATTGGCAAGGGGACCGATGCCTCTGAAGAGAACTGTTTGACCGTCCAAGGGTTGAGAGAGGCCTTGAGATAGATAACCACTGTGCCCTTAACGATTTTTGCAGACCCCTGTTTGCTGGAAGAGTCCAGCAACAACAACTGTCATACAAAGCTGTGAGAAAGTTAACTACGGACAACCCCAACCCCCTTGCTTGTTCAGCTGCAATTATAACAAAAATTAAACACAGTATGAGAAAATACTTATTTTCATAATTTTTAGTTTGTTTTTTCAAGCTCAAGTCCTGATCACGTTTTCCCATGTTTTTTGGGTATTTCTGGTCCCCTGGAGGTGGCCATGTGGCGGCCCCACTGTCGCAGACTGACGGGGAGGGCCTGGTGGTGGGTGTGCCTGAGGTCAGGAGGCCGTGCCAGCAGCCTCTGCCATGCACACAGGGTGGGCATGCCTGCAGGCATCTGGGTCTGAGTTCCGGCTGCACCGTTTGTGCAGCCAATTTCTTGAGCCAGACACAGTGCTGGGCTCCTCATGTCACCTCTAGTTCTGACAACAGCCCTGTCAGGGAGGGGCTTTACTGACCAGGACACCAAGGCTCAGAAAATGCAGGTGGCTTGCTTCAAGTCACAGGGCAGGTAGGCGGCAGAGCTGGGAGGTGGAGCCAGGCTTCTCCTTCTGATTCCAAATCCCTGCTGGATCCTCTACCGTATCCTGACCCTGCAGAGCTCAGCTCATGGGTCAGCCCATGGCGGAGGGACGCTGGGAAGAGGGAGTGTGATGCGGCGGCGTCTTCCAGTGCTCTCTGCAGCCCCCCGGGCCTGTGATGGAGGACTGACCAGCTCTGCCCACCCTGGGATGGGAAGACAGGGCCTTGGATCAGAAGCAATGCACGCCCTGTCTCTGGGAACTGACAAGGACCCACCACATCCAGCCCCCCCGCTTCTGGGCTGGGCCCCTCCACATCTCCCCGACCACACTATACTCCAGGCGCCCCCATGTGCAGACACGCCATCACCACAGCTTCTGAAAACCACCCCACTCGTTTAAGTCATTCCCCCCAGTCTTGCCTCAGTCACGTGAGTGACAGTGCTGGTCAAGCCCCCCTGGTCCCAACACACACTGCCAGGTAAAGAAGGAATCTGGGGCCCACAGGAGTTGATTCAAAGCAGAACAGCCCCACTAATGGTCCAGTCAGAAGGCAGCCCAGGCTGAACCCTGCTGTCTCCTCCTTGTCACCGATGGGCTAACCACCAGGGAGCCAATGACAGATGATGAACTGAGGCTGTATGACAGACACCTGCTGGGTCTCCACATCAGGCACAGTGGCCACTCAGGGAAAAAGAACATGGGCTTTGGAGTCACACGGACCTGAGTTTGAATCCTGATGACTCCTTTCCTGGCTGTGTGGCCTCAGGCAGGCCACTTAATCACTCTGAGCCCCAGGTGCCACTCCATAAAATGAGGGGGCTTTTTCCTGCAGGGTTTGTAGGGCCACACTTCCAACATCTGTTCAGGCACACCAGGAGCTGGTCCCCCCGGCCGCATTGTAAACCAGGCTGTCCTGCATTCCTTCCCCAGGAAGTGAGCCTCTGAGCTAGCTGGACCCGGCTGTACCTGCAGTCCGCCTCCCCGGGAAACGAACTGCCGGGGTTGGGTCATTTCCCGTGTCTCAGGATATGCATTCAGGCTCCAGCTGGGCCGGGTGCCTTCCCAGGTAATGGCCTGCAGGTCGTCTCTCCCTCTGGCAGCCTCCCTTCATTTGTATCAAAGTCTTTTCTCCACTGCTTCCCGAATGGGCCACCAGGTCAGGGTCCTCAGCCTTTCTGCACCCTAGTCAGGTTAATTCCCCCCAATTTGGGAAGTATTCACAATTTTGGGTCACTAATTCGAGTGATGATAAAGATTAAGAACACAGATGGATGGATGTGCCTTCAAATGACACCCCCCAGGGGGAAAAAGCTACAAAGGAAAGGACGTTGGGACAACTGGCAAAACTGGAGCGTGAGCGGTAAACTCGATGAAAGAATTACATGAACGTTCGATCACTGGGGTTGGCGACTAAACCATGGTTACTATTCTTAGAAAATGTGCCCCGCAGAATTTAGGGGTAAACAATATATGTAACTTTCCTGCACGTGGCTCAGAAAAAAAATGATGCACAACGTTTATATACATACATTATAGATACTCACAGACATTCAATCATACACACTGATAGGTAACGCTGTGCACACACACACACGCACACGAGACGGGGGAGAGAAAGCAAATACATGATAAAACACAGGGGTAAAATGTTAATATGAAAATCTGGTGAGAGGGCACATAAGTGTTATTTGTACTATTTTTATTTTTGCAACTTTTCTATAAATTTGAAATTATTTCAAAATAAAGCTAAAAAAAATAGACAACCTCGAAACCTCAACTTACTTTGCCTTGGAGAGCCTGTGTTATTTGTTTTGGGCTTTCCATTCTAAGTCCCACCTTTCTGGGTTCATGGAGGCAGAGAGAGACAACACCGGAATCCTGCAGGGTGTGACTGCGTCTCCAGCTGAGGCACCTGAAACTGGGGACCATGTGAGACCACACGGGATACGATGCAAAAGGGGACAGGACAAATGTGTGCGCACGTGTCCCCCTCCACGAATACACACACTGTCTCTCTGTTTCTCTGTTGATTGATTTAAACTTCAAGACGGCAGCCCCAATGCCTATGGGGTCAAGCAGGTCTGTGAATGAGTGAAACAGGCCAGGCATAGGAAAAGTCAACTTTCTCGATTTTTACTGGACTATGATAAAGCATAAAATGTCATACAAACAGGTATGATACTGCAAATTATATTTCTGAGTCAAAGTGGAAAAACTTGAAAAACAGAACATTTAATAATTCATTATCTCAGCTCACAATCCCCTGGGTCTAGAGGATTCTGGTCTTACACCCCACGGGGCACTGCCAGGAGTGTGTTCTTCATCACGCCGTGATGTGGAGTACAGAGTCCCACTGGGAGTCCTTTAACTGGGAGCAGAACTTGGTTTTACTCAGTTTCATAATGGAAAACAGCTGCTCACAAATGTAGGTGCTCCCGAACATGGAGAGGATCTTCGCGCAGTGAGTTTTATATCTCGGGTAGCTACTCCAGAGGTATCTGTAGAATTCCGGTATCCCAACCTTGTCGTATTTAGTCTTCAGGACCGTGTTGCACTGCAGATCAATGACCTCCATCTGCAGCGCTTCAGGCACGCTCTCGATCTTCATGGAGAAGGGGGAGCTGAACAGGGTCAGCTCGCTTTCATAGAGTTTGAACTCAGACAACCTTTTCTGGAATTCAGTCTTTAATTCCACAATTTTGGGAATGTAGTTCAGGCCATCGCTTTCATTCCTGGAAACTGATTTCAGGGTGGGAAAGTGGGCCAGATTATTCCTCGCCAGATGAGTTTCCCAAAGACACAGTTTTGCCAGGAATGCCCGAATCAAGTCGTACATTTGCGTAACGATCTGTGAATGGCCTTGGAGAGAGATGTTCAAAGTGTTCAGGTGCGTCGTCATATCGACCAAGAAGGCCAAGTCTTTGATCCAATCTTGAGAGCTCAGTTGGGGCAAGGGCTTTCCTCTGGATGACATGAAGGAATCGATTTCTTCCAAGGATTCAAAAAATCTCTTCAGCACCAGCCCCCGGCTGAGCCACTTGATCTCCGTGCAGTACAGAAGGCTGCCATATTGGCTGTCCAGTTCATAAAGCAACGTCGTGAACTCACTGTGGTTCACTCCGCGGGAGCATATCCAGTTCACCGAGCTGACGACCACGCTCATGACGTGGTCCATCTTTAACTTCTGAGCGCAGAGTGATTCCGGGTGAAGGATGCAGCACATGGACTTCAGATCTGAGCCCTTGCCAACCATCGCCACTTTGGACTTGAGTTTCGTAACAAGTCCGTCGTTCGCGTCTACCATCGCAGGGGTGCCCGTTGAGGCCACGCTTACTAATTTTGACCAGTCGATATTAAACTTTTTAAGACTTTTCTCAACCCTCAAAAATATCTCATTTCCAGATTTTGTACCTGTCATGGGCACTGTATCCAAAAGTTCTTCCGACACATCAAAATTCTCATCAACACCACGGATGAATATGGCCAACTGGGTGGTATTATTTATATCTGTGATCTCATCGATTGCAACAGAATATGCCACAAATGACTTGATTTTTTCACGTAGCTTCTCCCATAAGTGCCCGGCCACATCTTCTACAGGCTGCACGGCAGCAGCTTCAGCGGGACTCACGTTTGCAAACCCTTGATGTTGCTCGGGACACACGATTTCTGAGGACCCCAGGAGATACTTCCTGAGGCCTTTTTTGAGCTCGTGAAGCTTCTCATCGCGCATCTTCTCGGTGTACTGGTCATAGTGCTTGCTGTGGTTGGTCTGATAGTGGCGTCTTAGGTTGTATTCTTTCGACACTGACATGCTCTGTTTGCATATTAAACAGGTCGGGATATTCTGCACGTCCACGAAGAAATACGCTCTCTCCCACTTCTCTTGAAATACACGGCCCTCCTGGTCTATCTTTCGTTTTCCCACTTTTGACAGAGACATGGACATAAGAGATATTTTACTTTTCTCTTAACTCTACTATTGGAAAACGAACAGCAAAAGCATGAGATGATGAAACTGAGAGAGAGAAAGCGGTGGTTAACTGGAGAATGCTCCTCCAGCCCCCAGGATAGCTGACAGCTCCAGCTGGAGGGAACATGGGCCCCCGTGGCTGGATCTTCAGATTTCTTTAAAAAACCCGGAAATTGATTTTTATGAACAAATCCCTGGCTTTTCAATGTTGGCCGCTATACTTATTCCCGTTTTTAAAAGGTATGTGAGCCAAACAAAGGCATCTTTGGTGCCATTTAGCAGGACGTTTGCCACATCTGGTTTAAGCAGGAATCACTGGCAAGTACATTTACATTTTAAAGTACATTTTTTCACTTGATTCTCAAGAGAACCTTGAAATAGCAGAGAAGGGAATGGGCACAGAAGGCAGATGGCTTACTTGCTGTGAGCCATAAAAGTCTGTGGGGATGGCCACAGAAATGCACAGAAGGGGCTTGTTCTCAATTTACAGAACCAGGCCACAGTGCAGGTGAGCTTTACTTCAAGACACACGGATCTAAAACTTCACCGGAAGGAAGCGCAGGCCGAGACAGAAAGCCAATTTTGTGGTGGCCTGGGGCTGGGGCTCCGGAAGGGGAAGTGACTGCAAACGAGCGGCAGGAATCTTTCAGGGGGTGACGGAAATGTCCTAATATTAGACTGTGGTGACAGCTGCACAACTCAGTAAATTTACTACAAATCACTGAATTGTGTACACTCCACACAAGTGAAGTTCCTGGTATGTAAATTATGCCTCAAGAAAGCTATTAAAAATGTAAAATATCCTTTAGCAACCAGCAATAATAACTCAGCATTTTAAAAGAATACTTTAGTTTTCAAACTTTAAATCAGGAGGTCCCTTAGTGAGTGACTCAAACTCCTGAGGCCAGCTCTCCATCTTCTGCTGCACTCACCCTCCAGGATAATGACTTGCCTGCAAGGACTCTGGGAGAAACGTTTAAAATATTTAACAAGATGTGACCTCAGCACAGGGAGCAAAGCCCGGCCGGGCCAGGCATCAGCTCTGGTTTTTTGAGCCTTGGGGAATCTGGGGGTGGGGCTGGGGCGGTCTGGCAGATGACATGGAAAGGTTCAGTATTATGATGGGGGCCCTCTGCCATAAAGGACTCTCGCATAAGAGTGAGCCACACCACAGGTCACACACACAGTCTGATGCAGAGCAAGCGCCGCCAGACTGCTGTAGGAGGAAAAAACGCCTGGCTAAGAAAACTCAAGCAATGGAATTAAAGGCCTTTGTAACAAGCAGGAAAAGTACAACACACAGCACGCACAGCGTGCTTTGCTCAAGGCTCAAGGCTGGAGAAGCAAGGGCCCTGCGTGTGCGCCCCGCGCCGCTGCACTCGGCCGGCGGGCTCTGGAGCGTCTTCGCGCCCGGGATACTCACCATTGCTGAGCTCGAGGCCTGGAAGCGGTCTGAAGAGAAAGAGACATTGGTGAATGCAAGAGTCCACTTTCCTCCCTCGTCCACCTAGTTCTATTCGATAACCTGTTGGGAACGTCAACCCTGCGCTCGGTGCGGCGGGAGATAAAACCGAGACAGGCTGCCCGCGACAGCGGAGACCGGACACGGACACGCAGCTCGCGGAGGTGGAACAGACGCCACGGGGCTGGCGGCCGCCCAGCAGTTGACGGCGGGACCCACCGCACGCCTCTGGGGTGAGAATCCCTGTGCTGCCACTTGTCCGCCTTGGGCAAGTGAGAGTCTGCAGATTCGTCCTCATGACCGAGGTCATGGGGCCTTCCAATGACCTTTATATCTGCGATCTTACCTAAGGACTGTGAATTTGATAAATTCTGCCGCATCCAAGATCCTGCGCATGGAGCTGATTTCCAGGTAACCGGGGGCTTTGAAGACCACCCCGGGCGGCATGCCATCGATGACCACGCAGCCAGGGTTGAAGGCGATCTTCCTGTAGGGCACCTTCACGGGGAAGTCCACTCCGATTGCTTCACCTGCGATGAGACAAACAGCAAAAAGCCAGCTGAGTGTGTCACTTACTTTTCCCAAACCATGCTTTCCCTTTAGTGTCAAGATTTTAAAATCATTCACATCAAGTGATCAGCCATCATTTCTTTATTTTCCAGTGGTAGGACAATGTACAAATAATTTAATTGATTTTGAAATTGACAGTGGGTAGCACAGCAAACTCAGTTTCTCAACCCATAAACAGAGATCACCACGGTATTTACCTGGAGAAGGTTTTTGTGAGGATCAAATGAGTACTCATGTGTTGAGCACTGATAACGATGCCCGGCCATGGTAAGAACTCAGTAAGTCAAAGGTAGCTATTATTAGTTTTTATTTCTATTCATTTTCTGGAATTGAGATTATATACAATGATATATAACACTGTATTAGTTTTAGGTGCACAACAAAGTGATTTGATACATGGCTAAAATTATTGTTGCTAGTGTTTCCATGGAAAAGCTCTTCTGTAAAAATACAGACTAATTTTCAGCATAGGTCCTTCACAGAAAGATAATTTCTTAGATAAAATATTCAATTAAAAAGAAGCATTTCAAGTACATGAATTTTAGATATGTAATGATACAAAAACTTACCAAATTTTCGGCTAAAGAGGTCATTGACTTGTTCTCTTAGTTGCTTTATCTTTTCAATACTTGGTAATCTTTCCTTCTCATTGTCTAAAAATAAACAAGCAAACTAGGGTTATTAATGTATTTGTCCCCAAGAAAGCTGTTGGAGGAAATGCCTGTTAGCACTGGAGAAAGCGCTTTACAGGCTTATCATTCAGTTTAGTTTTAGCAATAATTAAGCATTTTGGAAACTTGTAAATGGAAGCCATTACAGATGATGGGGAATTTTCCAAATTATGACACTATGTAAACACTACATACTACTTTTGGGAATATTTTCCATATCATGCAAGACAAGGATGTTCACTTTCACCACAATTCTTCAACATTCTAATAGAAATCCTGGCCAGTGCAATAAGCCAAGTAAAAGGAATAAGATGTACTAGGATTAGAAGGGAATATTTTTCGGGGCTGGCCCCGTGGCCGAGTGGTTAAGTTCGCGCGCTCCGCTGCAGGCGGCCCAGTGTTTCGTTGGTTCGAATCCTGGGCGCGGACATGGCGCTGCTCATCAGACCACGCTGAGGTGGCATCCCACATGCCACAACTAGAAGGACCCACAACGAAGAATATACAACTATGTACCGGGGGGCTTTGGGGAGAAAAAGGAAAAAAATAAAATCTTAAAAAAAAAAAAAAAAATTTTTCAATACTTAAAAAATTTTTTATTCTACTTAATTTTGATTAACTAAAGCAATTATGTGGTTCAAAATTTAAGAGAAATGAAACAGTACACAGTGAAAGGGCTCTCCCCCACCCCTATCTTAGCTCTCAGTTTCCCTCCCTGGAGGAACTACGTTGTTAGATTCTTTTGTGTCTCTCCAGATATGTTTTACATCCACATATTCAGAAAGGAAGATTACTTGATGGGCAGCAAACAAAGTCTAGTTCTGTGTTCAATTCCAATTTGACAGCAGCCAGTCCTTGGAGTTGCTGCCCTGAGGTGGGTCTTCCTGGTGATGCCTGCGCACAGCTGGCAGAAGCGGTCTGTCTGCCTAACTGTGTCTGATATGAGCAGGATATTCAGTGTTCAGCAACCTGCAGCATATTTTATATTCCAGAACTGTCAACCCTTAGCTGACAGGGTGAACTAGGCAAAAAAGTAACACCTCCGAGAGACTAACCCATGTCATGAAATGGTTAAAATATAACAATGAAAAATATAAAAGCAAATGAAAAATACAAATTATGATATATAAATTGTATAATATATAAAAAATAAATTATGATAAGGCCAGGTAAGCTTCCATACCTGGAACTGGCACCTGGACGATGTTGAGGTCCTCAACCCCTGCCGCGGAATCTGTAAGACGGGATGAGATGATGTTTCCTTAAAACAGAAACTGAAATTTAGAACTAACAGAAATGAGGCCGGTTCTCCTCTAAAAACGTCAAGATGCTACTCTGATCAGAAGCCCAGGTTGAATTTTTTAAAATTCAGAGAAAATTTAGTTGCAGGATAGCGAGGTGGCTTGGCATGGGCTGCCATCTGAGTCTCTGCGGTTTAATGCTGACGTCAAAGGGCTATGGGCACAGTGGCTTTTATTTATTCTTAGCCCCCAATACTTCAGTCAGTCTAATTTGATTTAAAAAGAAGGGTGGTAAAAAGTATATTTCCTTTGCTGTTATTCTCAGTGTAAAGGGGAGAAAAGGAAATAGGACATGTGAATGTGTCCACGAGGCCATCTATGACATCCCATGAAAAACGACTGAACAGACAGAGGCCCAGAAAGGCCCAGGCAGGCTTGAACAGTCCATGCAGAGCGGACAGTACCATGTTTCCTGGTCAACCGATAAACAGGATGTTCCCCTCACTTCTACGGAGGGAGCGTAAATGAGCCTGTCTGCTCCTTTGGGAGCTCAAGGCCCCGTGCCAGCGGTCTGTGAATCAGTCATTTGAGTGTTTGAGATTCCGCATCTAAAGAGCAAGGCCTCAAAGGGACATAAGGAGCCACATCGCCAACAAAAGCCCTCAATTTTTTCTGCAGTGTCTTGTGCTGCTTCAAATGTAGAATTTTTGGAGGAAATGGGGGAAAATTTGCTACTCTTGACCTCAAAATTACTCTTTTTTCTGATCAATCTAATGAATCCTGGAAGGTCTGATCCTTAGCAATCAGGCTCAACATTAAGAGATTACCGAAACTACTGTGAGTTTCCCTCATCACCTTGAAATGAGAAAAATCTTTTGGGGTGCTTAACACGTCTGAGCCTCCAAAAAACCCAGAACCAGTTCAGGTCATCAGAGTCAATGAAGAGATGGTGCCGGGAGAGAAGGCCTTAGGTTCTGATAAAGTGCTAATGTTCTATCATTAAAACGGGCTCCGCAAAATTTAAAAATCCGTCACAAAGGACACCAAGTATAATTTAAAAATTGATCAAAAGCTACTTATAATTAATGCATAAGTTGGCACTTAATCCATTTTAATGACCCTGCACATTTCAAACAAATAGATGGCATTTTCACTAATGGGTCTGAGCCCTAACTCCTCCGACACGCCCCCTTTACGCAGACAATGCCTTCTTTTGAGCTCACTCATCAATTTCCTCCTAAGTCAGTTTTAAACTGCTCCTCCGGCTCCATGATCTATGAACCATCCTTATAACCCTTCAGATGAACGACAAGAACACACCTACAGATGGACTTCCAAACGCTTTAGTCCTTTGAACACTTGCTAGTGGCAAAATTGTTTGCCAAATAATTTATAGCTAATTTTTTGAAAAACTGCTATCCAGGACAAAAGGGGATTAGCCTACCCTCCCCACACAATCGTGATGCCCCAGAAGACAACAGCGCAGCACACAGGCCGCTGTGGGATCACTTCTATCGACTGGCATTCCAATCACTGCTGGACTTTGATTCTAAACATGGCACTTTTCTCTTTATATTCTTAAAAGTGCTTTAAGGCAACAACTCAAATATCCATCAACGGAAGAATGGATAGACTCTGATTTACACACACAATGGAATATTATTCAGCCTTAAAAAGGAAGTTCTGACATATGCTGCCACATGGATGACCCTTGAAGATCTGAAGTGAAAGAAGCCAGACACAAAAGGTCACATATTGTGCAATTCCATCTATAGGAAATATGTAGAACACGTAAATCCACAGAGACAGAAAGTAGATTAGTGTTGTTAGGGGCTAATGGAGTGGGAGGGGGTAGGGGAGGCACTCTTAATGGGTTTTCTTTTGGGGAAATGAAAATGTTTGGAACTAGATGGAGATGATGGTTGTACAACACTGAATGCAGTGAATTGTTCACTCTGAAATGGTTAATTTAATTTAACTTATTTATTTATTTATTTTTGAGGAAGATTAGCCCTGAGCTAACTACTGCCAATCCTCCTCTTTTTGCTGAGGAAGACCGGCCCTGAGCTAACATCCGTGCCCATCTTCCTCTACTTTATACGTGGGACGCCTACCACAGCATGGCTTTTTGCCAAGTGGTGCCATGTCCGCACCTGGGATCCGAACCGGGGAACCCTGGGTCGCTGAAGTGGAATGTGTGCACTTAACCTCTGCGCCACCGGGCTGGCCCCTGAAATGGTTAATTTTATTTTAATTTCACCTCAATAAAAAATGTTTTAAGTAATTTAAGCCATTCCTTTCACGGAATTTTAAGGAAAACAAATTTCACTGTATGGCTCAGAATGGTGGTACCCAATGCCATGTTGAGGCCTTAAGATGACTTTGAAACTGGGCCATGTAAATATCATATTTTATCCATAAACACACTCAGGCCCCACTGACTTCAGGTACAGAGGAACCAGCATAAATCCATTCTCATTAATGGAAAATCCTTCTGAAAATATGCACCCTCCTGGCTGTGGGCAGGGACATCATCCCTGGATAGGAAGCATCTTCTCCGTGCTCAGTTACCCTGATGGCATCGCCACATAATTTCCAGGAAAGCCGTCAGGGCTAAAACATGGCAGAAAGGCCGGCCATTTGCACAGACTCTATCCATATGTGGACTGTTCCCCTTAAGACTTAAGTAATATATGCTCACTGTGGAGAATTAGAGAAATCCCAAAAGGGATAAGGAAGAAAGGTCACTCCAAGCATGATTCCACTACTGCTGGCAGACTTTCTTTTTTTGTATTCTCTTCTGTTTTTCTTTCTACATAATTTTTCTAATCAAAATCAAGATCCTACTGTAAATTATGATTTCTTTTGGTCCCCCTTCATCTTGTTTATAACTCTTCTCTTTTTTTTAAAGATTGGCACCTGAGCTGACATCTGTTGCCAATCTTTTTTTTTCTCTTCTTCTCCTTCTTTCTTCTTCCTTCTTCTTCTCCCTAACCCCCCACCCCAAGTACATAGCTGTATATTCTAGTTGTAGGTCCTTCTGGCTCTGCTGTGTGGGACGCCGCCTCAGCATGGCTTGACGAGCAGTGCTAGGTCCACGCCCAGGATCCAAACCGGCAAAACCCTGGGATGCCAAAGTGGAGTGTGTGAACTTAACCACTCAGCCACAGGGGTGGCCCCTGTTTATAACTCTTCCTGAGCCAGACAGTTTTGCTGTACACTGAGTACACTGAGAGCATTTTTCCCAGTGGACCACCACGACCCGTTCTAACTGCTGGGCACTGGCATTGCACCCAGTTTTTCTTTGTTGTAAATGGTGATGAGAGAGGCTTTTTCCCCCTAAAACAATCAACTTGATGAAACCATTCTTAGAATTCAAATAAACAAAGTAAAAATGGAAGAATCAAATCAGGATGGCAACATTCATTAAGTCTCAAAATTCCCCCAATCGTGGCAAAACCAGTTCAGACCCTGTGATGTTTCATGGGAAATAGTATTCTCTCTCAATAAAAGAACTCAGGGAAAAAAAAGGTAAATACAACTTCCAAGGGATGTTTATTTTAAAAGCATAATTTGTAGAGTTTATCCACCTCTTTCCAAACACTGCCATCTTCTTAGGTTGTGTTTCTGATGGAAAAATCATAAAATTGCAAATTAAAAGAAAAAGTAATTTCAAGCCGTTTTTTTTTTTTTCCAGGGGAAGATTCGCCCTAGGCTAACACCTGTTGCCAATTTTCCTCCTTTTTTCTTCTTTTTCCTCCCAAAGCCCAGTACATAGTTGTGTATGGTTGTAAGTTCTTCTGGTTCTTCTATGTGAGCCACCACCACAGCATGGCTACGGACAGACGAATGGTGTGGTTCCACGCGTGGGGAACTGACCCAGGGCCGCTGAAGCAGAGCACGCAGGACTTTACCACTAGGCCATTACGGCTGGCTCAAAATTGCAATTTTTTGTTATTTGATAATCAGATTTTACTAATTCAAAATCACATCTGTTCAGGTGAGTGGGATTTTATGGAATGCTAGGATAGAATTATATACCTAATGACATTAATTCTGAGACCTTGCAACATTATTAGATATATAAAATCAAAGCACTCACATTAGGAAGACACTATGGACCAGCTCATGTTCCAGGAGCAGAGAGGAAAATACTTTTTAGCAGATGACTAAGTAGCTCACAACGAAAGCAAACAGGCACATTCTTTTAAGTAAATGGGCTGAAAATCTACAAATACCAGGATACATGGGCTCATTCATTTCCCTGAAAAATCAAAAAAGTTTCCAAAAAAACTTTCAAGTGTAAAGAATATCTTAGAATATGTTTATAACTATTGGGTGTGGCTTTTAAATAAACACATGCACAAAAAACCAAACAGGTTCCATGTCAACGTAAGTACTTTAAAGAAAAGCATCTTACATGGTGGATCTCAAAAACTAAATCTTGGTTAAACCACACTTTGAACGTCACTTCCTTTAGATACTTGCGCTTACACTGAGCTCACTGATTCCAGGCCCAGGGCTGTTCTTTTTGAAC
Source organism: Equus caballus (assembly GCF_041296265.1). NCBI lineage: Eukaryota > Metazoa > Chordata > Mammalia > Perissodactyla > Equidae > Equus > Equus caballus. The sequence continues at coordinate 13,491,142 of NC_091696.1, forward strand.
TCTATCACACAGAGGGGGAGAGGGCATGTTTCCAAGTGAACCAGCCTTTTCCCCTCCATCGCCCCGTCCCCCTTCATCCTTTCCTCTCTGGGGCAGAGCACACCTCGGTCCCACGTTTGCATGGCCTAATTCTCTTGTCTACAAAGCCCAGGGCACCGTGTGCTTGGTGAGCACAGGCCAGCTCCGGTCATACAAACACACACATCAATTTCAATCTCTCCCCCACGATGATTCTTTAAGAAGGGACGAAAACCATACTTAGCGGTGTGACTGCGACAAGGCTTTTGGACTAACCTTCAGTTTTCACCTCAGCTTCGGGGTCCTCACTCGTTTCTGGAGGGACAAGCTGAGTAGAATCTTGAAAAGAAAATTTCTAAAATGACATTCATTATTATGGATTCACATGTCCCAACATTTCACTGCTCCTATACCAAAAAGGTAGCTTATCCTGGCATTTTAAATACATTTCACGCTTAAGAAACATAAAGGTAATTTTAATTTTGCTGGGATAATAGGGTCACAAGGATAGTCTTACAAGAGATAAGGGGAGGTAGGAAACTTTCAGATACTATCCAACAATCCACAGCTACCCTCAGGAATGGACACAGGGTAGCCTTCTATTAGCGCTAACGGCATTCTTAGGGGCACAGTGTTTTCTTGTTGTCATCAGGAATTACTAGGATAAAAAGAAAGCCATTTGCTTTGGTCAACAGCTCCCCTCTCATCCTGCCCACAGCCCCTGGGTGACTCACGGTCTGTTATCACACGGACGCGCAATCGGCCTTTCTGGCAGACAAGAATGATGACACATACATTAAGTTCTTCTACACACAGACAAAAGCCTGACCAGGTTATCCCTCCTAACTCTAGCGCATTTTAGAAAGATCTGCCAAAGCTTACATTAATCGTTAGCAAAGGAAGAAAGACCAGAACTCAAAACTAATGTAGCTGTATTGAAATGGTACTTGCGTAATGTAAGATATAACCTTTGGGGGGACATGGGTGAAGGTGCACCAGACCTCTCTGTACTATTCTTGCAGCTTCTTTTGAATCTATAATTCTTTCTTTCTTTCTTTCTTTTTGTGAGGAAGATTGGCCCTGAGTGAACATCTGTGCCAGTCTTCCTCTGTTTTATGTGGGATGCCACCACAGCATGGCTTGACCAGTGGTGTGTAGGTCTGCACCTGGGATCCGAACCTGTGAACCCCAGGCTGCCAAAGCGGAGTGTGTGAACTTAACCACTACACCTCCGGGCCAGCCCCTATAATTATTTCAAAGTAAAAAGTTAAAAAAAATCAAACTAATTCAGCTCTATTGTAAACGGACTTTCCACTCTACTGTGATAATAAAAATCTCTTCAGAAATTAAGTATTTCAAAGGCTAACATCCAATGGAATCTTTCTGACTCTCACTCAACACGAATTCTACAACTGACCACCAGGTTTTCTTCTTTCTAAATACGTTCTATCAAAAAAAGCAATGACCAAACAATGTCTTAACAGGCTTTAACAAAGGGAAGTAAAATGATGCAAGGGAAGAACAGATTTCAACCGAATTCAAAGTAACTGTCCTGCCCCACATTCAGAGAAGGTCAGAGATCGCAATGAAGGAAAAGAAAAGAAATGAAAAATAAACAGAAGAATTCCGACACACGCTACAACATGGATGAACCTTGTGGACATCAAGCTGAGTGAAATAAGCCTGTCACAAAAGGACAAATGCTGTATGATGCCACTTACATGAGGTGCCTAGAGCAGTCAGATGCACAGAGACGGAAGGAGGGGGTGGTTGCTAGGGGGAGGGAGGGAGGGGGCGGGGAGGTGGTGGTGTAATGGGGACAGATCTGCAAAATGGGAAAGTTCTGGAGATCTGCTTCACAACAATGTGAACATACTTGACACTACTGAACTGTGCACTTAGCAGAGGGTAAGCTGGCAAACTTTACGTGATATGCTTTTTACCACAATAAAAAATACATACTTTAGAAAAATAAACAGAAGTTAAATAATGCCAGAGCAACTTGTCTTCTTGGTTGAAAGCCATCAAGTTCCAGAGGACTCATTTTCTGAGTGAAGGAGCAACGCTGAGACTGGCTCTAAGATAGTAGGCTCCCTGGCAAAATCGGTCAAAATTCTTCTAGGTCAGAGAACTGGATAAACTGCTCAGTGGACCGCTGGAACAGTCCTCCACAATAAAGACCTCCAGAACCCCGAAATCACAGAAGCTAGTAAAAATGACCACAAATCAGTCCTTTGGAAAATGCTTTTGACTTAGGGGAAAATACAAATCATTGTGGTACTAAGACATATAGACAGCTCCTAAAAGCAAGATCGTCTCGCCTATAAACTGACAAAGATGTTCCATGCCTCCAGGTTTGGAGAGGAGATTTCCCTTATGAATTTTACCTTGGACATCTGTGAACCATTTGAGTTCAGGCCTTAAATACAACGCTCAAGATCGATATATGAATGGAGGGAAGTACTGTCAAACTTTACTTCTAACTCAAGAATTTCCTAAAATACTTTTTCAACTCTGTTCAAAATGAAAGAAAGCAACAAATGGTGCCAACACGAAGTTTTCTCTTCACTTAACTTCCATATCCGGGTGCTTTAAGGAGAATCATTTACAGATGGGAAAGGAAGAGAGCAATGGAGTTCTAACACCATATCTTAGGACTAGACTCAGCCAGTTTTCTAAGAAGGCACGCCAGGAAGCCGCCTTCTTTATGTTCAGACGTGTGTTTTAAAAGAGTGTGTTCTTCAAAAGGGGCAAAGAAGGAAACTACCTCAACATAATAAAGGCCATATACGACAAACCCATAGCCAACATCATACTCAATGGGCAAAAACTGAACGCTATCCCCCTGAAAACAGGAACAAGACAAGGATGCCCTCTATCACCACTCTTATTTAACATAGTACTGGAGGTCCTGGCCAGAGCAATCAGGCAAGAAAAAGGAATAAAAGGAATCCAAATAGGGAGGGAAGAAGTGAAACTCTCGCTGTTTGCAGATGACATGATCTTATATATAGAAAACCCCAAAGAATCCATTGGAAAACTCTTAGAAGTAATCAACAACTACAGCAAAGTTGCAGGGTATAAAATTAATTTGCATAAATCAGTAGCATTTCTATACTCCAGTAATGAACCAACAGAAAAAGAACTCAAGAATACAATACCCTTCACAATCGCAACAAAAAGAATAAAATACCTTGGAGTAAATTTAACTAAGGAAGTGAAGGACCTATATAATGAAAATTACAAGGCCATTCTGAGAGAATTGGATGACGACATAAGTAGATGGAAAGACATTCCATGTACATGGATTGGAAGAATAAACATAGTTAAAATGTCCGTTCTACCTAAAGCAATCTACAGATTCAACGCCATCCCAATCAGAATCCCAATGACATTCTTTACAGAATTAGAACAAAGAATCCTAAAATTCATATGGGGCAACAAAAGACCCCGAATTTCTAAAGCAATCCTGAGAAAAAAGAACAAAACGGGAGGCATCACAATCCCTGACTTCAAAACATACTACAAAGCTACAGTAATCAAAACAGCATGGTACTGGTACAAAAACAGGTGCACAGATCAATGGAACAGAATTGAAAGCCCAGAAATAAAACCACACATCTATGGACAGCTTATCTTTGACAAAGGAGCTGAGGGCATACAATGGAGAAAAGAAAGTCTTTTCAACAAATGGTGCTGGGAAAACCGGAAAGCCACATGTAAAAGAATGAAAATTGACCATTCTTTTTCACCATTCACCAAAATAAACTCAAAATGGATCAAAGACCTAAAGGTGAGACCTGAAACCATAAGGCTTCTGGAAGAAAACGTAGGCAGTACACTCTTTGACATCAATATTAAAAGGATCTTTTTGGACACCATGCCTTCTCAGAGAAGGGAAACAATAGAAAGAATAAACAAATGGGACTTCATCAGATTAAAGAGCTTCTTCAAGGCAAATGAAAACAGGATTGAAACAAAAAAACAACCCACTAACTGGGAAAAAATATTTGCAAGTCATATATCTGACAAGGGCTTAATATCCATAATATATAAAGAACTCTCGCAACTCAACAACAAAACATCAAACAACCCAATCAAAAAATGGGCTGGAGACACGAACAGACATTTCTCCAAAGAAGATATACTGATGGCCAATAGGCACATGAAAAGATGCTCATCATCGCTCATCATCAGGGAAATGCAAATCAAAACTACACTAAGATATCACCTTACACTCGTTAGAATGACAAAAATATCTAAAACTAATAGCAACAAATGTTGGAGAGGTTGTGGAGAAAAAGGAACCCTCATACACTGCTGGTGGGAATGCAAACTGGTGCAGCCACTATGGAAAACAGTATGGAGATTCCTCAAAAAATTAAAAATAGAACTACCATATGATCCAGCCATCCCACTACTGGCTATTTATCCAAAGAGCTTGAAGTCAGCAATCCCAAAAGTCCTGTGCACCCCAATGTTTATTGCAGCACTGTTTACAATAGCCGAGACATGGAAGCAACCTAAGCGTCCAGCAACAGACGAATGGATAAAGAAGATGTGGTACATATATACAATGGAATACTACTCAGCTGCAAAACAGAACAAAATCATTCCATTTGCAATAACATGGATGGACCTTGAGAGAATTATGTTGAGTGAAATAAGCCAGCAAGAAAAGGATAATCTGTGTATGACTCCACTCATATGAGGAATTTAAAATTATGGACTAAGAACAGTTTAGTGGATGCCAGGGGAGAGGTGGGGTGGGGGGTGGGCACAAAGGGTGAAGTGGTGCACCTACAACATGACTGACAAACATTAATGTACAACTGAAATTTCACAAGATTGTAACCTATCAATAACTCAATAAAAAAATAAAAATAAAAAATAAAAGAGTGTGTTCTTTATAAAATACTGAAACCAAAAAAAAAAAAAAAGAGAGAGAGAGACAAAATGCCTCATTTTTCTAACCTTCCATTGGTAATTCCATTTCTATTACTTCACTGCTCCCCGAAGAATGATGGCTTTCTGAAAGGAAAGCAAAAAACATATTACAAAAAGGTAGAAATACAAATTAAAAAAAGAAATTATTGAAAACAATTCAAGACTCGCACAGGAATGTACATGAAATACTTCGATTCCTTGAAATAAAATTCACACAAATGATCGCTTCTTCACGTTTTTTCTTTGTCATTGTACTTGTACTTCGGAAAAATTCCAAATATACAATAGCACAGAGATGGTCTAAGGAAGCCACGTGCCCATCCCCCAGCGCCAACAGTCATCAGCTCACGCAATCCTGTGTCTTCTGTGCCTGCCCCACCCCCACTGTCCGTCCACGGGAAATCCCAGATATGGCAGAACTCAGTGCACAAACACCGCGTACGCACAAACGCACAAGTAAGACGTAACAACTTTCACCACAACATCATGACGACTCCCCCAAGGACCAATTATTCTTTATCATCATCTAATATATCGTCATTGTTCAAATTTCCTCCATTATCTCATAAATGTCTTTTTATTTTTAAAAAAACCCTTTATATTTGGAAATAGTTTTAAACTTATAGAAAAGTTGCAAAAATAAAATAGTAAAAGAAGATCCATATACCCTTTACTCAGATAACATAATGTTAATGTTTTACCATTTTCCTTTATCATTTGTAATTTCTCTCCCCCATCATCTGTCTATAGATACAAATGTATATTTATATACTTTTTTTTCTGAACCATCCGAGGGAAAGTTACACACATCAGGGCCCTTTATCTCTAAATACTTCAGTGACTATTTCCTAAGAATAAGGATATCCTTTCACGGTCACAGGACAGTTAGAAAAATCACAGCGCTTAACACTGAGGCATTTTTATCTGTCCCACCACTTGTATTCCAGTGTTGTCGGTTGCCCCAAATGTCCTTTCTAGCTCTTTCCCTTTCGGTGCAGGATCTGGTTTGGGGGTCAGGTGTTGCTTTCCATTGTCACATCCCTTCAGTCTCCTTTAATCTGAACAGTTCCATAGTCTGTCTGTGATTTTTATGGCATTGCCATTTCCTAATATAGACCCCCTTCCCCACCCTTTTCCCCCCAATCAAATGTTCCTCATTTTGAGTGTGTCTGATGTTTCCTCATGATAAGATTCAGGTTTCAGGGGCCGGCCCGGTGGCGCAGCGGTTAAGTTCACATGTTCCACTTCTCGGCAGCCCGGGGTTCACTGGTTGGGATCCCGGGTGTGGACATGGCACTGCTTGGCAAAAGCCATGCTGTGGTAGGCATCCCACGTATAAAGTAGAGGAAGAGGGGCATGGATGTTAGCTCAGGGCCAGTCTTCCTCAGCAAAAAAGAGGAGGATTGGCAGTAGTTAGCTCAGGGCTAATCTTCCTCAAAAAAAAAAAAAAAAAAAAAGATTCAGGTTTTGCATTATAGCCAGAACGCTGCCTAGAGGCTGGTGTGTCCGTCTCAGGGTACCACGTCTGGAGGCATGTGAGGTCTGCTACAGACATTTTTATGTTTGTGTCCCCAAACGCCTACGTTGAAATCTACCCCTCAGTGTGATGATATTGGAGGTGGGGCCTTTGGGAGGTGATGAGGTCAGAAGGGTGGAGCCCTCAAGAATGGGATTGGTGCCCTCAGAAAGAGGCCCCAGAGAGCTCCCTTGTCCCTTCCACCACGTGAGGACACAGCAAGACGGCAGCCATCTATGAATCAGGAAGCGGGCTCTCACAGACCCCAGATCAGCTGGCACCTTGAGCTTGGACTTCCAATAACTGTGAGCTTCCAAAGCCGTGAGGAATGAACGTCTGTAGAGTGTGAGCCCCCAATCTACGGGATCCTGTTCCAGCAGCCCTGGCGGACTAAGGCAGTGTCCATCTGTCCCTCACTGGGATGTGCATTTTGACCACCCAATCAAGGTGTTATTTGATTTCCCCACGGTGTAATTACTGTTTTTCCCTCCCGCTTGCAACTAACAAGCAGACTGTGGGGAGAAACTTTAAGACCATGTAAATATTCCACTCCTTTTCTAAGTTTCTCTCTAGATTTACCATCCACTGATGATTCCTGTTTGAGCCAATCTTTTATTATAATAGCTGGAAAACTAGGATTTTCCAATTCCAGCAGTGTTCCTTTCCGGGGACCATTCGTCATCTGGCATTCCAGGGGAATTGGTAAATGTCTTTGCAACTGGTTTGCTAAAATCAGGATTGCAGCAAAACCCCCTCATTGCATTTGGTTGAAATGTCTCTTACATCTCTTTTCTATAAAACAGATTTCTGGGGCTGGCTCCGTGGCTGAGTGGTTAAGTTTGCGTGCTCCGCTGCAGGCGGCCCAGTGTTTCGTTGGTTCGAATCCTGGGTGCAAACATGGCACTGCTCATCAAACCACGCTGAGGCAGCGTCCCATATGCCATAACTAGAAGGACCCACAACGAAGAATATACAGCTATGTACCGGGGGTCTTTGGGAAGAAAAACGAAAAAAATAAAATCTTTAAAAAATAAATAAATAAATAAAACAGATTTCTCTTGCTTTTTTTTTTTTTTAACTCGCCCTTCTTTGCTGGAGAACCCAGTACAATTTGTCTTGTTGAGTTACTCCCATTCTGGAGTTTATTGCCTGTGTTCTCATGGTGATGTTTTCCTATGTTCCTGTATCCCCCGCATTTCCTGCAAACTGGTGGTTAAGTTTGACTTTTGGGGGCAATGATCCCAGAGGCGTACTTCCTCCCGGATCCTGTCAGGAGGCACATTGTGACTCACACCTCTATCTTTGTGAGGTTAACCCTGACCGGTGAATGCAGGCGCTGTCAGCCTGACCCACTGTGATAAAGTCCCCATCGGCATTTTACAAAGGCTTCTAACAGCCATTGATGATTATTGCCAGGATGCGTGGTTTCATTAGGGGTGGCAAAGTGGGGACGTTTTATGACTTCTTTTTAAGTCTTATGTTTTATTCCCCAAAAGTTTTTAAGCGAAAAAAAGGAGGAGAGGAATTCAACACATACTTTATTTGCTAGGTAAAAGTTCGAATCTGAATAAATTTTGGATTTTATTATCAGTGACTCTAAGTATCCTACAAAATTATTAATCAATATCTGTCTGTCAGCAACAGGAAAAAACCCCCACAGACACTTCATTATGCGGTTCTTATATTTTTCCCTTGTTGTGAAGCTCAGACCCGGAAGCGGAGCCTGTGACAAAAGTGAGTGATGAGCAAGCCGGCCCCACGGCTGCTGCCCAGGGCTGCGCTGGCTGACGGCGGCCTCACTTCCCATTCCCAGGACCAAGTCAGAGCAACCGCAGTCTTAAAGGAAGACTCTGCACATATTTCGGGTTAGGAAACTCACACCAACACAACGCTGTAGGAGGGCCCGAGGTCTCGATAACACCTTTTTGTTTGTTTACCAATTCTGCAATTATTTGAAGAAAGGGGAGGGGGAGATTATCTATCTAGGCACACAGAGAATTTAAGCTTTTTTGTTCTCTTTCCAGCCTCTCGCCCTGTGTTTGGTCAGACTGGAAGGGAGGGGAGCAGGAGGGAGGCGGAGGCCGAAGGGAGTGGGCTCAGAACAGGCTGCTGGTAAGATGGTGATGGGGGGCAGGAGGGCAGGACAGACGTGGGGGCCTCCCGTCACATCGGGCTGCAGATACGCAGGCTCTCTGGCCCGTCTTCAACCAATGATCCCCATCCCCTTGTTCAATGTGAAGCACGCCGCTACACTCAGGTTCTGTGGTGACACGAAAGGCAAGGGCATCCTGGGCTGCTCATGGGCAGGACAGACTCAGGCAAAGGCCTTTCCCGCAGCCACAGCGCGCAGGGCAGCAGCACTGCACAGAATCTGCAAACCGGTGTATCAACTCGCCTATTTCTGTCACAGTTCTGCCACAAACCAAGCATATGGGGTTCGAGGGATGTCAGGGCTCACCAGGAAGACGACCACCACCCAGAAGCGGGGGGGGGCAAGGGAACTCCCGGGGAGACGGAGACTGGAGTGGGGGCTTCCGTGTGCGGGTGATGTTGCTCGGCGACAAGGAGGGGAGGGCCTGCGTCAGAGAGCTGTGAGGGCCAGCAGGGTGGGGGTGCTTGCAGCCCTGGGCTTTTCCTTCTCTGTGCCTAGCAGAAGTTGGAAGCTCATGGAGTTTGGTCCTGCAGGCCTTTGAGCTAACAGGTCTCAGCTGCTGTGAAGAAATAACCTAGGGGCCAATACACAGAGGCCATCTACGGCTCATTTCTAGAACACGAAGCACCTTCAACAGTGCATCATCAAACTGTTCACGCTGGGCAACACGCGGCCACAGATGCCACAAAATACAAATCACTTAAATATGAAAGCAACTCACTTTCCATTTTGAGTCTCACGTGACTTTACCAAACAGAAGTAGAGGTAAATAAAAACAAATTGCTCCTTGTTTAGGTTCAACTCTAAGCACAGTAAAGTTTACATAAAAAACAGAAGTAGGCCAATGTATTTCTCTTCCTCCTCTTTCATTTCAAAAAGTCAAAATCCAGGGCGTAGTGGTTGAGTTTGGTGTGCTCTGCTTCGGTGACCTGGGTTAATGGGTTCAGATCCTGGGTGTGGACCTACACAACTCATCAGCCAAGCTGTGGTGGTGACTCACATACATACAAAAATAGAGGAAGACTGGCACAGATGTTAGCTCAGGGCTAATCTCCCTCAAGCAAAATAAAAAGAGGAAGATTGCCAACAGATGTTAGCTCAGGGCAAATCTTCCTCAGCAAACAAAAAAAAAAAAGAAGAAGAAGAAAAAGTCAAAATCTAGAACTAAATATCACATGCAGTAAATTCAATGTAGATAAACTCTAAAATACTGACATGCTCTGGAAAGTGGAGGCAGAAGAGTATATATTTGAAACACTTCAAAATGAGGAATTTTTTATCAGCAGGATCCTTTTATCAAAGGATCTGCTTTGGAGCAGAAATTCAGTCACCAAATTTGAGTTAAGATATCGAATAGTAGTCACTCCATAAAGAAAAAAGGTAAAATTAAAAATAAATGAATAGTAATGAAATTATGACACATGCTACAAAATGGACGAACGTTTAAGATATTATGCTAAGAGAAACAAGTCAGTCACAAAAAGACAAATACTGTATGGTTCCACTTACATGAAGCACCTGGAACAGGCAAATTCATAGAGACAGAGAGTAGAATGTGGGTGCCAGGGGAAGGGGAATAGGAAAGGGGAGTTATTGCTTAATGGGCACAGAATTTCCGTTTGTGATGAGGAAAATGTTCTGGAGATGGATGGTGGTGATGGTCACACGACAATGTGATTGTACTTAGTGCCACTGACCCGTGCATTTAAAAATGGTTAAAATGGCAAATTTTATCTGGTGTATGTATGTTCTATCACAATAATAATAAAAAAGCAAATGAGTAAAAAGATGACCAGTGTCAGTTTACGAAGAACATGAGGATTCCTGGTAAATTAATCCAGAGACAGTTATAACAAAATATTCCTGGTCCAGAGTTTTGAGAGCAAAAATTGTTTGTATTGAATAGGCATCGAATGTGTTGAAAATAATCTGATAATCAGTCAAATTAAATGTGAAGTTAATCACATTTTATTTTATACAGATTATTTACACAGATTATAGATACAGGTTAATTGTACATTGAGTCTGCTTATTTATTTATTTATTGAGATACAATTCATATACCATAAAATTCACCCTTTTAAAGTATACAATTCAGTGGTTTTCCATATATTCATAAGGTTGTACAGTCATCATTACTATCTATTTCCAGAATATTTTCATCACCCCCAAAAGAAACCCTGTAGCCATTAGCAGTCACTTCCCATTCCCTTCTCTCTCTAGATCCTGTAACCACTAATACACTTTCTGTCTCTACAGATTTGCCTATTCTGAACATTTCCTGTGGATGAATTCATACAGTATGTACCCTTTTGTGTCTGGCTTCTTTACTTAGCCCAATGCTTTCAAGGTTCATCTATGTTATAGCATGTATCAGTACTCCATTCTTTTTTATGGCCAAGTAATATTCCATTGTGTGGATATACCATATTTTCTTTGTCCCTCCATCAGTTGATGGACACTTGGGTCGTTTCTATCTTTCGGCTATTGGGAATAATGTACAAGTTTGTCTGTGGCATACGTTTTCAGTTCTCTTGGTATCTAAGAGTGGAATTGCTGGGCCATATGGTAACGCTCTGTTTAACTTTCTGAGGAACTGCCAAACTCTTCTCAAAAGCAGTCACACCATTTTACATTCCTACCATTCTACATTTCGATTTCTCCACACCGTCACCAATACTTCTTATTGTTTGCCTTCTTAATTATTGTCATTCTAGTGGGTATGAAGTGGCATTTCATTGTGATTTTGCTTTGCACTTATCTAATGATTAATTATGCTGAGCATCTTTTCACGTGTGTATTGACCACTTGTATATCTTCTTTGGAGAAATGCCTATTCAAATCAATTGTCCATTTTTAAACTGAGTAGTTTGTATTTTTATTGTTGAGTTGAAAGAGTTCTTATATATTCTGGACACTAGATCCTTATCAGATACATAATTTACAAGTACTTTCTCTTATTCTGTTGGTAGTCTTTTCACTTTCTTGATAGTATTCTTTAAAGTACAAGAGTTTTTAATTTTGATGAAGTTCAATTTACCTATTCTTTGCTCTGGCCGCTTGCGCTTCAGATATCCTATCTAAGAAACCACTGTCTAATCCAAGGCCACAAACATCTATGTCTATACTTTCTTCTAAGACTAATATCGTTTTAGCCCTACATTTGGGTCTTTGATCCACCTTGAGTTAATTTTTGTATATGGTGTGAGGTAAAGGTCCAAACTGATCTTTTCTGCATGTGGATATCCAGTTGTTCATTTTTTGAAAAGACTGTTCTTTCCCCATTGAATTGTCTTGGCACCCTTGTTGAAAATCAGTTGACTGTAAATTTGAGTTTACTTCTGGACTCTCAATTCTGTCCCATTGGCTCATGTCTGTCCTTGTGCCAGTACCACAGAATGGTGATCACTGTAGCTTTGTAGTAGGTTTTGAAATCAGGAAGTATGGGTCTTCTAACTTTGTTCTTCTTAAAGATTGTTTTGGCTATTCAGGGTCCCTTGCATTTCCATATTAATTTTAGGAAAGTCTTCCAATCCATGAATGTGGGATATCTCTCCATTTACTTAGGTCTTCTGTAATTTCTGTCAACAATATTTTGTAGTTTTCAGTGTACTGAAGTCTTGCACTTCTTTGGTTAAATTTATTCCTAAGTATTTTATTCTTTTTTGATGCCGTTGTAAATGGAATTTTCTTAATTTCTTTCTTTTTTTTTTTTGGTGAGGAAGACTGGCCCTGAGCTAACATCTGTGCCAGTCTTCCTCTACTTTATATGTGGGACGCCACCACAGCATGGTTTGACGAGCAGTGTGCAGGTCCACACCTGGGATCCGAACCTGTGAACCCTGGGCCACTGCAGCGGAGTGTGCAAACTTAACCACTACATCACTGGGCTGGCCCCTTAACTTCATTTTTCGCTTGTTCATTGCTGAACATACAGAAATACAGTTGATTTTTGTATCCTGTATCCTGCAAGCTTGTTAAACTCATTTATTAGCTCCAACTGTGAGTGTGTGAATTCCTAGGATTTCCTATAGACAAGATGACGTCATCTGCAAACAGAAACAGTTTTACTTCTTCCTTTCCAATCCGGATGCCTTTTTTTCTTCCCTAATTGTCCGACCTAGAACCTCCAGGACAATGTTGGAAACAAGTGGCAAGAACAGACATCCTCATCTCGTTCCTGGTTTGGGGGAAAGCCTTCAGTCTTTTATCAGTAAGTATGACATTAACTACAGGTTTTTTGTAGATGCTCTTTATAAGGCTGAGGAATTTCCCTTCAATTCTTAGTTTATTTAGTGTTTTTTTCAATCATGAAAGCGTGTTAGATTTTTGTCAAATGCCTCTTTCCTACACCTATTGGGATAATTGTGTGGTTTTCGTCCTTTAATCTACTGTGTTGTATCCTACTGATTGATTTCCACATGCTGAACTAATTTCCTACAATAAACCCCAGTCATGAGGGATGTTTTATTGACAACAGACACTTTCATTGGTCTCTTTTCATTGGTCTCTAGATTTCTTGAAAAAGGTGTTTAATAAAATTTACAGAGCTATGTAATGCTGCAGGAAAATTCCAAAGTTACGATTTTGTAGGAAATATTTCAAATCGGTTAATAATGTTTGAGGAATTAATTGCAAATTGGCCTGCACTCTGCCTGTGTTCACAGTGGTGCTCAAAGGTGGAGAAAGGACCTGAATGCTGTACAAGAGTCACAGTGTCAGGATGATACCATATTGTCAAGCTGAGAGCACTCTGGCTCCAGCAGGATTCCGGTCTTGGGTGGAGGACCCAGCCACGCCACAGTGCAGAGCACCTACCTGACCACGCTTGAGAAGTGTGTGCATTTGCTAATAACTGTCTTCTGCTCCCCACTTAACTTGTATGATGCCAATGAAGCAACTATTATTCAATAACGGGCATCTGCATTTCTTAACTCTAATTTCCATCTCTTTTAACTTTTAATATTTTCTCATAACTCAATATTTTCTCAACTTACGGGACAGACTGGACAGAAGAGGATTGGGGGAATACTCTAGAACACACAAAATAAGAATATTTAAGACAAACTCAAGTAACATACACCCTGAAATATCTTTACATTCTCATATACCTGGGAGCATACGGATTTAGGCTAAATAAAACCTATTTTATGAGTAAAATTTTTTCCTCTAATTGGCAGTAGGCTAGATCCAGGTAAATGTACATGCATCTTTATTATTCTTGGCCTGTTTTTCCAATGTGTGCTAATTAAAATTTTCCACCACAAATAACTTTTGGAGAAGAAAATTATGATAAAATGGTATTACCTTGCATATTATATCGATAGTAATTAGGATCATCTGATTCTTTCTTGACTGACACAGCTGCTGCTTTCACAGAAATGCCTTTGAATGCAACGGAAATGAGCAAATTATGTGTTAGGCCAAACCCGCCAACAGAGAAATATGATCAGCTGATCTAACTTCCACATTCTGTTTTAACATAGCAACATTATAATCAGCAAAAGAACCTCTAGCTCACACACTATAAACAAAAGGCTTATTCACATAAAAATAAATATAAATATGAAATAATGTAAAATCAATTTAAAAGGAATGAAGGAAGGAGGGAGAGAAGAACGAAGGAAGGAACAGAGAGAGGGAGGGAAGGAGAAAGAGGTCTACCCCACTTTTGGGTGGTTTTCCCTTTCAAGATGGCTGAATATATACGTGCATTTACGTGAAATGCTATAAATATTCTTCTGTAATGGGACCTGAATTGGCAAGTATAATCTTAACTTATCCATTACAATGAAATGGATTTCAAAACCTGGGGCAACTATATTAGTAAAACCAAAAGCTTTTATCAGGGAAAGGTGTGGTAGATTGCAAAAATTAGCCCAAATTTCTCCCCCGTCAGTATGCACACCTGTTTGTGAGATGGCTTTCCCTTCTCCTATTTTCCATAAGTGGAGTCTACTTCCCCACCCTGGAAAGCTGGGCCTGGCCACGTGACTTGCCTTGGCTGATGGGAGGTTGGCTAATGGGATGCAAACAGAGGCGTGAAAAGTGCATGTGCGTCCATGTCTGCTGTTTTTGGAACCGAGTTGCTCTGTGAACAAGCCTGGGCTAGCCTCCTGGAGGATGTGAGGCCCTGAGGAGAGGTGCCCGGCTCTCCCAGCTGAGGCCTCAGACTGAGGCCATCCCAGACCATCCAGCCTCGGCCAAGCCAGCCCAGCCCAGAAGGACTACCCAGCCATCACACAGAACTGTGAGAAAAACTAAGTTATTGTTTGAAGCTACTAAGTTTTGGGGGGTGTTTTTTGGGGAGGATTTTTTTAATACAACAACAGATAAGTGGTATTGAAGTATACATATAATTTAACCATGAAGGTTAATAACAGCAAAAGCAAAAATTGTGGCACAGCTTGGGATTCACTGTTTAGCATGAATTTACAAGTTCTGAGGGTTCTTCTGAAAACCTTTAACAGCTCTGTTGGTATAAGGATAGTGAAACTGGATATTAAAGAATGTGATTATCAAAAAGCAAAATCTGTTAGAAAAACTGAGGAACAGAATGGACACGGCTGATGGCCACATTAGTGAAGTGGAAGATTAAGTTGAGGAGGTTGCTCAGAAATGGGACAAAAGGTAATCTGATGGAAAGATTAAAGGAAAGCTGACAAATGGCCTACTTATGCATAAAAAAGAGAAAAGCTATTCGTGTGTTTGATTAATAAGTGATCTGAAAGAATTTTCACAAATCAGTTAAGGGTTGTTGCCCCTAAAATGGGGATGGAATTTGAGGTGATTTGAGGGAGATTTCAGGGGAATGGAGTTTTGAGAGGAGAGAGTGAAAGGATGAAGAGGAATTTTACTACTTGTTAGTCCAAATTTTCTAAAATTTCAAACATGCATACTTTTTGTAATATTTTATAATAAAATTTTAATTAAAGTACAAATTCCAAGTTGATCGGGCAATCATGACTCTACTAACAGAAACATTTGACAAACATGTGACAGCTGGGCTGTCAAAGAAAAATTCCTTTGTAATCCAGGAAATTGAAACCAGATTTGACAGCGGAGAATGCAAAATTTGAAATGGTAATGGAAACAGATTTACTTCAGCCTTTCCTCAAAATGAGAGAGGGAGGGAGAGAAGAAGGGAGGGAAAGGGAGAGAGAGACAGAAGGAAATTGAAAACTGAAAGCCATTTAAACACTTGTATGTAGCAAGCACTATACAAATAACACAGAAATGGGGCTGATCGATAGCCAGGCCTCAGAAGCCTGTGGGCAGCAGGCAGCGACTCCCATGGGATCACGAAATCCACAGGAGAAAGCCACCTTAATAGAGAGCACATTTTTGTTTAAATGGAACCACATCTCCAAAGAGAGGCCTCAACAAAAGAGGCCTATTTTAAGGCGGGTGGGAACCGCTCATCTGGCCTGGTAGCTGGCGAGGAAGGAGACAGAGGCGGCGTGGGCTGTGGTCTGTGACAGGGCCCTGGGGAGAGCTGGCAGCCCCCACTCCCCTCATCTGTCTTCCCAGTTTCTAAGAGGAGACTGGGGCGTGGAGCGTTTAAAATCTCTGTGACTGTCTGAGACACAAGCAGACCGTATCTGAGCTTTGAAAGCATCCAAGGCCAGATTAAACGGGCGAATGTGTAAGGCGTGTCATGTCGCAGGTGAGATTAACACCCACGCTGAGCTCTGCTTAGTGGAAACACGTGGCTGTTTCCTGTCACTGACTCAGGTGAGTTTTACCTAGAAGCACTGAAGTGGATAACCACCATTATTTTCCGACTGACATTTAAAGGGGAACTTCTATGAAGCACATGATTACATGTGGATGGGAGGGACATGAGCACCCACAGTTGTGGTCGGAGGACCCTGGGGTATGACAATGCAGGAGCTGGGCCATGGAGACTGGTCCACACATGTCCCAGGGGTGCCCCCAGGGACTGGGGAGGCGGTGGGGCATAAACCAGCCTTGACAGCTTTGTTTTTCCTTTGGGTTATCTTAGATTTAATTTTAACTTTACATTTTGAACTACTAATTTCATATTTCTAGGCTGCTTTTCTAAGCATTATTAAATTCTAATTTTACTCTCTCATAGCCAGATTCTGTTCATTTTTATCTTTTAGAGGTTTTAGTTTTAGTTTTATATTCTTGTTTATTTTAGAGTTTCTAATCTTTCCATTTTTAATGTTTTCAATATTTTCCCATGCCTTGATTAAACATTTGAGTTAACAAGTTTTTTTTTCTCTATATTTAGCCTTTTAATGTCTTCTTTCTAATTCCATTTTCCTTTTTTTGAGGAATAGGGAAGGGCAGGGATGGGGGTCAACTACTCTCATCCGTTGAAGGCGGATCTTTTTCCCGCACACGTTGTCACAGTGCCACACGTCTGCTGCAGAAGTGACAGAGAGTGGAAGGAAGGGGTAGAATGAGGTGTGTCCAACGATGAAAACACTGCTCTGTTTGTAAACCAGGTGACAATTCAAATGCGTATTCAAGACTTTTTACTCATTTCACAGTCAGGTTCTAATTTAAATACAATTAATATTTTGTCCACAAATCTGTCTACTTAATAATGTCTTAGTGCCTGTTACTTACTGAATTAGAAGGTTCTCTTTTCTAGATATTTGAGTAAAATATGACTATTCTGCAAATAAGGCCCCAGTTGAGGCTTATTAGTGCCCTAGTCGCCCCCTACTTGGATTTTTTTGTCGATTCTTTTGGATTTTCTACATAAACATCCATGTCCTCTGTGAACAAAGTGTTATTTCATCATTCCCAATCTGTATACCTTTCATTTTCTTTCCTCCTCTTATTGCATTAGCTGGGCCTTCCCTGTGAAGTGGAAAAGGGCCGGTGAGAGGGGACGTCCTTGCCTTGCTCCTGATCTTAGTGGGGAAGCTTCTAGTTTCTCACCATTGAGTATGATGCTGGCTGTAGGTGTTTTGTAGATTTTAAAAATCAATTTGAGGAAGTTTCCCTCTAACCCTAGTTTACTGAGAGTCTCATTTCTTTTTTTAGGAAAACAAAAGAAAGGAATCGAATGACAACCTGTTAAATACTTGATTCTAAAAGCACTCGTGTACGTACCAGAATCTTCCATGGGCTCAGTTTTCACATTGATGGAGCCACAACTGAAAGGAGAAGGGAACCCCGGTCAAGACAGGCAGGGTGAGGACTGACCACAGGCATCCAGACACACGGGACCTGAACGTCCTGGGTCTCCAAGCTCTTGAGTCCTCCCTCCCCCATCAAGCTGAAGGCAAACCTGCCTCAACTGTAACATGAACCGTCATAATCCTTTTGAATAAAAAAACTAAGGAAGACTTTCCATAGTCTAAAAACCAACGCTTTGGGGTGAGATATGGATTTTACTTTTTTTTTTTTGCTGAAGATTTACCCCAAGCTACCATCTGTGCCAATCTTCCTCTATTTTGTTATGTAGGATGCTGCCACAGCATGGCCGACAAGTGGTGTAGGTCTGCACCCGGGATCCAAACCTGCGAACCCAGGCCGCCAAAGCAGAACGCGCTGAACCCAACCACTACGCCATGGTGCTGGCCCCAGTTTTCACTTTTTAATTTTTCCCTTACCTTTCACTTGGCGATGTCATCGATCTCTCAGCATCTGTCACCACTACAGGCCCACCTGTGCAGGAGTAAAAAGACACACACTAGCCCCTTTCTGCACTTTGAAATACGACAACGTTCAAACATATATAAAGTGCAAGTCAATACAGAGAGAACAGAACTCGCAGCTCTAGGTCATCACGGAGTTGGTGGGGGAGAGACCCTCACAGCAGGCCCCACATCCTGGGGCCATTCGTGTGGGCAGAATGGGGGCTGAGGAGCAGACTGGGCCTGGAGCACGGGTGTGGACCCCACCTTGCTGCTTACCAGCTGGGCGACCTCAAGCAAGTTACTCAACCACCCTGTGCCTCAGTTTCCTCATCTGAAAATAGTGGGTGAGTGCGGATTAATGAATACACGCAAAGTGCTCAGAACAGTGCCTGGCACAGCGTAAGCACTGAAGAAGCATCAGCTGCATTATTCTATAACGAAAGTACAAGTCATCTGGGACGACAAGCATCCGGTCACCTGCCACCCCTCACCCTCAGGTCCCTCCTTTAATGTGAGCTAGAGGATTCCAGGAACTCACGGTTGCTCCAAAAACAGACTGTGCTCTGTGAGCAGGCGACGCTCAGGAGAACCGGAGTGCATCACGTCGCCCTCTGTACCCCACAGTGTGCAACCTGCACCCCACCCATCCCCGGGCCATCTCTAAATACATGGTCTCAGGAAGATACCCTCTTTAGACCTGGTCTTCCACGAACAGCTATGGCCCAAGGTTCCCAACCATAACCCGAGATAATAAGAAGTGGGCATAGTAGGTCTCTAAATGCTTCTGGTCAAGTTACTTTTCTTTGGGTCCCTTCGTCACCATAAATTAAGGAGAGTATGAAGGCTCCTGGCCTCGAACACCCTTCCATGTGGCTTTCTGCTTGATCAATGGAATGGGCTTCCCGGGAGAACCAACCTGTTAAGACCCTGCTTATCTTGAGGGCCAGCCCCTCTAGGAAGCTGTTCTGGAGACGCAATTCTGTCCCCTTCCTAGGGACTCCTGGGGATTTCCTCCAGCCATCCTGCCAGCACCATGGGTCACCTCTGGTCCTCTGCTGGACACCCGTTCCTTCTCCTAGACCATGCATCTCAGGAGCACGGGAATGCTCACACCTTCTAGATCCACCCTGGAAGCCAATGCCTGGCCTGTGGCTGGTGGTCAAACAGAGACCCCAGCATCCTCATACTCCTGTGCACGAGGACAAGATAGGTCTACTGGTCTGTGTGGCCTGGACGCAGAACTCGCTGGGACGGGAGCTGGTCAGAGGGTTGTGTCTCAACTCTCTTGACCTTGGTTGGGTGTGTCCTTCCCTCAGCTGTGCACTCAACAAATACCACGACCCCCCCACCCCCGGAACGTCAGAGTTGCCTCCTCAGCGGGGAGAAGGTAAAGAATGAACAAGCATTAGAATGTGCCAAACTTGCATTTTAATTAAGAGGAGCAGAACTGGTTTATCGGCTAAGGGCAGGCACCAAGGATGAGAAGCTGTCACTTACCTAGCTGATTCGCTGGACCTAGGAAAGGTCTGCAAGAAAACCAATACTATTACCCGACATGAACACACAAGAAGACAGGTCAAACATCGGAGTAACCGACTTCCAAACGCAACAGACAGAATTAATGAACTGAGTGAGGTCAAGCTCTCAGTTTACCTTCAAATGAACTGTAAGGAGAGGATGGAGCCTGTCACCTGTTTATGACGAATGAAATCCCCGCTTTCTTCTCCAGAATCCATTTCAGGGTTGCAAGATCATAGTTCTCTGGGTGTTGAAAGGTGACTCCTTCTGGAAGGCCCTGCACTCGCACAGCCGCCTGGTCTCTCTGCATCTTCTCGTACGGCACAGGCACCATCACTGTAGTCCCTAAGGCTTTACCTGGGAGAAGAGGCGAGATGACCGTAAATGGTAGGAGCGTCACACTCTGCTGGTTGGTTTCATTATACCACCTGAGAGTTTTGTTTATCTAGCTTTTTAAGAACACTGTGTAGGTATTAAAAAAACTCTGTTAATGCCTGTGGAAAGATGTGCATAGGTGGAGAGAGAGTGAGGCTGGTGACTGAACCGGCAGTGGACATCTTCAAAAACCGCACTGGCTGTGGAGTGGGGGCTCCCTCAACGAGAGCAGAGAATGAAGTCTGATCGATCCAGAGGTTTCGATGGGCCAGGAGAGACCAAGCTGTCTTCTGTAAGAAGACTTAATCGGGTACTTACAAACCGGCTCTTTGCTTGATGAGAATGTGAATTTTTCAACGTTAGAGACATTCTAAACAGTCACAGCAATAAAATATCCATAACGCTGTCTTGCTTGATGGTCAACTATTCAGAAAGTTAATGCTGAGAGTGAGCTTTACCATAACAAAGGCAGAAATAGTCCTCGACCGCTTTTCGGAGTATTTCCGTCTCTCCTGACTCCATCGGCATCCCGTTCGCCGGGCGCGGGGGCTTCACCTCAGGCAGCCCTGCAGCGATGCCTGTCAACAGGTGATCGGCACAAAGTCAGTACCCAAGCATCTGTACTGTATGCTTCTTACTGTCTATCTTCTGGTCATGAAAGGGAAAAGGAAAAAAAAGAGGAATAAACATAAAACAAGACATTGTAATTAAAAAACCCCCGAAGAACAGGGTATTTATGGTGAACAGAATAATATAACATGGTGATCATCTCTGAAATGAATCTATTGACAAGAAACTACAAATGATTCAACACACAGGAAACACTAGTAGTTCAAAGGAAATTATTTTTAATCACAGAAATGTTTACACATATTTGCTATATAGTCTAAAAGGAACAGTCATTGTGCAGGAAGGCCATCACCACTGAACGCACTCAGGACCTGCCCCTCCAACCAGCTGCTACTCCAGAAGTTTTGACACCGATGGTTTGAATCAGGGTTGTTCAGGAGACAGAAACCACACAGTCACTTGAACAGAGAAAGTTTAATGAAAGAATCATTAACTGGTAACGAGAGATTAACTACTCCGGGGTCATGAGCACTCTAAAGGGTACACCAGCAGCAGGGAGCAGGGGCGGCCCCTCCTGCCAGGGTCGCGGCAGAGCACCCGCGGAAGGAGCTCATCTGGAAGAGGGTCCCTCCAGGCCCGAGAGCCAAGCCTCTTTGGGGAGGAGGCAGCCACGGCATGGAGGATGGCAGAAAGTCCGTTGAGGTGCCGCAAGCTAGGCTGGCAGGCAGGGACCCGCCCCCTGGGGGCACCAGTGGAAACCACCGGCAAGTTGCCCACTGGGTGCCTGCAAGACTTGCTGGGCATTGCAAGGAGGCTGTCCTCGGGGGCCTGCTAGAGCTCTGGAAACCACGTTGTCGGGTGATGCCAAGAGAAATGCTGGGCAGCCACGCTCTGGGACACTGGTGGAACTCCCTGGGAAACTGCCTGTGGGTATGATGCACTGACATTCACCAGGAAGCCTCCTTCTAGAACATTCTGGGACTTGGGTGAGACTTGCTGGGAAGCCAGCTGGGGCACCAGTGGAACTGGCTGGAAGCCGCGTGGGGTAGGGGCGTCACTGGGAATCCCACCTGCTGTTGGTCACCATGTGCTGCAGATGCAAGCAGGTGAGAACCCAGTGGAAAGAGAAGAGAAGCTCCCTCCTCCTCCAGGGATGTCCTGAGCCGCCTTCTGACAACGGTAAACACTGTGCCAGCTGCCAAAGGAGAAAACGTTCTCAGGGCCCAGCTCCAATGTCACAAGGCAGGGCAAAGGGTGGCCTTGGAGTGGAGAGGCAATAACCTTACAATCGTCACACTGAAAATGTCCCAGTGGCTTCCTGAGCTCGACAGGCCCATACAATGGAGTTATGGTCTAAGGGCAAATGTGAGGCAGAAACTCTGGGCAGGCAAAATTAAACCTGAAACCTCCAGTCATCCAGGAAGTATAGAATATAGAGTTTTGTGTATACAATTCTGCAAAGCAATTCTTAGGCACATTTACATTGCAGAACCAGTCACTTAGGCTAAAAGAAGGAAGCAGATGAAAACCTCTGTGTGTCGGTCACTCAAACAATCTTGAGCTACAAGTCAAGAAAGAGGGGAAAGGGCTGACCCAGTGGCGCAGCATGTTCTGCTTCGGTGGCCCAGGGTTCCCCGGTTCGGATTCTGGGTGCAGACAGGCACCGCTTGGCAAAAGCCATGCTGTGGTAGGCGTCCCACATATAAAGTAGAGGAAGATGGGCATGGATTTTAGCTCAGGGCCAGTCTTCCTCAGCAAAAAGAGGAGGATTGGCGGCAGATGTTAGCTCAGGGCTAATCTTCCTCAAAAAAAAAAAAAAAAAGGAGGGGAAGAGAGTGGTAGAAAATTGACAGTGTTAGCTGCAGAGTTTACTCCAGGGGTCAGGGAACTACGGCCTGCAGGCCAAACCCTGCCCACTGCCTGGTTTTGTACGACCTGTGAGCTAAGCATGGCTTTTTATATTTTGAAATGGTTAAAAAAGTTCAAAAGGAGAATATTACTTCATGACACGTGAAAATCATAGGGAATTCAAATTTCAGTGTCCATACATAAAGTTTTATTGACCACACTCATTCATTTATGTATCACCTATTTCTGCTTTCACACGGCAATGGCAAGTCGAATGGCTGTGGCAGAGACTGTAATGACACACAGGGACTAAAGTATTTGCTATTTGTCCCATTTGGGAAAAAGGTTGCCAATCCCTGGGTTACTCTATATTGTTTTAATACTAAGCACCTATAACCCTAATGCAGGTTGATTCTAAATTTGTTATTTTGAGGGTTAAATTAGCGAATAAATGCTTATTCCACAGGGAGTTGGTTTCTAACATCAGAGGGAAGGTAAATGTGTTTTTGATGCAATACCTCAAGTAATTTTTCCTTACTTCCTAGACAACTTTTGAAGACAAACACCACATATTCAAGAGTCACACCCAGTATTCCAGGTCCGGGAACGGCAGAGAAGTGTGTATTTGCCAATAACAATGGTAAACTCTGGAGGAAGTATCAAGTCAGTCATGTGCAGGCCCCAAAGAACAACCAAACACAGGCAGAAACAGGAAGGAACGCTGTCCTTGAGAGAAGGGAGGCCACAACTGAGAGTCACCTGGAGCTGGCTTTTTCCCTGGGGGAGTCCTTAGCTCCCGAGGGACTCAGGGGAATGGAGCCTAACCAAGAAGTAGCAGTTTTGTGGAGTGAGACAATCTGTCACGTCTTGGGATTGCCAGTGTGCTTGGAAACTGAGGGGGAAAATCCTGGAAAGCAGCAAGCAATAGGAAACCCAGTATCTTCATATGAATTTCCCTCAAATTCTTGACTGGGCCCAAAACTGTGTACGCACAGGGTGAGACCTTAAGGAAAAGCAACATTTGGAAGCTAAAGAGCTGAGCAGAGATGTAAAGAGCTGTGTGGTGCTGGAAAGGCAGAGTTTAGAATTCAAGTCCTGCCAAGTTAGAGAAGCTTGTGAAACACCTCGTGAACTCCAGGGCACCCGAGGAGCGAGGGCCACAATCTACGACTTGGAGGGATTCCCCAGGACCGAGGGCAAAACCCAAACAGACTCGTCCACACAGGTCCACACAGGGTCAGGGTGACCTGCCAGTAACTTAGCAGCCGGCCAGAACAAGATGCAATATCACTTAGCAGATTTTTACAACATATCATGCATACCACCCAGTATAAAATAAAACATTCATAAAAATGTGAAGAAGTAGGAGAAAAAGAGAAAAAAAACCTATAGAAGCAGAACCATTAATGACCCAGATGTTGAAACGATCAGATGAGGACTTTAAACACTACTATAAATTAATAAATTAAAGCCTTTACAGGGGTGACGAACAGAATGGATGAATACAAGGGGAATTCTAACAAAGAAATGAAAATGCCAACAAAAAGAAAAAGAGGAAGAAGGAAAAAAGGAAGCAAGGAAGGAAAGAAAGAAGGAAATGGAATTCTAGAAATGAAAAATAATTGAAAATGAATATTTCACAGAATGGACTTAAAACAGCACACTGGATACGGCAGAAGAAAGAATCAGTGACCCCAAAGGAAAGTCAGTAGAAATTAACCAATCTGAAGCTTGAATAGAAAAAAGAATTAAAACAAAAATAACAGAGCCTTAAGGACCTGTGGGACAATATCAGATTTTCTTCTACATGTGTAAATGAAGGAGAGAATGGATGAGAATAAATATTTCAAGAGATAATGGCCAAAAATGTCCCAAATCAATGAAGATGTCAACCTGCAGATTCAGTAAGCTCCACAGACCAAGCAGGGTGAAAACAAAGACGGCCATCAACAGGCACGTCACGGCCAAACTGCTGAAAACCAGACTGCACAGAGCTGGGGAGAAAGACACATCATCTTCAGAGGAACAAGGATAAGAATTCTAATCGTGGTGGAGCAAGCTCTCCCCGTAAACTCTCCCCTCAAAGATACAATGAAATGGACATTTGTATTCCAACAGAGGACACCCACACACCACAAAAGATGTCTGAGAGACCCACGCAGCCAAACATTGGAAGGTAGAGGTTCTGGAGCCCCCTCCCGAGGAAGTGGAACAAAGTAAGAGAAAGCTTTTCTTCCTCCCCGAAGGGAAGCAGGCCAGGGAGTGTGCACAGCCTCTGGGAGGAAAGCGGGGGAGGGGGGGCAGGGGGAGGAAGTGGTGGCCCTCCATGGGAATTCCATAGATCTCTGAGGTCCCTCACTGTCTGGGGGAAAGCCCCCTCAGAGGGGACTAACTACTGCAGGGGTGTCTTCATCAAACCAACACCCCAGGAGAGCAGATAGCAAGGGAGAGTGAGAAAACCCTGAGAGCATGCAGGAGGAAGCACCCCTCCCCTGCACCCAGAGCCACAGCCCAGCACCCTGGAGCTGTCCCTGCTGATCCTATTGGGCTCAGAATATGCCACTCCTGACCTCCGCCCAGTGGTGACAGGTGGAAGAGGTAATCAAATACTACCACAATGAGAAAGTACAAATCCATGCCATCTGGCAGCATGAAAAAATATATTAAATC
The DNA here is from genome assembly GCF_041296265.1 of Equus caballus. Taxonomy (NCBI): domain Eukaryota; kingdom Metazoa; phylum Chordata; class Mammalia; order Perissodactyla; family Equidae; genus Equus; species Equus caballus. The sequence goes on from NC_091696.1 coordinate 13,516,376, forward strand.
TCCAGACCAGAAGGAAGATGACAAGTCCCAGAAATCAATCTGGAAAACATAGAAATCCATAACCTAAATGACAGAGAATTCAAAATAGCTCTTATTAAAAAACTCAGCGAGTTAAAAGAGAATGCAGACAGACAATACTAAGAGTTCAGGAGCTACTTCACAAAAGAGATTGAAACTATAAAGAAGAACCAATCAGAAATGTTGGCGATGAAGAACAGAATGGATGAGATAAAGCAGAATACAGATTCCCTGAACAGCAGGGCTGATAACATTGAGGAACAAATCAGCACCATTGGGGACAGAAACACAGAAATGCTTCAGAAGGAGGAGGCGAGAGTACTAAGAATAAAAAGAAATGAACTAAGTCTCCGAGAAATATCCAACTCATTTAGGAAATGCAACATAAGGATTACAGGTGTTCCAGAGGAAGATGAGAAGGAGAATGGAGCAGAAAGTGTGTTCAAAGAAATAATAGCAGGGAACTTTCCAAATGTGGGGGAGGAGCTAGAAATCCACGTGAAAGAAGCCAATAAATCTCCTAACTACATCAATGTAAAAAGACCTGCTGCAAGGCATATAGAAGTGAAGCTGGCAAAAGCCAATGACAAAGAAAAAATACTAAGGGCAGCAAGGTGGAAGAAAGTAACTTACAAAGGAACCCCTATCAGGCTTTCAGTGGGTTTCTCTGCAGAAACCTTACAGGCTTGGAGAGATTGGAATGATACATTGAAATCTTTGAAAGATAAAAACTTTCAGCCAAGAATACTCTATCCAGTGAAAATATCCTTCAGATATGACAGAGAAATAAAAACTTGCCCAAATAAACAAAAGCTAAGGGAGTTCATTGCCACAAGATCTGCCCTGCCTCCCCCCACCACAAGAATAAGAATTCTATCCTGACTTTGTATCTAAAATAGTAACAGCCATGAAATTTCAAAAGGGCTGAAAGAAAAAAAATCATCAAGGTGGAATTCCATCTGAAGTAAAAATATTCTTCAAAAACGAAAGCAAAGGAGAGATGTCAGCAAGACGACAGACTAAGAAGCAAGAGGGCTTCCTTCACCACAAATACACAGAATTAACGATATACAGACCAGAACATCTCTGTGAGAACTCTACAGACCAGCTGAGAAGCTACAGCACCCAAGCCATTGTACAACCAAGAAGGGACAGTCTCTTCAACAAATGATGATGGAAAAACTGGATAATCACATGCCAAAGAATGATGTTAGACCCTTATCTTATATCATACACAAACATTAACTCAAAACGGATGAAACCTAAAACTAAGACCTCACACTACAAAACTCCTAGGAAAAAACACAGGAGAAAAGCTTCATGACATTGGGTTTGGTAATGATTTCTTGGGTATGACAGCAAAAGCATAGGCAACAAAAGCAAAAATAGACAAAAAGGACAACATCGAACTTGAAAACATTTGAAAGGACACTATGAATAGAGTTAAAAGGCAATCTACTGAATGTCTGCAAAACATATATTGTAATTGTAAATATAATTGTAAATATTTGCAAACCATATTTTGATAAGGGGTTAATATCCAGAATACATAAAGAACTCCTACAACTCAACAACAAAAAATCAAATAACTCAATTCAAAAACAGGCAAAGGACTTGGAAGATATTTCTCCAAAGATGATATACAAATGGCCAATAAACACACGAAGAGATGCTCAACATCACTAACCATCAGAGAAATGAAAATGTAAACCACAGGGAGGTCTCACCTCACACCCGTGGGGATGGCGACTGTCAGAAAAGCAGAGAATAACCAGTGTTGACAAGGATGCGGGGAAGCTGAAGCCCTCGTGCACAGTGAGTGGGACTGTAAAACGGTGCAACTGCCATGGAAAACACGGAGGGTCTTCAAAAAATTACAAATAGAACCACCATATTATTCAGCAATTCCACTTCCGGGTATATACCCAAAAGAGCTGAAAGCAAGGTCTCAAAGGGTCACTTGCACACCCATGTGCACAGTAGCACTTTTTACCACAGCCAAAGGGCAGAAGCGACCCAAATGTCCATCGACAGGGTGAATGGATAAACAAAACGTGCTACATATATACGGTAGAATATTATTTAGCCTTAAAAAGGAAGGAAATTCTGACACACGCTACAACATGAATGAACCTTGAGGACATTACGCTAATTGAAATGTCAGTCACTAAAAGACAAACACTGTATGGTTCCACTTATATGAGGCACCCAGACTAGCCAAATTCACAGAGGCTGGAAGTAGAATGGTGGTTATTAGGAGCTGGGGGGAGGGAGAAAATGGTGTTGTTTAATGAGTACAGAGTTTCAGAGTTGCAAGATGAGAAAGTTCTGGAGATCTATTTCATAACAATGTGAATATACTTAACGCTACTGAACTGTGCACACAAATATGGTTAAGATGGTAAATTTTATGCTCAAGTTTTTTTTTTAACGCCATACACAAAAAAACAAAGGCAAGGTAAAGATATTTTCTGATAAAACCTGAGAGAATCTGTTAAAGCAAACAACAATAAGGCATTAGAGGATTTATAACACAGCAGGGCTAGAGGGAAATAAGCAGAATTATACTGTTTAAGGTTCTTATATTGTAGGTGTGGGAGAAGGGCATTAATTTCAGATTCTCTGTGACAAATCAGGAGGACATATTGTGGTCCCAAGAACAACCAAAAAAAAAAAAAAATAGAGAAAACAAAGTGTTAAAACGTCAACAGAGGAGATAAAATGTAATATAAAAATTTCTCAGTGTAAAAAACACAGGAAAGCAGGCACAAAGGAACAACATATGGGACAAAGGAAAAAGAAACAGGGGCCGGCCTAGTGGTGCAGTGGTTAAGTTCACATGTTCCGCTTCAGCAGCCTGGGGTCCACCGGTTCAGATCCCAGGTGTGGACATGGCACTGCTTGGCAAGCCATGCTATGGTAGGTGTCCCACGTATAAAGTAGAGGAAGATGGGCACGGATGTGAGCTCAGGGCCAGTCTTCCTCAGCAAAAAGAGGAGGATTGGCAGGAGATGTTAGGTCAGGGCTTTAAACTAAGTCATATAAATAATTGTATTAAATGTAAATGGATGAAACACCCCAAGTAAAAGTCAGAGATTTTCAGACTGGTTTTAAAAAAAAAAAAAAAGACCTAGGGGCCGGCCCCATGGCATAGTGGTTAAGTTTGGCGTGCTCCATCTTAGCGGCCTGGGTTTGCAGATTTGGATCCTGGGCACAGACCTATACCACTCGTCAGCCACGCTGTGGCGGCAACCCAGGTACAAAATGGAGGAGGACTGGCACAGTTGTTAGCTCAGGGTGAATCTTCCTCAACTGAAAAAAAAAAAAAAGAAAAGACCTAACTGCATTCTGTGTACAAGGAACCCACCTTAAATATAAAAACTCAAAAGGCTGAAAGTAAATGAAGGGAAATGGATACACCATGCAATATTAATGACAAGAAAGCTGGCGTGGCTATGTCAGTACAAGATGAAGCTGACTTCAAGATGAGGAGCATAAATGGAAACAAAGAGGAGCCATTCATGAGGGAAGAAAAGGTCAGTTCATAATCCTAAATGTGTATGTATCTAATAACATGGCTTCACATATATGAAGCAAAAAGTACTAACCAGAAGGAGGAACAGACAGATACACAAGATAATTTGAGATTTTAACACTCCTCTGTCAGTAATTGATAAAACAGGCAGGCAAAAATCAGAAAGGATACAGGTGAATTAAACATCATTTAACAACTTGACCTGATTGGTCTTTTCACTGCAGAATCCAATACAAATGGTGTCTAAGCCGTAAATTCAATCTTGATAAATTCAAAAGGATGAAAATCACACAGAGTCTGTTTTTGGACTACAATGGGATTTGATTAGAAATCAATAACTAAGAAAATTCCCAAATTTAGGATATTAAGCAATATGCTTCTAAGTAACTGTGGGTCAAAAAGAAATTACTAGGGATATTAGAAAATATTTTGAACTAAATTATCATGAAAACACAACACATTAGAGTCTGTGGAATGTAGTTAAAGCAGAATCTAAAGAGAAAATTATAACTTTAAATGCATATTAAAAATAAAGTCAAGGACCTAAGCCCCAAATCAAGAAGCTAGGAAAGAAAAGCAATTAAATCCAAAGGAATTACAAGAAGGAAATAATAAAGGTAAGAGCAGAAACAAAGGATAAGGAAAGACAGAGAAAAGAGCAAATCAATAAAGCCAAAAGTTCACGCATTGGAAAGATAAGTAAAATAGATGAATCTCTTGCAAGATTTACCAAGAAAAAAGAGAGAAAACACAAATTATCAACATCAGAAACATCAATACAGACATTAAAATTATAAAGCAAATATCATAAACTATTTTTTGCCAATGAATTTCACAACTTAGATGAAATAAACAAATTAAAAACAAATTTGAGAAACAAAGTTTACTGAAATGCACACAAGAAGAAAACAGTAAATATGAATGGCCCTATATCTGAAAAATGAGCATGCAACTGTGAAACTTAAAAAAAAAAATCTGTACTTAAATTTCAATGATTAGAAATCCAATTGGCGGCTGACATGAATGATCCTTCTTGCTGATCAATTACATACTCACCATATTATTTAAAGACTACTTCATTTTTAAATCTATCTTCTTGATCGTAGAGACCTAATTTAGTTCTAGAAGTCAGTCTGAATCAATCAATCTTTCTCTCTCATATATATGATCTTGGGTAGACAGATCTAGATTTGGTCCACAGTAAAATGGTATAAAGAAAGAAAGAAAGAAATATATACATACACACACACACCCTGCACCAACTCCTGGAGACATCTATGTATCTCTATCTATTCCTCTAGATATATAGATGTGTAAATATACACACACACACACACACACTCACCCCATTATACCCCATGATGAAACTTTCTGTTTTGTTTTTCTTTCTTGACTCCAGAAATCAAGAGAGAAATGCTAAACTGCTAACTCAATGCTTCACAGGTAGCCCGCAGTGCTGGGAGAATCATCACACAAGGTGTACGTTTTCACACCCGAGGCTAGTTTCCCTCACTTATGCTCACTGGCATAAGGACGGCTCTGAAAGTCCCACAGTAAGGGGAAAAAAGGGCAAAAGGAGTATAATGGTTATTATCTGAAAGTAATACCTAACAAGCCCTGAAAGAGTTTTTCCCTTTCCTTTGGGAAGGAGTAAAACAAGAATATTTTTTTAAATGTGGGTTTATTTTAGGAACTAAAGACAATTTACTTTATGTTCTTCAATTTCTTCTATACAACCAGAGTCTGCTCAAGGACACAGTACAACATACACCGAGCACGTTCTGTGGACTCGTCGGAATTAAGCAGACGCTCGGGTTTGCCAAGTCACAGATGCGGGGGAACCATTTTTAGGATGATGCATATGACATCTTAGAAGAAAACATTACAGAAGTCTTGCCTGCAACTGTTTTAAGATTTATGAATACAAAGGATAAAATTATTAACACCTACAGTATTTTGCAAAATCCTTCTGCAGGTCCGCCCTGGCGTTGACAAAAGCGCGTCCTCTGTCGGTGCCGACGACGAACACGTCTGTCTCGTACACGGCGATGCAGGCCACTTCCGCCTTGGACTTGGCCAGTTCTTTACACTGGAACACAAACACAGAATAAAGTGTTGCACACAAGGGCAGAGCCAGATTTTGCGGGGCCTGAGAGGTCTGCTTTAAGAACATAAAATTATGTACAAACATGAATATTTATTTAGAATGAAGAAATCACCAAGAAAAAACCAAAACAAATTTATCAAAAAAATACCACAAACATCATACAACCCAGAGAAGAACACATTTTTATGAACCGCCTGTGCTATTGTGATTTATAGTCAGAAATGAAGATTTGTGTTCATCCACTGCTCCGGGCACAGAGCTCCTGAAACCCTTGGAATTTCCTAAGTGAGGAGAGCGGTAAAGGTGTCTTGTTATCTGAATGAAGAGACTTGGGGACCACTCCTGAGGATGGGGCTGGCTGCCAGGAGAACCAACCAGGTGAGGAGAGGGTTGGAACTTTCAGTCCCACCCCCCTGACCTCTGGGGTTGAGTTCAGTCACTAACAGCCAGCGATGTCATCAATCATGCCTACACAATGAAGCCACCATAAAAACGCCAAAGGACAGGGTTGGGGAGCTCCTAGGTGCTGGGAGAGTGGTCCCCGGAAAGGGCATGGAAGTCTGCTCCCTATTCCTTGCTCTGTGCGTCTCTTCCATCTGGCTGTTCCTGAGCTATATCCTTTGATAATAAACTGGTCATCTAGTCAGTAAAATGTTTCCCTGAGTTCTGCGAGCTGCTCTCGCAAATTAATCGAAATCACGGAAGGAGCCGGGAACTTCCAGTCTATAACCAGTGGTTAGACACGCTGACGCCATGCACCCCGACGCAGCGTGAGGAGAGGGGCAATCCATCCTATGGTCTTCTTCCCACAAACCCATGACCCCAGGCTGGACCAGAGGGAAACATCAGAGGCACTCAGATTGAAGGAGACAACAAAACACCTGACCAGTACTCTTCCAAACCGCCAAGGTCACAAGAAACAAGGGAAGACGGAGGCACTGTCGCAGAGCCCAGGAGCCCCAGGCACATGATGACCAAAAGCAATGCGGTGCCTGCGGGCGGGTCCTGGCACAGAAAAGGGACATCAGCAAAAACCTAATGAAATTTGAGTAAAGTCTGGAGCTAGTTAATAGCAGTGCGCCAATATTGATCTATTAGTTTTGACAAAGGCACCATAATTATGTAGAACGTACCAGAGTTATATACGATGTGGGTAAGGAGCATACGGGAAATCTCTGGACTAGCTTTGTAACTTTTCTGTAAATCTTAAAGATATTCCTGAATAAAAATTTATTTTAAAAACTCCCAAAACTGCTTGCTTTCCAGGGGCTTAGGGGTGGAGCAAATGGGGAGTAACTACTTATTGAGGACAGAGTTTCAGTTTAGGAAGATGAAAAAGTTCTGGAGATGGATGGTGGTCATGGTTGTACGACAGTGAGAATGTACTTAAAGCCCCTGGACTGCATGCTTAAAAATAGGTGAAATGGCAAGTTTTATGTTATACGTATGTGTACATAGATAGATCTTTCCACAATAAAAAATAGAAACTTTTTGTTTTCCCCAAGAAGACTTTCTAGCTCCTATCCAACCCATGAGTAAGTCCTATCGACTCTACCTTCAACACACCTTTCTGGTCCCATCACTTCTCCACCTTTCCTACCCTAGACCGGGCCTCAGAAATCTCCCACCGGAACCACAGCCCTAGCCTGCTAACTGGCCTCCCCGCTTCCACTCTTGTTCCACGTTCATCGATGGTTCACACAAGCACCACTCCCCTGCATTACTCCCACGGCTTCCCACCACACCGAGGAAAAGTCCAGAGCTCTACATCATCTGGCCACTAGGTGCCTCCTGCACCTTACCTCTGGCCACATTTCCTTTCCTCACTCTGTTCCAGTTTTACTGGTCTTCTTCATGTTCCTTGAAAATGCCAAACTTGTTTCCACCTCAGGGCCTTTGCACAAGCTGTTCTCACTGACTTGCACACTGTCCCAGATACTGGCATGGCCCACTTCCTCCCTTCATCCACGTCTCTGCACAAAAGGCAACTAGCCAGAGAATTTCTCCCAGGCCACCCCATCCTAACCATCTGTTCTCTCCCATAAGCCTCTGTTTCCTGACCCCCCTTTTCTTTATAATATTTTATTTACTATATTTACTGATACAAACACACACACGTAGAATTTGTTTATTGTCTCTCTCCCCAAATAGAACACAAGATCTATGTGAGGGGACCTCATCTGTCTTCTCAAGTCTTGGGGTTCCAGTGCCCAGAAGAGGGCCTAGACGTAGGAGGCACTTCACGAATATGTGTCAAACAAAGGATGTGATCAGTTCTTGTTCAATGTTCCCAGGTGAGATATTTCTAGTTCTTTCCAAATAGACTTGGAAACTTACCCCAAGTTTTTTTAAAAAATAGTTTTGTTTACCCCCAGATAATCCAGGATAATCTCCCCATCTCAAGATCCCTAACTTCATCACATCTGTAAAGTTCCTTTTGTGAAATAAGGCAACATTCACAAGCTTGGGAATGAGGACATGGCCACCTTTGGGGCCATTATTCAGTTTACCATAGGTTGCTTTCAAAATTTCTCTTTCTATTTGGTTTCCTACAGTTTTAATATGATGGGTCTAGGGGTGAGTGTGTGTGTGCATGTGTGCACACGTGTATGTGAGTGAGTTACGTGTGTTTGGTATTTTGTCAATCGACCCCATAATGTTCTTTATAGAAAAATGAAAATAAATAAATATCTACATATATATTTTTCTGGTCGAGGATCCAACCTCGGGTCACACTTTCTATTCGGCGTCCTGTACTGTCAGTCTCCCTCCATCTGGAATGGTTCTCTGGTCTTTCTTTGTCTTTCATGACATTGACATTTAGTAAAAGTCCAGGCCAGTTATTTTGTAGAATATACCCTAATTTGGGTTTGTCTGATGTTTCCTCCTTAGATTCAGGTCACATATTTTTGGCAGGGCCGCCACAGCTACCTTCTCAGTGCATCGTATCAGGAGGCACGTCATTCCTGCTGATGACCACTCTGATCGCTTGACTAACGGGGTGTCTGTTGGGTTTCTCCACTTTCACAATGTTAGCAATTCTCCTTTTTTAATCAATAAGTATCCTGTGATCAGATACTTTGAGGTCATGTAAATTTCTCATCAAATTTTCACCCACAGGAAAAATTTACATTTGGATGTAAGCAGATGCATATAAATTGATTAGCCCTTTGGATTTACCTTTGAATTTAAACAAAAAATATTCTCAAACAAGATAACAGGTGCTTCCATTAAATTTTCAGATCCCCAAAGCTTAAATTTATATAATTACATCCATAATGTGAAAAAAAAAACTGTTCTAATTATCTGACAAGCCCATTATCCCCTATGCAGGATGCGCTTACACAGATTGGATGTCAAACTGAAGGTGAATATCAAAAAGTGACAGTGGATTGTTTCACAGTTCTGTTATTTCGACAGTGATCCAACCACAGCACGTTTTATAGAACTGTAAAGCCGTCTCACCATGGACTCGAGAGCAGAAACGAGGAACGTCACCACCATCCTGCTCTCCGTGGACTCATTTTCGACGGACAGGGTAGACACTGCCACCTGGGCCATGATCCCTGAGCAAGAGAAGTAATAAGAAAGTGAGTGGCGGAAATCCACAGTGTCCTTCCAAACACAAGTGCAGGCTGTGAGCGCGCTCACAGACGACCCAGCTCAAACCTTCCCATAAAGCTGAAGAATCCGACACCTGAAGACACTAAGTGATAAGCCCATGGTCTCTGAGGATAAATGCTGACTCTCACGCAGCGTATTTCCCACTAAACACAGACATCGCCTCCTCATCCAATAAACTCAGGTATTATGCTAGAGAAGCACGTTAACTATTTCCCAGAGGAGGAGGGGAAGGAAATGTACCTACTGACCCAGCGCTGTGTGGTCCGATTTCAGCATGGCGCTGCCAGATACCACATTCCGCTTCACATACGCAGAAAAAGGAGAGAAGTAGCTTTGTGCACTAAAGAGAAAATCCCTTCTTTCCTTTCCTGCTAGGACTTCTAGGTTCGGATCCTGGATGTGGACCTACACGCCATTCATCAAACTGTGCTGTGGCAGCATCCCAGATGGAAGAACTAGAGTGACCTACAACTGGGATATACAACTATGTACTGGGGCTTTAGGGAGAAAAAAAGAGGAAGATGGCAACAGATGTTAGCGTGGGGCCAATCTTCCTCATTTAAAAAAAAAAGAATTCAGATTAAATTATTTCATGTGAAAGGCACAACTTGAAATGATTTTTAATCTGATGCAAAATACATCCATTGGCAAAACTAGAGTTTTCACTCTAATTTCTTTTCTATATTTTTAGAAATCAACTGCATTACTTGGTGGAAATATTAAAAATTTTTTTCCATTGGAAGTTATAGAAATCTCATAAAGACTTTTAAATAAGCTTTCAATATATTTACATATTGAATATGTGTTCAATTTTTATCTAAAATAAACCAAGTATTTGTTTTAAAAAAGGATTACTGCGGGGACATTTGCACTGTTCTAAAGATAAATGTACAACCAAAGTTCCTTAACACGTTAGTGTTATTTAAGATTGTGACTAAGAAACTGATATTCTTGGACTACATCAGACTAAAAAGCTTCTGCACAGCAAGGAAACCATCAACAAAATGAGAAGACAAGCTAACAACTGGGAGAAGATATTTGCAAACCACATATCGGATAAGGGGTTAATATCCAAAATATCCAAAGAACTCATATATCTCAAGCAACAAAAAAACCAATAACCCAATTAAAAAATGGGCAAAAGATCTGAACAGACATTTCCCCAAAGAAGATATACGGATGGCCAACAGGCATATGAAAAGATGCTCAACGTCATTAGCTATCAGGGAAATGCAAATCAAAGCTACAATGAGATGTCACCTCACTCCGGTCAGAATGGCTGTAATTAATAAGACAGGAAACAACAAATGTTGTAGAGGGCATGGAGAGAAGGGAACCCTCGTACACTGCTGGTGGGAGGGCCAACTGGTGCAGCCACTATGGAAAGCAGGATGGAGTATCCTCAGAAAATTAAGAATAGAGCTACCATATGATCCAGCTATCCCACTGCTGGGTATTTCTCCAAAGAACTTCCAAATACAAATGCATAAAGATACACGCACCCCTATGTTCACCGCAGCCTTATTCACAATAGCCAAGAGTTGGAAGCAACCTAGACGCCCATCAAGGGACAAATGGATAAAGAAGGTGCTGTATATACACACAATGGAATACTACTCAGCCATAAGAAATGATGAAATCTGGCCATTTGTGACAACATGGATGGACCTTGAGGGTATTATGCTGAGTGAAATAAGTCAGAGGGAGAAAGTCAAATACTGTATGATCCCACTCATAAGTAGAAGATAAAAACAACGACAAACAAACACATAGCAACGGAGATTGGATTGGTGGTTACCATAGGGGATGGGGGGCGGGGGAAGGGAAAATGGGTGATTAGGCTCGCATGTGAGGGGATGGATTATAATTAGTTTTTGGGTGGTGAACATGGTGTAATCTACACAGAATTGGAAATATATTATGATGTACATCTGAAAGCTATATAATATTATAATCCAATGTTACTGCAATAAAATATATATTAAAAAAGAAACTGATGTTCTTGACTATTATCTTTCAGAGTAAACTAACTTAAACTGTTTTTTTAAAAAAAACAACCTCTCCTACAGCAGAGTCCCATCTTATACTGGGAGTAGGTATGGCCAAAGGCAAGCTCACGAATGGTCAAAAGAATCCAAGGAAGCAGTAAGGATCCGTCCCAGAGAGAACAGTTTTCTTCTGTGAGTTCTTTACTTGTTTAGGGAGAGGCTTGTGTACCTCTTTATCAGCAGATGCATCTTTGCCAACATTGCACATTTTTTCAGATCTGTAGTTCTAAAATCTGTTAACTGCCCCTGGCTGGCTTTGAGCTGTCTGTCAGAGGCCACCCCTCTTTGATGGGGGGGTTTCCATTTTCTCTTAGAGTTTTGCCTTTGATAGATACATCCTTAGAGTTCATGTCTTCCAACCTTAACTTGAATACTTTTCAGTCTCTCTAAAGTCTTATCACATACTTGGCTAGTCATCTAGCAATCTCTCTTATCACATACTTGGCTAGTCACCTAGCAATCTCTCTTATCACATACTTGGCTAGTCACCTAGCAGTCACCGGAACGCTCAGTGCCACAGTTTGATGATTCTCATGTTGATTCACACCTCTTACTGTGACCTCTCACCAAGTCCTGCCAGCCAGTTTTCCTTGCAATGTTGACATAGGTCGTTATTTCTTCCATTAATTATCCAATGAAGTAGGATAGGGGCCATGATGTATGAAAAATATGCCTTTTTAAACACTAGAATCACACACGGTGTTGTGAGATGCTCATGCTGAGGGACCCCAGAGGACCGAGACCATTTAAGGGACCAGCACACTCCAAGCTCCTATCTCACGCTCACTCCTCAGTCAGATGCTGCCACACTGGAATGGCAGAAAGTGCCTATGATATTTAAATAGCTGTTTTTCTCTTTCATTTTTGTAGATCACCCATGGTTAAGCTCTCATAAGGTAAATGTATGTATGGCATGGCTCCACTGTATCTATTATTTCGCACAACTCTCTCCAAAGTTTCAAGGAAGCCTTCCTCTAAAACACCAATGTAGGGGCTGGCCCCGTGGCCGAGTGGTTAAGTTCTCGTGCTCCGCTGCAGGCGGCCCAGTGTTTCGTTGGTTCGAATCCTGGGCGCGGACATGGCACTGCTCATCAAACCACGCTGAGGCAGCGTCCCACATGCCACAACTAGAAGGACCCACAACAAAGAATATACAACTATGTACCGGGGGGCTTTGGGGAGAAAAAGGAAAAATAAAATCTTAAAAAAAAATAAAATAAAATAAAACACCAATGTAAACTGCTTGATGGACTTCTGTTGGCCCCTGTGGTCAAGACAGCATTTCCGTTAATTACACCACAGTAATCCCTAAGAGGACTGTGATGTCAAAACTCTGGTTTTTAACAGAGAATAAAATAATATGTAGAATGAAACTAGGTGGAACTCAAAAAAGATATTATCAGTTGGTATCAACTGTGCTACCAGAAAAAATAAAAAAATGAGTGTTTCATAATTATCGCTCGAAAAGAGGCAGGAATCTGTCTTTTATATTCTATGATTTAGAACACACCATGCATGAAGAGAACATCAAAATCAATGAAACATGACTGCAAGCTAACATGGGGTTTCTCACCCCAAGAACACTTCCCTGAGAAAAACATCACTGCATTCTAATAAAGCTAAAAGTCCTCGACAGCGAGAGCTTCCAAAAGCCCCAAAGCCTTTATGGCGATTAGATTCTTTTCTATTCAAATCGAAAGCACCAGCAACATTCATGTAGATCAGAGATTTTAGATAGTACTTAACTTTTTGCTCTTTTAAAATTGGAGATGTAGATTAAAAAAACCTCTCAAATCTTACATAGTTTCCCTAGCAATCCTTAAGGACTCTCTCTCCTTATCAACGTAATATTTTACTAACGAAAAGCAAACGTCTAGACCAGGGGTCAACAATCTGCACCTGTGGGTAAACTCCAGCCCGCACCGAGTTTTATAAACAAAGGTTTATCAGAACACAGCCACGCTCGTTTGCTGACATCTCGTCCACGGCTGCTTTCCTGCAGACAGTGCTGCACGCATGTGACAGAGACCACACGTCCTCAAAGCCGAAAATATTTATTCTCTGGCCCTTTACAGAAAAAGTTTGCCCATCTGTGAAGTAGAATTCATTTCCATCGCTCAGAATTTTCATCATTTGGAACGCCATCCACTCCATTTATCAAACCCCTGCAGTCTTGCAATAGAGGCCTGGTTGATTTTTTAAACTGTTTCTACGATTTCCTTTCCAAAGGTGAATTTCTCAGTCTCTGAGGCTTTGATTCTATTTGACAAATTCCTGAGGTGCCACCTTCTCCACAACTCACCCCAGGCTCACTGGCTCACAGGAAATGAAAACTACAAACTCACGCACATCTACTCACCAATCAACAGAAGTATATTGAGGGGGTCAAAAGATACACACTTCCAGATGTAAAACAAATAGTCCTGGGGATGTAACGTACAGCATGGTGACCATAGTCAGCAATACTGGATCGCATGTTTGAAAGCTGCTAAGAGAGTAGATCTTAAAAGTTCTGAACACAAGAAAAAATATTCTAACTACGTGAGGTGATGAATGTTGATTAAACTTATGGTGGCAATCATTTCAAAACACACACACATATTAAATCACTATGCTATACACCTAAAGCTACTACAATGTTGTCTATCAGTTCTATCTCAATAACTGGAAAAAATGTTTTTAAAAAAGAGTAACAACAAATTTCAAGACAACACAGTATTCTATTCTGGAGCGACCAAGTAGTATGGAGGAGAACCAGAAATAATATGTATTTTCAACTTCAAAAAAAATGAACAAATTTGGTCAAATTTAAATGATTAACAAATAGTCAAGAACTTTAGCTTAGCCAAAAAAAAAATAATAAAAAATTTAAAAAACCCAACAACCAAAAATATACAGAGTACCTGCTATGTGAAAACTTACACTGCCGGTAGGCAGGGCAGGGCGGAGACAAAGGTGAATAAAATGCATCTCCTGCGCTCTCAAGTGAGACAGATGTGTATAGACACGGCTGAACAGCAGATAATAAACGCAAAATGAAAGGCGGACACCATTGAAATGGTCCACGGCATGTTGGAAGACAGTCAACAACGCGGTGATGGCAGAGAAGGTCCGTGAGCATCACTCCCAAGCCGTGCAGCCTGGGGATGAGGGACTGAAGGTGTGGGCAAAGACGCAGGGCTCCGGGCAGCACGCAGCAGGGGCTGAACAAGAGGCTGGAGGAGATGGACGACCCCCTCCAATCACCACTGCAGACTGACACCTGCGGCAGCCTGGCGCCAGCCCCGTGTCCACTGAAGGCGAGGCGACCAGTCACAGATCAAACCTTCCTCTCCAAGCGGAAGAAAAGGGCTGCTCAAGTCTTCAATTGCAGCCGTGAGCAATATTCAATCTGTCAATATCCAATCTTATACCCAGACATCTGTTTACTTTCTATTATCAGCATGAAACGAAAACGTGCATTTTTCCCCCTTAAAACGCAAAGCTTGACCCAGCAGGTCCACTCGTTGCTATATACACAAGAGTTGAAAACATATGTCCACACAAAAACGTGTACACGAACGGTCACAGCAGCATTATTCATAATAGTCCCAAAGTGGAACCACCCAAATATCCATCAATTGCTGGGAAATGAAAATGTGGTATATCTATACAACTGATTATTCAGCATAAAAAGGAATGAAAGAAGCCAGACACAAACGACTCCTTCTGACGATCCCACTTACAGGAAATGTCCTGAACAGGCAGAGCCATGGAGACAGAAAGTGCGCGAACGCTTGCCAGGGGCTAGGGTGGGAAATGGGGAATGACTGTCTAATGGGTATAAGGTTTCTTTTTGGGTGATGAGAACGTTCTGGAATTAAGACAGTGGTGATGGTGGCAATAATCTAAGACCCACTGAACTATACTCTTCACAAGCGTGAATTTTACGGCGCATCTCAAAGCTGCAATTAAACCACAAAGCTTGGGTTTAAAGGGCGGAGAATACAGCCCTGAAGCCTTTTTCCTCTTTTAACTCTAAACCACGACTATAACGGACCGCAGCCCCTGGCCGGAGGCGCTTCTCCCGGCCGGTGGCTTTTCAGCCAACAAACCGGCCGCTGACCGGAGCCCCGTCGACGTGACCCACGACGAAACCCACACGCGGCGCCCCCTCGGGAACGCGTGACGTGAGGGGCGGAGTCGGGACGCCTCCGCGGGGAGAGGGGCGCAGTTACCAGGCAACAGCGGGGCCCGGCCCCCTCGCTAACCAATCAAGCACGTCCGCACGCAGCGCAAGAGACCCACGTACGCCAGGCGGAGCGTGACCTCACGCGCACCGGGACCCCGAGATCCCAGAGCCGCAGACGCCCGCCCCCTGCCCGCGCAGCCAATCAGAAAGGAGACGGGTGCGCGCTCCGTGCGTGCGCCCGTTGTCTCCGGGGCAGGGCTTGCCCGCCCCACCCCCACTCCTGGGCCCTGCGGGGGCACCGGGCGGGGGCTTGGCGGGGTCGGCGGGGAAGGGGTGCCTTCCCCGTGCGTCTGGGGGCAGCCTCCCCTGGCGTCCCCTGGGCCGGTCCTGGCGGGATAGAGTCCCAGGAAGGCCCCCGCTCTAATGGCGGCGGCGGGGGCGGGGTACGCACCTGAGGTCCCCGCGGGCGGGTAGCGCCCGGCTGCCCGCGGCTTTGAGTCCTGGGCCACCCGGGAGGGGCCCAGGCGAAGGCGGCGGCCGGGGCTGCAGAGAGGCAGGTTGCGGCGTGGGCGGCGGCCGAGGCCCTGCGCCCCACTCTCCCTGCTTTTTCTTTCCTTTTTTCCCTTTTTTTTTTGGCTTCCTGGAAGGCGGCCTCGACTCGTGCGTCCGCAGCGCCCCAAGCGGGAGCCGCCGTTTCCGGTGCTGTGGGATCCGGTGCAGGCGCTCAGCGCCGGCGGCGGCGGCGGCCACGCACGCTCGGCCCTCTCCGGTCTCTGCCGAGCGGCGGGCGCGGGCCTGGCCTCACCCCAGACGCCGCCCCCAGCCCCGGACGCGCCTCATGTGCTATTTCATATAATACTTCTGCGTGATTGCAACTTGTAGCTTTAAAGCGGTAAGGTCACAACTCGAGTGCCCGGTGAATCTGCCCGAAAGCCGTCGAGTTATTTGTTACAAACTAACAGCGTGTCCTGACCTTTCGGTGGGGTCAGTGACATCGCCAAACAATCGTGACCGGTCCATCAGATGTTGGTGGCACTCCAGCAAATAGTCGAATATTACAATGGTGTTATTTCACCTAAGTTATGGTCACACATTTATTTTAAATATGCGAAAAGGAGAATAGGCTAACAGAAACCATTTACCCCTTGCTCCGATTGAACGTAGTATGCCTTATTGACTTCATGTTTTAAGAAATATTACAGACACAATTGAGGGCACCTTCTCATTCCTCTCTCTTTACTCCCCAGGGGTTACTGTTGTCTTGAAGTTAATATACGTCTTCTGATGCACTTTCTCTTTTGCAAAAAGACAAATGTCCCAAATTTGCTGGCTTATTTTTTCCATAAGTGGCTATCAAAGATATGCTTCCTAGCAGATGCTGTTAAAACATCTGTCTTTTCAACATAAGGGTAACAGTTCAGTTAGTTGAGAAAGTACTTGCATGTTAGACATGATTTTTATTTTTTATTTTCCTTCTCCCCAAAGCCCCTCAGTACATGATTGTATATTCTAGTTGTAGGTCTAGTTCTGTGTGGGACACCACCTCAGCATGGCTTCAGGAGCCATGCCATGTTGTCAACCAGGATCCAAACCAGTGAAACCCTAGGCTGCCGAAGAGGAGCGCAGGAAGTTAACCAGTCGGCCATGGGGTGGGCCCCTAGACATTTTTAAAAGAGGTTTGAAAATATCTCCATTGTGTTACCGTGGATTCTCCTTATTGGGAAGAGTTACGTTCTATAAATTCTTGGCTGGCCCTACAGGAGGAAGACTGAACCAGTGCTCCTGGGGGAAGGGCCAGGTCAGGTCTCTGCAGCCTCTGGTCGTGACAAGTCTGTGAACCTGTCAATGCACAACCTTGTTTTCTGTGTGCCTCTGTAAAGACCCCTGATTTCCTACAGGCTGTTGACTCATGAGTTGAGCTCCCAGCCAACAGCACCGTCTGTGACTCAGGCCTGAAGGAAGCTCATCTACCACGAGTGTGTCCCACGGAAGGCCCGTTACAGGCTTCCTGTGCTTAGGAACACTAGACAGCCCTTCAGCACGACGTTTGAGGGCCATCGTCAAGAGCAAATCTCCAAGAAAAAGCACAGAAGGGGGAAAACGCAGCCTTAACTTCATCAGGAAAAGCACACTCGTTGATGTGAGAGCTGAAATGAAAGTGTCACCTTGTCCCACCTCAGGTGGGAACGTGTGCCTCAGGCAACTCCAAGTTTGTACCTCTCTGCGCATGCCCAGGAGTTCCCAGGGAAAGCGCGGGGACTGTTGGGTTTGGATTGACCTGTAAAGTTTAGTGAGCAGGTGAATTCACAAATTCAAAATCAGTGAATAATGAGGACTGACTCTGTTTTGTTGCCAAAAACAATGAATATAAAACTCCTGTACTTGACAGCTTAACCTAGAAACAGTTTTCTAATCTTTAAAATCTAGATGGGGAGGGGCTGGCCCCGTGGCCGAGTGGTTGGGTTCGCGCACTCCGCTGCAGGCAGGCAGCGCAGTGTTTCATTGGTTCGTGTCCTGGGCGCAGACATGGCACTGCTCATCAAGCCACGCTGGGGCGGCATCCCACATGCCACAGCTAGGAGGACCCACACGAAGAATATACAACTATGTACCCGGGGGCTTTGGGAAGGAAAAAAATAAAATCTTAAAAAAAAAAAAAATCTAGATGGGGAGTTTCAGTGTTTTGAACCATTTGTTTAAAATGTCAAAATACGCATCTTCTGATTGGTCTGAAAGAACAACTAATTGACATCACGAAGAGCTGTATATACTGCATTATGTTTAATTTTTCTCCTCTCATTCTCTCTCGAGTCCATTCCGATTAACCCCACTACACTAAAACTGTTTATTTCAAGGTCAGGAGTGACCTCCACATTGCTGAATGTGAGAGTCATTTTTCAGTCTGTGAATTGCCTGATCTCTCAGCATTTGACACAAGCTGTCATTATGTCCTCTTTGAAGCACTTCCGGATTTCTCAGACACTACCCTTGGCTGCTGTTCTGCAGCTTTTCTGACTGTTCTCCTGTCTGTTGCAGGTCCTTTTTTCCCAACCTTTACATAATTTAGTGACTCAGAGGTTAGTCTCGGATCTCTTTCCTGTCTGCTCTCACTGCTTAGAGGACCACCTCCAGTCCCAGGGCCTTAACTGCCATTGATGTGGTTATGATTCTGAGCTCCAATCTACAGAACCAACTGCCTGCTTTGAGATCTTCGCTTGGAGGAGGAACAGGCATTTCAAGCAGAACCTGTCCCACCCTCTCCCCAGTTCCTCCTGGAGCCTTCCCTTTCTCATTTAATGAAAGTCCATTCTTCCAGTTACTCGGGCCCCAAACCTGAAGCATCCTTTACTTCTCCCACACCCCACACTAATTCGTCAGACACACTGGTCAGCTCTAACTGTACCTAGATTCTGCCGCTTTCTGACCGCTACCACTACCACCACCACCACTATCATACTGGTCCAAGTCAACTTCGTCTCTTGCAATAGACTCCTAATTTGTCTCTCAGATCCTGCCCTTGTCCCGCCTCAGAGTATTCTTAACAGCAACCAGAGGACTTCTGTAACTTGTAATTCATTTCACTCTGCTGCTCAAAACCGTCCAATAACTCCATCTCAGAGTAAGAGTAAAGGTCCTGACTTGTGCTTCTGGCCAAGATGAAGTAACAAGGATTGGATTTATCCTCGCACCTGAAACAACTAAAAAACAAGCAAACTACATGATGATAAGGGAAAATTATGAGCAAATTTTTGGCACTAAATTTGTCTGTTTAAGAGAAATGGACAGATTCCTTGAAAGACACAAATTACCAAAGCTCACTCAAGAGAAGTAGATAACTTGAATAGCCCTATGTCTACTAAAGAAATTGAAATTTAGTAAAAATATCTTCCCACAAAGAAAATTCTAGGCCCACATAGCTTCACTGGTGATTTCTACCAAACATTTAAGGTGAGAAGTGTACACAAACTCTTCCCAGAAATTGAAGAGGAAGAAATACTTTCTAACTCATTCTGTGATGCCAGCATTGTCATGATACCGATACCAGACAAAGACGTTCCAAGAAGGGAAAAGCACAGACCAATATTCCTTGTGAATATAGATATAAAAATTCTCAGTAAATTTTTTTCAATTTTTAAAAATTGTGGTAAAATACACGTAACATAAAATTTACCACCTTAACTATTTTTAATTGTACGGCTCAGTGGTATTAAATACCTTGGTAATGCTGTGCAACCAGCACCATCTGTCTCCATGATTCTTTTCATTTTGTAAAACTGAAACTCCATACTCATTAAAGGAGTCCTAGTCACCACCCCCAGCCCCCAGCCCCTAACAACCACCATTCTACTTTGTCTCTGTGATTTTGACTAAGTACCTCTTTACCTCTTACACGAGGAGTCATACAGTATTTGTCTGTTCATGACTGGCTTACTTCTGTAAGTATATTCTATATACATCTGTTAGATCTACCTGGTTTATTGTGTAAGTCCTCTATTTTCTTATTTACCTTCTGTTTGGTTGTTCTATCTGTTATTGTGAGTGGGGTATTGAAGTCTCCAACTATTATTGTAGCACTGTCTATTTCTCCCTGGAATTGTCAGGTTTTGCTTCATATATTTGCCTGGTCTGTCATTAGATGTGTGCATGTTTATAATTATTGTATCTTCTTGCTGTATTGAACCTTTTATTAATATATATAAATGTTCTTCTTAGCCTCTTGGAATCTTTTTTGGTTTAAAGTCTATTTTGTCTGTTATTAGTATAGCCACTCCTGGTCTCTTTTGGTTACTATTTGCATGGAATATCTTTTTCCATTCTTTAACTTTCAGTCTCTTTGTATCTTTGGATTGAAGCGAGTCTCTTGTAGATAACACATAGTTAGATGTGTGTTTTTATCCCTTCTGGTAATCTCTGTCTTTTGATTGGAGAGTTTAATCCATTTACATTTAAAATAATTACTGATAAGGAGGAACTTACTTCTGTCATTGTGCTGGTTATTTTCTATGTGTCTTGGAGCTTTTCTGTCCCTCATTTCCTGCATTACAGTTTTCTTTTGTGTTTAGTTGATATTTACAGTTAAATGTTTACATTCCTTTCTCATTTCCTTTTGTGTATACTCTATAGCTATGTTCTTTGTGGTTGCCATGGTGATTACATTTAGCACCCTAAAGTTATAGCACTCTGATTTGAGTTTACCCAGCTTGACTTCAACAGCGTACAAAACTCTGCTCCTTTACAGCTCTGTCCCCACCCCTTTCGGTTACTGATGCTGCAAAAATTACATCTTTATACATTCTGTGCCCCAAAACACAATCTAATTTCTTTTAAATGCATTACTCTTTTAAATTATGTAGAAAACAGAATGCGGAGTTACAAACCAAAGTTAAAATAATACTAGCTTTTAGGCGAATAATTGTTTTTTTCTTTAAATGTATTAGTCTGTTAAAAATGTAGAAAACCGGGGCTGGCCCCGTGGCCGAGTGGTTAAGTTCTCGTGCTCCGCTGCAGGCGGCCCAGTGTTTCGTTGGTTCGAATCCTGGGCGTGGACATGGCACTGCTCATCAAACCACGCTGAGGCAGCGTCCCACATGCCACAGCTAGAAGGACCCACAATGAAGAATATACAACTATGTGCCGGGGGGCTTTGGGGAGAAAAAGGAAAAAAATAAAATCTTTAAAAAAAAAAATGTAGAAAACCAAATGCAGTTACAAACCATTGTTATAATAATACTAGCTTTTGTAATTGCCTGTGTATTTACCTTTATTGAGACCTTTTTTTTTTGAGGAAGATTAGCCCTGAGCTAACTGCTGCCGATCCTCCTCTTTTTGCTGAGGAATCCTGGCCCTGAGCTAACATCTGTGCCCATCTTCCTCTACTTTATATGTGGGACGCCTACCACAGCATGGCCTGCCAAGCGGGGCCATGTCCACACCCGGGATCCGAACCGGGGAACCTTGGGCCACTGAAATGGAACGTGTGCATTTAACTGCTGCGTCACAGGGCCGGCCCCTATGGAGACCTTTATTTCTCCACATGGCTCCAAGTTACTGTCTAATGTCGTTTCATTTCAGCTCCCAGGACTCACTTGAAGGGCAGATCCAGTGGTAAAGAGTTCCCTCCTTTTGTTGATTTTTGACAAGGGTGCCAAGACCATTCAGTGGGGGAAAGGACAGTCTTCTCAACAAATGGTGCTAGGAACACTGGACAGCCACGTGGAAAAGAATGAAGTTAGACCGTTACCTTACAACATATACAAATATTGACTCAAAATGAATCAAAGGCCTAAACAGAGAGCTAAATCTATAAAACTCTTGAAGAAAACATAGGATTTGGCATAGTTAAATTGAACTTCATCAAAATTAAAAACTTTTGTGCATCAAAGGACACTATTAAGGTAATGAAAAAGCTATCCATGGAATGGGAGAAAATATTTGCAAATCACACATTTGATAAGGGATTAGTATCCAGAATATGTAAAGAACTACAATTCAACAACAACAAAAACACACAATCCAGTTCAAAAGTGGGCAAAGAACTTGACTAGCCCTTTCTCCAAGGAAGACATACAAATGGCCAATAGGCACATGACGAGATGCTCAATGTTGCTAGTCATTAGCTAAATGCAAACCAAAGCCACAAGGAAAATATCACTTCACACCCGTTAGGACAGTTATTCTTTAAAAAAAAAATAAAAAATAACAAATGGTGAGGATGTGAAGATGTTAGAACCCTTGTACATTGTTCCTGGGAACATAAAGTAGTACAATTGCTATGAAGAACATTCTGGCAGTTCCTAAAAATGCTAAGCATAGAGTTACCATGTGATCTAGCAATTCTACTCCTAGGCATATACCCAAAGCAATTAGAAGCAGAGACTCAAACAGATACCGTACACCTATGTTCATTGCAACATTATTCACAATGGTCAAAAGGTGGGAATAACCCAAGTGGCCACGAACAGATGAATGGATGAACAAAATGTGGCATACACATATGGTGGGACAGCACTCCATTATGAAAAGGAATGGAGTTCTGATGAATGCTCCAACATAGATGAACCTTGAAGACGTTATGCTAAGTAAATAAGCCAGACACAAAAGGACAAATGTTATATGATTTCACTTATATGAGGTACTTAGAATAGGTGAATTCATAGAGACAGTGGATCAGAGGTTGCCTGCAGCTGAGTGGGAGAGGGGACTGGGCAGTCATTGCTTAATGGTTACAGAGTTTCTTTTAAGGGTCATGAAAAAGTTTTGTAAATAGTGGTAATAGTTGCACAACATTGTGAATGCAATTAATTACGCTGAATTGTGCATTCAAAAATTGTTAAAATGATAAATTTTATGTATATTTTACCACGATAATTTTTTTTTAAGTTGAAAATCCTCCCACCATATGATGCAGCCATCCCACCCACAGGTATTCACCCAAGATGAAAGGAATATATGTCAATACAAAGTCTTGTCCATAAATGTTCAAGCAGCTTTATTCATAATATCTGAATGCAGGACACAGGGCAAATGTCATCAGCAAGTGAATCAATGACTCAGCTACAAAAAGGAATGAATCGCGGCTACATGTAACTTCCAAATTCATCATGTTCAGTCGATGAAGCCTGACATAGATGAGTCCATATTTTATGATTGTACATACATATAATTCTAGAAAGTGCAAACTATTTCATAGTGTCGGAAAACATATCAATTTCCTAGCACCAGGATGGAGAAAGGACTTGACTACACAGAAGATGAGGATGCTTTCGAGGTGGATGGGATTATGCTGTAGCTTGATTATGCTGATGCTCACACAGTTGAGCATATTTTCCGAAATTCATTCAACTGTACAGTTTAAACAAATGCAGTTTATTATGTATAAACCATACCCCCATATGGATTAAAAAGTCAGCACTTCCTATTTCTCTATCATGAAATGTTAAAACTATTTAAAGTTAAGCACGTGCAGTCACATTGTTCTTATTAAAATCATCTTACTACTGCTATTTTCCTACCACTACTATTTTTAATGACAGCAAATGGTTTAAAAAACAAAATAAGACATTTGTTTAAAAAATATTGTTTATTTAATCTTTATCTCATTATTTAAATATATTTTGTATATTTTATAAGGTACATATTAGTATAATAATGTGTGCAAATAATTTGTATATATTTTTTCATGATCACAAATTTTACCAGTAGGGATGTGTAATCAAAATAATTTGGAGACTACTGCCTTAAAAATTTAGAAGGTCCTCTTCTCAGAAAACTGCAAGAAGAATTTCTCTACAAGCAGAGGGCTGTATTCATTGAAACAGGTGAGTAAAACCAATGGTAATATAGAGTGTGCCACGTTTATGTGATATGGAATGACTCAAGATTGTAAAATGTCGCTTCTCCTAGTTAATATCTCTCAGTTAGCTCATGAATTTAATGCAATTCCGATAAAAATCCCAGTGGGACTTTTTGTGCAACTTGACAAGATGATTTTAAAATTTATATAGAAGTAAATGTTATGAATAGCAGAGGAAATTTTGTAAAAGAACAAAGAGGAGAGACTTGATTGAATAAAAACCAGAGCATATTATAAAGCTGGAGCAGTTGAAATTTGTCACGTGAATTCAAGAAGAGATCAGAAGAAACAGCTTCCACAAGTTGACCTGTGTATATGGAAATTCATCATACGTTATACATGGCATTTCAAATCTTCAGATAACGTTTGTAATTGCCAATAAATTATTTTAGGACAATCAGATATTGCTTTGACAAAATTTCAATAAATACACAATCTGGCCTCATGCCACTCATAAAAATCAACTCTAAATCTAAATATAAAAAATAAAATTATTAGATTGTTTTACAAATTTTATGGAATGTCTTTATGTCTTGGATAATAGACTGTCTTCCTAAACAAGATACAGAAAGCGAAAGCTCCACTGGACAAGATTAATCCAACTGACGACACCAAAATACAACTTTGTAAGACAAAGGGCCCCATGAATTAAATAAAAAGGAGAAAATATTTCAACACATAGCCAAGTGATTCAAAGCAGAATGTATGAAGAATTCCTATAAATTAATGAGACCAACCACCTGGTAGAAATGTGGCCAAGGATTTGAAGAGCCAAACAATTCTCAATGGAGGAAATATCAGATGCCAGTCACGATACAGCGTTCAACCTTCCTGAAGATGACGGAAATAGGAAATAAATCCACAAAGAGAGATGCTTTCGGTGTCAGATGGAGAAACGTTTAAAAAGTTTCTTTTAGCTTTTGGGTATATGGAAAATTAATCCATTCATATACTATTAAAGAACAACTTTTGGAGAACCCATTGAAAATATGTGAAAAAGTGTTAAGTGAGATTTTCTAGGACCCAGCAGTTCTGTTTCTCAATATCTACTCAGGAGATGACCACACACAGGTGCAAAAGGAAGCATGTACAAGAATATCTATGATAATATTGTAATAGATTACTTGGATAATATTATATAATTATTTGGATAATAGTTCCATCCAAAACCTGGAAACAACCCAAATGTGCTCCAAAAGAAGAATGGTTAAAGAAGACGTAGTTTCTTCACGCTGACATGCAGGAGGGAAAAAGAGTGGGGCAGGTCCATGCAAATTGTTACAGAAGTATTTCCAATATAGTTTTGAGTGAAAAGAGGAGGTTGCAGAATAAGGTGCATATGATAACATTTTCATTAAACACACATACAACAAAAAGAAAAGAATATTTTTTCTACAGATATATGTGGGGCTGGGGTCCTTTAGGAGACTAGCTCCAGCCTTATATAACATTTAATTAATTAATTATTTTTACAAAGGCTCTGCATCATATATTAATTGTGTAATGAAGTCAATAATACTAAAAATTAAAATATAGAAGACTAATTGAGTTCATTCTTTCCCAGACTAGAGAATTTCACCTACCTCAAAGTAACTAAAAAGTTAGCATGTTTAAAGGAAAACGTTGTTACAGGTGGGGGGAAATTGAGCTTGGCTAACAGTAGCAGACATTTTAACACTTTGGGGTAGCTGATATTTTGCTGTAGGACCACCTTTGCCATACAAACATTCGGACAGAAATCCAAGTGTTTGCTAGTATACAATGTGGAAATTAGGAAAAGAAACCTTAACTAAATAGGAGTCCGGAAGGCCTCTAGGAATAGCTCTCACACCCTATCACACATCATCAATTACACCAAGCAGGAGAGAGGGATTGTCTTCCTAGGGGAGTAAAACTCTTTAACTACTCAAGGAAGAGTTATCCCATCGCCTGGCAACAGCCCAGCCAATAAGAAGCACTGCAGCTCAGCCAATGAGAAGCCGTTGCCGTCCTGAACCGCTACTTTCTCCGATGGAGTTTTGTTTAGAGCAGCCTTTCTCTACTCCCCATTTTTCTCTACAAAGGCAGCTCCCCTCCTTTGTTTTCTAGCTTCGCCAGTGGTTTGCCATAGCACGCACATCCCGAATTGCAATTCTTTTGGCCATTCCTGAATAAACTCATTTTGAGATAAAATAACAGGCAATTTGCTTTTTAAGCTGACAACAGCCAGTATATAAAAACAATTAGGTTTTAATGATACAACATAAAAGCCCAGTTGTCGCTATAAATGCAGCTCTTCTGTGGCCACCACTGGCTTTGAGGCTGTTTCATCCTAGTTCTCCGTGAACAGGAGCCACAAAATTGGTGGGCAAGCATCGCCACCTGGTGGCTCTGGTTCACGTTGCCGAGTTCGTCACTGTACCTTTTGTCCCTCAAATCTCAAACCAAGGGCTCTGTCGTTTGGCTACCCAGGAAAAGTTCAATGCATGAGAAATTCAAGACACCCACACAGGGTGATCGAGTTTTCCATTCCGACAAGTAAAGTTATTCCAAAGCCTGCTATCTACCATCGTTGCCAGTTTGTAAGAGAACAGATATTTCAAACCAAAAAATCAGAGAGGCCATAAAACTCAGATAAAACGAGAGTCCTGCTCATGAAAGAACAGGTGAAAATGGTATATGCATTTCATAAATACATAACTATCCATAACTATATTAATACTTGTGGTGGTTAGTTATGCTGTTGAATGTGTCCACTTGACTAGGCCACGGGATGCCCAGATAGCTGGTTAAATGGTCTTTCTGCGGGTGTCTGTGAAGGTGTTTCCGGAAGAGCAGCATTTGAATTGGTGGCCTGAGGAAAGCAGATTGCCCTCCCCCGTGTGCAGGGGCCTCATCCCACCCGCTGAGGGCCCGAACACAAGAAAAAGGCAGAGGAAGGTTGATGTCTCTCTCTCTGCCTCACTGTTCGTCCTGGGACATAGGTCTTCTCCTGCTCAGACCTGGGACTTACACCACTGTGCCTCCTGGTTCTCAGCCCTCTGGACTCAGACTGAAACTACGACACCAGCTTTCCTGAGTCTCCAGCTTGCAGACGGAAGATCCTGGGACTCCTATGTCTCCTATTGGTCCCCTCTCTCTGAGAACCCTCACTAATACAACCAGATTTACATAATTCCCCTTTGTCAATCCATGTCTCAGCCTGGTCAACCAAGCAGAGTGGGAAACAAGGTCTTGTACACAGAGACTTCCTTTGGGAGGGACCAGGAGAGAGAGAGCAGGGAGAGGTCTGGAGTAACAGCATCCTTGCCATGGAGAGGCAGCCTGCCCTTGACCCTCCTTACCGCTGGGACTGGAAAAACCCCGTTCAGCAGATCAGTATCCCATAGGAAGTTCCAGAAGCTGTGTTCATCTGCTGCAGTGAAATCCTACTGTCATCACAGCAGCTCTGATTGGGCTACGCCCTTGGCTAAGGTTAGAGCAGTTTGTTACCATTCTCTAGTATACTTGACCTGGTTTTTGCAGGAGCCAAACAAGTGAACTCAATGGGGCCATGAAGGGCACACACACACCTGAATTCTTTAGATCTTTGAAGATGGTGCTCAGATTGACAATTTCACCAGTGATGCAGTACCTCTCCTGAAGTAGTACTGGCTGAGTCCAGACAGGGTGAGGGAACAAGTGTGAGTGGCTAAGGATATCTATCCCAGCTGTGTTCTTGGGAACCAGAGACATTTCCACAGGGCAGGTCCATGGTCACATTTGACCCTCTGTGGGACAGACTTGTGCCTGGCTCCATAAGCCACCACTCTACCTGGGGGCTTTCTTGCTGTTTCAGGTCCTATGGTGTCAGTGTCAACTCAGACCCTGCGTCCAGCTCTTGGAAGATCTGGTTATTCTCAATTCTCCAGTGTGTAGTCCCTCTGATAAATTACCACACATCCCTTTGGGAATGAAAAGGAGAATATGGATTGACTCTACTTGTGGTGGCTCTGCAGAGTCCTTCCTCAAGTGGACCCAGCTGCCCCACGTGGAATTGCTGGATTCTGGGCTGAGAACTGGGTCAGATCCTAACACTGGCTGAGGGATTGACTTTCCATTGTACTAACTGATGTCAGTCTTCAGATCACCAGATCTTTTCTGGTTGACCCAAGTCAAGGAAGCACCCTACCTGTCTGCCCTTACTTCTTACCCCTCAGAATACTGTGGGCAGGGAGCCAATGCCACAGACCACGGGGGTCAAGGCATGGCAGTTGCCGTTCTGCCTGTGCTTCCTGTCCTACCAAGGCCGTCCTCCTTGCGTCTGAAGGTGAAGTCCAGCCACCTGGCTCTGTACGTCTGGCACACTACCATGCTCTTTGGGAATCTAGTTTCAGAGCAGCATCTGCTACTGTCACACTGGTCTGCACACCCTGCGCTTTGGAAAGATGCTGGAGCTTCCTGACAAGTGCATTACTGATGCCCTTAGTGAAGGAAGAGTCCTCCGGACCCGCCCATGGGGGCTTCTCTGGTCTCATGGATTCAGTCTGCTCTACCATTCCACCTCCTTCAGCCTTCTGACTCTTTTCTCTCCCAGGGAGGTTTAGCATCTCCACCTCATTTATTGTATCCTATTTCATATGGAAATGTCGTGGAGCTATCCCAGCAGCAGATGAGAAGTGGCTCCTTGGCAGGAGGTTGAATCCTGAAGGAGATGCCCCTGAGTCAACAAACTCTCTGCATCCACTCCTTTATTCTGCCCTTGCTAAAGACACACACATATCCACACGTATTGCCTAGTTCCTGCTGGCTCCCATGAGCCGACACTACAGTTCCATCAGTGAGTAAGCTATTTCCTCCTGCAATAGGGACTGTTTTTCCTCACTCAGGCTCTCCTGAGACTTAATCCAAAATATGGGTCTAGAGGCGATGAGGCAAGGTGTGTTGCTTCTTGATATGGATAAGCATCGTTTTGTGAGGCATTCGTTCAGGTGGAGTCTTAGCATGGTGCCTAGGCATGGGGAGGCGGCTCTGCTGTGTCCACGAGAGAGGGCCACTTCTGCTGGCCTGCAAATGACCAGGCGGTTTCTGTGTTTGAATATTGTCAGGTGCATGGTTCCAAAACGCCCCATCCCAATCTCAGGTTTCCACTCCTTCACTATGAGGGCCTGACCTCAGCACAGGAGACCTGCCAAGCCTGTCCATCCAGCCTCCTCTGTAACGCTGTCACCCTCAAGACAAAATCGCATGCCTATTGCTCCTTTGTGACTGCAGGAGATGGAAGTCTTTTAAACAGCAGCATGCAGGCCTGCTGGTTTTCATGTCATGCCCTGAGTGAAGAGCTGGCTGACCTGAATCTGTCAATATCTTTCCGCAAGGACTCCTACACAGTTGACAAAGCCAGCCATTAAACCTTGCACTGGGGCTGGCCCGGTGGTGTCGTGGTTAGGTTTGAGAGCTCTGCTTGGGTGGCCTGGGGTTCGCCAGTTTGGATCCTGGGCACAGACCTATACATCGCTCATCGAGCCATGCGGTGGCGGCATCCCACATAGAAGAACTACAAGGCCTTACAACTAGGATATACAACTATGTAGTGGGGCTTTGGGGAGTTGAAAACAAGAAAGAAAAGAGGAAGATTGGCAATAGATGTTAGCTCAGTGCCAATCTTCCTCACAAAAAGAACCCTTGCGCTTACCTTTCACCCCATCCTTGCAGGGGTTATGAGAGATGGACAGCTTAACCCAATGCTTTGAGCCTACCTGTACCTCGCCCCCCACCAGGAGTAAGAGTCTTAGGAATCATGATGCTACAACAAGCCTGGGGTGATCACTAGCCCACTTCTGGGGCCAACTGTTTTAGCTTTTCTCTCCCAAACACAGGCTTCGAGTAACACTTGTGCTCCAATGGCTTCCTTGGGAGGTGTCAACGTTAAAGACTTTTCACCTGTTATTTTACCCACAAAATGAGTTTATTCAGGAATACTCCAGAGGATTGCAATTTGGGATGTGCCTCCTATGGCAAACCCTAGACAAATCCAGAAGACAAAAGAGGGGAGCTGCTTTGAAAGGGGAAAAGGGGGAGGTAGGGAGGGGGTGCTCTAAATGCAAGTTCATGGGGGAAAGGAAGCATCTGGGCAGTAACAGGTTCTCATTGGCTGAGTTCCAGCGTTTCCCATTGGCTGGGCTGTGGCCGGGTGGGGAGAGAAATCTGCCTCAGTAGGAAAGTAGTGCTACTTCCTGTAGAAGATGCAGACTTCCAGCCTCCCCCTGGATGGTGTAATTGACGCTCTCTGATAGAGCATGAGAGCTCCCCCTACACACATTCCCAACCCCAATTTGAAGTTTCTGAGTTTCCCAGAGGGGATCCTAGGGAGAGGAGTGAGCGAGTGGCAAGAGTCAGGCAGGAAAAGCCAACAGAAGGGGCTCTATTGAGGTCACCACTGTGGTCACTGGAGTCCTGAATCTGCCAGGACTCCAGAGCAGTGGACAGAGGGCTGCCCCAAATGGACCACAGGGGTACTCTTTACCCATTGGCTCCTAACCCCCTAGATTGAACGTTGCCTCTATGATGTTAATTACCCCTCACTTCCGAGCTGTATGTGTGTATGGGCCCCATGAGCTCCTTTCCGCGTCTGAGGCATCTGTGAAGCTTCCTGGTAGAAATTTAAACATGAATGGCATGCACATGGGACAAGAAGCTTGAAGGGAGTCAAAGCCTGTGGGAACTGTTCATCCCCCCATGTCGGAGATCCCAGAGGTAAGGCTGGGAAGAAAGACTGAGGACGTGGAAAGCTCCTACTCCAATACACATCTATAGCTTTACAAACTTAGATGAAAGCCCAAATTTTATGTTGGCCCCATGGCCAAAGTCTATTGGCTGCCCTTCCTCCATCTTTCCAGCCTCCTCTCCTACCTCTCTCCACCTCCTCACTCACCTCCAGCTATCCTGCCTTCTGCGTGTCTGTAGGGGGAGGGGGGTCCAAACACACTCCAGGTGTGCTCACTCAGCATTTCATCAGAAGAGCCGCAAACCAGAGGCAGCTCCCAGGAGCCTCCAGCCCTCTCTTTCCACCAAGATTGCAGGGTTTCCTCAGTAGTTCACGAGGGTTGAAAATGGGTTTGGTGAAATGAGTGACTTGTTAATTGGTGTATCAGTCAGGGTTCAATGAGGTGACAGAAACACCCTAGTGATTCGAAGAGACAAAGTTTAATATAAAAACCCACGAACTAATGGGATAGGTGCACTCTGGAACTTTATGGAAATCCACCCTTTTGAAGGCTGAGAAAGACGTTCGAGGGGAGGGGCCTCATGGGAGGCGTTCAGCTAGGGCCTTGCCTGAGGGGGCTGCTGGAGGAAGCTGTTGGCGGCTCTGTGCTATGGGCCAGCACTAGGGCAGGAGCCTGGCGCTGGAGAAGCCATTTGTGCACCTGCAAGCAGGAAGGAAGTCCTCTTTCCCCGGCTCTGTCTTTCCAAGAAAAACACATAAAGGGCCCAGCTGCATTCTCCCAAAGCAGGCCATGAAGAGTGGATTTGGAGCCGAGAGGCCATATACTGATACCTGACAGGATTGGCATTGGAGGCTAGGAGAACGGGGCTGGCCTTTGTGAAATCAGTGGTTGTCAAGAGTTGGAAAGCAGATTTTGGAACAATTCTCTCCCTCGCGTGAACAGGTTTGAGAATCAGGTTTGGCCTTTGCTCTTAGAGATGACACCGGATGTTTGATCCCTAGGCAGTTCTATCAAGCCTAATGCGGAGCGAAGTTAAAAAGGACACAAAAATTC
Organism: Equus caballus; assembly: GCF_041296265.1. Lineage (NCBI taxonomy): Eukaryota > Metazoa > Chordata > Mammalia > Perissodactyla > Equidae > Equus > Equus caballus. Next base: position 13,547,971 of record NC_091696.1, read on the forward strand.
TATTTCTGGAATGTTCTATCTGTCATGAGAAAATCTGTCCCCATGGGGCTGGCAATTTCATCCAAAAGGACAGAGATAGGCTTTACTGAGCTACAGAATAGGTTTATGAGCTGCTTTATTCCATGGTTCCTAATGAACTTCTTTAAGTAAATGTCCATTTGTGTGACATAGTTTGGCCTGAGACTTGCTTTCATTATAACCTGGTAATAGATTGCGGGCGCCTAGCTGACCATTATCAAGGCAAAGCTTCAGTGGCTATCATCATCTACGAACAACAAGTTAAAAGTTGAGCAGGACTATGTGGGGTTAGCTGAAACCACTTGGGTTCTCTGCAGTGCACACACCCAAGCAGTCTCACCTCTGGGCCTTCATACTTGCTGCAGCCTCTGCCCGAACCTCTACCCGGGATGCCTACATGGCTCACTCTTTCATGGCTTCGTGCCTTGGCTCAAGCGTCATTTTATATTAGTTTGTGCCCCAAACAGGTAGACACCAAGACGGGATTAAATGGGCAAGGATTTTTTTTTTTTCTTTTTGTTAAGATTATGATAGTTTACAACCTTGTGAAATTTCAGTTGTACGTTATTGTCAGTCATGTTGTAGGTACACCACTTCACCCTTTGTGCCCTTCCCCTCCACCCCCCACTTTCCCCTGGTAATCACCGATCAGTTCTCTTTGTCTATATGTTAACTTCCACCTATGAGTGGAGTCATACAGAGTTTGTCTTTCTCTGTCTGGCTTATTTCATTTAACATAATACCCTCAAGGTCCATCCATGTTGTTGTGAATGGGACGATTTTGTCCTTTTTCATGGCTGAGTAGTATTCCATTGTATATATATACCATATCTTCTTTACCCAGTCATCAGTTGATGGGCACGTAGGTTGCTTCCACGTCTTGGCTATTGTGACTAATGCTGTGATGAACATAGGGGTGCATGCGACTTTTGGAATTGCTGATTTCAAGTTCTTTGGATAGATACCCAGTAGTGGGATGGCTGGGTCATAAGATATTTCTATTTTTAATTTTTTGAGAAATCTCCATACTGTTTTCCATAGTGGCTGCACCAGTTTGCATTCCCACCAACAGTTTATGAGGGTTCCTTTTTCTTCACAGCCTCTCCAACATTTGTCACTCTTGGTTTTGGATATTTTTACCATTCTAACAGGTGTAAGGTGCTGTCTTAGTGTAGTTTTGATTTGCATTTCCCTGATGATTAGTGATGATGAGCATCTTTTCATGTGCCTGTTAGCCATCTGTATATCTTCTTTGGAGAAATGTCTGTTCATGTCCCCTGCCCATTTTTTGATTGGGTTGTTTGATTTTTTGTTGTTGAGCTGTGTGAGTTCTTTATATATTATGGAGATTAACTCTTTGTCAGATAAATATCTTGCAAATATTTTTTCCCAATTAGTGGGTTGTTTTTTTGTTTTGATCCTGTTTTGCCTTGCCTTGAAGAAGCTCTTTAGTCTGATGAAGTCCCATTTGTTTATTCTTTCTATTGTTTCCCTCGTCTGAGGAGTTATGGTATCTGAAAAGATTCTTTTGAAACTGATGTCAAAGAGTGTTCTGCCTATATTCTCTTCTAGAAGACTTATTGTTTCAGACCTAATCTTTAGGTCTTTGATCCATTTTGAGTTTATTTTTGTGAATGGTGAAAAAGAATGGTCAATTTTCATTCTTTTACATGTGGCTGTCCAGTTTTCCCAGCACCATTTGTTGAAGAGACTTTCTTTTCTCCATTGTAGGCCCTCAGCTCCTTTGTCAAAGATTAGCTGTCCATGGATGTGTGGTTTTATTTCTGGGCTTTCAATTCTCTTCCATTGATCTATGCACCTGTTTTTTTGTACCAGTACCATGCTGTTTTGATTACTGTAGCTTTGTAGTATGCTTTGAAGTCGGCTTTGTGATGCCTCCGGCTTTGTTTTTCTTTCTCAGGATTGCTTTAGCAATTCGGGGTCTTTTGTTGCCCCATATGAATTTTAGGATTCTTTGTTCAATTTCTGTAAAGAATGTCATTGGGATTCTGATTGGGATAGCGTTGAATCTGTAGATTGCTTTAGGTAGAATGGACATTTTAACTATGTTTATTCTTTCAATCCATGTGCATGGAATGTCTTTCCATCTCTTTATGTCATCATCAATTTCTTTCAGGAAAGTCTTATAGTTTTCATTGTATAGATCTTTCACTTTCTTGGTTAAATTTATCCCATGGTATTTTATTCTTTTTGTTGCAATTGTGAATGGGATGGAGTTCTTGAGTTCTTTTTCTGTTAGTTCATTGTTAGTGTATAGAAATGCTACTGATTTATGTATGTTGATTTATACCCTGCAACTTTGCTATAGTTGTTTATTATTTCTAATAGTTTTCCTAAGGATTCTTTGGGGTTTTCTATAAATAAGATCATGTCGTCTGCAAACAGCAAGAGTTTCACTTCTTCTCTCCCTATTTGGATTCCTTTTATTTCTTTTTCCTGCCGAATTGCTCTGGCCAAAACCTCCAGTACTATGTTGAATAAGAGTGGTAATAGAGGGCATCCTTGTCTCATTCCTGTTTTCAGGGGGATGACTTTCAGTTTTTGTCCATTGAGTATGATGTTGGTTGTGGGTTTGTCATATATGGCCTTTATTATGTTGAGGTACTTTCCTTCTTTACCTATTTTATTGAGGGTTTTTATCATAAATGGCTGTTGGATCTTGTCAAATGCTTTCTCTGCATCTATTGAGATGATCATGTGGTTTTTGTTTCTCATTTTGTTAATGTAGTGTATCATGTTGATTGACTTGCGGATGTTGAACCATCCCTGTGTCGCTGGTATAAATCCCACTTGATCGTGGTGTATAATCTTTTTGATGTATTGCTGTATTTGGTTTCCCAAAATTTTGTTGAGAATTTTTGCATCTATGTTCATCAGCGATATTGGCCTATGGTTTTCCTTCTTTGTGTTGTCCTTGTCAGGTTTTGGGATCAGGGTGATGTTGGCTTCATAGAATGTGTTAGGGAGTGCTCCATCTTCCTGAATTTTCTGGAATAGTTTGAGAAGGATAGGTATTAAATCTTCTTTGAATGTTTGGTAGAATTCTCCAGAGAAGACATCTGGTCCTGGACTCTTATTTTTGGGGAGGTTTTTGATTACTGTTTCAATTTCTTAATTGTGATTGGTTTATTCAGATTCTCTATTTCTTCCTGCTTCAGTTTTGGGAGGTTGTAAGAGTCTAGGAATTTATCCAGTTCTTCTAGGTTGTCCAATTTGTTGGCATATAGTTTTTCATAGTATTCTCTTATGATCGTTTGTATTTCTTTGGTATCTGTCATGATTTCTCCTCTCTCATTTCTAATTTTATCTATTTGAGTCTTCTCTCTTTTTTCCTTAGTGAGTCTGGCTAAAGGTTTGTCAGTTTTGTTAATTTTTTCAAAGAACTAACTCTTTGTTTCACTGATCCTTTCTACGGTCTTTTTTTGTTTCAATATCATTTATTTCTGCTCTAATTTTTATTATTTCCCTCCTTCTACTGACTTTGGGTTTTGTTTTTTCTTCTTTTTTTAATTCTGTTAGGTGTCGTTTGAGGTTGCTTATCTGAGATTTTTCTTGTTTTTTTGAGGTGAGCGTGTATTGCAATGAATTTCCCTCTTAGGACTGCTTTTGCTGCATCCCAAATGAGTTGGTATGGCATGTTTTCATTTTCATTTGTCTCCAGATAATATTTGATTTCTTCTTTAATTTCTTCAATAATCCATTGTTTGTTCAGTAACATGTTGTTTAGTCTCCACATTTTTTCCCCTTTCCCAGCTTTATTCTTATAGTTGATTTCTAGTCTCATAGCATTATGATCAGAAAAGATGCTCAATATTATTTCAACCCTCTTGAATTTATTGATGTTGCTTTGTTTCCCAAGATATGGTCTATCCTTGAAAATGTTCCATGTGCACTTGAGAAGAATGTGTAACCTGCTGTTTTTGGATGAAGTGTTCTCTATATATCTATTAAGTCCATCTGGTCTAATTTTTCATTTAATTCTATAATTTCCTTGTTGATTTTCTGTCTGGATGAGCTGTCCATTGGTGTTAATGGGGTGTTGAGGTCCCCTACTATCATTGTATTGCTGTTGATGTCTCCTTTTAGTTTTGTTAATAGTTGCTTTACAAATTTTGGTGCTCCTGTGTTGGGTGCGTATATATTTATAAGTGTTATGTCATCTTGGTGGACTGTCCCTTTTATCATTATAAACTGCCCCTGTTTGTCTTTCTTTATCTGTTTTGCTTTGAAGTCTACTTTGTCTGATATAAGTATGGTGACACCTGCTTTCTTATGTTCATTATTAGCTTGGAGTATTGTCTTCCATCCCTTCACTCTGAGTCTGTGTTTGTCTTTGGGGCTGAAGTGTGCTTCCTGGAGGTAGCATATTGTTGGGTCTTATTCTTTGATCCATCCTGCCACTCTGTGTCTTTTGATTGGAGAGTTCAATCCATTTACATTTAGAGTGATTATTGAAATGTGGGGGCCTAACACTGCCATTTTATCACTTGTTTTCTGGTTCTCTTGCATTTCCTTTGTTTCTCGTCCCATGATTTTTGGACCACTAATTCAGGTAGGTAAATTTCTATATTGGCTTTCTTCTTATTTGTAATTTCTGCCTTTATTCTTGTTATTTGTTTAGTGGTTACCAGGTGGTTTGTATAAAACATGTCATAGATGAGATAGTCCATTTCTGATAGCCTCTTATTTCCTTAAATTAAAACGTTCCATCCCTTTTCTCTTCCCCTTCCAGATTGTTATTGTCAGACTTTTTTCCCTCTTCCTTCTTGTGTTGTGAGTTTGTGGTTAAAAATGACAGGATTATATTTATTCTTGGTGTTTCCCTTCCTTTTATCTTTAATGTTTTATTTAACTTTTGCTAACCTGTTCTGATGGAGTGCTGCTACTTTCTGTTATTTTCCTTCTATTTATCTCCTTTGCTCTGGGTTTTGTAACACTTACCTTTTTTTTGATTTTTCAGGTATGAGGGTCTTCCTGAGCATTTCTTGAAGAGGAGGTCTTGTGGCCATGAACTCCCTTAACTTTTGTTTATCTAGGAAATTTTTTATTTCTCCCTTGTATTTGAAGGATATTTTCGCTGGGTAGAGTATTCTTGGCTGCAAGTTTTTGTCCTTCAGAGTTTTGAATGTTTTAATTTAAGGAAATAAGAGGCTATCAGAAATGGACTATCTCATCTACGAGATGTTTTATACAAACCGCCTGGTAACCACTAAACAAATAACAAGAATAAAGACACAAATTACAAATAAGAAATTCCACTCTCTTCTAGCCTGTAAGGTATCTGCTGAGAAATTTGCTGACAGCCTTATGGGGGTTCCTTTGTAGGTTATTTTCTTCTGCCTGGATGCCCTTGGTATTTTCTCTTTGTCATTGACTTCTGCCAGCTTCAGTACTATATGCCTTGGGGTTGGTCTTCTTACATTGATAAAGTTTGGAGATCTATTAGCTTCTGTCACATGGAGTTCCATCTCTCTCCCCAGGTTTGGGAAGTTCTCAGCCATTATTTCTTTGAACAGGCTTTCTGCCCCCTTCTCCTTCTCTTCTTCCTCTTGGATACCTATAATCCTTATGTTGCATCTCCTAATTAAGTTGGATAATTCTCGGAGAGTTTCTTCATTTCTTTTTAGTCTTAGTTCTGTCCCCTCCTCTGTCTGCAGCATTTCTATATTCCTATCCTCCAAATTGCTAATTCTGTCCTTCATATTATCGACCCTACTGTTCAGAGAGTCCAGATTTTTCCTAATCTCCTCCATTGTGTTCTTCATCCTCAGTATTTCTGATTGGCTCTTCTTTATAGTATCAAGCTCTTTTGTGACATAGCTCCTGAACTCGTTGAGTTGTCTATCTATATTCTCTTTTAACTCATTGAGTTTTTTAATGATGGCTGTTTTGAATTCATTGTCATTTAGGTTATAGATTTCATTGTCTTTGGGATTGTTTTCTGGATACTTGTCATTTTCCTTCTGTTCTGGAGATTTAATATATTTTTTCATACTGCTTGGTGGTGTGGATTTGCGCCTCCACATAGAGACAGAGTTTAGTTACTGCTTCCACTTGCTTCTACTGGTGTGTGTGTGGGGAGCAGCTGTTTAGTCTGCACCAACCAGGTACCCTGTCAGCTGTTGCTGACCAGACCTGGGCCCCTCCTCATAGTTACAGTGGTCCTGTGGGGTCTCTCATCGGGTGTGGGGACAATCGCAAGGGGGCCTCAGGCTGCTGGTGCCTACTGTTGCAGACCACCTATATGTGCTCCCTCCTTAGGGTCTGCAGTGGTGTTATGGGCTTTCCCAGCGGCCAAGAGCAGGATCACCTATATTTGCAGCTCTGTCACTGTCAGGGCCCACAAGATCTCACCTGTCCACTATAGGCCACAGCAGAGCTATGGGTATCTGCTGAGGTCTGTGGTTAACTCACCCAGCTGTGTTACTTCTGCCCCAGGGCCTTCCAGCCTTGAGATTGCCAGTTGGGGCCTCTCCACTAGTGCTGTGCAGAGGCTTTCGCTGTGGCTGCTGTGGGACCATGGATTTTCCCCCTGGACCGTGGAACAGGTTTGCTGGGACTCCAATCTGCCACCGCCCACTCACATGGGCTCACTGGGTGTCCCTTGCCCCCTCTGGGCCCCAGCAGGAGACCATGAATCAGAGGCAGTTGGTGGGCTGTTGCCCCCCCTGGGATCCTCCTGTCCTGGAGCCTCCCAGTGCTCTCAGTGCTGGGTGGGGCCTCTCTGCTAACACTGAGTAGAGGCTTTGCCAGTTGCTGCTGCGGGACCATGGATTTTTCCCCTGGGCCATGGAGCCGGGCACTGGAGCTCCACCCAGCCCCCAACCACTCCCATGGGGTCACTGGGTGTCCCTTGCCCCCTCTGGGACACAGCTGGAGTCCATGAGTCAGAGGCAGCTGGTGGGCTGCTGCTCTGCCTGGGATCCTCCTGTCCTGGAGCCTAACAGCGTTTTGAATGCTGGGCGGGGCCTCTCCGCTAACGCCGAGTAGAGGCTTGCCCTGTGGCTGCTGTGGGACTGTGGATATCCCCCCTGGGCTTAGGGGCAATCGTGGGGGGCTTAAGGTAGGGCTGTAGTCACCTGTTTCCACCATCGCTCCACTGGTGCATGCACACACCCACCCTTGGTGCATGGCGATGCTATGGACGTGTCCGCTGGAAGAAAGCCACTTGCAGGTACTAGGCTGTCCAGGCGTCGGGGGTCGGAGAGTTTTCACCTATCTCCACCTCCTCCTGGGGGGGAAGTCCGTCCACCTTCAGATGTATAGCAGTATGGGTCTCTCAGGCATCCTGAGATGCTATATGGATATCCTTTGTTAACTGATGAATATTCAATTAGTTGTAGATTCAAAGGGGGAGAGACAAAGAAGACTACTCACTCCGCCATTGATGTGATCACTCCATTGGTGATGTCATGAGCAAGGATTTTATTAGGGGAAAAGCTCCTGTGTGAGAAAATGTGCCTTCTCTGTGAACTCCTGGCCATGTGTAGACCAGTAAAAACTTGGAGTTGCCTGAGGCACACGTTCACACCTGAGGTGGGACAAGGTGACACTTTCATTTCAGCTCTAACCTCAATGACCGTGCTCTTCCTGATGAAGTTAAGGCTACATTTTCCCCCTTCTGTGCTTTTTCTTGGAGATTTGCTCTTGACGATGGCCTTCAAACATCATGCTGAAGGGCTGTCTAGTGTTCCTAAGCACAGGAAGCCAGTGATGGGCCTCCCATGGGACAGGCTCGTGGTAGATGAGCTTCCTTCAGGCCTGAGTCACAGACGGTGCTGTTGGCTGGGAGCTCAACTCATGAGTCAACAGCCTGTAGGAAATCAGGGGTCTTTACAGAGACACACAGAAAACAAGGTTGTGCATTGACAGGTTCACAGGCATGTCACTACCAGAGGCTGCAGAGACCTGACCTGGCCCTTCCCCCAGGAGCACTGGTTCAGTTTTGCTCCTGTAGGGCCAGCCAAGAATTTATAGAACATAACTCTTCCCAGTAAGGAGAATCCACCACAACACAATGGAGAGATTTTCAAACCTCTTTTAAAAATGATATCCAAAGAGCAGGGAATTTCTCACCAATTGTTGGATTGTTATCTTTATTTTGAAAGGACAGAATTTTAACATCCTCTGCTAGGATGCATATCTTTGATAGCCACTTATAAAAAAACTCAGCTAATTTGGGACAATTGTATTTCTGCCAAAGAAAATGTGTATAGCGGCACAGGCCTGGTGGCACAGTGGTTTACATCGCATGCTCTGCTTCTGCAGCCTGGGGTTCTCTGGTTCAGATCCTGGGTGTGGACCTACGGATGGCTTATCACGCCATGCTGTGGTGGCGTCCCACATGTAAAATAGAGGAAGAGGGGCATGGATGTTAGCTCAGGGCCAATCTTCCTCAGCAAAGAGATGGGGATTGGCAGCGGATGTTAGCTCAGGGCTAATCTTCCTCAAGAAGAAAAATTGTGTGCAGAATACATAAATGAACATCAAACCGTATTTAGCTCTGGGGAGGAAAGAGAACGGTGACTTCAATTGTGTCTGTAATATTTCTTGAACAATGATGTCTAGAGAACACGCTGCATTCAATCGGAGCAAAAAGTGAATGGTTTCTATGATCCTAGTCTCCTTTTACCAACCTGAAAACGAACGTGTGACTGTAACTGAGATGAAATAACACTATTGTCATATCTGACGATGTGCTGGCACACTTCCATCCTCCGATGGGCATGTCATGATTGGTTGGCGGTATCTCTGAGGCCGTCATGAGGTCGGAGCACGCTGTTTAACCCGTGTGGAGCCAGAGCCGGCTCGGTCACCAGCAGCAGAGCTTGAGGTCCCTCGACCTCCAAAGTTAGAGCCACCTAAAGCAGCAGATCTCGCACCAGCTGTGGACCAGTGGCAGCTCTGACAGCAGCTGTGGAGCTCAGTGGGGGCCAGCTGCAGAAGTAGAGCTCACTCCAGCTCCGGAGCAGGAGCCCTTTCCATCGCTGGTTCCTGCACCAAATCGGGCAGCAAGGCCGAGTTCGAGTGAGTGTCAGAACTGGAGCCATTTGAGAAGCGGCTCTGGCACTATGACCTGGAACAGACCCCGCTTGAGCCCCAGATCAGGTGCGGCTCCTGGGCCCCTTCCCCAGCCAGAGCTGGCGGGATCTTCAGCATCAGCCACGGCAGGGGCTCCAGCGCCACATCAGCTCCAGCAGTGTCCTCGCGGCCAGCAACTAAGGCCCAGCCAGCTCCAGCTCCACCCCGGAGCGGCCCTCTCCTTACCTGAGAGGGCAGTAGTTTTCTTCTCTTTTGTGTGTTGTGGGTTTTGATGTTTAATGTGTTCAAATTTAGATTTAGTAAAACTTAATGTTTTCGTCACTTCAAGGTGTAGAACGCAGGGCCATGAACTGGCTCCTCTCTGCTGTGCGCCGCCCCCACTCTGGAGCTCCCCATCGTTTTTGTCCCTCCAACAGAAGCCCTGTACCCGTTAAGCAGCCACGCCCTGATCCCCACTCCCCTAGCCCCTGACGACCCCTCGTCTGCTTCCTGTCTCTGTGCCTTTCCCTCTCCCTGCTGTGGTCACGCTCAGCACAGCGGACTCTCCCTCTGCCCCTCCCCCAGCAAGATGAAGACCTCTGCTGATGCCAGTGTGCTCAGCGCCATGACCTCGCCGCCTACTGTGACTTTGTCCTGAAGAAGCCCACCTTCACCTTCACCGAGGAGGTGAGGTCAGGCATGGAGCCAGCTCCGCCGTCCCTCACATGAAGAGAAGGGACTCGATATTGCCAAGGGCACCTTCGCATCAGTCTCTAGTGCTGTTCAGCCACTGGGCCACCCTCCCCAGGGTCTGACCAGCTGGCTAGCGAAGCACTTACAGACGAGGGTGACAAAAACAAAGTGGGCATCTTCTGTCCAAGCTGCTAGCCCCGGCCACCTGGGAGCACTGTCACCCTGAACATCTCTCGCTGCAGGAATGATGTCGGCCAGTCACCAGGCTGTCCTGGCCTCCCGTGGACCACTGGCAGCCTCAGGTGCCTTCTGTTCTCTGGGATCCAAAGGGCTAGCTGACCTTTGCCAAGGAGTGCTGCCGATGGGCATGAAGCCCTGCCCACAGAGGGGAGGGGGACCCAGGAAACTAGCCACGTCAGGAGCCTCTTGTGGTACACATGTGTGCTGGGGGCGGGGACACCCACGTGTGCTGCCGGCAGGGCCGCTCTGTGTGCCTGGGCATGGACAGGAGGCCCGGCTGCCCCGAGGGAGAGAGGCCTGGGAGCCCCTGAGGGCGGCCCCACCACACCCATGGGGGCAAGAGGCCAGGGCTGTGTCCAGACCGAGCAGGGCTGATGAAGTTCCTGTACAACCCTCAAGGGACAGTTGGGAAACTGAGGCCAGGGGAAACAGGGACTGGCCCTGGGCCCACGAGGTGGGCAGAGTCCAGAGGAGGAGCGAGGTTTCCAGGCCCCTAGGCCAGCTCAAGGGTCCCAGGAGGTTTGCTTTGGAAATAAGAGCCCCTAACATCCTGGGAGACCTCTGTCCACGCCTTCACATTGGGGGCCCTTTCCTTTGGGCATCCACACATGGGCGCACACTCACTCTCACACTCACACACACTCTTCCTGCCCAGGGTGGGGGTCAGAAGGGGAGTACACACTGGGGAGGTGACAGTCGGAAAGAAGAAAGAGGTTGGAAGTGGCTCTGCCATGGCCCAGGGGTTTCCAGTCCCCTAGCAACATGCCCAGGCCTACAGCATGAAGAGGAGAAGTGCCTGACTGGCAGTCAGAGGTCCCCACGGTGCCCAGGGGGTTGTCTTGGCAGGGCCATCCCTCGAGCAGCCTGCAGAGGACAAAGTCTGGGGTCCTGTGTCCACCTCTCTGGGCACCTGGAGGTAGGATGTGACCCCCCCTAGTGTGGAAGGGGCTAGTGGATAGAAGGCCTCAGATTACTCCTCCATCAATTGGGGAGCCTAGAGGAGTGACTCCAAGGACCCCACAAGCTTGTAGAAGAGTCTATCGATCTCAGTTGTCCATCCATGACCCACTGTGCTCCGAGGCCTTGGACAGGGCCTTCTAGTCCCTCGAGGCCTTTCTGGGCAGAGGGCAGCCTGAGCTGTAGGTGGGCTGGAGGCCTGGCTACTGCAGAGCGTGGCAGAGCACTGGACCCCTCCTCTGGAGAGCAGGACCGAGGCCATCCTTGTTGGAGCCTCGGGGTCCTCATTTGGACGTGAGGTGGAGTCAGTGCCCTGGCTGTGGTGAGGAGGCCTCGTGGGGAAAGTGCACACACCAGGGCCAGTGCAGGGAGAGAGGGAGCAAGAGAGGCTTCGCAGGTCCCTCACATCACCCCCGGAGCCTGCAGGGCCTTCTCCTTTGCCCTGGGCCCTGCTGGAACCGCTGCCTCGAGGGGCCTGAACAAAGGTGTGTCTTTCGTCTCCTCATTTCCCATCTGTTGCTGCAATGCTGGCTCTGACCACAAGGGGTTTGTGGCCACTTGTGCTCAGAGGAGCAACTGGAAGAGGGAAGGCACACTCAGCGGTCATTCTGGGGGTTCACCCGGCCAAAGCAACAGGCACCTTTCATGATCGGCATTCATGTCCACAATGGGAGCTGCTCAGAGGCGGAAGGGGGCTCTGAGATCATCCCCTTCTTTCAGCTGCTGTGGACCCTGCACTCACTCTGAGAAGGCACAGTGTGAGCCTGGGGGCTGTTCTGAAAGCCGCCACGTGGTCCCTGTCCTCCAGGAGCTCACCACCTGCAAGGGGAAGGGACAAAGTGAGGAAAGCAAATCCATGTGGAAAAGATGCACAGGTGCTAGAGGGCAATGAAGCAGGGTGCTGGAGGGAGGGCCTCTGAGTGGACATTTGTGCCACAAGCAGGACAAGAGGAGCCAGCCCTGCACACATCCTGGAGCAGTGTGCCAAGGGAAGCTCTGAGAGCCAGACACTCGGAGACACAAGGAATCTGGCCGAGAGGAGGTGAGAAAGGAGCTAGAGTGGCTGGTGATAGCTGGGTAGGAGAGGAGGGTGGGGGGAGGAGGGCAGGGCCAGACTCAGGCCTGGAAGGAGCTGCTAGCTGTCTATGCTGGGTGTGAGCATGACCCTAACTTAGCACTCATAAGAACAAACATGGACCACCTCCTAGTTTCTCTCCCAGGATCCAGGCTCAGCTCAGCCAGGAACCTCTGCCTCCAGGTCTCCCAGGGGCTGCAGGCTCAATGGAGGCTCAAGGGGCGGGGGCTGTCTTGGACATCATTGCCTGGGTATTGGAAGGACACAATTTGGATGGAGTTGGGGGTCTTTTCTGTCTGTGAGCTGGGACCCTCTACTAGTTCTTTGCACGAGGGCATCCTAGGGCAGCCCGTAATAGCTCGTCTTGCTTCTCCTGAACAGCGGATCAGAGAGACAGAGAGAAACACCGAGAGAGACACAGACAGAAAGCCAGAGAGGAGAGACAGAGAGACAAAGAAGAAGAGACAGAAATGGAGAGAGAAAGAGACAAAGAAACAGAGACAGGGAGAGACTGAGAGAGACAGAAAATGACACAGACCCACAGAGAGAGACAGAGGCCCAGAGAGATGCAGAGAGAGAGAGAGAGAGATGGAGAGAGAATGAACACAGGAGAGAGGGAACCAGGCAGAAGTCACAGACTTGTCATGAACTCTATCTTGGAAGTGACATCCCATCACTTTGCCCTATTCTACTGGCTGGAACCCAGTTCATTCCCCTCGAGGAGGCGGGATCACATGGGATGTGTGGCTAGGAGGTGGGAACACTGGGAGCACTTGTGGGGTCTCCCCACCACATAGGCGGAGAGAAGTCCATTGGACCTGAATCTGAACATAACAGGACGACCCGGAAGGTTGCGAGCCACAAGGAGATGATGTCTGAAGATCATTTCATGTCAACCCTCCTTGGGGACACTGGGAAACAGGCAGGAAGGGCAGTGCCTTTCCCAGACCCCAGAGCAGCCCCAGGTCTGTTGGAGTTGTCTTGTCTGTCCCGCCCAGCCCTTTGGGGAACCCTTCCCGTGCTAAGTCTGGGCAGGAGCTCCACGGGGTAGCGGCCCATGGGTTTGACAGGCACAAGAGGGATTGATAGGTCTAGACACCTGAAGACACCCCTAACAAGTAGGTGCTAGAATGACCCGCACTGCACAGATGGGGGCATGGGGAGGCCCTGAGAGGCACCTGGCTGTCCAGGGAGACATCACTGGCAAGAAGGAGGAGCCAGGTCTGACGAGCTCTGTGTCCCCAACGCTGGCTTCTGACTCGAGCCAGGCCTCCTCGGGGGTGGTGGGATGGGCCGTGTTTGTGCAACTGTGTATGGCCATGGTGTTGGGATGGAGGGTGAGCAGTCAGCAGCCAGGGGACCCTTAGGGAGGTCTTGTGTGAGCAGGAAGCATAGGGAAGGGGACCCCAGGCAGTGACCTCACTGGGCCCAAGATAACTTGGAACCCTGGTCTCTAGGCACCCAGCTCCTAGAGTCAGCCCCCAACAGCTCACTCGTCTAGCACTTGTCTAGAAGGAGCACCATGTTTTCGTGTTGTCAGCCCATCTGCTGGGGCCACAGCCTCAGCAGAGCCCGCAATAAGTGCCCAGGATGCAGATGCGGGCTCCTGTTCCGCTCAAGACATCTCTGGACGTTTGTGCGGAGGGACACAAAGGTAACACAGGGACGCCCGGGGTGGGCCAATCCAGGCCAGGCCACCACTGTGGTCCCACTTGGACAGCCCTACGTCCCCTCCCTGGGTGTGTGTGTGTGTGTGTGTGTGTATTTGGAAGGGTGGTTTGTGTGAGTGGACCACCGCGAGGAGGAGCAGGCTGATGAGGGGTTAGAAGCCTGGTGGGCCGGGCCCATTCCCACCCCAGCTCATGGCTGGTCGGGTGGGACATGGAGTACCAGGCAGCACCGTCTGCCCGAGGTTTCTCCCGAGCCCCTGAGGTCTATCTCTTTCATCCTGGGGAGAATTCTGCGCGGACACAGGGTGGTGCCTGATCTGGGAGCATTAGGTCCAGAGGGCAGAAGACAGAGCAAGGGCAGCTGAGCAGGGCTCTGATGCTTCTGGGCCAGCTGTTGGTCACTGTCTTTGCAGAGGTCCACTCAGGAGACCAGCGCGGAGCTGGTGGAAGGGGACAGGGAGTCCATCTCCCCGAGGGAAGAGAAGCTGTGCAGGAACAGTGGACTGGCAGGCGTGGGGAGAAGGCTGGCGTCTTCAGGGACTCTTGTACAAGCCTCAGAGCCAGCACAGGACCCACGACATGTGTGGGGAGAACAATCATTTCCAGCAGCTCCTGCAGGAGAGCAGGAGGCAACTGGGGCGCCAGGACGGGAGCAGGGAGAGCCAGCCCCTGCTGTGACTGCTGCTGGGGCTGTGGAGACACCTGAAACTCTGGTCACAGAGTAGGCAGAGCCATCCCCTCCTCCGGGTCCTGCCGGGGCGAGGGAGCCGGCTGAAGCTGCAGTCATGGACCAGCGAGAGCCAGCCTCTGCTCCGGCTCCTGCTGGACCCCTGGAGCCTGCTCAGGCCCCAGCATTGGCCCTGGGAGAGCCCACTCTCCAGCCCCTGTCATCCCCAGCTCCGGACCCATCCCTTCCACCTTCTCCCTCACCACAACCTCCCTCGCCTCCTCTCCCCAGTTACTGTGTATGTCTGTTTAACGTTTTATTTTTTTCGTTTTTTGGTGGTTTTTTTGTTTTGTTTTGGTTTACATTGTAGAATAAATTTATTTATATTTTAATAAATCTGTTGTCAACGAAAATAATCCATAACCAATCTATAAATGAAAATTTGGGTGAGTTTATTCTGAGCTTAAATTTTAGGATTATAACCCGGGAGAGTCTTTCCACAAAGGAACAGAGCACTCCAAAGAAGTGGGGGTACATAGGGCAGTTATATACCCTCAAAGAGGGTGTTTCACATATGATTGAAATGTCCCTCCCACAATTGTCACAAGATTGCCCTGTCAGCACAGCACTTGATGGACACAGCAGGTAGTGGGTCTGCTATCTTGGTGGGCGTAGCAGGAGGCAAGTCTATCATCTGGAGCTGGGCGGTCACAGGTGCGCACAGCAATCTGTTTCTAGCCTGAGGAAAGATGCTTAATCCTTAAGGAGACGCCAACGTTGGGAGGGGGAGGGAAGTTGCACCTTTATTTCAAGGGCCTTTTGCTCTTGCCATAGGGAATCTCTAAAGCAGATATACAATGCATGCTCAATGGCCTCGGTCAGGCCCTTTTGGAAAGACAAGGTCAGGCCGAATTAGGTTTACACCAAATGGCTTCCTCATATACTCCAATATATCCTATTACTTGCTGATGTGGGGTCGGTGAGCCGAGGAGTCGAAAGAAAGATTTCTTAGACTCTTAAGATCTGGCAGTAGTGCTCTTTTATTTAGAGAATAGTGTGGAATAGCATGGGGACAGGACCCATGGGCAGTCAGAGCTTCTGCTGCTGCTTCTGCTGCCCCCGCTGGCATGGGGACAGGACCCATGGGCAGGCAGAGCTGGTGTGTGCGGACAGGACGCTCCTGCTGCTGCCCCGAGTTGAGGGTTAGGGCTAAATTTAAGGCATGGGTATGTGAGTCATCTCTTTACAAGACAAAGGAAAAAAAAGTTAAAATGTTACCAGTGCCGGTAAGGTCCGGCCATTGGGCGGTCCCACAACTTTTAGATAAGAATCAAACCAGATTGAGTAAATGGCAGAAGTCACCGCTCAAATATTATCTTCAACTAAAGGCAAAGGAGGATTTTGGGGTGGGGGGTCAGTTACATGAGGTTGCCAGACAGTAAACAACTTAAGTTCTTGCCTTCCCCATTAAGAGTTTCCAGAGATAAGGCCATCCCCACTTCCTCCTGGCGCAGAGAGGGAGGCATGGAGATTTCCTTCACAAATGCAACTGTCTCTGATCAAAGGGCAAACAAATTCCACTCCTCGGAGCCTGCTTCTTATCTGTAGTTTTAAAAGTAACCAGCCTAAAAATCCTCGTCATAAACCGTTTTAAAATTAAGCAGCCTAAAAATCCTCATCACTTGCCATTTTTATTTGTCACTGTGTTTTCACCTTTTAAATTGTACAATTCCTGAGCGTTAAGTACAGTCCCAACGCTCGGCCTCCATCACCACTGTCCAGTTCCTGAACATTCCCTTCACCAAAAGGGAAGCCTGTTCCAAAAGCGCTCATCCCTCATTCCTCCCTCGCTCCCTGACAACGTCTACTCTGTGTTCTGGCAGGTTTTTAAAAAATCTTTTCTGGATGTTTCCTATCAGTGGAATCATGCAATAGGTGGTGTGGGGACCTGGAATTGGCCACCCCAAGATATGTCTCTGGCACCAGGATTATTTGAGGCTGATTGCTTTTGATAAACTGGGACAGGGAAGCAGGCTCTGAGGAATGGAACTTGCCCTTCCTTAGGACACATTTACACTTGTAAGTTAAATCTCTATCCGTAAAAGGTGCCTCCCTGGCTGTACCAGGAAGAAGAAAGGCGATGACCTTCTCTCTAGAAACTCTTAATCAATACCAAAGGCAAGGACTTAAATCTGCATTTTATTGTGCTTCTCTGGTAACCTCCTGTAACTGACTTCCCTCCCCCTCCCAACATTGGCATTTCTTTAAGGATTAAGCATCTTTCCTTAGGCTAGGAACTGATTGCTGAGCTCACCTGTGACCGCCCAGCTCCAGACAATCGACTTGCCTCCTGCTAAGCCCACCGAGATAGCAGACCCATTACCTGCTGTGTCCATCAAGCACTGTGCTGACAGGGCAATCTTGTGAGTATTGTGGGAGGGACGTTTCAGTCACATGTGAAGCACGTTGTTTGGGGGTATATAACCACTCTGTGCACCCCACTTCTTCGGTGCCCTTTCTTCCTTCGGGAAGAAAGGCCCGGTCCATGGTTCCTCATAAAGCTTTGTTTAATTTTCTCTTGCTATTCTGTCTCATGTGAATTTAATTCGTTCTCCGGCCAGACGAACCCACATTTGGGAAGAGGAAATGTCTTCCTCCCCTACAGTGGCCATCCTAGTCTGCTTACATATTTTCAGAAGCACTGATCGATTTTTCATTTCTCTTTCTGCTTGAATAGCATTTTTGCTAGCTGATAGGGAAGTCCCAGATGGATTATGGATTAGATGCTTAAAATGAAGCCCTTTTAGTAAATATGTACATTATCT
Organism: Equus caballus; assembly: GCF_041296265.1. Lineage (NCBI taxonomy): Eukaryota > Metazoa > Chordata > Mammalia > Perissodactyla > Equidae > Equus > Equus caballus. The sequence continues at coordinate 13,565,158 of NC_091696.1, forward strand.
CAGGCTACAGACTGCTTTTGGGGACACCAGAGACACAAGCCACACAGGAAATGCCTGATTTTTCCCGTGGCCAAAACAAAAACAAGAAAAATGGAGACAGCTGGAAAGAAAAACCACAAACTGGAAAGCATTCCTCGTAAACCAAGGTCAGAGAAAGGTGAAACCTCCCTCTTGACCAAAACACTCTCGAAAGTCGTTGTTTTAAAAGGGACAGAGAGCAAACACACGCAATTCCCCCAAGAGGTGATGCATAGGGACAGCATGTGTCAGAGATGCTCGACCTCCCCCAGGAGGACAAACGTAAACATCGTGGAGATGGCATTGGTTACCACCAGACTGGCAGGTTTCTGGTCTGGTTGTGACCAGCCCTGGTGAGAATTTGGGGAAGCAGAGGCCCCTGCAGATCCCTGGAGTGCAGGGAGAAAGGACACTGCTCTCTGGGAGAACAGCCTGCGGGACCCATCCAAGTTCCCCAGGAGCCTGCCTTTGCTGGCGGTGCGAATGCCAGGAGTGTGGCCCACAGGAAGTTTTGCCCAAGGCTTCCAAGGTGTCTTTTCAAGAGTAGTCATGACAGCACTGGTTGCAATAGCTGGGAGCTGGAAACAACACTCAGGTTCACGGAGAGGCAACGGGACCCGTCCGGCCCATCCGTCAGACCACAGATATGTGATATCAACACACATCTATGAAAATGAATGTGCGTGAGAGAGAGAGAGACAAACAGAGACGTAATGAGAGCAACCGTGCCGGAGAGATATGCACCAAACTGTCCATGGGGCTCTCCTCGGGGGTGCGACTTTCCACTCTCTTATCTGCTCCTGTCGGGATGTTTAAACTTCTTAGAATGTGTGTGCATTCCTTTCATAATTCTAAAAAGGTTAATATCACAGGTTAAATGAAATCCATTTACGATTCATCTTTGGAGTAAAGTACGTTATTTAGTTTTATTTTTGAAGATTTTTATTACAAGACAATGAACGTTTATTGTAGTAAAATAACGAATTTTAAGAGACTGCAGAATTAAGGAAGCGGCAACTCAGGAGTGCCCTTCGCAGGTGGTCTTCACCTTTCCAGTCTTTGCCCTTTGTGTCCACGTGTGTGTGTGTGCATGTGTGTGTGTGTGCCCGTGTTCCCGTGCGCGGGAGTGCATGTGTGTGGGGTGATGCATATTCACATCTGTGCTGCGTGTGTGCACATGTATATGCCGGTGTGCGCGTGGGAGTGTGTGCATCCTGTGGGTGATGTGTGCAGAGGCCTGCAGGGTGTATGCTCGTCGAGATCTGATTTCCGCAGGGGCGGACCCTGGTCACACAAACTTCTTCCTCTTCTGTGTCCCAGCTTCAGAATTTCCAAATGGCCCCGATGTGGAACGTGCACCGTTTCTGACTTTCCTCTCCCCTCCTCACGCTGATGGGAACATCTGCGTCCCTCAATCTCTGATTCTGAAGGACACATCCCCAGAGGTGGAGATTCTGGCGCACAACGTAAACACGGTGTTCTGCGGTCTGTCAGTCTCCGACCTTCGAGATCTCCCTCTCTGCTGTGAACCTGGTTTGGGAACGTGGGGATGCAGAGACCCTGCGGCAGAGAGCTCAGGGAGGGATGGAGAAGGAGGGGCCGCTAGGATGCGGGTCAGGAAGGCACCAGGGGTGACCTGCCCAGCTGGAAGGCCCCACTCCTGCCCTCCTGGCCCTGCCACTGCCCTCATCCCTGGTCCCACCCCTCCACCTCCCTAGCCCCCTTTGGCCTCCCCGTGCCCCTCCTGCCCTCTAACTCTCCTGAGTTGAGCAGCCTGACCTGACAACCAGGACAGAGGATGAGGAGGGCCCAGACACTCCTGTCTGCTCTCTCTCCCTCCAAACCCCTTCTCGCAGGCAGGAAAGCACATCTAGGGCAGCGCAGTGAGTCACGGGGACCACCTTGAACGTGCTCCTTCCAGGGGACATTCTCAGCTGCAACCGCAGGACCTGCTGCAGCTCGTGTGAGCAGAAGGGACTTTTATAAGGTACAACAGAGGCCTCGTGGAAGGTGCCAGAGCTCTAAGCCTGGGGTTGGGGGCTTTAGAGAAGGTCTCTGAGCCCAAAGCAGAGCTAGGGTCCTCTAGCAGTGACCCTTGCCTCAGGCTCTGTGCCAGCCCCTGGCCCACACATCCAGCACACTCCGCTTCTGGGAGGGAGGGGCTCTGCTTAGTGGGGACGAGGGAGAGAGCCCTGGGTACCTTGGTAGGGGACTGCCATTCGAGCCTCGGTTTCCTCCCCTGTGCAGTGGGGTGGCAGCCGACCTTCTGTGCTGGTGTGAGACAAGTTCACGAAGGCTGAACTTGGAGTGGCTGCTCCTTCTAAGAGCCCCACAGCTACTAGCTCACATGATGAGGAATCCCAGGAGGAGAACTGGGCCGGGGGCCCGGATCCCACCCCAGCTGGCAGACCGTCATGGGACCGGATGGGGTGGAGAAAGGCATTCCAGAGGAACAAAGGAGTCAGAGCGAGTCGGGCATGCCTGGCGGGAGAACAGAGTGGGCAGAGGCCAAGGGCCCCAGGGCTCTCATGGGGATGACGTCAGCAGGACTGGCTCCTGGGCACAAGCTCTGACTGGGCCTCTGTTCTCCACACGAACTGTCTTTCTGAATCCTCCTGGCAGCTCCGTGGGGGACGAGGGATTATGGCCTTCATTTCACTGGTGAGGAAACTAAGGCTTAAAGAGACTCGGTCCCTCTGTGCCCAACAGAGGGGCAGAGCCAGGACTTGAACCCAGTGCCTGTTAGACCCCATGGGCCCCCATGACCCTCTTTTCCCTAAAGAAAAAAAGGAAAAGAAGGGGCCTCTTTTCCCTAAAGTTCTGACAATCTTTGATCCTGGTGCCCAGAGGGACCTCATCCTGCAGGGGGATAGGCTGGTCGTGGTCCTGGGAGAGCCCACAGTGTCTGTGGCTGGCCAACCTGGCCACCACGCCCAGTCCCAGGCAGAGGGGATGGCCCTGGGCCTCGAGTTCAGTGAGGGCTGGAGGCTGGAATGGGGCAGGCCCCAGGAAAGACAGAACCCCTGAGCTCCAGGAGGCTGCCACGTGGGACACTGGTCAGAATGACCCCGGGCCAGAGAGACAGGGGTCCTAGGCAATGCTCAGCCTCTCTCTAGCTGGTGACTGCAGGGGAGGCCCTGAGCCTCAGCTTCCCCATCTGCACAGTGAGGAAACGACTGGGCCTCCGGACGGGCTCTTGGGAGACTCCGCTGAGGAAGGACTTGTGGATCTCTTGCCTGGTGTCCGGAGCGCATTGGGAACCACCTGCCAGGCTGTCACAGTGGTCCTCCTGGGTGCAGGGTCCAGGGAGTCCCTCCTCGCCTTCCCTCCTGCTGTCCTGTCCCCAGGAATAGCCAGCATTCCTTGAGGTGGAGCTGAAGAAGATCCAGGCGACTCTGTGTTGCAGGTGACAGGGGCTCAGAGCCAGAAGGACAGCTGGACGCGTTCCATGCCGCTGTCCAGGGCCTGCCCTGGGACAGCCTCGGAGCCCACCAGAAATCAAGTCTCCTCCTCTGTGGATCCCAGCTGCTGTGGCTTTAGGCACTCCCTCACTCATTCACCGAGGCTTTCATTCCCTCCTTCCTTCACTCAATCACTCACTCTCTCACTCATTCAGTCATTCATTCATTTCTACTCTCACTCAATGTTTTCACTCATTCAGCCCAAATCCTCTGGTCCCTGCTGTGCACCGAGCAATGTGACCTCACGAGGGAGTATGGCCCGGTGTGACCCTTGTCCCTGCGGAGTTCACGTCTGCTGTGTGACATGGAAGACGGCCGTCCCTCGGGTGAGGTGGGGTGATGACCACCAGGAATCTGTTTCTGAACAGAGAGGCCAGTCATGCACAGGAAAGAATGGAGAGAACGCGTGCACGGCTCCTCTGCTAGAACAAGAAAAGAAGGAAAAGTTAGGACAAATAAATAGGTCCAATATTCACCAAAACATGGGCTCTGATTGCAAGTGTGCACTGCTTCCTAAAACCAACAAAGAAGAAATCCACTGCGGATTGGGGATTGGTGACACCATTTTTCTGACCAACTTTTCCTGAGGCCTCTTTGATCCTCTAGCACTTAAATCTCCCTCCTTGGAAGCCTCTGTCCTGGCCCCTCCTTGTCCAATGGCTGTTCTTCTGCTCTTCGGGGGCCTACCATGCAGGGCCACACTCATCCGGGACTGTCTGCGTCGTTGGGATGGGCTGCCCGCATTCCTCCCTCAGCCTCACGAGCTCCTGCTTCTTTTGCAAGGCTGGCACTTTCACTTAAGGATCATTTGGCATCTTTCTTTGCAGTGGTTTACATCATCACACACAGGGTCCCCTCTGATGACTCCATGAGGCAGGCCATTTGTCTGCATCTTACAGGCGAGGAAGCTCAAGTCCTGAAGGCTGGACGACTTGTCCAGAGTCACAGCTGTTGTGGCGCCTCGGCAGAGTTTGGTTTCCATGCAGAGGAGGATGGAGGGGAAGTGGTTTGTTTGCAGGTCTTCCCAGGAAGCCCTAGGGAGGAGGCAGGGAGTGAGCCTGGAGGAGGAAACCCAGAGCGGGGCCTGAAGAGCGAGCACCGTGGTGAGCATCACTCTCAGTCCCGGCCGGAGACCAGGTCCCGCCTGGACTGGCTCTGTCCCCATGGAGTGGAGGGATCACCCCAGGATATTACTGCCTCCTCACTGCAGGCCGCACAGCCTTGCAGGAGAGGAAGGACCCATGGGGCAGGAGAGCCCTCAGGCGGGGAGGAGGGATGCAGGCACTGCAGGGGGCCGCTGTCAGTCTGCTGGGGACTGGCTCCCAGCTGCAGGGGGACTCAGGTGGGCTGAGGGAACAGGGGTGTGAACACAGCAGTGTCTGCGGCTGGGGTCTCCACACAGGTCCCGTCCTTATGCCCAGAGAGAGTCATCAGCATGGTGTTTGTCCTCCCAAACACAAAGTTTGGTGCAAGACCACCCCTCCACCCCACCCGCCCAATTCCTTTCCACTCATCTCAAGTGACAAGCAATTCCGAATGTTTGATTGGTGTTGGATGCCCAGAGACAGCTGTTTTTGGGCCCATGTTGTAACCTGGCTGGCATTTTAAAGATCTCAGGATTTTGATTCAAAAACAGGAAAATGCTGAGGACCCCAGAGAGCTTTCTGGAAGCAAAAAGCTTGGCCATACTGCCCTCCCACCAGCTCTTCTCAAAATCCCTCCAGGCCATGGAGTCTCCACCTTGGGTGCTCAGATTGCTGGAAGGATGTGCCTTCCAAAAGTCCTCAGGGTGGGCCAGCAGGGCACACGGAATGGTGAAGCGAGGAATTCAGCAAATCTGCCTCCCACACAGCAATGACCACCCTGGAGAAGCTGGCAGAAAACCACCAGGTCAGCACCCTGCCAAGAGACCGAAGGCACACAGCCCACCGAGGAGCATCTGTGGCTGAGGGAGACCAATGAGAGTCTGTGGTGTTTTCACCCAGGGCAGCTCCCGGCCCCCACACCCTCAGTGTCAGGGCCCTGTGAGAAGGGCAAGCCTGAAGGCAGCTGCTTCCCTGTCAAAAGTTGTCCACTTGGTTTCTGGATGGGCGGGAAAACCCCAGCCCCTGAGCATTTCTGGAAACTGTAGCCATCTCAGCGGCAAGCTGCCATGGAAGGTCAACTTTGCAGCTGCCTGAGGTTGGATTGAGAACAGAGCCACAAACTAGCCAGAAAGGGGAGAGGGAGAACCGGGCAGTGAGACAGACACAGGGCCTTGATGGGCTCCACGCATCCCCTGGGGTCTGGAAGGTTGTGCGCATATGCAGGCCTGTACACACTCAGGAGAGACCAGGCAGGTGCGGATTGTGGGGAGGGTTAGAGACCTGCCACCAGCCCAGGCCCTGGCCCCAGGCCTTGCTGCCTCCCAGGAGGTCCCAGCTGACTGAGGGGCAAAGCCCAGCCCTGTGGGGGGGGGGTCCCTGTCCGCTCTGAGGGTCCCATGCAGAGAGGCCTTCCCACCTGGAAACTTCTCCCCAGGTCTTCTTCAGAGAGTGAGCTGAGGGGATCTCAGAGCAGAGAAGGTGGGGAGCAGGGAGGAGAGGCTCCTGAGGCCTCAGCCCTTCTGGGACAGGAAGAGAAGGAGCTGGGAGCGGGGAGGAGGACCCTGCTTGCTCAGCCCTCAGTCCTCGTCCCTGTACTCCTCCCTCTGAGGAGACGGAGCCCAGGAAAACCTGGAGAGCAGAGCTGGTCCCGATGAGTAACACTCCCGGGGAGGAGGATCGGAGCTCAGCCCAGGACGAGCCCAGGGAGGAAGCGAGCCTTTCACCGCGGGACACTCCACTCACGGTCAGTGTGGCCCTGGCAGGCATGAATGTCACTGCCTGTCCGACAGACCCCTGTGGAGCGGCTCAGTGGGCAGGGACTGGCCTCTGACCGACAGAGCACAGCACAAGCGATAGATCAGCCCTCCAGATCTCATTCCCCAGGCTGTCCTTCCCACTTCCTCCCGCTCTTGTGTTCCCTCCTTCTCTCTCTCCGTTTGCTTCTCTCTCTCTCTCAGTCTCTCTTACCCCTGGACCTGGGGACCATGCACGGATGTCCTGAGCTCCCCTATGTAGGGGCCACATAGGGGCAAACTGAGGGCGTGCCCTGGCCAACAGGGAGAAAGGAGCTCAGCTCTCAGTCAAGCTGATCCTGACCATGCCCATGGGAGTGACCTCCACAGCAATTCTCACCCTAGTGCAGCCTCAGTGGAGGCCACAGCCCCAACCTGCAAGACGCCAGGAGGCAGGGGCGCCAGCTTAGAGGTGCCAGCGTTCCTGGCCCACAGAGATGGTGAGATCATCAGTATTTGTATTTGAGAGGTGCAGGGTTGGGAGCAATGGAGTCCAGGAGGAGCAGATCCCTCACGCTGCCTCCCAGGCCCCGGGTCTGGCCTGCCCTCCTCCCTCCACTCTCCTCCAGGCTCTCTGCAGCCACACCGCCAGCCTTTTGAACCTCCTCTGGAAAACTCGCTTCGGCCTGTGTGTCTCTGCACCAGCAGTGCCCTCTCCCTGGCACACTGCTCCCAGGTTTGTGCAGGGCTGGCTCCTCCTGTCATTCTGCTCACAGCCAATGTCACCCCGGGGAGGCCTTTCAGACCCTCCTACCCTGTGAGATCCCAGCCCTCCCTGCAGGACACTCTTTCTTTTTGTCCCAGTTCATGCTCTTCTCTTTCACATGTCTCGGATGTTGTGCTTTTGCCCGTCTCCCTCCAGACTGAGTTCCTCGGGGGCAGGGACCACTGGGCACTTTTCAGCACCATCCCAGGGCCGACCAGGGCTCCTGGCCCAGGGTGAGGGCTTGGCACACAGCTGCTCAATGAGGAAACAGGGGGATCTTCGGTCCCTCCTTCCTGCTTTTGACCTGCTCCAGTGGTGGAGATGAACGCTAGTAATAGGAGGTGCAAGTGGGTTCTGAGGTGGGGGGATGGCCAGCGTGACTTCCACATGACTCCTCCTTTGTCCAGTTGCTCCAGCAAGCTCAGTGGGCCCCCCTGACACTGGAGGTTCCCCCCAGTGGCCAGTACTGGACTGCAACCATGGCAGGGACAGCACAAAACCACACATTCACCTCTATTGGGGCTTCTCAAGACGGTGGCTCTCTAGGTTCCCAGTGGGATGTAAGGCACCAAGGACAGTATGAGGGGCTTTGGAATCCTCCCTTCCCCTTTGTCTGTTCATTCATCAGTGTTGTCTTCACTCGCGAGGCATCCTTGCCTCAGCCCAGACAGCGACTCCCCTCGACTTCCAAAAGAGCACCCCAACAAAAACCATCTTTCCTCGACTTTGGCCTTGGTGTGCCGTGCTCTGGCACGTCCTTCTCTACCCTGGTCCTCATCCACCAAAGCCCCTGAACGTCTCCCTAATCCACAGGCCTGCAAGGTCTGGGAAGCATTATCCCAGGGTCTTGGAGCATAGTGGGTCATTGATGGAGAACCAAGGCCAACAGACACTTTGCAGTCATGTGGATCACCGACTTCAAGTGCCCTAATTCATACAGGAGACACTGTGGCCTCGCTCTTCTAGCCCCTGTCTACACTCGGGAGTGTGAGGTTGTGGAAGTTCTAGATGCCCACAGAGGTTAACTTTCCATTTGAAGATCCTTCACTTAATCCCACTGGGATAGCGACTTTTACCATGAAGGTAACACATGTACAGGCTGTGGGGACTAGGATGTGGACATCTTTGGCCACAGCCATTATCGAGCCTACTCCATGGGAAAATTGATCATCACCAGGGTTGCAGTTAAGGAGCAGGGTAACCCTAGGGAGAGATGTGTCCTCAATAGACACTGCCAGGGGAGTGACAGAGAGAGAAGTGCAAGGAGTCAGGTAGGGTAGCATCTTACACAGTGTAGTCTGGGGAGGTTTCTCTGAGGAGGTGAGTGAAATAGTTTTTATTTAGATAGAATTCCCAGACCACAGAATTCCCGTTTAAAAGTGTATGATTCCCCCTGAATAGCCGACACAACACTGAAGTCAAAGAATGAGGTAGGACGAGTGAAACTCCCTGACTGCAAGTCTTACTATAAATCTACAATAATCCAGACAGTGGGGCATTGGTGAACGAATAGACAGAGAGCTCAATAGAACAGAGGAGAGAGACCAGCGATGGCCCCCATAAACAGAGTCAACGGAGCTTTGACAAAGGAGCAAAGGCAATATTCTGGAGCCAATGCCGGCCCTTCCATAAATGGTGCTGGAACAATGGACATCCTCCTGAAAAACCATGAACCTCTGGACACAGATCTTACACCCTTCACAAAAAATCACTCAAAGTGCATCCCACATCTAAATGTAAGACACAAAACTATGGACCTCTTAGAAGATAACAGGGGAAAACCGAGATGACCCTGGGCATGGTGAAGGCATTTTAGAGACAACTCAGAAGGCACAGTCCATAAGAGAAAAAATGGATACGCTGCACTTCATTAAAATTAAAAACTCTGCTCTGTGAAAGACCGTGACAATGGATGGAGAAGACAAGCCACAGACTCAGATAAAATATTTGCAAAGACACATCTGATAGAGGACTGATATCCAAAATACACCAAGAACCCTTCAAACTCAGAGATAAGGAAACTAACGTTAATAAATGGGCCAAAGATCTCAACAGACATCTCACCAAAGCAAATATGTGCAGACGGCAAATAAACACAGAAGAGATTTTCCACATCACACGTCACCAGCACAAGCCAATTTCCAACAACAGTGAGATACCGCTAAACACTTCTCAGAACAGCTAACATCTGGAACGCTGCCAACATCAAGTGCTGGCAAGGCTGTGCATCGTCAGGAGCTCTCATCCATGGCCGGTGGGAATGCAAACGGGTAGAGCTGCTTTGGGAGACGATCTGGTGGTTACTTACAAATGTGAAAAAGCCTATGTACGATCCAGCAGTTGGAGTCCTTGGTATTTATCCAAAGGAGTTGACAGCTTCTGACCACACAAAGATCTGCACATGGATGTTTATAGAAGCTCATTCATAATTGCCAACACTCAGAAGCAGCCAAGATGTCTGAGTAGGTGAATGGATGAGCAAAGTGCAGTGTATCCAGACAATGATATGATGCAGTGCTAAACTGAGGTGTATACAGAGAGTGGAGCATTATCCAGCAGTAAAAGGAAATGAGGGGCCGGCCTGGTGGCACAGCGCTTAAGGTCGCACGTTCCGCTTCGGGGGCTCGGGGTTCTCCGGTTTGGATCCCGGGTGCGAATATGGCACCACTTGGCAAGCCATGCTGTGGTAGATGTCCCACATATCAAGTAGAGGAAGACGGGCAAGGATGTTAGCTCAGTGCCAGGCTTCCTCAGAAAAAAGAGGAGGATTGGCAGCAGATGTTAGCTCAGGGCTCATCTTCCTCGGAAAAAGAAAAAAAAAAGGAAAATGAGCTATGGAGCCTTGAAGACATGGAGGAATCCTAAGTGCATATTACTAAGTGAAAGAAGCCTATCTGAAATGGCTACATACTGTGTGACTCTAACTCGATGACTTTCCAGAAAAAGCAAAGATATGGAGACAGTGAAAAGAACAGAGGTGGCCAAAGAGTGGTGGGGGCAGGAAGGGGGATAAACCTGCAGAGCACAGCAGAGCTTTAAGGCATTGAAAACACTCCGCATGATGCCTTAGTGATGGAGACATCTCACACATTTGTCCAAATCCATCGAATGAGCACCACCAAGAGTAACCCTTGGTCAATTATGGACTTGGGGCTGTGATGGTTCATTAATGTAGCTTATCAGTCATAACAAACTGACCACTCCGGCAGGAGATGTGGAAAATAGGGTGAGCTATGCACCTGAGGGGGCAGCACCCATAGGAATAATTTCTATACTTTCCCCTCAATTTTACTCTGCACTTCAAAGTGCTCTAAAAAAACACAACCTCAATTTTTAAAAAGTGTACCATTCAGTGGTTTCTAATACCTTCACAAAGTTGTGCCATCATCAACCTTAATTCCAGGATACTTTCAACGCCCTAAAATGTTCCTCATGCTCATGAACCGTCACTCCCCACAACTTCCTCTCCCAGCCCCTGGCCTTCATTAATCTACCGTCTGTCTCTGTGGATTTGACTATTCTGAGGATTCCTGATAAATGGAATCATACACTGTGTGGCATTTTGTGTCTGACTTTTACTTTGCGTAATGTTTTCAAAGTTCATCCATGTTGTACTATGTATCAACACTTCCTATCTTTTTTATGGCTGAAGAATACTCCATTGTTTGGCTACACCACTTTTGAGGATCCATTCCTCAGTGTCAACTGCCAGCTCTTTGCCTGAGCAGCTGCCCCCTTTTCCATTCCCACCAGCAATCAGTGAATGAGTGAGAGTTCTAATTACTCCATATCCTCTCCAACACTTGGTAGGATTTGACTTTTCTATTCTAGCCATCCTGGTGTGTGTGAAGTGATGTACCTTTGTGGTTTTGATTTGCATTTTCCTAATGACTGATGATATGGAACATTTTTTCATGTACTTATTGGCCATTTGTATATTTCCCTGGAGAAATGCCTCTCCAAATGTATTGCCTTTTCTTTTTTTGGTGAGGAAGATTGTCCCTGAGGTAACATCTGTGCCCATCTTCCTCTATTTTGTATGTGGGATGCTGCCACAGCATGGCTTGATGAACGGTGTGTAGGTCCACACCAGGGATCCAAACCCATGAACCCCGGGCTGCCAAAGCAGAGCACGTGAGCTTAACCCTTACGCCACCAGGCCAGGCCACCGTTTCCCAATTTTAATGAGGCTCTTTCCATTTTTATTGTTGAGTCATAAGAGTAGCTTACATATATACTCTTATATAATGGTATATTATATATTCTCAACAGTAGACATTTTTCCAAAAGGTAAAGATTTGCAAATATGTTCTCATCTTCAGTGGATGGTCTTTTCACTTTCTTGATCACGTCCTTTGATGCACCAAAGTTTTACTTTGGATGAAGCTCAATCGATCTATTTTCCCTTTGGTTCCTTATACTTTGGGTGTCATATGTAAGAAAAGATTGCCTAATCCAAGGCCAGGAAGATTTACTCCTATGTTTTCTCAAAAAGTTTTATAGTTTTAGGTCTGACATTTCCATCTGTGATCCATTTTGACTTTGTTTTTGTGTATGGTGTGAGGTAGGGGTTCAACTTTATTCTTTCCCAGGTGACAACCAGCTGTCCCAGCACTGCTTGTTGAAAGGACTATTCTTTCCCCATTGTCTTGACATCTCAACTAATTCTAGAATCTGTCTTTGTCAGGTGTGTATGGTTACTGTTCCTTGGAATCATTGTTCATTCAAAGGTTGTTTTTCTCTGGCCTTGTGGACTTTCACCCACTGCATATGTATACTGGTCATTAAAGAAACAGTGTTTTCACACATTTTGACCAGTTTTCTCTTTGTTTGTGTTGGGCATGTAAGTCCACACCCCGTGACTCCCTGATGGCTGGGTAGACCATTGTTCTGGCCTGGATTATTGCAATATCTTTCTCACTGGTTTCTCTGCCTCTATATTTGCCTCCAAGATCTATCCTCAGTCCAGAAACTGAGTGACTCTTTAAAACCAGAAGTCACACCCTGACTTTGTAAAGTCTCTCCAGGGCCTCTCCCTCTTCTCAGGGTAAAAGTTCGAGTCCTTATGGTGGCCTCCAAGCCCAACACAATAGGCTCTCCCTCTCTCTGAGATCACCTTTGGCCAGTCTTCTGCTGTACCATTTGCTCCATTCCCTCTGCCCTCCATTATGTTCCTGGCACATTGCAGGCACTCTCTCACCTGCACACTTGCACTGTATGATCCTTCCACTTGGAATCCTCTTGCACATGATGATTTCATGCCTCTTTTTGTTCACCATCTTTAATTCTGTGTTCAAATGTCACCTTGGTAAGGCTGTCCAGACCAAGCCATTTTAAATACAAAGCATCCCTTTGTCCTGACACTCTGTATCCAGTTTGTTCCACTTTGCTTTTTCCCCTTTCCACTTATCACATTTTAAAATAATATACAATTGTGTGAGTCAGTGTTCAATCAGGACATGCAAACGATAGGATAGATTGAGCAGGGATAGTTTACATAATGAACAATTAAGTACAAAAGTGTAAAGAGAACTATAGAAAATAGTCCAGGAGACAGGTGAGTAGCTAAGTAAGAAACAAATGGGGGAGGGGACCCCTTTCCCAAGGCTGGGTTCAGACTGTGTTGGAGAAGGTGTGGTTGCAGCCCAGGGATGGTGGAGAAGTTTGCCAGGTTGCCCAGGTCCAGAGTTGGTCCCTGGTTAAGGCAGAGGTCAGCACGTAGGGAAAGGGAGGCTGACAGTGGCAGACAGGACAGCCCTGTCCCCTTCCAGGGATGGGCTGAGGCTGGGATGCCTACCAGATTCACTGGGATTCCACCCATGGTGGTGCCACTGAATCTCCCTAGGAAGCCATCCAAGGGGATCCATTGAATCCACTGTGGATCACCCACTGTGGATGAGTGCCTGTGGACATCCCTGAATTGGGCCACTGCTGGTTGTACTGCAGAGGAAAGAAAATGAAAAAACATGGAAGCTCCCTGGAACCAGGAAGGAAGCCCCTTGTCCTGAGCCTCCTACTAACAAAGCTTAACCCCTGGCAGGTGCAAAAGAGAAATGCCTTCTGCATCCAGCTGCATTACTGCAGAACAGACAGTGAAGGGCAACACACTGATGTCGTAGTACAGAGCCAATCCATTGATAACAGGCACCATAATTCACTTATTTATTTTGTTTATTTTATGTTTTAGATGCTTTTACTTCCAACCTGCCTCTATCATTATATTTGAAGTAAGTTTTTTGAAGAGACCATATGGTTGTATCATGGTTTTTAGTCTACTCTGCCAAACCCTTCTCTTTTAGTTGCATGGTTAGTCCATTTATATTTGATATAATTATTAATATCTTAGGGCTTGTACTAGTTTCCTAGGTCTGCTATAACAAAGTGCCACAAACCAGGTGACTAAAACAGACATTCTCTCACAGTTCCAGAAGGAGAAGTCTGAGATCAAGTGAGATGGGGAAGGTAGAATATCAAATAAAAGGTATGTTGATGTGAAGCTCACCATTGGGGCAACTGGGACTCAGTCTTCCTGCTGACCCTCACAGAAATAGGGTGGAACCATCTCAGACCATCCCATGGAGAACAAAGAGCTGAGGACGCTGGGCCCATTAGTCACCATCTCTACTGACTCGGTCTGTGAATTCACCTGCACATCTGGTGCCACCATGGGTGTTGGGGAAGCAGAGAAGAACAGAGGATGCAGGCGCTGAGAAGGGAAGCTGTGAACCTATCAGGGAGCAGGAACTGCAGCTGCAGTGGGGCTGAGGGGGTGGCCATCAGCACTGTCAACCACAGTCCACCCCTTGCACTGCACTGGGGCACTCACGCTCCAAATCACAGCCATTCTGGCAAATTCTGGAACTGAAGTTTCAGGGAGGTAGTTGGCCACAGTCTCTAAAATAGTGAAAGGAGATGTTTACGGAACAAGCTACAGTCTCCACTTTCCAGTCAGTCTTGGGGCCTTAATTGACATTCATCTTGCCTCCTCTCCTACCCCTTCCACATGCCCCTCAGCCCCAGCCAGCGGCCCTCTGATTGGCTGTTTGATGCTGCCATCAAAATCATCTCATCCCCATGGACAAGGAAAGCCCAGACTACCCTTTAGCGAGGCACCTGCAAGGTAGCCACACCAAGGAGCTGTGACCACTCTGAACTCAGTAGCGTTCAGCCCGCTGGGGCACAGGGCAAGATGATGGGTGCTGGGTGGCCCCTGGAGAGCTCCAATCACACTAAGCAGAGGGTTCACGGGGGCACCCTGTCCTCTCACTGATCCTGCATGTTTTCCACCATCTTTTTCAAGGATTGAATTCTATTTGTCAGTGTCATATGATGCTTAGATCAGTGACTCCATATCGGACGGGAAATATACAGTGTCTGGGGTACAGTCAACAAGAGCAGGGGACAGGAAGAGCTCTCCCACTGACATAGAGGCTCCAGCATATTTACTAATCTTGGATGCAAAAGTGCCCGGGCCCCGCCCTTGCTTACTTCCAGGAGGGCAGACTTCTGCTCAGCAGCACCTTCCAAGCTGTGAGTTAATGACTGGTCATGCCAGCATGCTCAGTATGCTTCCCCAGGGGTTATTAGAGAGTGCTACTTCTTATTATTTACTGCGTACTTGGGGACATGCAATCTACAGCTGTGTCCAACCTTCTGCCAGAGAGGCACAAATGTGTCCTTGTGTGGTCCCAGCACTTGCACACGGGCTCTGGGACACAGAGAAGACGACTGAAGCCCAGGAAGTAGAGGGGCAGGGAGGGAGAAGGCCACATTCTTTCTCAGAGGTCAACCTGGTCTGAGGCCAGCAGGGCCGGGTGCCCCAGGTGCTCAACCGTGGACTCAGAGCACAGGCCCCATGTGGCCTCTGGGTGCCTCACTCGGCCCACGTAACCAAAGGGAGTGAGAGGCAAGGCCTGTCTTGAGGGACATGGCAGATCGAAGCCGAGGAGGGAAGTGAAAGCACTCGGGAAAGTCAGGGTTCTAGAAGAATGTGAGGGGACTTGCAGAAATATGGGCTGGATAGGCTCTGCAGACCCTGGTCCCCGGGTCCCGCTCCAGGCAGAAGGAGGGAGGAGCTTCGTTCACCGAGCCCTGGACAGGCCAGGGGAGCGGGGACGTGTCCTCTGAGCAGAGCCTCACAGGCTCCAAAGCGGTCGAAGTTGCTGGTCCCCCGGGGGAGAGGAGTCCTCTGAGGCTCCAAGAGGGTCAGGAGCGGGTTTGTTCCTGAGGGCACGAATGGCCGAGAGCACCTGGTGCATGGAAGGAGCTACTCCCTCCAGGGCCTGGGGCTCGCGAGACACAGGAACAGCCTCTGCTTTGGGGAGGTGACGTCCTAACAGGGGAGATGGGCAATGAACAGGCACGTGGGGACCTGAGCGCACATCCAGAGAGCAACCATCGCTCTCTGGGCAACCCAGCCCGGCCTTGGGGACAGAAGGAAAGGGGCACAGCAGCCATTGTCTTCCCTCCTGTGGCCTGGGCAGGCCCCTCTGAGGGGGCGACATTGAAACTGATCCCGAGGCATCAAATAGTGCCCCCACCCCCGGAAGATCTGGTTGAGCGTCCAGGGCCTGCAGGACCAAATGCCGGGGCCTGGGACAGGTGAGATCTTGGGCTCTGGGGACCCTGTGGGCCCCAGCTGACTGCACACCCGTGTCTCTGCACTTTTAAAGCTCAGTCCCTCTCCCCTCAGCAGGTGAGGGTCCAGTTTCCAGAGAACTTGCTGGACATCCAGCCCTGGGCTCCTGGGAGGGGCAAGGGTGGGAAGCAGGGTAAGGAAGCCCTTGGCCTTCCCTCTGTGACTTGGGGTGCAGACCCCCACCTCTGCCCCTTCCAACAATGTGCTCCCCTATCTGCCTTACCTGGAGTGGGCACCCTGGGAGGCACTAACACAGGTTGGCATTGTGAGTCTTTCATTCCGTGGCTGGCACTTAATCGTCACTCATCAGATTCCAACAGTAATGACAGTCCACCCTCCCGGATGCATAATTGGCCGGGATGCCAGGTGGGAGGGGTGTGGTCTGTGCCAAGGTATCATGGGCAGGAGCTGGGTTGGGTATAAAGGGCAGCCTTGTAAGGAGCCGGCACAGCCTCCTCCAGAACCCCAGGGACCTTCCGGCGGCTGTGAGCACAGAACCCTGGAGATGAAGGTTCTCTTCTTGACCATCATCCTCGGCCTGATCAGTGCCCTGCAGGCCCAGGACCCCCTGTTCTTGCCCTTGGAGAAACAGGATGTGAGACCCGGGAGGGCCGGGGGATGGGTGTAGGGGAAAGATGGTGACGGCCTGTGGGGAGCAGTGGCCAGGGGCCCTGTCGTAGGAGGTGTCATTCAAGGTCGAAGTTCTGACCCTGTGCTTCCCGCAGAGTGTGATCAGAGGAGCAGGAGGCTCTGTTCCTATGTCTTCAGACAGGGCCCCTCCTTGGGCCCAGAGGCTCCACCTGGGGAGCAGGTTCAGCT
The DNA here is from genome assembly GCF_041296265.1 of Equus caballus. NCBI lineage: Eukaryota > Metazoa > Chordata > Mammalia > Perissodactyla > Equidae > Equus > Equus caballus. Next base: position 13,581,678 of record NC_091696.1, read on the forward strand.
CAGAGACGGTTGAACTGACCCCTGGGGACCCCAAAGGCACTGACGGCCCTGTGGAGTGTGGACCCATAGGGTGTCAGGGCCCGGTCCCAGCAGAGAAGAGATTCCCCGGGTCACAGACACCCCTGCCTCTGTCTAGGGTTCTGGAGGCCTGAGTGCTGGGCTTGTTCCAACCGAGCCCAGGGATGTGGATGTGTGGAACCCAGGGGCCTTCAGGGGACTGCAGCCAGGGTGCTGGGGTGTCTGGTGATGGCTGCAGCCTGAGCACGGGGGAGGGGCAGTGGGTGAGGAGGAGGATCTGGGCTGTGTCCGTGCTGGGCTCATGGCCCCCACCCTGCTCAGATCACAGGGATGTGGTATGTGAAGGCCATGGTGGCTGACAAGGACCTGCCTCTGGACAAGAGTTCCATTAAGGTGTCCCCCTTCATGGTTACTGCCCTGGATGGTGGAGACGTGAAGACCATGTTCAACATCATGTGAATGTCCCCCCGGGCATCCTGCTGTCTCCTCCCTCCCCCTCGCTAGGCTGTGGGGAGCAGCCCTCCCTTCCACATCTTCCCATCCCAGTTTGGGGTACTGGTAAAATGAATGATGTCCTGGCCCTGAGGGGAAGGAGTCCCAGGCAGTGAGGAGTGGAAGTGGAAGTTGTGGGGACACCAGGGCAGAGGGCCTGGTGCCAGGTGAGCTCTGGTCACCTCAGGTGTGTTTCCTGAGTATGACACCTCCTGCTTCTTGTTTTCCAGGAAAAATAATCTAACCCCAACCCTAAACCTAACCCTACCCATAATGCAAACCCTAACGCTAGCCCCACAATCCTAACCCTAACCACTAACCATAACCCCTGACCCTGAACCTGACCCTGGCCTTGGCCCTGGCCCTAGCCCTAACCGTACCCTAACACCTAACCCTAACCCAAATCTCTAATCCTAAGCTCTAACCCAAATGTTAACCCCCCTAACCCTAACCTTAACCCCTAACCATAACCCTAACCTTAACCCCTAACTCCTAACCATAACACTAACCCTAATCTCCTAACCCTAACCACCTAACCCTACCCTAACCATAACGTTAACCCTAACCCTAACCCTTAACACCCACCCTAAACCTAACCATAACCCTAACCCCAGCCCAAGTCCCAGCCCCAGCCCCAGCCCTTAACCCCAAACCCCTAACACTAACCCCTAACCCTAATCCTCTAACCCTAACTCCTAACCCCTAAACCTGACCCTGAATAAGACCCTGACCCTGACCCTAAACCAAACCCTCACCCTCACTCTGATCCTAACTCTCACCATGAACATGACCCTGACCCTAACCATGCTCCTAGCCCCTAGCCCTAGCACTAGCCCTAGCCCTAGCTATAGCCCCAACCCTAACCCCTAACCCTAACTCTAACTCTAACGCCTAACTGTAACCTTAACCCCAACCCCAACCCTAATCCTAACCCCCATCCAAACCCTAACACCCAACCCTAACCCTCACCCTAACCCTAACCGTAACCCCTACCACTAGCCCTAGCCCAAACCCTATCCCTAGCCCTACCCCTTGCATTGGCCGTAGCCTTCGCCCTAGCCCTAAGCCTTCCTAACCCTAACACCCTAACACTAACACCCTAACTCTAACCCTAACCCATAACCCCTATCCATAACCTCTAACCCTGATTTCTAACCCAAACCTAACCCCGACCCTGACCCTAACCCCTAGCCCTAACTCTGACCATGGCCGTAAACCTGACCCTAACCCTATCTTCTAACCCCTAACGCTAACCCAACCCCATCCCCAACGCTAACCCTAATCCAGACATTATGCTGTGTATCCAACTCTCCAGCTCTGCTCGTGTCCTCCTCCCCTCGGGATTTGCTGTTTGCTCTGTGGAGAGGCTCCTTTCCCCACCGTTGGTTCCCCTCCCCCATCTCCCCTGCGGGGCTCCTGGAAGCCCCAACCCAGGGAACACATAAGTTGCGTGGCAATGGAGGGCAGAGCGGGAGAACAGGGCACGGGGGCTCAGTGGAGCAGAGCCTGAGCACATCGTGCTGGTAATGTTACCGAACCTGAAGTGAGTTCGCTCACCCGTTGCGCAGCAAGCCAATCTCTGACACCGGGGGTGGTGGAAGAAAGTAGGAATTTTATTTTTGCACAGCGCTGAGCAAGGAGAGAGGGCAGCTAACGCTGAAATCCCAAACCCCCTGAAAAGCTAAAAGGAAAGGTTTTTATTTGGGGTTTTAGGTAGGGGAGGGGGAGCATATGGCCTTGCTGGTCGAAGCTTTCCCACCAGCCTGTCTTTGGCCTTGAGACATTTACAGAGGAGGAAGCCCATGACCTTGCTGGTCAGCAGCTTTTTCACCAGTCTGTATCTCTTTGTGGGGAGGAGATAATCCAGGTGCTTGTCCTTGACGGTGTCTGTCTCCATGGAGGATAGTGGATTCTGGGGCCAGGAAGCCAGAGAGTAAGCAGGGAATGAGTGTTTTGGTTTTAACCCCATATATGCTGGGTTTAATGTGGGCAAACTGATATCAGGGTCAGTATCAGTACTCACCTCGACCTCACTCTGTGTGCTTCACTGCCCCCTCCCCGGTGTGGGCCACGCCAGTGCCATCGCACTCCCTGCTGTCTGGCCTGGGCTGGTGGCTGAGGTTGCAAAGAGGTGGAGACCGCATATGTCTTGTCCTTGGTGTGTTAGTGGGCAGGGCCAGCAGTGGCAGCGGCGGTGGGTAGGAGCTTGAGGCGTGCTCCTGGCACCTGCAGGAGCCCCACACCCTCAACTCCTTCTGCTCCGGCCTGGGGGTGTGGGCTGGGCAGGACAAGGTCGTGGGCTGTAGGTCAGGGGCGGGGCATGAGGAGCCACTTGTCTGCAGGACCTGGGGTGGTGTTCCTGCTGCCGCTGGCTAAATGTAGTGAGCCGTGACCAGGACCCTAACCATAATCCCAGACCCCTCGCCATCACTCCTAACCCTTGACCGGGACCCTATTCCTAATTGGACTCTTTGCCCTCACCCCTGCCCCCACCTGATGCCAACCAAATCATCAGCCCTAATTGCTAGAACCAACACTAACCCTAACCCCTGAAACTGACATACCCCTGGCCCTGACCCCTAATCCCTAACCCCTACCGCTAACCCTGCCCATGACCCTAACACAACCCTAACCCTCAAACCCCAAAGAGAACTCAAGCCTATCCTTACCCCTCACCCTAGCTGTAGCCCTTGCACAAATCCTACCCAAACTCGAACCCTGAACTGCGAAACAGAACCCTAAACCCTAAACTCTAACCCTAACCCTAAACCCAAACCCGAACCCTGAACATGAACCCTAACCCTAACCTTAACCTCTAACCCATGACCCCTAACCCAACACCAAATCCTACCCTAACACTAACCCGAACCCTAACCCCAAGCTGAACCCCAACCCAAACCGTAACCCTAAGGTGACCTGAAGCCGAACCCGATTCCGAAGCCAAACCCTAGCCCAAACCCTAACCCTAACCCAAACTGTAGCCTTAGCCCTGGCCAGACCTCGAACCCTAAACCCTAGCTTGAACGTTAGCACAGCCATAGCCCTAGCTCGAACCTGTATCTGAACCCGCACCCTAACAGTCTAACCCTAACCCAAACCCAATCCCAAACCTGAACCTGAACCCAAACCCTGAACTCTCACCCTCAGACTAATTACAGGAATGTCAAAAACTGGCCTGAAACACATTCTCCCTCACAGTCCAAGGAAGCAACCCTGTGTACACTTTTTTTTTCTTTTTAAAGATTGGCACCTGAGCTAATATCTGTTGCCAATCTTTTTTTCTTTTCTTTCTCCCCAAAGCCCCCCAGTACATAGTTGTATATTCTAGTTGTAGGCCCTTCTGATTGTGCTATGTGGGACGCTGCCTCAACGTGGCCTGATGATCGGTGCCATGTCCACACCCAGCATCCGAACCAGTGAAACCCTGGGCCGCCGAAGTGGAGTGTGCAAACTTAACCACTCGGCCACGGGCCGGCCCCAACACGTTCGTTTTGAACTTTGAGCCTCCAGAACTGTGAGGCAATACATTTCCGTTGCTTAAGCCGCCCGGCGTGGAGTGCTTGTTACAGCAGTCCTGACCAACTCATTTACTTGACAAATAGAAATGGCAAGCAATAGGGTATATTGGAGTATATGAGGAAGCCATTTGGTGTAAACCTAATTCGGCCTGACTTTGTTTTCCCAAAAGGGCCTGACTGTGGCTGTTGAGCACGCATTGCATATCTGCTTTAAAACATTTAGTATGGCAAGAACAAATGCCCTTAAGATAAAGTTGCAACTTCCCCTACATTGGCATTTCCTTAAGGGTAAGCATCTTTCCTTAGGCTAGGAACTGATTACTGCATTCACCTGTGACCACCAGGTCAGCTATGACCACCCAGCTCGAGACAATAGACCTGCCACCCTGCTGTGTTCACCAAGACAGCAGACCTACCTGCTGTTTGGTCAATCGCTGTGCCGCCAAAGCAGTCTCGCGACTATTGTAAAAGGACATTTCAATCCTATGTGAAACATCCTGTTTGGGGGTATATAACCATTCTGTCACCCCACTTCTTCTGTGCCCTTTCTTCCTTTGGGAAGAAGGGCCCTGGGCCATGGCCCTCACATTTTAGCTCAGAATAAACTCTCCCAAATTTTCATTTATTGATTGGTTATGGATTATTTTGTCAACAACTTGCTTACACATCTGTTCCCCCAATTCCTCCTTCTTCCTGAGCCCCCCTCCCAACTCGAGTCAGTTCTGGAGGATGAAAGAGTTCCTTCCTCTCTTCCTTCCTTTTGTTCTTTCTCTGTTTCTTCCTTCCTTCCTTTCACTTAGTCTTTCTTCCTGTTTTCCTTTTTTTTATCCCTGATTCTCAGAATGGCCAGGCACAGTGTTGGTGCAGTCATTGTTGCAATGATTGATCAAAGTTTACAACACTGTCTTTGGTCACAAGCAAGGGTAGAAAAGGGATTAAAAGAGAGACCAATTTTAGAGGAACACTTAGGGCTGTCTGGAGAGAAAAGATGACAAAGAATGAAGTGCACATCCCTGAAGGTGTTCACACATGGGGAGGCTGAAGGAAACTCTGCTTAGGGCTGGCCCTATGAGAATGTTGAGAAACAGCTTTGCTGATTGGAATATCTCAGACATTGGCCTATTGATCGGCATTTTGGATTTCCAGTGAGACAGACCCTGGCTAGGGGTCCCTTTGTGGAACTGTCAGATTGTGTGGGAAAGTGGATGAGTGTTTGGAACAAGGGCTTGGTACAAGGTACCAATTTCTCTCCACCAGATATGTCTTTGTCAGAGCTCAATCTGCTTGTGAATTTGCTGGAATCCAGTCCCAGCAGTGTCATCTGTTCACAATTGTCCTGCCATCTGACTATTTACCCCGTCAACCCCCCTCCTCTGGACACTTCCACTGCCAGTTAGAGTCCAGTCATTGTCCAACCTGGATGAACTGAGCCTGAGGAGAGACTGGACATCAGAGAGAGGGGGGAGAGGAGGAAGACCTTCCAAACTGTTGGCATTTAGGGCCAACCTGTGTCTGGGGAGGCCGCACCATGCCTTCACACAGAGCCCAGGCAGAGAGCGTGTGGCCAAGCCAGAGCCACATTGTGCCCCAGGCAGCCTGGTGGCTCCATGAATAATAGTGATGCCTTTTGTTTGGAAACTCTTTGTGGAGGCGTCCCATTTCACCTCAAGCCATGCTAAATGCTGGGCCTGCCCCAAGCCTCTTTGCCTTTTACACAGTCCACTGCCATCTGTGCAGGCAGATGAAGGGCCTTGAATGCTAATGAAGGGAACAGCTGGCATTCCTGAGGCACCCAACTCTGGGAACCCCGCCTTGTTGCTAAGGGGAGTTGGAACTGTAGCTGAAAGGCTCTAACAAGAGCCCGGAGCAAGGAGAGGGAGAAAAGAAAGGCGAGCATTTGTTTTCAGAGCTTCACAGTTCTGTGGCCAGCTCCAAAGTTGTCCACTTTCTGATCCCAATTAGAATCTCAAACCCTGTTGTTTCTTTTAATGATCTCGGGAAACTCCTCTGAAGAATCAGCGAGCACTTAGCAAACTGCACGCTGGGATCTGTACAGTTGTGCTTCTGCTTGTCTGAACATATCACGCCAAGAGGCCTGAGAGCAGGCGTTATTCCAGTCCCCAGAAGGAGTGATGAAGTTGGCAGAAGTACAAGTGGGCAAAAACCTGCTGGGTTTCTAAGTTCACATGGGGGCTCCATTCGACAGATGTTTTCCAGGTGCCCACTTGGTGGTGAATCTGGGCTCTGTGCTGAGGTTGGAGATGAGGAAGCCCTTGGCCCTAGCTTGGAGTGGCCTGCAGACCTGCTGGGGAGGCAGACCACACATACTGAAGAGAATTCTGTGGGTTATTTGCTCTGACTGTGACCTGCAGGGCACTGTTGGACTTGAAGTTGAGAACTAGATTCTAATGCTGGCTCAATCACTCACTAGCTGTAAGGACTCAGGCAAGTACCTTTACCACCCTGAGCCTCAGTTTCTCATCTGTACAATGGGCCTAGTAATGTCACCTTGGTTGGGTTACTGTGAGGAGAAAGTGCAGGTGAGAGAATGAAGAACAGAAATGTGGAGGACATGGCCTCTGCCCTCCAGGACTACACCATTGGTGAGCCAGCTGTTGGCTTGGAAGGTGTCTGTTCCTGGAATAGGCAGTTAGCGATTTGGCCCATTGAATGGGGTCAGCCAAAACACGTATACGAATAAAGTTGTAAGCCACTTTCCCCTTATGTAGCATGTCTATGTGTCAGGTGTAGTGCTAGGCAATTTGTAAGTGTTATCTCCTTTAATATGAATGACTTTATAGGAAGGTAGTGAATTGCTCAGGGTCACACATCTGGGAAAGTGTCTGCCTAGCTGGGGATCCAACTTCTGTCATGTCTTCAGTACTTTTTCCCTCTTTAGAGGCTGAGGCATTTGGAGAGTTGGGGCAGACACAACTGACTGAGTCTCTCCAGGGCACACTGGAGGTTAACCAGTCACTGCACACAGACCACCCTTCAGAAAGGTTCTTCTAGAGAAAGCTGGTCAAGACGGCGGACACCAACTTTCTCGGCCCAGTGTTTATACAAGTTCACAATGACACAGCCACAAGGAGTGTGCAAAATGCCACTGACCTGAGAAAACAGAGAGAGAGGAAACAGATTTTCCATAAGCAAAGCATGGAGAAGCCCTAGCATAGAGATCATAACAATATTTTGAAGCATAATGACCTCATAGCATTTTCCTGTTTGTGTCCAGCAGTTTTCCTCACAGCCAGACATCATTTAACCTCTACTGTCACACTGTTACCTTGATATCTAAACATTTCTCTGTGACTTAAGCTGAATTTTTGTTCTTTTAATGTTTACTCAGAGAAAAACTAATGAGCATTTACTTCTGCAATGTGCAAGTCTTGCAAACACACACACACACACACACACGCACATACACATCTTGGGGTAAAGCAGTAGAAAATTCCAGACAGGACACAATCCAAGAGCAATGGTCATTTGGCTAAAGAAGGCAGATTTATCTCAAAATTAGTTTTTGCTGTAGTGGTGGCCTTGCCTCCTGATGCCATTTCCCACAGACCACGTTCAAGCTTCCCGACACCCAGTGACAAAGGACGGGATGTGAAAAGGTGCATCTCTGCTATGTGCAAGGGCCTGTCCACACGGCATGGCTTTCAGCCTTTGTAGCACTCCTCTGAAGAGATGCCGTTACTCCTGACTCACAGATGGAGTACCTGAAGCTCAGGGAGATGACAGCTGGCCAAGGCTACTGCCTACTAAGGGCCGGAGCTGAATAGGCTGGGTTCAGTGCCTATTCTTTTTCTAGTCTCTGTTGAAGTGTGGGTGTGGTGGGTGTGGTGGATCTGGCCGTGGCTGCCCCGCCTGTGGAAGCATTCATTCCGCCCACACTACAGGAGGGAGGGTGTGCACAGCCTGGAGTCCCGGAGCTCTGGGGGCTCCTTTCAGGCTGCGTTCCACGTCAGTGGGGTCCCCTCCAGTGTGACTGGTGGATGCTGAGGCTATTGTCTATCAGGAGCTGTCCTAGATGTTGGACATAAAGGATTGGAAAGGTGAAGTCGTTGCCCTCAGGAGCGTACAAGGCAGTCTGATAGCCCCGGCTTCACGTTTAGGGCTTCCTTGCACCCCACCCCCTCCATTCCACCTCCCCACAGAGATGTAAGGTAGACCAGGGCATTCTTAGCATTGTGTGACCAGTTCTTTCCAGAAGGCCATACCACTCTGGCATTTATCAACAGGCACAGCCCAACAGGTTTCTTACCCTTCACTTCTCTGAGCCTCTTTCCTCAGCTGGAAATGAGGCTGTGAAGCTGTGAAGCTTGCCTTATTCAATTGTCAGAGTTGGATGAAAGAAAATACGTCAAGTTCCAAGCACACAGTAGTTGCCAATGCGTATTGAATTGTTTGATCTAATAGTCTAATTTTCCTCCTTTAGTGTTATGACAAAATGAAAAAGCCATGTTTGCTTACTTCTCTGACTTAAAAGGCAGCTAGCAGATCCAAGCGTTCTAGAACATTAGGGAGGTGGTGAGTCAGTCTCAGTAGGCATTGTTCTCAGCAACTCAAGATTTACAAAAACTACAGCGTGTCAGACTAGACGGCCCTTAGAGATCACTTATTTTAGTGGATCCAAATTACTTTGTTCTTCGATTTTGTCCATAAGGTTTTACCTTGCTTGTTTTGGCCACCTGGGAAAGGCCCCTTAAAAAATTGGAAATAACTGGAAACAGTTGGCAAGATAACTGGGGATAATTTAAAGTGACAGTGGCCATTTTGCACTCTTTTTGAGCTTTCAAACCAAAAAAAATATCGTTAGAGTCAAAGGCTCCACCTCTGAAAGCCCCCGCTCTGGTTTCCAAGCCTGATCACCCCGGCGACCCTGAGTGGGGTGCCCTCTCTTGGCGGTTAATCCCTTAAGTATTTTAGGCACCTACTGAGTCACTTATGAGGATAGGAGACTTGTAATTTATTCTGTAAACTGTCCTGCTGGGCTGTGTGTCCCAGAGTGGGAACTGTTGCGTGACCCTTATATGGATAATTGTTGGGAAGAGACCCTGAGGGTGAGGCCTGATCCCCTTTTCCCTTCTTTGTCTGTCTTGTTTGTCACCTCCTCTGTTGTCACCAAGTAGAGGTTAAGTTCAGTCTGGACCTGAGCAGAAACTGGACCTTCTGTACTAACTCTCAACCCTGGCACTGGGAGCCCCAGCCCCCAGCCAGCTCCAGGCCTTTGCCTCCTGCTTCCCTGGCTCACCTTGTGCTGGCTCAGGGACTAAGTGCCTGGGCTGAGTGGGACTTCACCAAATCTTAAAGCTATTGATATCTGCAGTCGGGCTCTGCACCCTTCTCCAGCCTGCTGTCAGTCAGACACCAGCTTTACTGCCATGAGGACTGCCCCAAGCATCCCCGGAGACTCACCCCTCTGGTGCATTTTAACTAATTGGAAACGCTTTCAACTGGATGGTTTATGCCCCAGAAACTCCATCTGGGAGAAAACTTGAGTGGTTTCTCTGTGCCATTGTAATGTAGTTAATTCCCAGAAATGAAGAAAAAAAGGGGAAAAGGAAAAAATGGCTACAAGCATGCCCTTACCAAAAATCTAGCATCTTGAGTGTCTTCTCCACAAATATTGGTAGAAAGGCTTAAAATACAATTTGGATTCATAACTAGTAGCTTTATATTAAATTACCTGATTCATGGCAGTAATTTTAAAGCAATAGGTCTGGAGACTCTGTGTGTGTCTGCAAGTATGTTATATATGTGTAGTATTTTACCTCCAGATGGTATGGCCAAAATTAAGAGCTCTGTTTAATTGGCTTAAAGCAAGTGCTTACATAAATTCTAAATATAATAGAAGTTAACCCAGTACCTTTCAAGTTAACAGGATATAGATTAATCTTTGGTGACTGAAGGCTTGTTTTAGATTGTTGGTTTGATTAAATAGGCAATTCCTAGAGTTGTCAGTATTTGGAAATGATGCAGGTGTTGGGGGACTGGAATTGGCCTCCCCAAGATATGTCTCTTTGGCATGAAGATTATTTTGGGCTGGTTACTTTAAAACTGCAGACAGGAAAGAAACTCTGAAAAGTATGATTTACTTACCCTTTGTTAAGAGACATTTACATTGTAAAGGAAATCTCCATCTGTAAAGGTGTCTCCCTCTCTGTACCAGGAAGGAGGGATGACCTTATCTCTAGAAACTCTCATCAATGTGGAAGGCAAGGACTCAAGTCTGCATAATAACCTGACTCTTGTTTACTGTACTTGTGTGGCAATCGCCCATGATTGACTCCCCCTCTACCCCAACATCCTCCTTTGTCTTTAGCTGAAGATAATATTTAAGGTGGTGGCTTCAGCCATTTTGGCAAGCTGCTCAGGTTGCCTGAGCCTCTCCCATGTATACATGTTACAAAGCTCTGTTTAATTTTCTCCTGTTATTCTGTCTCATGTGAATTTAATTTGTTTTCTGGCCAGAAGAACCCAGAGCGGGTAGAGGAAATGTCTTCCTCCCCTACATGGGCATGCAGCCTGGGTTTGCTAGTCAAATAAGTTCATGTTGTCTGTTACAAATTCATCAGCAAAATAACAGCTTTAAATGGTAGCTGATTTTGTCTAATATCTCATGAGGTTTTCATGGGTAATCTGAACATGATTGTTGGAAAGAAATGATTTAGATGAAAATGGGTTAGAGTTTTTGGGTACAATAATTGTTTTATGGTCTGTATACTTGAAAAACAGCTTCCAAGTTCTTTTTGGTAACTTAAAACTTTAGAGTTTTGCCAAGTCAAGTTGAATGATAAAAATCTGTTGAGTATCTGGGTCATTTTTGGATAGGATGGAACACTGAAACATTCATTATTGTGGAACATGTCTAAATTATCTACTTTTGGCTTCTTATTGCACAGAGGCTACAAGTGTTTGGGTCTACTAGTCAACACGCCTTCTGTTTTATTATTGTGAATTGGCATGTTTCTAGAAATTATGAAAAGTGTTTAGGATGCTGACATAAAAGACAGTTCATAGTTGCTTACCTTTTAAGTTTTTACTAGCATCTGTAAGGGTTAAAAATTCTAATTAATGTATGTAGTTAAAGCTACTGGAAATTAATAAGGCAAATATCTTTGTATTCAAGAAAAGTAAAATGTATGTTTTCAGTAAAGAAGGTATAAAGGATGGAAGTATTGTTGTTTGTTCTGTTAAGAAAGATAAATTTGTCCTAAAGTACTAGAAGGGAAGAAAGCAAGCAGGGGAAAATTCTGAATGTAAAAAGAAAGTTGTAGAAGTTTTGTGAAGGAGAAATTCTGAAAGGAGTTTTATGCTAGTCAAGTTGACTAAGATTGAAGTAAATCCAATTTAGTAAATGAGCTGGGTTTTTTTTTGAGGAAGATTAGCCCTGAGCTAACTACTGCCAATCCTCCTCTTTTTGCTGAGGAAGACTGGCCCTGAGCCAACATCCATGCCCATCTTCCTCTACTTTATATGTGGGACGCCTGCCACAGCATGGCTTTTGCCAAGTGGTGCCATGTCCGCACCCGGGATCTGAACCAGCAAACCCTGGGCCACCAAGAAGTGGAAGATGTGAACTGAACTGCTGCGCTGCTGGCCGGGCCCCTAGTAAATGAGTTTTAATGTCGAATAAGCTGGTGCAAAAATTAAAATTTGGTTTTCTGTCAAAGGATAATTTTCTTGAATGTTTTGGCCTGCTCTGTCTACCTAAAAAAATAGGAAATCTATGTTTTGTTAAAATAATTCCTATGTTCAGAAATAAAGAAGTCTTTATTGAGATTTTTTTGACTGTTTTAACTGCTCTTGGCTGTGTGTGTTGTCACGTTGAATAAATGCCTGAGCAGTGTTTCACAGAGAGCACTGTTCCCTATCTTAACAGGTGTTTTAAAACCTTGTGATATTTTTGACAAGCTCTCCCACCCCCCCAAAATATTTCAGTCCTGAATAAAGGTTTTCTTTTGCCCTAGAAGAAGGAAGAGAATTTCTCTGAAGATTTTCAGAGGGCCCCTGAGACTTCTCAAAGAAATTTGCTCTCTTCCTATAAGGAGGAAAATACTAAACTAATTAGGCTTATTTGGTATGTTAAGTTACATGGGAAGCATTGTCAGATAATTGATGATGAACTTTCTTAGGTGGTATTATGTGGGTAAATATTTTGGATATAAATGTTTTGAAATTGTATAACATTCCTAAAATTTTGATCTGTCCTGGGTGTCAGCCATAATTCTGGTTATTATTTTAAAGTGTTGTATGTCAAAAAATTAACCAAATTTCTTTGTCAGTTCCATTTTTGGGTCTTTTCTTGTTTACAGACAGTTATTATTTTACTCTGCTTTTTTTTTTTTTTTTTTAGATTTTATTTTTTCCTTTTTCTCCCCAAAGCCCCCCAGTACATAGTTGTATATTCTTTGTTGTGGGTCCTTCTAGTTGTGGCATGTGGGACGCTGCCTCAGCGTGGTTTGATGAGCAGTGCCATGTCCGCGCCCAGGATTCGAACCAACGAAACACTGGGCCGCCTGCAGCAGAGCGCGCGAACTTAACCGCTCGGCCACGGGGCCAGCCCCTATTTTACTCTGCTTTTGCAAAATTTGTTTCATCTTCAGAGAAATTCATGGAAAGGATTCTGGCACTTACTCTAGAGTACAGATTTCTTTTCTTTTCTTTTCTTTTCTTTTCTTTTTCAGCAGTCTGTGCCTTTATTGGCTGAGCAGGCTACTTGAGAGGGATGAAGCAGGTGGAGTGGGTGGCCCCGATCCTGGGCTGGCAGTGCTTCACAGGCTTGTAGGTGATGGAGAACTTGCTCAGGTAGTGGCCGATCATCTGCGGCTTGATCTCCACCTGGTTGAAAGTCTTGCCATTGTAGACACCCACCATGCTGCCCCGCATGCAGGATGATCATGGCGCAGGTGCGTCTTCACCACCTCGGGCTTCTCCATGGGCGGTGCCTCCTTCTTGGCCTTGCGCAGGCGCTTCAGGAGCAAGTGCTGCTTCCTGTGCAGCCGGCGGTTGAGCTGCCACCACCGCCGGGCGCTGTACAGCTGCATCAGCTGCTCGTAGGACATGGCCCACAGCTGGTCGAGGTCCACGCCGTGGTAGGTGAACTCGTGGAGGTCCGCTTCTTCTTCTGCTCCACTTCTGCCATCTTGTCGGTTCTTCGGCAAAGCTACAGTACAGGTTTCTGATAAACTTTCAGATCATTGACTGAACTGGGTAAGAAATTACAGAACTCCGAGAAACTGACTTCATGAAACTGCTAACAATATTAAGGTCAAGAATCGATTACACAGGACTGAATGAAGATGAGGATGATTGTAATTTGTGGCTTTTCATTGAGATATTGTTGATTTTTTTAATGTTTTGTTTTATTTTCTCAGATTTAAGGAAACCTTTGTCTCTTTTCTCTCATGCTAACTATGACTTATAGCAATTTGGTGAAATTATACCTTTGTGAGCAGAACTGAAACATTTATCTTTTTCTCCCAACCTGATCCCTCTAGGATTTGGAAACTCAGTGAGTGAGTGAGTATGGTTATTTTGTGGCAAGATAAGTTTGCGTAAGTTCAATAAGAATCTGTTTTCCTTATAACAGGACACTTTTGGAAATATTGGTCATATTACCAAGGCTTTGACTGGAATATCATATTTGAGAGAAACATACAGGCTCAGATATGAGAAGACAGCTTCTCAGGAACAAAGATTGGACTTTCTGGAATAAAGCCACTTGGAAATATTAGCCTGGTACCTTGTTTGCAGATATTCCAGCAAACTTATCTGGTCAGTAAGGGAGCTCACTTACCAGGCAGGTGCAAGGAATCTTGAAATATTTTGGGGGAACCTCAAAAAGAGAGGAATCCACCAAAATTTGTAGGTATTGCAGGCAAAATCTGATGGCAAGTCTTTGGCTTGGCCTTCGTGGACTCGAGGGGGCTTTACAGTTCAATCTGAGACTCCTTATAACAAGTTCCAGCAAAGCAGATTTAAGAGCCTATAGGATCAGTGGCTATTCTTGCTGTACTTATGTAAGTAATTGGACCAAGTTTTATTGAAACTAGACTTATTTTGCAAGGCAGTTCATCTTAATTTGGCTATATTTTCTAAATGAGGGTGATTTTAGAGAGAAAAATTATGTTTCAGTGAAAACTATAATACACATTTGTGGGTATTAGATCCTAGTTCTGTTAATTGTCTTTGAAGTTTTTTCTACCTGTGAACTGGACTGGATCCTGACGTCTGGCTACAAATCTCCAAACTAATGCTTTCAATTTTTTTCCCTCATTTTCACTTGGAATCACTGAGAACTGAACCTACCCTTTTTCCTGAAGCCTTGCAAACTGAAGCTGCACAACTTGATAGAAACTTAAGAGAGATTCCTGTATGTTGCTGTGTAAGCTGTAAGCCACTCAGGGAGATACCTGAATGCCCAATGACATCATCAGAGACGCTTCAAACTGCAAAGGATGCTTTGACTTTGACATCTAAAGATTTTGACTGGCTGCCCCCTAGGCTCAGGAACTGGTTTATAGTTTGCCCCCACCATTAACATTGTTTTCTTTTTGTCTCTCTAGAAATGCTTCTTCTCAAGTAGAAACCAGCCTTATTAAAATAAGGGAATAAGCCACCTGGATACAGACAACTATAAACAATCAAATCCCTTTCTTATCAGACTTAGGTGACTGGTTTACCTTTTCTCTTGGATACCAGCTGGGATCCCGTCATCCCTGTGGATATAATAAAAGGGGGCCTCATCTTAGCATTAATAGGTCTACTGTTATTCTTAGTCATTAAATTGGGAATCAAATATATATCCACCTTAACCACCAAGGCTTCCATGTTGACAGCATGACAACTCCCTCTTAGAAACCTCCTGGCCCATTTTAAGAAGAGGATAACTTCCATGCCATGGTCCTCTCACATTGCCCTGATTCAGCAGGAAGTAGCCAGATTGAACACGAGGGCCCTATTTCCTACACCAGCATATGATTATGCTGGGGGGTATAACTGATGGGGGGTATTGATACCAGCTCAACACAAGATTGACATAAGGGAAGCCATATCATAGAAAAGAAACCAGATTATAACTTTAAATGAGCTCTGACTAACTAGCCCAGACATGTTCTGTAGATTTTGTGGCCCCTCCCAGCTGCTTTAAGATGATAACTTTGTTCTTTTGAGTTCCTTAGGAATGTGATGACCCCAGGCAGAGAGCCTTTGCCGATAGCCATCCTCAATGACAACTGAAAGAACAGGATATAGGACAGTTGCTCCATTCTCTGATGCATTTACAGTAAAACAAAGGACTATCAAGAACTGGGACCAGATGCCTGCCCCACCCAGGGACCAGCCACCTCCCCAACCTGGAGACAGTCCCCGTATATGTAACTGGCCTGTAGTCTTTGTTCTGGGAGATGGTTCTTTAGGACATGAGTCAGCCATCTCCCCTCTTGCTAGCAAGCTGCAATGAAGTCCTTTCTCTCCTACCACCTTGCTTCCTGACTATTGGCATGTCTTTGGCGATCACACGAGCCCACTTGGGTGGTAACAATAAGAAGAACCTCTTTAATATTGACTTCATTTTACAGTTTACAAAGAATTTTCAAATCTCATTGGACACTTTCTCAGATCTGGGAGGTATGTTTTAATATTATCAGTCCTATTTTACAGATGAGGAAACAGGCTCAGAGAATATAAGTGACTGGCTCTCAGGACTCAGCAATTAGTGAAGTTTGGACTTGAATCTTCTGGTAAGAACAAAGAAACAAACCAACAAAACAAGTAAAACCTCATGCTCTTCCTGGTATGCCATGGGAGTTTGGGATAGTAGGAAGTCCAATAGAACTGGGTTTAAATTATGGTTCAACTTCCCACTGGCTGTTACTTTATCACTTTGAGCTTGGCTCAAAAAGACACTAATCCCTTCAGCATGTGGGGGACTGGAATTGGCCACCCCAAGATATGTCTCTTTGGCATGAGGATTATTTTGAGCTGGTTACTTTTAAAAACTGCAGATGGGAGTGAGGCTCTGAAAAGTGGAATTTACTTACCCTTTGTTAAGAGACATTTACATTGTAAAGGAAATCTCCATCTGTAAAGGTGTCCCCCTCTCTGTCCCAGGAAGAAGGGGAGATGACCTTATCCCTAGAAACTCTTAATCAATGCAGAAGGCAAGGACTTAAATCTGCATAGTAATCTTACTCCTGTTCACTGTACTTGTCTGGTAACCTCCTGTAACTGACTCCCCCTATCCCCAACATCCTCCTTTGTCTTTAGCTGAAGATGATATTTAAGGTGGTGGCTTTGGCCATTTTGGCGAGCTGCTCAGGTTGCCTGACCCGCTCCCATGTACACATATTATAAAGCTCTGTTTAATTTTCTCCTGTTATTCTGTCTCACGTGAATTTAATTTGTTTTCTGGCCAGAAGAACCCAGAGTGGGTAGAGGAAATGTCTTCCTCCCCTACAAGCATGTGGTTGATGTGAGGAGTTAGTGATGCAGTGTATGTAAAGTCCAGACCTATGCAGAGAACGTCCTTGAGGGCTCTCATTGCATTCTGCCTCTTTGAATTCTAAAATGTTTTGTATCTGGCCTTTAGTTCACTGGGAAAATTACAAAGCTACTATTCCCCCCAAAATTTATCCCAACCACTTATTTTTTTAGAAAACATGATCAGTTATTCATAGTCATTCCTTATTCCTTCCCCTCAAGGATATTTTCTTGACAATCTCCATTAGGGAATAAGCACACAGTATGTTCCCAGAAAATTTGATGATGTATGGTCTGCCTTCAGCCTGGATGAAGAATACCCTGGCCTACATGTTTCCTCTCACATAGTAAAGAACAGTGATTCATCAGTGGGCACAGTAGGTAGTCTCTGCTCAGTGTCTAGAATAGGGCTGTTGTGGTCTGCTAAATTCTGTGGTTAATAAACCAACAAATTGACCTCAGTTATCCTCTTTCCTCATTGAAGATAGTTATAGATGTTCCCAGATCTCACTGACACATTCCTTGGCCTTTGAGGAACTAACACATTTCACAGAAACAGAGAAAACAGGCATAAATAGTGAAGAGGCCATGAGAAAGGCATTTCAAACCTGCTACAATCTGCCTCCAAAGTCAACAAAACTCTGTTTTTCCTTAGAACAGTCCCCTAGTCTTTGGGGAGCCTCTTAGCAACTGACATTATGATCTGTCATCCATCATCTCAACTCAGCATTTGTTTCTCTGAAAGTGTCTTTTCTCTCCACTCAACTTTTTTTTTAATTTCATTTTTATTTGTAACATTATCATCAGCCTCATAGTCCTACTATTAATACCTAGATTCATGATTATTTCAATAACCTTTCAATCTCCTTTTTTCTAGTATCTTCCCTGTATTATCCTTCTCAGCTTTCCTTGTGTCCTCTGATTGAGCCTTTGGTGGACCCTGCGTAGAGAATTAAGGCCCATCCCACCCCTCAGGATTCACAGAAGGGTCTCAACTTCACTGTCCCATCCAACATGAAGTCCAGTCCTGTCTTGCTCACTCTCTTCCTCATCACACTCATTCCCATCCTCTAACCTTTGCAGAAGATGGTTTCGAACTTGGAATTCCAACCCAGGTATCCAAAGTCTACCTCTCCTCAAGGCTCAGCTCCAGCTTTCTCTTCCATGGAGCCCTCTCTAAGTACCCAGCTCACACTAGATGATGAGCTTCTTTTCATCTCTTCTCTCTTTCCTTTGGACTCTTTAACTATCATTGTGTATTCAATTATAACACTTTATTACATGCTGTTTTTTAAAAAAATTTTTTACTGGCATTGAATTATTGCCAGTCTTTGTGTCTTGCCTAAAATCTCCCCAGGGTCAGAGAACATGTTTCATCCTTTCTGGTTTCCCTCCTGGTCCAGCCTCTAGCACAGTGTTCCAGCTCGTAACAGATGTTTAATAAATGATTTTCTGATTCAGCTAGATGAATTGTTCGTTTCAAATTTTTATCTTCCCCTCTCTTTGGTATAATTATTAGAAGTCCTTGGGTATCCTAAGGCACTTATACTTCATGTGGTCTAGAATTAAGCTGCTTTGGAAATTCAAAATCAAAATGAAACAAAAAGGGAGAATGAAAAGACAAGCATTGCTATTGTTATATGATTAGTTCTAGAGTGTACCAATATGTACATCAACTCCTTTTTAAATGAGATGTAATTGACATATAACATTGTGTAAGTTTAATGTGTACAATGTGATTTGATACATGTA
Source organism: Equus caballus (assembly GCF_041296265.1). Classification (NCBI taxonomy): domain Eukaryota; kingdom Metazoa; phylum Chordata; class Mammalia; order Perissodactyla; family Equidae; genus Equus; species Equus caballus. Next base: position 13,599,947 of record NC_091696.1, read on the forward strand.
TATGTTGTAAAATTTCTACCATAATAAGGTTAGTTAACACATCCTTTACCTCACATAATTACCATTTTGTTGTTGTTGTTATCATTGTCATGGTGAGAACATTAAAGCTCTATTCTCACAGCAACTTTTGAGTACACAATACAGTATTGTTAACCAGAGTCATCATGCTGCACATTAGATCCTCAGAACTTATTCATCTGATAACTGAAAGTTTGTACCCTTTAAACATCTCCCCGTGTCCCCTGAAAACCACCACTCTAATCTCTATTTCTACAAGTTTCATGTTTTCAGATCCACATGGGGCACACTAAATCTTCATGAACCACAGCGTGTGATTAAGCACAACAGTCTCAGCCCGTGTGCTCCTCTTCTCCATTCTGCAGGCCTCTGACCCTGTTCTGGATTTCATCCTCTCTCAGGTGGACATTGCAATAGCCTCCTTCCTCCTTTTCCTGCTTTCAATCTCTCCTTCATTCTGCACAGAAACACCAACTTTCTGGAGTACAACTTGATCATACCACTCCCCTGCTTAGAAGCCCTCACTACTACTCACTGTCTTTGAATGAAATCTTGATCTCCGCGTCTGGCATCTCAGATCCTCCTGGATCTGGTCCGATCCTTTATCATTTGATATTCTTCTTAATAGTCCTTACATTTTATCCAAACCAAACTCCTTGCATTGAGCTTCATACATAACACTTTGCTTGGCTAACCTGCGCCTTTGCCAGAGAGGGCGCTCTATTTCATTCCTTTGTATACAGATTGCCCTTGATCTCTAATGGTCAATCCCACATTACCAGAGACTTCCTGATCACCTCACGGGAAGGAATCTCCTTTCTCTGAATGCCCACGTAACACACGCTAATGGCATTTATCACCTCCCATCTTGGATTTAGTTATTTAGGTACATTTGTTTATTTACTTATTGCCTCAAAAAAAGTGTTGAAGAGAATTGCACAAGATGCCGGGGATAAAAAGGGAATATAGTCTACTGGTGAGATAATAACAAGCCCTCAAATGAAAGAAAATACAATATATTTAATATGATACTGGATGTTAATGAACTCTAAGAGATCAGATAAAGGTTGGCCTAGGTTGGTCTGTGGAGTCTCAGAGGATTGGAGCTTGAATTCCAACATAAAAGATGTTTAGGCATTAATTAGCCAGTTGGACAAGATGGGGAGTTGGCGGGGGTGAGGTAAGTAGAGAAAAGGCAGACAGCTCATATGGAAGGCATGGCCACAGGAGAAATCACATTTGAGGAAGGCACATTGTTGACTCTGACAGGATAGGGTATGCTGAGAGAATAACAACTGAAGGAGAAGAGACTGGTCAGGTAGGCAAGGACCGGGTATTGCTTTGCTAAGAAGTTTGGAATTCGGTCTGTTAGCAAGCATGCTGAAAATGTCAATCAGGGGAATTGCGAGATTGGACTGTGGGTTAGACCCAGGTGGTGAAGTGGATTCCTCCAGAGACACAGAGAAACTTTAAGCAACCTGGTGGAGGTTACACATCTGATCCAGCTTTGTATTCCCTGATTGTGCTCAGCACAGCGCCGAGCATGTAGTTTATATACAAATTGAATTTGTTAACAAGTGAAAGAAAATGAGGTGTCCACTTTCAGACTAGAACACCAACAGAAGTATATTAGCTTTAAGCTTCACTCTTCACTTGTATTACTCAGATCACACAGGTATAGGGCATCTTCTAGCTTCCTGAACCTGTTGATCCATGTCTCCTATTCTTCAGACTCGTTCTTCATCACAGGGTTCATGAAAGGCTGTGAGACTGGCCTGATTTTCAAAGAGCTTGGGGTATCTTTGGGGGCTGAAGTCCCAGCAGTAGGGTCTTCTGGCTGCAGATCCTCTTCTAGAATTTTCTACCAAAACAACACAACCATCTTACTGGCAACACATTCACCACCTAGATGTTCTCCAGTCTCTTGGCCAAAGATGAGGCCATACAACTAGAAAGATTTATTGCAATGTCTGGCTTTGTAAAGCTGGGAGGATGGGTTTCAAGTCCTCAGTGCTGCAGCCCTACATCTGTGAAGCCATCCTGGATGTAAATTACTATGTTGAATGCTTTCTATTTTTTAAAGAGAAGGGTGAAATCATGACTTTAATCAGTTTGCATTTCTGATTTGCACAAAGAAAAGGCTTTTGTAACTGGCTGAGACTTTTCGTGACGTTCGATACTAGTGGGATCCATGCAGGAGGGACTTCAGGAATGGCTTATAACTTCTCCATGGGAAAAGCTCTGGACCATGAGCCTCAGGTTCTTGACAAAGAATGACCAAAAGAATACTGACATTTTCTTAGGCTCATGGGCTCATTATAATGGACCATAAAGCACTTCTAGTTCTGTCTGTTCTGTTAATTTAACTAAGGAAGCTGAGGCCCAGAGAGTGGAAGCGACTTACTGAGATCATGCAGTGAATGGTAGACACAGAACTATAAGGAGGTGTAGAGGTTATGTCTAGCTCAGTTTGATATCCTAACCTCATGTCTAGTGCAAAATAGAGATGTTTTTAGAATAAATGGACAACCTAGTCCTGGCAGCCATGGCAAGCATTCTGTCACCTACCATGTAGAAAGTGAGCATCCATTGTTTGATCTGCACAATCTCACTTTTCCAGGAATTATCCCTCCTGCTGTGCCACATGGTTCTGGAGAGAACAGCCATGCCTAAGTGTGCAGTGCAGGACTGGGCATCGAATGCACACGGACCAATCCACCCATTGTCCAGTGATTTGGGAAGTATTTGTGAGAGGTGAAGACAGAGAGATATACAAATGGAGATCATTCTGTGTGAGAGGTAGGAACTTTCACAGGTTTTCCACACTGTGTACTGGAAATGAGAAAAAGCTGGTCTGTCCAGAAAGATAGAGACAGAGAGAGAGAGAGAGCACGAAGCTAACAGCAGAGAGAAGAGAAAAGACAGGAAGTCCTGATGAAGTTCAAGACCCTGATTTTACTTCATTGTTACGTTTCTATCCTTAGGTAGCATAATATGCTTCTCTATCCTTCCAATAAATTTAGTGGAGTTTATCCTCTTAATTGAAATCCAAATAATGTTAACTAATTCACCATAGAATTATGCCTCTAACTTTTGAAAATCATCTCCACTTACCCTAACTTTCAAATATCTGAATTTCTCCAATATAGTACCTTTGTTTCAAACTTCTCACATAGAAGGTGTGAAAATCCCGTAGCTCTAAAGAATAGTAATTGCAATTAGAAGTCAAGTTTTCAGTTGGTTAACAAACATGGATTAACCTGCTGCTGCGAAATGTGAATTGTTTTGTTTGAAATAATAGAATGGTATATGAAATGGTACCAACGTGGATGACCAGCAACCAGTAAATTTTAAGAGATTAATATAAAAGAATTCTACTTAGATAAAATCAACTTTGGGAAGAGCTGAAAGTTTTATAAAGTAAATAGAGTAGTGATTCTTATACTTTTTTGAACTTTGGCTCACTTTAGAAATCCAATGAAAGCTTTAGATAATCTACCCAGGCAAATGCACATTTGCATGCAGCATAATTTTAGAGAGTTCAAAGAGGTCCTTGGATCTGAGAAACTGATTTTAATAATTTTATATTTCTTCAGATAGATCAACACTCTCTTTGACCACTAAACACAGGGAAAGGGGGAATTTGTATGAGCCTGAGTTAGGCTGAACTAAGTGAGTGAGTGAGCAGTAACTAACTAACACGCTGTATACTGTTTTGGTCCCACTGTGTCAGGAGGAAGTCAACGTCCCGTGATTGGCAGCTAAGACTCTCCAAGTTCTTGCTCTTGCCTGTCTCCTTTCAATCCCACATACACATCTTTTTGTCCAGCCACATAAAACCAGAAAACATGAAGCTGTTTTGTGCCTTGTGCATGCTGCTCCCTCTGCTGTAAAAGCCCTTCTTGCCACTCAGGCCTTGGATGGTTGGGGTCCTTCTCATCCTTCAAGACCCAACTCATATTCCACTTCTTGTGGGAAGCCTTCTGTTACAGACAAGCTGGCTGAGGGGCGATTCTTTGTGGCCCCTTTATCCACCTCAGCACTTATTGTGGAATGCTGTAATCATTTATTAGAATGACTCTCTCTTCTACCAGAGATCTGGAGACTGGCCTGTGAGATAGTCATTTATGTATCCTCGAGGTCTATTTAGTGGCCAGGGAATAGCTGCTTCTCGGACATGTTTACTGAATGAACAAGTGAATGAATGAATGATTTTCTCTGGGATCATCAGAAAGTTGCTTTACCACACCTCTGTTTCAATTCCCCTTTCTAAAAAGTGGGACAATGAATGCTACTTATGCAGGAATGTGACACAAATCAATGACTGCAGAGATGCCATACAATCCTCAAAACAGAGCAAAATAAAAGAGCAAGGTTTTTTAAAATAATTTTTATAATCTTATTCACAATAGATGATATGTTTCTGGCATGGCAAGAGGCCTGCCAAAATTGATGCTATTTTCGAAAACATTTTGAAGTGTGAAGGGCATGAAGAGGCCTCCTGCCATTTTGAGATGAATTATGGTCTAATCTGGGCATTTAAAAAGCAACAACGACAGAAAAACTCAGGATGCTTTTCAATTCTGTCTGCATCTTTTCCTGGCTAAGTGCTGGGAATATTAAAATGTAATATAACTGCTTGCCAGATTTTATCTTCAAAATCAAAGAGCCCATTACATTTTAAAATGTGATGTCTGGGAAAAAGATCCCCCTCAGTTTCTGGGAGCTGAATTTAAGATGTTAAAATAGGTCTCAGAACGACCCTTTATTTTGATCGCAGTGGGGGCATTGGTCACAGGCTTCAGAACCAGTGCACATGCTACAGGTCCAATTTCTTGGGGCAGGTGCCAAGCCCATCACCAGGTGGTGGAGAGAGGTTTCTGCAGGCATACCAGCTTGGACAGGAACCATCCCACGCTTGAGGAGTTTTCTACCTCCCTTCTCTGCCAGAGGAGACTCTCAAAGTCAAAGACAGTCTGACATCACGGTGGAGGGTGGAAATCAAAAACCCAGAAGGGGGCTCAGCCCCATGGCTGAGAGGTTAAGTTCACATGCTCTGCTTCGGCAGCCCAGGGCTTCACTTGTTCAGATCCTGGGAGTGGAGCTGGCACCACTCATCAGGCCATGCTGAGGCAGCGTCCCACAGAGCAGAACCAGAAGGACCTACAACTAGAATATACAACCATGTACTAGGGTGCTCTGGGGAGAAGAAGAAAAAAAATTGGCAACAGATGTTAGCTCAGAGTCAATCATTAAGTAAATAAATAAGCAACAACAACAACAAAAACCCCAGAAGGTAGGACGCCACCCAGCATCGGAGAATAGAAGGTGACAGATGAGTGAAGCTCCTCCCCAAGCTCCACATACCCAGGTGCATACCATCTGTTCAGTTGTGCCTTGAGGCATCTCAGGAATATCAGGCTGCCCTGGAGTGGCAGAGGTTCCCTTTCCTCTCTTTCCTGAGCAAGAAAGAAGAAATGGAAGCGTTTAGTTTGGTCTCTTCATTGTAACACATACACCCAGGAAAATAAAATGTTGAGGCCCTTCTACGTGGTTGGCACTGTGTTAGGCGATGGGGCTGTGGAGGAGGGTCAGAAAGATCTGGTTCCTGCTCTGATGGAGCTCACAAATGGGAGGTAGGTGCTAAACAATTACTCAAAATTATTATTTAATTACAAACTACCATAAACACAACAAAACAAGATGTGAAAATATTTTGTTGTAGGGTAGGGGTGGGAGTGGTGGAGAACCAGAGGAGGCTTCTTGGAAGAAGTGACACTTAAACTGTGGACCCAAAGGATGAATAGGAATTTCCAGACAAAGTTGATGGTGGGTGTGCACAAGGAGCAGAGAGTTCCAGATGAGCAGAGACAAGAACCTGTAGAACTGCCCTGAATCAGGAGGACTTGCACAGTTTGAGGAGTGGGCAGCAGCTTCCTCCCATGGCCCTACCTCTAAACAGAAAGGCCGGCATTTCTGCCCCCTCTCTCCACACAGGTGTATGCCTCAAAGATCAGGCAAAACCTCTTTTCCACCTTCCCTCTCCTATCAATAGTCAGAGGTTCTGAATGGGACGAGGTTTGAACAGCATCTCTGACCCAGTACCCCCATAACTGGCTTTGGTTGTGTTTGTAGCATTTATCACTATTTGAAGTTATTTTATGTGAAGAAAAAGCTTTCTGTTTACTGCAGGTGAAAAAGGTTCAAGTTACTCCGAGTTATAGAGTTTGAGAGTTAAGGGGATTCTAGAAACACTATATAGTATACAGGCAGGAAGATGAATTTTGGTGTTAGCCCTGAATGCTAATCGCGAGTCTTCCCTCCCAGCTGCAAGCTTTCAGATCCTAATTTTGCCAGTTGTGAAAGGGGAGAAAACCAGTGATTTACAGTAATGTTGTAGAGATAAAAAATTACCTACCTAAAATACCTAACACAGGGAAGATGCTCAAAAGAGGATTCATTGTTTGTTGTTGTGTCATTATTATCATAACACCTTAGGCAAGTCCAGTTTGCTTAAGTGAACACTAATTACGATGGGCCAGGAATTGTTCTGGGCACTGTTCACATGCATCATCCCTGTTAGTATAAGATCTAGATCCTAGACCCTGTCCCAGGCCAGTCTCTCTGCACTTTTAAAAGTTTCTTTAGAAGAAAATACACACTAGTCTCCCTGGTCTCCTTTAAGCTTCCCTTTCTACCCCCTAACATCTACAAGCGTGGAAACAGGTCATGGTTTGCACATGTAAAAATCACTTGAGAAATCTGAGGCACAGCTGATTTTTTTTCTTTCTAACACAGTGGGAAGGATAAATAATAACCATCTGTGTAGTCTGCCAGTTGAAGGTTTGTAATGGAGAAAATAAGCCAAGCTGGCTTCTAGAGATTTCCAGGTGTTGGAAGGACCAGGTTTTACAAGACTTCCAGTGAGTCTGATGGTTACACAGCCAGCCCTGCCATCAGCCCACCAATGACTGGAAGTTAGTGGTCTTGAGCGCTGGCTGCATATTAGACCCAACTGGAGAGCTTTAAAAATTGCCAATGATTGAGTGTCACACCAGGCCAATTAAATCAGAAACCTGGGGTGAGAACCAAGCTCAGCACCTGTGAAGAATTCCCTAGGTAATCCTAAAGTGACACCAGGGTTGATGACAACTGATTTAAATAAAGGATTCTAGCCTCATTGGGCCCACTGAATGAAGCTTCATGAGAAGGAAACTAATATATATAAAATATCTCTACATGCCAGACATTTCCCACACGTTTTCTTACTTGAAGAATAATGCTGTGTGGTAGAAAGCATCTCCTTTTGACAGATAATGTAACTGAGGCAATAGAGGTTTCAGTTCCCTGGTTAAGATTACAGAGGTGGGCTTAGGTCTTGGATTCTAACTCATTCATTCATTCAACAAACATTTGTTAAGTGCTTACTACATGCTGGGCACTGTTTTAGGCACCATGATACAACAATGAGCAAGAGAGAATCTTCTCATGGAGAGTGCATTCCAATGGAAAGGGCAAACAGAGACATAAAATAATGTCAAATAGTGATAAATGCTATAAACAAAACCAAAGCCAATTATGAGGGTAGATAGAAATTTAGTTGCTATTTTTGATAGGGAACTCACCAAAGGCCTCTCTGAAGTGACATTTAAATAGAGCCGTGAATAGAGAAACAGGAGAGAAAGCCATGCAATGTCTGGGGAAAGAGCATTCCAGGATAAAGCTCAGGGAGAGCAAAGGCCTCGAGGGAGGGGTGTTTGGTGCATTCAAGAAACAGCTGAGAAGAGAGCCAAGCTGACTCAGGATGAAAAGGGAAGAGAAGTGGGTCAAGTGCCATGCCATGTGATTTGAGTTGATTTTTTTTTTTGGCTTCCAGCATTTGTTCCTCCTCTGGCGATTACCCACGTCTAGTGTTAGCAACTATATTTTGCTTTGTGGGGACCACTCCTCCCCCAACCCAGTGCTGTGGTTTGGTAGGATTAACCCCCAGTTCCAACTCCAAACTTGGTCTCTGCTTAGTTGAAGACCATTGTGGTATCTCAGTCACAGTCTTGGTTCAAAGGTGGACAGAAAACTCAATCTGAGCCTCAGAGGTGAGAGGAAATATCTGCTATAATTTCTTAGCTAGTAACGTTCTCTCCTTCCTGGAAGGACCTACCAAAAGAGAGAGCCCTGAAGACGTGATGACATAGCTGCCATGGCTACTTTGCTCTTGCAGAGGAGCACCCACCTGGAGAAGCTGGAGGACCACCATGTAGAGCCCAGAGATTATGCCAACACCAAGTAAGGTGGAGCAGAGAGCCAGAATGAAAGCAGAGCCTTGATGCTGATGCCTGAACAGTTAGATCAACCCATGCCTACAGCGCTTGCTGCTGCCAGACTTTGCAGTTACATAAAACAAACTCTCTTCATTGTCTAAACCAACTGAGCTGGCTTTTCTGTCCCTTCATATAAGTAGTTCTAAGTAGGAACTACTCTGGGTATTTTTTTTCCTTATTAAAAAGGAAGCCAAACTGTTAGCCATTTTTCTGTGATATCTTGAGTTATAGGTCTTCAAGAAATGTTTGAGAGGATCAATGAACCTCTGAGGCTACCTTCATTCCCTCCTAATTATCCCCCCTGAGCAGCTGTGCTATGGCCCTGCTCCTCTCCCTCAGTCACAGGCCCCACAGTGAAGAGATGCAAAGTTGGGCCCACACTTCATTATTGTGAAATACCACTTTAGACCTTAGACCATACCATGTTTGGTGGGCTGTAAGCTGTTTGTATTTGTCTTTGTGGGAATTCATAGCATTTCTTGGATCTGTGGCTTGAAATCTTTTATCACTTTTGGAAATTTCTCAGCCATAATTGTTTAAGATATTGCTTTAGCTCCGTCCTCTTCCTCCTGTCCTTTTGCAACTTTGATTACATGTGTACTGGGTATTGTCAGCATTTCCTACATGTCCCTTTTACACTTTTAAAAAATATATTTAATCCTCTTTTCTCATTCATACTTATTATTTTAAGTCTCCAAGTTTGTGGTAATTTGCTGCAGCAGCCTTAGGAAATGAATACCCTCATTCTCAGTCGTCCATTCCTGGCATAACCAACGCCCAATCCCCTTTTGTAAATTCCCTCTGTTTGAAATACCTGGTAAGGTTTCTCTTTCTCCACTGGAATACAAACTGATATACCACCACCCCACTCTAAACTCTGAGAACCTTGTATTTTGATGCCAAGTGGAATCAGTGAACAGTTGATGAGAGTAGTTAATACCAATGCATATTTTTTTACCTGTCATATTTAAAACTTGCTAATTGCTAAATATTTTGTGCAATTCATCTGTATAATTTCACTTAATAATACATCTTGGAAATCTTCTTGTGTCAGGCCAACCATGTTATTTTACAGCTGCATAGTTTTATCATTTGAATATACTGTAATTTAATTAAATGGTCCCTGAAGGATCTTTTTGCTGTTTTCATTTTTAAAAACATTTACCAAAAAAAATTCCTGCGCTAAACTTATATGTAAATCTGAGAGGATTTTTTTTGTGAGATATCAGTAACATAAGTACCTAGCTGTGGGATTCCTAGATCCAAGGGACTATGTGACTGAAATTCTAATACATACTACCAACTCTAACTTCTTCTATAAGTGTACCTATCAAAGGGCTATCACCAGAGAATGCTTCATGATATAATAATATTTGGAGAATTATGCCTTTTATGATCCAACTGGCCTAAAAGAACAGCCATCAAGGCAATCATCACTCCTAGTGTTTCTTCACTGGTGAGGCATCTACATTTCTGGGAGTAATGAGATGAAACACAACAAGGAAACCACTGAAGCTAAGCAGCATAGTCCACAACAGTTCTGGGAAATGGGAGTGGTCTCAAGGAACAAAATAACTGAACTCACCTGTAGGCAAGTCAGAGGAAGCTCTGCTCAATTACTCAAGGAAACTCTGCCATCTGTGCAAGGAAAGGAGCCATAAGATGGGTGAACCATATCATTGCACTGAAAGAATGTGCAATAAAGCTGGAAATTAAATTGATACTGAAGGAGCTTTTTGATACCTGTATCTTCAGGGTGCATGCAGGAAACAGAAACTACTTTAAGTGTCTCCACTAGAAAGGGCTTTAATATAGGAAGTTAGATGCCCACAGAATTATTGCAGGGGCTAGCAGAATGGAGTTTGGTGTCTGCTGCTAGGCTCAGGCTCAGGGTCAGGCCTCAGCAGATGTAGTCCAGGGATGGGGGAACTGCAGGAAATTCTGGCTGATGTCTCAGTGCCCTTGACCATGAGGTTGGTGGCTAGGCAGTGCAAAGTGCATTTTGGCCACTGGAAACACTGATGCCTGCCAGGGCCTGGAGTTGCTACTAATGCAGGAAAATAAATAAATATATGAAATGTCCCTGCCTCCCTTCCCCACCCCTTCTGCCTTTCAAATCTCATGCAACTGCATCTCACTGATGGAACTTAAATCAATTCTAGAAGTGTGGTGTCAAGGGAGTTTTGGAAATGTTCTTTTTAGCCCTTTCAAGTATGGGAAGTTCTGTAATACAGGAAAGAATGTAGAAGGGGATGGAAGTGGGTGTTGAGTGCAAATAGATGATTTAGTGAAGTCCCCAAGAAGAAATTGCATTGAGCAATACCTGTGCATGTGACAATCAGAGAGTCATTTAATGCTTATGAGTACTTTAGGAATGTTTTGTTAGCGAAAATCACTTATACTTGCTTGTCCAGTATCTGTCCTCCATTTATATATAAATACATTCTTCTCTGGGCTCACGGACTACTGTCACTATCCCACACCTTCACTTAGCCTGTGCTGTGACCACCTTGTCTAATTAACTCGATCACTTTCTCCACCCATCCTTCCCTCACTTCCTCCTACTCTCTGTCTCTGTCTCTGTATCTCTCATTAATTTTTGGTTCTGGTTCTTCCAGAAATTTTATTTTCCCTCAATTTTATATGTTACTCCATATCCTTTCAAAATATTTCTTTTGCTTTTGTTAACAAAAGGAAATTTCTGTTTCTAGCAACCAAACCGCCACTGGTGAGAATGTCTATCTCCTTCCTACTTATCAAAAGTCAAGCAAGTTGTGAGATATATGTCCTGGGTTTTCCAGAGGAGTTCTGATGTCATGTGATCTTATTCTCTTCAAATAAAAATGACTCGTTAGATTTGTAACTAGTTTGCTTTGCTTATACCCCACAAAACTTTTCCTATACATGATATCACAAATCAGAAAATACGGCCTCCCGAGCTTCATGTCACTTTGGGCACATGAATAGATAAGGCATAGGTATGCAGAACCACAAGCTGAGTAGCTGCTGACCGTATCAGCTGCTGAAGGCCCAGGCAGGGAAGAGGAAGTTGATGAAGGAGCACTCTCAAGAAACGTTAATAATCATATGCAGATCTGACATTAGCCCGGATCTGGGAATGAGCTACAGTAGAAAGAGCTCCTGCCTGCTACACTTTCTGTAGTTTCTTTCCAGGCCCTCTTAGGGGAGACAGGCTTATGCCAATAGCATCTTCTGACCCTCTGAGAAATGACAGCAGTGCAAGAACAAAATCCCAGATCCATTGATATTTCCACATTGATAGCATTTATTTTTCACAGCTGCTAGGAGTTACCAAATATGAGATAGAGCCTCTGGACAAAATGGCACTAGAAAACCTCTTTCCCCTTTCTGATTATGTGCTGATAGTAGGGGACCTGTGGATGGCCACCTTCTCACTGTGCTCACATGTTCTTCCCTCTGTGTGAGCGCATCCCTGATGTCTCCTCGTGATTCCAAATTTCCTCCTCTTATAAGAATCCCAGTCAAACTGAGTTAGGGCTTCACCCTAATGGCCTCATGTAACTAATTCACCTCTTTAAAGTCCTTGTCTCCAAATACAATCACGTTCTGAGGGCTTCAACATGTGAGTTTTGGGAGGATATAATTAAGCCCATAACAGTAACAAGGATTCAAAGAAGCCCAACTTTTGGGACAATTTACTTAAGGTCTCTGAACCTCAGTTTATTCACCTGTGAAGTGGGTATAGAACAACACAACTTCTGGAGCTAATGGGAGTATGAAATGGGATGAGCCACGTAGAACGTCTAGTCTGTGCCTGGGACACGTGAGGTGTGTGCGCTTTAAAGCCTTGTGCCCCTGAGTCAGGCGGTCATCTTGGTTACCGTTTAACTCAGCTGCTGGGATGCTCATTCAACTGCACCGTCTTCCTCTGATTTTAGCTTCTTGATCATGAAGCCTAAGTTGTTTCTTCTCCCCTTCCAGGGAACTGTGAGAACTACAGCCCTTCCTTGACACATAGGCAATAAACTCTCAAATCCAGACAAAAGGATTCTTTTTCCATTACACAGATGGAAAATTAAGGTTAAGAGAAATTAGTTACTTGTCCGAGTTCCCAAAGCCAGTGCATTTCAGAGCCAGGATTTCCATCGAGGCCTGTGTGATTCCAGGCTCCGGCTGCCTTTCTGCATGGACGGGGGCTGCAGGGGTAGGGGAGGTGCTACACTGGTGAGGAGAAGTTACTTGCAGGCCCTGAGCTTCTTTGGATACAACCTGCCCCTAGAACTTAAAAGCCTCCCCATATTTGCATCTGAATCCCACACCTCTCCTGGGTCCTAGAAGAGAGGGCAGGAGATATTGAGCTCAAATCCAGGACTGTGTTCAGTACCAAGCCAAGGGCAGAGCCAGCCACGGAACTCAGCAGTTTGCCTAAAGCCCCGGTGCCTCACCACCATCGTACAAGCTTCTGAGTTTCACAGGCCTTGCAGGAGCATTGAGACAGTGTATCCCCGAAGCCAGAAAGCCTGCATTTGACTTATCCTTATTGATGAATTCATTTATCAGTTACGTATTGGTTTTAGCCTCTCTCTGGTGCCTCAGTTTCCTCATTTGAAAGAAATAATAATGCCTACCTCATGGGGCACTTGTAAGGATTAAAAGAGTTCATATTTATAAAGCACTTAGAAGATTTCCTGGAATATAGTAAGTACTATATAATTGTCAGATATTAATAATAAAAATAACTTTACTAACAATATTATTATTCTCACCCCATATGAATTATGGGCTTCTGGAGGAGAAGATTGGAATTAATGAAATCTTAAAAACCAGGCCTGGTTTCCAAGACCTAAGCAATGGGCAGATCCATACCATGTCTCTAATAGGTCACTGCCTAACAATTTTCCTATTCCCATTGAAAAGTAACCACTGAATGAGACACTTCATGTTTCCTTTATCTCCTAAAATCCTCTGGTTGTTCCTGGGATTATCAGACAAGTCCTTTCCAACCTAATTGCACTCAGTACTGCGCCAGATCTGTCTGAGAAGTCCCGCTTGCGGCTGTGTCAACTGCTCCACTCTGTCCAGGAAGGCTCCCAGCAGCCCCATTATTGACCCCTCCCCCAGCACAACTCGGCTGCTGTGCCTGTTTTAAACTGAGTGTGAAGCATTTAATTTTGCCAATACAATTTTAGAGTATTAGTGTGCCTCCTGTTCTCTCTCTGCCCTCCTTAATTACTACTTATTGCAAAGTCACACAGAAACATTAAATGCTAATTCTGAATTACTTGTTCCTGGTAAAGAACAGGGTAATAATTTCCATCCAACACACCTGAACTCTTTTTACATAAGCGTGATTCAGGGTAGAGATTTGAAACCATAATCAAGTCTTTGTCAAAATCGTCTTACCCTGGCAGTCATTCACTAATGTCTCTGTTAATTTGTAGGCAAATGGCAAAAAAAAAACCTCAGTGCTAAAAAAACACAACCCCCCCCAACTTTGCAACAGCAATCAAGAAATTGCTTCTCTCGTCAGCTCTTGCAATGTGACAGTTTAAGAAGGGAACACTCATTTTATTTGGTTCGATTGGCCTAACCCCACATCACCATAATCCCCCCTGATGTTTTACTGGTTCTAAAGGACGTTTAATCAGGAGGCAGCCCAGCACCAGAATCCTGCTAATTAGCAAGCAACCAAATTCCAAATGGGTTCCCAAGTGAACAGTAGATTAATGGACAATATGTACTAAAATAATGATTCGTGCATTCAGCTCCTAAAATGTGTGTCTAAGTTGCATCTTTAATCTCTTAAGGGTACAGTTTTGCATATAAAGCCATTAGTGGAATGGATTTAATTTAACAGAAGAAATTTTAGCCACTGACTGTTTAAAGAGGAAACAGGTTTAACACTTATAAACGCAGTTCTTCGTTGGTTCTCATGGTTTCGATGTCTTTGAATATTCAAAGGCCAAAGGGAGTTAAATAAAGAAATCAATGTGCCTCTCTGACGTGCACATAAAGCATGGGGAATTGAGAATATTGATAGAATTATAAGTGGCCTAACCTCCTTTGCTCCCCAGTCAGTCCAATTCTCATATCTCTGATTACTGGAATTGTGGTTCTGGACCCCAACTTCTTTTAATCAAGTACATCATGTACCAGGTCCAACGTGAGCTTTCACACTTGCATTTTCTCCCTTTATATCAGTGCCTTTGGGGACTCCCGATTACCTTACTGATTTTCCACTTGACTCAGCCCACTTTTCTGCTTTTGCTGCTTAACTACCTCTCTCTGCCTCACCCAACCACCCCCAAGGTTTTAGAGAAAGGACATCACATGCCCAAAGCTGGTCTAGTGGAAATCTGTTGGCTAGGCTCAACTTCCTAACACCATTTATTTATCAATTGATGTTCCCCATAACCTTTATGCTTCTTTGTTTTTCTTATCATAACATGATGTGTTACTTATTCTAGCTTATTTATTGTTTCTCTTCCCAATTGGAATACAAGCTTCATGAGGGAAGGGGCTTTGTTCTATTCATATCTATATCCCCAGTGACTAGACTAGTGATTGGTAGGCACTCAATATGTTTGATGAATGAATAAATGAGTTCATCACATATTTGCTGTGTACCTACCATGTGCTGAGTACTGGATCACAAGATGCTGGGAATATAATGTGAGGAAATCGGTCATGTCCCTTGCCAGCATGCGGGTCACTATCTAAATGTTAAACTAATCACACAAACACATAATTATAAATAGTGATAAGTGCTGGGAAAGAAAATTTTCTTATTGATATGGGAACCACTTACTCTGTACTTGTGACAAATAAAAATGGCAAGTAATAGGATATATTGGAATATATGAGGAAGCCATTTGGTGTAAACCTAATTCGGCCTGACCTTGTCTTTCCAAAAGGGCCTGACCGAGGCCATTGAGCATGCATTGTATATCTGCTTTAGAGATTCCCTATGGCAAGAGCAAAAGGCCCTTGAGATAAAGGTGCAACTTCCCTCCCCCTCCCAACGTTGGTGTCTCCTTAAGGATTAAGCATCTTTCCTTAGGCTAGAAACTTATTGCTGTGCTCACTCAGATATGACAATACAGCCTTTGAGGAAGAGGGTTGACTTTCTGGAAATAAAGCCACTTGGAAATATGGGCCTGGTACCTTGTTTACAGAGATTCTGGCAATCTTACTGGGTAAGTAAGGAAGCTTGCTTATCCGACAGGTGCAAGGAACCTCAGAATATTTTGGGGGACCTCAAGAAGAGAGAAATCCACCCAAATCTGTAGGGACTGCAGGCAAAATCTGACAGCATGTCCTTGGCTTGGCTTTTCTGGCCCCGAGAGGCCTTCACAGTTCAATCTGAGATTCCTCATAAAAAATTCCAGCAAAGCAGATTTAAAAGAGCCTGTATGATCAGTTACTATTCTTCCTGCACTTATGTAAATAATTGGGCCAAGTTGTGTTGAAACTACACTTTATTTGCAAACCAGTTAATCTTAATTTGGCTATCTTTTGTACAAATGAGGGTGATTTTAGAGAGAAAAGAATTACGTTTCAGTAGAAACTAGAGTACGCATTTATGGATATTAGATTCTAGCTCTTCTCCTCTACAAGAGTCATCTATTACTGATGCGGGATCGGTGAGCCGAGGAGTCGAAAGAAAGATTTCTTAGACTCTCAAGATCTGGCAGTAGTGCTCTTTTATTTAGAGAATAGAGATAGAGTAGCATGGGGACAGGACCCATGGGCAGTCAGAGCTGGTGCTGCTCCTGCTGCTGCTGCTGCTGCTGCTGCTGCTGCTGCTGCTGGTGCCCCCGCTGGCATGGGGACAGAGCCCATGGGCAGGCAGAGCTGCTGCTGCTGCCCCCGCTGGCATGGGGACAGGACCCATGGGCAGGCAGAGCTGGTGCGTGGGGACAGGACCCACGGGCAGTCAGAGCTCCTGCTGCTCCTGCTGCTGCCCCGAACTGAGGGTTAGGGCCAAATTTAAGGCATAGGTAAGTGAGTTATCTCTTTATTAGTGCCCGTTTGGTCTGGCCATTTGGCGGTCCCATAACTTTAAGATAAGAATCAAACCGGATTGAGTAAATGGCAGAAGTCACCGCTCAAATATTATCTTCAACTAAAGACAAAGGAGGATTTTGGGGTGAGGGTCAGTTACATGAGGTTGCCAGGCAGTTTCCAGAGATAAGGCCATCCCCCCTTCCTCCCGGCTCAGAGGGGGAGGCATCTTCACAGATAGATGTTTCCCTTAGAAATGTAAATGTTTTCCCAACAAGGGGCAAACAAATTCCAGAGAGGGAGGCATGGAGATTTCCTTTACAACTGCAATTGTCTCTGATCAAAAGGGCAAACAAATTCCACTCCTTGGAGCCTGCTTCTTATCTGTAGTTTTAAAAGTAACCAGCCTAAAAATCCTCATCATAAACTGTTTTAAAATTAAGCAGCCTAAAAATCCCCATCATAAACCCCCCCTGAACCCATTTTGGCCCCGAAATCTTTTGGGGATATGGACGATGGTCAGTCTTCTGTAACTACTTCCGGCTGTACAAGGTCGTAGAGCTGTCCCTAAATGGGGCCATGGGTACAGGTAGGAGGCTCAGCGGACCGGAAGGCTGCGCCCGTGGTGTCCAAGGCTGACAGGGCATCCAGAGCCTCTGGCGACGAGAGAATCATTTGATGAGAGGTGGTCCAGGAGGTGAAACTTTGTTGACAAGTGGAAGACAAACAACGAAATAGACAACAAATTATAATAAAAAATACAAGCAAGATGATTAACCCAATGAATAAGGTTTTGATAGTAGTCCAGAAACTTGGACCTGACCAAGAGTTCAACCAATCATTTAGAGATAGGGTAGGGTCAGACATGGACTTAACTTGGTGGCTCATATCAGATAGGAAGCCAGAGATATTTTGATGGTAGTCAGGAATATAAACACAACATTCAGTTTTTATAATGGCACAAGTGCCCCCTTGCGCTGCTGTCAAGACATCCAGTGCCATTCGGTTTTGGAGGACTGCCTTACGCATTTGGGACACTTCTAAATCGAGCAGCGAAAGGCTATGTTGTGTATCATTTAAAGCTTTCATAGTAAATTTGTTTAGAGCTTCCATGTGCCAGATGACACTTTCGATTCCTAATTGGGGAAGGAAAATTGAGGCAACATGGTCATACCAGCGGAAGACAGAGCGGGTCCAGCGCTGTTGCAGGTTGGGTAGGTTAGCAGGAGGAGATATAGTAAATGTAGTTCTACCTTGCATCCAGACAAAGCCTAGGGTGCATCGTCCAATCCATTCAGGTGGTAGCCAAGGCCATAAGTTGGAGCCACATAACCACTGAGTGCCATTAGGGGCTAGCCAACGTGTGCTTGGCCGTCTATCCCAGTCAGTCCCAAACCAATCAGTACTTTTTAAGCTTATGATATGAGAACACATATGACGGGGAATTTGTCCCATAGGTCGGGTGCTATTAGGCCATGTATCACAGGTGTGATTGCTTTGTTCCCAACATATAGTGGCCTTTTGACTGAGTTGACCACTAGTAGGAGTGAGCCAAATATATTCGTCCCAAAATTTGATATAGTCCATCCTGTGTGTATTGATAAGTTGGGGACTTTATCTTTGGAACTTTTTGTTTATCATCCACCTGTGATAAGGCAAATCTAGTTAGTATTTGAGCAGTGGTATTAAAGGAAAAGGTTTGATTGTGGCCAGGGTACTCCCAGGTGTCAGAGACGGATGGCCACAAGGAGACATTATGATTAGTAATAGATGAATCTTGTAGAAGAGAAGAGCTAGAATCTAATATCCATGAATGTGTACTATACCTTCTACTGAAACATAATTTTTTCTCTCTAAAATCACCCTCATTTTTATAAAAGATAGCCAAATTAAGATTAACTGGTCTGCCAATTAGTTACATAAGTGCAGCAAGAATACCAATTGATTATACAGGCTTTTTAAATCTGCTTTGCTGGAATTTTTATGAGGAATCTCAGATTGAACTGTAAAGGCCTCTCGAGGCCAGAAAAGCCAAGCCAAGGATTTGCCATCAGATTTTGCCTGCAGTACCTACAGGTTTGGGTGGACTCCTCTCTTCTCGAGGTCCCCCAAAATATTCTGAGGTTCCTTGCACCCGCCAGATAAGCAAGCTTCCTTACTTACCGGGTAAGATTGCCAGAATCTCTGTAAACAAGGTACCAGGCCCATGTTTCCAAGTGGCTGTATTCCAGAATGTCCAATCTTTGTTCCTGAAAAGCTGTGTTGTCATATCTGAGCCTGTATGTTTCTCTCAAATATGACATTCCAGTCAAAGCCTTGGTAAGATAACCAATGTGTCCTGTTATAAGGGGACCAGATTCTTATTGAACTTATGCAAATATTGCCATGAAATAACCACTCACTCACAAAGAGTTTCCAAATTCTGGAGGGATCAGGTAGGGAGAAAATAAATGTTTCAGTTTCACTCATAACAGTATAACTTCACTAAATCGCTGTAAGTCATAGTTAGCATAAGAGAAAAGAGAAAAAGATTTCCTTAAATATGAGAGAACAAAACAAAACATCAAAACTCAGCAATATTTCAAACAGAAGTCATAAAAAATTATAATGATTCTCATCAGTTCACACAGTCCTGTATAATCAGTTCTTGAGCTTAATCTTCTGTTAGCAGGTCTATGAGCTTAGTTTCTGTTAGAATTCTGTAATTTCTTAACGGTTCAGTTTTACAATCTGAAAGTTTATCAGAAACCTGTAGTTTAGAACCTTTGTCATAATCCTTTCCAGGAATTTCTCTGGAGATGAAACATATTTGCAAAAGCAAAAAGCATCACAGTAAAACAGCAACTATCTGCAAATGGACAAAAGACTCAAAAGGGCAATTGACAAAGAAACTTGGCTATTTCTGTGACATATAACACTTTAAGATAATAACTGGATTATGACTGATAACCAGAACAGATTAGAATTTTAGGAATGCTATATAATGTTAAGACACGTATATTAATAACATTCACCCACGTAATACCACATAAGAAAGTTTATCATTGCTTATTTGACAATGCTACCCATGTAATTTAATAAACCAAATAAATCTAATTAATTTAGTATTTTCCTCCTTATAGGAAGAGAGCAAATTTCTCTGAGAAGTCTCAGGGGCCCTCTGAAAATCCTCAGAGAAATTCTTCTTCCATCTACCAGGTCAAAAGAAAGCCTTCATTCAGGACTTGAATATTTTTGAGGGAGAAGCTTGTCAAAAATATCAAAAGTTTTTTAAAATGCTTGTTCAAATAGGAAACAACGCTCACTGTTATACAATGCTCAGGCATCCATTCAAAGTGACAACAGAGACAGTCAAGAGCAAACAACACCATCAAAAGAAAAATTTTAGAAGAGACCACTTTCTTTCTGAATATAGGAAATTATTTTAACAAAACATAGATTTTCTGTCTTTTAGGTAGAGTTAGAGCAGGCAAAAAGTTCAAGAAAATTATACTTTGAGAGGAAACCAAATTTTAATTTCTGTACCAGCTTATTTTTAACATTAAAACTCATTCACTTAATTGGATTTACTTTAATCTTAGTCTACTTGACCAGGCATAAAACTCCTTTCAGAATTTCTCCTTCACAAACCTTCTACAACTTTCTTTTTGCCTTCAGAATTTGTCCCAAAATCTTTCTTTTTTCCTTTCTAGTACATTAGGACAAATTTATCATTCTTAACCCATCAAACAAAAATACTTCCATTCTTTGTACCTTCTTTACTGAAAACTTACACCTTACTTTCCTTGAATACAGAGCTGTTTTCCTTATTAATTCCCAGTAGCTTTAATTATATAAGTTAATAACTTTTAACCCTTAACAGACACTAGTAAACACTAAAAAGGTAAGTAATTACGAATTGTCTTTTATATCAGCATTCTAAACACTTCATAATTTCAGAAACATGCCGCTTCACAATAAAACACAAGGCACGCTTTTAACAGACCCAAATGCTTTTAGCCTCTTTACAATAAGAAGCCAAAAGTAAATAACTTAGGTACGTTTAGCAATAATGTTTCAGTCTTCTATTCAATCCAAAAACGACCCAGATACTCAGGTTTTTATCATTTAAAAAAACTCAAGATTGTTACCAAAAAGAATTTCGAAGCTGGTTTTTTTTTTTTCCAAGTATACAGACCATAAAACAGTTATTGTACCCACTTTTATCTATTTAAACCATTTGTTTCCAACAATTATGTTCAGATTGCCTACGAAAACGTTGTGAGACATTAGACAAAACTGGTCATCATTTAAAGCTATTATTTTACTGACGAATTTAACAGACAACGTGAACTTATTTGACCAGTAAACCCAGGCTGCATGCCTGCATCATATGCAAATACCGACAACTCTGACAAGAAGACTATTTTCAATCAAACCAACAAACTTAAACAAGCTTTCATTTACCAAAGGTTAATTCACATCACGTTAACTTGAAAGACATTGGATTAATTTCTACTACATTTAGAATTTATGTAAGCGCTTACTTTAAGCCAATTAAACAGAGCTCTTAATTTTGGCCATACCATCCGGAGGTAAAATATCACACATGTAACGTACACATAGACACACGTACACAGAGACTACACAGCTATTGTTTTCTTTTACCAATATTTGTGGAGAAGATACTCAAGATGCTAGATTTTTGCAAGGGCACGCTTATGGCCGCTTTGCCTTTCCCCTCCTCTCTTTTTTTTTTTTTTGCTTCAGTCTTAGGAATTAGTGATGGGCTTAGATAGTAGTTCCTGGAGAGGGGAGATGATAATCCTTTTCGTGATAAAGGAACTAGGTGGAGTCCGAACTGCCTCTAGAGCAGTATTTCCAGTCTTGCAAGGATTTTCTAAGGACAGTTGCTCTTGATTTCCCAGAAGCTGGATTGTAACTCAAATTACATTCCAGGTTGATCTACCTGTCCAGCTGCATCACAAAAGCACAGAGAAACCCCTCAAGTTTTCTCCCAGATGGAGTTAGAATGCATCCGCAGGGTGGGCCTCCGGGGATGCTCAGGGGCCTTCCCTGTGGCGGTAAAGCTAGTGTCTGACTGACAGCAGCTGGAGAAAGGGTGCAGAGGCTGATTGCGGGTGTTGACATAGTTATAAGATTTAGTCAAGTCCCGCTCAGCCTGGGCACTTTGTCTCCGAGCCAGCATGGTTGAGGCAGGGAAGCAAGAGGCAAAGGCCTGGAACTGGCTGGAGGCACTCCCAGTGCCAAGGTTGAGAGTTAAGTCCCTGGCAAAGGGCTTATTTTTCCAATTTTACAGAAGGTCAAGGTTCTGCTCAGGTCTAGCCTGAACTTAACCTCGACTTGGTGACAACAGAAGAGATGATGAGCAAAACAGACAAAGAAAGGAAAAGAAGAGATCAGACCTCACCCTCATGGCCTCTTCCAGAGGGTTATCAAGATAAGAGTCACACAACAGTTCCTGTACTGGGGCACACTACGCTAGCACGACAGTTCACAGAATAAATCACAGGTCTCCTACCCTCATAACCGACTCAGTAGGTGACTAAAATACTCAATGAGTCAACTGTCAAGAGAGGGCACCCCCACTTAGGGTTGCTGGGGTGATCAGGCCCAGAAACCCAAAGTTGGGGCTCCCAGGGGTGGAGCCTTTTACTCTTTAAAGATTTCTTTGTTTCCCAGTCGCAAAGCTCAAAAGGAGATGAAAATGGCCATTGTAACTCCAAGAGAGACAAAAGAAACGGGTCCATTACCATGAAAAATCCCCCCTGAACCTAGGGCAGCGTCCTACCCGTCGTTCCTACTGTGGGGTTCCTATAGCAAGGGGTGATGGGGGCGTCCCCCGGCATTGCATCCCTTGTATACCTTCCCTGTTATGCCTGGCAGTAACAGGTGCCTGGTGCCTATTCTGCCTGACAGCATAGGCCTGGTGAATGGTTCCCGAGAGAAAAGGAGAAAGAAAAGGGGCCATTACCTTGAAAATCCCCCCATTGGGGTTCCTGTAGCAAGGGATGATGGGGGCATCCCTTGAACATCTTCCCTATTCTGCCTGGCAGGAATAGGTGCCTGGCGTATGGTCCCAGAGAAAGGGAGCCATTACCTTGAAAATCCCCCCAATGGAGTTCCTGTAGCAAGGGATGATGGGGGCATCCCTTGAACATCTTCCCTATTATGCCTGACAGTAATAGGTGCCTGGCGTATGGTCCCAGAGAAAGGGAGCCATTACCTTGAAAATCCCCCCATTGGGGTTCCTGTAGCAAGGGATGATGGGGCATCCCTTGAACATCTTCCCTATTATGCCTGACAGTAATAGGTGCCTGGCGTATGGTCCCCAGGAGAGAAAAGGACAAAGACAGTGAGAAAGAGAAAGACAGTGAGGAATTTTCCGCCAGTCTGAGGGACATTCTACCCAATTGCATCCTGGAGCCATTCTCCCAAGAAGGGGTTCCCATACTCCACCAAAGGTTAGAGTTTGGTACTTCCCTTGAACTGGAGTCCCGAGTGGGACTTTCCTCACAGTTCAGAGCGTGGTCAGGTGCCAGAGGGAGGGATCCCAATCCAGCCTTAGGAAAAGAAACCTTCCACGGGAGTCTTGGAGATTGGCGGCCGTCCTAGTGACTTAAGTGGCCGACCCGCGCCCACGTAAAATTTGTCTATTAGAGATAGAGTCAGGAAGGAATGGATTAATTCATTCTCCATCACCCTGAGGCTTAAGGTACTGAATCTCTTCAAGCTGAATGCCACAATTTGCCCCATAGAGTAGCCATGGGCAGCAAACGTGGATTCACACAGCCATCCAAGAAAGTTCCCGATGGAGAAGTGAATTTAGATCCATCCT
Organism: Equus caballus; assembly: GCF_041296265.1. Lineage (NCBI taxonomy): Eukaryota > Metazoa > Chordata > Mammalia > Perissodactyla > Equidae > Equus > Equus caballus. The sequence goes on from NC_091696.1 coordinate 13,623,107, forward strand.
TGAAAAAGAGAAAGGCACAAGGAAGAAAAGGGCACTTACCAGAACTCGAGCTCACAAGCCGATGAAGCAATCCCCGTACGGGCCACCAGAAATGATGCGGGATCGGTCAGCCGAGGAGTCGAAAGAAAGATTTCTTAGACTCTCAAGATCTGGCAGTAGTGCTCTTTTATTTAGAGAATAGAGATAGAGTAGCATGGGGACAGGACCCATGGGCAGTCAGAGCTGGTGCTGCTCCTGCTGCTGCTGCTGCTGCTGCTGCTGCTGCTGCTGCTGCTGGTGCCCCCGCTGGCATGGGGACAGAGCCCATGGGCAGGCAGAGCTGCTGCTGCTGCCCCCGCTGGCATGGGGACAGGACCCATGGGCAGGCAGAGCTGGTGCGTGGGGACAGGACCCACGGGCAGTCAGAGCTCCTGCTGCTCCTGCTGCTGCCCCGAACTGAGGGTTAGGGCCAAATTTAAGGCATAGGTAAGTGAGTTATCTCTTTATTAGTGCCCGTTTGGTCTGGCCATTTGGCGGTCCCATAACTTTAAGATAAGAATCAAACCGGATTGAGTAAATGGCAGAAGTCACCGCTCAAATATTATCTTCAACTAAAGACAAAGGAGGATTTTGGGGTGAGGGTCAGTTACATGAGGTTGCCAGGCAGTTTCCAGAGATAAGGCCATCCCCCCTTCCTCCCGGCTCAGAGGGGGAGGCATCTTCACAGATAGATGTTTCCCTTAGAAGTGTAAATGTTTTCTCAACAAGGGGGAAGCATCTTCACAGATAGATGTTTCACTTAGAAATGTAAATGTTTTCCCAACAAGGGGCAAACAAATTCCAGAGAGGGAGGCATGGAGATTTCCTTTACAACTGCAATTGTCTCTGATCAAAAGGGCAAACAAATTCCACTCCTTGGAGCCTGCTTCTTATCTGTAGTTTTAAAAGTAACCAGCCTAAAAATCCTCATCATAAACTGTTTTAAAATTAAGCAGCCTAAAAATCCCCATCACAAGTACTAACTAGATTTGCCTTGTCACAGGTGGATCATAAACAACAAGTTCCAAAGGTAAAGTCCCCAACTTATCGATACACACAGGATGGACTATATCAAATTTGGGACCAATATATTTGGCTCACTCCTAGTAGTGGTCAACTCAGTCAAAAGGCCACTCTATGTTGGGAACAAACCAATCACACCCATGATACATGGTCTAATAGTGATGAGGAATTTTAGGCTGCTTAATTTTAGAACAGTTTATGATGAGGATTTTCAGGCTGGTTACTTTTAAAACTACAGATAAGAAGCAGGCTCCGCGGAGTGGAATTTGTTTGCCCTTTGATCAGAGACAATTGTATTTGTGAAGGAAATCTCCATGCCTCCCTCTCTGTGCCAGGAGGAAGGGGGGATGGCCTTATCTCTGGAAACTCTTAATGGGGAAGGCAAGAACTTAAGTTGTTTACTGTCTGGCAACCTCATGTAACTGACCCCTCACCCCAAAATCCTCCTTTGTCTTTAGCTGAAGATAATATTTGAGCGGTGAGTTCTGCCATTTACTCAATCCGGTTTGATTCTTATCTAAAAGTTGTGGGACCGCCCCATGGCCGGACCCTACCGGCACTGGTACCATTTTAACTTTTTTTTCCTTTGTCTTGTAAAGAGATGACTCACATACCTATGCCTTAAATTTAGCCCTAACCCTCAACTCGGGGCAGCAGCAGGAGCTCTGACTGCCCGTGGGTCCTGTCCCCACGCACCAGCTCTGCCTGCCCATGGGCTCTGTCCCCATGCCAGCGGGGGCAGCAGAAGCGGCGGCAGCAGAAGCTCTGACTGCCCATGGGTCCTGTCCCCATGCTATTCCACACTATTCTCTAAATAAAAGAGCACTACTGCCAGATCTTGAGAGTCTAAGAAATCTTTCTTTCGACTCCTCGGCTCACCGACCCCGCATCAATAGCACCCGACCTATGGGAAAAATTCCCCGTTATATGTGTTCTCATATCATAGCCTTAAGGAATACCGGTTAGTTTGAGACTGACTGGGATAGACGGCCCAGCGTACATTGGTTAGCCCCTAATGGCACTCACTGGTTATGTGGTTCCAACTTATGGCCTTGGCTGCCACCTGGATGGATTGGACAATGCACCCTATGCTTCGTCTGGATGCAAGGTAGAACTACATTTACTATATCTCCTCCTGCTAATTTACCCAACCAGCAACAGCGCTGGACCTGCTCTGTCTTCCACTGGTATGACCACGTTGCCTCAATTTTCCTTCCCCAATTAGGAATCGAAAGTGTCATCTGCCACATGGAAGCTCTAAACAAATTTACTATGAAAGCATTAAATGATACGCAACACAGCCTTTCGCTGCTTGATTTAGAAGTGTCCCAAATGCATAAGGCAGTCCTCCAAAACCGAATGGCACTGGATGTCTTGACAGCAGCACAGGAGGGCACTCATGCCATTATAAAAACTGAATGTTGTGTTTATATTCCTGACTACCATCAAAATATCTCTGGCTTCCTGTGTGATATGAGCCACCAAATTTAGTCCATGTCTGACGCTACCCTATCTCTAAATGATTGGTTGAACTCTTGGTCAAGTCCAGGTTTCTGGACTACTATCAAAACCTTATTCATTGGGTTAATCATCTTACTTGTATTTCTTATTATAATTTGTTGTCTATTTCATTGTTTGTCTTCCACATGTCAACAAAGTTTCACCTCCTGGACCACCTCTCATCAAATGATTCTCTCATCGCCAGAGGATCTGTACACCTTGTCAGCCTTGGACGCCACGGGCACAGCCTTCCGGTCCGCTGAGCCTCCTACCTGTACCCATAGCCCCATTTAGGGACAGCTCTACGACCTTGTACAGCCAGAAGTAGTTACAGAAGGCTGACCATTGTCCATATCCCCAAAAGATTTCGGGGCCAAATGGGTTTGGGGGGGTTTATGATGAGGATTTTTAGGCTGGTTAGTTTTAAAACTACAGATGAGATTCAGGCTCCAAGGAGTGGAATTTGTTTGCCCTCTTGTTGGGAAACATTTACATTTCTAAGGGAAACCTCTATCTGTGAAGATGCCTCCCTCTCTGTGCCAGGAAGAAGGGGGGATGGTCTTATCTCTAGAAGCTCTTAATCATTGCCAGAGGCAAGAACTTAAGTTGGTTACTGTCTGGCAACCTCATGTAACTGACCGCCCCCCCCCCCCCCACAAATCCTCCTTTGTCTTTAGCTGAGGATAAAATTCAAGCTGTGACTTCTGCCATTTACTCACTCCGGTTTGATTCTTATCTAAAAGTTGTGGGATCGCCAAATGGCTGGACCCTACAGGTACTGATACCCCTTTAACTTTTTTACATATTCTTTGTCTTGTAAAGAGATAACTCACATACCTATGCCTTAAACCCTCAACTTGGGGCAGCAGAAACTCTGACTGCCCATGGGTCCTGTCCCCATGCTATTCTACTCTCTAAATAAAAGAGCACTACTGCCAGATCTTAAGAGTCTAAGAAATGTTTCTTTCGACTCCTCGGCTCACCGACCCCGCATCATCCCCACAAAAGGCACAAATTTCACAACAGCAGGTGTCCTATTTGGGCTATGTTTTAACCCCAGGGTGTGGGGCACTTTCTATAAATAGGAAAAAGAGTATCCCTAAACTTGGACCACCAAAGACAAAAAAAAACAACTTCGCACTATCCTGGGTATGGCAGAAATCCGTCATTTATGGCTTCCTCAGTTTGGCGTAATAGCAAAGCCCTTATATGAAGCAATTAGAGGATCTGATACAGAACCTCTGGAATGGACACAAAAGTGGGAAAGGTCTTTTGGTCTATTCAACAGCAATTGTCTTCTGCCCCAGCCCTGGCTCTGCCTAATGTCAACAAGCATTTTACTATTTATGTTGCTGAAAAGCAGGGCCAAGCTCTCGGTACCCTCACTCAAAGACTAGACCCAGAGACACAAATTGTTGGGTATTTCTCAAGAACTCTGGACTCAGTGGCTTTGAGATGGCCAGCCTGCTTAAGGGCTGTAGCAGCTACAGCTCTGTTAGTTGAGGAGGTCTCTAAATTAACTATGGGACAACCTCTAACAGTCATGACTCCCCATTAGGTATAAGCCATGTTACAAACTAAGGGACATTAATGGGTGACTGGAGGATGTTTAACTAAATATCAGGCCATCCTCTTAGACATCCCAGAGGTTATCCTTAAGGTTTGTCAAACGATTAATCCAGCAGACCTTATGCCTGGTCCTAACTACCCAGTCCAGAATTTGGAGCCTACATGATTTGAAATCACAGAACAAGCGTACTCTAGCAGGCCTGACCTACTGGATTCCCCTATAGGTAATGCGGATGATACCCAGTTTATAGATGGCAGTAGCTTCATAGAAGAGGGGATACAACAGGCAGGCAATGCTATAGTAAACACCTTGCATGCCATTGAGGCACAAGCCCTCCCAGCCAATACATCCGCCCAAAAGTGTGAACTCATTGTGATGCGGGGTCGGTGAGCCGAGGAGTCGAAAGAAAGATTTCTTAGACTCTCAAGATCTGGCAGTAGTGCTCTTTTATTTAGAGAATAGAGATAGAGTAGCATGGGGACAGGACCCATGGGCAGTCAGAGCTTCTGCTGCTGCCCCGAACTGAGGGTTAGGGCCAAATTTAAGGCATAGGTATGTGAGTTATCTCTTTATTAGTGCCCGTTTGGTCTGGCCATTTGGCGGTCCCACAACTTTTAGATAAGAATCAAACCGGATTGAGTAAATGGCAGAAGTCACCGCTTGAATTTTATCCTCGGCTAAAGATAAAAGGAGGATTTGTCGGGGGGAGGGTCAGTTACATGAGGTTGCCAGACAGTTTCCAGAGATAAGGCCATCCCCCCTTCCTCCTGGCTCAGAGAGGGAGGCATCTTCACAGATAGAGGTTTCCCTTAGAAATGTAAATGTTTCCCAACAAGGGGCAAACAAATTCCAGAGAGGGAGGCATGGAGATTTCCTTTACAAATGCAATTGTCTCTGATCAAAGGGCAAACAAATTCCACTCCTTGGAGCCTGCTTCTTATCTGTAGTTTTAAAAGTAACCAGCCTAAAAATCCTCATCATAAACCGTTTTAAAATTAAGCAGTCTAAAAATCCCCATCAATTGCTCTTATTCAAGCATTTCAACTGGCAAAGGATATGGTTATTAATATTTACACTGACTCAAAATATGCTTTCTTGGCCCTACATGCACATGGGGCCATGTGGAAGGAAAGGGTATTGCTCAATACAAAGAACTCCTCTATCAAACACGGAACAGAGATTTTACCCCTTTTAAGCTCCATGCTTCCTCCAAAGCAAGTGGCTGTGGTCCATTGCTGAAGCCATCAGAAGAATTTATCCCTTGAGAGTCTTATAAATTTAGCCCTACCCTCAACATATTGCAGGTCTTCACTGCCCATGGGTCCTGTCCCCACGCTTTTGCTTTTGCTGCTCATGGGTCCTGTCCCCATGCTATTCTCTGAATAAAAGAGCACTACTCCCAGACCTTGAGAGTTCAAGAAATCTTTCTTTTGACTCCTCAGCTCACCAAGCCTGCATCAATGTGACCTCTTTTAGGTTTTCCTAGATCACTATAGCTGCTGTATTGAAGACAAACTACGGACAAGGGAGAATCAGAGTTCAGCTATGTGGCTGTTATAATAATCCGGGAGAAGGATAATGACAGCTTGGATGGGGTGTAGTTAAGTAACAATAGAGATGGTGAGAAGTGACTGGATTCTGGACATATTCTGAAAATAGGGTTGATTTACTGAGGGATTACTGATGGACTGGATATGAAATGTGAGAAAAAGAGAAAACTGAAGGATTATTTGTATGTTGTGTTTTCATTTTAATTACGTTCAAAATATTTTCTAATTTCCATGTGATTTCTTCTCTGACCATAAGTTATTTAGAAATGTACTATTTAGTTTATAATGTTTGGAGATTTTTCAGGATTTTTTTTGTTTTTTGATTTCTAATTTAATTCTGTTGTCACCAGAGAACAGATTTTATATGATATGCGAGACTTGTTTTACGGCTCAGAATATAGCTCATCTTTTAAATATTTCATGTACACTTGAATTTGTATTCTGCTGTCATGCGGAATGTTCTATAATTGCCACTTACATCATCAGCTGATAATATACACCAATTCTTCCATATTCTTACTGATTTTCTGTCTACTTGTTCTATCAATTACTGACGGAAGGGTGTGGAATTCTCCAACTATAATTGTGAATTTGTCTATTTCTTCTTTCAGTTCTATGTTTACACAAAATGGCTTCCTCATATACTCCAATATATCATATTGCTTGCCATTTTTGTCACAGGAGAGAAAGGACTTTGTTGCAGCTTGCTAGCAAGAGGGAAGATGGCTGACTCATGTCTGAAAGAACCATCTTCCAGAACAAAGACTGCAGGCCAGTTACGTATACATGGCCAGTCTCCAGGTTGGGGAGGTGGCTGGTCCCTGGGTGGGGCAGGCATCTGGTCCCAGATCTTGATAGTCCTTTGTTTTACTGGAAATGCATCAGAGAATGGAGCAACTGCCCTATACCCTATCCTTTCAGTTGTCATTGAGGATGGCTATCAGCATAATCTCTCTGCCTGGGGGTCATGGCATTCCTAAGGAACTCAAAAGAACAAAGTTATCACGTTAAAACAGCTGGGAGGGGCCACAAAATCTACAGAACAGGTCTGGGCTAGTTAGTCAGACCTCATTTAAAGTTATAATCTGGTTTCTTTTCTACAACATGGCTTCCCTTATGTCAACCTTGTTTTGAGCTGCTATCAATTGCCCCCGTCAGTTATACGCCCAGCATAATCATATGCTGGTGTAGGGAATAGGGCCATTGCGTTCAATCTGGCTACTTCCTGCCGAATCAAGGCAATGTGAGAGGACCATGGCATGGAAGTTACCCTCTTCTTAAAATGGGCCAAGAGATCTTTCTGATCTACCTCCATATCCCCATCGCCTAACACAGTGCCAAACACATAGAAGGGCCTCAACATTTTATTTGCCTGGGTGTATGTGTTACAATGAAGAGACCAAATTTAGCCCTTCTATTTTGTCTTTCTTCCTCAGGAAACAAAGGAAAGGGGACCTCTGCCACTCCAGTGCAGCCTGACATTCCTGAGATGCCTCAAGGCACAACTGAACATATGGTATGCACCTGGGCACGTGGAGCTTGAGGAAGAGCTTCACTCATCTTTCACCTTCTCCTCTCTGATGCTGGGTGGGGTCCTCCTTTCTGGTTTTTCTGTTGTTGCTCATTTATTTACTTAATGATTGGCCCTGAGCTAATATCTGTTTCTCGCTGTGGAATAAACAGCGCGCACGAAGCTCCTGTCCTCCCCCCGCCCCTCGCCCCGGGCGCCGGGCTGCCGCCTGTGGTGTAGACTCAGGGAGGGTACCCCTGGTCTGACTGAGCCGGCACGCAAGGCTTCCTCCCAGCGAGACCTGCAGCGAGAAGAGCAGCCTGGGAGCGATCGAGTGGCAGCTCATCAGCAGGGCTGGCGCGAGGGCGGGAGGGGTGGGCCCGAGGGAGGCCGCAGCCGGAAGCGCGGAGAGTCGGCCCGGGCGGGGGCCCACCGCGCCCTGAGGGACGCAGGGAGGGGACGGCGCGGCTGCGCTCACGCGCCTCATCTCACGGCCCACCCGCTCCGGCGGTCCAAGTGGGCCTCCGCCTCCCCCGGAGAGGACACTCGGGACCCGGGCAACCCTGACCCCGCGAGCGACGGCGGGGCCAGGGACGCAGCCGGAGCCGTATGCGCTTGGGCTCTGTCTTCATGCCCCTAGCGCCGGCCGGGGCTCCTGACCGAAGCCTGTCGTGCCCTGGGGACAACCCGCGCTCGCCATCCTCCCACCCCGGGTGACAGCAGTGCCCCCTCGGGGGCCTGCGACCCGCAGGAAGCAGCGGCCGCCCGAACGCTAACGGCCCGCAGCCCAGGGCAGCCACTCGCCATCCACAGCAAGGCGGCGGTCCAGACCCGCCCCCCGCTCGCGGCCCGCCACGCCACCTCTTCCAGGGTCGCGTCAGTCCCGGCGTGCGGCCTCGAAAGCCCGGATGCTACCTGCCCCCCCCCCCCGGGGGGAGGGGTGGGGGTGGGGGTGGGGGTGGCGGGGGCTCCTGGGCCTCCTCAAATTTCCTATGCTTGAAGTTCATTAAGCTTCTTGGGTCCATGTCTTTATAGTTTTCTCTAAATTTGGAAAAAATGCAGCCATTATTTTTTAACTATTCTTTTCTTTCCCCTTTTCTCTCTCTTCCCCTTCTAAGACTCCAATTTCCCATTCATTAGGCTGCTGATGTTGTCACAAGGCAAATGTGATGCTCTGTTCATTTTTTTGCCCTGAATTTTATTTTTGGTAGTGTTTATTTCTGTCTTCTAGCTTAATTATTCTTCATTCTGAAATGTCTAATAGTCTGTTACTCTCATCAAGGGTATTTTTCTTTTAGACATTTTATTTTTTTAAATAAACTTTGTGGACGAAAATAATCCATAACCAATCTATAAATGAAAATTTGGGTGAGTTTATTCTGAGCTTAAATCTGAGGATTATAACCCGGGGACTTTCTTCCCGAAGGGAGAAAGGGCACCAAAGCAGTGGGGTGCACAGAGTGGTTATATACCCCCAGAGAGGATGTTTCACATAGGATTGAAATGTCCCTTTTACAACAGTCGCGAGACTGCTCTGTCGGCACAGCGATTGATGGAAACAGCAGGTGGGTCTTCTGTCTCAGTGAACACAGCAGGGTGGCAGTCTGTTGTCTCCAGCTGAGTGGTCACAGGTGAGCTGGGTGGTCAAAGGTGAGTGCAGCAATCAGTTCCTAGCCTAAGGAAAGATGCTAATGTAGGGGGAAGTTGCACCTTTATCTCAAGGGCCTTTGTTCTGGCCATAGGAAATGTCTAAGCAGATATGCAATGCGTGCTCAATAGCCAGAGTTAGGCCCTTTTGGAAAAACAAAAGTCAGGCCGAATTAGGTTTACACCAAATGGCTTCCTCATACACTCCAATATATCCTATTGCTTGCCATTTTTATTTGTCAACTTTAATTTTAGAATAGTTTTAGATCTACAGAAAATTTTAAAATTAGTATGGAGAATTCTCATATACCCCACACCCAATTTCCCCCTTTATCAGCATCTTACATTAGTATGGTACCTTTAGTACAAGTAATGAGCCAACGTGATACATTATTATTAACTAAAGTCCAATATCCTTATTCCAATATCTTTAGCTTTTACCTAACATCCATTTTTGTTCCAGCTTCCATCCAGGCTACCACATTACACTTAGTCTGTATCTCCTTAGGTTCTTCTTGGCTGCTTCTCAGAATTTCCTTATTTTTAACACTCTTCACAATTTTGAGCAGTACTGATCAAATATTTTGTAGAACATCTGTCTATTGTGATTTGTTTAAACTTTTCCTCATTATTAGACAGGTGTTATTGGTTTTGGGGGAAGATAGTGCATTTTTCATTTCTAGAAATCTTATCTGCATCTTTTTTTTAAAGATTTTTTTATTTTTCCTTTCTCTCCCCAAAGCCCCCTGGTACATAGTTGTATATTCTTCGTTGTGGGTCCTTCTAGCTGTGGCATGTGGGATGCCGCCTCAGCATGGCTTGATGAGTGGTGCCATGTCCGCACCCAGGATTCGAACCAACAAAACACTGGGCTGCCGCAGTGGAGCACGCAAACCTAACCACTCAGCCATGGGGCTGGCCCCTATCTGCATCATTTTTTATGTCTTCTATATCTCTCATTATGTTCATGACTTCCTATACCATCTTGAACACGTGAAGTGATTTATAAGTTCTCTTTTAATGTCCTTATCTTCTACTTCTATCATCTGTGTTGTTTATGAATCTCCTTCTATTGATTTGCTTTTCTCCTAATAATAGATTATATTTTTTCCTGCTTCTTTTCATGCCTGGTAATTTTTGTATGAATTCCAGAAATTGTGAATTTTACATTTTTGATTGCTGAGATTTTTTTATTCCTTTAGAAATTTGGGGGCTTTGTTTTTGGATATAGTTAAGTAACTTGGAAACAGTTTGATCACTTTTAAGCTTTATTAGCGCTTTTAAGATTTGTCTAATTTGTCTAGGGTAATTTGGCCCCACTACAACACAATACCCTTCTGAGGACTCTACTCATTGCCACAGCTGTTCCTTTCTGATTGGTGGAAAGATGAACTATTCCCAACCCTGTTTGAGATGAAAGAATTTTTCCACCTTTCTTTTGGTATTTCTTTCTCTGAACTTGAGTACTTTCCTCAAATGCATACATTAGCCAATACTCACATGAAGACCTGAGGGCAGCTACTGTAAATCTCCAGAAAGAGCTCTTTGGGAATCTCTCCTCTCTGCTACTCTGTACTGTGCACTCTAGCTCCTTTGGTCTTCCTGAACTCCAAACTCTATCTCTTTAGCTCAAGTAGAATGCTGGCTCAGTTTGGATTTCCCCTTCTTTTTTAGTAACCTGAGCTTATCTCACATATTTTCCTTCTCTCAAGAACCACTATTCTGTGCAGCCTGATATCCAAAGTCTGAAAATCATTGCTTCACGTATTTTTGTCCTGGTGGAATGGTAAATCGGGTTATTGATGGTCTATAATGGCTGGAAGTGAAAGTTTACTGCTTTTGTTTTCCTATGGCCAAGGAGACCCTTTGGTCTTAATATAAGCAAACATTCCTTAACTCTGTCTTTAAATGATGAAAATGATCGTTTCCCATATAAAACTTAGTCTAAAGACAGATCTCTGTGTTTAGCATCCCAATTGGGGGCTATGTGAATAAAAAATCAACTTACTTTATTTCATCTTGGTAACTCAAATCTTGATGCTTAGGCAATGTTTCTAGGAGGCTCAAAGTCAGATATAATCCATAATTCCCACATATGGCCCTGACCTGCAAATAAGTAAGGATTTGAAGTTTCACTATAATGAAATTAAGATTTGAATTTCCCTCCCATAATTAGAACCTATATGATTTTGGCAATTAATACTCAGGAGTGCACTGTACCATTAGGATGTCATTCAGGACAAGAATATCCAACTGAAATCTTATCAACAGCAAATTTTTATTTGGTTAACACAGAGGGACAGCTCAATACTCAGAAGCCATTGAACTTTGAAATGTTGACCTTACATTTTTGTCAGCCATGGAATAGATGGTCAAGGGCTATAAATGAAATATACTTCATTACATAGATAATTTGCAAAGTATTTTTATACATCTACTTTGATTTACAAAACAAGCTTGTTGTATTAGCAGGATTAATATTACTATCTCTATTTTATATATGAGGAAACCAAGACTTAGAGAGATTGACTTCCTCAATTATTATATTTTCTGTCTATCCCTACTTCTTAAATTAATTTCTCCTTTAAATTGGTGTGTTACTAGTAATTTATCATTTGAATGACCCGTCTTTTTTACGTCCCTGTAATTGTTTCTAAAAAGCACTAACTTGGTGTGTGTGTGAGCTGTTCTCAACTGGGGACAGTCCCCCCATGCAGGGGATAATAGGCAATGTCTGGAGACAGTTTTGATTGTCACAGCTTGAAGGAGAGTGAGGATACCAGCATTTAGTGGGTTGAGGCCAGAGATGCTGCTAAACATCCTACAGTGCACAGTGCACAGGACAGTCCTGCTCAACAAAGAATGTTAATACAATCAATGTTGAGAAACCCTGATGTGTCTGTGTATATGTGTGTAATAAGTATGTATATCAATGTCATTCTAAAACATAAGGATACAAAAAGAAATTAACTTTTAGATGATACTTTGTTTTTAAATGCAAATATTCTTTATCATTCAGTTATAATTGATCACTTCCAAACATATCGTCACTTGATAAGATTCTATAAATTTGTGCTTAGCAGCTATTCTTTGCCAGACGCCAAGTTAGACACTAGACGTAGACATCATTTGTGCCATCATGAATCTTAGTATATCTTCCCAAAGAGACCTAAACATTAATTTTTTTTATCAGCCTACATTAGACTATTTCATGGTATGATGTTTTCCCAAAACATAGGAAAGGAAATTGGCTGTTGACTGTCTCAACTCAAGATACAAATATAAAATGAAATGAAATGAAATAAATTAAATGATGTCAGGGAAACTGGTCATCACTGGCTTGAGTAGGTTGTTGGAAAATGATGATGTCAAACCACTCATTTTTCTTTTCTCCTTTCCTTTAGGGAGTAAAGTTTCACAGATATCATTGCTCTTGCTGAAAGTTAGCTGTGTCTTAGGACATAAAAACATTACATTTTGAATTTAAAAATTGTCTCTTCTAGTCCTACTCTTCCTATTTAGTGACACTGTTATTGTTGTGCATAATATAGCAGAGTTAAACTTATGCATGAATGAAATGAGTATAAACTCAAAAACACTCAAAATATTTATCCCCATTATGCCTGAAATTCCAGCACTTGAGAATAATTCCTTCGGGTAGGCATTATGCCTTCAAGAGTTTTTTATTAAAATGAAGATACTCAAAAGAAAGCGAGAGAGAGAACATAAAAAGTAAAGTTTGTAAAAGATTTTATTTTAAATTTTACTACCTTGGGGATTTAGAAAAGATGTTAACTTGGAAAAATATGAGGGAGAAAAAGCAGATTACAATTTACAAAATATCAAGTGCTCATACTCTCACTGATAGATTTTAGGTGATTTTTATTATTGATCTGCTCATCCACATATTTTGTTTCTTTTCCAGGTAACATATCCTATTTATGTCAGCTTTTTATAAAGAAAATTATTTAGGTCAAAAAAGAATGCAGTGAGTCCTCAAGTAGGTTGAAGCTCAAACTATACAAAGTGTTCTAGAGGTCTGGAGAGGAGACAGGGTTACATTTTAGCATAAGAGAATGTGTATCCCATGAAGGACCCGGGATGGAATCACAGAGATCTAACTCTTGACAAATCTACTGTCAAAGTGTAGCACTATTTCCACTGAGCAGACTATTGAACTTACACAGGATGTAATGCACTGCTGGAGATTGCAGTGTGACCTTGTTTTGAGTCAAGAAAGGATGTCACTATATGAGGAACAAATGATGAGGTTGTTTGCTTGGCACTTTACAGTTACATTCTGCTAAGCATGAGCTGTAAATACACAAGCCCATTTTCAAAATCTATGACACACTGAAAAGATTTCATGCTCAACATAAGCAACCAAACCAAATGTACAGACATGAGCCAAACAATCTGCCACCCTCCTCAAAGGAAGGTTACAAACAGATACACTTCTAACTAAACTACTTTTGTTGAGAATCACGTCATCTAATTGCTGAGAATTTTGCTAATGACACACTTGATTCAAAGAAATGCAATATCAGAACTTCAGCATATAGAAATGTTTAAATTACAGCCAATTTTTGCAGGTTAACAGCTTATAAAATACTCTGAAATAGTGAAGATTGTTCTCTGTTTCAGTGTAATTATATGCAATATTCAATTCATCTCTCCAAGCATACATTGAGTACCTGCTATGTTTCAGCTGTGCTAAGTTTGAAGACAGAAAGGTGAATAAGCTATGATCTGTGCATGGAGGGCTTAGAGTTCAATGAGCTGAGCCAACATGTATGGTGTGTGTATGATGCCTTGGAGCACAGAGGAGGGATGCTAGTGTGGGCATGGGGATGCTGGGAAGGTTTGGGTGGAGATAATGCTGGAACCAAGTCTTATCAGACAGACACAGTGGGAGGGAAGGACATTTCAAATTCATGTAAAAGCACAGAGACATGCAAGAGCCCAGAGTTTTAAAAAACTGCAATTGGATCCAAAAGATTGAATTGGACTTCCACTTCTAGCCGAGATGGAGTGACATGGACTGGATTTACCCTCTTTTCTGAAACAACTTTAAAAAAAGACAAAATATAGAAAAAAATTGTTTTCAGATGCTGCACACCATGAAGCAAGAACAGTGATCCCAGAGAGAGGGGAAATCAATGAGGTGAGCCCTGTGATTATCCTAGCTTACTGCTTGGAGAGAGTTTCCAGAGTGCCACTTAGACAGTGGGAACCCATGTAGAGGCTGAGTGTCTGGGGAGCCCATGGCTTCCTTGAGTTCTCAGGCAGAGAAGCAGGAAGGGGAGTGCTGCACAGGGAGAGAGCTCCAGAGGCCTGTAGAGGGCTCCAGAGTCTTCAGGGGAGTACTGATCAGCACCTGAGTGTGAGAAAACTACTCAAGGCTCAAGAACTGTTGCATATGAGCAGAAGGAATAGTCCTTTAATGTAAATCCTTGAAATTCACAGGGCATCAGATAGAGCATTTAAAAGAACATTGCTTCAGCAGTGTGGCAAAATTAGCTCTAGAATAAAGGCCACTCTCATCCTGGATAACAAAGCTTAGAAGAAGTTTCAAAAAGATCAAACTGTTTCTGAGTTTTTTAACTGCTTCCCAGAATAAAGCTCATGAAAATATTTATAGGAATGGAAAAATATCCAGCACCTAAGAAGGTAAAATTCAAATGTGTGGCACTGGATGTGTGGCATCCAGTGTAAAATGACCAGGTGTGCAAACAAGCAGGAAAACACAATGGATAAAAAGGAGAAAAATCAGTCAATGGAAACATACCTAGAAATGACACCAACATTAAATTAGACAAAGAATTAGAAGGCAAAGACATTAAACCAGTTATTATAACTATATTCCTATGTTTAAGAATCTAAAGGAAAGATTGGGCATGTTAAGTAGAGAAATGGAAGATATTAAAAAAACAAACCGAAATTTTAGACATGAAAAATACAATATCTGTTAGAGTGAAAAATATACCGGATGTGATTAACAGCAGATTAGATACAACAGAAGAAAAGAATCATAAAGTTGAACACGTAGCAATAGAAACTGTCCAAAATGAAACATACAGAGAAAAAAGCAAAATGAACAGAGGATCAGTGAACTATGGGGCATCTTCAAGTTGCATACATTGTAACCCTGTACCTGAGGCCAAAGTTTATTGATATAAAGGAGAACACCTTGACCATGGCTGGGCCAATGACTTTCTTCCTTGGGATTTTGAATTTAGACCCAAGAGAGAATTCAGCCAGTCTCGCTCTGTGTCACTGAAGCAGGAAATAGAAACCCTCATTGTTTCCCACCAGGTAGACTGAGAGGAAGAAGAAGTTAGTCTACAACAAGGGGAGAAAAGAAACAGACATACAGAGGAAAGTAGACATATAATTGGGAGGAAGAAATCACTGAGTTTTCCAGGTCCTTGTATGGTTGTTTATGACCCTAGTTGTACCTCTGTCCTGTTTAGCTTCTCCTTAGATTCCATGAAATATGATTTTTGTTGCATGTAATGAAAAAGGCCTTAAATTATATAGAGATGATGCATTTGATTTTGGACACATGATTAAAATGTCTATGGGATATCAACATAGAAATGTCCCCAGGCAGCTGAACAGACTTATCTGAAGCTCAGAGACCAAATATACACCCAAAATTTACATTTTTATTCTATTAGTCTATAGAATAAAGACTACCTAAATCCATAGGAGTATATGAAATTGACAATGGAGAACATATAGAGGGAGAGAGAAATAAAGCCAAGGATAGGACCTGGAAAACAATCAATTAAAGAGGCCAAAAGTTCAACCAGAGGAAGACTCTGAGAAGGAACATTGCCCAAAGTGTGATGAGAGCATGATGTTGAGGAAATCAAAAGCAAGGAGAATCTAAAGAAAAGAGAAATTGGTAAAACTGTCAAATTACTAAAGGACCTAAGAAATTCCTAACCTTTGTTTGGCAAATACCAACTTCCTATATTTCTAACCTTACTTTCTTTTATCTGCCCATATTTAGTGTACTTGAGTTTATATTTCCATGTTTCTGACCTCAGCAAGCTAACATAACCACAGTTATTAATCTCTTTAGGATAGTTTGATTTTGGCAATCTTTGCCCTGCATTATTCTACGATACCTGACAATCATTAAAAACCTAATAAAAAAAAGATCAACAGAGAAGAGCTGAGCTCTTCTCCCCAGAAAAACAATTGTATGCCAGTAGGGCTGGGGGAGGCAAGGAAAGAGCTGGAGGAGAATGTATGGTTTCCATAAGAGGAAATCATGTCTTATCAATCTATTAAAGCTCTTTTAGGAGGTATATAGGCATATGGACAAAAGCTGATGAATGGTGTCCACTTAGATTTTCAAAAGGCCTTTCACAAAATTCCACACAAAGACCATTTTAAAAATTGAGTCATCATGGTATGATGGAGACTGGTGTAATGCACAGGGAAGTTGCTTAGGGACAAGAAACAATGATTTAGGGTAAAAGAGCACTTCTTGGAGGAAGAAGTGTGAACACTGGCATTCCCCTTTGACTACCCTTGTTTAATATTTTTATGAATAATTTGCAGGAAAGAAGGCACATTAAGTTTTTCTGATTATGAAAAGTCCAAGTATATGAGAATAACTTGATGTTACTATGAGGCTATGAGAATAGGCAGAAAATATTGAATGGATCTTTATATGAGCAGAAATAAAGTATTGAACTTAGGGGAAACTAATCTAAAGTACACTTAGAAGTTTCATTTACTCATTGATTCATTACACAGTTATTGAAGATGCACTATGTGCCCAGATATTGTGCTACAAATTGGGGAGAAAATAATAATTGAGAAGGGATTTCTCCCTGCTCTTAGAGAACTTAAATGGCACAAGAAGATATTTACTGAATCTTGAGAAAAGTAAATTTAAAGTGAATGCAAGGAAGTAGTTCACACAATAGGAAACACACGGAGCTTAGTTTTCTGAGTTAAGTTGATAAGGTTGCAAAATGTAAATATACTCAAAATATTTAGATAATTTCCTAAAAGACACTGATATGATGGTTCTGTTAAGGGAAGCTAGAATATTTGGGGCTACATCCATAACATCTGGATATGTTAGGACCATTTTTCTTGACAAAAACCCAATACAAAACTAAGTAAAAAAAAAGGTAGCCTGACTGCAGGCATGGCTGGGTATGGGGAGGCAAGAGATGTCACGAGAACTGGATATAGTTCTTTCACTCTCCATCTCTCAGCTCTTTTTTATTCTGTGTTGGTTTCATTCTAAGAGTTTTTTTTCACAGGAGCAAAGGAGGCTTATCTATAGGTATTGAAGATGGGGAAAATTCCAGTTTTCTGTGTTCCAAAGCACCAGTGATCTTAGGAGACCCTTTTTCTCCCAGCACCATGTCAATTCCTGAAAAAGGACAGTGAATGGCCAACCTCTGAACCACTCACTGTGGCCAGAAAGTTGAAGTTGATTGTTACTGGCCAGGCCAGGGACACAACAGCTGTCAATCCCAAGAGCCAGGGGGAGGGGGAGAAATCAGCTCCCCAGAAGCACACAGAATGAGAATGAGGAGGAAGTCATTTCCTAAATAGATGGTAGGTAGACAGGAAATAAAAGAGAACAGCTATCTACCTCCTCTCTATAAGTCATTATAGACTGATTATAGGTGTGGTAGGAGCCTCTAAGATAATCCCCCTCTGATTCATGCCTCCTGGTATTCACATCCTTGTATAATCCCCTCTCTTTCAACGTGGGAGATTTAGTGACTCAGTTCTAAAGAAAAGAATATGGCAGAAGTGATGGAATGTCACTTCTGAAAGTCAGTTAGAAAAGACTGCAGGTTCCATCTTGGAGGCTCTGACTCTTGTTACCTCTCTCTTGGCTTGTTCACTTTAAGGGCAGCCAGCTACCATACTGTGAGTTAGTCCTATGGAGAGGTCCAGGTAAATGAACTTAGAAGTGGATTTTCTGAGACTAACAACCATGTGTACGAGCTTGGAAGTGGAACCTCCCCCTGTCTAGTCTTTTGATAAGACCGCAGACCTGCCTGACAGCTCAACTGCAACCTCATGAGAGAACTGGGGCTAGAGACACCCAGCTAAGCTGTGCACAGATTCCTGACCCACAAAAACTGAGAGATCATACATTTTTATCATTATAAGCCACTAAGTTTGGGGGCAATTTGTTAATCAGCAATAAACAACTAACACACTGGAGTTGGTACAAAAAGATAATATTTGTGTTCTTATGTACAAATTAACAAAAGTAGGTAAATACAGACAAGATCAGATGAACAAACCTGTTAAAATGTCATATGTGATTCTATCATACGTTTGAATATTTTCTGTGTGGAATGTGAAGAAAATGAACTTTCCCCTCCTAGATGAAACTATTGGGTATTATTTTTATCTATAAATAGGCTGAATATATGGAAGCTGCATTGTATCTTATTAAATACAAATATTAAATCGAGATACACCAATTACATCATTCTGTAGCTGGTTAAAGTCTGGATTACAGTATTTGGCTATGATCTGGACTTTTTGTCTAATTTTTCATGGTGCAAATGAGATTTTCAATTGTAATTTGAGGCTAAAAAGAATCATTTTGCTAAGTTTCCTTTGACTCCTTGTTTAAACAATCTGACATGGATCGCCGTAAAGGAAAGGTCCATATAAGGTCAATGTGACTTTGTCTTTGAGATCTATTTATGTCTTTGTGTTTGCAGCTTACCTAAGTACCTCTCTGATGTAAAATCTAAAAAAAAATTCTCAAGGGAAGAACAAGAGGACTGAGTCCAACATCAAAAAAGTGTTTATTATAGCTAATTTTCTTTAGCAGCACCCTTACAATAAAATAAAAGATATTTTTAAATGTATAAATCCATAAACCTGGGTATAAACACCAGAGTGATATAGCTTAATACAAAATATCAAGTTATAACCTCTGAAAACTAAGTAGGTAACAGAAATGTTGATTAACCTCAACTGAAGTGCTTATACCTCTTACTATCTTCAGAAGTTGATAGTTATCCTGGGGCATTTTAAACTTACATGTAACATTGGGAGATTTCTTTCCCCCTCTGATTGCCCTAGTATTTCAGAAATTTCCTCATTACCATTCCACCAGCACACAACCCCCATTCTGCTGCTGTAACTTTATTTCCTTGAATATGACAGAGGGAAGCTCCAACAAGTTCTGATGGTGCTTTTGATAATTATATATCACAGGGAACAACATTACCTTTGCTAGTATTTCTGTGAGATATAACTGTATCCAGACAACTTGTGCATTCAATGTAGAGGCAAAAAAAAAGATTTGCTTGTGTATTTTGGGAGACTGGCATCTCAAAGTGAGCCTATAATATGCCTCCCATCTTCTTATAGGTGCTAGGTTTTCTTGCAAAGGGCTATAAACAGGGCACTTATTTGGAATTCATTGGAATTCAATGAATACTTAGAATTCATTACTTATTACCAGTTAACTCATTTTATGGTGCAAATTTCTTCATCCTAACAAATTCTCATCCCTCTGCACAGAAAATTCCATGTTTTAACATGTAGTCTTACGTAAGGTTGGGATTTTTTTTAAAATTTTACTTCCTTATATAACTTTCTACTACCGTAGAGGACTGTTTTGAAACTGTTTAATTGTTGTTGTTCACTCTTAGTGAGAAAAGCTTAGTGAGAATATGTGTATATTCATGCAAACATACCTTCTTATTGCCTATGGTGCTAGGTAATGGCCAAAGTTGTTGACCCCAGAGAACTGAAGTCATATTTGTGATGATGGATGCTTTGCAGAGAGCAAAGTCTATAGGAGCTGGAGAAGAAATAGAATTGATGCTCCATCATCTTTCATTTCTGTTAATATTTACTTTATATATTTAGGTGCTCCAATGTGGAGTGCAATATATTTACAATTTTTATGTCCTCCTGATGAGTTGCCCCTCTATCAATATACAGTGAGCTCCTTGTCTCTTGTGAACAGATTTTGACAAAAAGATTATTTTGTGTGACATAGTATAGCCTGTCTTGCTCCCTTTTGGTTACCTTTTGCATATTATGTGTTTTTCAATCTAATCACTATTACTCTTAAGTCCTTAAAGCTAAAGTGAGTTTTTTGTATGTAGCATATTATTGAATCTTGTTTGTTTTTTTTGTTCAGCCATTCTGTGTCTTTGATTGGAGAATTTAATCCTTTACCATTAAAGTAGTTATTGGCAGGTTAGGACTTACTATTGCTCCTTTTTCTTTTTGAGGAAGACTGGCCCTGAGCTAACATCTGTGCCCATATTCCTCTATTTTATACGTGGGACTCCTGCATGGCTTGATAAACCATGCATAGGTCCGCACCCAGGCTATGAACTGGTAAGCCCTGGGCCACTGAAGCAAAGCATGGGAACTTAACTGCTAAGGCACCAGGTGGGCCCCACTATTTGCCCTTTATTTTTTTTTACTGTTTTCTGATTGTTTTGTAGTCTCTTTGTTCCTTTCTTCCTTTCTTGCTGTCTTCCTTTGTGATTTGTTGGGGTTTTTTGTAGCTCTATGATTTGATTTTTTTTCTCATTATCTGTTGTGTATCTACTAGAGAATTTTTCTTTATGGTTTCCACGAGGCTTATATAAAATATTTCATACCTATAAAGGTGTGATTTAAAGTAACAACTTGATTTCAACTGCATATAAATTTGTATACTTTTATCTTCCCTTCAGATACATTTTATGTTATTTATATCACATTTTACTTATTACTATATTGTGTATCCATTAACAAATTACTGTAGCTATAGTTATTTTAATACTTCTGCTTTTAGCATTAATACTATAGTTAAAAGTGTTATGCACCATCGTTATAGTTGAAATAATCTCAATTTGACTATATGTTAACTTACCAGTTAGGTTTATACTTTCATATGCTTTCATGTTGTTACTTAGTGTGTTTTCATTCAAGTTGAAGAACTCCCTGAGAATCTTTTATAAGGCAGATGTAGTGTTGATGAATTCTCTCAGCTTTGGTTGGTCTGGGAATATCTTTATATTATCTTTATTTCTGAAAGACAGCTCTACTGGATACAATATTCTTGATTTTCAGGGTTTTTTCTTTCAGCACTTTGGATAGGTCATCCCATTGCCTCCTGGTCTTAAAGAAGTTCAACATGCTACATCAGAACACAAAAACAGACAAATTAAAACAGGAAAATGATTCATGAACAAAATCAAAATATCAACTAATATGGAAACTATAAAAATGACCTCCAAAAATTCTTGTGTTGAGCAATATAATAACTGAATTGAACAATTCACAAGTGAGGTTGGACCCCAGAGTTGATCAGCATTTCTGCTGGGGAAACTACAACCCCTTTAAATGTGATGAGTAACTTCTCTCTTGCTGATTTCAAAAATTCTCTTTTCGTTTTTGATTTATGACAATTTGATTATAATGGGTATTGGGGTAATACTCATCAGGGTGAAGTTGGTGGAGTCTTTTGAGCTTCAAGAATCTGGAAGTCTATATCTATCCCAAGATTTGGGAACTTTTCAGCTTTATTTCTTTAAATAAGCCTTCTGCCCACCTCTCTCTCTCTCTTCTGCCTCTGAGACTTCCTAGTGTATATTATTCATTCCCATGATGGTGTCCCATAGATCTCATACACTTTTTTCACTCTTTTTCATTGCTTTTTCTTTTTGTTCTTCTAACTGGAAAATTCCAAATGATCTGTCTTTGAATTTGCTTATTCTTTTTTCTGCATGATTAAATCTGCTGTTGAAGCTCTCTATTGAATTTTTAGTGTTGTCATTATACCAGGATTTCTGTTTGTTTCTTGTTTATGATTTCCATTTCTCTATTAATCTTCTCATTTTGCTCATGTATTATCTGCCTGAATTTATTTAGTTGTCTGTGTGTGTTCTTTTGCATCTCATTCAATTTCTTTAAAATGATTATTTTGAAATTTTTTCAGGCAATTTTCAGATCTCCATTTCTGTGGGTTATGTTATTGGAACCTTTGATGGTGTCATGTTTTCCTGATTCTTTGTGATCTGTATAGCCCTGTAGTGTTGTTAGTACATTTGAAGAAGCAAATATTTCTGCAAACCTTTATAGACTGGGTTTCACTGGTAAAAATCCTTCTCCTGTCAGGTCCCTGATCTGATGGGTTTGCCCCCAGGGTCAGAGTCAAGCCTGTTGGAGATGGGTCATGTGGCTTCTGCTGGTTCCACAGTGGTATCCATGGTTTGTGAGCCTGTTACTAAGGACTTGGGTGGGCAATATCCCATATGGCCCCTGGGTAGATGGGTCTGCATCCAGGACCTTGGTCAATTGGGCTGGCTGGAACAAAGGTCCACTTCAAGGCTCACATTTGGGTCTGCAGAAGGTGGATCTGTTTCTAGGTGTGTGGATGGTTAAATGGTAAATCTTCTGTCAGATTCCTGGAATGATCCCACCAGGTCACTGTGTGGGAGGACTGGACAGTACCAAAGCTTAGATGTATTATAAGTAAGTCACAGGGCTGCTTCAGGATCTACAGCCAGATTGAGGTCTGCACGTCTTCCTTAGAGGGCACAGATGGAGTGCCTCCCACCAGGTCCCTGGGTGGGCATGAGTGCTCCCTGACTGCTGCTGAGAAAGGCTGGAGCAGGGCTGCTTCAGAATCCATGGTTGGACCTAGGTCAGCAGACCTGCCTCCAGGGGCATGGATGGACATGTCTCCCATTGGGTCCCTAGACAGGCATATCTGCTGCTGGATCATGGATGCGATGGACTGGAGCCAGGTTACAAGGCTGATTCAAGATCTACATTTGGAACAATATCAGTGAGCCATCATCTGGGGACATGGATATGTGTCTCCCACTGGATCTCTGTACAAGCTGGTCTGCTCCTGACCATGGCTGAGAGAAGCTGTAGCTGGGTCATAGGCCACTTTAGGGTCCACACAAGGGCCAAGGCTGACAGGCCTTTTACCTAAGATACAGAGAGGCATAACTCCTTCTGGGTCTTTTGGTGGTTGGTGCTGATGGCAGGACCAAAGCCAAATGGGGCTCTAGCCAATTCGGCAAGGAAACAAGACTGTTAGCATGGCTGCATCCAGGAATATGGTCAGCAAGCCTGAGACCCATGTGTGGGGTTGCCTTCTCAAAAGTCCCTCCTCAGTTTTGGACTCTGCCAAGTTTTCACAACTGCCTACCCGGATCTCAAAGCTCCCAGACAGGCTCTTTTGTCCATGGATGGCTCCCAAATTCTTGTTCCTATGGAAAGATAAGAGGAAGAAACCTCCTAACCACTATCTTGCTTGCATACCCACAGGAATTATCTTTGTGGTTTCTGTGGGGATTACATAAAACATCATATAGTTATAACAACCTGTTCTAAACTGATAACTTGAATTGCACACAAAACATCACTCCTTTACGTCACCCACACTTTATGTCATCCCTTTCAAGATTACATCTCTTTATATTTTGTATTCATTAACATAATTTTATTGTTATATTGTTATAGGTACTGTCTGTGATTTTACCTTTTAAATGCTATATGAGAATGAAAGTGATTTTTGCACCACCCTTATCATGTCTGTTAAAGAATTCTGTATTTGGCTATATATTTACTCTACCAGAGAGCTTTCTATTTTCATGTTTCTCTCTTGTGTCCTTTTACAATTCTTGTAAGACAGTTCTGTTGGTGACGATCTTCTTCAGTTTTGTTTATCTGGGAAGGTCTTTTTGAAGCACAGTTCTTCTGGACATAGTATGCTTGGTTGGCAGTTTTTTTTTTTTTTTTAATCTGACAGCACTTTGAATATATCATCTCACTCCGCTCTGGCAGGCCTGTGATGCTCCTGTTGAAAAACTGCAGATAGTTTTATAGGTCTTCTCTTGTATTTGATGGGTCCTTTCCATGCTGCTTCCATGATTCTCTCTTGTCTTGGAGTTTGTCAGTTTGATTATAAAGTGTTTAGGTGGGGGCTCCTTTAGATTCATCCTCGTTGGAGCCTCTTAAGCTTCTTGAATTTGGATGTTCACTTCCTTCTTCAGACTTGGGAAGACTTCAGCCATTATTTCTGCAAATAAGCTCTTTGCCCCTTTCTCTCTCTTTTTCTCTTTCTGGACTCCCACACGTGTTTTAATCTGATTGATGAAGTCCCAAAAATCCCTTAGGATTTCTTCATCTTTTAAATTCTTTTTTCTTTTTGTTCCTCTGACACAAGGATTTCAAATGACCTGTCTTCAAGTTCAGGGATTCTTTCTTCTGCTTGATCAACTCTGGAGTCCAACCTCACTTGTGAATTGTTCAATTCAGTAATTGTATTACTCAACACAAGAATTCTTGGAGGTCCTTTTCATGTTTTTATATTTGTTGGATATTCTGATTTTGTTTATGAATAATTTTCCTTATTTAATTTATGTATCTTTCTGTGTTCTGATGTAGCATGTTGAACCTCTTTAAGAGAATTATTTTGAATTTTTTGTCAGGCAATTCATAGATCTCTGTTTCTTTAGGGTTGGTTTCTGGAGATTTATTTTATTACTTTGAGCTTTTCCTGAAGCCAAATCTGGGCATAGTTCACAAGCAGAAGCCTCGTGTTCTCTATAACAGTTAGGAGCAACAGAGATAATGTGGAATTGTAGGGTTTCTTCAGCCATCTGTTTGTACTGCCTCTTCATCCTTAGCAGATTCGTGGATAGAATTTATCCTCTCTGAGAGGGGTTGGTGTACAGCTGCAGGGGTGGGTTCTGGAGCCAGACTTCCTGAGTCTAAATGTTGGCCTTACCCATTAAAGCATTGTGACCATGCATAATCTTACTCATCATCAACCCTGCAAATAATTGTGCTACCTCAAACAAGCAATAGTATCTGATGGATGTTAATCCTTTCTGATATATCCATTCAAAGCTATTCACTCGTTGAAGAAACAACATGGGTATAAAGAGATATCGCCATAGGACCTGCTTTGAGACGCTCACAGGCCACTGGAGCCGAAGACATAGGCAGGTAGACTCCAGTAGGCTCCAGAGGGTGTGAAAAGACTATAGGAGAAACACAAATAATGAGGAAGGAGAGGCACGGTGGTGGGTGAGAGGCAGGAGGTAATTCAACTGAAGAGGGGACGTTTGAGCTGAGGTCAGTAGGATGGTAGGATTGCCACAGTTAGAGATGAGGAGATGGTATGGCAGGTAGCCACTACTGCACAAATGGAGTCAGGAAGCCACAAAAAGGCAGGGCATGTTAGAAGAAGAAGGAGTACCTAATATGGCAGCTAGATAGTAGCCTTAGATGATGAGGGGCAGGGAATGGGCACAAAGTGACAAAGACAGGCCCCTCTCTGAGAGGACCCAGAAATTCAGGATGTAAAATTTGGGCTTTTGTCCTATAGGCAACATGATACTCTGTGATTGGGTGGTCATTTGGGAAGTTTCCTCTGGAGGACTTGAAGCAGTTCCAACTGGGGACAGGTTACTCTTACAACAGAGAGTGGGAAAGCCACAACCTTTGCCATAACCATAAAACCAGCTGTAACTATGTGAGATTTCTTATTGTAAAAGAAACCTCAAAACCCAAGGATCCCAGGATACATAACAATCCCTGTTAACATTTGTCCTGCTTAGAACCCTCTATGCTGTATCTGAGCCAGACCTTACACAAGTCAGGTGAGGACAATCAGAATACGGCCAAGGTGATGGGATGTCACATCCAAGTTTTAATAACAAAAAGCCTTTCTCTTCCCTCTTATTCATTTTCTTGAGTTCCCTCCCACTCTCCCTCCCCCTATTTCCATCTCTCTCTCTCTCTCTGTAATACCTCATGAACTGGGTGGGGAGCAAGCGCCTATGCTTTCTGTTGCCCTATGTAGAGGGTCCATAGGAGAGAAGTGAGGGAGTGCCCAGCCAACAGACACATAGGAACTCAGAAGTTCAGTCCAAATGAGTCCTGACAACACAAATGTGAGTGAACTTGGGAGCAAATCCTCCCTAGCTGAGCCTCAGTAGAGACTGCATTCCTTGCCTCAGAGAGACCTTGAGGAAGAGGCACCAGGCTAAGCTGTTCCCTGCTTCTGGCTCACAGAATATGAGACATGTTAAATATTTTTACTTTATAGGTGCAAAGTTTTGGGGCAATGTTACAGACTAACAGAAACTAACACTGTCTACTGGGTCGCACAATATGACCCCCTCCTGCCTCCATCTCCTCTCCTCTCCTTTCTCAGGCTCCTTCTAGTAACACTGCCACCTTTCTGACCTTCTCTAGTCAAACTCACTTCTTCCTGTGAGTCTCTGCACCAGTGGTACTTTCTTCCTGACACTCAAACTGTTCCCAGACATAGGCAGGCATGGCTTATCCTTGTCATCATCCTCACAGCAAATGTCACCTCAATGAGGCCTTTCAGAACCTCCCAGGCATAGCCTCTAGCATCATGGATGTCACATCTGGAAGAGCATCACATTATTTCCTCCTTCTTCGTCTCATTTGGATAAAGTGAGTCCATGAAGTGGGGCTTTCTGCTTTGGCAGAAGATGATGCAGCTTCTTCTGGTTATCCCAGGCAGATGACTGTTCTTTTGGGCTGAATTTTTCCCATCACAAGTCCATTATGAAAGGAAACCATCATTCTCTCTCTTTCATGGGTCTGATTTCCCCCAAAACAGTGAGCCGTTCCCTCTCCCTGTACTGCATCACCAGCTCCTACACCCCCAGCCAGAAAATTAGCGCCAAGGTTGAAACACTACAAGATTCTGAATTCAGTTACTGCTGAGACCACCCCATCAATTTTGCAATTCAATGGTAACTTCTGAGGTCATCTTTCCCTGAGACCCAACTCCTAGCCTGCCCTTGGCTTATTAGAGTAACAATTGGATTTCCTAGAAGCCCTCCTAGTCTGGGCAAGAAGTGTTTTGAAATGTTCTCTATGAATTTTCAAGGACAGGGGATGTTGATAGAAGTAATTTGGGTGTGTACATGCAATCATTTTCATTCAAATATTATCTTTTTCAGACACAGATAAAAGAGTTGAACTATGGATGTACCAGAAAATGGATAAGTTGATCCAATTTTTTTCAGGGTGTGAAGTCTTAGAGAGCAAATGTCATGGTTAAGAGCATAGAATACAGAGCCAACATCTTATGTTCAAATTCTAGCTCATTTACTAGATATTTGTAGTGGGCAAGTTACTTACCCTGTCAGTGCTTCAGTTTCTTCGTCTGTCAGTTAGCAAGAATGATAAGCGTACCTACTTTGTAAGGTCATGAAGAGTATTAAAGGCGTTAATGTTTGCAAAATGCTTGGAACAGCTCTCATATCATAAGTGCTCTATCTATATGTTATAAATAAAATTTAAAAATTCTTCTGACACCGTCTGTAAGCTCCAGAGGATAGGACTATTGCCTTGATGGATGTAGAACGTACTCCATAGTATAAGATGAATAAATGAATCAACAACACTGTTGAATGCTTTGCCACTGTCACATATGTCACCCCAAACTAGCTTAACCAGTGTGGTCCAATAGTAGAATTTAGCACTCTACTTATGGAATTTAAAATTTTCTTAGTAGCCACATTTAAAAAAGTAAAAACAAACAGGTGAAACTAATTTTAATAGTATATTTTAACCCAAGATATTATAATTTGTGCATGTAATCTGCATAAATACTAATATAATGAGATAGTTTACATTCCATTTTTTTCTTACTGAGTTCTACAAATCCACTTACAGCACAATCACCATTTGTGAGTTGAATTTTTTTTTATATATGCACTGTCTGCCTTGAGATATTATAACGGGCACAGCTGTAACATAAGATTCACATGTCTAAATTGTTATAAATATATTTAAAAGTTTTCCACTTAAAAATCATTACAGATGACTGATGAAAAGTTCCTATTGGGTCTAGTAAGAAAGGAGTCAGTGTGACCTTACGAGGGAAGCACTTATAGAATGGTGAGGGCAGATGGAGTGTGGAGTTTTCCAAGGAGGTGTTTGGAGGTGAGACCATATACACAGAATGGAGATGGCCTTTCCTCAATGGTTCATGACTAAGGGCAAGGAGTAGAGACAGCAATTTCTCTGTGCAATATCAAACAAGTTAAGGGACCCTGAATATGCATGAATGAAAAAGAAATGTGGGGAATACTTAAAACAAGATTTGTGGAAAATCAAGGAGTAAATATGCCAACACATGAAGAAAAAGTAAAATTTCCAGGTCTTATGGATGCTTCCCAGTTGATGCAGATGATTTTGGACTTACAGTGGTACCAAACTATCATGTTGTGTCATAATACCATAAGACTAGCAGTAGCTAAGGCATGGCAGATAATCAGGATCTTTTGGGTTTTAAGTTTTACAAGGTAGATATGATGAGCAGGAAGAAATTTTGGATGATTCCAAGGGAATTACTGAGGTGATAGGCCATGGAATCCAGGAATGACAGGATTAGGAGAAGGGAAATTAATCTGAGGAGAAGGTGATGGGGCATCACTTCCATCTTGAGGAAAGGGTATCTACTGCATCAGTGTATGAGTAAAAACTGGCCATCAGGAATTTGAGATACGTTAATATGTTTTCTGAATTATTTGTTTTTGAACATGATCCTTTGGGTTAATGGAAATGTCTGGGACATAGGAGTGAGTCACTCAGAATTGGGAAGATGATAATGTCACTACTACTTCAAGCTCTAAAGGAGCTATGAACACCAAGTGGCCAATGGGACACAATATTTGCAAAACATATCCTTAGCAAAGCACGTATATTTATAATACATAAAGTGCTCTTACAACCCAATAGTAAGAAGAAAAGTAACACTTCCTTGCTTACCAGGAGAGAGCAGATCAGGCATGTGTTGAGCACTGGGAGTCTCGTGAAGCAGATGAGGATGCTGGCCCAGAAGGGGAGGTATGGGGAGACAAATGCTGGGGTGAGCCACCTCTCATTATTTTCACAGGGCTCCTGTTGTCCTCTTACTGTGCTCCACAGTCCTTGACATGGGTTGGCCACCTGTCATCATCATCCAAGACACTGTGCACATGGTTCTCTTTGATGAGGCACACCATCAAGATATTCCTTCCTCATCCTGGGCTGTGGCTTCCTTGTGGCTTACCAGAATTCTCAGTCAAGGCATCATTTCTGTTGGGAGAGTACCCTGGAAGTGAATGAAAGGGAGAATGCATGTGAATGTGTTTTACTTCTTTAAATAAAACTTTTAGACACACACAAAAGTAGAACAATATAAGAAATATCCATCACCTAGATTTAACAATGTATACTTCATCCAATTAAAAGAATATTTCATCCAATGTATAAATTATTAATTGACATTTGCCACCCTTGATTTCTCCAATATTTTCACTGAAATATTAAAGTCAAATAAGCATCCTGATGTTTCACCCCATTTCAGTTTGTATCTCTGAAAAATTAGGACACTTTGCTACATAATCCACGGCCATTATCGTATTACACAAGTGTAACAAATTAAATCAAATTTATACCTCTGGGCATGAAGGACTGAAATTGGGCTGGGCCATCTTATGATGGCTGGGGGAGAATGAGTCATCAGTTGGGAAGCCCATTGGATCTCTCTAAATTTTTAAATTATCACTCAAATGATTTCTTCTGTGCCTAGAAACACATTCATCCCCTTCTCCTTTACCAAGTTGTTTTATATTCCTGTTCCAGGATTCACCTACAATGCAATTTACTTCAGGGAGACTTCTCTGACTACCAGTCCCAAGTATCAATCGATGTGCATCAAATAACTTATAATTTTCAATCACATATTCTTGTTATTGTCAACTACAACATCAACTCCAGAGGGGAGGGACACAGAGTACTCATTGGGCATGGGGGGAGGGTTGCAGGTCCCCCTACTTGTGCAACTTCTCCCCAGGCAAGGCTCTGTGTTATCCAATACAGAGCTGCCAGAAGCACTTAAATAAAATAAAATATCTGGTACCTTAGTAATATTAAAAATAAAAATCAATAACCATAAAAAACAGCCACAAGGCCATCCTCCAAGTACTCAATAGCCACATGTGGCTATGGCTATGTACTGGATAGCACAGACATAGAACATTTCCATCATTACAGAAATTTCTAGTTCATTGTGCTGATCTAGAGCAGGACTTGGTAAACTACAGCCTGTGGGTCAAGTCAGGCCCATTCCTATTTTTATACAAACTGTGGATCAGAAAACAGGTCCATCCTGACATATTTCTCAAGGTTGGTTCACACACAGCTGGAGGTCCTCACTGACAATCTGTCCAAGTACTTTCAGTGCAGAGCTAAGGAAACAGAAGTCCAGAGAGGGGAGCTGACCAGCCTGAGGCCACAGAGCCATCCAGGAGAAGGCAAGTGCCTGCTGTATCACACTGGGTGTCCTTTTTTCTCCCTGAATTGTGGGTTAAGCCTGGGGAACTAGGCTACCTCTTGCCAGCCTGAGAAAGTTCAATGCTGTCCCATCGCCAGGCCTCCAGGTTCCTAGGAAAGGCCCCAGTTGTGGAAGTTGGAAACCACACTCTTGCCCCAATGACCACAGAGCCTTACAATCCACAGGGACATTGTTTTTCTCCAGGTCAAAGCTCAGCAGCTGGGTACCATTCTGGGTCACCTTCAGGAATTCCTCACAGATGGCAACTCTATTCAGCCTCTGTGCCAATGGTGAGAAGTTACACAAGGAGTCCACCCTAGTGTGGTTACTGTATGAGACAGACCTGTAGCACAAGGGATGAACAAGGATGTCTGAAGTTCTGCCCTGATTCTAGATGCCTTGCTTGTAGGGCCTGTTCAAGAGAGCTTTCTGCAAGAACGTAAACATTTGTGTCTACACTATCCAACACAGTCAATATCAGCCCTATGTGGTTTCTGAGCACTTAAAATGTGTCTAATGTGTGTGAGTGAGGAACTAAATTTCTCGTGGCATTTAATTTAATGTAATTAAATTAGACATAAATTAGACATAAATAGCCACAGATATTTCAGCCAACATTTCTGAAATGCTGGAGTAAGGGAATCTGAAAATCCATACAAACAATGATAACACTGGTAAAAAGGGTCAAAATCAACTTTTTCAGAAGTCCAGAAGTTAACCAAAGGCTTGTAACAATTTGAAGAATGTTTAGATAAGAAAGACGGTGGGATCTTGGTAAAGGGAATAATCTCATTGATATCAAAACTTCTGCTGTTCCCATCCTGCTTTCACAATATCCTCAGTAACTTTGAAAACCGTCAGTCTCAGAACCATGGTGTCTGTGAAAACCAGCAGCCTAGCAGCCATAATGAGTTGGGAGTTCCTAAAAGACCCAGCCCCATTGAATTGTCAGTATCTGATTTGCCTGGTAGCTCTTTGAAAAAGTCCCATTTTCAGAGCTTGTCTTGATTTGACTCAGAGCTTGCTCAGTGAGGAAAATCTCTCCCTAGGGCACTTGCCAAAACAATCAGCAGTAATTGTTTTACATTGTAGCTTCCTGAGTGAGCTATACCAGTTGAGGAAGGCAAGAGGTAAGCCAAAAAGTGAAAAGGAAAATTGGGAGAATGAGATGTCTATGGGGGCCTGGAAAATCTTCAGTGTATTTGTGAGGATCTAGAAGCCCACAAGTGTGCAGGGCTGTGTGCATGCCCAGGAAAGACTTGAGAAGGTCTTAATCTCTCATCTGTAGCTGAAAGTTTAGCTTAATATCTGAAAAATGGATTAATGTAATACATCATATTAATAGAATAATATGTATCAGGTGGACAATTACCACCTGATCTCAATACACATATACAAAAGAGAATTTCACCAAATACAACATCCTTCATGATGAAAAAAATCACTCTACACATTAGGAATAGATAAATACCATCCTTGAAAAACCCACAGCTAACATCAACTGAAAATTTCACCCTAAGACCAGGGACAAGACAGTGATGTCTGCTTTCATCTCATATGTTACTCACATTGTACTAGAGTTTCTAATGATGGCATTTAGGCAAGAAAAAGAAATAAAAGGCATCTAGATTGGAAAGGAAGATGTAAAACTATTTCTTTTTGCAGATGACGTGATGTTATATATAGAAAACCCTAAGAAACACACACACACAGACTATGTGAATCATATCCAAACAGGTATCTAAAAGTGTAAATTTCCAAATGTGGTTAGTGGCTACACCACTGGACTGCACAGTTAGAATGCTGGATTCTGGGGCCGGCCCCATGACCGAGTGATTAAGTTCACGTGCTCTGCTTCAGTGGCCCAGGGTTTCACCAGTTCAGATCCTGGGCACTGACATGGCACCACTCATCAGGCCATGCTGAGGCAGCATCCCACATGCCGCAACTAGAAGAACCCACAATAAAATATGCAACTATGTACTGGGGGGATTTGGGGAGAAAAAGTAGAAAAAAAAGAAGATTGGCAACTGTTGTTATCTCACGTGCTAATCTTTAAAAAAATTTTTTTTAAAAAAGAATGCTGGATTCTAAGTCAACCAGTTCTAGCCCTCCATATTCCATGGATCCTGACTTCAACAGCTTATTTCTTAAGGTATGACTTCTACACTGCATATTCCATGGCTCTTGGCACCAGGCACTTCTGCTGAGTTTATACAAGTTCTCTTGAGTTGCTAAACCAGTTGGGCTCACTGGTTTAGGAAGATGCCGAATTTTAGGTAATAGCTCTATATCCCAATGGCTGTCTACCATAACAGCTAGGAACTGAGAGACTATGACATGAGGGTACTTTTACTTAAAGAAGAATTTTTCAGCTTCATTAGAACCTGAGTTGAAACTCACCTGAATGCTAAAACTTGACAGTCAGAAAAATGACTCCTGATGCTGCTGTTTTAGAAGAGCTAGTTGAGCTGAAAGACAAGGTAGTTATTTCCAAGGTCAGAATCCCAGGCTCAGTGGCCTCAGAGAGCTTTCAGCCACTGAGTGCACTTTCCCACTAATCTTTTCTTGTCTCAACAAACAGTACACTGGGTATGTATACCAAAGGATGTCTCACTTCACAGTATTACTTAGCTCTGTAGCACTGGACCAACTACTGGATCTCACTGTGACTATTTCTTAATTTGTAAAATGGGAAGAAGACCTGTCTTCTTGAACACTTATGAAGAGTCCCCCTCTGACTCCCAAGTGTTCATATTCAGCCCCTACATGGAAACAGAGTGGACACACAACCCCGTGGTTGTGTGATAGTGAAATTCAGCTGGAAGTGGTGGGGGCTGGGACTGGTAGATGGCTTCTCTCTTCCTAGATAAACTGATGGCTGCACTCCTAGAAGAAAAAGAAAGTATAAAATTCTCCTATCAGGGGAAGATTTTCATGAAGAAGTCACTCCAGCCAGTCTACTTATTCCTGGCAATGTGACCTTAACTGGGTCTTTTAAGGTAGGCTACAGAGGACCCTCCATCTTCCTGTCCACCTTAAATCCATTCATGTGTGTACCTGACCAACTGTCCACCAAGCACTAAGAGAGTTCACTAGGATGGGGGAAAGTAGATTGGGCCTCTCTGGGGCATAATCAGCAAGTGTTGGTGCTGGCAACCCCACTGGGCTTTTGTCACACACCTTTGCTGATCTAGGTTCCTATCAGGCCTGTCTCTGATCCTCTTCCCCCTCCCAATCCATTCTCCAAACAGCACCTAGAGGATGAGATTTCAAAAGCAGAACACTGAGTGTGTCATGTTCCTCCACAAACCATTCCAGTGCCCAACAAAGTCCCTGCCTGAAACTTTAACCTCAACTGCCACCTCTCCCATGTCAAAATGTATGCTTCAGCCACACCAAACTTCTTACAGCTTCCCCAAATATGCCCTGATCTTTCTATCTCATAGGTTATAGACACATGTAGCACCATTCCCCATCTCTTCCCCCTGGCTGGGTCTTGTTCTAAATCATATCTCAGTTCCTTCATCACTTCTTCCAGAAGACTTTTCAAGACAGGACTGCGTGTCCCTCCTTGAGGTTCCCACAAGCTCTTGAAAATCTCTGATGATAAAATCATCAAATTGTATCACCAGTGCCTGTTTACTTTCATTAAGTATTTGTTGAACGAATGAATCAATCCATGCATGACTCATAACTAGAGGGCTTAAGAAGGCAACTCAGGATCCTTCACATTTTGGTTTGCATAAATTGACATATAAAAATAATCATTCCCTTGGGTGAAATTGCTGCAAGTTCTCTTCCTGCCCTTTGTTGTATGACACATTGCCGTGAGTCATAAACCTGGGCCCCTAGAAAGCCGCCCTTTACCCTCCAGAGCCTCCATCTATCCCACTGTACTAAGACTCACCCTTCCTTACAGCCCCAT
Source organism: Equus caballus (assembly GCF_041296265.1). NCBI lineage: Eukaryota > Metazoa > Chordata > Mammalia > Perissodactyla > Equidae > Equus > Equus caballus. The sequence goes on from NC_091696.1 coordinate 13,657,202, forward strand.
CTCGTCAAGCCATGAAACAGCCCCATCTCACACCTGTCACAGGCTCACCCACCAACTGGTAGGTGGCACCTGGCCAGTGGGATGAGGCCTTCAGGGTCTGGTCTAGAAATGCTTGCTTTACCATGCTGGGATCCAGACTGGAGGAGAAAACTGCCTTGATGGTAACTGACATGGAGCCCAACCGAGAGACAGAGACCACAGGAACTCAGCCAGCACTCAACACCAGCAGTGTCTCCTGAGTTCCTGCTTTATACAGCCAAAGACCTAGGGGCAAGCAGTGGGGGATTATCTGGCTACCTTTTCCCCCAGGTTAGGGAAGAGATCCTGACCACAAAAGGAAGGCTTCCAGGAGTTGGGGCTAAAAGCAATAACAGTAACAGTAATGAACATCTATTGAGAACCAATAAGAAGGGATTTACACATTCCCTCACCATCACTCTTGGGGAAGGTGTTATTATAATTATCTCCATTGTAAAGACAAAGGAACTGTGCCATAGTGACATTCTTGTTCCTTAGACTGTATATCATGGGGCTAAACATGTGAGTCATAATATTGTAGGAAAAAGAAAGCACTTTGTCAATTCCTCCTGAATCATGAGTCCTCAGTCTTAAATATGTAATAATTGTTGATTCAAAAGACAGCATCACAATAAGATGAGATAAGCAGTTGGAGAAAGCTTTGACCTGACTTGTGGCTGATGGCAATTTAGGGATTGTGGAGCTGATTTTGCCATAGCAGATAAGTATCAACAGAAATGGATCTGTGACAAACAAAAAAGCAACTATGTAGACTATCATTTCATTCACAAAAGTGTCCCCACAGGCCAGCTTGAGTATTGGAGAGATGTCACAGAAGGAGTGGTTGATGATGTTAGAACCACAGAAGGGCAGACAGAAAATCTGAAACATTTGCCCTATCTGGAGTGGAACTCCAGTGACCCAGGAGCCAGTCACCATCTGGGCACAGATCTTGTAGTTCATGACTAAAGGATAATAACGCAGAAGTTTGCAAATGACCATGAGCCATATGGTCATAAGCCATCACAGCTAGGAAGAAGCACTCTGTGGCTCCTAACACAAGAATTCAGGTCATTTGTGTATCACAAGCAACTAAAGAAATTGTTCCTATTTGATTCCTAAGATTCATGAATATTCTGGGGAGAGTACCTGACACATAATACATTTTCAAAAAGGAAAAAAGTACCCAGAAAAAATACACGGGAGTCTGAAGAGTGGGGTCCAGTTTTGTTATTAGAAATATGGTGCCACTGCTTATCAGGATAAGCATATAGATGACTAAGAACCATCTAAATAGAAACCACTGGAGATGGGGAACATCAACAAAGTCCAAGAAAACAAATTCTATGAGTTTAATTAGATTTTCTTCTGGTGGTTTTTCCCGGTGTTTCATTTGTGGAAAGGAAAAATTTAGCACGTGCTTTTCACTTTGCCTTCGTTGACATTGCCTCTTCTCCAAATTGTATCAGGATATCCAGATTGGCGGTCATAATCACTGAAATTGTTTGTAGTTTAAGAATGTTAGTATTTATGCCTTTCCCACTGTCTCAGATTGGATTCTACGGGCTATCACTGTAAAAACTTCCCTGAAATTTCCTTTCGGGCTATTCCATCATACTTTCTGAATACAGCCCAGGATAAATATCTAGACCCTCCTCAGCACAGGCTCTGCAATATGGGCAACAGTGGCGATAGACCCAGAGCTTTGCTGCTTGATCTTCCCTTTAATTAACTACACTTGCTGACAATCCTATTGAACTTCTGTATGCATTTCCTCATTCAGTGGCTCTGTGTCATAAATTGTCTTGTCACATACATTTCAACTACCTATTTCAACCCTTTGTTCCTCTCTCATCACTTGACTATGTTGAGCGTAAATGTCTCTATTACCCAGTTCACATTATTAGACAGTTTTAAAAAATGAGAGACTTTTTATTGTGCACATGGGAATTAAACTATCTTTGGCTAGGATACTAAGTGGAAAACACGAGGGTTTTTTTTTTTTTTAAAGATTTTATTTTTTCCTTTTTCTCCCCAAAGCCCCCCGGTACATAGTTGTGTATTCTTCTTCGTTGTGGGTTCTTCTAGTTGTGGCATGTGGGACGCTGCCTCAGCGTGGTCTGATGAGCAGTGCCATGTCCGTGCCCAGGATCCGAACCAACGAAACACTGGGCCGCCTGCAGCGGAGCGCACGAACTTAACCACTCGGCGACGGGGCCAGCCCCAAGAGGGTTTTATTTAGAAAAATTATCTTGAGAACATTGATTCAGATAGAAACATTAAAAGGGGTTAAAAACAGGGGCAGCCTGGACTGTGTTCATTACCTGTGTCCAGGTGTGTGGGCAGAGGAGAGAAGATGTTGACTGCTTAGTTTTCCCCTGTGTCCTCTGAGCACCTCGACTGTCTTTGTTGGTCTTCAACAATAACTCTTCTGTAACTATTTCTAACCTCATTGTTCTTTGGCGATAAGGATGTTGAGACTGCCTAAAGGTGGATAATTTGACCAATTGCACATAGGTTTGTGATGGCAAGTCAGTGCCTTTTTTTAGGTTTGAATTATATTTCCATAATTTGTCATTTGTGTGATATTAAGCAATTGTTTAAATTTTCTGTTTCATTTCTTCATTTGTGAGAATTGAATGGGATCATATTGGTAAAATTATTACCTATCAATTTAAAGATGAGTACTTATTAGTTAGAATTATATAATTATGATTATGATATTACATTCTTTAAGTCTGTACTCTCTAGAGTTTGTCTAAGCTCTAAACACATTGTCTAAAAAATTGTATTAAAGTTATTGAATTACCTTGTTGGCAACCACTTTTTTCCATTCTTCCTATTCATCAGGATCAGACAGGAGAGAGGAGAGTGAGGCTTCTAGAGCATACGCTTTCAGAGGCACTCACTCATGCTCAGGGCTGGCCCTTCACTTGCACAATCCTGAAAATGCGTTTCTCCTTAGATATTGCACTTCAGGGGTCTCTTGGCTCACCACTAGTCTCAATCCTGTTTTATATCTCTGTCCTGGCAGTTTTAGACATTTTACACCAAAAATGCATCAGCTTAATGGTAGAGATAAGGAGCACAGTCCTCCTTAGATGGACAGAATTAATTTATGGCTTTATATGAGATGATAGGAAATATACATATTGATATTCGTCCCTGATTCCTGACACTGGGCTCCTAAATCCCTTGTAAATCCTTAAGTGATAAGGGCACCAGAACATCTTTTGTTCTAATGAGGCAACTTTGGGTGGGCTCCTGGATGGCTTGTGGATGGGGACTGGTCACCAGAAAGACCAAGTCATAATTAGAAACTTGAAATTTTCAACTCTGCTCTCCACTTCTCTAGAGAATGGGAGGGGATGGAAATGAAGTTAATAATTGGTCATGTATACTTGAAGAAACCTCAAAAAACCCCCAACAGTGTGGCATTCAAAGAGCTTCCAGGTGTTGCACAGATTCACATACCAGAAGGGTGACATACCCTAACTCCCCAGAGACAGAAGCTCCTTACTCCAGACCTTCCCAGACCTCACCCAATGTATCTCTTCATCTGGTTGTTCATCTTTATTCTTTATTGATGGATACATCAATAAACTAGTAAATGTAAGGAAGTGTTTCCCAGAGTTCTGTGAGCCCCTCTAGAAAATAATAGAATCCAAAGGAGAGGTGGCCCTGAGAAACTTTGATTTATATCCAAGTCAGACAGAAGTTATGGGTAACCTGGAGACCTACTACTTGCAAATGGCATCTGAAGTTGGGGGACATCTTGTGGGACTGAGCCCTTAACCTCTGGGGTCCGATGCCATCTCTAGGTCTAGATAAAACCCCACTCACATCTGGTGTCAGAAGTATGAGTGTGATAGTAGTGTGAGAGTAAAGGAGAAACACAGAAGAAAGACTGGATTCTTTTCCTTTACACTCTACCTCTTGCCAGGTGTGTGACCTCCCACAAGTTGCTTCATATTCCTGTGCCACAGTTTACTCAACTATGAAATGAGCCAGCAGTAGTTGCAACACTTCAGGTTGTTATGTGAACTAAATCATTTAATAAGTGTAAAACACTTGAACAAGCTCTGAAATTTATAAAATTCTATAAGTGCTATTTTTATTTTTAGAAAGATATTATTCTGAATTTTCAGTGTTCTACACAGCATGAAAAATATTCTTTAACTTTTCCTGTGTATCACATAAATAATGTGAGAATGGAGTGAATCTTAAAGCAATCCTCAAAGGTTATAAAAATCCCAAACAACTCAATGCTCAAGTTGCAAATTCTCCATGAAATCTCTGCCAATATTTGTTTTTAATTTTTTTTAAAGATTTTATTTTTTTCCTTTTTTCCCCCAAAGCCCCCCGGTACATAGTTGTATATTCTTTGTTGTGGGTTCTTCTAGTTGTGGCATGTGGGACGCTGCCTCAGTGTGGCTTGATGAGCAGTGCCATGTCCGCGCCCAGGATTCGAACCAACGAAACACTGGGCCGCCTGCAGCGAGCACGCGAACTTAACCACTCGGCCACAGGGCCAGCCCCTCTCTGCCAATATTTTTGTTTCTACTATTCCCTCTACTCTGTGGACTCTGACACCTACAATCATGCATCACTGTTCAGGTTGACTGTTTCCGTGTGGCTAAGTACTATCACAGACCCTTTCCTTCACTGATGCTAAATGTTCCAAGAGGCCTGAACTGTGAAGATCTTCCAACTTAGTTTCAATACAGATCCTACAAAATGGCTGTGTACCTAATATGGATGCCCAGTTTGATTCTGAAATGAACTAAAGTAACAGAGTAGATTTAATTGAAATCATCACGTTTAAAAGGGAGGAAAAAATAATACATAAGAGAACAAAAAATTCAATCTTTCTGTATCACTTTTTTTGTCTTAAAGATTGGCACCTGAGCTAACAACTGTTGCCAATCTTTTTTTTTCTTTTCTGCTTTTTCTCCCCAAGTCCCCCCCGGAACATAGTTGTATATGTTAGTTGCAGGTCCTTCTAGTTGTGGCATGTAGGACGCCACCTCAATGTGGCCTAACTAGCAGTGCTGTGTCTGCGCCCAGGATCCGAACCAGCGAAATCCTGGGCTGCTGCAGCAGAACACGAGAGCTTAACCACTCGGCCAGGGGGCAGGCTCCTGTGTATCACTTTTTTTTTAAATTAAGGTTATGTAAGTTAACACCCTTGTGAAATTACAGTTGTGCATCATTATTAGTCATGTTGTAGGTACAGCACTTCACCCCTAGTGCCCTCCCCCCACGCCCCTTTCCCCTGGTAACCACGGATCAGTTCTCTTTGTCCATATGTTAACTACTACCTATGAGTGGAGTCATACAGAGTTCGTCTTTCTCTGTCTGGCTTATTTCACTCAACGTAATACCCTCAAGGTCTATCCATGTTGTTGTGAATGGGACGACTTTGTCCTTTTTTATGGCTGAGGAGTATTCCATTGTATATATATACCACATCTTCTTTATCCAATCATCTGTTGCTGGACACTTAGGTTGGTTCCCCGACTTGGCTATTGTGAATAATGCTGCGATGAACATAGGGGTGCATGGAACTTTTGGAATTGCTGATTTCAGGTTCTTAGGATAGATACCCAGTAGTGGGATGGCTGGGTCATAAAGTATTTCTGTTCTTAACTTTTTGAGGAATCTCCATACTGTTTTCCATAGTGACTGCACCAGTTTGCATTCCCACCAACAGTGTATGAGGGTTCCCTTTTCTCCACAGCCTCTCCAACATTTGTCACTCTTGGTTTTGGATATTTTTGCCGTTCTAACAGGTGTAAGGTGATACCATAGTGTAGTTTTGATTTGCATTTCCCTGATGATTAGTGATGATGAGCATCTTTTCATGTGTCTATTGACCATCTGTATATCTTCTTTGGAGAAATGTCTGTTCATGTCCCCTGCCCATTTTGTAATTGGGTTGTTTGATTTTTTATTGTTGAGTTGTGTGAGTTCTTTGTATATTATGGAGATTAACCCTTTGTCAGATAAATAACTTGTGAATATTTTTTTCCCAATTAGTGGGCTGTTTTTTTGTTTCCATCCTGTTTTCCCTTGCCTTGAAGAAGCTCTAAATTTAGTCTGATGAAGTCCCATTTGTTTATTCTTTCTATTGTTTCCCTCATGTGAGGGGTTATGGTGTCCAAAAAGATTCTTTTGAAGGTGATGTCAAAGAGTGTACTGCTGGTATTCTCTTCTAGAAGACTTATTGTTTCAGGTCTAATCTTTAGGTCTTCGATCCATTTTGAGTTTATTTTAGTAAATGGTGAAAAAGAATGGTTGATTTTCATTCTTTTACATGTGGCTGTCCAGTTTTCCCAGCACCATTTGTTGAAGAGACATTCTTTCCTCCATTGTAGGCCCTCAGCTCCTTTGTCAAAGATTAGCTGTGCATAGATGTGTGGTTTTATTTCTAGCCTTTCAATTCTGTTCCATTGATCGGTGCACCTGTTTTTGTACCAGTACCATGCTGTTTTGATTACTGTAGCTTTGTAGTATGTTTCAAAGTCAGGGATTGTGATGTCTCCAGCTTTGTTCTTCTTTCTCAGGATTGCTTTAGCAATTCGGGGTCTTTTGTTGCCCCATATGAATTTTAGGATTCTTTGTTCAATTTCTGTAAAGAATGCCATTGGAATTCTGATTGGGATAGCGTTGAATCTGTAGATTGCTTTAGGTAGTATGGACATTTTAACTATGTTTATTCTTCCAATCCATGTGCATGGAATGTCTTTCCATCTCTTTATGTCGTCGTCAATTTCTTTCAAGAAGGTCTTGTGGTTTTCGTTGTATAGATCTTTCACTTCCTTGGTTAAATTTATCCCCAGGTATTTTATTCTTTTTGTTGGGATCGTGAATGGGATTGAGTTCTTGAGATCTTTTTCTGTTAGTTCATTGTTAGCATATAGAAATGCTACTGATTTATGTATGTTGATTTTATACCCTGCAACTTTGCTGTAGTTGTTGATTGTTTCTAATAGTTTTTCTATGGATTCTTTGGGGGTTTTCTATATATAAGATCATATCATCTGCAAACAGTGAGAGTTTTACTTCTTTGTTGCCTATTTGGATTCCTTTTATTTCTTTTTCCTGCCAAATTGCTGTGGCCAAAACCTCCAGGACTATGTTGAATAAGAGTGGTGAAAGTGGGCACGCTTGTCTTGTTCCTGTTCTCAGAGGGATGGGTTTCAGTTTTTGTCCATTGAGTATGATGTTGGCTGTGGGTTTGTCATATATGGCCTTTATTATGTTGAGGTACTTTCCTTTTATACCTATTTTATTGAGGGTTTTTATCATAAATGGATGTTGGATCTTGTTGAATGCTTTCTCTGCATCTATTGAGATGATCATGTGGTTTTTATTTCTCATTTTGTTAATGTAGTGAATCGCGTTGATTGACTTGCGGATGTTGAAACATCCCTGTGACCCTGGTGTAAATCCCACTTGATCATGGTGTATAATCTTTTTGATGTGTTGCTGTATTCGGTTTCTCAAAATTTTGTTGAGGATTTTTACATCTATGTTCATCAGTGATATTGGCCTGTAGTTTTCCTTCTTTGTGTTGTCCTTGTTAGGTTTTGGGATCAGGGTGATGTTGGCTTCATAGAATGTATTATAGAGTACTCCATCTTCCTCTATTTTCTGGAACAGTTTGAGAAGGATAGGTATTAAATCTTCTTTGAATGTTTGGTAGAATTCTCCAGAGAAGCCGTCTAGTCCTGGACTCTTATTTTTGGGGAGGTTTTTTATTACTGTTTCTATTTCTTTACTTGTGATTGGTCTATTCAGATTCTCTATTTCTTCCTGATTCAGTTTGGGTAGGTTGTATGAGTCTAGGAATTTATCCATTTCTTCTAGGTTGTTCAATTTGTTGGCATATAGTTTTTCATAGTATTCTCTTATGATCCTTTGTATTTCTTTGGTATCCGTTGTGATTTCTCCTCTCTCATTTCTAATTTTATTTATTTGAGACTTCTCTCTTTCTTTTTAGTGAGTCTGGCTAAGAGTTTGTCAATTTTGTTAATTTTTTCGAAGAACCAACTCTTTGTTTCATTGATCCTTTCTACTGTCTTTTTTGTTTCAATATCATTTATTTCTGCTCTAATTTTTATTATTTCCCTCCTTCTACTGACTTTGGGTTTTGTTTGTTCTTCTTTTTCTAATTCCGTTAGGTGTCATTTGAGGTTGCTTATGTAAGATTTTTCTTATTGAGGTGAGCCTGTATTGCAATGAATTTCCCTCTTAGGACTGCCTTTGCTGCATCCCAAATAATTTGATATGGTGTGTTTTCATTTTCATTCATCTCCAGATAATATTTGGTTTCTTCTTTAATTTCTTCAATAATCCATTGTTTGTTCAGTAGCATGTTGTTTAGTCTCCACATTTTTCCCCTTTCCCAGCTTTATTCTTATAGTTGATTTCTAGTTTCATAACATTGTGATCAGAAAAGATGCTTGATATTATTTCAACCCTCTTGAACTTATTGATGCTTGCTTTGTTTCCCATGATATGGTCTATCCTTGAGAATGTTGCATGCGCGCTTGAGAAGAATGTTTTTGGATGAAGTGTCCTATGTATATCTATTAGGTCCCTCTGATCTAATTTTTCATTTAATTGTATAATTTCCTTGTTGATTTTCTGTCTGGATGATCTGTCCATTGGTGTTAATGGGGTGTTGAGGTCCCCTACTATTATTGTATTGTTGTTGATGTCTCCTTTTAGTTTTGTTAATAGTTTCCTTATGAATTTTGGTGCTCCTGTGTTAAGTGCGTATATATTTATAAGTGTTATGTCATCTTGGTGGAGCGTCCCTTTTATCATTATATACTGCCCCTCTTTGTCTTTCTTTATCTGTTTTGCTTTGAAGTCTACTTTGTCTGATATAAGTATGGCAACACCTGCTTTCTTTTGTTCATTATTAGCTTGGACTATTGTCTTCCATCCCTTCACTTTGAATCTGTGGTTTCTTTGGGGCTGAGGTGCGTTTCCTGGAGGCAGCATGTTGTTGGGTCTTGCTCTTTGATCCATCCTGCCACTCTGTGCCTTTTGATTGGAGAGTTCAATCCATTCACGTTTAGAGTGATTATTGAAACGTGGGGGCCTACTGTTGCCATTTTATCACTTGTTTTCCGGTTCTTTTGCATTTTGTCCTGATGGAGAGCTGTTACTTTGTGTTATTGTCCTTCTGCTTATCTCCTTTGTTCTGGATTTTGTAACCCCTTTCCTTTTTTTTGATTTTTCAGGAATGAGGTTCTTCCTGAGCATTTCTTGAAGAGGAGGTTTTGTGGCGATGAACTCCCTTAACTTTTATCTGGGAAAGTTTTTATTTCTCCATCATATTTGAAGGATATTTTCACTGTGTAGAGTATTCTTAGCTGCAGGTTTTTGTCCTTCAGAGTTTTGAATATTTCATTCCAATCTCTTCTAGCCTGTAAGGTCTCTCCCGAGAAATGTGCTGATAGCCTTATGGGGTTTCCTTTGTAGGTTATTTTCTTCTGCCTGGCTGCCCTTAGTATTTTCTCTTTGTCATTGACTTTTGCTAGTTTCACTACTATATGCCTTGGGGTTGGTCTTCTTGCATTAATAAAGTTTGGAGATCTATTGCCTTGTGTCACATGAAGTTCCATCTCTCTTCCCAAGTTTGGAAAGTTCTCAGCCATTATTTCTTTGAACAGGCCTTCTGCCCCCTTCTCCTTCTCTTCTCCCTCTGGTATACCTATAATCCTTATGTTCCATCTCCTAATTGAGTTGAATAATTCTCGGAGAGTTTCTTCATTTCTTTTTAGTCTTAGTTTTCCCTCCTCCTCTGCCTGCAGCATTTCTATATTCCTATCCTCCAAGTTGTTAATTCTGTCCTCCATATTATTGACCCTACTGTTCAGAGAGTCCAGATTTTTCTTAATCTCCTCCATTGTGTTCTTCATCCTCAGCATTTCTAATTGGTTCTTCTTTATAGTGTCAAGCTCTTTTGTGACATAGCTCCTGAACTCATTGAGTTGTCTACTTGAATTCTCTTTTAACTCGTTGAGTTTTTTAATAATGGCAGTTTTGAAATCGCCATTTAGGTTATAGATTTCATTGTCTTTGGGATTGTTCTCTGGGTGGTTATCATGTTCCTTCTGTTCTGGAGATTTAATGTATTTTTTCATACTGCTTGATGGCGTGGATTTGTGCCTCCGCATAGAGATAGAGTTTAGTCGCTGCTTCCACTTGTTGCGAGTGGTGTGTGTGTGTGGGGGCAACTGTTTAGACTGCACCAACCAGGAATCCTGTCAGCTGTTACTGACTGGACCTGGACCCCTCCTTGTAGTCACAGTGGTCCTGTGGGGTCCCTTGTCGGTTGTGGGGGCAATCACAAGGGGGCCTCAGGCTGCTGGTGTCTACTGTTGCAGCCCACTTAGACGCTCTCCCTCCTTTTTCTCTGCAGTGGTGTTGTGGGCTTTCCCAGCAGCCAGGAGCAGGATCACCTATAATCACCACTTTGTCCCTAACAGAGCCCACAAGATCACACTTGTCCACTATAGGTCCCAGCAGAGCTATGGGTATCTTCTGCAATCTGTTGTTAGCTCACCTAGCTGTGCTACTTTTGCCCCAGGGCTTTCCCGCCTTGTGATTGCCAGTTGGGACCTCTCCACTAGTGCTGTGCAGAGGCTTTTGCTGAGGCTGCTGTAGGAACCTGGAGTTCCCCCCTGGGCTACATAGCTGTTTCACTGGAGCTCCACTCTGCCCTACTCCACTCTCACAGGATCTCTGGGAGCCCCTTGCCTCGTCTGGGACATGGCCAGAGTCTGTGGGCCTGGCAGTGGCTAGTAAGCTGCTGCCTTGTGGGGAATTCTGCCCTAGGGAGCTTCCTGGTGTTCCGAATGCTGGGTGGGGCCTCCCTGCCAGTGGCGAGCAGAGGCCCTCCCTGCTGGGGGGGTGCAGGACCCTGGAGCAACCCCCCGGGCCGCAGAGCTGGGTGTTGGAGCTCCACCCAGTCCCCAAGCACATCCACAGGATGTCCAGGCACCCCCTGCACTGACCCGTGTGCCGGAGACCGTGAGCCCAGCAGCAGCTTGCAGTCTGGTGGCATGCCAGGGAGTCCACCCGCAGGGAGCTTCCCTTTGTCCTGGATTCTGGGCGTGGCCTCCCTGCTAATGGAGAGCAGAGGCTTTCCCTGCCAGGGAGGTGCGGGACCCCGGAGCCTTCCCCCGCGCCACAGAGCCAGGCACGGGAGCTCCAACTGTGTCCCCAAGCACATCTATGGGAAGTCCCGGCACCCCCTGCACTGACCCATGTGCTGGAGACCATGAGCCCAGCAGCAGCTTGTGGTCTGGTGGTGTGCCGGGGAAACTGCCCGCCAGGAGCTTCCTTTTGTTCTGGATTCTGGGTGGGGCCTCCCTGCTAATGGCGAGCAGATGCCTTCCCTGTCAGTGGGTGCAGGACCCTGGGGATTCCCCCTGGGCTTAGGTGTAATCGTGGGTGGCTTGGGTAGGGCTGTTGTCACCTGTTTCCACTGTCGCTCCACTGGTGAGTGCACACTCCCGCCCTTGGTGTGTGGCAATGCTATGGGGGAGTCCACTGGAAGAGAGCCTCCTGAAGGAACTAGGCTGTCTGGGGGTCAGGGATCAGGGTTTGGAGAGTTTTCACCTATTTCCACCTCCTCCTGGGGGGGAAGTCTGTCCGCCTTCCAATGTGTAGTAGCACGAGACTCTTAGGTGTCTTGAGATGCTATCTGGATATCCTTTGTTAATCAGTGAATGTCCAATTAATTTGGATTCGATGGGGGAGAGACAAAGAAGACCCCTCCGCCATCTTGGTCCCACCCCCCTCCCCTGTGTATCACTTTAAAGAATGGCCACATTTAATGTAAATAATTTCACTCAATTAAATAAAATGATGTCCAGTGCTAAAATAAAATATAGTTTATAATTGCAAAAACTAACTTTTAGTGATTAAATTATCAATATGTAACATGAAATACACAAGATTTGAGTATTTTTTCTCAACCAAAAAACTAAGTAGAAAGAGCAAATATTTACTCTGTGTGCTGTTTTGAAATTATCTATACTACTCTTCTTTCTTTTAAATATTTAATTACTTAATCTAGGGAAATAAAACCATGTTCTAATAGTTCTATTTTAAATTCAAGCATCTGTTACCTGGAAAACTCCACATGGTTAAGAGAAAGTGTAACAATATTGGAAATCAGATATTAGTCGCTGTCAATAGCTCTACTTTACCTAAGCTGCAGCTGTGTTTGTATATTTCATATAAATTAACTACTTAATCCCTAAAATTTATTCTAAAACCAATATTGAACTGAAAACTCACTTTCATTATTTTATTATTCTTTAACTTTATATTTATTTTTCTTTTAATAAATGTTCTTGGGATTTCCTAAAGATTGCAATTTTATTAACTAGATTGTTTTATTTTGTCTCATTAAAATATCAAGACTAAAATGAATAAATATGGTGCTTATTTATTATCAAGCCTTGACTCAAAATGAAGCTTTCCTCTATTATTTACTATGTTATGTTAGTGAAGTTTTGAATATTTCAGTGATTTAATATCATTGTTTAATATCATTATTTAACTGTAAATTATATTTAATAGAATCAGAAAAATATAGAAGCTGCTTTAATAAAAGAATATCTTTGCTACTGTATAAAATATATTAAACCCTAATTTTAAATTTAAAAATTTTATGAACTAAAGTTTAATGTCAATGTAAATTAGTTTGTATTTAGCTTTCTTAGTTTGGATGATGCTGATTCTTTCTCACCGCAGGTTTAAATGTTTAATTAAATATTTAAATTACTTCAGGTGAAACTACTTTTCACTAAAGATATTTGAGCCACCTTTAAAATATTCTCTTCTTTCTAAAGATAAAGTGTTTTGAAGGATGCCCATTCATAGAAGGTTTCATTTATTTATGCACAACAGTTCAAGAGTATCTCTATTATTGGATTACAATTATTTTTGTTGATTATTTTTTTGTCTGTTTGGAAAAAAGGGCAATTGATTTGATTGATTTGGTTTCAGGCTACAAGAGAAGCATGACACTAAAAGAATAAAGAGTATAAAGTTTTGTTTTCATTATAAGCATGAAATGTTCATTGAAGAAAATTTAGACAAGCAAGGGAACACTAAGACACTAAGAACACTAAGACAACAAAGCTCTCTCCCATGTGTGAACATTTTGATATATTCCCTTCCATATTTTCTCAGCATAGTTTTGTTTGATTTAAATCCTATGCCCTACAGAAAAATTTGTGAATTGTCAGCTACATGAATCATTATAAAGCACACATCCCTGCAGCTAATGCTCAAATCAGCGGTAGAATAACATGGAGGACACAGATGCCCCATTCGCTGCTCTTTCCAGTAAAAGTCATTTAATCAGTAAGCAGCCTTAAACGTTGCCTTTTAACCTTATCTAAAAGGACACGTGCAAAACATATGGCTTGTTTTGCTCAACAGTATGCTTTATTCACATTGTATGTAATTGTGTTTTGCTCATTTTGATCACTCTCTGCTTTTCTTTTGCACGAAATTATCACATTCATTTACAATCCTAAGAAGATAACTGTTTGCCATTATGTATGATGCTAAGATGAATATTCCTGGAGGTGTACTTGGACACATTGCACGTGCATGGAGTTTTGCCAGGTACATACCTAGGAGTGAATTCTCTAGGTGAGGGCAGGTTGTTTTCTAAAGTGGGATGCATTTTGCATACCAACATGGAATGAGAGTTCCCATGCCTCCATACCTTTCACATACTTTCTGTGGTCAGTCTTTTTAAATTTTCATCATTCTGAAGGGTGTATCATGGATCTCATTTGGTTACCATTTAAATTTTTCTGGTTACTAATGAGTTATTTTGTTTTTTTTCTGGCCATCTGGATTATGGTCTTTATAAAGTTCCTGTTCATGTCTCCTGTCAATTTTTCTTCTGGGTTTCCTATGTTTTGGATTTGGAGCACATATTAATATTTGGTGTATGTAAGTCCTTTATGTTGAAATTTTCACTTGGAATGGCTTCTTTGATGATGAGCACTTCTTGATCCATGTAGTTCTACTTATCAATGTTTCCCATTGTGGCTAATAATTTATTAAATTTTTTATTTCAAGATTATGAAGATAATATATATTATCTTTTAAAGCATTCTTATATTGCACTTCATATTTAAGTTTAGAAACTACTTGGAATTATTTTTTTTCTAAAATGATGTTAAGGTCTCTTTTCTATACATTTACTACTAATTAGTGCAATTTATGAAAAGATAATCTTTTCTACAATATTCTGCAATACCATCTTTTACATATTCTACTGTGCACATGTGCTAGGTCTGTGTTGGGCTCTCTATTATGTGTCACTGGTCTCTTGTTGATTGTTGGATTAAATCTCACTGTGTGAATTCTGCAGTATTATAGTAAGTCCTGATGTCCAGTAGAGTCGATCCTTTCACTTTATTCCTCTTTGAGTGATTTGGCTATGATCAGCTATTTTCATTTACACAACAATTTTAGAATCAGTCTAAGTTACACATACACTGCCCCTGCCCCCCAACACACACAGTTGGGATTTTGTTCTATTTCATTGAATTTGTGATTCATGTTGGGGAAAAATTGATGTCTTTTCAATATTGAGTATTCCAAAACATGAACATCTTATAACAATTCATTTACTTACTTATTTTAAACTTCCCTCAAATTATTTTATAGTTTACTGGATAGACTTCCTGTAAATTTTTATTAGAATTACTGTTAATTATTTCACATATTTGGTCCCATTAACATAGTATGTATTCTTTTTTCTTCCACAGCTATCTGATGACTCCAAAATAGAAGTTTTACAATTCATCCAAATTTATTTTTCTGGTTTCAGTAGAAAGACTGGCTTGCTATGACCCAGTGCATCTTAACAAGAAATGGAACTTGCCTCTTTATTTGTTTTAAATTATATGTGGCTTGTTTTTAAGTATGCCCATTCATAGAAGATTTCATTCATTTATCCACAACACTTCAGTAGTATCACCAGTGTTGGATCATGTTTTTTTTTGGTCAATTATTTGTTTGTTTTGAAGGAAAGGGCAATTGATGTGACTGATTTGGTTTTGGGCTAAAATAGACACATAGCTTTAAAAGAATAAAGAGGATTAGGTTTTTGTTTTCATTTTAAGCATGAAATGTTCATTAAGGAAAATTTAGACAAGAGAGGGAAAACTAAAACAACAAAAATCTATCATATGTGAACATTTTGATGTATTTCTTTCCATCCCCTTGAGGCCAGAGTGGTGGTGGCCTCGGGGCCCTGAAGAGACTTGGGTCTGGAGCTGGAGCACCAGGCGGGGAGACTCAGAGACCGTCAGTGGGCCATCCAGTACCTCACCTGCCCCCAATGGGACTTTGCCCTCATCCATACCTGCAGTCACACAGCTCTGGGTGTCCAGTTGCGTGGTCAAACTGGATGTTCCTGTCTTGGAGTCTGGTGCACCTGCTAGAGTCTGACTTGCCAGGGCCAGTTGCAAAACATCCTTCTGCCACTTGTACCACAACACATTGGAGGGAGAAACAACAGCATGCTGCTCTCAGCCATGCACTAGGGTGCTGGTGAACCTCAGGAAGGAGGAACTGTACTGACGTCTCCAGGACTGAGGCTATGTCCTCCTGCAGGAGGAACCAGGGCAGCAGGGCCTTCAGGGCTCACAATTCACTAAAATCAGGTCCTGTGCTCCCTTTCACTGAATACATTCCACTGGAGGACCAGGACCCTTGGCCACTGCAGAGGCCTTGACCAGCTTGAGCCCTGGCTGTGGTCCCCAAAGGACTGGGCACCAGCCAGGAAACAGCTGCTGCTGCATTCCCCGGGTCAGGGACTTGGGGAACACCAGCATCAGGCTCAGAACTGCAGGATGCCATGAGTGCACAGCTGCAAGAAGCAGCAACCTCTTTTTCCTTTTTTTTTTAGCATTCAAATTCCATGACCAGCATTCCCTAACTCCTAATTTAAAATCTCTGGGTATAAGGCTCAGATATCTATGTATCTTTCACAATTTTTTGAAAATTTCTTTAGGTACATTACCGGGTACTAATCTACAGATTAGTACATGGGATCTCCAAGAAAAAGCAAGACCAAACAAGTCAAAAAGCCTGACCTTTATCTACTCCAGAACTCTAATATTTAACATTCTATTACATAAAATATTACAGTTACTGTCCCGTCTCTCCTGTCAATAGTTCCTATTCACTTCTTCACATCTTGTCTCCCCTATTGAACTCTCAGTGAGCTTAAAGATATCTCTCACAACACAGAAGTGTAGCACTTTAAAAGTTATAGCAATCTTTATTAGATGATTATGAATTCTATCATAGGTTGAGCTTTCATATTATTTCATTAGGCACATGTTTGCAAGCTTTTGAGAAAAGTAAATAGGGTCATTTTCCCAGGAAGAGGACACTAGACTTCAGATAGTGAAGTCATCAACCCAATGGCACAAAGGTATTTAATATCAGAGCTAGGACTCTGTCCTCTATCATTAGATTTCTTTTCCAGGCCTATGTATGTTCTTTTATCATTGAGGCATCATTTTATACCAGAGGCCAAAGTACATCATGTAATCATTTCTTATCATGTATTTGCTTTCTCCAGAACCATTCACTTGTTTACTGTGGAAAAAACTAAAATCATCTTGTTGCTTGTCTGTCCCAGAAGATAATTAGTGTGTTTTCTCCATAGAGCATCCCTATGGATTTCAAGAAGAGCTTGAGAGATGGTATAAGGGTCAAAATTCTCAAGATTCATAGCACACATTAATTGAGTGAGCAGTTCATTTCCACAGGTAAAGTGAAAGTTTTTCATCACTTACAAAATATTTTAGAAGCTATAACCTTAAATGTAAAACTACATTCTATGTTTTAATATTTGAATCTGAGATAGAAATTTCTAGTTAGCTCAGAATTGAATTAAAAATTGAGGGGTCAGCCCTCCCCACCACTGATCACCCCAGTGCCACAGCACAGCAACTTGGAGCTGTCTCTTTGGTATGCAGTGGGCTCAGAGTATGCAGCTCTTGACCCCCACCTAGTGGCAAAAGGAGGAAGTGGCAATCAAATACTACCACAATGCAGAAGCACAAATCTAGACTGTCTATCAGTATGAAAATTTATATTAACTATCCAGGCCAGAAGGAAAATAACAAGTATCCAGAAATCAATCGTGAAGACACAGAAATCTATAACCTAAATGAAAGAGAATTCAAAATAGCTATCATTAAAAAACTCAATGAGTTAAAAGAGAATACAGATAGTTCAATGAGTTCAGGAGCTACTTCACAAAAGAGATTGAAAGTATAAGAAGAACCAATCAGAAATATTGGAAATGAAAAACACAATGGATAAGATAAAGTAGAATATAGATTCCCTCAATGGTAGAGCAGATATCATTAAGGAACAAATCAGCATGTTCAAGGATAGAAATTTATAAATGCTTCAGATGGAGAAGGAGAAAGAACTAAGATTAAAAAGAAATGAAGAAAGTCCCTGGGAATTATCCAACTCCATTAAGAAATGCAGAGGGAGAAGAGGAGAATGGAGCAAAAAGCTTGTTCAAAGAAATAATAGCAGAGAACTTCCCAAACCTAGGGAAGGAGATGGAAATCCACATGAAGGAAGCCACCAGATCTCCTAACTTTGTCAATGCAAAAAGACCTATGCAAGACATATAGTAGTGAAGCTGGCAAAAGTCAATGACAAAGGAACAATACCAAGGGCAGCAAGGCAGAAGAAAATAATTTATAAAGGAACCCCTATAAGGCTTTCAGATTTCTCAGCAGAAACCTTACAGGCTAGGAGAGAGTGGAATGATGTATCCAAATCTTTGAAAGACAAAACATTTCATCCAATAATACTCTATCCAGCAAAAATATCCTTCAGATATGATGGAGAAATAAAAATGTTCCTAGGTAAACAAAAGCTAAGGGAGTTCATCGCCACAAGACCACCCCTACAAGAAATCCTCAAGAAGGCCCTCATACCTAAAAAAAAAAAAAAGAATACAGTGGTTACAAAGCCCTGAATAAGGCTTTGTAATTGAACAATAAATGTGTAGACAAAATCAGAAAATTGGAGCTACCCAGCAGAACAAATACTCATATAGGTTACTCAAATACGTTACTCAAATACTCAAATAGGTTAACAAATACTCATGTAAAACATTAGAGATAAAGGAAGGAAAATATCAAAAACAAAGATAATCTTGTCATTTTAACCACAAACTCACAACACAAGATAGAATAAGATGTGACAAAAACAACATAGGAAGAAAAGGAGAAAGGGACTGAATTGGCTTAGTCTAAGGAAATGTGAGGTCATCAGAAAATGGACTATCTCATCTATGAGATTTTGCATACAAACCTCAGGGTAACCACTAAACAAAAAGTAGATCAGGGTCACAGATGATAAATAAGGAGAAAACTAAGAAATCCAGCATAAAAACTACCTAACCAAATTGGTAGTCTGAAATATATGGGACAAGAAACAAAGGAAATGCAGAAGAACTGGAAAACAAACAAAAAATTGGCAGCATTAAACACTCATATATCAATAATCACTCTAAATGTTAATGAATCGAGCTCTCCAATAAAAAGATATAGAGTGGTGAGATGCATTAAAGAACAACACCCAACAACATGCTGCCTCCAGGAAACACATCTCAGCTCTAACAACAAACACAGGCTTGGAATGAAGGGATGGAAGATGATACTCCAAGGTAATGGCAAACAAAAGAAAGTAGGTGTTGTAATACTTATATCAGACAAAGTAGACTTCAAGACAAGACAGGTAAAGAGAGAGAAAGTGGAACACTATATAGTGATCAAAGTGACACCCCATCAAGAAGACATGACACTTATAAATATCTATGCACCAACACAGGAGCACCAAAGTACATAAAGCAATTATTAACAAACCTAAAAGGAGATATTAACAACAACACAATAATAGTAGGGGACCTCAACACTCCACTCACATAAATGGATAGATCATCCAGACAAAAAGTCAACAAGGAAAAAGCAGAACTAAATGAAAAGCTAGATCAGATGGACTTAATAGATCTATATAGAGCACTCCATCCAAAAACAGCAGAATACACATTCTTCTCAAGTGCACATGGAACATTCTCAAGGATAGACCATACATTCAAAACAAGGCAAGCCTCAATAAATTTAAGAAGATTAAAATAATACCAAGCATCATCATAGCACCACAATGCTATGAAACTAGAAATTAACTACAAGAAAAAAGCTGAGAAAGGGATAAAGATGTGGAGATCAAACAACATGATACTGAACAACCAAAGGATTATTGAAGAAATTAAAGGAGAGGTAAAAAAATATCTGAGGACAAATGAAAATGAAAACATTCCTTATCAACTCATATGAGATGCAGCAAAAGCTGTCCTAAGAGGGAAATTCATTGCAATACAGGCCAACCTTGACAAGCAAGAAAAATCTCAAATAAGCCATCTCAAACTACACCTAACTGAATTAGAAAAAGAAGAACAATAAAGCCCAAAGTCAGAAGAAGGAGGGAAATAATAAAAATAAGAGCAGAAATAAATGCAATTGAAACAAAAACAATAGTAGAAAGGATCAATGCAACAAAGAGCTGGTTCTTTGAGAAGATAAACAAAATTGACAGAACCCTAGCCAGACTTACAAAGAAAAAGAGAGAGAAATCTCAGAAAAATAAAATTAGAGATGAAAGAGGAGAAATTACAATGGATACAACAGAAATATAAATAAAAGAATACTACGAAAAGCTATGCCAACAAATTGGACAATCTAGAAGAAATGCATAAATTCTTAGACTCTTACAACCTCCTAAAATTGAATCAAGAAGAAATAGATAATCTGAATTGATCAATCAAAAGTAAAGAGATTGAAACAGTAATGAAAAACATCCCCCCAAAACAAAAGCCCAGGACAAGACAGCTTCCCTGGTGAATTTTACCAAACATTCAGAGAACTTAATACCTATCCTTCTCAAATTATTCCCCAAAATTAGGGAAGATGGAACACTCCTTAACACATTCTATGAAGCCAACATCACCCTGATACTAAAGCCTGACAAGGGCAATACAAAAAAGAAAAACTACAAGACAGTATTGCTGATGAACATGGATGCAAAAATTCTCAACCAAATTATTGGAAACTCGAATACAGCAATACATCAAAAAGGTCATATGCCATGATCAAGTGGGATTTATACTAGGAATGTGGGGATGGTTCAACATCAGCAAATCAATCAATGTGATATACTACATAACAAAATGAGGGATAAAAATGATATGATCATCTCAATAGATGCAGAGAATGCAGTTGACGAGATCCAACAGCCATTTATGATAAAAACTCTTAACAAAATTGAGATAGAAGGAAATTGCCTCAAAATAGTAAAGGCCAAACATGAGAAGCCCACAGCCAATGTCATACTCAACAGGGAAAAACTGAAAGCCATCCCTCTGAGATCAGGAACAAGACAAGGGTGCCCACTCTTACCACTCTTATTCAATATTGTACTGGAGGTTTTTGCCAGAGCAATTAGGCAAGAAAAAGGAATCCAAATAAGAGATGAATAAGTGAAACTCTTACTGTTTGCAGATGACATGATTTTATATAGAGGGGACCCTAAAGAATCCATTGGAAAACTATTAGAACTAGTCAACAACTACGGTAAAGTTGTGGGGTACAAAATCAACTTACAAAAATCAGTTGCATTTCTATACTCCAATAACAAACTAACCGAAAGAGAACTCAAGAATACAATTCCATTTACAATTGCAACAAAAAGAATAAAATGTTGGGGAATAAATTTAACCAAGGAGGTGAAAGACCTATACAATGAAAACTATAAGACATTATTGAAAGAAATTGATGATGACATAAAGAAATGGAAAGATATTCCATGCATATGGATCAGAAGAATAAACATAGTTAAAATGTCCGCACTACCCAAAGCAACCTACAGATTCAATGCAATCCCAATCAGAATCCCAATGATATTCTGCACAGAAATAGAACAAAGAATCCTAAAATTCATTTGGGGCAACAAAAGACCCTGGATAGCTAAAGCAATCCTGAGAGAAAAGAACAAAGCTGGAGGCATCACAATCCCTGACTTCAAAACGTAGTATAAAGCTATAGTAATCAAAACAGCACGGTAATGGTACAGAAATAGGTGCATAGATCAATGGAACAGACTTGGAAGCCCAGAAATAAAACCACACACCTATGGACAGCTAATTTTTGACAAAGGGGCTAAGAGCATACAATGGAAAAAACATAATCTCTTCAATAAAAGGTGTTGGGGAAACTGGATAGCTACATGCAAAAGAATGAAAGTAGATCACTATCTTATGTTATACACAAAAATTAATTCAAAATTGATCAAAGACTTGAAACCATAAAATTGCTGGAATAAAATATAGGTAGGACACTCTTTGACGTTGATCTTAAAAAGGTCTTATTGATTACTATGTTTTCTCAGACAAGAGAGATTAAAGAAAAAATAAATAAGTAAGAATTCATCAGACTAAGGAGTTTCTGCAAGGCAAAGGGAACCAGGGTCAAAACAAAAAGACAACCCACCAACTGGGAGAAAATAATTTGCAAATCCTATATCCAAAAGGGATTAATCTCCCTTATATATAAAGAACTCACACAACTCAACAACAAAAAGACAAAAAACCCGATCAAAAAATGGGCAGAGGATAAGAACAGACATTTCTCCAAAGAAGATATACGGATGGCCAATAGGCACATGAAAAGATGCTTAACGTCACTAATCATCAGAGAAACGCAAATCAAACCTACCCTAAGATACCACCTTACACCTGTTAAAATGACTATAATCACTAACACAAAAAATAACAAATGTTGGAGAGGTTGTGGAGAAGAGGGAACCCTCATACACTACTGGTGAGAATGGAAACAGGTACATCCACTATGGAAAACAGTATGGAGATTTCTCAAAAGACTAAAAATAGAAGTACCATACGACCCAGCTATCCCACTAGTGCATATCTATCCAAAGAACGTGAAATCAACAATTCCAAGTGACTTATGCACCCCTATGTTCATTGCAGCATTCTTCACAATAGCCAAGATATGGAAGCAACCCAAGTGCCCATCGACTGATGATTGGATGAAGATGTGCTATATATATATGCAATGAAATACTACTCAGACATAAAAAAGGACAAAATTGTCCCATTTGCGACAACATGGATGGACATGGAGGGTATTATGTTAAGTGAAATAAGCCAGACAGAGAAAGATAAACACTTGATTATTTCACTCATATGTGAAAGATAAACAAACACACAGACAAAGAGAGCAGTTCAGTGGTTACCAGGGGGAGGGCGCTGGGGGGAAGGCACAGGGGGTGAAAGTGGGCACCTATGTGGTGATGGACAAGTAAGAATGTACAACTGAAATTTTACAATGTTGTAAGTTATTATGAACTCAATAAAAAAAAATTGAGGGGCCAGCCCAGTGGCATAGTGGTTAAATTCATGCACTCCAGTTCAGCAGCCTGAGGTTTGCAGGTTTGGATCCTGGGTGCAGACATAGCACTGCTCATCAAGCCACACTGTGGCAGCATCCCACATAAAAGAGAGGAGGATTGGCACAGATGTTAGCTCAGTGACAATCTTCCTCATAAAAAAATCAAAATTGAATCAGGGAAATGCAGGGAACATTAGAGGGCACATAGGAAAGAATCTCGAAACGTTTAGGTCAACAGAGCCCTAAATGAAAAATTTGCTGTAACTTCTTTGGTGGAAGATGACAGTCAGAATAAGGATAGTAGAAACAAAAGGCTATATTTGAAATTCAGGAAAATTATTAAATGGAGATAAAATTAACTATCAAGCAGCCATTGAGTATATGCCATTGGGGGGATCATAAATTTTTTCTCATGGAAGGATAACAATGAATTTTAAATTTATGTCATTAGTTAATTGCTCTAGAAATCACTTCAAGATTTTGTTTGTTTTAATACCATAGTACTTAAACTTGATGGCTTTATAAAAGAATTCAAATACACAAAGATGCTATTTTGCATTATTTCTAGGGGGTAACAGTTCCAGAATTATGGTATGTCGCAATGAGTCTGCACTATGGTCAAGTGGGAATAGCTTAATGTGTGGCAACAGAGAAACCTACGCTGAATCCTGGTTCTAATAAGAACTTATTCCGTGAGCCCTGTCAACTCATACATCTTAGCTGGTCCTCAGTTTTCTCATCTACTAATGGATGCTGAATGATATAGTTCGCAAGTTGCTGATTAGATAACATAAGATAATGTACACAGAATTTCTACCCTTCCAGTAGTCACTTAGCAGGTGGTAGCTGCTGCCTTAGCTTTCCTTCTTCTCAAACTTAGTGCTTACAGCAGTGTTCTCACGGAAGTCTGGTAATTTATGTTTTTCGAATGTATGAGGGTTGAAGAACTGATAAGATTTTAGTTTTCCAGAATGATCATATTTTGTTAAAAATTTTGGATCTATGTTTTTCATGTTTCTAACCTATTTCTTAAAGTTAAATCAAGTAAATGTAAACATAACCACTTCTAATTTCCTTAAATATTGGTTGATAGCAGTGCTTGTTTGAAGAACATCTTGGAGGAAGTAAATAAACTCCATACCTTTTGTCTATCTTTCCTCAATTTCCTACAGCGAAGTGGACAATTACTCTAATGGGACATGATCGGGAATAAAATATATCTTCATTCATAAACCACCTTCTTGCCATACAGATAAAATCAGTGATATCACGGGTTATGACAAAGTTGTTATGGACAAAACTATCAGGGGAGTTAAAGAAAACAAATTATTATTTAACTGACATGCCCAAAGTCAGAATGTAATGACACAGATGCATTTTTAAGGTGCCTGATACCGTTGAATATTGGGATTCCCTGGGCTTCATCTTATGAGAATGGTATTTCAATGCACATTGAGTGCCATATAACAAACATGCGTACAGCTAAAATAAAAAATACTGAGCTCCTGGTCTGGAGCTGGTTCATTGCTCAGTGCTTAAATGAAAAGTTGAGTTTGCACCTCCCTATTTATTTTGTTGTCATTAAATAAAATTTTAATGTCTTTTTTCATATATATCAGCCTTCATATAGTGTTAACTTTAATAAAACATATCTTAGTGCACCCCGTAAATAAGCACTCTGAAGTCACATCATGCTCATGTAGTGTCAAAGATATGCCTGAAAATTTGGACAATGAGTTATTGTTGGGTTTGGAGGAATAAAGTTACTTTATTCTTTATTTAAAGTGGTAAATCTGAGATTTTAATGCAAAGTTATAGTGTTCAAATGTGATGGTCTTGACCTTTCACAATTGCCTGGTTTAGGACACATCAGTTCAGTAAAAGTGAGAACTGTAATGGAGTCAAAATTTCTCCTGTGTGTGTACATGTATTTTGTAGTGGATTTTTTAAAAAATATTTTTATTTTTTTCCTTTTTCTCCCCAAAGCCCCCCGGTACATAGTTGTATATTCTTAGTTGTGGGTCCTTCCAGTTGTGGCATTTGGGACGCCGCCTCAGCGTGGTTTGATGAGCGGTGCCATGTCCGCGCCTAGGATTCGAACCAACGAAACCCTGGGCTGCCTGCAGCGGAGCACACGAACTTAACCACTCGGCAACAGGGTCGGCCCCCTATAGTGGATTTTTTCAGTAGACCACCTATTGGTACATTTTTCATAATTTTATTTCTTTCCACTGTGCTTCTTAGTATCTGCTTAATTCCTGTTTGGTCCCTGACTCAATTTAATAAATCTTTTTGTATGTAATCTATGTATTGTTGAAAGAGAGAGGGAGAAAGAGAGAGAAAAATGGGGGAAGAAAGAGAGAAAATGAGGAAATTTGGAAAGATAAATGTATTTTCTGTGATGCCTAAACTAACGTTAATACATTTTTACGTTATTAATTGAGGATTTATAAGTTATTTTATTAATATAACCACTTAAACTAAACTAGAATTTATCATAATTCAGTTGGATGTGTGAGTTATCATGAATAACACGCAAAATTGTCTAAATTAACACAGATGTCAATATTTAGCTTAATTCTATTTTTTTGGTCTAGAATTCTGTAAGGATTAAATGGGCAATTTTTTCATAACCCCACACTTAAAAAGCTATTTACTCTATGTACTAGGAAAATCTTCCACATAAATCTGGGAGGACCTCCTGGGAAAATAAGACATGTGGCTGTTTTCCTTCTAATGATAGTTTGCTCGTTCTCTTCTCTCAATATGACAGAAATGTGGTGTGTTTCATGTTAGGAATAGAAGTCATCTGTAGGTCAGTGGACGCAGCCAGGCCCTGTGAATGGCAGATTTTTCACTCCTTTAAGTATATTTGGGTCTACGATGAGCTGAGGGAAACACGCAAGTCAACATGTTGAAATCTTGCTCCTAAATATGGTAGATGCAATATTTAATTTGTTTCAACGATGGAGGCTTTCAGTCCAGACACAGGTGACTCTTTACCTTTTTGTTTGCTTGTTTGTTTGTTATGCACGCTCCCTCCTTCATACTCCACTGAAAGAAAAACAGTCTGAGGGCATAGGGAAACTTATCAGAAATAACACATGACATTGGAGTTTAAATAGTGATTTTCTTCTTTTAGCATTGGCTCTATAAACAATTATGTTATCTGTTATCAGGTGATGTTTATTTAATAGTAATTTTAGAAATTCCTATATTATAGTAATCAAGAAACTATAATGTATGAAAGGAATGGTCATGATTTATTTTGACAGAAATAGGTCTTAAAAATACATCCAAGGACTTTGCAGGGATAATAAGTATACGAATAGAGAAAAATTTTACATTGGTATTTGGTTAAAATTTGAAAAACATTAGCAGTATAACAAACTTGTGGAGTACAAAATGGATAATTTAGTGTTATGTGTTTCAAAGAAAGGAAATTGAAAAACAAAACAAAGCAATGAAAATCTTAAAAAAAAAAAAAAAGTTCTCACGCTCTGCTTCAGCAGCCCAGTATTCTGCCAGTTTGGATCCTGGGCGCAGACATGGCACTGCTCTCCAGGCCATGCTGATGCGGCATCCCACATGCCACAACTAGAAGGATCCACAACTAAAAATGTACAATTATGTACTGGGGGCTTTAGGGAGAAAAAGGAAAAGTAAAAAATGTTTAAAAAAAAGAACAAGGCAATGATCTTTGTTTGCAAACAAGTTGCATCCCCCTGCAGAATAACATCTATTGTTCTGTTCACCACTGTCCTTCACTGACTTCACAGAAGTCCTAATAAAATGAGAAAACAGCCAGAAAAGACATGAGGTGGTTTATCAGGATATGCCTGCTCCATACAAGTTGAAAAGTAAGTCTAACATTGCGTTTTCTAGCCATCTGGGAACGTTTTACATTAAATTTCACATTGATTTTATAATTTATTTCAACCCAATCTTGTGGAGTAAGTATACTTGCTCCTATTTTACCAATTGTGAACATTAAGGAAATGCACTTCATGGGCCAGCCTGGTGGCGCAGCAGTTAAGTGCGCACGTTCCACCTTGGTGGCCCGGGTTCACCGGTTCAGATCCCTGGTGCGGACATGGCACCGCTTGGCAAGCCATGCTGTGGTAGGCGTCCCAGGTATAAAGTAGAGGAAGATGAGCACAGATGTTAGCTCAGGGCCAGTCTTCCTCAGCAAAAAAGAGGAGGATTGCAGCAGTTAGCTCAGGGCTAATCTTCCTCAAAAACAAACAAAAAACAAACAAAGAAAATGTACCTCATGCATGCTGTAAAAAACCTAGGATTAGTACTCAGATGTGTAGTACTTTCTATTTTAATGCTTTGGGATTGAAAAATGTGTATATTCCTTTGTCTTTGTGAATTGTAAGATGACGTAATATGAAGACAGGAGTTAGTAAATTTAACAGAAAATAAACTGAAAATTCTACCAAATCAATTGGCTTTTTAAAACATGATGAATTTAGCCAACAAATGAATTAAATAATTTAAAAAATTTATTTATACAGGGTAATGCATCAAATTGGACCCAACTTCTTCATCACTGCCTTCACTGATGAGCATTTCAATATGCCCTTCTCAGAAGCAAACATGAGGATATAATTGGAGGGGTTCTATTTTCCAAAATATTGCATTTAGGAGATATAAATAAAAACTGAAATGCCAGAATTGCCATCAGATGTCTATTCATACACAATCCAGGTGAAGAATGCAACTGAATTACCATGTTTATATTGATGGGCTACACAGGTGATTTTGAAGTGCAAGTCTTCCAATTTTTGCTATTTCTGGAAATCTATCTTTTCTCTCTGATAGGAAATTTAGGACTGGTTGTATTGGTCATTGGGGGTTCGTGGCTTCACAACACTATGTACTCTTTTCTGAGTAATAGCCCATTCTTGGAGTCATGCTATTCTTCAGTTGTTGCCCCAAAAATGTTAATCAATTTCCTGTTAGAGAAGAAAATTATTTCATTCCTTAGATATGCAGCATGGATATCTACATTTTCTACGTTATTTTTGGGACCACAGAATGCTTTCTCTTGGCTGCAGCGGCATGTGATTGCTGCTCAGTTAACACGGCAGTCAGGGTCGATGTGTAGCTCATCACTGCCTCCTGTGTGGGTGGCATTTTCAATGCTTCAGTGCACACAGGGGCTGCATGTAGCCGATCCTTCTGTTCGTCCAATGAAATTAGACTTTTCTTTTGTGACATCCCTCCTGTCCTTGCCCTTTCTTGTTCTGACATATGAGAAACCCATCTGCTAGTCTTCTACTTTATGGGATTTATTGAGATAGTCACTTTCCTGATTGTCCTGATTGCCTATGATTTCATTCTTTTGGCCATTCTGAGGATACATTCTGCTCAAGGGAGATGAAAAGTCTTTTCTACATGCAGCGCTCACCTAAATGGAGTGACAACTATTATGGAGCAATCTTCTTCATCTATGTAAGACCAAGTTCCAGCTACTCTTTGGGCCAGGATATAATAGTGTCAATATTTTACAGCATTGCCATTCCCATGTTGGATCCCATCATCTACAGTTTAAGGAATAAAGAAAGATGTACAAGAGGCAGTGAAAAGAGGGTTTGGGAAAAATTGGTTTGTCAATAAAGTATACTCTTCCCACAAACCATTAAATTGAAATCAATTAAGATTAATGTTCATTGTCTTCATAGCAAAAATTTATGATAAAAGTGTATTTTTTTAGGCGTTAGTGCTCCTCTCTTCTTCTCAGAAATTTTTAAATAAAGATCATAGTCAACTCACTACCTATGGAGTTTTTATACATGCAGAAAATCGTCATCCATCTGCTTTTAAGTTTATTTATATATTAAACACACAGATATATATCCGTATGTATATACATATATATGCTGATACTGGTTGTATTGTTTTGCTACGACTGCCTTAATAGAGTACCAAAAACTGGATTGCTAAACAACAGAAATTTGTTTTCCCACTCGTCTGGTTGTTAGGTGTTGGAGGGCAAGATGCTGGCATGGTTGCTTTTGTCTGAGGCCTCTCTCTCCTTGACTTGCAGATAGTCATCCTCTCCTTCTGTTTTCACATGATCTTTCTCTTGAGTGTCTATATCCTTCCCTCTTCTTCTTATAAGGTCAACAGTCATATTGGATTAAGGCCCACCATAAATTCTAATTTTGAGATAATTACCTCCTCACATTATCTCCAGATAGAGTTACATTCTGAGGTAGTAGGAGTTAAGACCTCAACATATAAATACTGGTTTATTTACACACACACACTGGCATATATTGTAAGTGTTAAATTGTAAGTATTATCTTTCATCTCCACATCACTCAAGTTGGATAGGCTCCCACAGTTGCAATCAAAAGTAACTTTAATTATATCTGACTTGCTTGAGCAAGTACCAACCAACCAATAACAAACCCACAGCTTGCACAATTCACTCCACTCTCCATGGGGTCACTGGCATCTGACTCCAGTTCCCAGCGCTCTGCTCCACCCTTAGATCCATGCATTGGCAGCAATCTAATCCCAGCCTGTGGTTTGGGGACCACAGAGAATGGGTTGAAATTCCTGGAGTCATTACCACACTGTTTTGAGGGTGCATTTCTCCTGCTTTTACTATTTCATCCAGATCATGGACATCGAAGCTGTTCTTTAATTCCTCACAGAATACGGAGACTAGACATTAGCATTTATCAAGATTATACTTAAACTCAAGAATGAGAAAACTCAAGCACAATTCAGAGAAGGAAGCACAGCTGGCTGGCAGATTGGGCTCTTTTCACAATTGAGCCCCAGCATCTTTATGGGTTTCACTACAAGTCTGGTCCTGACTCAGCTTGGGCTCTGTATTTCTTTTGACCCTAAGCCCTCTGTGATGCCCTTGAAGATGCCACCTCTCCTCAGTGTCCAGGCCCAAGAACCAAGGTACAGAGAAAGCCTCTACTATGTACATATTCAGCCCTGTTTCCAACAGACCTTATTTGCGTTGCAATGACGTGTCTTCTTCAAAGTTTATTATAAGGGTTAATGTTTTTTCTCCCTGCCTTTCTTTCATCATCACTGTGGTTATTATTATTTTGTGAAAACTCAGAAAGTTCCAACAGAACAGTCTCCTGGATCATAGAGTGCCACTTTGGAATATTTCCCTAAAGTGGGAATATTAAGCTTGAATAACACCTCAACGGAACAAATATAGAGCATCTCTTACCACAATAAGTTCCCCGCACAATTCTTCTGTGTTTCTTTTCTCCCGTGTGGAGGCTCTGCACACTGCTATTTACACAATTCCTCTCTTTAAATGTCTCTTGCTACTGAGATCTCACTGACCGCATTGCAGTAATTGCAATTTCCCTCCCTCGCAGCCCCTCACAGTTCATCTTCCTTAAATTCTCACGTTGCACTTACCATTATTTTACATAAAATGTTTTAAAATTTATATTTGATATATTGCCTAATATGCCTACCAGAGCCTGGAACACTAACACATATCGTTGCTCAATAAATATTCATTTAATGAGTGTATATTTCAGTTAGGAAACTGTAAAAGCAGTTTATTGAATCCACTTTAGAGATATATATGAAATAGAAAATATCATTTTTCACTTAAATATTCATGATTGTTTTAGCTTTTCTGGTTTATTTTTCCATTTGTATTTTCCCTGGTCCTTCTGTGGTCTCTTTACTCTCCTTTCTAGCATTCTGATTTGGATTTGGGTTTTCCGGTGGCCCCATGTCATGGCATCCCACATATTTCACTCTATCACACTTTCATTATCAATATTTCTAACATGTGTCCTTATTCTCTTCGAATTAGGAGTAGTTTCACAATTCGTCTTCCAATGGATAAATAGAATCATTTGAGAAGTTTTTTAAAAAATATTGTTATTTATTTCAAAACAGAATGCAGTGTGTGTTATTTTCTGTATTCAGACCTTAGTTTTTGCTAAAATTGGCATTTTCCATAAATGCTGCACATAGTCTTTTAAAGAAAGAATCCTCTCGTATTGTGGTCGTCATTTAATACATACTTATCTATAAAAACATCTTATTGCCTGAGTAGGAATTCTGTTATGTCCTCATTAGCGCTTGGTTAACTAAAAATATGTAAAAGAGGTATGTGAGGTTTTCCCAACGTTAGAATGCTTCTATTTCTGTCTTTGGTTCTCTGCTATGAAAAGTTTCCTGATATTTGTTGCTACAATACTATTTGCATAGATAACACTTACTACTAAGTCTTCATTGTGAATTACTGTCTATCATTAAAAAGTATCCTTTTTTGTTTATTTTGATGCTATTTTCTACATTCTAGAAATATTAATATTTAAACCAACACTTTCTTTTCATGTGTTTTGCCTAAATATATCTTTGCCCGAGCTTTTACTTTTACCTTTCTGAAACACTTTGTAATCTATTTGGATTTTAAAAACTGTACAGAATGTCTTTTCTTTTTTAAGGTACATTAGGTGCATTTTTAATTATAGCTAAATGTATATTTAGTTTTTGCTTTGTCGTAATGTTCATATTACAAATATACATCAAAGAAGCAGATATAAGCATATACACACAAAGTCACACATACACACAAATACATTTAAAAATTACCTTTATATTATCCTCACTGCCCTTTTTTTATATACAACCTCTGGGTTTCCCACTATGAGTAATATTGACATGTTACATTTAATAGTTAAAGTTCAGTTTTTCTATCTTTAATCCTATATTCATATTTGTCTTTTTTTTAGTTTTTTCAACTCCATTTTTAACTTGGCACAAAGTATTGCTTTTGAAAAATATTTTGTCAATTTATTTTGCCAGTCCTTAAAGGCAACAAAGTTTTTTATTTGAATTCTGAATAGGAAATACCGACTATAATATATATAATGGGGTACTGATCATTTTTTGCTGCCATAACTCTTTCAATAAGAAGTTTCAGGCCAGACCTGGTGGCCTCGTGGTTCAGTTCAATGCACTCTGCTTTGGCAGCCTGGGTTTTGTTCCCAGGCGCTGACCTGCACCACTTGTCTGTGGTGGCTCACACACAAAAAGAGGAAGATTCGTTACAGGCTCTTAACACCAGCCCTGATAGCAGTCCCCCCACATTGAACCCAGCATATACGGGGTTAAAACTAAAACCCACCACCCCCTTTCCTGCATCTCTAGCTCCACTCATATGTAAATACCTGTTTCCTTAACCTTTGGCTCCTTGAGCTCCTACAACCCGAGTAGGAGTTACAAATTGTTCAAAGCCCAGGTGGCCTGGAGTTGGAGGCACATGAAGCTTTAGCTAATCATGTGTCCTTGAGTTTGCCAGGAAAGCTGCTGTCTCAAGAATATCAAAGAGTGGAGTCTTCCCAGACCTCAACTTCTTGACTCCCAATGCTCGAATCCACTTCAATCAGGAAGACAAGATGGCAAGGCTGCCCACCTGTCATCCTCCTGTCTCACCATCCCCCACCCCCCCACCCCCTAACCCCCACCCCCCAGATTGCTCCAAGCAGCCTCTCAAGGCCAAATTCAGGCTGGGGAAAATGCCGCCCTGCACAGCTACGTGAACCTCCTCCCCTACGCAAAACCCAAAGGAAAATTCTCTACCCGTTCCTTAGCAGGGAGCTAGCAAACTTGAGGCATCAGCCCTTGCTTTGCTCCCTGTGCCTGGCATAGTAAAGACTTTCCTCTTGCACTCAAGACTCTGTTCTCAGGGCGGCCCCGTGGCCGAGTGGTTAAGTTCGCGCGCTCCTCTGCGGGGGCCCAGGGTTCAGATCCTGGGCGCGGACATGGGACTGCTCGTCAGGTCACGCTGAGGCGGCCTCACGCTGAGGCGGTGTCCCACATCCCACAACTAGAAGGACCCACAACTAAGATATACAACTATGTACGGGGGAGTTTGGGGAGAAAAAAAAAGAAAGAAAGATTGGCAACAGTTGTTAGCTCAGGTGCCAGTCTTTAAAAAAAAGAAAAAGAGACTCTGTTCTCGTTATTTGGATTGAGGTTCAGAGACCAATCTTTGGGTTACAGATTGGCAGTGGATGTTAGCTCAGGGTGAATGTTACTCAGAAAAAATAAATTAACTTTGGTTTAAAAATAAAAAATAAGTGGGCTGGCCCCATGGCCGAGTAGTTACATTCACACACTCTGCTTCTGTGGCTCAGGGTTTCACTGGTTGGAATCCTGGACATGGACATGGCACCACTCGTCAGGTCACACTGAGGTGACATCCCACATGCCACAACTAGAAGGCCCCACAACTAAATAATATACAACTATGTACTGCGGGGATTTGGGTATAAAAAGCAGAAAGAAAAAAAAAGAAGATTGGCAACAGTTGTTAGCTCAGGTGCCAATCTTTAAAAAAATTTAATTAATTAATTTAATTTAATTAAAAAATAAGAGGTCTCGAATCTTTTGGTTCAGAAAAAAATACTTGATCATAGTTTGTGATATTTTTTCTGTTGCCTTGCCTTAGTTTTCTTCTTTGAAGGATGAATTCATATGCATGTTTTATTTTCTTTGTCTATATATTCTTCTTGTCTTTTATTTCCCTTTCTGCTGTATTTTGTAGGGGATCTATTCGCTGTGTTTGTTTCACATGATCTTTTTTTCCTTATAAAATGTAAATGATTTTTAGCAATTTCTCAGGCTTAAGATACAATTCTTGGTATGTTTAAAGAGTTGTGCATTGTCATTACTCCAAAATGAGGACTTGCACTGATGAGCAGTCATTGCCCATTCTCCCATCCTCAAACCTGGGAACCACTAAGGCACTTTCTGTCTCTATAGATTTGCCTATTCTATGCATTTAATATATGTTGTATCATACAATATGCGGTATTTTGCATCTCACTTTTTTTTAACTTAGAGTTGTGTTTTTGAGGTTCATCTGTGTTGTAGTATCCGTCAGTACTCCATTTCCTTTCATTGTCCAACAGTATTCCCTTGTGTGGGTGTACCATTTTTGTTCATCCATCCACCACTTCATGGACATTTGGGTTATTTCCATTCTTTGGCTATTATTCATAATGCTTAGGAACTTTTTTGTACAAGTGTTTAAGTGAACATATGCTTTCAGTTATCTTGGGTAGATACTGAGGAGTGGGCCCAGGCCCAGATTCTTTCACTGGTGAGTTCTACCACACATTTAAAGAAGAATCAATATCAATACTTTATAACTTCTTCCAGGAAACAGAAGAGCAGGAAACATTTATCAACTCATTCTGTGACATCAGTATTACCCAGATGCCAAAACCAGTGACATCACAAGAGAAAAGAAATAGTACCTGGGCTTTGACTCTTATGAATACAGATGTAAAAATTCTCAAGAAAATACTGGCAAATCAAATTTAGCCATTCTTTGCGTTATTTTAACATTAATTTTACTTTTATGTGTTATTTAAACATAAATAAGCATAGGTTTGCTTCATTTACTTTTTAAAGCAATTAAAAGCGCAATACAGGGGCCGGCCTGGCGGTGCAGCGGTTAAGTGCGCAGGTTCCCCTTCTCTGCTGCCCAGCGTTCACCAATTCGGATCCCATGTGCGGGCATGGCACCGCTTGGCACGCCATGCTGTGGTAGGCGTCCCACATATAAAGTAGAGGAAGATGGGCATGGGTGTTAGCTCAGGGCCAGGCTTCCTCAGCAAAAATGAGAAGGACTGGCAGTAGTTAGCTCAGGGCTAATCTTCCTCAAAAATAAATAAATAAAATTAAAAAAGCTCAATAAATTTCATATTTACCCTCATTTTTACATTTTTGGTGGTTTTTATTTCTTTGTGTAGACCATTTTTCCTTCTGTTGTGCTCCTTCTGCCTGGAAGGCTGTTGAAACGCAATCTTGCTGGCTCTAAGTTATCTCAGTTTGTGTGCATGTGAGTGTACATTTGCAGGTGTGTGTGTTTGTGCATTTTAATTTTCCTCACACAGTCTTTATTTTTCTATGTATTGGAAAGATATTTCAAATATTTCAGTGGGTATGAAATTCTGAATTGACATTTATTATATTTCACTACTTTACATATATCTCTTCATTATCTCCTGGTGCGTCTCATTTCTTCTGGTGCTGGCTATGATATTGATGTTTTTCTTCAGTATACGATATGTATTTCTTCCTAAATGTCTTTATATCTTTCTACTTTTATTTTCATCAGTGGTTCTGATGAGTGTAGTGCATTTTCTTTATTGGTTGGTTTGCTTTTTGCATTTATCTGTGATGGTTCATTTTTAAGTCAATGGTGGGCTATAGAGTCCTCAGATATTTGGTCAATCATCATTCTGGCTGTTTCTGTGATGATGTCTTTGATGAAGTTAAATTTTAAATTGGTACTCTTTGTGTGAAACAGATTGCCTTCCACAATGTGAGTGAGCCTTATCTGATAAGTTGAAGGTCTGAATAGAACAAGAGGACTGGCTTCCCCTGTGTAAGAGAGAATTTTCCCGTGTATTCCATCGCCTTCAGACATCATCTGCAACATCAGCTCTTCCTAGCTCTACCGAAGAGTGCTTTAGACTCCATCTGAAGCAATGCTGGGCTCTCCTGGCTCTCCAGCCTTCTGGCTTACTCTATAAATTTTAGATTTGTCAGCTCCCATATTTCTGTGAGGCAATTCCTTATAATAAATCTCTCTCTCTCTCTTTATATATATATACATACATACACACACACCCTCTTGGTTCTGTTTCTCCAGAGAACACTGAGTAATGCAAACTTTGTTACTGAGAATGGCTCTAGAGAATCAGAATTTTAAAGATGAATTTTCTGAATGGGTTCTGGAGTTTTTGGAACTGGCTATCTAAGATGATTAAGCATTAGTGTCATTTAAAGACATTAATGACTTTATTTCCAGTAGTAAAGAGAACACTGATAGCCTGTAGTATGATCTGTCAATAGAGATGTGCAAAGTATTACCATTGGACACTCTTAACAAAATATTTACAAGAAGCAAGTGTTTGGGTGACCATGTATATGATACTTTCAAACATTTTAATTAAACTAACAAAACAAGATTGGCTTTTGTGCCAACTATCAGACAAAATGGGGAAAGAAAGGGATAAGTTCAGGAATTCAAATTCTCATCTTGAATGCCACATAAATGATTTCAATGTCTGTCCCTAACTCCAGTAGGTGAAGAGCTGAGATTGCTGGAAACACAACTCGGAAATATCCAGCCTTGCAGAGTGCCCACTGTTAAAGTGAGGGCATTACTTGGGGGGAAATGGGATTCTGAAAGTTGGAATGGAAACATGTGAGAAGGCCCTGATGAAGCTGGAGACATTCATCCTCTAAATTTGATGAATCTACTTAGCAAATAGGAGTAGGCTATCGTGCTTATCTCAGGAGATTAACCTTCCATTGCCTGGGAAAAGTGTTATGGCCTCTTCTGAGGCAGTTATCCTGCAACACGATGCTGATTCTCGTCAGGATCCACCACCTCTTTGCTTCTAGACCTATAACTAGACACAAGTCCCAGCAGGCCTCTAAAGGTGAGGTATGAAGTGTGACCCATGAGGAGATGCACTGTACTCCAAAAGAACTACTTGAGTTTTCTGACTTATACAGACAGTAATATGGGGAACATGATGTGGATAAGGGTGTTGGGATAATGATAGAAGAAATATAACATTAGATCAGGCCAAATTTATTGATATGGGTCTACTAAGCAGAGATTCTGCATTTCATGTTGCAGATTGGGAAGTTAGAAAGGACTCTAACACTCTGTTTGAATAGTTAGCTGAAACATTGAGCAAAAGGTGGCCCACAGTGAGCCAATTGGTAATGTCCAACCTGCCTTGATTTAATGTTTAACACAGAGAGGGATTCAAAGTTTTAGGGAGATTGGAATGTTAGACCAGATCTGTCATTTAACACTTACTCATCCACACTGGGAGGATCTAGAAGATCCAGCCCTGTGAGAAATAAATTTCTGAGGGAAACTCCAGCATTCTTGAAGAGCTCTCTGATTGGTCTTCTTTATAGAGCAAAACATACAAGGAGAACTGTAGCCACTGGACTGGGAAATCTAAATGCAACGGCAATAATTGGATGCCAGGTGTCAGGGGCCAACTTACCACACACACTCAACCACCAAAAGCAAGGTGGGCATAGGCATGGTAATGGAGAGCAGAATCAGAACAGCAATCAAAATAGTCTAACTCATGCAGACCTATGGCTTTGGCTAATTAATCATGGCTTTTGTAGAAGTGAAATAGAAAGGAAGCCTATTAAATTCTTACTTGATCTGTACAAACAGAAAAGATCCAGATCAAGTGGACCAAAGTCTAATTAAAATCTTTAAAATAGATAGTCACAGCCACTCAGTCAATTCCCAGACTTGAGCCTGTTTACAGATTCAGAACTCCTTGAATGACGCGGAAGTTGGGTCCCCTTGAAGAATGACCTAGTACACTACTGAAAATTTATACTTTTAATCTTTCTCCTAGCCTTCCCCAAAGACACTTGTGGACTTATATCTTGATAACTGCTTTGGGGAAAAGGGAAGAATCACAACTTTCCCAGGCTACTGGACACCGGCTGTGAACTGACACCAATTCCGGGTGGCTCGAAATGTCACTGTGGCTCTCCAGTCAGAGTAGAACCTTATGGAGGTCAAGTGATTAATAGAGTTTTAGCTCAGGTCCATCTCATGATGAGTCCAGTGGGTCCCTGAACCCATCCTGTGGTTATTCTCCCAGTTCCAGAAAGCATAATTGGAATAGATATACCTGACAGTTGGTAGAATCCTCACATTGGTTCCCTGACCTGTGGAGTGGAGGGCATTATGGAGGAAAGTCCAAATGGAGGCCATTAGAACTGACTTTATCAAGGAAAATGGTAAATCAAAAACAGCACCACATTCTTGGAGGCGTTACAGTGATTTGTGACACCTAAAAGGACTTACAAGATGTAGGAGTGGTGATTCCCACCACGTTAACATCCAAATCTCCTATTCGACTTGTGCAGAAGACGGGTGTAGAAGAATGATAGTGGATTATCATAAACTTAACCAAGTGGTGACTTCAGTGGCAGCTGATGTACCAGATGTGGTTTCATTGCTTGAGCAAACTAATACATCCTCTGGTACCTGGCATGCAGTTATTGATCTTTTTCTCCTACTTGTCCATAAGGCCCACCAGAAGCACTTGCTTTCAACTGGCAAGGCCAACAATACACCTTCACTCTCTCACCTCAGGGGTGTATAAACTCTTCAACTCTAGATCATAATTTAGTTTGGAGGAATTGTGATCAGCTTCCCTTTCCAAAAAAGATTAACCCTTGTCCAATATATAGATGGCATTATGCTGATTGGACCTAGTGAGCAAGAAGTAGCAATGACACTAGTTTGCTAGTAGATATTTTCCTATCAAAGGGTGGGGAAAAATCCAAATAAATTCCAGGGGTCTTCTGTCTCTGTGAAATTTCTAGCGATTCAGTGACGTGGGTCATGTGAGGTATCTCTTCTAAAGTGAAGTGATGACAAGTTGCTGCATCCAGTCTCTCCTAAAACCAAGAAAGAGGCACAACACCTAGTGGGACTTTTTGGATTTTGGAGGCAACATATTTCTCATTTAGATGTGTTACTCTGGCCTATTTACCGAGTGACCCAAGAAGCTGCTAGTTCTGAGCGGGGCCTAGAACAAGAGAAGGCTGTGGAACACCTCCAGGCTACTGTGTAAGCCGCTCTGCCACTTGGGGTATATGTTCCAGGGTATCCAGTGGTGCTTGAAGTGTCAGCGGAAGATGAGGATGCTGTCTGGAGGCTTTGACGTGCCCTTATAGGTTAATTACAGCACAGCCCTTCGAATTTCGGAGGAAGGCCCTGTCATCCTCTGTGGATACATATTCTTTCGAGAGTGAGCTCTTGGCCTGCCACTGGGCCTTAATAGAAACTTGACCGTGGGCCACCAAGTTACTATGAGACATAAGATACCTATTATGAACTGGGTGTAATCTGATAAAAATGTTAAAATGTCTGCTTTAAAGACATATATTTTAAGGAAGTTAAAATGAAAACATAATATTTAATGTTTATCCTTATATTTACTATGTTTCATGCTTTTTATTTCTGAGATTTCATTTTCCTCTGGTATCAGGTTACTACAGTCTAAAGGATTTGTTTGGCATTTCTGGTAGATCAAATCTGGTAGCAATGTATTCTTTTACCGAAAGTTTCTGTTTCAATTTAAATTTTTTAATTTTTTGAACAGTTTTATTAATGTGTAATTGAAACAAAATAATGAGCACATATTTGAAGCTCATAATTTGACACATTTTGCATACATATACACCAGTGAAACCACCATCACAATATCACAATAATGATAAGGAACATATCCATCACATTCAGAAATTGCCTCATATTTCCTCTCCTCACACCCCAACACAAAAAAAATGAAATTGAAAAATTTTAAAAGATTTTATTTTTCCTTCTTTTGCCCAAAGTCCTCCAATGCATAGTTGTATATTTTAGTTGTGGGTCCTTCTAGTTGTAGCATGTGGGATGCTGCATCAGCATGACCCAATGAGTGGTGCTATGTCCATGCCCAGGATCCGAACTGGCAAAACCCTGAGCTGTGGAAGCAGAGCATGTGAACTTAATCACCTGGCCATGGGGCCAGCTCCTGAAATTGAAATTTAATTCCATTGTGGCCAGAGAACATATTCTGTATTATTAAGTATTAAGATTTTTTTTAATGGAACAGCTTTCGATTTATCTTGGTGAATATTTTCCTTAAAAAGAATGCATACGCTGTTGTGTTGGGAATTACAGATATAAAATTTAGGTCATACATTTTTATCCACCATTTCAATATACAACAGTTTATGTACTTCCCCCCTTTATAGTATTAGTAATGGCCTTTTAAATTTTTAGCTACATTGCTCAGTATAGAGAATTTTATTTCAAACCAGAGAATTTTAATTTGTGAAAGAAATTTTCAGATATGCAAGGAATTAGAAAATCTATCACATGTGGACATTCTTAAAAAAAAACTAAGACATACGTTTCAATATAGAAAGAGATTAACAAATTTTAAAAGTCTATGAATAATACACATTTTAAAGAACTGGTAGAGAATTTTAATAATAGTTTCAAAGACTCTCAGAATAGCATATTATAAGTCTATTTAAATTTGGTTTCATCATTATATGGTTTGTATGGTTTGTGGCTTCTTTCTACGTTCCTTCTCATTGTCTAGGAGTCTAGTCTGGTCTTTTTGATACAGGGGTGAAAAGATTTCCATTGCAAGAGAAAAAAAGTCCTAAAGCCCAAGTGCTGCTCGTGTTTGCTAGTGTCCCATTCACCAAAGATAATCACATGTGATGAGGCTCAGGGCAGGCCACCCCAAGATGCGCCACTCTGGTATGTGGATTATTTCTAACTGAAGAAAATAAAGACTCAGAAGACTCATGAAGAACAATTGACCTTTCCCCCCTAACTGCCTAAAAGAAATTTCAAATAAAGGCCTGTCCTCAGGACAGGCCATCACCATAGTTAACTCTGGGTTTTGGTAGACTGGGAGGGTCCTTGCTCAGCCCACTCCTATCAAAGTTTTATTTACCAAACATTTGCTTTTCCATTTCCATGTGAGTTGCCTTCCTCCCCTTTGAAGCCCCAAATCCCTACCTCCAATATCCTCCTTGTTTGTAGCTGAAGATACTTAAATAGGAAGCCTAGGCCAAATGGCTGCGTTACTCAATTTCTCCTGAGTTTCTCCCATGTATACATGCCATTAAACTTTGTTTGATTTTCTCCTGCTGACCTGCCTTTTTAATTATTTGGCCAGCCATAAGAACCTTAAGGAAAAGTGTGTGTGTGTGTGGGGTTCTCTCACTTCCCCAGCACATGGCTAAATCAAGAGTCAAGGTGGGAGGGGAAGACAACAAAGGCATGGATACTAGAATGAACAATTTATTGAGGGCCATTACCACATAGGTGTAACATGGTCTTCTAAATGACTCCATCATTGTCTATTTATGCACCATTTTTATTAAAATATTTCTCAATATAAGCATTCACTTTTCCAGTTGTTTTGCTTATAAAAAACACTGGGACAAACATTAATTACATATTCATTATTTGTATTAGCCCTTCTTATACATATATCCTCACACATTTAGGCTTTTATTTCTACATAGGAATCATTTAGTAATGACTTTGTATCATCTAAAGGTATTTTGTTTCTTTAATAGAGAGTGCTAATGTAGTGTCTAGAAAGACATCTGGAAAAGAATGGGGAAAATGGCATGATTTAAATTATAGAACACAGGGGCCGGCCTGGTGGCCAAGTGGTTAAGATCGCATGCTCTGCTTCGGTGACCCAGGGTTTCGCTGGTTCGGATCCTGGGCATGGACATGGTGCTGCTCATTGGGCCATGCTGAGGTGGCATCCCACATGCCACAACTAGAAGGACCCACAACTAAAAGCACACAACTATGTATTGGGGCTTTGGGAGAAAAAAGGAAAAATAAAATCTTTAAA
Source organism: Equus caballus (assembly GCF_041296265.1). Classification (NCBI taxonomy): domain Eukaryota; kingdom Metazoa; phylum Chordata; class Mammalia; order Perissodactyla; family Equidae; genus Equus; species Equus caballus. The sequence goes on from NC_091696.1 coordinate 13,698,261, forward strand.
AAAAAAATTATAGAACACACCATATATCACATCATCTTGTTTAGTTACACATCTCTATTTACTAGTTTGATGTGGATTAAGGCTGCCCCAGCTAGAGAAGCCCAAGGTGACCTGGCCTACATGCCAAACTATGTGACCCAGTGGACTTTTTTTATGGTATGAATTAGGACTGCCCCAGGGAGAGAAGCCCAGGGCATCCTCACCTGCATGCCGATCTATATGGCCAGATTCGTATCTAAAGTTATATGACCGCACAATAACCAGACCCCATCTGCACTGAAATCATTTAATGACTTTTTACATCATCTTTTTCTTTTTTTCCAGTAAAAATAAGTCACGTACCCATGCCTTATAAAATTAGCCCTAACCCTCAACTCGGGGCAGCAGCAGGAGCTCTGACTGCCCGTGGGTCCTGTCCCCACGCACCAGCTCTGACTGCCCATGGGTCCTGTCCCCATGCGGCAGCAGCAGGAGCTCTGACTGCCCGTGGGCCCTGTCCCCACGCACCAGCTCTGACTGCCCATGGGTCCTGTCCCCATGCGGCAGCAGCAGGAGCTCTGACTGCCCGTGGGTCCTGTCCCCACGCACCAGCTCTGCCTGCCCATGGGTCCTGTCCCCATGCCAGCGGGGGCAGCAGCAGCGGCAGCAGCAGGAGCTCTGACTGCCCATGGGTCCTGTCCCCATGCAGAGGCAGCAGCAGGAGCTCTGACAGCCCGTGGGTCCTGTCCCCACGCACCAGCTCTGCCTGCCCATGGGTCCTGTCCCCATGCCAGCGGGGGCAGCAGCAGGAGCTCTGACTGCCTGTGGGTCTTGTCCCCACACACCAGCTCTGCCTGCCCATGGGTCCTGTCCCCATGCCAGCGGGGGCAGCAGCAGCGGCAGCAGCAGGAGCTCTGACTGCCCGTGGGTCTTGTCCCCACGCACCAGCTCTGCCTGCCCATGGGTCCTGTCCCCATGCCAGCGGGGGCAGCAGCAGCGGCTCTGCCTGCCCATGGGCTCTGTCCCCATGCTATTCCACACTATTCTCTAAATAAAAGAGCACTACTGCCAGATCTTGAGAGTCTAAGAAATCTTTCTTTCGACTCCTCGGCTCACCGATCCCGCATCATTTCTGGTGGGCCGTACGGGGACCTTGCTTCAGGGGATCTTCCGTACGGGGGAACTTGCTTCAGGGGATCTCCCGTACGGGGAATTGCTTCATCGGCTTGTGAGCTCGAGTTCTGGTAAGTGCCCTTTTCTTCCTTGTGCCTTTCTCTTTTTCAAGGATGGATCTAGATTCACTGCTCCATCGGGAACTTTCTTGGATGGCTGTATGAATCCACGTTTGCTGCCCATGGCTACTCTATGGGGCAAATTGTGGCATTCAGCTTGAAGAGAATCAGTACCTTAAGCCTCAGGGTGAGGGAGAATGAATTAATCCATTCCTTCCTGACTCTATCTCTAATAGACAAATTTTACGTGGGCGCGGGTAGGCCACTTAAGTCATTAGGACGGCCGCCAATCTCCAAGACTCCCGTGGAAGGTTTCTTTTCCTAAGGCTGGATTGGGATCCCTCCCTCTGGCACCTGACCACGCTCTGAACTGTGAGGAAAGTCCCACTCGGGACTCCAGTTCAAGGGAAGTACCAAACTCTAACCATTGGTGGAGTATGGGAACCCCTTCTTGGGAGAATGGCTCCAGGATGCAATTGGGTAGAATGTCCCCCAGACTGGCGGAAAATTCCTCACTGTCTTTCTCTTTCTCACTGTCTTTGTCCTTTTCTCTCCTGGGGACCATACGCCAGGCACCTATTACTGTCAGGCAGAATAGGGAAGATGTTCAATGGATGCCCCCATCATCCCTTGCTACAGGAACTCCATTGGGGGGATTTTCAAGGTAATGGCTCCCTTTCTCTGGGACCATTCACCAGGCACCTATTCCTGCCAGGCAGAATAGGGAAGATGTTCATGAGATGCCCCCATCATCCCTTGCTACAGGAACCCCAATGGGGGGATTTTCAAGGTAATGGCCCCTTTTCTTTCTCCTTTTCTCTCGGGAACCATTCACCAGGCCTATGCTGTCAGGCAGAATAGGCACCAGGCACCTGTTACTGCCAGGCATAACAGGGAAGGTATACAAGGGATGCAATGCCGGGGGACGCCCCCATCACCCCTTGCTATAGGAACCCCACAGTAGGAACAATGGGTAGGACGCTGCCCTAGGTTCAGGGGGGATTTTTCATGGTAATGGACCCGTTTCTTTTGTCTCTCTTGGAGTTACAATGGCCATTTTCGTCTCCGTTTGAGCTTTGCAACTGGGAAACAAAGAAATCTTTAAAGAGTAAAAGGCTCCACCCCTGGGAGCCCCAACTTTGGGTTTCTGGGCCTGATCACCCCAGCAACCCTAAGTGGGGGTGCCCTCTCTTGACAGTTGACTCATTGAGTATTTTAGTCACCTACTGAGTCGGTTATGAGGGTAGGAGACCTGTGATTTATTCTGTGAACTGTCGTGCTAGCGTAGTGTGCCCCAGTACAGGAACTGTTGTGTGACTCTTATCTTGATAACCCTCTGGAAGAGGCCATGAGGGTGAGGTCTGATCTCTTCTTTTCCTTTCTTTGTCTGTTTTGCTCATCATCTCTTCTGTTGTCACCGAGTAGAGGTTAAGTTCAGGCTAGACCTGAGCAGAACCTTGACCTTCTGTAAAATTGGAAAAATAAGCCTTTTGCCAGGGATTTAACTCTCAAACCTGGCTCTGGGAGCCCCAGCCTCCAGCCAGTTCCAGGCCTTTGCCTCCTGCTTCCCTACCTCAACTTTGCTGGCTCAGAGACAAAGTGCCCAGGCTGAGCGGGACTTGACTAAATCTTATAACTATGTCAACACCCGCAATCGGCCTCTGCACACCCGCAATCGGCCTCTGCACCCTTTCTCCAGCTGCTGTCAGACACTGGCTTTACCGCCACGGGGAAGGCTCCTAAGCATCCCCAGAGACCCACCCTGTGGATGCATTCTAACTCCATCTGGGAGAAAATTTGAGGGGTTTCTTTGTGCCTTTGTGATGCAGTTGGACAGGTAGATCAACCTGGAATGTAATTTGAGTTACAATCCAGTTTCTGGGAAATCAAGAGCAACTGTCCTTAGAAAATCCTTGCAAGACTGGAAATACAGCTCTAGAGGCAGTTCAGATTCCACCTAGTTCCTTTATCACAGAAAGGATTATCATCTCCCCTCTCCAGGAACTACTATCTAGCCCATCACTAATTCCTAAGACTGAAGAAAAAAAAAAGAAAGAAAGAAAGAAAGAGGAGGGGAGAGGCAAAACGGCCATATGCCTGCCCTTGCAAAAATCTAGCATCTTGAGTATCTTCTCCACAAATATTGGTAAAAAACAATAGCTGTAACAATAGCTGTGCAGTCTCTGTGTACGTGTGTCTATGTGTACGTTATATGTGTGATATTTTACCTCCGGATGGTGTTACCAAAATTAAGAGCTCTGTTTAATTGGCTTCAAGTAAGCGCTTACATAAATTCTAAATGTAGTAGAAATTAATCCAATGTCTTTCAAGTTAACTTGATGTGTATTAACCTTTGGTAAATGAAAGCTTGTTTAAGTTTGTTGGTTTGATTGAAAATAGTCTTCTTGTCAGAGTTGTCAGTATTTGCATATGATGCAGGCATGCAGCCTGGGTTTACCAGTCAAATAAGTTCACATTGTCTGTTAAATTCGTCAGCAAAATAATAGCTTTAAATGATGACCAGTTTTGTCTAATGTCTCATGAAGTTTTTGTGGGTACAATAACTGTTTTATGGTCTGTATACTTGGAAAAAAAAAAAAACAGCTTCCAAATTGTTTTGATAACAATCTTGAGTTTTGCCAAGTTAAGTTAAATGATAAAAATCTGAGCATCAGGGTCATTTTTGGATTGGATAGCACACGAGCATTACAGCTAAACATATCTAAGTTATCTACTTTTGGCTTCTTATTGCAGAGGGGCTAAAAGTCTTTGGGTCTGTTATTGTAAAGCAGCGTGCTTCTAGAAATTGTGAAGTGTTTAGAATGCTGGTATAAAAGACAATTCGTAATTGCTTACCTTTTTTGTGTTTACTATGGTCTGTTAAGGGTTAAAAGTTCTTATTAACCTATATAATTAAAGCTACTGGAAATTAATAAGGAAAACAGCTCTGTATTCAAGGAAAGTTAAAATGTATGTTTTCAGTAAAGAGGGTATAAAGAATGGAAGTATTTTTGTTTGATGGGTTAAGAAAAGATAAGTTTGTCCTAAAAGTACTAGAAAGGGAAAAAGAAAGATTTTGGGACAAATTCTGAAGGCAAAAAGAAAGTTGTAGAAGGTTTGTGAAGGAGAAATTCTGAAAGGAGTTTTATGCCTGGTCAAGTAGACTAAGATTAAAGTAAATTCAATTAAGTAATTGAATTTGAACGTTAAAAATAAGCTGGTACAGAAATTAAAATTTGGTTTCCTCTCAAAGTATAATTTTCTTGAACTTTCTGCCTGCTCTAACTCTACCTAAAAGACAGAAAATCTATGTTTTGTTAAAATAATTTCCTATATTCAGAAAGAAAGAGGTCTCTTCTAAAATTTTTTGACGATGTTGTTTGCTCTTGACTGTCTCTGTCGTCACTTTGAATGGATGCCTGAGCATTGTTTAACAGTGAGCGTTGTTTCCTATTTGAACAAGTATTTTAAAAACTTTTGATATTTTTGACAAGCTTCTCCCTCAAAAAAATATTCAAATCCTGAATGAAGGCTTTCTTTTGACCTGGTAGATGGAAGAAGAATTTCTCTGAGGATTTTCAGAGGGCCCCTGAGACTTCTCAAAGAAATTTGCTCTCTTCCTATAAGGAGGAAAATACTAAATTAATTAGGTTTATTTGGTTTATTAAATTACATGGGAAGCATTGTCAAATAAGCGATGATAAACTTTCTTATGTGGTATTACGTGGGTGAATATTATTAATATACATGTCTTAACATTATATAGCATTCCTAAAATTCTAATCTGTTCTGGTTATCAGTCATAATTCCAGTTATTAAAGTGTCATATGTCACAGAAATAGCCAAGTTTCTTTGTCAATTGCCCTTTTGAGTCTTTTGTCCATTTGCAGATAGTTGCTGTTTTACTGTGATGCTTTTTGCTTTTGCAAATATGTTTCATCTCCAGAGAAATTCCTGGAAAGGATTCTGACACAAGGGTTCTAAACTACAGGTTTCTGATAAACTTTCAGATTGTAAAACTGAACTGGGTAAAAAATTACAGAATTCTAACAGAAACTAAGGTCATAGATCTGCTAACAGAAGATTAAGCTCAAGAACTGATTATACAGGACTGTGTGAACTGATGAGGATGATTATAATTTTTTTATGAATTCTGTTTGAAATATTGCTGAGTTTTGTTTTGTTTTCTCATGTTTAAGGAAATCTTTCTTTCTTTTCTCTTATGCTAACTATGACTTACAGCAATTTAGTGAAATACATTTATGAGCAAAACTGAAACATTTATCTTTTTCTCCCTACCTGATCCCTCCAGAATTAAGAAACTCTGTGAGTGAGCATGGTTATTTCGTGGCAATATAGTTATTTGCATAAGTTCAATAAGAACCTATTCTCCTTATAACAGGATACATTGGTTATATTACCAAGGCTTTGACTGGAATGTCATATTTGAAACATACAGGCTCAGATATGACAACACAGCTTTTCAGGAACAAAGATTGGACATTCTGGAATACAGCCACTTGGAAACATGGGCCTGGTACCTTGTTTACAGAGATTCTGGCAATCTTACCCGGTAAGTAAGGAAGCTTGCTTATCTGGCGGGTGCAAGGAACCTCAGAATATTTTGGGGGACCTCGAGAAGAGAGGAGTCCACCCAAACCTGTAGGTACTGCAGGCAAAATCTGATGGCAAGTCCTTGGCTTGGCTTTTCTGGCCTCGAGAGGCCTTTACAGTTCAATCTGAGATTCCTCATAAAAATTCCAGCAAAGCAGATTTAAAAAGCCTGTATAATCAATTGGTATTCTTGCTGCACTTACGTAAATAATTGGCAGACCAGTTAATCTTAATTTGGCTATCTTTTATTAAAATGAGGGTGATTTTAGAGAGAAAAAATTATGTTTCAGTAGAAGGTACAGTACACATTCATGGATATTAGATTCTAGCTCTTCTCTTCTGCAAGATTCATCTGTTACTAATCATAATGTTTCCTTGTGGCCATCCATCTCTGATACCTGGGAGTTCCCTGGCCACAAGCAAACCTTTTCCTTCAACACTACTGCCCAAATACTAACTAGATTTGCCTTGTCACAGGTGGATCATAAACGACAAGTTCCAAAGGTAAAGTCCCCAATTTATTGATACACACAGGATGGACTATATCAAATTTGGGACGAATATATTTGGCTCACTCCTACTAGTGGTCAACTCAGTCAAAAGGCCACTATATGTTGGGAACAAACCAATCACACCTGTGATACGTGGCCTAATAGCACCCGACCTATGGGACAGATTCCCCGTCATATGTGTTCTCATATCATAAGCTTAAAAAATACTGATTGGTTTGGGACTGACTGGGATAGACGTCCAAGCACACGTTGGTTAGCCCCTAATGGCACTCAGTGGCTATGTGGCTCCAACTTATGGCCTTGGCTGCCACCTGGATGGATTGGACGATGCACCCTAGGCTTTCTCTGGATGCAAGGTAGAACTACATTTACTATATCTCCTCCTGCTAACCTACCCAACCTGCAACAGCGCTGGACCCGCTCTGTCTTCCACTGGTATGACCATCTTTCCTCAATTTTCCTTCCCCAATTAGGAATTGAAAGTGTCATCTTGCACATGGAAGTCCTAAACAAATTTACTATGAAGGCATTAAATGATACACAACATAGCCTTTCGCTGCTCGATTTAGAAGTATCCCAAATGCGTAAGGCAGTCCTCCAAAACCGAATGGCACTGGATGTCTTGACAGCAGCACAGGGGGGCACCTGTGCCATTATAAAAACTGAATGTTGTGTCTATATTCCTGACTACCATCAAAATATCTCCGGCTTCCTGTCTGATATGAGCCACCAAATTAAGTCCATGTCTGACCCTCCCCTATCTCTAAATGATTGGTTGAACTCTTGGTCAGGTCCAGGTTTCTGGACTGCTATCAAAACCTTATTCATTGGGTTAATCATACTGCTTGTATTTCTTATTATAATTTGTTGTCTGTTTCGTTGTTTGTCTTCCGCATGTCAACAAAGTTTCACCTCCTGGACCACCACTCGTCAAATGATTCTCTCGTCCCCAGAGGCTCTGGATGCCTTGTCAGCCTTGGACTCCACGGGTGCAGTCTTCCGGTCCACTGAACCTCCTACCTATACCTATGGCCCCATTTAGGGACAGCTCTACGACCTTGTACAGCCGGAAGTAGTTACAGAAGACTGACCGTCGTCCATATCCCCAAAAGATTTTGGGGCCAAATGGGTTCAGGGGGGGTTTATGATGTGGATTAAGGCTGCCCCAGCTAGAGAAGCCCAAGGTGACCTGGCCTACATGCCAAACTATGTGACCCAGTGGACTTTTTTTATGGTATGAATTAGGACTGCCCCAGGGAGAGAAGCCCAGGGCATCCTCACCTGCATGCCGATCTATATGGCCAGATTCGTATCTAAAGTTATATGACCGCACAATAACCAGACCCCATCTGCACTGAAATCATTTAATGACTTTTTACATCATCTTTTTCTTTTTTTCCAGTAAAAATAAGTCACGTACCCATGCCTTATAAAATTAGCCCTAACCCTCAACTCGGGGCAGCAGCAGGAGCTCTGACTGCCCGTGGGTCCTGTCCCCACGCACCAGCTCTGACTGCCCATGGGTCCTGTCCCCATGCGGCAGCAGCAGGAGCTCTGACTGCCCGTGGGTCCTGTCCCCACGCACCAGCTCTGACTGCCCATGGGTCCTGTCCCCATGCGGCAGCAGCAGGAGCTCTGACTGCCCGTGGGTCCTGTCCCCACGCACCAGCTCTGCCTGCCCATGGGTCCTGTCCCCATGCCAGCGGGGGCAGCAGCAGCGGCAGCAGCAGGAGCTCTGACTGCCCATGGGTCCTGTCCCCATGCAGAGGCAGCAGCAGGAGCTCTGACTGCCCGTGGGTCCTGTCCCCACGCACCAGCTCTGCCTGCCCATGGGTCCTGTCCCCATGCCAGCGGGGGCAGCAGCAGCGGCAGCAGGAGCTCTGACTGCCCGTGGGTCTTGTCCCCACGTACCAGCTCTGCCTGCCCATGGGTCCTGTCCCCATGCCAGTGGGGGCAGCAGCAGCGGCTCTGCCTGCCCATGGGCTCTGTCCCCATGCCAGCGGGGGCAGCAGAGGCAGCAGCAGAAGCTCTGCCTGCCCATGGGTCCTGTCCCCATGCTATTCCACACTATTCTCTAAATAAAAGAGCACTACTGCCAGATCTTGAGAGTCTAAGAAATCTTTCTTTCGACTCCTCGGCTCACCGATCCCGCATCAGTTTACAGTGATCTTTAAAAGTACAACATTGCTAAATAAATGAACACAATTTTCTTAACTCTGAGAATACAAGGGTCGACTAAAGGAAATTACATCATTAGCTTATTTAAAAATTTAGGACAATACTGAAAAGTGGATTTCTATTAAATCTATGTACAAATTAAATATATAAAGTAATAATTTCTGTTAGTTCAAATGTCTCACAATGCTGATAGTTGGGAAGGAATTTTCACAGTCCCCCTCTAACATCATTGTTTTGTGGACCGTGCATCACAAGATTGAACATTGGGGTCAAACATTGGGGTAGTTTGTCTATGCCTTCATACTGATTGGATTTAAATTTTAAATAGGTGACAGTTGACGAGGATTTTTAGGCTGGTTAATTTTAAAACTGCAGATGAGAAGCAGGCTCCGAGGAGTGAGGAATGGAATTTGCTTGCCCCTTTGTTGGGAAACATTTACATTTCTAAGGGAAATCTCTATCTGTAAAGATGCCTCCCTCTCTGTGCCAGGAAGAAGGGGGATGGCCTTATCTCTAGAAACTCTTAATCAATGCCAGAGGCAAGGACTTAAGTTGTTTACTGTCTGGCAACCTCATGTAACTGACCCCTCCCCCCCAAGTCCTCCTTTGTCTTTAGCTGAGGATAATATTGAAGTGATGACTTCTGCCATTTACTCAATCTGGTTTGATTCTTATCTAAAAGTTGTGGGACTGCCAAATGGCCGGACCCTATGGGCACTGATACCATTTTAACTTTTTTACATGTTCTTTGTCTTGTAAAGAGATAACTCACATACCTATGCCTTAAATTTAGCCTTACTCTCCACCCAGGTTTGCAGCAGAAGCGGAAGCAGCAGCGGCTCCTCCTGCCCGTGGGCCCACGCAGCAGCCTGACTGCCCATGGGTCCTGTCCCCATGCTATTCCACACTATTCTCTAAATAAAAGAGCACTACTGCCAGATCTTAAGAGTCTAAGAAATCTTTCTTTCGACTCCTCGGCTCACCGACCCCGCATCACCAGTGACTGATCCATAGAATAAAACCACAAATATGAGGTGGGAAAAGCAAATTGAAAATGCTTTGGTCCATCCTTTGTTTGATAGCAGCTTCAGAATGGTGGAAATAATTCTCCTATGGGACCTAAGTATCAAGATAAAGGGAACAGTGACAAACAATACAGCAAATGTAGAGACCACCATCTCATTCACAAAGATGTCTCCACAAGACAGCTTCAATAATGGGAGGAGGTCACAGAAGAAGTGGTTGATTTGGTTAAAACCACAAAACAGCAAAGAGGAAATCTAGCATTTTGCCCTATCTCAAGTGGGACTCCACTAATCCAGGAGGCAAACACCATCTAGACACAGACCTTCTGGTTCATGACAAGAGGACAGTGCAGAGGGTTACAAATGGCCACATAGTGGTCATTGGACATGACAGCCAGAAGGAAACACTCAGTGGCCCCCAGCATAAGGAAGATGCACATTTGTGTAGCACAGGTAAAAAAAGAAATAGTTCATTTCTATGTCCAAAGGCCGATGAGCCTTCTGGGAATTGTGACAGATACCTAACAGATTTCTAGAAAGGAAAAATTGCTGAGGGAAAAATACATGGGAGTCAGAAGAGTGGCATCTACTCTTGTTATTAGAATTATGAGGCCATTCCCCAATAGGATAATCATCTAGATGACTAAGAATACCCCAAAAAGAAATCACTGGAATTTGGGAATATCAGAAAAGCCAAAGAGAACAAATTCCATCATTATAGCGAAATTGGTTTCTGTGATTTTCAACTTACATTCTCTTTGTGGACTTATTTTTTGCCGTATTTTCCTCTTTTGTAATTGATTGGAACAGGGGCTTTGGTCTTTATACTTTCTCAATTACCTTCTGATACCTTTATTCTGTGCTTCTGGGAGATTTGATGTGAAACCAGGAGCTATGAACTCATCTGCAGAAGAATAATTCAATAAATAAAATGCTTACATGATTTCCATTGTTAGATTTGTATTCTAATTATACCAATAAGATCCATATAGCCAGACATTTTTATTTAACTTCACAGTGTGGGAAGGGAGAATGCAGATGAGCTATTTCCTCCTGTCAAAGACCCAACTCAATTCACTATGAATTGACCAACTTCCATGAATTTTGTCCCAATCAATCTAGTCCATAATATAATATCTGGCCTATGAATCTAACACAGTGTTCCACTGACTCGTCACATGTCTTTTCTGTCCTCGAGATGACATCCCATGATTCATTCTATGAAGAATGTAGCACAAGGCTCTGCCCTAACGTGTACTCCATCTATGATTCTGAATTAAATTAAAAGTAGAAATTACTATTAGAATTGGTTATTTTCTGTGAAGTGAGAGAGGATGATTAAAAGTACCATAATATAAAAGCCAAATTTTTAATTGTCAATGTCATAAGTTTCCAGTAATTTTCATTTCAATTTGTTGAATTAAAATAGATTTTATTGCTTAAAAAACACAACTTGTTGGCATTTAACTGTTTTTAATCCTAATACTATTTGGGCATATTGCTTTATTTTAAGCCAAAATTTAATGTTCCTAGGGAAAAATAAAGTCAGTATGTAAAAAGTTTAGCAAATGTAGTCAGATATTGTGTCCAACTCCTGCTGTATTTATGGTCTGATTTGATTGGGTAACATAAACAGTAATAGGATATGGGTCAAAAAAGTTAAGACAAATATTCTTTTCCAGGAAATTATAATTTAGAAGAAATAAATTTTCTCTAATAGAAGGAGATCCCCTAATAGAAGGAGAGTCCTTCTCATAGAAATTCTATTTATAATGGCAACATTTACATTGCCATCAGTATAGCAAAATGTGACATTTTAATTTGCTAGTTTAATAAATTTGAATGTAATACATCCTTCTTAGATTATAGTTTTCTTAATAGGTTGTTTCTTAAAATGAATAATTTTTATTATTATAATTAACAACAGACAAATTAGGAATTTATATATTTCAAATGCTTCAAATACATTAACTTTTTTGTTCAGAAAGCCAGCAATCTACAGATGCTGTCTTAAATAATGAATACATTTTTGACTGACATATACTCATAATTTTAGTTGTTTGATATTATTTATTGAATCTTGATCCGGAAATTAAAAAATCATCTTTAATTGAAATGGAATATCAACATATCAACTGTTCATATTTACCTTTTTCAGTTTTACTGAAGTCGCTTCTTTCTCACTGATGCCTTTTTTATATTTTAAATGTTAAATTGTTTAGGATTTATACCTTTTTTTTTATTTTGAGGAAGACTAGCCCTGGGCTAACATCCGTGCCCATCTTCCTCTATATGTGGGACGCCTACCACAGCATGGTGTGCCAAGCGGTGCCACGTCCACACCCAGGATCTGAACCAGGGAACCCCAGGCCACCGAGAAGCAGAATGTGTGAACTTTAACCGCTGCGCCACCAGGCAAGCCCCAGGATTTATACCATTTTTAAACAAGAACTTAACTTGTTTTTTAGAGAGCAAGTGCTCTTTACAGAGGAAAAAGTCACTTCTTCCTTGCCGGGATATATCTTTCCCTCTTTACACCTAAATTGCTAAATGCTCCTGTTTGCAATTTAAGTCGATGTGTTTTTTTTTTTAAAGATTTTATTTTTTCCTTTTTCTCCCCAAAGCCCCCCGGTACATAGCTGTGTATTCTTCGTTGTGGGTTCTTCTAGCTGTGGCATGTGGGACGCTGCCTCAGCGTGGTCCGATGAGCAGTGCCATGTCCGCCCCCAGGATTCGAACCAATGAAACACTGGGCCGCCTGCAGCAGAGCGCGTGAACTTAACCACTCGGCCACGGGGCCAGCCCCAAGTTGATGTGTTTTTCCAAACAATTCTTCCATGGTAGACCAGACTTTCCTGCAGTCTAAGTAATATAATTTCATGCACTCTTCATTTCCCAAAAATGGTCAGAGTGCATGGATTTTCTAGAAGAAGAAACACTCTTAATGGTCTGATATTACCTGCAGGAAAATGTTCAAATTCCTTATCCATCGATTTCTTATGTGTCATTTTATTTTCTATAATTCCTCTGAATATAACTTTTCAGCAAATTGTGCATTGTCCACATCACCTGGACGTCTTCTACTTATTTTCTCATCGTTAAGGGGCGCTAGTTTGCTTTGTAGAAGTAGACATTTGTGAGTATGGGGTAAAGTTTACAAAGGCAAAATCAATTCTGTTTTATAGAAACTAAGGTTATTCAGATTATGATTTCCTCTTAGACACTGTGGGAGCCCCTGAATAGACAAACCCAGCTCACTGGTGAACCCTATAAACAAAGATTAAGAACAAGTATGGTTTATAAAAAATTTACAATCCCTCTTTCTTATTGCAACATTTAATAATTTAGTATCTCTCAATATCAACCCTCTTCCATGCACTTTACAGGGAGAACCACTTCAAGTGTGAACCTAATGTTTGCAGCCCCAAGTGACTGCTTTACCATTGACCAAGTTTTGTTTCCATATCAGTTTGGTATTGTTTCTGTAACAAGGTCACTTTCCATGGTGAGCTTCTTCTCATCTTCACTGCATCAGAGGAATATGTCTTTCAATTTTGGTCCTCAGCAGGTTTCCTTAGTCAGGAGGTTATAGTCCCTTTCAATTCTTTCACTGCACTTGTATTTGGAAATGATAGATGCTTCCAGATCTCTGACCTCTACTGTCTGGGACAAAGCTCTCCAGGGAGACAGAATTAGACACTAATAGGTGGAACAAGGACTTTGTGTTTTCTGACTCTAAACAATGTGCCCCTGTCATCCCCATTGGTTTCAGGGCTAGTACTTAACAGATAGCAGGTTCCAGTAGGAATCTTATGACTAACTTATTGCGTAATACACTGAGTTTTGGCCAGTAAGACTGTGACTAAATTACACGTTCCACATAGGAAAAGAATACCTAAATGTCCAATTTACACATAGTGAGAATTTTAGGACTATGAATAGGTTCGACACAGCCCCTTATAGCCCAAAAAGGAGAGGATGCATTCTCTGTTTTTCTCCTACACACAGCCCTCCACCAATGGGAGAAACTCTGACACAGGACTCCTTACTGAAGTTGGAAAATATTCTTATTACCAACAGAAGCTATGTTTGTTTGTGGATGAAATAGAGGAACAAGACACAGTCAGCCCTCCAGGTCTGTGGGTTCCAAATCCGAGGATCAACCAACAGTGGATGGAAAGGCCTACCATGGTTGCATCTGTACGTGTATAGACAGGTACAAAATCTGAACATATGCAGACTTTTTTTCCTATCATTATTTCCTAAACAATTCAGTATGACAATTACATCCCTAGCATTTACACTGTATTAGTATAAGTAATCTAGAGATGAATTATGCCATTTTATATAAGGGATTTGAGCATCCTTGGATTCTGGTACCCTGGGGATCCTGGAACCAACCCTCCATGGATGCTTATGACTGTATACTGTTTGTATTGCATGCTAACGTCTGATACTTTTTCCCATCTTACAGCTACTTATACATTAATTCCTACTTTCAAAAGTTCCCCTTGACAGTTGTCTGTGCTTCTGATTTTATTTTTGATGGATATCAGCTTTATACTCTACACATACCTTCAGGATCACCTCCTTATAATCAACTATATATATTGTTTTCCTTATTCTTTCTTCTTTCATTTTTTCTTCTTTCCATCCTTGCATTTTCAAAATATATGTAATAATCTATAATGTGTAAAATATGTAACTTTTTCATTTCTTTTAATTTCAACCCTATTTTGTTTATTTATGCCTTATTTATTTAAACTGCAGCTCAATTTGGCAGCATATAGCTGGGTTCTGGTTTTTTGTTTTCATGCCTACCTTTTAATTGGACTGCTTAGTCCACAAGTATTTAATGTCACAATACACTTCTGTTTTCTATTTCTTTCTATTTTTTTCTTTGGTTCTACTTCTTTGTTTTCTTCTTCCAATTTGGGGGTTAACACATTATAATATAAATTATTTTGTATTTTCCATTTTATGTCTTCCTCTGTCTTTCTATATATATCACTTTTTATTATCATTTCAGGGATTGCTTCAGAGCTAACAATTAAAAATATGCATCTTTAACTTATCAAAGTTTATGCAAAGTTAAAACCGTTCCACTTTAATCTTCCTACTTTACAACCAATGCTTCCACTGTGCATGTTCCAGGTCATCCCTCATGTTTCATGTTACCCACTTCCTATCTCACAATCGACAAATGTAATAATCTTATAACGCTATAATTACATTTCCTCAATTTCATTCTTTGTGTCACTGATGTCATATATTTTACTTGTATCTATATTATAAACCCCAACTTATATGCTATTATTGTAGCTTTACCTAGTCAGTTCTTTCACTATGATGTATATAGATGGATTTTCTGTTGATTCATTCTAATGGGGTTCAATTGCTTTTATTATTATTTGCTTACACTTGACCCTCAGTTATGCATATTTTAGACCATTTGATATTGTTCCACTCGTCCTTGAGTTTCTGATCTTTTTTCTTCAATCATTTTTTAAAATACTTTTTTGGGTTGCATAATTTCCAATAATTTGAATTCAAGTTCACTGACATTTTTTGAACATCTCCAAAGTGCTACAAATCTAGTCACCTCAGCTTTTCATTTCACTTACTTTTCATTTACATTTCACTTCCTTTCATTTTACCTTTCACTCTAGAATTTTAATTTAGATCTTTTTTAGAGTTTTTATTTCTCTGCTGGAATTCTGTTTCCTCACTTTTCTGTTTTGACATATTTTCTTTTAAGTCCTTGACTATGCTTCTAAGAGAAGTTTAAAAGTCTTTGTCTGCTAGATTTATCATCTGAAACATCTTGTGGTCATTTTCAATTGATTTCTTTTTTCTGTTTATGGTTTAGTTTTGCTGAGTTTTTTGTGTCTTGCAATTTTTATAGTATATTTTAAATTGTCAATAATATATTTTAGAAACTCTGGATTCTGATATCTTCCTACAAAGATTGTTAATTTTTGTTGTAACAAACCATTATTAGTGGAGGATCATTTTGACTTGTAAAGTTTGGGGTTTATATTTTCTTAGTGCAAAGTTGTCAAAAGTCCAACGTGTTTCTCAGATCCAAATAACTTGGGAATTCAACATCCAAATTCTGTTTTCTCTACAGATGTTGTTGAGGCTTAAGTTTCAGCTTTTCCAGAGTCAGCCTTGAGAAGGCCAAAGAGACACTTTAGGGAAGAGTTTTCATTCCAAAGCCCTAGTACTTCTGATGACTCAGATGGCTGCTTGAAATGTTATTAAAGTGTTAAGAGCTCTGGTTGGGATGCAACTCCAGTGTCTCTGAGCTATGTTTTATCTCTAATTTCTTCCCCAACCACATAGCAGTTGCTAACAGCATTCTGTAGCCTCCTCCAGCATATGCATATCCCATCCTTCTCCCAGGGATGTTTTCTCAGGAACACTTTATTCAGGTCTGTCTGACCCCCAGCCAAGACAAAGCTCCTTCATCTTCTATGCCCAATAGAAAAATCCTAACCTCTTTAGTTGTCTCGAATGTTGATCTCTGCCTCCTCAGCTCAAGGGTCTGTCCATATCTTTGGTTCCAGTTTATCTCTACTTTGGTCAAGAAATTTCCCCCGCAGGGGCTGGCCCCGTGGCCGAATGGTTAAGTTCATGCGCTCAGTTGCAGGCGGCCCAGTGTTTCATTGGTTTGAATCCTGGGCACGGATATGGCACTGCTCATCAAACCATGCTGAGGCAGCATCCCACATGCCACAAATAGAAGGACTCACAATGAAGAATATACAACTATGTACCAGGGAGCTTTGGGGAGAAAAAGAAAAACAATAAAATCTTTTTAAAAAAAAAAGAGAGAAATTCCCCCTGGGTGTAAAGCTAGCATGATCATTAGATTAACATTGCAAAATTTCCCTTCTGTAGGGTAAGGACTTGTAAGATGGCCCACGTGGTTCCTGCCTCCTGATAGTTGAACCTTTGGGCAATGTTATGCAATTGAGGCTGGTTGATCATGTGACTTGCTAATAGTCTAAATATATGGCAAGGGTGATAGGATGTATGTAATTATATATGCATCTTTTCATCTCATAAGATACTAGCACTCATCTTGGTAGGAGAATTTATTGCTTATGCTGGCTTAAAGAAGCAAGCTTTCACACTGTGGGTTTGCCTATATTTAGTGGACCTATGGCAAGGATCAGAGAACAATCTCTAGGAGCTGTGGGGAGCCTCTAGCCAACAACTAGTAAGAAATGAAACTTCAGTCTTACAACTGCAAGGATTTGAGCTCTACCAATAAAATGATCTTTCCTCAGCCAAGCCTCAAAATGAGACTGCAGCCTGTCAATGAAAATAATCCATAACCAATCTATAAATGAAAATTTGGGTGAGTTTATTCTGAGCTTAAATCTGAGGATTATAACCCAGGGCCTTTCTTCCGGAAGCAAGAAAGGGCACCAAAGAAGTGGGGTGCACAGACTGGTTATATACCCCCAGAGAGGATGTTTCACATAGGATTGAAATGTCCCTTTTACAATAGTCGCGAGACTGCTCTGTCGGCACAGTGATTGATGGAAACAGCAGGTGGGTCTTCTGTCTCAGTGAACACAGCAGGGTGGCAGTCTGTTGTCTCCAGCTGAGTGGCCACAGGTGAGCTGGGTGGTCAAAGGTGAGTGCAGCAATCAGTTCCTAGCCTAAGGAAATTTGGAAAAACAAAGTCAGGCCGAATTAGGTTTATACCAAATGGCTTCCTCATATACTCCAATATATCCTATTGCTTGCCATTTTTATTTGTCATGGGAGTATTGCCAGTATACCTGGACACTTATGCCACAGGGCTATAGGAAAGCTCCATTTACTTTCCCCAGATCCTCAAGGCTTATTTAGCTAACACAGAGTCCCCTAATGACTCCACTTTAATTCAGTATGTGGATGATTTGCTCTTATGTTCAAAAACTAAGTTGGATTCTCAGAAGAACACAATATATCTGTTACAACAGTTAGCATTTAGATCAAGTTTCCATAGACAAACCACAATTTGCTGCCTATTGTAAAGTATCTAGGACAACTGGTATCTAAGCATGGACTACTGATTGATTCTGAAAGGATTAAAGGAATCTTGGCTTTTTCTCTCCTTAAGACAAAGAAACAGTTAAGAGGATTCCTGGGACTAAGTGGATATCGCAGGAACTGGGTATCTAACTTTTCACTTCCTGCCCAGCTTTTTTTTTTTTTTTAAAGATTTTTAAAGTTTTCCTTTTTCTCCCCAAAGCCCCACAGTACATAGTTGTGTTATTTTTAGTTGTGGGTCCTTCCAGTCATGGCACGTGGGACGCTGCCTCAGCACGGCCTGGCGAGCGGCACCATGTCCACCCCCAGGATCAGAACTGGCAAAACCTCAGGCCAACAAAGCAGAGCACGTGAACTCAACCACTCCGCCATGGGGCCGGCGCCCCCTCCCCCCCCGCCCCCCAGCTTTTATGCTCATTACTAAAGTCTAAACAGGCTGATTTAATTGAATGGATGCCAGAAGGAGAGAAGGCAGTAACTACCTTAAAGTTCATTTTGGCTCAAGCACCAGCCTTAGGGCACCCTAATTACAGCTTGCCATTTTTCCTCTTCATATTCAAAAGCATGGAGATCAAATCGACCTATAGGGTATTATAGTCAGCAGTTAGACTCAGTGGCAAAAGGGCCTCCACCTTGGATGAGAGCCATTTCAGCAGCAGCCCTCTAATGCAAGACCACTGAAGAAATAGTGATGGGGTCTCCTTTAACTATGTTCCTCACTCAGTCGAATCTCTTCTAAATTCTCATCACAATCAGCATCACTCTGTAAGCTGACTGGCCTCCTATGAGGCTCTGCTGCTCTCTGCTCCTAATAGTACCTTAGCCCGATGTGATAACCTTAACCCTGTGACTTTACTTCCAGTATCACAGGAGGAAGATGGCTGCATTTTATTAACTGACTGCCTACTTATTCCTAGGAATGATTTGCAAGAAACCCCCATTGATAACGCCGATCTAACTGGGTTTATATTACTTACCATACAGTACTTAACTGTACAGCTACAGTTACCTGTAAACTTGGTTTACAGGTGGGTATTACTTAAAGAGTGAACAAGGACGTTATTGGGCTGGGTGTGCAGTAACATCCTTGGTGGACATAATTGAGAGTTCTCATTTACCAGAGAGAAAATCGGCACAGCAAGCTGAGTTAATTGCTTTAACTCAAGCTTGTCAATTGGCCAGACACCAGGTAGCAAATATCTACACTGATAGCCATTAGGCTTTCAGAGTAGCACGTGACTTTGGAATGCTGTGGAAACAATGAGAGTTTTTAACCTCTTCAGGCTAGCCTATAAAGAATGGGAAACAGGTTGCAGAGTTATTAAATTCTATAAAATTACTGAGACAATCAGCAATTATTAAAATACCAGGGCATTCCAAGTCTGATACTTTGGAAGCTAAAGGAAACCAGCTTGCTGATGCAACTGCTAAACAAGCAGCCTTGAAGGCTGGCCCCACCCAGCCTCGAGAATGCCCACTGCTTCCTACTAACTCTGCTAACCTAGTAAAAGACTTCCTTCTACAGGCTCAAGAAACCACCACGGAAGAAGAGAAACAGATATGGCAGTCAAAAGAGGGAATTTTTGACACCCCCTCACAGATGTGGTTCGGGCCCAATAAGAAACCCATAGTACCTATTGGAGCACAATTGCTACTTCTCCAGCATATACACCAATTAACCCATTGGGCACCTGAAAAGATCACTTTATGGGGAGAACAATACTTTTGGAAACTTTCTCCCCTGCTGGCCCATAAAGTTTATACTCACTGTATTACATGCCCAAAATGTAATCCAGGGA
Organism: Equus caballus; assembly: GCF_041296265.1. Taxonomy (NCBI): domain Eukaryota; kingdom Metazoa; phylum Chordata; class Mammalia; order Perissodactyla; family Equidae; genus Equus; species Equus caballus. Next base: position 13,717,649 of record NC_091696.1, read on the forward strand.
AACCACTTCATGGGTCACAAGGCCGCTTTCCCCTTCCTAAGGGATCCTTTGGGGTATGGCAGTTGGACTTTGTCCAAATGCCACCATCTCAAGGATATAAATACATCTTAGTAATGATCTGTATGTTCTCACATTGGGTGGAGGTCTTTCCTTGCAGAAGAGCAATGGCTCTAACGGTAGGTAAATTACTATTGGAGAGAATAATTCCTATTTGTGAAATTCCTACCGAGTTACATAGTGACAGGGGAACTCATTTCACCGGACAAGTAATTAAATCTATTTGTAATATTTGGCCATTAATGCAGCATTTCCACTGGGCTTACCGTCCTCAGGATTGGTGCAAGAACTAATGGAACAATCAAAACTCAATTGGCAAAGCTCCCAGAAACATTTAATCTCTCATGGTCAAAAGCTCTTCTGCTAGTGCACCTCAATCTTAGATCTACACCCTTTGGTAAACATCAGATCTCTCCTTTGGAGACAATAACTGGATGGCCTATGCAATTAGATGAAAGAATGTACAAACCAACTTTACTTAAAGGAGATATTTTACATATTTTACAGGCCTCATTGAGGCACTTAAAAGAAATGAGAAATTGATAGCTGATGCTTTTCACAGTGAGCTCCTGGGAGATGAAGACCCTTAGGATCATGGATTACAGGCTGGAGATTTTGTTTACTGGAAAAGACACCAGATAAAGGACTCTTTGCAGCTCTGTTGGAAAGGACCATATCAGATGCTTTTAACTAACCCGTGTGCTGCAAAATTAAAAGGTGTAGACTCATGGATTCACATTTCTCATTTGAAAAAGGCTTCTCCACCTGAACGTGTTTCAACTCCAGTCTCTGACACCCAACTTTGACTGAGCAAGATGAGTATCTCCAAACCAGGATGAGAAGAAGATGACATCTGTTGTAGACAAGGACCAGGCCTGTATTCCTAACCTCATGTCTCCTCATTATAACCCTTGTAGTGTTTAAGCTTTACATAATTGCTAAAATAATCAAGTTTTAGATTGCCTTACCCTACCCCAATACTCCCCCCACCTTTAGAAGATAGATTAGAACCTAATTACAAAAGCTGTTATTAATTACAAAAAATGTCATTTAAGATTTTCCTAATACTATGTTTGTTTTTCCAGTCCACATCCAGATAGGCCTCTGATGGCAATGTTTTTCTGCAATGGGCACATTCCTTTGCTACACACAAAAACCAGTCCAATTGTTGGATATGTGGCCAACTTCCACTTTCTATCACCTCTGGGTTGTCTTGGTCTGTCTCTCCCTTTCAAGGAACAGATTGGAAAGCTCTAAGACAATTTATTATGATGGAAAGATCTAGTTCCAATGTTCACAGTTCATCTGATGTTACTAATTGTGATCCTGAAACATGGCCAATAGCCCATACTATTAATGATACAGGACATGGCTACTCTTTTTCTGTTACTGAAACCATCCAATTAGCCCAACAAATTTCAAATGAACAAAAGAAACCAGATATTACAGTAAGAACTGTAGAAGGTTTCATGCAAATTTGGGTTGGATATGTTTGGCTTACTCCTAGCCAAGGATCTTTAAACACACCAGCATCTTTATGTCGGGAAAGAAGAAATCATTGCAAACAAAATCTACCAGATTACACTTGAAAGATGGGCTGGACACTCCCCAAGTCATGCAAGAATACTGTTGTACTTAAAGAAAGTGATTGGGGGGCCTGCCTGGTGGCACAGCAGTTATGTGCATACATTCCGCTTTGGCGGCCCTGGGTTCGCTGGTTCAGATCCCGGGTGCGGACATGGCACCACTTGGCAAGCCATGCTGTGGTAGGCGTCCCACAGATAAAGTAGAGGAAGATGGGCGCGGATGTTAGCTCAGGGCCAGTCTTCCTCAGCAAAAGGAGGAGGATTGGCAGGAGATGTTAGCTTAGAGCTAACCTTCCTCAAAAAAAAAAAAAAAAAAGTGATTGGTTTGGAACAGACTGGTCTCGGAGACCAGGCATTTATTGTGTGGCCCCTAATGGAACTCAGTGGTTATGTGAGCAAACCTCTGGCCTTGGCAACTGCCTGGATGGCTAGAGCACTGCACTCTTGGCTTCCCTTGGATACAGGGGAGGACTCACCCGGAGCTAACCCCTGTAGCCTCTCCCTCTCCCCAAGGCCAGATGGTCTTATTCAGTTTTCCACTGGTATGACCACCTAGCATCTATATTTGTTCCTTCCTTGGGGCTAGAAGATGACATATCACATATAGAGGCTCTACCTAAATTTACTCAACAAGCCCTTAATGATAGTCAGCTGGGGATAGCTTTATTAAATACTGAAATGTCTTTAATAAGATAGGCTGTACTTCAAAACAGAATGGCCTTAGGGATTCTTACAGCATCCTAAGGTGGCACGTGTGCAATCATTCAGACTGGTTACTGTGTTTTCATACCTGATGAGTCTTCCAGTGTGTCATGTCTGCTAAAGCACAGGAAGAAACAGGTAAATGCCTTAAGCAATCCTACAATTAGTCTTATTTGTTTGGTTGGCTCCCTTCTGGTATTGATTCCCCTTTTTGATCTAGATTGCAATTCCTATTTCTATTACTTCTTGGAATTGTCGTACTAATCATAATCTTCAAACTAATTGTTGTTTTCTTCACTCAGTGTTGTAAGACTGGCACGCAAACTAGAGTGATGATTACTTGATGGCCTGAGAAGGTTAATCAATCTTATAACCTTGGACAAATTTCCTTTTCTGATAAGGACTATGCCTAAGAACTCATTTCAGACTAATCTTTTCCAAAATATTGAATTATTATTACTACTGTACTTGTTCTATGGTATAAACTATGTAAACATAAAGAGTCATGGAAAGGCACACATACAATGTGCAACAACCTAAAGTTAATTTTTTAAAAAGCCTATGAAATGCTTCCTCTGTTAATATATATGCTTCTATGCTTGTCTACTATACCTGATTAGTCACCCCCAATATGGACAACTGGGTAAAAAATGAGATAAAAGCCTAGCACTGAGGGACATAATGGAGCCAGGGCAGACAGAACCACCCTGGTGCCAAGGGACAATATTTTTATCATCAATGCTTTATTTCAAAAGATTATAGATCAAAAAGGGAAAAATGATAAACAAATGCCAAGCAATGGGATATATTAGAGTGTATGAGGAAGTCATTTGGTGTGAACCTAACTCAGCCTGGCCTTGTTTTTCCAAAAGAGCCTGACGTGGCTGTTGAGCACGCATTGCATATCTGCCTTAGGCATTTGCTGCATCCCAAAGACAAGAATGATAAAGGTGCAACTTCCTCCACATTAGCATTTCATTAAGGATAAGCATCTCTCCCTAGACTAGGAATTGATTTCTGTGCACACCTGTGACCAGTCAGCTTGAGACAACAGACCTGCTACCTGCTGTGTCCACCGAGACAGCAGACCTACTACCTACTGCATCCATCAATTGCTGTGCTGACAGGGCAACCTCGTGACTATTGTAAAAGGGATGTTTCAATATGTGACACATGCTCTTTGATGGTAGATAGCCACTCGGTACAGCCCCACTTCTTTGGAGCACTCGGTTCCTTTGTGAGAGGACTCTCCCAGGCTATACGGTCCTCACATCTGGCTCATAATAAACTCACCCCAATTTTGACATAGATCGGTTGTGGATTTTTTGCATCAACAATGTGATGATGTGGGCAATTCTTTTTCACAACTTAAAAAATTAATAAAAATAAGATTAAATAATGAGCTTAACATCTCACAGCTGTGAAATGACAGAACTAACGTTCAAATCCAGATTGCCTGAATCATAAACTCTTACTCTCGCATCTTACTTTTATCATTCAGGGCATATTTCCTTATAGTAATTCAGATAATTGAGAAATAGCAAAAATTAGGGTTTCTGGATTTTTCTCAATAGTTTTGAGCTCGTGCTTTAGAATTGCCTCCTAGAACTAAATGCTTTAAAGTGTCTTTAAGTATCAGATACAAATCATAGTATTTACAGGAGAAATTTTTTTTAGTGATGTATAATTAAGAGATTTTTATTTTTATTGTTGGTTTTTAATCAAAGATCTCCAAGTAATGGAGCCATGTGTTCTGTGGTAACTGGCTACATTATAGTCCATTATGTTACCATTATTAATTTTTGTCATTTAAAACATCATTCAAGCAATGTCACTGGAAAGAAAGTAATTGCCTCTTGGGGTTGGGGATTATCCTGGGGTATTGTCCCACTTGCCACAGACTAGAAGATAAATACTCATCCCTTTTAAGACATATTTGTAAAATCCGGAGAGAAATGTTGTCAGCCTCTGTACATAGTAAATTCTCTAGTTCACAATTCTAGATGGCGTGAAGGGCAGGTGATCAATGCCCCAAAGCAGCCACAGAAGGTCTGCTGTGAAGGCGACACAGAATGGATCGACCTTAGATAAGATGTCTCTCCACTGACTCTTTGTGGGTTCTCTTAGTTTGTGTTTGTCTGTGGTGTCAATGTAAAATAATCAGTAACCATTCTATAGATAAAAGAAATAAGGTGAGTTTCACTTGAGCCAGAGTGAGGATTCTAACCTGGGAAGGCCTTAGAAAGTGTTCTGGAGAAGCATGGTTTTCAGTACAGTCTTATATCTTTTTAGAACAAAGAACATCAATTAAACACACACAAGGATACATTTTTATCAAAATTCAAAGAGGCATTCATTTGCAAATTAGCAGGTCAACATGACTGTGATATCAGGAAAGGGCATTACCAGGATTGTGTTACCAACAGGGCACACGAGGGGAAATACGCATTCTTATCTTAAGAAAGCACATTCTTTACTTTAATAGTCGAGCAGATATGTACACTGTATGTTTGATAGGCCATAAGTCAGGCTTTTTAGTTCAAGCCGAACTAGTTTTGAACCCGAATAGTTACCCCATATACTTCAATACGTGAAAATCTCTTGTCAGTGGGCTGAGAGAATGGGTGGCAGATGATGGGGGCAGAAATCTGACCTTACCTTGCTCAAGCATTTTCCAAAAATTACTGCCTGATTCACTTCTGTTCTTTTTTTTTTTTTTTTGAGGTAGATTAGCCCTGAGCTAACATCTGCTGCCAATCCTCCTCTTTTTGCTGAGGAAGACTGGCCCTGAGCTAACATCCGTGCCCATCTTCCTCCACTTTCTATGGGACACCTGCCACAGCATGGCTTGCCAAGCAATGCCATGTCCATACCCAGGATCCGAACCAATGAACGCTGGGCAGCCAAAGCGGAACCTGCAAACTTAACCACTGCACCACTGGGCCAGACCCCATTTGTGTTCTTTATCACCATGAAGGGAAAGCTGACTGTGCCTATTTTGGATTTTTGGGAAATGCAATGATCTAATTAATTTAGTAAGCTAAATTAAGTAAAACTCCTCAGGGAGCCAAACCTCAGTTTCTATGAGCACATGCACACTTTCACATACAGTGTGGCTACTTTGTGTTTGTTCCTATAATTATAAATATAAAATCAGGAAACTCAGGATTTTGAAATTAGATATTGAATTACTCAGTAATCATAATGGCATTAATAGCAATAATAGATAATAAAGGATACATTTTTATGCATCTGTAATATAACAAGCCCTGTAAACAGTGCTATGTTATCTAGTTTAATCCTGGATTCAACCTTGTCATATATTATCATGCTAATTAAACAAAACAAAGAAATTTAGGCACAGAGAAGTTCAATGACTTGTAGAACATTAGATGTCACATGTGAGGTTAAAGTCAATCCTGCCTAACTCTGAGTCCTGTGTGTTTAACCACTACAGCACAGCACCACTTCACTTGCTGGATAATCTCATGAATGTGACTTAGTCACTCCGTCTGAAAAATAAGGATTTGGATTAGATAATTGTTGAAGTCCTCTCCAGCATTAACATTCTATATTTAAATATAAAACATAAAATTTCTACAATGGTAGAAAATATTTCAACATCTAGAGGCAGCTGTAGGGGATTGGAATTGGCCACCCCAAGATGTATCTCTTTGACATGAGGATTATTTTGGGCTGGCTACTTTTAAAAACTGAAGACATGAGAGAAACTCTGAAAAGTAGAAGTTACCCTTTGTTAATAGACATTTACATTTGTAAGGGAAATCTCCATCTGTAAAGGTGTCTTCCTCTCTGTACAAGGAGGAAGGAGGGATGACCTTATCTCTAGAAACTCTTATCAATGCAGAAGTCAAGGACTTAAATCTGAATCATAACCTTACTCTTGTTTACTGTGCTTTTCTGGTAATCTCCCATAACTGACTCTCCCACCCCCACAGCCCCCCTTGTAGCTGAAGATGCTGTAGGGGAGGAAGACATTTCCTCTCCCCAAATGGGGGTTCGTCTGGCTGGAGAACGAATTAAATTCACATGAGACAGAATAGCAAGAGAAAATTAAACAAAGCTTTATGAGGAACCATGGCCTGGGGCTTTCTTCCTGAAGGAAGAAAGGGCACTGAAGAAGTGGGGTGCACAGAGTGGTTATATACCCCCAAATGGGGTGTTTCACATGTGATTGAAATGTTCCTCTCACAATAGTCACAAGATTGCCCTGTCAGCACAGTGCTTGATGGAAACAGCAGGTAGTGGTCTGCTGTCTCAGAGGGCGTAGCAGGAGGCAAGTCGATTGTCTGGAGCTGGGAGGTCACAGGTGAGCTCAGCAATCAGTTCCTAGCCTAAGGAAAGATACTTAATCCTTAAAGAAATGCCAAAGTTGGGAGGGGGAGGGAAGTCAGTTACAGGAGGTTACCAGACCAGCACAATAAAATGCAGATTTAAGTCCTTGCCTTTGGTATTGATTAAGAGTTTTTTGAGAGAAGGTCATCTCCTTTCTTCTTCCTGGTACAGAGAGGGAGGCACCTTTTACAGGTAGAGATTTACCTTACAAGTGTAAAGGTGTCCTAACAAAGGGCAAGTTCCATTCCTCCTTCCCTGTCCCAGTTTATCAAAAGCAATCAACCTCAAATAATCCTGATGCCAAAGAGACATATCTTGGGGTGGCCAATTCCAGGTCCCCACAATGGTATTTAAGATGAGGCTCTCTGCATTTTGGCAAGTTACTCAGTTTTACTGGGTCTCTCCCATGTATACATGTTATACAGATTTGTTTAATTTTCTCCTGTTATTCTGTTTCATGTGAATTTAATTTGTAGCCTGGCCAGAAGGACCCAGAAGCTAGAGGAATGTCTTCCTCCCCTACACACCATAGTATTTTGGTTAATAAGTGAGAACTGGAATCTGTTTAAATATATTTGGGCAATTTAACTGCATCTCTGTGCTTTAGTTTATCATCTGTAACAACAGAAATAATATCCATCTCATGAGATAATATGAGGATTGAACAAAATAATGCATGTCAAATGCTTAGAAAATATCTTAGCCCACTCTCTGTTTTAGCTATTATTGGCTGCTTTCAGCATCATTGTCATCATCATTAATGCAGATGAGTAGGTATTATACAAGAAGATAACAGGGCTCTAGTTCTAGAAAACCCAGACGAAAACTGTTCAAGGACAAGAAAACTTATAGTTTCCCTTTGTTGTTGTGGTGGTGGTGGTGGTTATTTTTCAATTCTGTTTGCTGAGAGTTTGTGTGGTTTTTAATTTCTACATGTGTATTGTAGGGGAGGAAGACATTACCTCTTCCCAAATGTGGGTTCGTCTGGCCGGAGAACGAATTAAATTCACATGAAACAGAATAGCAAGAGAAAATTAAACAAAGCTTTATGAGGAACCATGGCCCGGGGCCTTTCTTCCCAAAGGAAGAAAGGGCACCCAAAGAAGTGGGGTGCACAGAGTGGTTATATACCCCCAAACAGGGTGCTTTACATGTGACTGAAACGTCCCTCCCACAATAGTCACAAGATTGCTCTGTCAGCACAGCACTTGATGGACACAGCAGGTAGTGGTCTGCTATCTCGGTGGGCATAGCAGGAGGCAAGTCTATCATCTGGAGCTGGGCGGTCACAGGTGAGCGCAACAATCAGTTCCTAGTCTAAGGAAAGATGCTTAATCCTTAAAGAAATGCCAATGTTGGGAGGGGGAGGGAAGTCAGTTACAGGAGGTTACCAGAGAAGCACAATAAAATGCAGATTTAAGTCCTTGCCTTTGGTATTGATTAAGAGTTTCTAGAGAGAAGGTCATCGCCTTTCTTCTTCCTGGTACAGAGAGGGAGGCACCTTTTACAGATAGAGATTTACCTTAGAAATGTAAATGTGTCCTAACAAAGGGCAAGTTCCATTCCTCAGAGCCTCCTTCCCTGTCCCAGTTTATCAAAAGCAATCAGCCTCAAATAATCCTGATGCCAAAGAGACATATCTTGGGGTGGCCAATTTCAGGTCCCCACACTATTCATTTGTTTCTGGTGAAGAAAGAAAGCACCTTTTGATAAAATTGTCTGAGTTTAACAATTTCTATCAATAATCTCTAAACAAATTTAAAAGTTTACTAAACAATTATGAAACTCTTGACTATGCCCAGTTTCACTTGCCTTAGATGACAATTCTATGTACTAAGTAGAGTAGATCTGATTTTGTAAATGAGCATACAATGGCATAAAGATGAAATGATTTGTAGTAGTAAAACTAGAATTACATCCAAGCTCTCCACACAGTAACTTATTTTTTTTTTAAAGATTTTATTTTTTCCTTTTTCTCCCCAAAGACCCCCGGTACATAGCTGTGTATTCTTCGTTGTGGGTTCTTCTAGTTGCGGCATGTGGGACGCTGCCTCAGCGTGGTCCGATGAGCAGTGCCATGTCCGCGCCCAGGATTCAAACCAACAAAACACTGGGCCGCCTGCAGCGGAGCGCGCAAACTCAACCACTCAGCCACGGGGCCAGCCCCCCACAGTAACTTACTTTTTTACTACTCTTCCTTGCTTTGACTTCTTCTGTACCAGTGATACTAAATTAAGCCCAAAAAGTAGGCAAACATGATGATCTGGAAGTCTCAGTGTAGAATGTTAACTCTTAGAATCAAAAGGCTGATACTGATAGTAATACCTTGCTAGATATACTCTTCAGGAACAGATGACATAGAACTCCCTAAATTTGGTATACTTTTGGTATTTGTTAATTCTTTAGTGTTAACTCTTTAGTTAGAGGTTTGATGAAAATGACTTAGGGAAACCCTTTTAATGATTGCTGAATTGATTATTTAACCATTGAATCTGTACAAACTCCTTGTTTAAAGTTCAATATAGTACGTATATACAGCAAATTAATTAGATTCTTTAACTCACTGAATTTGCTTTTAATCACTATTTCAGAAAAAAGAAGAAAAAAGGAAAAGATTTGAGTGAGAATTTGAATATTATATAAAGCTTAGAAATGACATTTGCCCAGCACGGACACGTCAGCTTTTTTTCTCTCTTAAGGGTTTGGGTTCCCTCACTATAGTTTCAGACACCCACCTTCCATCTTTTCCCAAATTCTTTCTTTAATGATCTGATTCCCAAAGAAAACTGACTTCTTCTTAGTGCATCTCGCAGGTGGCATGTCATTTTGTTGCAGGAGAGGAAATTCTGAGGTTACCAGGCATGGCAGAGAGAACAGATTGCCATTAGTTATCTGCCTATTACTCACTGTATTGTTACTCACTTAAGCCACTTCTAACATTACAGATCTTTAACTTCCTGCTGAATATTTCATCCCACTATAATTTATTTTTTTATTTGCACCCATCTTGGTTATTTTTCTTTCATTATTTCTCATTCTGGCTATATATATTGTATTTTCCCATATAGCCCCAGTTTAGAAGTTCATTCATAAGACAGAGTTGTTCTTCAAAACAGTTAATGTTTCTGGCCCTCACACCAGTCATTGTTTTACCTCAGAGGTAAGAAAGAGACAGAAACCTACAGAGAGAAAAGCAATAATTATCGGTCGTGTGTAAAAGGTGTCCTGCTGCCAAACAAAGCATTCGCATAGAAGACACACTTAAACTAACACAGAGTGACTTTTCTTTATAAGAGAGCACAGATCATGTATCCATCATGCCAAAGATAAGATGAATTTTGAGAAAGCTATCTGGTTATTTCAAGCTATTGAGTTAGCAATTAAAAGAAACAAAAAGGTCAATTTATCTGCTTTAAATTTTATTTAATAAATATTCATAATACTGTTTATTTTGTATCAGTTACATAAATGTTTAACAAATATATACTTTTTTATTCCTCTACTGATCACAGAGTGGTTAAATAACTTTCTCAAGGTCACATAACCAGTAAGCTGAGCCTGAGATTTTAACTAATCATCTCTTACGTAAGTACTGTGCTTTAACTGTTAAGGAAAACTACCTCCCAAGACCAGATATTCTTCTGTGGTATTATCTACTTTACCTGTGGATAGTTTTTTCCCTAGAATTTTTCTCAACTTTACTTCCCTTTACATGAAGGAATATGATTTGAGGGCTGGAAAATAGAGCTTTGCTCTAAAACTCTATCAATCCTCGTGATTCTACCAGCTCTTATAAAGCGAGCCACATTTACTCCCTTCAGCTTAAAAGGAACTAATGGCATTTCTTAATGTGCACAGCTTCTAAAGAGTTCCTACATCTCAGAGCACCACCTCTGAAAACACCTTCTGCTATCAATAAAGATTTTTAGTTACCTCTTTTAAAGAAAATGGCAAAAAAGAACACAAACCAAATATGTCATAAAAATGCTATAACAGAATTATTGTCCTATTTATTTTCTTAGAAGGGAAAATAAAGATATTCTTGGTTCACTGATCACTCAAGTCAACTCGCATGTTCTGATAATGTCTATTTCAGATGAGAAAAACAAGAAAACCCAGAAGATGTTGGAGAGTAATTATACCATGCCAACTGAGTTCCTACTTGTTGATCCACAGAGGTAGATACCTCTCAGAGTCCCATTATTCTTGGTATTTCTCATAGTATATACACTAACCGTGGTGGGGAATATGGGTTTAATAATCCTAGTTGATATCAGTTCAAACCTTCAAACCCCCATGTACTACTTTCTGAGCAACTTGTCTTTCTTAGACATCAGCTATTCTGTAATAATGGCCCCTAAAATGCTGATGAATTTCTTAGCATCCAGGAAAAGCATCTCTCCCTACGGCTGTGAACTACAGATGTTTTTCTTTAGTTGTTTTCCTGATGCTGAGTGCCTTAGCCTGGCAGCAATAGTATACAACTGCTATGCAAACACCTGTAACCCATTGCTCTAATCTACACTTATGTCTAGGAGAATCTGTACCTGCTTCAGTGTGTTGATACGCTTCAGTAGAAGTCTGACTTCGATGGTACATGTCTGCCTCACATTCAGGCTGCCAGTTTGTGGCTCCAATATTATCAATGATTTCTTTTGTGATATTCCACCTCTCCTGGCTTTATCGTGTGCAGACACCATATCAACAAGCTTCTGCTCTTTGCCTTGTGTGGCTTCATCCAGATCAACACTTTTGTGGTCGTATTTATCTTTATTTCTGTGTCCTTATCACTGTTTTGAGCATCAAGTCCTCAGGTGGCAGAAGCAAAACATTCTCCACCTGTGCTTCCCATCTCATAGCAGTCACCCTATTCTATGGAACACTCTTGGTTGTGTACTTACATCCCACCACCAGCTATTCCCTAGACACTGAGAAGTTGCAGTGTTTTATACTGTTGTCTTTCCCATGTTTCCACAATAATCTACAGCTTAAGAGACAAGGATGTAAAAAATGTCCTCAAAAAGCTATTAGGAAGAAACTAGACTTTCAAATAAATAAGAATTTAAGTCGTTTAAGAAAATTCAAAGCATAGCCTGCCCTACCATTCTCATCATCAGCATTATGTCATGAATACCTTATATGTCAACTATTTTAAATTTATCATCTTTTTTCCATAAATAAAGATAACGTTTTATCCTCAGTAGTTTAAAATGCTTTTGTATTCTCTTATAAAAATGTTTTTTCCAAAATTTCTCTACTCTGTGAAACATTCCTGAATTAAAATAAACAGTAATAACTGCTCTCCAATTATTTTTCACAAAATACTTTGTACATTGATTCATTATATTTTTCATCATGTTGTATGGAAGCCATTTGTTGATTGTCTATCACCCCATCCATATTAGAAGCTCCTTGGCAGCAGGAAATATGTATCTTGGCTTATTTTTCCAACATCGATAAAGTACCTTGTATGGCATATCCTCATTACATGTGCGTGTAATGGATGAATCGATTGGATGGATGGATGGATGAATGGATGGAGAGGTGGATAAGTAACTGTAGTTTTCTGTTTTGGGGAAAATAAGTATAGATTCCGCACTTACACACCATTTACAACCAGGGAAATTTGATGTTACTCATTATGGGCGATGGTGGTTTCACTGGCTCTCAAGAAATCAGATAGAATGCACATAGCAATAGTCTCTTAAGTATTAGAACAGAGTGAAGTTACAACACATTGTTTCTCTGGGCTAAATTGATTACTGTAAGAGATCCTCTACTCTTCTATTCACAGTAGGTCTATGTGAAAACTAAACAAGTTTGTCAAGATCATCAAGATCGTAAACCATGTATATTACCAATTATTTGCACTTATGTTATTGACTTAATCTTTGAGGTTCTATCTTTAAGAAGAGGTGAGCAATCGCTCTGATGATTTTATTCTGTAAATTGACAATGCAAATCAATTGACATATAAGCATTTATTTCTCTGGGATGAATTTTGATGATTAAATTATCAACATTTTCTGTGGTTACCTTTGATACTTCAGTCTTCATTTGTTTTTTGTTTTGTGTTGACAAAGTTGAAAGAATAAATTGTATACATGTGGATGTGTAATATTGTATATTTTGTAGTAATTATGAAAATATAAAAGATTAGATTACTTTATACTGGATATAACTCTATAAATGGAGAGAATAACATATTGCTCGTGGAAATGGGTTGTTTTGAGGAGTAAATGAACTAATGTAAGTGAAGCTACTAGTATATGTATGATTTGAGAGTTACATGATCAAATATGTATAAATCTACTAGACTATATGTAAAGTCCTTAGACAGTGCCTGTTACAATGTAATGGTATATAATTGTTCATTATTTTATGATTACTATATTACTATTTGATTTTCAGACAAGAGTTAAAGGTTGATTCCCTAGAAGAAATTAGACGTTTTTTAAATATCTGTGAAGCATCCCAAGTGTTCTGAGATGTTACCGGAAAGCAAACATTGGAACTGGATATTCAGTTGAGTGACTCTTCATCAGATTAAAACAATTGACCTACTATGAAGACTTAGAGTACAGAGTACAATGCCATTCATTTGTTCTTGTTTTTTGAGTAGTTTCTGAAATTTATGGGTTAATTTGTATTGTTCTTTCAATTTTATTCTACTCTCCTGTTAACATTGACAAGAGTATTGTGGAATGAACTGATGCCTTCTAGTCATTCACCCATTGTGTTAATGGACATACATTTGTATGAAGAAGCCCATCAGCTTCCTTAAGAGGGACCTATTAAAGTTAAGACTTATTTTTAATTTTCCAAAATAAATTAGCTTAAGATAAGTAAACGGTAATGTATTTGTAAACCATATAATTGTTAAGAGTTGATCTAATCCAGAGTTTCTCAAAGCAGCACTATTGACATTTTGGGTCAATAATTCTTTGCTGGCGGAGGAGGCCTGCTGTCCATTTAGTGTGTTGAGCCGCATCCTGGCCTCTACTCACTATCCTCCCTATTTGTGACACCCACCACGTATCCAAACATTGCCATGTGTCCTCTTGGAGGAAAAATTATCCCTGGTTGAGAACCGCTAAACTTGCTCAAGAGGGATTCTTTGTCCGCAAGGCAAATGAAACCCCTAAGACTGAGGTCACTGCCTGGCTATATCAGAATAATAATTTGGTAAAAACATCTCAGATGTGATTTTGTTAATTTTGTTATGCATTATTTCCCTAATTTCATTTCATTTCTAAGATCTACTTCAATAATATGCACAAACCCAGAAAATTCCCTTCACTTTTCACAAAAACCCAGCTCTAAGTCCATTTTTGAATTACATATTTGAAATTAGTTTCACAAATATGATCAACTTGAAGATCTAATCTACCAGATTCTCTTCAAATTTGTGTTTTATGAGTTTAAGTACATAACTTCTATATTAAATCTAGCTTCTTGGATCAAAAATATTCATTTGTTATGAAGCAGTTAAACCATCTCAACAAGTCAGGGATTTCATCTCAGACGACTGAAGCTGTTTATCAGTCAAGAGATTTCTGGCTAGCATCCAGGATTGTCTTCTTGCCGTTGACACTGATCCCTTGTTAGAGTTATTGTGACAGTGATTCCATAAATTATGAAGGCGTTGGTTTAAACATGTGCCATTGATTTCACTACATTTAATCATAGTAGTTTCTTTCCCGTTTTTAATCTGCAACCCTACTCCATTACGTAACTAACTCCATTCCTCTACTGACTGTTTTGTTGGATTTTTAAGTTCCTTTTTCTCTTATTACATGGTAATATCTTCTCTTTTATATCTAAAAACACTCTAATGTTGTTCTATGGGGGGTCTATATACAACTGTATATAATTTTGTGCATTGATTTTTGTATATTATTTGGATTGATATGAGATTTATGTATCTGCACGTTATAACTTACTCTGGTTTTATGCCAAAATAACTGACATGCTAATAAATTAACAAAAGAACTTAACACCACCTGCCACCCTCTCCCAAGCACACAAATGATGGATGTATTATCTATTTGATTGAAGAGAGCTAAATGTAAAATTATGTGAAAAGCTAATAAACCTATGTGAAATTTATGCAAAATCTCCACACTGTTTCATGTGTCTACTGCTTTAGTGGAACGGAAGCTACAAAAGGAACATGACATGATTTATATAATGCTTATCATAACACTATGACATTTATTGAATTATTAGAGAAAAGCAAAGCATACATTTTTATATAAAAAAGCCAAAAAGAGAATATAAAATTCAATTAATTCTGTGTGTGTAAAATCTCTCATAAAGATTCAATGTGAATGACTGTTAAGGGTTTGGAGTGTGATGCCATGCACTAGTTTATACCAACTGCATAATGAATCAATGAGATTGACAGAGCATGTATGAACATACCCACTTTACAAGAAAGAAGGCCATTTCAACTATCATTAGAACATGGGAACTCTTGCCTGAGTATCATCGATGTGATCAGAACACTTTTTTTAGTTCCTGTAATTGCATTGATTCTCTGTATTGTGACTTTATCTCAAGACATTTGAGTTTTAGAAAGCACTCATTTTTTTCTAAGATTTTAAAAAATATTTAGAAAATACTCATTTTTTAAAAAGATTTTAAAGGTAAAGCCAACATCTATTGCCAATCTTCCTTTTTTTACTACCCAAAGGCCCCAATACATAGTTGCATATTCCAGTTGTAGGTCCTTCTAGTTGTCCTATGTGGGATGCTGCTTCAGCAGGGCTTGAGGAGTGCTGCTAGGACCATGCCCAGGATCTGAACTGTTGAAACCCTGGGCCGCCAAAGTGGACTGTGCAAACTCAACCACTTAGCCACATAGCCAGTCCTTAGAAAACACTCATTTTAAAAACTGTTTTATTTATGCAAGAAAGTACACTTCATCAAAGTGAAAGCAGAGGCATCTAGTGAACAATGACTGGGAGGACCTGCAACTGTGTCATTAGTTCCAGTCTTAAGGGACCAGAAATGATGCTAATGACCATGCGGGGGCTTGAGATTCCCTTCTGCACCATGAGCTGTAGTTTGTGTCCCCAAAATAAGGGAACCTAACATGAAAACTCTCTCCTCTCAATGATGAGTCCTTTAAGAATTGTGGAGGGGCCAGCTCCGTGGCCAAGTGGTTAAGTTCGCGCGCTCTGCTGCGGCGGCCCAGGGTTTGGATCCTGGGCGCAGACATGGCACCGCTCGTCAGGCCACGTTGAGGCGGCATCCCACATCCCACAACTAGAATGACCTGCAACTAAGATATGCAACTGTGTACAGGGGGGGTTTGGGGAGATAAAGCAGAAAAAAAAAAAAGAAGAATTGTGGAAACCTGGGCTTCTTCACTAGATAGTCTGCTTACTCAGGGTTTTGCTTAGTTATGTGTTTGTTTAGGAAGTAATAATGGAGATTTATTTTAAATTTTTGATATTTCCTATCTACCCACACTAAAGGAAGCTGTTACCAGCTGTATGCCGGGAGCCGTGGCTACATCATTTGATCGGCTGTTTGACAGTGTCCAGCCGATTAACGCTGAGGGGTGCAGGGTCGCCCCTTGGTGAAGAATAACTGGCCGGCCCCTCACATAGTTCTGAAACCTGTGCTGCTTCTAATTGCCCTTCATTCCTTTTCCTTTCTTAACCTCTAGTTTTCACTCCTTTGGGTGGCTGCTTGGGAGGCACTACCTCCTGGGAAAATTAGATACAGTATGAGAATGTGACCACCTGCAGGTAACTTTCAAGATATTTTTCAGTTAATTATTGGAGGAGCACACAGTCCCATGTGAGACAATCAGAAAGGAATCCTGCCCAGATAAGATGTCGAATTAGGTTTATGGCCTCCATCTGGTTAATGTTTCCTTCTCCCTCCAGTTCTTTGTCTAAATATATATGCATCGTCCTTTCAAGTTTGCTGGTTAATTGGATGATCAAGAAGTATCTACATATTATTCTTGACCTTCTGCTTTCTGTTAAAATGTTATAGAGGTTTTCTCCTAAAAGCAATAAATAATAAATAATTGATGAGTAGAAGGGCCGAGGGGTGCAGGGACGCCCCTCGGTGAAGAATGGCCGGCTGACACCCTGATATTTTCTGAATTATATGCATGCTTTCTAGCAAGGTTATGTCTATACTTATTTCTGTTTTTCATTCTTGAAGATATATAGTTTAGCTTAGCTTTTCAGCCCTTTACTTTACTAACAAAATGATACTTTCTCTGGCAGTGTGCTTAAGGGACTGTTAGCTCCACAATCTAAAAGACAAAGGGATGCTTCCACCCCCTAAAGGGAGCGAAAATGTAAAGATGTTTAACTGCCCGCTGAGAATGCAGATAGCCCTGGGTATAAGACACCCTGGAGTCACCTCTTGTTCCCATTAACCATCTACACTAATGGCGTAAACGATTGAGGGAGGCAGGGATGGCTCCACCAGGGTGTAACCAGACGGACTGCTGTCCTGTCCAGAGGCCTGGACCTTCTCTCTTTGATTTAACTTTACCATGAATTACAACAGATACCTAGGTACCTATCTCTTTTTGCTTAGAGACAACAAACACTAGTTAATTGTGGAGAAGACTGCCATTAACCTTATGCTATATAGAATAGAATGCTAATAAATATTCTTGTGCTCGTTTTTTACTTCCTTATCTCTCTGAGAATATTTGTAGACCTATTTCCGTACTAATCCTGAAAAATATATAAACGACACTTGTGCACAGTAAAGTTGGACTTGCTAACACCAACCCAAGTCTCACGTCCCCTTTATTTTCCCCTCATTGCGCCGACGCCGTCCATCCCCCAGGAACCTGGACTCAGCCGGGGCGGGACCCCGGCAGCTGTATGATTTCATTATTGTTCCAAAACAGCCAGAAAACAATTTCCTAACCTGTGATTTATTTATCTTTCAAATATTTTGCTCTTATTTTATGGAAAAAGGGCAATATTTACATAATACCTGTATCCAACATTTTCATTTGTACGTGTATGTATATGTGTGTGTCTATGGTATTTAATATTTGGTTTATGTAGTAACTTAAGGCTGCTTGATGTACATAGACAATTCCCTGGGATGGACTGTCTGCAAATTGTAATGTATTGTAGCTATATCACATGGAAAATAATTTCTTCCTAATCTTATAAATAAGAGTTTTTGGAAATATTTTCTATCTAATTTTACTTTGTGATTCCAATAAAAACATCTTAAGAATTATTTTCTAATTTCTTTGAGTTTGTCACTACATCCTGTCTGTAAACACGGGTGTTTGATTCCCAGAGCTCGGGGTGGCTTTTGCCACAACAAGCTTCTACTTCTTCCCAGGACAGCTCGGGTGTGCTGAATAAATTAGTCTGCGAATCTATGGACATTATTTTTAAGTCAGACTATCTAAGCTATATTTTGGGTTTTTCAGTATGTCTAGGTTATTGTTGATAGTGGGTTTTTAGTTTTTTATTTGTGACTGTTTAAGTTTTTTGTGCGTATTTTATTTTTTTGCTTCTTTTGTTTTAGAAACAATTTTTAGCCATAAATCTTCTGTATACAGCATTTTAAACATGTATATAGTTATGAAATTATAAAACTAGGGTGAACTTATTATGCAGCATATAACATTTCACATAACACTTTGTTACTTATTTGTATATACTTGATAATAACATGAAAAAGAACATGAATGATAAGTGAAATAGAATACTGACATACAATAGTTTATAATAAATTAATTTATAAATATTAGGTCAACATAATCATATTTTGTGGGCAAAGCTTCAAGAGAGCATGCAGTGAGATATTTCCATAGCTTTTTATTTCTTTGGGAAAGATTAGCCCTGAGGAAACACCTACCACTAATCCTCCTCTTATTGCTGAGGAAGGCTGGCCCTGGGCCCACATCTGTGCCCACCTTCCTCCATTTTATATGTGGGATACCTGCCACCGCATAGCTTGATAAGCAGAGCTTAGGCCCACCCCCAGGATCCAAACTGGCAAACCCTGGGCTGCCAAAGCAGAGCCTGTAACCACTATGCCACTGGGCTGACCTCAACTTATTTCAGTTTTGATGAACAACCATGGACCTAGATCGTGGAGAGAACATCATTTTGAAAATCATTAACTTTTCTGATAGACATTTGGCTGAGTTCTCTTCTTTACTATAATAAAAATGCTTTTAACATTGTGATGTCTCTCACCAATAGTCTGTCACCAACAGTCCTTGATCACTGACAATTATATATTTTCTAATAACCCTTTGAGTCATAAATCAAAAAGAAATTACTTTGAAGGAATTTCTTACTTTTTAAAGCAAACAAATACCTTTATTTTGCCCTGACATTTGAAGATATTGATGTGAAGGTTGGAAAAATTGGATTTGAGCATACCATTAGGTTGTAGAAATGCTATTTCCAGCATTTAGTATTTATATTCCTAACAGAATTTGCACACGATTAGTATTTTAAGCAGCCTTTTATCAGGAAGACGACACTGAGTTGTAACAAAAGCCCTACATTTAGAGACAAAATGATTCTGTGTTCTAGTTCGAATTCTAACAGCATGAGAGCAAATCAGACCTTGACATTTGGTAACTCTTGATGCGGGGTCGGTGAGCCGAGGACTTGAAAGAAAGATTTCTTAGACTCTTAAGATCTGGCAGTAGTGCTCTTTTATTGAGAGAATAGTATAGAATAGCATGGGGACAGGACCCATGGGCAGTAAGAGCTTCTGCTGCCGCTTCTGCTGCCCCCGCTGGCATGGGGACAAGACCCACGGGCAGGCAGAGCCGCTGCTGCTGCCCCCGCTGGCATGGGGACAGGACCCATGGGCAGGCAGAGCTGGTGCGTGGGGACAAGACCCACGGGCAGTCAGAGCTCCTGCTGCTGCAAAGTTGGGTGGAGAGTAAGGCTAAATTTAAGGCATAGGTATGTGAGTTATCTCTTTACAAGACAAAGAATATGTAAAAAAATTAAAATGGTATCAGTGCCCGTCTGGTCTGGCCATTTGGCGGTCCCACAACTTTTAGATAAGAATCAAACCGGATTGAGTAAATGGCAGAAGTCACTGCTTGAATTTTATCCTCAGCTAAAGACAAAGGAGGATTTGTGTGTGTGTGTTTGTCGGGGGGGGGGGGTGGTCAGTTACATGAGGTTGCCGGACAGTAACCAACTTAAGTTCTTGCCTTCCCCATTAAGAGTTTCTAGGGATAAGGTCATCTCTCTTCTTCCTGGCACAGAGAGGGAGGCATCTTCACAGATAGAGGTTTCCCTTAGAAATGTAAGTGTTTCCCAACAAAGGGGCAAACAAATTCCACTCCTTGGAGCCTGAATCTCATCTGTAGTTTTAAAACTAACCAGCCTAAAAATCCTCATCATAAGCCATTTTAAAATTAAGCAGCCTAAAAATCCTCATCAACTCTTTTCTCTGTGTATAGTTTTCTCTATGAGGTCAATAGATAAAGTTGTGTGTGGAAATCTTACTGATAACTTATTGGAGTCACATTTGGTCTCCTCCTTTCCCCCCCCCTCCTCCACACAGTTTCTGTTTTTCTGTGTCCTGGTTATGGAGACTTCCATCAGTGTCACGTGTCAGGTCATTGTTACACCCACTTATGTAACCAAAAGTTCGGTCTCTGAACCCAATGCCAATCCGAATAATGAGAACAGAGTCTTGAGTGGAAGAGGAAAGGTTTTTACTATGCCAGTGTGGGGACCTGGAATTGGCCACCCCAAGATATGTCTTTTTGGCATCAGGATTATTTGAGGCTGATTGCTTTTGATAAACTGGGACAGGGAAGGAGGCTCTGAGGAATGGAACTTGCCCTTTGTTAGGACACATTTACATTTCTAAGGTAAATCTCTATCTGTAAAAGGTGCCTCCCTCTCTGTACCAGGAAGAAGAAAGGAGATGACCTTCTCTCAAAAAACTCTTAAACAATACCAAAGGCAAAGACATAAACCTGCACTTTATTGTGCTTCTCTGGTAACCTCTGTAACTGACTTCCCTCCCCCTCCCAACGTTGGCATTTCTTAAGGATTAAGCATCTTTCCTTAGGCTAGGAACTGATTGCTGTGCTCACCTGTGACCTCCCAGCTCCAGACAATCGACTTGCCTCCTGCTACGCCCTCTGAGACAGCAGACCACTACCTGCTGTGTCCATCAAGTGCTGTGCTGCCAGGGCAATCTTGTGACTATTGTGGGAGGGACATTTCAATCACATGTGAAACATGCTGTTTGGGGGTATATAACCACTCTGTGTACCCCACTTCTTCGGTGCCCTTTCTTCCTTCGGGAAGAAAGGCCCCGGGCCATGGTTCCTCATAAAGCTTTGTTTAATTTTCTCTTGCTATTCTGTCTCATGTGAATTTAATTCGTTATCCAGCCAAACGAACCCCCCATTTGGGGGGAGGAAATGTCTTTCTCCCCTACACCAGGCACAGGGAGCAAAGTAAGGGCTCATGCCTCAAAAATTGCTAGCTCCCTGATGAGGAATGGGTAGGGATTTTCATTGGGGGTTTTGGGTAGGCGAGGGGGAAACATGTAGCTTGTGCAGCTCGGTGCTTTCCCACCAGCCTGCATTTGGCCTTGAGAGGCTGCTTGCAGCAAGGCAGGGGGGAGGGTGAGATAGGAGGATGGCAGGTGGGCGTCCTTTGCCGTTGTCTCGTCTTCTTGTTTGAGGTGGGTTCGAGCGCCGGGAGCCGAGGAGTTGAGGTCTGGGAAGCCTCTGCTCCTTGATACTCTTGAGACAGTGGCTTTCCTGGCAAACTCAAGGACACATGATTATCTAAACTTTAGTGTGCCTCCAACTCCAGGCCACCTGGGCTCTTAACTATTTGTAACTCCCATTTAGTTGTAAAGCTCAAGGAGTCCAAGTTTAAAGAAACAGGTATTTACATATGAGTGGAGCTGGAGAAGCAGGAAAGGGGGTCTTGGGTTTTAGTTTTAACCCCAGACACGCTGGGTTCAACGTGGGGAACTGATATCAAGGCTGATGTTAAGAGCCTGTAACATATTCCCCACTGTCATTTCTTGCTTTCCATTTCTATGGAAAAGGGGCATCGTGGTCGTCTAGCTGCTTCCTGCTGTATTGGGGCGACGCTAGGGGGTCCTTGCGATGGAAAGCTTGAACATGCTTTTGCCAGTTTTTTCTGTGGGTGGTTAGTGTTCCGGTTGCAGTCCTGCAAATACGGGAAATACAACAGAAAAGGAACTTAAACATAATGTATATCCCAGCCAGGCTGCAACTAGAAAAAGCAAGGGATAGAAATGAATTAGCAACAGGAAGCATCTCATGATTGTTTTCTAAAGAGCAATTTAAGACCCTCCAGTGATTTACTTTCCCACTTAGCAGGAGAAGACGTTTGTGGCTGGAAATTACCTGGACATTTCTTTAAAGACTCAAGTGTGGTGGACCCACGGTTTTACACCTGTCAATTTAAGGGATGTATGGGTGGTTAACACATCATAGGGCCGTCTCCACTTTTCTTCAAGTTGTTCTTCTGGCCCTTGTTCCTTCCACGCCTTCAGAAGTACTTTGTCTCCTGGCTGGAATGGATGTAGTGAAGTTTCGAGACGGGGAGGAGACCTGGAGGAGATAAGCTGATGCATAGGAGTTAATATTTGACCCAGATGCTGTACATACTGCTTTAATCTAATTTCCATAATTGCATGGGGGTCCTCCACTTTTCCCCATGGAGTTAGGAAGGGTCTCCCATATATTATTTCATAGGGGCTTAATCCAAGTCCACTTCTAGGGGCCACTCTGATACGGAGGAGGGCAATAGGTAGCACTTTGTCCCACTTTAGATGGGTTTCTTGACAGAGTTTGGCAATTGTCTTCTTTAGAGTGTGATTCATCGTTTCTGTTTTTCCCGTGGATTGTGGTCTCCACGAGGCATGCAGCTTCCATTTGATCCCAAGAACCTTACTTACTTGTTGTGTTGCTTCAGCCACAAAGGCAAGTCCGTTATCACTCTGGATGCTAGATGGCAATCCGAACCTAGGAATAATCTGTTTCAGCAAACATTTGGTTACCTCGGTGGCTTTCTCAGTTCTGGTGGGGAATGCTTCTATCCATCCTGAAAAAGTGTCTACAAATACCAACAAGTATTTGAAATTTCCAGTTGTCTTAGGCATTTGTGTAAAGTCCACTTGCCAATCCTCACAAGGTTGCTCCCCAGAATATTGAGTTCCATTTTTCAAGGGATGCCTTTCTGTTTTTGGGTTGTATCTGGCACAGACTGGGCAAGAGTAGGAGGCCTTTTGAGCCAGTTGATGTAGCTTAGGCCCCCTGAGGTGAGGTCGTAAGAGGTCCACTAAGGCATCTCTTCCATAATGAGTGCATTCATGCAAGTATTTTATTAAGGGCCACACCAGAGCCTCAGGGAGTAGAATGAGACCATGAGGATTTATTTTCCATTTCTGAGAAGGATCCTAATTATTAAACCCCCATTCTTGTGCCCTTTTCAAATCCTTCTCCGTATAGGAGGGGTCACATTGACTTAAGTCTAATTGTGGGATGAGTTCCCCCCCAAATTTAGGCCCTCTGGCAGATTTCTTGTCAGCCTTGTCTGCCATTCGATTTCCAACAGCCACATATGAGTCAGTCTTCTGATGGCCTGGGCAGTGCACAACGGCTACTGCCTTTGGTTCTGTTACTGCTTGTAGTAGAGCTAATATTTCTGGGGCATATTTTATTTCCTTTTGCCCTGCAGTCAGCAGCCCTCTTTCCTTCCATATGGCCCGGTGTGCATGGACTATCATGAATGCATGTTTAGAATCTGTGTATATATTTACTTTTTTCCCTTTGGATAGTTGCAAAGCCCTCGTAAGAGCAATTAACTCTGCTTTTTGTGCCGATATTCCCGGGAAGAGGGCTTGTGTCTCGATTATCTCGCCTTCCGTTACCACTGTATAGCCTGCTCGTTTTTTGCCCATCCTCCATGAAGCTGCTGCCATCAGTAAACAGGTCCCAATCAGGATTTGTCAAGGGCTGATCCAACAAGTCTAATCGGCTGGAACACACAGTCTCTAAGACTTCTAGGCAATTATGAGAGTTAATATTATTTTCAGAGGTTGGTGATAAGGTGCAGGATTTAAGGTTGTTACAGTCCCTAAAGTGACATTGGGGTCATCTAACAAAATAGCTTGGTACCTGCCCATCCTCCCGGCAGTTAGCCAATATCCCCCTTTTTGTTCAAGGAGGACAAGCACTTGGTGGGGCACATGTACCACGATAGGCTGTCCCAGGGTAAATTTCTCTGCTTCCTGGAGTAAATCACAGGTGGTGGCTATAGCCCGCAGACATGGGGGCCATCCTTTGGCAGTGTGATCCAATTGTTTAGATAAGTAAGCCACTGCTCAGGGCACCTCTCCCAGACATTGTATCAACACTCCCAGAGCTATTCCCTATCTCTCGTGTACACATAGCTTGAATTCTTTTTTTACATCTGGAAGGCCCAAGGCCGGTGCAGTCAACAGCTTTTGCTTTAAAGCCTCAAATACCTGTTGGTATTCTCCCGACCATACGAGAGGATCTGTTTCTTTTCCCTTCAAAGCATCATATAATGGTTTGGCTATCAATCCAGAATTGGGAATCCAGATCCGGCAAAACCCTGCCATACCTAAGAATCCCCTTAACTGTCTTCGATTTTGAGGAGATCTCACCTGCAAAATCGCCTGTCGTCGGTCAGACATTAAGTTGCGGGTGCCTTGGCTTATTTGAAAACCCAGATAGGCCACTTGTTGTTTGCAGATCTGGGCCTTTGTGGGGGATACCTTGTAGCCACACCAGGAAAGGTGATTTAACACTGTAAAGGTGTTGTTCAAGCAGTGCTGGTAACTAGGACTTGCTACCAGCAAATCATCGACATATTGTAGTAATGTTCCCTGATTGAGTCGGAGTCCCTTCAAGTCTTTGGCCAAAGTTTCATTAAACAGGGCAGGGGAGTTCTTAAACCCCTGAGGCAACACAGCCCAACAATATTGGTTGGTGGCCCGTGTATCTGGGTCTTGCCACTTGAAGGCTAACAATAGTTGAGATTTCCTTTCCAATGGAATGCAAAAGAAAGCATGCTTAAGTCCAACACTGAAACCCAGCCGTATTCCCCTGGTACAGTAGTTAATAGTGTACAGGGGTTTGGTACTGTTGGATGTATAGCCTGTACAATGTCATTAATGGCTCTTAAATCCTGCACAAACCGGTACTCATCTGAGTGTGGTTTCTTGACTGGTAAAATAGGCGTGTTGTATGGTGATTGGCAGGACCTTATCAGCACATGCTGCAAAAATCTTTGCAAAACCGGTTGAATACCTTTTAAGGCCTCTTTCTTCAGGGGATATTGTTTCTTTCTTGGGCAAGAGGCTCCTTTTTTAAGTTCAATTTTTATTGGGGTGGCAGATAGAGCTCGTCCGGGCACGCCATCAGCCCAGACGGCTGTGCTCACGCGTTCGTGGCTCTCAGGCGGTATTGGGTGCTCTCCTTCTTCCGTTCTTTCCAGGAGGGCTTGTAGTCTGAGTGCATTTTCCGGTGGCACCTGTAGGTGAAGCTGCTTCTTCTTGGGTGAAAAAGTTATCTGAGCATTCAGTTTACAGAGCAAACCTCGTCCGCGGAGAGGAATGGGACAGTCTGGTATATAGAAAAAGCTAAGTTTTAATTTTGTTCTCCCAAGCTGCATTCCAGCCGTTGTAGCATGGGTCTCAGCTGAGTTTCGCCTGTGACTCCAACAATGGCAATTGAGGAATTACTTAATGATGTCAATTTGCTGTTTAACACCGAATAAGTGGCACCAGTATCCACTAGAAAATCAACCAATTGGGTCCCCACTGTCATTTGTATCCGGGGCTCGTGGGGGACTATTGGAATGGGAGCTGCCAGCATGGCAAGGAACCCCGGGCCCCGTCAATCATCGTCTTCCTCCTCTAACTCCCGGACTCGAGGGGCCATGGGCCTTCTTGGGGGAAGACATCTTTCCCCTTTGGTGTCTATTTCTAGCTTAGGGCATTCGTTTTTCCAGTGCCCTTTTTCCCTGCAATAGGCACACTGATTTCTCTCTAACTTTCGGCGTCTTTTCCTCCTCAGTCTTGGATCCTCTTCCCCATTTTAGGGAAGCTGCATAGAGCACTTTGACTGGCCTGGCTTTATGCTCCTCCCGAGCATTATAAACCTTAAAGACAATTTCCACTAATTGACCAGGGCTCATGGCTATGGCCCCTTCAACCTTATTAACCTCCTCCTAATGTCTGGGGCACTCTGTCCAATAAAGGTCATGTTGACCATCCAAAGGTTTTCAGGGGCTTCTGGGTCTGAATCAGTATATTTTCTGTAGGCCTGATATATGCGTTCTAAAAATGCTCCAGGATTTTCTCCTGTTTCTTGCCGGAGTTCCTGAATTTTATTTAGGCTCCTTTGTTTGGGGACTCCTTTTTTAAGTCCAGCCAAAACACACCTTCGGTAATGGCTTAATAGTGCATTCCCTGAATCCGTGTTTGGGTCCCAACTGGGTTCTGCTTGGGGAATGGCCACGTCGGGAGTGGGAGTTTGCTTGGGATCCTCATCATGCAAATGCTGAGCCTCTCCCCTGATTTTTACCACTACAAGGCGCCGCTCATTGCCTGTAAGCATTATACTTAACAAAGATTGAATGTCTGCCCAAGTAGGGCGGTGGGTAGAAAAAATAGTTGTAAACAAATCTGTCATCTTTTGTGGGTCTTCCCGGTAGGACGGGTTCTGGTTTTTCCAATTTAGCAAATCAGAGGTTGAGAAAGGGGTGTAAGTCCAATAGTAGGCAGCCGGTTGTCCCTGACCATTTGTCCCTACAGGCAGCTGGTACAGAGGGAATTGCCCTGCCCCCATTCCAGAAGACCCCTGGCCAAAAGGAGTACCCTGTCGGATTCTCAAGGGGGAGACAGTTCCTGCTCCTGGTTTGTTCCTAGGCTGATCTGTTGGGGACTCGGCCCTCACTACCACCTCTTCATCCGATATGGGCAGACGCAAAGGGAGCGGTTGCTGCAGGGGTTCCCTCCTGCTTCCCTCCGCCGCCTGGTGTTGCGGTGGGGAGCAGGAGGCACCTGCCATTGGTGGTTGTGTCACATTGAAATTAGGATTAAAAGGATTTAACACGCTCAAGGCAGTTATGTCCTCATCAAGTTTTTATTCCAGTGTCCGAACATCTTTGACTACCGGAGGCTTGGCTTTTCTTTGGACCATCAGCTTGGTCCCTGACCATTCACCTCCCTGATTATGCAACTGCATAAAAGCCTGCTCGTATGGAATCTCATCCCACTTCCCAGACCTTTCACAAAACCACTCCAACTGCAATATAGTGTAATAATTTAAAGTTCCATTCAATGGCCATCTTTCCTCACTTTCCAAGACATACATCGGCCAGACAGTGTTACAGTAGAATACCGTTTGATTTTTCCTCATTGGCTTATAACTATAGGTCGACCAATCAGCCAATATTTTCCCCAAGGGGCTGTTAGGTGGAACAGATATGGCGCCTCCCATGTTGACACTTTGAAAGAACAGATAGACAAAAAACAAATACCAAACAAGTGTGCTTTCCCAAAGTCCCGCGGCCACAAACGGAAGCCAAAAACCAAAACCAAAACCAAAACCAAAGTGCTTCCAGTCCCAGCTTAGTCCGTGTCCTACACTCGGGGGCGCCCAACAAATCTGCTATGCAGATCTTCCCAAATGAGCAAGGACAAGGGACCTCGGTTGTGCACACCCGGGGGACTTACCAAAATTTGGCCTGGGCATCGTGGCAACTTCAAACAAATGCACTTTCCTCTTCCTCAAGATAGTTTCCCTGGTAACCAGAGGTCCGAACAGTCGCCCTGGTAGGAGCCAGGAGGGAAGACTCCCAAAGCAAAATGGGCTTTGGCAGCTGCTGGAGAGGCCCCTCCAGCTGTCCCTTGTGCTCCGCTGAGTCCGGCCAAGGGAGCAGACCTGGATTCGACCTGGGGTGAAGTCCTACCAGCTAAGCACCGGCCCTCAGCGATCTGGCCACCCTGAGTCTTGCTCCAACCCTCCACTTCCCCTATTGGGGCAGGCATGGAGTACCACTCTGGAGCATCCGATCAAGCCAAGGGGGTTTCAGTGGGGGCCACCCACAGGTCCCGTCTGGGTTGCCAAATTTGTAACCAAAAGATCGGTCTCTGAACGCGATATGAATCCGAATAACGAGAACAGAGTCTTGAGTGGAAGAGGAAAGATTTTTACTATGCCAGTGTAGGGGAGGAGGACATTTCCTCTCCCCAAGTGTGGGTTCGTCTGGCCGGAGAACAAATTAAATTCACATGAGACAGAATAGCAAGAGAAAATTAAACAAAGCTTTATGAGGGACCATGGCCTTGGGTCTTTCTTCCCGAAGGAAGAAAGGGCACCGAAGAAGTGGGGTGCACACAGTGGTTATACACCCCCAAACGGGGTGTGTCACATGTGATTGAAATGTCCTTCCCACAATAGTCACAAGATTGCCCTGTCAGCACAGCGCTTGATGGACACAGCAGGTAGTGGTCTGCTGTCTCAGTGGGCGTAGCCGGAGACAAGTCTATTGTCTTGAGCCGGGTGGTCACAGGTGAGCTCAGCAATCAGTTCCTAGCCTAAGGAAAGATGCTTAATCCTTAAAGAAATGCCAAAGTTGGGTGGGGAGGGAAGTCAGCTACAGGAGGTTACCAGAAACAGGCACAATAAAATGCAAATTTAAGTCCTTGCCTTTGGTATTGATTAAGAGTTTCTAGAGAGAAGGTCATCTCCTTTCTTCTTCCTGGTACAGAGAGGGAGGCACCTTTTACAGATAGAGATTTACCTTAGAAATGTAAATGTGTCCTAACAAAGGGCAAGTTCCATTCCTCAGAGCCTCCTTCCCTGTCCCAGTTTATCAAAAGCAATCAACCTCAAATAATCCTGATGCCAAAGAGACATATCTTGGGGTGGCCAATTTCAGGTCCCCACACCAGGCACAGGGAGCAAAACAAGGGCTCATGCCTCAAAAATTGCTAGCTCCCTGATGAGGAATGGGTAGGGATTTTTATTGGGGGTTTTGGGTAGGGGAGGGGCCGCATGTAGCTGTGCAGGCTGGCGTTTTGCCACCAGCCTGCATTTGGCCTTGAGAGGCTGCTTGCAGCAAGGCAGGGGGGAGGGTGAGATAGGAGGATGGCAGGTGGGCATCCTTCACCGTTGTCTCCTCTTCTTGTTTGAGGCGGGTTCGAGCACCGGGAGTCAAGGAGTTGAGGTCTGGGAAGCCCCCACTCCTTGATATTCTTGAGACAGCGGCTTTCCTGGCAAACTCAAGGACACATGATTATCTAAACTCTACAACTCCAGGTCAACTGGGCTTTTAACAATTTGTAACTCCCATTTAGTTGTAAAGCTCAAGGAGTCCAAGTTTAAAGAAACAGGTATTTACATATGAGTGGAGCTAGAGAAGCAGGAAAGGGGGTGGTGGGTTTTAGTTTTAACCCCACACACGCTGGGTTCAACGTGGGGAACTGATATCAAGGCTAATGTTAAGAGCCTGTAACAAAACCGTGGGTCCACCACACTTGAGTAAAGAAATGTCCAGATAATTTCCAGCCACAAACGTCTTCTCCTGCTAAGTGGGAAAGTAAACCGCTGGAGGGTCTTAAATTGCTCTTTAGAAAACAATCATGAGATGCTTCCTGTTGCTAATTCATTTCTATCCCTTGCTTTTTCTAGTTGCAGCCTGGCTGGGATATACATTATGTTTAAGTTCCTTTTCTGTTGTATTTCCTGTATTTGCAGGACTGCAACCGGAACACTAACCACCCACAGAAAAAACTGGCAAAAGCATGTTCAAGCTTTCCATCGCAAGGACCCCCTAGCGTCGCCCCAATACAGCAGGAAGCAGCTAGACGACCACGATGCCCCTTTTCCATAGAAATGGAAAGCAAGAAATGACAGTGGGGAATATGTTACAGGCTCTTAACATCAGCCTTGATATCAGTTCCCCACGTTGAACCCAGCGTATATGGGGTTAAAACTAAAACACACCCCCCCTTTCCTGCTTCTCTAGCTCCACTCACGTGTAAATACCTGTTTCTTTAAACTTTGACTCTTTGAGCTGTCGACGAAAATAATCCATATCCAATCTATAAATGCAAATTTGGGTGAGTTTATTCTGAGCTTAAATCTGAGGATTATAACCCGGGAGAGTCTTTCCACAAAGGAACAGAGCACTCCAAAGAGGTGGGGGGGTATACAGGGTCGTTATATACCCTCAAAGAGGATGTTTCACATATGATTGGAATGTCCCTTTTACAATAGTCGCGAGACTACTCTGTCAGCACAGCGATTGATGGAAACAGCAGGTAGGTCTTCTGTCTCAGTGAACACAGCAGGGTGGCAGGTCTGCTGTCTCCAGCTGAGTGGTCACAGGTGAGCTGGGTGGTCAAAGGTGAGTGCAGCAATCAGTTCCTAGCCTAAGGAAAAATGCTTATCCCTAAGGAAATGCTAACGTGGGGGGAAGTTGCACCTTTATGTCAAGGGCCTTTGTTCTGGCCATAGGAAATGTCTAAGCAGATATGCAATGCGTGCTCAATAGCCACAGTCAGGCCCTTTTGAAAAAAAAAACAAAGTCAGGCCGAATTAGGTTTATACCAAATGGCTTCCTCATATACTCCAATATATCCTATTGCTTGCCATTTTTGTCATTTTCCTCTTTTGATCTCTAATCTTTCGATAGAAAGCATTGATGATCAAAATATTGTCCCTCGGCACCAGGGTGGTTGCTGCCTACCCTGTGTCCATCATGTCCCTCGCTGCTAGGCTTTTATTTCATTTATTTGCCTAGTCATCCACGTTGGGGGGAAATAGTGGACAAGCATGGAAGTATATTTATTAACAGAGGAAGCATTTCATACGTTATGTAATTTCCAATTAATTTTAGATTGTTGCACAAACATTGTATATGTGCTTTTCTATGACACTTCACATTTACATTGTATATGATTATAGAACAAGTACAGTAACGATAATAACTCAGAATTTTTAAAAGGATTAGTCTGAAATGAATTCTTAGTCATAGTCCCTATCAGAAAAGGAAATTTGTCCAGGGTTATAAGACAGATCAACCATCTCAAGCCGTCGAGCAATCATTACTCTAGTTTGTATGCTACTCTTACAACACTGAGTAAAGAAAACAACAATTAGTTTGAATATTATGACCAGTACAAGGATTCCAATAAATAATAGAAATAGGAATTCCATTCTGGATCGAAAAAGGGAACTGATACTGAAAAGGGAACCAATCAAGCAAATCAAACTGGGTGTAGGATCACTTAAGGCATCCACTTGCTTCTTCATGTGCTTCAGCAGAGATGACACATTGGAAGACTCATCAGGTATAAAAGCACAGCATCCAGTCTGAATGACTGTATATGTACCACCTTGGGATGCAGTAAGAATATCTAAAGCCATTCTGTTTTGAAGGACAGCCCTTCTCACTAAAGGCATTTCACTATTTAATGAGACTATTCCTGCTTGACTATCATTAAGGGCTTCTTGAGTAAATTTAGTCAGATCTTCCATATGTAATAATGAATCTTTTAGGCCCAAAGAAGGAGCAAATATAGCTGCAAATATAGCCATACCAGTGGAGCACTGAACAAGCCCATCTGGCCTTAAAGAGAGGGAGATTGGCAACAGGTTTTAACTCAGTCTGACTCCTTCCCTGCTTTTAAAGGAAACTCAGGGTGTAGTGTTTTAGCCATCCAGGCAGTAGCCAAGGCCAAAGACTTGTTCCACATAACCATTGAGTTCCGTTAGGAGTCACTCGATAAATTCCTGGCCTTCAAGACCAGTCTGCTCCAAATTAATCACTTTCTTTAAGTATAATAATATTCCAAACAAATTATAAAATAGGTATACAGTTTAAGCATAACAAATGTTTAAATGAGGAGATACAAGGTTGGGAATACAGGCCTGGTCCGGAGTCTTGGGACAGCTGTCTACAACAGATGCCGTCTTCTTCTCCTCCTGGTTTGGTCCTTTTCGACAGGGCTGCAAACAGTCTTATTTGATGTCTCTTTCAATAAATAAATTCTTCAGGTTACAGTCCAAGATCCTTAAGTTCTGGGACTTCTCTGTGAAAGAATCAGCTACAAATCTTTCATTTCTTTTAAGCATCACACTAAGACCATGAAAACAATGTAATACATCCCTTAAGCAAAGCTGGTTCATATATTTCTTCATTTAATTGCATAGGCTGTTGTATTATTTAAAAAGGAGATGGCCAATGTTTACAAAAAGTATAGATCTAAGATGAAGGAGCACTAGCACAAGAGCTTTTGGCCATGAGAGAGTAAATGCTTCTGAAAGCTTGCCAATTAAGTTCTAGTTGTGCCATTAGTTTTACCAGTCCTGAGGATCGAGGATGGTAAGCATAGTGGAAATGCTGCAGTATTGGCCAAACATTACAAACAGATGTGAGTTCCCCAGTCACTGCGTAACTTGCAAGGAATTCCTCAAACAGGAATTTATTCTTTTCGATAATAATTTACCTAAAGCCATCGCTCTTCTGCAAGGAAAGGCCTCAAAACAATGTGAGAACATACAGATCATTACAAGATATATTTATCCTTGAGATGGTGGCATTTGGACAATGTCCAATTGTCATACCTGAAAGGGTCCCTTAAGAAGGGAAACTGGCCTTGTGACCCATGGAGTGGGTTTCTTATTGGGCCCGACCCACATCTGCGAGGGGGTGTCAAAAAATCCCCCTTTTGACTGCCACATCTGTTTCTCTTGTTCTGTGGCAATTTCTTGAGCCTGTAGAAGGAAATCTTTTACTGGGTTAGCAGAGTTAACAGAAAGTAGCAGGCATTCTTGAGCTTAGACAGTGTAACATCCTCACTTATCATTTAAGTAAGACTCATTTGTAAACCAAATTAAACAATAGAATGCAGTCGTGGTCTTCTCTCCCTTGTGATGTTGGAAGCAAGGTAACAAGATTAATGGTTGGAGCAAATTATAAATTAGTTCCTGCGTCCAGGGGGCAGGCAGTCAAGAAGACTTCTAGAGGTCAGAGTCAAAGCATCTTTTTGCAGCTTGAAAGGTCTCTGATGACGTCATCGGGCATTCAGGTATCTTTCTGAGTGTCTTACAGCTTACACAGCAACAGATAGGAATCTCTCTCAAGTTTCTATCAAGTCGTTCAGCTTTAGTTTGCAAGGTTTCAGGAAAAAGAGCATGATCAATTCTCAATGATTCCAAATGAAAATGAGGGAAAAATTGAAAACATTAGTTTGGAGGTTTGTAACCAGATATTTCAGCAGAAGAATTCAGGATGCAGTTCAGTTCACAGGTAGAAAAAGCCTCAAAGG
Organism: Equus caballus; assembly: GCF_041296265.1. Taxonomy (NCBI): domain Eukaryota; kingdom Metazoa; phylum Chordata; class Mammalia; order Perissodactyla; family Equidae; genus Equus; species Equus caballus. The sequence goes on from NC_091696.1 coordinate 13,750,708, forward strand.
CAATTAACAGAACTAGGATCTAATATCTACAAATGTGCATTATAGTTATTTTTTTCACTGAAACATAATTCTTCTCTCCAAAATCACCCTCATTTTTACCAAAGATAGTCAAATTAAGACTAATTGGTGTGCAAAATAAGTTTAGTTTCAAGAAACTTGGCCCAATTATTTACGTAAGTGCAGCAAGAATAGCAATTGATCATATAGACTCTTAAATCTGCTTTTGCTGGAATTTTTTTATGAGGAATCTCAGATTGAACTTTAAAGACTTCTTGAGGCCAGAAAAGCCAAGCCAAGGATTTGTGCCATCAGGCCTTGCCTGCAATACCTTAGATTTGGGTGAATTTCTCTCCTTTGTTGAGATTCCCCAAATATTTCAAGGTTCATTGCACCTGCCAGATAAGCAAACTTCCTTACTTACCAGGTAAGATTGCTGGAATCTCTCTCTGTAAAGTAAGGTACCACCAGGCCCATATTTCCAAGTGGCTTTATTTCCAGAAAGTCAACCTTATTCCTCAAAGGCGGTATTGTCATATCTGAGTCTGTATGTTTCTCTCAAATATGACATTCCAGTCAAAGCTGTGGTAATACAACCAATGTGTCCTGTTATAAGGAGAACAGATTCTTATTGAAGTTATGCAAATAACTATATTGCCACGAAATAACCATACTCACTCACAAAGAGTTTCCAAATTCTGGAGGGATCAGGTAGGGAGAAAATGATAAATGTTTCAGTTTTGCTCACAAAGGTATAATTTCACTGATTGCTATAAGACATGGTTAGCACAAGAGAAAAGATTTCCTTAAATCTGAGAAAACAAAACAACACATCAAAAACAATATTTCAAACAAAAGTCATAAAAAAAATTGTAATCATCCTCAGTTCATTCAGTCCTGCATAACCGGTTCTTGATCTTAATCTCTGTTAGCAGTTTTGTTTTTTAACATTAAAACTCATTTGCTTAATTGGATTTACTTTAATCTTAGTCTACTTGACCAGGCATAAAACTTTCAGAATTTCTCCTTCACAAACCTTCCACAACTTTCTTTTTGCCTTCAGAATTTGTCCCATGCTTTCTTTCTTCCCTTCTAGTACATTAGGACAAATTTATCTTTCTTAACCAACCAAACAAAATATTTCCATTCTTTGTACCCTTTTTACTGAAAACATACATTTTAACTTTCCTTGAATACAGAGCTGTTTTCCTTATTAATTTCCAATAGCGTTAATTAGAACTTTTAACCATTAACAGACAAAAGGTAGGCAATTACGAATTGTCTTTTGTATCAGCATTCTAAACACTTCATAATTTCTAGGAACACATCACTTTACAGTAAAAGACCCAAAGACTTTTAGCATCTCTGCAATAAAAACGAAAAGCAGATAAACTTAGATGTTTAGCAACGTTTGTTCCAGCCAATCCAAAAATTACCCAGATACTGAGATTTTTATCATTTAACTTAACTTGGTAAAACTCCAGATTGCTACCAAAAAAGAATTTCAAGGGTTTTTTTTTTTCCCCAAGTATACAGACCGTAAAACAGTTATTGTACCCACTTTTATCTATTTAAACCATTTGTTTTCAACAATTATGTTCAGATTACCTACGAAAACCTCATGAGACATTAGACAAAACTGGTCATCATTTAAAGCTATTATTTTGCTGATGAATTTCTAACAGACAACATGAACTTATTTGACTAGTAAACCCAGGCTGCATGCCTGCATCGTATGCAAATACTGACAACTCTGACAACAAGACTATTTTCAATCAAACCAACAAACTTAAACAAGCTTTCATTTACCAAAGGTTAATTCATAAGACGTTAACTTTGAAAGACACTGGGTTAATTTCTACTACATTTAGAATTTACGTAAGCACTTACTTTAAGCCAAAACTCTTGATTGCTCAGAAACTGGGTTTTAACTCAAATTACATTCCAGGTTGATCTACCTGTCCAACTGCATCACAAAGGCACAGAGAAACCCAAGTTTTCAATTTTACAGAAGGTCCAGGTCGTGGTCAGGTCCAGCCTGAACTTAAGCTCAACTTGGTGACAACAGAAGAGATGATGAGCAAAACAGACAAAGAAGAGATGACATCAGACCTCGCCCTCATGGCCTCTTCCAGAGGGTTATCAAGATAAGAGTCACACAACAGTTCCCATGCTGGGCACACAACCCCAGCAGTACAGTTCACAGAATAAATCACAGGTCTCCTAACCTTATAACTGACTCAGTAGGTGACTAAAATACTCATTGAGTCAACTGTCAAGAGAGGGCACCCCACTTAGGGTTGCTGGGGTGATCAGGCCCAGAAACCCAAAGTTGGGGCTCCCAGGGGTGGAGCCTTTGACTCTTTAAAGATTTCTTTGTTTCCCAGTTGCAGCTCAAAAGGAGACGAAAATGGCTATTGTAACTCTAAGAGAGATGAAGACATTTGGGTTAGTTCTATTCAGAAAAACTTTTTGTAAGTGCTTACTTTAAGTCAATGGAATAGAGCTCTTTAGAAAAGAAGAAGGAGATGAACTCAGATTACAAAGGCAGCTGCAGAGGAGATGGAAGGGATAAGCGGGCTGGGATAATTTCTGACTTATCCTTTTTTTAAAAATTCAGATACAGTCTCTGCCAATTTACGGTTAGTCTCCTGTAAAGAATTCACTTTATCATTTTTATATTTTGAAGCCTCTAAATGCCAATCATAATGAGCTTCCCATTCTTTTGCTTTAGTTTTAGAGTCGGCTCTTTCTACTTGTGTGCGCAAATACAGTAGCTTTGAGATATCGAATGTTCCCCACTTTGGCCACTTAAGTCATTCTTAGTTAATCCTTCCCATTTTGTTAGATACCTGCAAGCATTGTTTCCATACAGGAAACCAGCTGAAGTTCCATTGGGAGGTCGTCCATCCGGGAGCTGGCTGGTTTTAAAAAGCACGGTTTTCCCATTTTCTTTTTGCTTGTCTGTTTTTTTTTTTAAATAAAGTCTGAACAACTTCTAAGGACAATGTAGTGGGTCAGCAGTGTTCTGCTTGTGAGTGTTACTCCCCATAGAAAGGTCGTAAACACTCTCTTACGTGCCGGCAGTCTAAAACCACCGTGGGGCTCGGAAGCGCGGGTGACCAGCCCTTATGTGCGCGTCCCTGGATGAGCCTGTAATTAATTACCGTGAATGAGAGTGGAGTTCCCTATGGGACCGCTGCACGTCACGAGGATTGATCCTCTGACACTCCCGCTGAGGTCCTTAGTCACCTAAGGGCGCCTTTTGGTAAAGGCCGGGAGGAGCAAGTGTCCCTTTTCTTTGGAGCTGAAGACATTCAGTCTCTCATTTCTCTATCAAGCAGTTTGTTCAGACTTTATAAATACAATTCTTTCCAATTCAAAGCCAAATTAAAAGGACAACCAACCCAGCTCACTCCAAGCTCCTCTAAGCCCCTGAGGCTTAGGAATTCTCTCTAGGTTTTTCTCCACCTAGGAACTATACTGGTATCCCTCAAAATCTCTAGTCTTAAGACCTTACCCAGCTCATATAAACTCTTGGACCGTCAACTTAAAATAAGGAGGTCCAGGTTTCAGGAGAACTCACCAAGGTCACCTGAAGAATGCAGTGATCCGGGGGGCTCAATGGGCCTTTATTGGTACCAAATGCCAGTTCAGTGTAGATTCCAGGTGGCCTCCGGTGGGTGTCTCTGAAATCCTGCCGACTATGCCAAGAACTGTCGACGAAAATAATCCATATCCAATCTATAAATGCAAATTTGGGTGAGTTTATTCTGAGCTTAAATCTGAGGATTATAACCCGGGAGAGTCTTTCCACAAAGGAACAGAGCACTCCAAAGAGGTGGGGGGGTATACAGGGTCGTTATATACCCTCAAAGAGGATGTTTCACATATGATTGGAATGTCCCTTTTACAATAGTCGCGAGACTACTCTGTCAGCACAGCGATTGATGGAAACAGCAGGTAGGTCTTCTGTCTCAGTGAACACAGCAGGGTGGCAGGTCTGCTGTCTCCAGCTGAGTGGTCACAGGTGAGCTGGGTGGTCAAAGGTGAGTGCAGCAATCAGTTCCTAGCCTAAGGAAAAATGCTTATCCCTAAGGAAATGCTAACGTGGGGGGAAGTTGCACCTTTATGTCAAGGGCCTTTGTTCTGGCCATAGGAAATGTCTAAGCAGATATGCAATGCGTGCTCAATAGCCACAGTCAGGCCCTTTTGAAAAAAAAACAAAGTCAGGCCGAATTAGGTTTATACCAAATGGCTTCCTCATATACTCCAATATATCCTATTGCTTGCCATTTTTATTTGTCAGAGCTTTACAACCAAATGGGAGCTACAAATTGTTAAAAGCCCAGGTGACCTGGTGTTGGAGGCACACTAAAGTTTAGCTAATCATGTGTCCTTGAGTTTGCCAGGAAATCCACTGACTCAAGAATATCAAGGAGCAGAGGCTTGCCAGACCTCAACTCCTTGACTCCCGGTGCTCGAACTCGCCTCCAACAGGAAGACCAGACAAGAGACAAGGGAGAAGGACGTCTACCTGCCATCCTCCTATCTCACCCCAACCCCAGCCTTGCTGCAAGCAGCCTCTCAAGGCCAAATGCAGGCTGGTGGAAAAACACTGACCTGCACAAGCTACATGCGCCCCCTCCCCTACCCAAATCCCCAAATAAAAATCCCTACCCATTCCTCATTGGGGAGCTAGCAATTTTTGAGGCATGAGCCCTTGCTTTGCTCCCTGTGCCTGGCATAGTAAATGATGAGGACTTTTAGGCTGGTTAATTTTAAAAAGGTTTATGATGAGGATTTTTAGGCTGGTTAATTTTAAAACTACAGATCAGAGGCAGGCTGTGAGGAGCGGAATTTGCTTGCCCCTTTGTTGGGAAACATTTACATTTCTAAGGGAAACCTCTATCTGTAAAGATGCCTCCCTCGCTGTGCCAGGAAGAATTGGGATGGCCTTATTTCTAGAAACTCTTAATGCCAGAGGCAAGAACTTAAGTTGGTTGCTGTCTGGCAATCTCATGTAACTGATTTAAGGTGGTGGCTTCTGACCTTTACTTAATCCAATTTGATTCTTGTCTAAAAGTCATGGGGTCACCCAATGTCCAGACCCGACCTGCACTGATACCGTCTTAACTTTTTTTCATGTTCTTTCCTTTGTCTTGTAAAGAGATGACTCACATACCCATGCCTTAAATTTAGCCCTAACCCTCAACTCGGGGCAGCAGCAGCGGTTCCTCCTGCCCGTGAGCCCTGTCCCCACGCAGCAGCCTGGCTGCCCATGGGCCCTGTCCCCATGCTATTCCACACTATTCTCTAAATAAAAGAGCACTACTGCCAGATCTCGAGAGTCCAAGAAACCTTTCTTTCGACTCCTCGGCTCACCAACCCCACACCAGTAAAAACCTTTCCTCTTCCACTGAAGACTCTGTTCTCATTATTTGGATTGGCACCGGGGTTCAGAGACCGAACTTTTGGTTACAGAAATGGGATTGTTACAAGCAAAGTAAGAGACTACATGTGGATTGTGACACACGAAGCCTGAGATGACAGGAGGAGTGTTACACAGGAAGTCAGAGACACCAGGGGGACTGTGACTCACAAAGTCACAGATGCCCAGGGGATTGTGACACACGAAATCAAAGAGGAGAGGGGATGTGACACGTGAAGTCAGAGATACCATGTAGAGTCTTACACATGAAATCAGAGATGACACAGGGAGTATGACACACAAAGTCAGAGACCACAGTGGGAGTGTGACACAGGATGTCAGAGACAATAGAGGGATTGTGACACAGGAATTCACAGATGTCAAGTTGGAGTTTTACCCATGAAGTCAGAGACATAAGGGGAAGTGTTATGCACCACATCAGAGAAGCTAGGGTGAGTGTTACAGATGAAGTCAGTGACACTAGGTGGAGTATGACACACGAAGTCAGAGAAGAGGTAGTGTGTCACATGAATTCAGAGATGCCAAAGGGCTTGTTATGCATGAAGACAGAGAGGTCAGAAGGACAGTTCCAAAGAAGTCAAAGAAGCCAGAGGTAGAGTGACAAACAGTCAGAGATGCCATGGGCTAGTGTTAGGCAGGTTGTCAAGACACGAGGGATAGTGTAACAAGGGCATCAGAGAGACCAGTGGGAGTGTGACACAAGCCAGAAACACAAGGTGCAGTGTTATAGGAAGTCACAGCCTCCAGGGAGTGTGTTATACATGAAGTCTGAGATGCCACAGGTAGTGAGAGAGATGAAGTCCGAGATGCCAGGGACAGAGTGACACATGAACTCAGATACACAATGGAGAGTGTGACCAACAAAGTCAGAGACACAACAGTGAGCATTAGACAAGAATTTTGAGATGCCAGTGGGAGTGTTACAAATGAAATCAAAGACACCAGGGGAAGTGCGATACATGAAGTCAACGTTCCCAGAGAGAGAGTGACATATGAATCAAAGACAACATGGGACATGTGACACATGAAGTCAGAGAGACCACATCGAGTGTTACACACAAACTCAGAGACACAGGTGGGAGTGTTAGAAGGGAAGATAGAGACATAATGGGGAGTGTGATACACGAAGTCAGAGACACCAAGAGGAGAGTGTCAAATGATGTCAGAGAAACAGAGAGACTGTTACACACTAAGCCATAGAAGCCCCAGGGTGTGTTACTCTCAGAGTCAAAGGCACCAGGGGGAGTGTTACACACAGCGTCAGAAAGATCAGGGTGAGTACAACACCTGAAGTAAGAGATGCCAGTGTGACTGGGAAACACAAGGGCACAGCCGCCATGTGGAATGTGACAGAAGAAGTCACAGATGTTATGTAGAGTGTTACACAAGAAGTCAGAGGCACAATGTGTTGTATTACACAGAGTCAGAGATGCCATGGGTAGAGTTAAACGTGAAGTCAGAGAGGATATGACAAGTGTTACGCACAAAGTCAGAGACACAAGGGGGGCTGTGAAACATAAAGTAAGAGATGCCATGGGCATTGTGACACAGAAGTCAGAGATGCCAGAAAGAGTGTGACACCCAATGTCAGAGCCACAGGGGGATTTTTACTCAAAAATTCAGATACGACAGGGGAAGTATGAAAGATGAAGTCACAGGTGACATGGGGAGTGTTACACCTGAATTCAGCAATGACAGTGGTACTGTGACACACGAAGTCAGTGTCACCAGGGGGAATGTTACACACAAAGTCAGTGATGGTTGGGGGAGACTTGTGCCTGAAGTCAGAGACACCACTTGGGATTTTTACACACCAAGTCAGAGGCCTCAAGGTGAGTGTTACACAGGATATCAGAGATGCCAAGGATAGTGTGACACGCAAAGTCAGAGGTGACAGTTCGTTTGTGACTCTGAAATTCAGAGAAGCTGCAGGGAGCGTTACACACAAAGTCAGAGATGACAGGGCAAGTTCTGCACAAAGTCAGAGATGCCATAGGGAGTGTTATATCTGTAGTCAAAGACGACAGGGGTACTGTTACAAACAAAGTCAAAGGTGCCACTGGGTAGTGTTGGGCACAAAGTCAAACACACCAGGGAGAGTCTTTCAAACGATGTCAAAGATACCAGGGGTAGTGTTACCCAGGACATCAGAGAGACCAGTGGGAGTGTTATGCACAAAGTCAGAGGCAGCAGGGTGAGTGTTTCACATGAACTCAGAGACACCAGTAAGAGTGTTACAAACGAATTTAAAGATGTCATGGGGAGTTTGATGCAAGAAGTCAGAGACACAAGGGGGAGAGTGTCACACGAAGTCAGAGACAACAAGTGGACTGTTACACACTAAGCCTGAGAAGCCACCGGGGAGTGTGACACATGAAGTGAGAGATGCCTGGGGGAGCGTTACAAAGTTAAAGAAACCACAAGTAGAGTGACAAACGAAGTCAGAGACAGAACGTGGATTGTTAGGATGTCAATGACACCAAAGTGTGTGTTACACATGTAGTCAGAGACACCATGAGGAATGTTAAACACAAAGTCAGAGAGGAGATGAGGAGTGTTACACACAAAGTCAGAGATGCCAGGTGGACTGTGAAACTTGAAGTAAGAGATGCCAGAGGGAAAGTTACACACGAAGTAAACTAGCCCAGGGGAAGCATTTTGCAGGAATTCACAGGCACAAAGGGGAATATTACTCATGAAATCAGAGATGCCATGGGGGTATGTTAAACACGAAGTCAGAGGCACCACATGAAGCGTTACTCACGAAGTCATATATGACACGGGGAGGGTGACATATGAAGTCAGAAACGCAACTGGGAGTGTTACACAGGAAATCAGTAACACCACAGTGGAGTGTTACACACGACTGAAGACCTGCCACCTGGAGTGTTACACAGTAAGTTGAGAACCAGTTGTGTGACATACAAAGTCAGAAATGCCAAGGGTAGTGTTACACAGGAAGACAGAAACACCAGGGCATGTGTGACAGAGAAATTCATAGATACCATGGGGAATGTGACACATTAATTAAAAGACGTGAGAGGTGTGTAAAGTGTGAAGTCAGAGAAAGCAGGAGGAATGTGATATATGAAGTCAGGGATGCCAGGTGTAATGTGACACATGATGTCAGATGCAGAATGTGGATTGTTATACATGAAGTCAAAGATGCCAGGCAGAATGTGACGCACAAAGTCAAAGATGCCAGGGGGAGCGTGACACAAAGTCAGAGGTGCCAGAGGCATTGTGACACATGAAGTTAGAGATGCCAGGTGGAGTGTTACAGACGAAGTCAGATATGACAGGAGTTGTGTTACACAAGATCTCAGACAAAACAGAGGGAGTGTTACACACGAAGTTAGAAACATCAGGGGTAGCATGACTCAGGAGCTCTGTGACACCGGGGTGTGTGCGACAGATGAGGTCAGAGAAACCACAATGAGACACATGAAGTCAAAGACACCAGGTGAAGTGTGACACACGAAGTGGGAGGCACACTGTGAGTATTATACTCAAAGTCAGAGATGCCAGAGAAAGTGTGAGACATGAATTCAGAGATGCCATGGTTACTGTTACACTCGGAGTCAGAGACACCAGGGGAAGTCTGACACAAGAAATCAGATATGCCAGTGTATGTTATACAAGAATGTGGAGTATTACACATGAAGTTAGAAACACCAGGGGGTGTGTACCTCACAAAGTCTGAGACACCAGGTGAAGTGTTACACACGAAGTCAGAGACACTATGGGCATGTAACACATGAATCAGAGACACCTGGGGGAGTGTTACACATGAGATCAGAGACACAACTCAGTAGTGTTATGCATGAAGTCAGAGAAGCCAGTGCGAGTGTTGTGCAATAAATCTGAGACACAAGTGTGAGTGTTAAGCGGGAAGTCAGAGATGCCATCGTGAGTGTGACACATGAAGTCAGTGTAACAGGTGATGTGTGACACTCGAAACCAGAGATGCCACGGGGAATGTTACACACGACATCAGACATGCCAGGGGTGTGTTATACATGATGTCAGAGACACCAGTGTGTGTTAGATATGAAGTCATAGATGGCAGGGTGAGTGTGGCACATGAACTCAGAGACACAAGAGGCAGTGTGACATGTGATGTCAGAGATGCCATGGGGTGTGTGACACATAAAGTCGGAGACACAAAGGGGAGTGTGATACATGAAGTCTGGAATGCCAGGCAGAGTGTGACACACAATGTCAGATACAACAGAGGCTGTGTGACACATGAATCTAGAGATGAGAGGGAGAGCGTGAAACTGGAAGTCGCAGATGCCTTGGAGAGTGTGATACAAGAAAACAGAGATGTCTGTGGGAGAGTTATGCAGGAAGTCAGAGACTCCAGGGTGAGTGTGACACAAGTCGGAAACACCAGGGGCAGAGTTACACAAGATGTCAGAGACTCTATCAGCTGTGTGACACACAAAGTCAGAGATGCAACAGAAAGTGTAACACATAAAGTCAGAGCCACCAAGGGGAGTATTACACACAAAATCTGAGATGCCGTGGGGGGGGAGTGACACAATTCAGAAACCCCAGAGCTAGTGTTACACAGGAAGTCAGAGGCAGCAGGGAGTGTTACACATGAAGTCAGTGATGCCATGGGATGTGTGACACACAAGGTAAGAGATGCCAGCGAAGTGTGAGTCACAACATCAGAAGCGCTATGGGGAGCCTTCCACACAAAGCCAGAGATGCAAGGGGGATTGTGACAAGCAGAGTTAGAGATGCCAGTTGGATTGGGATACATGAACTCAGAGACACCAGGGGAAATGTTACACACTAAGTCAGAGATGCCAGGGTGTATGTGACACACGAAGTCATAAAAGACATGTTGAGTGTGACCCTCGAAGTCAGACACCATGTGGAATGTTAAACAAAAGGCGAGAGATGCCACAGAGAGTATTATCCGGGAATTTAGAGAGGCCAGTGGGACCGTGAAATATGAAATTTGAGACATGATGAAGAGTGTTACACACGAAATCACTGATGCAAAGTGAACTGCTACACGTGAATTCACAGACATCTGCGAGTGTATTACTCATGAATTCAGAGATGCAATGGGGGTGTGTTACAAATGAAGTCAGAGATGCCACTTGCAATTTTACCTATGAACTAAGAGATGACATAGGAATGTGACACTTGACGTTAGAGACACCAGGGAAATGTGACACATGAATTCAGATGTGCCATAGGGTGTCTTACACACAAAGCCAGAGATGCCAGGGGCATTGTGACACACGAAGTTAGAAAAGCCAGGGTGATTCTGACACATGAATTTGGAGAAACCATGGTGAAGCTACACACAACATCAGAGAAGACAGAGGCATGTTATACATGAAGTCAGAAATGCCAGGGGGAGTGTTACACACAAAGTGAGGGACAGCAGCAAGAGTGTGACACATGAACTAAGAGACAAGGGGTATAAAACATGAGCTCACAGATGTCCAGGTGATTGTGTTCAGAGTCCAAAGGGGAAGTGTGAAACATGAAGTCAAAGATGCCATGGTTAGTGTGACACATGGAGTCAGAGATGCCCTCAGGTGTGCTACACACAATGTCAGAGATAGGACTTGTAGTGTTTCACATGAACTCTGAGATGCCACAGGGAGTGTGACACATGAAGTCAGAGACACCAGTGGGAGTGATATACACGTAGTCAGGGACAGGAGGTGGACTGTGACACATGATTTCAGAGATGTTATGGGGAGTGATATGCATGAAGTCAGAGATGGCATGTGTAGTGTGAAACACGAAGTCACGGACACCATGAGGAGTGTGACACAAGAAGACAGAGTCACCAGAGGGAGTGTGACACACGAGGTCAGAGACAACAGGGGGAGTGTTAAACACGGAGACAGAGATGCCAGGGGAATATTACACATCATGTCAGAGAGTCCAGGCTGACTATGACACACAAAGTCAGAGACACAAGGGGGAGCATTATGCAGGAAGTCAGTGATGCCACGGGGAGTGTGAAACACGAAGTCAGAGACACCAGGTAGAGTTTGACAGAAGTCAGAGATCAAAGGTGCAGTGTGCCACATGAAGTCAGAGATGACAGGGGTAATGTGATACACAAAGTGAGGGATGCCAGCAAGAGTGTGACACACGAATCAGAGACACCACTGGGAATGTTACACAGGAAATCTGAGATGCCAGGGGGAGTGTGACAAGTAAGAAACATCAGGGCTATTGTCAAACAGGATGTCAGAGACAACATGGAGTGTGTGACACATGAAGTCAGAGACTCCAGGGGAAGTGCGACACATGAACTCTAGGCAAGTAGGGGAGTGTTACACACAAAGCCAGAAATGACACTGGGGGTCAGACACACGAAATTATAGACACCAGTTGGATTGTGACGAACAAAATCAGAGATGCCATGGTGAGTGTTGCACACGAAGTAGGAGACAGCAGTGGGAGTGTGACACATGAAGTCAGAAACACCAGGGGTAGTGTTACACAGGAAGTCAGAGACATGAGAGAGTGTGTGACACACAAAGTCAGAGACACAAATGGGGAATCTTACGCAAGAAGTCAAAGACACCAGGGTACTGGTAACACACAAAATCAGAGACACCATGTGAAGTGTTATACACGAAGGCTGAGATGCCTGTTGGAGTGTTACACATGAAGTCAGAGACACGTGGGGTTTGATATGCACCAAGTCAGGGACACCAAGTGAAAAGTGACACTTGAAGTTGGATATGCCATGTGGAGTGTCACACACGATGTCAGAAACAGCAATTTGAGTGTGACACATGAAGTCAGATATGCCAGGGGAAGTGTGAAAAATGAACTCATAGACATCTGTGGGAGTTTTATGTAAGAAGTCAGAGATGCCACATGACGGGTGACACATATGAAGTTAGAGACAAAAGATCGAGTGTGAGAGATGAAGTCAGAAATGTCATGGGGAAAGTTGCACACTATGACAGAGACACTGGGGGAGGGTTACACAACAAGTCAGAGGTGCCAGTGTGAGTGTTACACAAGAAGTCTAAGACTCGATGTTGGATTGTTACATGTAAAGGCAGAAAGGCCACTTCGAGTGATACCTATGAAGTCAGAGACACGAGGGGTTGTGTAGCACACAAAATCCTAGATGCCACGTGGACTGTTAACAGGAAGTCAGAGACACCAGGGGGAGTGTTACACATGGTGGCAGAGATGCCACGTGGGGTGTTACACATGAAATCCACAAAGACATGGGGAGTGTGACACACGAAGTCAGAGATGCCAGTGGGATGGTTACACATCAAATCAGAGACATCTGGAGGTATATGACACATGATGTCAGAGATTACATGGGGAGGGTTACACACAAAGTCACTGATTCCAGAGGAAATGTTACACATGAATTCACAGACACCTCTGTGTGCATTCCTCACAAATTCAGAGACACCACCTGGACTGTTGCACATGATGTCACAGACACGAGGGGTAGTGTTACACAATAGGTCAGAGATGCCACATGGAGTGTTACAAAGGCCTCAGCACTGTGGGGATTGTGACACATGAAGCCCTTGACACTACATGTGTGTGACCCACGAAGTCAGAGATGACAGGGGGACAGTTACATTCAAAGTAAAAGACACCAGGGAGAATGTGATGCACAAAGTGAGATGTCCTGTGGAGTGTGACACAGGAGTCAGAGATGCAATGGGGCTTGTTTCACATGAAGTCAGTGATGCCAGATGGACTGTGACACACAAAGTCACAGATGCCCATGGGATTGTAACATACAAAATCAAACAGGAGGGGGATGTGACACATGAAGTCAGAGATGCCATGCGGAGTGCTACACATGAAATCAGAGATGACACGGGGAGTGTGACACATGAAGTCAGAGCCCACAGTGGGAGTGTGACACAGGATGTCAGAGATGACAGAGGGAGTGTGACTCATGAAGTCACAGATGCAAAGTGGGAGTGTTACCTATGAAGTCAAAGACAAAAGGGTGAGGGTTATGTACAACATCAGAGAAGCTAGGGGGAGTGTTACAGATGAAGTCAGTGATGCCAGGTGGAATGTTGCACACGGAGTCAGAGAAGACAAGGGTAGTGTGTCACATGAAATCAGAGACACCAACAGGGGAGTAACACACGAAATCAAAGTTCTCAGAAGGAGTGTTACAGAAGAAGTCAAAGGAAACAGAGGTAGAGTGACAAAGTAAGAGACATCATGGGATAGTGTTAGGTATGATGTCCAAGACAAGAGGGGTAGTGTAACCCAGGACGTCAGAGAGACTAGTGGGAGTGTGACACAAGTCAGAAACACAAGGGGTAGTGTTACAGGAAGGTGCAGACCCCAGGAGTTTGTTACACATAAAGTCAAAGACACCATGGGTAGTGAGACAGATGAGGTCAGAGATACCAGGGGAAGTGTGACCCACAAAGTTAAAGATGGCAGAGGGAGAGTGACACATTAACTCAGATACACACGGATGAATGTGACAAATGAAGTCAGAAATGCAATGGGACATGTGACACACGAAGTGAGAGATGACAGTGGGTGTGTGAAACATGAAGTCACAGACACCATGAGGTGTGTTGTGCATGAAGTCAGAGACAAGAGGGAGACTGTGACACACGAAGTCAGTGATGCCTGGGGGATTGTTACACACTGTCAGAGATGCCACAGGGGTTTGTTGCACATGAACTCAGAGACACTAGAGGGAGTATTATGCACAAAGTTAGAAAGACCAGGGGTAGTGTTACACAGCAAGTCACAGGCACCATGGGCTGTGTGACACAAGTAGTCAGAGATGGTAGGGTGTATTACACTTGCAGCCAAAGACACCAGGGAGAGTTTGACATATGTAACCAGACCCACCCCTGTGAGTTTTACAGAAGATGTCAGAGAGGCAAGGGGAAGTGTTACACACAAAGTCAGAGAGGCCACATGGAGTGTTACACATAGACTCAGAGGCGCCTGTTGGAGCATTACAAATGATGTTAGAGTTGCCAGGGGGAGCGTGATGCACAAAGCCAGAGACACAAGGGGGAGAATGCCACACAAAGTCACAGACAAGTGGGGGACTGTTACACATGAAGACAGAGACGCCATTGGGAGTGCTACACACGAAACTATAGATGGTAGGGGGTGTGGGATGCACACAGTCAGAGACACAAATGGGAGTGTGACACACCGAGTCGTAGATTGCATATTGTGAGTTACAGACAACATCATACATGCCAGGGTGAGTGTGATACATGATGTCTGAGATGACACAGGGAAGAGTGACACACGAAGTCAGAGACACTAGGGTTTGTGACACACAAAGTCAGATCTGCCTGTTGGAGTTTTACAGATGATGTCAGATGCCAGGGGGTGTGTTACACATGAACTCAGAGACACAAGTTGCATTGTTACACATGTAGTCTGAGACACCAGTGGGTGTGTGACATGAAGTCAGAAACGCCAGGGGTAGTGTTACACAGGAAGTCAGAGACACGAGTGAGTGTGTGACACAAAGTCAGAGACACAAATGGGGAGTCTTATGCACAAAGTCAAGATACCAGGGTGCCAGTTACACACAAAGTAAGAGATGCCATGTGGACTGTTATACATGAGGACTGAAACGCCTGTGGGAGTGTTACACACGAGGTCAGAGACACATGGGGGATTGATATGCATGAATTCAGGGATGCCAGGTACTTCATGTGTAACACTCCACCTGGTGTCTTTAATTTCATGCGTAACACTCTGCTTGGTGTCTTTAACTTCGTTCATAACACTTCACCTGGTGTGTTTGACTTTGTAACACTACCCTTGGTGTCTCTGACCTCGTGTGTAACACTCCATCTGTAGTCTCTGATGTCATCTGTGACACTCCCACTGGTGTCTCTGACTTCATGTGTAAAAGCCCACATGGTGTCTCTGAGTTCAAGAGTAACACTCGCCCTGGCATCACTGACTTTGTGTGTAGCACTCCCCGTGACATCTCTGATGTCCTGTATCACACTCCTTCGTGTGTAACAGTCCTCCATGGTGTCTCGGACTTCTTGCGTGACACTCATCCTGACATCTCTGATTTTGGCTGTCACATTCCCCCTTGCGTCTCTGACTTCATGTGCAAAACTCCCCATGGCATCTGTAGGGACCTGAAATTGGCCACCCCAAGATATGTCTCTTTGGAATCAGTATTATTTGAGTCTGATTGCTTTTGATAAACTGGGACAGGGAAGGAGGAATGGAACTTGCCCTTTGTTAGGACACCTTTACATTTCTAAGGTAAATCTCTATCTGTAAAACGTGCCTCTCTCTCTGTACCAGGAAGAAGAAAGGAGATGACCTTCTCTCCAAAGACTCTTAATCAATACCAAAGGCAAGGACTTAAATCTGCATTTTATTGTGCTTCTCTGGTAACCTCCTGTAACTGACTTCCCTCCCCCTCCCAACATTGGCATTTCTTTAAGGATTAAGCATCTTTCCTTAGACTAGGAACTGATTGCTGCGCTCACCTGTGACCGCCCAGCTCCAGATGATAGACTTGTCTCCTGCTACGCCCACCGAGATAGCAGACCATTACCTGCTGTGTCCATCAAGCGCTGTGCTGACAGGGCAATCTTGTGACTATTGTGGGAGGGACATTTCAATCACACGTGAAACACCCTGTTTGGGGGTATATAACCACTCTGTGCACCCCACTTCTTCGGTGCCCTTTCTTCCTTTGGGAAGAAAGGCCCCGGGCCATGGTTCCTCATAAAGCTTTGTTTAATTTTCTCTTGCTATTCTGTCTCATGTGAATTTGATTCGTTCTCCAGCCAGAGGAACCCACAAGCCACATTTGGGAAGAGGAAATGTCTTCCTCCCCTACACATCTCTGACCTCATTTGTCACACTCTGCCTTGCATCTCTGACTATGTGTGTCACTCTCCCATGTGTCTCAGATACGTGCATCACTCTCCCACTGCCATCTGTAACTTTGTGTGTAACGCTTCACTTGTCATCTCTGACTTCATGTGGTACACTCACCCTCGTGTCTGTGACTTCATGTGTAACAGTCCATGTGACATTCCTGAGTTTGAGTGTGAGAATCTCCCATGATGCCTTGGAGTTCTTGTGTAACACTCACCATGGAATCTCTGTCATCTTGTGTCACAATCTGCCTGGTGTCTCTAACTTTGTGTGTCCCACTCCCTCTGGTGTCTCTGACATTGTGTGTAGTACACCTTGTAGTGCCTCTGACTTCTTGTGTAACACTTCCCCTTGTCTCTATGACTTCATGTGTCACTCTCCCCATGGCATATCTGACATTGTCACACAGCCTGGTGTCTTTGACTTCCTGTGTAACACTCCCTTGGCATTTCTGACTTTGTGTGTCAGACTCCCTCTGTCATCTCACACTTCGTGTGTAGCAATCCTCATGTCATCTCTGCCTCCACGGGTCACATTCTACCTGGAGTCTCTCATTTGGTGTGTAACACTCCCTCTAGGCTCTCTGACTTCTTATGTCACAGTCCCCCTGGCATCTCAGACTTGCTGTGGTACACGCCGTCTTTTATCTCTGACTTCATGTGTGATACTTCATGCGGCCTATCTGCCTTTGAGTGTAACACTCCCCTGTGGTGTCTCAGACTTCTTTTATGACACTCACATTGTCATCTCTGAATTCTTGTGTCAGACTCCCACTGGCTTCTCTGACTCTGAGTGTAACACTCACCATGGCATTTCTGACTTCATATGTCACACTGCCCATGGCATCTCTGGATTCATCTGTCAAACACACCCTTGTGTCTCTGGCTACCTGTGTAATACTACCCCTGGTATTTCTGAATTCGTGTGTCACACTCCCCCTTGTGTCTCAGACTGTGTTTCTAATAATCCCCCTTGTGTGTCTGAGCTCATGTGTAACACTAGCCCTGGCATATCTGACTTCCTCTGTATCACCTCATCTGGTGTCTCTTATTTCGTGTTTAACACTCCATGTGGCGTCTGCACCTTCATGTGTAACTCCTCTTGGTGCTTATGAATTCGTGTGTAACCCTCCACTTGTCATCTCTGACTTCATGTGTCACACTCCACCTGGTGCACCCATCACGTATCAGAATCCCCATGGTGTCTCTGACTTCTTGTGTCACACTTCATCTGGTGTCTCTGAGCTCTTGCATCAAATTCCCTCTGCCATCTATAAATTCGTGTGTTACACTCCAACTGATGTCTCAGACTTCATGTATAGGACTCCCCCTCTTGTCTCTAACTTTGTTCATAACACTCCTCGTGGGTGTCTCAGACTTCATGTGTCACACACTTCCTGGTGTCTCTGAATCCCCGTGTAACACAACCCCTGGTGTTTCTGACTTCGTGTGTCACACACCGTCTGGCATCTCAGACTTTGTGTGTAACCATCCACATTGTTCTCTGAGTATGTGGGTAACACTCACCTTGGCATCTCTGAAGTCGTGCCTAAAACTCCACCTGCTGGCTCTGACTTCATATGTCATACTCCCACTGGCATCTCTGACTTTCGGTGTCACACTCCACATGGCATCTATGACATCATGTGTTACACTCAAACTGGTGTATCTGACTTCATGTGCAATACTCTCGGTAATGTCACAGAACCCTGTGTCACATTCTGCCTGGAATCCCTGGCTTCGTCTATCACACTCTATTTGTCCCATATGACATCCTGTGTAACTCTCTCTGTGGCATCTATGACTTCGTGTTTCACACTCCCATTTGTGTTTCTGAGTATGTGTGTCACACTCCCCATGCCGTCTATAACTTCATGTGTAACATTCCCAACGCCGTCTCTGACTTCCTGTATAACACTCCCACTGGCATCTCGGACTTCATGCTTCACGCTGCTCCTGTAATCTCTGACTTGCTGCATGACACTCCCCCTGGTATCTTTGTTATTGCACATAAACAGCCCCGTGGCCTCTCTAAATTAGTGTGTTCCACTCCCTGTGTCATCTCTGAACTCATGTGTCACTAATCCCCTGGGTCTTCCTTTCTTGTGTACATTCATCCTCACGTCTCTGACTGTTGTCACAATCCCCTCATCTTCTCTGATTTTGTGCATCATTCTCTACCTGGAGTCTCTGACTCTGTGTGTAACACTCTCCCTGGCATCTCTGACTTCTTGCGTAACACTCCCACTGGTGTCTGTGATATCTTGTGTAACACTCCATGTGGCATCTCTGACTTTGTGTGGTATACTCCCTCTGGCATCTCTGACTTCATGTGCAGCACTCCGTGTGGTGTTTCTGCCTTCAAGTATAGCACTTCCCTGTGGCGTCTCAGTCTTCTTCTGTAACACTCACCTTGGATGCTCTGATTTCCTGTATCAAACTCCCTATGGCGTCTCTGACCTAGAGTATATCAGTCACCTTTGCATCTCTTACTTTGTGTGTCACACTCCAACTTGCCTCACGGATTTTGTGTCGTACCCCCCCTTGTGTTCTGAATTCGTGTGTAACACTCTATCTGGCATCTCTGACTTCATGAGTAACAGTTTCCCTGGGGTCTCTGACTTCTGACCCACCCCTCCTGTCATCCTTGACTTCGTGTGTCACAAACCCCTGTCATTTTTTACTTCCTGTCACTATCCCCCTGGTTTCTTTGATGTTTTTTGTAACACTCCTCCTGGAAACTCTTTCTTCATGTGTATCTCTCCACCTTGGTGTCTCTGAGTCACACTCCCTCTGTCATCTGTGGCTTCATGTGCCACACAGCAACTTGGGTATCACTTCATGTGTCAAACACCCCTTGACATCTCTGACTTCGTGTGTCACACTCCACTGGAGTCTCAGACTTCATGTCTCACTCTCCCAATTGTGTTTTGGAAATTGTGTGTAACATTCCCCTTCTCATTTATGACTTCATGTGTAACACTGCACATCACATCTCTGACTTCATGTGTCACATCCCCCTAGCCTCTTTCACTTTGTGTGTCACAATCCCTGGGACATCTGAGACTTCGTGTGTCACACTCCCTCTTCATCTCTGAATTGGCTTATAATACTTCCCCTTTTGTCTTTGACTTCATGTGTAACATGCCCGATTCACAACTCTGACTTTGGGAGTAACATGCCCCCTGGCATCTCTGACTACGTGTGTCACATTGCCAATGTCATTTATGACTTTGTGGGTAACATTGCATGAGGTGTTCTGACTTTGTTGTAACACACCACTGTGGTGTCCATGAATTCATGAGTAATTCTACCCTGGGTGTCTCCAAATTAGTGCATAACACTTCCCCTGGTGTCATAGAAATAGTATGTAACACTTCCCATGGCATCACTTATTTTGTGTTTCACAGTCCCTGTGGCATTTCTGAATTTGTATGTAACGCTCCACATGACCTCTCTGACTTCCTGGGTAACATTCAACCTGGTGTCTCTGACTCTGTGTGTAGCAACCCCCTAGTGTCTCTGACTTCATGTGTAACACTTCACATCCTGTCTCTAACATCATGGGTCACACTGCCCATGGCATCTCTGCCTTAGTGTTTCACAGTCACCCTGGTGTCTCTGACTTCACGCATAACACTCCCCCGGTCTTTCTGACTTCGTGTGTAACACTCTCCCTGATGTGTTTCACTTCATACATAATACTCCCCTGTGGCGTCTCACACTCCCCAAGGTGGCACTGAAATCGTGTGTCACACTCCACTGTGGTATCACACACCACCTCTCCTCTCTGACTTAGTTTGTCACTCTAACCCTGGTTTCTTTGACTTCATTGAAACTCCCTATGGCGTCTCTGACTTTGTTTGTCACACTCCATGGGGTGTCTTGGACTTTATTTGGTACACATCGCCTCGTGTCTCTGACGTCATGTGTAACACTCAACATGGTCTTTCTGCCTTTGAGTGTAACACTCCCCTGTGGACTTCCTGTGTAACAGCCCCACTTGCCTCTCTGTCTTCATGTGTCACACTCCCTCTGGCATTTCAGACTTTGTGTGTAACACCACATGTTGTGTCTCTGCCTGTGTCACACACTGCCTGGCATCTCAGACTGCATGTGTAACATTCACTCTGACTTCATGTGCAACACTACCATTGGCCTCTGTGACTTCTTGTGTCACACTCACACTGGTGTCTCTGACTGGATGTAACACTCACCGTGGCATCCCTGATTTTGTGTGTCACAATCTGCCTGGTGTGTCTAACTTTGGGTGTCAGAATCCCACTGTCATTTCTGACTTTGTGTGTAATACTCCATGCGTTGCCCAGACTTCAAGTGTTGAACTTCCCCTGGCCTCTGGTTCCTTTGGCTTTGTAACAGTCCTCCTGGCAACTCTGACTTCACATATAACTCTCTCCCTTGGCATCATTGAGTTTGTCATAATTTCCCTGTTGCCTCCCACTTCATCTGTTACACAACTTGGGTCTCTGACTTCATGTGTCAAACTCCCCCTGGCGTCTCTGACTTCATGTGTCACAATCTGCCTGGTGCCTAATTTTGTGTGTCACAGTCCCTCTGTCATGTCTGACATTGTCTGTAACACTCTGTGTCTGTGGCACCTCTAAGTTTGTATGTCACACTTCCCCTGCTCGCACTCATTTCATGTGTCACCCTCACCTTGGTGTCTCTTCACTTCCTGGGTCACACTCCCCTGGTTTTTCTGACTTTGTGTCACAACCTCCCTTACATCTCAGATTTCGGTTTTATCATCACCATGGTTTCTCAGTCTTCATGTCACACTCCATCTAGTGTCCCTGACTTCAAGTCTCAAACTCCCCCTAGCATGTTTGCTTTATGTGTAACATGGTCTGTGGCATCTCTGATTCCATTTGTCAAACTCACCCTTGTTTCTTTGAGTAGGTGCATCATACTTCCTCTTCCATCTATAACGTTGTGTGCCACACTCGCAATGGCATCTTGGACTTTGTGTATAACATTCCCCCTGGCATCTATGACTTTGTGTTTCACAATTCTCCTGGTGTCTCTGACTTCGTGTGCCACAGTCCCCATGGTATCTCTGACTTCATCTCTCACACACACTGGTGTCTCTGACTTCTTGTGTAAGGCTACCTCTGGTGTCTCTGACTTCGTGTGTCACACTCCCCCAGGAATATCAAACATCTTGTGTAACAAACCACCTGTCTTCTCTGAGTTTGTGTAACACTCTCTTGGCATCTCTGACTTCATCAGTAACACTTTATCTGGCATCTCTGACTTCGTGTGTCACAATCTGTCTTGGATCACTGACTTTGTGTGTCAATCCCGCTGGTGTCTCTGACTTTGTGTGTCACACTTCCTCTGGCATGTGTAACTTCATGTGTCACACTCCATCTTTCATCATGACTTCATGAATGACAATACCCATACCATCTCTGACTTGATGTGTCACAGTACTCCAGGTGTCCCTCATTTCGTGTATCACACTCCCCCTTGTGTCTCTGACTTAGTGTGTTACATACCTTGTGGCCTTTCTGACTTCATGTCACACTCCCTATTGTGTCTCTGAGTTCTTGTGCCACACTCGCTGTGCCATCAATAACTTCATGTGTAACACTCCCCTTGGCATCTCTGGCTCTGTGTCTAACACTCAACTTGGTGTCTCTGGCTTCATGTGTAACTCTCCACATGGCATCTCTGACATCGTGTGTAACACTCCACATGGTGTCTCTGACTTCATGTGTAACAACCCTCCTGGTGTCTCTGGCTCCATTTGTAACACTTCCCATAGTGTCTCTGCCTTCCTTATGTAACACTTCGCTTGGGGTGTCTGATTTCATTTAACACACACTCTGCTGTCTCTGACTTCATGTGTAATTCCCAATTTTGCATCTCTGACTTCATGTGTAACTCTCCTACGTGGTGTCTCTGAATTCGTGTATCACATTCCCCCTGTCATCTGTCACTTCATGTGTCAAAGAACACCTGGCATCTCTGACATCATCTATAACACTCCCACTGGCATCTCTGACTTTGTGTGTCACAATCCCCCTGGCATCTCAGACTTCCTCTGTAACAGTCACTCTGATGTCTTTGACTTTGGGTGTAACAATTCCCATTGGTGTCTCTGAATTTGTGTGTAACACTTCCCTGGTGTCTGTGACTTCATGTTAGCATTCTTCATTGTATCTCTGACTTCATGTGTCACGCTCCCCTGGCATCTCCAATTTCGTGTATCACACTTCCCTGGCATCTAGGAATTCCTGTGTAACACTTCACTTGCCGTGTTTGACTTCACATGTCACACTACCCCTGGCATCTCGAAATTCGTGCGGTACACGCCCCATGCTGTGTCTGACTTCATGTTTAATACTCCATATGGCCCTTCTGCCTTCGTGTGTAACACACCCCCATGGTAACACGGACTGCTTGTATAACACTCCCACTGGTGTCTCTGATTTCTTGTGTCACACTCCCCCTGCTGTTGATCACTTCGTGTGTCACTCTCCTTCTGGCATCTGTGACTTCATGGGTAATAATCCCATTGGTATCTATGAGGTCATGTGTTACAATCCCCCTTGAAAATCTAACTGCATCTGTAACACTCCACCTGGAGTCTCTGACTTCGTGTGTCACAATCCGTCTTGCATCTCTGACTTCTTGTATCACACTCCCCATGTTGTCTCTGATTTCACATGTAAGGCTCTGCCTGGTGAGTCTGTCTTCTTGTGTCATGCTCCTCCTGGTTTCTGTGGTTTCATGTTTCACACATCCCATGTCATCTTTGACCATGCACATCACTCCCACTGTCATCTCTGACTACATGTGTAACACTCCAAATGGCATTTCTCCCTTCAAATGAAAAATTCTCCAGTGTTGGCTCAGACTTTGTGTGTAGCTTTCCATGTATCATTTCTGTTCTTGTGTCACACTCCCCCTGGTGTCTCAAACATTGTGTCTCTTACTCCCCCTAGAATCTCTGAGTTCATGTGTCACAATCCATCTGGCATCTCTGACTTCACGCATAACGCTCCCCATAGCTACTCTGACTTCATGTGTATCAGTACCCCTTGGCATCACTGACTTCGTGTGCAACACTCACCCAGGCATCTCTGACTTCATGCGTAACAATCTCACTGGCATCTCTGACTTCGTGTATCACACTCCTGATGGCGTCTGTGACTTCATCTTTCACACTCCCTCTGTTATCTCTGACTTAGTGTGAAACACTATCCCTGCTTTTGTTATTTTTGTGAATAAAACACCCCCGTGGCATCTCTAAATTTGTGTCACACTCCCCATGTCATCTCTGAATTCGTGTGTCACTAAGCCCCTGGTGTCTGTGACTTCATGTGTAACACTCCACTTCATGTCTCTGACTTCATGCGTTACAATACCTTTGTCTTCTCTGACTTCGTTTATCACACTCTATCTCGTGTCACTAACTCTCTGTGTAACACTCCACCTGCTGTCTCAAACTTCATGTCTAGCACTCTATGTGGCATCTCTGACGTTGTGTGTAACACTCCCAGTGTTGTCTGTGACAATGTGTGTAACACTCCATGTGGTGTCTCTTACTTTGTGTTGTATAATCCCCCTTTGCATCTCTGAATTCATGTATAACACTCCATGTTGTGTTTCTACCTTTGAGGCTAACACTACCCCATGGTGTCTTGGACTTCTTGTGTAATACTCACCATGGCAGCACTGATTTTGTATGTCAGACTCCCACTGGCATCTCTGACTTCGCGTGTAACACACCATTTCATCTCTTATTTTGTGTGTTACACTCCCACTGTCACCACGGATTTCACGTGGCACAGTCCCTCTTGTGTTATGAATTCATATGTAATAGTATATGTGGTGTCTCTCACTGTGTGAGTAACACTTCCCCTGGTGTCTCTGACTTCCTGTGTCTCATGCCACCTGTCAACTCTCACTTCGTGTGTCACAAACCTCTAGTCCTCTCAGATTAGATGTGTGACTCTCTGTCTTGGCATCTGTGAATTTGTGTGTCACTCTCTCCCTGGGTCTCTGACTCTGTGTGTACCACTCTCTCTGGTGTCTCTGATTTCATGGTCATGCTCCTCATAGTGACTCTGAATTCTTGTAACGCTCCACATGGCACTTCTTCCTGCATGTCTAACAGTTCCCCATGGCATCTCTGGCTTCATGTGTCACCCTCCACTTGGCATCATGAACTTTGTGTGTAACACTCCACGTGCCATCTTTAACTTCATGTGTGCAACTCACCTTGATGTCTCTGACTTTGTGTCACAATTCGTTTGGCCTCTCTAACTTCTTGTTGACCACAACCCCTAGCATCTCTTTGTGTGTAACACCACCCATTGCACCCGTGACTTCGTGTGTCACTCTTCCCCTGGCATCTCTGACTTTGTGTCACACTCCCTGTGGCATCTCTCACCTGGTGTGTCTCACACTCCCTCATGTCTCTGACTTCTTGTGTAACTCTATGCCTGATGTTTCTGACTTCTTTTCTCACACTCCCACTGGCTCCTTAGATTTCTTATGTAACAGTCCCCTTGTCATCTCTGTCTTCATGTGTCACACTGCCTTCATGTATCACACTCTCCCTGTCATGACTGACTTTATGGGTCACACAGCCAGTGGTGTCTCTGACTTTGTGTGTCACACAACACCTGGCATCTTTGAACTTGTGTATCACAATCCCTGTGTCGATGAGGACTTTGTGTGTAACACTCACCATGGTGTCTCTGACTTGGTGTGCAACACTCCATGTGGCATCTCTGACATCATGTGTTACATACCCCATATCGTTTCTGACTTCATGTGTCCATCTAACCTTAGTGCCTTTGAATTCCCGTATAACGCTCAACCTGCTGTCTTTAACTTCATGCATATCATTCCTCCTATTGTTTTTAACTTTGTTTGTAACAAGCCCCCTGGCATTTCTGACTTCGTGTTTAACCCTCTAACTGTAGTCTGTGACTTCGTGTGTAACGATCCCCCTGGTGTCTCTCACTTCATGGATCACGCTCCCTCTGCTGTCTATAATATCATTTGCTACACTTCTACTGGAATCTCTGACTTCTTGTGTAACACTACCCCAGGGATCTCTGACATCTTCTGTAGCGGTCCTGGTGGCTCTCTGACTTTCTGTATCACCCTCAGCCTTTCATCTGTGACTTCGTGTATCACACTCACCATGGCCACTCTGACTGCCTGAGTAACACTCCCCCTTGTCTCTGACATCATGTCTAACACTCCCCTGTGTCATCTCTGACATCGTGTAACAGTTTCCCTGTTGTCTCTGACTTCATGTGAAACATTTACAATGGCATCTCTGATTTGTTTGTCACGAACCCCATGGTGTGAAAGACTTCACGCTTAAAAATCCCCTGTGGCATCTATGACTTTGTGTGTCATAGTTCTGTGTCATTTCAGGATTCATGTGCCACTCTCCCTCGGGTGCCTTTGACTTGGTGCATATCACTCTCCCTTGACATGTCTGACTTCTGAATTCGTCTTTGAGTTCTTGTGTAACACTCCCCCTGGTGTCTTTAACTTCATGCATAACACTCACCCTGTTGTTGTTACCGAACCTCAAGTGAGTTCGCTCACCCGTTGCACAGTAAGCCAATTTCTGACACCGGGGATGGTGGGAGAAAGTATGAATTTTATTTTTGCACAGTGTTGAGCAAGGAGAGAGGGCAGATAACGCTGAAATCCCAAACTCCCCGAAAAGCTAAAAGGAAGGATTTTTATTTGGGGTTTTAGGTACGGGAGGGGGAGCATATGGCCTTGCTGGTCGGAGATTTCCCACCATCCTGTCTTTGGCCTTGAGACACTTGCAGAGAGGGGGAAGCCCGTGACCTTGCTGGTCAGCAGCTTTCCCACCAACCTGTATCTCTTTGCAGGAGGAGATAGTCCAGGTGCTTGTCCTTGACGGTGTCTGTCTCCATGGAGGATAGTGGATTCTGGAGCCAGGAAGCCAGAGAGTAAGCAGGGAATGGGTGTTTTAGTTTTAACCCCATATATGCTGGGTTTAATGTGGGGAAACTGATATCAGGGTCAGTATCATCGTGTCTGACATCATGTGTAAGACTCCCACTGGCGTTTATGACTTCATGTGTTACATTCCCTCTGGTGTGTCAGACTTTGTGTGTAACAATACACATGCTGTCTCTGACTTTGTGTGTAGCACTCCTCATGGCATCTCTGTGTCCTTGTGTCACACTCTGCATGACCTCTCTGACTTTGCATTTCACACTCCCCCTCTAATCTCTGAGTTTGTCTGTAACACTCCCCCAGGTCTCATTGTTTTCATGCATAACACACCCCCATTGCGTCTCTAACTTTGTGTGTCACATTCCTTCTGCTATCTCTGAATTCATCTGTCAAAAAGCCCCTGGTGTCTTGGACATCATGTGTAACACTCCCTTCACTTATCTGACTTTGTGTGTCACAATACCCTTGATTTCGTGAGTCACACTCTACCTGGTGTGTCTGTGTGTAACACTCCCTTTGGCATCTCCGACTTTGTACATAGCACTCCCTTGTCATCTAGGTCTCCTTGTGTAACATTTCACGATGGTGTCTCTGAGTTTGCTTGTCAACCTCACTATGACATCTCTAATGTTGTGTGTAATACTCCACGTGTCATCTCTGACTTCTTGTGTATCCCTCCCCCTAGCATCTCTGACTTCGTGTGTCACACTTCCCATGATATTTATGACTTTGTGGGTAAAACTGCGTGTGGTGTCTCTGACTTCCTGTGTAGCACACCAACACGGTGTCTCTGAATTCCTTAGTAATACTCTCTGGGTGTCTGTGAATTTGTGCATGAAACTTGCCCTGGCATCAGTGACTTTTTGAGTAACACTCCCCATGGCGTTTCTGACTTCATGTGTCACACTTCACATGGCCTCTCTGACTTCGTGTGTAACACTCCCACTGGCGTCTCTGACTACATTTGTAACACAGCCCATGGCGTCTCTGATTTCTTGTCTAACACTCCATGTGCCATCTCCAACTTCGTGTGTCACAATCCCCATTGCATCTCTGCCTCCCTGTTTCACAGTCACCCTGTCATCTTTGACTTCACGTGTAACACTATCCTTGGTCTCTCTGACTTCATGTGTAACACACCAGTGGTGTGTTTCACTTCATGTGTAATACTCTCCTGTGGTGTCTCTCACTTTGTGAGTCACATTCTTCCTCAGGTCACTGACTTTGTGTGTCATACTCCACCTGTGGTCTCTGACATCGTGTGTCACACACCACCTGTCATCTATGACTTCATTCATTACTCTATCTCTGATTTCTTTGACTTCATTTGTAACACTCTTTCTGAATGGGTGACTTCGTTTGTCACACATGCCCTGGCATCTCTGAGTCTGTGTGTAATATTGCCTGTGGCATCTCTGACTTCATGTGTCCCACTCCACCTATCTTTGATTTTGTGTCACAGTCCCCGTTGCATCACTGACATCCTGCGTAACACACCACCTGGTGTTTTTTACTTCATGTATAAAATTTCCCTATGCTTCCTCAGGCTGAGTGTGTAATAGTGCCACTCTTGACTCTGACTCCGTGTGACACTCTCTCACTGGTATGTGTGACTTTGTGCATCACACTCCCCCTGGGTTCTCTAAATCATTTGTAACACTCCCATTGTCATCTTTGAGTTTGTGTGTAATTCTCCATGTGGCCTCTCTGGCTTCGTGTGTAACCCTTGCACTTGCCTCTGTGACTTCATGTGTAACAATCCATGTGGCCTCTATGACTTCGTGTGTCACACTCCCCACATTGTCTTTTCTCATGTGTTACTTTCCCCATGGTTTCTTGGACTTCGTGTATCACTCTTTCCCTGATATCTTTGACTTCATTTGTAACACTCCCCCGGCATCTCAGAATTCATGTCTAACAGTCTGGTTAGCCTCTCTGACTTTGTGGTTCACACTCTAGATGGTGTCACTGACTTTGTGTGTCACAGTGCTCCTTGTGCCTCTGACTTCTTGTGTCACACTTCCCCTGTTCTCTCAGAATTCATGTGTAACACTCTACATTATATCGCTGCCTTTGTATGTCACGATCTGCCTGTTGTCTCAGAGTGTGCGTGTCACACTCACCATGGCATCTCTGATTTTCTTTCTAAAACTCCCCCTATTGTCTGTGACTTCATGTGTCACACTGCACCTTGGGTCTCTGACTTGGTGTGTAGTACACCATGTGACATCTCTTACTTTGTGTGTAACACACTCCCTGGTGTCTCTGACATCCTGTGTAACACTACCCCTTGTGTTACTGACTTCGTGTGTCACACTCCCCTTGGCATCTCAGACTTCTCGTGTCAATTTCCTGATTGTGTCTCTGGCTTCCTGTGTAACACTACTCCTGTCATCTCTGACCTCATGTGTAACACTCTACATCACTTCTCAGACTTCATGTTTCACTTTCCACTGGCCTCTTTGACTTCCTGTGTCACACTCCCCTTGGTGTCTGTGACTTTGTTTGTCACACAACCCCTTCCTCTCTGACTTTGTGTGTAACAGTTCCCTGTTGTCGTTGACTTCCTGTGTAACACTCCCCCTTGAGGACTCTGAGTTTGTAACATTCACCCTGCAATCTCCATATTCGTATGTTACACTCTCCATGGCATCTCTGATTTCATGAGTCACACTCCACCTGTCGTCTCCAAATTTGTGCGTCATACACCCCCTAGCATTTCTGACTTCATGGATAAGACTCCACAATGTGTCTCTGGCTTCGTGTGTCACATGCCAACTGTCACCTCTGACTTCGTGTGTCAGAGTCCTCATGTGTCTCTTACTTCATAACACTCTCCTTGGTATCTCTGATTTCATTTATTACACTACCTGGCACATCTATGAAGTCATGTGAAACACTCTTCTTGGTGTTTCTTACTTTGTGTGTAACACACTCCCTGGTGTCTCTGACTTCCTGTGTAACACTCACACTGGTGTCCTTGACTTTGTGTGTCACAGTCCTCATGGATTCTCTAACATTGTGTGTATCACTCCACATGCCCACCCTGTATTCTTGTGTAACACTCCCTCTGGCATCTCTGGCTTTGTCTTTAATAATCCTCATGGTGTTTCTGACTTCATGTGACACTCTCCAAATATCATCTCTGACTTCGTGTACCACACCAGAGAGAGTGTTTCACCCAAATCAGAGGCACCACATAGAGTATTACACACAAAGTCTGGCCCGACACAGGGGAATGTTACAAATGAAGGAAGAAATGCCACATGGAATGTTACACACGATGTCACAGACAGGAGGGGTATTGTTTAACACAGAGTCTAAAACACCATGTGGTTTCTTACACACAAATTCTGTAATGCCAGGGGATGTGTGATACAAGATGTCAGAGACACTAGGGGGATTTTGACACACTAAATCAGAGACCCAAGGTGCAGTGTGACACACAAAGTCAGAAACAGCAGGGTGAGTGTGATTCATGGAGTGTGAGCACCAAGGGGGAATGTGACACATGAAGTCACTGACATCACCGAGTGTGTTACACACAAAGTCAGAGATGAGAGGGGTACTGTGATAAATAAAGTCAGGGACGGGAGTCTGAGTGTGTCAAATGAGGTTAGAGATGACATGGAGTGTTACTCACAAAATATGAGAAGCCAGGAGCCATGTGACACTAGTCAGAAAGACCAGGGTTAGTATTACAAAGCCAGTCAGAGACACCAGTGAATGTGTTACACATGAAGTCAGAGATGATACCTGGAGTGTGATGCACAAAGTCAGAGACACCAGAAGAAGTGTGACAGAAGAACTCAGAGGCACCACAGTGACTGGTATCCTCAAAGTCTGAAACACCTCAGTGATTGTTACACAATTGGACAGAGATGTCAAGCAGAGTGTGACACACGAAGTCAGAGATGCCGCTCAAATTCAGAAACACCAATGGGAGAATTACAAATGAAGCTAGAGAAGCCAGGGGGAGTGTGACACCTGAAGTGAGAGGTGAGAGAGTGAGTGTTACACACAAAATCAGAGATGAAGGGTGATTGTTTCAAACAAAGTCAAAGAAACCGGGGTAGAGTGAAACATGAAGTCAGAGACAAGGGGGAATGTTACGTATGAAATCAGAGATGCCACGGTGAATGTTACACACGAAGTCAGAGGCATCACGAGATGTGTTACACATGAAGTCAGAGACTCCACAGGGAGTTTTACACATCAAGTCAGAGACACCGTGTGTAGTGTTACTCATGAAGTCAGAGAAGCCAGGGGGTGAGTGTTATGCATGAATTTAAAGACACTTTTGGGGAATGCTACTCAGTGAGAGATGCCATGTTGGAGTGTTATGCACAAGATCAGAGACAGCAGGGGGAATGTTACACAAGAAATCAGACATGCCAGGAGGAGACTTAAGCACTAAATCAGAGATGACAGAGTGGGGTGTTACTTAAGAAGTCAGAGACACAAGGGGGAGTGTTACACACACAGAGATGCCAGAGGGAGTGTTAGATGGATGAAGTCAGAGACAACAGGGGAATATTATGCACAATATCAGAGAAGCCATGGGACCTGTTACGGTGAAGACAGAGATGTCAATTGTGTTAAGCATGAAGTCAGAGACCACATGGGGAGTGTTCCAAATGAAGTCACAGATGAAATGGGGAGTGTTACCCACAAAATCAAGGACACCAGGAGGAGTGTGACAAAATAAGTCAGATGTCAATGGGAGTGTTACACACAGTCAGAGAAACCACTGGGGAATGTTAAACATGAAGTCAGAGACACCAAGGGGAATGTTACACATGAAATCAGAAAAGTCAAAGAGACTGTTACAAATGAACTTAGAGATGTCAGGGGTCTATGACCCACAAAGTCAAAGATGCCATGGGCAGTATGACACATGATGTCAGACAGGCCACGTGGAGTGTTACACAAGATGTCAGAGAAGCCAGAAGGATTGTAACACACAAAGTCAGAGACACAAGGGGGAGTGTTACTCATGAAGTCAGAGTCACCAGGTGAAGAGTGACACACGAACCTAAATGGACCACTGGGAGAGTGACAAATCAAGTTAGGGACGACTGGGGGAGTTTGACACACGAAGTCACAGAGACCAGTGGGAGCATTACACACAAAGCCAGAGACACCATGGGGGAGTGTTTCAGGCAAAGTCAAGAACAGCAGAGGGAGTCTTATGCAAAAAGACAGACAAGAGGGGAGGTGTGAAACATGAAGTCAGAAATGCCATGTGCATCTGTTAGACATGAAGTAAATGACATCAGGGTGAATGTTACAATGAAGTCAGAGGCAAAAGGAGGAGTGTGACAAACGAAGTGAGACATTATATGTGCAGTGTTGCACATGAAGTCAGAGATGACAGGGGGATTGTGACACAGGATTTCAGAGAACCCAGTGTCACTGGGAAACACAAAGTTAGAGAAGCCAGGGGGAGTGTTATGCAAGAAGTCAAAGAGGCAATGTGGAGTGTTAAACACAATGTTAGAGACACCATGGGAACTGTGACACAGAGGCAAAGACTCCAGGGGGAGTGTGATACACGACATCAGGGATGCCAGGTGGAGTGTGACACACAAATTCAGACACAGCATATGAATTGTTATACACAAAGTAAAAGATCCAGGGGAGTGTGACACACGAAGTCAGAGGCACCACAAGGTGTTTTACACTCAAAGTCAGAGAAGGCATGATGAATGCTACACACATCATCAGACATGACAGTGGTGTTTTATACAGGAAGTCAGAAATGCCAGGGGAAGTGATACACACTAAATATAGATGACAGCAGGAGTATGAAATATGAACTCAGAAACACAAGGGGGAGTGTGTCACCTGAAGACAGAGATGCTACCTGGTGTGTTACACATGAAATCAGATATGACTTGGGGAGTGTGATACAACAACTCAGACACCAGGTGGAGAGAGACACACGAAGGCAAAGATGCCACCGTGATTGCTAGTCAAAGATTCTGAGATGCAAGGTGTAGTGTGACAAATGAAGTCAAAGATACCAGTGGGAGAGTGACACCTGAATCAAAGATGACAGCGGTATTGTGCCACACAGAGATGACTGCGGGAGTGTTACAAAGTTTTGATGCCTGGGAGACTGTTACACAGGAATTCAGACACACCACTTGGGAGTGTTACACACAAAGGCAGAAACATCACGTGGAATGTTACATATGAAGTCAGAGACACCAGGGGTTGCACACCCAGTCAGTTGCACCATGTGTGGTGTTACACAGGAAGCCATAGACACCAGGGGGAGTCTTACAAATGAAATCAGGGATGCCATGGTGACAGTTACACATGCAGTCCAAGATGTCAGGCAGGTGTGGCACATGAAGACAGAGACACAATGTGGAGTTTAACACATGAAGTCCAAGAAGCCAAGGAGAGTGAGACACATGATGTCAGAGACGCCTGGGGGAAGTGTTATGCAAGATGTCAGATATGACAGCGGGAATGTTACACGGGACTTCTGTGATGCCTGGAGGAGCGTTATGCGTGAAGCCTGAGACACCATGGTAGTGTGTTACACACGAAGTCAGAGCTCATAGCTAGATAGTTTCAGAAGAAGTCACAGACTACAGGGGGAGTGTTAACCATGAATCAGAGACATCAGGGTGAGTGTTACATAGAAAGTCAGAATCCATGGGGAGTGTGACACAAGAAAATGGAGATGACATGTAGAGTGTGACACTCAAAGTCAGAGACACATCAGGGAATGTTACACATGATTTCAGAGATGCCAGTGGGTGTGTTATATGCTAGGTTGGAGAGGCCAGTTGGAGTATTACACATGAAACAAGAGATGCCAAGGGGAGCATGACACACAAAGCCACAGACAAGAGGGGGATGGTTATCCCTGAAGTAGGATATGACAGGGGGAGTGTGAAACACCAAGTCACAACCACTATGGGGAGTATGATACACAATGTCAGAGACCACAGCTGAAGTTTGAAATACTAACTCAGAGACTCCTGGGGGTGTGTGACAAAGGAATTCCAAGACACCAGGGGGAATGTGACACAGGAAGTCAGAAATTCCATGGGGAAGTGTGACACACGAAGTCAGAGACAGCAGGGAGTGTGTGACTCAAATTCAGACATAACAATGGGGAGTGTTATGCCCAGAGTCAGAGATATCAGAGTGAGTTTTAAACATGAAGTTAGAGACGCCATACGGAGTGTTATACACAAAGTTTGGGATGTCATTAGGAGTGTTGCACACAAAGTTGTAGGTTCCAGTGTGAGTGTGACACATGGAATCAGAGGCACCACAGTGTGTGTGTCACACAGAGTCAAAGGTAGTATGGGTTGTGTTACACATGAAGTCACAGTCGCCATGGGGAGTGTGATACACAAAGTCAGAGATGCAAGGCTGAATGTGACACATGAAGTCAGAGACACCAGGGGTATTGTGACACATGAAGTCAGAGACAACATCTGGAGTGTTACACAAGAATTCTGAGAAGCCACTGGGTAGTGTTACACATGAAGGAAGAAATGCCACATGGAGTGTTACACACGCAGTCAGGGATGCCATGGGGATTGTGACAAAAGAAGTCAGAGTCACCAGGGGAAGTATTACGCAGGAAGAGATGCAACCATGAGAGTTACACACAAAGTCAGAGACACCAGGGGGTGTTTGACACATGAAATCAGAGTTGCCAGGGTGAGTGTTACACAAGAAGTCTGAGAGGCCATGGGAGAGTGTTAAACTCAGAGTCAGAAACGTCACATGGAGAGTTACACATGTAGTCAGAGACACACGAAGTCAGAGAGGCCACATGGAGTGATACACACGATGTTACACACACCAGGAGGAGTGTTACACCCTAAATCTGAGATGACACTGGGAGTGTTACACACAAAGTCTGAGACGTCAAGGGGAGTGTGAGAAAGTCAAAAACCCAAGGTGTAGTGTTACACAGGAAGTCATAGGCAACAGGGAGTGTGTTACACATGAAGTGAGAGAAGCCATGGGGAGTGTGAAACAAGAAATCAAAGATGCCAGGGGAAGCATTCCACACAAAGCCAGAGACAAGATGGGAAGTGTTACACGCAAAGTCAGTGATGCCAGTGGGAGCATGACTCACAAATTTAGATATAGAGGTATATTGTGACACATGAAATCCCAGATGTCACTGTGAGTGTTACACACTACGTCAAAGATGCCAGGGAGTGTGTGACACACAAAGTCAGAGATGACACGGGGTGTGTTGCAGACAAAGTCAGAGACAACAGTGGGAGTATGATAGATGCAGTCAGACATGACAGCGCAACTGTTACACTTGAAGTCATAGATGCCATGAGAATTTTACGCACACATTCAGAGATGCCAGTAAGAGTGTTACACACAAATTTATAGACAGCAGGAGCAGTGTGACACACGATTTCACAGACAGAAGGGGAAGTATGACACACGAATTCTGAAATGGCAACAGATGTGTTAAATGTGAAGTCAGAAACACCAGGGGGACTGTGACACAGGAAGTCAGGGACACCAGGTGGACTGTGACACACTATCAAAGCCTCCATGGGGAGTCTTAGACACAATGTCTGAAATGCCAGGGCAAGTGTGACACACAAAGTCAGAAACACAAGTGGTATTGTTACAAAGGAATTAAGATACACCACTGTGTGTATGATGCAAGAAGTCAGAGATGTAATGGCAAGTGTGACACATGAAATCAAAGAAATCAGGGGAAGAGTGAAACACAAAGTCGGAGGTGAGACAGGTAGGGTTACAAAATCAGAGACTCTAGTGGTAGTGTGAAACAGGAAGTTAGAGATGCCATGTGGATTGTGAAATAAAGTCAGAGATGCCACTGTGAGTATTACACATGATGTCAAAGATGCCACGTGGAGTGTTGCACAGGAAGTCAGACACATTGTGGAGAGTTGCACATGAAATCAGGGATGCAAAGGAGAGGGTGACACATGTAGTCACAGATGACAGGTGAAGTGAGGCACAATTATTCAGAAACGACAAGAGGAGTGTTACAAACTAAGTCAGAGATGTCAGGGTGAGTCTTACTCATGATGTCAGTGATGACAGGGGGAAGTGTAATGCAGGAAGTCAAAGACACCAGGGGGAGTGTTACATATGAAGTCAGAAACAATAGTGGGAGTGTGACACTGGAAATTAGAGACACCAAAGGAACAGTTACAGATGAAATCATAGATGCCACTAAGTAGTGTTACATGCAGTCCAAACCAGGTATAATGTTAAACACGAAGTCAGAGACATGGTTAATGTTAGGAATGAAGTCAGATATGCCACTGGATGTATGAAACACGAACTGAGAGATGACATGTGAATTGTGACACATGAAGTCAGAGACAACTGGGAGACTGTAACACAAAAATTCAGAGACTCCATGGGAAGTGTTACACTCGAAGTCAGAGACACCACTGGGGAGTATTATGCATGAAGTCAAAGACATGAAGCAGAGAGTTACAAACGAAGTCAGAGAGACAAGGGAGCATGTTACACATGAAGTAAGAAACACCACAGTGAGAGGTACATATGAGGTAAGCGCCAACACTAGGAGTGTAACACATGGTCCAAGAGACGCCAGGGAGAGTGTGAGACATGAAGTCAGAGAAGCAAGGGTGAGTGTTACAAATTCAGAGATGATATGGGGAGTATTAGGCACGAGGTCAGAGATGCCATGGTGAGTTTAACACATGAATTCAGAGACATCATGGAGAGTGTTACACACAAAGTCAAAGATGTGATGGGCGGGTGTTATGCATGAAGTCAAAGACAACTGAGGGAGTGATACACATAAAGTCAGAGACCACAGGTGGAGTTTGATACACGAAATCAGATACACCAGAGTGTTACACATGAAGTCAGAGACAACAGGGAGACAGTTACACACAAAGTCAGAGACGTTACTGGGAGTATTACACACAGTCAAAGATGCTAGGTAGAGTGTGAAACACGAAATCAAAGACGACAGGGGAATTGTGAGATACGAAGTCAGATACACTATGGGGTGTGTAACACAAGAGTCGAAGACTCCAGGTAGAGTGTGACACAAGAAATCAGAGACAGGGGGATTGTGAGACACGATATCAGAGATGCAATGGGGAGTGTTACACATGAAGCCCAAGAAGGCGAGTTGAGTGCGACACATGAAGTCAGAGATGCCACAGTGGGTCTTACAAATGAAGTCAGTGACAGCAGGTGGTGTATTACACAGGAGGTCACAGACACTATGAAGGCTGTTACATACGAAGTCAGAGACACCACAAGGAGTGTGACACAAGTCAGTGATGCCAGGGGAAGTGTGACATGAAATCAGAGGCACCATGGGGAGTGTTACATGGTAAGTCAGAGATGCCACAGGGAGTATGACACACAAAGATAGAGACTACAGGCAGATTGTGACACACAAAGTCAGAGACACCATGGTGAGCTTTATACTAAGAGTCAGAGATGTCAGGGTGTGTGTACCATACAAGGTTTGAGGCCACATGGAGTGTGACACAGGAAGTCAGAGACACCAGAAGGAGTGTTACAAAGGAAGTCAGAGATGCCACGTGGATTGTTACACACGACATCTGAGATACCAGGCAGAGTGTGACACACAAAATCAGAGACATCATGAGAAATGTTACATATGATTTCCCAGGTGCTGCAGGGAAGTGTTACACATGAGAGAAGAAGTGCCATGTGGAATGTAAAACACAGAGTAAAAGACAACAGAGTCAGAGACACACAAAGTCAGAGATGCCACATTTAGTGTTACACAGGAAGTATGAGACGCCAAGGCACTGTGATACATGAAGTCAAAGACACCAAGGGGTGTGTTACACATGAAGTCACAGATGCCAGGGTGAGTGTGACCCACAAAGTCACAGATGCCACGTGGAGTGTTACACAGGAAGAGAGAGATACCACAGCAATTTTTACACACGAAGTTGTAGATGCCACAGGGAATGTCAGAGATGCCAATGGGATTCTAACAGGAAGTACGAGATGCCAGGGGACTGTGACACATGAAGTAAAAGACATCATGTGAAGTGTTACAGATGAAGTCTGAAGCCCAGGTGGAGTGTTACACATGAAGTAGACCTACCAGGGATATTGTGATGCACGATATTAGAGACGACCGGGGTTTTTGACACACAGATTCAGAGAACCAACGGGGGTATGTTACACACAAATTCAGAGATGCCACATGGAGTGTTAACCACAAGTCACATATGACAGGGGGAGTGTGACTCATGAAGTCAGAAATGCCAGGGGGAGTGTTGCACAAGGCCTAAGAGATGACAGGTGTAGTGTTACACACAACATCAGGGATGCCACAGAGAGTTTCACATATGAAGTCAGAGACACAATGGGGAAGTGTTACACATGATGTCATAGACATGAGAGTGTTACACTGGAAGTCAGAGACTCCATGGGGAGTGGTACACACAGAGTGAAAGACACCAGGTGGACAGTGACTCATGAAATCAGAGATGAGAGGGGGAATTATGAAACATGAAGTCAGAGACGAGAAGAGGAGTGCTAAACACAAAGTCAAAGACACCAGGGGGAGAGTGAAAGACGAATCAGAGATGACAGCACAGTGTGATGCATGATGAAAGTGATGCCATGGGGTGTGTGAAATATGAAGTCAGAGACAACAGGTGGGGTATGAAACACACTTAGAGATGTCACGGGTTGTGTTACACAAGAAGTCAAAGATCCCAGAGAGATAGTGACACATGAATCAAAGACAACATGGGACATGTGACACATGAAGTAAGAGAGGCCACATCAAGGGTTACACACAAACTCAGAGACACAGGTGGGAGTGTAAGAAAGGAAGATAGAGACGCAATTGAGAGTGTTACCCACGAAGTTAAAGACACAAGGTGGAGTGTTACAAAGTCAGAAAGACCAGAGCGAGTGTTACACCCGAAGTAAGGGATGCCAGGGTGACTGGGAAACACAAAGGCACAGACACCATGGGGAGTGTGACAGAAGAAGTCACAGATGGCATGTGGAGTGTTAGATACGAAGTCAGAGACAAAATGTGTTGTATTATACATGGAGTCAAAGATGCCATGGATAGAGTTAAACACGAAGTCAGAGAGGGTATGACGACGGTTACACATGAAGTCACAGACACCAGGGTGGGCTGTGAAACATGAAGTAAGAGATGCCTTGGGGAATGTGACACACAAAGATGCCAGAAACAGTGTGACACCCAATGTCAGGGCCACAGGGAAATTTTTACACAAAAAGTCAAATACAACAGGCGAAGTGTGAAAGACATAGTCACAGATGACATGGGCAGTGTTACACATGAAGTCAGCAATGACAGTGGTACTGTGACACATGAACTCAATGATGCTAGGGGGAGTGCTACACATGAAATTAGTGACAGTTGGGGGAGATTTGCACCTTAAGTCAGACACCACTGGGGATTTTTACACACAAAGTCAGAGACGCCAGGATGAGTGTTACACAGGATGTCAGAGATGCCAAGGATAGTGTGACACACAAAGTCAGAGATGACAGTTCATCTGTGACACTGAAATTCCGAGATTCCCCAGGGAGTGTTACACATGAAGTCAGAGATGACAGAGGGATTGTTACACATGAAGTCAGAGATGACAGGAGAAGTTCTGCACAAAGTCAGAGATGCCATGGGGAGTGTTACGTACGAAGTCAAAGATGACAGGGGGACTGTTACAAACTATGTCAAAGATGACACTGAGTAGCATTTGGCACAAAGTCAAACACACCAGGGAGAGTCTTTCAAATGAAGTCAAAGACACCAGGGGTAGTGTTACCCAGAAAGGCCAGTGAGACAGTTATGCACAAAGTCAGAGACGGCAGGGTGAGGGTTTCACATGAACTCAGAGATGCCAGTGAGAGTGTTACAAATGAATTTAAAGATGTCGTGGGGAGTTTGATTCAAGAAGTCAGAGACACAAGAGGGAGAGTGTCACACGAAGTCAGAGACAACAGGTGGACTGTTACACACTAAACCTGAGAACCACTGGGGAGTGTGACACATGAAGTCAGAGATGTTACAAATGAAGTTAAAGAAACCACAGGTAGAGTGACAAATGAAGCCAGAGACAGCAAGTGAATTGTTATGATGTCAGTGACACCAAGGTGTGTGTTACACATGTAGTCAGAGATGCCATGGGGAATGTTAAACATGATGTCAGAGAGGAGATGAGGATTGTTACATACTAAATCAGAGCTGCCAGGTGGACTGTGAAACATGAAGTAAGAGATGCCAGAATGAGTGTTACTCGTGAAGTAAATTAGGCCAGGGGAAGCATCATGCATGAATTCACAGACACTAGGGAGAGTATTACTCATGAAATCAGACACATCATGGGGGTATGTTAAATACTAAGTCAGAGACACCACGTGCAGTGTTACTCAGAGTCATAAATGACACGGGGAGGTGACACACAAAGTGAGTAACGTGACTGAGAGTTTTACACAGGAAATCAGAGACACCACAGGGGAGTGTTACACATGACTGAGGACCTGCCACCTGGAGGGTTACACACAAAGACTGAGAACCAGGGAAGCGTGACATACAAAGTCAGAAATGCCAGGGGTAGGAAGACACAGGAAGACAGAATACCAGGGCATGTGTGACAGATGAAGTTATAAATGCCACAGAGAGTGTGACACACGACTTTAGAGATGCAAGGGGCATGTGAAGCACAAAGTAAGAGATACCACGTGGAGTGTTAGACAAGATTTCGAAGACACCAGGGAGAGAGTGACACAAGAATTTAGAGATGACATGGGATGTGTGACAAACGAAGTCAGGAATACCACAGGGAGTGTTATACAGGAAATCAGAGACACCATGGGGGAGTGTTACACGTGACTGAAGACAAGCCACACGGACTGCTACACATGAAGTCTGAGAACCAGAGGGAGTGTGACATACGAAGTCAGAAATGCCAGGGGTAGTGTTACACAGGAAGACAGAAACACAAGGGCGTGTGTGACAGAGGAATTCATAGATGCCACGGGGAGTGTCACCCATGAATTAAGAGACATGAGTGGTGTGCAAAGCATGAAGTCAGAGACAGCATGGGGGATGTGATACACAAATTCAGGGACACCAGGTGTAATGTGACCCACGAAGTCAGATGCAGAATGTGGATTGTTATACATGAAGTCAAAGATGCCAGGCAGAGTGTGACGCACAATGTCACAGATGCCAGGCGGAGTGTGACATGAAGTCAGAGATGCAAGAGGCATTGTGACTGATGAAGTTAGAGACGCCAGGTGGAGTGCAACATGAAGTCAGAGATGCAAGAGGCATTGTGACCGATGAAGTTAGAGACGCCAGGTGGAGTGTTACAGATGAAGTCAGATATGACAGGGGAAGTGTTACACACGATCTCAGACACAACAGGGGGATTGTTATACATGAAGTTAGAAACACCAGGGGTAGTATGACACAGAAACTCTGTGACACCATGGTGTGTGTGACAGATGTCAGAGAAGCCACAAACAGTGAGACATGTGAAGTCAAAGACACCATGCGAAGTGTGACACATGAGGTGGGAGGTGCACGGTGAGTGTTACACTCGAAGTCAGAGATGCCAGGGAAAGTGTGAGACACGAATTCAGAGATGTCATGGCCACTGTTATACTCGAAGTCAGAGACACCAGGGGAAGTCTGACACAGGATCAGAATGCCAGGAGCACCTTGGCCAAGTCACATATTCCTGCCAGTCACCGGGTACCACCAGACCTCCCCCTGCCAACATCCAACCCTCACAGGAACAGTAAATACAGTGATGTCCCGCTGATCTGAAACATGCCATCCAGCAATCTCATCCCTGACACTCGGACTGTGAGTGGCTGAAGATGGGGACAAAGCCTGTCCCTAGAGACCCTCTGAGCACCAGCTCTGGCAGGCCCAACCATCCCTTGCACACAGTTCCGACGAGCTCGGCTCAGCTTCCCAGCCCCCAGCAGGTTGAAAAAAGAAAAATAAGAAGGGGGAAAGAGACTTCTAGAGCCAGCATACTGACATTAGGAGAAGTGACAGGTGAGCAGCAAGGATGGAGACAGGAAAACAATATGCTCAAACATAGGAAGTCCAAACCCCAGCAGCACAGGCACTTGGCAGAAGGGCGAGCTGCCTGTTACAGACCTCCACAGGCTGCGCCGCTGTACAGCGCGAGGTTCAATAATGCCGGTTCACAGAGGTGGACCTGGGTGCTGTCGCTGCAGGAGGGCGAACATCTGTCACTCCAACACGACTACGTGCATCTCTTATCTGAGAAACCGATGTGACAAACCAGTGTTTTGAAAGTGGGTTGGGCTCGATGTAATCATAAGTAGCAGATGGAGAAAAGCCCAATTGCCCATCTCGGTCCAGGATGGGTCCCTGGGGAGCCCTGGGACAGTGCATGACAATGGAAAAGACCGCTAGGAGATTAGATCGCTGATGGAGACCCACCACGCCTCCACTCCTGATTATGCTACACGTGCAACCCAAGCTGGCTGGAGAATATTGACAATGTATTTTTACCTCATGACGTTTCAGAATCATGGGGTCCCATGGCTGGAATGAAACTTGGAGGTGACCCAGTGCCGGGGTCCCGCCCCGGCGGAGTCCAGGTTCCTGAGGGATGGACGGCGTCGGCGCGATGAGGGAGGGGGAAATAAAGGGGACGTGAGACTTGGGTTGGTGTTAGCAAGTCCGACTTTACTGTGCACAAGTGTCGTTTATATATTTTTCAGGATTAGTACAGAAATAGTTTTACAAATATTCTCAGAGAGATAAGGAAGTAAGAAACGAGCACAAGAATATTTATTAGCATTCCATTCTATAGAGCATAAGGTTAATGATCGTCTTCTCTGCAATTAACTAGTGTTTGTTGTCTCTAAGCTAAAGGAGATAGGTACCTAGGCGTCTGTTGTAATTCATGGTAAAGTTAAATCAAAGAGAGAAGGTCCAGGCCTCCGGACAGGACAGCAGTCCGTCTGGTTACATCCTGGTGGAGCCATCCCTGCCTCCCTCAATCATTTACGCCATTAGTGTAGATGGTTAATGGGAACAAAAGGCGACTCCAGGGTGTCTTATCCCCAGGGCTATCTGCATTCTCAGCGGGCAGTTAAACATCTTTACTTTTTCGCGCCCTTTAGGGGCTGGAAGCATTCCTTTGTCTTTTAGATTGTAGAGCTAACGGTCCCTTAAGTACACTGCCGGAGAAAGTATCATATTGTTAGTAAAGTAAAGGGCTGAAAAGCTAAACTAAACTATATATCTTCAAGAATAAAAAAGAGAAATAAGTATACACATAACCTTGATAGAAAGCATGCATATAATTCAGAAAATATCGGGGGTGTTGGCCGGCCATCCTTCACCGAGGGGCATTCTTGCACCCCTCGGCCCTTCTACTCACCAATTATTTATTATTTATTGCTTTTAGGAGAAAACCTCTATAACATTTTAACAGAAAGCAGAAGGTCAAGAATGATATATAGATACTTCTTGATCATCCAATTAACCAACAAACTTAGAAGGACGATGCATATGTATATTTAGACAAAGAACTGGAGGGAGAAGGAAACATTAACCAGATGGAGGCCATAAACCTAATTCGACATCTTATCTGGGCAGGATTCCTTTCTGATTGTCTCACATGGGACTGTGTGCTCCTCCATTAATTAACTGAAAAATATCTTGAAAGTTACCTGCAGGTGGTCACATTCTCTTACTATATCTAATTTTCCCGGGAGGTAGTGCCTCCCAAGCAGCCACCCAAAGGAGTGAAAACTGGAGGTTAAGATAGGAAGAGGAATGAAGGGCAATTAGAAGCAGCACAGGTTTCAGAACTGTGTGAGGGGCTGGCCGGTTATTCTTCACCAAGGGGCGGCCCTGCACCCCTCGGCATTAATCGGCTGGACCCTGTCAAACAGCCGATCAAATGATGTAGCCACGGCTCCCAGCAACCCAGTCCCCCCAACACAGGGCTGACAGTATGCTCATCACATCTGCCCACTCCAGATTGCTAATGAAGAACACTCTTTCCAAATCCAATAGCCGAGTCTTCCTTCCCAAGAGTTGGAGTCTACATAAACCAGATGATTGCTGAAGGGAAAATGAACATGCAGAATGCATCACACTCCCCCAAGGCAACCTTCCAGACTGGGAGACATTAAATCTTTGTAAAAGTGGGCAGTGTGACACGGTAGTCAGGGATGAGGGCCACAGGCTGGCAGTCTAGATCCAGACCCCAGCACCACATTTGCTGGCTGTGTGACCTTGAGCCAGTTGCTTAACCTCTCTGTCTCAGTTTTCTCATCCATAAGTGAAGGCAACCCCATCTTCCCCATAGAGCTGTTGTGTGGATTAAATTAAGAAATCCATGTAGAGCCCCTAGCACAGGGCTGGCACAGAGAGAACACTCAGGAATGCCACTGTGCTCCACAGCTCCCCTGAGAGCACAGCCAGGTCAGTTTGAAGGCATGACCTTGCTCACACCAAGCTGCTGTGACAAACCTGCGTGGCTCCCACTGCTGGCACAGCACTGTCCCACTGTCAGCTGGGAGCAAAGCATGGAGCCCACCCACGGGGGCCCAAAGTCCAGTGCGGCCTCTTATGTGCTGAGTGACCTGGGAAGAGGTCCCAGCCTCGCTTTCCTCATGTGTGGAAGGAGGGAAGTCTCCCCACCAGTCCTGCTCCGGTGGGGTGACCACA
Organism: Equus caballus; assembly: GCF_041296265.1. Taxonomy (NCBI): domain Eukaryota; kingdom Metazoa; phylum Chordata; class Mammalia; order Perissodactyla; family Equidae; genus Equus; species Equus caballus. The sequence goes on from NC_091696.1 coordinate 13,794,758, forward strand.
AGGAACGTGAGGACGAGCCTGGCCTCCCTGCCTCCCACATGCATGCCCACTTCCTGGCCTCCGTGCATGCTGCTGCCCCCACATCCACCCTGAGGCTGGGAGGGTGACCCGACGGCGAAGGCAGGGAGTGGTCAGAATGGGTGACAGCGGCTGGCTCTGTAGCTCCGCCACTCGCCAGGCCTCTTCTCCTTGTCTTATGCACGCTCCCTCATCTAACAGCTGAACAGTCCTGTGAGGCCGAAATTGTTACTGTTACAGTCATCGTTGTGGTTGGGTGGCTGAGCACAGGCTCTGGGAACTGCTGCGGGATTCCAATCCCAGCTCTGCTACTTACTGGTTATTTTGTAACTTCAGCTTCCTCCTCTATAAAATGGGGCTAATAACACCACCTCCTGAGACAATTTGAAAGGACTGAAGTGTTAGTGCCCATGAAGCACTTGGAAAGGTGCCTGGCCCATGGGAGTGCTCCCCACTGTTAGCTGTGCCTGGCAGTACCACCTGTATTCAGAGGAGGCCACTGAGGCTGAGAGAGGTGAAGTAACTTGCTCAGGGTTGCACAGGCAGAAGATGGTTCAGGCTGGGGACAGTGGGGGCATGACTAGAAACCCAGGCAGCCTGTGCCCTTAACCACCAAAGTCCACTGAGCAGGACCCTTCCTGGGGTGTGGACCTAGGCATTGTCTGAAATGACGTCGGGCATGATGGGAGGGACCTACTGGACCTTTCATGCTAAGGGGTAAGGTCCTTTAGCAAGGGCTGGAGGGCCAGGTGTGAAGGCCCACCGAGAAACAGCCAGCCCAGGACTGGGAGCCAGAAAGCCCCCCACCTCCTTACTGTGTCTTCAGGCAGGTCCCCTTCCTTCTCTGAACATTCTCCTCTGTGAACCTGAGCCCCAGTCCCAAGCCACCCACCTGGGGGAGATCAAACAGCACCAGAGACGGGAGGAATGCACCTCATGGGGCTCTCTGCCCAGGTCTGGCTGACAGCCCTTTTACTTTAAGACATGGTCAACAGCTAAGTATGTCAGCCAGAAAAGCCTTGGATAGGCTTCTGAGCTCCTGCAAAGGGCCTGGGGACCATCAGAATTCCTAAACCAGGCCTGTCCACTTCTGGGCCAGAGGGCAGCAGGATGGTAGGTGTCACAGAGAGCCAGGCCTAGAACCAAGAAGGCCCAGCACGGTGAGCCCCGCTCCACCAGTTGTTTCCCAACCACAGCAGCCAGGCCGGGTGGTCACTGCTGAGGGACCCACATGAGAGACAGGCTAGGCGGGTGGGCTGCTCGCCAAGGAAAACCAAGCCCCTGCAGAGGCACCCTCTGGGAGAACAGAGACTGGATGTGCTGCAGAGAATGCCCATTCAGTTGAGCTGCGGCCGGCCCTGCAGGCTGCTGAAGAGCCAGCCCTCCCAGCAGAGAGGCTGCAGCAGGCCCATGCTGCCGAGAAACCAGTGGAGCTGGGGCTCCTGCTTGCAAGCCATTGCCAGTTCTGGGATCACCCCTGTCCTGCCTCCCTCATGGGCCATTGGGGGCCCCAAATGGGACCACAGAAGCGACAGTGCTTCATGCCACACAGGGTGGGGCCCTACTGAGCCAGGGGCATCATGTGGGAACAGGTGCACAAGTCAGGCCTGGATTCACTTTGCTGATTATTCACCATCTCATTGCCCACAGGTGGGTGAACTGAGGCTCAGAGAGGTCACATGTCCTTCCCAAGGTCCCACATTAGCAAAGAACAGGCGGTACAGTTGGGCCCTGTCACACCAGTCGATGACCCTCGAGGGGCAGTGTGCTTGGGACAAGGTCGCAGCTTCCTCAGGCACAGGCCGAGGTCAGGAGATGGGTGGCTGGCTGGGGCATAAGATGTGAGGGCCAGGGCCCCAGAGGTGGGAGCTGCAAGACAGGCTTAGCAGAGAACACCATGTTCTGTGAGCAGCCGGTGTAAGTGTGGCTTGAAAGCCACTTTGGAATTGGGGAGCACCAGAGCCTGAAGGGCAGTGAAGGTCAGCCAGTGCGCGGGGCTCCAGGGGGGCTCCACCTGGTCCCTCTGGGCCTCCTGGGGGACTTTTGGGGTCTCTGGGACTCCCGCTCCCTCAGCCACTCAACGTCCTTCTGACTGGCTTACATAAAGGGGTTTGCGGAGAGGTTTTATCTGACAAAAGTTTTCTTGACAAAAAAATTAAAAACTGAATAATTGTTGCCTTGCCTATATAAGTGAAGCGAGTGAGGAAGGCCCTGCAAAGGGCGAGGGCAGCTCGGAAGGCCACACACAGCCAGGCCTGAGCCCTAGGACCCCACGGCCCCCAGCCACATTTTCTTCCCTGGTTTTCTCTATTCCTTTCCTGCCTCTTCCCTCTCTCTTCACAGAACACCCCTCAAGCCCAAGAAATTGGTTCTTGGTTTTTTCTTCCGGTAGTCCAGGACATGAACCGTCCTGAGGAAGGAACAGAATGCTCTCCTCCATGAGCAGCTGGAAGTGTGTGAGCACCCTCACCCCCAGGCTGTCCAAAGTCAGCAGGGCTCTGAGTGGAGCTGGAGGAGGCCCTCCTCGGGATGGGGCTGGGGCTGAGGGGCGGGCACTGACAGAACAGACCAGCTTCCCTCCAGACACCTGGTATTTCTGTTTCAAAACCTGCCATGTACACATTGTGGGAGGGGGTGTTGTCACCTCCTTGTATTTATTGACCCTGCTGGTCCCAGCCAGGTAGGGACCACACACAGGAATCACACTTCACAGAATTTACCACTGGCTTCCTCCCTCTGTGCTTGCAACAAATGACTGGCCCTCACTGAGCCTTGCTTTCCAAATCTGCAAAATGGGGATATGCCCCTTGTCCTGTCCCCGACAGTTCCTGGGCTTTGGCAATGGATGAAGAAGAGAGGGAGGGAATGAAGAAGAGAAGGAGGAAGAAGGCAGAGCCTTCTGGTGAAAAAATGGAAATATCCACTCTGCAGCCCTATGTGGCGTCAGCTTGAGGTTTAAAGTCCAATGGGCCAGCACTTGCCACCTCAGCCAACTGTGCATGATTTATGTGGCCTCAGCAGGTTGTGTAATTTCTGCCCCTCAGTGTCCTTGTTTACAAAATGGGGACAACAACATCCTCTTCACAGCGTTCTTTGAGGTCTGAACTGGGTCACCTGGGAGAAGAAGCCGCATAGCGGACTCATGGCCACCAAGTGGTGAAGGCCTCTCCTTTCCCTTCTGGCCAGGCACCAGGTCCCCAGCATTCCCCTCCCATCACAGCTCCTCCTGCTCCAGCTGTCCCCAACAAAATGAACTTCACCAGGCAGGAGGACTCAGAGAATTAAAACACTCAATCAAACAGCTTCTTGACGGGAAATGCTTTGGAAATCTTTGGCTCCAGTTACTTCTCAATCTAATTTTGTTCTCGGATGCAGATTATGCACAAGATGGGATATCGTGCTTTGCCTGGAGCTCCACACACCAGCAGGAGGCACCTGGCATCACCTGCTGCTCATGCCTCTCCCTGCCTGTGAGTGGCATAATGAGGGCACTCAGCAGACTCCAGAGTTCCCCTGGGCAAGAAGGCCCAGTCTGGACACCCTGGCACCCACAGGCCCCTCTTCATCCACAGTGTGGACTCCCGTGGCCATCCCACCAACCATCTCCCCACTGGCCTGGCCTCCTCCAGCACGCCCCCCACTGAGGGACCCTGCAGTCCTCAGCTCCCACCTGGACCAGCTTCCCACCACTGCTGGATCAAGTGCAAACCCCTTGCTGCCCTCCATTCCTGCTGGAGCAGTGTAGGCTCCAGCCCCCACCCCAACTTGGTCCTAAACGTCTTGCTTTCCCCAAACTCACCTCCAAGCCAAGGAAATGTTGCTGCCCTGCAAGATGAGCAGCACCAAGCTAACTCACCTATGGCATCTCTTGTGGAATATCCTCCCCAACGGCTTGGCCCACCCTGCCCACCACAGTCATGCCCCATCCTCAGTGCTCTCAGAGCCCCTGTGCCCAGCTCCATATCCCAGTATTGTTGAATGGCTGGGATGGCTGTCCATAGAGGACACTAGGCTGAGCCCTTACAGGGAAGGCCTGGGTCCCAGTCCTGTTTCCCGTGGTGCCACACAGTTCTTAGCACAGGACTGAGGCCAAACTCGGGCTGACTGGGCCTCTCTTTCTTTCCTCAGAAAACCTCTTTCCTTCCCCAGCTGCTCCTCCTGCCCAGCTCCATGTCAGCATGGGTATTCTGTGCCCGTGGTCAGAGGAGGCTTTCTCTTTGAGCCCAACAGGTCATATTTTTCATCGTGCCTATTGGAGAAAAGCCACCAGTCACAGCTCAGAAGCTTCTCAAGTTCTGGTAAAGGGAAATGCCTCCTGAGAACCCTGGTCCCCCAGGGTGGGACTGTGCCACTGGGTCCTGGCTTTTCATCCTCCCTTCTCTTTTCCCCAGGCCAGTCACTCACCCAAGTCCCTCAGATCCTGAGAAAACAGCCCAAGCCCACAGGCTCCAAGCCTGGCTGCCTCCCCTCATGAGGGCTTTCCTGGAATCCAGAACAATCATTTCTTTCTCCTTTGGTGGCTTCTGGCCTATTTGCAGATGTCCTCAGGTTTGAACATAATGCTGCCTCAAATCCTGTGGGGAGACGTTGGCCACAGTCAATAAAGGACCCCAAGAACAAAGCCTTCCTAACTACCAAAGCCAATGGGCGCTTCTCAGCCCTCACCATCTTGGATCTCTCTGCTCGCTCCCTAACTCTTCAAACATTTTTGACCACCTGACACCATTGAACACCCTTCTTTTGTGCTGGGAATTTTCCACCTTAAGAGTTTAGGCTTGGGGGCCAGTCTGGTGGTGTAGTGGTTAAGTTCACACATGTTGCTTCAGTGTCCTGGAGCTCACAGATTCGGATCCCGGGCATAGACCTAACACTGCTCATCAAGCCACGCTGTGGAAGCATCCCACATAAAGTAGAGGAAGATAGGCACAGATGTTAGCTCAGCAGCAATCTTCCTCAAGAAAAAAGAGGAAGATTGGCAGTAGATGTTAGCTGAGGGCCAGTCTTCCTCACAGAAAAAAAAGGCTCCTCTGGGCAGAGGTCAGAAGCTGGATCTCCCAGCCTCCCTTGCAGGCACAGGCACCTTATTGACACCACCAAGCAGACACAGGTGTGAATTGTTAACTCAAAAATCAGTGACACAAGCATCAAATCAGAAGCAGGCATCTGTGGAGTCCATCTGCTGAGGTAGACGGTCAAGTGGTGACATCTGGTGTTCAGTGACAGCAGCATGAGTTGAGCCAGTGTGCATGGGCCAAGCTGTGGTATCTGAATGGGAACAAGGCCTCTGATGTGGTTCAGGCATGGTTCACATGTGGTTCAGGTGTGGCTACTACGTGGCCCAAACATGGCTCAGGCATGGTTCAGGTGTGGCTCACATGTGGTTTAGGTGTAGTTGAAGCGTGGTTCAGGTGTGGTTCAAGTGTGGCACATATGTGGTTCAGGCATGGCTCAGGTGTGGCTCACGCATTGCTCAGCATGGCTCAAGTGTGGCTCAGGTGTGGCTGATGCATGGCTCAGACATGGCTGATGCATGGTTCAGGCATACTCACAAGGCCCAGCTGTGGCTGACACAAGGTTCAGAAGTGGCTGACACGTGGTTCAGGCATGGCTGTCATGTGATTGAGGTGTGGCTGGCATGTGGTTCAGGAGTAGCCGACACATGGTTCAGGTGTGGCTCGCACACAATTTAGGTGTGGCTTGTATGTGGTTTAGGCATGGTTTGCACCTGAATCAGAGGTGGCTGACATGTGGTTAAAGCATGGCTCACAGTGACAGGCATGGGTGACACGTGTTTCAGGTGTGGGTGACACATGTTCAGGAATGACTGACACGTGGTTAAGGCATGGCTGACACGTGACTCAGGCATAGCTCACATGTGACTAAGGTGTGGTATACACATGACTCAGGCGTGACTGGCACATGGTTCAAGCATGGCTGACATATGATTCAGGCATGCCTCACACCAGGGTCAGGTGTAGCTGACACATGACTCAGCTGAGGCAGCCATGTGGCACAGGAGTGCCTGAGACATGGTGCAGGTGTGGTTCACACATGGTTCATGTATGGCCTTCACATGGTTCAGCCGTGGCTGGCACGTGGTTCAAGTCACATCTGACACATTACTCAGGCATTTCTGACATGTGATTCAGGTATGGCACACATTTTGTTCAGGTGTGGCTGATGCGTGTTTCAGGGTTGGCTGGTGCATGGTCCAGGCATGGGTGTCAGGTCGTTCAGGCATGGCTGACATGTGACTCAGGCATGTGTGACACATGACTCAGGCATTGGTGACATGTGAGTCAGGTGTGGTTGACATGTGGCTCAGGTGTGGCTACAATGTGACTTGTGCATGGCTGAAATGTGATTCAGGCTGTCTGACATATGCTTCAGCCATGGCTCACATGTGACTCAGGTGTGGCTGACACGAGGCTCAGGAATGACTGAAACATGACTCATACTTGGCTCAAATGTGATTCAGATGTGTCTGGCATGTGCTTCAGTTGTGGCTGACACATGACTCAGGTGTGGCTGGCACATGACTCAGCTGTGGCTGCAACTTGACTGAGGCATGTCTCGCACCTGGTGCAGGAGTGGCTGACATGCAGCTCATGTGTGAGTCTAGTGTGGCTGTCATATGGTTCAGGTGTGGCTTCCATGTGGTTAAGAAGTGGATGACATGTGGTTCAAGCATGACTGGACCAAGGTCAGGAGATGCTGGCTCATTATTCAGGGTTGGCTGACACACGGTGGGCACATGGCTCACACATGGTTCACGCAAGAGTGGCATGTGATTCCGGTGGGTCTGGCATGTGGTTGAGGCGTGCGAGGAATGTGCTTCAGGTGTGGCTGGCAAGTAATGCAGGCGTGGCTGGCACGTGGTTCTGGTGTGGCTGACGTGATTCAGGTGTGTCTGACACATGTTTCAGGGGTGTGTGATGCTTCGCTCAGGCCTCAGTGACACGTGATTCCTGTGTGGCTGACACTTGGTGTGTCACGGTTGACACATGGCTCAGGTGTGGATGACAGGTGGTTCAGACGTTGGTGAGAGAGGTTTCAGGTGTGGCTGGTGCATGACCCAGGCGTGGCTGACACGTGACTCAGGCATTCATGGCAGATAATTCATGCATGGCAGATGTGTGGTCATGTGTGTGTGACACAATGTACAGGTGTGGCTCACATGTGACTCACATGTTGCTGACAGTTGGCTGCCATGTACACAGTCCTGGCTGGCACGTGGCTCACACATCGCTTAGCCAAGGTTTATGTGTGGCTCACATGTGGTTCGTGTCTGGTTCAAGCATTGAAGGTGTGTGCTTCACATGTGGTTCAGATGTGTTTCAAGGGTGTCTCACCTGCAGTTCAGGTGTGGTTCAGGTGTGGCTCACAGATGGCTCAGGTGTAATTCAGGTGTGGCTCAGACACAACGCATGTGTGGGTCACATATGGTTCAGGAGGGTTTCACATGTGATTCTGGCGTGGCACACACGTGCTTGAGGTGTAGCTCAGCCATGGCTCACACGTGATGCAGGCTTGTCTCAGAAATGGGTCAGGGGTGGCTGCATATTATTCAGGTGTTTATCACCAATGGCTCACACATGGCTGAGGTATGGCTCATGCATGGATAGGGTGTTGCCGAGGCATGGCTCACACGTGGTTCTGGCGTGGCTGGCATGAGATTCAGTGAAGGCATGCAAGTGGTTGACTGACACGTGGTTCACATGAGGCTGACATGTGGTTCAAGTGTGACTGGCACTTGGTTCAGGCCAGGCTGGCATGTGACATAGGCATGGCTGAGACATGGTTCAGGCTTGGCTGACACATGACTCAGCTAAGGTAGCCAATGGCGCAGGAGTGCCTGACAGGTGACATAGGTGTGGTTCACATGGTTCATGCATGGCCTTCACGTGGTTCAGGTGTGACTGGCACGTGGCTCAGGCATGCCTGACACATTACTCAGGCGTGCTTGACATGAGTTTCAGGCACAACATGCATGTTATTCAGGTGTGACTGATGCGTCTTTCAGGCTTGGTAGGCCAATGGTTCAAGTGTGGCTGGTGTGTGGTTCAGGCATGGGTGATTGGTCGTTCAAGTGTTGGTGACACATGGCTCAGATGTGGCTGACGTGGGGCTTATGCGTGAGTCCAGTGTGGCTGACGTGTGGTTCAGGTGTGGCTGGCTTGTGGTTCAGGTGTGGATGGCATGTGGTTCAAGCAAGGCTGTACCAGGGTCGAGAGATGCTGGCTCGTTGTTCAGGGTCCACTGGCACAAGGTAGGCACACTGCTCACACGTGGTTCATGTGTGACTGGCACATGATTCTGGTGGGTCTACCATGTGGTTCAGGCATGGCAGGAACTTGCTTCAGGCGTGGCTGTCATTTGATACAGGCGTGACTGCCACTTGGTTCTGGTTTGGCTGACATGTGTTTCAGGTGTGTCTGACACGTGTTTCAGGGGTGGGTGATTCGTGGTTTGGGCATCGGTGACACGTGATTCGGGTGTGGCTGAGGCATGGTTGTGGCGCGGTTGCCACATGGCTCAGGCGTGGCTGACATGTGCTTCACTTGTGGCTGACACATGGTCCAGACGTGGCTGACAAGTGGCTTGGGTGCGGCCACAGCAGGACTTTTGTGTGGCTGAAATGTGACTCTGGATTGTCTGGCATGTGCTTCAGCCATGGCTCACATGTCACTCAGGCGTGGTTGACACGTGGCTCAGGAATGACTGAAACGTGACTCACGCTTGGCTCCAATGTCATTCAGATGTGCCCGGCATGTGCTTCAGTCGTGGCTGACACGTGACTCAGCTGTGGCTGACCCTTGAGTCAGGCGTGTCTCACACCTGGTGCAGGAGTGTCTGACATGCAGCTCATGCGTGAGTCTAGTGTGGGTGACACGTGATTCAGGTGTGTGTGACACACGTTCCAGTGGTGTGTGATGCCTCATTCAGACCTCAGTGACACTTGATTCCTGTGTGGCTGACACTTGGTGTGTCACAGTTGACACATGGCTCAGGCGTGGCTGACCCATGGTCCAGATGTGGCTGGAACATGAATCATGCGTGGCTGACACACGACTCAGGCATGGCTCACACATGACTCAGGCATTCATCGCACATTAGCCATGTGTGGCAGACATGTGGTCACGTGTGTGTGACACGCCGTACAGGTGTGGCTGCCACATGACTCACACGTTGCTGAAACGTGGCTCCCATATACTTACTCAGTCATGGCTGGCATGTGGCTCATGCATGGCTCAGCTGTGTTTCGTGTGTGGCTCCCCTGTGGTTCATGTGTCGTTCAAGCATTGAACATGTGTGTTTCACATGTGGTTCAGATGTGGTTCCGGGGTGTCTCACATGTGGTTCATGCATGGTTCAGGTGTGGCTCACACATGGTTCAGGTGGAATTCAGGTGTGGCTAACACATGACTCGTGTGGGTCACACATGGTAGAGGAGACTTTCACACGTGATTTAGGCATGGCTCACACGTGGTTCAGGCATAGCTCAGCCATGGCTCACACGTGATGCAGGCGTGCCACAGAACTGGCTCACATGTGGCTGGCATATGATTCAGGCTTTGGTCACGCATGGCTCATGTGTGGCTCAGGTGTGGCTCATGCACGGCTGTGGTGTTGCTCAGGCGTGGCTCATATGTGTGTGTGGCATGGTTGGCACGTGGTTCAGGCATGGCAGGCAAGTTGTGCCAGCATGGCTGACAGGTGCTTCAAGTGCAGCTGACCTGTGGTTCAATCATGACTGGCATGTGGTTCAGGTGTGACTGGCACTTGGTTCAGGCCTGGCTGGCACGTGACTTTGGCACAGCTGAGATGTGACTCAGGCATGGCGCACACGTTATTCAGGTGTGGCTGACACATGACTCAGGTGAGGCGGCCACATGACACAGGTGTGCCTGACACGTCACGCAGGTGTGGGTTGGACATGGTTCATGCACGGCCTTCGTGTGGTTCAGGGGTGGCTGGTGCATGGTTCACGCATGGGTGGCAGGTGCTTCAGGCATGGCTGACATGTGACTCAGGCATGTGTGAAACATGACTCTGGTGTGGCGGACACATGTCTCAGGCATGGCTGACATGTGACTCAGGCCTTCATCGCACAGTATCCATGCGCGGCAGACATTTGCTTCACATATGGGTGACGTGTCGTTCATGTGTGGCTCCCACGTGACTCACACGTTGCTGACATGTGGCTCCCACATACTCAGGCGTGTATGGCACGTGGTTCACACATGGCTCAGCCATGTTTCACATGTGGCTCCCATAAGCCTCCTGTGTGGTTCAAGCATTGAACGTGCGTGCTTCCCATGTGGTTCCCATGTGGTTGGAGTGTGTCACATGTGGTTCAGGGAGGCTCACACATGGCTCAGGTGTAACTCAGGTGTGGCTCACACATGACTCATGTGGAGGTCTCATATGGTTCAGGACGGTTTCACCCGTGATTCAGTCTCCCTTGGAGGGACTGACTCAGGGCTTTCTGCCTTACACCTCTAGAGCAATGCAGGACATGGCTTAGAGCAGAAGTTCTAAGGCGGGGAGATCAGGGCTGGAAACAAACTGCATTTCAGGCCTTTGTATGAGAGGTTCCTGGTAGGCTGTAAGAGCCCTGTGGAAAGCGAGTTCTTTCTCAGCTTGCCAAAGAGCTGGAAGCAAGATGGCTTGTGGCCTGTCTCCCCTTGAGGAAATGAGGCAGGGCTTTGTGCCTTCCACCTCTCGGGCAATGTAGGACACGGCAGAGCAGAGGTTCTACTTCAGCGAGATCAGGGCTGGGAAGAAACTGCGTTTCACAGGCCTTCGTAAGACATGTTCCCGGTAGGCTGCAAGAGCACTGTGGAGAGCGAGTTGTTTCTTAGCTTCCCAAAGAGCTGGAAGCAAGACCGTTTGTGGCTTGTCTCCCTTTGAGGGACTGACTCAGTGCTTTGTGCCTTCCACCTCTAGAGCAATGTAGGACATGGCTTAGAGCAGAGGTTCTAAGGCGGCGAGATCAGGGCTGGAAACAAACTGCGTTTCAGGCCTTCATATGAGAGGTTCCTGGTAGGCTGTAAGAGCCCTGTGGAAAGCGAGTTCTTTCTCAGCTTGCCAAAGAGCTGGAAGCAAGACCATTTGTGGCTTGTGTCCCTTTGAGGGACTGACTCAGTGCTTTGTGCCTTCCACCTCTAGAGTAATGTAGGTCACGGCTGAGGGCAATGGGGCCTTTCTGATATAGGTGCTTACAGACACTCTCTCCAGCAGTGAACAAGGGTGAGTGGTTAAAAGCCTCTTGTCTCTCTCCTCCTAAGCATTTGGAAACAAAATCCTTCAGGCCTCTGCCGCGTTGCTTAAGGAGAAGATGTAGGCATTCATTGTGAGCAGATTTGGCAACATGGAAATGTGGCAGAAGAAGAACTTCTAGAGCGGCACGATCAGGGCTGGAAAGAAGCGGCGTTTCAGCCGCTTGTGTAGGAGAGTTTCCCAGTCCGCTGTAAGAGCATTGTGGAAAGCGAGTTCTTTCTCAGCTTCCCAAAGAGCTGCAAGCAAGATGGTTTTTGGCTTGTCTCCTCTTGAGGGATGGAGGCAGTGCTTTGTGCGTTCCACCTCTAGAGCTATGTAGGAGACGGGTGAGACCAGAAGGTCTGATGTGGCGAGATGATGGGCTGGAAAGAAACTGCCTTTCACAGGCCTTTGTATGGCCCTAACCCTAACCCCTAACCCCAATCCTAACCCTAACCCTAACCCCTAACCTCTATCCCCAACCTGAACCCGAACCCAACCCCATACCCAGACCCTAACCCAAACCCAAACCCGAACCCTAACCCCGAACTCTGACCCCGTACCCAGACCGAAACCCTAACCTGAACCCGAATCCTAACCCGTACCCTAATGAACCCTCATTATTCTATTCACTATCTACTCAACACATACATTTTAAGTGCCTATCGTGTACAAGACCATTCTATTGGAGACAGATGAAGACTATTTGGCTACAGTCCTTAAATATTTCATAATTGACTGCTATCAGACATGTTTCTAATTAATCTCACACTACCATCACAAAATGCACTAAGAGCTGATGGTGGAGTGAGTGTACAAAATAGTTGCTTAAATATTTTGAAAGTCTTGCAAGTTAGTACAAGATAGTAAATAATGCTGTAAGGCCTTTCGATGTTTACTCTTCTGCTGTCTCTCACTTTAGGTGCTGCCAAACTGAACCACTGGGCGTTTCTCCCAACATTCCAGTCTCCCTATCTAGAATTAAAGAACATTAATAGCTTAAGACTTTATTTATTGCTTCATTTTCAGGATGAAAAAACAGATCCAGATTAAGTGTCACAGGACATGCCTGAGAATAGAGCTAGTGGCAGAACAGAAGCAGACACCATTCTCCTGATACAAACTAAATATTATGCCATCTTGCTCATCCATCTCTGTTTAAAGTCCTCCTGAGCTCTGAGGTTCAGCTTAATCATTACGGCCTCCATGAAGCCTTTCCTGATCCTCCCCAGTAAATGAACTCTCCCACCAGAGGACTTTGCTCACAATGAGTGCATCTAACAGAAACACCAATTTTAACTAGGACTTTCTTCCCTGATTATTCTTGCTGGAGAGTCTCCAGCCTAAAAGACAAGAGAAATGTGAATTCCTGGCACGAGGGCTCTCCCTGCATATGAGGACAAAGTGTAAAAAATGGTGGCCACCACATTCCACTTTTTCTTAAAAATACCAGCAATTTTTGCATTATACAAACTCTTGGTACTGTCATTTTCTTCTGATGTTGCAATTACTATTGCTAAGGTCATTAATGCCTTTATTGCAAAATGCAATGAATACTTTCCTGTTTTACCTTTTTAATGGTCCCTGTAACTCTCCTTTCATATATCCAGGTATTCAGCAAATATTTAATGAGACCAGATGCTGCACTAGATGCTAGGAATGCAATGGTGAGGAAAACACCCAAGGGTCCTCTCATTAGGAGATAAGATGGAGCACAAAAGAGACCAGCCATCAAGCAACCACCAGAGTGTGGTAAATGCTACACTGGAGGAGTCCCAGGGCATCCAATCTAGTTCAACAGAAATGATATTAAAGTGAAATCTGAAGGAACAGTTCAGAGGGAACATGAAGGACTGGAGGCAAAAACACACACACACATTTGAGGAATTTAAAGATGTTCCTGAAGGGCAGGGGAAGTTAAGGAGGGACGTTTCATAAAGGGCTTTGCAAACTGTGACAGAGTTTGGGTTAAAGGCAATGAAAGCCATAGAAATGTTGTGAAGAGGGTAAGGAGAGGACAAAGATAACTGGCTGCAATTTAAGAAAAACATTTCTACCATCTCCATTATTTTTTATTCTGTCTTAAATGATCTTCACTGTTGCCTTATTCTAAATACTTTAAGGAGCTAAATTAAAAGAACATCTATAATGGATGTGAGAGAAGACAATAAACTCTCCACGCATCACAGGTAAATTATATGTAAAACATGTTATTCTTGCAGACTCCTGATTAACATTACAAAATAGATAAGGTTAACAATAGACTAACAGGTAATTTTATCTTCCTTTTATTTGAAACTTGCCAGCACCAAATTATTCATGCTAACTGAACAGATATATACATAACCTAACATGATCAATAATCCAGATCTTTTCTATTTCACTTTGAAACGTGCCTTTTAGTTTTCATTTAAACATGGGCATCTCTGAAATCTAGAATTTACTTAAAGCCACACCACAGAAAAGGGCCCATTCCATAGACTGAAAGCATATTTTAGGCTGGTGCCAAGATTTGGTAGAGTGGTTTAGACCTTTTTCTTTACACTTTTTTATATTCTATGACTTTTTTTAAACAGCAGGAAGGAGTAGCTTTATTTTTCTGGTAATAAAAACATTTCCACATGGAAAATAAAGAGTAGAAGTACCCCCTTTCACATCTTCCTTGAGAAGAGTCAGGTTAAATAATAGCGTTTAGAGCTTCTCTGAGGCACAAGACCTTGACAAAGGAGTGTGGGATCAAGGCTATCGTTTAGGCTTGCATACTGGTAATTTGAATAGTGACTGTTTTCTAAAATATTTTGTGGAAAATACTAAAATGAACAGCAATTTCAGCAACAAATGGATAACAAAACAGGGATGTTACAGAACTTTAAAATATTTTTTGAGGGGCCGGCCCGGTGGTGCAGCGGTTAAGTTCGCATGTTCCGCTTCTCGGTGGCCCAGGGTTCACTGGTTCAGATCCCGGGTGCGGACATGGCACCGCTTGGCACGCCATGCTGTGGTAGGCATCCCACATATAAAGTAGAGGAAGACGGGCACGGATGTTAGCTCAGGGCCAGGCTTCCTCAGCAAAAAGAGTAGGACTGGCAGTAGTTATACTTTCTTCCTTGTCCCCCCACACATATATTAACAACACTAATTTTGTAAAGGGAAGGGAATTATACTATACATATTGTTCTGCAACTTTCTTTTTTAAAACTAGTTTTTCACCTAACTAAAACTTGGATATCTTTATCTTTATTACATATGCGCCCCCAATATAAATTATATGAGGGCAGGGATTTTGGACCATTTTTCACTGTTTATTTGTGGTACTTAGAACTGTATTTGGCACACGATGGGCATTCAAAACTTTTAGTGAAAGAACAAACGAATCTACCTCTTCTTTTTGAAAAGTCCATAGCATTACATTTTCTGAATGACTATTTATCCAGTCTCACAGTGATGATACATAACTGAACTGCTCTTACAATTCTGCAATGAGCAAATGCATGTTTTTATGCATTTGTAAATATGTTTCTACAGAATACGTCTTTGATGTGGACTTGATATGTTGCTAAGCTGTTTTCTGAAAAAGCAGTAATTTAGACCATGTTTGAAATTGAATGGATTCCAATTTTAATAATTTTGCAGACGGAATCCACACTGAATCCTATCGGAAGTGTGCACACTCACTTCTCTGTCTGCATTTGCATCCAATGACAAAAAAAAAACTGTATAAAAAATATAAATGCAGGCATAGGATGATTCCTTGCTTATTAGTCTATTTAAAAAATGTGTGAGCACCCACTGTCTGCCAGATACTGTGCTAGGCACTGGAGACCAAGACTAACACCAAGTCCCTCTTCCTTAGGCTGGAGCTGCTCATTTCTACCTGAAAAAACTTCACAATTAACAACATGGTAAACTGCTTGCTTATTTCAATGTTTCGAGTAGGAATTATATTAACAGCTGGAAAAGGTATAATTACAACAATCAATATATACTCACTTGTGCAGATTTAGTGGTTTAGAAGTCCTTAGAGTTTTCTTATTATAAGCTCTGCCATTAATTTTGATTTTAGAAATGGCAGATCCCCCACTTTTTGCTTTAGAGTCTCAAGTAATTATTGTTAGCTCAGGAAAACTTTCCAAAGCACTCTTTAAGGTAAAGCAAAAATAATTCACATCAGAAGAAAACTAATCTAAACTATTTCTAGCCATTCAAAATTTATTTTAAAAAATATAGAAATATATACATATGTGTACATATACACACACAAACATATGTGTAGGGGATTGATGGATGTGGAAAATAAATACAATATACACGTACATATAGATACACATGTGGGTGTTTTAAAAATGGCCACAAATTCTTTGCAGCTCCTCCCATCAAGATGCGGAATATATTTCCCCATCCCTTGAATCTGGGCCAACCTCATGACCTGCTTTAAGCAACAGCTTGTGACACTGTAGGGACTCCTGAATGAGGCAGGGAGTTCTTTCGAGTCATGCCTCTCTGGTTTCATGATAGGAGAAAGAGGGACACATGTAAGTTTCTTCAAAGCTCTACCAATTAAACCACTGTTAACACCCTGAAAATTGGCCAAGCCCTGCTATGAAGAATTCATCTGACCCAGGATGAGAACAGAGGAAAACAAGACGCTTCTCTGGCTTTATCACTTCTCTTGCTTCACTAACCACAGGAAAAGCAGTTGTAAGACAGGAGTCTAAAGCAACCTGATGAGTTTTCTGACCACAATGGCATAGTACTACTGATAATTTAGTGGCCATGTGGCAGAACCAATTCCAGTCCATTGTTTAAAACCCACAGGCATATTTATGCCCTAACCTAGTTGGCAAATCATCTTGAAATAAAAAGCTACAAGCACTAATTAAATAATATTTGTAGCTAAATCTAACTAGTTTAAATATTGTTTTAAAAAATTAAAGTGAGTTACCAGTATCATTTATTATTTTGACACTAAACGGGTTCAAGTGCTCCCATTATATATTTTTTCTCTTATATTTATTATTCAGAACATAGTTCTCATTCAATAAGTTCAATTGTTTTATAAACAGTTACAACCTTCAGGGCTACTCACTTTCAAATTCTGTTTGAGTGCCTAAGCACCTGGCATTATGACCCCTGAAACAGGACATTTTTTAACAGATAGTCTAATTTTTTTTAGATATAAGCATAGGAGGGAACTAAGTTTAAGTTTCATCAAATAGAAATAATAGAATCTTTGGCATTTCCTCCACAGTGAGCTATCATTAATTTCTAGCTCCATTCTCTTTCTTAAATTATTTGTGCTTTTATTACATAGTTTGGTGCTTTCCATATAAAACATGCCCAGGTTTGAAAACTTTTGGACCCTGAATTACTATTTACAATAAATGGAACTTAAAGACAAAATAAGGATTCCAGATTTGGAAATAATGAACACCAGGTCAATGGAGACGAAAAGAGAATATTTAAATGATCTTTATAATAAGCACAAGATGACTGGGAGTACATGGATTTCAAATGAAAACAGAACTTCAAAAGTCTCTAGGATTCCTAAAATTACCAAGATCATCATGGAAAATGGTGCTAATCTTTTCCAAAAAATAGAAAATCTTTTCTAATATACTGTTTGTAACATTTTACATCAAATCATTCTAACTTTTAATAATGTATATTTTGGCTTTGAAATGCAGGTTAGTATAAATAAAAATTATCACAATTAATAAGTCTAATTTCAAAATTAGACATTTTTTCTGTGAAATAAGAATATGAAAAGTAATTTTTCAGTTTTCATCACAAACTATTGCATAAGTTTTAAATATCTACTGAGTCCATTAAATTCCAAGTGGTGGCTTTATTTTAATACAAGTTACTAGAGAACTGGTTTGACATTCTAAAAACAGTTAGCCCAAACTGGTCATTTTTAAGATTTAGTAAATTTTTAGAAAACACACATCTAACAACATCCTATTGTCTGAAGAAAACATGACATTTCCCAAAGGACTATTTCATTTGAAGACAGCAGTTAAGCAGAAAATACTAGACTGGGAGTCAGTAGACCAAATTCTCCGTACTGGGCTTCTTACTAGCTTCTGACTTTTTTCTCAGCAAGTGCATGTCAGTGAAGAATACAGGACTACCAGCAGAGCTTGGGGTCACCTAGCAAAAATGAAGTCAAGTTTCACTTTTATGTGGAGTTCAGATAAAATAGGGATGTAAAAAAGCTATACAAATTACACAAAGGAGTTGAAAACATGTCCATGCAAAAGCCTGCACATGATGCTTATAGCAGCTTTACTGATAAAACTGCCAGGATTAGGGAGCAACCAAGATGTCTTTCAGTGGGAGAATAGATAAACTGTTATCTATCCAGACAATGGAATATTATTCAGTGCTAAAAAGAAATGAGCCATTAAGCCATGAAAAGACACGGCAGGGGCCGGCCTAGTGGCCAAGTGGCTAAGTTCATGCACTCCACTTCGGCAGCCCAGGATCCTGGGTGCGAACTTGGCACCACTCATCAGGCCATGCTGAGGCGGCGTCCCACATAGCACAACCAGAAGGACCTAGAACTAGAATATACAACAATGTACTGGGGGGCTTTGGGGAGAAGAAGAAGAAAAATAAAAAGAAGAAGATTGGCAACAATTGTTAGCTCAGGTGTCAATCTCTAAAAAAAAAGACAAGACATCGCAGAACCTTAAATGCATATTACTAAGTGAAAGAAACCAATTTGAAAAGGCTACACACTGTGTGATTCCAATTATATGACATTCTAGAAATGATAAAACTATGGAGCTAGTGAAAAGATCAGTGTTTGCCAAAGGTAGGAGGGAGGGAGGGATGAGTAGGCAGAGCACAGAGGATGTTCAGGGCAGTGAAACTACTCTGTACGAGACCATAATGATACACACATGTCATTGTACATTTGTCCAAACCCTTAAAATGTACAACAGCAAGAGTGAACCGTAAGGAGATGCTGATAACGGGGAAAGTTGTTCATGTGTGGGGACGGGGTACATGGGAACTCTCTGTACTTTCCGCTCAATTTTGCTGTGAACCTAAAACTGCTCTAAAACTGAAGTCTATTTAAAAAGAAAAAAACTATACAAATGGATAAAAAAACTTCTCCCAAGGTAGATATAATCAAATGATTCTAGATGTTGTATGTTATACTTTGAATAAGCTGGAAATTTTTTGACTACTAAGTAGCTTCTATCATAATTTGTCTGACTTTACATTAGCTTATTGTTGTTCTATATTTCTGATAACACCAAAACCAATTTGTGGTGCCAAGATAAATCAACGGATACACACATATCCCCTACTATTATGTGAGAATTAATTTTTGCTCAGATATTGAGTAAAGCACACAAGTAAAGGGAATGTTAACAACTGTGCTAGACCAATTCTCATTACAGGTGAAATGAGAAAATTTTTTAAAGGTTTAGAAGAAAAACAAGATTGGAATACAGTAGTTTAAAGCAAGTACTTCTGGAAACATTTGGAAATTATTATATAGAAGGAAAACTAGAAAAATATAAAAACCTGAAAAATGAATTTAAGCAGAAAAAAGCAAATGATTAACACTAAGAATGTGCTTAATATAATAAAAAGACAAGCTAAACAGACTCACAATGAATAAAAATCAAATTTTTTGTTGGTTGAAAATTTTATGAAACTGAAAATGACTTTCATAAATTTTCCATCCTATTACGCTTAAGATGATGATTGCCACTGAGTTTTGCTAATAAATCATCTGAAGGAAATACTTTGAATGACTGATCCAAATGGAGATTCAAAAGAAGTCTCTTTTGATTATCATTCAGCATGCTATCTATTTTTTCATATGAGGCAAAAGTAGCTCATTTAAAACAGGATAAAAATTTATTGGAATAGGATAAACTTTCAACAGAAAAACTTGTTAAAAATCTGTCTTTGGGGGCCGGCCCCGTGGCCGAGTGGTTAAGTTCGCGCGCTCTGCTGCAGGTGGCCCAGTGTTTCGAATCCTGGGCATGGACATGGCACCACTCATCCAGCCATGCTGAGGCGGCGTCCCACATGCCACAACTGGAAGGACCCACAACTAAGAATATACAACTATGTACTTGGGGGCCTTGGGGAGAAAAAAGGAAAAAAAAATAAAATCTTAAAAAAAATCTGTCTTTGTCTCAAAACATTATTAAGACCTTAGCCGAGTGAGAAAGCAGCAGCGCAGCATGTCGACAGGATGAAAGCCCTGTGTTTTAACCCGTCCTCGCCTCTAGAATCAACTGACACATGACATGACCAGTGGGCAACTGCCTAATTTCTCCAGACCTCATTTGCCATCTGAACAGTAAGAGTATTAAAGGATATAAAATTATCTAACATTATAAAATTTTATAAAATATTAAGTATGATATTCTTAATTCACTACAGTTTAAGGAAAAGAAAAATGATCAAAATCCAGTGTGAAAAATACAAAGGAAGAGTCAAAAGAGTTATTTCAGAAAAGGAAACTAAAAGTATGACAAAGATCTTACTCAAAGCTTTGTGCTTTCTTCGTCACCCCTGAAACTTTAAGCTCGTTTGAGAAAAGCACTTCCAGAGTGTAAAGTTAATTACTTTGGGTGCTGCGTTAAAGACTTTAGAATACGGACTGTTTCTTAATTCATCAGCATAATAGCATATTTTTATAATACTAATGACCTTTCTGAAAACGTATATATAATCCTCAGAATCTGGTTACTAATTTCATAGTTCAATAACATGTTTGGAATACAAACACAAGCACAGTGACCATCAGAAGAACACCTCCTCTAATTGAAGAAAAGGTCCTTAGTGTGCAATGCTTTCTAAGCTCACTAGAACACACCTGGTAGTTTCCTTTTATCTTTCCAGCAGTGATTAAATCAATTCAAATACTACAAGAATTTACATTTCACAAAAACAAGTTTTAAACATTTGTGGATTATTTTAAAGTATTATAACCGTTAAAATCTTTCCCCCTTATATTAAATGGAGAAAAATCAGAAAACAATGATAAACAATAGGGAAAAAAGTCATTTAAAATACAACTGCCCAGAAATGACCACTACTAAGAGATGCATATTTTATGATGCAAGGAGTTTTGATTGACAGGGAAAACACTTAATGGCAAAAAGCCAACATGGGGAATTAACTATTGGGTTTTAATAATGGTTCTTCTACCACTAACTTGTTCTATAACTTCAGGGAATATATTTTATCTCTTTGAACCTTCATCTACAAAATAAATGTTTTGGGGCCAGCCAAGTGGCATAGTGGTTAAGTTTGTGCACTCCACTTTGGTGGTTCGGGGTGTGCAGGTTCAGATCCCAGATATGGGCCTAGCACTACTCGTCAAGTCACACTGTGGTGGCATCCCACATAAAACAGGGGAAGATTGGCACAGATGTTAGCTCAGGGCCAATCTTTTGGACAAAAGGGTAAATAAATAAATGAATAAATGCTTTAAACCAGGTAATTTCTAATGTCCCTTCCAGCCCTACATGACTCTAAAATGACTGATGTACAGATTGCTGTCTCTGATTATATGGTCAAAAAAGCAATGGACCAGAAACTAGAAAACCTTGGACTTTAATCCTTTCTCTGCTTCTTCCAAGTTGTGGGTTCTTAAGCAAGTCACTTAACCTCTTTGAGCCTCTCACTGTCTTCATCCACAAAATGGCTAAACTGTTCTGGGATTAAAGTAGAATAACATATGTCAAAGTATGTGGAAATAATAAAACAATATATATTTTTAGGCACTGCTGTTGAAGTATATTGTTACTGACTATGCTTTGCTATTATCTTTTGATCTTACACCCATAGAATCATTTTGACAGAAGAAGGGTAATAGAAACTGGCTCATTAATCCTTTCATTCATCTTTCCAGTTGTCCCTGGTGAATGCTATAGTAGCCGAAGGGTAAACATTAGTGAGCAACATCAGACATATTTTATATAGTTTATTTATATATCAACTTCATCCCTACTTTACTATAAGAAAGATTAATAAAGCAAGAGTATAAAGGAATAATATTAATGAATAGAAGACAATGCATATATTAGTTTAGTACTAACTGATTAGGAAGTAATTACTTTGTGATATAGCTTTTACTGGACACAAATATAAAATTTTAATCTTTACACCATTATTATCCAGTTCATCTAATTATTAGAAAACACAATATATTGACATCTGGACGCTCCATGTAATACAGACACTGAGTGAAATATTATAAAGCTCATAAAGATTCTTAAAATTGAAAGAAACTAGCAGATAGTTACATAATTTTCCCATGAGTAGAGTTCAGTAAAAATAGATTCAATATACAATTATTCAAATATTCAGATAATTCATGAAAAGATATGACCATTCTATAGAATCAATATATCATCAATTTGTTAACTGACAAAAACCATACATTAAACGCACAACTAACAGACAAGAACAACAAAGACCCAGGAAGTGCTACTCAGCAGACTATATACCGTTGCTCTTCTCTAGGGCTTGCATCGTGTGGGGGTCCAGGGCAATGCTGACAAGCAATTCCATGTAGCTTTTAAAGGTTTCCTTCATCGCTCTTGTTTTCAAAAATCAAGTGACAAAGGGAGCTGGAGGATCAAATGCTGGGAAGGAGAAAGGATGAAATGTTAAATATCCGTTCCTGACAACTTAAGAACACTTTTATCTGTAACAACAGCCTATAAACAGATTAAAAGTTGTAGATAAAATTTCTTCAGATTCAAGGTTCTCCTCTCTGCCTTCAAACACCCCAAGTGAGACACTCTCAAAGCTGGTTTGCACATCATAATCACTAGAGAGATTTAAAAAAAAATCCACGTTGATGGACTTCTTAAGACATAATCTTGTTTGGCAGGGGGTAGTGGTGAGGAAACTTGCACATTATACTTTAAAAAAGGTTCCCAGCTAACCCTAACACTCTAACCCTAACCCCAACCTCAACCACAAACCCTAACCCCTAACCTTAAACCCTAAACCCTAAACCCTAACTCTAACCCCTAACGCTAACTCTAACCCTAAAACCTATCTCCCCAACCCTAACCCTAACCCTAAACCTAATTCCCTAACCCTAATGACAAACATCACCATACCTTTAACCCTAATCCCAATCCCAACCCAGAATCTGTACCCAAACCTCAAACAACCCATATCCTGTATCCTTAACCCCCAACACGTAAATTCGCCTTCACCCTTACTCTCACCCTCACCCCGCTCTTCTCACCCCTTACCTCTAATTCCAGACCCCATCTTAAACCGTAAACCTTTGCCTAAACCCTAAACCCTGACCCCAACCCCTTCCCTAACCACATCCCTGATGCCAGCCCTAACCCTAACCCTTTAGCTGCAAATACTCCATAATTAATCTACCACTGTAAACTGGGTGAGTTACTATAGGGCAGCTGTGGGGACTAGCCCGGGGTCTTTCTCCCCAAGGTAGCAAGGGCACCAAAGAAGGGGGTCACAGAGCGGCTACATAGGGTCTTGGAACAAATGGCATCTGCCACATATGACAGGGATGTTCCTTCACTTGTCACCAGAGGCTTTGCTGACACCGCAGGTCAGTGAACACAGCGGGTCAGAGGTCTCAGGCGGCCAGGTCGGCACTCAGTCCTGAGTTTAGGGGGAGACGGTTTTCCTTCCAGAAACACCGATGCTTCCCGCGGGTCATGGGCCCCCGATGGGGCGCTGCTGTCACCCGGGGTGGGGGGATGGCGGGCGCGGGTTGTCCCCAGGGCGCCACCGGCTTCCCTCGGGAGCACCGGCTGATGCGCAGGGCGTGAGGACAGAGCCCAAGCACTTCCGGCCCTGGCTACGCCACTGGCCCCACAGTCCCTCGCTGGGGGGAGGGCGGCCCGGGTCCTGAGTGCCCGTCGCCAGGGGAGGCGGAGGCCCACGCGGACAGCCGGAGCGGGTGGGCCGTGAGATGGGGTGTGTGAGGGCAGCCGCGCCGTCCCCTCCCTGCGTCCCTCGGGGCACGGGAGGCCCCGCCCGGGCCCGAGTGTCCAGGCTGCTGGCGGCGGCCTCCCTCAGGCCCACCCCTCCCGCCCTCACGCCAGCTCTGCAGATGCGCGGCCTCTGGTCCTGCCGGGGCTGCTCTTCCCAGCGCGGTCTGTGTCTCCCAGGGTCTCGCTGGAAGGAGGCCCTGCACGCCGGCTCAGTCAGACCCGGGGTCCCCTGCCTGGGTCTACACCACAGGTGGCAGCCCAGCGCCTGGGCGGGGGCGGGAGGACAGGAGCTCCATGCAGATGGGAAGCAGAGGTGGCAGCCCTGTTCCTCCCTGGTGGCACTAACGCCACCCTTACCCTAGACCCAACCGTCCTCACTGTCTCTACCCCAGCCCTAACTCGAGCCTGACCCGGACCCTAACTCGATCCTGACTCTGACCCTAACTCGATCCGACCCTGACTTCAGCCCTGACCCTGACCATGAGCCACCTGCCCTGGCAACTGTCCCACCTGCTAGATATGCAGATATCTAGGGGAAAAAGTAAAGCACTATGAGGCATGGAGAGCAAAGTTGTGCTGTGATTCGAGTCTTAAGTGGCCTATTGTAGCAGGCATCAAATGGAAAGAAATTGAGATTACTAGGTTTCTCTTTTGGAAAATTTTCGTAGTTGTTTTTGTAACAGCCAAGTAGGATATGAAAGAAGAGAAGCCCTGGGTGGGTGGCCAGTGCATGGAGTGGAGGAGGATGTGCCAGGATGGAGGAGGGCAGCTCCAGCCACCCACAAGCGCCTGCAGAGCCAAGCTTGCCTTTTCTAGAAGCTCCTGCAGTCCACACTACAGTACAGGCCACATACTCACTCTGTCCATCACTCCGTTTCCTCCTGTTTTCAGTAAGCAAAGGATGTAAGTATACTCACAGTCAGGGTCAGGCTCCTGATGACTCAGGTATCAAACACTGCCTGTCAGTTTGCCTCTCAAACTGTTTTAAGAGCAGTGTAATTTATCCTGTAAAGCAATTTCACAGACATAGGGAGTCCTACTTAGTTTCACAGCAGTGTTGTTGAAGATGATATGAAGGAGATGCAGGTATTTTCCAGAAAAATGGGTTAAAGTAGGCTTTAAGAATGCGTTACCAAAAAAGACGACAGGGGCCGGCCCCCTGGCAGAGTGGTTAAGTTCGCATGCTCTGCTTCGGCTGCCCAGGGTTTCACCAGTTCGAATCCTGGGGGCAGATGTGGCACCACTCATCAGGCCATGCTGAGGAGGCATCCCACATGCCACAACTAGAAGGACCCACAACTAAAAATGCACAACTGTGTACCGGGGGGCTTTGCAGAGAAAAAGGAAAAATTTAAAAATCTTAAACAAAAAAGATGATAAACTTAACCATTTTCAGATGTTTTACAGGTATGACATATCCTGATTAAGTGTTCAGAGGTTTATATCCCCTCCCCAGTGCAGCGTGTAGGGTTTGCTTTGTGACACACCAGGGAGATCAAAAGGGAGGGAGATCTCAGGGTGGGAGGGAGGAGCCACCACATATCCATAAATGACAGGCACCCTTGTGCCAGCAAAACGAACCCTGCCAACATGAGGACCCTGTCCCTGAGTTTCTGCTTTGCTGCCCTCCAGCGGCTTCCATGCTCAAGTCACCTCCCAGCCCACTGCTGAGGGTTCCGACCATCACATGTATGCTCCACAGCTGCAGCGAGACGAGATGGCAGTGAAGGGGCTGCTGCCTCCCTCCCAGATCCTCCCTAGAAATTGCACGTGGCCCTTCTACTCGAAACTTAGTCGAGTGAGCACCCCAGAGTGCAGGGCTGCTGAGGGTGCACTCCTGCTCTGTACGGAAGAGGAAGGAGAGGGCATGTGTTAAGATGGCGGCAGCTGCTGTGACAGTGTCATCCGACTGGAACTCACGTGGAATCCCGACGGTGACCTGACCTGTGGCCAGTCCTCCCTGCCACTGCTGGATCTAGGGACTCAGGCTCTTTGTCTTAGAGATCCGCCCTCCTCCAGGCCCCCTGCTGTGTCCCCTGGCCTGCTTTCACAGAGTGACCACAGGAGGACCCTGAGCCATTCTGGCCGTAGCTTTCTAAATGTTTTTTACTTTAGTTTTTGGTACTTGTGCAGATCTGTGTGTGTGAGGTGTCGTTCTCAGACAGCCCCATGCCCTGTTCATCCAGACCTATTGTCCTGGTCCCTGGTGTGGCCCCTTCCCTTTCTTGGACTCTCACCACTCATGCCCCATCCAGCATGCAGCTCACTCCCCACAACTCAGGGCTCCATGTAAGGTCCTGGATGACCAGGTATCCGGTGGGAGAAGCTGTCAGAGAAAAGGGGCGCTTGCATCTCCAGGGCCTGAGGTGTGTTATTACAGTCACCATGGAAACCCCAGGGCAGGGTTTCGTGGGAACAAAGCTGCAGCTTTGGGAGTGACCAGACCACACCACGTGGCCATGGCGCCTCTCCTCTTGCCCCACCCCCACCCTAGGGTTTGTGGGTTCATGCGCCCTGGGCTCCTGGAGACAGCGGTGCAGTGTGACTGGGCCTGCGGGCCCCTTACGTATTTCCCACGTAGAGGACATACTCGTGAGCAGGTCGCTGCCCCCAGACTCATTCAGTGTGTTGAACCAAGGCTCTGGGATGGGGCGAGGGGGCGGGGGCTGGAGGAGAGGAGAGTCATGGGACAGTTCTTCCCGCACAGAGGCCCAGGAGGGGAGGACTGAGGGGGTCCCCCAGGGATGGGGTCACTGGGAGTGAACTTTTGGGGACACTTTGTGACCTGCCTGGAGCGGGGGAGCACATGTTGAGTATAAATGGCCAGTGCCCAGGGCCTGATGCCAACAGAGGGGCTGGGGGGGCGGCGCATCACCACTTCTTGGGCCTGTCCTCAGGGCATCAGCCCTCCCTCCAGAGAAGGAAAGCCAGGTCCCTGCACAGGTGGAGATGTGTCTTCAACGGAAGGGCCAGGACCAGGGCTGAGGAGGAGCAGGGGATCCTGGGCCAGGCAGCCCCACAGCGTCAGGGCTCTTACCCAGCGTGGAGGCCACACCTGCCAGCAGGGTCCAGAGCTGAGTTCCAAGATGACTCGGTGTGTGAGGCCCTAGGACCTTTACCTGTGACTGCCTTGCTCTGTGGCGTACGACATGGGGGCCGTTTTCTTTGGGCGTGTTCACAAAAACAGGTGGACCTGGAGTTGGCAAATTTATCACCAGTAATGAAACAAATAGGTAAAACTTGTTCATCATTTGATGAAAAGCTTAAGTGTTGCAAAAATAGCTTTCAAATCTTCTAGGAAGGAAACTATCGATCATCCATGGCGTGGTGCCTTGGCCTTTTCTCTGCACTCAGAATGCTGATGGAGAAATTCAAACATTGCTGAAAAGTCCACTGAGTGACTCGGGGCAACAGGGTTTAAAGACCGTGCTGGACGACCTGGTTCCACTGGGCACGTTACAATAAGGGGGAGTTTTGACCAAGTCCTGGGGCAAATCGGGCTCTTAGGGAGCCTGAGAATCGAGGGAAGCCCTTGCCTGAGCCCTTCCCAGCTAAGGGGGAGTTTGAGGTTTCAGAGGTGCTGAGGGCACGCGAGGTGGTGGATGGGTTCTCTCAGGGACACTGAGGTCTGACTCTGTCACTCACCCAGAACCCTGACACATGTGTCCCCTAACTCGCAGCTGTGACCCTCACCAGGAATTCCCTAAGGCTAAGATCTGCAAACAGTAAACTATACAGCATTGCGGAAACCTCATGACCCCTGTAAACCCTGCAGCCCTCGCCTGAGACCCCACCCTAACCACAAACCCCGACCTGGGATTTGCCCAGGGCTGAACCCCAAACATAAGCTCCCCCAACCCTGACCCTAACCCCTACAAGTCGGTCTCTCTCTCCCTGCGGTTCCCACGCAGAAGCAGGTGTCACCCAGAGCAGCTGCCCTGCAGGGAAGAGCATGGGATCCGATGCAGGTGTGTGGCCCCCATGGAAACACGAGGGGCCAGGGCCGAGCAACGGGCCGGGTGGCCGGGGCTTGGAGACGGTGGTCTGGGCAGGGGCGGGCTCTCGCTGGAGGATGGAGCCCACGCCCTGCGGCTCCTTGAGGTCAGAGGCTCCTGGGAACACTGGTCTCAGGGGCGGGAGCTGGAGGCCACATGGAGCTCTTGGAGTTTGAGACACTTCTGAGGTTCAGCAGGATCTGGAAGTTCTGGGCTCCTGCTGACATCTCTCTTTCCAATGTGAAATGTAAACTCCCCTACCCCGGTCTCCCCACAGTGCTTTTGCATCTGTGTAGCCTACTTCCTTTGAGTGGACTCGAGTTGAAATTAGATGAAGGATGGGTCTCTGCCTGGATCACAGGTGACTTTGAACTCCGTGAGGTCTATATAAGAATTCTGAATAAATACACTCTTTGGCTGGAATGAAGGAGAAGTATCCCAGTGCATCTGAAGTACGGTGACAGTCACTAGACTGTGTAGATGGGGACAGGAGAGTCTGAGTGTTATTCTCCTCCTGGGTGGGTCTGGTCACCGCCATCTACCTGTTGTTAACTTGACCCTCACCAGTGCTGGAGGTGGGGAGGAACCACCCAGCTTCTGAGAATTCACCTTAATAAATGTCATAGGAGCTGGTATCCTCCAGAGAGCTCACACAGTACTCGCGGCCCATCCCCATCCTGAACGGTTCACATATCAACTCATTTAGGAGGCAGAGCAAACCAGTGAGGAAGGCAATATTGTGGGACATAGGAAGTGAGGGCAGAGGGTTCAGGTTTAGAAAATAGATGTGTGTGATATATACATATGAGCGTGTGTATATGAGGGGGTGACTTCTGCTCACCGCACAGCACTATTCTGAGGGTCACACTGGACAACAGGTAGATTTATGTACATACACACAAACGTATATAAAGTCTCCATTTCTTGATAACTTGCCCAAGAACTCACAGCCAGTCTGTGGCAAAATTTAGACGTAGACCTGGGCATCATAGCTCAAACCTGCGCCCACTGATCCCCTGTCCTTTTGACCCCAGGCTGCCCCTGGGGCTCTGGACTCCTGCACCAGCTCAGCTTCCCATCCAGCCAACACACTCCCTCGGCCTCATCCCCTGATTTGCTCTGTGGAGCCCATGGGGAGGCTCGGGCTGCCTGTCCCCCGAGGCCCAGTGGAAGAGAAGCTCTGCAGGCACCGCTCTAGGAGCACATGGGGCTTCAGGTTTGTGGAGGCTCTGCTGACCTGTGAGGCCCCGCAGTGACCTCGCCTTCTGTCTCCATGGGTCTGAGCTGCCACTGGAGGGCATTGGTGGCCCTTCTGCGTCCAGGGTGTTGTCATCAGTGACATGGCAGGGGCTCCATCCTTCCTGGGGTGATGGAGTATGGGCTCCATCCTTCTTGGAGCAGCCCTGCCAGTGCAGGTGTGCTAGTCCCAGGGTCCTCTGCTCCAGGGGCCTAGGAACCCGGGTGGGGGGCACATGCCCGGGGAGACCACCCAGTGGAAGGGGCTCAGCATTTACAGCCAGAGCTGCTGCTGCCTCAGATCGTCCTCGTGATGACAGCAAACAGACCCCGCACCCTGGTGTGCTGGGCCCACCCTAAGCACCTTCATGCCCACAAGAGCCCTGTGGTGTAGACCGTGTTGCAATCCCACTTTGAGACAGACAAAGGAGGCTTAGAGACCTTTGATAACTTGTCCAAGGACTCACAGATAATTGGCAGAGGCAAGATTTGAACAAAAGAGTCAGTCTGCCTCCAGAAGCCCGCTAGCCACCACGCTTCACTTTCTGCTAGAAATCACTGGAAGAGGGATCTGCAAGACCGGGGAGCAGAGAGAACGGGAAGGATTGAAATGCGGAGAGAGAGGAGTTGGGAATGGAGGAGGAAGAGTGGCTCCAGCAGGGCGGCTGGAGTGGGAGGGGAGGGGTAGCCAGGATGGGAGACAAGAGGAGGAGGACCCACCCGAGGAGATGGAACCTAGGGCACAGCGTGAGCAGGAGGAAGGATGAACCTGGGGTAGAGGATGAGGGGCAGAGAGGAGGTCCCAGGGTTCAAAGGGGCATCGGAGCCCTGGCCACCAGGAGCCAGCATGTTCCCTGGGGCAGTGGGAGCCCATGGCCCATTCTGGCCCAGGCTCCAGAGGGCCCTGAGGAGACCTGATCACCAGAGGAGATCAGGCAGGGCTCTGGGGTCTCATGCTGGCCTTCAGCCCCTGCCTTGAGGACTCAGACTCCCCTATTCCAGCAGCCGTATTCTGGAGTCCTTGGGGGTGACTCTGAGGTGCACACACTCCCCCTGCCCTCTGACCCCGCCCTGGCCCACAGGCCCTGACTCCCCTCGGCCACTGTGTGAGGCACGTCAGGCTGAGCCCGTGCTGAGCAGAATCTGCTAAGTATCCAGATCCGGTCAGATCAACAAAGGTGGGTCAGGGATTCCACCTGGACTGCTGGCTCCGCTGCAGGTGGCTGGGAGTGGAAGGACAGGGTGGGGCTCTCAGGGTTCCTTTTATGGGGCGGAAGGGTGGGCAAGGAGTACCCTCAGGCCTGCTGCCCGTTCTTGCGGTGTCGGTGTCAGTTGACATTCCTCCTCTGGCTGGATGTCTCCCCCAGCCCCTCGTGAAGCTGACTTGGGCACTGTGCATGGGCTGCTCGTCCGCCTTCTCTCTGGCACACGGGGCCCGTGTGAGGCAAAGAGTCACCTCGGCCTGAGCAGCCAATGAGGAGCACGTGTTTCTGACAATTCCTGTCCCCCGAGAGCATATTCTGGGCCCGGGCCCTGCTGCCCTGCTCACTGAAGAGATGCACCAGCAGCCACAGCCTGTCCATCCCCTGACAGTCCCACGGGTGGGAGAGGAGACCAGGTCCCTCTGGGACACGACTCGGGAAGAGCAGCCACATCTACTTGGAAGGAGGAGATGGCTGGGAACTCTGGGAGGGAATGACCATGGAGGCGTCAGGTGTGTTGGGTAAAGATGACAAGACCAACCCAGCAAGGACATGGGAGGTCCCCTGCGGAAGCTGAGGTCTCTCACTCAGAAGTCAGGGGAAGTGGGAGGGTCAAAGAATATTCTGGAAAGACGGAACTGGACACACAAAGGTTGGAGGTGAGTGAGAGCACGGACGGCAAGTGACCAGACAGTCACTGCTGTTGGGAGAGGGGTGTGGGGAGGGTGTAGGCAGAAGCTGAGGGGCAGCCAGAGTGGGCTGTGTACTCAGGGCCACAGAGGTACCGAAGGACATGGAGTGGGGAATGGCCATGAGGAGCCGTCTCCTACAAGGGTCACTCTGGCTGATCCATGGAGGATGGTGGAGGCGCGAGGTGGGAGGCAGGGAGACCATAGGAAGCTGGCGCAGTCGTTCTGGAGATGATGGCAGCCCGGCCTAGGAGAGTGCTGGGGACTGGGAGGGAAACAGCTGCTGTCAGTGGTGCGGTCAGGAACTGGTGACAAGTGGGATGCTG
This sequence comes from Equus caballus, assembly GCF_041296265.1. Taxonomy (NCBI): domain Eukaryota; kingdom Metazoa; phylum Chordata; class Mammalia; order Perissodactyla; family Equidae; genus Equus; species Equus caballus. Next base: position 13,825,452 of record NC_091696.1, read on the forward strand.
GGGCCCGGGAGATGGAGGAGTCGAGGACTCCAAGGCCTCAGGCTTGCACTCTGTAGTGCATTGAATGGTAGCCCCCCAAAAACATATGTCCGTGTCCTCATCCTCAGAACTTGTGAATATCATGGGATATGGTGATAAAAGATGTGACTAAGTTAGGGATCTTGAGGCGTTTATCCTGAGTAACCTGGGTGGGTCCTAAACGCCATCACAGGGATCCTTATAAGAGAGAGACAGAGGGAGAACAGAGACACAGAGAGACACAGAGGAGCCATGTGAGGACAGAGAGAGACAGGAGGGAGGCAGCCACCAGCCCAGGGACGCCTGGAGCCCCAGACGCTGGAAGAGGGAGGAGGGACCCTCCCCTGGAGCCTCCGGAGGGAGCGCGGCCCTGCGACCCTTAACCTCAGACTCCTGGTCTCCAGTGATGAGGATTTTTAGGCTGGTTAGTTTTAAAACTACAGATGAGATTCAGGCTCCAAGGAGTGGAATTTGTTTGCCCCTTTGTTGGGAAACATTTACATTTCTAAGGGAAACCTCTATCTGTGAAGATGCCTCCCTCTCTGTACCAGGAAGAAGAGGGGATGGTCTTATCTCTAGAAGCTCTTAATCAATGCCAGAGGCAAGAACTTAAGTTGGTTACTGTCTGGCAACCTCATGTAACTGACCCCCCCCAACAAATCCTTCTTTGTCTTTACTTGAGGATAAAATTCAAGCTGTGACTTCTGCCATTTACTCAATCCGGTTTGATTCTTATCTAAAAGTTGTGGGACCGCCAAATGGCCAGACCATACGGGCACTGATACCATTTTAACTTTTTTACATATTCCTTGTCTTGTAAAGAGATAACTCACATACCTATGCCTTAAATTTAGCCTTACCCTCCACCCAACTTTGCAGCAGCAGCAGAGGCAGCAGAAGCGGCAGCAGCAACATGCCGGCAGCAGCTCTGCCTGCCCATGGGTCCTGTCCCCATGCTATTCTATTCTCTAAATAAAAGAGCACTACTGCCAGATCTTAAGAGTCTAAGAAACCTTTCTTTGGACTCCTCCGCTCTCCGACCCCGCATCATCCAGGACGGGGGAGGATGGATTTTGAGGCGCCCAGTTTGTGGTAACTTGTTGCAGCTACCTCAGGAAACTCACACACCCCTCCTGGGTGATGGTCCCTCATCAGCTCCAGGGAGCAGGGTTTGGCCTGGAGAACCTGAGGAACTGGACAGCATGGAGCCAACTCCACCTGGGTGGAGGTTCTGACAAATAAAAATGGCAAGTAATAGGATATATTGGAGTATATGAGGAAGCCATTTTGTATAAACCTAATTCGGCCTGACCTTGTCTTTCCAAAAGGGCCTGACCGAGGCCATTGATCATGCATTATATATCTGCTTTAGAGATTCCCTATGGCAAGAGCAAAAGGCCCTTGAGATAAAGGTGCAACTTCTCCCCCCCTCCCAACGTTGGTGTCTCCTTAAGGATTAAGCATCTTTCTTCAGGCTGGGAACTGATTGCAGCGCTCATCTGTGACCCCCCCCCAGCCCGAGGCAACACACCTGCCACCCTGCGGTGTTCACTGAGACAGGAGACCTATCTGCCCTTTCCATCAATTCCTGTGCTGACAGAGCAGCCTCGTGACTATTGTAAAAGGGACATTTCAATCATATGTGAAACATACTCTTTGAGTGGTTAGCCTTTTGTACCCCACTTCTTTGGAGTGCTCTGTTCCTTTGTGGAAAGATTCTCCCGGGTTATAATCCTAAGATTTAAGCTCAGAATAAACTCACCCAAATTTTCACTTATAGATTGGCTATGGATTATTTTCATGGACATCTCTTTACATGACAAAGGAAAGAACATGAAAAAAAGTTAAAATGGTATCAGTGCAGGTGGGGTCTGGTCCTTGAGTGATCCCATGACTTTTAGACAAGAATCAAATCGGATTATGTAAAGGTCAGAAGCCACCACCCAAATCAGTTACATGAGATTGCCAGACAGCAACCAACTTAAGTTCTTGCCTTCCCCATTAAGAGTTTCTAGGGACAAGGTCATCTCTCTTCTTCTTCCTGGTACAGAGAGGGAGGCAACTTTTACAGATAGAGATTTACCTTACAAATGTAAATGTGTCCCAAGAAGGGCAAGTTCCATTCCCCAGAGCCTCCTTCCCTGTCCCAGTTTATCAAAAGCAATCAGCCCCAAACAATCCAGATGCCAAAGAGACATATCTTGGGGTGGCCAATTTCAGGTCCCTACAAGGTCATACCCCCTTCCTTCACAAATGCAAATATCTCTCAAAGAGCAAGCAAATTCCAGTCCTCAGAGCCTGCTTCTCATCTGCAGTTTTAAAAGTAACCAGCCTAAAATCGTCATCAGTCATGAAACCAAACGAGTCTGGACACAAGGGGCGGCTCCATCTCCCCGAGTTTTCTTTCCCGAATGCACCTCGGGTTGACTCTGCTGAGCTCACGGCCTTGCCCAGCTCTCTGACCTCTGCCCCCTGCCCCCTTTCTCTGGTCCTATCAGCTACAGGCTGCCGAGGTCCAGACCACAAATCTCCAGATGTCCCCTGCTTTCTGACCATGCTGGGCCTCCCCCGGTGCACACTTCTCTGTGAGCTGCGATTACAGAACAGATGCAGCCACCGCCCAGCACACAGGAGCTCGTCCCTCGGGCTGAGCCTGAACCTAGATGCCTGCATCCGGGCTGGGGTCCGAGGGGCGATGGAAACAACCCATGGCTGGCTGAGCGTGGCAAGCTTGCCTGAGTCACAGAGTCCTGACGGAGGGAGCCGAGAGGCGACAGAAACAACTGACAGCTGGCCGAGCGAGCCGAGATTGTCCGAATCGCAGTCATGAAGGAAAGATTTGAGGGGAGACGGAAAGGGCTGAGGGTTTCTGAGGGGCAGAGCTTGTACCGAGAGCCGCATGGGGGAGGGGAGGGCTGAGTGCCCATGGAGACAGCGAGGAAAGGCGGAAAGGGCCGAGGGTGTCTGAGAAGCACGGTATTGATGAAGAGAGCCGGGTGGGGAGGGGAGGGCCAAGTGTCTACGGAAAGGACGGAGCGTCAACGACAGGATGGAGGATTCAGGGAAAGAGCCACTGTTGGGAGGGGAGGGCCCAGGAATGAGGGAAAGAGCCGAGGGCCTAAGGGGAGGGTGGAGGGGCCATGTGGAGCGAGGAGGCGCTGAGGGAGCAGAGGCGGAGCGACTGAGAGGGCTGGGCGGCGACAGGCGGGCAGCGGCCATAGGCGCGGGGCCGCACGTGGAGCCGGAGTGAAGTGGGGACTCGGAGACACGGGGATCCGGGGTCTCTCCGAAGAGGCCCCGGAGCCCCTGCTTCCCGGCAGGCAGGTAGCATCTGGGGTCTCGAGGCCGCACACCGGGACAGACACGACCCTGGAAGAGGCGGCGGGGCACGGGCGGGGGCACGTCTGGACCATCGCGTGGCTGTGGACGGCAAGTGGCTGCCCTGTGCTCGCCCGCTGGCATCGTGCATGCGGCGTCTGCTGAGACGGGACCCTGCGGGGCGCTCCGCGGCGTCCGCTCTGCGCGGCGGGTCCCATCGCGCGGCCCAGGCTGCGGACAGTTTGCGTTCACGTACCTTCGCCTTCGTTGGCATTCCTTTGCATTCCGGCGGCTGCTGCTTCCTGCAGGTCGTGGGCCCCCGAGGGGGCGTTGATGTCATCCGGGGTGGGGGGATGGCGGGCTCGGGTTGTCCCCAGGGCGCCACACTCTTCTGTCAGGAGCACCCGCTGAAGCACAGGGTGTGAGGACAGAGCCTGAGCGCATACGGCCCCGGCTACACCCCTGGCCCCTCAGTCCCTCACCGGGGGGAGGGCGGCCCGGGTCCCGAGTGTCCCCGCCGCAGGAGGTGGAGGCCTACGCAGACTGCTGGAGCGGGTGGGCAGTGAGACGGGGCGCGTGAGCGCAGCTACGCCGTCCCCTCCCTGCGTCCCTCAGGGCGCGGTGGGCCCCGCCCGGGCCGACTGTCCGCGTTCCCGGCTGCGGCCTCCCTCAGGCCCACCCCTCCTGCCCTCGCGCCAGCCCTGCTGATGAGTGGCCGCTCGATTGCTCCCAGGCTGCTCTTCCTGGGGCACGGTCTGTGTCTCTGAGGGTCTCCCTGGGATGAGGCCCTGAACGCCGGCTCAGTCAGACCCTGGGTACCCTCCCTGCATCTACACCACAGGCGGCAGCCTGGCACCCGGGACGGGGGGCGGGGAGGATCGGAGCTCCGTGTGCTGTTTGTTCCCTGGTGAGGAACAGATATTAGCTCAGGGCCAATCATTAAATAAATAAATGAACAACAACAGAAAAACCAGAAAGGACGACCCCACGCAGCATCAGAGAATAGAAGGTGAAAGATGACCTCAGCGGGAGTGTCAGAGGATCAATCCTCGCGACGTGCAGTGGTCCCATAGGGAACTCCACTCTCACTCGCAGTAATTAATTACAGGCTCATCTGGGGACGCGCACATAAGGGCTGGTCACCCGCGCTCGGAGCTCCCACGGCGGTATTAGGCGGCCAGAGGGAAAAACCGAGGCAGGTAAGAGAGTGTTTATGACCTTTCTATAGGGAGTAACACTCACAAGCAGCACACTTTCTGACCCACTACACTGTCCTTAGAAGTTGTTCAGACTTTATAACAAAACAAAATCAAAAGAGAAGCGGGAAATTGAGCTTCTGAAACGGCCCGAATCAGTCTCCGAATTTGCAGCCTTTCCTCCAGACTCCGGTTGGCTTCGTGCTGTGATTGCAATTGCTTAACAAAGGGGGATCCCAAGCCAGATTGCTAAGGCCAAAAGAAAGAAAGAAAGAGAGAAAGGAAAAAAAAAACTGGGAAAACAAGTTTTTTCACCGTGGTCTGCTATGACAACACCTAAGTCAAATCTAAGGAAAATCTTTGTTCTATACGTCTGTCTGTCTGTATCTATATATGTTACAAACGTGTGATACTTTACCTCCAGATGGTACAATTTCTAAAGAGCTCTATTCCATTGACTTAAAGTAAGCGCTTACAAAAAAGTTTCTCTAAAAAGTTTTAACCCAAATGTCTTTCAAGTTAACATGACATAGATTAATGTTTGGTTAATGAGAGTTTAAGTTGTTGGTTTGATTGAAAAGGCATGCCCTCAAGAGTTGTAGGTATTTGCATATGATGCAGGCATGCAAGCCTGTGTTTACTAGTCAAATAAGCTCATGTTGTCTGTTAGAAATTTGTCAGCAAAATAATAGCTTTAAATGATCAGTTTTGTCTAATGTCTCATGAGGTTTCCGTAGGTAATCTGAACATAATTGTTGGAAACAAATGATTTAAATAGATAAAAGTGGATACAATAACTGTTTTATGGTCTGTATACTTGGGGAAAAAAACAGCTTCGAAATTCTTTTCGGTAACAATCTTGAGTTTTGCCAAGTTAAGTTAAATGATAAAAAATCTGAGTATCTGGGTCATTTTTGGATTGGATAGAACACTGAAACATTATTGCTAAATGTATCTAAGTTTATCTATTTTTGCCTTCTTATTGCAGAGAGGCTAAAATCTTTGGGTCTTTTACTGTAAAGTGTGGCATGTTTCTAGAAATTATGAAAACTGTTTAGAATGCTGATATAAAAGACAATTCATAATTGCTTACCATTTTCTTGTTTCCTACGGTTTGTTAAAGGTTAAAGAGTTCTAATATATGTGATTAAAGCTGCTAGAAATTAATAAGAAAAACAGCTCTGTATTTAAGGAAAGTAAGGTGTAAATTTTTAGTAAAGAGGGTATAAAGAATGGAATAATTTTGTTTGATGGGTTAAGAAAAGATAAACTTGTCCTAAAGTACTAGGTGGAAAAAAAAAAAAAAAAGAAAGAAAGACTTTGGGACAAATTCTGAAGGCAAAAAGAAAGTTGTAGAAGGTTTGTGAAGGAGAAATTCTGAAAGGAGTTTTACGCCTGGTGAAGTTGGCTAAGATTGAAATGACTCTAATTAAGTAAATGGGTTTTAATATGAAAAAGTAAAGTGGTACAGAAATTAAAATTTGGTTTTCTCTCAAAGGATAATTGTCTTGAACTTTTGGTCTGCTCTTGATAAAGAGGTTATAAAAGGTGTTCCTTTGAGTAAGTCTACCTAAAAGACAAATCTGTTTTGTTAATATAATGACTGAGGTCACTCTTAAGACTTTTGATTGTTTCTGTTGTCACTTTAGATGGATACCTGAGCATTGTCTGACAGTGAGTGTTGTTTGAACAAGTGTTTTAAAATCTTGATATTTTTGACAAGCTTCTCCCTCAAAAATATTCAAGTCCCGAATGAAGGCTGTCTTTTAACCTGGTAGAAGGAGGAGGATTTCTCTGGGGATTTTCAGACGGCCCCTGGGACTTCGGAGAGACATTTGCTCTCCTTTCCTATAAGGTGGAAGATTCTTAACTAATTAGGCTTATTTGGTAGGTTAATTTACATTGGAAGCATTATCAGATAATCGATGATAATCTTTCTTAAGTGGTATTATGTGGGTAAATATTACTGATATAAGTGTTTTGAAAATTATATAACATTCCTAAAATTCTGATCTGTCCTGGCTATCAGCCATAATTCTAAATATTATTTTAACGTGTTGTATATCAGAAATAATAAGTTTCTCTGTCAATTGTCATTTTTAAGTCTTTTGTTGTTTACAGTCAGTTGTTTTACTCTGATGCTTTTTGCTTTTGCAAATACTTCTCATCTTCAGAGACATTCATGGAAAAGACTCTAACACTTACTCTGGATTACAGTTTTCTGATAAACTTTCAGATCACAGAACTGGACTGGGTAAGAAATTACAGAAATCTAATGGAGAAACTGATAACCTCATAGGTCTGCTAACAGGAGATTAAGCTCAGTAATCAATTATACAGGACTGTGTGAACTGATGAGGATGACTATAACTTTTTATGACTTTTATTTGAAATATTGTTGATTTTTTTGATGTTTTGTTTTGTTTTCTCAGATTTAAGGAAATCTTTTCTCTTATGCTGACTATGACTTACAGCAATTTAGTGATAGTATACCTTTATGAGCAAAACTGAAACATTTATCTTTTTCTCCCTACCTGATCCCTCCAGAATTTGGAAACCTAGTAAGTGAGTGAGTATGGTTGTTTCATGGCAATATTGTTATTTGCATAAGTTCAATAAGAATCTGTTCTCCTTATAACAGGACACATTTGTTATCTTACCAAAGCTTTGACTGGAATGTCATATTTGAGAGAAACATACAGACTCAGATATGACAATACTGCCTTTGAGGAAGAGGGTTGACTTTCTGGAAATAAAGCCACTTGGAAATATGGGCCTGGTACCTTGTTTACAGAGACTCTGGCAATCTTACCTGGTAAGTAAGGAAGCTTGCTTATCTGGTAGGTGCAAGGAACCTCAGAATATTTTGGGGGGAACTCAAGAAAGGAGAGAAATTCACCCAAATCTAAGGTATTGCAGGCAAGGCCTGATGGCACAAATCCTTGGCGTGGCTTTCCTGGCCTTGAGAGGTCTTTAAAGTTCAATCTGAGATTCCTCATAAAAAATTTCAGCAAAGCAGATTTAAGAGCCTGTATGATCAACTGCTATTCTTGCTGCACTTATGTAAATAATTGGGCCAAGTTTCTTGAAACTAAACATTTTGCAAACCAATTAGTCTTAATTTGGCTATCTTTGGTAAAAATGAGGGTGATTTTAGAGAGAAGAACTATGTTTCAGTGAAAAGCTATAAGACACATTTGTGGATGTTAGATCCTAGTTTTGTTAATTGTCTTTGAGGTTTTTTTTCTACCTGTGAGCTGGACTAGACCCTGAATTCTTCTGCTGAAATATCTGGTTACAAATCTCCAAACTAATGTTTTCAATCTTTTCCTCATTTTCATTTGGAATCATTGAGAATTGAACCTGCTCTTTTTCCTGAAGCCTTGCAAACTAAAGCTGAACGACTTGATAAAAACTTGAGAGATTCCTGTCTGTTGCTGTGTAAGCTGTAAGACACTCAGAAAGATATCTGAATGCCTGATGACATCATCAGAGACATTTCAAGCTGCTAAAGATGCTTCACTCTGACATCTAGAATTCTTCTTGACTGGCTGCCTCCTGGACTCAGGAACTAGTTTATAATTTGCTCCAACCATTAACCTTGTTTTTCTTTTTATTTCCATAGAAATACTTCTTAAACACCTGATTGCTTGCTTCCAAAATACAGGCCTAACTTTGGGAGCCCACCTGCGTCGCCACCTTCTAAAATGAATTTAACTGGACTGATCTATTACCAGGACTAAGAAATGTGTTCAGTGAGATGAAACAATCTACCACTCAGCTTCTGGATTGTGAAACTTTTAGTTTCAAAGGCGGGACTGTAGGGACCTGAAATTGGCCACCCCAACATATGTCTCTTTGGCATCAGGATTATTTGAGCTTGATTGCTTTTGATAAAGTGGGACAGGGAAGGGGGCTCTGAGGAATGGAATTTGCCCTTTGTTAGGACACATTTACATCTGTAAGGTAAACCTCTATCTGTAAAAGTGCCTCCCTCTCTGTAGGCAAGGAACTGATTGCTGCGCTCATCTGTGACCCCCCAGCCCGAGGCAACACACCTGCCACCCCGCGGCGTTCACTGAGACAGCAGACCTATCTGCCTCCATCAAGGGCTGTGCTGACAGAGCAGGCTCGTGACTGTTGTAAAAGGGACATTTCAATCATACGTGAAACACCCTGTTCGGGGGTATGTAACCACTCTGTGCACCCCACTTCTTGGGTGCCCTTTCTTCCTTCGGGAAGAAAGGCCCTGGGCCATGGTTCCTCACAAAGCTTTGTTTAATTTTCTCTTGCTATTCTGTCTCAGGTGAATTTAATTCGTTCTCCGGCCAGACGAACCCACATTTGGGAAGAGGAAATGTCTTCCTCCCCTACATTAACTAGCCTCACCATGCTGTACGCTAGATCCTCAGAACTTATTCATCTGAAAACTGAAAGTTTGTACCCTTTAAACATCTCCCCCTGTCCCCTGAAAACCACCACTCTTATCTCTGTTTCTACAAGTTTCGTGTTTCCAGAGCCACATAGGGGACACTAAGTCTTCACGAACCACAGCGTGTGATTAAGTACAACAATTTCAGCCCATGTGCTTTTGTATGTGCTCCTCCCTTCTGCAGGCCTCTGACCTGGTTCTGGATTACATTCTCTCTCAGTTGGACACTCCGATAGCCTCCTACTTCCTTTTCCTGCTTTCAATTTCTCCTTCATTCTGCAAAGAAACACCAGCTTTCTGGAGTACAACTTGATCATACCACTCCCCTGCTTAGAAACCCTCACTACTACTCACTATCTTTGAATGAAATCTTCATCTCCAGGTCTGGCATCTAAGATCCTCCTGGATCTGGTCCCATCTTCTATCATTTGATATTCTTCTTAATAGTCCTTACATTTTATACAAAGCAAACTCCTTGCATTGAGCTTCATACATAACACTTTGCTTGGCTAACCTGCACCTTTGCCAGAGAGGGCGCTCTATTTCATTCCTTTGTATACAAACTGCCCTTGATCTCTAATGATCAGTCCCATATTACCAGAGACTTCCTGATCACCTTATGGGAAGGAAACTCCTTTCTCTGAATGCCCACGTAGCACACCCTAATGGCATTTATCACCTCCCATCTTGGATTTAGTTATTTATGTGCATTTATTTATTTACTTATTGCCTCAAAAAAAGCGTTGAACAGAATTGCACAAGATGCTGGGGATAAAAAGGGAATATAGTCTACTGGTGAGATAGTAACAAGCCCTCAAATGAAAAAATACAATATATTAAACATGATACTGGATGTTAATGAACTCTAAGTGATCAGATAAAGGTTGGCCTAGATCTGTCTGTGGAGTCTCAGAGGAGTGGAGTTGAGTTCCAACGTAAAATATGTTTAGGCATTAATTAGCCAGTTGGACAAGACGGGGAGTTGGGAGGGGGTGAGGTAGGTAAAGGAGAGGCAGACTGCTCAGATGGAGGGCATGGCCACAGGAGAAATCATATTTGAGGAAGGCACGTTGTTGACTGACAGGATGGGGTATGCTCAGAGAATAACAACTGAAGGAGAAGACACTGGTCAGGTAGACAAGGATCAGGTTTTGCTTTGCTAAGAAGTTTGGAGTTCAGTCTGTTAGCAAGCATGCTGAAAATGTCAATCAAGGGAGTTGTAAGATTGGACTGTGGGTTAGACCCAGGTGGCGAAGTGGATTCCTCCAGAGACACAGAGAAACTTTAAGCAACCTGGTGGAGGTTACACATCTGATCCATCTTTGTATTCCCTGACTGTGCCCAGCACAGTGCCAGGCACGTGGGTTATATACAAATTGTATTTGTTAACAAGTGAAAGAAAATGAGATCTCCACTTTCAGACTAAAACACAAACAGAAGTATATTAGCTTTAAGCTTCGCACTTCACCTGCATTATTCAGATCACACAAGTATAGGGCATCTTCTAGCTTCCTGAACCTTTTGATCCATGTCTCCGATTCTTCAGACTCGTTCTTCATCACTGGGTTCAGGAAAGGCTGGGAGACTGGCCTTATTTTCAAAGAGCTTGGGGGATCTTTGGGGGCTGAAGTCTCAGCAGTAGGGTTTTCTGGCTGCAGATCCTCTTCTAGAGTTTTCTACCAAAACAACACAACTATCTCACTGGCAACACATTCACCACCTAGATGTTCTCCAGTCTCTTGGCCAAAGATGAGGCCATACAACTAGCGAGATTTACTGTAATGTCTGGCTTTGTAAAGCTTGGAGGATGGGTTTCAAGTCCTGAGTGCTATAGGACTACATCTGTGAAGCCTTCCAGGTTGTAAATTACTTTGTTGAATGCTTTCTATTTTTTTAAGAGAAGGGTGAAATCATGACTTTAATCAGTTTGCATTTCTGATTTGCACAAAGAAAAGGTTTTTGTAACTGGCTGAGACTTTTCTTGATGTTCTATACTAGTGGGATTCATGGAGGAGGGGCTTCAGGAATTGCTTATAACTTCTCCACGGAAAAACCTCTGGACAATGAGCCTGAGGTTCTTGACAAAGAACGACTGAAAGAATAGTGACATTGTCTTAGGCTCATGGGCTCCTTGTAATGGACCATAAAGAACTTCTAGTTCTGTCTGTCCTGTTGGTTTAACTAAGGAAGATGAGGCCCAGAGAGTGGAAGTGACTTACTGAGATCAGGCAGTGAATGGTAGACACAGAACTATAAGGAGATGTAGAGGTTATGTCTAGCTCAGTTTGGTATCCTAATCTCATGTCTACTGCAAAATAGAGATGTTTTTAGAATAATGGACAACCTAGTCCCGGCAGCCATGACAGGCATTCTGTCACCTACCATGTGCAGAGTGGCATCCATTGTTTGATCTTCACAACTTCACTTTTCCAGGAATTTTCCCTCCTGCTGAGCCATATGGTTAGGGAGAGAACAGCCATATCTAAGTGTACAGTGCAGGACTGGGTATCTAATGCAAAGGGACCAATGCACTCATTGTTCAGTGATTTTGGAACTATTTGTGAGAGATGAAGACAGAGGGATATACAAACAGAGATCATTCTGTGTGAGAGGTAGGAACTCCCACAGGTTTTACACACTGTGTACTGGAAATGAGAAACGGCTGATCTGTCCAGAAAGATAGAGATGGACAGAGAGAGAGAGACTATGAAGCTAACAGCAGAGAGAAGAGAAAAGATATAGGAAGTCATGATGAAGTTCAAGTCCCTGATTTTACTTCACTGTTACTTGTTGCATTTCTAACCTTAGGTAGCATAATACGCTTCTCTCTCCTTCCAATAAATTTAGTAGAGTTTCTTCTCTTAATTTCAATCCAAATAATCTTAACTTACTCACCATAGAATTATGACTCTAACTTTTGAAAATCATCTGTGCTTCCCCCAACATTCAAATACCTGTATTTCTCCAATATAGTACCTTTGTCTCAAACTTCTCACATAGTAAGTATGAAAATCCCATAGGTCTAAAGAATAGTAATTGAGATTAGAATTCCAGTTTTAGTTGGTTAACAAACATGGATTAACCTGCTGCTGGGAAATGTGAAGAATTGTTTTGTTTGAAATAATAGAATGGTACATGATATGGTACCCACATGGATAACAAGCAACCAGTAAATTTTAAGAGATTAATATAAAAGAATTCTCCTTGGATAAAATCAACTTTGGGAAGGGCTGAAAGTTTTCATAAAATAAACAGAGTAGTCATTCTTATACTTTTTAGAGCTTTAGATCACTTGAGAAATCCAATGAAGGCTTTAGATAATCTACCCAGGCAAATGCACATTTGCATGCAGGATGACTTTAGGCAGTTCAAAGAGGTCCTTGGATCTGAAAAAGTGATTTTAATAATTTCATATTTCTTCAGATAGATCAACACTCTCTTTGACCACTAAAGACAGGGAAAGGGGGAATTTGTATGAACCTGAATTAGGCTGAACTAAGTAAGTGAGTGAGTACTAACTAACACACTCTATACTGTTTTCGTCCCACTGTGTCAGGAGGAAGTCCACGTCCCGTGATTGGCATGTAAGGCTGTTCGAGTTCTTGTTCTTGCCTATCTTCTTTCAATCCCACATATACATCTTTTTCTCCAACCACATAAAACCAGAAAACAAGAAGCTGTTTTGTGCCTTGTGCATGCTGCTCCCTCTGCTGTAAAAGCTCTTCTTGCCACTTAGGCCTTGGATGGTTGGGGTCCTACTCATCCTTCAAGATTTGACTCATATTCCACTTCTTGTGGGAAGCCTTCTCTTACAGACAAGCTGGCTGAGGGGCGATTCTTTGTGGCCCCTTTATCCACCTCAGCACTTATTGTGGAATGTTGTAATCATTTATTAGAATGACTCTCTCTTCTACCAGAGATCTGGAGACTGGCCTGTGAGATAGTCATTTATGTATCATCAAGGTCTGGTTAGTGACCAGGGTATAGCTGGTTCTCAAGACATGTTTACTGAATGAACAAGTGAATGAATGAGTGAGTTTCTCTGGGATCATCAGAAAGTTGCTTTACTACACCTCTGCTTCAATTCCCCTTTCTAAAAAGTGGGGCAATGAATGCTACTTATGCAGGAATGTGACACAAATCAATTACTGCAGAGATGCCATAAAATCCTCAAAACAGGCAAAATAAAAGAGCAAGGTGTATTTTTTTATAATCTGATTCACAATAGATGATACTCAAGGAGAAAAGCATTTGCTGTTGTTTCTGGCATGGCAAGAGGCTTGCCAAAATTGACATGATTTTCTAAAACATTTTGAAGTGTGAAGTGCATGAAGAGGCCTCCTACCATTTTGAGATGAATTATGGTGTAATCTGGGCATTTAAATAAAAACAACGACAGAAAAACTCAGGATGCTTTTCAATTGTCTGCATCTTTTCCTGGCTAAGTGCTGGGAATATTAAAATGTAATTTAACTGCTTGCCAGATTTTGTTTGCAAAATCAAAGAGCCCATTATATTTTAAAATGTGGTGTCTGGGGAAAATGTCGCCCTCAGTCTCTGGAAGCTGAATTTAAGATGTTGAAATAGGGGGCTGGCACTGTGGCCAAGTGGTTAAGTTCGTGCGCTCCACTGCAGATGGCCTAGTGTTTCGTTGGTTCGAATCCTGGGTGCGGACATGGCACTGCTCATCAAACCTTGCTGAGGCAGCATCCCACATGCCACATCTAGAAGGACTCACAAGTAAAATATACAACTATGTACCGGGGGGCTTTGGGGAGAAAAAAGAAAAAAATAAAATCTTAAAAAAAATGTTGAAATAGGTCTCAGAACCACCCTTTATTTTGATGGCAGTGGGAGGATTGCTCACAGGCCTCAGAATCAGTGCACATGCTACAGGTCCAATTTCTTGCGGCAGGTGCCAAGCCCATCACCAGGTGGTGGAGAGAGGTTTCTGCAGCGATATCAGCTAAGGCAGGAACCACCCCACACTTGAAGAGGTTTCTACCTCCCTTCTCTGCCAGAGGAGACTCTCAAAGTCAAAGAGAGTCTGACATCACGGTGGTGGGTGGAAATCAAAAACCAAGAAGGGGGGGTTAGCCCCGTGGCCGAATGGTTAAGTTCACATGCTCTGCTTCAGCAGCCCAGGTCTTCACCAGTTCAGATCCTGGGAATGGATCTCATCAAGCCATGCTGAAGCAGCATCCACATAGCAGAAGCAGAAGGACCTACAACTAGAATATAAAACCATGTACTAGGGGAATTTTGGGAGAAGAAGAACAAAAAATTGGCAACAGATATTAGCTCAGGGCCAATCATTAAAAAAAAAATGAACAACAACAACAACAAAAACAGAAAGGAGGACCCTACCCAGCATCAGAGAATAGAAGGTGAAAGATGAGTGAAGCTTTTCCTCAAGCTCCACATACCCAGGTGCATACCATTTGTTTAGTTGTGCCTTGAGGCATCTCAGGAATGTCAGGCTGCACTGGAGTGGCAGGGGTTCCCTTTCCTCTGTTTCCTGAGAAAGAAAGAAAAAATGGAAGGGTTAAGTTTGGTCTCTTCATTGTAATACTTACACCCAGGCAAATAAAATGTTGAGGCCCTTCTATGTGTTTGGCACTGTGTTAGGCAATGGGGATATGGAGGTAGATCAGAAAGATCTGGTTCCTGCCCTGATGGAGCTGACAAAGGGGAGGTAGGCGCTAAACAATTACTCAAAATTATTATTTAATTACAAACTACCATAAACACAACAAAACAAGATGTGAAAATATCTTGTTTTAGGGTAGGGGTGGGAGTGGTGGAGAACCAGAGGAGGCTTCTTGGAGGAAGTGACACTTAAACTGTGGATCCAAAGGGTGAATAGGAATTTCTAGGCAAAGGAGATGGTGGGTGTTCACAAGGAGCAGAGAGTTCCAGATAAGCAGAGACAAGAGCCTGTAGAACTGCCCTGAATCAGGAGGACTTGCACAGTTTGGGGAGTGGGCAGCAGCTTCCTCCCATGGCCCTACCTCTTAACAGAAAACCAGGCATTTCTGCCCCCTCTCTCCACACAGGTGTATGCCTCAAAGATCAGGCAAAACCTCTCTCTTCCACTTTCCCTCTCCTATCAATAGTCAGAGGGTCTGAATGGGATGAGGTTTGAAAAGCATCTCTAACCCAGTACCCCCACAATTGGCTTCGGTTGTATTCATAGCATTTATCACTATTTGCATTATTTTAAGTGAAGGAAAAGCTTTCTGTTTACTGCAGGTGAAAAAGGTTCAAGTTGCTCTGAGTCATAGAGTTTGAGAGTTAAGGGGATTCTAGAAACACTATATAGTATACAGGCAGGAAGGTGAACTTTGGTGTCAGCCCTGAATGCTAATCTTGAGTCTTCCCTTTCCCAGCTGCAAGCTTTCAGATCCTAATTTTGCCAGTTGTGAAAGGGGAGAAAACCAGTGATTTACAGTAATGTTGTAGAGATAAAAAATTACTTACCTAAAATACGTAACATAGGGAAGATGCTCAAGAAAGGATTCATTGTTGTTGTGTCATTATCATAACACCTTAGGCAAGTCTAGTTTGCTTAAGTGAACACTAATTACGATGGGTCAGGAATTGTTCTGGGCACTGTTCACATGCATCATCCCTGTTAGTATAACATCTAGATCCTAGACCCTGTCCCAGGCCAGTCTCTCTGCACTTTTAAAAGTTTCTTTAGAAGAAAATACACACTAGTCTCCCTGGTCTCCTTTAAGCTTCCCTTTTTCCCCCCTAACATCTACAAGCTTGGAAACAGGTGATGGTTTGCACATGTAAAAATCATTTGAGAAATCTGAGGCAGAGCTGATGTTTTTTCTTTCTAACACAGTGGGAAGGATCATCTGTGTAGTCTGTCAGTTGAAGGTTTGTACTGGAGAAAATAAGCCAAGCTGGCTTCTAGAGATTTCCAGGTGTTGGAAGAGCCAGGTTTTACAATGCTTCCATGAGTCTGATGGTTACACATCCAGCCCTGCCATCAGCCCACCAATGACTAGAAACTAGTGGTCTTGAGCACTGGCTGCATATTAGACCCCGCTGGGGAGCTTTAAATATTGCCAATGATTGGGCGTCACACCAGGCCAATTAAATAAGAGACTCAGGGTGAGAACCAAGCTCAGCACCTGTGAAGAATTCCCTCGGTAATCCTAAAGTGACACCAGGGTCGATAACAACTGATTTAAATAAAGGATTCTGGCCTCATTGGGTCCACTGAATAAAGCTTTGTGAGAATATATATATATATATATCAATATATATATTTGTGAGAATAATATATATCAAAGATCTGTACATGCCAGACATTTCCCACACATTTTCTTACTTGAAGAATAATGCTCTGTGGTAGAAAGCATCTCCATTTGACAGATAAGGTAACAGAGGCAATAAAGGCTTCAGTTCCCTGCTTAAGATTACAGAAGTGGGCTTAGGTCTTGGATTCTAACTCATTCATTCATTCAACAAACATATGTTTAATGCTTACTACATGCTGGGCACTGTTTTAGGCACCATGATACAACAATGAGCAAGAGAGAATCTTCTCAGGGAGAGTGCGTTCCAGTGGTGAGGGCAAAGAGAGACATAAAATAATGTCAAATAGTGATAAATGCTATAAACACAACCAAAGCCAATTATGGGGGTAGATAGAAATGCAGTTGCTATTTTTGATAGGGAATTCACCAAAGGCCTCTCTGAAGTGACATTTAAATAGAGCCGTGAATAGAAAAACAAGGGAGAAAGCCAAGCAAATGTCTGAGGAAAGAGCATTCCAGGATAAAGCTCTGGGGAGAGCAATGGCCTCAAGGGCGGGGTGTTTGGTGCATTCAAGCAACAGCTGAGAAGAGAGCTGAGCTAAGCCAGGAGGAAAAGGGAAGAGAAGTGGGTCAAGTGTCATGCCATGTGATTTGAGTTGATTTTTTTTTTTTTTTTTGGCTTCCAGCGTTTGTTCCTCCTCTGGTGATTACCCACTTCTATTGTTAGCAACTATATTTTGCTTTGTGGAGACCACTCCTCCCCCATCCCAGTGCTGTGGTTTGGTGGTATTAACCCCCAATTCCAACTCTAAACCTGGTCTCTGCTTAGTTGAAGACTAACGTGGTATCTCAATCACGATCTTGGTTCAAAGATGGTCATAAGACTCAATCTGAGCCTCAGAGGTGAGAGGAGATATCTGATATAATTTCTTAGCTAGTAATGTTCTCTCCTTCCTGGAAGGACCTACCAAAAGAGGGAGCTGTACAGATATGATGACATAACTGCCATGGCTATTTTGCTATTGCAGAGGAGTGCCCACCTGGAGAAGTTGGAGGACTACCATGTAGAGCCTAGAGATTATGCCAACACCAAGTAAAGCAGAACAGAGAGCCAGAATGAAATCAGATCCTTGATTTTGACACCTGAATGGTTAGATCAACCCACACCTATAATGCTTCCTGCTGCCAGACTTTGCAGTTACATAAACAAAATCTCTTCATTGTCTATACCCACTGAGTTGGGTTTTCTGTCCCTTTGTATAAGTAGTTGTAAGTAAGAATTACTATAGGTATTTTTTTCCTTGATAAAAGGGAAGGCAAACAGCCATTTTTCTGTCAAATCTTGAGTTACAGGTCTTCAAGAAATGTTTGAGGGGATCAATGAGCCTCTGAGGCTGCCTTCATTCCCTCCTAATTATCCCCCATCAGCAGCCATGCTATAGCCCTGCTCCATGATTGCTGCTTCTTCCTCTCCCTCGCTCACAGGCCCCACAATGAAGAGATGCAAAGTTGGGCCCACACTTCCTTATTGTGAAATACCACTTTAGACCTTAGACCATACCATGTTTGGTGGGCTCTAAATGTTTTGTATTTGTCTTCATGAGAATTCATAGCATTTCTTGGATCTGTGGCTTGAAGTCTTCTATCACTTTTGGAAATTTCTCAGCCATAATTGTTTCAGATATTGCTTTAGCTCTGTTCTCTTCCTCCTGTCCTTCTGAAACGTTGATTACATGTGTACTGGGTATTGTCAGCATTTCCTACATGTCTCACATACACTTCTTTTTGTATATTTCATTCTCTTTTTTCATTCATGCTTATTATTTTAAGTCTCCAAGTTTGTGGTAATTTGCTACAGCAGCCTTAGGAAATGAATACCCTCATTCTCAGTCGTCCAGTCCTGGCATAACCAACCCACAATCCCCTGTTGTAAATTCCCTCTGTTTGAAATACCTGGTAATATTTCTCTTTCTCCACTGAAACACAAAATGATATACCACCCCCCCACTCTAAACTCTCAGAACCTTGTACTTTGATCCCAAGGGGAAATTAGTGAACAGTTCATGTGTAGTTGACACCAATGCATATTTTTTCACCTGTCATACTTAAAACTTGCTAAATGCTAAATATTTTGTGTAATTCATCTGTATAATTTCACTTAATATTACATCTTGGAAATCTTCCTGTATTGGGCCAACCATGTTATTTTACAGCTGAATACTTTTATCAATTGAATATACTGTAATTCAATTAAATGGTCCCTGAAGGATCGTTTTGCCGTTTTCATTTTTAAAAACACTTACCAAAAAAATTCCTGCACTAAACTTATATGTAAATCTGAGAGGATTTTTTTGTGAGATATCAGTAACATAAGTACCTAGCTGTGGGATTCCTAGATCCAAGGGACTATGTGACTGAAATTCTAATACATACTACCAACTCTAACTTCTTCTATAAGTGTACCTATCAAAGGGCTATCACCAGAGAATTCTTCATGATATAATAATATTTGGAGAATTATGCCTTTTATGATCCAACTGGCCTAAAAGAACAGCCATCAAGGCAATCATCACTCCTAGTGTTTCTTCACTGGTGAGGCATCTACATTTCTGGGAGTAATGAGATGAAACACAACAAGGAAACCACTGAAGCTAAGCAGCATAGTCAACAATAGTTCTGGGAAACGGGAGTGGTCTCAAGGAACAAAATAACTGAACTCACCTGTAGGCAAGTCAGAGGAAGCTCTGCTCAATTACTCAAGGAAACTCTGCCATCTGTGCAAGGAAAGGAGACATAAGATGGGTGAACCATATCATTGCACTGAAAGAATATGCAATAAAGCTGGAAGTTAAATTGATACTGAAGGAGATTTTTGATACTTGTATCATTCAGGGTGCATGCAGGAAACAGAAACTACTTTAAGTATCTCCACTAGAAAGGGCTTTACTATAGGAAATTAGACGTCCACAGAATTATTGCAAGGGCCAGCAGAATGGAGTTTGGTGTCTGCTGCTAGGCTCAGGCTCAGGGTCAGGCCTCAGCAGATGTAGTCCAGGGATGGGGGAACTGCAGGAAATTCTGGCTGATGTCTCAGTGCCCCTGAACATGAGGTTGGTGAGTAGGCAGTGAAAAGTGCCTTTTGGCCACTGGAAAAACTGATGCCTGCCAGGGCCTGGAGTTGCTACTAATGCAGGAAAATAAATATGCGAAATGTCCCTGCTGCCCTTCACTACCCCTTCTGCCTTTCAAATCTCATGCAACTGCATTACATTGATGGAACTTAAATCCATTCTAGAACCGTGGCATCAAGGGAGTTTTGGAAACGTTCTTTTCAGCCCTCTCAAATATGGGAAGTACTGCAACACAAGAAAGAATGTACAAGGGGATGGAAATGGGTGTTGAGTGTAAATAGATGACATTTGGTGAAGTCCCCAAGCAGGAATTTCATTGAGCAATACTTGTGCATGTGACAATCAGGAAGTCATGTAATGCTTATGAGTACTTTAGGAATGCTTTGTTAGTGAAAATCACTTATACTTGCGTGTCCAGTATCCTTCCTCCATTTGTATATAAATACATTCTTCTCTGGGATCACGGACTACTGTCAATCTCCCATCCCCTCCCTTAGCCTATGCTGTGGCCACCTTGTTTAATTAACTCTATCACTTTCTCCACCCATCCTTCCCTTCCTTCTTCCCTTACCCCCACTCTCTGTCTCTGTCTCTGTATCTCTCATTATTTTTTGGTTCTGGTTCTTCCTGAAGTTCTATTTTCCCTCTTTTTTATATGTCATTCCATAGCCTTTAAAAATATTTCTTTTGCTTATGTTAACAAAAGGCAGTTTCTGTTTCTAGCAACCAGATAGCCACTGGTAAGAATTTCTATCTCCTTCTTACCTATCAAAAGTCAAGCAAGGGGGCCAGCCCCGTGGCTGAGTGGTTAAGTTAGCATGCTCCGCTGCAAGTGGCCCAGTGTTTCATCAGTTCGGATCCTGGGCGCAGACATCGCGCTGCTCATCCAGCCACATTGAGGCGGCATCCCACATGCCACAACTGGAAGGACCCACAACTAAGAATATACAACTATGTACCAGGGGGCTTTGGGGAGAAAAAGGAAAAAATAAAATCTTTTTAAAAAAAAGTCAAGGAAGTTGTGAGATATATGTCCTGGGTTTTCCAGAGGAGTTCTAATGTCATGTGATCTTATTCTCTTCAAATAAAAATGATTGTTAGGTTTTTAACTAGTTTGCTTTGTTTATACCTCATAAAAATTTTCCAAAAATGATACCATAAATCAGAAAATATGGCCTCCTGAGCTTCATGTCACTTTGGACTTATGAATAGTAAGGCATAGGTATGCAGGGCCACAAGCTAGGCAGCTGATGACAGTATCAGCTGCTGAAGGCCCAGGCAGGGAAGAGAAATTTGATGAAGGAGCACTCTCAAGAAACATTAATAATCCAATGAAGATCTGATATCAGCCCGAATCTGGAAATGAGCTATAGTAGAAGTAGCTCCTGCCTTCTACACTTTCTGTAATTTCTTTCCAGGCCTTCTTAGGAGAGACAGGCTTATGCCTATGACATCTTCTGATCCTCTGAGAAATGACAATAATGCAACAACAAAGTCCCAGATCCACTGATATTTCCACATTCATAACATTTATTTTTCAGAGCTGCTAGGAATTACGAAATATGAGATAAAGCCTCTGGACAAAATGGCACTAGAAAACCTCTTTGCCCTTCCTGAGTATGTGCTGATAGTAGGGGACCTGTGGATGGCCACTTTCTCACTGTGCTAACATGTTCTTCCCTCTGTGTGAGCCCATTCCTGATGTCTCCCTGTGATTCCAAATGTCCTCCTCTTACAAGAACCCCAGTCAGACAGGATTAGGGCTCCACCTTAATGGCCTCATGTAACTTAATCACCACTTTAAAGTCCTTGTCTCCAAATACAATCACCTTCCGAGGTGTTAAGTGTTAGGGCTTCAACATATGAATTTTGGGAGGATACAATTAAGCCCATAATGGTAACAAGGATTCAAAGAAGCCCAACTTTTGGTACAACTTACTTAAGGTCTCTGAACCTCAGTTTATTCACCTGTGAAGTGGCTATAGAAGAACACAACTCCTGGGGCTATTGGGAGTATGAAAAGGGATGAGCCGTGTAGAATGTCTAGCCTGTGCCTGGGACATGTGAAGTGTGTGTGCATTAAAGCCTTATGCCCCTGAGTCAGGCAGTCATTTTGGTCACCGTTTAACTCAGCTGCTGGGATGCTCATTCAACAGCACCATCTTCCTCTGATTTTACCTTCTTGATCATGAAGCCTAAGTTGTTACCCAAAGCCAGTGCATTTCAGAGCCAGGATTTCCATCGAGGCCTGTGTGATTCCAGGCTCATGCTGCCTTCCTGCATGGATGGGGGCTGAAGGGGTAGGGGAGGTGCTAAACTGGAGAGGAGAAGTTATCTGCAGGCCCTGAGCTTCTTTGGATACAACCTGCCCCTAGAACTTAAAAGCCTCCCCATATTTGCATCTGCATCCCACACCTCTACTGGGTCCTAGAGGAGAGGGCAGTAGATACTGAGCTTCTCAAATCCAGGACTGTTTTCAGTACCAAGCCAAGGGTGGAGTCAGCTGTGGAACTCAGCAGTTTGCCTAAAGCCCCTGTGCCACACTACCATCGTACAAGCTTCTGAGTTTCATAGGACTTGCAGGAGCACAGGTATAGAGTATCAAGAGCCAAGACTCCGAACACAGAGAGCCTGCATTTTACTCAGCCTTAATGATGAATTCATTTATCAGTTACATATTGGTTTTAGCCTCTCTCTAGTGCCTCAGTTTCCTCATTTGAAAGAAATAATACCTACCTCATGGGGGATATGCAAGGATTCAAAGAGTTAATATTTAGAAAGCACTTAGAAGATTGCCTGGAATATAGGAAGCACTATATAATTGTTAGCTATTAATAATAAAAATAACTTTATTAGCAATATTATTATACTCACTCCATATGAATTCTCGCCCTGCATGAATTGTGGGCTTCTGGAGGAGAACGTTAGCATGCCTGAGGCAAAGTCATCCATTCCGTTTGAAGCCAGAGAACAAGCGGGTAAGGAAGATGACCCAGGATCGGACATCCGCAGGCCTGGTGGACAGTGATCCTGAATCCGTATTTCAGATCTCAGAAGCGCTCCAGACAACCGTGGGAAACTCCAAAAGTTGGCGATCGGTCCTGCTACCAGTCATGCACAGCTACGAGTGGCTGCTCGGAGGGTGCTCCATAACCGGCTTGAAGCTGAGGATGCAAAGGAAGACAAGAAGATGAAAAGGCAGGCCGCCCTGCTCGCTGTGGCCTGCCAGTCTCCTCAAGGTAACCTGAGGGAGAGGGGGCATATGCCATGGGTGAGTAACCCCGGCCCCCACCGAGGGGCCAGGAGGCCACCCACAATGTCGGGGGCTAATCTGTGTGCGGACTGCCAACAGGAAGGGCGTTGGTGGCAGGATTGTCCGAACCGTCCCCAGGGAGGGAAGGGATCGAAGAAGACCGAGTCGTGGCAGTTTCCCTTGACCACAGATGAGACGTGATGGGGCTGAGGCACACCCCCCTCCCCCGTTGGCTCCAGGAGGCCCCGATGACCTCGGCAGGAAGGAGGAGAGCAGGCTGAATCTTTGCTCCCTAGTGGAGCCGCGTTCTTGGTGTTGACTGCCCACAAGGGAAACCTTTCTGAAGGAAAGTGTGAACTGAAGGAGGTCTCAGGAAAGGGAGAGACCAGAAGATTTCTGGAGCCCTGGACCTGTGAAACAGGGTCCACACTGCTGAAGGATTCCTCACTGTGTGTACCAGAATGCCCCATTCCCCACCCCCCTTCTAGGGAGGGACATGCTCTGTAAGTTAGGGGCCTCCACAGGCCAGGAACAGGAGAAAACCGAGATCCAAGCACCGAAAAGTCGGGGAGGTGAGCTGATGGCCCTCTTGCAGGATACAGCAGCCCCTGAGAAGGGAGAGATTCCCCTACACGTTTCAAGAAGCGCTAACTTGGAACTATGGGCCCAAGGACAGGTGGAGTGAGCAGCCGGTGCCACGCCAGGAAAGGTAAAACGGAAGCAGGTAAGTGGCTGGCCCCGGGTAAAACATATGCCCCTTGAAGCCAGAAGCCATAAAGAGGAAGCTTTCCCGGAATCAGTAAGTTTTCAGAACAGGGGAATCTAGCTTTGCTCGAGACCTTAGTGCTCTCAATGCTGTGCGCTCCTGGGGCTATAATAGTAAATGTCTTCCCTTCGTTTCTGGCACAGAGCGCCTAAAACTCCTGTGATTGCCCATATGAGAGCCACACGGCGCATCTTTGGTTAGGAGAATTACCTTAGGGCTCAGTTTCTGAAACGAGCCCAGAGCCAGAAAGGTGAAGTGGTTTGTCTGGTGTTATTCCTAACAAGCCCCTTTCAACGCCACCTGAACTGGTGTTAACGAGGTGAGTGTTGGAGAAGCCTTAAGGGTGGGGGCTGGGTGCTGGGGAAACCAACTGTGTGATTCGATTCGGGCCTTGGAATTTTCAGGCCCGTCCCCGCCCCCACCCCTGGGGTGGGGGAGGGGGCAAGAGGGGATGAAGATCGCGCTGAGTAGCCAACGGCCAATGACCGTAATCGACTATGCCCAGGCGATGGAGTCTCCGTCAGACTGCGAAAGGACGGTGTTCAGACAGCTGCCGCGTTGGCGAACACGTGGAGGTTCGGGGAGAGTGGCACACCCAGAGAAGCCCCGGGAGCTCCTCCTCCCTGCCACACATGTTTTGCTCTATGCACCTCTTCCATGTGGCTGTTCAGAAGTGAGAGGTTCTCCTGAGTTGTGTGAGCCGCTCTATCAGAGCCCTCAAACCCAAGGAGGGGGTGGTGGGAACCTGCGGTCTTGCGGCCGATTTGTCAGGAGCACAGGTCACGACCCGAACTTGCAATTGGCATCGAAAATGGGGGCGGGGAGAAGGGTAATTCTGCGGGGTGTGATTCTATCCCCAGGAGGATAGAGTCAGATGTGAGTTAAGTATGTTCAGCTTCTTAGCCAGCAACGGATATGAGGTGCCTAAAGGGGACGGCTGGGTTTTGCCACCTTTGGATCCCTAACTTTGGATTCATGGCTTTAAGCCTCTCTGATAAACTACGGGTGCCAAACTACGGGAACGGACCAAAGTGAATGGGGCAAGCTGGACACCGTGGTGAAAGTTTAGCCCCCATGCTTCAGAGCAATAGCTGCCATCTGCTTGTTAATCAAGAAAGCAAACAAATTGGCTATGGGCCTACCTATGAGGGTTTGGACCCCTACATCAATTCTCTAGTCTACCAGTGACTGATGAGGCCTCTGGCTATCCCAAAATAGAATACTGCACTATCAAGATATGATGCTAGATTCCCTTCAGATTTCTTTAAAATCCTGTCATATCTTAAACTCTGCTGCCCTTCTCCTTGATTCCAATGGGTTTTAAGCCATGCTTGCCCAGAAGTGACCTCCAGCCACAGAGGTCTCCAGAGTGAATCATGGACGTTAAACATGGGCCAGAGATGCTTAAACTGTTAGAAGTGTTACAGCTGCCCAAGAAAGTTGCTGGGATCCATGGTAAAGCCCTTCAAAGGACATAACGTGGCAGCTGCAGCTGCAAAAATGGCCACTCCATCAGGAGAGCTTCTCTAGTTACCATTAATTTCCACACTGCCCTTGTGTGAACTGACACCTTCTGTGAACTTACTACAGATGAAGTGAGGGAAGCTACTACACAGCATTCTCAGTGGTCCCCAATAGTCAAGGGCTGGATGACAAACAAACGAGGGAAGGTTTATGTCCCCAAATAGCTTTAGTGTGCTCATGCCAACTTAACTCGCAAGGATTCAACCCACTTTGATTTTGGTAACACCGTGACCTCACAGAGACCACCTCTGACTCATAGAGGCCCCTTCTGCCCTCACTGACAGACAGAGGTCTCAGCTGACCTAACGGAGACGTCCCCTGACACTTTAGACACTCCCCTTGACCACACAGAGACATCCCATGCCCACACAGAGACTTGTCTGACCACCCAGAGACCTCCACCGACCTCATAGTGAACCCCTCTTCCCTCAAAGTGAGGTCTCCTGATTTCACAGAGAACTCCCTGAACACACAAAGAACTCCCATGACCTCCAAGAAACCTCTAGTGACATTATAGAGACCCCCCTCTGACCTCACGAGACCTGATATCACAGAGGCCAACCATTACCTCAACAAGACCCCCTACAACACAGTGAGAACTCCACTAATTTCATGGAAACCTCAAGTGACTCTCACCAGATCTAGGATGTCAGGGAAATGAAGAGAGGATGGTGGGTGCACCCGCCCCTCCCCAACTGACTGACAAATCCCATGGGTCTTATTGACTGTTGGCACTCTGGAAGCCCCGCTCCATGGAGGGAAAACCCTTCTTTCTATCTACCCATGCACAGCAAAGGTGACTGGCCTCAGAAAGGCCCTTGGGCTTGCTGAGGGACAGGTCCTTGTGGCACTGAAATTGTGGGGGAGCCCACTGGTGGTGGCCAGGTGCAGCTGCTGGTGAACTGGGATTCCCAACTTCTACAACTGTGTCTCACATCCCCTTCTCCCCTTCTTCTCAGGTCCCACTCCCATCCTTTGAAAATAGCTTTCTGCCCCTCTTTGCCCATCAGGAACCAGGGGGCAGGGCAAGGCTATCCCTCCTGCATGCCGATCATCCGGGGCCTCCTTTATTGTTTGACAGAACAAGGCCTCCCATCAGGAAGGAACTTTTCAACACAGGGAGCAGTAAATGTTTGACAAGTCAACAGGGCTCAGGAATCCTAGCCAAAGGAGTTTGGCCACACTAGGCATGCCATGCCCCCTGCGGAAATAGTGGGGAAATTGGCAGGCCTGCCCTTCCAGGGGCAGGCACCTCCCTTCACTCTGGAGTCACTAAAGCCATGCCCTCCTGCTGCCCAGAGCTCCACTCTTGAGAGAAATCCATGACTAAGGTCCAAGGCAGGCCTTCCCCTGGCCATCTCCCTGGGTGCACTGTGGCAGGGCACAGGGAGAGGTGTTTCCTCTGGAGGAGCCTGCTTTGTCTGAAGGAGACCGGCCACTCCAGCTTCCTGGGATGAGTCTCTGTCCGGGGTCTAGGATGGGGAAAAGGGCCCTGAGACCTGAAAGTACCCTGGCAGTTCTCATCAGCCTGGTTGGAGCAGGAGGCTGCCAGGCAGCTAGTGTGCCCAAACTGTGTCTCAGCCCCTCCACAATCGGGCCCCTTCCAGCCCAGGCTGGGCTCCTGAGGGAGGATGATGAACTTGGCAGCAGCCGGTGCAAGGGCACCAGCAGCGGAGGTGGTGTCCCACAGCCTCCTGGGATGCATTGGGTGGGGTGGCGCCCCCTGTGGTGTGGCATGTGGAGTGGGCTGACTCTGGTCACCTCTGGGACAGGGATCCACCTCAGCTCAACAGATACAAATACAACAAATGACACTTGGAGTGGAGCTCAGGGATCTTCATGCCCCTGCCTCAAGGTAATTCCTCTTGCCCAACGACTCCTATCAGACCCAATCCCAACATGCCCAGGTCCAGATTTGAGACCACAGTGGTGAACTTGGAGCCTACTTCTTACTTCCCTGTCCAGCCTACTGTAGTGCTGTTCTTGGTGGTTGGGAAAATGTCACTGGCGGTGGCTGCAGTGGTAAAGGCCATGGTGGCAGCTGCTTCCCAGACATCTGGCATCTTGGGGACCCGAGGATCCACCCACACCCTCCCCAGCCCCCCATCTCTTCCATCTGTCCTAGTGACTCTCACCACTCTAGGAGCCCTGCTTTCCTCACTTACAGCCATCTCTTTGACTGCACTTGTTTAAATTACATGACCTTGAAACCTCCCTCCATAAGCTATTCAGATCAAAATCCTCCCTGGAACCTTCTGAGTTGGCTGAGAACAGAGCAGCAAAGTCCACAACATTCTCCAAAGTTAGAGGCAAGATTTTCATCTTGAACTTCCTGGGCACACCCCTGGGCTCCTAAGCAGGCTTCATCTGACCTTAATTATGGATTTCAGGCCATCCCCTTCTGTCTTTTTTAATCTGGTCTGCATACCAGTATTTCATGTTCTGGAGAATATCTTGGGTATTTTCCAGGTGAAACTTCAGTGTTTCCTCATGGCTTTGCTGCCTCAGTTGGTCCAACAGCTTATAGAGGTGGGCCTCCTGGGCCCACGTGACTTCACATATGTTAAGTCACTGTGAACCTGTGAGTGAAAACATCTCACACTAGTTCTGTTCAAGTGTTCTTCCCCAATGTGAGATTTCTGCTTATTGGAGGAGATAGGCACTTAAAAGACTGCCCACAGACGTTCATTTGTTCTTTTCTCTATGTATGAATTCTAGGCTAATCAGTCAGTCATAGTTCCTGGTTAAAAACCTTCCCCATGTAAGTTACATATGCACGGTGTGTTACTCTCTTGCATGCATTGAGATTTCTTCTTCTTTTGTTTCTTTTTGAGGAAGATTAGCCCTGAGCTAACATCTGCTGCCAATCCTCTTTTTGCTAAGGAAGACTGGCCTTGAGCTAACATCTGTGTCCATCTTCCTCTACTTTATATGTGGGACGTCTGCCATAGAATGGCCTGCCAAGTGGTCCCATGTCTGCACTGGGGATCCAAACTGGTGAAGCCTGGGCCACTGAAGTGGAACGTGTGAACTTAACTGTTGTGCCACTGGACCAGCCCAGAGATTTCTTCTTTATAACACCTCAACTGTACAGTTGGTTAATTTTGTAACTTCATTGTGTTTCATAGACTAGGTATTTGAGCCATGTTTATACAACTGTCCTTTTATAAGAACTCAGGTTATAGCTCTGAGCTCAGGTCAATATCTTTCCTAAATTAAAATTATGCAAAACTTTCTGCTGGGATGGCACTTACTCCCAACTCAAATTATAGTCCCGTTATTGTGCTTTACTAGTAATCATCCTATTCCCAGGCCTCTAATGTAGGGGGCCAGGGTTCAACCCAAGAAACTTACCATCACTGTGCAGTTAGATGGATTCTTCCTGCAGATATCTGGTATAGGTACCATTTCTTGGTTTTAAAGGTTACTTCTCCTGCCTAAAGTAAATTAAAAAATAAATTTCTCAAGAGGCATTAGGGAACCAAAGTGTTGTACAGCATGCAAGGCAAATATTGACCCTTACACAGGGCAAGAATGTGAAATGGAGCAATGCACTAGTGTCTAGAAACATGTTTTAGGGCACTGTCAATTACAAAATGTTTTCAAGATTGAAGAGAAAACTAAGGCGGATTTTGGTAAGGTTATGAGAGAAGAAATCATCAAGGGGAAGGGATGAGGGCAAAGTTCACAATATGAAACTTTCAATCCAAAGAGGACATAAACTATAAATAAAAGACATTGATAAATGCTAGGAATAATGACAACATTGAGAATTTTTCCCCACTGGATTCCCATACTTTCCTGAAAAGACCATGGACTTAAGGAAATCTGTAGTTGGCATTACCAAGGTCCTGATCCCTCACTGACTAGGCTTCTCCTCATAGTGAACACACATGCCTAGAGCTTACCCAGCCTCAGGCCTTGTGGGAATCCCCTTTCTTCCGTCCACAACTCCTCTCCTTGCTCCAATGGGAAATTGTGTCTTATTTGCAGAGCTGCCACCCTGTTCATGGGAAAAAGCCATTTGAATTTTGAACTGTGTTTTAAGAACCATACATATTCCTCAAGTCAAGGACAGGATCTCAATGAACAACTAAGTGAGCATTGAAGAAAACCTTGTAAGTCCTTGAGCAGAGCAGGAGGAACACCGTGACACCAAGCCGAAAGCATTGAGGAACTCGTGGATGTGCACGAGCAAACTCACAGTGTAGATTCCCAGTGTTTTCAACAAATGAGGAATTAAATGTTTCTAGTTAATCCAGAATAACCTGAATTTATGTTGCCTGGTGTTTTTTTCTACTGTGGCCTCAAACTTTGGGCTTACTGCTTAGAACAGAATAATTACTTAGGAACTGTTTAATCTTATTTTTTAGTTAGTAAAAAAATCCATTGAGTTTTCAGCACTGTTCTGGGTGCTGGCAATAGAGTAGCAACAAAGGCATAAAATTGTGGTCAAGAAGACTATATTCTAATGAAGGGGCAAATTACATGTCATTAAATCAATAAACAGAATTACCTTCTCTTAGTTGTGTTATGAAAGAATAAAAATGAGAGCTGAGAAGGGAGCATGATATGTGGAAACTTCTCTGGATAATTGTTGAGTAAATAAATCCTTATTGACAGACTCAACAACAGAGAGAAGAATGATGTTCTCCAGCATCACATCTCTGTATAGCTTTCGCCGGGATGCACCTCCCAAAGCCTATTCTTCCTGGGTGAAGCCCAGAACCACATCCATGAAGGTCGCTGATTCCTAAAACATTGTGGACATTCTGGTTCAGACAGGGACATCTCTACCAGAGTCCAGGAGCAGAAAGTTGACATGATAGAGTTGGGGAAATGAGGCTGTAGGTATAGAAAGCTCAAGTCCTCTTTGGGGTTCTAGCCAAATGCTTCCCTGTGCTGATCTGGCATGTATTATTCTTGCATAACCACAAACGTATATACAGTCTGTACACAGCCTTAATACATACTAGCTTCATTATAAAGGAATATCACATGATGTGCAATGTGAAATAAACTGGACATTTCCCCAAAATATGGTAAATCTCATTTACAGACTGGCATGTTTAATACAGTTTATTGGTTGTCAACTTAAGAATACGTAACTAGACTCTCCTCAAAAATTTAAAGTAAATCACAGACTCATCACACAGCAGGCAATATCAATTGTCTGTGACATATAACTGTGATTATGTGTAAACATTTCCCCTATAGGAACCTTACCTTTCTCCTTTGTGAAATGGTTTAACAACCTCTTACAAATGTTGACCGATCCAATGAGCTAATTTGCAAAGCACTTCTTTTGCATCAAACACTCAATACACATAAGTAATAAGTATGTTATTTGAATGAAGCCATGCTGACCATTCTGCAGAATGGAACAGACTTAGAGAACATGGATAGGCAGGTGCAGCCTCTGTCTCTTATCTGTACACATTCCCTGTGTTCACTACAAGGTAGAAGGACAGATGGTCCAGAAACATAACCCAAGGTTCCCTGATACTTCTATACAGAAGGATGGCCCTAGCCTGCCCCACCTACAGTGAGCTTTCCATTGTCAATTTTCTCTGGGACCTCCAAGCATCTGTTATCATTTAGTTTAGTCCTATGCATCTGATAACAGGTAACAGAAGCCTCTCAATTGTATATGGTCACTCCAGGAGACCCCAAATGGCCACAAAACCCTCCACCCCATCCCCCACCCTGCCCCTCATCCCCTGCCTGCTGAGCTGTGCTCACCCCACCCCAGCTCTGACCCCCCCAAAGTGAGTCCACCCCACCTGAAGAGTCCACAGCTGCCCCATAGAGACAGCAGCCGAGCCTGAGACCAAGTCTGAGAAGTCTGAGCGTGACAGTGGTGCCTGCCATAAGACTTGGACGCCTGTGTCATCAGGAACGCCCCCTTCACGCCTCACCCAGGCTGAAAGCCCCACCCCAAAGATTCAGGGCAAGAGAAAATTGCAGCGGCAGGCCCGCTGCTCCATGGCCTGAGGGCTGAAAGGAGTCGCAGTCACTGCTGCTTATAGCGCTTAGGAAAGCACCGGTGTATCAACCCTTTCCTCCATCATGCCCGTCGCCACGCACATCACGCTGTGCGTTGCTCCACGCCCCTCCCCTAACGTCCCTCCCCACGCCCACCACGCTCTGCGCTCCTTCACGGCCCTCCCCTTCCTCCTTCACTACCCTCCCCTTCCTCCTTCACTACCCTCCCCTTCCTCCCGGTGTCCTCCACGCTCTGACCCTGCAGCCATGCTGCCGGGCTACAGCGGGTTTAATTAATGGCGCCTGAGGCCAGCTCCTGAGGGCTCCTGAGGCAGCTTGAAACCAAGCAAAATCTCCCTGGCTGATAAAAGTTCAGTGGCTAAATGAAAATACTGGGACCGGGGTAGGTGGAACTTGCATTTTCAAAGCCACCTTTCCCACCATCCCCTCCATCTGGTCGGGCTGCTGGAACCCTCACAGTGGAGAACTCCCAGCTGAGGGGTCTACACTTTGGTCATGCCTCATAGAAGAACAACCCCAGCCATAGTATTAAAAGGAGGAAACATCACAGCGGACAGCTCTAATTCCTGCACTGTAGACAGGAAACGCAGAAGCCCAGTAAGTGACCCCCTAAGCCCCTTCTCTGAGGACCCACTCAGTGGGTCCACAGGACCTCCTTACCCACCATGGGCCTCTTGGCCTAGTTAACACAGGCAACAGGACCAGAAGTTCCCAGTGTTTTTTCCCAAAATGTTAGTGTGGTTTTATCTAGGTCACTGTATTTTGGGGTCTCTTTGTTAGAACAGCTTAACCTACACCTTAGCTAATATACCCTTCCCCAGGTCATCTGACTGATAAATCAGATGGAACTCTTCATTGTTACACAACATTGACCGTGTTCCAGATGCTTGTCACTTTCAATTTCACTGTTAGGTAGTACTTATTAGAAGTTTTTGGGTGAAAAGTAAAATTCACAGAGCCCAGCGTATGAAGAGTGTGCTGTTAAATGATTCCTCCAGAATCTCCAGATGTTCTTTTTGGATTAAGACAGGCCATCAGAGAATTGCACACCTGGGCTGTCTTGATGTGGTTCCTTGGAGAATTGCTCTGTGGATCTCAGCCTTGGCCCCGCGCCATCGGCCCACACTGACGAGTTCCGCAAACAACCCCGTGAGCCCCACTGCTTCCTTGCCTGGAGGATGTGACTGAGGATGTGGTTTGCTGCCCTTTGTGTGGACCCAAGAAAGAAGTTTCTTTCAGACCTTGTACCAGGAATAATTGTGCTTCTCCTGAGCAACTGGCTTGTTTTGTTTTTGTGAACACTCTAAATTGTGTAACTGTCTGTGTCTTTCAAAGCCATCTAAAATCCTTTGGGAACAAGACAGGATATAAAATAAAGCTATTCAGAGTTTAGACCAAGCTCCCTATTTAACACATTATATTCCTTTTGGAAAAGTCACTTCATTTGGCTGACTTTCTTTGCTTGTAAGTTAGAGATAATGAGTTCTTCCTGTGAACAGAGTGTAAATTAATATTTTTAAAGCACTCAGAGTTCCCTCAATGCAAGTCATTATGGAAACTAACACTAATATTTAATTTCTTTAAATCTCTGCTATTTTGTAATTCCCTCTCTTTTTATGTCATTCCTGAACTTTGCTTGCTCATTCATTTACTTGGCACATTTGAGGATGTAACAGTGCACCAAACACCCTGGAAGGATGCACATTAAAAAGTCTGCATTGTGCTTTCCAGTAGCATGAAGAGTTGAGGGTGTGTTTTCCACTAAATTAGAGATTTAAATAACAAGAAAACAATAAATGAATAAGTAAATAAATATCTTAATTATAAAATTCTGTGGTTGCAGTGAAGAAAAGAAATAGGGAACAGTGGGAAAGGATGACAGTTCTAGAGGTGGAGATGAAAGGTGCCTGTAAGAAGGCAACTTTCAAGCAAAGCCCTGGAGAATAAAAAGGAACAACTGTGCTAAGAGCTGAGGAAATAAGTCTTAAGGCATGAGAGGGTTTGGCAGGGTGATGGATCTGAAAACAGACAGTGGCATGACAGTAAGCAAGGACAAAGGAGGAATTTGGAGAGAAGGTCAGGGACCAGGCCATTTAGGGCCTTAAAGGTCAGAGCATGGGGCCTGTATCTTCTCTTACCTTCCATAGGATGCCTCTTGAAGCACTTTAAGGGCCAGAGTGACGTGGTATGAGTGAGGTTTTAAGGAGATAATTTTGTTTGTATCTCTAGTGTGAGATAATCTCATGTAATAAGGGAAATGTTGAGGCGAGGTAAGCACTGAGGGTAGGCTAGGGGAACACAGAGGAGGCGTCCTCTGGGAGTTCTGAATTTGGTTGTTGAGCAAGACTTCCTGAAGTATATGGTGGCTGAGCTGAGATGTGGAGAAATGAGTAAGAGTTCGCCAAGGGAAGGGAAGTAAGGGTGAACTAGACAGTGAGCTACATGACTGAATGTACAGTGATATGCGACAGCACGGTAAGGATGCTGCTGTATTGAAGCATCAAGTAAAACAGAGTATGAGGGGAGATGAAGCTGGAGAGGAGGCTAAAGATTGGACCATGGAGAATCTTGAGTGTCTAATACTTTCTTCCCCATTCCATGGCTGGCAGGTGGGAGGGAGCTGGGTCCCATCTCCTAACATTTTTATGAGAATTATTTGCGAAAATAATTGCTGCAACCTCTTAAATAAAAGCTTACTTCCCCCATACTTTCTTTGAAATAAGACCCCTTGGAGTACAGGTGGCCATGAGCAACTCTTCTGCAACCTGAGATGGAGCAGTTGGGAGAAGGTTACTCATCTTCACCTTTGCCTGTACCTTGTCACCTCCTATCACCACCTCCTCCTTTCCCTGGCTCTTGTCATCTCCAGACCTCTGCAGGGGGAGTTGCTGGTGGGTGCCCATCCCACTTCCTAATGAATGTAGGTGTGCTTAGTAAAATGCTGACAGATATGACGTGTTATGATAAGTGCTAATGGCACTAGATTGAGAGTCAGGGGCTGGTCCCAGGCCTTCTGCTTAGTAGGTGAGTGACCTGAGCAGGTCACTTGATTCCTGGGAGCTATTTCCTCACATATATATAAAGGGGGATGTATCTACCTCCCTGAGTTGTTGTGATGATTAAATGAAAAATTGAATATATGCAAAGTGCTTACACAGTGCCTGCTTAGTAAATTATAGATGTTATTGTTGTCCATAGTAGGGAAATAATAATCAAAAGAGGAAGCAGACTCAAAGTTCTTTTCTGAACACTGATCATGGAAGCCTAGGAAATGGAGAAGCTACTGAAAAAAAAAAACAAGGTAATTGACCTTGGCTAAATCACTTAACTCGTTTCCTCATCCAAACTGTGGGGGTTACAATTTCCCTTTTGTGTAATGTACTGGATATTTATAAGGAATAGATGTTATTATAGATGCAAAAATTTTTTGGAAACTGAGTATTTTTTTGTTTTGCTTACAACATTAATCTGGATCCTCCAAGAGATGACAAGCATTTTGGCGGGGAAATAGTTCAGAGAGAAATTGTGGTGGAAGTTAGAGAAGCTGGCAGGGCTGTCGGACTGTGATGGAGGTCTGACTTGAGGAAAGGAAAGTTTGGCAAGGGGAGGCAACCTTGAACCAAAGTCAACCAATGGAGGAATCCTGCAGCTCACATCTTTCAGGGAGAGGGCAGTCAAGCTATCCCTGCTGAGCTCAGTAATGGGCTGGGAAGAGCTTGTGGGAGGCATGGCCTCAGCACAAAGAAGTGATGGATTTCAGAGCAGCAGCTGGGGCCATTGGTCAGTTCTGCTCCCTGTAGCTGGTATGATCTTGTGACCACCACATTTACTATGATGAAAAATCTATTTTCTTACCAGGAGAATATATCATTTTGCAACTAAGACTCTTTATTCTGATCCCCCTTCGTATGTAAGAGAACTCATCCCGGCAAGTCCACTGCAGCCATTCTTCCAGTGAAGGTCAACAAATAGTGTGCAGTGCTCTGATAATGAGCTAAAGGAACTTGTGGGCATGGGTACTGCTTTAACCTTAAGTGCGTTCTTGAAAGAGCTAATGGGGAAGGTGTTAGTGTTCTCTCTTAGAGCTGGTACTTTTTCTTTCTTGATACAAAATAGCATTTATTAATAATTTCCTTTGTATCCACTGACTTTTTTAATCCAATCAGCCACCCTATGCCTTTCGATTGGAGCATTTAGTCCATTGACATTTAAAGTAGCTATTGATAAGAATGCACTTATTGCCATTTCGTTGCTTTTTTTCTGGGTGTTTTAGTAATTCTTCTCAGTTCCTTTCTTCTCTTGCTCTCTTCCCTTATAGTTTGATGGCTTTCTTTAGTATTATGTTTGGGTTCCTTTCTATTAATTATTCGTGTATTATAGGTTTCTGGTTTGTCATTAGCACGAGGTTCATATATTATAATCTACAGGTATCGTGGTCAATATTGAGTTGCTGGTCTCTTTAGTTTGACCTCTTACTGAAAGCTCTACTCTTTTGTGTATGTGTATGAGGAAGATTAGCCCTGAGCTAACATCTGCTGTCAATCCTCCTCTCTTTTTCTGAGGAAGTCTGGCCCTGAGCTAACATCCATGCCCATCTTCCTCTACTTTGTATGTGGGATGCCTGCCACAACATGGTTTGACAAGCGGTGCATGGGTCCACACTTGGGATCTGAACTGGCAAACCCCAGGCCACTGAAGCAGAACATGTGAACTTAACCACTGCACCACTGGGCTGGCCCTAAAAGCTCTACTCTTTTACTCCCCTCATCCCACATTTTCTGTTTTTGATATCATATCTGACCTCTTTTTTTCTGCATGTGTATCCATTACCCTCTTATCATGGAAATAGATAATATTAATACTTTTGTCTTTTGACCTTCATATTAGCTGCTACATTTATTGTATATTTGCCTTTACCAGTGATTTTATTTTTTTAAAAAAAGTAATTTTCTTATTCCTATTTGTGGTCTTATCTTTTCCACTCAAGCAAGTCCCTTTAGCATTTCTTGTAAAGCTAGTTTCTTGGTGATAAACTCCTTTAGTTTTTGCTTGTCTGGGAAACTATCTTTCCTTCCATTCTGAGTGATAAGCTTGCTAGGTAGAGTATTATGGCTGTAGGATTTTCCTTTCAGCACTTTAAATATATCGTGCCACTCCCTTCTAGCCTGTAAAGTTTCTGATGATAAGTCAGCAGATAGCATTATGGGGTTTCCTCTGTATGTAACTTGTTGCCCTTTTCTTGTGGCTTTTAGGATTCTCTCTCATCTTTAATTCTTGACCTTTCAATTATAATGTGTCTTGGTGTGGGCCTCCTTGGGTTTCTCTTATTTGGTGCTCTCTGTGATTCCTGTACTTGGATGTCTGTTTCCTTCCTTAGGTTAGGAAAGTTTTCAGCTATGATTTCTTCAAATAGATTCTCTGCACCTTTGTCTCTCTCTTCTCCTCCTGGGACACCTATAACACAGATATTAGTATGCTAGATGTTGTCCCAGAGGTCCCTTAGACTGCCCTCACTCTTTTAAAATTTTTTTCTTTTATCTGTTCAGCTTGTGTGATTTCCTCTAGTCTTTCATCCAGCTTGCTGATCCATTCTTCTGTATATACTCTACTATTGAGTCCCTCTAGTGAAGGTTTCATTTCTAGTATTGTATTCTTCATTTCTGATTGATTCTTTTTTAAATTAAATTATTATTTTTTTAAAGATTTTTTTTCCTTTTTCTCCCCAAAGTCCCCTGGTACATATTTGTATATCCTTCATTGTGGGTCCTTCTAGTTGTGGCATGGGGGACGCTGCCTCAGTGTGGTTTGATGAGCAGTGCCATGTCCACGCCCAGGATTTGAACCAACGAAACACTGGGCAGCCTGCAGCGGAGCATGCAAACTTAACCACTCGGCCACGGGGCCAGCCCCTGATTGGTTCTTTTTTATATTTTCCAATTCTTTGTTGATGTTCTCACTGAGTTCTTCTCCCAAGATCTACAAGCATCCTTATGACTCTTTGTTTGAACTCTTTGTCACGTAGGTAGTTTATTTCCGTTTCATTTAGTACTTTTTCTGGGGTTTTATCCTGTTTCCTTACTTGGAATGTATTCCTTTATCTCCTCATTTTGCCTCTTTCTCTGTGCTTATATCTATGTATCATGTATGCCAGCTACATCTCCTGATCTTGGAGAGGTGGGCTTATATAAGAGATGCCTTATGAGGTCCAGCAGTTTGCTTCCCTCTCATCACCAGTTCCAAATGTTCCAGGAGTATCCCCTGTGTGCGCTATA
Source organism: Equus caballus (assembly GCF_041296265.1). Classification (NCBI taxonomy): domain Eukaryota; kingdom Metazoa; phylum Chordata; class Mammalia; order Perissodactyla; family Equidae; genus Equus; species Equus caballus. Next base: position 13,862,642 of record NC_091696.1, read on the forward strand.
TGTGCCCTTCTGTTCGTGTTGCTCTTGCTGCAGGTGCCTTGGGAGGCTAGGCTTAAGGTTACTCCCAGCTGGCCATGAAGCATCTCTGCTAGAAGGTGGTCTTTTTTCTCTCCAGAAAGGAGTTTCTGCTTCTTCCACCTCAGTCAGCCCTGTTCCTTTTTGTGGGGGTTCTTTTAATCCAGTTTTCAGTTCTCTCTTAGGGTTAATTTTTCCAAGGGTAGTTGTAGATTTGTTGTGTCCACAGGAGGAGGTGAGTTCAGAGTCTGCCTACACCACCATCTTGACCTAAAGTGGTAACTTTGAGTAAAGTTGGGCTGGGAAGTCCTTTCAGGCTGCATCTCAGAGTGCTGTAGTCCTGTATCTGGGATGATTCCTTGCCAACATCCATGTACAAACATGCCCTAATGTGTGTTAAACAGGCAGACCTCCTTTGACCCCAGATTCTTCTCCATTTCCCATTCTGTTTCTCTGCTCCATTCAAGCTACCTCTCCTCACGTTCTCTCCTGAACCAATTCAGGAGTTTTCTCCACACCACTTCACCGAAATGGCTTTTTCCAGGTCACCAATGATTTCCATTTTGCTAAATTCAAGGTTAAGTTTTTGCTCTCATCTTACTCAAACTTTCAGCTGCATTTGACACAGATTATACAATTGAACACTCCCTCCTTCTTGAAACACTTTCCTCTGGATTTCCAGACACCCCTTCTCTCCTGGATTCCCTCCCCCTATCTCTCCTTCCTCCTGCTCCTGCTCCTCCACCACATCTCTAGTAATAGTCCCTTCTCGTTCCTGTGTGCTCTCTCTTCTCAGAGGAGTAAATATTTTTCCTATTATCTTAGTGGCTACCCTAGTTTATCAAGGTCTAACATTAATTAGTATGTATACCTTCTTCCCAGAGAGTGCAAGAATCCCATTTACCTCTTTCTGACTTCTAGATTATTGTTGTGTGCTTAAATTATCATATATCTATTAAAACTATAAATGTAATATATGAAAATATATATTTGAAGCCTATCACATATTATCTTTGTTTTATAGATTATTTATTTGGAGCTACCCACATATTTATTAATTTTGCTGTTCTTACATTGTTCCTACTTCTCCACCCTGAGATTTCCTCCCTTTCTCTCAAAAAATATCCTTCACTATTATCCTTCAGTTTGATATTTTAGGGGAGCAAGAAATTTTCCTCTTTCCTCTTGGTTCTTCTGGCTGGTCTAAGAATTAAATTGACATGAGAAAGAATAACAGGAGAAAATCAAAGAAAGTTAAGAACATGTATACGTGAGAGAAGCCCAGGAAAACGGAGTAATTCCCCAAAATGGCTGGAGCCACCACCTGAAATACCTTAAATACTTCAGCTGAAGACAAGAGGGTTTTGAGGGTAGTGGCTTGAGACTTCAAAGGGGAGGGAGGCAATTCACTAAGAGAAGGAAAAGTAAGTGTTTGGTCAACAAATGTTTGTCATGTTTGGCAGAGAGTGTGGGACATGAGGAGGGTTTTGATCAAATGGGTCTTGCTAGGCTCCTCCCTGTCTGCCACACCTAATACATATTACACTATAGTTATCTGTAGTGAGAGCTCCTTCCTGGAACAGGCCTTCTATCTTAAATTCCTTTAGGAAGTTAGGAGGAGAGTCAAAGGATCTTCTTGGTCTTTTGTTCTTAAAAATAATCAAGCCAAGGGGCTGGCCCCGTGGCCAAGTCGTTAAGTTCATGAGCTCCGCTGCAAGTGGCTCAGTGTTTCATTGGTTTGAATCCTGGGTGCGGACATGGTACTGCTCATCAAACCACATTGAGGCTGCATCCCACATGCCCCAACTAGAAGGACCCACAATGAAGAATATACAACTATGTACCAGGGGGCTTTGGGGAGAAAAAGGAAAAAAATTAAAAAATCTTTAAAAAAATAATCAAGCCAAAAATACACATTTTGGGGTAGCAAATTCTGCTCCCCGACAACACGTTAATGATAAATTTCAGTTTTTGTTTTTCTAGAAATGTTTTCATTTTCTATTATTTTCCAAAAGATATTTTTGTTTTCTTTACAGTTCTTGAGTTTGTCATTGTATTGTTTCAGCACATTAAAGCTATTTTTTCCCACTGTGATCCAGCTTCCATTTTTGCTGTTGAAAAATGAGATATCAGTTGAATTTGTTCTTTCTCTCTTTCCTTATTTCCTCCTCTCCTTCCTGTTTTTGCCCCCTCCTGACTGCTTTCAGGTTTTCTCTTTGTCTTTTCATTCCTCTCTTTTTTGTGACTTTATTATACTCACTGTAGTTGTGGAATTTGTTTTTTGTTGTGCTTGTGATCCACTGAGCTTATTGTCTCTATGGAGTAGTCATTCATTAGTTTAAAAATGCTTAGTCATTTTCAGTTCAATATTGCTGCTGCCCATGTGTCCCTTTAACCTGTGGTAATAGCTGGATGCATTTTAGAATTATTTCTATTTCATTCTCATGGTCTCTCTCTCTCTTCTTCAAAATTTTGCCTTTTGGACTTTATTCTGGATTTCTTTGCAACCATTTATCCTGCTTATTAATTTTTTCTTAGCTCTTTCTAAGATGTGTACTTTCAAACACATCAATTGAGTTCTTAATATTATTTTATTTGTCAGTTTTAGAATTTTTATTTTCCTTTCTCCAAATTTACTTTGTCTTTTTTAAAGTTTATGTTCCACTTCTCCACCAGAATTTTTTTTTAAGATTTTATTTTTTTCCTTTTTCTCCTCAAAGCCCCCCGGTACATAGTTGTATATTATTTGTTGTGAGGCCTTCTGGTTGTGGCATGTGGGATGCTGCCTCAGCATGGTTTGATGACCAGTGCCATGTCCGGGCCCAGGATTCAAACCAATGAAACACTGGGCCACCTGCAGCAGAGCACATGAACTTAACCACTCCGCCATGGGGCCAGCCCCTCCAACAGAATATTTAAACTTGTCTTTTATCCTCCTGAATCTTGTAACACAATTATATAAAGATAGTGTCAGGAGATCAGCTGGGCTGAGAGAGAGACAGCTGAACTGCCAGGTGTCAGAGTGACTGATTAAAAAAACAAACCCAAAATGAAGGAGTTAAGCCTTTAATCACTTACTGTGATGGTATAAGCAAGAAACTAGAACTGGAATTTTAGTCGCCTCCTATTTAATTTTCTCCCATGGAATAGCTCACTGGTTGAGGGTCATGTGGATCAGCACAGATATGTGGGTCATCTCACTGTTTGGAGAGCCCCAGACAAAAGGCTTCATTTTTTTCTCTGGATGCTTGGGACTAGGAGGGATGAGATAGGAGTGGAGAAGTGTGGGGTACTGAGTCAGAGGGGGAAAAAGTGTCTTCAGGTTTTTCCTCTTCCCTTCATAGGAAATGTCTAGCAGAGGTGCCTGAGGAACTCTGTTGGTGGCCTCAGAGAAAGAGACCTGGGAATGGAGGTGCCAGGGCTAGGAATGCAAATATGGGAAGTGCTGCGTGTTCATGAAGCACTGTGTTGAGTGCTCCCCTAACACTTTGCTGAGTGCTCCACAGGCAGGTAGTCTGCTGAATGCTGACCAGGTACTGTGCTGAAGCTCACCTGAAAGGCAATATCCTGAGTCCTCACCAGATAGGAACTGTGCTGACTGCTCACCAGCCTCTTTGCTGAATGCTCACAACGTAGGTACTATGCTGAGTACTCACCTGGCTGTCACTGTGCTGAATGCTCACCAGGCAGACACTGTGCTTATCACTCACCTGGCGTGAGATTTGTGAATGTTCACCGGGCACTGTGCTGAGAGCTCACCATGCAGGCATTGTGCTGAGTGCTCACCAGGAAGGCACTAGGCTGAGTGAGCACCATGCACAGTGCTGAGTTCTCACAGGTGTCAACGAAAATAATCCATAACCAATCTATAAGTGAAAATTTGGGTGAGCTTATTCTGAGCTAAAATGTGAGGACCATGGCCTGGGGCCTTTCTTCCCAAAGGAAGAAAGGGCACCAAAGAAGTGGGGTGCACAGAGTGGTTATATACCCCCAAACAGGATGTTTCACACAGGATTGAAATGTCCTTCTACAACAGTCGTGAGACTGCTCTGTTGGCACGGTGATTGATGGAAACAGCAGGTAGGTCTGCTGTCTCAGTGAACATAGCAGGGTGGCAGGTCTGCTGTCTCGAGCTGGGTGGTCACAGGTGAGCTGGGTGGTCAAAGGTGAGCACAGCAATCAGTTCCTAGCCTAAGGAAAGATGCTTATCCCTAAGGAAATGCCAATGTGGGGGGAAGTTGCACCTTTATCTTAATTAAGGCCATTTGTTCTTGCCATAGTAAATGTTTTAAAGCAGATATACAATGAGTGCTCAATGGCTGCACTCAGGCCCTTTTGTAAAAAACAAAGTCAGACCAAATTAGGTTTACACGAAGTGGCTTCCTCGTATTCTCCAATATATCCTATTGCTTGCCATTTCTATTTGTCACAGGAAGGCACAGTGCTGAGTGCTCAACATGCAGGCGTTATGCTGAGTGCTCACCAACCACTGTGCTGAATGCTCAAATGGACAGCACTGTGCTGAGTGCTAAACAGGCAGACATTGTGTTGTGCTCCCAAGGCATTGTGCTGAGGCATTGAGCCTTCTGGGCTCTTGACTGCTCATCCTCCTTGCTCATGTCATCTCCATAACTGTACACAAATATCCATCACAACCCTGCCCACAGATCCTTGGGGATGAAGCCACGGCTCCAGCTTTGAGGAGGCAGAACTGAATTCAGACCTCTTTTTTTCTACCAGTCCAGTGTCCTGGAAAAGCCGTTGTGCCTCTCAGGGCTTCCCCACTCTCCCAACCTGCACAATGGTGATGATGCTCAAAACTACTACCTAGGCACATGGTCAGGTGTATATGAGATGACATCTACAACACCTGTGGGCTAGCGTCACGTGTGTCTGATGCACAAACTTACAGATGAAATAATTACAGGAAAGCGTGGGATATACCATGGACTATCTCTCAAAGCTGGCCTGGGTTTCAGCTGTGTGATCTTGGGAAATTCACTGCCCCGCCAGGCCTCATATTCAGGCCTGCATCTTTAAAGGGTTGAAATTAAATGAAATTCAGATATTCATCTAATGTCATCCACTGGCATTAAACCTTCCAGGGTCTCCTGTTTTATGGACCCAAGCGCCTCATGTTGGCCTATGGGTTCTTCACAATGGCTCCCAATGCTCCCTGCCTCCTGGTGTGCATACCCTCACGTAACCACGATGTGGTTAGTTACTCGCTTCTGAACAACTTAATACAGCCAAGGTGATGGGATCATGTCTAAGTTTTTTGCTTTTTTAAGACTGGCACCTGAGCTAACATCTGTTGCCAATCTTTCTTTTTGCTTATTCTTCAAAAGTCCCCTGGTACATAGTAAATGTTTTTGGGTGTGTATGTGCAATAGTTTCTATGCAGGTATTACATTTTTCAAACAGATAAGATAGGCTATTGAATACACCAAGAAAATGGATAAGTTGATCAAATTTTTTCAATGTGTGAAGTCTTTAGAGAGCAAATATCGTTATTAGGAGCATAGAAAATGGAGCAAACCTCTCATGCTCAAATTCTAGCACAGTCACTTACTAGATATGTGTATTGGGCAAATTACTATGTCATTGGTGCCTCAGTTTCTTCATCTGTCAGTTGGCAATAACGATAAACGTACCCACTTTGTAAAGTCATGGAGAGTATTAAAGGAGTTAATGTCTGTAAAATGCTTGGAACACCTAGCATATCATAAGCACTGTATCTATGCATTATAAGTAAAATTTAAAAAATCTTCTGACCCTGTTCATAAGCTCCAGAGGGTGAGGCTAGTGCCTGGATGTATGTAGAAAGCACTCCATGACATACAATGAATAAAAGAATGAACAACACTGTTGAATGCTTTACCACGGTCACATATGTCATCCTACAGGCATTCCCAAGCAGAATCACACCCAAACCTATGTGTTCTGTCCTTAAGCGTCTTCTTTGATTCTATCCGGGAATCACTAGGCTTCACCCTAGTGAAGATACCCTCTAAAGGTTCTCTTCTCTCTGTCACAAACCCCAGTCCTTGTCCTAATTGCTGCAGCTCACAGGGTCTGCACTCTGATCATTTTCTTCACACTAAGGAGAAGTGTCATCCCCAGATCTTGGCATGCACAGAACATGAGCCTTGTAGAAACGTTTCCTGGCCTGTGGCAGGTAGAAGCATGCAGTGACAGGGTAGGATTTGTGTAAAACTCTCCAGGTGTTGTCAGAGGGGTGGAGTCAGAGGAGTTGTCAGCAAGGATCGGTCCTGCTGGTGGGCCTTGATAGTTAAACTGTGTGTGTGGGGGGGATGGCTGTTTCATAGGTCCTAGCATAATACCTGCAATATGATGGTTCATGAAGTCAGAATCATCCTAATGAGGTCCAAATTAATCCAATGTCATCTATTCCCTGACCAATTCGCTAATCCAGTAGTGATTTATAGTAGTGATGTTTGTATTCTATCATCTCCTTTTCATTGATTGGCTAGTGTAATTCAATTATTCTTTACATATCTTGCATACATTTACATAGTAAAGAAAAAGTGAGTTTTAAAAGAACTCTCCTTCAAAGAGTCTCCTTAGCATATTGAATTAACAACAGAAGCCATTGATGGAAAATTCACAAAAAAAATTTTGACCCTTAGTCTCTGGTTTTAGATCCTCCTAATTGGTAAATTATCTTGATTTCTGATTACTTTCTTGAGAGTAGTCCATTTAGGACTATGTAGGAGTGCAACTTCATGCCACTTGAGAAGTAGTGGTGGGACCCTAGGATGACATTTGTTTCATTTTGTGTGTGTGTGTGTGAATGAGAGTGTTTACTGCCTCTTGAGTGTGGGCCAGAGTACACTCCTTTTCTTGGGAAAAATGTTCCCTAACCACTTTTTTTGAGGAAGATTAGCCCTGAGCTAACTACTGCCAATCCTCCTCTTTTCACTGAGGAAGAGTGGCCCTGAGCTAACATCCATGCCCATCTTCCTCTACTTTATAGGTGGGATGACTACCACAGCATGGCTTTTGCAGATCGATGCCATGTCCACACCCGGGTTCTGAACCGGTGAACCCCAGGCTGCCAAGAAGCGGAACTTGCAAACTTAACCTCTGCACCACCGAGCGGGCCCCCCTAACCACTTTCTCTGTGCTTTATTTTCATTCCTGCCTTGACCTGTGCTGTCCAATAGTAGCATTAACACTCTATAACATGAAATCAAAACTTTCTAGTGGCCACATTTAAGAAAATAAAAACAAACAGCTGGACCTAATTTTAATAGTATATTTTAACCCATTATAACCATGATATTATCATTCGTGCATGCAATCTATATAAAAATTAATAATGAGAGAGTTTACATTCTGGGGGGTTTTTATTGGTTCCACAAATCCAGTTTCTACATTTCAGCTGTAGCATAATCTCCATTCGTAACTTGAATTTTTTCGTATATACATTGTATTATAACCTTGGCAGTTGTAACATAAGATTCACATCTCTAAGTTGTTGCAAACAGGCTTAAAAGATTTCCATTTAAGGATCACATAGGATGAATAATGAAAAGTTTCTCTTGGGTCTAGTAAGAAAGGAGTCAGTGCGGCCTTACCAAGGGAATCACCCATAGAATACTGAGGGCAGATTCAGTGTGGGGGATCTGAGGAGGTGGTGGGACAGAGACACATAATATAGATGATCTTTTCGCAATGGTTCACCACTACAGAAAAGGAGTTATAGACAGCAATTTCTCTGTGAAATGTGAGGAAAGTTAAGTGACTTTGAATATGTTTGAAGGAATAAGTGGGGAATATTAAAAACAGGCTGTAAATTACTGACACATAAAAAGAAAGTAAAATTTCCAGGCTTTATGGATGCTTCCCAGTTGTGGTAGATGATATTGGATGTACAGTGGTACCAACATACCTTATGTGCTTTTCTTAGCAGTTAACATAAGACCAGCAGCAGGTAAGGCATGGCAGATAACCAGGATCTTCTGGATTTGAAGTTTTACAAGACAGATATGAGCAGTAACAAAGTTTGGATCATTCCAAGGGAATTATTGAGATCATAGCCCATGGAATCCTGGGATGATAGGAGAAGAGAATGAAGAGGAGAAGAGAAATAAAGGTGACAATGTGGTGATCTGGCATTATTTCCAATCTTGAGGAACGAGTATCTATTGTATGAGCATTTGAGTAAAAACTGGAAATCAGGAATTGGTTGTGGGTGGATATGTTTTCTGAGTTATTTATTTTTGCACAAGACCATTTGGGTTGATGGAAATATCTGGGATGTGGGAGTGAGTCACTAAGAGTCATGTAGATAATTTCACTATTAATTTAAGCTCTAAAGGAGCTCTGCATACCAAGTGGTCAATGGGAGAAAACATTTGCAAAACATATCCCTAGCAAAGCACATGTATTTATAATATATAAAGAGCTCTTACAACCCAATAGTAAGAAGACAAGCAACACTTCCCTGCTTGCCAGGAGACAGCAGATCTGGCATGTGATGAGCACCATGAATCCTGCCAAGCAAATGAGAACGATGTTCTAGAAGGGGAGATATGGGCAGACAATTGCTCCTGTGAGCCACCTCTTGTAATTCCCCCAGGGCTGCTGCTGTCCCCTCACTGTGTTTGCAACACTCCTTGACATGGGTTGGCCAACTTTCATCATCACCCAAGACCCTGTTTGCATGATTATCTTTTATGGGTCAGAGCATCAAGGTATTCCCTCCCCACCCTGGGCTGGGGCTTCCTTGAGGTTGACCAGAATTCTCAGTCAAGGCACCATTTCTGTTGGGAGAATACCCTGGAAGTGAAGGGAATGGAGAATGCATGTGTGTTTTACTTTTTTAAGTAAAACTTTTCAAACACAGAAAAGTAGAACAATATCAGAAACATCCATCACCTAGATTTAACAATGTATATTTTAGTCAATTTAAACAATATTTCTTCCAATGTGTAAATTATTAACACTTGCCACCCTTGCTTCAATGAAAATGGATATTTTCATTGAAATATTAAAGTCAAGTAGACATCGTGATGTTTCAACCCCATTTTGCACCTCTGAAAAATCAGGGAATTTTGCTACAGATTCAAGGTCATTATCGCACGACAAGAGAGTAACAAATTAAATCAAACTTATACCTCTGGGCACGGAGAACTGAAATTGGGCTGAGTCATCTTATGATGGTCGTGGGCAGAATGGATCATCATAACTGGCAAGCCCATGAGATCTCTCTAAATTTGTAAATTCTCACTCAAACGCTTTCTTCTCTGCCTAGAAAAATATTCATCTGCTTCTCCTTTACTGAGTTGTTTTATATTCATTTTTAAGGATTCTCTTATAACGTAATTTCCTCCGAGTAGCCTTCTCAGATTACCACTCCCAATCATGGATTGGTTCACATCACATAATTTATAATTTTCAATCACCTATCATTGTTGTTACCAACTACAACACAAACTCCGGGAGAGTTTGGACACACAGAACCTATTGTGCATCGGGGGAGGGTTTCAGGTCCCTGTACTTGTGCAACCTCTCTCCAGCCAAATTCTTATAGATGTGTTGTCCAATGTGGAGTTGCAACAAGTGCCTTTTTAAATTAAAATTAATTTTAATTAAGTAAAATTAAAAATCTGGTACTTCAGTACCATTAGAAATCGGTAACCATAAGTCCTAGTCACAATAATGTAACTTCAAGTACTCGATAGACACATGTAGTTATGCACTGGACAGCACAGATATAGAACATTTCTATCATTGAAGAAAGCTCTAGTGCATGGTGCTGATCTACAGCAGGACTTGGCAAACTACAGCCTGTGGGCCAAGTCAGGCTCATTCCTATTTTTATACAGCCTATGGATGTGGAAACAGGTCCACCCTGCCACACTTGTCAATGCTGGTTCACACACAGCTAGAGGCCCTCACTGACCATCTGGCCAAGTGGCTTTCAGTGCAGAGATAAGGAAACAGAGTCCAGAGAGGGGAGGTGACCAGCCTGAGCTCACAGAGCTGTCTAGGAGAAGGCCTCTTATATTCCACTGGGTCTCCTTTTCTCTCCCTCAATGGTGGGTAAAGCCTGGGGGACTATGCTACCTCCCACTAGCCTGAGAAGGTTCCATGCTCTCTCAGCTCCAGTCCTCCCGATTCCCAGGAACAACCCCAGGTGTAGAAGTTGGAAACCTACTCCTGCCCCAGTGACCAGGGAGCCTTCCCATCCACAAAGACGCTGATCTTGTCCAGGGTAAGGCTCTGTAGCTGGGTACCATTCTGCGTCAGTCACAGGAATTCCTCACAGATGGCAACTCTGTCCAGTCTCCACATCAATGGCGAGAAGTTACACAGACGGTCCCCCAGTGTGGTTACTGTGGGGACAGAGCTAGAAGGGCGCAAGGGATGCACAATGGTGTCTGGAATTCTACCCTGATTCTAGGTCCTGTTCAAGAGAACTTTCTGTAAGGATGTGAACATTTGTCTGCCCTACCCAATACAGTCATCATTAGTCCTATGTTGTTCTTGAGCAGTTAAAATGTGCCTACTGGGTGTGAACAAGGAGCTAAATTTCTCATATATTTTAATTTAATGTAATTGATTTATAAATAATTAGTCACAGGAAATGTTGGAGAAAGGATTTCTGAAAATACAAAAAAAATGAGAAGACTGGTCAAAATGGTCAAAATGAATATTTTCAGGAGTCTAGAAATTAACCAAAGGCTTACAGCAATCTGAGGACTGTTTGGTTAAGAAAAACTTGATTCTTGGTGAAGCGAGTAAGCTCTGTGGCATTATAACGTGCACTATTCCCATCCTGCCCTCACAGTATTCTCAATAACTTTGAAAACCATCAGTCTCAGAACCATGGTAGCTCTGAAAACCAAGATCTTAGCAGCCCTAATGGATTTGGAGCTCCCAAAAGACCCATCCCCACTGAATTGTCACTATTTGACCTGTCTGGCAGCTCCTTGACAAAGCCTCACTCTCAGAGCTTCTCTGTAGTTGACTCAGAGCTTGCTTAGTGAGGAAAGCTTTTCCCCAGAGCACTTGAAGAAAAAACATCAGTGGTAAGTGTTTTACATTTCAGAGGCCTGAGTGAGCTATACCAGTTGAGGCAGGCAAGAGGTGAGCAGAAGCATAAAAGAAAACTTGTGGGAATGAAATGTCCATAGGGGGCTTTGGAAAGCTCCAGTGGATTTGTGGTTATCTAGAAGGCTGTAAGTGTGCAGGGCTCTGTGCATAACCAGGAAAGACTTGAGAAGGTCTTAATCTCTCACCTTTAGCTGAAAGTTTGGTTTATCTGAAAAATTGATTAACGTAATATGCTGTATTAACAGACTAAAGGACAAATACCACATAATCTCAATACACACATGGAATATAGGTTTCACAAAATACAAATCCTTCAGGATTAAAAAAGAAATCACTCAACACATTAGGAATAGAAAGAAATTTTCTCAACCTGATAAATATCATCCTTGAAAAACCCACAGCTAACAACATACTCAGTGGTGAAAGACTGAAAATTTCCCCCTAAGACCAGGGACAAGAGAGCAATGTCTGCCCTCATCTAATGTGGCAACCACATTGTACTAGAGGTTCTAATGAGGGCAGTTAGGTAAGAAAAAGAAATAAAAGGCATCCAGGTTGGAAAGGAAGGTGTAAAACTATTTCCTTTTGCAGATGACATATCACATATAGAAAATCCTAAGAGATAAGCAGATGAACACACGGTATGTGAACCCTATCACAACAGGTGTATAAAAACTTAAATTGCCTCATGTGGTTAGTGGATACACTACTGAACAGCACAGTTAGACTGCTGGATCCTAAGTCAACTGGTTCTAGGCCCCCATCTTCCATGAATCTTGACTAAGGCATGATTCCTACACACTATATTCCATGGCTCCCAGCACTAGGTACCTCCATGACTTCTGAGTTTACACAGGCTTCCTTGAGGTTCTGAACCTGTTGGGCTCACTGGTTTAGGAAGAAGCTGGATTTTACGTAACAGTTCTATATTCCAAGGATTCTCTTCCATAATGGCTGGAACTGAGAGACTATGGAATGGGAATACTTTTACAGAAGGAGAACTTTCCAGAGTCATTAGGTCCTGAGTTGAAACTCAACTGAATGCTAAAATTTGACAGTCAGAAAAATAACTCCTGACACTGCTGTTTCAGAAGAGCTGGTTCAGCTGAAAGACACGGCAATATTTCCGAGGTCAGAATCCCAGGCTCCGTGGCCTCTGAGAGTTTTCAGCTACTGAGTGAACTTCCCCATTTATTTTTCTTGTCTCAATGAACACTAGACCAGGTATGTGTACCAAAGGATGTCTTGTCCCAGGCTATGACTTAGCTATGTGACTCTGGGCCAGCTATTGAAACTCTCAGTGCCTATTTCTTAATTTGTAAAACAGGAATAAGAACCTGTCTCCATGAATTGTTAAGAAAAGTCAAATTCTGACCACCCACTGCCCATAGGTCAGTCCTTACATGAGAACAGAGTGGACAAGCATCTCCATTCTCACCGCACCCTCCATACTTCTCTTGTTCTATTGGTGTTTGGTGATGCTTGGCTGGGTTATGTCCTGGGAATAGAGTAGGTTGGTGACAGTGAAATTCAGCTGGAAATGCTGGGGACTGGGATCGCTTCTTGGCTTGTCTGTCAGTAGATGAAATGGTGCCTCCACTCCTAGAATAAACAGAAAGTGTAAAATTCCTGGATCAGGAGAAGATTTTAACAAAGACGTCATTGCAGCCAGGTCCACTTATTTCTGGCAACATGACCTGAGCTGGGTTTATTTTTTTAAAAAAAAGATTTTATTTTTCCTTTTTCTCCCAAAGCCCCCCAGTACATAGTTGTGTATTTTCAGTTGTGGGTTCTTCTAGCTGTGGCAGGTGGGATGCCTCCCCAGCATGGCCCGACGAGCAGTGCCATGCCTGCGCCCAGGTCCCGAACTGGTGAAATCCCTGGCCCCCAAATCAGAGCATGCGAACCCAACCACTCGGCCACGGGGCTGGCCCCTGAGCTGGGTTTTTAAAGGTGGGCTGCAGAAGACCCTTCACCTCCTTGTCCACATTGAATCCATTCATATGTCTACCTGTCCAACTCCCAACCAAGAATTATGAGAGTTCACTAGGATGGGGGAAGAGGAGATTGGGCCTCTTGGGGGGCATAGTCAGCAAGTGAAGGTGCTGGTCACCCCAGTGGGCATCTGTCACATACCTTTTCTGACCTAGGTTCCTAATGGGGCTTTCTGCCTCTGGTCGTCTTCCCCCTCCCAATCCATTCTCCAAACATCACCTAGAAGATGAGCTTTCTAAAGCAGGACTCTGAATGTGTAGTGTCCCCCCATGAACCATTCCAGTGCCCAAAGACCCTGCCCACATCTTTAGCCTCAACTGTCACCTCTCCTGTGTCAAACTGTACGGTTCAGCCTCACCAAACTTCTAACAGCTTCCCCAAATATGCCCTGATCTTTCTCTCTAGGTTATAGACACATGCAGGGCCACTCCCCATCTCTTCCCCCTTTCTAGGTCCTGTTCCCCGTCACATCTGTGTTTCCTCATCACTTCCTCAGAAAACTTTTCAAGACATGGCTGTGTGTCCCTCCTTGAGGTTCCCACGGGCTCTTGAAAGTCTCTGATTATAGCAACCATCAAAATGTACCATCAGTGCCTATTTACTCCCCTTAAGTATTTGTTGAATAAATGAATGAGAATGAAACAATGCATGACTCATAACTAAGGGGCCTAAGAAGTCAACTCAGGATCCTTCACGTTTTGAGTTGGAAAAATTGATGTGTAATAATAACCATTCCCTTGGGTGCAGTTGCTTGACGTCGTCTTCCTGCCTCCTGTTGGATGGCACACTTCCATGGGTATCTAGATAGACCCCCTTTCACCTCCAGAGCCTCCATCCATTACATTGCTACTGAGAAAACCCATCCTTCCTCACAGCCCCATCTCTTTGAGCCATGAAACCAGACCCCATTCTGCACCTGTCACATGCACATCAACCACCAGTTAAGTTGCACCCAGGCAGTGGGATGAGGCATTCAGGATGTTGTCTAAAAGCACTTGCTTCACCATGAGATGGTCCAGATTGGAGGAGAACAGTGCCTGGATGGTGGCCAACATGTAGTCCAAACTAGAGACAGAGACCAAGGGAACTCCTGAGGTCCTGCTTTATACAGCCAGAGACCTAGGGACAAGCAGTGCGGGGTTATCTGGCTATCTCTTCTCCCAGGCTAGGAAGAGACCATGACCAGAAAGAAAAGGCTTCCTGGAGTTGGGAATAGAAGCAATAACAGTGACAATAATGAACACCTACTGAGCACTTCTGAGAAGTGACTTACACATTCCCTCACCATTACTGTGGTGGAAAGTATTATTATAATTATCCCCATGTTAAAGACAAAGGAACTGAAGTTTAGAAAGATTCAAAGATAGCACTGTGTCCCATGATCCCCCTCTTCCCCTGTGTGGATGTCCTAGTTTCTCCACCCATCCCTCAAAGACCTGGATTCAAACCCATGTGCACTTCTTGGCCCGTTTGCTTCACTTCTCTGAGCCTCAGTTGCCCTATCTGAACAAAAGGAATGTTCATTTTATCCACCTCATGGAGGCTTCTACGGGATTTAAATGAGGTGATCATGAATGAAAGTGCTCAGCAGGGAGCTTGGCCATGGTCAATGTCATTATTGGGCTGATATTTGCCAAAAGTGCCAGGAAGAGTTGAAGGAGGTGGATGTTGGGGCTTAATGCTTTTCCCACCCCTGAGACCTATGGAAGGAGACGGCAGGATTAGGGATGTAGGGGAGAATGGGAAGCATGTCAGTGACTTCCAGATCGAGGATGAGCCACAGGAGCTCATCAGAGACACCAGCCACTGGCCCAGCCAAAGTTTCCAATCTCTTCAACTTACATCAAGTCAGGGAGTGTGATGCTTCAAGCTTTGTTTTTTGTTCTTAGGATTCCCTTGGCTGTTTGGAATCTTGTTGTGCCATATAAATTTTAGGATTGTTCTATTTCTGTGACAAGTGTCATTGGAACTATGTTGGAGATGGCATTGAATCTGTAGATTGCTTTAGGGAGTATGGACATTCTAGCTGTGTTAATTATCCCAATCCAAGAGCATGGAATACCATTCCATTTCTTTGTGTCTTCTATTTCTCTGAACAATGTTTTATCATTTTCAGTATAAAAGTCTTTTACCTCTTTGGTTCAGTTTCTTCCCAGGTATTTTATTCTTTCTGCTTCAATTGTAAATGGGATTTATTTCTTAATTTCTCTTTCTGCTACTTCCTTGTTAGTGTATAAAAAAGCAACTGATTTCTGCATGTTAATTTTGTATCCTACAACTTTACCATATTCATTTCTTATTTATTTATTTATTTATTTATTTATTTATTTATTTATTTATTTATTTAATTCATTCATTCATTATTGTGGTAACGTTGGTTTACACCATTATGTAAATTTGAGGTGTAAATCAGTACATTTCGATTTCTGTGTAGAGTATATCATGCTCACCACCCAAAGTCCAATTACAATCCATCACCATACACATGCGCCTCATCACTCCTTTCACCATCCTTCCTCCCTCCTTACCCTCTGGTGACCACCAATCCAATCTCTGTCTCTATGTGTTTGTTTATTTTTTTTTAAAAGATTTTATTTTTCGTTGTTCTCCCCAAAGCCCACTGGTACATAGTTGTATATTCTTCATTGTAGGTCCTTCTAGTTGTGGCATTGGGACGCTGCCTCAGCGTGGTTTGATGAGCAGTGCCATGTCCGCGCCCAGGATTTGAACCAACGAAACACTGGGCTGCCTGCAGCGGAGCGCGCGAACTTAACCACTCGGCCACGGGGCCAGCCCCTTGTTTATTGTTTCTTATTTACGAATGAGATCATGCAATATTTGACTTCCATACTATGACATTCCACTTAGCACAGTGGACCCTCAAGTTCCATCCATGTTGTCACAAATGGCCAGATTTCATCCTTTTTTATCGTGAACAGTATTCCATTGTGTATATATACCACATCTCCTTTTTTTTATTTTAAATATTTTATTTTTCCTTTTTCTCCCCAAAGCCCCCAGGTATATAGTTGTGCATTTTTAGTTATGTGTCCATCTAGTTGTATACCACATCTTCTTTACCAATTGGCCCTTGATGGAAACCCTGTTTGCTTCAAAGTCTTGGCTATTGTGAATGATGCTGCCATGAACATAGGGGCGCATACATATTTCCATGTTCACGTTTTCATCTTCTATGGGTAAATACCCTTCATTGGAATAGCTGGATCGTATGGTAGTTCTACTCATAATTATTTTGAGGAATCTCCAAACTGTTTTCCATCGTGGCTGCACCAGTTTGCACTCCCACCTGCTGTGTATGAGAGTTCTCTTTTCTCCACATCTTCTCCAACACTTATTTCCTGTCTTGCTAATTATAGCCATTCTGACGGGCATGAGGTGATATCTCATCATAGTTTTCATTTGCATTTCTCTGATAATTAGCCACGTTGAACATCTTTACATGTGCCTGTTGGCCATGTGTATATCTTCTTTGGAGAGATGTCTTTTGCCCATTTTTTTATTGGGCTTTTCAATTTTTTCTAGCTGATATGTATGAGTTCTTTATAGATTTTGGATATTAACCTCATCGGATATATGGCTTGCCAACATATTCTAGCGATTGTTAGGTTGTCTTTCTGTTTTGTTGGTGGTTTCCTTTGCTGTGCAGAAGCTTTTTAGTTTGATGTAGTCCCATCTGTTTATTTTTTCTATTGTTTCCTTTGCCCGGTCAGACATAGTACTCGAAAATATACTGCTAAGACCGATGTCAAAGATAGTACTACTTTTATTTTCTTCTAGAATTTTCATGGTTTCAGGTCTTACATTCAAATCTATAGTCCATTTTGAGTTAATTTTTGTGTACGGTGTGAGACAATGGTCTACTTTCATTCTTTTGCAAGTGGCTCTCCAGTTTTCCCAACACCATTTATTGAAGAGGCTTTCCTTTGTCCATTGTATGTTCTTTGCTCCCTTGTCAAAAACTAGCTGTCCATAGATGTGTGGGTTTATTTCTGCCCTCGTGATTCTGCTCCATTGATCTGTGTGTCTGTTTTTGTGCCCGTACAGTGCTGTTTTGATTACTATAGCTCTGTAATATATTTTGTAATCAGGGAGTGTGATATCTCCAACTTTGTTCTTTTTTTCTCAGGATTCCTTTGGCTCTTTGTGGTCTCTTGTTGTGCCATATAAATTTTAGGATTCTTTGTTCTATTTCTGTGACAAATGTTATTGGAACTTTGGTAGGGATCGCATTGAGCCTGTAGATTGCTTTGAGAAGTATGGACATTTTAACTATGTTAATTCTTCCAATCCAAGAGCATGGAATATCATTCCATTTCTTTGCGTCTTCCATTTCTTTCAACAATGTTTTAACTTTTTGAGTGCAAAGTTCTTTCACCTCATTGGAGAAGTTTCTTCCCAGGTGGCTTATTCCTTTTGCTGCAATTGTAAATGGGATTGTATTTGCAATTTCTCTTTCAGCAAATTCCTTTCTCACTGTGACTTATTTCACTTAGCATAATACCCTCAAGTTCCATCCATGTTGTCACAAATGGCCAGATTTCATTCTCTTTCATGGCTGAGTAGTATTCCATTGTGTATATATACCACATCTTCTTTATCCATTCATCTCTTTTTTTGTTTGAGGGAGATAGCCCTGAGCTAACATCTACCACCAATCTTCCTCTTTTTGCTGAGGACGACTGGCCCTAAGCTAACGTCCATGCCCATCTTCTTCTACTTTATATGTGGGATGCCTACCACAGCATGGCTTGCCAAGCAGTGCCATGTCCCCACCTGGGATCCTAACTGGTGAACCGCAGGCCACCAAAGCAGAACGTGTGAACTTTACTGCTGGCCCCCATTCATCTCTTAACGGGCACCTAAATGCTTCCAAGTTTTGGCTACTCTGAATGAAGCTGCCATGAACATAAGGGTGAATATGTCTTTACCTACTCATGTTTTCATGTTCTTTGCAAAAATACCCAGCAGTGGACTAGCTGGATCATACTGAACTACTATACTTAATCATACTTCTTATTTCCTTTTTTGTTAATTATAGCCATTCTGATGGGCGTAAGTTGGTATCTCATGATAGTTTTCATTTGCATTTCCCTGATAATTAGTGATGTTGAGCATCTTTTCTTGTGCTTGCTGGTCATCTGTATATCTTCATTGGAGAAACGTCTTTTGCCCATTTTTGAGTTGGGTTTTTTGTTTATTTGTTGTTGAGATGTATGAGTTCTTTATATATTTTGGATATTAACCGCTCATATCGTATATGTGATGAGCACAAGTTTGAAAATATCTTCTCCCAATTTTCAGGTTGACTTTTCGTTTTGTCGATGGTTTCCTTTGCTATACAGAAGCTTTTCGTTTGATGTACTCTCATTTGTTTATTTTTTCCCTTATCTGGCCAGACATGGTACTTGAAAATACACTGCTAAGATCGATGTTGAAGAGGATAGTGCCTATGTTTTCCTCTAGAAGTGTTATGGTTTCAGGTCTTACATTCAAGTCCTCTAATCCGCTTTGAGTTAATTTTTGTGTATGATGTAAGATAATGGTCTTCCATCCTTTTGCAGGTAGCTGTCCAGTTTTCCCCATACCATTTATTGAAGAGACTTTCCTTTGTCCATTGTACGTTCTTTGCTCCCTAGTCAAAAATTAGCTGTCCATAGATATATGGGTTTATTTACCTTGTTCTCAATTCTGTTCCATTGATCTGTGTGTCTGTTT
Source organism: Equus caballus (assembly GCF_041296265.1). Lineage (NCBI taxonomy): Eukaryota > Metazoa > Chordata > Mammalia > Perissodactyla > Equidae > Equus > Equus caballus. Next base: position 13,881,473 of record NC_091696.1, read on the forward strand.
TTGTGCCACTACAGTGCTGTTTTGATTACTATAGCTTTGTAGTATATTTTGAAATCAGGGAGTGTGGTACCTCCATCTTTGTTATTTTATTCTCAGGATTCCCTTTTTTACCAAACCAATGTGAGTTTGCTCCTGGTGAGTTAAATCAGGCTCTCCATCAGAAGTAGCTATCTCACAAAGTAAGCCATATTTGCAGCAAATAGGAGATTATGAGGAATCATCTCCCAAGTCATGGCCTCCCTGAACAAAGGGAAGAAGGGACGTTTATTTCAGATAAGAAATGAATATTCAAAAGGGTAAGGTCGGTATTTCCTTGCACAGGCTCACTTTGAAAACATGCTTCCACATACACTGTAGGTTATGGTAATAAGGCCTAAGCTCCTCCTGGAGAGATCTCAGCCTTAAAAATAAGGCAAAGATCATAGGCATTGCTCTTGTGATGAGGCTTTGTCTGATCCAGAGAGCTTGGTGATTGCATCTCCTTAACATAAGGAACAGTAACAACTTGGAAAAACAGTTAAAATATCCATACCCACCCTTGAGTTTCTCGGGGTAACTAGTCGGTGACACAAATCCCTCCTCTGGTTTTATCCTGCGCCTTGTTCTTGAGGGGAACAGGTCGAAGGTCCATGTTCTGTGACTGCTGAGCATGGGCATTGTCATAGGGACCAGAAGAGGAGCTGAATTTCCAGCTACTCTCAAATAGGTTTGTGGCTCACCACAGGCATAGCCCCAAGTTGTTCATAACAACCACCTGTAATTTTATACCCTCAATGTGTTTAGTATATGTTTAGGATCTGGGCATACTTGCCCCCAATTCCACCAGCTCTTTATAGTCTAGAAACTGAGTTGTTTATCCTTCTCTGATGGACCTAGTCTTGCTGCCCAGGAACATGCCACCCCCTTAGAAGCATACCATCCCTAATTGGTGTGGGGTTGGTTAGGATCCAGGGAAGAGCCTGGGGTGAGTAGGAAGTCATTACTAATTTGTATAGTGTCACCAAAGCAAGAGTTTCAAAACAGAGTGGTTTTCAGGAAAACTCCGAGTCATCAAGTGTCTGTGATGACCTCTCTTGATCTTCAGGCGTAGGCGTCTTTTTAACTCCTGTGTGGTGTATCCAAGGGGCGACTCCTTAGTTTAGGGAAGAGTGTGTGATTAGTAACACCAAGCGAGGCCCTACCCAAATAGGACATAGTAGATCTTGGGACAAACCACTTTTCCAAGTTTTAAGGAAGACCCAATCTCCTGGCTCATATGGGTGGAGTTTGACCTCCATGGACAGGGGAAGTCAGAAGTTTCCATATTTATTGAGTTCTTCTACCACCTGCTTCAGATTGATTATGTGTTTGATTGCCATGGAAACCTCTTTGTCTGCGTTTGTAGTGAATCTGAGTCCTTAGGGAACAGCCTCCCATGGGTGATTTCCAAGGGGCTAAGCTTCAGTTTGCCTTTTGAAACTACCCTTATCTGAGTGAGGGCTATTGGCAGTAATTTAGCCAATTTTCCTGAATCTCTTGGCACAGTTTTGCTAATGTTTTCTTTAAAGTTTGATTGGCCCACTCAGTTTTTCCGGAAGTTGTGGTCTCTTTGCAGCATGTAGCCCTCCGTTTAATTTTTAAAACTCTGGCTACTTTGGAGGTTATTTTTGATATAAAAGTTGGCCTGTTGTCACTCTGAATTGATCTTGGCAACCCCAAATGGGCAATTATTTCTTTTAACACTTTTGTTACCACATTTTCCCTTTCTGACCTACAAGGAAGAGCTTCAATGCATCCAGTAAATTTATCCACAAACACCCAGAGGAATTTGTACCCTCCAGGGGCCATGGACATAACAGTAAAATCAGCTTGCCAGTCATCCCCCACTAAAGTTCCCCAAATTTGCATTGCTTTGGCCAGGGGAGGTACAGGAGGCCTGGTTTATGCATTATTCTTCTGGCGATAAATGCACTGTCCAGTTATTGTTTTCAATAAGTTCTTTTATACCTGGGGTGCTTATGACCTTTGTCAGCCATAGGTATATAAGGTTTCTTTTCCATGATAGGTAGAATCATGAGCACTCTTAAGGAGACCCCAAGCTGTTTGGGGACACAAATCTTCCCTCATGGGTTTATCATCCAGCCCTTGACTACTGGAGACCACTGATAACCCTGTGTAGTGGTTTCCCTTACTTCATCAGGGGAACTTACACTGGTGTAAATTCATAGAAGGGTAGAATGGGAATTAATGATAATTGGAGAAGCTCTCCTGATATAGCAACCCTTTTTGCAGCTGCATCTGCCAAATCATTCCCCTTTATATGCTCTGATTCCCCACTTTGATGGACTTTACAACAGCCACAGCTAATTCCTTGGGGCCGTGCACCAGAGGATCTCTGGCTCAAGTTTGATTTCTCTTACTGCTGCCGTTACAAAGTCCTCTTTCTTTCCAAATGGCTCCATGAGCATGAATTACAGAGAAAGCTTATTTAGGGTCTGTGTATATTGTTAGTATTTTTTCTAGTCCCAATTACAAAGCTCTGATTGATGCAATTATTTCTGCCTTTTGGGTCAAGGTGACTGGTGTCAGCCCCTTGGCTTCTATAGTTTCATGCAGAGACACTACTGCATAATCTGCTCTTCCTTGTCTGTTACTCACGAAGGTGCTCCCATCTACAAATCGTACCTCCTCTGCCTTAGGCAATAGTTCACCCTAGAGATCTCTGTGGGTAGAGTAAACCTGATCAATCACTTCTGGGCAGGCATGGGTAATAGGCCCCTTGGAATCAGGGAGCAGGGTAGCTTGGTTTAAGGTATGACAAGGTTTTAAAGAAATCTGAGGGGACCCTAACAGCATAGCTTGATATTGTAGTATTCTATTCGTGGATAGCCAGAGATGTCCTTTAGTCTCCAGTAGGCTAGAGACTTGCTGGGGGCTCCACATCAGTCAAAGTTTGGCCCATCATTACTTTTTCTGCATTCTTGATTAATAGGCGGGTGGCAGCTACAGTTCTCAAGCATGGGAGTCATCATTTTGCCACAATAATAGGCTACCATGCTTTTAGGGGGTCTCAGCATTTGGGTTAGCACTCCTGTAGCTACTCCCTGTGTGTCACAGACACATAGGTCAAATGTTTTGCTCAGGTCTGGTAAGGCCAGTGTAGGTGCTTCCATTAGCAAGTTTTAAGCTTATTGAAAGTTTGGTGACATAGCTTATCCCATTCAAAGGGGTCTATTTCTGGCCCCTGTAGCTTATCCTAGAGAGGCTTAGCAATTAATCCAAAGTTAGGGATCTAAATGCAGCAAAAGCCAGCCACCCTCAAGAATCCTCAGAGCTGCCTACAAATTTTTGGTGAAGCAAGTTGACGTATTACCATTTTCCTCTCTAGGGGAAGGCTGTGTTGTCCCCTTGAAATGATGAACCCCAAGTACTTTACAGTCTCTTTAGATATTTGTGCCTTCCCCTTTAGACACTTTATATCCCTTACTGGCTAAGAAGTTTAACATTTTAACTCAGTTTTGACACTACCTGGGGATAGAATCAGATCCCACAGGTTAAGAGTTCAGTCCCACAAGATTACCCTTTGCCTCCCATTTTAGATGCCAATTGCAAGTTCAGGTTGTCACCTGTGCTTCTGACCAACCAGCCACAGAGCAGATGTTCCCACAGCCCCCTCATTGTGTTTGATTATGTTGATAGAGCGGCTCACAGAACTCAGGAAAACATTTTACTTAGCAGCCAGATGGAAGAGATGCATAGAGTAAAATACGTGGGGCAAGGACGTGGAGCTCCCAGACCCTCTCTGGGCATGCCACTCTCCCCAAATCTCCCTGGGTGTTTACCAACCCAGAAGCTCTCTGAAGCCCATCCCTTTGGATTTTAATGGAGACCCCCCCTACATAGGCACAGTTGATTACGTCATTGGCCTTTGACAATCGAACTCAATCTTCAGCCCCTCTCCTCATCCTGGACCTGTGGAGAGGGGGATGGGGCTGAAAATTCCAACCCTGAATCACAAAATAGGTTTCCCTATTTTCCCACACACCAGCCTCCACCCTAAGGGGCTTTCCAAATGTCACCTTATTAACATAAATTCAGGTGTGGTTGAAAGGGTCTTGTTAGGAATAAAAAAAGACACCTCTTTCCCCTTTATTGCTCTGGAGTTATTTCAGGAACTGAGGACTAAAGTAATTATTATAACAAAATATGCCTCTATGGCTCTTATATGGGAAATTACAAGAGTTTTTGGATCTCTGTGCCAGAAACAAAATGAAGATATTTACTATTATAAATCCAGTACTGTACAGCATTGACAGCACTATGGTCTTGAACAAATCTACATTCCCCAGTTCTAAAAACATATTGATTATAAGAAAGATTCATCTTTATGGCTTCTGGCTTCAAGGGGTATTGTTTTACCCGGGGCCAGCAATCTACCTGCTTCAGTTTTACCTTAACCGACATGGCACTGGCTGCTCACTCCACCTGTCCTTGTGCCTATAATTCTGAGATAGCTTAACTTAAAACATTTAGGGGAATCTCTTCCTTCTCAGTGCTGGTGTATCCTGTAATAGGGCCATAAGCTCAACTCCCCAACTTTTTGGATCTTGGATCTCTACTTTATCTCTTTCCCAGCTTATTGAGGCCCCTAACTTAGATAGCCTGTCCCTCCCTAGAGGGGGAACAGGGCATTCTGGTACATACAGAAAGAAACGCTTAAGTATTTTTTATCCTGTTTCATAGGTCAAGGGGCTCCAGAAAAGTTTTGATCTCTCCTTTGCCTGATACTCCTTTGATGCTACATCTTTTTCTTTTTGAAAGGTTTCTCTTTTTGGTATTCAGCACCAAGAATGTGGCTCCAGTATCGAGCTAAAATTTTAACATGTTCTCCATCTACTCCCAAGGTCACCCCTAGAGCCAACTGGGGAGCCACATGGCCCTGTCACATCTCATCTGTGGTGAAGACAAAATACCGTGGCTGGGTCCTGTTCAACTCTTCCCTCTCTGGCAATGGTTGGGACAGTCCTGCTGCTAATGCCCTTCCTGTTTCTGTACACACATCCAAATTTGTTGGTGGATTTCTGGTCACTGGTTGGGGGCTGAGGTCACTCATTCCTTATCTTCCTCAGGCTACCTTGAGCAGAGTTGAAGGGCCACACCTAACAGGGTGGCTTGCCTTTTCATCTTCTTGTCTTCCTCTTCGTGATAATCAGAATCATTGGGATTCAACACAGCATCGGTCGCTGGTACAGGCTGTTCACTAAGCCTGCCAATGGTTGATAATGAGTCATATTAATTATATGCTTCTTCTCTAGCAATTGACAGAACAGCTGACTTTACCTCAGCCATAAGGAGAGTAGATAACAGTCTTTGAATATCTGCCAAGACATGGCGTAGAGCAGAAGTTCTAAGGCGGCAGGAGCAGGGCTGGAAACAAACTGCATTTCAGGCCTTTGTAGGAGAGCTTCCCGGTAGGCTGTAAGAGCCCTGTGGAGAGCGAGTTCTTTCTCAGCTTGCCAAAGAGCTGGAAGCAAGACGGTTTGTGGCCTCTCTCCCCTGGAGCAAACGAAGCAGGGCTGTGTGCCTTCCACATGTAGGGCAATGAAGGACACGGCAGAGCAGAAGTTCTAATTCAGCGAAATCAGGGCTGGAAAGAAACTGAGTTTCACAGGCCTTTGTAGGAGATGTTGCTGGTAGGCTGCAAGAGCACTGTGGAGAGCGAGTTGTTTCTTAGCTCCCCAAAGGGCTGGAAGTGAGACCGTTTGTGGCCTGTCTCCCTTGGAGGGGCTGACTCAGTGCTTTGTGACTTACAGCTGTAGAGCAATGTAGCACATGGCTTAGAGCAGAAGCTCTAAGGCAGCAAGATCAGGGCTGGAAACAAACTGCGTTTCAGGCCTTTGTATGAGAGGTTCCCGGTAGGCTGTAAGAGCACTGTGGAAAGCGAGTTCTTTCTCAGCTTGCCAAAGAACTGGAAGCAAGACGGTTTGTGGCCTGTCTCCCCTGGAGCAAACGAGGCAGGGCTTTGTGCCTTGCACCTCTCCAGCAATGTAGGACAAGGCAGAGCTGAGGTTCTACTACAGCGAGATCAGGGCTGGGAAGTAACTGCGTTTCACAGGACATCGTAAGAGATGTTGCCGGTAGCTGTAAGAGCACTGTGGAGAGCAAGTTGTTTCTTAGCTTCCCAAAGAGCTGGAAGCGAGACCATTTGTGGCCTGTCTCCCTTGGAGGGGCTGACTCAGGGCTTGCTGCATCCTCCCTCTATAGCAATGTAGGACCTGGCTTAGAGCAGAAGTTCTAAGACGGCGACATCAGGACTGGAATCCAACTGAGTTTACGGGCTTTGTAGGAGAGCTTCCCAGTAGGCTGTATGAGCCCTGTGGAGAGCGAATTCTTTCGCATCTTGCCAAAGACCTGGAAGGAAAACAGTTTGTGGCCTGTCTGACCTGGAGCAAACGAGGCAGGGCTTTGTGCCTGCCAAATCTAGGGTAATGTGGGACACGGCAGAGCCGAAGTTGTAATTCAATGAGATCAGGGCTGGAAACAAAGTGCGTTTCACAGGCCTCGGCAGGAGATGTTGCCGGTAGGCTGTAAGAGTCCTGTGAAGAGCGAGTTGTATCTTAGCTGCCCAAAGAGCAGGAAGCTGGACGCTGAGGGGCCTGTATCCTCTTCAGGAGACAAGGCAGCCCTTTGTGCCTTGCAGCTCTAGGGCCAAGTAGGACAAGGCAGAGCAGAAGCTCTACTTCAGCGAGATCAGGGCTGGGAAGAAAATGCGATTCACAGGCCTTTGTAAGACATGTTCCCGGTAGGCTGTAAGAGCCCTGTGCAGAGCGAGTTGTTTCCTAGCTGCCCAAAGAGCTGGACGCTTTACGCTGAGAGACTTGTCTCCCCTTGTGGAGACAAGGCAGGACTTTGTGCCTTGCAGCACTAGGGCCAGGTAGGACACGGGAGAGCAGAATTTCTACTTCAGGGAGATCAGACCTGGGAAGAAACTGCGTTTCACAGGCCTATGTAAGACCTGTTCCGGTAGGCTTGTAAGAGCCCTGTGCAGAGCGAGTTGTTTCTTAGCTGCCCAAAGAGCTAGAAGCTGGACGCTGAGGGACTTGTATCCCCTTTTGGAGACAAGGCACGACTTTGTGCCTTGCAGCTCTAGGCCCATGTAGGACACGGCAGAGCAGAACTTCTTCTTCAGTGAGATCAGGTGTGGGAAGAAACTGCGTTTCACAGGCCTTTGTAAGACTTGTTCCCGGTAGGCTTGTAAGAGCCCAGTGCAGAGCGAGTTGTTTCTTAGCTGCCCAAACACCTAGAAGCCGGATGCTGTGAGGCCAGTCTGCCCATGAGGAGACAAGGCAGGAATTTGTGCATTGCAGCTCTAGGGCCACGGAGGACATGGCAGAGCAGAAGTTCTACTTCAGCGAGATCAGGGCTGGGAAGAAACTGGGTTTCAAAGGCTTTTGTAAGACATGTTCTTGGTAGGCTGTAAAACACCAGTGCAGAGCGAGTTGTTTCTTAGCTGCCCAAAGAGCTGGAAGCCCGACACTGATGGACAGGTCTCCACTTGAGGACACAAGGCAGGAATTTTTGCCTTGTAGCGCTAGGCCCATGTAGGACACGGCAGAGCAGAAGTTCTACTTCAGTGAGATCAGGCCTGGGAAGAAACTGCATTTCACATGCCTTTGTAAGACTAGTTCCCGGTAGGCTGTAAGAGCCCTATGCAGAGCAATTTGTTTCTTAGCTGCCCAAAGAGCTAGAAGCTGGACGCTGAGGGACTTGTCTCCCCTTGTGGAAACAAGGTAGGACTTCGTGCCTTGCAACTCTGGGGCCACGTAAGACACGGCAGAGCAGAATTTGTACTTCAGCGAGATAAGGCCTGGGAAGACTGCGTTGCACAGGCCTTTGTAATTCATGTTCCCGGTAGACTTGTAAGAACCATGTGTAGAGCGAGTTGTTTCTTAGCTGCCCAAAGAGCTGGAAGGCCGAGGCTGTGGGCCTTGTCTTCCCTTGAGGACACAAGGCACCTCTTTGTGCCTTGCAGCTCTAGGCCCATGTAGGACACGGAATAACATAAGTTCTAATTCAACGAATTCAGAGGTGGGAAGCAACTGCATTTCTCACGCCTTTGTAAGACATGTTCCCGGTAGGCTTGTAAGAGCCCTGTGCAGAGCGAGTTGTTTCTTAGCTGCCCAAAGAGCTGGAAGCCGGACGCTGAAGGACAGGTCTCCCCTTGAGGACACAAGGCAGGACTTTCTGCCTTGCAGCTCTAGGCCCATGTAGGACACAGCAGAGCAGATGTTCTACTTCAGTGAGATGAGGCCTGGGAAGAAACTGCGTTTCACAGGCCTTTGTAAGACATGTTCCTGGTAGGCTATAAGAGCCCTATGCAGAGCAAGTTGTTTCTTAGCTGCCCAAAGAGCTGGAAGCTGGACGCTGAGGGACTTGTCTCCCCTTGTTGAAACAAGGCAGGACTTTGAGTCTTGCATTTCTGGGGCCACGTAAGACACGGCAGAGCAGAATTTGTACTTCAGCGAGATCAGGCCTGGGAAGACTGCGTTTCACAGGCCTTTGTAAAACATGTACCCGGTAGGATTGTAAGAGCGCTGTGCAGAGCAAGTTGTTTCTTATCTGCCCAAAGAGCTGGAAGCCGGACGCTGTGGGGCCTGTTTGCCCTTGAGGACACAAGGCAGGACTTAGTCTATTGCAGCTCTAGGGCCATGTAGAACACAGCAGAGCAGAAGTACTACTTCAGCGACATCAGGCCTGTGAAGAATGTGCGTTTCACAGGCCTTTGTAAGACATGTCCCCGTTAGGCTTCTAAGAGCCCTGTGTAGAGCGAGTTGTTTCTTAGCTGCCCAAAGAGCTGGAAGCCGGACGCTGTGGGGCCTGTCTGCCCTTGAGGACCCAAGGGAGGACTTTGTGCCTTGCAGCTCTAGGCCCATGTAGGACACGTCAGAGCAGAAGTTCTACTTCAGCGAGATCAGGCCTGGGAAGAAATTGAGTTTCACAGGCGTTTGTAAGACATGTTCCAGGTAGGCTGGAAGAGCCCTGTGCAGAGCGAGTTGTTTCTTAGCTGCCTAAACAGCTGGAAGCTGAACGCTGAAGGACTTGTCTGCCCTTGATGAGGCAAGGCAGGACTTTGTGCCTTGCAGCTCTTGGACCATGAAGGACACGGGAGAGCAGTAGTTCTACTTCAGCGAGATCAGGCCTGGGAAGAAACTGTGTTTCACAGGCCTTTGTAAGACATGTTCCCGGTATGCTGGAAGAGCCCTATGCAGACCTAGTTGTTTCTTAGCTGCCCAAAGAGCTGGAAGCTGGACGCTGAGGGACTGGTCAGCCCTGGAGGAAACAAGGCAGGGCTTTGTGCTTTGCAGCTCTAGGCCCATGTAGGACACGCCATATCAGAAGTTCTACTTCAGCGAGATCAGGCCTGGGAAGAAACTGCGTTTCACAGGCCTTTGTAAGACATGTTCCCGGTAGGCTGTAAAACACCAGTGCAGATCGACTTGATTCTTAGCTGCCCAAAGAGCTGGAAGGTGGACGGTGAGGGACTTCTCTCCCCTTGTGGAAACAAGGCAGGACTTTGTGCCTTGCAGCTGTAGGCCCATGTAGGACACGACAGAGCAGAATTTCTACTTCAGCGATATCAGGCCTGGGAAGAAACTGCGTTTCAGAGGCCTTTGTAAGACATGTTAACGGTACGTTGAAAGAGCCCTATGCAGAGCCAGTTGTTCCTTAGCTGCTCAAAGAGCTGGAAGCTGGACGCTGAGGGACTTGTCTGCCCTTGAGGAGACAAGGCAGGACTTTGTGCCTTGCAGCTCTAGGCCCATGTAGGACACGTCAGAGCAGAAGTTCTACTTCAGTGAGTTCAGGCCTGAGAAGAAACTGCGTTTCACTGGCCTTTGTAAGACATGTTCCTGGTAGGCTGAAAGAGCCCCCTGCAGAGCTACTTGTTTCTTAGCTGCCCAAAGAGCTGGAAGCTGGATGCTGAGGGACTGGTCTCCCCTTGTGGAAACAAGGCAGGGCTTTGTGCCTTGCAGCTCTAGGCCCATGAAGGACACGGCAGAGCAGAAGTTCTACTGCAGCTACTTCAGGCCTGGGAAGAAATTGCGTTTCACAGGCCTTTGGTAGAATTGTTCCCGGTAGGCTATAAAACACCAGTGCAGAGCAAGTTGTTTTTTAGCTGCCCAAGAGCTGGAAGCCCCACGCTGTGGGGCCTGTCTGCCCTTGAGGACACAAGGCAGGACTTTGTGCCTTAGAGCTCTCTTCCCATGTAGGACACGGCAGAGCAGAAGTTCTACTTCAGCGACATCAGGCCTGTGAAGAATGTGCGTTTCACAGGCCTTTGTAAGACCTGTACCCAGTAGGCTGAAAGAGCCCTATGCAGAGCTAGTTGTTTCTTAGCTGCCCAAAGAGCTGGAAGCTGGACGCTGAGGGACTGGTCTCCCCTTGTGGAAACAAGTCAGGGTTTTGTGCCTTGCAGCTCTGGGCCCATGTAGGACAAGGCAGAGCAGAAGTTCTACTTCAGCGAGATCAGGCCTTGGAAGAAACTGCGTTGCACAGGCCTTTGTAAGACACGCTCCAGGTAGGCTATAAAACACCAGTGCAGAGCGAGTTGTTGCTTAACTGCCCAAAGAGCTGGAAGGTGGATGATGAGGGACTGGTTCCCCTTGTGGAAACAAGGCAGGGCTTTGTGCCAGCAGCTCTAGGCCCGTGTAGGACACAGCAGAGCAGAAGTTCTACTGCAGCTAGTTCAAGCCTGGGAAGAAACTGCGTTTCACAGGCCTTTGGTAGACTTGTTCCCGGTAGGCGATAAAACACCAGTGCAGAGCAAGTTGTTTTTTAGCTGCCCAAGAGCTGGAAGGCCCACGCTGTGGGGCCTGTCTGCCCTTGACAACACAAGGCAGGACTTTGTGCCTTGCAGCTCTAGGCCCATGCAGGACATCCCAGAGCAGAAGTTCTACTTCAGCGAGATCAGGCCTGGGAAGAAACTGCGTTTCACAGGCCTTTGTAAGACATGTTCCCTGTAGGCTGAAAGAGCCCGATGCAGAGCTATTTGATTCTTAGCTGTCCAAAGAGCTGGAAGCTGGATGCTGAGGGACTGGTCTCCCCTTGTGGAAACAAGGCAGGGCTTTGTGCCTTGCAGCTCTAGCCCCATGTAGGACACTGCAGAGCAAAAGTTCTACTTGAGCGAGATCAGGCCTGAGAAGAAACTGCGTTTCACAGGCCCTTGTAAGACATGTTCCCGGTAGGCTGTAAAACACCAGTGCAGAGCAAGTTGTTTCTTAGCTGCCCAAAGGGCTGGAAGCCCCACACTGTGGGGCCTGTCTGCCCTTGAGAACACAAGGCAGGACTTTGTGCCTTTCAGCTCTAGGCCCATGTAGGACACGGCAGAGCAGAAGTTCTACTTCAGCTAGTTCAGGCCTGGGAAGAAACTGCGTTTCACAGGACTTTGGTAGACAGGTTCCCGGTAGGCTGAAAAAGCCCTATGCAGAGCTAGTTGCTTCTTAGCTGTCCAAAGAGATGGAAGCTGGACGCTGAGGGACTTGTCTCCCCTTGTGGAAACAAGGCAGGGCTTTGTGCCTTGCATTCTAGCCCCATGTAGGACACTGCAGAGCAGAAGATCTACTTCAGCGAGATCAGGCCTGGGAATAAACTGCTTTTCACAGGCCTTTGGTAAACATGTTCCCGGAAGGCTGTAAAACACCAGTGCAGAGCAAGGTGTTTCTTAACTGCCCATAGAGCTGGAAGCCCCACGCTGTGGGGCCTGTCTGCCGTTGAGAACACAAGGCAGGACTCTGTGCCTTGCAGGACTAGGCCAATGTAGGACACGCCAGAGCAGTATTTCTACTTCAGTGACATCAGGCCTGGGAAGAAACTGCGTTTCACAGGCCTTTGTAAGACATGTTCCCTGTAGGCTGTAAAACACTAGTGCACAGCTAGTTGTTTCTTAGCTGCCCAAAGAGCTGGAAGGTGGACGCTGAGGGATTTGTCTCCCTTTGTGGAAACAAGGCAGGACTTTGTGCTGTTCAGGTCTAGGCCCATGTAGGACACGGCAGAGCAGAAGTTCTACTTCAGCGAGATCAGGCCTGGGAAGAAACTGCGTTTCACAGGCCTTTGTAAGACACGCTCCAGTTAAGCTGTAAAACACCAGTGCAGAGAGAGTTGTTGCTTAACTGCCCAAAGAGCTGGAAGGTGGATGCTTAGAGACTGGTTCCCCTTGTGGAAACAAGGCAGGGCTTTGTGCCAGCAGCTCTAGGCCAATGTAGGACACGGCAGAGCAAATGTTCTACTTCAGCGAGATCAGGCCTGGGAAGAAACTGTGTTTCACAGGCCATTGGTAGACATGTTCCCGGTAGGCTGTAAAACACCAGTGCAGAGCGAGTTGTTTCTTAGCTGTCCAAAGAGCTGGAAGCCCCACGCAGTTGGGACTGTCTGCCCTTGAGGACACAAGGCAGGAATTTGTGCCTTACAGCTCTAGGCCCATATAGGACATGGCAGAGCAGAGGTTCTACTTCAGCAACTTCAGGCATGAGAAGAAAGTGCGTTTCACAGGCCTTTGTAAGACCTGTACCCAGTAGGCTGAAAGAGCCCTATGCAGACCTAGTTGTTTCTTAGCTGCCCAAAGAGCTGGAAGCTTCAGACTGAGGGACTGGTCTCCCCTTGTGGAAACAAGGCAGGACTTTGTGCCAGCAGCTCTAGGCCCATGTAGGAGAGGGCAGAGCAGAAGTTCTACTGCAGCTAGTTCAGGCCTGGGAAGAACCTGCGTTTCACAGGCCTTGGTAGACCTGTTCCTGGTAGGGTATAAAACACCAGTGCAGAGCAAGTTGTTTCTTAGCTGCCCAAACAGCTGGAAGGTGGACGCTGAGGGACTGGTCTCCCCTTGTGGAAACAAGGCAGGGCTTTGTGCCAGCAGCTCTAGGTCCATGTGGGACAAGGCAGAGCAGAAGTTCTACTGCAGCTAGTTCAGGCCTGGGAAGAAACTGCGTTTGACAGGCCTTAGGTATACATGTTCACAGTACGCTGAAAGAGCCCTAAGCACACCTAGTTGTTTCTTAGCTGCCCAAAGAGCTGGAAGGTGGACGCTGAGGGAGTTTTTCCCTTTGTGGAAACAAGGCAGGACATTATGCCTTGCAGCTCTAGGCCCTTGTAGGACACGGAAGAGCAGAAGCTCTACTTAAGCGAGATCAGGCCTGGGAAGAAACTGCGTTTCACAGGCCTTTGTAAGACATGTTCCCGGTAGGCTGTAAAACACCAGTGCAGAGCGAGTTGTTTCTTAGCTGCCCAAAGAGCTGGAAATTGGACGCTGAGGGAGTTTTTCCCTATGTGGAAACAAGGCAGGACATTATGCCTAGCAGCTCTAGGCCCTTGTAGGACACGGAAGAGCAGAAGTTCTACTTCAGCGAGATCAGGCCTGGGAAGAAACTGCGTTTCACAGGCCTTTGTAAGACGCGTTTCCATAAGGCTGTAAATCACCGGTGCAGAGCGAGTTGTTTCTTAGGTGCCCAAAGAGCTGGAAGACCCACACTGTGGGGCCAGTCTGCCATGGAGAACACAAGCCAGGACTTTGTGCCTTGCAGCTCTAGGCCCATGTAGGACACGTCAGAGCAGAAGTTCTACTTCAGGGAGATCAGGCCTGGGAATAAACTGCGTTTCACAGGCCTTTGCAAGACATGTTCCCGGTACGTTGATAGAGCCCTATGCAGAGCGAGTTGTTTCTTAGCTGCCCAAAGAGCTGGAAGGTGGAAGCTGAGGGAGTTCTCTCCCCTTGTGGAAACAAGGCAGGACTTTGCGCCTTGCAGCTCCAGGCCCATGTAGGCCACGGCAGAGCAGAAGTTCTACTTCAGCGAGATCAGACCTGGGAAGAAACTGCGGTTCAAAGGCCTTTGTAAGACATGTTCCCGGTATGCTGTAAAACACCAGTGCAGAGAGAGTTGCTTCTTAGCTGCCCAAAGAGCTGGAAGCCCCACACTGTGGGGCCCGTCCGCCCTTGAGAACACACGGCAGGACTTTGTGCCTTGCAGCTCTAGGCCCATGTAGGACATGGCAGAGCAGAAGTTCTACTTCAGGGAGATCAGGCCTGTGAAGAAATTGCGTTTCAGAGGCCTTTGTAAGACATGTTCCCGGTAGGCTGAAAGAGCCCTATGCAGAGCTAGTTGCTTCTTAGCTGCCCAAAGAGCTGGAAGCTGGACGCTGAGGGAGTTCTCTCCCCTTGTGGAAACAAGGCAGGACTTTGTGCCCTGCAGCTCTAGGCCCATGTAGGACACGGCAGAGCAGAAGTTCTACTTCCGCGAGATGAGGCCTGGGAGGAAACTGTGTTTCACAGGCCTTTGTAAGACATGTTCCCGGTAGGCTGTAAAACATCAGTGCAGAGCGAGTTGTTTCTTAGCTGCCCAAAGAGCTGGAAGGTGGATGCTGAGGGACTTTTCTCCCCTTGTGGAAACAAGGCAGGACTTTGTGCCTTGCAGCTCTAGGCCCAAATAGGACACGGCAGAGCAGAAGTTCCACCTCGGCGAGATCAGGCCTGGGAAGAAACTGCGTTTCACAGGACTTTTTAAGACATGTTCCCGGTAGGCTGTAAAACACCAGAGCAGAGCGAGTTGTTTCTTAGCTACCCAAACAGCTGGAAGCCACACAAGGTGGGGCCTGTCTTCCCTTGAGAACACAAGGCAGGACTTTGTGGCCTTGCCTCTCTAGGCCCATGTAGGACACGGCAGAGCAGAAGTTCTAATTCAGCGAGATCAGGCCTGGGAAGAAACAGCGTTTCACAGGCCTTTGTAAGACATGTTACCGGTTGGCCGTAAAACACCAGTGCAGAGGGAGTTGTTTCTTAGCTGCCAAAAGAGCTGGAAGCTGGACGCTGAGGGAGTTCTCTCCCGTTGTGGAAACAAGTCAGGACTTTGTGCCTTGCAGCTCTAGGCCCATGTAGGTCACGGCAGAGCAGAAGCTCTACTTCAACGAGATCAGCCCTGGGAAGAAACTGCATTTCACAGGCCTTTGTAAGACACGCATCCACAAGGCTGTAAAACACCAGTGCAGAGCGAGTTGTTTCTTAGCTGCCAAAGAGCTGGAAGCCCCGCACTGTGGGGCCTGTCTGCCCTTGAGAACACAAGGCAGGACTTTGTGCCTTGCAGCTCTAGGCCTATGTAGGACACGTCAGAGCAGAAGTTCTACTTCAGCGAGATCAGGCCTGGGAAGTAACTGCGTTTCACTTGCCTTTGTAAGACATGTTCCCGGTAGGCTGAAAGAGCCCTATGCAGAGCTAGTTGCTTCTTAGCTGCCCAAAGAGCTGGAAGCTGGACGCTGAGGGAGTTCTCTCCCCTTGTGGAAACAAGGCAGGACTTTGTGCCCTGCAGCTCTAGGCCCATGTAGGACACGGCAGAGCAGAAGTTCTACTTCCGCGAGATGAGGCCTGGGAGGAAACTGTGTTTCACAGGCCTTTGTAAGACATGTTCCCGGTAGGCTGTAAAACATCAGTGCAGAGCGAGTTGTTTCTTAGCTGCCCAAAGAGCTGGAAGGTGGATGCTGAGGGACTTTTCTCCCCTTGTGGAAACAAGGCAGGACTTTGTGCCTTGCAGCTCTAGGCCCAAATAGGACACGGCAGAGCAGAAGTTCCACCTCGGCGAGATCAGGCCTGGGAAGAAACTGCGTTTCACAGGACTTTTTAAGACATGTTCCCGGTAGGCTGTAAAACACCAGAGCAGAGCGAGTTGTTTCTTAGCTACCCAAACAGCTGGAAGCCACACAAGGTGGGGCCTGTCTTCCCTTGAGAACACAAGGCAGGACTTTGTGGCCTTGCCTCTCTAGGCCCATGTAGGACACGGCAGAGCAGAAGTTCTAATTCAGCGAGATCAGGCCTGGGAAGAAACAGCGTTTCACAGGCCTTTGTAAGACATGTTACCGGTTGGCCGTAAAACACCAGTGCAGAGGGAGTTGTTTCTTAGCTGCCAAAAGAGCTGGAAGCTGGACGCTGAGGGAGTTCTCTCCCGTTGTGGAAACAAGTCAGGACTTTGTGCCTTGCAGCTCTAGGCCCATGTAGGTCACGGCAGAGCAGAAGCTCTACTTCAACGAGATCAGCCCTGGGAAGAAACTGCATTTCACAGGCCTTTGTAAGACACGCATCCACAAGGCTGTAAAACACCAGTGCAGAGCGAGTTGTTTCTTAGCTGCCAAAGAGCTGGAAGCCCCGCACTGTGGGGCCTGTCTGCCCTTGAGAACACAAGGCAGGACTTTGTGCCTTGCAGCTCTAGGCCTATGTAGGACACGTCAGAGCAGAAGTTCTACTTCAGCGAGATCAGGCCTGGGAAGTAACTGCGTTTCACTTGCCTTTGTAAGACATGTTCCCGGTAGGCTGAAAGAGCCCTATGCAGAGCTAGTTGCTTCTTAGCTGCCAAAAGAGCTGGAAGGTGGACGCTGAGGGACTTTTTCCCCTTGTGGAAACAAGGCAGTACTTTGTGTATTGCAGCTCTAGACCCATGTAGGACACGGCAGATCAGAAGTTCTACTTCAGCGAGATCAGGCCTGGGAAGAAATTGCGTTTCACAGGCCTTTGTTAGACATGTTCCCGGTAGGCTGTAAAACACCAGTGCAGAGCGAGTTGTTTCTTAGCTGCCCAAAGAGCTGGAAGGTGGACGCTGAGGGAGTTTTTCCCTTTGTGGAAACAAGGCAGGACATTATGCCTTGCAGCTCTAGGCCCTTGTAGGACACGGAAGAGCAGAAGTTCTACTTCAGCGAGATCAGGCCTGTGAAGAAACTGCGTTTCACAGGCCTTTGTAAGACCCGTTTCCATAAGGCTGTAAATCACCGGTGCAGAGCGAGTTGTTTCTTGGGTGCCCAAAGAGCTGGAAGCACCACACTGTGGGGCCAGTCTGCCATGGAGAACACAAGCCAGGACTTTGTGCCTTGCAGCTCTAGGCCCATGTAGGACACGGCAGAGCAGAAGTTCTACTTCAGCGACATCAGGCCTGGGAATAAACTGCATTTCACAGGCCTTTGCAAGACATGTTCCCGGTAGGGTGATAGAGCCCTATGCAGAGCGAGTTGTTTCTTAGCTGCCCAAAGAGCTGGAAGGTGGAAGCTGAGGGAGTTCTCTCCCCTTCTTGAAACCATGCAGGTCTTTGTGCCTTGCAGATCTAGGCCCATGTAGGACACGGCAGAGCAGAAGTTCTACTTCAGTGAGATCAGGACTGGGAAGTAACTGCGTTTCACAGGCCTTTGTAAGAAATGTTCCCGGTAGGCTGAAAGAGCCCTATGCAGAGCTAGTTGTTTTTTAGCTGCCAAAAGAGCTGGAAGTTGGACGCTGAGGGACTTTTTCCCTTTGTGGAAACAAGGCAGGACATTATGCCTTGCAGCTCTAGGCACTTGTAGGAGACGGCAGAGCAGAAGCTCTACTTCAGTGAGATCAGGCCTGGGAAGAAACTGCGTTTCGCACGCCTTTGTAAGACACCTTTCCATAAGGCTGTAAATCACCGATGCAGAGCGAGTTGTTTCTTAGGTGTCCAAAGAGCTGGAAGCCCCACACTGTGGGGCCTGTCTGCCATGGAAAACACAAGGCAGGACTTTGTGCCTTGCAGCACTAGGCCCATGTGGGACACGGCAGAGCAGAAGTTCTACTTCAGTGAGATCAGGCCTGGGAAGAAACTGCGTTTCACAGGCCTTTGTAAGACATGTTCCCGGTAGGCTGTAAAACACCAGTGCAGAGCGAGTTGTTTCTTAGCTGCCAAAAGATCTGGAAGCTGGACGCTGAGGGACTTCTCTCCCCTTGTGGAAACAAGTCAGAACTTTGTGCCTTGCAGCTCTAGGCCCATGTAGGACACGGCAGAGCAGTAGTTCTACTTCAGCGAGATCAGGCCTGGGAAGAAACTGTGTTTCACAGGCCTTTGTAAGACATGTTTCCATAAGGCTGTAAAACCCCACTGCAGAGCGAGTTGTTTCTTAGCTGCCCAAAGAGCTGGAAGCCTCACGCTGTGGGGCCTGTCTGCCCTTGAGAACACAAGGCAGGACTTTGTGCCTTGCAGCTCTAGGCCCATGTAGAAGACGGCAGAGCAGAAGTTCTACTTCGGCGAGATCAGGCCTGAGAAGAAACTGCGTTTCACAGGCCTTTGTAAGACACGTTCCCGGTAGGCTGTAAAACATCAGTGCAGGGCGAGTTGTTACTTAGCTGCCAAAATAGCTGGAAGGTGCACGCTGAGAGACTTTTCTGCCCTTGTGGAAACAAGGGAGGACTTTGTGCCTTGCAGCTCTGGGCCCATGTAGGACACGGGAGAGTAGAAGTTCTACTTCAGCGAGATCAGGCCTGGGAAGAATCTGCGTTTCACAGGCCTCTGTAAGCCATGTTACCGGTAGGCTGATAGAGCCCTATGCAGAGCTAGTTGTTTCTTAGCTGCCCAAAGAGCTGGAAAGTGGACTCTGAGGAAGTTCTCTCCCTTAGTGGAAACAAGGCAGGACATTGTGCCTTGCAGCTCTAGGCCCATGTATGACACGGCAGAGCAGAAGCTCTACTTCAGTGAGATCAGGCCTGGGAAGACACTGTGTTTCACAGGACTTTGTAAGACATATTTCCGTAAGGCCGTAAAACCCCAGTGCAGAGCGAGTTGTTTCTTAGGTGCCCAAGGAGCTGGAAGCCCCACTCTGTGGGGCCTGTCTGCCCTTGAGAACACAAGGCAGGACTTTGTGCCTTGCAGCTCTAGGGCCATATAGGACACGGCAGAGCAGAAGTTCTACTTCTGCGAGATCAGTCCTGGAAAGAAACTGCACTTCACAGGCCTTTATAAGACATGTTCCCGGTAGGCTGTAAAACACCAGTGCAGAGCGAGTTGTTTCTTAGCTGCCAAAAGATCTGGAAGCTGGACGCTGAGGGACTTCTCTCCCCTTGTGGAAACAAGTCAGAACTTTGTGCCTTGCAGCTCTAGGCCCATGTAGGCCACGGAAGAGCTGAAGCTCTACTTCAGCGAGATCAGGCCTGGGATGAAACTGCGTTTCAGAGGCCTTTGACAGACATGTTCTTGGTAGGCTGAAAGAGCCCTATGCAGATCTAGTTGTTTCTTAGTTGCCCAAAGAGCTGGAAGGTGCACTCTTAGGAAGTTCTCTCCCCTAGTGGAAAGAAGGCAGGACATTGTGCCTTGCGGCTCTAGGCCCATGTATGACACGGCAGAGCAGAAGCTCTACTTCAGCGAGATCAGGCCTGGGAAGAAACTGTGTTTCACAGGCCTTTGCAAGACATGTTCCCGGTAGGCTGAAGGAGCTCTATGCAGAGCGAGTTGTTTCTTGGCTGACCAAAGAGCTGGAAGGTGGAGGCTGAGGGATTTCTCTCCCCTTGTGGAAACAAGCCAGGAGTTTGTGCCTTGCAGCTCTAGGCTCATGTAGGCCACGGCCGAGCAGAAGTTCTACTTCGGCGAGATCAGGCCTGGGAAGAAACTGCGTTTCACAGGCCTTTGTAATCCATGTTCCCGGTAGTCTGAAAGAGCACTATGCAGAGCTGGTTGTTTCTTAGCTGCCCAAAGAGCTGCAAGGTGGAAGCTGAGGGAGTTCTCTCCCCTTCTGGAAACAAGGCAGGACTTTGGGCCTTGCAGCTCTAGGCCCATGTAGGACACGGCAGAGCAGAAATTCTACTTCAGTGAGATCAGGCCTGGGAGGATACTGTATTTCACAGGTCTTTGTAAGACATGTTCCCGGTAGGCTGTAAAACACCAGTGCAGAGCAAGTTGTTTCTTAGCTGACCAAAGAGGTGGAAGGTGGAACCTGAGGGAGTTCTCTCCCCTTGTGGAAGCAAGTCAGGTCTTTGTGCCTTGCAGCTCTAGGCCCATGTAGGACACGGCAGAGCAGAAGCTCTACTTCAGCGAGATCAGGCCTGGGAAGAAACTGCGTTTCACAGGCCTTTTTCAGACATGATCTCTGTAGGCTGAGAGAGCCCTATGCAGAGCTAGTTGTTTCTTACCTGCCCAAAGAACTGGAAGGTGGACTCTGAGGAAGTTCTCTCCCCTAGTGGAAACAAGGCAGGAGATTGTGCCTTGCGGCTCTAGGCCCATGTATGACAAGGCAGAGCAGAAGCTCTACTTCAGGGAGATCAGGCCTGGGAAGAAACTGCGTTTCACAGGCCTTTGTATACATGTTTCCATAAGGCTGTAAAACCCCGGTGCAGAGCAAGTTGTTTCTTAGGTGCCCAAAGAGCTGGAAGCCCCACACTGTGGGGCCTGTCTGCCCTTGAGAACACAAGGCAGGACTTTGTGCATTGCAGCTCTAGGCCCATGTAGGACACGGCAGAGCAGAAGTTCTACTTCTGCGAGATCAGTCCTGGAAAGAAACTGCGTTTCACAGGCCTTTGTAAGACATGTTCACGGTAGGCTGTAAAACACCAGTGCAGAGTGAGTTATACGGTAGCTGCCAAAAGAGTTGGAAGGTGGACGCTGAGGGACTTTTCTTCCCTTGTGGAAACAAGGCAGGACTTTGTGCCTTGCAGCTCTAGGCCCTTGTTTGACACGGCAGAGCAGAAGTTCTACTTCAGCGAGATCAGGTCTGGGAAGAAACTGCGTTTCACAGGTGTTTGTAAGCCATGTTCCCGGTAGGCTGAAAGAGCCCTATGCAGAGCTAGTTGTTTCTTAGCTGCCCAAAGAGCTGGAAGGTGGAACCTGAGGGAGTTCTCTCCCTTTGTGGAAAAAAGCCAGGACTTTGTGCCTTGCAGCTCTAGGCCCATGTAGGACACGTCACAGCAGAAGTTCTACTTCAGCGAGATCAGGCCTGAGAGGTAACTTCATTTCACATGCCTTTGTAAGACATGTTCCCGGTAGGCTGAAAGAGCCTTATGCAGAGCTAGTTGTTTCTTAGCTGCCCAAAGAGCTGGAAGCTGGAAGCTGAAGTAGTTCTCTCCCTTTCTTGAAACAAGGCAGGTCTTTGTGCCTTGCAGATCTATGCCCATGTAGGACACGGCAGAGCAGAAGTTCTACTTCAGCGAGATCAGGCCTGGGAAGAAACTGCGTTTCACAGGCCTTTGTAAGACATGTTCCGGTAGGCTGTAAAACACCAGTGCAGAGCGAGTTGTTTCTTAGCTGCCAAAAGAGCTGGAAGGTGGACGCTGAGGGAATTTTTCTCTTTGTGGAAAGAACGCAGGACATTATGCCTTGCAGCTCTAGGCCCTTGTAGGAGACGGCAGAGCAGAAGCTCTACTTCAGCGAGATCAGGCCTGGGAAGAAACTGCGTTTCACAGGCCTTTGTAAGACACGTTTCCATAAGGCTGTAAATCACCGGTGCAGAGCGAGTTGTTTCTTAGGTGCCCAAAGAGCTGGAAGCCCCACACTGTGGGCCCAGTCTGCCCTGGAGAACACAAGGTAGGACTTTGTGCCTTGCAGCTCTAGGCCCATGTAGGACACGGCAGAGCAGAAGTTCTACTTCAGTGAGATCAGGCCTGGGAAGAAATTGCGTTTCGCAGGACTTTTTAAGACATGTTCCCAGTAGGCTGTAAAACACCAGAGCAGAGCGAGTTGTTTCTTAGCTACCCAAACAGCTGGAAGCCCAACAAGGTGGGGCCTGTCTTCCCTTGAGAACACAAGGCAGGACTTTGTGCCTTGCCTCTCTAGGCCCATGTAGGACACGGCAGAGCAGAAGTTATAATTCAGCGAGATCAGGCCTGGAAAGAAATTGCGTTTCACAGGCCTTTGTAAGACATGTTCCCGGTAGGCAGTAAAACACCAGTGCAGAGGGAGCTGTTTTTTAGCTGCCAAAAGAGCTGGAAGCTGGACGCTGAGGGAGTTCTCTCCCCTTGTGGAAACAAGTCAGGACTTTGTGCCTTGCAGCTCTAGGCCCATGTAGGTCACGGCAGAGCAGAAGCTCTACTTCAACGAGATCAGGCCTGGGAAGAAACTGCATTTCACAGGCCTTGTAAGACACGCATCCACAAGGCTGTAAAACACCAGTGCAGAGCGAATTGTTTCTTAGGTGCCCAAGGAGCTGGAAGCCCCACACTGTGGGGCCAGTCTGCCCTTGAGAACACAAGCCAGGACTTTGTGCCTTGCACCTCTAGGCCCATGTAGGACTCGGCAGAGCAGAAGTTCTACTTCAGCGAGATCAGGCCTTGGAAGAAACTGGGTTTCACAGGCCTTTGCAAGACATGTTCACGGTAGGCTGAAAGAGCCCTATGCAGAGCGAGTTGTTTCTTGGCTGCCCAAAGAGTTGGAAGGTGGAAGCTGAGGGATTTCTCTCCCCTTGTGGAAACAAGCCAGGAGTTTGTGCCTTGCAGCTCTAGGCCCATGTAGGCCACGGCAGAGCAGAAGTTCTACTTCAGCTAGATCAGGCCTGGGAAGAAACTGCGTTTCACAGGCCTTTGTAAGTCATGTTCCCGGTAGGCTGTAAAACACCAGTGCAGAGCGAGTTGTTTCTTAGCTGCCAAAGAGCTGGAAGCCCCGCACTGTGGGGCCTGTCTGCCCTTGAGAACACAAGGCAGGACTTTGTGCCTTGCAGCTCTAGGCCCATGTAGGACACGTCACAGCAGAAGTTCTACTTCAGCGAGATCAGGCCTGAGAAGTAACTTCGTTTCACAGGCCTTTGTAAGACATGTTCCCGGTAGGCTGAAACAGCCCTATGCAGAGCTAGTTGTATCTTAGCCGCCCAAAGAGCTGGAAGGTGGAAGCTGAAGGAGTTCTCTCCCTTTCTTGAAACAAGGCAGGTCTTTGTGCCTTGCAGATCTAGGCCCATGTAGGACACGGCAGAGCAGAAGTTCTACTTCAGTGAGATCTGGCCTGGGAAGAAACTGCGTTTCACAGGCCTTTGTAAGACATGTTCCCGGTAGGCTGCAAAACACCAGTGCAGAGCTAGTTGTTTCTTAGCTGCCAAAAGACCTGGAAGGTGGACGCTGAGGGAGTTTTTCCCTTTGTGGAAAGAAGGCAGGACATTATGCCTTGCAGCTCTAGGCCCTTGTAGGAGACGGCAGAGCAGAAGCTCTACTTCAGCGTGATCAGGCCTGGGAAGAAACTGCGTTTCACAGGCCTTTGTAAGACAGGTTTCCATAAGGCTGTAAATCACCGGTGCAGAGCGAGTTGTTTCTTACGTGCCCAAAGAGCTGGAAGCCCCACACTGTTGGCCCAGTCTGCCATGGAGAACACAAGCCAGGACTTTGTGCCTTGCAGCTCTAGGCCCATGTAGGACACCGCAGAGCAGAAGTTCTACTTTAGCCAGATCAGGCCTGGGAAGATACTGCGTTTCACAGGCCTTTGGAAGACATGTTTGCTTAAGGCTGTAAAACAGCAGTGCAGAGCGAATTGTTTCTTAGGTGCCCAAAGAGCTGGAAACCCCACAGTGTGGGGCGTGTCTGCCCTTGAGAACACAAGGCAGGACGTTGTGTCTTGCAGCTCTAGGCCCATGTATGACACGGCAGAGCAGAAGTTGTACTTCAGCGAGATCAGGCCTGGGAAGCAACTGTGTTTCACAGGCCTTTGTAAGGCATGTTCCCGGTAGGCTGAAAGAGCCCTATGCAGAGCGACTTGTTTCTTAGCTCCCCAAAGAGGTGGAAGCTGTACGCTGAGGGAGTTCTCTCCCCTTGTGCAAACAAGGCAGGACTTTGTGCATTGCAGCTCTAGGCCCATGTAGGATACGGCAGAGCAGAATCTCTACTTCAGCGAGATCAGGCCTGGGAAGAGTCTGCGTTTCACAGGCCTTTGTAAGACATGTTCCCGGTAGGCTGTAAAACACCAGTGCAGAGCGAGTTGTTTCCTAGCTGCCAAAAGAGCTGGAAGGCAGACGCTGAGGGACTTTTCTCCCCTTGTGGAAACAAGGCAGGACTTTGTGCCTTGCAGCTCTAGGCCCTTGTAGGACACGGCATAGCAGAAGTTCTACTTCAGAGAGATCTGGCCTGGGAAGAAACTGTGTTTCACAGGCCTTTGTAAGCCATGTTCCCGGTATTCTGAAAGAGCCCTATGCAGAGCTAGTTGCTTCTTAGCTGCCCAAAGTGTTGGAAGGTGGAAGCTGACTGAGTTCTCTCCCCTTGTGGAAAATAGCTAGGACTTTGTGCCTTGCAGCTCTAGGCCCATGTAGGACACGGCAGAGCAGAAGTTCTACTTCAGCGAGATCAGGCCTGAGAAGTAACTGCGTTTCACATGCCTTTGTAAGACATGTTCCCGGTAGGCTGAAAGAGCCCTATGCAAAGCTAGTTCTTTCTTAGATGCCCAAAGAGCTGGAAGGTGGAAGCTGAGGGAGTTCTCTCCCCTTCTTGAAACAAGGCAGGCCTTTGTGCCTTGCAGATCTAGGACCATGTAGGACACGGCAGAGCAGAAGTTCTACTTCAGTGAGATCAGGACTTAGAAGAAACTGCGTTTCACAGGCCTTTGTAAGTCATGTTCCCGGTAGGCTGAAAGAGCCCTATGCAGAGCTAGTTGTTTCTTAGCTGCCAAAAGAGCTGGAAGGTGGACGCTGAGGGACTTTTTCCCTTTGTGGAAACAAGGCAGGACATTATGCCTTGCAGCTCTAGGCGCTTGTAGGACACGGCAGAGCAGAAGCTCTACTTCAGCGAGATCAGGCCTGGGAAGAAACTGCGTTTCACACGCCTTTGTAAGACACGTTTCCATAAGGCTGTAAATCACCGGTGCAGAGCGAGTTGTTTCTTAGGTGCCCAAAGTGCTGGAAGCCCCACACTGTGGGGCCAGTCTGCCATGGAGAACACAAGGCAGGACTTTGTGCCTTGCAGCTCTAGGCCCATGTATGACACGGCAGACCAGAAGCTCTACTTCAGTGAGATCAGGCCTGGGAAGAAACTGTGTTTCACAGGCCTTTCTAAGACATGTTTCCATAAGGCTGTAAAACACCACTGCAGAGCGAGTTGTTTCTTAGGTGCCCAAAGAGTTGGAAGCCCCATGCTGTGGGGCCTGTCTGCCCTTGAGAACACAAGGCAGGACTTTGTGCCTTGCAGCTCTAGGCCCTTGTAGGAGACGGCAGAGAAGAGGTTCTACTTCGGCGAGATCAGACCTGTGAAGAAACTGCGTTTCACGGGTCTTTGTAAGACATGTTCCCGGTAGGCTGTAAAACACCAGTGCAGAGCGAGTTGTTTCTTAGCTGACCAAAGAGCTGGAAGGTGGACGCTGAGGGAGTTCTCTCCGCTTGTGGAAACAAGTCAGGTCTTTGTGCCTTGCAGCTCTAGGCCCATGTAGGACACGGCAGAGCAGAAGCTCTACTTCAGTGAGATCAGGCCTGGGAAGAAACTGCGTTTCACAGCCCTTTGTCAGTCATGGTTTCTGTAGGCTGAAAGAGCCCTATGCAGAGCTAGTTGTTTCTTAGCTGCCCAAAGAACTGGAAGGTGGACTCTGAGGAAGTTCTCTCCTCTAGTGGAAACAAGGCAGGACATTGTGCCTTGCGGCTCTAGGCCCATGTAGGACACGGCAGAGCAGAAGCTCTACTTCAGGGAGATCAGGCCTGGGAAGAAACTGCGTTTCACAGGCCTTTGTATACATGTTTCCATAAGGCTGTAAAACACCGGTGCAGAGCGAGTTGTTTCTTAGGTGCCAAAAGAGCTGGAAGCCACACACTGTGGGGCCTGTCTCCCCTTGAGAACACAAGGCACGACTTTGTGCTTTGCTGCTCTAGGCCCATGTAGGACACAGCAGACCAGGAGTTCTACTTCTGCGAGATCAGGCCTGGGAAGAAACTGCGTTTCACAGGCCTTTGTAAGACATGTTCCCGGCAGGCTGAAAGAGCCGTATGCAGAGGTAGTTGTTTCTTAGCTGCCCAAAGAGCTGGAAGCTGGACGCTGAGGGAGTTCTCTCGCCTTGTGGAAACAAGGCAGGACTTTGTGCCCTGCAGCTCTAGGCCCATGTAGGACACGGCAGAGCAGAAGTTCTACTTCAGCGAGATCAGGCCTGAGAAGAAACTGCGTTTCACAGGCCTTTGTAAGACACGTTCTCGGTAGGCTGTAAAACATCAGTGCAGGGCGAGTTGTTACTTAGCTGCCAAAAGAGCTGGAAGGTGCACGCTGAGGGACTTTGCTGCCCTTGTGGAAACAAGGGAGGACTTTGTGCCTTGCAGCTCTAGGCCCATTTAGGACACGGGAGAGTAGAAGTTCTACTTCAGCGAGATCAGGCCTGGGAAGAATCTGCGTTTCATAGGCCTTTGTAAGCCATGTTCCCGGTAGTCTGAAAGAGCCCTATGCAGAGCTAGTTGTTTCTTAGCTGACCAAAGAGCTGGAAGGTGGACTCTGAAGAAGTTCTCTCCCCTAGTGGAAACAAGGCAGGACATTGTGCCTTGCGGCTCTAGGCCCATGTATGACAAGGCAGAGCAGAAGCTCTACTTCAGTGAGATCAGGCCTGGGAAGAAACTGTGTTTCACAGGCCTTTGTAAGACATGTGTCCGTTAGGCCGTAAAACCCCAGTGCAGAGCGAGTTGTTTCTTAGGTGCCCAAAGAGCTGGAAGCCCCACACTGTGGGGCCTGTCTGCCCTTGAGAACACAAGGCAGGACTTTGTGCCTTGCAGCTCTAGGCCCATGTGGGACACGGCAGAGCAGAAGTTCTACTTCTGCGAGATCACTCCTGGAAAGAAACTGCATTTCACAGGCCTTTGTAAGACATGTTCACGGTAGGCTGTAAAACACCAGTAGAGAGTGAGTTATACTGTAGCTGCCAAAAGAGTTGGAGGTGGACGCTGAGGGACTTTTCTCCCCTTGTGGAAACAAGGCAGGACTTTGTGCCTTGCAGCTTTAGGCCCTTGTTTGACACGGCAGAGCAGAAGTTCTACTTCATCGAGATCAGGTCTGGGAAGAAACTGCGTTTCACAGGCCTTTGAAAGCCATGTTCCCGGTAGGCTGAAAGAGCCCTATGCAGAGCTAGTTGTTTCTTAGCTGCCCAAAGAGCTGGAAGGTCGAAGCTGAGGGAGTTCTCTCCCCTTGTGGAAACAAGTAAGGACTTTGTGCCTTGCAGCTCTGGGCCCATGTAGGACCCGGCAGAGCAGAAGTTCTACTTCAGCCAGATCAGGCATGGGATGAATCTGTGTTTAACAGGCCTTTGTAAGCCGTGTTCCCTTTAGTGTGAAAGAGCCCAATGCAGAGCTAGTTGTTTCTTAGCTGCCCAAAGAGCTGGAAGGTGGAAGCATAGGGAGTTCTCTACCCTTGTGGAAACGAGGCAGGACTTTGTGCCTTGCAGCTCTAGCCCCATGTAGGACACGGCAGAGCAGAAGTTCTACTTCAGCGAGATCAGGCCTGGGAAGAAACGGTGTTTCACAGGCCTTTGTAAGCCATGTTCCTGGTAGGCTGAAAGAGCCCTATGCAGAGCTATTTGTTTCCTTGCTGCCCAAAGAGCTGGAAGGTGGAAGCTGAGGGAGGTCACTCCCCTTGTGGAAACAAGTCAGAACTTTGTGCCTTGCAGCTCTAGGCCCATGTAGAGCACGGCAGAGCAGAAGCTCTACTTGAGCGAGATCATGCCTGGGAAGAAACTCCGTTTCACAGACCGTTGTAAGCCACGTTCCCAGTAGGCGGTAAAACACAAGTGCAGAGCGAGTTGTTTCTAAGTTGCCAAAAGAGCTGGAAGGTGGACGCTGAGGGACTTTTCTCCCCTTGTGGAAACAAGCCAGGACTTTGTGCCTTGCAGCTCTAGGCCCATGTCGGGCACGGCAGAGCAGAAGTTCTACTTCAGCGAGATCAGGCCTGGGAAGAAACTGCGTTTCACAGGCCTTTGTAAGACATGTTTCCATCAGGCTGTAAAACACCAGTGCAGAGCGAGTTGTTTCTTAGGTGCCCAAAGAGCTGGAAGCCCCACACTGTGGGGCCTGTCTGCCCTTGAGAACACAAGGCAGGACTTTGTGCCCTGCAGCTCTAGGCCTATGTAGGACACGGCAGAGCAGAAGTTCTACTTCAGAGAGATCAGGCCTGGGAAGCAACAGCGTTTCTCAGGCCATTGTAAGACATGTTCCCGGTAGGCTGAAAGAGCCCTATGCAGAGCGAGTTGTTTCTTTGCTGCCCAAAGAGCTGGAAGGTGGAAGCTGAGGGAGTTCTCTCCCTTTGTGGAAACAAGTCAGGACTTTGTGCTTGCAGCTCTAGGCCCATGTAGGACACGGCTGAGCACAAGCTGTACTTCAGCGAGATCAGGCCTGGGAAGAAACTGCATTTCACAGCCTTTGTAAGACATGTTCCCGGTAGGCTGTAAAACACCAGTGCAGAGCGAGTTGTTTCTGAGCAGCCCAAAGAGCTGGAAGGTGGACGCTGAGGGTGTTCTATCCCCTTGCGGAAACAAGTCAGGACTTTGTGCCTCGCAGCTCTAGCCCCATGTAGGACCCGGAGAGCAGAAGCTCTACTTCAGTGAGATCAGGCCAGGGAAGAAACTGCATTTCACAGGCCTTTGTAAGAGATGTTTCCATAAGGCTTTAAAACACCAGTGCAGCCCGAGTTGTTTCTTAGGTGCCGAAAGAGCTGGAAGCCCCACACAGTGGGGCCTATCTGCCCTTGAGAACACAAGGCAGGACATTTTGCCTTGCAGCTCTAGGCCCATGTAGGACACGGCAGAGTAGAAGTTCTACTTCAGCGAGATCAGGCCTGGGAAGAAACTGCGTTTCACAGGCGTTTGTGAGACATTTTCTCGGTTGGCTGAAAGAGCCCTATGCAGAGCTAGTTGTGTCTTAGCTGCCCAAAGAGCTGGAAGCTGGACGCTGAGGGAGTTCTCTCCCCTAGTGGAAACAAGGCAGGACTTTGTGCCCTGCAGCTCTAGGCCCATGTAGGACACGGCAGAGCAGAAGTTCTACTTCAGCTAGATAAGGCCTGGGAAGAAACTGCGTTTCACAGGCCTCTGTAAGACATGTTCCCGGTAGGCTGTAAAACACCAGTGCAGAGCGAGTTGTTTCTTAGCTGCCCAAACAGCTGGAAGCCCCACAAGGTGGGGCCTGTCTGCCCATGAGAACACAAGCCAGGACTTTGTGCCTCGCAGCTCTAGGCCCATGTAGGACACGGCAGAGCAGAAGTTCTACGTCAGCGAGATCAGGCCTGGGAAGAAACTACGTTTCACAGGCCTTTGTAAGACATGTTCCCGGTAGGCAGAAAGATCCCTATGCAGAGCGAGTTGTTTCTTTGCTGCCCAAAGAGCTGGAAGGTGGAAGCTGAGGGAGTTCTCTCCCCTTCTGGAAACAAGTCAGGACTTTGTGCCTTGCAGCTCTAGGCCCATGTAGGACACGGCAGAGCACAAGCTGTACCTCAGTGAGATCAGGCCTGGGAAGAAACTGCGTTTCACAGCCTTTGTAAGACATGTTCCCGGTAGGTTGTAAAACACCAGAGCAGAGCGAGTTGTTTCTTAGCTGCCCAAAGAGCTGGAAGGTGGACGCTGAGGGAGTTCTCTCCCCTTGTGGAAACAAGTCAAGTCTTTGTGCCTTGCAGCTCTAGCCCAATGTAGGACCCGGAGAGCAGAAGCGCCACTTCAGTGAGATCAGGCCTGGGAAGAAACTGCGTTTCACAGGCCTTGTAAGAGATGTTTCCATAAGGCTGTAAAACACCAGTGCAGCGCGAGTTGTTTCTTAGGTCCCGAAAGAGCTGGAAGCCCCACACAGTGGGGCCTATCTGCCCTTGAGAACACAAGGCAGGACATTTAGCCTTGCAGCTCTAGGGCCATGTAGGACACGGCAGAGCAGAAGTTCTACTTCAGCGAGATCAGGCCTGGGAAGAAACTGCGTTTCACAGGCCTTTGTAAGACATGTTCCCGGTAGGCTGTAAAACACAAGTGCAGAGCGAGTTGTTTCTTAGCTGCCCAAAGAACTGGAAGCCCCACACTGTGGGGCCTGTCTGCCCTTGAGAACACAAGGCAGGACTGTGTGCCTTGCAGCTCTAGGCCCATGTAGGACACGGCAGAGCAGAAGTTCTACTTCAGCGAGATCAGGCCTGGGAAGAAACTGCGTTTCACAGGCCTTTGTAAGACATGTTCTTGTTAGGCTGTAAAACACCAGTGCAGAGCGAGTTGTTTCTTAGCTGCCAAAAGAGCTGGAAGCTGGACACTGAGGGAGTTCTCTACGCTTGTGGAAACAAGTCAGGACTTTGTGCCTTGCAGCTCTAGGCCCACGTAGGACACGGCAGAGCAGAAGCTCTACTTCAGCGAGATCAGGCCTGGGAAGAAACTGCATTTCACAGGCGTTTGTAACACATGTTTCTATAAGGCTTTAAAACACGAATGCAGAGCGAGTTGTTTCTTATCTGCCCAAACACCTGGAAGCCCCACAAGGTGGGGCCTGTCTTCCCTTGAGAACACAGGGCAGGACTTTGTGCCTTGCAGCTCTAGGCCTATGTAGGACACGGCAGAGCAGAAGTTCAACTTCAGCGAGATCAGGCCTGGGAAGAAACTGCGTTTCACTGGCCTTTGTAAGACATGTTCCCGGTAGGCTGAAAGAGCCCTATGCAGAGCTAGTTGTTTCTTAGCTGCCCAAGGAGCTGGAAGCTGGACGCTGAGGGAGTTCTCTCCCCTTGTGGAAACAAGCCAGGACTTTGTGCATTGCAGCTCTAGGCCCTTCTAGGACATGGCAGAGCAGAAGTACTAACTCAGTGAGATCAGGCCTGGGAAGAAACTGCGTTTCACAGGCCTTTGTAAGACATGTTACCGGTAGGCTGTAAAACACCAGTGCACAGCGAGTTGTTTAATAGCTGCCAAAAGAGCTGGAAGGTGGACGCTGAGGGACTTTTCTCCCCTTGTGGTAACAAGGCGGGACTTTGTGCCTTGCAAGTCTAGGCCCATGTAGGACACCGCAGTGCAGAAGCTCTACTTCAGCGCGATCAGGCCTGGGAAGAAACTGCGTTTCACAGGCCTTTGTAAGACATGTTCCCGGTAGGCTGAAAGAGCCCTATGCAGAGCGAGTTGTTTCTTAGCTTCCCAAAGAACTGGAAGCAAGATGCCTTGGGGCCCAACTCTCCCTATGGAAAGAAGACTGCACGTTGTGCCTTTCAGCTCTAGGGCATTGTAGCACACGAAGAGCAGAAGTTCTACTTCAGCCAGATCCGGCCTGCAAAGAAACTGCGTTTCACAGGCCTTTGGAAGAGATGTTCCCACTAGGCTGTAAGAGCACTGTGCAGAGCGAGTTGTTTCTTAGCTTCCCAAAGATCTGGAAGCAAAATGATTTGGGCCTGAACTCGCCCTTTGGAAAGAAGCCTGCACGTTGTGTCTTTCAGCTCTAGGGCAATGTAGCACACCCAGAGCAGAAGTTCCACTTCAGCCAGATCAGGCCTGCAAAGAAACTGCGTTTCACAGGCCTTTGTAAGAGATGTTCCCGGTTGGCTGTAAGAGACGTGTGCAGAGCGAGTTGTTTCTTAGCCTCCGAAAGAGCTGGAAGCAAGATGCTTTGGTGCCCAATTCGCCCTTTGGAAAGAAGACTGCTCATTGTGCCTTCTGCTCTAGGGAATTGTAGGACACCCAGAGCAGAAGTTCTACTTCAGCCAGATCAGGCATGCAAAGAAACTACGTTTCACAGGCCTTTGTAAGAGATGTTCCCGGTTGGCTGTAAGAGACGTGTGCAGAGCGAGTTGTTTCTTAGCTTCCCAAAGAGCTGGAAGCAAGATGCTTTGGGGCCCAAATCGCCCTTTGGAAAGAAGACAGCTCTTTGTGCCTTTCGGCTCTAGGGCAACGAAGCACACCCAGAGCAGAAGTTCTACTTCAGCCAGATCAGGCCTGCAAAGAAACTGCGTTTCACAGGCCTTTGTAACAGATGTGCCGGTAGTCTGGAAGCAAGATGCTTTCTGGCCCAACTCGCCATTTGGAAAGAAGCCTGCACGTTATGCCTTTCAGCTCTAGGGCAATGTAGCACACACAGAGCAGAAGTTCTACGTACGCCAGATCAGGCCTGCAAAGAAACTGCGTTTCACAGGTCTCTGTAAGAGATGTTCCCGGTAGGCTGTAAGAGCACTGTGCAGAGCGAGTTGTTTCTTAGCTTCCCAAAGATCTGGAAGCAAGATGCTTTGCAGTCCAACTCACCCTTTGGAAAGAAGACTGACCTTTCTGCCTTTCTGCTCTAGGGCAATGTAGCACACCCAGAGCAGAAGTTCTACTTCAGCCAGATCAGGCCTGCAAAGAAACTGCGTTTCACAGGCCATTGTAAGAGATGTTCCCGGTAGGCTGTAAGAGCACTGTGCAGAGCGAGTTGTTTCTTAGCTTCCCAAAGTGCTGGAAGCAAGATGCTTTGGGGCCCATCTCGCCATTTGGAAAGAAGCCTGCACGTTGTGCCTTTCGGCTCTAGGGCAATGTAGCACACCCAGAGCAGAAGTTCTACTTCATCCAGATCAGGCCTGGGAAGAAACTGCGTTTCACAGGCCTTTGTAAGACATGTTCCCGGTAGGCTGAAAGAGCCCTATGCAGAGCTAGTTGTTTCTTAGCTGCCCAAAGAGCTGGAAGCTGGTCACTGAGGGAGTTCTCTCCCCTTGTGGAAACAAGCCAGGACTTTGTGCATTGCAGCTCTAGGCCCTTCTAGGACACGGCAGAGCAGAAGTACTAACTCAGGGAGATCAGGCCTGGGAAGAAACTGCCTTTTCAGGCCTTTGTAAGACATGTTACCGGTAGGCTGTAAAACACCAGTGCAGAGCGAGTTGTTTCTTAGCTGCCAAAAGAGCTGGAAGTTGGACGCTGAGGGACTTTTCTCCCCTTGTGGAAACAAGGCGGGACTTTGTGCCTTGCAAGTGTAGGCCCATGTAGGACACGGCAGAGCAGAAGTTCTACTTCAGCGAGATCAGGCCTGGGAAGAAACTGCGTTTCACAGGCCTTGGTAAGACATGTTTCCATAAGGCTGTAAAACACCAGTGCAGCGCAAGTTGTTTCTTAGGTGCCAAAGAGCTGGAAGCCCCCCACTGTGGGGCCTATCTGCCCTTGAGAACACAAGGCAGGACATTTTGCCTTGCACTCTAGGCCCATGTAGGACACGGCAGAGCAGAAGTTCTACTTCAGCGAGATCAGGCGTGGGAAGAAACTGCGTTTCACAGGCGTTTGTAAGACATGTTCCCGGTAGGCTGAAAGAGCCCTATGCAGAGCTAGTTATTTCTTAGCTGCCCGAAGAGCTGGAAGCTGGATGCTGAGGGAGTTCTCTCCCCTTGTGGAAACAAGCCAGGACTTTGTGCCTTGCAGCTCTAGGCCCATGTAGGACACAGCAGACCAGAAATTCTACTTCAGCGAGATCAGGCCTGGGAAGAAACTGCGTTTCACAGGCCTTTGTAAGACATGTTCCCGGTAGGCTGTAAGAGCACTGTGTAGAGCGAGTTGATTCTTAGCTTCCCAAAGAACTGGAAGCAAGATGCCTTGGTGCCCAACTCTCCCTTTGGAAAGAAGACTGCACGTTGTGACTTTCAGCTCTAGGGCATTGTAGCACACCCAGATCAGAAGTTCTACTTCAGCCAGATATGGCCTGCAAAGGACCTGCGTTTCACAGGCCTTTGTAAGAGATGTTCCCGGTTGGCTGGAAGCAAGATGCTTTGGGGCCCAACTCGCCCTTTGGAAAGAAGACTGCACGTTGTGCCTTTCAGATCTAGGGCAATGCAGCACACCCAGAGCAGAAGTTCTAGTTCAGGCATATCAGGCCTGTAAAGAAACTGCGTTTCACAGGCCTTTGGAAGAGATGTTCCAGGTAGGCTGTAAGAGCACTGTGCAGAGCGAGTTGTTTCTTAGCTTCCCAAAGAGCTGGAAGCAAGATACTTTGGGGCCCAACTCGCCCTTTGCAAAGAAGACTGCACGTTGTGCCATTCAGCTCTAGGGCATTGTAGCACACCAAGAGCCGAAGTTCTACTTCAGCCAGTTCTGGCCTGCAAAGAAACTGCGTTTCACAGACCCTTGTACGAGATGTTCCCGGTAGGCTGTAAGAGCAGTGTGCAGAGCGAGTTGTTTCTTAGCTTCCCAAAGATCTGGAAGCAAAATGATTTGGGCCTGAACTCGCCCTTTGGAAAGAAGCCTGCACGTTGTGCCTTTCAGCTCTAGGGCAATGTAGCACACCCAGAGCAGAAGTTCTAATTCAGCCAGATCAGGCCTGCAAAGAAACTGCGTTTCACAGGCCTTTGTAAGAGATGTTCCCGGTACGCTGTAAGAGCACTGTGCAGAGCGAGTTGTTTCTTAGCTTCTCAAAGAGCTGGAAGCAAGATGCTCTGGGGCCCAACTCGCCCTTTGGAAAATAGATTGCACGTTGGGGCTTTCAGCTCTAGTGCAATGTAGCACACCCAGAGCAGAAGTTCTACTTCAGCCAGATCAGGCCTGCAAAGAAACTGCGTTTCACAGGCCTTTGTAAGAGATGTTCCCGGTTGGCTGTAAAAGAGGTGTGCAGAGCGAGTTGTTTCTTAGCCTCCCAAAGAGCTGGAAGCAAGATGCTTTGGGGCCCAATTCGCCCTTTGGAAAGAAGACTGCTTGTTGTGCCTTTCATCTCTAGGGAATTGTAACACACCCAGAGCAGAAGTTCTACTTCAGCCAGTTCAGGCCTGCAAAGAAACTACGTTTCACAGGCCTTTGTAAGAGATGTTCCCGGTTGGCTGTAAGACAGGTGTGCAGAGCGAGTTGTTTCTTAGCTTCCCAAAGAGCTGGAAGCAAGATGCTTTGGGGCCCAAATCGCCCTTTGGAAAGAAGACAGCACTTTTTGCCTTGCAGCTCTAGGGCAACGAAGCACTCCCAGAGCAGAAGTTCTACTCAGCCAGATCAGGCCTGCAAAGAAACTGCGTTTCACAGGCCTTTGTAACAGATGTCCCGGTAGTCTGGAAGCAAGATGCTTTGGGGCCCAACTCGCCCTTTTGAAAGAAGGCTGCACGTTATGCCTTTCAGCTCTAGGACAATGTAGCACACCCAGAGCAGAAGTTCTACTTACGCCAGATCAGGCCTGCAAAGAAACTTCGTTTCACAGGCCTTTGTAAGAGATGTTCCCGGTAGGCTCTAAGAGCACTGTGCAGAGCGAGTTGTTTCTTAGCTTCCCAAAGAGCTCGAAGCAAGATGCTTTGGGGCCCAATTCGCCCTTAGGAAAGAAGACTGCACATTATGCCTTTCAGCTCTAGGGCAATGTAGCACACCCAGAGCAGAAGTTCTACTTCGGCCAGATCAGACCTGCAAAGAAACTGCGTTTCATACGCCTTTGTAAGAGATGTTCCCGGTTGGCTGTAAGAGAGGTGTGCAGAGCGAGTTGTTTCTTAGCTTCCCAAAGAGCTGGAAGCAAATGCTTTGGGGCCCAACTTGCCCTTTGGAAAGAAGACCACACGTTGTGCCTTTCAGCTCTGGGGCATTGTAGCACACCCAGAGCAGAAGTTCTAATTCAGCCAGATCAGGCCTGCAAAGAAACTGCGTTTCACAGGCCTTTGTAAGAGATGTTCCCGGTAGGCTGTAAGAGCACTGTGCAGAGCGAGTTGTTTCTTAGCTTCCCAAAGAGCTGGAAGCAAGATGCTTTGGGGCCCAAATCGCCCTTTGGAAAGAAGACAGCGCTTTTTGCCTAGCAGCTCTTGGGCAACGAAGCACACCCAGAGCAGAAGTTCTACTCAGCCAGATCAGGCCTGCAAAGAAACTGCGTTTCACAGGCCTTTGTAAGAGATGTTCCCGGTTGGCTGTAAGAGAGGTGTGCAGAGCGAGTTGTTTCTTAGCTTCCCAAAGAGCTGGAAGCAAGATGCTTTGGGGCCCAAATCGCCCTTTGGAAAGAAGACAGCACTTTTTGCCTTGCAGCTCTAGGGCAACGAAGCACTCCCAGAGCAGAAGTTCTACTCAGCCAGATCAGGCCTGCAAAGAAACTGCGTTTCACAGGCCTTTGTAACAGATGTCCCGGTAGTCTGGAAGCAAGATGCTTTGGGGCCCAACTCGCCCTTTTGAAAGAAGGCTGCACGTTACGCCTTTCAGCTCTAGGGCAATGTAGCACACCCAGAGCAGAAGTTCTACTTACGCCAGATGAGGCCCGCAAAGAAACTGCGTTTCACAGGCCTTTGTAAGAGATGTTCCCGTTAGGCTGTAAGAGCGCTGTGCAGAGCGAGTTGTTTCTTAGCTTCCCAAAGAGCTGGAAGCAAGATGCTTTGGGGCCCAATTCGCCCTTAGGAAAGAAGACTGCACATTATGCCTTTCAGCTCTAGGGCAATGTAGCACACCCAGAGCAGAAGTTCTACTTCAGCCAGATCAGGCCTGCAAAGAAACTGCGTTCACAGGCCTTTGTAAGAGATGTTCCCGGTTGGCTGTAGTGAGATGTGCAGAGCGAGTGGTTTCTTAGCCTCCCAAAGAGCTCGAAGCAAGATGCTTTGGGGCCCAACTCGCCCTTTGGTAAAGGAGACTGCACGTTGTGCCTTTCAGCTGTAGGGCAATGTAGCACACCGAGAGCAGAAGTTCTACTTCAGCCAGATCAGGCCTGCAAAGAACCTGCGATTCACAGGCCTTTGTAACATATGTCCCGGTAGGCTGGAAGCAAGATGCTTTGAGGCCCAACTCGCCCTTTGGAAAGAAGACAGCACTTTGTTCCTTGCAGCTCTAGGGCAACGAAGCACACCCAGAGCAGAAGTTCTACTTCAGCCAGAACAGGCCTGCAAAGAAACTGCGTTTCACAGGCCTTTGTA
The DNA here is from genome assembly GCF_041296265.1 of Equus caballus. Taxonomy (NCBI): domain Eukaryota; kingdom Metazoa; phylum Chordata; class Mammalia; order Perissodactyla; family Equidae; genus Equus; species Equus caballus. The sequence continues at coordinate 13,917,906 of NC_091696.1, forward strand.
ACAGTGTCCCGGTAGTCTGGAAGCAAGATGCTTTGGGGCCCAACTCGCCCTTTGGAAAGAAGCCTGCACGTTATGCCTTTCAGCTCTAGGGCAATGTAGCACACCCAGAGCAGAAGTTCTACTTACGCCAGATCAGGCCTGCAAAGAAACTGCGTTTCACAGGTCTCTGTAAGAGATGTTCCCTGTAGGTTGTAAGAGCACTGTGCAGAGCGAGTTGTTTCTTAGCTTCCCAAAGAGCTGGAAGCAAGATGCTTTGCAGTCCAACTCGCTCTTTGGAAAGAAGACTGAACTTTCTGCCTTTCTGCTCTAGGGCAATGTAGCTCAACCAGAGCAGAAGTTCTACTTCAGCCAGATGAGGCCTGCAAAGATACTGCGTTTCACAGGCCTTTGTAAGAGATGTTCCCGGTTGGCTGTAAGAGAGGTGTCAGAGCGAGTTGTTTCTTAGCTTCCCAAAGCCCTGGAAGCAAGATGCTTTGGGGCCCAAATCGCACTTTGGAAAGAAGCCTGCACGTTGTGCCTTTCGGCTCTAGGGCAATGTAGCACACCCAGAGCAGAAGTTCTACTTCATCCAGATCAGGCCTGGGAAGAAACTGCGTTTCACAGGCCTTTGTAAGACATGTTCCCGGTAGGCTGAAAGAGCCCTATGCAGAGCTAGTTGTTTCTTAGCTGCCCAAAGAGCTGGAAGCTGGTCGCTGAGGGAGTTCTCTCCCCTTATGGAAACAAGCCAGGACTTTGTGCATTGCAGCTCTAGGCCCTTCTAGGACACGGCAGAGCAGAAGTACTAACTCATGGAGATCAGGCCTGGGAAGAAACTGCGTTTTCAGGCCTTTGTAAGACATGTTACCGGTAGGCTGTAAAACACCAGTGCAGAGCGAGTTGTTTCTTAGCTGCCAAAAGAGCTGGAAGGTGGACGCTGAGGGACTTTTCTCCCCTTGTGGAAACAAGGCGGGACTTTGTGCCTTGCAAGTGTAGGCCCATGTAGGACACGGCAGAGCAGAAGTTCTACTTCAGCGAGATCAGGCCTGGGAAGAAACTGCGTTTCACAGGCCTTTGTAAGACATGTTTCCATAAGGCTGTAAAACACCAGTGCAGCGCAAGTTGTTTCTTAGGTGCCAAAGAGCTGGAAGCCCCCCACTGTGGGGCCTATCTGCCCTTGAGAACACAAGGCAGGACATTTTGCCTTGCACTCTAGGCCCATGTAGGACACGGCAGAGCAGAAGTTCTACTTCAGCGAGATCAGGCGTGGGAAGAAACTGCGTTTCACAGGCGTTTGTAAGACATGTTCCCGGTAGGCTGTAAGAGCCCTATGCAAAGGTAGTTATTTCTTAGCTGCCCAAAAAGCTGGAAGCTGGATGCTGAGGGAGTTCTCTCCCCTTGTGGAAATAAGCCAGGACTTTGTGCCTTGCAGCTCTAGGCCCATGTAGGACACTGCAGAGCAGAAATTCTACTTCAGCGAGATCAGGCCTGGGAAGAAACTGCGGTTCACAGGCCTTTGTAAGACATGTTCCCGGTAGGCTGTAAGAGCACTGTGTAGAGCGAGTTGTTTCTTAGCTTCCCAAAGAACTGGAAGCAAGATACTTTGGGGCCCAACTCGCCCTTTGCAAAGAAGACTGCACGTTGTGCCTTTCAGCTCTAGGGCATTGTAGCACACGAAGAGCAGAAGTTCTACTTCAGCCAGATCCGGCCTGCAAAGAAACTGCGTTTCACAGGCCTTTGGAAGAGATGTTCCCACTAGGCTGTAAGAGCACTGTGCAGAGCGAGTTGTTTCTTAGCTTCCCAAAGATCTGGAAGCAAAATGATTTGGGCCTGAACTCGCCCTTTCGAAAGAAGCCTGCACGTTGTGTCTTTCAGCTCTAGGGCAATGTAGCACACCCAGAGCAGAAGTTCCACTTCAGCCAGATCAGGCCTGCAAAGAAACTGCGTTTCACAGGCCTTTGTAAGAGATGTTCCCGGTTGGCTGTAAGAGACGTGTGCAGAGCGAGTTGTTTCTTAGCCTCCGAAAGAGCTGGAAGCAAGATGCTTTGGTGCCCAATTCGCCCTTTGGAAAGAAGACTGCTCATTGTGCCTTCTGCTCTAGGGAATTGTAGGACACCCAGAGCAGAAGTTCTACTTCAGCCAGATCAGGCATGCAAAGAAACTACGTTTCACAGGCCTTTGTAAGAGATGTTCCCGGTTGGCTGTAAGAGACGTGTGCAGAGCGAGTTGTTTCTTAGCTTCCCAAAGAGCTGGAAGCAAGATGCTTTGGGGCCCAAATCGCCCTTTGGAAAGAAGACAGCTCTTTGTGCCTTGCGGCTCTAGGGCAACGAAGCACACCCAGAGCAGAAGTTCTACTTCAGCCAGATCAGGCCTGCAAAGAAACTGCGTTTCACAGGCCTTTGTAACAGATGTGCCGGTAGTCTGGAAGCAAGATGCTTTCTGGCCCAACTCGCCATTTGGAAAGAAGCCTGCACGTTATGCCTTTCAGCTCTAGGCCAATGTAGCACACACAGAGCAGAAGTTCTACGTACGCCAGATCAGGCCTGCAAAGAAACTGCGTTTCACAGGTCTCTGTAAGAGATGTTCCCGGTAGGCTGTAAGAGCACTGTGCAGAGCGAGTTGTTTCTTAGCTTCCCAAAGATCTGGAAGCAAGATGCTTTGCAGTCCAACTCACCCTTTGGAAAGAAGACTGACCTTTCTGCCTTTCTGCTCTAGGGCAATGTAGCACACCCAGAGCAGAAGTTCTACTTCAGCCAGATCAGGCCTGCAAAGAAACTGCGTTTCACAGGCCATTGTAAGAGATGTTCCCGGTAGGCTGTAAGAGCACTGTGCAGAGCGAGTTGTTTCTTAGCTTCCCAAAGTGCTGGAAGCAAGATGCTTTGGGGCCCATCTCGCCATTTGGAAAGAAGCCTGCACGTTGTGCCTTTCGGCTCTAGGGCAATGTAGCACACCCAGAGCAGAAGTTCTACTTCATCCAGATCAGGCCTGGGAAGAAACTGCGTTTCACAGGCCTTTGTAAGACATGTTCCCGGTAGGCTGAAAGAGCCCTATGCAGAGCTAGTTGTTTCTTAGCTGCCCAAAGAGCTGGAAGCTGGTCGCTGAGGGAGTTCTCTCCCCTTGTGGAAACAAGCCAGGACTTTGTGCATTGCAGCTCTAGGCCCTTCTAGGACACGGCAGAGCAGAAGTACTAACTCAGGGAGATCAGGCCTGGGAAGAAACTGCCTTTTCAGGCCTTTGTAAGACATGTTACCGGTAGGCTGTAAAACACCAGTGCAGAGAGAGTTGTTTCTTAGCTGCCAAAAGAGCTGGAAGGTGGACGCTGAGGGACTTTTCTCCCCTTGTGGAAACAAGGCGGGACTTTGTGCCTTGCAAGTGTAGGCCCATGTAGGACACGGCAGAGCAGAAGTTCTACTTCAGCGAAATCAGGCCTGGGAAGAAACTGCGTTTCACAGGCCTTTGTAAGACATGTTTCCATAAGGCTGTAAAACACCAGTGCAGCGCGAGTTGTTTCTTAGGTGCCAAAGAGCTGGAAGCACCCCACTGTGGGGCCTATCTGCCCTTGAGAACACAAGGCAGGACATTTTGCCTTGCACTCTAGGCCCATGTAGGACACGGCAGAGCAGAAGTTCTACTTCAGCGAGATCAGGCGTGGGAAGAAACTGTGTTTCACAGGCGTTTGTAAGACATGTTCCCGGTAGGCTGAAAGAGCCCTATGCAGAGCTAGTTATTTCTTAGCTGCCCAAAGAGCTGGAAGCTGGATGCTGAGGGAGTTCTCTCCCCTTGTGGAAACAAGCCAGGACTTTGTGCCTTGCAGCTCTAGGCCCATGTAGGACACAGCAGACCAGAAATTCTACTTCAGCGAGATCAGGCCTGGGAAGAAACTGCGTTTCACAGGCCTTTGTAAGACATGTTCCCGGTAAGCTGTAAGAGCACTGTGTAGAGCGAGTTGTTTCTTAGCTTCCCAAAGAACTGGAAGCAAGATGCCTTGGGGCCCAACTCTCCCTTTGGAAAGAAGACTGCACGTTGTGACTTTCAGCTCTAGGGCATTGTAGCACACCCAGATCAGAAGTTCTACTTCAGCCAGATATGGCCTGCAAAGGACCTGCGTTTCACAGGCCTTTGTAAGAGATGTTCCCGGTTGGCTGGAAGCAAGATGCTTTGGGGCCCAACTCGCCCTTTGGAAAGAAGACTGCACGTTGTGCCTTTCAGATCTAGGGCAATGCAGCACACCCAGAGCAGAAGTTCTAGTTCAGGCATATCAGGCCTGTAAAGAAACTGCGTTTCACAGGCCTTTGGAAGAGATGTTCCAGGTAGGCTGTAAGAGCACTGTGCAGAGCGAGTTGTTTCTTAGCTTCCCAAAGAGCTGGAAGCAAGATACTTTGGGGCCCAACTCGCCCTTTGCAAAGAAGACTGCACGTTGTGCCATTCAGCTCTAGGGCATTGTAGCACACCAAGAGCCGAAGTTCTACTTCAGCCAGTTCTGGCCTGCAAAGAAACTGCGTTTCACAGACCCTTGTACGAGATGTTCCCGGTAGGCTGTAAGAGCAGTGTGCAGAGCGAGTTGTTTCTTAGCTTCCCAAAGATCTGGAAGCAAAATGATTTGGGCCTGAACTCGCCCTTTGGAAAGAAGCCTGCACGTTGTGCCTTTCAGCTCTAGGGCAATGTAGCACACCCAGAGCAGAAGTTCTAATTCAGCCAGATCAGGCCTGCAAAGAAACTGCGTTTCACAGGCCTTTGTAAGAGATGTTCCCGGTACGCTGTAAGAGCACTGTGCAGAGCGAGTTGTTTCTTAGCTTCTCAAAGAGCTGGAAGCAAGATGCTCTGGGGCCCAACTCGCCCTTTGGAAAATAGATTGCACGTTGGGGCTTTCAGCTCTAGTGCAATGTAGCACACCCAGAGCAGAAGTTCTACTTCAGCCAGATCAGGCCTGCAAAGAAACTGCGTTTCACAGGCCTTTGTAAGAGATGTTCCCGGTTGGCTGTAAAAGAGGTGTGCAGAGCGAGTTGTTTCTTAGCCTCCCAAAGAGCTGGAAGCAAGATGCTTTGGGGCCCAATTCGCCCTTTGGAAAGAAGACTGCTTGTTGTGCCTTTCATCTCTAGGGAATTGTAACACACCCAGAGCAGAAGTTCTACTTCAGCCAGATCAGGCCTGCAAAGAAACTACGTTTCACAGGCCTTTGTAAGAGATGTTCCCGGTTGGCTGTAAGACAGGTGTGCAGAGCGAGTTGTTTCTTAGCTTCCCAAAGAGCTGGAAGCAAGATGCTTTGGGGCCCAAATCGCCCTTTGGAAAGAAGACAGCACTTTTTGCCTTGCAGCTCTAGGGCAACGAAGCACTCCCAGAGCAGAAGTTCTACTCAGCCAGATCAGGCCTGCAAAGAAACTGCGTTTCACAGGCCTTTGTAACAGATGTCCCGGTAGTCTGGAAGCAAGATGCTTTGGGGCCCAACTCGCCCTTTTGAAAGAAGGCTGCACGTTATGCCTTTCAGCTCTAGGACAATGTAGCACACCCAGAGCAGAAGTTCTACTTACGCCAGATCAGGCCTGCAAAGAAACTTCGTTTCACAGGCCTTTGTAAGAGATGTTCCCGGTAGGCTCTAAGAGCACTGTGCAGAGCGAGTTGTTTCTTAGCTTCCCAAAGAGCTCGAAGCAAGATGCTTTGGGGCCCAATTCGCCCTTAGGAAAGAAGACTGCACATTATGCCTTTCAGCTCTAGGGCAATGTAGCACACCCAGAGCAGAAGTTCTACTTCGGCCAGATCAGACCTGCAAAGAAACTGCGTTTCATACGCCTTTGTAAGAGATGTTCCCGGTTGGCTGTAAGAGAGGTGTGCAGAGCGAGTTGTTTCTTAGCTTCCCAAAGAGCTGGAAGCAAATGCTTTGGGGCCCAACTTGCCCTTTGGAAAGAAGACCACACGTTGTGCCTTTCAGCTCTGGGGCATTGTAGCACACCCAGAGCAGAAGTTCTAATTCAGCCAGATCAGGCCTGCAAAGAAACTGCGTTTCACAGGCCTTTGTAAGAGATGTTCCCGGTACGCTGTAAGAGCACTGTGCAGAGCGAGTTGTTTCTTAGCTTCCCAAAGAGCTGGAAGCAAGATGCTTTGGGGCCCAAATCGCCCTTTGGAAAGAAGACAGCGCTTTTTGCCTAGCAGCTCTTGGGCAACGAAGCACACCCAGAGCAGAAGTTCTACTCAGCCAGATCAGGCCTGCAAAGAAACTGCGTTTCACAGGCCTTTGTAAGAGATGTTCCCGGTTGGCTGTAAGAGAGGTGTGCAGAGCGAGTTGTTTCTTAGCTTCCCAAAGAGCTGGAAGCAAGATGCTTTGGGGCCCAAATCGCCCTTTGGAAAGAAGACAGCACTTTTTGCCTTGCAGCTCTAGGGCAACGAAGCACTCCCAGAGCAGAAGTTCTACTCAGCCAGATCAGGCCTGCAAAGAAACTGCGTTTCACAGGCCTTTGTAACAGATGTCCCGGTAGTCTGGAAGCAAGATGCTTTGGGGCCCAACTCGCCCTTTTGAAAGAAGGCTGCACGTTACGCCTTTCAGCTCTAGGGCAATGTAGCACACCCAGAGCAGAAGTTCTACTTACGCCAGATGAGGCCCGCAAAGAAACTGCGTTTCACAGGCCTTTGTAAGAGATGTTCCCGTTAGGCTGTAAGAGCGCTGTGCAGAGCGAGTTGTTTCTTAGCTTCCCAAAGAGCTGGAAGCAAGATGCTTTGGGGCCCAATTCGCCCTTAGGAAAGAAGACTGCACATTATGCCTTTCAGCTCTAGGGCAATGTAGCACACCCAGAGCAGAAGTTCTACTTCAGCCAGATCAGGCCTGCAAAGAAACTGCGTTCACAGGCCTTTGTAAGAGATGTTCCCGGTTGGCTGTAGTGAGATGTGCAGAGCGAGTGGTTTCTTAGCCTCCCAAAGAGCTCGAAGCAAGATGCTTTGGGGCCCAACTCGCCCTTTGGTAAAGGAGACTGCACGTTGTGCCTTTCAGCTGTAGGGCAATGTAGCACACCGAGAGCAGAAGTTCTACTTCAGCCAGATCAGGCCTGCAAAGAACCTGCGATTCACAGGCCTTTGTAACATATGTCCCGGTAGGCTGGAAGCAAGATGCTTTGAGGCCCAACTCGCCCTTTGGAAAGAAGACAGCACTTTGTTCCTTGCAGCTCTAGGGCAACGAAGCACACCCAGAGCAGAAGTTCTACTTCAGCCAGAACAGGCCTGCAAAGAAACTGCGTTTCACAGGCCTTTGTAACAGTGTCCCGGTAGTCTGGAAGCAAGATGCTTTGGGGCCCAACTCGCCCTTTGGAAAGAAGCCTGCACGTTATGCCTTTCAGCTCTAGGGCAATGTAGCACACCCAGAGCAGAAGTTCTACTTACGCCAGATCAGGCCTGCAAAGAAACTGCGTTTCACAGGTCTCTGTAAGAGATGTTCCCTGTAGGTTGTAAGAGCACTGTGCAGAGCGAGTTGTTTCTTAGCTTCCCAAAGAGCTGGAAGCAAGATGCTTTGCAGTCCAACTCGCTCTTTGGAAAGAAGACTGAACTTTCTGCCTTTCTGCTCTAGGGCAATGTAGCTCAACCAGAGCAGAAGTTCTACTTCAGCCAGATGAGGCCTGCAAAGATACTGCGTTTCACAGGCCTTTGTAAGAGATGTTCCCGGTTGGCTGTAAGAGAGGTGTCAGAGCGAGTTGTTTCTTAGCTTCCCAAAGCCCTGGAAGCAAGATGCTTTGGGGCCCAAATCGCACTTTGGAAAGAAGCCTGCACGTTGTGCCTTTCGGCTCTAGGGCAATGTAGCACACCCAGAGCAGAAGTTCTACTTCATCCAGATCAGGCCTGGGAAGAAACTGCGTTTCACAGGCCTTTGTAAGACATGTTCCCGGTAGGCTGAAAGAGCCCTATGCAGAGCTAGTTGTTTCTTAGCTGCCCAAAGAGCTGGAAGCTGGTCGCTGAGGGAGTTCTCTCCCCTTATGGAAACAAGCCAGGACTTTGTGCATTGCAGCTCTAGGCCCTTCTAGGACACGGCAGAGCAGAAGTACTAACTCATGGAGATCAGGCCTGGGAAGAAACTGCGTTTTCAGGCCTTTGTAAGACATGTTACCGGTAGGCTGTAAAACACCAGTGCAGAGCGAGTTGTTTCTTAGCTGCCAAAAGAGCTGGAAGGTGGACGCTGAGGGACTTTTCTCCCCTTGTGGAAACAAGGCGGGACTTTGTGCCTTGCAAGTGTAGGCCCATGTAGGACACGGCAGAGCAGAAGTTCTACTTCAGCGAGATCAGGCCTGGGAAGAAACTGCGTTTCACAGGCCTTTGTAAGACATGTTTCCATAAGGCTGTAAAACACCAGTGCAGCGCAAGTTGTTTCTTAGGTGCCAAAGAGCTGGAAGCCCCCCACTGTGGGGCCTATCTGCCCTTGAGAACACAAGGCAGGACATTTTGCCTTGCACTCTAGGCCCATGTAGGACACGGCAGAGCAGAAGTTCTACTTCAGCGAGATCAGGCGTGGGAAGAAACTGCGTTTCACAGGCGTTTGTAAGACATGTTCCCGGTAGGCTGTAAGAGCCCTATGCAAAGGTAGTTATTTCTTAGCTGCCCAAAAAGCTGGAAGCTGGATGCTGAGGGAGTTCTCTCCCCTTGTGGAAATAAGCCAGGACTTTGTGCCTTGCAGCTCTAGGCCCATGTAGGACACAGCAGAGCAGAAATTCTACTTCAGCGAGATCAGGCCTGGGAAGAAACTGCGGTTCACAGGCCTTTGTAAGACATGTTCCCGGTAGGCTGTAAGAGCACTGTGTAGAGCGAGTTGTTTCTTAGCTTCCCAAAGAACTGGAAGCAAGATACTTTGGGGCCCAACTCGCCCTTTGCAAAGAAGACTGCACGTTGTGCCTTTCAGCTCTAGGGCATTGTAGCACACGAAGAGCAGAAGTTCTACTTCAGCCAGATCCGGCCTGCAAAGAAACTGCGTTTCACAGGCCTTTGGAAGAGATGTTCCCACTAGGCTGTAAGAGCACTGTGCAGAGCGAGTTGTTTCTTAGCTTCCCAAAGATCTGGAAGCAAAATGATTTGGGCCTGAACTCGCCCTTTGGAAAGAAGCCTGCACGTTGTGTCTTTCAGCTCTAGGGCAATGTAGCACACCCAGAGCAGAAGTTCCACTTCAGCCAGATCAGGCCTGCAAAGAAACTGCGTTTCACAGGCCTTTGTAAGAGATGTTCCCGGTTGGCTGTAAGAGACGTGTGCAGAGCGAGTTGTTTCTTAGCCTCCGAAAGAGCTGGAAGCAAGATGCTTTGGTGCCCAATTCGCCCTTTGGAAAGAAGACTGCTCATTGTGCCTTCTGCTCTAGGGAATTGTAGGACACCAGAGCAGAAGTTCTACTTCAGCCAGATCAGGCATGCAAAGAAACTACGTTTCACAGGCCTTTGTAAGAGATGTTCCCGGTTGGCTGTAAGAGACGTGTGCAGAGCGAGTTGTTTCTTAGCTTCCCAAAGAGCTGGAAGCAAGATGCTTTGGGGCCCAAATCGCCCTTTGGAAAGAAGACAGCTCTTTGTGCCTTGCGGCTCTAGGGCAACGAAGCACACCCAGAGCAGAAGTTCTACTTCAGCCAGATCAGGCCTGCAAAGAAACTGCATTTCACAGGCCTTTGTACGAGATGTTCCCGGTAGGCTGTAAGAGCACTGTGCAGAGCGAGTTGTTTCTTAGCTTCCCAAAGATCTGGAAGCAAAACGATTTGGGCCTGAACTCGCCCTTTGGAAAGAAGCCTGCACGTTGTGTCTTTCAGCTCTAGAGCAATGTAGCACACCCAGAGCAGAAGTTCCACTTCAGCCAGATGAGGCCTGCAAAGAAATTCCATTTCACAGGCCTTTGTAAGAGATGTTCCTGCTTGGCTGTAGGAGAGGCCTGCACAGCGAGTTGTTTCTTACCTTCCCAAGAGCTGGAAGCAAGATGCTTTGGGGCCCAACTTGCCCTTTGGAAAGAAGACTGCACGTTGTGCCTTTCAGCTCTAGGGCATTGTAGCACACCCAGAGCAGAAGTTCCACTTCAGCCAGATCAGGCCTGCAAACAAACTGCGTTTCACAGGCATTTGTAACAGATGGCCCGGTAGGCTGGAAGCAAGATGCTTTGGGGCCCAACTCACCCTCTGGAAAGAAGACAGCCCGTTGTGCCTTTCAGCTCTAGGGCAATGTAGCACACCCAGAGCAGAAGTTCTACTTCAGAGAGATCAGGCCTGCACAGAAACTGCGTTTCACAGGCCTTTGTAAGAGATGTACCCGGTAGACTGTAAGAGCACTGTACAGAGCGAGTTGTTTCTTAGCTTCCAAAGAGCTGGAAGCAAGATGCTTTGGGGCCCAACTCGCCCTTTGGAAAGAAGCCTGCACGTTGTGCCTTTCAGCTCTAGGGAATTGTAGCACACCCAGAGCAGAAGTTCTACTTCCGTCAGATCAGGCCTGCAAAGAAACTGCGTTTCGCAGGCCTTAGTAAGAGATGTTCCCGGTTGGCTGTAAGAGCACTGTGCAGAGCGAGTTGCTTCTTAGCTTCCCAAAGAGCTGAAAGCAAGATGCTTTGCAGTCCAACTCGCCCTTTGGAAAGAAGACTGAACTTTCTGCCTTTCAGCTCTAGGGCAATGTAGCACAGCCAGAGCAGAAGTTCTACTTCAGCCAGATCACGCCTGCAAAGAACTGCGTTTCACAGGCCTTTGTAAGAGATGCTCCCGGTTGGCTGTAAGAGAGGTGTGCAGAGCGAGTTGTTTCTTAGATTCCCAAAGTGCTGGAAGCAAGATGATTTGTGGCCCAACTCACCCTTTGGAAAGAAGACTGCTCGTTGTGCCTTTCAGCTCTAGGGCAATGTAGCACACCCAGAGCAGAAATTCTACTTCAGCCAGATGAGGCCTGCTAAGAACCTGCATTTCACAGGGCTTTGTAACAGATTTTCTGGTAGGCTAGAAGCAATATGCTTTGGGGCCCAACTCGCCCTTTGGAAAGAAGGCTGCACGTTGTGCCTTTCAGCTCTACGGCAATGTAGCACACCCAGAGCAGAAGTTCGACTTCCACCAGATCAGGCCTGCAAAGAAACTGCGTTTCACAGGTCTTTGTAAGAGATGTTCCCTGTAGGCTGTAAGAGCACTGTGCAGAGCGAGTTGTTTCTGAGCTTCCCAAGAGCGGGAAGCAAGATGATTTGGGGCCCAACTCGCCCTTTGGAAAGAAGCCCGCACGTTGTGCCTTTCAGCTCTAGGGCAATGTAGCACACCCAGAGCAGAAGTTCTACTTCAGCCAGATCAGGCCTGCAAAGAAAATGCGTTTCATACGCCTTTGTAAGAGATGTTCCCGGTTGGCTGTAGAGAGGTGTGCAGAGCGAGTTGTTTCTTAGCTTCCCAAAGAGCTCGAAGCAAATACTTTGGGGCCCAACTCGCCCTTTGGAAAGAAGACTGCTCGTTGTGCCTTTCAGCTCTAGTGCATTGTAGCACACCCAGAGAAGAAGTTCTACTTCAGCCAGATCAGGCCTGCAAAGAAGCTGCGTTTCACAGGCCTTTGTAACAGATGGCCCGGTAGGCTGGAAGGAAGATGCTTTGGGGCCCAACTCGCCATCTGGAAAGAAGACTGCCCGTTGTGCCTTTCAGCTCTAGGGCAATGTAGCACACCCAGAGCAGAAGTTCTACTTCAGCCAGATCAGGCCTGCAAAGAACTGCGTTTCACAGGCCTTTGTAAGAGATCTTCCCGGTAGGCTGTAAGAGCACTGTGCAGAGCGAGTTGTTTCTCAGCTTCCCAAAGAGCTGGAAGCAAGATGATTTGAGGCCCAACTCGCCCTTTGGAAAGAAGCCTGCATGTTGTGCCTTTCAGCTCTAGGGCAATGTAGCACACCCAGAGCAGAAGTTCTACTTCAGCCAGATCAGGCCTGCAAACAAAAGGCTTTTCACAGGCCTTTGTAAGAGATGTTCCCGGTTGGCTGTAAGAGAGGTGTGCAGTTCGAGTTGTTTCTTAGCTTCCCAAAGAGCTGGAAGCAAGATGCTTTGGGGCCCAAATCGCCCTTTGGAAAGAAGACAGCACTTTGTGCCTTTCTGCCTTAGGGCAATGTAGCACACCAGAGCAGAAGTTCTACTTCAGCCAGATCAGGCCTGCAGAGAAACTGCGTTTCACAGGCCTTTGTAACAGAAGTCCCGGTAGGTTGGAAGCAAGATGCGTAGAGGCCCAACTCGCCCTTTGGCAAGAAGCCTGCACGTTATGCCTTTCAGCTCTAGGGCAATGTAGCACACCCAGAGCAGAAGTTCTACTTCAGCCACATCAGGCCTGCAAAGAAACTGCATTTCACAGGCCTTTGTAACAGACGTCCCGGTAGGCTGGAAGCAAATGCTTGGGGGCCCAACTCGCCCTTTGGAAAGAAGGCTGCACGTCATGCCTTTCAGCTCTAGGGCAATGTAGCACACCCAGACCAGAAGTTGTACATCACCCAGATCAGGCCTGCAAAGAAACTGCGTTTCACAGGCCTTTGCAAGAGATGTTCCTGCTTGGCTGTTGAGAGGTCTGCAGAGCAAGTTGTTTCTTAGCCTCCCAAAGAGCTGGAAGCAATATGCTTTGGGGCCCAAATCGCGCTTTGGTAAAGGAGACTGCACGTTGTGCCTTTCAGCTGTAGTGCAATGTAGCACACCGAGAGCAGAAGTTCTACTTCAGCCAGATCAGGCCTGCAAAGAAACTGCGTTTCACAGGCCTTTGTAACAGATGGCCCGATACGCTGGAAGCAAGATGCTTGGGGCCCAACTCGCCCTGTGGAAAGAAGACTTCCCGTTGTGCCTTTTAGCTCTAGGGCAATGTAGCACACCGAGAGCAGAAGTTCTACTTCAGCCAGATCAGGCCTGCAAAGAAACTGCGTTTCACAGGCCTTTGTAAGAGATGTTCCCGGTTGGCTGTAAGAGAGGTGTGCAGGTCGAGTTGTTTCTTAGCCTCCCAAAGAGCTTTAAGCAAGATGCTTTAGGGCCCAAATCGCCCTGTGGAAAGAAGACAGCACTTTGTGCCTTGCAGCTCTAGGGCAATGTAGCACAGCCAGAGCAGAAGTTCTACTTCAGCCAGATGAGGCCTGCGAAGAAACTGCGTTTCACAGGCGTTTGTAACAGATGTCCCGGTAGTCTGGAAGCAAGATGCTTTGGGGCCCAACTCGCCCTTTTGAAAGAAGCCTGCACGTTGTGCCTTTCAGCTCTAGGGCAATGTAGCACACCCAGAGCAGAAGTCATACTTCAGCCAGATCAGGCCTGCAAAGAAACTGCGTTTCACAGGTCTTTGTAATAGATGTTCCTGGTAGGCTGTAAGAACACTGTGCAGAGCGCGTTGTTTCTTAGCTTCCCAAAGAGCTGGAAGCAAGATGCTCTGGGGCCCAACTCGCCTTTTGGAAAGGAGACTGCACGTTGTGACTTTCACCTCTATTGCAATATAGCACACCCAGAGCATAAGTTCTACTTCAGCCAGATCATGCCTGCAAAGAGATTGCGTTTCACAGGCCTTTGTAAGAGATCTTCCCGGTAGGCTGTAAGAGCACTGTGCAGAGCGAGTTGTTTCTTAGCTTCCCAAACAGCTGGAAGCAAGATGATTTGGGTCCCAACTCGCCCTTTTGAAAGAAGCCTGCATGTTGTGCCTTTCAGCTCTAGGGCAATGTAGCACACCGAGAGCAGAAGTTCTACTTCAGCCAGATCAGGCCTGCAAAGAAACTGCGTTTCACAGGCCTTTGTAAGAGATGTTCCCGGTTTGATGTAAGAGCACTGTGCAGAGCGAGTTGTTTCTTAGCCTCCCAAAGAGCTGGAAGCAAGATGCTTTGGGGCCCAACTCGACCTTTAGAAAGAAGACTGCACGTTGTGCCTTTCAGCTCTAGAGAATTGTAGCACACCCAGAGCAGAAGTTCTAATACAGCCAGATCAGGCCTGCAAAGAAACTGCGTTTCACAGGCCTTTGTAAGAGATGTTCCCGGTAGGCTGTAAGAGCACTGTGCAGAGTGAGTTGTTTCTTAGCTTCCTAAAGAGCTGGAAGCAAGATGCTTTGCAGTCCAATTCGCCCTTTGGAAAGAAGACTGAACTTTCTGCCTTTCAGCTCTAGGGCAATTTAGCACACCCAGAGCAAAAGTTCTACTTCAGCCAGATCAGGCCAGCAAAGAAACTGCGTTTTATACGCCTTTGTAAGAGATGTTCCCTGTTGGCTGTAAGAGAGGTGTGCAGAGCGAGTTGTTTCTTAGCTTCCCAAAGGGCTGGAAGCAAATGCTTTGGGGCCCAACTCGCCCGTTGGAAAGAAGACTGCACGTTGTGCCTTTCAGCTCTAGGGCATTGTAGCACACCCAGAGGATAAGTTCTACTTCAGCCACATCAGGCCTCCAAAGACACTGCGTTTCACAGGCCTTTGTAAGTGATGTTCCCGGTAGGCTGTAAGAGCACTGTGTAGAGCAAGTTGTTTCTTAGCTTCCCAAAGAACTGGAAGCAAGATGCCCCGGGGCCCAACTCGCCCTATAGGAAGGAGACTGCACGTTGTGCCCCTCAGCTCTAGGGCAATGTAGCACACCGAGAGCAAAAGTTCTACTTCAGCCAGATCAGGCCTGCAAACAACCTGAGTTTCTCAGGACTTTGTAACAGATGTCCCAGGAGGCTGGAAGCAAGATGCTTTGGGGCCCAACTCGCCCTTTGGAAAGAAGACTGCTCGTTGTGCCTTTCAGCTCTAGGGAATTGTAGCACAACGAGAGCAGAAGTTCTACTTCAGCCAGATCAGGCCTGCAAAGATACTGCGGTTCAAAGGCCTTTGTAAGAGATGCTCCCGTTTGGCTGTAAGAGAGGTGTGCAGAGCGAGTTGTTTCTTAGCTTCCCAAAGAGCTGGAAGCAAGATACTTTGGGGCCCAAATCGCCCTTTCGAAAGAAGACAGCACTTTGTTCCTTGCAGCTCTAGGGCAATGTAGCACACCCAGAGCAGAAGTTCTACTTCAGCCAGATCAGGCCTGCAAAGAAACTGCATTTCCCAGGACATTGTAACAGATGTCAGGGTCGGCTGGAAGCAAGATGCTTTGGGGCCCAACTCGCCCTTTGGAAAGAAGCCTGAATGTTGTGCCTTTCAGCTCTAGGGCAATGTAGCACACCCAGAGCAGAAGTTCTACTTCAGCCAGATCAGGGCTGCAAAGAAACTGCGTTTCACAGGTCTTTGTAAGAGATGTTCACGGTTGGGTGTAAGAGAGGTCTGCACAGCGAGTTGTTTCTTAGCCTCCCAAAGAGCTGGAAGCAAGATGCTTTGGGGCCCAACACTCCCTTTGGAAAGAAGACTGCTCGTTGTGCCTTTCAGCTCTAGGGCAATGTAGCACACCCAGAGCAGAAGTCCTACTTCAGCCAGATCAGGCCTGCAAAGAAACTGCGTTTCACAGGCCTTTGGAAGAGATGTTCCCAAAGAGCTCTTTCGGAAGCTAAGAAACAACTCGCTCTGCACAGTGCTCTTAAGCCTACCGGGAACATCTCTTCCAATTCCTGTGAAACGCGGTTTCTTTGCAGGCCTGATGTGGCTGAAGTAGGACTTCTGCTCTGGGTGTGCTACATTGCCCTAGAGCTGAAAGTCACAACGTGCAGGCTTCTTTCCAAAGGGCGAGTTGGGCCCCACAGCATCTTGCTTCCAGCACTTTGGGAAGCTGAGAAACAACTCGCTATGCACAGTGCTCTTACAGCCTACCGGGAACATCTCTTCCAAAGGCCTGTGAAACGCAGTTTCTTTGCAGGCCTGACCTGGCTGAAGAAGAACTTCTGATCTGAGGCTGCTACATTGCCTTAGAGCTGAAAGGCACAACGTGCATGCTTCTTTCCAAAAGGCGAGTTGGGTCCGAGAGCATCTTGCTTCCAGCTCTTTGGGAATCTGAGATACAACTCGCTCTGCACAGTGCTCTTACAACCTACCGGGAACATCAATTACAAAGGCCTGTGAAACGCAGTTTCTTTGCAGGCCTGATCTGGCTGAAGTAGAACTTCTGCTCTGGGTGTGCTACTTAGCCCTAGAGCCGAAAGGCACAACGTGCAGGCTTCTTTACAAAGGGCGAGTAGGGCCCCCAAGCATCTTGCTTCCAGCTGATTGGGAAGCTGAGATACAACTCGCTCTGCACAGTGCTCTTACAGCCTACCGGGAACATCTGTTAAAAAGGCCTGTGAAACGCAGTTTCCTTGCAGGCCTGATCTGGCTGAAGTAGAACTTCTGCTCTGGGTGTGCTACATTGCCCTAGAGCTGAAAGGCACAACGTGCAGGCTTCTTTCCAAAGGGCGAGCTGGGCCCGAGAGCATCTTGCTTCCAGCTCTTTGGGAAGCTGAGAAACAACTCGCTCTGCACAGTGCTCTTACAGCCTACCGGGAACATCTCTTCCAAAGGCCTGTGAAACGCAGTTTCTTTGCAGGCCTAATCTGGCAGAAGTAGGACTTCTAGTCTGGGTGTGCTACATTGCCCTAGAGCTGAAAGGCACAACGTGCAGGCTTCTTTCCAAAGGGCGAGTTGGGCCCCACAGCATCTTGCTTCCAGCTCTTTGGGAGGCTAAGAAACAACTCGCTGTGCACAGTGCTCTTACAGCCTACCGGGAACATCCCTTCCAAAGGCCGGCGAAACGCAGTTGCTTTGCAGGCCCGATTTGTCTGAAGTAGGACTTCTGCTCTGGGTGTGCTACATTGCCCTAGAGCTGAAATGTACAACGTGCAGGCTTCTTTCCAAAGGGCGAGTTGGGCCCCACAGCATCTTGCTTCCAGCTCTTTGGGAAGCTGAGAAACAACTCGCTCTGCACAGTGCTCTTACAGCCTACCGGGAACATCTCTTACAAAGGCCTGTGAAACGCAGTTTCTTTGCAGGCATGATGTGCCTGAAGTAGAACTTCTGCTCTGGGTGTGGTACATTGCCCTAGAGCTGAAAGGCACAACGTGCAGGCTTCTTTCCAAAGGGCGAGTTGGGTCCCCAAGCATCTTGCTTCCAGCTCTTTGGGAAGCTGAGAAACAACTCGCTCTGCACAGTGCTCTTACAGCCTACCGGGAACATCACTTACAAAGGCCTGTGAAACGCAGTTTCTTTGCAGGTCTGATCTGGCTGAAGTAGAACTTCTGCTCTGTGTGTGCTACATTGCCCTAGAGCTGAAAGCACAACGTGCAGGCTTCTTTCCAAAGGGCGAGTTGGGCCCCCAAGCATCTTGCTTCCAGCTCTTTGGGAAGCTAAGAAACAACTCGCTCTGCACAGTGCTCTTACAGCCTACCGGGAACATCTCTTCCAAAGGCCGGCGAAACGCAGTTTCTTTGCAGGCCCGATCTGGCTGAAGTAGGACTTCTGCTCTGGGTGTGCTACATTGCCCTAGAGCTGAAAGGCACACCGTGCAGGCTTCTTTCCAAATGGAGAGTTGGGCCCCACAGCATCTTGCTTCCAGCTCTTTGGGAAGCTGAGAAACAACTCGCTGTGCACAGTGCTCTTACAGCCTACCGGGAACATCGCTTACAAAGGCCTGTGGAACGCAGTTTCTTTTCAGGCCTGATCTGGCTGAAATAGGACTTCTGCTATGGGTGTGCTACATTGCCCTAGAGCTGAAAGGCACAACGTGCAGGCTACTTTCCAAGGGCGAGTTGGACCCCAAAGCATCTTGCTTTCAGCTCTTTGGGAATCTGAGAAACAACTCGCTCTGCACAGTGCTCTTACAGCCTACCGGGAACATCTGTTAAAAAGGCCTCTGAAACGCAGTTTCTTTGCAGGCCTCATCTGGCTGAAGTAGAACGTCTGCTCTTGGTGTGCTACGTTGCCCTAGAGCTGAAAGGCACAAGGTGCAGGCTTCTTTCCAAAGGGCAAGTTGGGCACCAGAGCATGTTGCTTCCAGCTCTTTGGGAAGCTGAGAAACAACTCGCTCTGCACAGTGCTCTTACAGCCTACCGGGAACATCGCTTACGAAGGCCTGTGGAACGCAGTTTCTTTGCAGGCGTCATCTGGCTGAAGTAGAACTTCTGCTCTGGGTGTGCTACATTGCCCTTGAGCTGAAAGGCACAACGTGCATTCTGCTTTCCAAAGGGCGAGTTGGGCCCCAAAGCATCTTCCTTAAAGCTCTTTTGGAAGCTGAGAAACAACTCGGTCTGCAAAATGCTCTTACAGACTACTGGGAACATCGCTTACAAAGGCATGTGGAATGCAGTTTCTTTGCAGGCATGATCTGCCTGAAGTAGAACTTCTGCTCTGGGTGTGCTACATTGCCGTAGAGCTGAAAGGCACAACGTGCAGGCTTCTTTCCAAAGGGCGAGTTGATCCCCACAGCATCTTGCTTCCAGCTCTTTGTGAAGCTGAGAAACAACTCGCTCTGCACAGTGCTCCTACAGCCTCCCGGGAACATCTCTTACAAAGGCCTGTGAAACGCAGTTTCTTTGCAGGCCTGATCTGGCTGAAGTAGAACTTCTGCACTGGGTGTGGTACATTGCCCTAGAGCTGAAAGGCACAACGTGCAGGCTTCTTTTCAAAGGGCGTGTTGGGCGCCAAAGCATCTTGCTTCCAGCTCTTTGGGAAGCTAAGAAACAACTCGCTCTGCACAGTGCTCTTACAGCCTACCGGGAACATCTCTTACAAAGGCCTGTGAAACGCAGTTTCTTTGCAGGCCTGATCTGGCTGAAGTAGAACTTCTGCTCTGGGTGTGCTGCATTGCCCTAGAGCTGAAAGGCACAACGTGCAGGCTTCTTTCCAAATGGCTAGTTGGGCCCCACAGCATCTTGCGTCCAGCTCTTTGGGAAGCGAAGAAACAACTCGGTCTGCACAGTGGTCTTACAGCCTACCGGGAGCATCGCTTACAAAGGCCTTAAAAACGCAGTTTCTTTGCAGGCCTGATCTGGCTGAAGTAGAACTTCTGCTCTGGGTGTGCTACATTGCCCTAGAGCTGAAAGGCACAACGTGCAGGCTTCTTTCCAAAGGGCGAGTGGGGCCCCCAAGCGTCTTGCTTCCAGCTCTTTGGGAAGCTAAGAAACAACTCGCTCTGCACAGTGCTCTTACAGCCTACCGGGAACATCTCTTCCAAAGGCCTGTGAAACGCAGTTTCTTTGCAGGCCTCATCTGGCTGAAGTAGGACTTCTGCTCTGGGTGTGCTACATTGGCCTAGAGCTGAAAGGCACAACGTGCAGGCTTCTTTCCAAAGGGCGAGTTGGGCCCCCAAGCATCTTGCTTCCAGCTATTTGGGAAGCTGAGAAACAACTCGCTCTGCACAGTGCTCTTACAGCCTACCGGGAACATCTCTTACAAAGGACTGTGAAACGCAGTTTCTTTGCAGTCCTGATCTGGCTGAAGTAGAACTTCTGCTCTGGGTGTGCTACATTGCCCTAGAGCTGAAAGGCACAACGTGCAAGCTGCTTTCCAAAGGGCGAGTTGGGACCCAAAGCATCTTCCTTCCAGCTCTTTGGGAAGCTGAGAAACAACTCGGTCTGCAAAGTGCTCTTACAGACTACTGGGAACATCGCTTACAAAGGCATGTGGAACGCAGTTTCTTTGCAGGCATGATCTGGCTGAAGTAGAACTTTTGCTCTGGGTGTGCTACATTGCCCTAGAGCTGAAAGGCACAACGTGCAGGCTTCTTTCCAAAGGGCGATTTGGTCCCCAGAGCATCTTGCTTCCAGCTCTTTGGGAAGCTGAGAAACAACTCGCTCTGCACAGTGCTCTTACAGCCTACCCGGAACATCTCTTACAAAGACGTGTGAAACGCAGTTTCTTTGCAGGCCTGATCTGGCTGAAGTAGAACTTCTGCTCTGGGTGTGCTGCATTGCCCTAGAGCTGAAAGGCACAACGTGCAGGCTACTTTCCAAGGGCGAGTTGGGCCCCAAAGCATCTTGCTTTCAGCTCTTTGGGAAGCTGAGAAACAACTCGCTCTGCACAGTGCTCTTACAGCCTACCGGGAACATCTGTTAAAAAGGCCTGTGAAACGCAGTTTCTTTGCAGGCCTCATCTGGCTGAAGTAGAACGTCTGCTCTTGGTGTGCTACATTGCCCTAGAGCTGAAAGGCACAAGGTGCAGGCTTCTTTCCAAAGGGCGAGTTGGTCACCAGAGCATGTTGCTTCCAGCTCTTTGGGAAGCTGAGAAACAACTCTCTCTGCACAGTGCTCTTTCAGCCTACCGGGAACATCGCTTACAAAGGCATGTGGAATGCAGTTTCTTTGCAGGTGTGATCTGGCTGAAGTAGAACTTCTGCTCTGGGTGTGCTACATTGCCCTTGAGCTGAAAGGCACAACGTGCAGTCTTCTTTCCAAAGGGCTTGTTGGGCCCCAAAGCATCTTGCTTCCAGCTCTTTGGGAAGCTAAGAAACAACTCGCTCTGCACAGTGATCTTACAGCCTACCGGGAACATCTCTTCCAAAGGCCTGTGAAACGCAATTTCTTTGCAGGCCTGATCTGGCTGAAGTAGAACTTCTGCTCTGGGTGTGCTGCATTGCCCTAGAGCTGAAAGGCACAACGTGCAGGCTTCTTTCCAAATGGCGAGTTGGGCCCCAGAGCATCTTGCGTCCAGCTCTTTGGGAAGCTAAGAAACAACTCGCTCTGCACAGTGCTCTTACAGCCTACCGGGAACATCGCTTACAAAGGCCTTTGAAACGCAGTTTCTTTGCAGGCATGATCTGGCTGAAGTAGAACTTCTGCTCTGGGTGTGCTACATTGCCCTAGAGCTGAAAGGCCCAACGTGCAGGCTTCTTTCCAAAGGGCGAGTTGGGCCCCCAAGCATCTTGCTTCCAGCTATTTGGGAAGCTGAGAAACAACTGGCTCTGCACAGTGCTCTTACAGCCTACCGGGAAAATCTCTTACAAAGGACTGTGAAACGCAGTTTCTTTGCAGTCCTGATCTGGCTGAAGTAGAACTTCTGCTCTGGGTGTGCTACATTGCCCTAGAGCTGAAAGGCACAACGTGCAGGCTTCTTTCCAAAGGGCGTGTTGGGCCCCAAAGCATCTTGCTTCCAGCTCTTTGGGAAGCTAAGAAACAACTCGCTCTGCACAGTGCTCTTACAGCCTACCGGGAACATCTCTTACAAAGGCCTGTGAAACGCAGTTTCTTAGCAGGCATGATCTGCCTGAAGTAGAACTTCTGCTGTGGGTGTGGTACATTGCCCTAGAGCTGAAAGGCACAACGTGCAGTCTTCTTTCCAAAGGGCGAGTTGGGTCCCCAAGCATATTGCTTTCAGCTCTTTGGGAAGCTGAGAAACAACTCGCTGTGCACAGTGCTCTTACAGACTACCGGGAACATCTCTTACAAAGGCCTGTGAAATGCAGTTTCTTTGCAGGCCTGACCTGGCTGAAGTAGAACTTCTGCTCTGGGTGTGGTACATTGCCCTAGAGCCGAAAGGCACAATGTGCAGGCTACTTTGCAAAGGGCGAGTTGGGCCCCAAAGCATCTTGCTTCTAGCTCTTTGGGAAGCTCAGAAACAACTCGCTCTGCACAGTGCTCTTACAGCCTACCGGGAACATCGCTTACAAAGGCCTGTGAAACGCAGTTTCTTTGCAGCCCTGACTGGCTGAAGTAGAACTTCTGCTCTGGGTGTGCTACATTGCCCTAGAGCTGAAAGGTACAACGTGCAAGCTGCTTTCCAAAGGGCGAGTTGGGACCCAAAGCATCTTCCTTCCAGCTCTTTGGGAAGCTGAGAAACAACTCGGTCTGCAAAGTGCTCTTACAGACTACTGAGAACATCGCTTACAAAGGCATGTGGAACGCAGTTTCTTTGCAGGCATGATATGGCTGAAGTAGAACTTCTGCTCTGGGTGTGGTACATTGCCCTACAGCTGAAAGGCACAACGTGCAGGCTTCTTTCCAAAGGCCGATTTGGTCCCCAGAGCATCTTGCTTCCAGCTCTTTGGGAAGCTGAGAAACAACTCGCTCTGCACAGTGCTCTTACAGCCTACTGGGAACATCTGTTAAAAAGGCCTGTGAAACGCAGTTTCTTTGCAGGCCTCATCTGGCTGAAGTAGGACTTTTGCTCTGGGAGTGCTACATTGCCCTAGAGCTGAAAGGCACAACGTGCAGGCTTCTTTCCAAGGGGCGTGTTGGGCCCCAAAGCATCTTGCTTCCAGCTCTTTGGGAAGCTAAGAAACAACTCGCTCTGCACAGTGCTCTTACAGCCTACCGGGAACATCTCTTACAAAGGCCTGTGAAACGCAGTTTCTTTGCAGGCATGATCTGCCTGAAGTAGAACTTCTGCTGTGGGTGTGGTACATTGCCCTAGAGCTGAAAGGCACAACGTGCAGGCTTCTTTCCAAAGGGCGAGTTGGGTCCCCAAGCATATTGCTTCCAGCTCTTTGGGAAGCTGAGAAACAAGTCGCTCTGCACAGTGCTCTTACAGACTACCGGGAACATCTCTTACAAAGGCCTGTGAAATGCAGTTTCTTGGCAGGCCTGATCTGGCTGAAGTAGAACTTCTGCTCTGTGTGTGCTACATTGACCTAGAACCGAAAGGCGCAACGTGCAGGCTACTTTGCAAAGGGCGAGTTGGGCCCCAAAGCATCTTGCGCCCAGCTCTTTGCGAAGCTCAGAAACAACTCGCTCTGCACAGTGCTCTTACAGCCTACCGGGAACATCGCTTACAAAGGCCTGTGAAACGCACTTTCCTTGCAGGCCTGATCTGGCTGAAGTAGGACTTCTGCTCTGGGTGTGCTACATGCCCTAGAGGTGAAAGGCACAACGTGCAGGCTTCATTCTAAAGGGCGAGGTGGTCCCCACAGCATCTTACTTCCAGCTCTTTGGGAAGCTAAGAAACAGCTCGCTCTGCTCAGTGCTCTTACAGCCTACCGGGAACATCTCTTCCAAAGGCCTGTGAAACACAGTTTCTTTGCAGGCCTGATCTGGCTGAAGTAGGACTTCTGCTCTGGGTGTGCTACATGCCCTAGAGCTGAAAGGCACAACGTGCAGGCTTCATTCTAAAGGGCGAGGTGGTCCCCACAGCATCTTACTTCCAGCTCTTTGGGAAGCTAAGAAACAGCTCGCTCTGCTCAGTGCTCTTACAGCCTACCGGGAACATCTCTTCCAAAGGCCTGTGAAACACAGTTTCTTTGCAGGCCTGATTTGGCTGAAGTAGGACTTCTGCTCTGGGTGTGCTACATTGCCCCAGAGCTGAAAGGCACAACGTGCAGGCTTCTTTCCAAAGGGCGAGTTGGGCCCCACAGCATCTTGCTTCCAGCTCTTTGGGAAGCTAAGAAACAACTCGCTCTGCACAGTGCTCTTACAGCCTAGTGGGAACATCTCTTCCAAAGGCCTGAGAAACACAGTTTCTTTGCAGGCCTGATCTGGCTGAAGTAGGACTTCTGCTCTGGGTGTGGTACATTGCCCTAGAGCTGAAAGGCACAACGTGCAGGCTTCTTTCCAAAGGGCGAGTTGGGCCCCACAGCATCTTGCTTCCAGCTCTTTGGGAAGCTAAGAAACAACTCGCTCTGCACAGTGCTCTTACAGCCTAGTGGGAACATGTCTTCCAAAGGCCTGTGAAACGCAGTTTCTTTGCAGGCCTGATCTGGCTGAAGTAGGACTTCTGCTCTGGGTGTGCTACATTGCCCTAGAGCTGAAAGGCACAACGTGCAGGCTTCTTTCCAAAGGGCGAGTTCGGCCCCACAGCATCTTGCTTCCAGCTCTTGGGAAGCTAAGAAGCAACTCGCTCTGCACAGTGCTTTTACAGCCTACGGGCAACATCTCTTCCAAAGGCCTGTGAAACACGGTTTCTTTGCAGGCCTGATCTGACTGAAGTAGGACTTCTGCTCAGGGTGTGCTACATTGCCCTAGAGCTGAAAGGCACAACGTGCAGGCTTCTTTCCAAAGGGCGAGTTGGGCCCCGCAGCGTCTTGCTTCCAGCTCTTTGGGAAGCTAAGAAACAACTCGCTCTGCACAGTGCTCTTACAGCCTAAGGGGAACATCTCTTCCAAAGGCCTGTGAAACACAGTTTCTTTGCAGGCCTGATCTGGCTGAAGTAGGACTTCTGCTCTGGGTGTGCTACATTGCCCTAGAGCCGAAAGGCACAACGGTCAGGCTTTTTTCCAAAGGGCGAGTTGGGCCCCAAACCATCTTGCTTCCAGCGCTTTGGGAAGCTAAGAAACAACTCGCTCTGCACAGTGCTCTTACAGCCTACCGGGAACATCTCTTCCAAAGGCATGTGAAACGCAGTTTCTTTGCAGGCCTCATCTGGCTGAAGTAGAACGTCTGCTCTTGGTGTGCTACGTTGCCCTAGAGCTGAAAGGCACAAGGTGCAGGCTTCTTTCCAAAGGGCAAGTTGGGCACCAGAGCATGTTGCTTCCAGCTCTTTGGGAAGCTGAGAAACAACTCGCTCTGCACAGTGCTCTTACAGCCTACCGGGAACATCGCTTACGAAGGCCTGTGGAACGCAGTTTCTTTGCAGGCGTCATCTGGCTGAAGTAGAACTTCTGCTCTGGGTGTGCTACATTGCCCTTGAGCTGAAAGGCACAACGTGCATTCTGCTTTCCAAAGGGCGAGTTGGGCCCCAAAGCATCTTCCTTAAAGCTCTTTTGGAAGCTGAGAAACAACTCGGTCTGCAAAATGCTCTTACAGACTACTGGGAACATCGCTTACAAAGGCATGTGGAATGCAGTTTCTTTGCAGGCCTGATCTGGCTGAAGTAGAACGTCTGCTCTGGGTGTGCTACATTGCCGTAGAGCTGAAAGGCACAACGTGCAGGCTTCTTTCCAAAGGGCGAGTTGATCCCCACAGCATCTTGCTTCCAGCTCTTTGTGAAGCTGAGTAACAACTCGCTCTGCACAGTGCTCCTACAGCCTCCCGGGAACATCTCTTACAAAGGCCTGTGAAACGCAGTTTCTTTGCAGGCCTGATCTGGCTGAAGTAGAACTTCTGCACTGGGTGTGGTACATTGCCCTAGAGCTGAAAGGCACAACGTGCAGGCTTCTTTTCAAAGGGCGTGTTGGGCGCCAAAGCATCTTGCTTCCAGCTCTTTGGGAAGCTAAGAAACAACTCGCTCTGCACAGTGCTCTTACAGCCTACCGGGAACATCTCTTACAAAGGCCTGTGAAACGCAGTTTCTTTGCAGGCCTGATCTGGCTGAAGTAGAACTTCTGCTCTGGGTGTGCTGCATTGCCCTAGAGCTGAAAGGCACAACGTGCAGGCTTCTTTCCAAATGGCTAGTTGGGCCCCACAGCATCTTGCGTCCAGCTCTTTGGGAAGCGAAGAAACAACTCGGTCTGCACAGTGGTCTTACAGCCTACCGGGAGCATCGCTTACAAAGGCCTTAAAAACGCAGTTTCTTTGCAGGCCTGATCTGGCTGAAGTAGAACTTCTGCTCTGGGTGTGCTACATTGCCCTAGAGCTGAAAGGCACAACGTGCAGGCTTCTTTCCAAAGGGCGAGTGGGGCCCCCAAGCGTCTTGCTTCCAGCTCTTTGGGAAGCTAAGAAACAACTCGCTCTGCACAGTGCTCTTACAGCCTACCGGGAACATCTCTTCCAAAGGCCTGTGAAACGCAGTTTCTTTGCAGGCCTCATCTGGCTGAAGTAGGACTTCTGCTCTGGGTGTGCTACATTGGCCTAGAGCTGAAAGGCACAACGTGCAGGCTTCTTTCCAAAGGGCGAGTTGGGCCCCCAAGCATCTTGCTTCCAGCTATTTGGGAAGCTGAGAAACAACTCGCTCTGCACAGTGCTCTTACAGCCTACCGGGAACATCTCTTACAAAGGACTGTGAAACGCAGTTTCTTTGCAGTCCTGATCTGGCTGAAGTAGAACTTCTGCTCTGGGTGTGCTACATTGCCCTAGAGCTGAAAGGCACAACGTGCAGGCTTCTTTCCAAAGGGCTTGTTCGGCCCCAAAGAATCTTACTTCCAGCTCTTTGGGAAGCTAAGAAACAACTCGCTCTGCACAGTGCTCTTACAGCCTACCGGGAACATCTCTTACAAAGGCCTGTGAAACGCAGTTTCTTTGCAGGCCTGATCTGGCTGAAGTAGAACTTCTGCTCTGGGTGTGCTACATTGCCCTAGAGCTGAAAGGCACAACGTGCAAGCTGCTTTCCAAAGGGCGAGTTGGGACCCAAAGCATCTTCCTTCCAGCTCTTTGGGAAGCTGAGAAACAACTCGGTCTGCAAAGTGCTCTTACAGACTACTGGGAACATCGCTTACAAAGGCATGTGGAACGCAGTTTCTTTGCAGGCATGATCTGGCTGAAGTAGAACTTTTGCTCTGGGTGTGCTACATTGCCCTAGAGCTGAAAGGCACAACGTGCAGGCTTCTTTCCAAAGGGCGATTTGGTCCCCAGAGCATCTTGCTTCCAGCTCTTTGGGAAGCTGAGAAACAACTCGCTCTGCACAGTGCTCTTACAGCCTACCCGGAACATCTCTTACAAAGACGTGTGAAACGCAGTTTCTTTGCAGGCCTGATCTGGCTGAAGTAGAACTTCTGCTCTGGGTGTGCTGCATTGCCCTAGAGCTGAAAGGCACAACGTGCAGGCTACTTTCCAAGGGCGAGTTGGGCCCCAAAGCATCTTGCTTTCAGCTCTTTGGGAAGCTGAGAAACAACTCGCTCTGCACAGTGCTCTTACAGCCTACCGGGAACATCTGTTAAAAAGGCCTGTGAAACGCAGTTTCTTTGCAGGCCTCATCTGGCTGAAGTAGAACGTCTGCTCTTGGTGTGCTACATTGCCCTAGAGCTGAAAGGCACAAGGTGCAGGCTTCTTTCCAAAGGGCGAGTTGGTCACCAGAGCATGTTGCTTCCAGCTCTTTGGGAAGCTGAGAAACAACTCTCTCTGCACAGTGCTCTTTCAGCCTACCGGGAACATCGCTTACAAAGGCATGTGGAATGCAGTTTCTTTGCAGGTGTGATCTGGCTGAAGTAGAACTTCTGCTCTGGGTGTGCTACATTGCCCTTGAGCTGAAAGGCACAACGTGCAGTCTTCTTTCCAAAGGGCTTGTTGGGCCCCAAAGCATCTTGCTTCCAGCTCTTTGGGAAGCTAAGAAACAACTCGCTCTGCACAGTGATCTTACAGCCTACCGGGAACATCTCTTCCAAAGGCCTGTGAAACGCAATTTCTTTGCAGGCCTGATCTGGCTGAAGTAGAACTTCTGCTCTGGGTGTGCTGCATTGCCCTAGAGCTGAAAGGCACAACGTGCAGGCTTCTTTCCAAATGGCGAGTTGGGCCCCAGAGCATCTTGCGTCCAGCTCTTTGGGAAGCTAAGAAACAACTCGCTCTGCACAGTGCTCTTACAGCCTACCGGGAACATCGCTTACAAAGGCCTTTGAAACGCAGTTTCTTTGCAGGCATGATCTGGCTGAAGTAGAACTTCTGCTCTGGGTGTGCTACATTGCCCTAGAGCTGAAAGGCCCAACGTGCAGGCTTCTTTCCAAAGGGCGAGTTGGGCCCCCAAGCATCTTGCTTCCAGCTATTTGGGAAGCTGAGAAACAACTGGCTCTGCACAGTGCTCTTACAGCCTACCGGGAAAATCTCTTACAAAGGACTGTGAAACGCAGTTTCTTTGCAGGCCTGATCTGGCTGAAGTAGAACTTCTGCTCTGGGTGTGCTACATTGCCCTAGAGCTGAAAGGCACAACGTGCAGGCTTCTTTCCAAAGGGCGTGTTGGGCCCCAAAGCATCTTGCTTCCAGCTCTTTGGGAAGCTAAGAAACAACTCGCTCTGCACAGTGCTCTTACAGCCTACCGGGAACATCTCTTCCAAAGGCCTGTGACACGCAGTTTCTTTGCAGGCATGATCTGCCTGAAGTAGAACTTCTGCTGTGGGTGTGGTACATTGCCCTAGAGCTGAAAGGCACAACGTGCAGTCTTCTTTCCAAAGGGCGAGTTGGGTCCCCAAGCATATTGCTTCCAGCTCTTTGGGAAGCTGAGAAACAACTCGCTGTGCACAGTGCTCTTACAGACTACGGGGAACATCTCTTACAAAGGCCTGTGAAATGCAGTTTCTTTGCAGGCCTGATCTGGCTGAAGTAGAACTTCTGCTCTGGGTGTGCTACATTGCCGTAGAGCCGAAAGGCACAACGTTCAGGCTACTTTCCAAAGGGCGAGTTGGGCCCCAAAGCATCTTGCTTCTAGCTCTTTGGGAAGCTCAGAAACAACTCGCTCTGCACAGTGCTCTTACAGCCTACCGGGAACATCGCTTACAAAGGCCTGTGAAACGCAGTTTCTTTGCAGCCCTGACTGGCTGAAGTAGAACTTCTGCTCTGGGTGTGCTACATTGCCCTAGAGCTGAAAGGTACAACGTGCAAGCTGCTTTCCAAAGGGCGAGTTGGGACCCAAAGCATCTTCCTTCCAGCTCTTTGGGAAGCTGAGAAACAACTCGGTCTGCAAAGTGCTCTTACAGACTACTGAGAACATCGCTTACAAAGGCATGTGGAACGCAGTTTCTTTGCAGGCATGATATGGCTGAAGTAGAACTTCTGCTCTGGGTGTGGTACATTGCCCTACAGCTGAAAGGCACAACGTGCAGGCTTCTTTCCAAAGGCCGATTTGGTCCCCAGAGCATCTTGCTTCCAGCTCTTTGGGAAGCTGAGAAACAACTCGCTCTGCACAGTGCTCTTACAGCCTACTGGGAACATCTGTTAAAAAGGCCTGTGAAACGCAGTTTCTTTGCAGGCCTCATCTGGCTGAAGTAGGACTTTTGCTCTGGGAGTGCTACATTGCCCTAGAGCTGAAAGGCACAACGTGCAGGCTTCTTTCCAAGGGGCGTGTTGGGCCCCAAAGCATCTTGCTTCCAGCTCTTTGGGAAGCTAAGAAACAACTCGCTCTGCACAGTGCTCTTACAGCCTACCGGGAACATCTCTTACAAAGGCCTGTGAAACGCAGTTTCTTTGCAGGCATGATCTGCCTGAAGTAGAACTTCTGCTGTGGGTGTGGTACATTGCCCTAGAGCTGAAAGGCACAACGTGCAGGCTTCTTTCCAAAGGGCGAGTTGGGTCCCCAAGCATATTGCTTCCAGCTCTTTGGGAAGCTGAGAAACAAGTCGCTCTGCACAGTGCTCTTACAGACTACCGGGAACATCTCTTACAAAGGCCTGTGAAATGCAGTTTCTTGGCAGGCCTGATCTGGCTGAAGTAGAACTTCTGCTCTGTGTGTGCTACATTGACCTAGAACCGAAAGGCGCAACGTGCAGGCTACTTTGCAAAGGGCGAGTTGGGCCCCAAAGCATCTTGCGCCCAGCTCTTTGCGAAGCTCAGAAACAACTCGCTCTGCACAGTGCTCTTACAGCCTACCGGGAACATCGCTTACAAAGGCCTGTGAAACGCACTTTCCTTGCAGGCCTGATCTGGCTGAAGTAGGACTTCTGCTCTGGGTGTGCTACATGCCCTAGAGGTGAAAGGCACAACGTGCAGGCTTCATTCTAAAGGGCGAGGTGGTCCCCACAGCATCTTACTTCCAGCTCTTTGGGAAGCTAAGAAACAGCTCGCTCTGCTCAGTGCTCTTACAGCCTACCGGGAACATCTCTTCCAAAGGCCTGTGAAACACAGTTTCTTTGCAGGCCTGATCTGGCTGAAGTAGGACTTCTGCTCTGGGTGTGCTACATGCCCTAGAGCTGAAAGGCACAACGTGCAGGCTTCATTCTAAAGGGCGAGGTGGTCCCCACAGCATCTTACTTCCAGCTCTTTGGGAAGCTAAGAAACAGCTCGCTCTGCTCAGTGCTCTTACAGCCTACCGGGAACATCTCTTCCAAAGGCCTGTGAAACACAGTTTCTTTGCAGGCCTGATTTGGCTGAAGTAGGACTTCTGCTCTGGGTGTGCTACATTGCCCCAGAGCTGAAAGGCACAACGTGCAGGCTTCTTTCCAAAGGGCGAGTTGGGCCCCACAGCATCTTGCTTCCAGCTCTTTGGGAAGCTAAGAAACAACTCGCTCTGCACAGTGCTCTTACAGCCTAGTGGGAACATCTCTTCCAAAGGCCTGAGAAACACAGTTTCTTTGCAGGCCTGATCTGGCTGAAGTAGGACTTCTGCTCTGGGTGTGGTACATTGCCCTAGAGCTGAAAGGCACAACGTGCAGGCTTCTTTCCAAAGGGCGAGTTGGGCCCCACAGCATCTTGCTTCCAGCTCTTTGGGAAGCTAAGAAACAACTCGCTCTGCACAGTGCTCTTACAGCCTAGTGGGAACATGTCTTCCAAAGGCCTGTGAAACGCAGTTTCTTTGCAGGCCTGATCTGGCTGAAGTAGGACTTCTGCTCTGGGTGTGCTACATTGCCCTAGAGCTGAAAGGCACAACGTGCAGGCTTCTTTCCAAAGGGCGAGTTCGGCCCCACAGCATCTTGCTTCCAGCTCTTGGGAAGCTAAGAAGCAACTCGCTCTGCACAGTGCTTTTACAGCCTACGGGCAACATCTCTTCCAAAGGCCTGTGAAACACGGTTTCTTTGCAGGCCTGATCTGACTGAAGTAGGACTTCTGCTCAGGGTGTGCTACATTGCCCTAGAGCTGAAAGGCACAACGTGCAGGCTTCTTTCCAAAGGGCGAGTTGGGCCCCGCAGCGTCTTGCTTCCAGCTCTTTGGGAAGCTAAGAAACAACTCGCTCTGCACAGTGCTCTTACAGCCTAAGGGGAACATCTCTTCCAAAGGCCTGTGAAACACAGTTTCTTTGCAGGCCTGATCTGGCTGAAGTAGGACTTCTGCTCTGGGTGTGCTACATTGCCCTAGAGCCGAAAGGCACAACGGTCAGGCTTTTTTCCAAAGGGCGAGTTGGGCCCCAAACCATCTTGCTTCCAGCGCTTTGGGAAGCTAAGAAACAACTCGCTCTGCACATTGCTCTTACAGCCTACCGGGAACATCTCTTCCAAAGGCCTGTGTAACGCAGTTTCTTTGCAGGCCTGATATGGCTGAAGTAGGACTTCTGCTCTGGGTGTGCTACATTGCCCTAGAGCTGAAAGGCCAAACGTGCAGGCTTCTTTCCAAAGGGCGAGTTGGGCCCCACAGCATCTTGCTTCCAGCTCTTTGGGAAGCTAAGAAACAACTCGCTCTGCACAGTGCTCTTACAGCCTACCGGGAACATCTCTTCCAAAGGCATGTGAAACGCAGTTTCTTTGCAGGCCTGATCTGGCTGAAGTAGGACTTCTGCTCTGGGTGTGCTACATTGCCCTAGAGCTCAAAGGCACAACGTGCAGGCTTCTTTCCAAAGGGCGAGTTGGGCCCCACAGCATCTTGCTTCCAGCTCCTTGGGAAACTAACAAACAACTAGCTCTGCACAGTGCTCTTACAGCCTACCGGGAACATCTCTTCCAAAGGCCTGTGAAACGCAGTTTCTTTGCAGGCCTGATCTGGCTGAAGTAGGACTTCTGCTCTGGGTGTGCTACATTGCCCTAGAGCTGAAAGGCACAACGTGCAGGCTTCTTTCCAAAGGGCGAGCTGGGCCCCACAGCATCTTGCTTCCAGCTCTTTCGGAAGCTAAGAAACAACTCGCTCTGCACAGTGCTCTTACAGCCTAACGGGAACATCTCTTCCAAAGGCCTGTGAAACACAGTTTCTTTGCAGGCCTGATCTGGCTGAAGTAGGACTTCTGCTCTGGGTGTGCTATATTGCCCTAGAGCCGAAAGGCACAACGGTCAGGCTTTTTTCCAAAGGGCGAGTTGGGCCCCAAAGCATCTTGCTTCCAGCGCTTTGGGAAGCTAAGAAACAACTCGCTCTGCACAGTGCTCTTACAGCCTACCGGGAACATCTCTTCCAAAGGCCTGTGTAACGCAGTTTCTTTGCAGGCCTGTTATGGCTGAAGTAGGACTTCTGCTCTGGGTGTGCTACATTGCCCTAGAGCTGAAAGGCCAAACGTGCAGGCTTCTTTCCAAAGGGCGAGTTGGGCCCCACAGCATCTTGCTTCCAGCTCTTTGGGAAGCTAAGAAACAACTCGCTCTGCACAGTGCTCTTATAGCCTACCGGGAACATCTCTTCCAAAGGCCTGTGAAACGCAGTTTCTTTGCAGGCCTGATCTGGCTGAAGTAGGACTTCTGCTCTGGATGTGCTACATTGCCCTAGAGCTGAAAGGCACAACGTGCAGGCTTCTTTCCAAAGGGCGAGTTGGGCCCCACAGCATCTTGCTTCCAGCTCCTTGGGAAACTAACAAACAACTAGCTCTGCACAGTGCTCTTACAGCCTACCGGGAACATCTCTTCCAAAGGCCTGTGAAACGCAGTTTCTTTGCAGGCCTGATCTGGCTGAAGTATGACTTCTGCTCTGGGTGTGCTACATTGCCCTAGAGCTGAAAGGCAAAACGTGCAGGCTTCTTTCCAAAGGGCGAGCTGGGCCCCACAGCATCTTGCTTCCAGCTCTTTCGGAAGCTAAGAAACAACTCGCTCTGCACAGTGCTCTTACAGCCTACCGGGAACATCTCTTCCAAAGGCCTGCGAAACGCAGATTCTTTGCAGGCCTGATCTGGCTGAAGTAGGACTTCTGCTCTGGGTGTGCTACATTGCCCTAGAGCTGAAAGGCCAACGTGCAGGCTTCCTGCCAAAGGGCGAGCTGGGCCCCACAGCATCTTGCTTCCAGCTCTTTGGGAAGCTAAGAAACAACTCGCTCTGCACAGTGCTCTTACAGCCTACCGGGAACATCTCTTCAAAAGGCCTGTGAAACACAGTTTCTTTGCAGGCCTGATCTGGCTGAAGTAGGACTTCTGCTTGGGTGTGCTACATTGCCCTAGAGCTGAAAGGCACAACGTGCAGGCTTCTTTCCAAAGGGTGAGATGGGCCCCACAGCATCTTGCTTCCAGCTCCTTGGGAAGCTAACAAACAACTAGCTCTGCACAGTGCTCTTACAGCCTACCAGGAACATCTCTTCCAAAGGCCTGTGAAACGCAGTTTCTTTGCAGGCCTGATCTGGCTGTAGTAGGACTTCTGCTCTGGGTGTGCCACATTGCCCTAGAGCAGAAAGGCACCACGTGCAGGCTTCTTTCCAAAGGGCGAGTTGGTCCCCACAGCATCTTGCTTCCAGCTCTTTCGGAAGCTAAGAAACAACTCGCTCTGCACAGTGCTCTTACAGCCTACCGGGAACATCTCTTCCAAAGGCCTGTGAAACGCAGTTTCTTTGCAGGCCTGATCTGGCTGAAGTAGGACTTCTGCTCTGGGTGTGCTACATTGCCCTAGAGCTGAAAGGCACAACGTGCAGGCTTCTTTCCAAAGGGCGAGTTGGGCCCCACAGCATCTTGCTTCCAGCTCTTTGGGAAGCTAAGATACAACTTGCTCTGCACAGTGCTCTTACAGCCTACCGGGAACATCTCTTCCAAAGGCCTGTGAAACGCAGTTTCTTTGCAGGCCTGATCTGGCTGGAGTAGGACTTCTGCTCTGGGTGTGCTACATTGCACTAGACCTGAAAGGCACAACGTGCAGGCTTCTTTCCAAAGGGCGAGTTGGGCTCCACAGCATCTTGCTTCCAGCTCTTTGGGAAGCTAAGAAACAACTCGCTCTGCACAGTGCTCTTACAGCCTACCGGGAACATCTCTTCCAAAGGCCTGTGAAACGCAGTTTCTTTGCAGGCCTGATCTGGCTGAAGTCGGACTTCTGCTCTGGGTGTGCTACATTGCCCTAGAGCTGAAAGGCACAACGTGCAGGCTTCTTTCCAAAGGGCGAGTTGGGCCCCACAGCATCTTGCTTCCAGCTCCTTGGGAAACTAACAAACAACTAGCTCTGCACAGTGCTCTTACAGCCTACCGGGAACATCTCTTCCAAAGGCCTGTGAAATGCAGTTTCTTTGCAGGCCTGATCTGGCTGAAGTATGACTTCTGCTCTGGGTGTGCTACATTGCCCTAGAGCTGAAAGGCACAACGTGCAGGCTTCTTTCCAAAGGGCGAGCTGGGCCCCACAGCATCTTGCTTCCAGCTCTTTCGGAAGCTAAGAAACAAATCACTCTGCACAGTGCTCTTACAGCCTACCGGGAACATCTCTTCCAAAGGCCTGTGAAACGCAGTTTCTTTGCAGGCCTGATCTGGCTGAAGTAGGACTTCTGCTCTGGGTGTGCTACATTGCCCTAGAGCTGAAAGGCACAACGTGCAGGCTTCTTTCCAAAGGGCGAGTTGGGCCCCGCAGCATCTTGCTTCCAGCTCTTTGGGAAGCTAAGAAACAACTCGCTCTGCACAGTGCTCTTACAGCCTAACGGGAACATCTCTTCCAAAGGCCTGTGAAACACAGTTTCTTTGCAGGCCTGATCTGGCTGAAGTAGGACTTCTGCTCTGGGTGTGCTACATTGCCCTAGAGCCGAAAGGCACAACGGTCAGGCTTTTTTCCAAAGGGCGAGTTGGGCCCCAAAGCATCTTGCTTCCAGCGCTTTGGGAAGCTAAGAAACAACTCGCTCTGCACAGTGCTCTTACAGCCTACGGGGAACATCTCTTCCAAAGGCCTGTGAAACGCAGTTTCTTTGCAGGCCTGATCTGGCTGAAGTAGGACTTCTGCTCTGGGTGTGCTACATTGCCCTAGAGCTGAAAGGCACAACGTGCAGGCTTCTTTCCAAAGGGCGAGTTGGGCCCCACAGCATCTTGCTTCCAGCTCTTTCGGAAGCTAAGAAACAACTCGCTCTGCACAGTGCTCTTACAGCCTACCGGGAACATCTCTTCCAAAGGCCTGTGAAACGCAGTTTCTTTGCAGGCCTGATCTGGCTGAAGTAGGACTTCTGCTCTGGGTGTGCTACATTGCCCTAGAGCTGAAAGGCACAACGTGCGGGCTTCATGCCAAAGGGCGAGCTGGGCCCCACAGCATCTTGCTTCCATCTCTTTGGGAAGCTAAGAAACAACTCGCTCTGCACAGTGCTCTTACAGCCTACCGGGAACATCTCTTCAAAAGGTCTGTGAAACAGAGTTTCTTTGCAGGCCTGATCTGGCTGAAGTAGAACTTCTGCTCTGGGTGTGCTACATTGCCCTAGAGCTGAAAGGCACAACGTGCAGGCTTCTTTCCAAAGGGTGAGATGGGCCCCACAGCATCTTGCTTCCAGCTCCTTGGGAAGCTAACAAACAACTAGCTCTGCACAGTGCTCTTACAGCCTACCAGGAACATCTCTTCCAAAGGCCTGTGAAACGCAGTTTCTTTGCAGGCCTGATCTGGCTGTAGTAGGACTTCTGCTCTGGGTGTGCCACATTGCCCTAGAGCAGAAAGGCACCACGTGCAGGCTTCTTTCCAAAGGGCGAGTTGGTCCCCACAGCATCTTGCTTCCAGCTCTTTGGGAAGCTAAGAAACAACTCGCTCTGCACAGTGCTCTTACAGCCTACCGGGAACATCTCTTCCAAAGGCCTGTGAAACGCAGTTTCTTTGCAGGCCTGATCTGGCTGTAGTAGGACTTCTGCTCTGGGTGTGCTACATTGCCCTAGAGCAGAAAGGCACCACGTGCAGGCTTCTTTCCAAAGGGCGAGTTGGTCCCCACAGCATCTTGCTTCCAGCTCTTTGGGAAGCTAAGAAACAACTCGCTCTGCACAGTGCTCTTACAGCCTACCGGGAACATCTCTTCCAAAGGCCTGTGAAACGCAGTTTCTTTGCAGGCCTGATCTGGCTGAAGTAGGACTTCTGCTCTGGGTGTGCTACATTGCCCTAGAGCTGAAAGGCACAACGTGCAGGCTTCTTTCCAAAGGGCGAGTTGGGCCCCACAGCATCTTGCTTCCAGCTCCTTGGGAAACTAACAAACAACTAGCTCTGCACAGTGCTCTTACAGCCTACCGGGAACATCTCTTCCAAAGGCCTGTGAAACGCAGTTTCTTTGCAGGCCTGATCTGGCTGAAGTATGACTTCTGCTCTGGGTGTGCTACATTGCCCTAGAGCTGAAAGGCACAACGTGCAGGCTTCTTTCCAAAGGGCGAGCTGGGCCCCACAGCATCTTGCTTCCAGCTCTTTCGGAAGCTAAGAAACAACTCGCTCTGCACAGTGCTCTTACAGCCTACCGGGAACATCTCTTCCAAAGGCCTGTGAAACGCAGTTTCTTTGCAGGCCTGATCTGGCTGAAGTAGGACTTCTGCTCTGGGTGTGCTACATTGCCCTAGAGCTGAAAGGCACAACGTGCAGGCTTCCTGCCAAAGGGCGAGCTGGGCCCCACAGCATCTTGCTTCCAGCTCTTTGGGAAGCTAAGAAACACCTCGCTCTGCACAGTGCTCTTACTGCCTACCGGGAACATCTCTTCAAAAGGCCTGTGAAACACAGTTTCTTTGCAGGCCTGATCTGGCTGAAGTAGGACTTCTGCTCTGGGTGTGCTACATTGCCCTAGAGCTGAAAGGCACAACGTGCAGGCTTCTTTCCAAAGGGTGAGATGGGCCCCACAGCATCTTGCTTCCAGCTCCTTGGGAAGCTAACAAACAACTAGCTATGCACAGTGCTCTTACAGCCTACCAGGAACATCTCTTCCAAAGGCCTGTGAAACGCAGTTTCTTTGCAGGCCTGATCTGGCTGTAGTAGGACTTCTCTCTGGGTGTGCCACATTGCCCTAGAGCAGAAAGGCACCACGTGCAGGCTTCTTTCCAAAGGGCGAGTTGGGCCCCACAGCATCTTGCTTCCAGCTCTTTGGGAAGCTAAGAAACAACTCGCTCTGCACAGTGCTCTTACAGCCTACCGGGAACATCTCTTCCAAAGGCCTGTGAAACGCAGTTTCTTTGCAGGCCTGATCTGGCTGAAGTAGGACTTCTGCTCTGGGTGTGCTACATTGCCCTAGAGCTGAAAGGCACAACGTGCAGGCTTCTTTCCAAAGGGCGAGTTGGGCCCCACAGCATCTTGCTTCCAGCTCTTTGGGAAGCTAAGATGCAACGTGCTCTACACAGTGCTCTTACAGCCTACCGGGAACATCTCTTCCAAAGGCCTGTGAAACGCAGTTTCTTTGCAGGCCTGATCTGGCTGGAGTAGGACTTCTGCTCTGGGTGTGCTACATTGCACTAGACCTGAAAGGCACAACGTGCAGGCTTCTTTCCAAAGGGCGAGTTGGGCCCCACAGCATCTTGCTTCCAGCTCTTGGGGAAGCTAAGAAACAACTCGCTCTGCACAGTGCTCTTACAGCCTACCGGGAACATCTCTTCCAAAGGCCTGTGAAACGCAGTTTCTTTGCAGGTGTGATCTGGCTGAAGTAGGACTTCTGCTCTGGGTGTGCTACATTGCCCTAGAGCTGAAAGGCACACCGTGCAGGCTTCTTTCCAAAGGGCGAGTTGGGCCCCACAGCATCTTGCTTTCAGCTCTTTGGGAAGCTAAGAAACAACTCGCTCTGCACATTGCTCTTACAGCCTACCGGGAACATCTCTTCCAAAGGCCTGAGGAACGCAGTTTCTTTGCAGGCCTGATCTGGCTGAAGTAGGACTTCTGCTCTGGGTGTGCTACATTGCCCTAGACTGAAAGGCACAACGTGCAGGCTTCTTTCCAAAGGGCGAGTTGTGCCCCACAGCTTCTTGCTTCCAGCTCTTTGGGAAGCTAAGAAACAACTCGCTCTTCACAGTGCTCTTACATCCTACCGGGAACATCTCTTCCAAAGGCCTGTAAAAGGCAGTTTCTTTGCAGGCCTGATCTGGCTGAAGTAGGACTTCTGCTCTGGGTGTGCTACATTGCCCTGGTGCTGAAAGGCACAACGTGCAGGCTT
The DNA here is from genome assembly GCF_041296265.1 of Equus caballus. Taxonomy (NCBI): domain Eukaryota; kingdom Metazoa; phylum Chordata; class Mammalia; order Perissodactyla; family Equidae; genus Equus; species Equus caballus. The sequence continues at coordinate 13,955,293 of NC_091696.1, forward strand.
CTTTCCAAAAGGAGAGTTGGGCCCCACAGCATCTTGCTTCCAGCTCTTTGGGAAGCTAAGAAACAACTCGCTCTGCACAGTGCTCTTACAGCCTAATGGGAACATCTCTTACAAAGGCCTGTGAAACGCAGTTTCTTTGCAGGCCTGATCTGGCTGAAGTAGAACTTCTGCTCTGGGTGTGCTACATTGCCCTAGAGCTGAACGGCACAACGTGCAGGCTTCTTTCCAAAGGGCGAGTTGGGTCCAAGGGCATCTTGCTTCCAGCTCTTTGGGAAGCTGAGAAACAACTCGCTCTGCACAGTGCTCTTACAGCCTACCGGGAACATCTCTTCCAAAGGCCTGTGAAACGCAGTTTCTTTGCAGGCCTGATCTGGCTGAAGTAGGACTTCTGCTCTGCGTGTGCTACACTGCCCTAGAGCTGAAAGGCACAACGTGCAGGCGTCTTTCCCAAGGGCAAGTTGGGCACCAGAGCATCTTGCTTCCAGCTCTTTGGGAAGCTGAGAAACAACTTGCTCTGCACAGTGCTCTTACAGCCTAATGGGAACATCTCTTACAAAGGCCTGTGAAACGAAGTTTCTTTGCAGGCCTGATCTGGCTGAAGTAGAACTTCTGCTCTGGGTGTGCTACATTGCCCTAGAGCTGAACGGCACAACGTGCAGGCTTCTTTCCAAAGGGCGAGTTGGGTCCCAGGGCATCTTGCTTCCAGCTCTTTGGGAAGCTGAGAAACAACTCGCTCTGCACAGTGCTCCTACAGCCTACCGGGAACATCTGTTAAAAAGGCCTCTGAAACGCAGTTTCTTTGCAGGCCTGATCTGGCTGAAGTAGAACTTCTGCTCTGGGTGTGCTACATTGCCCTAGAGCTGAAAGGCACAACGTGCAGGCTTCTTTCCAAAGGGCGAGTTGGGCCCCACAGCATCTTGCTTCCAACTCTTTGGGAAGCTAAGAAACAACTCGCTCTGCACAGTGCTCTTACAGCCTACCGGGAACATCTCTTCCAAAGGCCTGTGAAACGCAGTTTCTTTGCAGGCCTGATCCGGCTGAAGTCGGACTTCTGCTCTGGGTGTGCTACATTGCCCTAGACCTGAAAGGCACAACGTGCAGGCTTTTTTCCAAAGGGCGAGTTGGGCCACACAGCTTCTTGCTTCCAGGTCTTTGGGAAGCTAAGAAACAACTCGCTCTGCACAGTGCTCTTACAGCCTACCGTTACCATCTCTTCCAAAGGCCTGTGAAACGCAGTTTCTTTGCAGGCCTGATCTGGCTGGAGTAGGACATCTGCTCTGGGTGTGCTACATTGCACTAGACCTGAAAGGCACAACGGGCAGGCTTCTTTCCAAAGGGCGAGTTGTGCCCCACAGCATCTTGCTTCCAGCTCTTTCGGAAGCTAAGAAACAACTCGCTCTGCACAGTGCTCTTACAGCCTACCGGGAACATCTCTTCCAAAGGCCTGTGAAACGCAGTTTCTTTGCAGGCCTGATCTGGCTGAAGTAGGACTTCTGCTCTGGGTGTGCTACATTGCCCTAGAGCTGAAAGGCACAACGTGCAGGCTTCTTTCCAAAGGGCGAGTTGGGCCCCACAGCATCTTGCTTCCAGCTCTTTGGGAAGCTAAGAAACAACTCGCTCTGCACAGTGCTCTTACAGCCTACCGGGAACATCTCTTCCAAAGACCTGTGAAACGCAGTTTCTTTGCAGGCCTGATCTGGCTGAAGTAGGACTTCTGCTCTGGGTGTGCTACATTGCCCTAGAGCTGAAAGGCACAACGTGCAGGCGTCTTTCCCAAGGGCGAGTTGGAACCCAAAGCATCTTGCTTCCAGCTCTTTTGGAAGCTAAGAAACAACTCGCTCTGCACAGTGCTCTTACAGCCTAATGGGAACATCTCTTACAAAGGCCTGTGAAACGCAGTTTCTTTGCAGGCCTGATCTGGCTGAAGTAGAACTTCTGCTCTGGGTGTGCTACATTGCCCTAGAGCTGAACGGCACAACGTGCAGGCTTCTTTCCAAAGGGTGAGATGGGCCCCACAGCATCTTTTTTCCAGCTCCTTGGGAAGCTAACAAACAACAAGCTCTGCACAGTGCTCTTACAGCCTACCAGGAACATCTCTTCCAAAGGCCTGTGAAACGCAGTTTCTTTGCAGGCTTGATCTGGCTGTAGTAGGACTTCTGCTCTGGGTGTGCCACATTGCCCTAGAGCAGAAAGGCACCACGTGCAGGCTTCTTTCCAAAGGGCGAGTTGGGCCCCACAGCATCTTGCTTCCAGCTCTTTGGGAAGCTAAGAAACAACTCGCTCTGCACAGTGCTCTTACAGCCTACCGGGAACATCTCTTCCAAAGGCCTGTGAAACGCAGTTTCTTTGCAGGCGTGATCTGGCTGAAGTAGGACTTCTGCTGTGGGTGTGCTACATTGCCCTAGAGCTGAAAGGCACAACGTGCAGGCTTCTTTCCAAAGGGCGAGTTGGGCCCCACAGCATCTTGCTTCCAGCTCTTTGGGAAGCTAAGATACAACTTGCTCTGCACAGTGCTGTTACAGCCTACCGGGAACATCTCTTCCAAAGGCCTGTGAAACGCAGTTTCTTTGCAGGCCTGATCTGGCTGGAGTAGGACTTCTGCTCTGGGTGTGCTACATTGCACTAGACCTGAAAGGCACAACGTGCAGGCTTCTTTCCAAAGGGCGAGTTGGGCCCCACAGCATCTTGCTTCCAGCTCTTTGGGAAGCTAAGAAACAACTCGCTCTGCACAGTGCTCTTACAGCCTACCGGGAACATCTCTTCCAAAGGCCTGTGAAACGCAGTTTCTTTGCAGGCGTGATCTGGCTGAAGTAGGACTTCTGCTCTGGGTGTGCTACATTGCCCTAGAGCTGAAAGGCACACCGTGCAGGCTTCTTTCCACAGGGCGAGTTGGGCCCCACAGCATCTTGCTTTCAGCTCTTTGCGAAGCTAAGAAACAACTCGCTCTGCACATTGCTCTTACAGCCTACCGGGAACATCTCTTCCAAAGGACGGTGAAACGCAGTTTCTTTGCAGGCCTGATCTGGCTGAAGTGGGACTTCTGCTCTGGGTGTGCTGCATTGCCCTAGAGCTGAAAGGCACAACGTGCGGGCTTCTTTCCAAAGGGCGTGTTGGGCCCCACAGCATCTTGCTTCCAGCTCTTTGGCAAGCTAAGAAACAACTCGCTCTGCTCAGTGATCTTACAGCCTAGTGGGAACATCTCTTCCTAAGGCCTGTGAAACGCAGTTTCTTTGCAGGCCTGATCTGGCTGAAGTAGGACTGCTGCTCTGGGTGTGCTACATTTCCCTAGAGCTGAAAGGCACAACGTGCAGGCTTCTTTCCAAAGGGCGAGTTGGGCCCCACAGCATCTTGCTTCCAGCTCTTTGGGAAGCTAAGATACAACTTGCTCTGCACAGTGCTCTTACAGCCTACCGGGAACATCTCTTCCAAAGGCCTGTGAAACGCAGTTTCTTTGCAGGCCTGATCTGGCTGGAGTAGGACTTCTGCTCTGGGTGTGCTACATTGCACTAGACCTGAAAGGCACAACGTGCAGGCTTCTTTCCAAAGGCCGAGTTGGGCCCCACAGCATCTTGCTTCCAGCTCTTTGGGAAGCTAAGAAACAACTCGCTCTGCACAGTGCTCTTACATCCTACCGGGAACATCTCTTCCAAAGGCCTGTGAAACGCAGTTTCTTTGCAGGCGTGATCTGGCTGAAGTAGGACTTCTGCTCTGGGTGTGCTACATTGCCCTAGAGCTGAAAGGCACACCGTGCAGGTTTCTTTCCAAAGGGCGAGATGGGCCCCACAGCATCTTGCTTCCAGCTCTTTGGGAAGCTAAGAAACAACTCGCTCTTCTCAGTGCTCTTACACCCTAGTGGGAACATCACTTTCAAAGTCCTGTGTAACGCAGTTTCTTTGCAGGCCTGATCCGGCTGTAGTAGGACTGCTGCTCTGGGTTTGTGACATTGCCCTAGAGCCGAAAGGAAAAACGTGCAGGCTTCTTTCCAGAGGGCCAGTTGGGCCCCACAGAATCTTGCTTACAGCTCTTTGGGAAGCCAAGAAACAACTCGCTCTGCACAGTGCTCTTACAGCCTACCGGGAACATCTCTTCCAAAGGCCTGTGAAACGCAGTTTCTTTGCAGGCCTGATCTGGCTGAAGTAGGACTTCTGCTCTGGGTGTGCTACTTTGCCCTAGAGCTGAAAGGCACAACGTGCAGGCTTCTTTCCAAAGGGCGAGTGGGCCCCACAGCTTCTTGCTTCCAGCTCATTGGGAAGCTAAGAAACAACTCGCTCTGCACAGTGCTCTTACAGGCTACCGGGAACATCACTTCCAAAGGCCTGTGAAACGCAGTTTCTTTGCAGGCATGATCTGGCTGTAGTAGGACTTCTGCTCTGGGTGTGCCACATTGCCCTAGAGCAGAAAGGCACCACGTGCAGGCTTCTTTCCAAAGGTCGAGTTGGGCCCCACAGCATCTTGCTTCCAGCTCTTTGGGAAGCTAAGAAACAACTCGCTCTGCTCAGTGCTCTTACAGCCTACCGGGAACATCTCTTCCAAAGGCCTGTGAAACGCAGTTTCTTTGCAGGCCTGATCTGGCTGAAGTAGGACTTCTGCTCTGGGTGTGCTACATTGCCCTAGAGCTGAAAGGCACAACGTGCAGGCTTCTTTCCAAAGGGCGAGTTGGGCCCCACAGCATCTTGCTTCCAGCTCTTTGGGAAGCTAAGATACAACTCGCTCTGCACAGTGCTCTTACAGCCTACCAGGAACATCTCTTCCAAAGGCCTGTGAAACGCAGTTTCTTTGCAGGCCTGATCTGGGTGAAGTAGGACTTCTGCTATGGGTGTGCTACATTGCCCTAGAGCTGAAAGGCTCAACGTGCAGGTTCTTTCCAATGGCTGAGTTGGGCCCCACAGCATCTTGCTTCCAGCTCTTTGGGAAGCTAAGAAACAACTCGCTCTGCACAGTGCTCTTACAGCCTACCGGGAACATCTCTTCCAAAGGCCTGTGAAACGCAGTTTCTTTGCAGGCCTGATCTGGCTGAAGTAGGACTTCTGCTCTGGGTGTGCTACATTGCCCTAGAGCTGAAAGGCACAACGTGCAGGCTTCTTTCCAAAGGGCGAGTTGGGCCCCACAGAATCTTGCTTCCAGCTCTTTGGGAAGCTAAGAAACAACTCGCTGTGCTCAGTGATGTGACAGCCTAGTGGGAACATCTCTTCCAAAGGCCTGTGAAACGCAGTTTCTTGGCAGGACTGATCTGGGTGAAGTAGGACTGCTGCTCTGGGTGTGTGACATTGCCCTAGAGCTGAAAGGCACAACGTGCAGGCTTCTTTCCAAAGGGCGAGTTGGGCCCCACAGCATCTTGCTTCCATCTCTTTGGGAAGCTAAGAAACAACTCGCTCTGCACAGTGCTCTTACAGCCTACCGGGAACATCTCTTCCAAAGGCCTGTGAAACGCAGTTTCTTTGCAGGCCTGATCTGGCTGAAGTAGGACTTCTCCTCTGGGTGTGCTACATTGCCCTAAAGCTGAAAGGCACAACGTGCAGGCTTCTTTCCAAAGGGCGAGTTCGGCCCCACAGCATTTTGCTGCCAGCTCTTTGGGAAGCTAAGAAACAACTCGCTCTGCTCAGTGCTCTTACAGCCTAGTGGGAACATCTCTCCCAAAGGCCTGTGAAACGCAGTTTCTTTGCAGGCCTGATCTGGCTGAAGTAGGACTGCTGCTCTGGGTGTGTGACATTGCCCTAGAGCTGAAAGGCACAACGTGCAGGCTTCATTTCAAAGGGCGAGTTGGGCCCCACAGCATCTTGCTTCCATCTCTTTGGGAAGCTAAGATACAACTCGCTGTGCACAGTGCTCTTACAGCCTAACGGGAACATCTCATCCAAAGGCCTGTGAAACGCAGTTTCTTTGCAGGCCTGATCTGGCTGAAGTAGGACTTCTGCTCTGGGTGTGCTGCATTGCCCTAGAGCTGAAAGGCACAACGTGCAGGCTTCTTTCCAAAGGGCGAGTGGGCCCCACAGCATCTTGCTGTCAGCTCTTTGGGAAGCTAAGAAACAACACGCTCTGCTCAGTGCTCTTACAGCCTAGTGGGAACATCTCTTCCAAAGGCCTGTGTAACGCAGTTTCTTTGCAGGCCTGTTCTGGCTGAAGTAGGACTTCTGCTCTGGGTGTGCTACATTGCCCTTGAGATGAAAGGCACAAAGTGCAGGCTTCTTTCCAAAGGGCGAGTTGGGCCACTCAGCATCTTGCTTCCGGCTCTTTGGGAAGCTAAGAAACAACTCGCTCTGCACAGTGCTCTTACAGCCTACCGGGAACATCTCTTCCAAAGGCCTGTGAAACGCAGTTTCTTGGCAGGCCTGATCTGGCTGAAGTAGGATTTCTGCTCTGGGTGTGCTACATTGCCCTAGAGCTGAAAGGCACAACGTGCAGGCTTCTTTCCAAAGGGCGAGTTGGGCCGCACAGCATCTTGTTTCCAGCTCTTTGGGAAGCTAAGAAACAAATCGCTCTGCTCAGTGCTCTTACAACCTAGTGGGAACATCTCTGCCAAAGGCCTGTGAAACGCAGTTTCTTGGCAGGCCTGATCTGGCTGAAGTAGGACTTCTGCTCTGGGTGTGCTACATTGCCCTAGAGCTGAAAGGCACAACGTGCGGGCTTCTTTCCAAAGGGCGAGTTGGGCCCCACAGCATCTTGCTTCCAGCTCTTTGGGAAGCTAAGAAACAACTCGCTCTGCTCAGTGATCTGACAGCCTACCGGGAACATCTCTTCCAAAGGGCTGTGAAACGCAGTTTCCTTGCAGGCCTGATCTGGCTGAAGTAGGACTACTGCTATGGCTGTGCTAGATTGCCCTAGAGCTGAAAGGCACAACGTGCAGGCTTATTTCCAAAGGGCTAGTGGGCCCCACAGCATCCTGCTTCAAGCTCTTTGGGAAGCTAAGAAACAACTCGCTCTGCTCAGTGCTCTTACAGCCTAGTGGGAACATCTGTTCCAAAGGCCTGTGAAACGAAGTCTCTTTGCAGGCCTGATCTGACTGAAGTAGGACTTCTGCTCTGGGTGTGGTACAATGCCCTAGAGCTGAAAGGCACAACGTGCAGGCTTCTTTCCAAAGGGCGAGTTCTGCCCACAGCATCTTGCTTCCAGCTCTTTGGGAAGATAAGAAACAACTCGCTCTGCTCAGTTCTCTTACAGCCTACCGGGAACATCTCTTCCAAAGGCCTGTGAAACACAGTTTCTTTGCAGGCCTGATCTGGCTGAAGTAGGACTTCTGCTCTGGGTGTGCTACTTTGCCCTAGAGCTGAAAGGCACAACGTGCAGGCTTCTTTCCAAAGGGCGAGTTGGGCCCCACAGCATCTTGCTGCCAGCTCTTTGGGAAGCTAAGAAACAACTCGCTCTGCACAGTGCTCTTACAGCCTAACGGGTACATCTCCTCCAAACTCCTGTGAAACGCAGTTTCTTTGCAGGCCTGATCTGGCTGAAGTAGGACTTCTGCTATGGCTGTGCTAGATTGCCCTAGAGCTGAAAGGCACAACGTGCAGGCTTCTTTCCAAAGGGCTAGTTGGCCCCACAGCATCCTGCTTCCAGCTCTTTGGGAAGCTAAGAAACAACTCGCTGTGCACAGTGCTCTTACAGCCTAGTGGGAACATCTATTCCAAAGGCCTGTGAAACGCAGTCTCTTTGCAGGCCTGATCTAACTGAAGTAGGACTTCTGCTCTGGGTGTGCTACATTGCCATAGAGCTGAAAGGCACAACGTGCAGGCTTCTTTCCAAAGGGCGAGTTCTGCCCCACAGCATCTTGCTTCCAGCTCTTTGGGAAGCTAAGAAACAACTCGCTCTGCTCAGCGCTCTTACAGCCTACCGGGAACATCTCTTCCAAAGGCCTGTGAAACACAGTTTCTTTGCAGGCCTGATCTGGCTGAAGTAGGACTTCTGCTCTGGGTGTGCTACTTTGCCCTAGAGCTGAAAGGCACAACGTGCAGGCTTCTTTCCAAAGGGCGAGTTGGGCCCCACAGCATCTTGCTGCCAGCTCTTTGGGAAGCTAAGAAACAACTCGCTCTGCTCAGTGCTCTTACAGCCTACCGGGAACATCTATTCCAAAGGCCTGTGAAACGCAGTTTCTTTGCAGGCCTGATCTGGCTGAAGTAGGACTTCTGCTCTGGGTGTGCTACATTGCCCTAGAGCTGAAAGGCACAACGTGCAGGCTTTTTTCCAAAGGGCGAGTTGGGCCCCACAGCATCTTGCTTCCAGCTCTTTGGGAAGCTAAGAAACAACTGGCTCTGCTCAGTGATCTGACAGCCTAGTGGGAACATCTCTTCCAAAGGCCTGTGAAACGCAGTTTCTTTGCAGGCCTGATCTGGCTGAAGTAGGACTTCTGCTCTGGGTGTGCTACATTGCCCTAGAGCTGAAAGGCCCAACGTGCAGGCTTCTTTCCAAAGGGCGAGTTGGGCCCCACAGCATCTTGCTTCCAGCTCTTTGGGAAGCTAAGAAACAACTCGCTCTGCTCAGTGATCTTACAGCCTAGTGGGAACATCTCTTCCAAAGGCCTGTGAAACGCAGTTTCTTTGCAGGCCTGATCTGGCTGAAGTAGGACTGCTGCTCTGGGTGTGTGACATTGCCCTAGAGCTGAAAGGCACAACGTGCAGGCTTCATTCCAAAGGGCGAGTTGTGCCCCACAGCATCTTGCTTCCATCTCTTTGGGAAGCTAAGATACAACTCGCTCTGCACAGTTCTCTTACAGCCTACCGGGAACATCTCTTCCAAAGGCCTGTGAAACGCAGTTTCTTTGCAGGCCTGATCTGGCTGAAGTAGGAATTCTGCTCTGGGTGTGCTACCTTGCCCTAGAGCTGAAAGGCACAACGTGCAGGCTTCTTTCCAAAGGGCGAGTTGGGCCCCACAGCATCTTGCTTCCAGCTCTTTGGGAAGCTAAGAAACAACTCGCTCTGCACAGTGCTCTTAGAGCCTAGTGGGAACATCTCTTCCAAAGGCCTGTGAAACGCAGTTTCTTGGCAGGCCTGATCTGGCTGAAGTAGGACTTCTCCTCTGGGTGTGCTACATTGCCCTAGAGCTGAAAGGCACTACATGCAGGCTTCTTTCCAAAGGGCGACTTGGGCCCCACAGCATCTTGCTTCCAGCTCTTTGGCAAGCTAAGAAACAACTCGCTCTGCACAGTGCTCTTACAGCCTACCGGGAACATCTCTACCAAAGGCCTGTGTAACGCAGTTTCTTTGCAGGCCTGATCTGGCTGAAGTAGGACTTCTTCTCTTGGTGTGCTACATTGCCCTAGAGCTGAAAGTCACAACGTGCAGGCTTCTTTCCAAAGGGCGAGTTGGGCCCCACAGCATCTTGCTTCCAGCTCTTTGGGAAGCTAAGAAACAACTCGATCTGCACAGTCCTCTTACAGCCTACCGGGAACATCTCTTCCAAAGGCCTGTGAAACGCAGTTTCTTTGCAGGCCTGATCTGGCTGAAGTCGGACTTCTGCTCTGGGTGTGCTACCTTGCCCTAGAGCTGAAAGGCACAACGTGCAGTCTTCTTTCCAAAGGGCGAGTTCGGCCCCACAGCATCTTGCTTCCAGCTCTTTGGGAAGCTAAGAAACAACTCGCTCTGCACAGTGCTCTTACAGCTTACCGGGAACATCTCTACCAAAGGGCCTGTGAAACGCAGTTTCTTTGCAGGCCTGATCTGGCTGAAGTAGGTCTTCTGCTCTGGGTGTGCTACATTGCCGTAGAGCTGAAAGGCCCAACGTGCAGGCTTCTTTACAAAGGGCGAGTTGGGCCCCACAGCATCTTGCTTCCAGCTCTTTGGGAAGCTAAGAAACAACTCGCTCTGCACAGTGCTCTTACAGCCTACCGGGAACATCTCTTCCAAAGGTCTGTGTAACGCAGTTTCTTTGCAGGCCTGATCTGGCTGAAGTAGGACTTCTGCTCTGGGTGTGCTACATTGCCCTAGAGCTGAAAGGCACAACGTGCAGGCTTCTTTCCAAAGGGCGAGTTGGGCCCCACAGCATCTTGCTCCCAGCTCTTTGGGAAGCTAAGAAACAACGCGCTCTGCTCAGTGATCTTACAGCCTAGTGGGAACATCTCTTCCAAAGGCCTGTGAAACGCAGATTCTTTGCAGGCCTGATCTGGCTGAAGTAGGACTGCTGCTCTGGGTGTGTGACATTGCCCTAGAGCTGAAAGGCACAACGTGCAGGCTTCATTCCAAAGGGCGAGTTGGGCCCCACAGCATCTTGCTTCCATCTCTTTGGGAAGCTAAGATACAACTCGCTCTGCACAGTGCTCTTACAGCCTACCGGGAACATCTCTTCCAAAGGCCTGTGAAACGCAGTTTCTTTGCAGGCCTGATCTGGCTGAAGTAGGAATTCTGCTCTGGGTGTGCCACCTTGCCCTAGAGCTGAAAGGCACAACGTGCAGGCTTCTTTCCAAAGGGCGAGTTGGGCCCCACAGCATCTTGCTTCCAGCTCTTTGGGAAGCTAAGAAACAACTCGCTCTGCACAGTGCTCTTACAGCCTAGTGGGAACATCTCTTCCAAAGGCCTGTGAAACGCAGTTTCTTGGCAGGCCTGATCTGGCTGAAGTAGGACTTCTCCTCTGGGTGTGCTACATTGCCCTAGAGCTGAAAGGCACTACATGCAGGCTTCTTTCCAAAGGGCGACTTGGGCCCCACAGCATCTTGCTTCCAGCTCTTTGGCAAGCTAAGAAACAACTCGATCTGCACAGTGCTCTTACAGCCTACCGGGAACATCTCTACCAAAGGCCTGTGTAACGCAGTTTCTTTGCAGGCCTGATCTGGCTGAAGTAGGACTTCTTCTCTGGGTGTGCTACATTGCCCTAGAGCTGAAAGTCACAACGTGCAGGCTTCTTTCCAAAGGGCGAGTTGGGCCCCACAGCATCTTGCTTACAGCTCTTTGGGAAGCTAAGAAACAACTCGCTCTGCACAGTCCTCTTACAGCCTACCGGGAACATCTCTTCCAAAGGCCTGTGAAACGCAGTTTCTTTGCAGGCCTGATCTGGCTGAAGTCGGACTTCTGCTCTGGGTGTGCTACCTTGCCCTAGAGCTGAAAGGCACAATGTGCAGGCTTCTTTCCAAAGGGCGAGTTCGGCCCCACAGCATCTTGCTTCCAGCTCTTTGGGAAGCTAAGAAACAACTCGCTCTGCACAGTGCTCTTACAGCCTACCGGGAACATCTCTACCAAAGGCCTGTGAAACGCAGTTTCTTTGCAGGCCTGATCTGGCTGAAGTAGGTCTTCTGCTCTGGGTGTGCTACATTGCCGTAGAGCTGAAAGGCCCAACGTGCAGGCTTCTTTCCAAAGGGCGAGTTGGGCCCCACAGCATCTTGCTTCCAGCTCTTTGGGAAGCTAAGAAACAACTCGCTCTGCACAGTGCTCTTACAGCCTACCGGGAACATCTCTTCCAAAGGCCTGTGTAACGCAGTTTCTTTGCAGGCCTGATCTGGCTGAAGTAGGACTTCTGCTCTGGGTGTGCTACAATGCCCTAGAGCTGAAAGGCACAACGTGCAGGCTTCTTTCCAAAGGGCGAGTTGGGCCCCACAGCATCTTGCTTCCAGCTCTTTGGGAAGCTAAGAAACAACGCGCTCTGCTCAGTGATCTTACAGCCTAGTGGGAACATCTCTTCCAAAGGCCTGTGAAACGCAGATTCTTTGCAGGCCTGATCTGGCTGAAGTAGGACTGCTGCTCTGGGTGTGTGACATTGCCCTAGAGCTGAAAGGCACAACGTGCAGGCTTCATTCCAAAGGGCGAGTTGGGCCCCACAGCATCTTGCTTCCAGCTCTTTGGGAAGCTAAGAAACAACTCGCTCTGCACAGTGCTCTTACAGCCTACCGGGAACATCTCTTCCAAAGGCCTGTGAAACGCAGTTTCTTTGCAGGCCTGATCTGGCTGAAGTAGGACTTGTGCTCTGGGTGTGCTACATTGCCCTAGAGCTGAAAGGCACAACGTGCAGGCTTCTTTCCAAAGGGCGAGTTGGGCCCCACAGCATCTTGCTTCCAGCTCTTTGGGAAGCTGAGAAACAACTCGCTCTGCTCAGTGCTCTTACACCCTAGTGGGAACATCTCTTCCAAAGTCCTGTGTAACGCAGTTTCTTTGCAGGCGTGATCTGGGTGTAGTAGGACTGCTGCTCTGGGTTTGTGACATTGCCCTAGAGTCGAAAGGAACAACGTGCAGGCTTCTTTCCAGAGGGCGAGTTGGGCCCCACAGCATCTTGCTTCCAGCTCTTTGGGAAGCTAAGAAACAACTCGCTCTGCACATTGCTCTTACAGCCTACCGGGAACATCTCTTCCAAAGGCCTGCGAAACGCAGTTTCTTTGCAGGCCTGATCTGGCTGAAGTAGGACTGCTGCTCTGGGTGTGCTACATTGCCCTAGAGCTGAAAGGCACAACGTGCTGGCTTCTTTCCAAAGGGCGAGTTGGGCCCCACAGCATCTTGCTTCCAGCTCTTTGGGAAGCTAAGAAACAACTCGCTATGCTCAGTGCTCTTACAGCCTAGTGGGAACATCTCTTCCAAAGGCCTGTGTAACGCAGTTTCTTTGCAGGCCTGATCTTTCTGAAGTAGGACTTCTGCTCTGGTTGTGCTACATTGCCCTAGAGCTGAAAGGCACAACGTGCAGGCTTCTTTACAAAGGGCGAGTTGGGCCCCAGAGCATCTTGCTTCCAGCTCTTTCGGAAGCTAAGAAACAACTCGCTCTGCACAGTTCTCTTACAGCCTACCGGGAACATCTCTTCCAAAGGCCTGTGAAACACAGTTTCTTTCCAGGCCTGATCTCGCTGAAGTAGGACTTCTGCTCTGGGTGTGCTACATTGCCCTACAGCTGAAAGGCTCAACGTGCAGTCTTCTTTCCAAAGGGCGAGTTGGGCGCCACAGCATCTTGCTTCCAGCTCTTTGGGAAGCTAAGAAACAACTCGCTCTGCACAGTGCTCTTACAGCCTACCGGGAACATCTCTTCCAAAGGCCTGTGAAACGCAGTTTCTTTGCAGGCCTGATCTGGCTGAAGTAGGACTTCTGCTCTGGGTGTGCTACATTGCCCTAGAGCTGAAAGGCCCAACGTGCAGGCTTCTTTCCAAAGGGCGAGTTGGGCCCCACAGCATCTTGCTTCCATCTCTTTGGGAAGCTAAGAAACAACTCGCTCTGCTCAGTGATCTTACAGCCTAGTGGGAACATCTCTTCCAAAGGCCTGTGAAACGCAGTTTCTTTGCAGGCCTGATCTGGCTGAAGTAGGACTGCTGCTCTGGGTGTGTGACGTTGCCCTAGAGCTGAAAGGCACAACGTGCAGGCTTCATTCCAAAGGGCGAGTTGTGCCCCACAGCATCTTGCTTCCATCTCTTTGGGAAGCTAAGATACAACTCGCTCTGCACAGTGCTGTTACAGCCTAACGGGAACATCTCTTCCAAAGGCCTGTGAAACGCAGTTTCTTTGCAGGCCTGATCTGGCTGAAGTAGGACTTCTGCTCTGGGTGTGCTACATTGCCCTAGAGCTGAAAGGCACAACGTGCAGGCTTCTTTCCAAAGGGCGAGTTGGGCCCCACAGCATCTTGCTTCCAGCTCTTTGGGAAGCTAAGAAACAACTCGCTCTGCACAGTGCTCTTACAGCCTAGTGGGAACATCTCTTCCAAACGCCTGTGAAACGCAGTTTCTTGGCAGGCCTGATCTGGCTGAAGTAGGACTTCTCCTCTGGGTGTGCTACATTGCCCTAGAGCTGAAAGGCACTACATGCAGGCTTCTTTCCAAAGGGCGACTTGGGCCCCACAGCATCTTGCTTCTAGCTCTTTGGCAAGCTAAGAAACAACTCGCTCTGCACAGTGCTCTTACAGCCTACCGGGAACATCTCTACCAAAGGCCTGTGAAACGCAGTTTCTTTGCAGGCCTGATCTGGCTGAAGTAGGACTTCTTCTCTGGGTGTGCTACATTCCCCTAGAGCTGAAAGTCACAACGTGCAGGCTTCTTTCCAAAGGGCGAGTTGGGCCCCACAGCATCTTGCTTCCAGCTCTTTGGGAAGCTAAGAAACAACTCGATCTGCACAGTCCTCTTACAGCCTACCGGGAACATCTCTTCCAAAGGCCTGTGAAACGCAGTTTCTTTGCAGGCCTGATCTGGCTGAAGTCGGACTTCTGCTCTGGGTGTGCTACCTTGCCCTAGAGCTGAAAGGCACAACGTGCAGGCTTATTTCCAAAGGGCGAGTTCGGCCCCACAGCATCTTGCTTCCAGCTCTTTGGGAAGCTAAGAAACAACTCGCTCTGTACAGTCCTCTTACAGCTTACCGGGAACATCTCTACCAAAGGCCTGTGAAACGCAGTTTCTTTGCAGGCCTGATCTGGCTGAAGTAGGTCTTCTGCTCTGGGTGTGCTACATTGCCCTAGAGCTGAAAGGCCCAACGTGCAGGCTTCTTTACGAAGGGCGAGTTGGGCCCCACAGCATCTTGCTTACAGCTCTTTGGGAAGCTAAGAAACAACTCGCTCTGCACAGTGCTCTTACAGCCTACCGGGAACATCTCTTCCAAAGGCCTGTGAAACGCAGTTTCTTTGCAGGGCTGATCTGGCTGAAGTAGGACTTCTGCTCTGGGTGTGCTACTTTGCCCTACAGCTGAAAGGCACAACGTGCAGGCTTCTTTCCAAAGGGCGAGTTGGGCCCCACAGCATCTTGCTTCCAGCTCTTTGGGAAGCTCAGAAACAAGTCGCTCTGCACAGTGCTCTTACAGCCTACCGGGAACATCTCTTCCAAAGGCCTGTGAAACGCAGTTTCTTTGCAGGCCTGATCTGGCTGAAGTAGGACTTCTGCTCTGGGTGTGCTACATTGCCCTAGAGCTGAAAGGCACAACGTGCAGGCTTCTTTCCAAAGGGCGAGTTGGGCCCCACAGCATCTTGCTTCCAGCTCTTTGGGAAGCTAAGAAACAACTCGCTCTGCACAGTGCTCTAAACAGCCTACCGGGAACATCTCTTCCAAAGGCCTGTGAAACGCAGTTTCTTTGAAGGCCTGATCTGGCTGAAGTAGGACTTCTGCTCTGGGTGTGCTACATTGCCCTAGAACTGAAAGGCACAACGTGCAGGCTTCTTTCCAAAGGGCGAGTGGGCCCCACAGCATCTTGCTTCCAGCTCTTTGGGAAGCTAAGAAACAACTCGCTCTGCACAGTGCTCTTACAGCCTACCGGCAACATCTCTTCCAAAGGCCTGTGAAACGCAGTTTCTTTGCAGGCCTGATCTGGCTGAAGTCGGACTTCTGCTCTGGGTGTGCTACATTGCCCTACAGCTGAAAGGCACAACGTGCAGGCTTCTTTCCAAAGGGCGAGTTGGGCCCCACAGCATCTTGCTTCCAGCTCTTTGGGAAGCTCAGAAACAACTCGCTCTGCACAGTGCTCTTACAGCCTACCGGGAACATGTCTTCGAAAGGCCTGTGAAACGCAGTTTCTTTGCAGGCCTGATCTGGCTGAAGTAGGACTTCTTCTCTGGGTGTGCTACTTTGCCCTAGACCTGAAAGGCACAACGTGCAGGCTTCTTTCCAAACGGCGAGTTGGGCCCCACAGCATCTTGCTTCCAGCTCTTTGGGAAGCTAAGAAACAACTCGCTCTGCACAGTGCTCTTACAGCCTACCGGGAACATCTCTTCCAAAGGCCTGTGAAACGCAGTTTCTTTGCAGGCCTGATCTGGCTGAAGTAGGACTTCTGCTCTGGGTGTGCTACATTGCCCTAGAGCTGAAAGGCACAACGTGCAGGCTTCTTTCCAAAGGGCGAGTTGGGCCCCACAGCATCTTGCTTCCAGCTCTTTGGGAAGCTAAGAAACAACTCGCTCTGCACAGTGCTCTTACAGCCTACGGGAACATCTCTTCCAAAGGCCTGTGAAACGCAGCTTCTTTGCAGGCCTGATCTGGCTGAAGTAGGACTTCTGCTCTGGGTGTGCTACATTGCTCTAGAGCTGAAAGGCCCAACGTCCAGGCTTCTTTCCAAAGGGCGAGTTGGGACCCACAGCATCTTGCTTCCAGCTCTTTGGGAAGCTAAGATACAACTCGCTCTGCACAGTGCTCTTACAGCCTACTGGGAACATCTCTTCCAAAGGCCTGTGAAACGCAGTTTCTTTGCAGGCCTGCTCTGGCTGAAGTAGGACTTCTGCTCTGGGTGTGCTACATTGCCCTAGAGCTGAAAGGCACAACGTGCAGGCTTCTTTCCAAAGGGCGAGTTGGGCCCCACAGCATCTTGCTTCCAGCTCTTTGGGATGCTAAGAAACAACTCGCTCTGCGCAGTGCTCTTACAGCCTACCGGGAACATCTCTTCCAAAGGCCTGTGAAACGCAGTTTCTTTGCAGGCCTGATCTGGCTGAAGTAGGACTTCTGCTCTGGGTGTTCTACACTGCCCTAGAGCTGAAAGGCACAACGTGCAGGCTTCTTTCCAAGGGGCGAGTTGATCCTCACGGCATCTTGCTTCCAGCTCTTTGGGAAGCTAAGAAACAACTCGCTCTGCACAGTGCTCTTACAGCCTACCGGGAACATCTCTTCCAAAGGCCTGTGAAACGCAGTTTCTTTGCAGGCCTGATCTGGCTGAAGTAGGACTTCTGCTCTGGGTGTGCTACTTTGCCCTAGAGCTGAAAGGCACAACGTGCAGGCTTCTTTCCAAAGGGCGAGTTGGGCCCCACAGCATCTTGCTTCCAGCTCTTTGGGAAGCTAAGAAACAACTCGCTCTGCACAGTGCTCTTACAGCCTACCGGGAACATCTCTTCCAAAGGCCTGTGAAACGCAGTTTCGCTGCATGCCTGATCTGGCTGAAGTAGGACTTCTGCTCTGGGTGTGCTACATTGCCCTAGAGCTGAAAGGCACAACGAGCAGGCTTCTTTTCAAAGGGCAAGTTGGGCCCCACAGCATCTTGCTTCCAGCTCTTTGGGAAGCTAAGAAACAACTCGCTCTGCACAGTGCTCTTACAGCCTAACGGGAACATCTCTTCCAAAGGCCTGTGAAACGCAGTTTCTTTGCAGGCCTGATCTGGCTGAAGTAGGACTTCTGCTCTGGGTGTGCTACATTGCCCTAGAGCTGAAAGGCACAACCTGCAGGCTTCTTTCCAAAGGGCGAGTTGGGCCCCACAGCATCTTGCTTCCAGCTCTTTGGGAAGCTAAGAAACAACTCGCTCTGCACAGTGCTCTTACAGCCTACCGGGAACATCTCTTCCAAAGGCCTGTGAAACGCAGTTTCTTTGCAGGCCTGATCTGGCTGAAGTAGGACTTCTGCTCTGGGTGTTCTAAACTGCCCTAGAGCTGAAAGGCACAACGTGCAGGCTTCTTTCGAAGGGGCGAGTTAATCCCCACGGCATCTTGCTTCCAGCTCTTTGGGAAGCTAAGAAACAACTCGCTCTGCACAGTGCTCTTACAGCCTACCGGGAACATCTCTTCCAAAGGCCTGTGAAACGCAGTTTCTTTGCAGGCCTGATCTGGCTGAAGTAGGACTTCTGCTCTGGGTGTGCTACTTTGATCTAGAGCTGAAAGACACAACGTGCAGGCTTCTTTCCAAAGGGCGAGTTGGGCCCCACAGCATCTTGCTTCCAGCTCTTTGGGAAGCTAAGAAACAACTCGCTCTGCACAGTGCTCTTACAGCCTACCGGGAACATCTCTTCCAAAGGCCTGTGAAACGCAGTTTCTTTGCAGGCCTGATCTGGCTGAAGTGGGACTTCTGTTCTGGGTGTGCTACATTGCCCTAGAGCTGAAAGGCACAACGTGCAGGCTTCTTTCCAAAGGGCGAGTTGGGCCCCACATCATCTTTCTTCCAGCTCTTTGGGAAGCTAAGAAACGACTCGCTCTGCACATTGCTCTTACAGCCTACCGGGAACATCTCTTCCAAAGGCCTGTGAAACGCAGTATCTTTGCAGGCCTGATCTGGCTGAAGTAGGACTTCTGCTCTGGGTGTGCTACATTGCCCTAGAGCTGAAAGGCACAACGTGCAGGCTTCTTTCCAAAGGGTGAGTTGGGCCCCACAGCATCTTGCTTCCAGCTCTTTAGGAAGCTAAGAAACAACTCGCTCTGCACAGTGCTCTTACAGCCTACCGGGAACATCTCTTCCAAAGGCCTGTGAAGCGCAGTTTCTTTGCAGGCCTGATCTGGCTGAAGTAGGACTTCTGCTCTGGGTGTGCTACATTGCCCTAGAGCTGAAAGGCCCAACGTGCAGGCTTCTTTCCAAAGGGCGAGTTCGGCCCCACAGCATCTTGCTTCCAGCTCTTTGGGAAGCTAAGAAACAACTCGCTCTGCACAGTGCTCTTACAGCCTACCGGAACATCTCTTCCAAAGGCCTGTGAAACGCAGTTTCTTTGCAGGCCTGATCTGGCTGAAGTAGGACTTCTGCTCTGGGTGTGCTACGTTGCCCTAGAACTGAAAGGCACAACGTGAAATCTTCTTTACAAAGGGCGAGTTGGGCCCCACAGCATCTTGCTTCCAGCTCTTTGGGAAGCTAAGAAACAACTCGCTCTGCACAGTGCTCTTACAGCCTCCCGGGAACATCTCTTCCAAAGGCCTGTGAAACGCAGTTTCTTTGCAGGCCTGATGTGGCTGAAGTAGGACTTGTGCTCTGGGTGTGCTACATTGCCCTAGAGCTGAAAGGTACAAAGTGCAGGCTTCTTTCTAAATGGTGAGTTGGGCCCCACAGCTTCTTGCTTCCAGCTCTTTGGGAAGCTAAGAAACAACTCGCTCTGCACAGTGCTCTTACAGCCTACTGGGAACATCTCTTCCAAAGGCCTGTGAAACACAGTTTCTTTGCAGGCCTTATCTGGCTGAGTAGGACTTCTGCTCTTGGTGTGCAACTTTGCCCTAGAGCTGAAAGGCACAACGTGCAGGCTTCTTTCCAAAGGGCGAGTTGGGCCCCACAGCATCTTGCTTCCAGCTCTTTGGGAAGCTAAGAAACAACTCGCTCTGCACAGTGCTCTTACAGCCTACCGGGAACATCTCTTCCAAAGGCCTGTGAAACGCAGTTTCTTTGCAGGCCTGATCTGGCTGAAGTAGGACTTCTGCTCTGGGTGTGCTACATTGCCCTAGAGCCGAAAGGAACAACATGCAGGCTTCTTTCCAAATGGCGAGTTGGGCCCCACAGCATCTTGCTTCCAGCTCTTTGGGAAGCTAAGAAACAACTCGCTCTGCACAGTGCTCTTACAGCCTACCGGGAACATCTCTTCCAAAGGCCTGTGAAACGCAGTTTCTTTGCAGGCCTGATCTGGCTGAAGTAGGACTTCTCCTCTGGGTGTGCTACATTGCCCTACAGCGGAAAGGCACAACGTGCAGGCTTCTTTCCAAAGGGCGAGTTGGGCCCCACAGCAGCTTGCTTCAAGCTCTTTGGGAAGCTCAGAAACGACTCGCTCTGCACAGTGCTCTTACAGCCTACCGGGAACATCTCTTCCTAAGGCCTGTGAAACGCAGTTTCTTTGCAGGCCTGATCTGGCTGAAGTAGGACTTCTGCTCTGGCTGTGCTACATTGCCCTAGAGCTGAAAGGGACAACGTGCAGGCTTCTTTCCAAAGGGCGAGTTGGGCCCCACAGCATCTTGCTTCCAGCTCTTTGGGAAGCTAAGTAACAACTCGCTCTGCACAGTGCTCTTACAGCCTACCGGGAACATCTCTTCCAAAGGCCTGTGAAACGCAGTTTCTTTGCAGGCCTGATCTTCCTGAAGTAGGACTTCTGCTCTGGGTGTGCTACATTGCCCTAGAGCTGAAAGGCACAACGTGCAGGCTTCTTTCCAAAGGGCGAGTTAAGCCCCACAGCATCTTGCTTCCAGCTCTTTGGGAAGCTAAGAAACAACTCGCTCTGCACAGTGCTCTTACAGCCTACCGGGAACATCTCTTCCAAAGGCCTGTGAAACGCAGTTTCTTTGCAGGCCTGATCTGGCTGAAGTAGGACTTCTGCTCTGGGTGTGCTACTTTGCCCTAGAGCTGAAAGGCACAACGTGCAGGCTTCTTTCCAAAGGGCGAGTTGGGCCCCACAGCATCTTGCTGCCAGCTCTTTGGGAAGCTAAGAAACAACTCGCTCTGCACAGTGCTCTTACAGCCTACCGGGAACATCTCTTCCAAAGGCCTGTGAAAAGCAGTTTCTTTGCAGGCCTGATCTGGCTGAAGTAGGACTTCTGCTCTGGGTGTGCTACATTGCCCTACAGCTGAAAGGCACAACGTGCAGGCTTCTTTCCAAAGGGCGAGTTGGGCCCCACAGCATCTTGCTTCCAGCTCTTTGGGAAGCTAAGAAACAACTCGCTCTGCACAGTGCTCTTACAGCCTACCGGGAACATCTCTTCCAAAGGCCTGTGAAACGCAGTTTCTTTGCAGGCCTGATCTGGCTGAAGTAGGACTTCTGCTCTGGATGTGCTACTTTGCCCTAAAGCTGAAAGGCACAACGTGCAGGCTTCATCCAAAGGGCGAGTTGGGCCCCACAGCATCTTGCTTCCAGCTCTTTGGGAAGCTAAGAAACAACTCGCTCTGCACAGTGCTCTTACAGCCTACCGGGAACATCTCTTCCAAAGGCCTGTGAAACGCAGTTTCTTTGCAGGCCTGATCTGGCTGAAGTAGGACTTCTGCTCTGGGTGTGCTACATTGCCCTAGAGCTGAAAGTCACAACGTGCAGGCTTCTTTCCAAAGGGCGAGTTGGGCCCCACAGCATCTTGCTTCCAGCTCTTTGGGAAGGTAAGAAACAACTCGCTCTTCTCAGTGCCCTTACAGCCTACCGGGAACATCTCTTCCAAAGGCCTGTGAAACGCAATTTCTTTGCAGGCCTGATCTGGCTGAAGTAGGACTTCTGCTCTGGGTGTGCTACATTGCCCTACAGCTGAAAGGCACAACGTGCAGGCTTCTTTCCAAAGGGCGAGTTGGGCCCCACAGCATCTTGCTTCCAGCTCTTTGGGAAGCTCAGAAACAAGTCGCTCTGCACAGTGCTCTTACAGCCTACCGGCAACATCTCTTCCAAAGGCCTGTGAAACGCAGTTTCTTTGCAGGCCTGATCTGGCTGAAGTAGGACTTCTGCTCTGGGTGTGCTACATTGCCCTAGAGCTGAAGGCACAACGTGCAGGCTTCTTTCCAAAGGGCGAGTGGGCCCCACAGCATCTTGCTTCCAGCTCTTTGGGAAGCTAAGAAACAACTCGCTCTGCACAGTGCTCTTACAGCCTACCGGGAACATCTCTTCCAAAGGCCTGTGAAACGCAGTTTCTTTGCAGGCCTGATCTGGCTGAAGTAGGACTTCTGCTCTGGGTGTGCTACTTTGCCCTAGAGCTGAAAGGCACAACGTGCAGGCTTCTTTCCAAAGGGCGAGTTGGGCCCCACAGCATCTTGCTTCCAGCTCTTTGGGAAGCTAAGAAACAACTCGCTCTGCACAGTGCTCTTACAGCCTACCGGGAACATCTCTTCCAAAGGCCTGTGAAACGCAGTTTCTTTGCAGGCCTGATCTGGCTGAAGTAGGACTTCTGCTCTGGGTGTGCTACATTGCCCTAGAGCTGAAAGGCGCAACGTGCAGGCTTCTTTCCAAAGGGCGAGTTGGGCCCCACAGCATCTTGCTTCCAGCTCTTTGGGAAGCTAAGAAACAACTCGCTCTGCACAGTGCTCTTACAGCCTACCGGGAACATCTCTTCCAAAGGCCTGTGAAACGCAGTTTCTTTGCAGGCCTGATCTGGCTGAAGTAGGACTTCTGCTCTGGGTGTGCTACATTGCCCTAGAGCTGAAAGGCGCAACGTGCAGGCTTCTTTCCAAAGGGCGAGTTGGGCCCCACAGCATCTTGCTTCCATCTCTTTGGGAAGCTAAGAAACAACTCGCTCTGCACAGTGCTCTTACAGCCTACCGGGAACATCTCTTCCAAAGGCCTGTGAAACGCAGTTTCTTTGCAGGCCTGATCTGGCTGAAGTAGGACTTCTGCTCTGGGTGTGCTACATTGCCCTAGAGCTGAAAGGCACAACGTGCAGGCTTCTTTCCAAAGGGCGAGTTGGGCCGCACAGCATCTTGCTTCCAGCTCTTTTGGAAGCTATGAAACAACTCGCTCTGCACAGTGCTCTAAACAGCCTACTGGGAACATCTCTTCCAAAGGCCTGTGAAACGCAGTTTCTTTGCAGGCCTGCTCTGGCTGAAGTAGGACTTCTGCTCTGGGTGTGCTACATTGCCCTACAGCTGAAAGGCACAACGTGCAGGCTTCTTACCAAAGGGCGAGTTGGGCCCCACAGCATCTTGCTTCCAGCTCTTTGGGAAGGTAAGAAACAACTCGCTCTTCTCAGTGCCCTTACAGCCTACCGGGAACATCTCTTCCAAAGGCCTGTGAAACGCAGTTTCTTTGCAGGCCTGATCTGGCTGAAGTAGGACTTCTGCTCTGGGTGTGCTACTTTGCCCTACTGCTGAAAGGCACAACGTGCAGGCTTCTTTCCAAAGGGCGAGTTGGGCCCCACAGCATCTTGCTTCCAGCTCTTTGGGAAGCTAAGAAACAACTCGCTCTGCACAGTGCTCTTACAGCCTACCGGGAACATCTCTTCCAAAGGCCTGTGAAACGCAGTTTCTTTGCAGGCCTGATCTGGCTGAAGTCGGACTTCTGCTCTGGGTGTGCTACATTGCCCTAGAGCTGAAAGGCACAACGTGCAGGCTTCTTTCCAAAGGGCGAGTTGGGCCCCACAGCATCTTGCTTCCAGCTCTTTGCTAAGCTAAGAAATAACTCGCTCTGCACAGTGCTCTTACAGCCTACCGGCAACATCGCTTCCAAAGGCCTGTGAAACGCAGTTTCTTTGCAGGCCTGATCTGGCTGAAGTAGGACTTCTGCTCTGGGTGTGCTACTTTGCCCTAGAGCTGAAAGGCACAACGTGCAGGCTTCTTTCCAATGGGCGAGTTGGGCCCCACAGCATCTTGCTTCCAGCTCTTTGGGAAGCTAAGAAACAACTCGCTCTGCACAGTGCTCTTACAGCCTACCGGGAACATCTCTTCCAAAGGCCTGTGAAACGCAGTTTCTTTGCAGGCCTGATCTGGCTGAAGTAGGACTTCTGCTCTGGGTGTGCTACATTGCCCTACAGCTGAAAGGCACAACGTGCAGGCTTCTTTCCAAAGGGCGATTTGGGCCCCACAGCATCTTGCTTCCAGCTCTTTGGGAAGCTAAGAAACAACTCGCTCTGCACAGTGCTCTTACAGCCTACCGGGAACATCTCTTCCAAAGGCCTGTGAAAGGCAGTTTCTTTGCAGGCCTGATCTGGCTGAAGTCGGACTTCTGCTCTGGGTGTGCTACATTGCCCTAGAGCTGAAAGGCACAACGTGCAGGCTTCTTTCCAAAGGGCGAGTTGGGCCCCACAGCATCTTGCTTCCAGCTCTTTGCTAAGCTAAGAAACAACTCGCTCTGCACAGTGCTCTTACAGCCTACCGGGAACATCTCTTCCAAAGGCCTGTGAAACGCAGTTTCTTTGCAGGCCTGATCTGGCTGAAGTAGGACTTCTGCTCTGGGTGTGCTACGTTGCCCTACAGCTGAAAGGCAAAACGTGTAGGCTTCTATCCAAAGGGCGAGTTGAGCCCCACAGCATCTTGCTTCCAGCTCTTTGGGAAGCTAAGAAACAACTCGCTCTGCACAGTGCTCTTACAGCCTACCGGCAACATCTCTTCCAAAGGCCTGTGAAACGCAGTTTCTTTGCAGGCCTGATCTGGCTGAAGTAGGACTTCTGCTCTGGGTGTGCTACATTGCCCTAGAGCTGAAAGGCACAACGTGTAGGCTTCTTTCCAAAGGGCGAGTTGGGCCCCACAGCATCTTGCTTCCAGCTCTTTGGGAAGCTAAGAAACAACCCGCTCTGCACAGTGCTCTAAACATCGTACCGGGAACATCTCCTCCAAAGGCCTGTGAAACGCAGTTTCTTTGCAGGCCTGATCTGGCTGAAGTAGGACTTCTTCTCTGGGTGTGCTACATTGCCCTAGAGCTGAAAGGCACAACGTGCAGGCTTCTTTCCAAAGGGCGAGTGGGCCCCACAGCATCTTGCTTCCAGCTCTTTGGGAAGCTAAGAAACAACTCGCTCTGCACAGTGCTCTTACAGCCTACCGGCAACATCTCTTCCAAAGGCCTGTGAAACGCAGTTTCTTTGCAGGCCTGATCTGGCTGAAGTAGGACTTCTGCTCTGGGTGTGCTACTTTGCCCTAGAGCTGAAAGGCACAACGTGCAGGCTTTTTTCCAAAGGGCGAGTTGGGCCCCACAGCATCTTGCTACCAGCTCTTTGGGAAGCTAAGAAACAACTCGCTCTGCACAGTGCTCTTACAGCCTACCGGGAACATCTCTTCCAAAGGCCTGTGAAACGCAGTTTCTTTGCAGGCCTGATCTGGCTGAAGTAGGACTTCTGCTCTGGGTGTGCTACATTGCCCTAGAGCTGAAAGGCGCAACGTGCAGGCTTCTTTCCAAAGGGCGAGTTGGGCCCCACAGCATCTTGCTTCCAGCTCTTTGGGAAGCTAAGAAACAACTCGCTCTGCACAGTGCTCTTACAGCCTACCGGGAACATCTCTTCCAAAGGCCTGTGAAACGCAGTTTCTTTGCAGGCCTGATCTGGCTGAAGTAGGACTTCTGCTCTGGGTGTGCTACTTTGCCCTAGAGCTGAAAGGCACAATGTGCAGGCTTCTTTCCAAAGGGCGAGTTGGGCCCCACAGCATCTTGCTTCCAGCTCTTTGAGAAGCTAAGAAACAACTCGCTCTGCACAGTGCTCTTACAGCCTCCCGGGAACATCTCTTCCAAAGACCTGTGAAACGCAGTTTCTTTGCAGGCCTGATCTGGCTGAAGTCGGACTTCTGCTCTGGGTGTGCTACATTGCCCTAGAACTGAAAGGCACAACGTGCAGGCTTCTTTCCAAAGGGCGAGTTGGGCCCCACAGCATCTTGCTTCCAGCTCTTTGGGAAGCTCAGAAACAACTCGCTCTGCTCAGTGCTCTTACAGCCTACCGGGAACATCTCTTCCAAAGGCCTGTGAAACGCAGTTTCTTTGCAGGCCTGATCTGGCTGAAGTAGGACTTCTGCTCTGTTTGTGGTTCTTTGCACTAAAGCTGAAAGGCACAACGTGCAGGCTTCTTTCCAAAGGGCGAGTTGGGCCCCACAGCATCTTGCTTCCAGCTCTTTGGGAAGCTAAGAAACAACTCGCTCTGCACAGTGCTCTTACAGCCTACCGGGAACATCTCTTCCAAAGGCCTGTGAAACGCAGTTTCTTTGCAGGCCTGATCTGGCTGAAGTCGGACTTCTGCTCTGGGTGTGCTACATTGCCCTAGAGCTGAAAGGCACAACGTGCAGGCTTCTTTCCAAAGGGCGAGTTGGGCCCCACAGCATCTTTCTTCCAGCTCTTTGGGAAGGTAAGAAACAACTCGCTCTTCTCAGTGCCCTTACAGCCTACTGGGAACATCTCTTCCAAAGGCCTGTGAAACGCAATTTCTTTGCAGGCCTGATCTGGCTGAAGTAGGACTTCTACTCTGGGTGTGCTACATTGCCCTACAGCTGAAAGGCACAACGTGCAGGCTTCTTTCCAAAGGGCGATTTGGGCCCCACAGCATCTTGCTTCCAGCTCTTTGGGAAGCTAAGAAACAACTCGCTCTGCACAGTGCTCTTACAGCCTACCGGGAACATCTCTTCCAAAGGCCTGTGAAACGCAGTTTCTTTGCAGGCCTGATCTGGCTGAAGTCGGACTTCTGCTCTGGGTGTGCTACATTGCCCTAGAGCTGAAAGGCACAACGTGCAGGCTTCTTTCCAAAGGGCGAGTTGGGCCCCACAGCATCTTGCTTCCAGCTCTTTGCTAAGCTAAGAAACAACTCGCTCTGCACAGTGCTCTTACAGCCTACCGGGAACATCTCTTCCAAAGGCCTGTGAAACGCAGTTTCTTTGCAGGCCTGATCTGGCTGAAGTAGGACTTCTGCTCTGGGTGTGCTACATTGCCCTAGAGCTGAAAGTCACAACGTGCAGGCTTCTTTCCAAAGGGCGATTTGGGCCCCACAGCATCTTGCTTCCAGCTCTTTGGGAAGCTAAGAAACAACTCGCTCTGCACAGTGTTCTTACAGCCTACCGGGAACATCTCTTCCAAAGGCCTGTGAAACGCAGTTTCTTTGCAGGCCTGATCTGGCTGAAGTAGGACTTCTGCTCTGGGTGTGCTACTTTGCCCTACAGCTGAAAGGCACAACGTGCAGGCTTCTTTCCAAAGGGCGAGTTGGGCCCCACAGCATCTTGCTTCCAGCTCTTTGGGAAGCTCAGAAACAGCTCGCTCTGCACAGTGCTCTTACAGCCTACCGGCAACATCTCTTCCAAAGGCCTGAGAAACGCAGTTTCTTTGCAGGCCTGATCTGGCTGAAGTAGGACTTCTGCTCTGGGTGTGCTACATTGCCCTAGAGCTGAAAGGCACAACGTGCAGGCTTCTTTCCAAAGGGCGAGTTGGGCCCCACAGCATCTTGCTTCCAGCTCTTTGGGAAGCTAAGAAACAACTCGCTCTGCACAGTGCTCTAAACAGCCTACCGGGAACATCTCTTCCAAAGGCCTGTGAAACGCAGTTTCTTTGCAGGCCTGATCTGGCTGAAGTAGGACTTCTGCTCTGGGTGTGCTACATTGCCCTAGAGCTGAAAGGCACAACGTGCAGGCTTCTTTCCAAAGGGCGAGTGGGCCCCACAGCATCTTGCTTCCAGCTCTTTGGGAAGCTAAGAAACAACTCGCTCTGCACAGTGATCTTACAGCCTACCGGCAACATCTCTTCCAAAGGCCTGTGAAACGCAGTTTCTTTGCAGTCCTGATCTGGCTGAAGTAGGACTTCTGCTCTGGGTGTGCTACTTTGCCCTAGAGCTGAAAGGCACAACGTGCAGGCTTCTTTCCAAAGGGCGAGTTGGGCCCCACAGCATCTTGCTTCCAGCTCTTTGGGAAGCTAAGAAACAACTCGCTCTGCACAGTGCTCTTACAGCCTCCCGGGAACATCTCTTCCAAAGGCCTGTGAAACGCAGTTTCTTTGCAGGCCTGATCTGGCTGAAGTAGGACTTCTGCTCTGGGTGTGCCACATTGCCCTAGAGCTGAAAGGCGGAACGTGCAGGCTTCTTTCCAAAGGGCGAGTTGGGCCCCACAGCATCTTGCTTCCAGCTCTTTGGGAAGCTAAGAAACAACTCGCTCTGCACAGTGCTCTTACAGCCTACCGGGAACATCTCTTCCAAAGGCCTGTGAAACGCAGTTTCTTTGCAGGCCTGATCTGGCTGAAGTAGGACTTCTGCTCTGGGTGTGCTACTTTGCCCTAGAGCTGAAAGGCACAACGTGCAGGCTTCTTTCCAAAGGGCGAGTTGGGCCCCACAGCATCTTGCTTCCAGCTCTTTGAGAAGCTAAGAAACAACTCGCTCTGCACAGTGCTCTTACAGCCTCCCGGGAACATCTCTTCCAAAGGCCTGTGAAACGCAGTTTCTTTGCAGGCCTGATCTGGCTGAAGTCGGACTTCTGCTCTGGGTGTGCTACATTGCCCTACAGCTGAAAGGCACAACGTGCAGGCTTCTTTCCAAAGGGTGAGTTGGGCCCCACAGCATCTTGCTTCCAGCTCTTTGGGAAGCTCAGATACAACTCGCTCTGCACAGTGCTCTTACAGCCTACCGGGAACATCTCTTCCAAAGGCCTGTGAAACGCAGTTTCCTTGCAGGCCTGATCTGGCTGAAGTAGGACTTCCGCTCTGGTTGTGCTTCTTTGCACTAAAGCTGAAATGCACAACGTGCAGGCTTCTTTCCAAAGGGCGAGTTGGGCCCCACAGCATCTTGCTTCCAGCTCTTTGGGAAGCTAAGAAACAACTCGCTCTGCACAGTGCTCTTACATCCTACCGGGAACATCTCTTCCAAAGGCCTGTGAAACGCAGTTTCTTTGCAGGCCTGATCTGGCTGAAGTCGGACTTCTGCTCTGGGTGTGCTACATTGCCATAGAGCTGAAAGGCACAACGTGCAGGCTTCTTTCCAAAGGGCGAGTTGGGC
This sequence comes from Equus caballus, assembly GCF_041296265.1. Lineage (NCBI taxonomy): Eukaryota > Metazoa > Chordata > Mammalia > Perissodactyla > Equidae > Equus > Equus caballus. Next base: position 13,983,151 of record NC_091696.1, read on the forward strand.
CCCACAGCATCTTGCTTCCAGCTCTTTGGGAAGGTAAGAAACAACTCGCTCTTCTCAGTGCCCTTACAGCCTACCGGGAACATCTCTTCCAAAGGCGTGTGAAACGCAATTTCTTTGCAGGCCTGATCTGGCTGAAGTAGGACTTCTGCTCTGGGTGTGCTACATTGCCCTACAGCTGAAAGGCACAACGTGCAGGCTTCTTTCCAAAGGGCGATTTGGGCCCCACAGCATCTTGCTTCCAGCTCTTTGGGAAGCTAAGAAACAACTCGCTCTGCACAGTGCTCTTACAGCCTACCGGGAACATCTCTTCCAAAGGCCTGTGAAACGCAGTTTCTTTGCAGGCCTGATCTGGCTGAAGTCGGACTTCTGCTCTGGGTGTGCTACATTGCCCTAGAGCTGAAAGGCACAACGTGCAGGCTTCTTTCCAAAGGGCGAGTTGGGACCCACAGTATCTTGCTTCCAGCTCTTTGGGAAGCTAAGAAACAACTCGCTCTGCACAGTGCTCTTACAGCCTACCGGGAACATCTCTTCCAAAGGCCTGTGAAACGCAGTTTCTTTGCAGGCCTGATCTGGCTGAAGTAGGACTTCTGCTCTGGGTGTGCTACATTGCCCTAGAGCTGAAAGACGCAACGTACAGGCTTCTTTCCAAAGGGCGAGTTGGTCCCCACAGTATCTTGCTTCCAGCTCTTTGGGAAGCTAAGAAACAACTCGCTCTGCACAGTGCTCTTACAGCCTACCGGGAACATCTCTTCCAAAGGCCTGTGAAACGCAGTTTCTTTGCAGGCCTTATCTGGCTGAGTAGGACTTCTGCTCTGGGTGTGCAACTTTGCCCTAGAGCTGAAAGGCACAACGTGCAGGCTTCTTTCCAAAGGGCGAGTTGGGCCCCACAGCATCTTGCTTCCAGCTCTTTGGGAAGCTAAGAAACAACTCGCTCTGCACAGTGCTCTTACAGCCTACAGGGAACATCTCTTCCAAAGACCTGTGAAACGCAGTTTCTTTGCAGGCCTGATCTGGCTGAAGTAGGACTTCTGCTCTGGGTGTGCTACATTGCCCTACAGCTGAAAGGCACAACGTGCAGGCTTCTTTCCAAAGGGCGAGTTGGGCCCCACAGTATCTTGCTTCCAGCTCTTTGGGAAGCTAAGAAACAACTCGCTCTGCACAGTGCTCTTACAGCCTACCAGGAAAATCTCTTCCAAAGGCCTGTGAAACGCAGTTTCTTTGCAGGCCTGCTCTGGCTGAAGTAGGACTTCTGCTCTGGGTGTGCTACATTGCCCTAGAGCTGAAAGGCACAACGTGCAGGCTTCTTTCCAAAGGGCGAGTTGGGCCCCACAGCATCTTGCTTCCAGCTCTTTGGGAAGCTAAGAAACAACTCGCTCTGCTAAGTGCTCTTACAGCCTAGTGGGAATATCTCTTATAAGGGCCTGTGAAACGCAGATTCTTTGCAGGCCTGATCTGGCTGAAGTAGGACTTCTGCTCTGGGTGTGCTACTTTGCCCTAAAGCTGAAAGGCACAACGTGCAGGCTTCTTTCCAAAGGGCGAGTTGGGCCCCACAGCATCTTGCTTCCAGCTCTTTGGGAAGCTAAGAAACAACTCGCTCTGCACAGTGCTCTTACAGCCTACCGGGAACATCTCTTCCAAAGGCCTGTGAAACGCAGTTTCGCTGCATGCCTGATCTGGCTGAAGTGGGACTTCTGCTCTGGGTGTGCTACATTGCCCTAGAGCTGAAAGGCACAACGAGCAGGCTTCTTTTCAAAGGGCAAGTTGGGCCCCACAGCATCTTGCTTCCAGCCCTTTGGGAAGCTAAGAAACAACTCGCTCTGCACAGTGCTCTTACAGCCTACCGGGAACATCTCTTCCAAAGGCCTGTGAAACGCAGTTTCTTTGCAGGCCTGATCTGGCTGAAGTAGGACTTCTGCTCTGGGTGTGCTACATTGCCCTAGAGCTGAAAGACCCAACCTGCAGGCTTCTTTCCAAAGGGCGAGTTGGGCCCCACAGCATCTTGCTTCCAGCTCTTTGGGAAGCTAAGAAACAACTCGCTCTGCACAGTGCTCTTACAGCCTACCGGGAACATCTCTTCCAAAGGCCTGTGAAGCGCAGTTTCTTTGCAGGCCTGATCTGGCTGAAGTAGGACTTCTGCTCTGGGTGTGCTACATTGCCCTAGAGCTGAAAGGCCCAACGTGCAGGCTTCTTTCCAAAGGGCGAGTTCGGCCCCACAGCATCTTGCTTCCAGCTCTTTGGGAAGCTAAGAAACAACTCGCTCTGCACAGTGCTCTTACAGCCTACCGGGAACATCTCTTCCAAAGGCCTGTGAAACGCAGTTTCTTTGCAGGCCTGATCTGGCTGAAGTAGGACTTCTGCTCTGGGTGTGCTACTTTGCCCTAGAGCTGAAAGGCACAATGTGCAGGCTTCTTTCCAAAGGGCGAGTTGGGCCCCACAGCATCTTGCTTCCAGCTCTTTGAGAAGCTAAGAAACAACTCGCTCTGCACAGTGCTCTTACAGCCTCCCGGGAACATCTCTTCCAAAGACCTGTGAAACGCAGTTTCTTTGCAGGCCTGATCTGGCTGAAGTCGGACTTCTGCTCTGGGTGTGCTACATTGCCCTAGAACTGAAAGGCACAACGTGCAGGCTTCTTTCCAAAGGGCGAGTTGGGCCCCACAGCATCTTGCTTCCAGCTCTTTGGGAAGCTCAGAAACAACTCGCTCTGCTCAGTGCTCTTACAGCCTACCGGGAACATCTCTTCCAAAGGCCTGTGAAACGCAGTTTCTTTGCAGGCCTGATCTGGCTGAAGTAGGACTTCTGCTCTGTTTGTGGTTCTTTGCACTAAAGCTGAAAGGCACAACGTGCAGGCTTCTTTCCAAAGGGCGAGTTGGGCCCCACAGCATCTTGCTTCCAGCTCTTTGGGAAGCTAAGAAACAACTCGCTCTGCACAGTGCTCTTACAGCCTACCGGGAACATCTCTTCCAAAGGCCTGTGAAACGCAGTTTCTTTGCAGGCCTGATCTGGCTGAAGTCGGACTTCTGCTCTGGGTGTGCTACATTGCCCTAGAGCTGAAAGGCACAACGTGCAGGCTTCTTTCCAAAGGGCGAGTTGGGCCCCACAGCATCTTGCTTCCAGCTCTTTGGGAAGGTAAGAAACAACTCGCTCTTCTCAGTGCCCTTACAGCCTACCGGGAACATCTCTTCCAAAGGCGTGTGAAACGCAATTTCTTTGCAGGCCTGATCTGGCTGAAGTAGGACTTCTGCTCTGGGTGTGCTACATTGCCCTACAGCTGAAAGGCACAACGTGCAGGCTTCTTTCCAAAGGGCGATTTGGGCCCCACAGCATCTTGCTTCCAGCTCTTTGGGAAGCTAAGAAACAACTCGCTCTGCACAGTGCTCTTACAGCCTACCGGGAACATCTCTTCCAAAGGCCTGTGAAACGCAGTTTCTTTGCAGGCCTGATCTGGCTGAAGTCGGACTTCTGCTCTGGGTGTGCTACATTGCCCTAGAGCTGAAAGGCACAACGTGCAGGCTTCTTTCCAAAGGGCGAGTTGGGACCCACAGAATCTTGCTTCCAGCTCTTTGGGAAGCTAAGAAACAACTCGCTCTGCACAGTGCTCTTACAGCCTACCGGGAACATCTCTTCCAAAGGCCTGTGAAACGCAGTTTCTTTGCAGGCCTGATCTGGCTGAAGTAGGACTTCTGCTCTGGGTGTGCTACATTGCCCTAGAGCTGAAAGACACAACGTACAGGCTTCTTTCCAAAGGGCGAGTTGGTCCCCACAGTATCTTGCTTCCAGCTCTTTGGGAAGCTAAGAAACAACTCGCTCTGCACAGTGCTCTTACAGCCTACCGGGAACATCTCTTCCAAAGGCCTGTGAAACGCAGTTTCTTTGCAGGCCTTATCTGGCTGAGTAGGACTTCTGCTCTGGGTGTGCAACTTTGCCCTAGAGCTGAAAGGCACAACGTGCAGGCTTCTTTCCAAAAGGCGAGTTGGGCCCCACAGCATCTTGCTTCCAGCTCTTTGGGAAGCTAAGAAACAACTCGCTCTGCACAGTGCTCTTACAGCCTACAGGGAACATCTCTTCCAAAGACCTGTGAAACGCAGTTTCTTTGCAGGCCTGATCTGGCTGAAGTAGGACTTCTGCTCTGGGTGTGCTACATTGCCCTACAGCTGAAAGGCACAACGTGCAGGCTTCTTTCCAAAGGGCGAGTTGGGCCCCACAGTATCTTGCTTCCAGCTCTTTGGGAAGCTAAGAAACAACTCGCTCTGCACAGTGCTCTTACAGCCTACCAGGAAAATCTCTTCCAAAGGCCTGTGAAACGCAGTTTCTTTGCAGGCCTGCTCTGGCTGAAGTAGGACTTCTGCTCTGGGTGTGCTACATTGCCCTAGAGCTGAAAGGCACAACGTGCAGGCTTCTTTCCAAAGGGCGAGTTGGGCCCCACAGCATCTTGCTTCCAGCTCTTTGGGAAGCTAAGAAACAACTCGCTCTGCTAAGTGCTCTTACAGCCTAGTGGGAATATCTCTTATAAGGGCCTGTGAAACGCAGATTCTTTGCAGGCCTGATCTGGCTGAAGTAGGACTTCTGCTCTGGGTGTGCTACTTTGCCCTAAAGCTGAAAGGCACAACGTGCAGGCTTCTTTCCAAAGGGCGAGTTGGGCCCCACAGCATCTTGCTTCCAGCTCTTTGGGAAGCTAAGAAACAACTCGCTCTGCACAGTGCTCTTACAGCCTACCGGGAACATCTCTTCCAAAGGCCTGTGAAACGCAGTTTCGCTGCATGCCTGATCTGGCTGAAGTGGGACTTCTGCTCTGGGTGTGCTACATTGCCCTAGAGCTGAAAGGCACAACGAGCAGGCTTCTTTTCAAAGGGCAAGTTGGGCCCCACAGCATCTTGCTTCCAGCCCTTTGGGAAGCTAAGAAACAACTCGCTCTGCACAGTGCTCTTACAGCCTACCGGGAACATCTCTTCCAAAGGCCTGTGAAACGCAGTTTCTTTGCAGGCCTGATCTGGCTGAAGTAGGACTTCTGCTCTGGGTGTGCTACATTGCCCTAGAGCTGAAAGACCCAACCTGCAGGCTTCTTTCCAAAGGGCGAGTTGGGCCCCACAGCATCTTGCTTCCAGCTCTTTGGGAAGCTAAGAAACAACTCGCTCTGCACAGTGCTCTTACAGCCTACCGGGAACATCTCTTCCAAAGGCCTGTGAAGCGCAGTTTCTTTGCAGGCCTGATCTGGCTGAAGTAGGACTTCTGCTCTGGGTGTGCTACATTGCCCTAGAGCTGAAAGGCCCAACGTGCAGGCTTCTTTCCAAAGGGCGAGTTCGGCCCCACAGCATCTTGCTTCCAGCTCTTTGGGAAGCTAAGAAACAACTCGCTCTGCACAGTGCTCTTACAGCCTACCGGGAACATCTCTTCCAAAGGCCTGTGAAACGCAGTTTCTTTGCAGGCCTGATCTGGCTGAAGTAGGACTTCTGCTCTGGGTGTGCTACTTTGCCCTAGAGCTGAAAGGCACAATGTGCAGGCTTCTTTCCAAAGGGCGAGTTGGGCCCCACAGCATCTTGCTTCCAGCTCTTTGAGAAGCTAAGAAACAACTCGCTCTGCACAGTGCTCTTACAGCCTCCCGGGAACATCTCTTCCAAAGACCTGTGAAACGCAGTTTCTTTGCAGGCCTGATCTGGCTGAAGTCGGACTTCTGCTCTGGGTGTGCTACATTGCCCTAGAACTGAAAGGCACAACGTGCAGGCTTCTTTCCAAAGGGCGAGTTGGGCCCCACAGCATCTTGCTTCCAGCTCTTTGGGAAGCTCAGAAACAACTCGCTCTGCTCAGTGCTCTTACAGCCTACCGGGAACATCTCTTCCAAAGGCCTGTGAAACGCAGTTTCTTTGCAGGCCTGATCTGGCTGAAGTAGGACTTCTGCTCTGTTTGTGGTTCTTTGCACTAAAGCTGAAAGGCACAACGTGCAGGCTTCTTTCCAAAGGGCGAGTTGGGCCCCACAGCATCTTGCTTCCAGCTCTTTGGGAAGCTAAGAAACAACTCGCTCTGCACAGTGCTCTTACAGCCTACCGGGAACATCTCTTCCAAAGGCCTGTGAAACGCAGTTTCTTTGCAGGCCTGATCTGGCTGAAGTCGGACTTCTGCTCTGGGTGTGCTACATTGCCCTAGAGCTGAAAGGCACAACGTGCAGGCTTCTTTCCAAAGGGCGAGTTGGGCCCCACAGCATCTTTCTTCCAGCTCTTTGGGAAGGTAAGAAACAACTCGCTCTTCTCAGTGCCCTTACAGCCTACTGGGAACATCTCTTCCAAAGGCCTGTGAAACGCAATTTCTTTGCAGGCCTGATCTGGCTGAAGTAGGACTTCTACTCTGGGTGTGCTACATTGCCCTACAGCTGAAAGGCACAACGTGCAGGCTTCTTTCCAAAGGGCGATTTGGGCCCCACAGCATCTTGCTTCCAGCTCTTTGGGAAGCTAAGAAACAACTCGCTCTGCACAGTGCTCTTACAGCCTACCGGGAACATCTCTTCCAAAGGCCTGTGAAACGCAGTTTCTTTGCAGGCCTGATCTGGCTGAAGTCGGACTTCTGCTCTGGGTGTGCTACATTGCCCTAGAGCTGAAAGGCACAACGTGCAGGCTTCTTTCCAAAGGGCGAGTTGGGCCCCACAGCATCTTGCTTCCAGCTCTTTGCTAAGCTAAGAAACAACTCGCTCTGCACAGTGCTCTTACAGCCTACCGGGAACATCTCTTCCAAAGGCCTGTGAAACGCAGTTTCTTTGCAGGCCTGATCTGGCTGAAGTAGGACTTCTGCTCTGGGTGTGCTACATTGCCCTAGAGCTGAAAGTCACAACGTGCAGGCTTCTTTCCAAAGGGCGATTTGGGCCCCACAGCATCTTGCTTCCAGCTCTTTGGGAAGCTAAGAAACAACTCGCTCTGCACAGTGTTCTTACAGCCTACCGGGAACATCTCTTCCAAAGGCCTGTGAAACGCAGTTTCTTTGCAGGCCTGATCTGGCTGAAGTAGGACTTCTGCTCTGGGTGTGCTACTTTGCCCTACAGCTGAAAGGCACAACGTGCAGGCTTCTTTCCAAAGGGCGAGTTGGGCCCCACAGCATCTTGCTTCCAGCTCTTTGGGAAGCTCAGAAACAGCTCGCTCTGCACAGTGCTCTTACAGCCTACCGGCAACATCTCTTCCAAAGGCCTGAGAAACGCAGTTTCTTTGCAGGCCTGATCTGGCTGAAGTAGGACTTCTGCTCTGGGTGTGCTACATTGCCCTAGAGCTGAAAGGCACAACGTGCAGGCTTCTTTCCAAAGGGCGAGTTGGGCCCCACAGCATCTTGCTTCCAGCTCTTTGGGAAGCTAAGAAACAACTCGCTCTGCACAGTGCTCTAAACAGCCTACCGGGAACATCTCTTCCAAAGGCCTGTGAAACGCAGTTTCTTTGCAGGCCTGATCTGGCTGAAGTAGGACTTCTGCTCTGGGTGTGCTACATTGCCCTAGAGCTGAAAGGCACAACGTGCAGGCTTCTTTCCAAAGGGCGAGTGGGCCCCACAGCATCTTGCTTCCAGCTCTTTGGGAAGCTAAGAAACAACTCGCTCTGCACAGTGATCTTACAGCCTACCGGCAACATCTCTTCCAAAGGCCTGTGAAACGCAGTTTCTTTGCAGTCCTGATCTGGCTGAAGTAGGACTTCTGCTCTGGGTGTGCTACTTTGCCCTAGAGCTGAAAGGCACAACGTGCAGGCTTCTTTCCAAAGGGCGAGTTGGGCCCCACAGCATCTTGCTTCCAGCTCTTTGGGAAGCTAAGAAACAACTCGCTCTGCACAGTGCTCTTACAGCCTCCCGGGAACATCTCTTCCAAAGGCCTGTGAAACGCAGTTTCTTTGCAGGCCTGATCTGGCTGAAGTAGGACTTCTGCTCTGGGTGTGCCACATTGCCCTAGAGCTGAAAGGCGGAACGTGCAGGCTTCTTTCCAAAGGGCGAGTTGGGCCCCACAGCATCTTGCTTCCAGCTCTTTGGGAAGCTAAGAAACAACTCGCTCTGCACAGTGCTCTTACAGCCTACCGGGAACATCTCTTCCAAAGGCCTGTGAAACGCAGTTTCTTTGCAGGCCTGATCTGGCTGAAGTAGGACTTCTGCTCTGGGTGTGCTACTTTGCCCTAGAGCTGAAAGGCACAACGTGCAGGCTTCTTTCCAAAGGGCGAGTTGGGCCCCACAGCATCTTGCTTCCAGCTCTTTGAGAAGCTAAGAAACAACTCGCTCTGCACAGTGCTCTTACAGCCTCCCGGGAACATCTCTTCCAAAGGCCTGTGAAACGCAGTTTCTTTGCAGGCCTGATCTGGCTGAAGTCGGACTTCTGCTCTGGGTGTGCTACATTGCCCTACAGCTGAAAGGCACAACGTGCAGGCTTCTTTCCAAAGGGTGAGTTGGGCCCCACAGCATCTTGCTTCCAGCTCTTTGGGAAGCTCAGATACAACTCGCTCTGCACAGTGCTCTTACAGCCTACCGGGAACATCTCTTCCAAAGGCCTGTGAAACGCAGTTTCCTTGCAGGCCTGATCTGGCTGAAGTAGGACTTCCGCTCTGGTTGTGCTTCTTTGCACTAAAGCTGAAATGCACAACGTGCAGGCTTCTTTCCAAAGGGCGAGTTGGGCCCCACAGCATCTTGCTTCCAGCTCTTTGGGAAGCTAAGAAACAACTCGCTCTGCACAGTGCTCTTACATCCTACCGGGAACATCTCTTCCAAAGGCCTGTGAAACGCAGTTTCTTTGCAGGCCTGATCTGGCTGAAGTCGGACTTCTGCTCTGGGTGTGCTACATTGCCATAGAGCTGAAAGGCACAACGTGCAGGCTTCTTTCCAAAGGGCGAGTTGGGCCCCACAGCATCTTGCTTCCAGCTCTTTGGGAAGGTAAGAAACAACTCGCTCTTCTCAGTGCCCTTACAGCCTACCGGGAACATCTCTTCCAAAGGCGTGTGAAACGCAATTTCTTTGCAGGCCTGATCTGGCTGAAGTAGGACTTCTGCTCTGGGTGTGCTACATTGCCCTACAGCTGAAAGGCACAACGTGCAGGCTTCTTTCCAAAGGGCGATTTGGGCCCCACAGCATCTTGCTTCCAGCTCTTTGGGAAGCTAAGAAACAACTCGCTCTGCACAGTGCTCTTACAGCCTACCGGGAACATCTCTTCCAAAGGCCTGTGAAACGCAGTTTCTTTGCAGGCCTGATCTGGCTGAAGTCGGACTTCTGCTCTGGGTGTGCTACATTGCCCTAGAGCTGAAAGGCACAACGTGCAGGCTTCTTTCCAAAGGGCGAGTTGGGACCCACAGTATCTTGCTTCCAGCTCTTTGGGAAGCTAAGAAACAACTCGCTCTGCACAGTGCTCTTACAGCCTACCGGGAACATCTCTTCCAAAGGCCTGTGAAACGCAGTTTCTTTGCAGGCCTGATCTGGCTGAAGTAGGACTTCTGCTCTGGGTGTGCTACATTGCCCTAGAGCTGAAAGACGCAACGTACAGGCTTCTTTCCAAAGGGCGAGTTGGTCCCCACAGTATCTTGCTTCCAGCTCTTTGGGAAGCTAAGAAACAACTCGCTCTGCACAGTGCTCTTACAGCCTACCGGGAACATCTCTTCCAAAGGCCTGTGAAACGCAGTTTCTTTGCAGGCCTTATCTGGCTGAGTAGGACTTCTGCTCTGGGTGTGCAACTTTGCCCTAGAGCTGAAAGGCACAACGTGCAGGCTTCTTTCCAAAGGGCGAGTTGGGCCCCACAGCATCTTGCTTCCAGCTCTTTGGGAAGCTAAGAAACAACTCGCTCTGCACAGTGCTCTTACAGCCTACAGGGAACATCTCTTCCAAAGACCTGTGAAACGCAGTTTCTTTGCAGGCCTGATCTGGCTGAAGTAGGACTTCTGCTCTGGGTGTGCTACATTGCCCTACAGCTGAAAGGCACAACGTGCAGGCTTCTTTCCAAAGGGCGAGTTGGGCCCCACAGTATCTTGCTTCCAGCTCTTTGGGAAGCTAAGAAACAACTCGCTCTGCACAGTGCTCTTACAGCCTACCAGGAAAATCTCTTCCAAAGGCCTGTGAAACGCAGTTTCTTTGCAGGCCTGCTCTGGCTGAAGTAGGACTTCTGCTCTGGGTGTGCTACATTGCCCTAGAGCTGAAAGGCACAACGTGCAGGCTTCTTTCCAAAGGGCGAGTTGGGCCCCACAGCATCTTGCTTCCAGCTCTTTGGGAAGCTAAGAAACAACTCGCTCTGCTAAGTGCTCTTACAGCCTAGTGGGAATATCTCTTATAAGGGCCTGTGAAACGCAGATTCTTTGCAGGCCTGATCTGGCTGAAGTAGGACTTCTGCTCTGGGTGTGCTACTTTGCCCTAAAGCTGAAAGGCACAACGTGCAGGCTTCTTTCCAAAGGGCGAGTTGGGCCCCACAGCATCTTGCTTCCAGCTCTTTGGGAAGCTAAGAAACAACTCGCTCTGCACAGTGCTCTTACAGCCTACCGGGAACATCTCTTCCAAAGGCCTGTGAAACGCAGTTTCGCTGCATGCCTGATCTGGCTGAAGTGGGACTTCTGCTCTGGGTGTGCTACATTGCCCTAGAGCTGAAAGGCACAACGAGCAGGCTTCTTTTCAAAGGGCAAGTTGGGCCCCACAGCATCTTGCTTCCAGCCCTTTGGGAAGCTAAGAAACAACTCGCTCTGCACAGTGCTCTTACAGCCTACCGGGAACATCTCTTCCAAAGGCCTGTGAAACGCAGTTTCTTTGCAGGCCTGATCTGGCTGAAGTAGGACTTCTGCTCTGGGTGTGCTACATTGCCCTAGAGCTGAAAGACCCAACCTGCAGGCTTCTTTCCAAAGGGCGAGTTGGGCCCCACAGCATCTTGCTTCCAGCTCTTTGGGAAGCTAAGAAACAACTCGCTCTGCACAGTGCTCTTACAGCCTACCGGGAACATCTCTTCCAAAGGCCTGTGAAGCGCAGTTTCTTTGCAGGCCTGATCTGGCTGAAGTAGGACTTCTGCTCTGGGTGTGCTACATTGCCCTAGAGCTGAAAGGCCCAACGTGCAGGCTTCTTTCCAAAGGGCGAGTTCGGCCCCACAGCATCTTGCTTCCAGCTCTTTGGGAAGCTAAGAAACAACTCGCTCTGCACAGTGCTCTTACAGCCTACCGTGAACATCTCTTCCAAAGGCCTGTGAAACGCAGTTTCTTTGCAGGCCTGATCTGGCTGAAGTAGGACTTCTGCTCTGGGTGTGCTATGTTGCCCCAGAACTGAAAGGCACAACGTGCAATCTTCTTTCCTAAGGGCAAGTTGGGCCCCACAGCATCTTGCTTCCAGCTCTTTGGGAAGCTAAGAAACAACTCGCTCTGCACAGTGCTCTTAGAGCCTAACGGGAACATCTCTTCCAAAGGCCTGTGAAACGCAGTTTCTTTGCAGGCCTGATCTGGCTGAAGTAGGACTTCTGCTCTGGGTGTGCTACATTGCCCTAGAGCTGAAAGGCACAACGTGCAGGCTTCTTTCCAAAGGGCGAGTTGGGCCCCACAGCATCTTGCTTCCAGCTCTTTGGGAAGCTAAGAAACAACTCGCTCTGCACAGTGCTCTAAACAGCCTACCGGGAACATCTCTTCCAAAGGCCTGTGAAACGCAGTTTCTTTGCAGGTCTGATCTGGCTGAAGTAGGACTTCTGCTCTGGGTGTGCTACATTGCCCTAGAGCTGAAAGGCAGAACGTGCAGGCTTCTTTCCAAAGGGCGAGTTGGGCCCCACAGCATCTTGCTTCCAGCTCTTTGGGAAGCTAAGAAACAACTCGCTCTGCACAGTGCTCTTACAGCCTACCGGGAACATGTCTTCCAAAGGCCTGTGAAACGCAGTTTCTTTGCAGGCCTGATCTGGCTGAAGTAGGACTTCTGCTCTGGGTGTGCTACTTTGCCCTAGAGCTGAAAGGCACAACGTGCAGGCTTGTTTCCAAAGTGCGAGTTGGGCCCCACAGCATCTTGCTTCCAGCTCCTTGGGAAGCTAAGAAACAACTCGCTCTGCACAGTGCTCTTACAGCCTACCGGGAACATCTCTTCCAAAGGCCTGTGAAACGCAGTTTCTTTGCAGAACTGATGTGGCTGAAGTAGGACTTCTGCTCTGGGTGTGCTACATTGCCCTAGAGCTGAAAGGCGCAACGTGCAGGCTTCTTTCCAAAGGGCGAGTTGGGCCCCACAGCATCTTGCTTCCAGCTCTTTGGGAAGCTAAGAAACAACTCGCTCTGCACAGTGCTCTTACAGCCTACCGGGAACATCTCTTCCAAAGGCCTGTGAAACGCAGCTTCTTTGCAGGCCTGATCTGGCTGAAGTAGGACTTCTGCTCTGGGTGTGCTACATTGCTCTAGAGCTGAAAGGCCCAACGTGCAGTCTTCTTTCCAAAGGGCGAGTTGGGACCCACAGCATCTTGCTTCCAGCTCTTTGGGAAGCTAAGATACAACTCGCTCTGCACAGTGCTCTTACAGCCTACTGGGAACATCTCTTCCAAAGGCCTGTGAAACGCAGTTTCTTTGCAGGCCTGATCTGGCTGAAGTAGGACTTCTGCTCTGGGTGTGCTACATTGCCCTAGAGCTGAAAGACGCAACGTACAGGCTTCTTTCCAAAGGGCGAGTTGGGCCCCACAGCATCTTGCTTCCAGCTCTTTGGGAAGCTAAGAAACAACTCGTTCTGCACAGTGCTCTTACAGCCTACCGGGAACATCTCTTCCAAAGGCCTGTGAAACGCAGTTTCCTTGCAGGCCTGATCTGGCTGAAGTAGGACTTCTGCTCTGGGTGTGCTACATTGCCCTAGAGCTGAAAGGCACAACGTGCAGGCTTCTTTCCAAAGGGCGAGTTGGTCCCCACAGTATCTTGCTTCCAGCTCTTTGGGAAGCTAAGAAACAACTCGCTCTGCACAGTGCTCTTACAGCCTACCGGGAACATCTCTTCTAAAGGCCTGTGAAACGCAGTTTCTTTGCAGGCCTCATCTGGCTGAGTAGGACTTCTGCTCTGGGTGTGCAACTTTGCCCTAGAGCTGAAAGGCACAACGTGCAGGCTTCTTTCCAAAGGGCGAGTTGGGCCCCACATCATCTTGCTTCCAGCTCTTTGGGAAGCTAAGAAACGACTCGCTCTGCACAGTGCTCTTACAGCCTACCGGGAACATCTCTTCCAAAGGCCTGTGAAACGCAGTATCCTTGCAGGCCTGATCTGGCTGAAGTAGGACTTCTGCTCTGGGTGTGCTACATTGCCCTAGAGCTGAAAGGCACAACGTGCAGGCTTCTTTCCAAAGGGCGAGTTGGGCCCCACAGCATCTTGCTTCCAGCTCTTTGGGAAGCTAAGAAACAACTCGCTCTGCACAGTGCTCTTACAGCCTACCGGGAACATCTCTTCCAAAGGCCTGTGAAGCGCAGTTTCTTTGCAGGCCTGATCTGGCTGAAGTAGGACTTCTGCTCTGGGTGTGCTACATTGCCCTAGAGCTGAAAGGCCCAACGTGCAGGCTTCTTTCCAAAGGGCGAGTTCGGCCCCACAGCATCTTGCTGCCAGCTCTTTGGGAAGCTAAGAAACAACTCGCTCTGCACAGTGCTCTTACAGCCTACCGGAACATCTCTTCCAAAGGCCTGTGAAACGCAGTTTCTTTGCAGGCCTGATCTGGCTGAAGTAGGACTTCTGCTCTGGGTGTGCTACGTTGCCCTAGAACTGAAAGGCACAACGTGCAATCTTCTTTCCAAAGGGCGAGTTAGGCCCCACAGCATCTTGCTTCCAGCTCTTTGGGAAGCTAAGAAACAACTCGCTCTGCACAGTGCTCTTACAGCCTACCGGGAACATCTCTTCCAAAGGCCTGTGAAACGCAGTTTCTTTGCAGGCCTGATCTGGCTGAAGTAGGACTTCTGCTCTGGGTGTGCTACATTGCCCTAGAGCTGAAAGGCACAACGTGCAGGCTTCTTTCCAAAGGGCGAGTTGGGCCCCACAGCATCTTGCTTCCAGCTCTTTGGGAAGCTAAGAAACAACTCGCTCTGCACAGTGCTCTTACAGCCTACCGGGAACATCTCTTCCAAAGGCCTGTGAAACGCAGTTTCTTTGCAGGCCTGATCTGGCTGAAGCAGGACTTCTGCTCTGGGTGTGCTACACTGCCCTAGAGTTGAAAGGCACAACGTACAGGCTTCTTTCGAAAGGGCGAGTTGGTCCACACAGGATCTTGCTTTTAGCTCTTTGGGAAGCTAAGAAACAACTCGCTCTGCACAGTGCTCTTACAGCCTACCGGGATCATATCTTCCAAAGGCCTGTGAAACGCAGTTTCTTTTGCAGGCCTGATCTGGCTGAAGTAGGACTTCTGCTCTGGGTGTGCTACATTGCCCTACAGCTGAAAGGCACAACGTGCAGGCTTCTTTCTAAAGGGTGAGTTGGGCCCCACAGCATCTTGCTTCCAGCTCTTTGGGAAGCTAAGAAACAACTCGCTCTGAACAGTGCTCTTACAGCCTACCGGGAACATCTCTTCCAAAGGCCTGTGAAGCGCAGTTTCTTTGCAGGCCTGATCTGGCTGAAGTTGGACTTCTGCTCTGGGTGTGCTACTTTGCCCTAGAGCTGAAAGGCACAACGTGCAGGCTTCTTTCCAAAGGGCGAGTTGGGCCCCACAGCATCTTGCTTCCAGCTCTTTGGGAAGCTAAGAAACAACTCGCTCTGCTAAGTGCTCTTACAGCCTAGTGGGAACATCTCTTATAAAGGCCTGTGAAACGCAGTTTCTTTGCAGGCCTGATCTGGCTGAAGAAGCACTTGTGGTCTGGGTGTGCTACTTTGCCCTAGAGCTAAAAGGCACAACCTGCAGGCTTCTTTCCAAAGGGCGAGCTGGGCCCCACAGCATCATGCTTCCAGCTCTTTGGGAAGCTAAGAAACAACTCGCTCTGCACAGTGCTATTACAGCCTACCGGGCACAACTTTCCAAGGCCTGTGAAACGCAGTTTCTTTGCAGGCCTGATCTAGCTGAAGTAGGACTTCTGCTCTGGGTGTGCTACATTGCCCTAGAGCTGAAAGGCCCAACGTGCAGGCTTCATTCCAAAGGGTGAATTGGGCCCCACAGCATCTTGCTTCCAGCTCTTTGGGAAGCTAAGAAACAACTCGCTCTGCACAGTGCTCTTACAGCCTACCGGGAACATCTCTTCCAAAGGCCTGTGAAACGCAGTTTCTTTGCAGGCCTGATCTGGCTGAAGTAGGACTTCTGCTCTGGGTGTGCTACATTGCCCTAGAGCTGAAAGGTACAAAGTGCAGGCTTCTTTCTAAATGGCGAGTTGGGCCCCACAGCTTCTTGCTTCCAGCTCTTTGGGAAGCTAAGAAACAACTCGCTCTGCACAGTGCTCTTACAGCCTACCGGGAACATCTCTTCCAAAGGCCTGTGAAACACAGTTTCTTTGCAGGCCTTATCTGGCTGAGTAGGACTTCTGCTCTTGGTGTGCAACTTTTCCCTAGAGCTGAAAGGCACAACGTGCAGGCTTCTTTCCAAAGGGCGAGTTGGGCCCCACAGCATCTTGCTTCCAGCTCTTTGGGAAGCTAAGAAACAACTCGCTCTGCACAGTGCTCTTACAGCCTACCGGGAACATCTCTTCCAAAGGCCTTTGAAACGCAGTTTCTTAGCAGGCCTGATCTGGCTGAAGTAGGACTTCTGCTCTGGGTGTGCTACATTGCCCTAGAGCTGAAAGGCACAACGTGCAGACTTCTTTCCAAAGGGCGAGTTGGGCCCCACAGCATCTTGCTTCCAGCTCTTTGGGAATCTCAGAAACAACTCGCTCTGCACAGTGCTCTTACAGCCTCCCGGGAACATCTCTTCCAAAGGCCTGTGAAACGCAGTTTCTTTGCAGGCCTGATCTGGCTGAAGTAGGACTTCTGCTCTGGTTGTGATTCTTTGCACTAAAGCTGAAAGGCACAACGTGCAGGCTTCTTTCCAAAGGGCGAGTTGGGCCCCACAGCATCTTTCTTCCAGCTCTTTGGGAAGCTAAGAAACAACTCGCTCTGCACAGTGCTCTTACAGCCTACCGGGAACATCTCTTCCAAAGGCCTGTGAAACGCAGTTTCTTGGCAGGCCTGATCTGGCTGAAGTAGGACTTCTGCTCTGGGTGTGCTACATTGCCCTAGAGCTGAAAGACCCAACCTGCAGGCTTCTTTCCAAAGGGCGAGTTGGGCCCCACAGCATCTTGCTTCCAGCTCTTTGGGAAGCTAAGAAACAACTCGCTCTGCACAGTGCTCTTACAGCCTACCGGGAACATCTCTTCCAAAGGCCTGTGAAGCGCAGTTTCTTTGCAGGCCTGATCTGGCTGAAGTAGGACTTCTGCTCTGGGTGTGCTACATTGCCCTAGAGCTGAAAGGCCCAACGTGCAGGCTTCTTTCCAAAGGGCGAGTTCGGCCCCACAGCATCTTGCTTCCAGCTCTTTGGGAAGCTAAGAAACAACTCGCTCTGCACAGTGCTCTTACAGCCTACCGGGAACATCTCTTCCAAAGGCCTGTGAAACGCAGTTTCTTTGCAGGCCTGATCTGGCTGAAGTAGGACTTCTGCTCTGGGTGTGCTACGTTGCCCTAGAACTGAAAGGCACAACGTGCAATCTTCTTTCCTAAGGGCAAGTTGGGCCCCACAGCATCTTGCTTCCAGCTCTTTGGGAAGCTAAGAAACAACTCGCTCTGCACAGTGCTCTTACAGCCTAACGGGAACATCTCTTCCAAAGGCCTGTGAAACGCAGTTTCTTTGCAGGCCTGATCTGGCTGAAGTAGGACTTCTGCTCTGGGTGTGCTACATTGCCCTAGAGCTGAAAGGCACAACGTGCAGGCTTCTTTCCAAAGGGCGAGTTGGGCCCCACAGCATCTTGCTTCCAGCTCTTTGGGAAGCTAAGAAACAACTCGCTCTGCACAGTGCTCTTACAGCCTACCGGGAACATCTCTTCCAAAGGCCTGTGAAATGCAGTTTCTTTGCAGGCCTGATCTGGCTGAAGATGCACTTGTGGTCTGGGTGTGCTACTTTGCCCTAGAGCTAAAAGGCACAACCTGCAGGCTTCTTTCCAAAGGGCGAGCTGGGCCCCACAGCATCATGCTTCCAGCTCTTTGGGAAGCTAAGAAACAACTCGCTCTGCACAGTGCTATTACAGCCTACCGGGAACAACTCTTCCAAGGCCTGTGAAACGCAGTTTCTTTGCAGGCCTGATCTAGCTGAAGTAGGACTTCTGCTCTGGGTGTGCTACATTGCCCTAGAGCTGAAAGGCCCAACGTGCAGGCTTCATTCCAAAGGGTGAATTGGGCCCCACAGCATCTTGATTCCAGCTCTTTGGGAAGCTAAGAAACAACTCGCTCTGCACAGTGCTCTTACAGCCTACCGGGAACATCTCTTCCAAAGGCCTGTGAAACGCAGTTTCTTTGCAGGCCTGATCTGGCTGAAGTAGGACTTCTGCTCTGGGTGTGCTACATTGTCCTAGAGCTGAAAGGTACAAAGTGCAGGCTTCTTTCTAAATGGCGAGTTGGGCCCCACAGCTTCTTGCTTCCAGCTCTTTGGGAAGCTAAGAAACAACTCGCTCTGCACAGTGCTCTTACAGCCTACCGGGAACATCTCTTCCAAAGACCTGTGAAACACAGTTTCTTTGCAGGCCTTATCTGGCTGAGTAGGACTTCTGCTCTTGGTGTGCAACTTTTCCCTAGAGCTGAAAGGCACAACGTGCAGGCTTCTTTCCAAAGGGCGAGTTGGGCCCCACAGCATCTTGCTTCCAGCTCTTTGGGAAGCTAAGAAACAACTCGCTCTGCACAGTGCTCTTACAGCCTAAAGGGAACATCTCTTCCAAAGGCCTTTGAAACGCAGTTTCTTAGCAGGCCTGATCTGGCTGAAGTAGGACTTATGCTCTGGGTGTGCTACATTGCCCTAGAGCTGAAAGGCACAACGTGCAGACTTCTTTCCAAAGGGCGAGTTGGGCCCCACAGCATCTTGCTTCCAGCTCTTTGGGAATCTCAGAAACAACTCGCTCTGCACAGTGCTCTCACAGCGTACCGGGAACATCTCTTCCAAAGACCTGTGAAACGCAGTTTGTTTGCAGGCCTGATCTGGCTGAAGTAGGACTTCTGCTCAGGGTATGCTACTTTGCCCTAGAGCTGAAAGGCACAACGTGCAGGCTTCTTTCCAAAGGGCGAGTTCGGCCCCACAGCATCTTGCTTCCAGCTCTTTGGGAAGCTAAGAAACAACTCGCTCTGCACAGTGCTCTTACAGCCTACCGGGAACATCTCTTCCAAAGGCCTGTGAAACGCAGTTTCTTTGCAGGCCTGCTCTGGCTGAAGTAGGACTTCTGCTCTGGGTGTGCTACATTGCCCTAGAGCTGAAAGGCACAACGTGCAGGCTTCTTTCCAAAGGGCGACTTGGGCCCCACAGCATCTTGCTTCCAGCTCTTTGGGAAGCTAAGAAACAACTCGCTCTGCACAGTGCTCTTACAGCCTACCGGGAACATGTCTTCCAAAGGCCTGTGAAACGCAGTTTCTTTGCAGGCCTGATCTGGCTGAAGTAGGACTTCTGCTCTGGGTGTGCTACTTTGCCCTAGAGCTGAAAGGCACAACGAGCAGGCTTCATTTCAAAGGGCAAGTTGGGCCCCACAGCATCTTGCTTCCAGCTCTTTGGGAAGCTAAGAAACAACTCGCTCTGCACAGTGCTCTTACAGCCTACCGGGAACATCTCTTCCAAAGGCCTGTGAAACGCAGTTTCTTTGCAGGCTTGATCTGGCTGAAGTAGGACTTCTGCTCTGGGTGTTCTAAACTGCCCTATAGCTGAAAGGCACAACGTCCAGGCTTATTTCCAAGGGGCGAGTTGATCCCCACGGCATCTTGCTTCCAGCTCTTTGGGAAGCTAAGAAACCACTCGCTCTGCACAGTGCTCTTACAGCCTACCGGGAACATCTCTTCCAAAGGCCTGTGAAACGCAGTTTCTTTGCAGGCCTGATCTGGCTGAAGTAGGACTTCTGCTCTGGGTGTGCTACTTTGCCCTAGAGCTGAAAGGCACAACGTGCAGGCTTCTTTCCAAAGGGCGAGTTGGGCCCCACAGCATCTTGCTTCCAGCTCTTTGGGAAGCTCACAAACAACTCGCTCTGCACAGTGCTCTTACAGCCTACCGGGAACATCTCTTCCAAAGGCCTGTGAAACGCAGTTTCTTTGCAGTCCTGATCTGGCTGAAGTGGGACTTCTGCTCTGGGTGTGCTACATTGCCCTAGAGCTGAAAGGCACAACGTGCAGGCTTCTTTCCAAAGGGCGAGTTGGGCCCCACATCATCTTGCTTCCAGCTCTTTGGGAAGCTAAGAAACGACTCGCTCTGCACATTGCTCTTACAGCCTACCGGGAACATCTCTTCCAAAGGCCTGTGAAACGCAGTTTCTTTGCAGGCCTGATCTGGCTGAAGTAGGACTTCTGCTCTGGGTGTGCTACATTGCCCTACAGCTGAAAGGCACAACGTGCAGGCTTCTTTCCAAAGGGCGAGTTGGGCCCCACAGCATCTTGCTTCCAGCTCTTTGGGAAGCTAAGAAACAACTCGCTCTGCACAGTGCTCTTACAGCCTACCGGGAACATCTCTTCCAAAGGGCTGTGAAGCGCAGTTTCTTTGCAGGCCTGATCTGGCTGAAGTAGGACTTCTGCTCTGGGTGTGCTACATTGCCCTAGAGCTGAAAGGCCCAACGTGCAGGCTTCTTTCCAAAGGGTGAGTTCGGCCCCACAGCATCTTGCTTCCAGCTCTTTGGGAAGCTAAGAAACAACTCGCTCTGCACAGTGCTCTTACAGCCTACCGGAACATCTCTTCCAATGGCCTGTGAAACGCAGTTTCTTTGCAGGCCTGATCTGGCTGAAGTAGGACTTCTGCTCTGGGTGTGCTACTTTGCCCTAGAGCTGAAAGGCACAACGTGCAGGCTTCTTTCCAAAGGGCGAGTTGGGCCCCACAGCATCTTGCTTCCAGCTCTTTGGGAAGCTAAGAAACAACTCGCTCTGCACAGTGCTCTTACAGCCTCCCGGGATCATCTCTTCCAAAGGCCTGTGAAACGCAGTTTCTTTTGCAGGCCTGATCTGGCTGAAGTAGGACTTCTGCTCTGGGTGTGCTACATTGCCCTAGAGCTGAAAGGGACAACGTGCAGGCTTCTTTCCAAAGGCCGAGTTGGAGCCCACAGCATCTTGCTTCCAGCTCTTTGGGAAGCTAAGAAACAACTCGCTCTGCACAGTGCTCTTACAGCCTACCGGGAACATCTCTTCCAAAGGCCTGTGAAGCGCAGTTTCTTTGCAGGCCTGATCTGGCTGAAGTAGGACTTCTGCTCTGGGTGTGCTACTTTGCCCTAGAGCTGAAAGGCACAACGTGCAGGCTTCTTTCCAAAGGGCGAGTTGGGCCCCACAGCATCTTGCTTCCAGCTCTTTGGGAAGCTAAGAAACAACTCGCTCTGCTGAGTGCTCTTACAGCCTAGTGGGAACATCTCTTATAAAGGCCTGTGAAACGCAGTTTCTTTGCAGGCCTGATCTGGCTGAAGTAGCACTTGTGGTCTGGGTGTGCTACTTTGCCCTAGAGCTGAAAAGCACAACGTGCAGGCTTCATTCCAAAGGGTGAGTTGGGCCCCACAGCATCTTGCTTCCAGCTCTTTTGGAAGCTAAGAAACAACTCGCTCTGCACAGTGCTCTTACAGCCTACCGGGAACATCTCTTCCAAAGGCCTGTGAAACGCAGTTTCTTTGCAGGCCTGATCTGGCTGAAGTAGGACTTCTGCTCTGGGTGTGCTACATTGCCCTAGAGCTGAAAGGTACAAAGTGCAGGCTTCTTTGTAAATGGCGAGTTGGGCCCCACAGCTTCTTGCTTCCAGCTCTTTGGGAAGCTAAGAAACAACTCGCTCTTCACAGTGCTCTTACAGCCTACCGGGAACATCTCTTCCAAAGGCCTGTGAAACACAGTTTCTTTGCAGGCCTTATCTGGCTGAGTAGGACTTCTGCTCTTGGTGTGCAACTTTGCCCTAGAGCTGAAAGGCACAACGTGCAGGCTTCTTTCCAAAGGGCGAGTTGGGCCCCACAGCATCTTGCTTCCAGCTCTTTGGGAAGCGAAGAAACAACTCGCTCTGCACAGTGCTCTTACAGCCTACCGGGAACATCTCTTCCAAAGGGCTGTGAAACGCAGTTTCTTTGCAGGCCTGATCTGGCTGAAGTAGGACTTCTGCTATGGGTGTGCTACATTGCCCTAGAGCTGAAAGGAACAACGTGCAGGCTTCTTTCCAAATGGCGAGTTGGGCCCAACAGCATCTTGCTTCCAGCTCTTTGGGAAGCTAAGAAACAACTCGCTCTGCACAGTGCTCTTACAGCCTACTGGGAACATGTCTTCCAAAGGCCTGTGAAACGCAGTTTCTTTGCAGGCCTGATCTGGCTGAAGTAGGACTTCTGCTCTGGGTGTGCTACATTGCCCTAGAGCTGAAAGGCACAACGTGCAGGCTTCTGTCCAAAGGGCGAGTGGGCCCCACAGCATCTTGCTTCCAGCTCTTTGGGAATCTAAGAAACAACTCGCTCTGCTAAGTGCTCTTACAGCCTAGTGGGAACATCTCTTATAAAGGCCTGTGAAATGCAGTTTCTTTGCAGGCCTGATCTGGCTGAAGTAGGACTTCTGCTCTGGGTGTGCTACATTGCCCTAGAGCTGAAAGGCACAAAGTGCAGGCTTCTTTCCAAAGGGCGAGTTGGGCCCCACAGCTTCTTGCTTCCAGCTCTTTGGGAAGCTAAGAAACAACTCGCTCTGCACAGTGCTCTTACAGCCTACCGGGAACATCTCTTCCAAAGGCCTGTGAAATGCAGTTTCTTTGCAGGCCTGATCTGGCTGAAGTAGGACTTCTGCTCTTGGTGTGCTACATTGCCCTAGAACTGAAAGGCACAACGTGCAATCTTCTTTCCAAAGGGCGAGTTGGGCCCCACAGCATCTTGCTTCCAGCTCTTTGGGAAGCTAAGAAACAACTCGCTCTGCACAGTGCTCTTACAGCCTACCGGGAACATCTCTTCCAAAGGCCTGTGAAACGCAGTTTCTTTGCAGGCCTGATCTGGCTGAAGTAGGACTTCTGCTCTGGGTGTGCTACACTGCCCTAGAGCTGAAAGGCACAACGTGCAGTCTTCTTTCCAAGGGGCGAGTTGATCTCCACGGCATCTTGCTTCCAGCTCTTTGGGATTCTAAGAAACAACTCGCTCTGCACAGTGCTCTTACAGCCTACCAGAACATCTCTTCCAAAGGCCTGTGAAACGCAGTGTCTTTGCAGGCCTGATCTGGCTGAAGTAGGACTTCTGCTCTGGCTGTGGTACTTTGCCCTAGAGCTGAAAGGCACAACGTGCAGGCTTCTTTCCAAAGGGCGAGTTGGGCCCCACAGCATCTTGCTTCCAGCTCTTTGGGAAGTTCAGAAACAACTCGCTCTGCACAGTGCTCTTACAGCCTACCGGGAACATCTCTTCCAAAGGCCTGTGAAACGCCATTTCTTTGCAGGCCTGATCTGGCTGAAGTAGGACTTCAACTCTGGGTGTGCTACATTGCCCTAAAGCTGAAAGGCGCAATGAGCAGGCTTCTTTCCAAAGGGCAAGTTAGGCCCCAAAGCATCTTGCTTCCAGGTCTTTGGGAAGCTAAGAAACAACTCGCTCTGCACAGTGCTCTTACAGCCTACCGGGAACATCTCTTCCAAAGGCCTGTGAAACGCAGTTTCTTAGCAGGCCTGATCTGGCTGAAGTAGGACTTCTGCTCTGGGTGTGCTACATTGCCCTAGAGCTGAAAGGCACCACGTGCAGACTTCTTTCCAAAGGGCGAGTTGGGCCCCACAGCATCTTGCTTCCAGCTCTTTGGGAAGCTAAGAAACAACTCGCCGTGCACAGTGCTCTTACAGCCTACCGGGAACATCTCTTCCAAAGGCCTGTGAAACGCAGTTTCTTTGCAGGCCTGATCTGGCTGAAGTAGGACTTCAACTCTGGGTGTGCTACATTGCCCTAGAGCTGAAAGGTGCAACGAGCAGGCTTCTTTCCAAAGGGCAAGTTAGGCCCCACAGCATCTTGCTTCCAGCTCTTTGGGAAGCTAAGAAACAACTCGCTCTGCACAGTGCTCTTACAGCCTACCGGGAACATCTCTTCCAAAGGCCTGTGAAACGCAGTTTCTTAGCAGGCC
Source organism: Equus caballus (assembly GCF_041296265.1). NCBI lineage: Eukaryota > Metazoa > Chordata > Mammalia > Perissodactyla > Equidae > Equus > Equus caballus. The sequence goes on from NC_091696.1 coordinate 14,006,247, forward strand.
TGATCTGGCTGAAGTAGGACTTCTGCTCTGGGTGTGCTACTTTGCCCTAGAGCTGAAAGGCACAACGTGCAGACTTCTTTCCAAAGGGCGAGTTGGGCCCCACAGCATCTTGCTTCCAGCTCTTTGGGAAGCTCAGAAACAACTCGCTCTGCACAGTGCTCTCACAGCCTACCGGGAACATCTCTTCCAAAGACCTGTGAAAGGCAGTTTGTTTGCAGGCCTGATCTGGCTGAAGTAGGACTTCTGCTCAGGGTGTGCTACTTTGCCCTAGAGCTGAAAGGCACAACGTGCAGGCTTCTTTCCAAACGGCGAGTTGGGCCCCACAGCATCTTGCTTCCAGCTCTTTGGGAAGCTAAGAAACAACTCGCTCTGCACAGTGCTCTTACAGCCTCCCGGGAACATCTCTTCCAAAGGCCTGTGAAACGCAGTTTCTTTGCAGGCCTGATCTGGCTGAAGTAGGACTTCTGCTCTGGGTGTTCTACACTGCCCTAGAGCTGAAAGGCACAACGTGCAGTCTTCTTTCCAAAGGGCGAGTTGGGCCCCACAGCATCTTGCTTCCAGCTCTTTGGGAAGCTAAGAAACAACTCGCTCTGCACAGTGCTCTTACAGCCTACCGGGAACATCTCTTCCAAAGGCCTGTGAAACGCAGTTTCTTTGCAGGCCTGATCTGGCTGAAGTAGGACTTCTGCTGTGGGTGTGCTACATTGCCCTAGAGCTGAAAGGCCTAACGTGCAGGCTTCTTTCCAAAGGGCGAGTTGGGCCCCACAGCATCTTGCTTCCAGCTCTTTGGGAAGCTAAGAAACAACTCGCTCTGCACAGTGCTCTTACAGCCTACCGGGAACATCTCTTCCAAAGGCCTGTGAAACGCAGTTTCTTTGCAGGCCTGATCTGGCTGAAGAAGGACTTATGCTCTGGGTGTGCTACTTTGCCCTAGAGCTGAAAGGCACAACGTGCAGGCTTGTTTCCAAAGTGCGAGTTGGGCCCCACAGCATCTTGCTTCCAGCTCTTTGGGAAGCTAAGAAACAACTCGCTCTGCACAGTGCTCTTACAGCCTACCGGGAACATCTCTTCCAAAGGCCTGTGAAACGCAGTTTCTTTGCAGGCCTGATCTGGCTGTAGTAGGACTTCTGCTCTGGGTGTGCTACATTGCCCTAGAGCTGAAAGGCACAATGTGCAGGCTTCTTTCCACAGGGCGAGTTGGGCCCCACAGCATCTTGCTTCCAGCTCTTTGGGAAGCCAAGAAACAACTCGCTCTGCACAGTGCTCTTACAGCCTACCGGGAACATCTCTTCCAAAGGCCTGTGAAACGCAGTTTCTTTGCAGGCCTGATCTGGCTGAAGTAGGACTTCTGCTCTGGGTGTGCTACTTTGCCCTAGAGCTGAAAGGCACAACGTGCCGGCTTCTTTCCAAAGGGCGAGTTGGGCCCCACAGCATCTTGCTTCCAGCTCTTTGGGAAGCTAAGAAACAACTCGCTCTGCACAGTGCTCTTACAGCCTACCGGGAACATCTCTTCCAAAGGCCTGTGAAACGCAGTTTCTTTGCAGGCCTGATCTGGCTGAAGTAGGACTTCTGCTCTGGGTGTGCTACTTTGCCCTAAAGCTGAAAGGCACAACGTGCATGCTTCTTTCCAAAGGGCGAGTTTGGCCCCACAGCATCTTGCTTCCAGCTCTTTTGAAGCTAAGAAACAACTCGCTCTGCACAGTGCTGTTACAGCCTACCGGGAACATCTCTTCCAAAGGCCTGTGAAATGCAGTTTCTTTGCAGGCCTGATCTGGCTGAAGTGGGACTTCTGCTCTGGGTGTGCTACATTGCCCTAGAGCTGAAAGGCACAACGTGCAGGCTTCTTTCCAAAGGGCGAGTTGGGCCCCACAGCATCTTGCTTCCAGCTCTTTGGGAAGATAAGAAACAACTCGCTCTGCACAGTGCTCTTACAGCCTACCGGGAACATCTCTTCCAAAGGCCTGTGAAAAGCAGTTTCTTTGCAGGCCTGATCTGGCTGAATTCGGACTTCTGCTCTGGGTGTGCTACATTGGCCTAGAGCTGAAAGGCACAACGTGCAATCTTCTTTCCAAAGGGCGAGTTGGGCCCCACAGCATCTTGCTTCCAGCTCTTTGGGAAGCTAAGAAACAACTCGCTCTGCACAGTGCTCTTACAGCCTACCGGGAACATCTCTTCCAAAGGCCTGTGAAACGCAGTTTCTTTGCAGGCTTGATCTGGCTGAAGTAGGACTTCTGCTCTGGGTGTTCTAAACTGCCCTATAGCTGAAAGGCACAACGTCCAGGCTTATTTCCAAGGGGCGAGTTGATCCCCACGGCATCTTGCTTCCAGCTCTTTGGGAAGCTAAGAAACCACTCGCTCTGCACAGTGCTCTTACAGCCTACCGGGAACATCTCTTCCAAAGGCCTGTGAAACGCAGTTTCTTTGCAGGCCTGATCTGGCTGAAGTAGGACTTCTGCTCTGGGTGTGCTACTTTGCCCTAGAGCTGAAAGGCACAACGTGCAGGCTTCTTTCCAAAGGGCGAGTTGGGCCCCACAGCATCTTGCTTCCAGCTCTTTGGGAAGCTCACAAACAACTCGCTCTGCACAGTGCTCTTACAGCCTACCGGGAACATCTCTTCCAAAGGCCTGTGAAACGCAGTTTCTTTGCAGTCCTGATCTGGCTGAAGTCGGACTTCTGCTCTGGGTGTGCTACATTGCCCTAGAGCTGAAAGGCACAACGTGCAGGATTCTTTCCAAAGGGAGAGTTGGGCCCCACATCATCTTGCTTCCAGCTCTTTGGGAAGCTAAGAAACGACTCGCTCTGCACAGTGCTCTTACAGCCTACCGGGAACATCTCTTCCAAAGGCCTGTGAAACGCAGTTTCTTTGCAGGCCTGATCTGGCTAAAGTAGGACTTCTGCTCTGGGTGTGCTACATTGCCCTACAGATGAAAGGCACAACGTGCAGGCTTCTTTCCAAAGGGCGAGTTGGGCCCCACAGCATCTTGCTTCCAGCTCTTTGGGAAGCTAAGAAACAACTCGCTCTGCACAGTGCTCTTACAGCCTACCGGGAACATCTCTTCCAAAGGGCTGTGAAGCGCAGTTTCTTTGCAGGCCTGATCTGGCTGAAGTAGGATTTCTGCTCTGGGTGTGCTACATTGCCCTAGAGCTGAAAGGCCCAACGTGCAGGCTTCTTTCCAAAGGGTGAGTTCGGCCCCACAGCATCTTGCTTCCAGCTCTTTGGGAAGCTAAGAAACAACTCGCTCTGCACAGTGCTCTTACAGCCTACCGGAACATCTCTTCCAATGGCCTGTGAAACGCAGTTTCTTTGCAGGCCTGATCTGGCTGAAGTAGGACTTCTGCTCTGGGTGTGCTACATTGCCCTAGTTCTGAAAGGCACAACGTGCAGACTTCTTTCCAAAGGGCGAGTTGGGCCCCACAGCATCTTGCTTCCAGCTCTTTGGGAAGCTAAGAAACAACTCGCTCTGCTCAGTGCTCTTACAGCCTACCGGGAACATCTCTTCCAAAGGCCTGTGAAACGCAGTTTCTTTGCAGGCCTGATCTGGCTGAAGTAGGACTTCTGCTCTGGGTGTGCTACATTGCCCTAGAGCTGAAAGGCACAACGTGCAGGCTTCTTTCCAAAGGGCGAGTTGGGCCCCACAGCATCTTGCTTCCAGCTCTTTGGGAAGCTAAGAAACAACTCGCTCTGCACAGTGCTCTTACAGCCTACCGGGAGCATCTCTTCCAAAGTCCTGTGAAGCGCAGTTTCTTTGCAGGCCTGATCTGGCTGAAGTAGGACTTCTGCTCTGGGTGTGCTACTTTGCCCTAGAGCTGAAAGGCACAACGTGCAGGCTTCTTTCCAAAGGGCGAGTTGGGCCCCACAGCATCTTGCTTCCAGCTCTTTGGGAAGCTAAGAAACAACTCGCTCTGCACAGTGCTCTTACAGCCTACCGGGATCATCTCTTCCAAAGGCCTGTGAAACGCAGTTTCTTTTGCAGGCCTGATCTGGCTGAAGTAGGACTTCTGCTCTGGGTGTGCTACATTGCCCTAAAGCTGAAAGGGACAACGTGCAGGCTTCTTTCCAAAGGGTGAGTTGGGCCCCACAGCATCTTGCTTCCAGCTCTTTGGGAAGCTAAGAAACAACTCGCTCTGCACAGTGCTCTTACAGCCTACCGGGAACATCTCTTCCAAAGGCCTGTGAAGCGCAGTTTCTTTGCAGGCCTGATCTGGCTGAAGTAGGACTTCTGCTCTGGGTGTGCTACTTTGCCCTAGAGCTGAAAGGCACAACGTGCAGGCTTCTTTCCAAAGGGCGAGTTGGGCCCCACAGCATCTTGCTTCCAGCTCTTTGGGAAGCTAAGAAACAACTCGCTCTGCTAAGTGCTCTTACAGCCTAGTGGGAACATCTCTTATAAAGGCCTGTGAAACGCAGTTTCTTTGCAGGCCTGATCTGGCTGAAGTAGCACTTGTGGTCTGGGTGTGCTACTTTGCCCTAGAGCTAAAAGGCACAACCTGCAGGCTTCTTTCCAAAGGGCGAGCTGGGCCCCAAAGCATCTTGCTTCCAGCTCTTTGGGAAGCTAAGAAACAACTCGCTCTGCACAGTGCTATTACAGGCTACCGGGAACATCTCTTCCAAAGGCCTGTGAAACGCAGTTTCTTTGCAGGCCTGATCTGGCTGAAGTAGGACTTCTGCTCTGGGTGTGCTACATTGCCCTAGAGCTGAAAGGCACAACGTGCAGGCTTCATTCCAAAGGGCGAGTTGGGCCCCACAGCATCTTGCTTCCAGCTCTTTTGGAAGCTAAGAAACAACTCGCTCTGCACAGTGCTCTTACAGCCTACCGGGAACATCTCTTCCAAAGGCCTGTGAAGCGCAGTTTCTTTGCAGGCCTGATCTGGCTGAAGTAGGACTTCTGCTCTGGGTGTGCTACATTGCCCTAGAGCTGCAAGGTACAAAGTGCAGGCTTCTTTGTAAATGGCGAGTTGGGCCCCACAGCTTCTTGCTTCCAGCTCTTTGGGAAGCTAAGAAACAACTCGCTCTTCACAGTGCTCTTACAGCCTACCGGGAACATCTCTTCCAAAGGCCTGTGAAACACAGTTTCTTTGCAGGCCTTATCTGGCTGAGTAGGACTTCTGCTCTTGGTGTGGTACATTGCCCTAGAACTGAAAGGCACAACGTGCAATCTTCTTTCCAAAGGGCGAGTTGGGCCCCACAGCATCTTGCTTCCAGCTCTTTGGGAAGCTAAGAAACAACTCGCTCTGCACAGTGCTCTTACAGCCTACCGGGAACATCTCTTCCAAAGGCCTGTGAAACGCAGCTTCTTTGCAGGCCTGATCTGGCTGAAGTAGGACTTCTGCTCTGGGTGTGCTACATTGCCCTAGAGCTGAAAGGCCCAACGTGCAGGCTTCTTTCCAAAGGGCGAGTTGGGACCCACAGAATCTTGCTTCCAGCTCTTTGGGAAGCTAAGAAACAACTCGCTCTGCACAGTGCTCTTACAGCCTACTGGGAACATCTCTTCCAAAGGCCTGTGAAACGCAGTTTCTTTGCAGGCCTGATCTGGCTGAAGTAGGACTTCTGCTCTGGGTGTGCTACATTGCCCTAGAGCTGAAAGACACAACGTACAGGCTTCTTTCCAAAGGGCGAGTTGGGCCCCACAGCATCTTGCTTCCAGCTCTTTGGGAAGCTAAGAAACAACTCGCTCTGCACAGTGCTCTTACAGCCTACCGGGAACATCTCTTCCAAAGGCCTGTGAAACGCAGTTTCTTTGCAGGCCTGATCTGGCTGAAGTAGGACTTCTGCTCTGGGTGTGCTACATTGCCCTAGAGCTGAAAGGCACAACGTGCAGGCTTCTTTCCAAAGGGCGAGTTGGTCCCCACAGTATCTTGCTTCCAGCTCTTTGGGAAGCTAAGAAACAACTCGCTCTGCACAGTGCTCTTACAGCCTACCGGGAACATCTCTTCTAAAGGCCTGTGAAACGCAGTTTCTTTGCAGGCCTTATCTGGCTGACTAGGACTTCTGCTCTGGGTGTGCAACTTTGCCCTAGAGCTGAAAGGCACAACGTGCAGGCTTCTTTCCAAAGGGCGAGTTGGGCCCCACATCATCTTGCTTCCAGCTCTTTGGGAAGCTAAGAAACGACTCGCTCTGCACATTGCTCTTACAGCCTACCGGGAACATCTCTTCCAAAGGCCTGTGAAACGCAGTATCTTTGCAGGCCTGATCTGGCTGAAGTAGGACTTCTGCTCTGGGTGTGCTACATTGCCCTAGAGCTGAAAGGCACAACGTGCAGGCTTCTTTCCAAAGGGCGAGTTGGGCCCCACAGCATCTTGCTTCCAGCTCTTTGGGAAGCTAAGAAACAACTCGCTCTGCACAGTGCTCTTACAGCCTACCGGGAACATCTCTTCCAAAGGCCTGTGAAGTGCAGTTTCTTTGCAGGCCTGATCTGGCTGAAGTAGGACTTCTGCTCTGGGTGTGCTACATTGCCCTAGAGCTGAAAGGCCCAACGTGCAGGCTTCTTTCCAAAGGGCGAGTTCGGCCCCACAGCATCTTGCTTCCAGCTCTTTGGGAAGCTAAGAAACAACTCGCTCTGCACAGTGCTCTTACAGCCTACCGGGAACATCTCTTCCAAAGGCCTGTGAAACGCAGTTTCTTTGCAGGCCTGATCTGGCTGAAGTAGGACTTCTGCTCTGGGTGTGCTACGTTGCCCTAGAACTGAAAGGCACAACGTGCAATCTTCTTTCCAAAGGGCGAGTTGGGCCCCACAGCATCTTGCTTCCAGCTCTTTGGGAAGCTAAGAAACAACTCGCTCTGCACAGTGCTCTTACAGCCTAACGGGAACATCTCTTCCAAAGGCCTGTGAAACGCAGTTTCTTTGCAGGCCTGATCTGGCTGAAGTAGGACTTCTGCTCTGGGTGTGCTACATTGCCCTAGAGCTGAAAGGCACAACGTGCAGGCTTCTTTCCAAAGGGCGAGTTGGGCCCCACAGCATCTTGCTTCCAGCTCTTTGGGAAGCTAAGAAACAACTCGCTCTGCACAGTGCTCTTACAGCCTACCGGGAACATCTCTTCCAAAGGCCTGTGAAACGCAGTTTCTTTGCAGGCCTGATCTGGCTGAAGCAGGACTTCTGCTCTGGGTGTGCTACACTGCCCTAGAGTTGAAAGGCACAACGTACAGGCTTCTTTCGAAAGGGCGAGTTGGTCCACACAGGATCTTGCTTTTAGCTCTTTGGGTAGCTAAGAAACAACTCGCTCTGCACAGTGCTCTTACAGCCTACCGGGATCATCTCTTCCAAAGGCCTGTGAAACGCAGTTTCTTTTGCAGGTCTGATCTGGCTGAAGTAGGACTTCTGCTCTGGGTGTGCTACATTGCCCTACAGCTGAAAGGCACAACGTGCAGGCTTCTTTCTAAAGGGTGAGTTGGGCCCCACAGCATCTTGCTTCCAGCTCTTTGGGAAGCTAAGAAACAACTCGCTCTGAACAGTGCTCTTACAGCCTACCGGGAACATCTCTTCCAAAGGCCTGTGAAGCGCAGTTTCTTTGCAGGCCTGATCTGGCTGAAGTAGGACTTCTGCTCTGGGTGTGCTACTTTGCCCTAGAGCTGAAAGGCACAACGTGCAGGCTTCTTTCCAAAGGGCGAGCTGGGCCCCACAGCATCATGCTTCCAGCTCTTTGGGAAGCTAAGAAACAACTCGCTCTGCACAGTGCTATTACAGCCTACCGGGAACAACTCTTCCAAGGCCTGTGAAACGCAGTTTCTTTGCAGGCCTGATCTAGCTGAAGTAGGACTTCTGCTCTGGGTGTGCTACATTGCCCTAGAGCTGAAAGGCCCAACGTGCAGGCTTCATTCCAAAGGGTGAATTGGGCCCCACAGCATCTTGCTTCCAGCTCTTTGGGAAGCTAAGAAACAACTCGCTCTGCACAGTGCTCTTACAGCCTACCGGGAACATCTCTTCCAAAGGCCTGTGAAACGCAGTTTCTTTGCAGGCCTGATCTGGCTGAAGTAGGACTTCTGCTCTGGGTGTGCTACATTGCCCTAGAGCTGAAAGGTACAAAGTGCAGGCTTCTTTCTAAATGGCGAGTTGGGCCCCACAGCTTCTTGCTTCCAGCTCTTTGGGAATCTCAGAAACAACTCGCTCTGCACAGTGCTCTCACAGCGTACCGGGAACATCTCTTCCAAAGACCTGTGAAACGCAGTTTGTTTGCAGGCCTGATCTGGCTGAAGTAGGACTTCTGCTCAGGGTATGCTACTTTGCCCTAGAGCTGAAAGGCACAACGTGCAGGCTTCTTTCCAAAGGGCGAGTTGGGCCCCACAGCATCTTGCTTCCAGCTCTTTGGGAAGCTAAGAAACAACTCGCTCTGCACAGTGCTCTTACAGCCTACCGGGAACATCTCTTCCAAAGGCCTGTGAAACGCAGTTTCTTTGCAGGCCTGCTCTGGCTGAAGTGGGACTTCTGCTCTGGGTGTGCTACATTGCCCTAGAGCTGAAAGGCACAACGTGCAGGCTTCTTTCCAAAGGGCGAGTTGGGCCCCACAGCATCTTGCTTCCAGCTCTTTGGGAAGCTAAGAAACAACTCGCTCTGCACAGTGCTCTTACAGCCTACCGGGAACATCTCTTCCAAAGGCCTGTGAAACGCAGTTTCTTTGCAGGCCTGATCTGGCTGAAGTAGGACTTCTGCTCTGGGTGTGCTACTTTGCCCTAGAGCTGACAGGCACAACGAGCAGGCTTCATTTCAAAGGGCAAGTTGGGCCCCACAGCATCTTGCTTCCAGCTCTTTGGGAAGCTAAGAAACAACTCGCTCTGCACAGTGCTCTTACAGCCTACCGGGAACATCTCTTCCAAAGGCCTGTGAAATGCAGTTTCTTTGCAGGCCTGATCTGGCTGAAGTAGGACTTCTGCTCTGGGTGTGCTACATTGCCCTAGAGCTGAAAGACCCAACGTGTAGGCTTCTTTCCAAAGGGCGAGTTGGGCCCCACAGCATCTTGCTTCCAGCTCTTTGGGAAGCTAAGAAACAACTCGCTCTGCACAGTGCTCTTACAGCCTACCGGGCACATCTCTTCCAAAGGCCTGTGAAACGCAGTTTCTTTGCAGGCTTGATCTGGCTGAAGTAGGACTTCTGCTCTGGGTGTTCTAAACTGCCCTATAGCTGAAAGGCACAAAGTCCAGGCTTATTTCCAAGGGGCGAGTTGATCCCCACGGCATCTTGCTTCCAGCTCTTTGGGAAGCTCACAAACAACTCGCTCTGCACAGTGCTCTTACAGCCTACCGGGAACATCTCTTCCAAAGGCCTGTGAAACGCAGTTTCTTTGCAGTCCTGATCTGGCTGAAGTGGGACTTCTGCTCTGGGTGTGGTACATTGCCCTAGAGCTGAAAGGCACAACGTGCAGGCTTCTTTCCAAAGGGCGAGTTGGGTCCCACATCATCTTGCTTCCAGCTCTTTGGGAAGCTAAGAAACGACTCGCTCTGCACAGTGCTCTTACAGCCTACCGGGAACATCTCTTCCAAAGGCCTGTGAAACGCAGCTTCTTTGCAGGCCTGATCTGGCTGAAGTAGGACTTCTGCTCTGGGTGTGCTACATTGCCCTACAGCTGAAAGGCACAACGTGCAGGCTTCTTTCCAAAGGGCGAGTTGGGCCCCACAGCATCTTGCTTCCAGCTCTTTGGGAAGCTAAGAAACAACTCGCTCTGCACAGTGCTCTTACAGCCTACCGGGAACATCTCTTCCAAAGGGCTGTGAAGCGCAGTTTCTTTGCAGGCCTGATCTGGCTGAAGTAGGACTTCTGCTCTGGGTGTGCTACATTGCCCTAGAGCTGAAAGGCACAACGTGCAGGCTTCTTTCCAAAGGGTGAGTTCGGCCCCACAGCATCTTGCTTCCAGCTCTTTGGGAAGCTAAGAAACAACTCGCTCTGCACAGTGCTCTTACAGCCTACCGGAACATCTCTTCCAATGGCCTGTGAAACGCAGTTTCTTTGCAGGCCTGATCTGGCTGAAGTAGGACTTCTGCTCTGGGTGTGCTACATTGCCCTAGTTCTGAAAGGCACAACGTGCAGACTTCTTTCCAAAGGGCGAGTTGGGCCCCACAGCATCTTGCTTCCAGCTCTTTGGGAAGCTAAGAAACAACTCGCTCTGCACAGTGCTCTTACAGCCTACCGGGAACATCTCTTCCAAAGGCCTGTGAAACGCAGTTTCTTTGCAGGCCTGATCTGGCTGAAGTAGGACTTCTGCTCTGGGTGTGCTACATTGCCCTAGAGCTGAAAGGCACAACGTGCAGGCTTCTTTCCAAAGGGCGAGTTGGGCCCCACAGCATCTTGCTTCCAGCTCTTTGGGAAGCTAATAAACAACTCGCTCTGCACAGTGCTCTTACAGCCTACCGGGAACATCTCTTCCAAAGGCCTGTGAAACGCAGTTTCTTTGCAGGCCTGATCTGGCTGAAGTAGGACTTCTGCTCTGGGTGTGCTACTTTGCCCTAGAGCTGAAAGGCACAACGTGCAGGCTTCTTTCCAAAGGGCGAGTTGGGCCCCACAGCATCTTGCTTCCAGCTCTTTGGGAAGCTAAGAAACAACTCGCTCTGCACAGTGCTCTTACAGCCTACCGGGATCATCTCTTCCAAAGGCCTGTGAAACGCAGTTTCTTTTGCAGGCCTGATCTGGCTGAAGTAGGACTTCTGCTCTGGGTGTGCTACATTGCCCTAAAGCTGAAAGGGACAACGTGCAGGCTTCTTTCCAAAGGGTGAGTTGGGCCCCACAGCATCTTGCTTCCAGCTCTTTGGGAAGCTAAGAAACAACTCGCTCTGCACAGTGCTCTTACAGCCTACCGGGAACATCTCTTCCAAAGGCCTGTGAAGCGCAGTTTCTTTGCAGGCCTGATCTGGCTGAAGTAGGACTTCTGCTCTGGGTGTGCTACTTTGCCCTAGAGCTGAAAGGCACAACGTGCAGGCTTCTTTCCAAAGGGCGAGTTGGGCCCCACAGCATCTTGCTTCCAGCTCTTTGGGAAGCTAAGAAACAACTCGCTCTGCTAAGTGCTCTTACAGCCTAGTGGGAACATCTCTTATAAAGGCCTGTGAAACGCAGTTTCTTTGCAGGCCTGATCTGGCTGAAGTAGCACTTGTGGTCTGGGTGTGCTACTTTGCCCTAGAGCTAAAAGGCACAACCTGCAGGCTTCTTTCCAAAGGGCGAGCTGGGCCCCACAGCATCTTGCTTCCAGCTCTTTGGGAAGCTAAGAAACAACTCGCTCTGCACAGTGCTATTACAGGCTACCGGGAACATCTCTTCCAAAGGCCTGTGAAACGCAGTTTCTTTGCAGGCCTGATCTGGCTGAAGTAGGACTTCTGCTCTGGGTGTGCTACATTGCCCTAGAGCTGAAAGGCACAACGTGCAGGCTTCATTCCAAAGGGTGAGTTGGGCCCCACAGCATCTTGCTTCCAGCTCTTTTGGAAGCTAAGAAACAACTCGCTCTGCACAGTGCTCTTACAGCCTACCGGGAACATCTCTTCCAAAGGCCTGTGAAACGCAGTTTCTTTGCAGGCCTGATCTGGCTGAAGTAGGACTTCTGCTCTGGGTGTGCTACATTGCCCTAGAGCTGAAAGGTACAAAGTGCAGGCTTCTTTGTAAATGGCGAGTTGGGCCCCACAGCTTCTTGCTTCCAGCTCTTTGGGAAGCTAAGAAACAACTCGCTCTTCACAGTGCTCTTACAGCCTACCGGGAACATCTCTTCCAAAGGCCTGTGAAACACAGTTTCTTTGCAGGCCTTATCTGGCTGAGTAGGACTTCTGCTCTGGGTGTGCAACTTTGCCCTAGAGCTGAAAGGCACAACGTGCAGGCTTCTTTCCAAAGGGCGAGTTGGGCCCCACAGCATCTTGCTTCCAGCTCTTTGGGAAGCGAAGAAACAACTCGCTCTGCACAGTGCTCTTACAGCCTACCGGGAACATCTCTTCCAAAGGGCTGTGAAACGCAGTTTCTTTGCAGGCCTGATCTGGCTGAAGTAGGACTTCTGCTATGGGTGTGCTACATTGCCCTAGAGCTGAAAGGAACAACGTGCAGGCTTCTTTCCAAATGGCGAGTTGGGCCCCACAGCATCTTGCTTCCAGCTCTTTGGGAAGCTAAGAAACAACTCGCTCTGCACAGTGCTCTTACAGCCTACTGGGAGCATCTCTTCCAAAGGCCTGTGAAACGCAGTTTCTTTGCAGGCCTGATCTGGCTGAAGTAGGACTTCTGCTCTGGGTGTGCTACATTGCCCTAGAGCTGAAAGGCACAACGTGCAGGCTTCTGTCCAAAGGGCGAGTGGGCCCCACAGCATCTTGCTTCCAGCTCTTTGGGAATCTAAGAAACAACTCGCTCTGCTAAGTGCTCTTACAGCCTAGTGGGAACATCTCTTATAAAGGCCTGTGAAATGCAGTTTCTTTGCAGGCCTGATCTGGCTGAACTAGGACTTCTGCTCTGGGTGTGCTACATTGCCCTAGAGCTGAAAGGCACAAAGTGCAGGCTTCCTTCTAAAGGGCGAGTTGGGCCCCACAGCTTCTTGCTTCCAGCTCTTTGGGAAGCTAAGAAACAACTCGCTCTGCACAGTGCTCTTAAAGCCTACCGGGAACATCTCTTCCAAAGACCTGTGAAATGCAGTTTCTTTGCAGGCCTGATCTGGCTGAAGTAGGACTTCTGCTCTTGGTGTGGTACATTGCCCTAGAACTGAAAGGCACAACGTGCAATCTTCTTTCCAAAGGGCGAGTTGGGCTCCACAGCATCTTGCTTCCAGCTCTTTGGGAAGCTAAGAAACAACTCGCTCTGCACAGTGCTCTTACAGCCTACCGGGAACATCTCTTCCAAAGGCCTGTGAAACGCAGTTTCTTTGCAGGCCTGATCTGGCTGAAGTAGGACTTCTGCTCTGGGTGTGCTACACTGCCCTAGAGCTGAAAGGCACAACGTGCAGTCTTCTTTCCAAGGGGCGAGTTGATCCCCACGGCATCTTGCTTCCAGCTCTTTGGGAAGCTAAGAAACAACTCGCTCTGCACAGTGCTCTTACAGCCTACCAGAACATCTCTTCCAAAGGCCTGTGAAACGCAGTGTCTTTGCAGGCCTGATCTGGCTGAAGTAGGACTTCTGCTCTGGCTGTGCTACTTTGCCCTAGAGCTGAAAGGCACAACGTGCAGGCTTCTTTCCAAAGGGCGAGTTGGGCCCCACAGCATCTTGCTTCCAGCTCTTTGGGAAGCTAAGAAACAACTCGCTCTGCACAGTGCTCTTACAGCCTACCGGGAACATCTCTTCCAAAGGCCTGTGAAACGCAGTTTCTTTGCAGGCCTGATCTGGCTGAAGTAGGACTTCTGCTCTGGGTGTGCTACATTGCCCTAGAGCTGAAAGGCACAATGTGCAGGCTTCTTTCCACAGGGCGAGTTGGGCCCCACAGCATCTTGCTTCCAGCTCTTTGGGAAGCCAAGAAACAACTCGCTCTGCACAGTGCTCTTACAGCCTACCGGGAACATCTCTTCCAAAGGCCTGTGAAACGCAGTTTCTTTGCAGGCCTGATCTGGCTGAAGTAGGACTTCTGCTCTGGGTGTGCTACTTTGCCCTAGAGCTGAAAGGCACAACGTGCCGGATTCTTTCCAAAGGGCGAGTTGGGCCCCACAGCATCTTGCTTCCAGCTCTTTGGGAAGCTAAGAAACAACTCGCTCTGCACAGTGCTCTTACAGCCTACCGGGAACATCTCTTCCAAAGGCCTGTGAAACGCAGTTTCTTTGCAGGCCTGATCTGGCTGAAGTAGGACTTCTGCTCTGGGTGTGCTACTTTGCCCTAAAGCTGAAAGGCACAACGTGCAGGCTTCTTTCCAAAGGGCGAGTTGGGCCCCACAGCATCTTGCTTCCAGCTCTTTTGAAGCTAAGAAACAACTCGCTCTGCACAGTGCTCTTACAGCCTACCGGGAACATCTCTTCCAAAGGCCTGTGAAATGCAGTTTCTTTGCAGGCCTGATCTGGCTGAAGTAGGACTTCTGCTCTGGGTGTGCTACATTGCCCTAGAGCTGAAAGGCACAACGTGCAGGCTTCTTTCCAAAGGGCGAGTTGGGCCCCACAGCATCTTGCTTCCAGCTCTTTGGGAAGCTAAGAAACAACTCGCTCTGCACAGTGCTCTTACAGCCTACCGGGAACATCTCTTCCAAAGGCCTGTGAAACGCAGTTTCTTTGCAGGCCTGATCTGGCTGAAGTAGGACTTCTGCTCTGGGTGTTCTACATTGCCCTAGAGCTGAAAGGCACAACGTGCAGGCTTCTTTCCAAAGGGCGAGTTGGGCCCCACAGCATCTTGCTTCCAGCTCTTTGGGAAGTAAGAAACAACTCGCTCTTCTCAGTGCCCTTACAGCCTACCGGGAACATCTCTTCCAAAGGCCTGTGAAACGCAATTTCTTTGCAGGCCTGATCTGGCTGAAGTAGGACTTCTGCTCTGGGTGTGCTACATTGCCCTACAGCTGAAAGGCACAACGTGCAGGCTTCTTTCCAAAGGGCGATTTGGGCCCCACAGCATCTTGCTTCCAGCTCTTTGGGAAGCTAAGAAACAACTCGCTCTGCACAGTGCTCTTAGAGCCTACCGGGAACATCTCTTCCAAAGGCCTGTGAAACGCAGTTTCTTTGCAGGCCTGATCTGGCTGAAGTCGGACTTCTGCTCTGGGTGTGCTACATTGCCGTAGAGCTGAAAGGCGCAACGTGCAGGCTTCTTTCCAAAGGGCGATTTGGGCCCCACAGCATCTTGCTTCCAGCTCTTTGGGATTCTAAGAAACAACTCGCTCTGCACAGTGCTCTTACAGCCTACCGGGAACATCTCTTCCAAAGGCCTGTGAAACGCAGTTTATTGCAGACCTGATCTGGCTGAAGTAGGACTTCTGCTCTGGGTGTGCTACTTTGCCCTAGAGCTGAAAGGCACAACGTGCAGGCTTCTTTCCAAAGGGCGAGTTGGGCCCCACAGCATCTTGCTTCCAGCTCTTTGGGAAGCTAAGAAACAACTCGCTCTGCACAGTGCTCTTACAGCCTACCGGGAACATCTCTTCCAAAGACCTGTGAAACGCAGTTTCTTTGCAGGCCTGATCTGGCTGAAGTAGGACTTCTGCTCTGGGTGTGCTACATTGCCCTAGAGCTGAAAGGCACAACGTGCAGGCGTCTTTCCCAAGGGCGAGTTGGAACCCAAAGCATCTTGCTTCCAGCTCTTTTGGAAGCTAAGAAACAACTCGCTCTGCACAGTGCTCTTACAGCCTAATGGGAACATCTCTTACAAAGGCCTGTGAAACGCAGTTTCTTTGCAGGCCTGATCTGGCTGAAGTAGAACTTCTGCTCTGGGTGTGCTACATTGCCCTAGAGCTGAACGGCACAACGTGCAGGCTTCTTTCCAAAGGGTGAGATGGGCCCCACAGCATCTTTTTTCCAGCTCCTTGGGAAGCTAACAAACAACAAGCTCTGCACAGTGCTCTTACAGCCTACCAGGAACATCTCTTCCAAAGGCCTGTGAAACGCAGTTTCTTTGCAGGCTTGATCTGGCTGTAGTAGGACTTCTGCTCTGGGTGTGCCACATTGCCCTAGAGCAGAAAGGCACCACGTGCAGGCTTCTTTCCAAAGGGCGAGTTGGGCCCCACAGCATCTTGCTTCCAGCTCTTTGGGAAGCTAAGAAACAACTCGCTCTGCACAGTGCTCTTACAGCCTACCGGGAACATCTCTTCCAAAGGCCTGTGAAACGCAGTTTCTTTGCAGGCGTGATCTGGCTGAAGTAGGACTTCTGCTGTGGGTGTGCTACATTGCCCTAGAGCTGAAAGGCACAACGTGCAGGCTTCTTTCCAAAGGGCGAGTTGGGCCCCACAGCATCTTGCTTCCAGCTCTTTGGGAAGCTAAGATACAACTTGCTCTGCACAGTGCTGTTACAGCCTACCGGGAACATCTCTTCCAAAGGCCTGTGAAACGCAGTTTCTTTGCAGGCCTGATCTGGCTGGAGTAGGACTTCTGCTCTGGGTGTGCTACATTGCACTAGACCTGAAAGGCACAACGTGCAGGCTTCTTTCCAAAGGGCGAGTTGGGCCCCACAGCATCTTGCTTCCAGCTCTTTGGGAAGCTAAGAAACAACTCGCTCTGCACAGTGCTCTTACAGCCTACCGGGAACATCTCTTCCAAAGGCCTGTGAAACGCAGTTTCTTTGCAGGCGTGATCTGGCTGAAGTAGGACTTCTGCTCTGGGTGTGCTACATTGCCCTAGAGCTGAAAGGCACACCGTGCAGGCTTCTTTCCACAGGGCGAGTTGGGCCCCACAGCATCTTGCTTTCAGCTCTTTGCGAAGCTAAGAAACAACTCGCTCTGCACATTGCTCTTACAGCCTACCGGGAACATCTCTTCCAAAGGACGGTGAAACGCAGTTTCTTTGCAGGCCTGATCTGGCTGAAGTGGGACTTCTGCTCTGGGTGTGCTGCATTGCCCTAGAGCTGAAAGGCACAACGTGCGGGCTTCTTTCCAAAGGGCGTGTTGGGCCCCACAGCATCTTGCTTCCAGCTCTTTGGCAAGCTAAGAAACAACTCGCTCTGCTCAGTGATCTTACAGCCTAGTGGGAACATCTCTTCCTAAGGCCTGTGAAACGCAGTTTCTTTGCAGGCCTGATCTGGCTGAAGTAGGACTGCTGCTCTGGGTGTGCTACATTTCCCTAGAGCTGAAAGGCACAACGTGCAGGCTTCTTTCCAAAGGGCGAGTTGGGCCCCACAGCATCTTGCTTCCAGCTCTTTGGGAAGCTAAGATACAACTTGCTCTGCACAGTGCTCTTACAGCCTACCGGGAACATCTCTTCCAAAGGCCTGTGAAACGCAGTTTCTTTGCAGGCCTGATCTGGCTGGAGTAGGACTTCTGCTCTGGGTGTGCTACATTGCACTAGACCTGAAAGGCACAACGTGCAGGCTTCTTTCCAAAGGCCGAGTTGGGCCCCACAGCATCTTGCTTCCAGCTCTTTGGGAAGCTAAGAAACAACTCGCTCTGCACAGTGCTCTTACATCCTACCGGGAACATCTCTTCCAAAGGCCTGTGAAACGCAGTTTCTTTGCAGGCGTGATCTGGCTGAAGTAGGACTTCTGCTCTGGGTGTGCTACATTGCCCTAGAGCTGAAAGGCACACCGTGCAGGTTTCTTTCCAAAGGGCGAGATGGGCCCCACAGCATCTTGCTTCCAGCTCTTTGGGAAGCTAAGAAACAACTCGCTCTTCTCAGTGCTCTTACACCCTAGTGGGAACATCACTTTCAAAGTCCTGTGTAACGCAGTTTCTTTGCAGGCCTGATCCGGCTGTAGTAGGACTGCTGCTCTGGGTTTGTGACATTGCCCTAGAGCCGAAAGGAAAAACGTGCAGGCTTCTTTCCAGAGGGCCAGTTGGGCCCCACAGAATCTTGCTTACAGCTCTTTGGGAAGCCAAGAAACAACTCGCTCTGCACAGTGCTCTTACAGCCTACCGGGAACATCTCTTCCAAAGGCCTGTGAAACGCAGTTTCTTTGCAGGCCTGATCTGGCTGAAGTAGGACTTCTGCTCTGGGTGTGCTACTTTGCCCTAGAGCTGAAAGGCACAACGTGCAGGCTTCTTTCCAAAGGGCGAGTGGGCCCCACAGCTTCTTGCTTCCAGCTCATTGGGAAGCTAAGAAACAACTCGCTCTGCACAGTGCTCTTACAGGCTACCGGGAACATCACTTCCAAAGGCCTGTGAAACGCAGTTTCTTTGCAGGCATGATCTGGCTGTAGTAGGACTTCTGCTCTGGGTGTGCCACATTGCCCTAGAGCAGAAAGGCACCACGTGCAGGCTTCTTTCCAAAGGTCGAGTTGGGCCCCACAGCATCTTGCTTCCAGCTCTTTGGGAAGCTAAGAAACAACTCGCTCTGCTCAGTGCTCTTACAGCCTACCGGGAACATCTCTTCCAAAGGCCTGTGAAACGCAGTTTCTTTGCAGGCCTGATCTGGCTGAAGTAGGACTTCTGCTCTGGGTGTGCTACATTGCCCTAGAGCTGAAAGGCACAACGTGCAGGCTTCTTTCCAAAGGGCGAGTTGGGCCCCACAGCATCTTGCTTCCAGCTCTTTGGGAAGCTAAGATACAACTCGCTCTGCACAGTGCTCTTACAGCCTACCAGGAACATCTCTTCCAAAGGCCTGTGAAACGCAGTTTCTTTGCAGGCCTGATCTGGGTGAAGTAGGACTTCTGCTATGGGTGTGCTACATTGCCCTAGAGCTGAAAGGCTCAACGTGCAGGTTCTTTCCAATGGCTGAGTTGGGCCCCACAGCATCTTGCTTCCAGCTCTTTGGGAAGCTAAGAAACAACTCGCTCTGCACAGTGCTCTTACAGCCTACCGGGAACATCTCTTCCAAAGGCCTGTGAAACGCAGTTTCTTTGCAGGCCTGATCTGGCTGAAGTAGGACTTCTGCTCTGGGTGTGCTACATTGCCCTAGAGCTGAAAGGCACAACGTGCAGGCTTCTTTCCAAAGGGCGAGTTGGGCCCCACAGAATCTTGCTTCCAGCTCTTTGGGAAGCTAAGAAACAACTCGCTGTGCTCAGTGATGTGACAGCCTAGTGGGAACATCTCTTCCAAAGGCCTGTGAAACGCAGTTTCTTGGCAGGACTGATCTGGGTGAAGTAGGACTGCTGCTCTGGGTGTGTGACATTGCCCTAGAGCTGAAAGGCACAACGTGCAGGCTTCTTTCCAAAGGGCGAGTTGGGCCCCACAGCATCTTGCTTCCATCTCTTTGGGAAGCTAAGAAACAACTCGCTCTGCACAGTGCTCTTACAGCCTACCGGGAACATCTCTTCCAAAGGCCTGTGAAACGCAGTTTCTTTGCAGGCCTGATCTGGCTGAAGTAGGACTTCTCCTCTGGGTGTGCTACATTGCCCTAAAGCTGAAAGGCACAACGTGCAGGCTTCTTTCCAAAGGGCGAGTTCGGCCCCACAGCATTTTGCTGCCAGCTCTTTGGGAAGCTAAGAAACAACTCGCTCTGCTCAGTGCTCTTACAGCCTAGTGGGAACATCTCTCCCAAAGGCCTGTGAAACGCAGTTTCTTTGCAGGCCTGATCTGGCTGAAGTAGGACTGCTGCTCTGGGTGTGTGACATTGCCCTAGAGCTGAAAGGCACAACGTGCAGGCTTCATTTCAAAGGGCGAGTTGGGCCCCACAGCATCTTGCTTCCATCTCTTTGGGAAGCTAAGATACAACTCGCTGTGCACAGTGCTCTTACAGCCTAACGGGAACATCTCATCCAAAGGCCTGTGAAACGCAGTTTCTTTGCAGGCCTGATCTGGCTGAAGTAGGACTTCTGCTCTGGGTGTGCTGCATTGCCCTAGAGCTGAAAGGCACAACGTGCAGGATTCTTTCCAAAGGGCGAGTGGGCCCCACAGCATCTTGCTGTCAGCTCTTTGGGAAGCTAAGAAACAACACGCTCTGCTCAGTGCTCTTACAGCCTAGTGGGAACATCTCTTCCAAAGGCCTGTGTAACGCAGTTTCTTTGCAGGCCTGTTCTGGCTGAAGTAGGACTTCTGCTCTGGGTGTGCTACATTGCCCTTGAGATGAAAGGCACAAAGTGCAGGCTTCTTTCCAAAGGGCGAGTTGGGCCACTCAGCATCTTGCTTCCGGCTCTTTGGGAAGCTAAGAAACAACTCGCTCTGCACAGTGCTCTTACAGCCTACCGGGAACATCTCTTCCAAAGGCCTGTGAAACGCAGTTTCTTGGCAGGCCTGATCTGGCTGAAGTAGGATTTCTGCTCTGGGTGTGCTACATTGCCCTAGAGCTGAAAGGCACAACGTGCAGGCTTCTTTCCAAAGGGCGAGTTGGGCCGCACAGCATCTTGTTTCCAGCTCTTTGGGAAGCTAAGAAACAAATCGCTCTGCTCAGTGCTCTTACAACCTAGTGGGAACATCTCTGCCAAAGGCCTGTGAAACGCAGTTTCTTGGCAGGCCTGATCTGGCTGAAGTAGGACTTCTGCTCTGGGTGTGCTACATTGCCCTAGAGCTGAAAGGCACAACGTGCGGGCTTCTTTCCAAAGGGCGAGTTGGGCCCCACAGCATCTTGCTTCCAGCTCTTTGGGAAGCTAAGAAACAACTCGCTCTGCTCAGTGATCTGACAGCCTACCGGGAACATCTCTTCCAAAGGGCTGTGAAACGCAGTTTCCTTGCAGGCCTGATCTGGCTGAAGTAGGACTACTGCTATGGCTGTGCTAGATTGCCCTAGAGCTGAAAGGCACAACGTGCAGGCTTATTTCCAAAGGGCTAGTGGGCCCCACAGCATCCTGCTTCAAGCTCTTTGGGAAGCTAAGAAACAACTCGCTCTGCTCAGTGCTCTTACAGCCTAGTGGGAACATCTGTTCCAAAGGCCTGTGAAACGAAGTCTCTTTGCAGGCCTGATCTGACTGAAGTAGGACTTCTGCTCTGGGTGTGGTACAATGCCCTAGAGCTGAAAGGCACAACGTGCAGGCTTCTTTCCAAAGGGCGAGTTCTGCCCACAGCATCTTGCTTCCAGCTCTTTGGGAAGATAAGAAACAACTCGCTCTGCTCAGTTCTCTTACAGCCTACCGGGAACATCTCTTCCAAAGGCCTGTGAAACACAGTTTCTTTGCAGGCCTGATCTGGCTGAAGTAGGACTTCTGCTCTGGGTGTGCTACTTTGCCCTAGAGCTGAAAGGCACAACGTGCAGGCTTCTTTCCAAAGGGCGAGTTGGGCCCCACAGCATCTTGCTGCCAGCTCTTTGGGAAGCTAAGAAACAACTCGCTCTGCACAGTGCTCTTACAGCCTAACGGGTACATCTCCTCCAAACTCCTGTGAAACGCAGTTTCTTTGCAGGCCTGATCTGGCTGAAGTAGGACTTCTGCTATGGCTGTGCTAGATTGCCCTAGAGCTGAAAGGCACAACGTGCAGGCTTCTTTCCAAAGGGCTAGTTGGCCCCACAGCATCCTGCTTCCAGCTCTTTGGGAAGCTAAGAAACAACTCGCTGTGCACAGTGCTCTTACAGCCTAGTGGGAACATCTATTCCAAAGGCCTGTGAAACGCAGTCTCTTTGCAGGCCTGATCTAACTGAAGTAGGACTTCTGCTCTGGGTGTGCTACATTGCCATAGAGCTGAAAGGCACAACGTGCAGGCTTCTTTCCAAAGGGCGAGTTCTGCCCCACAGCATCTTGCTTCCAGCTCTTTGGGAAGCTAAGAAACAACTCGCTCTGCTCAGCGCTCTTACAGCCTACCGGGAACATCTCTTCCAAAGGCCTGTGAAACACAGTTTCTTTGCAGGCCTGATCTGGCTGAAGTAGGACTTCTGCTCTGGGTGTGCTACTTTGCCCTAGAGCTGAAAGGCACAACGTGCAGGCTTCTTTCCAAAGGGCGAGTTGGGCCCCACAGCATCTTGCTGCCAGCTCTTTGGGAAGCTAAGAAACAACTCGCTCTGCTCAGTGCTCTTACAGCCTACCGGGAACATCTATTCCAAAGGCCTGTGAAACGCAGTTTCTTTGCAGGCCTGATCTGGCTGAAGTAGGACTTCTGCTCTGGGTGTGCTACATTGCCCTAGAGCTGAAAGGCACAACGTGCAGGCTTTTTTCCAAAGGGCGAGTTGGGCCCCACAGCATCTTGCTTCCAGCTCTTTGGGAAGCTAAGAAACAACTGGCTCTGCTCAGTGATCTGACAGCCTAGTGGGAACATCTCTTCCAAAGGCCTGTGAAACGCAGTTTCTTTGCAGGCCTGATCTGGCTGAAGTAGGACTTCTGCTCTGGGTGTGCTACATTGCCCTAGAGCTGAAAGGCCCAACGTGCAGGCTTCTTTCCAAAGGGCGAGTTGGGCCCCACAGCATCTTGCTTCCAGCTCTTTGGGAAGCTAAGAAACAACTCGCTCTGCTCAGTGATCTTACAGCCTAGTGGGAACATCTCTTCCAAAGGCCTGTGAAACGCAGTTTCTTTGCAGGCCTGATCTGGCTGAAGTAGGACTGCTGCTCTGGGTGTGTGACATTGCCCTAGAGCTGAAAGGCACAACGTGCAGGCTTCATTCCAAAGGGCGAGTTGTGCCCCACAGCATCTTGCTTCCATCTCTTTGGGAAGCTAAGATACAACTCGCTCTGCACAGTTCTCTTACAGCCTACCGGGAACATCTCTTCCAAAGGCCTGTGAAACGCAGTTTCTTTGCAGGCCTGATCTGGCTGAAGTAGGAATTCTGCTCTGGGTGTGCTACCTTGCCCTAGAGCTGAAAGGCACAACGTGCAGGCTTCTTTCCAAAGGGCGAGTTGGGCCCCACAGCATCTTGCTTCCAGCTCTTTGGGAAGCTAAGAAACAACTCGCTCTGCACAGTGCTCTTAGAGCCTAGTGGGAACATCTCTTCCAAAGGCCTGTGAAACGCAGTTTCTTGGCAGGCCTGATCTGGCTGAAGTAGGACTTCTCCTCTGGGTGTGCTACATTGCCCTAGAGCTGAAAGGCACTACATGCAGGCTTCTTTCCAAAGGGCGACTTGGGCCCCACAGCATCTTGCTTCCAGCTCTTTGGCAAGCTAAGAAACAACTCGCTCTGCACAGTGCTCTTACAGCCTACCGGGAACATCTCTACCAAAGGCCTGTGTAACGCAGTTTCTTTGCAGGCCTGATCTGGCTGAAGTAGGACTTCTTCTCTTGGTGTGCTACATTGCCCTAGAGCTGAAAGTCACAACGTGCAGGCTTCTTTCCAAAGGGCGAGTTGGGCCCCACAGCATCTTGCTTCCAGCTCTTTGGGAAGCTAAGAAACAACTCGATCTGCACAGTCCTCTTACAGCCTACCGGGAACATCTCTTCCAAAGGCCTGTGAAACGCAGTTTCTTTGCAGGCCTGATCTGGCTGAAGTCGGACTTCTGCTCTGGGTGTGCTACCTTGCCCTAGAGCTGAAAGGCACAACGTGCAGTCTTCTTTCCAAAGGGCGAGTTCGGCCCCACAGCATCTTGCTTCCAGCTCTTTGGGAAGCTAAGAAACAACTCGCTCTGCACAGTGCTCTTACAGCTTACCGGGAAAATCTCTACCAAAGGGCCTGTGAAACGCAGTTTCTTTGCAGGCCTGATCTGGCTGAAGTAGGTCTTCTGCTCTGGGTGTGCTACATTGCCGTAGAGCTGAAAGGCCCAACGTGCAGGCTTCTTTACAAAGGGCGAGTTGGGCCCCACAGCATCTTGCTTCCAGCTCTTTGGGAAGCTAAGAAACAACTCGCTCTGCACAGTGCTCTTACAGCCTACCGGGAACATCTCTTCCAAAGGTCTGTGTAACGCAGTTTCTTTGCAGGCCTGATCTGGCTGAAGTAGGACTTCTGCTCTGGGTGTGCTACATTGCCCTAGAGCTGAAAGGCACAACGTGCAGGCTTCTTTCCAAAGGGCGAGTTGGGCCCCACAGCATCTTGCTCCCAGCTCTTTGGGAAGCTAAGAAACAACGCGCTCTGCTCAGTGATCTTACAGCCTAGTGGGAACATCTCTTCCAAAGGCCTGTGAAACGCAGATTCTTTGCAGGCCTGATCTGGCTGAAGTAGGACTGCTGCTCTGGGTGTGTGACATTGCCCTAGAGCTGAAAGGCACAACGTGCAGGCTTCATTCCAAAGGGCGAGTTGGGCCCCACAGCATCTTGCTTCCATCTCTTTGGGAAGCTAAGATACAACTCGCTCTGCACAGTGCTCTTACAGCCTACCGGGAACATCTCTTCCAAAGGCCTGTGAAACGCAGTTTCTTTGCAGGCCTGATCTGGCTGAAGTAGGAATTCTGCTCTGGGTGTGCCACCTTGCCCTAGAGCTGAAAGGCACAACGTGCAGGCTTCTTTCCAAAGGGCGAGTTGGGCCCCACAGCATCTTGCTTCCAGCTCTTTGGGAAGCTAAGAAACAACTCGCTCTGCACAGTGCTCTTACAGCCTAGTGGGAACATCTCTTCCAAAGGCCTGTGAAACGCAGTTTCTTGGCAGGCCTGATCTGGCTGAAGTAGGACTTCTCCTCTGGGTGTGCTACATTGCCCTAGAGCTGAAAGGCACTACATGCAGGCTTCTTTCCAAAGGGCGACTTGGGCCCCACAGCATCTTGCTTCCAGCTCTTTGGCAAGCTAAGAAACAACTCGATCTGCACAGTGCTCTTACAGCCTACCGGGAACATCTCTACCAAAGGCCTGTGTAACGCAGTTTCTTTGCAGGCCTGATCTGGCTGAAGTAGGACTTCTTCTCTGGGTGTGCTACATTGCCCTAGAGCTGAAAGTCACAACGTGCAGGCTTCTTTCCAAAGGGCGAGTTGGGCCCCACAGCATCTTGCTTACAGCTCTTTGGGAAGCTAAGAAACAACTCGCTCTGCACAGTCCTCTTACAGCCTACCGGGAACATCTCTTCCAAAGGCCTGTGAAACGCAGTTTCTTTGCAGGCCTGATCTGGCTGAAGTCGGACTTCTGCTCTGGGTGTGCTACCTTGCCCTAGAGCTGAAAGGCACAATGTGCAGGCTTCTTTCCAAAGGGCGAGTTCGGCCCCACAGCATCTTGCTTCCAGCTCTTTGGGAAGCTAAGAAACAACTCGCTCTGCACAGTGCTCTTACAGCCTACCGGGAACATCTCTACCAAAGGCCTGTGAAACGCAGTTTCTTTGCAGGCCTGATCTGGCTGAAGTAGGTCTTCTGCTCTGGGTGTGCTACATTGCCGTAGAGCTGAAAGGCCCAACGTGCAGGCTTCTTTCCAAAGGGCGAGTTGGGCCCCACAGCATCTTGCTTCCAGCTCTTTGGGAAGCTAAGAAACAACTCGCTCTGCACAGTGCTCTTACAGCCTACCGGGAACATCTCTTCCAAAGGCCTGTGTAACGCAGTTTCTTTGCAGGCCTGATCTGGCTGAAGTAGGACTTCTGCTCTGGGTGTGCTACAATGCCCTAGAGCTGAAAGGCACAACGTGCAGGCTTCTTTCCAAAGGGCGAGTTGGGCCCCACAGCATCTTGCTTCCAGCTCTTTGGGAAGCTAAGAAACAACGCGCTCTGCTCAGTGATCTTACAGCCTAGTGGGAACATCTCTTCCAAAGGCCTGTGAAACGCAGATTCTTTGCAGGCCTGATCTGGCTGAAGTAGGACTGCTGCTCTGGGTGTGTGACATTGCCCTAGAGCTGAAAGGCACAACGTGCAGGCTTCATTCCAAAGGGCGAGTTGGGCCCCACAGCATCTTGCTTCCAGCTCTTTGGGAAGCTAAGAAACAACTCGCTCTGCACAGTGCTCTTACAGCCTACCGGGAACATCTCTTCCAAAGGCCTGTGAAACGCAGTTTCTTTGCAGGCCTGATCTGGCTGAAGTAGGACTTGTGCTCTGGGTGTGCTACATTGCCCTAGAGCTGAAAGGCACAACATGCAGGCTTCTTTCCAAAGGGCGAGTTGGGCCCCACAGCATCTTGCTTCCAGCTCTTTGGGAAGCTGAGAAACAACTCGCTCTGCTCAGTGCTCTTACACCCTAGTGGGAACATCTCTTCCAAAGTCCTGTGTAACGCAGTTTCTTTGCAGGCGTGATCTGGGTGTAGTAGGACTGCTGCTCTGGGTTTGTGACATTGCCCTAGAGCCGAAAGGAACAACGTGCAGGCTTCTTTCCAGAGGGCGAGTTGGGCCCCACAGCATCTTGCTTCCAGCTCTTTGGGAAGCTAAGAAACAACTCGCTCTGCACATTGCTCTTACAGCCTACCGGGAACATCTCTTCCAAAGGCCTGCGAAACGCAGTTTCTTTGCAGGCCTGATCTGGCTGAAGTAGGACTGCTGCTCTGGGTGTGCTACATTGCCCTAGAGCTGAAAGGCACAACGTGCTGGCTTCTTTCCAAAGGGCGAGTTGGGCCCCACAGCATCTTGCTTCCAGCTCTTTGGGAAGCTAAGAAACAACTCGCTATGCTCAGTGCTCTTACAGCCTAGTGGGAACATCTCTTCCAAAGGCCTGTGTAACGCAGTTTCTTTGCAGGCCTGATCTTTCTGAAGTAGGACTTCTGCTCTGGTTGTGCTACATTGCCCTAGAGCTGAAAGGCACAACGTGCAGGCTTCTTTACAAAGGGCGAGTTGGGCCCCAGAGCATCTTGCTTCCAGCTCTTTCGGAAGCTAAGAAACAACTCGCTCTGCACAGTTCTCTTACAGCCTACCGGGAACATCTCTTCCAAAGGCCTGTGAAACACAGTTTCTTTCCAGGCCTGATCTCGCTGAAGTAGGACTTCTGCTCTGGGTGTGCTACATTGCCCTACAGCTGAAAGGCACAACGTGCAGTCTTCTTTCCAAAGGGCGAGTTGGGCGCCACAGCATCTTGCTTCCAGCTCTTTGGGAAGCTAAGAAACAACTCGCTCTGCACAGTGCTCTTACAGCCTACCGGGAACATCTCTTCCAAAGGCCTGTGAAACGCAGTTTCTTTGCAGGCCTGATCTGGCTGAAGTAGGACTTCTGCTCTGGGTGTGCTACATTGCCCTAGAGCTGAAAGGCCCAACGTGCAGGCTTCTTTCCAAAGGGCGAGTTGGGCCCCACAGCATCTTGCTTCCATCTCTTTGGGAAGCTAAGAAACAACTCGCTCTGCTCAGTGATCTTACAGCCTAGTGGGAACATCTCTTCCAAAGGCCTGTGAAACGCAGTTTCTTTGCAGGCCTGATCTGGCTGAAGTAGGACTGCTGCTCTGGGTGTGTGACGTTGCCCTAGAGCTGAAAGGCACAACGTGCAGGCTTCATTCCAAAGGGCGAGTTGTGCCCCACAGCATCTTGCTTCCATCTCTTTGGGAAGCTAAGATACAACTCGCTCTGCACAGTGCTGTTACAGCCTAACGGGAACATCTCTTCCAAAGGCCTGTGAAACGCAGTTTCTTTGCAGGCCTGATCTGGCTGAAGTAGGACTTCTGCTCTGGGTGTGCTACATTGCCCTAGAGCTGAAAGGCACAACGTGCAGGCTTCTTTCCAAAGGGCGAGTTGGGCCCCACAGCATCTTGCTTCCAGCTCTTTGGGAAGCTAAGAAACAACTCGCTCTGCACAGTGCTCTTACAGCCTAGTGGGAACATCTCTTCCAAACGCCTGTGAAACGCAGTTTCTTGGCAGGCCTGATCTGGCTGAAGTAGGACTTCTCCTCTGGGTGTGCTACATTGCCCTAGAGCTGAAAGGCACTACATGCAGGCTTCTTTCCAAAGGGCGACTTGGGCCCCACAGCATCTTGCTTCTAGCTCTTTGGCAAGCTAAGAAACAACTCGCTCTGCACAGTGCTCTTACAGCCTACCGGGAACATCTCTACCAAAGGCCTGTGAAACGCAGTTTCTTTGCAGGCCTGATCTGGCTGAAGTAGGACTTCTTCTCTGGGTGTGCTACATTCCCCTAGAGCTGAAAGTCACAACGTGCAGGCTTCTTTCCAAAGGGCGAGTTGGGCCCCACAGCATCTTGCTTCCAGCTCTTTGGGAAGCTAAGAAACAACTCGATCTGCACAGTCCTCTTACAGCCTACCGGGAACATCTCTTCCAAAGGCCTGTGAAACGCAGTTTCTTTGCAGGCCTGATCTGGCTGAAGTCGGACTTCTGCTCTGGGTGTGCTACCTTGCCCTAGAGCTGAAAGGCACAACGTGCAGGCTTATTTCCAAAGGGCGAGTTCGGCCCCACAGCATCTTGCTTCCAGCTCTTTGGGAAGCTAAGAAACAACTCGCTCTGTACAGTCCTCTTACAGCTTACCGGGAACATCTCTACCAAAGGCCTGTGAAACGCAGTTTCTTTGCAGGCCTGATCTGGCTGAAGTAGGTCTTCTGCTCTGGGTGTGCTACATTGCCCTAGAGCTGAAAGGCCCAACGTGCAGGCTTCTTTACGAAGGGCGAGTTGGGCCCCACAGCATCTTGCTTACAGCTCTTTGGGAAGCTAAGAAACAACTCGCTCTGCACAGTGCTCTTACAGCCTACCGGGAACATCTCTTCCAAAGGCCTGTGAAACGCAGTTTCTTTGCAGGGCTGATCTGGCTGAAGTAGGACTTCTGCTCTGGGTGTGCTACTTTGCCCTACAGCTGAAAGGCACAACGTGCAGGCTTCTTTCCAAAGGGCGAGTTGGGCCCCACAGCATCTTGCTTCCAGCTCTTTGGGAAGCTCAGAAACAAGTCGCTCTGCACAGTGCTCTTACAGCCTACCGGGAACATCTCTTCCAAAGGCCTGTGAAACGCAGTTTCTTTGCAGGCCTGATCTGGCTGAAGTAGGACTTCTGCTCTGGGTGTGCTACATTGCCCTAGAGCTGAAAGGCACAACGTGCAGGCTTCTTTCCAAAGGGCGAGTTGGGCCCCACAGCATCTTGCTTCCAGCTCTTTGGGAAGCTAAGAAACAACTCGCTCTGCACAGTGCTCTAAACAGCCTACCGGGAACATCTCTTCCAAAGGCCTGTGAAACGCAGTTTCTTTGAAGGCCTGATCTGGCTGAAGTAGGACTTCTGCTCTGGGTGTGCTACATTGCCCTAGAACTGAAAGGCACAACGTGCAGGCTTCTTTCCAAAGGGCGAGTGGGCCCCACAGCATCTTGCTTCCAGCTCTTTGGGAAGCTAAGAAACAACTCGCTCTGCACAGTGCTCTTACAGCCTACCGGCAACATCTCTTCCAAAGGCCTGTGAAACGCAGTTTCTTTGCAGGCCTGATCTGGCTGAAGTCGGACTTCTGCTCTGGGTGTGCTACATTGCCCTACAGCTGAAAGGCACAACGTGCAGGCTTCTTTCCAAAGGGCGAGTTGGGCCCCACAGCATCTTGCTTCCAGCTCTTTGGGAAGCTCAGAAACAACTCGCTCTGCACAGTGCTCTTACAGCCTACCGGGAACATGTCTTCGAAAGGCCTGTGAAACGCAGTTTCTTTGCAGGCCTGATCTGGCTGAAGTAGGACTTCTTCTCTGGGTGTGCTACTTTGCCCTAGACCTGAAAGGCACAACGTGCAGGCTTCTTTCCAAACGGCGAGTTGGGCCCCACAGCATCTTGCTTCCAGCTCTTTG
This sequence comes from Equus caballus, assembly GCF_041296265.1. NCBI lineage: Eukaryota > Metazoa > Chordata > Mammalia > Perissodactyla > Equidae > Equus > Equus caballus. The sequence continues at coordinate 14,035,089 of NC_091696.1, forward strand.
GGAAGCTAAGAAACAACTCGCTCTGCACAGTGCTCTTACAGCCTACCGGGAACATCTCTTCCAAAGGCCTGTGAAACGCAGTTTCTTTGCAGGCCTGATCTGGCTGAAGTAGGACTTCTGCTCTGGGTGTGCTACATTGCCCTAGAGCTGAAAGGCACAACGTGCAGGCTTCTTTCCAAAGGGCGAGTTGGGCCCCACAGCATCTTGCTTCCAGCTCTTTGGGAAGCTAAGAAACAACTCGCTCTGCACAGTGCTCTTACAGCCTACGGGAACATCTCTTCCAAAGGCCTGTGAAACGCAGCTTCTTTGCAGGCCTGATCTGGCTGAAGTAGGACTTCTGCTCTGGGTGTGCTACATTGCTCTAGAGCTGAAAGGCCCAACGTCCAGGCTTCTTTCCAAAGGGCGAGTTGGGACCCACAGCATCTTGCTTCCAGCTCTTTGGGAAGCTAAGATACAACTCGCTCTGCACAGTGCTCTTACAGCCTACTGGGAACATCTCTTCCAAAGGCCTGTGAAACGCAGTTTCTTTGCAGGCCTGCTCTGGCTGAAGTAGGACTTCTGCTCTGGGTGTGCTACATTGCCCTAGAGCTGAAAGGCACAACGTGCAGGCTTCTTTCCAAAGGGCGAGTTGGGCCCCACAGCATCTTGCTTCCAGCTCTTTGGGATGCTAAGAAACAACTCGCTCTGCGCAGTGCTCTTACAGCCTACCGGGAACATCTCTTCCAAAGGCCTGTGAAACGCAGTTTCTTTGCAGGCCTGATCTGGCTGAAGTAGGACTTCTGCTCTGGGTGTTCTAAACTGCCCTAGAGCTGAAAGGCACAACGTGCAGGCTTCTTTCCAAGGGGCGAGTTGATCCTCACGGCATCTTGCTTCCAGCTCTTTGGGAAGCTAAGAAACAACTCGCTCTGCACAGTGCTCTTACAGCCTACCGGGAACATCTCTTCCAAAGGCCTGTGAAACGCAGTTTCTTTGCAGGCCTGATCTGGCTGAAGTAGGACTTCTGCTCTGGGTGTGCTACTTTGCCCTAGAGCTGAAAGGCACAACGTGCAGGCTTCTTTCCAAAGGGCGAGTTGGGCCCCACAGCATCTTGCTTCCAGCTCTTTGGGAAGCTAAGAAACAACTCGCTCTGCACAGTGCTCTTACAGCCTACCGGGAACATCTCTTCCAAAGGCCTGTGAAACGCAGTTTCGCTGCATGCCTGATCTGGCTGAAGTAGGACTTCTGCTCTGGGTGTGCTACATTGCCCTAGAGCTGAAAGGCACAACGAGCAGGCTTCTTTTCAAAGGGCAAGTTGGGCCCCACAGCATCTTGCTTCCAGCTCTTTGGGAAGCTAAGAAACAACTCGCTCTGCACAGTGCTCTTACAGCCTAACGGGAACATCTCTTCCAAAGGCCTGTGAAACGCAGTTTCTTTGCAGGCCTGATCTGGCTGAAGTAGGACTTCTGCTCTGGGTGTGCTACATTGCCCTAGAGCTGAAAGGCACAACCTGCAGGCTTCTTTCCAAAGGGCGAGTTGGGCCCCACAGCATCTTGCTTCCAGCTCTTTGGGAAGCTAAGAAACAACTCGCTCTGCACAGTGCTCTTACAGCCTACCGGGAACATCTCTTCCAAAGGCCTGTGAAACGCAGTTTCTTTGCAGGCCTGATCTGGCTGAAGTAGGACTTCTGCTCTGGGTGTTCTAAACTGCCCTAGAGCTGAAAGGCACAACGTCCAGGCTTCTTTCGAAGGGGCGAGTTAATCCCCACGGCATCTTGCTTCCAGCTCTTTGGGAAGCTAAGAAACAACTCGCTCTGCACAGTGCTCTTACAGCCTACCGGGAACATCTCTTCCAAAGGCCTGTGAAACGCAGTTTCTTTGCAGGCCTGATCTGGCTGAAGTAGGACTTCTGCTCTGGGTGTGCTACTTTGATCTAGAGCTGAAAGACACAACGTGCAGGCTTCTTTCCAAAGGGCGAGTTGGGCCCCACAGCATCTTGCTTCCAGCTCTTTGGGAAGCTAAGAAACAACTCGCTCTGCACAGTGCTCTTACAGCCTACCGGGAACATCTCTTCCAAAGGCCTGTGAAACGCAGTTTCTTTGCAGGCCTGATCTGGCTGAAGTGGGACTTCTGTTCTGGGTGTGCTACATTGCCCTAGAGCTGAAAGGCACAACGTGCAGGCTTCTTTCCAAAGGGCGAGTTGGGCCCCACATCATCTTTCTTCCAGCTCTTTGGGAAGCTAAGAAACGACTCGCTCTGCACATTGCTCTTACAGCCTACCGGGAACATCTCTTCCAAAGGCCTGTGAAACGCAGTATCTTTGCAGGCCTGATCTGGCTGAAGTAGGACTTCTGCTCTGGGTGTGCTACATTGCCCTAGAGCTGAAAGGCACAACGTGCAGGCTTCTTTCCAAAGGGTGAGTTGGGCCCCACAGCATCTTGCTTCCAGCTCTTTAGGAAGCTAAGAAACAACTCGCTCTGCACAGTGCTCTTACAGCCTACCGGGAACATCTCTTCCAAAGGCCTGTGAAGCGCAGTTTCTTTGCAGGCCTGATCTGGCTGAAGTAGGACTTCTGCTCTGGGTGTGCTACTTTGCCCTAGAGCTGAAAGGCACAACGTGCAGGCTTCTTTCCAAAGGGCGAGTTGGGCCCCACAGCATCTTGCTGCCAGCTCTTTGGGAAGCTAAGAAACAACTCGCTCTGCACAGTGCTCTTACAGCCTACCGGGAACATCTCTTCCAAAGGCCTGTGAAAAGCAGTTTCTTTGCAGGCCTGATCTGGCTGAAGTAGGACTTCTGCTCTGGGTGTGCTACATTGCCCTACAGCTGAAAGGCACAACGTGCAGGCTTCTTTCCAAAGGGCGAGTTGGGCCCCACAGCATCTTGCTTCCAGCTCTTTGGGAAGCTAAGAAACAACTCGCTCTGCACAGTGCTCTTACAGCCTACCGGGAACATCTCTTCCAAAGGCCTGTGAAACGCAGTTTCTTTGCAGGCCTGATCTGGCTGAAGTAGGACTTCTGCTCTGGATGTGCTACTTTGCCCTAAAGCTGAAAGGCACAACGTGCAGGCTTCATCCAAAGGGCGAGTTGGGCCCCACAGCATCTTGCTTCCAGCTCTTTGGGAAGCTAAGAAACAACTCGCTCTGCACAGTGCTCTTACAGCCTACCGGGAACATCTCTTCCAAAGGCCTGTGAAACGCAGTTTCTTTGCAGGCCTGATCTGGCTGAAGTAGGACTTCTGCTCTGGGTGTGCTACATTGCCCTAGAGCTGAAAGTCACAACGTGCAGGCTTCTTTCCAAAGGGCGAGTTGGGCCCCACAGCATCTTGCTTCCAGCTCTTTGGGAAGGTAAGAAACAACTCGCTCTTCTCAGTGCCCTTACAGCCTACCGGGAACATCTCTTCCAAAGGCCTGTGAAACGCAATTTCTTTGCAGGCCTGATCTGGCTGAAGTAGGACTTCTGCTCTGGGTGTGCTACATTGCCCTACAGCTGAAAGGCACAACGTGCAGGCTTCTTTCCAAAGGGCGAGTTGGGCCCCACAGCATCTTGCTTCCAGCTCTTTGGGAAGCTCAGAAACAAGTCGCTCTGCACAGTGCTCTTACAGCCTACCGGCAACATCTCTTCCAAAGGCCTGTGAAACGCAGTTTCTTTGCAGGCCTGATCTGGCTGAAGTAGGACTTCTGCTCTGGGTGTGCTACATTGCCCTAGAGCTGAAGGCACAACGTGCAGGCTTCTTTCCAAAGGGCGAGTGGGCCCCACAGCATCTTGCTTCCAGCTCTTTGGGAAGCTAAGAAACAACTCGCTCTGCACAGTGCTCTTACAGCCTACCGGGAACATCTCTTCCAAAGGCCTGTGAAACGCAGTTTCTTTGCAGGCCTGATCTGGCTGAAGTAGGACTTCTGCTCTGGGTGTGCTACTTTGCCCTAGAGCTGAAAGGCACAACGTGCAGGCTTCTTTCCAAAGGGCGAGTTGGGCCCCACAGCATCTTGCTTCCAGCTCTTTGGGAAGCTAAGAAACAACTCGCTCTGCACAGTGCTCTTACAGCCTACCGGGAACATCTCTTCCAAAGGCCTGTGAAACGCAGTTTCTTTGCAGGCCTGATCTGGCTGAAGTAGGACTTCTGCTCTGGGTGTGCTACATTGCCCTAGAGCTGAAAGGCGCAACGTGCAGGCTTCTTTCCAAAGGGCGAGTTGGGCCCCACAGCATCTTGCTTCCAGCTCTTTGGGAAGCTAAGAAACAACTCGCTCTGCACAGTGCTCTTACAGCCTACCGGGAACATCTCTTCCAAAGGCCTGTGAAACGCAGTTTCTTTGCAGGCCTGATCTGGCTGAAGTAGGACTTCTGCTCTGGGTGTGCTACATTGCCCTAGAGCTGAAAGGCGCAACGTGCAGGCTTCTTTCCAAAGGGTGAGTTGGGCCCCACAGCATCTTGCTTCCATCTCTTTGGGAAGCTAAGAAACAACTCGCTCTGCACAGTGCTCTTACAGCCTACCGGGAACATCTCTTCCAAAGGCCTGTGAAACGCAGTTTCTTTGCAGGGCTGATCTGGCTGAAGTAGGACTTCTGCTCTGGGTGTGCTACATTGCCCTAGAGCTGAAAGGCACAACGTGCAGGCTTCTTTCCAAAGGGCGAGTTGGGCCGCACAGCATCTTGCTTCCAGCTCTTTTGGAAGCTATGAAACAACTCGCTCTGCACAGTGCTCTAAACAGCCTACTGGGAACATCTCTTCCAAAGGCCTGTGAAACGCAGTTTCTTTGCAGGCCTGCTCTGGCTGAAGTAGGACTTCTGCTCTGGGTGTGCTACATTGCCCTACAGCTGAAAGGCACAACGTGCAGGCTTCTTACCAAAGGGCGAGTTGGGCCCCACAGCATCTTGCTTCCAGCTCTTTAGGAAGGTAAGAAACAACTCGCTCTTCTCAGTGCCCTTACAGCCTACCGGGAACATCTCTTCCAAAGGCCTGTGAAACGCAGTTTCTTTGCAGGCCTGATCTGGCTGAAGTAGGACTTCTGCTCTGGGTGTGCTACTTTGCCCTACTGCTGAAAGGCACAACGTGCAGGCTTCTTTCCAAAGGGCGAGTTGGGCCCCACAGCATCTTGCTTCCAGCTCTTTGGGAAGCTAAGAAACAACTCGCTCTGCACAGTGCTCTTACAGCCTACCGGGAACATCTCTTCCAAAGGCCTGTGAAAGGCAGTTTCTTTGCAGGCCTGATCTGGCTGAAGTCGGACTTCTGCTCTGGGTGTGCTACATTGCCCTAGAGCTGAAAGGCACAACGTGCAGGCTTCTTTCCAAAGGGCGAGTTGGGCCCCACAGCATCTTGCTTCCAGCTCTTTGCTAAGCTAAGAAACAACTCGCTCTGCACAGTGCTCTTACAGCCTACCGGGAACATCTCTTCCAAAGGCCTGTGAAACGCAGTTTCTTTGCAGGCCTGATCTGGCTGAAGTAGGACTTCTGCTCTGGGTGTGCTACGTTGCCCTACAGCTGAAAGGCAAAACGTGTAGGCTTCTATCCAAAGGGCGAGTTGAGCCCCACAGCATCTTGCTTCCAGCTCTTTGGGAAGCTAAGAAACAACTCGCTCTGCACAGTGCTCTTACAGCCTACCGGCAACATCTCTTCCAAAGGCCTGTGAAACGCAGTTTCTTTGCAGGCCTGATCTGGCTGAAGTAGGACTTCTGCTCTGGGTGTGCTACATTGCCCTAGAGCTGAAAGGCACAACGTGTAGGCTTCTTTCCAAAGGGCGAGTTGGGCCCCACAGCATCTTGCTTCCAGCTCTTTGGGAAGCTAAGAAACAACCCGCTCTGCACAGTGCTCTAAACATCGTACCGGGAACATCTCCTCCAAAGGCCTGTGAAACGCAGTTTCTTTGCAGGCCTGATCTGGCTGAAGTAGGACTTCTTCTCTGGGTGTGCTACATTGCCCTAGAGCTGAAAGGCACAACGTGCAGGCTTCTTTCCAAAGGGCGAGTGGGCCCCACAGCATCTTGCTTCCAGCTCTTTGGGAAGCTAAGAAACAACTCGCTCTGCACAGTGCTCTTACAGCCTACCGGCAACATCTCTTCCAAAGGCCTGTGAAACGCAGTTTCTTTGCAGGCCTGATCTGGCTGAAGTAGGACTTCTGCTCTGGGTGTGCTACTTTGCCCTAGAGCTGAAAGGCACAACGTGCAGGCTTTTTTCCAAAGGGCGAGTTGGGCCCCACAGCATCTTGCTACCAGCTCTTTGGGAAGCTAAGAAACAACTCGCTCTGCACAGTGCTCTTACAGCCTACCGGGAACATCTCTTCCAAAGGCCTGTGAAACGCAGTTTCTTTGCAGGCCTGATCTGGCTGAAGTAGGACTTCTGCTCTGGGTGTGCTACATTGCCCTAGAGCTGAAAGGCGCAACGTGCAGGCTTCTTTCCAAAGGGCGAGTTGGGCCCCACAGCATCTTGCTTCCAGCTCTTTGGGAAGCTAAGAAACAACTCGCTCTGCACAGTGCTCTTACAGCCTACCGGGAACATCTCTTCCAAAGGCCTGTGAAACGCAGTTTCTTTGCAGGCCTGATCTGGCTGAAGTAGGACTTCTGCTCTGGGTGTGCTACTTTGCCCTAGAGCTGAAAGGCACAATGTGCAGGCTTCTTTCCAAAGGGCGAGTTGGGCCCCACAGCATCTTGCTTCCAGCTCTTTGAGAAGCTAAGAAACAACTCGCTCTGCACAGTGCTCTTACAGCCTCCCGGGAACATCTCTTCCAAAGACCTGTGAAACGCAGTTTCTTTGCAGGCCTGATCTGGCTGAAGTCGGACTTCTGCTCTGGGTGTGCTACATTGCCCTAGAACTGAAAGGCACAACGTGCAGGCTTCTTTCCAAAGGGCGAGTTGGGCCCCACAGCATCTTGCTTCCAGCTCTTTGGGAAGCTCAGAAACAACTCGCTCTGCTCAGTGCTCTTACAGCCTACCGGGAACATCTCTTCCAAAGGCCTGTGAAACGCAGTTTCTTTGCAGGCCTGATCTGGCTGAAGTAGGACTTCTGCTCTGTTTGTGGTTCTTTGCACTAAAGCTGAAAGGCACAACGTGCAGGCTTCTTTCCAAAGGGCGAGTTGGGCCCCACAGCATCTTGCTTCCAGCTCTTTGGGAAGCTAAGAAACAACTCGCTCTGCACAGTGCTCTTACAGCCTACCGGGAACATCTCTTCCAAAGGCCTGTGAAACGCAGTTTCTTTGCAGGCCTGATCTGGCTGAAGTCGGACTTCTGCTCTGGGTGTGCTACATTGCCCTAGAGCTGAAAGGCACAACGTGCAGGCTTCTTTCCAAAGGGCGAGTTGGGCCCCACAGCATCTTTCTTCCAGCTCTTTGGGAAGGTAAGAAACAACTCGCTCTTCTCAGTGCCCTTACAGCCTACTGGGAACATCTCTTCCAAAGGCCTGTGAAACGCAATTTCTTTGCAGGCCTGATCTGGCTGAAGTAGGACTTCTACTCTGGGTGTGCTACATTGCCCTACAGCTGAAAGGCACAACGTGCAGGCTTCTTTCCAAAGGGCGATTTGGGCCCCACAGCATCTTGCTTCCAGCTCTTTGGGAAGCTAAGAAACAACTCGCTCTGCACAGTGCTCTTACAGCCTACCGGGAACATCTCTTCCAAAGGCCTGTGAAACGCAGTTTCTTTGCAGGCCTGATCTGGCTGAAGTCGGACTTCTGCTCTGGGTGTGCTACATTGCCCTAGAGCTGAAAGGCACAACGTGCAGGCTTCTTTCCAAAGGGCGAGTTGGGCCCCACAGCATCTTGCTTCCAGCTCTTTGCTAAGCTAAGAAACAACTCGCTCTGCACAGTGCTCTTACAGCCTACCGGGAACATCTCTTCCAAAGGCCTGTGAAACGCAGTTTCTTTGCAGGCCTGATCTGGCTGAAGTAGGACTTCTGCTCTGGGTGTGCTACATTGCCCTAGAGCTGAAAGTCACAACGTGCAGGCTTCTTTCCAAAGGGCGATTTGGTCCCCACAGCATCTTGCTTCCAGCTCTTTGGGAAGCTAAGAAACAACTCGCTCTGCACAGTGTTCTTACAGCCTACCGGGAACATCTCTTCCAAAGGCCTGTGAAACGCAGTTTCTTTGCAGGCCTGATCTGGCTGAAGTAGGACTTCTGCTCTGGGTGTGCTACTTTGCCCTAGAGCTGAAAGGCACAACGTGCAGGCTTCTTTCCAAAGGGCGAGTTGGGCCCCACAGCATCTTGCTTCCAGCTCTTTGGGAAGCTCAGAAACAGCTCGCTCTGCACAGTGCTCTTACAGCCTACCGGCAACATCTCTTCCAAAGGCCTGAGAAACGCAGTTTCTTTGCAGGCCTGATCTGGCTGAAGTAGGACTTCTGCTCTGGGTGTGCTACATTGCCCTAGAGCTGAAAGGCACAACGTGCAGGCTTCTTTCCAAAGGGCGAGTTGGGCCCCACAGCATCTTGCTTCCAGCTCTTTGGGAAGCTAAGAAACAACTCGCTCTGCACAGTGCTCTAAACAGCCTACCGGGAACATCTCTTCCAAAGGCCTGTGAAACGCAGTTTCTTTGCAGGCCTGATCTGGCTGAAGTAGGACTTCTGCTCTGGGTGTGCTACATTGCCCTAGAGCTGAAAGGCACAACGTGCAGGCTTCTTTCCAAAGGGCGAGTGGGCCCCACAGCATCTTGCTTCCAGCTCTTTGGGAAGCTAAGAAACAACTCGCTCTGCACAGTGATCTTACAGCCTACCGGCAACATCTCTTCCAAAGGCCTGTGAAACGCAGTTTCTTTGCAGTCCTGATCTGGCTGAAGTAGGACTTCTGCTCTGGGTGTGCTACTTTGCCCTAGAGCTGAAAGGCACAACGTGCAGGCTTCTTTCCAAAGGGCGAGTTGGGCCCCACAGCATCTTGCTTCCAGCTCTTTGGGAAGCTAAGAAACAACTCGCTCTGCACAGTGCTCTTACAGCCTCCCGGGAACATCTCTTCCAAAGGCCTGTGAAACGCAGTTTCTTTGCAGGCCTGATCTGGCTGAAGTAGGACTTCTGCTCTGGGTGTGCCACATTGCCCTAGAGCTGAAAGGCGGAACGTGCAGGCTTCTTTCCAAAGGGCGAGTTGGGCCCCACAGCATCTTGCTTCCAGCTCTTTGGGAAGCTAAGAAACAACTCGCTCTGCACAGTGCTCTTACAGCCTACCGGGAACATCTCTTCCAAAGGCCTGTGAAACGCAGTTTCTTTGCAGGCCTGATCTGGCTGAAGTAGGACTTCTGCTCTGGGTGTGCTACTTTGCCCTAGAGCTGAAAGGCACAACGTGCAGGCTTCTTTCCAAAGGGCGAGTTGGGCCCCACAGCATCTTGCTTCCAGCTCTTTGAGAAGCTAAGAAACAACTCGCTCTGCACAGTGCTCTTACAGCCTCCCGGGAACATCTCTTCCAAAGGCCTGTGAAACGCAGTTTCTTTGCAGGCCTGATCTGGCTGAAGTCGGACTTCTGCTCTGGGTGTGCTACATTGCCCTACAGCTGAAAGGCACAACGTGCAGGCTTCTTTCCAAAGGGTGAGTTGGGCCCCACAGCATCTTGCTTCCAGCTCTTTGGGAAGCTCAGATACAACTCGCTCTGCACAGTGCTCTTACAGCCTACCGGGAACATCTCTTCCAAAGGCCTGTGAAACGCAGTTTCCTTGCAGGCCTGATCTGGCTGAAGTAGGACTTCCGCTCTGGTTGTGCTTCTTTGCACTAAAGCTGAAATGCACAACGTGCAGGCTTCTTTCCAAAGGGCGAGTTGGGCCCCACAGCATCTTGCTTCCAGCTCTTTGGGAAGCTAAGAAACAACTCGCTCTGCACAGTGCTCTTACATCCTACCGGGAACATCTCTTCCAAAGGCCTGTGAAACGCAGTTTCTTTGCAGGCCTGATCTGGCTGAAGTCGGACTTCTGCTCTGGGTGTGCTACATTGCCATAGAGCTGAAAGGCACAACGTGCAGGCTTCTTTCCAAAGGGCGAGTTGGGCCCCACAGCATCTTGCTTCCAGCTCTTTGGGAAGGTAAGAAACAACTCGCTCTTCTCAGTGCCCTTACAGCCTACCGGGAACATCTCTTCCAAAGGCGTGTGAAACGCAATTTCTTTGCAGGCCTGATCTGGCTGAAGTAGGACTTCTGCTCTGGGTGTGCTACATTGCCCTACAGCTGAAAGGCACAACGTGCAGGCTTCTTTCCAAAGGGCGATTTGGGCCCCACAGCATCTTGCTTCCAGCTCTTTGGGAAGCTAAGAAACAACTCGCTCTGCACAGTGCTCTTACAGCCTACCGGGAACATCTCTTCCAAAGGCCTGTGAAACGCAGTTTCTTTGCAGGCCTGATCTGGCTGAAGTCGGACTTCTGCTCTGGGTGTGCTACATTGCCCTAGAGCTGAAAGGCACAACGTGCAGGCTTCTTTCCAAAGGGCGAGTTGGGACCCACAGTATCTTGCTTCCAGCTCTTTGGGAAGCTAAGAAACAACTCGCTCTGCACAGTGCTCTTACAGCCTACCGGGAACATCTCTTCCAAAGGCCTGTGAAACGCAGTTTCTTTGCAGGCCTGATCTGGCTGAAGTAGGACTTCTGCTCTGGGTGTGCTACATTGCCCTAGAGCTGAAAGACGCAACGTACAGGCTTCTTTCCAAAGGGCGAGTTGGTCCCCACAGTATCTTGCTTCCAGCTCTTTGGGAAGCTAAGAAACAACTCGCTCTGCACAGTGCTCTTACAGCCTACCGGGAACATCTCTTCCAAAGGCCTGTGAAACGCAGTTTCTTTGCAGGCCTTATCTGGCTGAGTAGGACTTCTGCTCTGGGTGTGCAACTTTGCCCTAGAGCTGAAAGGCACAACGTGCAGGCTTCTTTCCAAAGGGCGAGTTGGGCCCCACAGCATCTTGCTTCCAGCTCTTTGGGAAGCTAAGAAACAACTCGCTCTGCACAGTGCTCTTACAGCCTACAGGGAACATCTCTTCCAAAGACCTGTGAAACGCAGTTTCTTTGCAGGCCTGATCTGGCTGAAGTAGGACTTCTGCTCTGGGTGTGCTACATTGCCCTACAGCTGAAAGGCACAACGTGCAGGCTTCTTTCCAAAGGGCGAGTTGGGCCCCACAGTATCTTGCTTCCAGCTCTTTGGGAAGCTAAGAAACAACTCGCTCTGCACAGTGCTCTTACAGCCTACCAGGAAAATCTCTTCCAAAGGCCTGTGAAACGCAGTTTCTTTGCAGGCCTGCTCTGGCTGAAGTAGGACTTCTGCTCTGGGTGTGCTACATTGCCCTAGAGCTGAAAGGCACAACGTGCAGGCTTCTTTCCAAAGGGCGAGTTGGGCCCCACAGCATCTTGCTTCCAGCTCTTTGGGAAGCTAAGAAACAACTCGCTCTGCTAAGTGCTCTTACAGCCTAGTGGGAATATCTCTTATAAGGGCCTGTGAAACGCAGATTCTTTGCAGGCCTGATCTGGCTGAAGTAGGACTTCTGCTCTGGGTGTGCTACTTTGCCCTAAAGCTGAAAGGCACAACGTGCAGGCTTCTTTCCAAAGGGCGAGTTGGGCCCCACAGCATCTTGCTTCCAGCTCTTTGGGAAGCTAAGAAACAACTCGCTCTGCACAGTGCTCTTACAGCCTACCGGGAACATCTCTTCCAAAGGCCTGTGAAACGCAGTTTCGCTGCATGCCTGATCTGGCTGAAGTGGGACTTCTGCTCTGGGTGTGCTACATTGCCCTAGAGCTGAAAGGCACAACGAGCAGGCTTCTTTTCAAAGGGCAAGTTGGGCCCCACAGCATCTTGCTTCCAGCCCTTTGGGAAGCTAAGAAACAACTCGCTCTGCACAGTGCTCTTACAGCCTACCGGGAACATCTCTTCCAAAGGCCTGTGAAACGCAGTTTCTTTGCAGGCCTGATCTGGCTGAAGTAGGACTTCTGCTCTGGGTGTGCTACATTGCCCTAGAGCTGAAAGACCCAACCTGCAGGCTTCTTTCCAAAGGGCGAGTTGGGCCCCACAGCATCTTGCTTCCAGCTCTTTGGGAAGCTAAGAAACAACTCGCTCTGCACAGTGCTCTTACAGCCTACCGGGAACATCTCTTCCAAAGGCCTGTGAAGCGCAGTTTCTTTGCAGGCCTGATCTGGCTGAAGTAGGACTTCTGCTCTGGGTGTGCTACATTGCCCTAGAGCTGAAAGGCCCAACGTGCAGGCTTCTTTCCAAAGGGCGAGTTCGGCCCCACAGCATCTTGCTTCCAGCTCTTTGGGAAGCTAAGAAACAACTCGCTCTGCACAGTGCTCTTACAGCCTACCGTGAACATCTCTTCCAAAGGCCTGTGAAACGCAGTTTCTTTGCAGGCCTGATCTGGCTGAAGTAGGACTTCTGCTCTGGGTGTGCTATGTTGCCCCAGAACTGAAAGGCACAACGTGCAATCTTCTTTCCTAAGGGCAAGTTGGGCCCCACAGCATCTTGCTTCCAGCTCTTTGGGAAGCTAAGAAACAACTCGCTCTGCACAGTGCTCTTAGAGCCTAACGGGAACATCTCTTCCAAAGGCCTGTGAAACGCAGTTTCTTTGCAGGCCTGATCTGGCTGAAGTAGGACTTCTGCTCTGGGTGTGCTACATTGCCCTAGAGCTGAAAGGCACAACGTGCAGGCTTCTTTCCAAAGGGCGAGTTGGGCCCCACAGCATCTTGCTTCCAGCTCTTTGGGAAGCTAAGAAACAACTCGCTCTGCACAGTGCTCTAAACAGCCTACCGGGAACATCTCTTCCAAAGGCCTGTGAAACGCAGTTTCTTTGCAGGTCTGATCTGGCTGAAGTAGGACTTCTGCTCTGGGTGTGCTACATTGCCCTAGAGCTGAAAGGCAGAACGTGCAGGCTTCTTTCCAAAGGGCGAGTTGGGCCCCACAGCATCTTGCTTCCAGCTCTTTGGGAAGCTAAGAAACAACTCGCTCTGCACAGTGCTCTTACAGCCTACCGGGAACATGTCTTCCAAAGGCCTGTGAAACGCAGTTTCTTTGCAGGCCTGATCTGGCTGAAGTAGGACTTCTGCTCTGGGTGTGCTACTTTGCCCTAGAGCTGAAAGGCACAACGTGCAGGCTTGTTTCCAAAGTGCGAGTTGGGCCCCACAGCATCTTGCTTCCAGCTCCTTGGGAAGCTAAGAAACAACTCGCTCTGCACAGTGCTCTTACAGCCTACCGGGAACATCTCTTCCAAAGGCCTGTGAAACGCAGTTTCTTTGCAGAACTGATGTGGCTGAAGTAGGACTTCTGCTCTGGGTGTGCTACATTGCCCTAGAGCTGAAAGGCGCAACGTGCAGGCTTCTTTCCAAAGGGCGAGTTGGGCCCCACAGCATCTTGCTTCCAGCTCTTTGGGAAGCTAAGAAACAACTCGCTCTGCACAGTGCTCTTACAGCCTACCGGGAACATCTCTTCCAAAGGCCTGTGAAACGCAGCTTCTTTGCAGGCCTGATCTGGCTGAAGTAGGACTTCTGCTCTGGGTGTGCTACATTGCCCTAGAGCTGAAAGGCCCAACGTGCAGTCTTCTTTCCAAAGGGCGAGTTGGGACCCACAGCATCTTGCTTCCAGCTCTTTGGGAAGCTAAGAAACAACTCGCTCTGCACAGTGCTCTTACAGCCTACTGGGAACATCTCTTCCAAAGGCCTGTGAAACGCAGTTTCTTTGCAGGCCTGATCTGGCTGAAGTAGGACTTCTGCTCTGGGTGTGCTACATTGCCCTAGAGCTGAAAGACACAACGTACAGGCTTCTTTCCAAAGGGCGAGTTGGGCCCCACAGCATCTTGCTTCCAGCTCTTTGGGAAGCTAAGAAACAACTCGTTCTGCACAGTGCTCTTACAGCCTACCGGGAACATCTCTTCCAAAGGCCTGTGAAACGCAGTTTCCTTGCAGGCCTGATCTGGCTGAAGTAGGACTTCTGCTCTGGGTGTGCTACATTGCCCTAGAGCTGAAAGGCACAACGTGCAGGCTTCTTTCCAAAGGGCGAGTTGGTCCCCACAGTATCTTGCTTCCAGCTCTTTGGGAAGCTAAGAAACAACTCGCTCTGCACAGTGCTCTTACAGCCTACCGGGAACATCTCTTCTAAAGGCCTGTGAAACGCAGTTTCTTTGCAGGCCTCATCTGGCTGAGTAGGACTTCTGCTCTGGGTGTGCAACTTTGCCCTAGAGCTGAAAGGCACAACGTGCAGGCTTCTTTCCAAAGGGCGAGTTGGGCCCCACATCATCTTGCTTCCAGCTCTTTGGGAAGCTAAGAAACGACTCGCTCTGCACAGTGCTCTTACAGCCTACCGGGAACATCTCTTCCAAAGGCCTGTGAAACGCAGTATCCTTGCAGGCCTGATCTGGCTGAAGTAGGACTTCTGCTCTGGGTGTGCTACATTGCCCTAGAGCTGAAAGGCACAACGTGCAGGCTTCTTTCCAAAGGGCGAGTTGGGCCCCACAGCATCTTGCTTCCAGCTCTTTGGGAAGCTAAGAAACAACTCGCTCTGCACAGTGCTCTTACAGCCTACCGGGAACATCTCTTCCAAAGGCCTGTGAAGCGCAGTTTCTTTGCAGGCCTGATCTGGCTGAAGTAGGACTTCTGCTCTGGGTGTGCTACATTGCCCTAGAGCTGAAAGGCCCAACGTGCAGGCTTCTTTCCAAAGGGCGAGTTCGGCCCCACAGCATCTTGCTGCCAGCTCTTTGGGAAGCTAAGAAACAACTCGCTCTGCACAGTGCTCTTACAGCCTACCGGAACATCTCTTCCAAAGGCCTGTGAAACGCAGTTTCTTTGCAGGCCTGATCTGGCTGAAGTAGGACTTCTGCTCTGGGTGTGCTACGTTGCCCTAGAACTGAAAGGCACAACGTGCAATCTTCTTTCCAAAGGGCGAGTTAGGCCCCACAGCATCTTGCTTCCAGCTCTTTGGGAAGCTAAGAAACAACTCGCTCTGCACAGTGCTCTTACAGCCTACCGGGAACATCTCTTCCAAAGGCCTGTGAAACGCAGTTTCTTTGCAGGCCTGATCTGGCTGAAGTAGGACTTCTGCTCTGGGTGTGCTACATTGCCCTAGAGCTGAAAGGCACAACGTGCAGGCTTCTTTCCAAAGGGCGAGTTGGGCCCCACAGCATCTTGCTTCCAGCTCTTTGGGAAGCTAAGAAACAACTCGCTCTGCACAGTGCTCTTACAGCCTACCGGGAACATCTCTTCCAAAGGCCTGTGAAACGCAGTTTCTTTGCAGGCCTGATCTGGCTGAAGCAGGACTTCTGCTCTGGGTGTGCTACACTGCCCTAGAGTTGAAAGGCACAACGTACAGGCTTCTTTCGAAAGGGCGAGTTGGTCCACACAGGATCTTGCTTTTAGCTCTTTGGGAAGCTAAGAAACAACTCGCTCTGCACAGTGCTCTTACAGCCTACCGGGATCATATCTTCCAAAGGCCTGTGAAACGCAGTTTCTTTTGCAGGCCTGATCTGGCTGAAGTAGGACTTCTGCTCTGGGTGTGCTACATTGCCCTACAGCTGAAAGGCACAACGTGCAGGCTTCTTTCTAAAGGGTGAGTTGGGCCCCACAGCATCTTGCTTCCAGCTCTTTGGGAAGCTAAGAAACAACTCGCTCTGAACAGTGCTCTTACAGCCTACCGGGAACATCTCTTCCAAAGGCCTGTGAAGCGCAGTTTCTTTGCAGGCCTGATCTGGCTGAAGTTGGACTTCTGCTCTGGGTGTGCTACTTTGCCCTAGAGCTGAAAGGCACAACGTGCAGGCTTCTTTCCAAAGGGCGAGTTGGGCCCCACAGCATCTTGCTTCCAGCTCTTTGGGAAGCTAAGAAACAACTCGCTCTGCTAAGTGCTCTTACAGCCTAGTGGGAACATCTCTTATAAAGGCCTGTGAAACGCAGTTTCTTTGCAGGCCTGATCTGGCTGAAGAAGCACTTGTGGTCTGGGTGTGCTACTTTGCCCTAGAGCTAAAAGGCACAACCTGCAGGCTTCTTTCCAAAGGGCGAGCTGGGCCCCACAGCATCATGCTTCCAGCTCTTTGGGAAGCTAAGAAACAACTCGCTCTGCACAGTGCTATTACAGCCTACCGGGCACAACTTTCCAAGGCCTGTGAAACGCAGTTTCTTTGCAGGCCTGATCTAGCTGAAGTAGGACTTCTGCTCTGGGTGTGCTACATTGCCCTAGAGCTGAAAGGCCCAACGTGCAGGCTTCATTCCAAAGGGTGAATTGGGCCCCACAGCATCTTGCTTCCAGCTCTTTGGGAAGCTAAGAAACAACTCGCTCTGCACAGTGCTCTTACAGCCTACCGGGAACATCTCTTCCAAAGGCCTGTGAAACGCAGTTTCTTTGCAGGCCTGATCTGGCTGAAGTAGGACTTCTGCTCTGGGTGTGCTACATTGCCCTAGAGCTGAAAGGTACAAAGTGCAGGCTTCTTTCTAAATGGCGAGTTGGGCCCCACAGCTTCTTGCTTCCAGCTCTTTGGGAAGCTAAGAAACAACTCGCTCTGCACAGTGCTCTTACAGCCTACCGGGAACATCTCTTCCAAAGGCCTGTGAAACACAGTTTCTTTGCAGGCCTTATCTGGCTGAGTAGGACTTCTGCTCTTGGTGTGCAACTTTTCCCTAGAGCTGAAAGGCACAACGTGCAGGCTTCTTTCCAAAGGGCGAGTTGGGCCCCACAGCATCTTGCTTCCAGCTCTTTGGGAAGCTAAGAAACAACTCGCTCTGCACAGTGCTCTTACAGCCTACCGGGAACATCTCTTCCAAAGGCCTTTGAAACGCAGTTTCTTAGCAGGCCTGATCTGGCTGAAGTAGGACTTCTGCTCTGGGTGTGCTACATTGCCCTAGAGCTGAAAGGCACAACGTGCAGACTTCTTTCCAAAGGGCGAGTTGGGCCCCACAGCATCTTGCTTCCAGCTCTTTGGGAATCTCAGAAACAACTCGCTCTGCACAGTGCTCTTACAGCCTCCCGGGAACATCTCTTCCAAAGGCCTGTGAAACGCAGTTTCTTTGCAGGCCTGATCTGGCTGAAGTAGGACTTCTGCTCTGGTTGTGATTCTTTGCACTAAAGCTGAAAGGCACAACGTGCAGGCTTCTTTCCAAAGGGCGAGTTGGGCCCCACAGCATCTTTCTTCCAGCTCTTTGGGAAGCTAAGAAACAACTCGCTCTGCACAGTGCTCTTACAGCCTACCGGGAACATCTCTTCCAAAGGCCTGTGAAACGCAGTTTCTTGGCAGGCCTGATCTGGCTGAAGTAGGACTTCTGCTCTGGGTGTGCTACATTGCCCTAGAGCTGAAAGACCCAACCTGCAGGCTTCTTTCCAAAGGGCGAGTTGGGCCCCACAGCATCTTGCTTCCAGCTCTTTGGGAAGCTAAGAAACAACTCGCTCTGCACAGTGCTCTTACAGCCTACCGGGAACATCTCTTCCAAAGGCCTGTGAAGCGCAGTTTCTTTGCAGGCCTGATCTGGCTGAAGTAGGACTTCTGCTCTGGGTGTGCTACATTGCCCTAGAGCTGAAAGGCCCAACGTGCAGGCTTCTTTCCAAAGGGCGAGTTCGGCCCCACAGCATCTTGCTTCCAGCTCTTTGGGAAGCTAAGAAACAACTCGCTCTGCACAGTGCTCTTACAGCCTACCGGGAACATCTCTTCCAAAGGCCTGTGAAACGCAGTTTCTTTGCAGGCCTGATCTGGCTGAAGTAGGACTTCTGCTCTGGGTGTGCTACGTTGCCCTAGAACTGAAAGGCACAACGTGCAATCTTCTTTCCTAAGGGCAAGTTGGGCCCCACAGCATCTTGCTTCCAGCTCTTTGGGAAGCTAAGAAACAACTCGCTCTGCACAATGCTCTTACAGCCTAACGGGAACATCTCTTCCAAAGGCCTGTGAAACGCAGTTTCTTTGCAGGCCTGATCTGGCTGAAGTAGGACTTCTGCTCTGGGTGTGCTACATTGCCCTAGAGCTGAAAGGCACAACGTGCAGGCTTCTTTCCAAAGGGCGAGTTGGGCCCCACAGCATCTTGCTTCCAGCTCTTTGGGAAGCTAAGAAACAACTCGCTCTGCACAGTGCTCTTACAGCCTACCGGGAACATCTCTTCCAAAGGCCTGTGAAATGCAGTTTCTTTGCAGGCCTGATCTGGCTGAAGATGCACTTGTGGTCTGGGTGTGCTACTTTGCCCTAGAGCTAAAAGGCACAACCTGCAGGCTTCTTTCCAAAGGGCGAGCTGGGCCCCACAGCATCATGCTTCCAGCTCTTTGGGAAGCTAAGAAACAACTCGCTCTGCACAGTGCTATTACAGCCTACCGGGAACAACTCTTCCAAGGCCTGTGAAACGCAGTTTCTTTGCAGGCCTGATCTAGCTGAAGTAGGACTTCTGCTCTGGGTGTGCTACATTGCCCTAGAGCTGAAAGGCCCAACGTGCAGGCTTCATTCCAAAGGGTGAATTGGGCCCCACAGCATCTTGATTCCAGCTCTTTGGGAAGCTAAGAAACAACTCGCTCTGCACAGTGCTCTTACAGCCTACCGGGAACATCTCTTCCAAAGGCCTGTGAAACGCAGTTTCTTTGCAGGCCTGATCTGGCTGAAGTAGGACTTCTGCTCTGGGTGTGCTACATTGTCCTAGAGCTGAAAGGTACAAAGTGCAGGCTTCTTTCTAAATGGCGAGTTGGGCCCCACAGCTTCTTGCTTCCAGCTCTTTGGGAAGCTAAGAAACAACTCGCTCTGCACAGTGCTCTTACAGCCTACCGGGAACATCTCTTCCAAAGACCTGTGAAACACAGTTTCTTTGCAGGCCTTATCTGGCTGAGTAGGACTTCTGCTCTTGGTGTGCAACTTTTCCCTAGAGCTGAAAGGCACAACGTGCAGGCTTCTTTCCAAAGGGCGAGTTGGGCCCCACAGCATCTTGCTTCCAGCTCTTTGGGAAGCTAAGAAACAACTCGCTCTGCACAGTGCTCTTACAGCCTAAAGGGAACATCTCTTCCAAAGGCCTTTGAAACGCAGTTTCTTAGCAGGCCTGATCTGGCTGAAGTAGGACTTATGCTCTGGGTGTGCTACATTGCCCTAGAGCTGAAAGGCACAACGTGCAGACTTCTTTCCAAAGGGCGAGTTGGGCCCCACAGCATCTTGCTTCCAGCTCTTTGGGAATCTCAGAAACAACTCGCTCTGCACAGTGCTCTCACAGCGTACCGGGAACATCTCTTCCAAAGACCTGTGAAACGCAGTTTGTTTGCAGGCCTGATCTGGCTGAAGTAGGACTTCTGCTCAGGGTATGCTACTTTGCCCTAGAGCTGAAAGGCACAACGTGCAGGCTTCTTTCCAAAGGGCGAGTTCGGCCCCACAGCATCTTGCTTCCAGCTCTTTGGGAAGCTAAGAAACAACTCGCTCTGCACAGTGCTCTTACAGCCTACCGGGAACATCTCTTCCAAAGGCCTGTGAAACGCAGTTTCTTTGCAGGCCTGCTCTGGCTGAAGTAGGACTTCTGCTCTGGGTGTGCTACATTGCCCTAGAGCTGAAAGGCACAACGTGCAGGCTTCTTTCCAAAGGGCGACTTGGGCCCCACAGCATCTTGCTTCCAGCTCTTTGGGAAGCTAAGAAACAACTCGCTCTGCACAGTGCTCTTACAGCCTACCGGGAACATGTCTTCCAAAGGCCTGTGAAACGCAGTTTCTTTGCAGGCCTGATCTGGCTGAAGTAGGACTTCTGCTCTGGGTGTGCTACTTTGCCCTAGAGCTGAAAGGCACAACGAGCAGGCTTCATTTCAAAGGGCAAGTTGGGCCCCACAGCATCTTGCTTCCAGCTCTTTGGGAAGCTAAGAAACAACTCGCTCTGCACAGTGCTCTTACAGCCTACCGGGAACATCTCTTCCAAAGGCCTGTGAAACGCAGTTTCTTTGCAGGCTTGATCTGGCTGAAGTAGGACTTCTGCTCTGGGTGTTCTAAACTGCCCTATAGCTGAAAGGCACAACGTCCAGGCTTATTTCCAAGGGGCGAGTTGATCCCCACGGCATCTTGCTTCCAGCTCTTTGGGAAGCTAAGAAACCACTCGCTCTGCACAGTGCTCTTACAGCCTACCGGGAACATCTCTTCCAAAGGCCTGTGAAACGCAGTTTCTTTGCAGGCCTGATCTGGCTGAAGTAGGACTTCTGCTCTGGGTGTGCTACTTTGCCCTAGAGCTGAAAGGCACAACGTGCAGGCTTCTTTCCAAAGGGCGAGTTGGGCCCCACAGCATCTTGCTTCCAGCTCTTTGGGAAGCTCACAAACAACTCGCTCTGCACAGTGCTCTTACAGCCTACCGGGAACATCTCTTCCAAAGGCCTGTGAAACGCAGTTTCTTTGCAGTCCTGATCTGGCTGAAGTGGGACTTCTGCTCTGGGTGTGCTACATTGCCCTAGAGCTGAAAGGCACAACGTGCAGGCTTCTTTCCAAAGGGCGAGTTGGGCCCCACATCATCTTGCTTCCAGCTCTTTGGGAAGCTAAGAAACGACTCGCTCTGCACATTGCTCTTACAGCCTACCGGGAACATCTCTTCCAAAGGCCTGTGAAACGCAGTTTCTTTGCAGGCCTGATCTGGCTGAAGTAGGACTTCTGCTCTGGGTGTGCTACATTGCCCTACAGCTGAAAGGCACAACGTGCAGGCTTCTTTCCAAAGGGCGAGTTGGGCCCCACAGCATCTTGCTTCCAGCTCTTTGGGAAGCTAAGAAACAACTCGCTCTGCACAGTGCTCTTACAGCCTACCGGGAACATCTCTTCCAAAGGGCTGTGAAGCGCAGTTTCTTTGCAGGCCTGATCTGGCTGAAGTAGGACTTCTGCTCTGGGTGTGCTACATTGCCCTAGAGCTGAAAGGCCCAACGTGCAGGCTTCTTTCCAAAGGGTGAGTTCGGCCCCACAGCATCTTGCTTCCAGCTCTTTGGGAAGCTAAGAAACAACTCGCTCTGCACAGTGCTCTTACAGCCTACCGGAACATCTCTTCCAATGGCCTGTGAAACGCAGTTTCTTTGCAGGCCTGATCTGGCTGAAGTAGGACTTCTGCTCTGGGTGTGCTACTTTGCCCTAGAGCTGAAAGGCACAACGTGCAGGCTTCTTTCCAAAGGGCGAGTTGGGCCCCACAGCATCTTGCTTCCAGCTCTTTGGGAAGCTAAGAAACAACTCGCTCTGCACAGTGCTCTTACAGCCTACCGGGATCATCTCTTCCAAAGGCCTGTGAAACGCAGTTTCTTTTGCAGGCCTGATCTGGCTGAAGTAGGACTTCTGCTCTGGGTGTGCTACATTGCCCTAGAGCTGAAAGGGACAACGTGCAGGCTTCTTTCCAAAGGCCGAGTTGGAGCCCACAGCATCTTGCTTCCAGCTCTTTGGGAAGCTAAGAAACAACTCGCTCTGCACAGTGCTCTTACAGCCTACCGGGAACATCTCTTCCAAAGGCCTGTGAAGCGCAGTTTCTTTGCAGGCCTGATCTGGCTGAAGTAGGACTTCTGCTCTGGGTGTGCTACTTTGCCCTAGAGCTGAAAGGCACAACGTGCAGGCTTCTTTCCAAAGGGCGAGTTGGGCCCCACAGCATCTTGCTTCCAGCTCTTTGGGAAGCTAAGAAACAACTCGCTCTGCTGAGTGCTCTTACAGCCTAGTGGGAACATCTCTTATAAAGGCCTGTGAAACGCAGTTTCTTTGCAGGCCTGATCTGGCTGAAGTAGCACTTGTGGTCTGGGTGTGCTACTTTGCCCTAGAGCTGAAAAGCACAACGTGCAGGCTTCATTCCAAAGGGTGAGTTGGGCCCCACAGCATCTTGCTTCCAGCTCTTTTGGAAGCTAAGAAACAACTCGCTCTGCACAGTGCTCTTACAGCCTACCGGGAACATCTCTTCCAAAGGCCTGTGAAACGCAGTTTCTTTGCAGGCCTGATCTGGCTGAAGTAGGACTTCTGCTCTGGGTGTGCTACATTGCCCTAGAGCTGAAAGGTACAAAGTGCAGGCTTCTTTGTAAATGGCGAGTTGGGCCCCACAGCTTCTTGCTTCCAGCTCTTTGGGAAGCTAAGAAACAACTCGCTCTTCACAGTGCTCTTACAGCCTACCGGGAACATGTCTTCCAAAGGCCTGTGAAACACAGTTTCTTTGCAGGCCTTATCTGGCTGAGTAGGACTTCTGCTCTTGGTGTGCAACTTTGCCCTAGAGCTGAAAGGCACAACGTGCAGGCTTCTTTCCAAAGGGCGAGTTGGGCCCCACAGCATCTTGCTTCCAGCTCTTTGGGAAGCGAAGAAACAACTCGCTCTGCACAGTGCTCTTACAGCCTACCGGGAACATCTCTTCCAAAGGGCTGTGAAACGCAGTTTCTTTGCAGGCCTGATCTGGCTGAAGTAGGACTTCTGCTATGGGTGTGCTACATTGCCCTAGAGCTGAAAGGAACAACGTGCAGGCTTCTTTCCAAATGGCGAGTTGGGCCCAACAGCATCTTGCTTCCAGCTCTTTGGGAAGCTAAGAAACAACTCGCTCTGCACAGTGCTCTTACAGCCTACTGGGAACATGTCTTCCAAAGGCCTGTGAAACGCAGTTTCTTTGCAGGCCTGATCTGGCTGAAGTAGGACTTCTGCTCTGGGTGTGCTACATTGCCCTAGAGCTGAAAGGCACAACGTGCAGGCTTCTGTCCAAAGGGCGAGTGGGCCCCACAGCATCTTGCTTCCAGCTCTTTGGGAATCTAAGAAACAACTCGCTCTGCTAAGTGCTCTTACAGCCTAGTGGGAACATCTCTTATAAAGGCCTGTGAAATGCAGTTTCTTTGCAGGCCTGATCTGGCTGAAGTAGGACTTCTGCTCTGGGTGTGCTACATTGCCCTAGAGCTGAAAGGCACAAAGTGCAGGCTTCTTTCCAAAGGGCGAGTTGGGCCCCACAGCTTCTTGCTTCCAGCTCTTTGGGAAGCTAAGAAACAACTCGCTCTGCACAGTGCTCTTACAGCCTACCGGGAACATCTCTTCCAAAGGCCTGTGAAATGCAGTTTCTTTGCAGGCCTGATCTGGCTGAAGTAGGACTTCTGCTCTTGGTGTGCTACATTGCCCTAGAACTGAAAGGCACAACGTGCAATCTTCTTTCCAAAGGGCGAGTTGGGCCCCACAGCATCTTGCTTCCAGCTCTTTGGGAAGCTAAGAAACAACTCGCTCTGCACAGTGCTCTTACAGCCTACCGGGAACATCTCTTCCAAAGGCCTGTGAAACGCAGTTTCTTTGCAGGCCTGATCTGGCTGAAGTAGGACTTCTGCTCTGGGTGTGCTACACTGCCCTAGAGCTGAAAGGCACAACGTGCAGTCTTCTTTCCAAGGGGCGAGTTGATCTCCACGGCATCTTGCTTCCAGCTCTTTGGGATTCTAAGAAACAACTCGCTCTGCACAGTGCTCTTACAGCCTACCAGAACATCTCTTCCAAAGGCCTGTGAAACGCAGTGTCTTTGCAGGCCTGATCTGGCTGAAGTAGGACTTCTGCTCTGGCTGTGGTACTTTGCCCTAGAGCTGAAAGGCACAACGTGCAGGCTTCTTTCCAAAGGGCGAGTTGGGCCCCACAGCATCTTGCTTCCAGCTCTTTGGGAAGTTCAGAAACAACTCGCTCTGCACAGTGCTCTTACAGCCTACCGGTAACATCTCTTCCAAAGGCCTGTGAAACGCCATTTCTTTGCAGGCCTGATCTGGCTGAAGTAGGACTTCAACTCTGGGTGTGCTACATTGCCCTAAAGCTGAAAGGCGCAATGAGCAGGCTTCTTTCCAAAGGGCAAGTTAGGCCCCAAAGCATCTTGCTTCCAGGTCTTTGGGAAGCTAAGAAACAACTCGCTCTGCACAGTGCTCTTACAGCCTACCGGGAACATCTCTTCCAAAGGCCTGTGAAACGCAGTTTCTTAGCAGGCCTGATCTGGCTGAAGTAGGACTTCTGCTCTGGGTGTGCTACATTGCCCTAGAGCTGAAAGGCACCACGTGCAGACTTCTTTCCAAAGGGCGAGTTGGGCCCCACAGCATCTTGCTTCCAGCTCTTTGGGAAGCTAAGAAACAACTCGCCGTGCACAGTGCTCTTACAGCCTACCGGGAACATCTCTTCCAAAGGCCTGTGAAACGCAGTTTCTTTGCAGGCCTGATCTGGCTGAAGTAGGACTTCAACTCTGGGTGTGCTACATTGCCCTAGAGCTGAAAGGTGCAACGAGCAGGCTTCTTTCCAAAGGGCAAGTTAGGCCCCACAGCATCTTGCTTCCAGCTCTTTGGGAAGCTAAGAAACAACTCGCTCTGCACAGTGCTCTTACAGCCTACCGGGAACATCTCTTCCAAAGGCCTGTGAAACGCAGTTTCTTAGCAGGCCTGATCTGGCTGAAGTAGGACTTCTGCTCTGGGTGTGCTACTTTGCCCTAGAGCTGAAAGGCACAACGTGCAGACTTCTTTCCAAAGGGCGAGTTGGGCCCCACAGCATCTTGCTTCCAGCTCTTTGGGAAGCTCAGAAACAACTCGCTCTGCACAGTGCTCTCACAGCCTACCGGGAACATCTCTTCCAAAGACCTGTGAAAGGCAGTTTGTTTGCAGGCCTGAT
Source organism: Equus caballus (assembly GCF_041296265.1). Classification (NCBI taxonomy): domain Eukaryota; kingdom Metazoa; phylum Chordata; class Mammalia; order Perissodactyla; family Equidae; genus Equus; species Equus caballus. The sequence goes on from NC_091696.1 coordinate 14,059,486, forward strand.
CTGGCTGAAGTAGGACTTCTGCTCAGGGTGTGCTACTTTGCCCTAGAGCTGAAAGGCACAACGTGCAGGCTTCTTTCCAAACGGCGAGTTGGGCCCCACAGCATCTTGCTTCCAGCTCTTTGGGAAGCTAAGAAACAACTCGCTCTGCACAGTGCTCTTACAGCCTCCCGGGAACATCTCTTCCAAAGGCCTGTGAAACGCAGTTTCTTTGCAGGCCTGATCTGGCTGAAGTAGGACTTCTGCTCTGGGTGTTCTACACTGCCCTAGAGCTGAAAGGCACAACGTGCAGTCTTCTTTCCAAAGGGCGAGTTGGGCCCCACAGCATCTTGCTTCCAGCTCTTTGGGAAGCCAAGAAACAACTCGCTCTGCACAGTGCTCTTACAGCCTACCGGGAACATCTCTTCCAAAGGCCTGTGAAACGCAGTTTCTTTGCAGGCCTGATCTGGCTGAAGTAGGACTTCTGCTCTGGGTGTGCTACTTTGCCCTAGAGCTGAAAGGCACAACGTGCCGGCTTCTTTCCAAAGGGCGAGTTGGGCCCCACAGCATCTTGCTTCCAGCTCTTTGGGAAGCTAAGAAACAACTCGCTCTGCACAGTGCTCTTACAGCCTACCGGGAACATCTCTTCCAAAGGCCTGTGAAACGCAGTTTCTTTGCAGGCCTGATCTGGCTGAAGTAGGACTTCTGCTCTGGGTGTGCTACTTTGCCCTAAAGCTGAAAGGCACAACGTGCATGCTTCTTTCCAAAGGGCGAGTTTGGCCCCACAGCATCTTGCTTCCAGCTCTTTTGAAGCTAAGAAACAACTCGCTCTGCACAGTGCTGTTACAGCCTACCGGGAACATCTCTTCCAAAGGCCTGTGAAATGCAGTTTCTTTGCAGGCCTGATCTGGCTGAAGTGGGACTTCTGCTCTGGGTGTGCTACATTGCCCTAGAGCTGAAAGGCACAACGTGCAGGCTTCTTTCCAAAGGGCGAGTTGGGCCCCACAGCATCTTGCTTCCAGCTCTTTGGGAAGATAAGAAACAACTCGCTCTGCACAGTGCTCTTACAGCCTACCGGGAACATCTCTTCCAAAGGCCTGTGAAAAGCAGTTTCTTTGCAGGCCTGATCTGGCTGAATTCGGACTTCTGCTCTGGGTGTGCTACATTGGCCTAGAGCTGAAAGGCACAACGTGCAATCTTCTTTCCAAAGGGCGAGTTGGGCCCCACAGCATCTTGCTTCCAGCTCTTTGGGAAGCTAAGAAACAACTCGCTCTGCACAGTGCTCTTACAGCCTACCGGGAACATCTCTTCCAAAGGCCTGTGAAACGCAGTTTCTTTGCAGGCTTGATCTGGCTGAAGTAGGACTTCTGCTCTGGGTGTTCTAAACTGCCCTATAGCTGAAAGGCACAACGTCCAGGCTTATTTCCAAGGGGCGAGTTGATCCCCACGGCATCTTGCTTCCAGCTCTTTGGGAAGCTAAGAAACCACTCGCTCTGCACAGTGCTCTTACAGCCTACCGGGAACATCTCTTCCAAAGGCCTGTGAAACGCAGTTTCTTTGCAGGCCTGATCTGGCTGAAGTAGGACTTCTGCTCTGGGTGTGCTACTTTGCCCTAGAGCTGAAAGGCACAACGTGCAGGCTTCTTTCCAAAGGGCGAGTTGGGCCCCACAGCATCTTGCTTCCAGCTCTTTGGGAAGCTCACAAACAACTCGCTCTGCACAGTGCTCTTACAGCCTACCGGGAACATCTCTTCCAAAGGCCTGTGAAACGCAGTTTCTTTGCAGTCCTGATCTGGCTGAAGTCGGACTTCTGCTCTGGGTGTGCTACATTGCCCTAGAGCTGAAAGGCACAACGTGCAGGATTCTTTCCAAAGGGAGAGTTGGGCCCCACATCATCTTGCTTCCAGCTCTTTGGGAAGCTAAGAAACGACTCGCTCTGCACAGTGCTCTTACAGCCTACCGGGAACATCTCTTCCAAAGGCCTGTGAAACGCAGTTTCTTTGCAGGCCTGATCTGGCTAAAGTAGGACTTCTGCTCTGGGTGTGCTACATTGCCCTACAGATGAAAGGCACAACGTGCAGGCTTCTTTCCAAAGGGCGAGTTGGGCCCCACAGCATCTTGCTTCCAGCTCTTTGGGAAGCTAAGAAACAACTCGCTCTGCACAGTGCTCTTACAGCCTACCGGGAACATCTCTTCCAAAGGGCTGTGAAGCGCAGTTTCTTTGCAGGCCTGATCTGGCTGAAGTAGGACTTCTGCTCTGGGTGTGCTACATTGCCCTAGAGCTGAAAGGCCCAACGTGCAGGCTTCTTTCCAAAGGGTGAGTTCGGCCCCACAGCATCTTGCTTCCAGCTCTTTGGGAAGCTAAGAAACAACTCGCTCTGCACAGTGCTCTTACAGCCTACCGGAACATCTCTTCCAATGGCCTGTGAAACGCAGTTTCTTTGCAGGCCTGATCTGGCTGAAGTAGGACTTCTGCTCTGGGTGTGCTACATTGCCCTAGTTCTGAAAGGCACAACGTGCAGACTTCTTTCCAAAGGGCGAGTTGGGCCCCACAGCATCTTGCTTCCAGCTCTTTGGGAAGCTAAGAAACAACTCGCTCTGCTCAGTGCTCTTACAGCCTACCGGGAACATCTCTTCCAAAGGCCTGTGAAACGCAGTTTCTTTGCAGGCCTGATCTGGCTGAAGTAGGACTTCTGCTCTGGGTGTGCTACATTGCCCTAGAGCTGAAAGGCACAACGTGCAGGCTTCTTTCCAAAGGGCGAGTTGGGCCCCACAGCATCTTGCTTCCAGCTCTTTGGGAAGCTAAGAAACAACTCGCTCTGCACAGTGCTCTTACAGCCTACCGGGAGCATCTCTTCCAAAGTCCTGTGAAGCGCAGTTTCTTTGCAGGCCTGATCTGGCTGAAGTAGGACTTCTGCTCTGGGTGTGCTACTTTGCCCTAGAGCTGAAAGGCACAACGTGCAGGCTTCTTTCCAAAGGGCGAGTTGGGCCCCACAGCATCTTGCTTCCAGCTCTTTGGGAAGCTAAGAAACAACTCGCTCTGCACAGTGCTCTTACAGCCTACCGGGATCATCTCTTCCAAAGGCCTGTGAAACGCAGTTTCTTTTGCAGGCCTGATCTGGCTGAAGTAGGACTTCTGCTCTGGGTGTGCTACATTGCCCTAAAGCTGAAAGGGACAACGTGCAGGCTTCTTTCCAAAGGGTGAGTTGGGCCCCACAGCATCTTGCTTCCAGCTCTTTGGGAAGCTAAGAAACAACTCGCTCTGCACAGTGCTCTTACAGCCTACCGGGAACATCTCTTCCAAAGGCCTGTGAAGCGCAGTTTCTTTGCAGGCCTGATCTGGCTGAAGTAGGACTTCTGCTCTGGGTGTGCTACTTTGCCCTAGAGCTGAAAGGCACAACGTGCAGGCTTCTTTCCAAAGGGCGAGTTGGGCCCCACAGCATCTTGCTTCCAGCTCTTTGGGAAGCTAAGAAACAACTCGCTCTGCTAAGTGCTCTTACAGCCTAGTGGGAACATCTCTTATAAAGGCCTGTGAAACGCAGTTTCTTTGCAGGCCTGATCTGGCTGAAGTAGCACTTGTGGTCTGGGTGTGCTACTTTGCCCTAGAGCTAAAAGGCACAACCTGCAGGCTTCTTTCCAAAGGGCGAGCTGGGCCCCAAAGCATCTTGCTTCCAGCTCTTTGGGAAGCTAAGAAACAACTCGCTCTGCACAGTGCTATTACAGGCTACCGGGAACATCTCTTCCAAAGGCCTGTGAAACGCAGTTTCTTTGCAGGCCTGATCTGGCTGAAGTAGGACTTCTGCTCTGGGTGTGCTACATTGCCCTAGAGCTGAAAGGCACAACGTGCAGGCTTCATTCCAAAGGGTGAGTTGGGCCCCACAGCATCTTGCTTCCAGCTCTTTTGGAAGCTAAGAAACAACTCGCTCTGCACAGTGCTCTTACAGCCTACCGGGAACATCTCTTCCAAAGGCCTGTGAAGCGCAGTTTCTTTGCAGGCCTGATCTGGCTGAAGTAGGACTTCTGCTCTGGGTGTGCTACATTGCCCTAGAGCTGCAAGGTACAAAGTGCAGGCTTCTTTGTAAATGGCGAGTTGGGCCCCACAGCTTCTTGCTTCCAGCTCTTTGGGAAGCTAAGAAACAACTCGCTCTTCACAGTGCTCTTACAGCCTACCGGGAACATCTCTTCCAAAGGCCTGTGAAACACAGTTTCTTTGCAGGCCTTATCTGGCTGAGTAGGACTTCTGCTCTTGGTGTGGTACATTGCCCTAGAACTGAAAGGCACAACGTGCAATCTTCTTTCCAAAGGGCGAGTTGGGCCCCACAGCATCTTGCTTCCAGCTCTTTGGGAAGCTAAGAAACAACTCGCTCTGCACAGTGCTCTTACAGCCTACGGGAACATCTCTTCCAAAGGCCTGTGAAACGCAGCTTCTTTGCAGGCCTGATCTGGCTGAAGTAGGACTTCTGCTCTGGGTGTGCTACATTGCCCTAGAGCTGAAAGGCCCAACGTGCAGGCTTCTTTCCAAAGGGCGAGTTGGGACCCACAGCATCTTGCTTCCAGCTCTTTGGGAAGCTAAGATACAACTCGCTCTGCACAGTGCTCTTACAGCCTACTGGGAACATCTCTTCCAAAGGCCTGTGAAACGCAGTTTCTTTGCAGGCCTGACCTGGCTGAAGTAGGACTTCTGCTCTGGGTGTGCTACATTGCCCTAGAGCTGAAAGACACAACGTACAGGCTTCTTTCCAAAGGGCGAGTTGGGCCCCACAGCATCTTGCTTCCAGCTCTTTGGGAAGCTCAGAAACAACTCGCTCTGCACAGTGCTCTTACAGCCTACCGGGAACATCTCTTCCAAAGGCCTGTGAAACGCAGTTTCTTTGCAGGCCTGAGCTGGCTGAAGTAGGACTTCTGCTCTGGGTGTGCTACATTGCCCTAGAGCTGAAAGGCACAACGTGCAGGCTTCTTTCCAAAGGGCGAGTTGGTCCCCACAGTATCTTGCTTCCAGCTCTTTGGGAAGCTAAGAAACAACTCGCTCTGCACAGTGCTCTTACAGCCTACCGGGAACATCTCTTCTAAAGGCCTGTGAAACGCAGTTTCTTTGCAGGCCTTATCTGGCTGACTAGGACTTCTGCTCTGGGTGTGCAACTTTGCCCTAGAGCTGAAAGGCACAACGTGCAGGCTTCTTTCCAAAGGGCGAGTTGGGCCCCACATCATCTTGCTTCCAGCTCTTTGGGAAGCTAAGAAACGACTCGCTCTGCACATTGCTCTTACAGCCTACCGGGAACATCTCTTCCAAAGGCCTGTGAAACGCAGTATCTTTGCAGGCCTGATCTGGCTGAAGTAGGACTTCTGCTCTGGGTGTGCTACATTGCCCTAGAGCTGAAAGGCACAACGTGCAGGCTTCTTTCCAAAGGGCGAGTTGGGCCCCACAGCATCTTGCTTCCAGCTCTTTGGGAAGCTAAGAAACAACTCGCTCTGCACAGTGCTCTTACAGCCTACCGGGAACATCTCTTCCAAAGGCCTGTGAAGTGCAGTTTCTTTGCAGGCCTGATCTGGCTGAAGTAGGACTTCTGCTCTGGGTGTGCTACATTGCCCTAGAGCTGAAAGGCCCAACGTGCAGGCTTCTTTCCAAAGGGCGAGTTCGGCCCCACAGCATCTTGCTTCCAGCTCTTTGGGAAGCTAAGAAACAACTCGCTCTGCACAGTGCTCTTACAGCCTACCGGGAACATCTCTTCCAAAGGCCTGTGAAACGCAGTTTCTTTGCAGGCCTGATCTGGCTGAAGTAGGACTTCTGCTCTGGGTGTGCTACGTTGCCCTAGAACTGAAAGGCACAACGTGCAATCTTCTTTCCAAAGGGCGAGTTGGGCCCCACAGCATCTTGCTTCCAGCTCTTTGGGAAGCTAAGAAACAACTCGCTCTGCACAGTGCTCTTACAGCCTAACGGGAACATCTCTTCCAAAGGCCTGTGAAACGCAGTTTCTTTGCAGGCCTGATCTGGCTGAAGTAGGACTTCTGCTCTGGGTGTGCTACATTGCCCTAGAGCTGAAAGGCACAACGTGCAGGCTTCTTTCCAAAGGGCGAGTTGGGCCCCACAGCATCTTGCTTCCAGCTCTTTGGGAAGCTAAGAAACAACTCGCTCTGCACAGTGCTCTTACAGCCTACCGGGAACATCTCTTCCAAAGGCCTGTGAAACGCAGTTTCTTTGCAGGCCTGATCTGGCTGAAGCAGGACTTCTGCTCTGGGTGTGCTACACTGCCCTAGAGTTGAAAGGCACAACGTACAGGCTTCTTTCGAAAGGGCGAGTTGGTCCACACAGGATCTTGCTTTTAGCTCTTTGGGTAGCTAAGAAACAACTCGCTCTGCACAGTGCTCTTACAGCCTACCGGGATCATCTCTTCCAAAGGCCTGTGAAACGCAGTTTCTTTTGCAGGTCTGATCTGGCTGAAGTAGGACTTCTGCTCTGGGTGTGCTACATTGCCCTACAGCTGAAAGGCACAACGTGCAGGCTTCTTTCTAAAGGGTGAGTTGGGCCCCACAGCATCTTGCTTCCAGCTCTTTGGGAAGCTAAGAAACAACTCGCTCTGAACAGTGCTCTTACAGCCTACCGGGAACATCTCTTCCAAAGGCCTGTGAAGCGCAGTTTCTTTGCAGGCCTGATCTGGCTGAAGTAGGACTTCTGCTCTGGGTGTGCTACTTTGCCCTAGAGCTGAAAGGCACAACGTGCAGGCTTCTTTCCAAAGGGCGAGTTGGGCCCCACAGCATCTTGCTTCCAGCTCTTTGGGAAGCTAAGAAACAACTCGCTCTGCTAAGTGCTCTTACAGCCTAGTGGGAACATCTCTTATAAAGGCCTGTGAAACGCAGTTTCTTTGCAGGCCTGATCTGGCTGAAGAAGCACTTGTGGTCTGGGTGTGCTACTTTGCCCTAGAGCTAAAAGGCACAACCTGCAGGCTTCTTTCCAAAGGGCGAGCTGGGCCCCACAGCATCATGCTTCCAGCTCTTTGGGAAGCTAAGAAACAACTCGCTCTGCACAGTGCTATTACAGCCTACCGGGAACAACTCTTCCAAGGCCTGTGAAACGCAGTTTCTTTGCAGGCCTGATCTAGCTGAAGTAGGACTTCTGCTCTGGGTGTGCTACATTGCCCTAGAGCTGAAAGGCCCAACGTGCAGGCTTCATTCCAAAGGGTGAATTGGGCCCCACAGCATCTTGCTTCCAGCTCTTTGGGAAGCTAAGAAACAACTCGCTCTGCACAGTGCTCTTACAGCCTACCGGGAACATCTCTTCCAAAGGCCTGTGAAACGCAGTTTCTTTGCAGGCCTGATCTGGCTGAAGTAGGACTTCTGCTCTGGGTGTGCTACATTGCCCTAGAGCTGAAAGGTACAAAGTGCAGGCTTCTTTCTAAATGGCGAGTTGGGCCCCACAGCTTCTTGCTTCCAGCTCTTTGGGAATCTCAGAAACAACTCGCTCTGCACAGTGCTCTCACAGCGTACCGGGAACATCTCTTCCAAAGACCTGTGAAACGCAGTTTGTTTGCAGGCCTGATCTGGCTGAAGTAGGACTTCTGCTCAGGGTATGCTACTTTGCCCTAGAGCTGAAAGGCACAACGTGCAGGCTTCTTTCCAAAGGGCGAGTTGGGCCCCACAGCATCTTGCTTCCAGCTCTTTGGGAAGCTAAGAAACAACTCGCTCTGCACAGTGCTCTTACAGCCTACCGGGAACATCTCTTCCAAAGGCCTGTGAAACGCAGTTTCTTTGCAGGCCTGCTCTGGCTGAAGTGGGACTTCTGCTCTGGGTGTGCTACATTGCCCTAGAGCTGAAAGGCACAACGTGCAGGCTTCTTTCCAAAGGGCGAGTTGGGCCCCACAGCATCTTGCTTCCAGCTCTTTGGGAAGCTAAGAAACAACTCGCTCTGCACAGTGCTCTTACAGCCTACCGGGAACATCTCTTCCAAAGGCCTGTGAAACGCAGTTTCTTTGCAGGCCTGATCTGGCTGAAGTAGGACTTCTGCTCTGGGTGTGCTACTTTGCCCTAGAGCTGAAAGGCACAACGAGCAGGCTTCATTTCAAAGGGCAAGTTGGGCCCCACAGCATCTTGCTTCCAGCTCTTTGGGAAGCTAAGAAACAACTCGCTCTGCACAGTGCTCTTACAGCCTACCGGGAACATCTCTTCCAAAGGCCTGTGAAATGCAGTTTCTTTGCAGGCCTGATCTGGCTGAAGTAGGACTTCTGCTCTGGGTGTGCTACATTGCCCTAGAGCTGAAAGACCCAACGTGTAGGCTTCTTTCCAAAGGGCGAGTTGGGCCCCACAGCATCTTGCTTCCAGCTCTTTGGGAAGCTAAGAAACAACTCGCTCTGCACAGTGCTCTTACAGCCTACCGGGCACATCTCTTCCAAAGGCCTGTGAAACGCAGTTTCTTTGCAGGCTTGATCTGGCTGAAGTAGGACTTCTGCTCTGGGTGTTCTAAACTGCCCTATAGCTGAAAGGCACAAAGTCCAGGCTTATTTCCAAGGGGCGAGTTGATCCCCACGGCATCTTGCTTCCAGCTCTTTGGGAAGCTCACAAACAACTCGCTCTGCACAGTGCTCTTACAGCCTACCGGGAACATCTCTTCCAAAGGCCTGTGAAACGCAGTTTCTTTGCAGTCCTGATCTGGCTGAAGTGGGACTTCTGCTCTGGGTGTGGTACATTGCCCTAGAGCTGAAAGGCACAACGTGCAGGCTTCTTTCCAAAGGGCGAGTTGGGTCCCACATCATCTTGCTTCCAGCTCTTTGGGAAGCTAAGAAACGACTCGCTCTGCACAGTGCTCTTACAGCCTACCGGGAACATCTCTTCCAAAGGCCTGTGAAACGCAGCTTCTTTGCAGGCCTGATCTGGCTGAAGTAGGACTTCTGCTCTGGGTGTGCTACATTGCCCTACAGCTGAAAGGCACAACGTGCAGGCTTCTTTCCAAAGGGCGAGTTGGGCCCCACAGCATCTTGCTTCCAGCTCTTTGGGAAGCTAAGAAACAACTCGCTCTGCACAGTGCTCTTACAGCCTACCGGGAACATCTCTTCCAAAGGGCTGTGAAGCGCAGTTTCTTTGCAGGCCTGATCTGGCTGAAGTAGGACTTCTGCTCTGGGTGTGCTACATTGCCCTAGAGCTGAAAGGCACAACGTGCAGGCTTCTTTCCAAAGGGTGAGTTCGGCCCCACAGCATCTTGCTTCCAGCTCTTTGGGAAGCTAAGAAACAACTCGCTCTGCACAGTGCTCTTACAGCCTACCGGAACATCTCTTCCAATGGCCTGTGAAACGCAGTTTCTTTGCAGGCCTGATCTGGCTGAAGTAGGACTTCTGCTCTGGGTGTGCTACATTGCCCTAGTTCTGAAAGGCACAACGTGCAGACTTCTTTCCAAAGGGCGAGTTGGGCCCCACAGCATCTTGCTTCCAGCTCTTTGGGAAGCTAAGAAACAACTCGCTCTGCACAGTGCTCTTACAGCCTACCGGGAACATCTCTTCCAAAGGCCTGTGAAACGCAGTTTCTTTGCAGGCCTGATCTGGCTGAAGTAGGACTTCTGCTCTGGGTGTGCTACATTGCCCTAGAGCTGAAAGGCACAACGTGCAGGCTTCTTTCCAAAGGGCGAGTTGGGCCCCACAGCATCTTGCTTCCAGCTCTTTGGGAAGCTAATAAACAACTCGCTCTGCACAGTGCTCTTACAGCCTACCGGGAACATCTCTTCCAAAGGCCTGTGAAACGCAGTTTCTTTGCAGGCCTGATCTGGCTGAAGTAGGACTTCTGCTCTGGGTGTGCTACTTTGCCCTAGAGCTGAAAGGCACAACGTGCAGGCTTCTTTCCAAAGGGCGAGTTGGGCCCCACAGCATCTTGCTTCCAGCTCTTTGGGAAGCTAAGAAACAACTCGCTCTGCACAGTGCTCTTACAGCCTACCGGGATCATCTCTTCCAAAGGCCTGTGAAACGCAGTTTCTTTTGCAGGCCTGATCTGGCTGAAGTAGGACTTCTGCTCTGGGTGTGCTACATTGCCCTAAAGCTGAAAGGGACAACGTGCAGGCTTCTTTCCAAAGGGTGAGTTGGGCCCCACAGCATCTTGCTTCCAGCTCTTTGGGAAGCTAAGAAACAACTCGCTCTGCACAGTGCTCTTACAGCCTACCGGGAACATCTCTTCCAAAGGCCTGTGAAGCGCAGTTTCTTTGCAGGCCTGATCTGGCTGAAGTAGGACTTCTGCTCTGGGTGTGCTACTTTGCCCTAGAGCTGAAAGGCACAACGTGCAGGCTTCTTTCCAAAGGGCGAGTTGGGCCCCACAGCATCTTGCTTCCAGCTCTTTGGGAAGCTAAGAAACAACTCGCTCTGCTAAGTGCTCTTACAGCCTAGTGGGAACATCTCTTATAAAGGCCTGTGAAACGCAGTTTCTTTGCAGGCCTGATCTGGCTGAAGTAGCACTTGTGGTCTGGGTGTGCTACTTTGCCCTAGAGCTAAAAGGCACAACCTGCAGGCTTCTTTCCAAAGGGCGAGCTGGGCCCCACAGCATCTTGCTTCCAGCTCTTTGGGAAGCTAAGAAACAACTCGCTCTGCACAGTGCTATTACAGGCTACCGGGAACATCTCTTCCAAAGGCCTGTGAAACGCAGTTTCTTTGCAGGCCTGATCTGGCTGAAGTAGGACTTCTGCTCTGGGTGTGCTACATTGCCCTAGAGCTGAAAGGCACAACGTGCAGGCTTCATTCCAAAGGGTGAGTTGGGCCCCACAGCATCTTGCTTCCAGCTCTTTTGGAAGCTAAGAAACAGCTCGCTCTGCACAGTGCTCTTACAGCCTACCGGGAACATCTCTTCCAAAGGCCTGTGAAACGCAGTTTCTTTGCAGGCCTGATCTGGCTGAAGTAGGACTTCTGCTCTGGGTGTGCTACATTGCCCTAGAGCTGAAAGGTACAAAGTGCAGGCTTCTTTGTAAATGGCGAGTTGGGCCCCACAGCTTCTTGCTTCCAGCTCTTTGGGAAGCTAAGAAACAACTCGCTCTTCACAGTGCTCTTACAGCCTACCGGGAACATCTCTTCCAAAGGCCTGTGAAACACAGTTTCTTTGCAGGCCTTATCTGGCTGAGTAGGACTTCTGCTCTTGGTGTGCAACTTTGCCCTAGAGCTGAAAGGCACAACGTGCAGGCTTCTTTCCAAAGGGCGAGTTGGGCCCCACAGCATCTTGCTTCCAGCTCTTTGGGAAGCGAAGAAACAACTCGCTCTGCACAGTGCTCTTACAGCCTACCGGGAACATCTCTTCCAAAGGGCTGTGAAACGCAGTTTCTTTGCAGGCCTGATCTGGCTGAAGTAGGACTTCTGCTATGGGTGTGCTACATTGCCCTAGAGCTGAAAGGAACAACGTGCAGGCTTCTTTCCAAATGGCGAGTTGGGCCCCACAGCATCTTGCTTCCAGCTCTTTGGGAAGCTAAGAAACAACTCGCTCTGCACAGTGCTCTTACAGCCTACTGGGAGCATCTCTTCCAAAGGCCTGTGAAACGCAGTTTCTTTGCAGGCCTGATCTGGCTGAAGTAGGACTTCTGCTCTGGGTGTGCTACATTGCCCTAGAGCTGAAAGGCACAACGTGCAGGCTTCTGTCCAAAGGGCGAGTGGGCCCCACAGCATCTTGCTTCCAGCTCTTTGGGAATCTAAGAAACAACTCGCTCTGCTAAGTGCTCTTACAGCCTAGTGGGAACATCTCTTATAAAGGCCTGTGAAATGCAGTTTCTTTGCAGGCCTGATCTGGCTGAACTAGGACTTCTGCTCTGGGTGTGCTACATTGCCCTAGAGCTGAAAGGCACAAAGTGCAGGCTTCCTTCTAAAGGGCGAGTTGGGCCCCACAGCTTCTTGCTTCCAGCTCTTTGGGAAGCTAAGAAACAACTCGCTCTGCACAGTGCTCTTAAAGCCTACCGGGAACATCTCTTCCAAAGACCTGTGAAATGCAGTTTCTTTGCAGGCCTGATCTGGCTGAAGTAGGACTTCTGCTCTTGGTGTGGTACATTGCCCTAGAACTGAAAGGCACAACGTGCAATCTTCTTTCCAAAGGGCGAGTTGGGCTCCACAGCATCTTGCTTCCAGCTCTTTGGGAAGCTAAGAAACAACTCGCTCTGCACAGTGCTCTTACAGCCTACCGGGAACATCTCTTCCAAAGGCCTGTGAAACGCAGTTTCTTTGCAGGCCTGATCTGGCTGAAGTAGGACTTCTGCTCTGGGTGTGCTACACTGCCCTAGAGCTGAAAGGCACAACGTGCAGTCTTCTTTCCAAGGGGCGAGTTGATCCCCACGGCATCTTGCTTCCAGCTCTTTGGGAAGCTAAGAAACAACTCGCTCTGCACAGTGCTCTTACAGCCTACCAGAACATCTCTTCCAAAGGCCTGTGAAACGCAGTGTCTTTGCAGGCCTGATCTGGCTGAAGTAGGACTTCTGCTCTGGCTGTGCTACTTTGCCCTAGAGCTGAAAGGCACAACGTGCAGGCTTCTTTCCAAAGGGCGAGTTGGGCCCCACAGCATCTTGCTTCCAGCTCTTTGGGAAGCTAAGAAACAACTCGCTCTGCACAGTGCTCTTACAGCCTACCGGGAACATCTCTTCCAAAGGCCTGTGAAACGCAGTTTCTTTGCAGGCCTGATCTGGCTGAAGTAGGACTTCTGCTCTGGGTGTGCTACATTGCCCTAGAGCTGAAAGGCACAATGTGCAGGCTTCTTTCCACAGGGCGAGTTGGGCCCCACAGCATCTTGCTTCCAGCTCTTTGGGAAGCCAAGAAACAACTCGCTCTGCACAGTGCTCTTACAGCCTACCGGGAACATCTCTTCCAAAGGCCTGTGAAACGCAGTTTCTTTGCAGGCCTGATCTGGCTGAAGTAGGACTTCTGCTCTGGGTGTGCTACTTTGCCCTAGAGCTGAAAGGCACAACGTGCCGGATTCTTTCCAAAGGGCGAGTTGGGCCCCACAGCATCTTGCTTCCAGCTCTTTGGGAAGCTAAGAAACAACTCGCTCTGCACAGTGCTCTTACAGCCTACCGGGAACATCTCTTCCAAAGGCCTGTGAAACGCAGTTTCTTTGCAGGCCTGATCTGGCTGAAGTAGGACTTCTGCTCTGGGTGTGCTACTTTGCCCTAAAGCTGAAAGGCACAACGTGCAGGCTTCTTTCCAAAGGGCGAGTTGGGCCCCACAGCATCTTGCTTCCAGCTCTTTTGAAGCTAAGAAACAACTCGCTCTGCACAGTGCTCTTACAGCCTACCGGGAACATCTCTTCCAAAGGCCTGTGAAATGCAGTTTCTTTGCAGGCCTGATCTGGCTGAAGTAGGACTTCTGCTCTGGGTGTGCTACATTGCCCTAGAGCTGAAAGGCACAACGTGCAGGCTTCTTTCCAAAGGGCGAGTTGGGCCCCACAGCATCTTGCTTCCAGCTCTTTGGGAAGCTAAGAAACAACTCGCTCTGCACAGTGCTCTTACAGCCTACCGGGAACATCTCTTCCAAAGGCCTGTGAAACGCAGTTTCTTTGCAGGCCTGATCTGGCTGAAGTAGGACTTCTGCTCTGGGTGTTCTACATTGCCCTAGAGCTGAAAGGCACAACGTGCAGGCTTCTTTCCAAAGGGCGAGTTGGGCCCCACAGCATCTTGCTTCCAGCTCTTTGGGAAGTAAGAAACAACTCGCTCTTCTCAGTGCCCTTACAGCCTACCGGGAACATCTCTTCCAAAGGCCTGTGAAACGCAATTTCTTTGCAGGCCTGATCTGGCTGAAGTAGGACTTCTGCTCTGGGTGTGCTACATTGCCCTACAGCTGAAAGGCACAACGTGCAGGCTTCTTTCCAAAGGGCGATTTGGGCCCCACAGCATCTTGCTTCCAGCTCTTTGGGAAGCTAAGAAACAACTCGCTCTGCACAGTGCTCTTAGAGCCTACCGGGAACATCTCTTCCAAAGGCCTGTGAAACGCAGTTTCTTTGCAGGCCTGATCTGGCTGAAGTCGGACTTCTGCTCTGGGTGTGCTACATTGCCGTAGAGCTGAAAGGCGCAACGTGCAGGCTTCTTTCCAAAGGGCGATTTGGGCCCCACAGCATCTTGCTTCCAGCTCTTTGGGAAGCTAAGAAACAACTCGCTCTGCACAGTGCTCTTACAGCCTACCGGGAACATCTCTTCCAAAGGCCTGTGAAACGCAGTTTATTGCAGACCTGATCTGGCTGAAGTAGGACTTCTGCTCTGGGTGTGCTACTTTGCCCTAGAGCTGAAAGGCACAACGTGCAGGCTTCTTTCCAAAGGGCGAGTTGGGCCCCACAGCATCTTGCTTCCAGCTCGTGGGAAGCTAAGAAACAACTCGCTCTGCACAGTGCTCTTACAGCCTCCCGGGAACATCTCTTCCAAAGGCCTGTGAAACGCAGTTTCTTTGCAGGCCTGATCTGGCTGAAGTCGGACTTCTGCTCTGGGAGTGCTACATTGCCCTAGAGCTGAAAGGCACAACGTGCAGGCTTCTTTCCAAAGGGTGAGTTGGGCCCCACAGCATCTTGCTTCCAGCTCTTTGGGAAGCTCAGAAACAACTCGCTCTGCAAGTGCTCTTACAGCCTACCTGGAACATCTCTTCCAAAGGCCTGTGAAACGCAGTTTCTTTGCAGGCCTGATCTGGCTGAAGTAGGACTTCTGCTCTGGTTGTGCTTCTTTGCACTAAAGCTGAATGCACAACGTGCAGGCTTCTTTCCAAAGGGCGAGTTGGGCCCCACAGCATCTTGCTTCCAGCTCTTTGGGAAGCTAAGAAACAACTCGCTCTGCACAGTGCTCTTACAGCCTACCGGGAACATCTCTTCCAAAGGCCTGTGAAACGCAGTTTCTTTGCAGGCCTGATCTGGCTGAAGTCGGACTTCTGCTCTGGGTGTGCTACATTGCCCTACAGCTGAAAGGCACAACGTGCAGGCTTCTTTCCAAAGGGCGATTTGGGCCCCACAGCATCTTGCTTCCAGCTCTTTGGGAAGCTAAGAAACAACTCGCTCTGCACAGTGCTCTTACAGCCTACCGGGAACATCTCTTCCAAAGGCCTGTGAAACGCAGTTTCTTTGCAGGCCTGATCTGGCTGAAGTCGGACTTCCGCTCTGGGTGTGCTACATTGCCCTAGAGCTGAAAGGCACAACGTGCAGGCTTCTTTCCAAAGGGCGAGTTGGGCCCCACAGCATCTTGCTTCCAGCTCTTTGGGAAGGTAAGAAACAACTCGCTCTTCTCAGTGCCCTTACAGCCTACCGGGAACATCTCTTCCAAAGGCCTGTGAAACGCAATTTCTTTGCAGGCCTGATCTGGCTGAAGTAGGACTTCTGCTCTGGGTGTGCTACATTGCCCTACAGCTGAAAGGCACAACGTGCAGGCTTCTTTCCAAAGGGCGATTTGGGCCCCACAGCATCTTGCTTCCAGCTCTTTGGGAAGCTAAGAAACAACTCGCTCTGCACAGTGCTCTTACAGGCTACCGGGAACATCTCTTCCAAAGGCCTGTAAAAAGCAGTTTCTTTGCAGGCCTGATCTGGCTGAATTCGGACTTGTGCTCTGGGTGTGCTACATTGGCCTAGAGCAGAAAGGCACAACGTGCAGGCTTCTTTCCAAAGGGCGAGTTGGGCCCCACAGCATCTTGCTTCCAGCTCTTTGCTAAGCTAAGAAACAACTCGCTCTGCACAGTGCTCTTACAGCCTACCGGGAACATCTCTTCCAAAGGCCTGTGAAACGCAGTTTCTTTGCAGGCCTGATCTGGCTGAAATAGGACTTCTGCTCTGGGTGTGCTACTTTGACCTAGAGCTGAAAGGCACAATGTGCAGACTTGTTTCCAAAGTGCGAGTTGGGCCCCACAGCATCTTGCTTCCAGCTCTTTGGGAAGCTAAGAAACAACTCGCTCTGCACAGTGCTCTTACAGCCTACCGGGAACATCTCTTCCAAAGGCCTGTGAAACGCAGTTTCTTTGCAGGCCTGATCTGGCTGAAGTAGGACTTCTGCTATGGGTGTGCTACATTGCCCTAGAGCTGAAAGGCACAACGTGCAGGCTTCTTCCCAAAGGGCGTGTTGGGCCCCACAGCAGCTTGCTTCCAGCTCTTTGGGAAGCTAAGAAACAACTCGCTCTGCACAGTGCTCTTACAGCCTACCGGGAACATCTCTTCCAAAGGCCTGTGAAACGCAGTTTCTTTGCAGGCCTGATCTGGCTGAAGTAGGACTTCTGCTCTGGGTGTGCTACATTGCCCTAGAGCTGAAAGGGACAATGTGCAGGCTTCTTTCCAAAGGGCGAGTTGGGCCCCACAGCATCTTGCTTCCAGCTCTTTGGGAAGATAAGAAACAACTCGCTCTGCACAGTGCTCTTACATCCTACCAGGAACATCTCTTCCAAAGGCCTGTGAAACGCAGTTTCTTTGCAGGCCTGATCTGGCTGAAGTAGGACTTCTGCTCTGGGTGTGCTACATTGCCCTAGAGCTGAAAGGCACAACGTGCAGGCTTCTTTCCAAAGGGCGATTTGGGCCCCACAGCATCTTGCTTCCAGCTCTTTGGGAAGCTAAGAAACAACTCGCTCTGCACAGTGCTCTTACAGCCTACCGGGAACATCTCTTCCAAAGGCCTGTGAAAAGCAGTTTCTTTGCAGGCCTGATCTGGCTGAATTCGGACTTCTGCTCTGGGTGTGCTACATTGGCCTAGAGCTGAAAGGCACAACGTGCAGGCTTCTTTCCAAAGGGCGAGTTGGGCCCCACAGCATCTTGCTTCCAGCTCTTTGGGAAGCTAAGAAACAACTCGCTCTGCACAGTGCTCTTACAGCCTACCGGGAACATATCTTCCAAAGGCCTGTGAAACGCAGTTTCTTTGCAGGCTTGATCTGGCTGAAGTAGGACTTCTGCTCTGGGTGTTCTAAACTGCCCTATAGCTGAAAGGCACAACGTCCAGGCTTATTTCCAAGGGGCGAGTTGATCCCCACGGCATCTTGCTTCCAGCTCTTTGGGAAGCTAAGAAACAACTCGCTCTGCTCAGTGCTCTTACAGCCTACCGGGAACATCTCTTCCAAAGGCCTGTGAAACGCAGTTTCTTTGCAGGCCTGATCTGGCTGAAGTAGGACTTCTGCTCTGGGTGTGCTACATTGCCCTAGAGCTGAAAGGCACAACGTGCAGGCTTCTTTCCAAACGGCGAGTTGGGCCCCACAGCATCTTGCTTCCAGCTCTTTGGGAAGCTAAGAAACAACTCGCTCTGCACAGTGCTCTTACAGCCTACCAGGAACATCTCTTCCAAAGGCCTGTGAAACGCAGTTTCTTTGCAGGCCTGATCTGGCTGAAGTAGGACTTCTGCTCTGGGTGTGCTACTTTGCCCTAGAGCTGAAAGGCACAACGTGCAGGCTTCTTTCCAAAGGGCGAGTTGGGCCCCACAGCATCTTGCTTCCAGCTCTTTGGGAAGCTAAGAAACAACTCGCTCTGCACAGTGCTCTTACAGCCTACCGGGATCATCTCTTCCAAAGGCCTGTGAAACGCAGTTTCTTTTGCAGGCCTGATCTGGCTGAAGTAGGACTTCTGCTCTGGGTGTGCTACATTGCCCTAAAGCTGAAAGGGACAACGTGCAGGCTTCTTTCCAAAGGGCGAGTTGGGCCCCACAGCATCTTGCTTCCAGCTCTTTGGGAAGCTAAGAAACAACTCGCTCTGCACAGTGCTCTTACAGCCTACCGGGAACATCTCTTCCAAAGGCCTGTGAAGCGCAGTTTCTTTGCAGGCCTGATCTGGCTGAAGTAGGACTTCTGCTCTGGGTGTGCTACTTTGCCCTAGAGCTGAAAGGCACAACGTGCAGGCTTCTTTCCAAAGGGCGAGTTGGGCCCCACAGCATCTTGCTTCCAGCTCTTTGGGAAGCTAAGAAACAACTCGCTCTGCTAAGTGCTCTTACAGCCTAGTGGGAACATCTCTTATAAAGGCCTGTGAAACGCAGTTTCCTTGCAGGCCTGATCTGGCTGAAGTAGCACTTGTGGTCTGGGTGTGCTACTTTGCCCTAGAGCTAAAAGGCACAACCTGCAGGCTTCTTTCCAAAGGGCGAGCTGGGCCCCACAGCATCTTGCTTCCAGCTCTTTGGGAAGCTAAGAAACAACTCGCTCTGCACAGTGCTATTACAGGCTACCGGGAACATCTCTTCCAAAGGCCTGTGAAACGCAGTTTCTTTGCAGGCCTGATCTGGCTGAAGTAGGACTTCTGCTCTGGGTGTGCTACATTGCCCTAGAGCTGAAAGGCACAACGTGCAGGCTTCATTCCAAAGGGTGAGTTGGGCCCCACAGCATCTTGCTTCCAGCTCTTTTGGAAGCTAAGAAACAACTCGCTCTGCACAGTGCTCTTACAGCCTACCGGGAACATCTCTTCCAAAGGCCTGTGAAACGCAGTTTCTTTGCAGGCCTGATCTGGCTGAAGTAGGACTTCTGCTCTGGGTGTGCTACACTGCCCTAGAGCTGAAAGGCACAACGTGCAGTCTTCTTTCCAAGGGGCGAGTTGATCCCCACGGCATCTTGCTTCCAGCTCTTTGGGATTCTCAGAAACAACTCGCTCTGCACAGTGCTCTTACAGCCTACCAGAACATCTCTTCCAAAGGCCTGTGAAACGCAGTTTCTTTGCAGGCCTGATCTGGCTGAAGTAGGACTTCTGCTCTGGCTGTGCTACTTTGCCCTAGAGCTGAAAGGCACAACGTGCAGGCTTGTTTCCAAAGTGCGAGTTGGGCCCCACAGCATCTTGCTTCCAGCTCTTTGGGAAGCTCAGAAACAACTCGCTCTGCACAGTGCTCTCACAGCCTACCGGGAACATCTCTTCCAAAGACCTGTGAAAGGCAGTTTGTTTGCAGGCCTGATCTGGCTGAAGTAGGACTTCTGCTCAGGGTGTGCTACTTTGCCCTAGAGCTGAAAGGCACAACGTGCAGGCTTCTTTCCAAACGGCGAGTTGGGCCCCACAGCATCTTGCTTCCAGCTCTTTGGGAAGCTAAGAAACAACTCGCTCTGCACAGTGCTCTTACAGCCTACCGGGAACATCTCTTCCAAAGGCCTGTGAAACGCAGTTTCTTTGCAGGCCTGATCTGGCTGAAGTAGGACTTCTGCTCTGGGTGTGCTACACTGCCCTAGAGCTGAAAGGCACAACGTGCAGTCTTCTTTCCAAGGGGCGAGTTGATCCCCACGGCATCTTGCTTCCAGCTCTTTGGGATTCTAAGAAACAACTCGCTCTGCACAGTGCTCTTACAGCCTACCAGAACATCTCTTCCAAAGGCCTGTGAAACGCAGTGTCTTTGCAGGCCTGATCTGGCTGAAGTAGGACTTCTGCTCTGGCTGTGCTACTTTGCCCTAGAGCTGAAAGGCACAACGTGCAGGCTTCTTTCCAAAGGGCGAGTTGGGCCCCACAGCATCTTGCTTCCAGCTCTTTGGGAAGCTCAGAAACAACTCGCTCTGCACAGTGCTCTTACAGCCTACCGGTAACATCTCTTCCAAAGGCCTGTGAAACGCCGTTTCTTTGCAGGCCTGATCTGGCTGAAGTAGGACTTCTGCTGTGGGTGTGCTACATTGCCCTAGAGCTGAAAGGCCTAACGTGCAGGCTTCTTTCCAAAGGGCGAGTTGGGCCCCAAAGCATCTTGCTTCCAGGTCTTTGGGAAGCTAAGAAACAACTCGCTCTGCACAGTGCTCTTACAGCCTACCGGGAACATCTCTTCCAAAGGCCTGTGAAACGCAGTTTCTTAGCAGGCCTGATCTGGCTGAAGTAGGACTTCTGCTCTGGGTGTTCTACATTGCCCTAGAGCTGAAAGGCACCACGTGCAGACTTCTTTCCAAAGGGCGAGTTGGGCCCCACAGCATCTTGCTTCCAGCTCTTTGGGAAGCTAAGAAACAACTCGCTCTGCACAGTGCTCTTACAGCCTACCGGGAACATCTCTTCCAAAGGCCTGTGAAACGCAGTTTCTTTGCAGGCCTGATCTGGCTGAAGTAGGACTTCAACTCTGGGTGTGCTACATTGCCCTAGAGCTGAAAGGTGCAACGAGCAGTCTTCTTTCCAAAGGGCAAGTTAGGCCCCAAAGCATCTTGCTTCCAGCTCTTTGGGAAGCTAAGAAACAACTCGCTCTGCACAGTGCTCTTACAGCCTACCGGGAACATCTCTTCCAAAGGCCTGTGAAACGCAGTTTCTTAGCAGGCCTGATCTGGCTGAAGTAGGACTTCTGCTCTGGGTGTGCTACTTTGACCTAGAGCTGAAAGGCACAACGTGCAGACTTCTTTCCAAAGGGCGAGTTGGGCCCCACAGCATCTTGCTTCCAGCTCTTTGGGAAGCTCAGAAACAACTCGCTCTGCACAGTGCTCTCACAGCCTACTGGGAACATCTCTTCCAAAGACCTGTGAAAGGCAGTTTGTTTGCAGGCCTGATCTGGCTGAAGTAGGACTTCTGCTCAGGGTGTGCTACTTTGCCCTAGAGCTGAAAGGCACAACGTGCAGGCTTCTTTCCAAACGGCGAGTTGGGCCCCACAGCATCTTGCTTCCAGCTCTTTGGGAAGCTAAGAAACAACTCGCTCTGCACAGTGCTCTTACAGCCTACCGGGAACATCTCTTCCAAAGGCCTGTGAAACGCAGTTTCTTTGCAGGCCTGATCTGGCTGAAGTAGGACTTCTGCTCTGGGTGTTCTACACTGCCCTAGAGCTGAAAGGCACAACGTGCAGGCTTCTTTCCAAAGGGCGAGTTGGGCCCCACATCATCTTGCTTCCAGCTCTTTGGGAAGCTAAGAAACAACTCGCTCTGCACAGTCCTCTTACAGCCTACCGGGAACATCTCTTCCAAAGGCCTGTGAAACGCAGTTTCT
The DNA here is from genome assembly GCF_041296265.1 of Equus caballus. Lineage (NCBI taxonomy): Eukaryota > Metazoa > Chordata > Mammalia > Perissodactyla > Equidae > Equus > Equus caballus. Next base: position 14,080,233 of record NC_091696.1, read on the forward strand.
TTGCAGGCCTGATCTGGCTGAAGTAGGACTTCTGCTGTGGGTGTGCTACATTGCCCTAGAGCTGAAAGGCCCAACGTGCAGGCTTCTTTCCAAAGGGCGAGTTGGGCCCCACAGCATCTTGCTTCCAGCTCTTTGGGAAGCTAAGAAACAACTCGCTCTGCACAGTGCTCTTACAGCCTACCGGGAACATCTCTTCCAAAGGCCTGTGAAACGCAGTTTCTTTGCAGGCCTGATCTGGCTGAAGAAGGACTTCTGCTCTGGGTGTGCTACTTTGCCCTAGAGCTGAAAGGCACAACGTGCAGGCTTCTTTCCAAAGGGCGAGTTGGGCCCCACAGCATCTTGCTTCCAGCTCTTTGGGAAGCTAAGAAACAACTCGCTCTGCACAGTGCTCTTACAGCCTACCGGGAACATCTCTTCCAAAGGCCTGTGAAAGGCAGTTTCTTTGCAGGCATGATCTGGCTGAAGTAGGACTTCTGCTCTGGGTGTGCTACATTGCCCTAGAGCTGAAAGGCACAATGTGCAGGCTTCTTTCCACAGGGCGAGTTGGGCCCCACAGCATCTTGCTTCCAGCTCTTTGGGAAGCCAAGAAACAACTCGCTCTGCACAGTGCTCTTACAGCCTACCGGGAACATCTCTTCCAAAGGCCTGTGAAACGCAGTTTCTTTGCAGGCCTGATCTGGCTGAAGTAGGACTTCTGCTCTGGGTGTGCTACTTTGCCCTAGAGCTGAAAGGCACAACGTGCCGGCTTCTTTCCAAAGGGCGAGTTGGGCCCCACAGCATCTTGCTTCCAGCTCTTTGGGAAGCTAAGAAACAACTCGCTCTGCACAGTGCTCTTACAGCCTACCGGGAACATCTCTTCCAAAGGCCTGTGAAACGCAGTTTCTTTGCAGGCCTGATCTGGCTGAAGTAGGACTTCTGCTCTGGGTGTGCTACTTTGCCCTAAAGCTGAAAGGCACAACGTGCAGGCTTCTTTCCAAAGGGCGAGTTGGGCCCCACAGCATCTTGCTTCCAGCTCTTTTGAAGCTAAGAAACAACTCGCTCTGCACAGTGCTCTTACAGCCTACCGGGAACATCTCTTCCAAAGGCCTGTGAAATGCAGTTTCTTTGCAGGCCTGATCTGGCTGAAGTAGGACTTCTGCTCTGGGTGTGCTACATTGCCCTAGAGCTGAAAGGCACAACGTGCAGGCTTCTTTCCAAAGGGCGAGTTGGGCCCCACAGCATCTTGCTTCCAGCTCTTTGGGAAGCTAAGAAACAACTCGCTCTGCACAGTGCTCTTACAGCCTACCGGGAACATCTCTTCCAAAGGCCTGTGAAACGCAGTTTCTTTGCAGGCCTGATCTGGCTGAAGTAGGACTTCTGCTCTGGGTGTGCTACATTGCCCTAGAGCTGAAAGGCACAACGTGCAGGCTTCTTTCCAAAGGGCGAGTTGGGCCCCACAGCATCTTGCTTCCAGCTCTTTGGGAAGGTAAGAAACAACTCGCTCTTCTCAGTGCCCTTACAGCCTACCGGGAACATCTCTTCCAAAGGCCTGTGAAACGCAATTTCTTTGCAGGCCTGATCTGGCTGAAGTAGGACTTCTGCTCTGGGTGTGCTACATTGCCCTACAGCTGAAAGGCACAACGTGCAGGCTTCTTTCCAAAGGGCGATTTGGGCCCCACAGCATCTTGCTTCCAGCTCTGTGGGAAGCTAAGAAACAACTCGCTCTCCACAGTGCTCTTACAGCCTACCGGGAACACTCTTCCAAAGGCCTGTGAAACGCAGTTTCTTTGCAGCCCTGATCTGGCTGAAGTCGGACTTCTGCTCTGGGTGTGCTACATTGCCCTAGAGCTGAAAGGCGCAACGTGCAGGCTTCTTTCCAAAGGGCGAGTTGGGCCCCACAGCATCTTGCTTCCAGCTCTTTGGGAAGCTAAGAAACAACTCGCTCTGCACAGTGCTCTTACAGCCTACCGGGAACATCTCTTCCAAAGGCCTGTGAAACGCAGTTTCTTTGCAGACCTGATCTGGCTGAAGTAGGACTTCTGCTCTGGGTGTGCTACTTTGCCCTAGAGCTGAAAGGCACAACGTGCAGGCTTCTTTCCAAAGGGCGAGTTGGGCCCCACAGCATCTTGCTTCCAGCTCTTTGGGAAGCTAAGAAACAACTCGCTCTGCACAGTGCTCTTACAGCCTCCCGGGAACATCTCTTCCAAAGGCCTGTGAAACGCAGTTTCTTTGCAGGCCTGATCTGACTGAAGTCGGACTTCTGCTCTGGGTGTGCTACATTGCCCTAGAGCTGAAAGGCACAACGTGCAGGCTTCTTTCCAAAGGGCGAGTTGGGCCCCACAGCATCTTGCTTCCAGCTCTTTGGGAAGCTCAGAAACAACTCGCTCTGCACAGTGCTCTTACAGCCTACCTGGAACATCTCTTCCAAAGGCCTGTGAAACGCAGTTTCTTTGCAGGCCTGATCTGGCTGAAGTAGGACTTCTGCTCTGGGTGTGCTACATTGCCCTAGAGCTGAAAGGCACAACGTGCAGGCTTCTTTCCAAAGGTCGAGTTGGGCCCCACAGCAGCTTGGTTCCAGCTCTTTGGGAAGCTTAGAAACAACTTGCTCTGCACAGTGCTCTTACAGCCTACCGGGAACATCTCTTCCAAAGGCCTGAGAAACGCAGTTTCTTTGCAGGCCTGATCTGGCTGAAGTAGGACTTCTGCTCTGGGTGTGCTACATTGCCCTAGAGCTGAAAGGGACAATGTGCAGGCTTCTTTCCAAAGGGCGAGTTGGGCCCCACAGCATCTTGCTTCCAGCTCTTTGGGAAGATAAGAAACAACTCGCTCTGCACAGTGCTCTTACATCCTACCAGGAACATCTCTTCCAAAGGCCTGTGAAACGCAGTTTCTTTGCAGGCCTGATCTGGCTGAAGTAGGACTTCTGCTCTGGGTGTGCTACATTGCCCTAGAGCTGAAAGGCACAACGTGCAGGCTTCTTTCCAAAGGGCGAGTTGGGCGCCACAGCATCTTGCTTCCAGCTCTTTGGGAAGCTAAGAAACAACTCGCTCTGCACAGTGCTCTAAACAGCCTACCGGGAACATCTCTTCCAAAGGCCTGTGAAACGCAGTTTCTTTGCAGGCCTGATCTGGCTGAAGTAGGACTTCTGCTCTGGGTGTGCTACATTGCCCTAGAGCTGAAAGGCACAACATGCAGGCTTCTTTCCAATGGGCGATATGGGCCCCACAGCATCTTGCTTCCAGCTCTTTGGGAAGATAAGAAACAACTCGCTCTTCTCAGTGCTCTTACAGCCTACCGGGAACATCTCTTCCAAAGGCCTGTGAAACGCAGTTTCTTTGCAGGCCTGATCTGGCTGAAGTAGGACTTCTGCTCTAGGTGTGCTACATTGCCCTAGAGCTGAAAGACACAACGTGCAGGCTTCTTTCCAAAGGGCGAGTTGGGCCCCACAGCATCTTGCTTCCAGCTCTTTGGGAAGCTAAGAAACAACTCGTTCTGCACAGTGCTCTAAACAGCCTACCGGGAACATCTCTTCCAAAGGCCTGTGAAACGCAGTTTCTTTGCAGGCCTGATCTGGCTGAAGTAGGACTTCTGCTCTTGGTGTGCTACATTGCCCTAGAGCTGAAAGGCACAACGTGCATGCTTCTTTCCAAAGGGCGAGTTGGGCCCCACAGCATCTTGCTTCCAGCTCTTTGGGAAGCTAAGAAACAACTCGCTCTGCACAGTGCTCTTACAGCCTACCGGGAACATCTCTTCCAAAGGCCTGTGAAACGCAGTTTCTTTGCAGGGCTGATCTGGCCGAAGTCGGACTTCTGCTCTGGGTGTGCTACATTGCCCTACAGCTGAAAGGCACAACGTGCAGGCTTCTTTCCAAAGGGCGATATGGGCCCCACAGCATCTTGCTTCCAGCTCTTTGGGAAGCTCAGAAACAACTCGCTCTGCACAGTGCTCTTACAGCCTACCGGGAACATCTCTTCCAAAGGCCTGTGAAACGCAGTTTTTTGCAGGCCTGATCTGGCTGAAGTCGGACTTCTGCTCTGGGTGTGCTACATTGCCCTAGAGCTGAAAGGGACAATGTGCAGGCTTCTTTCCAAAGGGCGATTTGGGCCCCACAGCATCTTGCTTTCAGCTCTTTGGGAAGCTAAGAAACAACTCGCTCTGCACAGTGCTCTTACAGCCTACCGGGAACATCTCTTCCAAAGGCCTGTGAAACGCAGTTTCTTTGCAGGCCTGATCTGGCTGAAGTCGGACTTCCGCTCTGGGTGTGCTACATTGCCCTAGAGCTGAAAGGCACAACGTGCAGGCTTCTTTCCAAAGGGCGAGTTGGGCCCCACAGCATCTTGCTTCCAGCTCTTTGGGAAGCTAAGAAACAACTCGCTCTGCACAGTGCTCTTACAGCCTACCGGGAACATCTCTTCCAAAGGCCTGTGAAACGCAGTTTCTTTGCAGGCCTGATCTGGCTGAAGTAGGACTTCTGCTCTGGGTGTGCTACTTTGCCCTAAAGCTGAAAGGCACAACGTGCAGGCTTCTTTCCAAAGGGCGAGTTGGGCCCCACAGCATCTTGCTTCCAGCTCTTTGGGAAGCTAAGAAACAACTCGCTCTGCACAGTGCTCTTACAGCCTACCGGGAACATCTTTTCCAAAGGCCTGAGAAACGCAGTTTCTTTGCAGGCCTGATCTGGCTGAAGTAGGACTTCTGCTCTGGGTGTGCTACATTGCCCTAGAGCTGAAAGGGACAATGTGCAGGCTTCTTTCCAAAGGGCGAGTTGGGCCCCACAGCATCTTGCTTCCAGCTCTTTGGGAAGATAAGAAACAACTCGCTCTGCACAGTGCTCTTACATCCTACCAGGAACATCTCTTCCAAAGGCCTGTGAAACGCAGTTTCTTTGCAGGCCTGATCTGGCTGAAGTAGGACTTCTGCTCTGGGTGTGCTACATTGCCCTAGAGCTGAAAGGCACAACGTGCAGGCTTCTTTCCAAAGGGCGAGTTGGGCGCCACAGCATCTTGCTTCCAGCTCTTTGGGAAGCTAAGAAACAACTCGCTCTGCACAGTGCTCTAAACAGCCTACCGGGAACATCTCTTCCAAAGGCCTGTGAAACGCAGTTTCTTTGCAGGCCTGATCTGGCTGAAGTAGGACTTCTGCTCTGGGTGTGCTACATTGCCCTAGAGCTGAAAGGCACAACATGCAGGCTTCTTTCCAATGGGCGATATGGGCCCCACAGCATCTTGCTTCCAGCTCTTTGGGAAGATAAGAAACAACTCGCTCTTCTCAGTGCTCTTACAGCCTACCGGGAACATCTCTTCCAAAGGCCTGTGAAACGCAGTTTCTTTGCAGGCCTGATCTGGCTGAAGTAGGACTTCTGCTCTAGGTGTGCTACATTGCCCTAGAGCTGAAAGACACAACGTGCAGGCTTCTTTCCAAAGGGCGAGTTGGGCCCCACAGCATCTTGCTTCCAGCTCTTTGGGAAGCTAAGAAACAACTCGTTCTGCACAGTGCTCTAAACAGCCTACCGGGAACATCTCTTCCAAAGGCCTGTGAAACGCAGTTTCTTTGCAGGCCTGATCTGGCTGAAGTAGGACTTCTGCTCTTGGTGTGCTACATTGCCCTAGAGCTGAAAGGCACAACGTGCATGCTTCTTTCCAAAGGGCGAGTTGGGCCCCACAGCATCTTGCTTCCAGCTCTTTGGGAAGCTAAGAAACAACTCGCTCTGCACAGTGCTCTTACAGCCTACCGGGAACATCTCTTCCAAAGGCCTGTGAAACGCAGTTTCTTTGCAGGGCTGATCTGGCCGAAGTCGGACTTCTGCTCTGGGTGTGCTACATTGCCCTACAGCTGAAAGGCACAACGTGCAGGCTTCTTTCCAAAGGGCGATATGGGCCCCACAGCATCTTGCTTCCAGCTCTTTGGGAAGCTCAGAAACAACTCGCTCTGCACAGTGCTCTTACAGCCTACCGGGAACATCTCTTCCAAAGGCCTGTGAAACGCAGTTTTTTGCAGGCCTGATCTGGCTGAAGTCGGACTTCTGCTCTGGGTGTGCTACATTGCCCTAGAGCTGAAAGGGACAATGTGCAGGCTTCTTTCCAAAGGGCGATTTGGGCCCCACAGCATCTTGCTTTCAGCTCTTTGGGAAGCTAAGAAACAACTCGCTCTGCACAGTGCTCTTACAGCCTACCGGGAACATCTCTTCCAAAGGCCTGTGAAACGCAGTTTCTTTGCAGGCCTGATCTGGCTGAAGTCGGACTTCCGCTCTGGGTGTGCTACATTGCCCTAGAGCTGAAAGGCACAACGTGCAGGCTTCTTTACAAAGGGCGAGTTGGGCCCCACAGCATCTTGCTTCCAGCTCTTTGGGAAGCTAAGAAACAACTCGCTCTGCACAGTGCTCTTACAGCCTACCGGGAACATCTCTTCCAAAGGCCTGTGAAACGCAGTTTCTTTGCAGGCCTGATCTGGCTGAAGTAGGACTTCTGCTCTGGGTGTGCTACTTTGCCCTAAAGCTGAAAGGCACAACGTGCAGGCTTCTTTCCAAAGGGCGAGTTGGGCCCCACAGCATCTTGCTTCCAGCTCTTTGGGAAGCTAAGAAACAACTCGCTCTGCACAGTGCTCTTACAGCCTACCGGGAACATCTTTTCCAAAGTCCTGTGAAACGCAGTTTCTTTGCAGGCCTGATCTGGCTGAAGTAGGACTTCTGCTCTGGGTGTGCTACATTGCCCTAGAGCTGAAAGGCACAACGTGCAGGCTTCTTTCCAAAGGGCGAGTTGGGCCCCACAGCAGCTTGCTTCCAGCTCTTTGGGAAGATAAGAAACAACTCGCTCTGCACAGTGCTCTTACATCCTACCAGGAACATCTCTTCCAAAGGCCTGTGAAACGCAGTTTCTTTGCAGGCCTGAGCTGGCTGAAGTAGGACTTCTGCTCTGGGTGTGCTACATTGCCCTAGAGCTGAAAGGCACAACATGCAGGCTTCTTTCCAATGGGCGATATGGGCCCCACAGCATCTTGCTTCCAGCTCTTTGGGAAGCTAAGAAACAACTCGGTCTGCACAGTGGTCTTATAGCCTACCGGGAACATCTCTTCCAAAGGCCTGTGAAACGCAGTTTCTTTGCAGGCCTGATCTGGCTGAAGTAGGACTTCTGCTATGGGTGTGCTACATTGCCCTACAGCTGAAAGGCACAACGTGTAGGCTTCTTTCCAAAGGGCGAGTTGAGCCCCACAGCATCTTGCTTCCAGCTCTTTGGGAAGCTAAGAAACAACTCGCTCTGCACAGTGCTCTTACAGCCTACCGGGAACATCTCTTCCAAAGGCCTGTGAAACGCAGTTTCTTTGCAGGCCTGATCTGGCTGAAGTCGGACTTCCGCTCTGGGTGTGCTACATTGCCCTAGAGCTGAAAGGCACAACGTGCAGGCTTCTTTCCAAAGGGCGAGTTGGGCCCCACAGCATCTTGCTTCCAGCTCTTTGGGAAGGTAAGAAACAACTCGCTCTTCTCAGTGCCCTTACAGCCTACCGGGAACATCTCTTCCAAAGGCCTGTGAAACGCAATTTCTTTGCAGGCCTGATCTGGCTGAAGTAGCACTTCTGCTCTGGGTGTGCTACTTTGCCCTAAAGCTGAAAGGCACAACGTGCAGGCTTCTTTCCAAAGGGCGAGTTGGGCCGCACAGTATCTTGCTTCCAGCTCTTTGGGAAGCTAAGAAACAACTCGCTCTGCACAGTGCTCTTACAGCCTACCGGGAACATCTCTTCCAAAGGCCTGTGAAACGCAGTTTCTTTGCAGGCCTGATCTGGCTGAAGTAGGACTTCTGCTCTGGGTGTGCTACTTTGCCCTAGAGCTGAAAGGCACAACGTGCAGGCTTCTTTCCAAAGGGCGAGTTGGGCCCCACAGCATCTTGCTTCCAGCTCTTTGGGAAGCTAAGAAACAACACGCTCTGCACAGTTCTCTTACAGCCTACCGGGAACATCTCTTCCAAAGGCCTGTGAAACGCAGTTTCTTTGCAGGCCTGATCTGGCTGAAGTAGGACTTCTGCTCTGGTTGTGCTACATTGCCCTAGAGCTGAAAGGCGCAACGTGCAGGCTTCTTTCCAAAGGGCGAGTTGGGCCCCACAGCATCTTGCTTCCAGCTCTTTGGGAAGCTAAGAAACAACTCGCTCTGCACAGTGCTCTTACAGCCTTCCGGGAACATCTCTTCCAAGGGCCTGTGAAACGCAGTTTCTTTGCAGGCCTGATCTGGCTGAAGTAGGACTTCTGCTCTGGGTGTGCTACATTGCCCTAGAGCTGAAAGGCACAACATGCAGGCTTCTTTCCAAAGGGCGATATGGGCCCCACAGCATCTTGCTTCCAGCTCTTTGGGAAGATAAGAAACAACTCGCTCTTCTCAGTGCTCTTACAGCCTACCGGGAACATCTCTTCCAAAGGCCTGTGAAACGCAGTTTCTTTGCAGGCCTGATCTGGCTGAAGTAGGACTTCTGCTGTGGGTGTGCTACATTGCCCTAGAGCTGAAAGGCACAACGTGCAGGCTTCTTTCCAAAGGGCGAGTTGGGCCCCACAGCATCTTGCTTCCAGCTCTTTGGGAAGCTAAGAAACAACTCGCTCTGCACAGTGCTCTTACAGCCTACCGGGAACATCTTTTCCAAAGTCCTGTGAAACGCAGTTTCTTTGCATGCCTGATCTGGCTGAAGTAGGACATTTGCTCTGGGTGTGCTACATTGCCCTAGAGCTGAAAGGCACAACGTGCAGGCTTCTTTCCAAAGGTCGAGTTGGGCCCCTCAGCAGCTTGGTTCCAGCTCTTTGGGAAGCTAAGAAACAACTCGCTCTGCACAGTGCTCTTACAGCCTACCGGGAACATCTCTTCCAAAGGCCTGTGAAACGCAGTTTCTTTGCAGGCCTGATCTGGCTGAAGTAGGACTTCTGCTCAGGGTGTGCTACATTGCCCTAGAGCTGAAAGGGACAATGTGCAGGCTTCTTTCCAAAGCGCGAGTTGGGCCCCACAGCATCTTGCTTAAAGCTCTTTGGGAAGCTAAGAAACAACTCGCTCTGCACAGTGCTCTTACAGCCTACCGGGAACATCTTTTCCAAAGTCCTGTGAAACGCAGTTTCTTTGCAGGCCTGATCTGGCTGAAGTAGGACATTTGCTCTGGGTGTGCTACATTGCCCTAGAGCTGAAAGGCACAACGTGCAGGCTTCTTTCCAAAGGGCGAGTTGGGCCCCACAGCAGCTTGCTTCCAGCTCTTTGGGAAGATAAGAAACAACTCGCTCTGCACAGTGCTCTTACATCCTACCAGGAACATCTCTTCCAAAGGCCTGTGAAACGCAGTTTCTTTGCAGGCCTGATCTGGCTGAAGTAGGACTTCTGCTCTGGGTGTGCTACATTGCCCTAGAGCTGAAAGGCGCAACGTGCAGGCTTCTTTCCAAAGGGCGAGTTGGGCCCCACAGCATCTTGCTTCCAGCTCTTTGGGAAGCTAAGAAACAACTCGCTCTGCACAGTGCTCTAAACAGCCTACCGGGAACATCTCTTCCAAAGGCCTGTGAAACGCAGTTTCTTTGCAGGCCTGATCTGGCTGAAGTAGGACTTCTGCTCTGGGTGTGCTACATTGCCCTAGAGCTGAAAGGCACAACATGCAGGCTTCTTTCCAAAGGGCGATATGGGCCCCACAGCATCTTGCTTCCAGCTCTTTGGGAAGATAAGAAACAACTCGCTCTTCTCAGTGCTCTTACAGCCTACCGGGAACATCTCTTCCAAAGGCCTGTGAAACGCAGTTTCTTTGCAGGCCTGATCTGGCTGAAGTAGGACTTCTGCTCTGGGTGTGCTACATTGCCCTAGAGCTGAAAGACACAACGTGCAGGCTTCTTTCAAAAGGGCGAGTTGGGCCCCACAGCATCTTGCTTCCAGCTCTTTGGGAAGCTAAGAAACAACTCGGTCTGCACAGTGGTCTAATAGCCTACCGGGAACATCTCTTCCAAAGGCCTGTGAAACGCAGTTTCTTTGCAGGCCTGATCTGGCTGAAGTAGGACTTCTGCTATGGGTGTGCTACATTGCCCTACAGCTGAAAGGCACAACGTGTAGGCTTCTTTCCAAAGGGCGAGTTGTGCCCCACAGCATCTTGCTTCCAGCTCTTTGGGAAGCTAAGAAACAACTCGCTCTGCACAGTGCTCTTACAGCCTACCGGGAACATCTCTTCCAAAGGCCTGTGAAACGCAGTTTTTTGCAGGCCTGATCTGGCTGAAGTCGGACTTCTGCTCTGGGTGTGCTACATTGCCCTAGAGCTGAAAGGCACAACGTGCAGGCTTCTTTCCAAAGGGCGATTTGCGCCCCACAGCATCTTGCTTCCAGCTCTTTGGGAAGCTAAGAAACAACTCGCTCTGCATAGTGCTCTTACAGCCTACCGGGAACATCTCTTCCAAAGGCCTGTGAAACGCAGTTTCTTTGCAGGCCTGATCTGGCTGAAGTCGGACTTCCGCTCTGGGTGTGCTGCATTGCCCTAGAGCTGAAAGGCACAACGTGCGGGCTTCTTTCCAAAGGGCGAGTTGGGCCCCACAGCATCTTGCTTCCAGCTCTTTGGGAAGGTAAGAAACAACTCGCTCTTCTCAGTGCCCTTACAGCCTACCGGGAACATCTCTTCCAAAGGCCTGTGAAACGCAATTTCTTTGCAGGCCTGATCTGGCTGAAGTAGGACTTCTGCTCTGGGTGTGCTACTTTGCCCTAAAGCTGAAAGGCACAACGTGCAGGTTTCTTTCCAAAGGGCGAGTTGGGCCGCACAGTATCTTGCTTCCAGCTCTTTGGGAAGCTAAGAAACAACTCGCTCTGCACAGTGCTCTTACAGCCTACCGGGAACATGTCTTCCAAAGGCCTGTGAAATGCAGTTTCTTTGCAGGCCTGATCTGGCTGAAGTAGGACTTCTGCTCTGGGTGTGCTACTTTGCCCTAGAGCTGAAAGGCACAACGTGCAGGCTTGTTTCCAAAGTGCGAGTTGGGCCCCACAGCATCTTGCTTCCAGCTCTTTGGGAAGCTAAGAAACAACTCGCTCTGCACAGTGCTCTTACAGCCTACCGGGAACATCTCTTCCAAAGGCCTGTGAAACGCAGTTTCTTTGCAGGCCTGATCTGGCTGAAGTAGGACTTCTGCTCTGGGTGTGCTACATTGCCCTAGAGCTGAAAGGCACAACGTGCAGGCTTCTTTCCAAAGGGCGAGTTGGGCCCCACAGCAGCTTGCTTCCAGCTCTTTGGGAAGCTAAGAAACAACTCGCTCTGCACAGTGCTCTTACAGCCTACCGGGAACATCTCTTCCAAAGGCCTGTGAAACGCAGTTTCTTTGCAGGCCTGATCTGGCTGAAGTAGGACTTCTGCTCTTGGTGTGCTACTTTGCCCTAAAGCTGAAAGGCACAACGTGCAGGCTTCTTTCCAAAGGGCGAGTTGGGCCCCACAGCATCTTGCTTCCAGCTCTTTGGGAAGCTAAGAAACAACTCGCTCTGCACAGTGCTCTTACAGCCTACCGGGAACATCTTTTCCAAAGTCCTGTGAAACGCAGTTTCTTTGCAGGCCTGATCTGGCTGAAGTAGGACTTCTGCTCTGGGTGTGCTACATTGCCCTAGAGCTGAAAGGCACAACGTGCAGGCTTCTTTCCAAAGGGCGAGTTGGGCCCCACAGCATCTTGCTTCCAGCTCTTTGGGAAGCTCAGAAACAACTCGCTCTGCACAGTGCTCTTACAGCCTACCGGGAACATCTCTTCCAAAGGCCTGTGAAACGCAGTTTCTTTGCAGGCCTGATCTGGCTGAAGTAGGACTTCTGCTCTGGGTGTGCTACATTGCCCTAGAGCTGAAAGGGACAACGTGTAGGCTTCTTTCCAAAGGGCGAGTTGGGCCCCACAGCATCTTGCTTCCACCTCTTTGGGAAGATAAGAAACAACTCGCTCTGCACAGTGCTCTTACATCCTACCGGGAACATCTCTTCCAAAGGCCTGTGAAACGCAGTTTCTTTGCAGGCCTGATCTGGCTGAAGTAGGACTTCTGCTCTGGGTGTGCTACATTGCCCTAGAGCTGAAAGGCACAACGTGCAGGCTTCTTTCCAAAGGGCGAGTTGGGCCCCACAGCATCTTGCTTCCAGCTCTTTGGGAAGCTAAGAAACAACTCGCTCTGCACAGTGCTCTAAACAGCCTACCAGGAACATCTCTTCCAAAGGCCTGTGAAACGCAGTTTCTTTGCAGGCCTGATCTGGCTGAAGTAGGACTTCTGCTCTTGGTGTGCTACATTGCCCTAGAGCTGAAAGGCACAACATGCAGGCTTCTTTCCAAAGGGCGATTTGCGCCCCACAGCATCTTGCTTCCAGCTCTTTGGGAAGCTAAGAAACAACTCGCTCTGCATAGTGCTCTTACAGCCTACCGGGAACATCTCTTCCAAAGGCCTGTGAAACGCAGTTTCTTTGCAGGCCTGATCTGGCTGAAGTCGGACTTCCGCTCTGGGTGTGCTACATTGCCCTAGAGCTGAAAGGCACAACGTGCAGGCTTCTTTCCAAAGGGCGAGTTGGGCCCCACAGCATCTTGCTTCCAGCTCTTTGGGAAGGTAAGAAACAACTCGCTCTTCTCAGTGCCCTTACAGCCTACCGGGAACATCTCTTCCAAAGGCCTGTGAAACGCAGTTTCTTTGCAGGCCTGATCTGGCTGAAGTAGGACTTCTGCTCTGGGTGTGCTACTTTGCCCTAGAGCTGAAAGGCACAACCTGCAGGCTTGTTTCCAAAGTGCGAGTTGGGCCCCACAGCATCTTGCTTCCAGCTCTTTGGGAAGCTAAGAAACAACTCGCTCTGCACAGTGCTCTTACAGCCTACCGGGAACATCTCTTCCAAAGGCCTGTGAAACGCAGTTTCTTTGCAGGCCTGATCTGGCTGAAGTAGGACTTCTGCTCAGGGTGTGCTACATTGCCCTAGAGCTGAAAGGGACAATGTGCAGGCTTCTTTCCAAAGCGCGAGTTGGGCCCCACAGCATCTTGCTTAAAGCTCTTTGGGAAGCTAAGAAACAACTCGCTCTGCACAGTGCTCTTACAGCCTACCGGGAACATCTTTTCCAAAGTCCTGTGAAACGCAGTTTCTTTGCAGGCCTGATCTGGCTGAAGTAGGACATTTGCTCTGGGTGTGCTACATTGCCCTAGAGCTGAAAGGCACAACGTGCAGGCTTCTTTCCAAAGGGCGAGTTGGGCCCCACAGCAGCTTGCTTCCAGCTCTTTGGGAAGATAAGAAACAACTCGCTCTGCACAGTGCTCTTACATCCTACCAGGAACATCTCTTCCAAAGGCCTGTGAAACGCAGTTTCTTTGCAGGCCTGATCTGGCTGAAGTAGGACTTCTGCTCTGGGTGTGCTACATTGCCCTAGAGCTGAAAGGCACAACGTGCAGGCTTCTTTCCAAAGGGCGAGTTGGGCCCCACAGCATCTTGCTTCCAGCTCTTTGGGAAGCTAAGAAACAACTCGCTCTGCACAGTGCTCTAAACAGCCTACCGGGAACATCTCTTCCAAAGGCCTGTGAAACGCAGTTTCTTTGCAGGCCTGATCTGGCTGAAGTAGGACTTCTGCTCTGGGTGTGCTACATTGCCCTAGAGCTGAAAGGCACAACATGCAGGCTTCTTTCCAAAGGGCGATATGGGCCCCACAGCATCTTGCTTCCAGCTCTTTGGGAAGATAAGAAACAACTCGCTCTTCTCAGTGCTCTTACAGCCTACCGGGAACATCTCTTCCAAAGGCCTGTGAAACGCAGTTTCTTTGCAGGCCTGATCTGGCTGAAGTAGGACTTCTGCTCTGGGTGTGCTACATTGCCCTAGAGCTGAAAGACTCAACGTGCAGGCTTCTTTCAAAAGGGCGAGTTGGGCCCCACAGCATCTTGCTTCCAGCTCTTTGGGAAGCTAAGAAACAACTCGGTCTGCACAGTGGTCTAATTGCCTACCGGGAACATCTCTTCCAAAGGCCTGTGAAACGCAGTTTCTTTGCAGGCCTGATCTGGCTGAAGTAGGACTTCTGCTATGGGTGTGCTACATTGCCCTACAGCTGAAAGGCACAACGTGTAGGCTTCTTTCCAAAGGGCGAGTTGTGCCCCACAGCATCTTGCTTCCAGCTCTTTGGGAAGCTAAGAAACAACTCGCTCTGCACAGTGCTCTTACAGCCTACCGGGAACATCTCTTCCAAAGGCCTGTGAAACGCAGTTTTTTGCAGGCCTGATCTGGCTGAAGTCGGACTTCTGCTCTGGGTGTGCTACATTGCCCTAGAGCTGAAAGGCACAACGTGCAGGCTTCTTTCCAAAGGGCGATTTGCGCCCCACAGCATCTTGCTTCCAGCTCTTTGGGAAGCTAAGAAACAACTCGCTCTGCATAGTGCTCTTACAGCCTACCGGGAACATCTCTTCCAAAGGCCTGTGAAACGCAGTTTCTTTGCAGGCCTGATCTGGCTGAAGTCGGACTTCCGCTCTGGGTGTGCTACATTGCCCTAGAGCTGAAAGGCACAACGTGCGGGCTTCTTTCCAAAGGGCGAGTTGGGCCCCACAGCATCTTGCTTCCAGCTCTTTGGGAAGGTAAGAAACAACTCGCTCTTCTCAGTGCCCTTACAGCCTACCGGGAACATCTCTTCCAAAGGCCTGTGAAACGCAATTTCTTTGCAGGCCTGATCTGGCTGAAGTAGGACTTCTGCTCTGGGTGTGCTACTTTGCCCTAAAGCTGAAAGGCACAACGTGCAGGTTTCTTTCCAAAGGGCGAGTTGGGCCGCACAGTATCTTGCTTCCAGCTCTTTGGGAAGCTAAGAAACAACTCGCTCTGCACAGTGCTCTTACAGCCTACCGGGAACATGTCTTCCAAAGGCCTGTGAAACGCAGTTTCTTTGCAGGCCTGATCTGGCTGAAGTAGGACTTCTGCTCTGGGTGTGCTACTTTGCCCTAGAGCTGAAAGGCACAACGTGCAGGCTTGTTTCCAAAGTGCGAGTTGGGCCCCACAGCATCTTGCTTCCAGCTCTTTGGGAAGCTAAGAAACAACTCGCTCTGCACAGTGCTCTTACAGCCTACCGGGAACATCTCTTCCAAAGGCCTGTGAAACGCAGTTTCTTTGCAGGCCTGATCTGGCTGAAGTAGGACTTCTGCTCTGGGTGTGCTACATTGCCCTAGAGCTGAAAGGCACAACGTGCAGGCTTCTTTCCAAAGGGCGAGTTGGGCCCCACAGCAGCTTGCTTCCAGCTCTTTGGGAAGCTCAGAAGCAACTCGCTCTGCACAGTGCTCTTACAGCCTACCGGGAACATCTCTTCCAAAGGCCTGTGAAACGCAGTTTCTTTGCAGGCCTGATCTGGCTGAAGTAGGACTTCTGCTCTGGGTGTGCTACATTGCCCTAGAGCTGAAAGGGACAATGTGCAGGCTTCTTTCCAAAGGGCGAGTTGGGCCCCACAGCATCTTGCTTCCACCTCTTTGGGAAGATAAGAAACAACTCGCTCTGCACAGTGCTCTTACATCCTACCGGGAACATCTCTTCCAAAGGCCTGTGAAACGCAGTTTCTTTGCAGGCCTGATCTGGCTGAAGTAGGACTTCTGCTCTGGGTGTGCTACATTGCCCTAGAGCTGAAAGGCACAACGTGCAGGCTTCTTTCCAAAGGGCGAGTTGGGCCCCACAGCATCTTGCTTCCAGCTCTTTGGGAAGCTAAGAAACAACTCGCTCTGCACAGTGCTCTAAACAGCCTACCAGGAACATCTCTTCCAAAGGCCTGTGAAACGCAGTTTCTTTGCAGGCCTGATCTGGCTGAAGTAGGACTTCTGCTCTTGGTGTGCTACATTGCCCTAGAGCTGAAAGGCACAACATGCAGGCTTCTTTCCAAAGGGCGATTTGCGCCCCACAGCATCTTGCTTCCAGCTCTTTGGGAAGCTAAGAAACAACTCGCTCTGCATAGTGCTCTTACAGCCTACCGGGAACATCTCTTCCAAAGGCCTGTGAAACGCAGTTTCTTTGCAGGCCTGATCTGGCTGAAGTCGGACTTCCGCTCTGGGTGTGCTACATTGCCCTAGAGCTGAAAGGCACAACGTGCAGGCTTCTTTCCAAAGGGCGAGTTGGGCCCCACAGCATCTTGCTTCCAGCTCTTTGGGAAGGTAAGAAACAACTCGCTCTTCTCAGTGCCCTTACAGCCTACCGGGAACATCTCTTCCAAAGGCCTGTGAAACGCAATTTCTTTGCAGGCCTGATCTGGCTGAAGTAGGACTTCTGCTCTGGGTGTGCTACTTTGCCCTAAAGCTGAAAGGCACAACGTGCAGGCTTCTTTCCAAAGGGCGAGTTGGGCCGCACAGTATCTTGCTTCCAGCTCTTTGGGAAGCTAAGAAACAACTCGCTCTGCACAGTGCTCTTACAGCCTACCTGGAACATCTCTTCCAAAGGCCTGTGAAACGCAGTTTCTTTGCAGGCCTGATCTGGCTGAAGTAGGACTTCTGCTCTGGGTGTGCTACTTTGCCCTAGAGCTGAAAGGCACAACGTGCAGGCTTGTTTCCAAAGTGCGAGTTGGGCCCCACAGCATCTTGCTTCCAGCTCTTTGGGAAGCTAAGAAACAACTCGCTCTGCACAGTGCTCTTACAGCCTACCGGGAACATCTCTTCCAAAGGCCTGTGAAACGCAGTTTCTTTGCAGGCCTGATCTGGCTGAAGTAGGACTTCTGCTCTGGGTGTGCTACATTGCCCTAGAGCTGAAAGGCACAACGTGCAGGCTTCTTTCCAAAGGGCGAGTTGGGCCCCACAGCAGCTTGCTTCCAGCTCTTTGGGAAGCTAAGAAACAACTCGCTCTGCACAGTGCTCTTACAGCCTACCGGGAACATCTCTTCCAAAGGCCTGTGAAACGCAGTTTCTTTGCAGGCCTGATCTGGCTGAAGTAGGACTTCTGCTCTTGGTGTGCTACTTTGCCCTAAAGCTGAAAGGCACAACGTGCAGGCTTCTTTCCAAAGGGCGAGTTGGGCCCCACAGCATCTTGCTTCCAGCTCTTTGGGAAGCTAAGAAACAACTCGCTCTGCACAGTGCTCTTACAGCCTACCGGGAACATCTTTTCCAAAGTCCTGTGAAACGCAGTTTCTTTGCAGGCCTGATCTGGCTGAAGTAGGACTTCTGCTCTGGGTGTGCTACATTGCCCTAGAGCTGAAAGGCACAACGTGCAGGCTTCTTTCCAAAGGGCGAGTTGGGCCCCACAGCAGCTTGCTTCCAGCTCTTTGGGAAGCTCAGAAACAACTCGCTCTGCACAGTGCTCTAAACAGCCTACCGGGAACATCTCTTCCAAAGGCCTGTGAAACGCAGTTTCTTTGCAGGCCTGATCTGGCTGAAGTAGGACTTCTGCTCTGGGTGTGCTACATTGCCCTAGAGCTGAAAGGCACAACATGCAGGCTTCTTTCCAAAGGGCGATATGGGCCCCACAGCATCTTGCTTCCAGCTCTTTGGGAAGATAAGAAACAACTCGCTCTTCTCAGTGCTCTTACAGCCTACCGGGAACATCTCTTCCAAAGGCCTGTGAAACGCAGTTTCTTTGCAGGCCTGATCTGGCTGAAGTAGGACTTCTGCTCTGGGTGTGCTACATTGCCCTAGAGCTGAAAGGCACAACGTGCAGGCTTCTTTCCAAAGGGCGAGTTGGGCCCCACAGCAGCTTGCTTCCAGCTCTTTGGGAAGATAAGAAACAACTCGCTCTGCACAGTGCTCTTACATCCTACCAGGAACATCTCTTCCAAAGGCCTGTGAAACGCAGTTTCTTTGCAGGCCTGATCTGGCTGAAGTAGGACTTCTGCTCTGGGTGTGCTACATTGCCCTAGAGCTGAAAGGCACAACGTGCAGGCTTCTTTCCAAAGGGCGAGTTGGGCCCCACAGCATCTTGCTTCCAGCTCTTTGGGAAGCTAAGAAACAACTCGCTCTGCACAGTGCTCTAAACAGCCTACCGGGAACATCTCTTCCAAAGGCCTGTGAAACGCAGTTTCTTTGCAGGCCTGATCTGGCTGAAGTAGGACTTCTGCTCTGGGTGTGCTACATTGCCCTAGAGCTGAAAGGCACAACATGCAGGCTTCTTTCCAAAGGGCGATATGGGCCCCACAGCATCTTGCTTCCAGCTCTTTGGGAAGATAAGAAACAACTCACTCTTCTCAGTGCTCTTACAGCCTACCGGGAACATCTCTTCCAAAGGCTTGTGAAACGCAGTTTCTTTGCAGGCCTGATCTGGCTGAAGTAGGACTTCTGCTCTGGGTGTGCTACATTGCCCTAGAGCTGAAAGACACAACGTGCAGGCTTCTTTCAAAAGGGCGAGTTGGGCCCCACAGCATCTTGCTTCCAGCTCTTTGGGAAGCTAAGAAACAACTCGGTCTGCACAGTGGTCTTATAGCCTACCGGGAACATCTCTTCCAAAGGCCTGTGAAACGCAGTTTCTTTGCAGGCCTGATCTGGCTGAAGTAGGACTTCTGCTATGGGTGTGCTACATTGCCCTACAGCTGAAAGGCACAACGTGTAGGCTTCTTTCCAAAGGGCGAGTTGAGCACCACAGCATCTTGCTTCCAGCTCTTTGGGAAGCTAAGAAACAACTCGCTCTGCACAGTGCTCTTACAGCCTACCGGGAACATCTCTTCCAAAGGCCTGTGAAACGCAGTTTTTTGCAGGCCTGATCTGGCTGAAGTCGGACTTCTGCTCTGGGTGTGCTACATTGCCCTACAGCTGAAAGGCACAACGTGCAGGCTTCTTTCCAAAGGGCGATTTGCGCCCCACAGCATCTTGCTTCCAGCTCTTTGGGAAGCTAAGAAACAACTCGCTCTGCATAGTGCTCTTACAGCCTACCGGGAACATCTCTTCCAAAGGCCTGTGAAACGCAGTTTCTTTGCAGGCCTGATCTGGCTGAAGTCGGACTTCCGCTCTGGGTGTGCTACATTGCCCTAGAGCTGAAAGGCACAACGTGCAGGCTTCTTTCCAAAGGGCGAGTTGGGCCCCACAGCATCTTGCTTCCAGCTCTTTGGGAAGGTAAGAAACAACTCGCTCTTCTCAGTGCCCTTACAGCCTACCGGGAACATCTCTTCCAAAGGCCTGTGAAACGCAATTTCTTTGCAGGCCTGATCTGGCTGAAGTAGGACTTCTGCTCTGGGTGTGCTACTTTGCCCTAAAGCTGAAAGGCACAACGTGCAGGCTTCTTTCCAAAGGGCGAGTTGGGCCGCACAGCATCTTGCTTCCAGCTCTATGGGAAGCTAAGAAACAACTCGCTCTGCACAGTGCTCTTACAGCCTACCGGGAACATGTCTTCCAAAGGCCTGTGAAACGCAGTTTCTTTGCAGGCCTGATCTGGCTGAAGTAGGACTTCTGCTCTGGGTGTGCTACTTTGCCCTAGAGCTGAAAGGCACAACGTGCAGGCTTGTTTCCAAAGTGCGAGTTGGGCCCCACAGCATCTTGCTTCCAGCTCTTTGGGAAGCTAAGAAACAACTCGCTCTGCACAGTGCTCTTACAGCCTACCGGGAACATCTCTTCCAAAGGCCTGTGAAACGCAGTTTCTTTGCAGGCCTGATCTGGCTGAAGTAGGACTTCTGCTCTGGGTGTGCTACATTGCCCTAGAGCTGAAAGGCACAACGTGCAGGCTTCTTTCCAAAGGGCGAGTTGGGCCCCACAGCAGCTTGCTTCCAGCTCTTTGGGAAGCTAAGAAACAACTCGCTCTGCACAGTGCTCTTACAGCCTACCGGGAACATCTCTTCCAAAGGCCTGTGAAACGCAGTTTCTTTGCAGGCCTGATCTGGCTGAAGTAGGACTTCTGCTCTGGGTGTGCTACATTGCCCTAGAGCTGAAAGGCACAACGTGCAGGCTTCTTTCCAAAGGGCGAGTTGGGCCCCACAGCAGCTTGCTTCCACCTCTTTGGGAAGATAAGAAACAACTCGCTCTGCACAGTGCTCTTACATCCTACCGGGAACATCTCTTCCAAAGGCCTGTGAAACGCAGTTTCTTTGCAGGCCTGATCTGGCTGAAGTAGGACTTCTGCTCTGGGTGTGCTACATTGCCCTAGAGCTGAAAGGCACAACGTGCAGGCTTCTTTCCAAAGGGCGAGTTGGGCCCCACAGCATCTTGCTTCCAGCTCTTTGGGAAGCTCAGAAACAACTCGCTCTGCACAGTGCTCTTACAGCCTACCGGGAACATCTCTTCCAAAGGCCTGTGAAACGCAGTTTCTTTGCAGGCCTGATCTGGCTGAAGTAGGACTTCTGCTCTGGGTGTGCTACATTGCCCTAGAGCTGAAAGGGACAATGTGCAGGCTTCTTTCCAAAGGGCGAGTTGGGCCCCACAGCATCTTGCTTCCACCTCTTTGGGAAGATAAGAAACAACTCGCTCTGCACAGTGCTCTTACATCCTACCGGGAACATCACTTCCAAAGGCCTGTGAAACGCAGTTTCTTTGCAGGCCTGATCTGGCTGAAGTAGGACTTCTGCTCTGGGTGTGCTACATTGCCCTAGAGCTGAAAGGCACAACGTGCAGGCTTCTTTCCAAAGGGCGAGTTGGGCCCCACAGCATCTTGCTTCCAGCTCTTTGGGAAGCTAAGAAACAACTCGCTCTGCACAGTGCTCTAAACAGCCTACCAGGAACATCTCTTCCAAAGGCCTGTGAAACGCAGTTTCTTTGCAGGCCTGATCTGGCTGAAGTAGGACTTCTGCTCTGGGTGTGCTACATTGCCCTAGAGCTGAAAGGCACAACATGCAGGCTTCTTTCCAAAGGGCGATATGGGCCCCACAGCATCTTGCTTCCAGCTCTTTGGGAAGATAAGAAACAACTCGCTCTTCTCAGTGCTCTTACAGCCTACCGGGAACATCTCTTCCAAAGGCCTGTGAAACGCAGTTTCTTTGCAGGCCTGATCTGGCTGAAGTAGGACTTCTGCTCTGGGTGTGCTACTTTGCCCTAGAGCTGAAAATCACAACGTGCAGGCTTCTTTCCAAAGGGCGAGTTGGGCCCCACAGCATCTTGCTTCCAGCTCTTTGGGAAGCTAAGAAACAACTCGGTCTGCACAGTGGTCTTATAGCCTACCGGGAACATCTCTTCCAAAGGCCTGTGAAACGCAGTTTCTTTGCAGGCCTGATCTGGCTGAAGTAGGACTTCTGCTCTGGGTGTGCTACTTTGATCTAGAGCTGAAAGGCAAAACGTGCAGGCTTCTTTCCAAAAGGCGAGTTGGGCCCCACAGCATCTTGCTTCCAGCTCTTTCGGACGCTCAGAAACAACTCGCTCTGCACAGTGCTCTTACAGCCTACCGGGAACATCTCTTCCAAAGGCCTGTGAAACGCAGTTTCTTTGCAGGCCTGATCTGGCTGAAGTAGGACTTCTGCTCTGGGTGTGCTACATTGCCCTAGAGCTGAAAGGCACAACGTGCAGGCTTCTTTCCAAAGGGCGAGTTGGGCCCCACAGCATCTTGCTTCCAGCTCTTTGGGAAGCTAAGAAACAACTCGCTCTGCACAGTGCTCTTATAGCCTACCGGGAACCTCTCTTCAAAAGGCCTGTGAAACGCAGTTTCTTTGCAGGCCTGATCTGGCTGAAGTAGGACTTCTGCTCTGGGTGTGCTACTTTGCCCTAGAGCTGAAAGGCACAACGTGCAGGCTTCTTTCCAAAGGGCGAGTTGGGCCCCACAGCATCTTGCTTCCAGCTCTTTGGGAAGCTATGAAACAACTCGCTCTGCACAGTTCTCTTACAGCCTACCGGGAACATCTCTTCCAAAGGCCTGTGAAACGCAGTTTCTTTGCAGGCCTGATCTGGCTGAAGTAGGACTTCTGCTCTGGTTGTGCTACATTGCCCTAGAGCTGAAAGGCGCAACGTGCAGGCTTCTTTCCAAAGGGCGAGTTGGGCCCCACAGCATCTTGCTTCCAGCTCTTTGGGAAGCTAAGAAACAACTCGCTCTGCACAGTGCTCTTACAGCCTTCCGGGAACATCTCTTCCAAGGGCCTGTGAAACGCAGTTTCTTTGCAGGCCTGATCTGGCTGAAGTAGGAGTTCTGCTCTGGGTGTGCTACATTGCCCTAGAGCTGAAAGGCACAACATGCAGGCTTCTTTCCAAAGGGCGATATGGGCCCCACAGCATCTTGCTTCCAGCTCTTTGGGAAGATAAGAAACAACTCGCTCTTCTCAGTGCTCTTACAGCCTACCGGGAACATCTCTTCCAAAGGCCTGTGAAACGCAGTTTCTTTGCAGGCCTGATCTGGCTGAAGTAGGACTTCTGCTCTGGGTGTGCTACATTGCCCTAGAGCTGAAAGGCACAACGTGCAGGCTTCTTTCCAAAGGGCGAGTTGGGCCCCACAGCATCTTGCTTCCAGCTCTTTGGGAAGCTAAGAAACAACTCGCTCTGCACAGTGCTCTTTCAGCCTACCGGGAACATCTTTTCCAAAGTCCTGTGAAACGCAGTTTCTTTGCAGGCCTGATCTGGCTGAAGTAGGACTTTTGCTCTGGGTGTGCTACATTGCCCTAGAGCTGAAAGGCACAACGTGCAGGCTTCTTTCCAAAGGTCGAGTTGGGCCCCACAGCAGCTTGGTTCCAGCTCTTTGGGAAGCTCAGAAACAACTCGCTCTGCACAGTGCTTTTACAGCCTACCGGGAACATCTCTTCCAAAGGCCTGTGAAACGCAGTTTCTTTGCAGGCCTGATCTGGCTGAAGTAGGACTTCTGCTCTGGGTGTGCTACATTGCCCTAGAGCTGAAAGGGACAATGTGCAGGCTTCTTTCCAAAGGGCGAGTTGGGCCCCACAGCATCTTGCTTCCAGCTCTTTGGGAAGATAAGAAACAACTCGCTCTGCACAGTGCTCTTACATCCTACCAGGAACATCTCTTCCAAAGGCCTGTGAAACGCAGTTTCTTTGCAGGCCTGATCTGGCTGAAGTAGGACTTCTGCTCTGGGTGTGCTACATTGCCCTAGAGCTGAAAGGCACAACGTGCAGGCTTCTTTCCAAAGGGCGAGTTGGGCCCCACAGCATCTTGCTTCCAGCTCTTTGGGAAGCTAAGAAACAACTCGCTCTGCACAGTGCTCTAAACAGCCTACCAGGAACATCTCTTCCAAAGGCCTGTGAAACGCAGTTTCTTTGCAGGCCTGATCTGGCTGAAGTAGGACTTCTGCTCTGGGTGTGCTACATTGCCCTAGAGCTGAAAGGCACAACATGCAGGCTTCTTTCCAATGGGCGATATGGGCCCCACAGCATCTTGCTTCCAGCTCTTTGGGAAGATAAGAAACAACTCGCTCTTCTCAGTGCTCTTACAGCCTACCGGGAACATCTCTTCCAAAGGCCTGTGAAACGCAGTTTCTTTGCAGGCCTGATCTGGCTGAAGTAGGACTTCTGCTCTGGGTGTGCTACATTGCCCTAGAGCTGAAAGACACAACGTGCAGGCTTCTTTCCAAAGGGCGAGTTGGGCCCCACAGGATCTTGCTTCCAGCTCTTTGGGAAGCTAAGAAACAACTCGGTCTGCACAGTGGTCTTATAGCCTACCGGGAACATCTCTTCCAAAGGCCTGTGAAACGCTGTTTCTTTGCAGGCCTGATCTGGCTGAAGTAGGACTTCTGCTATGGGTGTGCTACATTGCCCTACAGCTGAAAGGCACAACGTGTAGGCTTCTTTCCAAAGGGCGAGTTGAGCCCCACAGCATCTTGCTTCCAGCTCTTTGGGAAGCTAAGAAACAACTCGCTCTGCACAGTGCTCTAAACAGCCTACCGGGAACATCTCTTCCAAAGGCCTGTGAAACGCAGTTTCTTTGCAGGCCTGATCTGGCTGAAGTAGGACTTCTGCTCTGGGTGTGCTACATTGCCCTAGAGCTGAAAGGCACAACGTGCAGGCTTCTTTCCAAAGGGCGAGTTGGGCCCCACAGCATCTTGCTTCCAGCTCTTTGGGAAGCTAAGAAACAACTCGCTCTGCACAGTGCTCTTACAGCCTACCGGGAACATCTCTTCCAAAGGCCTGTGAAACGCAGTTTCTTTGCAGGGCTGATCTGGCTGAAGTCGGACTTCTGCTCTGGGTGTGCTACATTGCCCTACAGCTGAAAGGCACAACGTGCAGGCTTCTTTCCAAAGGGCGAGTTGGGCCCCACAGCATCTTGCTTCCAGCTCTTTGGGAAGCTCAGAAACAACTCGCTCTGCACAGTGCTCTTACAGCCTACCGGGAACATCTCTTCCAAAGGCCTGTGAAACGCAGTTTTTTGCAGGCCTGATCTGGCTGAAGTCGGACTTCTGCTCTGGGTGTGCTACATTGCCCTACAGCTGAAAGGCACAACGTGCAGGCTTCTTTCCAAAGGGCGATTTGGGCCCCACAGCATCTTGCTTCCAGCTCTTTGGGAAGCTAAGAAACAACTCGCTCTGCACAGTGCTCTTACAGCCTACCGGGAACATCTCTTCCAAAGGCCTGTGAAACGCAGTTTCTTTGCAGGCCTGATCTGGCTGAAGTCGGACTTCCGCTCTGAGTGTGCTACATTGCCCTAGAGCTGAAAGGCACAACGTGCAGGCTTCTTTCCAAAGGGCGAGTTGGGCCCCACAGCAGCTTGCTTCCAGCTCTTTGGGAAGCTAAGAAACAACTCGCTCTGCACAGTGCTCTTACAGCTACCGGGAACATTTCTTCCAAAGGCCTGTGAAACGCAGTTTCTTTGCAGGCCTGATCTGGCTGAAGTAGGACTTCTGCTCTGGGTGTGCTACTTTGCCCTAAAGCTGAAAGGCACAACGTGCAGGCTTCTTTCCAAAGGGCGAGTTGGTCCCAACAGCATCTTGCTTCCAGCTCTTTGGGAAGCTAAGAAGCAACTCGCTCTGCACAGTGCTCTTACAGCCTACCGGGAACATCTTTTCCAAAGTCCTGTGAAACGCAGTTTCTTTGCAGGCCTGATCTGGCTGAAGTAGGACTTCTGCTCTGGGTGTGCTACATTGCCCTAGAGCTGAAAGGCACAACGTGCAGGCTTCTTTCCAAAGGGCGAGTTGGGCCCCACAGCAGCTTGCTTCCAGCTCTTTGGGAAGCTCAGAAACAACTCGCTCTGCACAGTGCTCTTACAGCCTACCGGGAACATCTCTTCCAAAGGCCTGTGAAACGCAGTTTCTTTGCAGGCCTGATCTGGCTGAAGTAGGACTTCTGCTCTGGGTGTGCTACATTGCCCTAGAGCTGAAAGGGACAATGTGCAGGCTTCTTTCCAAAGGGCGAGTTGGGCCCCAGAGCATCTTGCTTCCACCTCTTTGGGAAGATAAGAAACAACTCGCTCTGCACAGTGCTCTTACATCCTACCGGGAACATCTCTTCCAAAGGCCTGTGAAACGCAGTTTCTTTGCAGGCCTGATCTGGCTGAAGTAGGACTTCTGCTCTGGGTGTGCTACATTGCCCTAGAGCTGAAAGGCACAACGTGCAGGCTTCTTTCCAAAGGGCGAGTTGGGCCCCACAGCATCTTGCTTCCAGCTCTTTGGGAAGGTAAGAAACAACTCGCTCTGCACAGTGATCTAAACAGCCTACCAGGAACATCTCTTCCAAAGGCCTGTGAAACGCAGTTTCTTAGCAGGCCTGATCTGGCTGAAGTAGGACTTCTGCTCTGGGTGTGCTACATTGCCCTAGAGCTGAAAGGCACAACATGCAGGCTTCTTTCCAAAGTGCGATATGGGCCCCACAGCATCTTGCTTCCAGCTCTTTGGGAAGATAAGAAACAACTCGCTCTTCTCAGTGCTCTTACAGCCTACCGGGAACATCTCTTCCAAAGGCCTGTGAAACGCAGTTTCTTTGCAGGCCTGATCTGGCTGAAGTAGGACTTCTGCTCTGGGTGTGCTGCATTGCCCTAGAGCTGAAAGACACAACGTGCAGGCTTCTTTCCAAAGGGCTAGTTGGGCCGCACAGCATCTTGCTTCCAGCTCTTTGGGAAGCTAAGAAACAACTCGGTCTGCACAGTGGTCTTATAGCCTACCGGGAACATCTCTTCCAAAGGCCTGTGAAACGCAGTTTCTTTGCAGGCCTGATCTGGCTGAAGTAGGACTTCTGCTCTGGGTGTGCTACTTTGCCCTAGAGCTGAAAGGCACAACGTGCAGGCTTCTTTCCAAAGGGCGAGTTGGGCCCCACAGCATCTTGCTTCCAGCTCTTTGGGAAGCTCAGAAACAACTCGCTCTGCACAGTGCTCTTACAGCCTACCGGGAACATCTCTTCCAAAGGCCTGTGAAACGCAGTTTCTTTGCAGGCCTGATCTGGCTGAAGTAGGACTTCTGCTCTGGGTGTGCTACTTTGCCCTAGAGCTGAAAGGCACAACGTGCAGGCTTCTTTCCAAAGGGCGAGTTGGACCCCACAGCATCTTGCTTCCAGCTCTTTGCTAAGCTAAGAAAGAACTCGCTCTGCACAGTGCTCTTACAGCCTACCGGGAACATCTCTTCCAAAGGCCTGTGAAACGCAGTTTCTTTGCAGGCCTGATCTGGCTGAAGTAGGACTTCTGCTCTGGGTGTGCTACTTTGCCCTAGAGCTGAAAGGCACAACGTGCAGGCTTCTTTACAAAGGGCGAGTTGAGCCCCACAGCATCTTGCTTCCAGCTCTTTGGGAAGCTAAGAAACAACTCGCTCTGCACAGTGCTCTAAACAGCCTACCGGGAACATCTCTTCCAAAGGCCTGTGAAACGCAGTTTCTTTGCAGGCCTGATCTGGCTGAAGTAGGACTTCTGCTCTGGGTGTGCTACATTGCCCTAGAGCTGAAAGGCACAACGTGCAGGCTTCTTTCCAAAGGGCGAGTTGGGCCCCACAGCATCTTGCTTCCAGCTCTTTGGGAAGCTAAGAAACAACTCGCTCTGCACAGTGCTCTTACAGCCTACCGGGAACATCTCTTCCAAAGGCCTGTGAAACGCAGTTTCTTTGCAGGCCTGATCTGGCTGAAGTAGGACTTCTGCTCTGGGTGTGCTACTTTGCCCTAGAGCTGAAAGGCACAACGTGCAGGCTTCTTTACAAAGGGCGAGTTGGGCCCCACAGCATCTTGCTTCCAGCTCTTTGGGAAGCTCAGAAACAACTCGCTCTGCACAGTGCTCTAAACAGCCTACCGGGAACATCTCTTCCAAAGGCCTGTGAAACGCAGTTTCTTTGCAGGCCTGATCTGGCTGAAGTAGGACTTCTTCTCTGGGTGTGCTACTTTGCCCTAAAGCTGAAAGGCACAACGTGCAGGCTTCTTTCCAAAGGGCGAGTTGGGCCCCACAGCATCTTGCTTCCAGCTCTTTGGGAAGCTAAGAAACAACTCGCTCTGCACAGTGCTCTTACAGCCTACCGGGAACATCTTTTCCAAAGGCCTGTGAAACGCAGTTTCTTTGCAGGCCTGATCTGGCTGAAGTAGGACTTCTGCTCTGGGTGTGCTACATTGCCCTAGAGCTGAAAGGCACAACGTGCAGGCTTCTTTCCAAAGGGCGAGTTGGGCCCCACAGCATCTTGCTTCCAGCTCTTTGGGAAGCTCAGAAACAACTCGCCTGCACAGTGCTCTTAAAGCCTACCGGGAACATCTCTTCCAAAGGCCTGAGAAATGCAGTTTCTTTGCAGGCCTGATCTGGCTGAAGTAGGACTTCTGCTCTGGGTGTGCTACTTTGCCCTAGAGCTGAAAGGCACAACGTGCAGGTTTCTTTCCAAAGGGCGAGTTGGGCCCCACAGAATCTTGCTTCCAGCTCTTTGGGAAGCTCAGAAACAACTCGCTCTGCACAGTGCTCTTACAGCCTACCGGGAACATCTCTTCCAAAGGCCTGTGAAACGCAGTTTCTTTGCAGGCCTGATCTGGCTGAAGTAGGACTTCTGCTCTGGGTGTGCTACATTGCCCTACAGCTGAAAGGCACAACGTGTAGGCTTCTTTCCAAAGGGCGAGTTGAGCCCCACAGCATCTTGCTTCCAGCTCTTTGGGAAGCTAAGAAACAACTCGCTCTGCACAGTGCTCTAAACAGCCTACCGGGAACATCTCTTCCAAAGGCCTGTGAAACGCAGTTTCTTTGCAGGCCTGATCTGGCTGAAGTAGGACTTCTGCTCTGGGTGTGCTACATTGCCCTAGAGCTGAAAGGCACAACGTGCAGGCTTCTTTCCAAAGGGCGAGTTGGGCCCCACAGCATCTTGCTTCCAGCTCTTTGGGAAGCTAAGAAACAACTCGCTCTGCACAGTGCTCTTACAGCCTACGGGGAACATCTCTTCCAAAGGCCTGTGAAACGCAGTTTCTTTGCAGGCCTGATCTGGCTGAAGTAGGACTTCTGCTCTGGGTGTGCTACTTTGCCCTAGAGCTGAAAGGCACAACGTGCAGGCTTCTTTCCAAAGGGCGAGTTGGGCCCCACAGCATCTTGCTTCCAGCTCTTTGGGAAGCTTAGAAACAACTCGCTCTGCACAGTGCTCTTACAGCCTACCGGGAACATCTCTTCCAAAGGCCTGTGAAACGCAGTTTCTTTGCAGGGCTGATCTGGCTGAAGTCGGACTTCTGCTCTGGGTGTGCTACATTGCCCTACAGCTGAAAGGCACAACGTGCAGGCTTCTTTCCAAAGGGCGAGTTGGGCCCCACAGCATCTTGCTTCCAGCTCTTTGGGAAGCTCAGAAACAACTCGCTCTGCACAGTTCTCTTACAGCCTACCGGGTACATCTCTTCCAAAGGCCTGTGAAACGCAGTTTCTTTGCAGGCCTGATCTGGCTGAAGTAGGACTTCTGCTCTGGGTGTGCTACTTTGCCCTAGAGCTGAAAGGCACAATGTGCAGGCTTCTTTACAAAGGGCGAGTTGAGCCCCACAGCATCTTGCTTCCAGCTCTTTGGGAAGCTAAGAAACAACTCGCTCTGCACAGTGCTCTAAACAGCCTACCGGGAACATCTCTTCCAAAGGCCTGTGAAACGCAGTTTCTTTGCAGGCCTGATCTGGCTGAAGTAGGACTTCTGCTCTGGGTGTGCTACATTGCCCTAGAGCTGAAAGGCGCAACGTGCAGGCTTCTTTCCAAAGGGCGAGTTGGGCCCCACAGCATCTTGCTTCCAGCTCTTTGGGAAGCTAAGAAACAACTCGCTCTGCACAGTGCTCTTACAGCCTACCGGGAACATCTCTTCCAAAGGCCTGTGAAACGCAGTTTCTTTGCAGGCCTGATCTGGCTGAAGTAGGACTTCTGCTCTGGGTGTGCTACTTTGCCCTAGAGCTGAAAGGCACAACGTGCAGGCTTCTTTCCAAAGGGCGAGTTGGGCCCCACAGCATCTTTCTTCCAGCTCTTTGGGAAGCTAAGACACAACTCGCTCTGCACAGTGCTCTAAACAGCCTACCGGGAACATCTCTTCCAAAGGCCTGTGAAACGCAGTTTCTTTGCAGGCCTGATCTGGCTGAAGTAGGACTTCTGCTCTGGGTGTGCTACATTGCCCTAGAGCTGAAAGGCACAACGTGCAGGCTTCTTTCCAAAGGGCGAGTTGGGCCCCACAGCATCTTGCTTCCAGCTCTTTGGGAAGCTAAGAAACAACTCGCTCTGCACAGTGCTCTTACAGCCTACCGGAACATCTCTTCCAAAGGCCTGTGAAACGCAGTTTCTTTGCAGGGCTGATCTGGCTGAAGTCGGACTTCTGCTCTGGGTGTGCTACATTGCCCTACAGCTGAAAGGCACAACGTGCAGGCTTCTTTCCAAAGGGCGAGTTGGGCCCCACAGCATCTTGCTTCCAGCTCTTTGGGAAGGTAAGAAACAACTCGCTCTTCTCAGTGCCCTTACAGCCTACCGGGAACATCTCTTCCAAAGGCCTGTGAAACGCAATTTCTTTGCAGGCCTGATCTGGCTGAAGTAGGACTTCTGCTCTGGGTGTGCTACTTTGCCCTAAAGCTGAAAGGCACAACGTGCAGGCTTCTTTCCAAAGGGCGAGTTGGGCCCCACAGCATCTTGCTTCCAGCTCTTTGGGAAGCTAAGAAACAACTCGCTCTGCACAGTGCTCTTACAGCCTACCGGGAACATCTCTTCCAAAGGCCTGTGAAACGCAGTTTCTTTGCAGGCCTGATCTGGCTGAAGTAGGACTTCTGCTCTGGGTGTGCTACTTTGCCCTAGAGCTGAAAGGCACAACGTGCAGGCTTCTTTCCAAAGGGCGAGTTGGCCCCCACAGCATCTTTCTTCCAGCTCTTTGGGAAGCTAAGAAACAACTCGCTCTGCACAGTGCTCTAAACAGCCTACCGGGAACATCTCTTCCAAAGGCCTGTGAAACGCAGTTTCTTTGCAGGCCTGATCTGGCTGAAGTAGGACTTCTGCTCTGGGTGTGCTACATTGCCCTAGAGCTGAAAGGCACAACGTGCAGGCTTCTTTCCAAAGGGCGAGTTGGGCCCCACAGAATCTTGCTTCCAGCTCTTTGGGAAGCTAAGAAACAATTCGCTCTGCACAGTGCTCTTACAGCCTACCGGAACATCTCTTCCAAAGGCCTGTGAAACGCAGTTTCTTTGAAGGGCTGATCTGGCTGAAGTCGGACTTCTGCTCTGGGTGTGCTACATTGCCCTACAGCTGAAAGGCACAACGTGCAGGCTTCTTTCCAAAGGGCGAGTTGGGCCCCACAGCATCTTGCTTCCAGCTCTTTGGGAAGCTAAGAAACAACTCGCTCTGCACAGTGCTCTTACAGCCTACCGGGAACATCTCTTCCAAAGGCCTGTAAAACGCAGTTTTTTGCAGGCCTGATCTGGCTGAAGTCGGACTTCTGCTCTGGGTGTGCTACATTGCCCTAGAGCTGAAAGGCACAACGTCCAGGCTTCTTTCCAAGGGGCGAGTTGGGCCCCACAGCATCTTGCTTCCAGCTCTTTGGGAAGCTAAGAAAGAACTCGCTCTGCACAGTGCTCTTACAGCCTACCGGGAACATCTCTTCCAAAGGCCTGTGAAACGCAGTTTCTTTGCAGGCCTGATCTGGCTGAAGTCGGACTTCCGCTCTGGGTGTGCTACATTGCCCTAGAGCTGAAAGGCAAAACGTGCAGGCTTCTTTCCAAAGGGCGAGTTGGGCCCCACAGCAGCTTGCTTCCAGCTCTTTGGGAAGGTAAGAAACAACTCGCTCTTCTCAGTGCCCTTACAGCCTACCGGGAACATCTCTTCCAAAGGCCTGTGAAACGCAATTTCTTTGCAGGCCTGATCTGGCTGAAGTAGGACTTCTGCTCTGGGTGTGCTACATTGCCCTAGAGCTGAAAGGGACAATGTGCAGGCTTCTTTCCAAAGGGCGAGTTGGGCCCCACAGCATCTTGCTTCCAGCTCTTTGGGAAGCTAAGAAACAACTTGCTCTGCACAGTGCTCTTACAGCCTACCGGGAACATCTCTTCCAAAGGCCTGTGAAACGCAGTTTCTTTGCAGGCCTGATCTGGCTGAAGTAGGACTTCTGCTCTGGGTGTGCTACTTTGCCCTAGAGCTGAAAGGCACAACGTGCAGGCTTCTTTCCAAAGGGCGAGTTGGGCCCCACAGCATCTTGCTTCCAGCTCTTTGGGAAGCTAAGAAACAACTCGCTCTGCACAGTGCTCTAAACAGCCTACCGGGAACATCTCTTCCAAAGGCCTGTGAAACGCAGTTTCTTTGCAGGCCTGATCTGGCTGAAGTAGGACTTCTGCTCTGGGTGTGCTACATTGCCCTAGAGCTGAAAATCACAACGTGCAGGCTTCTTTCCAAAGGGCGAGTTGGGCCCCACAGCATCTTGCTTCCAGCTCTTTGTGAAGCTAAGAAACAACTCGCTCTGCACAGTGCTCTTATAGCCTACCGGGAACCTCTCTTCACAAGGCCTGTGAAACGCAGTTTCTTTGCAGGCCTGATCTGGCTGAAGTAGGACTTCTGCTCTGGGTGTGCTACTTTGCCCTAGAGCTGAAAGGCACAACGTGCAGGCTTCTTTCCAAAGGGCGAGTTGGGCCCCACAGCATCTTGCTTCCAGCTCTTTGGGAAGCTCAGAAACAACTCGCTCTGCACAGTGCTCTCACAGCCTACCGGGAACATCTCTTCCAAAGGCCTGTGAAACGCAGTTTCTTTGCAGGCCTGATCTGGCTGAAGTAGGACTTCTGCTCTGGGTGTGCTACTTTGCCCTTGAGCTGAAAGGCACAACGTGCAGGCTTCTTTCCAAAGGGCGAGATGGGCCCCACAGCATCTTGCTTCCAGCTCTTTGGGAAGCTAAGAAACAACTCGCTCTGCACAGTGCTCTTACAGCCTACCGGGAACATCTCTTCCAAAGGCCTGTGAAACGCAGTTTCTTTGCAGGCCTGATCTGGCTGAAGTAGGACTTCTGCTCTGGGTGTGCTACATTGCCCTAGAGCTGAAAGGCGCAACGTGCAGGCTTCTTTCCAAAGGGCGAGTTGGGCCCCACAGCATCTTGCTTCCAGCTCTTTGGGAAGCTAAGAAACAACTCGCTCTGCACAGTGCTCTTACAGCCTACCGGGAACATCTCTTCCAAAGGCCTGTGAAACGCAGTTTCTTTGCAGGCCTGATCTGGCTGAAGTAGGACTTCTGCTATGGGTGTGCTACATTGCCCTACAGCTGAAAGGCACAACGTGTAGGCTTCTTTCCAAAGGGCGAGTTGAGCCCCACAGCATCTTGCTTCCAGCTCTTTGGGAAGCTAAGAAACAACTCGCTCTGCACAGTGCTCTAAACAGCCTACCGGGAACATCTCTTCCAAAGGCCTGTGAAACGCAGTTTCTTTGCAGGCCTGATCTGGCTGAAGTAGGACTTCTGCTCTGGGTGTGCTACATTGCCCTAGAGCTGAAAGGCGCAACGTGCAGGCTTCTTTCCAAAGGGCGAGTTGGGCCCCACAGCATCTTGCTTCCAGCTCTTTGGGAAGCTAAGAAACAACTCGCTCTGCACAGTGCTCTTACAGCCTACCGGGAACATCTCTTCCAAAGGCCTGTGAAACGCAGTTTCTTTGCAGGCCTGATCTGGCTGAAGTAGGACTTCTGCTCTGGGTGTGCTACTTTGCCCTAGAGCTGAAAGGCACAACGTGCAGGCTTCTTTCCAAAGGGCGAGTTGGACCCCACAGCATCTTGCTTCCAGCTCTTTGGGAAGCTAAGAAACAACTCGCTCTGCACAGTGCTCTTACAGCCTACCGGGAACATCTCTTCCAAAGGCCTGTGAAACGCAGTTTCTTTGCAGATCTGATCTGGCTGAAGTAGGACTTCTGCTCTGGGTGTGCTACATTGCCCTACAGCTGAAAGGCACAACGTGCAGGCTTCTTTCCAAAGGGCGAGTTGGGCCCCACAGCAGCTTGCTTCCAGCTCTTTGGGAAGCTAAGAAACAACTCGCTCTGCACAGTGCTCTTACAGCCTACCGGGAACATGTCTTCCAAAGGCCTGTGAAACGCAGTTTCTTTGCAGGCCTGATCTGGCTGAAGTAGGACTTCTTCTCTGGGTGTGCTACTTTGCCCTAAAGCTGAAAGGCACAACGTGCAGGCTTCTTTCCAAAGGGCTAGTTGGGCCCCACAGCATCTTGCTTCCAGCTCTTTGGGAAGCTAAGAAACAACTCGCTCTGCACAGTGCTCTTACAGCCTACCGGGAACATCTTTTCCAAAGGCCTGTGAAACGCAGTTTCTTTGCAGGCCTGATCTGGCTGAAGTAGGACTTCTGCTCTGGGTGTGCTACATTGCCCTAGAGCTGAAAGGCACAACGTGCAGGCTTCTTTCCAAAGGGCGAGTTGGGCCCCACAGCATCTTGCTTCCAGCTGTTTGGGAAGCTCAGAAACAACTCGCCTGCACAGTGCTCTTACAGCCTACCGGGAACATCTCTTCCAAAGGCCTGAGAAATGCAGTTTCTTTGCAGGCCTGATCTGGCTGAAGTAGGACTTCTGCTCTGGGTGTGCTACTTTGCCCTAGAGCTGAAAGGCACAACGTGCAGGCTTCTTTCCAAAGGGCGAGTTGGGCCCCACAGCAGCTTGCTTCCAGCTCTTTGGGAAGGTAAGAAACAACTCGCTCTTCTCAGTGCCCTTACAGCCTACCGGGAACATCTCTTCCAAAGGCCTGTGAAACGCAATTTCTTTGCAGGCCTGATCTGGCTGAAGTAGGACTTCTGCTCTGGGTGTGCTACATTGCCCTAGAGCTGAAAATCACAACGTGCAGGCTTCTTTCCAAAGGGCGAGTTGGGCCCCACAGCATCTTGCTTCCAGCTCTTTGTGAAGCTAAGAAACAACTCGCTCTGCACAGTGCTCTTATAGCCTACCGGGAACCTCTCTTCAAAAGGCCTGTGAAACGCAGTTTCTTTGCAGGCCTGATCTGGCTGAAGTAGGACTTCTGCTCTGGGTGTTCTACTTTGCCCTAGAGCTGAAAGGCACAACGTGCAGGCTTCTTTCCAAAGGGCGAGTTGGGCCCCACAGCATCTTTCTTCCAGCTCTTTGGGAAGCTCAGAAACAACTCGCTCTGCACAGTGCTCTCACAGCCTACCGGGAACATCTCTTCCAAAGGCCTGTGAAACGCAGTTTCTTTGCAGGCCTGATCTGGCTGAAGTAGGACTTCTGCTCTGGGTGTGCTACTTTGCCCTAGAGCTGAAAGGCACAACGTGCAGGCTTCTTTCCAAAGGGCGAGATGGGCCCCACAGCATCTTGCTTCCAGCTCTTTGGGAAGCTAAGAAACAACTCGCTCTGCACAGTTCTCTTACAGCCTACCGGGAACATCTCTTCCAAAGGCCTGTGAAACGCAGTTTCTTTGCAGGCCTGATCTGGCTGAAGTAGGACTTCTGCTCTGGGTGTGCTACATTGCCCTAGAGCTGAAAGGCGCAACGTGCAGGCTTCTTTCCAAAGGGCGAGTTGGGCCCCACAGCATCTTGCTTCCAGCTCTTTGGGAAGCTAAGAAACAACTCGCTCTGCACAGTGCTCTTACAGCCTACCGGGAACATCTCTTCCAAAGGCCTGTGAAACGCAGTTTCTTTGCAGGCCTGATCTGGCTGAAGTAGGACTTCTGCTATGGGTGTGCTACATTGCCCTACAGCTGAAAGGCACAACGTGTAGGCTTCTTTCCAAAGGGCGAGTTGAGCCCCACAGCATCTTGCTTCCAGCTCTTTGGGAAGCTAAGAAACAACTCGCTCTGCACAGTGCTCTAAACAGCCTACCGGGAACATCTCTTCCAAAGGCCTGTGAAACGCAGTTTCTTTGCAGGCCTGATCTGGCTGAAGTAGGACTTCTGCTCTGGGTGTGCTACTTTGCCCTAGAGCTGAAAGGCACAACGTGCAGGCTTCTTTCCAAAGGGCGAGTTGGGCCCCACAGCATCTTGCTTCCAGCTCTTTGGGAAGCTAAGAAACAACTCGCTCTGCACAGTGCTCTTACAGCCTACCGGGAACATCTCTTCCAAAGGCCTGTGAAACGCAGTTTCTTTGCAGGGCTGATCTGGCTGAAGTCGGACTTCTGCTCTGGGTGTGCTACATTGCCCTACAGCTGAAAGGCACAACGTGCAGGCTTCTTTCCAAAGGGCGAGTTGGGCCCCACAGCATCTTGCTTCCAGCTCTTTGGGAAGCTAAGAAACAACTCGTTCTGCACAGTGCTCTTACAGCCTACCGGGAACATCTCTTCCAAAGGCCTGTGAAATGCAGTTTCTTTGCAGGCCTGATCTGGCTGAAGTCGGACTTCTGCTCTGGGTGTGCTACATTGCCCTAGAGCTGAAAGGCACAACGTGCAGGCTTCTTTCCAAAGGGCGAGTTGGGCCCCACAGCATCTTGCTTCCAGCTCTTTGCGAAGCTAAGAAAGAACTCGCTCTGCACAGTGCTCTTACAGCCTACCAGGAACATCTCTTCCAAAGGCCTGTGAAACGCAGTTTCTTTGCAGGCCTGATCTGGCTGAAGTAGGACTTCTGCTCTGGGTGTGCTACTTTGCCCTAGAGCTGAAAGGCACAACGTGCAGGCTTCTTTCCAAAGGGCGAGTTGGGCCCCACAGCATCTTGCTTCCAGCTCTTTGGGAAGCTTAGAAACAACTCGCTCTGCACAGTGCTCTTACAGCCTACCGGGAACATCTCTTCCAAAGGCCTGTGAAACGCAGTTTCTTTGCAGGGCTGATCTGGCTGAAGTCGGACTTCTGCTCTGGGTGTGCTACATTGCCCTACAGCTGAAAGGCACAACGTGCAGGCTTCTTTCCAAAGGGCGAGTTGGGCCCCACAGCATCTTGCTTCCAGCTCTTTGGGAAGCTCAGAAACAACTCGCTCTGCACAGTTCTCTTACAGCCTACCGGGTACATCTCTTCCAAAGGCCTGTGAAACGCAGTTTCTTTGCAGGCCTGATCTGGCTGAAGTAGGACTTCTGCTCTGGGTGTGCTACTTTGCCCTAGAGCTGAAAGGCACAATGTGCAGGCTTCTTTACAAAGGGCGAGTTGAGCCCCACAGCATCTTGCTTCCAGCTCTTTGGGAAGCTAAGAAACAACTCGCTCTGCACAGTGCTCTAAACAGCCTACCGGGAACATCTCTTCCAAAGGCCTGTGAAACGCAGTTTCTTTGCAGGCCTGATCTGGCTGAAGTAGGACTTCTGCTCTGGGTGTGCTACATTGCCCTAGAGCTGAAAGGCGCAACGTGCAGGCTTCTTTCCAAAGGGCGAGTTGGGCCCCACAGCATCTTGCTTCCAGCTCTTTGGGAAGCTAAGAAACAACTCGCTCTGCACAGTGCTCTTACAGCCTACCGGGAACATCTCTTCCAAAGGCCTGTGAAACGCAGTTTCTTTGCAGGCCTGATCTGGCTGAAGTAGGACTTCTGCTCTGGGTGTGCTACTTTGCCCTAGAGCTGAAAGGCACAACGTGCAGGCTTCTTTCCAAAGGGCGAGTTGGGCCCCACAGCATCTTTCTTCCAGCTCTTTGGGAAGCTAAGACACAACTCGCTCTGCACAGTGCTCTAAACAGCCTACCGGGAACATCTCTTCCAAAGGCCTGTGAAACGCAGTTTCTTTGCAGGCCTGATCTGGCTGAAGTAGGACTTCTGCTCTGGGTGTGCTACATTGCCCTAGAGCTGAAAGGCACAACGTGCAGGCTTCTTTCCAAAGGGCGAGTTGGGCCCCACAGCATCTTGCTTCCAGCTCTTTGGGAAGCTAAGAAACAACTCGCTCTGCACAGTGCTCTTACAGCCTACCGGAACATCTCTTCCAAAGGCCTGTGAAACGCAGTTTCTTTGCAGGGCTGATCTGGCTGAAGTCGGACTTCTGCTCTGGGTGTGCTACATTGCCCTACAGCTGAAAGGCACAACGTGCAGGCTTCTTTCCAAAGGGCGAGTTGGGCCCCACAGCATCTTGCTTCCAGCTCTTTGGGAAGGTAAGAAACAACTCGCTCTTCTCAGTGCCCTTACAGCCTACCGGGAACATCTCTTCCAAAGGCCTGTGAAACGCAATTTCTTTGCAGGCCTGATCTGGCTGAAGTAGGACTTCTGCTCTGGGTGTGCTACTTTGCCCTAAAGCTGAAAGGCACAACGTGCAGGCTTCTTTCCAAAGGGCGAGTTGGGCCCCACAGCATCTTGCTTCCAGCTCTTTGGGAAGCTAAGAAACAACTCGCTCTGCACAGTGCTCTTACAGCCTACCGGGAACATCTCTTCCAAAGGCCTGTGAAACGCAGTTTCTTTGCAGGCCTGATCTGGCTGAAGTAGGACTTCTGCTCTGGGTGTGCTACTTTGCCCTAGAGCTGAAAGGCACAACGTGCAGGCTTCTTTCCAAAGGGCGAGTTGGCCCCCACAGCATCTTTCTTCCAGCTCTTTGGGAAGCTAAGAAACAACTCGCTCTGCACAGTGCTCTAAACAGCCTACCGGGAACATCTCTTCCAAAGGCCTGTGAAACGCAGTTTCTTTGCAGGCCTGATCTGGCTGAAGTAGGACTTCTGCTCTGGGTGTGCTACATTGCCCTAGAGCTGAAAGGCACAACGTGCAGGCTTCTTTCCAAAGGGCGAGTTGGGCCCCACAGAATCTTGCTTCCAGCTCTTTGGGAAGCTAAGAAACAATTCGCTCTGCACAGTGCTCTTACAGCCTACCGGAACATCTCTTCCAAAGGCCTGTGAAACGCAGTTTCTTTGAAGGGCTGATCTGGCTGAAGTCGGACTTCTGCTCTGGGTGTGCTACATTGCCCTACAGCTGAAAGGCACAACGTGCAGGCTTCTTTCCAAAGGGCGAGTTGGGCCCCACAGCATCTTGCTTCCAGCTCTTTGGGAAGCTAAGAAACAACTCGCTCTGCACAGTGCTCTTACAGCCTACCGGGAACATCTCTTCCAAAGGCCTGTAAAACGCAGTTTTTTGCAGGCCTGATCTGGCTGAAGTCGGACTTCTGCTCTGGGTGTGCTACATTGCCCTAGAGCTGAAAGGCACAATGTCCAGGCTTCTTTCCAAGGGGCGAGTTGGGCCCCACAGCATCTTGCTTCCAGCTCTTTGGGAAGCTAAGAAAGAACTCGCTCTGCACAGTGCTCTTACAGCCTACCGGGAACATCTCTTCCAAAGGCCTGTGAAACGCAGTTTCTTTGCAGGCCTGATCTGGCTGAAGTCGGACTTCCGCTCTGGGTGTGCTACATTGCCCTAGAGCTGAAAGGCAAAACGTGCAGGCTTCTTTCCAAAGGGCGAGTTGGGCCCCACAGCAGCTTGCTTCCAGCTCTTTGGGAAGGTAAGAAACAACTCGCTCTTCTCAGTGCCCTTACAGCCTACCGGGAACATCTCTTCCAAAGGCCTGTGAAACGCAATTTCTTTGCAGGCCTGATCTGGCTGAAGTAGGACTTCTGCTCTGGGTGTGCTACATTGCCCTAGAGCTGAAAGGGACAATGTGCAGGCTTCTTTCCAAAGGGCGAGTTGGGCCCCACAGCATCTTGCTTCCAGCTCTTTGGGAAGCTAAGAAACAACTTGCTCTGCACAGTGCTCTTACAGCCTACCGGGAACATCTCTTCCAAAGGCCTGTGAAACGCAGTTTCTTTGCAGGCCTGATCTGGCTGAAGTAGGACTTCTGCTCTGGGTGTGCTACTTTGCCCTAGAGCTGAAAGGCACAACGTGCAGGCTTCTTTCCAAAGGGCGAGTTGGGCCCCACAGCATCTTGCTTCCAGCTCTTTGGGAAGCTAAGAAACAACTCGCTCTGCACAGTGCTCTAAACAGCCTACCGGGAACATCTCTTCCAAAGGCCTGTGAAACGCAGTTTCTTTGCAGGCCTGATCTGGCTGAAGTAGGACTTCTGCTCTGGGTGTGCTACATTGCCCTAGAGCTGAAAGGCACAACGTGCAGGCTTCTTTCCAAAGGGCGAGTTGGGCCCCACAGCATCTTTCTTCCAGCTCTTTGGGAAGCTAAGAAACAACTCGCTCTGCACAGTGCTCTTACAGCCTACCGGGAACATCTCTTCCAAAGGCCTGTGAAACGCAGTTTCTTTGCAGGCCTGATCTGGCTGAAGTAGGACTTCTGCTCTGGGTGTGCTACATTGCCCTAGAGCTGAAAATCACAACGTGCAGGCTTCTTTCCAAAGGGCGAGTTGGGCCCCACAGCATCTTGCTTCCAGCTCTTTGTGAAGCTAAGAAACAACTCGCTCTGCACAGTGCTCTTATAGCCTACCGGGAACCTCTCTTCACAAGGCCTGTGAAACGCAGTTTCTTTGCAGGCCTGATCTGGCTGAAGTAGGACTTCTGCTCTGGGTGTGCTACTTTGCCCTAGAGCTGAAAGGCACAACGTGCAGGCTTCTTTCCAAAGGGCGAGTTGGGCCCCACAGCATCTTGCTTCCAGCTCTTTGGGAAGCTCAGAAACAACTCGCTCTGCACAGTGCTCTCACAGCCTACCGGGAACATCTCTTCCAAAGGCCTGTGAAACGCAGTTTCTTTGCAGGCCTGATCTGGCTGAAGTAGGACTTCTGCTCTGGGTGTGCTACTTTGCCCTTGAGCTGAAAGGCACAACGTGCAGGCTTCTTTCCAAAGGGCGAGATGGGCCCCACAGCATCTTGCTTCCAGCTCTTTGGGAAGCTAAGAAACAACTCGCTCTGCACAGTGCTCTTACAGCCTACCGGGAACATCTCTTCCAAAGGCCTGTGAAACGCAGTTTCTTTGCAGGCCTGATCTGGCTGAAGTAGGACTTCTGCTCTGGGTGTGCTACATTGCCCTAGAGCTGAAAGGCGCAACGTGCAGGCTTCTTTCCAAAGGGCGAGTTGGGCCCCACAGCATCTTGCTTCCAGCTCTTTGGGAAGCTAAGAAACAACTCGCTCTGCACAGTGCTCTTACAGCCTACCGGGAACATCTCTTCCAAAGGCCTGTGAAACGCAGTTTCTTTGCAGGCCTGATCTGGCTGAAGTAGGACTTCTGCTATGGGTGTGCTACATTGCCCTACAGCTGAAAGGCACAACGTGTAGGCTTCTTTCCAAAGGGCGAGTTGAGCCCCACAGCATCTTGCTTCCAGCTCTTTGGGAAGCTAAGAAACAACTCGCTCTGCACAGTGCTCTAAACAGCCTACCGGGAACATCTCTTCCAAAGGCCTGTGAAACGCAGTTTCTTTGCAGGCCTGATCTGGCTGAAGTAGGACTTCTGCTCTGGGTGTGCTACATTGCCCTAGAGCTGAAAGGCGCAACGTGCAGGCTTCTTTCCAAAGGGCGAGTTGGGCCCCACAGCATCTTGCTTCCAGCTCTTTGGGAAGCTAAGAAACAACTCGCTCTGCACAGTGCTCTTACAGCCTACCGGGAACATCTCTTCCAAAGGCCTGTGAAACGCAGTTTCTTTGCAGGCCTGATCTGGCTGAAGTAGGACTTCTGCTCTGGGTGTGCTACTTTGCCCTAGAGCTGAAAGGCACAACGTGCAGGCTTCTTTCCAAAGGGCGAGTTGGACCCCACAGCATCTTGCTTCCAGCTCTTTGGGAAGCTAAGAAACAACTCGCTCTGCACAGTGCTCTTACAGCCTACCGGGAACATCTCTTCCAAAGGCCTGTGAAACGCAGTTTCTTTGCAGATCTGATCTGGCTGAAGTAGGACTTCTGCTCTGGGTGTGCTACATTGCCCTACAGCTGAAAGGCACAACGTGCAGGCTTCTTTCCAAAGGGCGAGTTGGGCCCCACAGCAGCTTGCTTCCAGCTCTTTGGGAAGCTAAGAAACAACTCGCTCTGCACAGTGCTCTTACAGCCTACCGGGAACATGTCTTCCAAAGGCCTGTGAAACGCAGTTTCTTTGCAGGCCTGATCTGGCTGAAGTAGGACTTCTTCTCTGGGTGTGCTACTTTGCCCTAAAGCTGAAAGGCACAACGTGCAGGCTTCTTTCCAAAGGGCTAGTTGGGCCCCACAGCATCTTGCTTCCAGCTCTTTGGGAAGCTAAGAAACAACTCGCTCTGCACAGTGCTCTTACAGCCTACCGGGAACATCTTTTCCAAAGGCCTGTGAAACGCAGTTTCTTTGCAGGCCTGATCTGGCTGAAGTAGGACTTCTGCTCTGGGTGTGCTACATTGCCCTAGAGCTGAAAGGCACAACGTGCAGGCTTCTTTCCAAAGGGCGAGTTGGGCCCCACAGCATCTTGCTTCCAGCTGTTTGGGAAGCTCAGAAACAACTCGCCTGCACAGTGCTCTTACAGCCTACCGGGAACATCTCTTCCAAAGGCCTGAGAAATGCAGTTTCTTTGCAGGCCTGATCTGGCTGAAGTAGGACTTCTGCTCTGGGTGTGCTACTTTGCCCTAGAGCTGAAAGGCACAACGTGCAGGCTTCTTTCCAAAGGGCGAGTTGGGCCCCACAGCAGCTTGCTTCCAGCTCTTTGGGAAGGTAAGAAACAACTCGCTCTTCTCAGTGCCCTTACAGCCTACCGGGAACATCTCTTCCAAAGGCCTGTGAAACGCAATTTCTTTGCAGGCCTGATCTGGCTGAAGTAGGACTTCTGCTCTGGGTGTGCTACATTGCCCTAGAGCTGAAAATCACAACGTGCAGGCTTCTTTCCAAAGGGCGAGTTGGGCCCCACAGCATCTTGCTTCCAGCTCTTTGTGAAGCTAAGAAACAACTCGCTCTGCACAGTGCTCTTATAGCCTACCGGGAACCTCTCTTCAAAAGGCCTGTGAAACGCAGTTTCTTTGCAGGCCTGATCTGGCTGAAGTAGGACTTCTGCTCTGGGTGTTCTACTTTGCCCTAGAGCTGAAAGGCACAACGTGCAGGCTTCTTTCCAAAGGGCGAGTTGGGCCCCACAGCATCTTGCTTCCAGCTCTTTGGGAAGCTCAGAAACAACTCGCTCTGCACAGTGCTCTCACAGCCTACCGGGAACATCTCTTCCAAAGGCCTGTGAAACGCAGTTTCTTTGCAGGCCTGATCTGGCTGAAGTAGGACTTCTGCTCTGGGTGTGCTACTTTGCCCTAGAGCTGAAAGGCACAACGTGCAGGCTTCTTTCCAAAGGGCGAGATGGGCCCCACAGCATCTTGCTTCCAGCTCTTTGGGAAGCTAAGAAACAACTCGCTCTGCACAGTTCTCTTACAGCCTACCGGGAACATCTCTTCCAAAGGCCTGTGAAACGCAGTTTCTTTGCAGGCCTGATCTGGCTGAAGTAGGACTTCTGCTCTGGGTGTGCTACATTGCCCTAGAGCTGAAAGGCGCAACGTGCAGGCTTCTTTCCAAAGGGCGAGTTGGGCCCCACAGCATCTTGCTTCCAGCTCTTTGGGAAGCTAAGAAACAACTCGCTCTGCACAGTGCTCTTACAGCCTACCGGGAACATCTCTTCCAAAGGCCTGTGAAACGCAGTTTCTTTGCAGGCCTGATCTGGCTGAAGTAGGACTTCTGCTATGGGTGTGCTACATTGCCCTACAGCTGAAAGGCACAACGTGTAGGCTTCTTTCCAAAGGGCGAGTTGAGCCCCACAGCATCTTGCTTCCAGCTCTTTGGGAAGCTAAGAAACAACTCGCTCTGCACAGTGCTCTAAACAGCCTACCGGGAACATCTCTTCCAAAGGCCTGTGAAACGCAGTTTCTTTGCAGGCCTGATCTGGCTGAAGTAGGACTTCTGCTCTGGGTGTGCTACTTTGCCCTAGAGCTGAAAGGCACAACGTGCAGGCTTCTTTCCAAAGGGCGAGTTGGGCCCCACAGCATCTTGCTTCCAGCTCTTTGGGAAGCTAAGAAACAACTCGCTCTGCACAGTGCTCTTACAGCCTACCGGGAACATCTCTTCCAAAGGCCTGTGAAACGCAGTTTCTTTGCAGGGCTGATCTGGCTGAAGTCGGACTTCTGCTCTGGGTGTGCTACATTGCCCTACAGCTGAAAGGCACAACGTGCAGGCTTCTTTCCAAAGGGCGAGTTGGGCCCCACAGCATCTTGCTTCCAGCTCTTTGGGAAGCTAAGAAACAACTCGTTCTGCACAGTGCTCTTACAGCCTACCGGGAACATCTCTTCCAAAGGCCTGTGAAATGCAGTTTCTTTGCAGGCCTGATCTGGCTGAAGTCGGACTTCTGCTCTGGGTGTGCTACATTGCCCTAGAGCTGAAAGGCACAACGTGCAGGCTTCTTTCCAAAGGGCGAGTTGGGCCCCACAGCATCTTGCTTCCAGCTCTTTGCTAAGCTAAGAAAGAACTCGCTCTGCACAGTGCTCTTACAGCCTACCAGGAACATCTCTTCCAAAGGCCTGTGAAACGCAGTTTCTTTGCAGTCCTGATCTGGCTGAAGTAGGACTTCTGCTCTGGGTGTGCTACTTTGCCCTAGAGCTGAAAGGCACAACGTGCAGGCTTCTTTACAAAGGGCGAGTTGAGCCCCACAGCATCTTGCTTCCAGCTCTTTGGGAAGCTAAGAAACAACTCGCTCTGCACAGTGCTCTAAACAGCCTACCGGGAACATCTCTTCCAAAGGCCTGTGAAACGCAGTTTCTTTGCAGGCCTGATCTGGCTGAAGTAGGACTTCTGCTCTGGGTGTGCTACATTGCCCTAGAGCTGAAAGGCACAACGTGCAGGCTTCTTTCCAAAGGGCGAGTTGGGCCCCACAGCATCTTGCTTCCAGCTCTTTGGGAAGCTAAGAAACAACTCGCTCTGCACAGTGCTCTTACAGCCTACCGGGAACATCTCTT
Source organism: Equus caballus (assembly GCF_041296265.1). Classification (NCBI taxonomy): domain Eukaryota; kingdom Metazoa; phylum Chordata; class Mammalia; order Perissodactyla; family Equidae; genus Equus; species Equus caballus. Next base: position 14,123,977 of record NC_091696.1, read on the forward strand.
CCAAAGGCCTGTGAAACGCAGTTTCTTTGCAGGCCTGATCTGGCTGAAGTAGGACTTCTGCTCTGGGTGTGCTACTTTGCCCTAGAGCTGAAAGGCACAACGTGCAGGCTTCTTTCCAAAGGGCGAGTTGGGCCCCACAGCATCTTTCTTCCAGCTCTTTGGGAAGCTAAGACACAACTCGCTCTGCACAGTGCTCTAAACAGCCTACCGGGAACATCTCTTCCAAAGGCCTGTGAAACGCAGTTTCTTTGCAGGCCTGATCTGGCTGAAGTAGGACTTCTGCTCTGGGTGTGCTACATTGCCCTAGAGCTGAAAGGCACAACGTGCAGGCTTCTTTCCAAAGGGCGAGTTGGGCCCCACAGCATCTTGCTTCCAGCTCTTTGGGAAGCTAAGAAACAACTCGCTCTGCACAGTGCTCTTACAGCCTACCGGAACATCTCTTCCAAAGGCCTGTGAAACGCAGTTTCTTTGCAGGGCTGATCTGGCTGAAGTCGGACTTCTGCTCTGGGTGTGCTACATTGCCCTACAGCTGAAAGGCACAACGTGCAGGCTTCTTTCCAAAGGGCGAGTTGGGCCCCACAGCATCTTGCTTCCAGCTCTTTGGGAAGGTAAGAAACAACTCGCTCTTCTCAGTGCCCTTACAGCCTACCGGGAACATCTCTTCCAAAGGCCTGTGAAACGCAATTTCTTTGCAGGCCTGATCTGGCTGAAGTAGGACTTCTGCTCTGGGTGTGCTACTTTGCCCTAAAGCTGAAAGGCACAACGTGCAGGCTTCTTTCCAAAGGGCGAGTTGGGCCCCACAGCATCTTGCTTCCAGCTCTTTGGGAAGCTAAGAAACAACTCGCTCTGCACAGTGCTCTTACAGCCTACCGGGAACATCTCTTCCAAAGGCCTGTGAAACGCAGTTTCTTTGCAGGCCTGATCTGGCTGAAGTAGGACTTCTGCTCTGGGTGTGCTACTTTGCCCTAGAGCTGAAAGGCACAACGTGCAGGCTTCTTTCCAAAGGGCGAGTTGGGCCCCACAGCATCTTGCTTCCAGCTCTTTGGGAAGCTAAGAAACAACTCGCTCTGCACAGTGCTCTAAACAGCCTACCGGGAACATCTCTTCCAAAGGCCTGTGAAACGCAGTTTCTTTGCAGGCCTGATCTGGCTGAAGTAGGACTTCTGCTCTGGGTGTGCTACATTGCCCTAGAGCTGAAAGGCACAACGTGCAGGCTTCTTTCCAAAGGGCGAGTTGGGCCCCACAGAATCTTGCTTCCAGCTCTTTGGGAAGCTAAGAAACAATTCGCTCTGCACAGTGCTCTTACAGCCTACCGGAACATCTCTTCCAAAGGCCTGTGAAACGCAGTTTCTTTGAAGGGCTGATCTGGCTGAAGTCGGACTTCTGCTCTGGGTGTGCTACATTGCCCTACAGCTGAAAGGCACAACGTGCAGGCTTCTTTCCAAAGGGCGAGTTGGGCCCCACAGCATCTTGCTTCCAGCTCTTTGGGAAGCTAAGAAACAACTCGCTCTGCACAGTGCTCTTACAGCCTACCGGGAACATCTCTTCCAAAGGCCTGTAAAACGCAGTTTTTTGCAGGCCTGATCTGGCTGAAGTCGGACTTCTGCTCTGGGTGTGCTACATTGCCCTAGAGCTGAAAGGCACAATGTCCAGGCTTCTTTCCAAGGGGCGAGTTGGGCCCCACAGCATCTTGCTTCCAGCTCTTTGGGAAGCTAAGAAACAACTCGCTCTGCACAGTGCTCTTACAGCCTACCGGGAACATCTCTTCCAAAGGCCTGTGAAACGCAGTTTCTTTGCAGGCCTGATCTGGCTGAAGTCGGACTTCCGCTCTGGGTGTGCTACATTGCCCTAGAGCTGAAAGGCACAACGTGCAGGCTTCTTTCCAAAGGGCGAGTTGGGCCCCACAGCAGCTTGCTTCCAGCTCTTTGGGAAGGTAAGAAACAACTCGCTCTTCTCAGTGCCCTTACAGCCTACCGGGAACATCTCTTCCAAAGGCCTGTGAAACGCAATTTCTTTGCAGGCCTGATCTGGCTGAAGTAGGACTTCTGCTCTGGGTGTGCTACATTGCCCTAGAGCTGAAAGGGACAATGTGCAGGCTTCTTTCCAAAGGGCTAGTTGGGCCCCACAGCATCTTGCTTCCAGCTCTTTGGGAAGCTAAGAAACAACTCGCTCTGCACAGTGCTCTTACAGCCTACCGGGAACATCTCTTCCAAAGGCCTGTGAAACGCAGTTTCTTTGCAGGCCTGATCTGGCTGAAGTAGGACTTCTGCTCTGGGTGTGCTACTTTGCCCTAGAGCTGAAAGGCACAACGTGCAGGCTTCTTTCCAAAGGGCGAGTTGGGCCCCACAGCATCTTGCTTCCAGCTCTTTGGGAAGCTAAGAAACAACTCGCTCTGCACAGTGCTCTAAACAGCCTACCGGGAACATCTCTTCCAAAGGCCTGTGAAACGCAGTTTCTTTGCAGGCCTGATCTGGCTGAAGTAGGACTTCTGCTCTGGGTGTGCTACATTGCCCTAGAGCTGAAAGGCACAACGTGCAGGCTTCTTTCCAAAGGGCGAGTTGGACCCCACAGAATCTTGCTTCCAGCTCTTTGGGAAGCTAAGAAACAACTCGCTCTGCACAGTGCTCTTACAGCCTACCGGGAACATCTCTTCCAAAGGCCTGTGAAACGCAGTTTCTTTGCAGGCCTGATCTGGCTGAAGTAGGACTTCTGCTCTGGGTGTGCTACATTGCCCTAGAGCTGAAAATCACAACGTGCAGGCTTCTTTCCAAAGGGCGAGTTGGGCCCCACAGCATCTTGCTTCCAGCTCTTTGTGAAGCTAAGAAACAACTCGCTCTGCACAGTGCTCTTATAGCCTACCGGGAACCTCTCTTCAAAAGGCCTGTGAAACGCAGTTTCTTTGCAGGCCTGATCTGGCTGAAGTAGGACTTCTGCTCTGGGTGTTCTACTTTGCCCTAGAGCTGAAAGGCACAACGTGCAGGCTTCTTTCCAAAGGGCGAGTTGGGCCCCACAGCATCTTGCTTCCAGCTCTTTGGGAAGCTCAGAAACAACTCGCTCTGCACAGTGCTCTCACAGCCTACCGGGAACATCTCTTCCAAAGGCCTGTGAAACGCAGTTTCTTTGCAGGCCTGATCTGGCTGAAGTAGGACTTCTGCTCTGGGTGTGCTACATTGCCCTAGAGCTGAAAGGCACAACGTGCAGGCTTCTTTCCAAAGGGCGAGATGGGCCCCACAGCATCTTGCTTCCAGCTCTTTGGGAAGCTAAGAAACAACTCGCTCTGCACAGTTCTCTTACAGCCTACCGGGAACATCTCTTCCAAAGGCCTGTGAAACGCAGTTTCTTTGCAGGCCTGATCTGGCTGAAGTAGGACTTCTGCTCTGGGTGTGCTACATTGCCCTAGAGCTGAAAGGCGCAACGTGCAGGCTTCTTTCCAAAGGGCGAGTTGGGCCCCACAGCATCTTGCTTCCAGCTCTTTGGGAAGCTAAGAAACAACTCGCTCTGCACAGTGCTCTTACAGCCTACCGGGAACATCTCTTCCAAAGGCCTGTGAAACGCAGTTTCTTTGCAGGCCTGATCTGGCTGAAGTAGGACTTCTGCTATGGGTGTGCTACATTGACCTACAGCTGAAAGGCACAACGTGTAGGCTTCTTTCCAAAGGGCGAGTTGAGCCCCACAGCATCTTGCTTCCAGCTCTTTGGGAAGCTAAGAAACAACTCGCTCTGCACAGTGCTCTAAACAGCCTACCGGGAACATCTCTTCCAAAGGCCTGTGAAACGCAGTTTCTTTGCAGGCCTGATCTGGCTGAAGTAGGACTTCTGCTCTGGGTGTGCTACATTGCCCTAGAGCTGAAAGGCGCAACGTGCAGGCTTCTTTCCAAAGGGCGAGTTGGGCCCCACAGCATCTTGCTTCCAGCTCTTTGGGAAGCTAAGAAACAACTCGCTCTGCACAGTGCTCTTACAGCCTACCGGGAACATCTCTTCCAAAGGCCTGTGAAACGCAGTTTCTTTGCAGGCCTGATCTGGCTGAAGTAGGACTTCTGCTCTGGGTGTGCTACTTTGCCCTAGAGCTGAAAGGCACAACGTGCAGGCTTCTTTCCAAAGGGCGAGTTGGACCCCACAGCATCTTGCTTCCAGCTCTTTGGGAAGCTAAGAAACAACTCGCTCTGCACAGTGCTCTTACAGCCTACCGGGAACATCTCTTCCAAAGGCCTGTGAAACGCAGTTTCTTTGCAGATCTGATCTGTCTGAAGTAGGACTTCTGCTCTGGTGTGCTACATTGCCCTACAGCTGAAAGGCACAACGTGCAGGCTTCTTTCCAAAGGGCGAGTTGGGCCCCACAGCAGCTTGCTTCCAGCTCTTTGGGAAGCTAAGAAACAACTCGCTCTGCACAGTGCTCTTACAGCCTACCGGGAACATGTCTTCCAAAGGCCTGTGAAACGCAGTTTCTTTGCAGGCCTGATCTGGCTGAAGTAGGACTTCTGCTATGGGTGTGCTACATTGCCCTACAGCTGAAAGGCACAACGTGTAGGCTTCTTTCCAAAGGGCGAGTTGAGCCCCACAGCATCTTGCTTCCAGCTCTTTGGGAAGCTAAGAAACAACTCGCTCTGCACAGTGCTCTAAACAGCCTACCGGGAACATCTCTTCCAAAGGCCTGTGAAACGCAGTTTCTTTGCAGGCCTGATCTGGCTGAAGTAGGACTTCTGCTCTGGGTGTGCTACATTGCCCTACAGCTGAAAGGCACAACGTGCAGGCTTCTTTCCAAAGGGCGAGTTGGGCCCCACAGCATCTTGCTTCCAGCTCTTTGGGAAGCTAAGAAACAACTCGCTCTGCACAGTGCTCTTACAGCCTACGGGGAACATCTCTTCCAAAGGCCTGTGAAACGCAGTTTCTTTGCAGGCCTGATCTGGCTGAAGTAGGACTTCTGCTCTGGGTGTGCTACTTTGCCCTAGAGCTGAAAGGCACAACGTGCAGGCTTCTTTCCAAAGGGCGAGTTGGGCCCCACAGCATCTTGCTTCCAGCTCTTTGGGAAGCTAAGAAACAACTCGCTCTGCACAGTGCTCTTACAGCCTACCGGGAACATCTCTTCCAAAGGCCTGTGAAACGCAGTTTCTTTGCAGGGCTGATCTGGCTGAAGTCGGACTTCTGCTCTGGGTGTGCTACATTGCCCTACAGCTGAAAGGCACAACGTGCAGGCTTCTTTCCAAAGGGCGAGTTGGGCCCCACAGCATCTTGCTTCCAGCTCTTTGGGAAGCTCAGAAACAACTCGCTCTGCACAGTGCTCTTACAGCCTACCGGGAACATCTCTTCCAAAGGCCTGTGAAACGCAGTTTCTTTGCAGGCCTGATTTGGCTGAAGTAGGACTTCTGCTCTGGTTGTGCTTCTTTGCACTAAAGCTGAAAGGCACAACGTGCAGGCTTCTTTCCAAAGGGCGAGTTGGGCCCCACAGAATCTTGCTTCCAGCTCTTTGGGAAGCTAAGAAACAACTCGTTCTGCACAGTGCTCTTACAGCCTACCGGGAACATCTCTTCCAAAGGCCTGTGAAATGCAGTTTCTTTGCAGGCCTGATCTGGCTGAAGTCGGACTTCTGCTCTGGGTGTGCTACATTGCCCTAGAGCTGAAAGGCACAACGTGCAGGCTTCTTTCCAAAGGGCGAGTTGGGCCCCACAGCATCTTGCTTCCAGCTCTTTGCTAAGCTAAGAAAGAACTCGCTCTGCACAGTGCTCTTACAGCCTACCGGGAACATCTCTTCCAAAGGCCTGTGAAACGCAGTTTCTTTGCAGGCCTGATCTGGCTGAAGTAGGACTTCTGCTCTGGGTGTGCTACTTTGCCCTAGAGCTGAAAGGCACAACGTGCAGGCTTCTTTACAAAGGGCGAGTTGAGCCCCACAGCATCTTGCTTCCAGCTCTTTGGGAAGCTAAGAAACAACTCGCTCTGCACAGTGCTCTTACAGCCTACCGGGAACATCTCTTCCAAAGGCCTGTGAAACGCAGTTTCTTTGCAGGCCTGATCTGGCTGAAGTAGGACTTCTGCTCTGGGTGTGCTACTTTGCCCTAGAGCTGAAAGGCACAACGTGCAGGCTTCTTTCCAAAGGGCGAGTTGGGCCCCACAGCATCTTTCTTCCAGCTCTTTGGGAAGCTAAGAAACAACTCGCTCTGCACAGTGCTCTAAACAGCCTACCGGGAACATCTCTTCCAAAGGCCTGTGAAACGCAGTTTCTTTGCAGGCCTGATCTGGCTGAAGTAGGACTTCTGCTCTGGGTGTGCTACATTGCCCTAGAGCTGAAAGGCACAACGTGCAGGCTTCTTTCCAAAGGGCGAGTTGGGCCCCACAGCATCTTGCTTCCAGCTCTTTGGGAAGCTAAGAAACAACTCGCTCTGCACAGTGCTCTTACAGCCTACCGGAACATCTCTTCCAAAGTCCTGTGAAACGCAATTTCTTTGCATGGCTGATCTGGCTGAAGTCGGACTTCTGCTCTGGGTGTGCTACATTGCCCTACAGCTGAAAGGCACAACGTGCAGGCTTCTTTCCAAAGGGCGAGTTGGGCCCCACAGCATCTTGCTTCCAGCTCTTTGGGAAGCTCAGAAACAACTCGCTCTGCACAGTGCTCTTACAGCCTACCGGGAACATCTCTTCCAAAGGCCTGTGAAACGCAGTTTTTTACAGGCCTGATCTGGCTGAAGTCGGACTTCTGCTCTGGGTGTGCTACATTGCCCTACAGCTGAAAGGCACAACGTGCAGGCTTCTTTCCAAAGGGCGAGTTGGGCCCCACAGCATCTTGCTTCCAGCTCTTTGGGAAGCTAAGAAACAACTCGCTCTGCACAGTGCTCTTACAGCCTACCGGGAACATCTCTTCCAAAGGCCTGTGAAACGCAGTTTCTTTGCAGGCCTGATCTGGCTGAAGTAGGACTTCTTCTCTGGGTGTGCTACTTTGCCCTAAAGCTGAAAGGCACAACGTGCAGGCTTCTTTCCAAAGGGCGAGTTGGGCCCCACAGCATCTTGCTTCCAGCTCTTTGGGAAGCTAAGAAACAACTCGCTCTGCACAGTGCTCTTACAGCCTACCGGTAACATCTTTTCCAAAGTCCTGTGAAACGCAGTTTCTTTGCAGGCCTGATCTGGCTGAAGTAGGACTTCTGCTCTGGGTGTGCTACATTGCCCTAGAGCTGAAAGGCACAACGTGCAGGCTTCTTTCCAAAGGGCGAGTTGGGCCCCACAGCAGCTTGCTTCCAGCTCTTTGGGAAGCTAAGAAACAACTCGCTCTGCACAGTGCTCTTACAGCCTACCGGGAACATCTCTTCCAAAGGCCTGTGAAACGCAGTTTCTTTGCAGGCCTGATCTGGCTGAAGTAGGACTTCTGCTCTGGGTGTGCTACATTGCCCTAGAGCTGAAAGGCACAACGTGCAGGCTTCTTTCCAAAGGGCGAGTTGGGCCCCACAGCATCTTGCTTCCAGCTCTTTGGGAAGCTCAGAAACAACTCGCCTGCACAGTGCTCTTACAGCCTACCGGGAACATCTCTTCCAAAGGCCTGAGAAATGCAGTTTCTTTGCAGGCCTGATCTGGCTGAAGTAGGACTTCTGCTCTGGGTGTGCTACTTTGCCCTAGAGCTGATAGGCACAACGTGCAGGCTTCTTTCCAAAGGGCGAGTTGGGCCCCACAGCATCTTGCTTCCAGCTCTTTGGGAAGCTCAGAAACAACTCGCTCTGCACAGTGCTCTTACAGCCTACCGGGAACATCTCTTCCAAAGGCCTGTGAAACGCAGTTTCTTTGCAGGCCTGATCTGGCTGAAGTAGGACTTCTGCTATGGGTGTGCTACATTGACCTACAGCTGAAAGGCACAACGTGTAGGCTTCTTTCCAAAGGGCGAGTTGAGCCCCACAGCATCTTGCTTCCAGCTCTTTGGGAAGCTAAGAAACAACTCGCTCTGCTCAGTGCTCTAAACAGCCTACCGGGAACATCTCTTCCAAAGGCCTGTGAAACGCAGTTTCTTTGCAGGCCTGATCTGGCTGAAGTAGGACTTCTGCTCTGGGTGTGCTACATTGCCCTAGAGCTGAAAGGCACAACGTGCAGGCTTCTTTCCAAAGGGCGAGTTGGGCCCCACAGCATCTTGCTTCCAGCTCTTTGGGAAGCTAAGAAACAACTCGCTCTGCACAGTGCTCTTACAGCCTACCGGGAACATCTCTTCCAAAGGCCTGTGAAACGCAGTTTCTTTGCAGGCCTGATCTTCCTGAAGTAGGACTTCTGCTCTGGGTGTGCTACATTGCCCTAGAGCTGAAAGGCAGAACGTGCAGGCTTCTTTCCAAAGGGCGAGTTGGGCCCCACAGCATCTTGCTTCCAGCTCTTTGGGAAGCTAAGAATCAACTCGCTCTGCACAGTGCTCTTATAGCCTACCGGGAACCTCTCTTCAAAAGGCCTGTGAAACGCAGTTTCTTTGCAGGCCTGATCTGGCTGAAGTAGGACTTCTGCTCTGGGTGTGCTACTTTGCCCTAAAGCTGAAAGGCACAACGTGCAGGCTTCTTTCCAAAGGGCGAGTTGGGCCCCACAGCATCTTGCTTCCAGCTCTTTGGGAAGCTCAGAAACAACTCGCTCTGCACAGTGCTCTCACAGCCTACCGGGAACATCTCTTCCAAAGGCCTGTGAAACGCAGTTTCTTTGCAGGCCTGATCTGGCTGAAGTAGGACTTCTGCTCTGGGTGTGCTACTTTGCCCTAGAGCTGAAAGGCACAACGTGCAGGCTTCTTTCCAAAGGGCGAGTTGGGCCCCACAGCATCTTGCTTCCAGCTCTTTGGGAAGCTAAGAAACAACTCGCTCTGCACAGTGCTTTTACAGCCTACCGGGAACATCTCTTCCAAAGGCCTGTGAAACGCAGTTTCTTTGCAGGCCTGATCTGGCTGAAGTAGGACTTCTGCTCTGGGTGTGCTACATTGCCCTAGAGCTGAAAGGCGCAACGTGCAGGCTTCTTTCCAAAGGGCGAGTTGGGCCCCACAGCATCTTGCTTCCAGCTCTTTGGGAAGCTAAGAAACAACTCGCTCTGCACAGTGCTCTTACAGCCTACCGGGAACATCTCTTCCAAAGGCCTGTGAAACGCAGTTTCTTTGCAGGCCTGATCTGGCTGAAGTAGGACTTCTGCTCTGGGTGTGCTACTTTGCCCTAGAGCTGAAAGGCACAACGTGCAGGCTTCTTTCCAAAGGGCGAGTTGGGCCCCAAAGCATCTTGCTTCCAGCTCTTTGGGAAGCTAAGAAACAACTCGCTCTGCACAGTGCTCTTACAGCCTACCGGGAACATCTCTTCCAAAGGCCTGTGAAACGCAGTTTCTTTGCAGGGCTGATCTGGCTGAAGTCGGACTTCTGCTCTGGGTGTGCTACATTGCCCTACAGCTGAAAGGCACAACGTGCAGGCTTCTTTCCAAAGGGCGAGTTGGGCCCCACAGCATCTTGCTTCCAGCTCTTTGGGAAGGTAAGAAAAAACTCGCTCTTCTCAGTGCCCTTACAGCCTACCGGGAACATGTCTTCCAAAGGCCTGTGAAACGCAATTTCTTTGCAGGCCTGATCTGGCTGAAGTAGGACTTCTGCTCTGGGTGTGCTACATTGCCCTACAGCTGAAAGGCACAACGTGCAGGCTTCTTTCCAAAGGGCGAGTTGGGCCCCACAGCATCTTGCTTCCAGCTTTTTGGGAAGCTAAGAAACAACTCGCTCTGCACAGTGCTCTTACAGCCTACCGGGAACATCTCTTCCAAAGTCCTGTGAAACGCAGTTTCTTTGCAGGGCTGATCTGGCTGAAGTCGGACTTCTGCTCTGGGTGTGCTACATTGCCCTAGAGCTGAAAGGCACAACGTGCAGGCTTCTTTCCAAAGGGCGAGTTGGGCCCCACAGCAGCTTGCTTCCAGCTCTTTGGGAAGCTCAGAAACAACTCGCTCTGCACAGTGCTCTTACAGCCTACCGGGAACATCTCTTCCAAAGGCCTGTGAAACGCAGTTTCTTTGCAGGCCTGATCTGGCTGAAGTAGGACTTCTGCTCTGGGTGTGCTACATTGCCCTAGAGCTGAAAGGGACAACGTGCGGGCTACTTTCCAAAGGGCGAGTTGGGCCCCACAGCATCTTGCTTCCAGCTCTTTGGGAAGCTAAGAAACAACTCGCTCTGCACAGTGCTCTTACAGCCTACTGGGAACATCTCTTCCAAAGGCCTGTGAAACGCAGTTTCTTTGCAGGCCTGATCTGGCTGAAGTAGGACTTCTGCTCTGGGTGTGCTACTTTGCCTTAGAGCTAAAAGGCACTACGTGCAGGCTTCTTTCCAAAGGGCGAGTTGGGCCCCACAGCATCTTGCTTCCAGCTCTTTGGGAAGCTAAGAAACAACTCGCTCTGCACAGTGCTCTTACAGCCTACCGGGAACATCTCTTCCAAAGGCCTGTGAAACGCAGTTTCCTTGCAGGCCTGATCTGGCTGAAGTAGGAGTTCTGCTCTGGGTGTGCTACTTTGCCCTAGAGCTGAAAGGCACAACGTGCAGGCTTCTTTCTAAAGGGCGAGTTGGGCCCCACAGCATCTTGCTTCCAGCTCTTTGGGAAGCTCAGAAACAACTCGCTCTGCACAGTGCTCTTACAGCCTACCGGGAACATCTCTTCCAAAGGCCTGTGAAACACAGTTTCTTTACAGGCCTGATCTGGCTGAAGTAGGACTTCTGCTCTGGGTGTGCTACATTTCCCTAGAGCTGAAAGGCACAACGTGCAGGCTTCTTTCCAAAGGGCGAGTTGATCCCCACGGCATCTTGCTTCCAGCTCTTTGGGAAGCTAAGAAACAACTCGCTCTGCACAGTGCTCTTACAGCCTACCGGGAACATCTCTTCCAAAGGCCTGTGAAACGCCGTTTCTTTGCAGGCCTGATCTGGCTGAAGTAGGACTTCAACTCTGGGTGTGCTACATTGCCCTAGAGATGAAAGGCGAAACGAGCAGGCTTCTTTCCAAAGGGCAAGTTAGGCCCCAAAGCATCTTGCCTCCAGCTCTTTGGGAAGCTAAGAAACAACTCGCTCTGCACAGTGCTCTTACAGCCTACCGGGAACATCTCTTCCAAAGGCCTGTGAAACGCAGTTTCTTAGCAGGCCTGATCTGGCTGAAGTAGGACTTCTGCTCTGGGTGTGCTACATTGCCCTAGAGCTGAAAGGCACAACGTGCAGACTTCTTTCCAAAGGGCGAGTTGGGCCCCACAGCATCTTGCTTCCAGCTCTTTGGGAACCCAAGAAACAACTCGCTCTGCACAGTGCTCTTACAGCCTACCGGGAACATCTCTTCCAAAGGCCTGTGAAACGCAGTTTCTTTGCAGGCCTGATCTGGCTGAAGTAGGTCTTCTGCTCTGGGTGTTCTACACTGCCCTAGAGCTGAAAGGCACAACGTGCAGGCTTCTTTCCAAATGGCTAGTTGGGCCCCACGGCATCTTGCTTTCATCTCTTTGGGAAGCTAAGTAACAACTCGCTCTGCACAGTGCTCTTACAGCCTACCGGGAACATCTCTTCCAAAGGCCTGTGAAATGCAGTTTCTTTGCAGGCCTGATCTGGCTGAAGTAGGAGTTCTGCTCTGGGTGTGCTACTTTGCCCTTGAGCTGAAAGGCACAACGTGCAGGCTTCTTTCCAAAGGGCGAGTTGGGCCCCACAGCATCTTGCTTCCAGCTCTTTGGGATGCTAAGAAACAACTCGCTCTGCACAGTGCTCTTACAGCCTACCGGGAACATCTCTTCCAAAGGCCTGTGAAACGCAGTTTCTTTGCAGGCCTGATCTGGCTGGAGTAGGACTTCTGCTCTGGGTGTGCTACATTGCCCTAGAGCTGAAAGGCACAACGTGCAGGCTTCTTTCCAAAGGGCGAGTTGGGCCCCACAGCATCTTGCTTCCAGCTCTTTGGGAAGCTAAGAAACAACTCGCTCTGCACAGTGCTCTAAACAGCCTACCAGGAACATCTCTTCCAAAGGCCTGTGAAACGCAGTTTCTTTGCAGGCCTGATCTGGCTGAAGTAGGACTTCTGCTCTGGGTGTGCTACATTGCCCTACAGCTGAAAGGCACAACGTGCAGGCTTCTTTCCAAAGGGCGATTTGGGCCCCACAGCATCTTGCTTCCAGCTCTTTGGGAAGCTAAGAAACAACTCGCTCTGCACAGTGCTCTTACAGCCTACCGGGAACATCTCTTCCAAAGGCCTGTGAAACGCAGTTTCTTTGCAGGCCTGACCTGGCTGAAGTCGGACTTCTGCTCTGGGTGTGCTACATTGCCCTAGAGCTGAAAGTCACAACGTGCAGGGTTCTTTCCAAAGGGCGAGTTGGGCCCCACATCATCTTTCTTCCTGCTCTTTGGGAAGCTAAGAAACAACTCACTCTGCGCAGTGCTCCTTCAGCCTACCGGGAACATCTCTTCCAAAGGCCTGTGAAACGCAGTTTCTTTGCAGGTCTAATCTGGCTGAAGTAGGACTTCTGCTCTGGGTGTGCTACATTGCCCTAGAGCTAAAAGGCACTACGTGCAGGCTTCTTTCCAAAGGGCGAGTTGGGCCCCACAGCATCTTGCTTCCAGCTCTTTGGGAAGCTAAGAAACAACTCGCTCTGCACAGTGCTCTTACAGCCTACCGGGAACATCTCTTCCAAAGGCCTGTGAAACGCCGTTTCTTTGCAGGCCTGATCTGGCTGAAGTAGGACTTCAACTCTGGGTGTGCTACATTGCCCTAGAGATGAAAGGCGCAACGAGCAGGCTTCTTTCCAAAGGGCAAGTTAGGCCCCAAAGCATCTTGCCTCCAGCTCTTTGGGAAGCTAAGAAACAACTCGCTCTGCACAGTGCTCTTACAGCCTACCGGGAACATCTCTTCCAAAGGCCTGTGAAACGCAGTTTCTTAGCAGGCCTGATCTGGCTGAAGTAGGACTTCTGCTCTGGGTGTGCTACATTGCCCTAGAGCTGAAAGGCACAACGTGCAGACTTCTTTCCAAAGGGCGAGTTGGGCCCCACAGCATCTTGCTTCCAGCTCTTTGGGAACCCAAGAAACAACTCGCTCTGCACAGTGCTCTTACAGCCTACTGGGAATATCTCTTCCAAAGGCCTGTGAAACGCAGTTTCTTTGCAGGCCTGATCTGGCTGAAGTAGGACTTCTGCTCTGGGTGTTCTACACTGCCCTAGAGCTGAAAGGCACAACGTGCAGGCTTCTTTCCAAATGGCTAGTTGGGCCCCACGGCATCTTGCTTTCATCTCTTTGGGAAGCTAAGTAACAACTCGCTCTGCACAGTGCTCTTACAGCCTACCGGGAACATCTCTTCCAAAGGCCTGTGAAATGCAGTTTCTTTGCAGGCCTGATCTGGCTGAAGTAGGAGTTCTGCTCTGGGTGTGCTACTTTGCCCTTGAGCTGAAAGGCACAACGTGCAGGCTTCTTTCCAAAGGGCGAGTTGGGCCCCACAGCATCTTGCTTCCAGCTCTTTGGGAAGCTAAGAAACAACTCGCTCTGCACAGTGCTCTTACAGCCTACCGGGAACATCTCTTCCAAAGGCCTGTGAAACGCAGTTTCTTTGCAGGCCTGATCTGGCTGGAGTAGGACTTCTGCTCTGGGTGTGCTACATTGCCCTACAGCTGAAAAGCACAACGTGCAGGCTTCTTTCCAAAGGGCGAATTGGGCCCCACAGCATCTTGCTTCCAGCTCTTTGGGAAGCTAAGAAACAACTCGCTCTGCACAGTGCTCTTACAGCCTACCGGGAACATCTCTTCCAAAGGCCTGTGAAACGCAGTTTCTTTGCAGGCCTGATCTGGCTGGAGTAGGACTTCTGCTCTGGGTGTGCTACATTGCCCTAGAGCTGAAAGGCACAACGTGCAGGCTTCTTTCCAAAGGGCGAGTTGGGCCCCACAGCATCTTGCTTCCAGCTCTTTGGGAAGCTAAGAAACAACTCGCTCTGCACAGTGCTCTAAACAGCCTACCAGGAACATCTCTTCCAAAGGCCTGTGAAACGCAGTTTCTTTGCAGGCCTGATCTGGCTGAAGTAGGACTTCTGCTCTGGGTGTGCTACATTGCCCTACAGCTGAAAGGCACAACGTGCAGGCTTCTTTCCAAAGGGCGATTTGGGCCCCACAGCATCTTGCTTCCAGCTCTTTGGGAAGCTAAGAAACAAATCGCTCTGCACAGTGCTCTTACAGCCTACCGGGAACATCTCTTCCAAAGGCCTGTGAAACGCAGTTTCTTTGCAGGCCTGATCTGGCTGAAGTCGGACTTCTGCTCTGGGTGTGCTACATTGCCCTAGAGCTGAAAGTCACAACGTGCAGGGTTCTTTCCAAAGGGCGAGTTGGGCCCCACATCATCTTTCTTCCTGCTCTTTGGGAAGCTAAGAAACAACTCACTCTGCGCAGTGCTCTTACAGCCTACCGGGAACATCTCTTCCAAAGGCCTGTGAAACGCAGTTTCTTTGCAGGTCTAATCTGGCTGAAGTAGGACTTCTGCTCTGGGTGTGCTACATTGCCCTAGAGCTAAAAGGCACTACGTGCAGGCTTCTTTCCAAAGGGCGAGTTGGGCCCCACAGCATCTTGCTTCCAGCTCTTTGGGAAGCTAAGAAACAACTCGCTCTGCACAGTGCTCTTACAGCCTACCGGGAACATCTCTTCCAAAGGCCTGTGAAACGCAGTTTCCTTGCAGGCCTGATCTGGCTGAAGTAGGACTTCTGCTCTGGCTGTGCTACTTTGCCCTAGACTGAAAGGCACAACGTGCAGGCTTCTTTCTAAAGGGCGAGTTGGGCCCCACAGCATCTTGCTTCCAGCTCTTTGGGAAGCTCAGAAACAACTCGCTCTGCACAGTGCTCTTACAGCCTACCGGGAACATCTCTTCCAAAGGCCTGTGAAACACAGTTTCTTTACAGGCCTGATCTGGCTGAAGTAGGACTTCTGCTCTGGGTGTGCTACATTTCCCTAGAGCTGAAAGGCACAACGTGCAGGCTTCTTTCCAAAGGGCGAGTTGATCCCCACGGCATCTTGCTTCCAGCTCTTTGGGAAGCTAAGAAACAACTCGCTCTGCACAGTGCTCTTACAGCCTACCGGGAACATCTCTTCCAAAGGCCTGTGAAACGCCGTTTCTTTGCAGGCCTGATCTGGCTGAAGTAGGACTTCAACTCTGGGTGTGCTACATTGCCCTAGAGATGAAAGGCGCAACGAGCAGGCTTCTTTCCAAAGGGCAAGTTAGGCCCCAAAGCATCTTGCCTCCAGCTCTTTGGGAAGCTAAGAAACAACTCGCTCTGCACAGTGCTCTTACAGCCTACCGGGAACATCTCTTCCAAAGGCCTGTGAAACGCAGTTTCTTAGCAGGCCTGATCTGGCTGAAGTAGGACTTCTGCTCTGGGTGTGCTACATTGCCCTAGAGCTGAAAGGCACAACGTGCAGACTTCTTTCCAAAGGGCGAGTTGGGCCCCACAGCATCTTGCTTCCAGCTCTTTGGGAACCCAAGAAACAACTCGCTCTGCACAGTGCTCTTACAGCCTACCGGGAACATCTCTTCCAAAGGCCTGTGAAACGCAGTTTCTTTGCAGGCCTGATCTGGCTGAAGTAGGACTTCTGCTCTGGGTGTTCTACACTGCCCTAGAGCTGAAAGGCACAACGTGCAGGCTTCTTTCCAAATGGCTACTTGGGCCCCACGGCATCTTGCTTTCATCTCTTTGGGAAGCTAAGTAACAACTCGCTCTGCACTGTGCTCTTACAGCCTACCGGGAACATCTCTTCCAAAGGCCTGTGAAATGCAGTTTCTTTGCAGGCCTGATCTGGCTGAAGTAGGAGTTCTGCTCTGGGTGTGCTACTTTGCCCTTGAGCTGAAAGGCACAACGTGCAGGCTTCTTTCCAAAGGGCGAGTTGGGCCCCACAGCATCTTGCTTCCAGCTCTTTGGGAAGCTAAGAAACAACTCGCTCTGCACAGTGCTCTTACAGCCTACCGGGAACATCTCTTCCAAAGGCCTGTGAAACGCAGTTTCTTTGCAGGCCTGATCTGGCTGGAGTAGGACTTCTGCTCTGGGTTTGCTACATTGCCCTAGAGCTGAAAGGCACAACGTGCAGGCTTCTTTCCAAAGGGCGAGTTGGGCCCCACAGCATCTTGCTTCCAGCTCTTTGGGAAGCTAAGAAACAACTCGCTCTGCACAGTGCTCTAAACAGCCTACCAGGAACATCTCTTCCAAAGGCCTGTGAAACGCAGTTTCTTTGCAGGCCTGATCTGGCTGAAGTAGGACTTCTGCTCTGGGTGTGCTACATTGCCCTACAGCTGAAAGGCACAACGTGCAGGCTTCTTTCCAAAGGGCGAGTTGGGCCCCACAGCATCTTGCTTCCAGCTCTTTGGGAAGCTCAGAAACAACTCGCTCTGCACAGTGCTCTTACAGCCTACCGGGAACATCTCTTCCAAAGGCCTGTGAAACGCAGTTTCTTTGCAGGCCTGATCTGGCTGAAGTAGGACTTCTGCTCTGGGTGTGCTACATTGCCCTACAGCTGAAAGGCACAACGTGCAGGCTTCTTTCCAAAGGGCGAGTTGGGCCCCACAGCATCTTGCTTCCAGCTCTTTGGGAAGCTCAGAAACAACTCGCTCTGCACAGTGCTCTTACAGCCTACCGGGAACATCTCTTCCAAAGGCCTGTGAAACGCAGTTTCTTTGCAGGCCTGATCTGGCTGAAGTAGGACTTCTGCTCTGTTTGTGCTTCTTTGCACTAAAGCTGAAAGGCACGACGTGCAGGCTTCTTTCCAAAGGGCGAGTTGTACCCCACAGCATCTTGCTTCCAGCTCTATGGGAAGCTAAGAAACAACTCGCTCTGCACAGTGCTCTTACAGCCTACCGGGAACATCTCTTCCAAAGGCCTGAGAAACGCAGTTTCTTTGCAGGCCTGATCTGGCTGAAGTAGGACTTCTGCTCTGGGTGTGCTACATTGCCCTAGAGCTGAAAGGCAGAACGTGCAGGTTTCTTTCCAAAGGGCGACTTGGGCCCCACAGCATCTTGCTTCCAGCTCTTTGGGAAGGTAAGAAACAACTCGCTCTTCTCAGTGCCCTTACAGCCTACCGGGAACATCTCTTCCAAAGGCCTGTGAAACGCAGTTTCTTTGCAGGCCTGATCTGGCTGAAGTAGGACTTCTGCTCTGGGTGTGCTACTTTGCCCTACTGCTGAAAGGCACAACGTGCAGGCTTCTTTCCAAAGGGCGAGTTGGGCCCCACAGCATCTTGCTTCAGCTCTTTGGGAAGCTAAGAAACAACTCGCTCTGCACAGTGCTCTTACAGCCTACCGGGAACATCTCTTCCAAAGGCCTGTGAAACGCAGTTTCTTTGCAGGCCTGATCTGGCTGAAGTAGGACTTCTGCTCTGGGTGTGCTACATTGCCCTACAGCTGAAAGGCACAACGTGCAGGCTTCTTTCCAAAGGGCGAGTTGGGCCCCACAGCAGCTTGCTTCCAGCTCTTTGGGAAGCTCAGAAACAACTCGCTCTGCACAGTGCTCTTACAGCCTACCGGGAACATCTCTTCCAAAGGCCTGTGAAACGCAGTTTCTTTGCAGGCCTGATCTGGCTGAAGTAGGACTTCTGCTCTGGGTGTGCTACATTGCCCTAGAGCTGAAAGGGACAACGTGCAGGCTTCTTTCCAAAGGGCGAGTTGGGCCCCACAGCATCTTGCTTCCAGCTCTTTGGGAAGCTAAGTAACAACTCGCTCTGCACAGTGCTCTTACAGCCTACCGGGAACATCTCTTCCAAAGGCCTGTGAAACGCAGTTTCTTTGCAGGCCTGATCTGGCTGAAGAAGGACTTCTGCTCTGGGTGTGCTACATTGCCCTACAGCTGAAAGGCACAACGTGCAGGCTTCTTTCCAAAGGGCGAGTTGAGCCCCACAGCATCTTGCTTCCAGCTCTTTGGGAAGCTAAGAAACAACTCGCTCTGCACAGTGCTCTTACAGCCTACCGGGAACATCTTTTCCAACGGCCTGTGAAACGCAGTTTCTTTGCAGGCCTGATCTGGCTGAAGTAGGACTTCTGCTCTGGGTGTGCTACTTTGCCCTAGAGCTGAAAGGCACAACGTGCAGGCTTCTTTCCAAAGGGCGAGTTGGGCCCCACAGCATCTTGCTTCCAGCACTTTGGGAACCCAAGAAACAACTCGCTCTGCACAGTGCTCTTACAGCCTACCGGGAACATCTCTTCCAAAGGCCTGTGAAACGCAGTTTCTTTGCAGTCCTGATCTGGCTGAAGTAGGACTTCTGCTCTGGGTGTGCTACTTTGCCCTAGAGCTGAAAGGCACAACGTGCAGGCTTCTTTCCAAAGGGCGAGTTGGGCCCCACAGCATCTTGCTTCCAGCTCTTTGGGAAGCTAAGAAACAACTCGCTCTGCACAGTGCTCTTACAGCCTACCGGGAACATCTCTTCCAAAGGCCTGTGAAACGCAGTTTCTTTGCAGGGCTGATCTGGCTGAAGTCGGACTTCTGCTCTGGGTGTGCTACATTGCCCTACAGCTGAAAGGCACAACGTGCAGGCTTCTTTCCAAAGGGCGAGTTGGGCCCCACAGCATCTTGCTTCCAGCTCTTTGGGAAGCTCAGAAACAACTCGCTCTGCACAGTGCTCTTACAGCCTACCGGGAACATCTCTTCCAAAGGCCTGTGAAACGCAGTTTCTTTGCAGGCCTGATCTGGCTGAAGTAGGACTTCTGTTCTGTTTGTGCTTCTTTGCACTAAAGCTGAAAGGCACGACGTGCAGGCTTCTTTCCAAAGGGCGAGTTGGGCCCCACAGCATCTTGCTTCCAGCTCTTTGGGAAGCTAAGAAACAACTCGCTCTGCACAGTGCTCTTACAGCCTACCGGGAACATCTCTTCCAAAGGCCTGAGAAACGCAGTTTCTTTGCAGGCCTGATCTGGCTGAAGTAGGACTTCTGCTCTGGGTGTGCTACATTGCCCTAGAGCTGAAAGGCAGAACGTGCAGGTTTCTTTCCAAAGGGCGACTTGGGCCCCACAGCATCTTGCTTCCAGCTCTTTGGGAAGTTAAGAAAAAACTCGCTCTTCTCAGTGCCCTTACAGCCTACCGGGAACATCTCTTCCAAAGGCCTGTGAAACGCAATTTCTTTGCAGGCCTGATCTGGCTGAAGTAGGACTTCTGCTCTGGGTGTGCTACATTGCCCTACAGCTGAAAGGCACAACGTGCAGGCTTCTTTCCAAAGGGCGAGTTGGGCCCCACAGCATCTTGCTTCCAGCTCTTTGGGAAGCTAAGAAACAACTCGCTCTGCACAGTGCTCTTACAGCCTACCGGGAACATCTTATCCAAAGTCCTGTGAAACGCAGTTTCTTTGCAGGCCTGATCTGGCTGAAGTAGGACTTCTGCTCTGGGTGTGCTACATTGCCCTAGAGCTGAAAGGCACAACGTGCAGGCTTCTTTCCAAAGGGCGAGTTGGGCCCCACAGCATCTTGCTTCCAGCTCTTTGGGAAGCTAAGTAACAACTCGCTCTGCACAGTGCTCTTACAGCCTACCGGGAACATCTCTTCCAAAGTCCTGTGAAACGCAGTTTCTTTGCAGGCCTGATCTGGCTGAAGTAGGACTTCTGCTCTGGGTGTGCTACATTGCCCTACAGCTGAAAGGCACAACGTGCAGGCTTCTTTCCAAAGGGCGAGTTGAGCCCCACAGCATCTTGCTTCCAGCTCTTTGGGAAGCTAAGAAACAACTCGCTCTGCACAGTGCTCTTACAGCCTACCGGGAACATCTTTTCCAACGGCCTGTGAAACGCAGTTTCTTTGCAGGCCTGATCTGGCTGAAGTAGGACTTCTGCTCTGGGTGTGCTACTTTGCCCTAGAGCTGAAATGCACAACGTGCAGGCTTCTTTCCAAAGGGAGAGTGGGCCTCACAGCATCTTGCTTCCAGCACTTTGGGAAGCTAAGAAACAACTCGCTCTGCTAAGTGCTCTTACAGCCTAGTGGGAACATCTCTTATAAAGGCCTGTGAAACGCAGTTTCTTTGCAGGCCTGATCTGGCTGAAGTAGGACTTCTGGTCTGGGTGTGCTACTTTGCCATAGAGCTAAAAGGCACAACGTGCAGGATTCTTTCCAAAGGGCGAGCTGGGCCCCACAGCATCTTGCTTCCAGCTCTTTGGGAAGCTAAGAAACAACTCGCTCTGCACAGTGCTCTTACAGCCTACCGGGAACATCTTTTCCAAAGGCCTGTGAAACGCAGTTTCTTTGCAGGCCTGATCTGGCTGAGTAGGAGTTCTGCTCTGGGTGTGCAACTTTGCCCTAGAGCTGAAAGGCACAACGTGCAGGCTTCTTTCCAAACGGCGAGTTGGGCACCACAGCATCTTGCTTCCAGCTCTTTGGGAAGCTCAGAAACAACTCGCTCTGCACAGTGCTCTTACAGCCTACCGGGAACATCTCTTCCAAAGGCCTGTGAAACGCAGTTTCTTTGCAGGCCTGATCTGGCTGAAGTAGGACTTCTGCTCTGGCTGTGCTACTTTGCCCTAGAGCTGAAAGGCACAACGTGCAGGCTTCTTTCCAAAGGGCGAGTTGGGCCCCACAGCATCTTGCTTCCAGCTCTTTGGGAAGCTCAGAAACAATTCGCTCTGCACAGTGCTCTTACAGCCTACCGGGAACATCTCTTCCAAAGGCCTGTGAAACGCAGTTTCTTTACAGGCCTGATCTGGCTGAAGTAGGACTTCTGCTCTGGGTGTGCTACATTTCCCTAGAGCTGAAAGGCACAACGTGCAGGCTTCTTTCCAAAGGGCGAGTTGATCCCCAAGGCATCTTGCTTCCAGCTCTTTGGGAAGCTAAGAAACAACTCGCTCTGCACAGTGCTCTTACAGCCTACCGGGAACATCTCTTCCAAAGGCCTGTGAAACGCCGTTTCTTTGCAGGCCTGATCTGGCTGAAGTAGGACTTCAACTCTGGCTGTGCTACATTGCCCTAGAGCTGAAAGGCGCAACGGGCAGGCTTCTTTCCAAAGGGCAAGTTAGGCCCCAAAGCATCTTGCCTCCAGCTCTTTGGGAAGCTAAGAAACAACTCGCTCTGCACAGTGCTCTTACAGCCTACCGGGAACATCTCTTCCAAAGGCCTGTGAAACGCAGTTACTTAGCAGGCCTGATCTGGCTGAAGTAGGACTTCTGCTCTGGGTGTGCTACATTGCCCTAGAGCTGAAAGGCACAACGTGCAGACTTCTTTCCAAAGGGCGAGTTGGGCCCCACAGCATCTTGCTTCCAGCTCTTTGGGAACCCAAGAAACAACTCGCTCTGCACAGTGCTCTTACAGCCTACCGGGAACATCTCTTCCAAAGGCCTGTGAAACGCAGTTTCTTTGCAGGCCTGATCTGGCTGAAGTAGGTCTTCTGCTCTGGGTGTTCTACACTGCCCTAGAGCTGAAAGGCACAACGTGCAGGCTTCTTTCCAAATGGCTAGTTGGGCCCCACGGCATCTTGCTTTCATCTCTTTGGGAAGCTAAGTAACGACTCGCTCTGCACAGTGCTCTTACAGCCTACCGGGAACATCTCTTCCAAAGGCCTGTGAAATGCAGTTTCTTTGCAGGCCTGATCTGGCTGAAGTAGGAGTTCTGCTCTGGGTGTGCTACTTTGCCCTAGAGCTGAAAGGCACAACGTGCAGGCTTCTTTCCAAAGGGCGAGTTGGGCCCCACAGCAGCTTGCTTCCAGCTCTTTGGGAAGGTAAGAAACAACTCGCTCTTCTCAGTGCCCTTACAGCCTACCGGGAACATCTCTTCCAAAGGCCTGTGAAACGCAGCTCCTTTGCAGGCCTGATCTGGCTGAAGTAGGACTTCTGCTCTGGGTGTGCTACTTTGCCCTACTGCTGAAAGGCACAACGTGCAGGCTTCTTTCCAAAGGGCGAGTTGGGCCCCACAGCATCTTGCTTCCAGCTCTTTGGGAAGCTAAGAAACAACTCGCTCTGCACAGTGCTCTTACAGCCTACCGGGAACATCTCTTCCAAAGGCCTGTGAAACGCAGTTTCTTTGCAGGCCTGATCTGGCTGAAGTAGGTCTTCTGCTCTGGGTGTGCTACATTGCCCTACAGCTGAAAGGCACAACGTGCAGGCTTCTTTCCAAAGGGCGAGTTGGGCCCCACAGCATCTTGCTTCCAGCTCTTTGGGAAGCTCAGAAACAACTCGCTCTGCACAGTGCTCTTACAGCCTACCGGGATCATCTCTTCCAAAGGCCTGTGAAACGCAGTTTCTTTGCAGGCCTGATCTGGCTGAAGTAGGACTTCTGCTCTGGGTGTGCTACATTGCCCTAGAGCTGAAAGGGACAACGTGCAGGCTTCTTTCCAAAGGGCGAGTTGGGCCCCACAGCATCTTGCTTCCAGCTCTTTGGGAAGCTAAGTAACAACTCGCTCTGCACAGTGCTCTTACAGCCTACCGGGAACATCTCTTCCAAAGGCCTGTGAAACGCAGTTTCTTTGCAGGCCTGATCTGGCTGAAGTAGGACTTCTGCTCGGGGTGTGCTACATTGCCCTGCAGCTGAAAGGCACAACGTGCAGGCTTCTTTCCAAAGGGCGAGTTGAGCCCCACAGCATCTTGCTTCCAGCTCTTTGGGAAGCTAAGAAACAACTCGCTCTGCACAGTGCTCTTGCAGCCTACCGGGAACATCTCTTCTAAAGGCCTGTGAAACGCAGTTTCTTTGCAGGCCTGATCTGGCTGAAGTAGGACTTCTGCTCTGGGTGTGCTACATTGCCCTAGAGCTGAAAGGCACAACGTGCAGGCTTCTTTCCAAAGGGCGAGTTGGGCCCCACAGCATCTTGCTTCCAGCTCTTTGGGAAGCTATGAAACAACTCGCTCTGCACAGTGCTCTAAACAGCCTACAAGGAACATCTCTTCCAAAGGCCTGTGAAACGCAGTTTCTTTGCAGGACTGATCTGGCTGAAGTAGGACTTCTGCTCTGGGTGTGCTACATTGCCCTACAGCTGAAAGGCACAACGTGCAGGCTTCTTACCAAAGGGCGAGTTGGGCCCCACAGCATCTTGCTTCCAGCTCTTTGGGAAGGTAAGAAACAACTCGCTCTTCTCAGTGCCCTTACAGCCTACGGGAACATCTCTTCCAAAGGCCTGTGAAACGCAGTTTCTTTGCAGGCCTGATCTGGCTGAAGTAGGACTTCTGCTCTGGGTGTGCTACTTTGCCCTACGGCTGAAAGGCACAACGTGCAGGCTTCTTTCCAAAGGGCGAGTTGGGCCCCACAGCATCTTGCTTCCAGCTCTTTGGGAAGCTAAGAAACAACTCGCTCTGCACAGTGCTCTTACAGCCTACCGGGAACATCTCTTCCAAAGGCCTGTGAAACGCAGTTTCTTTGCAGGCCTGATCTGGCTGAAGTAGGACTTCTGCTCTGGGTGTGCTACATTGCCCTACAGCTGAAAGGCACAACGTGCAGGCTTCTTTCCAAAGGGCGAGTTGGGCCCCACAGCAGCTTGCTTCCAGCTCTTTGGGAAGCTCAGAAACAACTCGCTCTGCACAGTGCTCTTACAGCCTACCGGGAACATCTCTTCCAAAGGCCTGTGAAACGCAGTTTCTTTGCAGGCCTGATCTGGCTGAAGTAGGACTTCTGCTCTGGGTGTGCTACATTGCCCTAGAGCTGAAAGGGACAACGTGCAGGCTTCTTTCCAAAGGGCGAGTTGGGCCCCACAGCATCTTGCTTCCAGCTCTTTGGGAAGCTAAGTAACAACTCGCTCTGCACAGTGCTCTTACAGCCTACCGGGAACATCTCTTCCAAAGGCCTGTGAAACGCAGTTTCTTTGCAGGCCTGATCTGGCTGAAGTAGGACTTCTGCTCTGGGTGTGCTACATTGCCCTAGAGCTGAAAGGCACAACGTGCAGGCTTCTTTCCAAAGGGCGAGTTGAGCCCCACAGCAATTTGCTTCCAGCTCTTTGGGAAGCTAAGAAACAACTCGCTCTGCACAGTGCTCTTACAGCCTACCGGGAACATCTCTTCCAGAGGCCTGTGAAACGCAGTTTCTTTGCAGGCCTGATCTGGCTGAAGTAGGACTTCTGCTCTGGGTGTGCTACTTTGCCCTAGAGCTGAAAGGCACAACGTGCAGACTTCTTTCCAAAGGGCGAGTTGGGCCCCACAGCATCTTGCTTCCAGCTCTTTGGGAACCCAAGAAACAACTCACTCTGCACAGTGCTCTTACAGCCTACCGGGAACATCTCTTCCAAAGGCCTGTGAAACGCAGTTTCCTTGCAGGCCTGATCTGGCTGAAGTAGGACTTCTGCTCTGGCTGTGCTACACTGTCCTAGAGCTGAAAGGCACAACGTGCAGGCTTCTTTCCAAATGGCGAGTTGGGCCCCACGGCATCTTGCTTTCATCTCTTTGGGAAGCTAAGTAACAACTGGCTCTGCACAGTGCTCTTACAGCCTCCCGTTAACATCTCTTCCAAAGGCCTGTGAAATGCAGTTTCTTTGCAGGCCTGATCTGGCTGAAGTAGGAGTTCTGCTCTGGGTGTGCTACTTTGCCCTTGAGCTGAAAGGCACAACGTGCAGGCTTCTTTCCAAAGGGCGAGTTGGGCCCCACAGCATCTTGCTTCCAGCTCTTTGGGAAGCTAAGAAACAACTCGCTCTGCACAGTGCTCTTACAGCCTACCGGGAACATCTCTTCCAAAGGCCTGTGAAACGCAGTTTCTTTGCAGGCCTGATCTGGCTGAAGTAGGACTTCTGCTCTGGGTGTGCTACTTTGCCCTAGAGCTGAAAGGCACAACGTGCAGGCTTCTTTCCAAAGGGCGAGTTGGGCCCCACAGCATCTTGCTTCCAGCTCTTTGGGAAGCTAAGAAACAACTCGCTCTGCACAGTGCTCTTACAGCCTACCGGGAACATCTCTTCCAAAGGCCTGTGAAACACAGTTTCTTTGCAGGCCTGATCTGGCTGAAGTAGGACTTCTGCTCTGGGTGTGCTACATTGCCCTACAGCTGAAAGGCACAACGTGCAGGCTTCTTTCCAAAGGGCGATTTGGGCCCCACAGCATCTTGCTTCCAGCTCTTTTGGAAGCTAAGAAACAACTCGCTCTGCACAGTGCTCTTACAGCCTACCGGGAGCATCTCTTCCAAAGGCCTGTGAAACGCAGTTTCTTTGCAGGCCTGATCTGGCTGAAGTAGGACTTCTGCTCTGGGTGTGCTACATTGCCCTAGAGCTGAAAGTCACAACGTGCAGGCTTCTTTCCAAAGGGCGAGTTGGGCCCCACAGCATCTTGCTTCCAGCTCTTTGGGAAGCGAAGAAACAACTCGCTCTGCGCAGTGCTCTTACAACCTACCGGGAACATCTCTTCCAAAGGCCTGTGAAACGCAGTTTCTTTGCAGGTCTAATCTGGCTGAAGTAGGACTTCTGCTCTGGGTGTGCTACATTGCCCTACAGCTGAAAGGCACAACGTGGAATCTTCTTTCCAAAGGGCGAGTTGAGCCCCACAGCATCTTGCTTCCAGCTCTTTGGGAAGCTAAGAAACAACTCGCTCTGCACAGTGCTCTTACAGCCTACCGGGAACATCTCTTCCAAAGGCCTGTGAAACGCAGTTTCTTTGCAGGCCTGATCTGGCTGAAGTAGGACTTCTGCTCTGGGTGTGCTACATTGCCCTAGAGCTGAAAGGCACAACGTGCAGGCTTCTTTCCAAAGGGCGAGTTGGGCCCCACAGCATCTTGCTTCCAGCTCTTTGGGAAGCTATGAAACAACTCGCTCTGCACAGTGCTCTAAACAGCCTACAAGGAACATCTCTTCCAAAGGCCTGTGAAACGCAGTTTCTTTGCAGGCCTGATCTGGCTGAAATAGGACTTCTGCTCTGGGTGTGTTACATTGCCCTACAGCTGAAAGGCACAACGTGCAGGCTTCTTACCAAAGGGTGAGTTGGGCCCCACAGCATCTTGCTTCCAGCTCTTTGGGAAGGTAAGAAACAACTCGCTCTTCTCAGTGCCCTTACAGCCTACCGGGAACATCTCTTCCAAAGGCCTGTGAAACGCAGTTTCTTTGCAGGCCTGATCTGGCTGAAGTAGGACTTCTGCTCTGGGTGTGCTACATTGCCCTAGAGCTGAAAGGCGCAACGTGCAGGCTTTTTCCAAAGGGCGAGTTGGGCCCCACAGCATCTTGCTTCCAGCTCTTTGGGAAGCTAAGAAACAACTCGCTCTGCACAGTGCTCTTACAGCCTACCGGGAACATCTCTTCCAAAGGCCTGTGAAACGCAGTTTCTTTGCAGGCCTGATCTGGCTGAAGTAGGACTTCTGCTCTGGGTGTGCTACTTTGCCCTAGAGCTGAAAGGCACAACGTGCAGGCTTCTTTCCAAAGGGCGAGTTGGGCCCCACAGCATCTTGCTTCCAGCTCTTTGGGAAGCTAAGAAACAACTCGCTCTGCACAGTGCTCTTACAGCCTACCGGGAACATCTCTTCCAAAGGCCTGTGAAACACAGTTTCTTTGCAGGCCTGATCTGGCTGAAGTAGGACTTCTGCTCTGGGTGTGCTACATTGCCCTACAGCTGAAAGGCACAACGTGCAGGCTTCTTTCCAAAGGGCGATTTTGGCCCCACAGCATCTTGCTTCCAGCTCTTTTGGAAGCTAAGAAACAACACGCTCTGCACAGTGCTCTTACAGCCTACCGGGAGCATCTCTTCCAAAGGCCTGTGAAACGCAGTTTCTTTGCAGGCCTGATCTGGCTGAAGTAGGACTTCTGCTCTGGGTGTGCTACATTGCCCTAGAGCTGAAAGTCACAACGTGCAGGCTTCTTTCCAAAGGGCGAGTTGGGCCCCACAGCATCTTGCTTCCAGCTCTTTATGAAGCTAAGAAACAACTCGCTCTGCGCAGTGCTCTTACAGCCTACCGGGAACATCTCTTCCAAAGGCCTGTGAAACGCAGTTTCTTTGCAGGTCTAATCTGGCTGAAGTAGGACTTCTGCTCTGGGTGTGCTACATTGCCCTACAGCTGAAAGGCACAACGTGGAAGCTTCTTTCCAAAGGGCGAGTTGAGCCCCACAGCATCTTGCTTCCAGCTCTTTGGGAAGCTAAGAAACAACTCGCTCTGCACAGTGCTCTTACAGCCTACCGGGAACATCTCTTCCAAAGGCCTGTGAAACGCAGTTTCTTTGCAGGCCTGATCTGGCTGAAGTAGGACTTCTGCTCTGGGTGTGCTACATTGCCCTAGAGCTGAAAGGCACAACGTGCAGGCTTCTTTCCAAAGGGCGAGTTGGGCCCCACAGCATCTTGCTTCCAGCTCTTTGGGAAGCTATGAAACAACTCGCTCTGCACAGTGCTCTAAACAGCCTACAAGGAACATCTCTTCCAAAGGCCTGTGAAACGCAGTTTCTTTGCAGGCCTGATCTGGCTGAAATAGGACTTCTGCTCTGGGTGTGTTACATTGCCCTACAGCTGAAAGGCACAACGTGCAGGCTTCTTACCAAAGGGCGAGTTGGGCCCCACAGCATCTTGCTTCCAGCTCTTTGGGAAGGTAAGAAACAACTCGCTCTTCTCAGTGCCCTTACAGCCTACCGGGAACATCTCTTCCAAAGGCCTGTGAAACGCAGTTTCTTTGCAGGCCTGATCTGGCTGAAGTAGGACTTCTGCTCTGGGTGTGCTACTTTGCCCTAGAGCTGAAAGGCACAACGTGCAGGCTTCTTTCCAAAGGGCGAGTTGGGCCCCACAGCATCTTGCTTCCAGCTCTTTGGGAAGCTAAGAAACAACTCGCTCTGCACAGTGCTCTTACAGCCTACCGGGAACATCTCTTCCAAAGGCCTGTGAAACGCATTTTCTTTGCAGGCCTGATCTGGCTGAAGTAGGACTTCTGCTCTGGGTGTGCTACATTGCCCTAGAGCTGAAAGGCACAACGTGCAGGCTTCTTTCCAAAGGGCGAGTTGGGCCCCACAGCATCTTGCTTCCAGCTCTTTGGGAAGCTCAGAAACAACTCGCTCTGCACAGTGCTCTTACAGCCTCCCGGGAACATCTCTTCCAAAGGCCTGTGAAACGCAGTTTCTTTGCAGGCCTGATCTGGCTGAAGTAGGACTTCTGCTCTGGGTGTGCTACATTGCCCTAGAGCTGAAAGGGACAACGTGCAGGCTTCTTTCCAAAGGGCGAGTTGGGCCCCACAGCATCTTGCTTCCAGCTCTTTGGGAAGCTAAGTAACAACTCGCTCTGCACAGTGCTCTTACAGCCTACCGGGAACATCTCTTCCAAAGGCCTGTGAAACGCAGTTTCTTTGCAGGCCTGATCTGGCTGAAGTAGGACTTCTGCTCTGGGTGTGCTACATTGCCCTAGAGCTGAAAGGCACAACGTGCAGGCTTCTTTCCAAAGGGCGAGTTGGGCCCCACAGCATCTTGCTTCCAGCTCTTTGGGAAGCTAAGAAACAACTCGCTCTGCACAGTGCTCTTACAGCCTACCGGGAACATCTCTTCCAAAGGCCTGTGAAACGCAGTTTCTTTGCAGGACTGATCTGGCTGAAGTAGGACTTCTGCTCTGGGTGTGCTACATTGCCCTAGAGCTGAAGGGCGCAACGTGCAGGCTTCTTTCCAAAGGGCGAGTTGGGCCCCACAGCATCTTGCTTCCAGGTCTTTGGGAAGCTAAGAAACAACTCGCTCTGCACAGTGCTCTTACAGCCTACCGGGAACATCTCTTCCAAAGGCCTGTGAAACGCAGTTTCTTTGCAGGCCTGATCTGGCTGAAGTAGGACTTCTGCTCTGGGTGTGCTACTTTGCCCTAGAGCTGAAAGGCACAACGTGCAGGCTTCTTTCCAAAGGGCGAGTTGGGCCCCACAGCATCTTGCTTCCAGCTCTTTGGGAAGCTAAGAAACAACTCGCTCTGCACAGTGCTCTTACAGCCTACCGGGAACATCTCTTCCAAAGGCCTGTGAAACACAGTTTCTTTGCAGGCCTGATCTGGCTGAAGTAGGACTTCTGCTCTGGGTGTGCTACATTGCCCTAGAGCTGAATGGCGCAACGTGCAGGCTTCTTTCCAAAGGGCGAGTAGGGCCCCACAGCATCTTGCTTCCAGCTCTTTGGGAAGCTAAGAAACAACTCGCTCTGCACAGTGCTCTTACAGCCTACCGGGAACATCTCTTCCAAAGGCCTGTGAAACGCAGTTTCTTTGCAGGCCTGATCTTCCTGAAGTAGGACTTCTGCTCTGGGTGTGCTACTTTGCCCTAGAGCTGAAAGGCACAACGTGCAGGCTTCTTTCCAAAGGGCGAGTTGCTCCCCACAGTATCATGCTTCCAGCTCTTTGGGAAGCTAAGAAGCAACTCGCTCTGCACTGTGCTCTTACAGCCTACCGTGAACATCTCTTCCAAAGGCCTGTGAAACGCAGTTTCTTTGCAGGCCTGATCTGGCTGAAGTAGGACTTCTGCTCTGGGTGTGCTACTTTGCCCTACTGCTGAAAGGCACAACGTGCAGGCTTCTTTCCAAAGGGCGAGTTGGGCCCCACAGCATCTTGCTTCCAGCTCTTTGGGAAGCTAAGAAACAACTCGCTCTGCACAGTGCTCTTACAGCCTACCGGGAACATCTCTTCCTAAGGCCTGTGAAACGCAGTTTCTTTGCAGGCCTGATCTGGCTGAAGTAGGACTTCTGCTCTGGGTGTGCTACATTGCCCTACAGCTGAAAGGCAAAACGTGCAGGCTTCTTTCCAAAGGGCGAGTTGGGCCCCACAGCAGCTTGCTTCCAGCTCTTTGGGAAGCTCAGAAACAACTCGCTCTGCACAGTGCTCTTACAGCCTACCGGGAACATCTCTTCGAAAGGCCTGTGAAACGCAGTTTCTTTGCAGGCCTGATCTGGCTGTAGTAGGACTTCTGCTCTGGGTGTGCTACATTGCCCTAGAGCTGAAAGGGACAACGTGCAGGCTTCTTTCCAAAGGGCGAGTTGGGCCCCACAGCATCTTGCTTCCAGCTCTTTGGGAAGCTAAGTAACAACTCGCTCTGCACAGTGCTCTTACAGCCTACCGGGAACATCTCTTCCAAAGGCCTGTGAAACGCAGTTTCTTTGCAGGCCTGATCTGGCTGAAGTAGGACTTCTGCTCTGGGTGTGCTACATTGCCCTAGAGCTGAAAGGCACAACGTGCAGGCTTCTTTCCAAAGGGCGAGTTGAGCCCCACAGCATCTTGCTTCCAGCTCTTTGGGAAGCTAAGAAGCAACTCGCTCTGCACAGTGCTCTTACAGCCTACCGTGAACATCTCTTCCAAAGGCCTGTGAAACGCAGTTTCTTTGCAGGCCTGATCTGGCTGAAGTAGGACTTCTGCTCTGGGTGTGCTACTTTGCCCTACTGCTGAAAGGCACAACGTGCAGGCTTCTTTCCAAAGGGCGAGTTGGGCCCCACAGCATCTTGCTTCCAGCTCTTTGGGAAGCTAAGAAACAACTCGCTCTGCACAGTGCTCTTACAGCCTACCGGGAACATCTCTTCCAAAGGCCTGTGAAACGCAGTTTCTTTGCAGGCCTGATCTGGCTGAAGTAGGACTTCTGCTCTGGGTGTGCTACATTGCCCTAGAGCTGAAAGGCGCAACGTGCAGGCTTCTTTCCAAAGGGCGAGTTGGGCCCCACAGCATCTTGCTTCCAGCTCTTTGGGTAGCTAAGTAACAACTCGCTCTGCACAGTGCTCTTACAGCCTACCGGGAACATCTCTTCCAAAGGCCTGTGAAACGCAGTTTCTTTGCAGGCCTGATCTGGCTGAAGTAGGACTTCTGCTCTGGGTGTGCTACTTTGCCCTAGAGCTGAAAGGCACAACGTGCAGGGTTCTTTCCAAAGGGCGAGTTGGGCCCCACAGCATCTTGCTTCCAGCTCTTTGGGAAGCTAAGAAACAACTCGCTCTGCACAGTGCTCTTACAGCCTACCGGGAACATCTCTTCCAAAGGCCTGTGAAACGCAGTTTCTTTGCAGGGCTGATCTGGCTGAAGTCGGACTTCTGCTCTGGGTGTGCTACATTGCCCTACAGCTGAAAGGCACAACGTGCAGGCTTCTTTCCAAAGGGCGAGTTGGGCCCCACAGCATCTTGCTTCCAGCTCTTTGGGAAGCTCAGAAACAACTCGCTCTGCACAGTGCTCTTACAGCCTACCGGGAACATCTCTTCCAAAGGCCTGTGAAACGCAGTTTCTTTGCAGGCCTGATCTGGCTGAAGTAGGACTTCTGCTCTGGGTGTGCTACATTGCCCTAGAGCTGAAAGTCACAACGTGCAGGCTTCTTTCCAAAGGGCGAGTTGGGCCCCACAGCATCTTGCTTCCAGCTCTTTATGAAGCTAAGAAACAACTCGCTCTGCGCAGTGCTCTTACAGCCTACCGGGAACATCTCTTCCAAAGGCCTGTGAAACGCAGTTTCTTTGCAGGTCTAATCTGGCTGAAGTAGGACTTCTGCTCTGGGTGTGCTACATTGCCCTACAGCTGAAAGGCACAACGTGGAAGCTTCTTTCCAAAGGGCGAGTTGAGCCCCACAGCATCTTGCTTCCAGCTCTTTGGGAAGCTAAGAAACAACTCGCTCTGCACAGTGCTCTTACAGCCTACCGGGAACATCTCTTCCAAAGGCCTGTGAAACGCAGTTTCTTTGCAGGCCTGATCTGGCTGAAGTAGGACTTCTGCTCTGGGTGTGCTACATTGCCCTAGAGCTGAAAGGCACAACGTGCAGGCTTCTTTCCAAAGGGCGAGTTGGGCCCCACAGCATCTTGCTTCCAGCTCTTTGGGAAGCTATGAAACAACTCGCTCTGCACAGTGCTCTAAACAGCCTACAAGGAACATCTCTTCCAAAGGCCTGTGAAACGCAGTTTCTTTGCAGGCCTGATCTGGCTGAAATAGGACTTCTGCTCTGGGTGTGTTACATTGCCCTACAGCTGAAAGGCACAACGTGCAGGCTTCTTACCAAAGGGCGAGTTGGGCCCCACAGCATCTTGCTTCCAGCTCTTTGGGAAGGTAAGAAACAACTCGCTCTTCTCAGTGCCCTTACAGCCTACCGGGAACATCTCTTCCAAAGGCCTGTGAAACGCAGTTTCTTTGCAGGCCTGATCTGGCTGAAGTAGGACTTCTGCTCTGGGTGTGCTACTTTGCCCTAGAGCTGAAAGGCACAACGTGCAGGCTTCTTTCCAAAGGGCGAGTTGGGCCCCACAGCATCTTGCTTCCAGCTCTTTGGGAAGCTAAGAAACAACTCGCTCTGCACAGTGCTCTTACAGCCTACCGGGAACATCTCTTCCAAAGGCCTGTGAAACGCATTTTCTTTGCAGGCCTGATCTGGCTGAAGTAGGACTTCTGCTCTGGGTGTGCTACATTGCCCTAGAGCTGAAAGGCACAACGTGCAGGCTTCTTTCCAAAGGGCGAGTTGGGCCCCACAGCATCTTGCTTCCAGCTCTTTGGGAAGCTCAGAAACAACTCGCTCTGCACAGTGCTCTTACAGCCTCCCGGGAACATCTCTTCCAAAGGCCTGTGAAACGCAGTTTCTTTGCAGGCCTGATCTGGCTGAAGTAGGACTTCTGCTCTGGGTGTGCTACATTGCCCTAGAGCTGAAAGGGACAACGTGCAGGCTTCTTTCCAAAGGGCGAGTTGGGCCCCACAGCATCTTGCTTCCAGCTCTTTGGGAAGCTAAGTAACAACTCGCTCTGCACAGTGCTCTTACAGCCTACCGGGAACATCTCTTCCAAAGGCCTGTGAAACGCAGTTTCTTTGCAGGCCTGATCTGGCTGAAGTAGGACTTCTGCTCTGGGTGTGCTACATTGCCCTAGAGCTGAAAGGCACAACGTGCAGGCTTCTTTCCAAAGGGCGAGTTGGGCCCCACAGCATCTTGCTTCCAGCTCTTTGGGAAGCTAAGAAACAACTCGCTCTGCACAGTGCTCTTACAGCCTACCGGGAACATCTCTTCCAAAGGCCTGTGAAACGCAGTTTCTTTGCAGGACTGATCTGGCTGAAGTAGGACTTCTGCTCTGGGTGTGCTACATTGCCCTAGAGCTGAAGGGCGCAACGTGCAGGCTTCTTTCCAAAGGGCGAGTTGGGCCCCACAGCATCTTGCTTCCAGCTCTTTGGGAAGCTAAGAAACAACTCGCTCTGCACAGTGCTCTTACAGCCTACCGGGAACATCTCTTCCAAAGGCCTGTGAAACGCAGTTTCTTTGCAGGCCTGATCTGGCTGAAGTAGGACTTCTGCTCTGGGTGTGCTACTTTGCCCTAGAGCTGAAAGGCACAACGTGCAGGCTTCTTTCCAAAGGGCGAGTTGGGCCCCACAGCATCTTGCTTCCAGCTCTTTGGGAAGCTAAGAAACAACTCGCTCTGCACAGTGCTCTTACAGCCTACCGGGAACATCTCTTCCAAAGGCCTGTGAAACACAGTTTCTTTGCAGGCCTGATCTGGCTGAAGTAGGACTTCTGCTCTGGGTGTGCTACATTGCCCTAGAGCTGAATGGCGCAACGTGCAGGCTTCTTTCCAAAGGGCGAGTAGGGCCCCACAGCATCTTGCTTCCAGCTCTTTGGGAAGCTAAGAAACAACTCGCTCTGCACAGTGCTCTTACAGCCTACCGGGAACATCTCTTCCAAAGGCCTGTGAAACGCAGTTTCTTTGCAGGCCTGATCTTCCTGAAGTAGGACTTCTGCTCTGGGTGTGCTACTTTGCCCTAGAGCTGAAAGGCACAACGTGCAGGCTTCTTTCCAAAGGGCGAGTTGCTCCCCACAGTATCATGCTTCCAGCTCTTTGGGAAGCTAAGAAGCAACTCGCTCTGCACTGTGCTCTTACAGCCTACCGTGAACATCTCTTCCAAAGGCCTGTGAAACGCAGTTTCTTTGCAGGCCTGATCTGGCTGAAGTAGGACTTCTGCTCTGGGTGTGCTACTTTGCCCTACTGCTGAAAGGCACAACGTGCAGGCTTCTTTCCAAAGGGCGAGTTGGGCCCCACAGCATCTTGCTTCCAGCTCTTTGGGAAGCTAAGAAACAACTCGCTCTGCACAGTGCTCTTACAGCCTACCGGGAACATCTCTTCCTAAGGCCTGTGAAACGCAGTTTCTTTGCAGGCCTGATCTGGCTGAAGTAGGACTTCTGCTCTGGGTGTGCTACATTGCCCTACAGCTGAAAGGCAAAACGTGCAGGCTTCTTTCCAAAGGGCGAGTTGGGCCCCACAGCAGCTTGCTTCCAGCTCTTTGGGAAGCTCAGAAACAACTCGCTCTGCACAGTGCTCTTACAGCCTACCGGGAACATCTCTTCGAAAGGCCTGTGAAACGCAGTTTCTTTGCAGGCCTGATCTGGCTGTAGTAGGACTTCTGCTCTGGGTGTGCTACATTGCCCTAGAGCTGAAAGGGACAACGTGCAGGCTTCTTTCCAAAGGGCGAGTTGGGCCCCACAGCATCTTGCTTCCAGCTCTTTGGGAAGCTAAGTAACAACTCGCTCTGCACAGTGCTCTTACAGCCTACCGGGAACATCTCTTCCAAAGGCCTGTGAAACGCAGTTTCTTTGCAGGCCTGATCTGGCTGAAGTAGGACTTCTGCTCTGGGTGTGCTACATTGCCCTAGAGCTGAAAGGCACAACGTGCAGGCTTCTTTCCAAAGGGCGAGTTGAGCCCCACAGCATCTTGCTTCCAGCTCTTTGGGAAGCTAAGAAGCAACTCGCTCTGCACAGTGCTCTTACAGCCTACCGTGAACATCTCTTCCAAAGGCCTGTGAAACGCAGTTTCTTTGCAGGCCTGATCTGGCTGAAGTAGGACTTCTGCTCTGGGTGTGCTACTTTGCCCTACTGCTGAAAGGCACAACGTGCAGGCTTCTTTCCAAAGGGCGAGTTGGGCCCCACAGCATCTTGCTTCCAGCTCTTTGGGAAGCTAAGAAACAACTCGCTCTGCACAGTGCTCTTACAGCCTACCGGGAACATCTCTTCCAAAGGCCTGTGAAACGCAGTTTCTTTGCAGGCCTGATCTGGCTGAAGTAGGACTTCTGCTCTGGGTGTGCTACATTGCCCTAGAGCTGAAAGGCGCAACGTGCAGGCTTCTTTCCAAAGGGCGAGTTGGGCCCCACAGCATCTTGCTTCCAGCTCTTTGGGAAGCTAAGTAACAACTCGCTCTGCACAGTGCTCTTACAGCCTACCGGGAACATCTCTTCCAAAGGCCTGTGAAACGCAGTTTCTTTGCAGGCCTGATCTGGCTGAAGTAGGACTTCTGCTCTGGGTGTGCTACTTTGCCCTAGAGCTGAAAGGCACAACGTGCAGGGTTCTTTCCAAAGGGCGAGTTGGGCCCCACAGCATCTTGCTTCCAGCTCTTTGGGAAGCTAAGAAACAAGTCGCTCTGCACAGTGCTCTTACAGCCTACCGGGAACATCTCTTCCAAAGGCCTGTGAAACGCAGTTTCTTTGCAGGGCTGATCTGGCTGAAGTCGGACTTCTGCTCTGGGTGTGCTACATTGCCCTACAGCTGAAAGGCACAACGTGCAGGCTTCTTTCCAAAGGGCGAGTTGGGCCCCACAGCATCTTGCTTCCAGCTCTTTGGGAAGCTCAGAAACAACTCGCTCTGCACAGTGCTCTTACAGCCTACCGGGAACATCTCTTCCAAAGGCCTGTGAAACGCAGTTTCTTTGCAGGCCTGATCTGGCTGAAGTAGGACTTCTGCTCTGGTTGTGCTTCTTTGCACTAAAGCTGAAAGGCACAACGTGCAGGCTTCTTTCCAAAGGGCGAGTTGGGCCCCACAGAATCTTGCTTCCAGCTCTTTGGGAAGCTAAGAAACAACTCGTTCTGCACAGTGCTCTTACAGCCTACCGGGAACATCTCTTCCAAAGGCCTGTGAAATGCAGTTTCTTTGCAGGCCTGATCTGGCTGAAGTCGGACTTCTGCTCTGGGTGTGCTACATTGCCCTAGAGCTGAAAGCCACAACGTGCAGGCTTCTTTCCAAAGGGCGAGTTGGGCCCCACAGCATCTTGCTTCCAGCTCTTTGCTAAGCTAAGAAAGAACTCGCTCTGCACAGTGCTCTTACAGCCTACCAGGAACATCTCTTCCAAAGGCCTGTGAAACGCAGTTTCTTTGCAGGCCTGATCTGGCTGAAGTAGGACTTCTGCTCTGGGTGTGCTACTTTGCCCTAGAGCTGAAAGGCACAACGTGCAGGCTTCTTTACAAAGGGCGAGTTGAGCCCCACAGCATCTTGCTTCCAGCTCTTTGGGAAGCTAAGAAACAACTCGCTCTGCACAGTGCTCTAACAGCCTACCGGGAACATCTCTTCCAAAGGCCTGTGAAACGCAGTTTCTTTGCAGGCCTGATCTGGCTGAAGTAGGACTTCTGCTCTGGGTGTGCTACATTGCCCTAGAGCTGAAAGGCACAACGTGCAGGCTTCTTTCCAAAGGGCGAGTTGGGCCCCCCAGCATCTTGCTTCCAGCTCTTTGGGAAGCTAAGAAACAACTCGCTCTGCACAGTGCTCTTACAGCCTACCGGGAACATCTCTTCCAAAGGCCTGTGAAACGCAGTTTCTTTGCAGGCCTGATCTGGCTGAAGTAGGACTTCTGCTCTGGGTGTGCTACATTGCCCTAGAGCTGAAAGGCACAACGTGCAGGCTTCTTTCCAAAGGGCGAGTTGGGCCCCACAGCATCTTGCTTCCAGCTCTTTGGGAAGCTAAGAAACAACTCGCTCTGCACAGTGCTCTTACACCCTACCGGAACATCACTTCCAAAGTCCTGTGAAACGCAATTTCTTTGCAGGGCTGATCTGGCTGAAGTCGGACTTCTGCTCTGGGTGTGCTACATTGCCCTACAGCTGAAAGGCACAACGTGCAGGCTTCTTTCCAAAGGGCGAGTTGGGCCCCACAGCATCTTGCTTCCAGCTCTTTGGGAAGCTCAGAAACAACTCGCTCTGCACAGTGCTCTTACAGCCTACCGGGAACATCTCTTCCAAAGGCCTGTGAAACGCAGTTTTTTGCAGGCCTGATCTGGCTGAAGTCGGACTTCTGCTCTGGGTGTGCTACATTGCCCTACAGCTGAAAGGCACAACGTGCAGGCTTCTTTCCAAAGGGCGAGTTGGGCCCCACAGCATCTTGCTTCCAGCTCTTTGGGAAGCTAAGAAACAACTCGCTCTGCACAGTGCTCTTACAGCCTACCGGGAACATCTCTTCCAAAGGCCTGTGAAACGCAGTTTCTTTGCAGGCCTGATCTGGCTGAAGTCGGACTTCCGCTCTGGGTGTGCTACATTGCCCTAGAGCTGAAAGGCACAACGTGCAGGCTTCTTTCCAAAGGGCGAGTTGGGCCCCACAGCATCTTGCTTCCAGCTCTTTGGGAAGGTAAGAAACAACTCGCTCTTCTCAGTGCCCTTACAGCCTACCGGGAACATCTCTTCCAAAGGCCTGTGAAACGCAATTTCTTTGCAGGCCTGATCTGGCTGAAGTAGGACTTCTGCTCTGGGTGTGCTACTTTGCCCTAAAGCTGAAAGGCACAACGTGCAGGCTTCTTTCCAAAGGGCGAGTTGGGCCCCACAGTATCTTGCTTCCAGCTCTTTGGGAAGCTAAGAAACAACTCGCTCTGCACAGTGCTCTTACAGCCTACCGGGAACATGTCTTCCAAAGGCCTGTGAAACGCAGTTTCTTTGCAGGCCTGATCTGGCTGAAGTAGGACTTCTGCTCTGGGTGTGCTACTTTGCCCTAGAGCTGAAAGGCACAATGTGCAGGCTTGTTTCCAAAGTGCGAGTTGGGCCCCACAGCATCTTGCTTCCAGCTCTTTGGGAAGCTAAGAAACAACTCGCTCTGCACAGTGCTCTTACAGCCTACCGGGAACATCTCTTCCAAAGGCCTGTGAAACGCAGTTTCTTTGCAGGCCTGATCTGGCTGAAGTCGGACTTCTGCTCTGGGTGTGCTACATTGCCCTAGAGCTGAAAGGCACAACGTGCAGGCTTCTTTCCAAAGGGCGAGTTGGGCCCCACAGCAGCTTGCTTCCAGCTCTTTGGGAAG
The DNA here is from genome assembly GCF_041296265.1 of Equus caballus. Classification (NCBI taxonomy): domain Eukaryota; kingdom Metazoa; phylum Chordata; class Mammalia; order Perissodactyla; family Equidae; genus Equus; species Equus caballus. The sequence goes on from NC_091696.1 coordinate 14,161,712, forward strand.
CTAAGAAACAACTCGCTCTGCACAGTGCTCTTACAGCCTACCGGGAACATCTCTTCCAAAGGCCTGTGAAACGCAGTTTCTTTGCAGGCCTGATCTGGCTGAAGTAGGACTTCTTCTCTGGGTGTGCTACTTTGCCCTAAAGCTGAAAGGCACAACGTGCAGGCTTCTTTCCAAAGGGCGAGTTGGGCCCCACAGCATCTTTCTTCCAGCTCTTTGGGAAGCTAAGAAACAACTCGCTCTGCACAGTGCTCTAAACAGCCTACCGGGAACATCTCTTCCAAAGGCCTGTGAAACGCAGTTTCTTTGAAGGCCTGATCTGGCTGAAGTAGGACTTCTGCTCTGGGTGTGCTACATTGCCCTAGAGCTGAAAGGCACAACGTGCAGGCTTCTTTCCAAAGGGCGAGTTGGGCCCCACAGCATCTTGCTTCCAGCTCTTTGGGAAGCTAAGAAACAACTCGCTCTGCACAGTGCTCTTACAGCCTACCGGAACATCACTTCCAAAGTCCTGTGAAACGCAATTTCTTTGCAGGGCTGATCTGGCTGAAGTCGGACTTCTGCTCTGGGTGTGCTACATTGCCCTACAGCTGAAAGGCACAACGTGCAGGCTTCTTTCCAAAGGGCGAGTTGGGCCCCACAGCATCTTGCTTCCAGCTCTTTGGGAAGCTCAGAAACAACTCGCTCTGCACAGTGCTCTTACAGCCTACCGGGAACATCTCTTCCAAAGGCCTGTGAAACGCAGTTTTTTGCAGGCCTGATCTGGCTGAAGTCGGACTTCTGCTCTGGGTGTGCTACATTGCCCTACAGCTGAAAGGCACAACGTGCAGGCTTCTTTCCAAAGGGCGAGTTGAGCCCCACAGCATCTTGCTTCCAGCTCTTTGGGAAGCTAAGAAACAACTCGCTCTGCACAGTGCTCTTACAGCCTACCGGGAACATCTCTTCCAAAGGCCTGTGAAACGCAGTTTCTTTGCAGGCCTGATCTGGCTGAAGTCGGACTTCCGCTCTGGGTGTGCTACATTGCCCTAGAGCTGAAAGGCACAACGTGCAGGCTTCTTTCCAAAGGGCGAGTTGGGCCCCACAGCATCTTGCTTCCAGCTCTTTGGGAAGGTAAGAAACAACTCGCTCTTCTCAGTGCCCTTACAGCCTACCGGGAACATCTCTTCCAAAGGCCTGTGAAACGCAATTTCTTTGCAGGCCTGATCTGGCTGAAGTAGGACTTCTGCTCTGGGTGTGCTACTTTGCCCTAAAGCTGAAAGGCACAACGTGCAGGCTTCTTTCCAAAGGGCGAGTTGGGCCCCACAGTATCTTGCTTCCAGCTCTTTGGGAAGCTAAGAAACAACTCGCTCTGCACAGTGCTCTTACAGCCTACCGGGAACATGTCTTCCAAAGGCCTGTGAAACGCAGTTTCTTTGCAGGCCTGATCTGGCTGAAGTAGGACTTCTGCTCTGGGTGTGCTACTTTGCCCTAGAGCTGAAAGGCACAATGTGCAGGCTTGTTTCCAAAGTGCGAGTTGGGCCCCACAGCATCTTGCTTCCAGCTCTTTGGGAAGCTAAGAAACAACTCGCTCTGCACAGTGCTCTTACAGCCTACCGGGAACATCTCTTCCAAAGGCCTGTGAAACGCAGTTTCTTTGCAGGCCTGATCTGGCTGAAGTAGGACTTCTGCTCTGGGTGTGCTACATTGCCCTACAGCTGAAAGGCACAACGTGCAGGCTTCTTTCCAAAGGGCGAGTTGGGCCCCACAGCAGCTTGCTTCCAGCTCTTTGGGAAGCTAAGAAACAACTCGCTCTGCACAGTGCTCTTACAGCCTACCGGGAACATCTCTTCCAAAGGCCTGTGAAACGCAGTTTCTTTGCAGGCCTGATCTGGCTGAAGTAGGACTTCTTCTCTGGGTGTGCTACTTTGCCCTAAAGCTGAAAGGCACAACGTGCAGGCTTCTTTCCAAAGGGCGAGTTGGGCCCCACAGCATCTTGCTTCCAGCTCTTTGGGAAGCTAAGAAACAACTCGCTCTGCACAGTGCTCTTACAGCCTACCGGGAACATCTTTTCCAAAGTCCTGTGAAACGCAGTTTCTTTGCAGGCCTGATCTGGCTGAAGTAGGACTTCTGCTCTGGGTGTGCTACATTGCCCTAGAGCTGAAAGGCACAACGTGCAGGCTTCTTTCCAAAGGGCGAGTTGGGCACCACAGCAGCTTGCTTCCAGCTCTTTGGGAAGCTAAGAAACAACTCGCTCTGCACAGTGCTCTTACAGCCTACCGGGAACATCTCTTCCAAAGGCCTGTGTAACGCAGTTTCTTTGCAGGCCTGATCTGGCTGAAGTAGGACTTCTGCTCTGGGTGTGCTACATTGCCCTAGAGCTGAAAGGCACAACGTGCAGGCTTCTTTCCAAAGGGCGAGTTGGGCCCCACAGCATCTTGCTTCCAGCTCTTTGGGAAGCTCAGAAACAACTCGCCTGCACAGTGCTCTTACAGCCTACCGGGAACATCTCTTCCAAAGGCCTGAGAAATGCAGTTTCTTTGCAGGCCTGATCTGGCTGAAGTAGGACTTCTGCTCTGGGTGTGCTACTTTGCCCTAGAGCTGAAAGGCACAACGGGCAGGCTTCTTTCCAAAGGGCGAGTTGGGCCCTACAGCATCTTGCTTCCAGCTCTTTGGGAAGCTCAGAAACAACTCGCTCTGCACAGTGCTCTTACAGCCTACCGGGAACATCTCTTCCAAAGGCCTGTGAAACGCAGTTTCTTTGCAGGCCTGATCTGGCTGAAGTAGGACTTCTGCTATGGGTGTGCTACATTGCCCTACAGCTGAAAGGCACAACGTGTAGGCTTCTTTCCAAAGGGCGAGTTGAGCCCCACAGCATCTTGCTTCCAGCTCTTTGGGAAGCTAAGAAACAACTCGCTCTGCACAGTGCTCTAAACAGCCTACCGGGAACATCTCTTCCAAAGGCCTGTGAAACGCAGTTTCTTTGCAGGCCTGATCTGGCTGAAGTAGGACTTCTGCTCTGGGTGTTCTACATTGCCCTAGAGCTGAAAGGCACAACGTGCAGGCTTCTTTCCAAAGGGCGAGTTGGGCCCCACAGCATCTTGCTTCCAGCTCTTTGGGAAGCTAAGAAACAACTCGCTCTGCACAGTGCTCTTACAGCCTACCGGGAACATCTCTTCCAAAGGCCTGTGAAACGCAGTTTCTTTGCAGGCCTGATCTGGCTGAAGTAGGACTTCTGCTCTGGGTGTGCTACATTGCCCTAGAGCTGAAAGGCAGAACGTGCAGGCTTCTTTCCAAAGGGCGAGTTGGGCCCCACAGCATCTTGCTTCCAGCTCTTTGGGAAGCTAAGAAACAACTCGCTCTGCACAGTGCTCTTATAGCCTACCGGGAACCTCTCTTCCAAAGGCCTGTGAAACGCAGTTTCTTTGCAGGCCTGATCTGGCTGAAGTAGGACTTCTGCTCTGGGTGTGCTACTTTGCCCTAGAGCTGAAAGGCACAACGTGCAGGCTTCTTTCCAAAGGGCGAGTTGGGCCCCACAGCATCTTGCTTCCAGCTCTTTGGGAAGCTCAGAAACAACTCGCTCTGCACAGTGCTCTCACAGCCTACCGGGAACATCTCTTCCAAAGGCCTGTGAAACGCAGTTTCTTTGCAGGCCTGATCTGGCTGAAGTAGGACTTCTGCTCTGGGTGTGCTACTTTGCCCTAGAGCTGAAAGGCACAACGTGCAGGCTTCTTTCCAAAGGGCGAGTTGGGCCCCACAGCATCTTGCTTCCAGCTCTTTGGGAAGCTAAGAAACAACTCGCTCTGCACAGTGCTCTTACAGCCTACCGGGAACATCTCTTCCAAAGGCCTGTGAAACGCAGTTTCTTTGCAGGCGTGATCTGGCTGAAGTAGGACTTCTGCTCTGGGTGTGCTACATTGCCCTAGAGCTGAAAGGCACAACGTGCAGGCTTCTTTCCAAAGGACGAGTTGGGCCCCACAGCATCTTGCTTCCAGCTCTTTGGGAAGCTAAGAAACAACTCGCTCTGCACAGTGCTCTTACAGCCTACCGGGAACATCTCTTCCAAAGGCCTGTGAAACGCAGTTTCTTTGCAGGCCTGATCTGGCTGAAGTAGGACTTCTGCTCTGGGTGTGCTACTTTGCCCTAGAGCTGAAAGGCACAACGTGCAGGCTTCTTTCCAAAGGGTGAGTTGGGCCCCAAAGCATCTTGCTTCCAGCTCTTTGGGAAGCTAAGAAACAACTCGCTCTGCACAGTGCTCTTACAGCCTACCGGGAACATCTCTTCCAAAGGCCTGTGAAACGCAGTTTCTTTGCAGGGCTGATCTGGCTGAAGTCGGACTTCTGCTCTGGGTGTGCTACATTGCCCTACAGCTGAAAGGCACAACGTGCAGGCTTCTTTCCAAAGGGCGAGTTGGGCCCCACAGCATCTTGCTTCCAGCTCTTTGGGAAGCTCAGAAACAACTCGCTCTGCACAGTGCTCTTACAGCCTACCGGGAACATCTCTTCCAAAGGCCTGTGAAACGCAGTTTCTTTGCAGGCCTGATCTGGCTGAAGTAGGACTTCTGCTCTGGTTGTGCTTCTTTGCACTAAAGCTGAAAGGCACAACGTGCAGGCTTCTTTCCAAAGGGCGAGTTGGGCCCCACAGAATCTTGCTTCCAGCTCTTTGGGAAGCTAAGAAACAACTCGTTCTGCACAGAGCTCTTACAGCCTACCGGGAACATCTCTTCCAAAGGCCTGTGAAATGCAGTTTCTTTGCAGGCCTGATCTGGCTGAAGTCGGACTTCTGCTCTGGGTGTGCTACATTGCCCTAGAGCTGAAAGGCACAACGTGCAGGCTTCTTTCCAAAGGGCGAGTTGGGCCCCACAGCATCTTGCTTCCAGCTCTTTGGGAAGCTCAGAAACAACTCGCTCTGCACAGTGCTCTTACAGCCTACCGGGAACATCTCTTCCAAAGGCCTGTGAAACGCAGTTTCTTTGCAGGCCTGATCTGGCTGAAGTGGGACTTCTGCTCTGGGTGTGCTACATTGCCCTACAGCTGAAAGGCACAACGTGCAGGCTTCTTTCCAAAGGGCGAGTTGGGCCCCACAGCATCTTGCTTCCAGCTCTTTGGGAAGCTAAGAAACTACTCGCTCTGCACAGTGCTCTTACAGCCTACCGGGAACATCTCTTCCAAAGGCCTGTGAAACGCAGTTTCTTTGCAGGCCTGATCTGGCTGAAGTAGGACTTCTGCTCTGGGTGTGCTACTTTGCCCTAAAGCTGAAAGGCACAACGTGCAGGCTTCTTTCCAAAGGGCGAGTTGGGCCCCACAGCATCTTGCTTCCAGCTCTTTGGGAAGCTAAGAAACAACTCGCTCTGCACAGTGCTCTTACAGCCTACCGGGAACATATTTTCCAAAGGCCTGTGAAACGCAGTTTCTTTGCAGGCCTGATCTGGCTGAAGTAGGACTTCTGCTCTGGGTGTGCTACATTGCCCTAGAGCTGAAAGGCACAACGTGCAGGCTTCTTTCCAAAGGGCGAGTTGGGCCCCACAGCATCTTGCTTCCAGCTCTTTGGGAAGCTCAGAAACAACTCGCCTGCACAGTGCTCTTACAGCCTACCGGGAACATCTCTTCCAAAGGCCTGAGAAATGCAGTTTCTTTGCAGGCCGCATCTGGCTGAAGTAGGACTTCTGCTCTGGGTGTTCTACATTGCCCTAGAGCTGAAAGGGACAACGTGCAGGCTTCTTTCCAAAGGGCGAGTTGGGCCCCACAGCATCTTGCTTCCAGCTCTTTGGGAAGCTAAGAAACAACTCGCTCTGCACAGTGCTCTTACAGCCTACCGGGAACATCTCTTCCAAAGGCCTGTGAAACGCAGTTTCTTTGCAGGCCTGATCTGGCTGAAGTAGGACTTCTGCTCTGGGTGTGCTACATTGCCCTAGAGCTGAAAGACACAACGTGCAGGCTTCTTTCCAAAGGGCGAGTTGGGCCCCACAGCATCTTGCTTCCAGCTCTTTGGGAAGCTAAGAAACAACTCGCTCTGCACAGTGGTCTTATAGCCTACCGGGAAAACCTCTTCCAAAGGCCTGTGAAACGCAGTTTCTTTGCAGGCCTGATCTGGCAGAAGTAGGACTTCTGCTCTGGGTGTGCTACTTTGCCCTAGATCTGAAAGGCACAACGTGCAGGCTTCTTTCCAAAGGGCGAGTTGGGCCCCACAGCATCTTGCTTCCATCTCTTTGGGAAGCTCAGAAACAACGCGCTCTGCACAGTGCTCTTACAGCCTACCGGGAACATCTCTTCCAAAGGCCTGTGAAACGCAGTTTCTTTGCAGGCCTGATCTGGCAGAAGTAGGACTTCTGCTCAGGGTGTGCTACATTGCCCAACAGCTGAAAGGCACAACGTGTAGGCTTCTTTCCAAAGGGCGAGTTGAGCCCCACAGCATCTTGCTTCCAGCTCTTTGGGAAGCTAAGAAACAACTCGCTCTGCACAGTGCTCTAAACAGCCTACCGGGAACATCTCTTCCAAAGGCCTGTGAAACGCAGTTTCTTTGCAGGCCTGATCTGGCTGAAGTAGGACTTCTGCTCTGGGTGTGCTACTTTGCCCTAGAGCTGAAAGGCACAACGTGCAGGCTTCTTTCCAAAGGGCGAGTTGGGCCCCACAGCATCTTGCTTCCAGCTCTTTGGGAAGCTCAGAAACAACTCGCTCTGCACAGTGCTCTTACAGCCTACCGGGAACATCTCTTCCAAAGGCCTGTGAAACGCAGTTTCTTTGCAGGCCTGATCTGGCTGAAGTAGGACTTCTGCTCTGGCTGTGCTACATTGCCCTAGAGCTGAAAGGCACAACGTGCAGGCTTCTTTGAAAAGGGCGAGTTGGGCCCCACAGCATCTTGCTTCCAGCTCTTTGGGAAGCTAAGAAACAACTCGCTCTGCACAGTGCTCTAAACAGCCTACCGGGAACATCTCTTCCAAAGGCCTGTGAAACGCAGTTTCCTTGCAGGCCTGATCTGGCTGAAGTAGGACTTCTGCTCTGGGTGTGCTACATTGCCCTAGAGCTGAAATGCACAACGTGCAGGCTTCTTTCCAAAGGGCGAGTTGGGCCCCACAGCATCTTGCTTCCAGCTCTTTGGGAAGGTAAGAAACAACTCGCTCTTCTCAGTGCCCTTACAGCCTACCGGGAACATCTCTTCCAAAGGCCTGTGAAACGCAGTTTCTTTGCAGGCCTGTTCTGGCTGAAGTAGGACTTCTGCTCTGGGTGTGCTACATTGCCCTAGAGCTGAAGGGCACAACCTGCAGGCTTCTTTCCAAAGGGCGAGTTGGGCCCCACAGCATCTTGCTTCCAGCTCTTTGGGAAGCTCAGAAACAACGCGCTCTGCACAGTGCTCTTACAGCCTACCGGGAACATCTCTTCCAAAGGCCTGTGAAACGCAGTTTCTTTGCAGGCCTGATCTGGCTGAAGTGGGACTTCTGCTCTGGGTGTGCTACATTGCCCTACAGCTGAAAGGCACAACGTGCAGGCTTCTTTCCAAAGGGCGAGTTGGGCCCCACAGCATCTTGCTTCCAGCTCTTTGGGAAGCTAAGAAACTACTCGCTCTGCACAGTGCTCTTACAGCCTACCGGGAACATCTCTTCCAAAGGCCTGTGAAACGCAGTTTCTTTGCAGGCCTGATCTGGCTGAAGTAGGACTTCTGCTCTGGGTGTGCTACTTTGCCCTAAAGCTGAAAGGCACAACGTGCAGGCTTCTTTCCAAAGGGCGAGTTGGGCCCCACAGCATCTTGCTTCCAGCTCTTTGGGAAGCTAAGAAACAACTCGCTCTGCACAGTGCTCTTACAGCCTACCGGGAACATCTTTTCCAAAGGCCTGTGAAACGCAGTTTCTTTGCAGGCCTGATCTGGCTGAAGTAGGACTTCTGCTCTGGGTGTGCTACATTGCCCTAGAGCTGAAAGGCACAACGTGCAGGCTTCTTTCCAAAGGGCGAGTTGGGCCCCACAGCATCTTGCTTCCAGCTCTTTGGGAAGCTCAGAAACAACTCGCCTGCACAGTGCTCTTACAGCCTACCGGGAACATCTCTTCCAAAGGCCTGAGAAATGCAGTTTCTTTGCAGGCCGCATCTGGCTGAAGTAGGACTTCTGCTCTGGGTGTTCTACATTGCCCTAGAGCTGAAAGGGACAACGTGCAGGCTTCTTTCCAAAGGGCGAGTTGGGCCCCACAGCATCTTGCTTCCAGCTCTTTGGGAAGCTAAGAAACAACTCGCTCTGCACAGTGCTCTTACAGCCTACCGGGAACATCTCTTCCAAAGGCCTGTGAAACGCAGTTTCTTTGCAGGCCTGATCTGGCTGAAGTAGGACTTCTGCTCTGGGTGTGCTACATTGCCCTAGAGCTTAAAGACACAACGTGCAGGCTTCTTTCCAAAGGGCGAGTTGGGCCCCACAGCATCTTGCTTCCAGCTCTTTGGGAAGCTAAGAAACAACTCGCTCTGCACAGTGGTCTTATAGCCTACCGGGAAAATCTCTTCCAAAGGCCTGTGAAACGCAGTTTCTTTGCAGGCCTGATCTGGCAGAAGTAGGACTTCTGCTCTGGGTGTGCTACTTTGCCCTAGATCTGAAAGGCACAACGTGCAGGCTTCTTTCCAAAGGGCGAGTTGGGCCCCACAGCATCTTGCTTCCAGCTCTTTGGGAAGCTCAGAAACAACGCGCTCTGCACAGTGCTCTTACAGCCTACCGGGAACATCTCTTCCAAAGGCCTGTGAAACGCAGTTTCTTTGCAGGCCTGATCTGGCTGAAGTAGGACTTCTGCTCAGGGTGTGCTACATTGCCCAACAGCTGAAAGGCACAACGTGTAGGCTTCTTTCCAAAGGGCGAGTTGAGCCCCACAGCATCTTGCTTCCAGCTCTTTGGGAAGCTAAGAAACAACTCGCTCTGCACAGTGCTCTAAACAGCCTACCGGGAACATCTCTTCCAAAGGCCTGTGAAACGCAGTTTCTTTGCAGGCCTGATCTGGCTGAAGTAGGACTTCTGCTCTGGGTGTGCTACTTTGCCCTAGAGCTGAAAGGCACAACGTGCAGGCTTCTTTCCAAAGGGCGAGTTGGGCCCCACAGCATCTTGCTTCCAGCTCTTTGGGAAGCTCAGAAACAACTCGCTCTGCACAGTGCTCTTACAGCCTACCGGGAACATCTCTTCCAAAGGCCTGTGAAACGCAGTTTCTTTGCAGGCCTGATCTGGCTGAAGTAGGACTTCTGCTCTGGCTGTGCTACATTGCCCTAGAGCTGAAAGGCACAACGTGCAGGCTTCTTTGAAAAGGGCGAGTTGGGCCCCACAGCATCTTGCTTCCAGCTCTTTGGGAAGCTAAGAAACAACTCGCTCTGCACAGTGCTCTAAACAGCCTACCGGGAACATCTCTTCCAAAGGCCTGTGAAACGCAGTTTCCTTGCAGGCCTGATCTGGCTGAAGTAGGACTTCTGCTCTGGGTGTGCTACATTGCCCTAGAGCTGAAATGCACAACGTGCAGGCTTCTTTCCAAAGGGCGAGTTGGGCCCCACAGCATCTTGCTTCCAGCTCTTTGGGAAGGTAAGAAACAACTCGCTCTTCTCAGTGCCCTTACAGCCTACCGGGAACATCTCTTCCAAAGGCCTGTGAAACGCAGTTTCTTTGCAGGCCTGTTCTGGCTGAAGTAGGACTTCTGCTCTGGGTGTGCTACATTGCCCTAGAGCTGAAGGGCACAACCTGCAGGCTTCTTTCCAAAGGGCGAGTTGGGCCCCACAGCATCTTGCTTCCAGCTCTTTGGGAAGCTCAGAAACAACGCGCTCTGCACAGTGCTCTTACAGCCTACCGGGAACATCTCTTCCAAAGGCCTGTGAAACGCAGTTTCTTTGCAGGCCTGATCTGGCAGAAGTAGGACTTCTGCTCAGGGTGTGCTACATTGCCCAACAGCTGAAAGGCACAACGTGTAGGCTTCTTTCCAAAGGGCGAGTTGAGCCCCACAGCATCTTGCTTCCAGCTCTTTGGGAAGCTAAGAAACAACTCGCTCTGCACAGTGCTCTAAACAGCCTACCGGGAACATCTCTTCCAAAGGCCTGTGAAACGCAGTTTCTTTGCAGGCCTGATCTGGCTGAAGTAGGACTTCTGCTCTGGGTGTGCTACTTTGCCCTAGAGCTGAAAGGCACAACGTGCAGGCTTCTTTCCAAAGGGCGAGTTGGGCCCCACAGCATCTTGCTTCCAGCTCTTTGGGAAGCTCAGAAACAACTCGCTCTGCACAGTGCTCTTACAGCCTACCGGGAACATCTCTTCCAAAGGCCTGTGAAACGCAGTTTCTTTGCAGGCCTGATCTGGCTGAAGTAGGACTTCTGCTCTGGCTGTGCTACATTGCCCTAGAGCTGAAAGGCACAACGTGCAGGCTTCTTTCCAAAGGGCGAGTTGGGCCCCACAGCATCTTGCTTCCAGCTCTTTGGGAAGCTAAGAAACAACTCGCTCTGCACAGTGCTCTAAACAGCCTACCGGGAACATCTCTTCCAAAGGCCTGTGAAACGCAGTTTCCTTGCAGGCCTGATCTGGCTGAAGTAGGACTTCTGCTCTGGGTGTGCTACATTGCCCTAGAGCTGAAATGCACAACGTGCAGGCTTCTTTCCAAAGGGCGAGTTGGGCCCCACAGCATCTTGCTTCCAGCTCTTTGGGAAGCTCAGAAACAACGCGCTCTGCACAGTGCTCTTACAGCCTACCGGGAACATCTCTTCCAAAGGCCTGTGAAACGCAGTTTCTTTGCAGTCCTGATCTGGCTGAAGTAGGACTTCTGCTCTGGGTGTGCTACTTTGCCCTAGAGCTGAAAGGCACAACGTGCAGGCTTCTTTCCAAAGGGCGAGTTGGGCCCCACAGCATCTTGCTTCCAGCTCTTTGGGAAGCTAAGAAACAACTCGCTCTGCACAGTGCTCTTACAGCCTACCGGGAACATCTCTTGCAAAGGCCTGTGAAACGCAGTTTCTTTGCAGGCCTGATCTGGCTGAAGTAGGACTTCTGCTCTGGGTGTGCTACATTGCCCTACAGCTGAAAGGCACAACGTGCAGGCTTCTTTCCAAAGGGCGAGTTGGGCCCCACAGCATCTTGCTTCCAGCTCTTTGGGAAGCTAAGAAAGAACTCGCTCTGCACAGTGCTCTTACAGCCTACCGGGAACATGTCTTCCAAAGGCCTGTGAAACGCAGTTTCTTTGCAGGCCTGATCTGGCTGAAGTAGGACTTCTGCTCTGGGTGTGCTACTTTGCCCTAGAGCTGAAAGGCACAATGTGCAGGCTTGTTTCCAAAGTGCGAGTTGGGCCCCACAGCATCTTGCTTCCAGCTCTTTGGGAAGCTAAGAAACAACTCGCTCTGCACAGTGCTCTTACAGCCTACCGGGAACATCTCTTCCAAAGGCCTGTGAAACGCAGTTTCTTTGCAGGCCTGATCTGGCTGAAGTAGGACTTCTGCTCTGGGTGTGCTACATTGCCCTACAGCTGAAAGGCACAACGTGCAGGCTTCTTTCCAAAGGGCGAGTTGGGCCCCACAGCAGCTTGCTTCCAGCTCTTTGGGAAGCTAAGAAACAACTCGCTCTGCACAGTGCTCTTACAGCCTACCGGGAACATCTCTTCCAAAGGCCTGTGAAACGCAGTTTCTTTGCAGGCCTGATCTGGCTGAAGTAGGACTTCTTCTCTGGGTGTGCTACTTTGCCCTAAAGCTGAAAGGCACAACGTGCAGGCTTCTTTCCAAAGGGCGAGTTGGGCCCCACAGCATCTTGCTTCCAGCTCTTTGGGAAGCTAAGAAACAACTCGCTCTGCACAGTGCTCTTACAGCCTACCGGGAACATCTTTTCCAAAGTCCTGTGAAACGCAGTTTCTTTGCAGGCCTGATCTGGCTGAAGTAGGACTTCTGCTCTGGGTGTGCTACATTGCCCTAGAGCTGAAAGGCACAACGTGCAGGCTTCTTTCCAAAGGGCGAGTTGGGCACCACAGCAGCTTGCTTCCAGCTCTTTGGGAAGCTAAGAAACAACTCGCTCTGCACAGTGCTCTTACAGCCTACCGGGAACATCTCTTCCAAAGGCCTGTGTAACGCAGTTTCTTTGCAGGCCTGATCTGGCTGAAGTAGGACTTCTGCTCTGGGTGTGCTACATTGCCCTAGAGCTGAAAGGCACAACGTGCAGGCTTCTTTCCAAAGGGCGAGTTGGGCCCCACAGCATCTTGCTTCCAGCTCTTTGGGAAGCTCAGAAACAACTCGCCTGCACAGTGCTCTTACAGCCTACCGGGAACATCTCTTCCAAAGGCCTGAGAAATGCAGTTTCTTTGCAGGCCTGATCTGGCTGAAGTAGGACTTCTGCTCTGGGTGTGCTACTTTGCCCTAGAGCTGAAAGGCACAACGGGCAGGCTTCTTTCCAAAGGGCGAGTTGGGCCCTACAGCATCTTGCTTCCAGCTCTTTGGGAAGCTCAGAAACAACTCGCTCTGCACAGTGCTCTTACAGCCTACCGGGAACATCTCTTCCAAAGGCCTGTGAAACGCAGTTTCTTTGCAGGCCTGATCTGGCTGAAGTAGGACTTCTGCTATGGGTGTGCTACATTGCCCTACAGCTGAAAGGCACAACGTGTAGGCTTCTTTCCAAAGGGCGAGTTGAGCCCCACAGCATCTTGCTTCCAGCTCTTTGGGAAGCTAAGAAACAACTCGCTCTGCACAGTGCTCTAAACAGCCTACCGGGAACATCTCTTCCAAAGGCCTGTGAAACGCAGTTTCTTTGCAGGCCTGATCTGGCTGAAGTAGGACTTCTGCTCTGGGTGTGCTACATTGCCCTAGAGCTGAAAGGCACAACGTGCAGGCTTCTTTCCAAAGGGCGAGTTGGGCCCCACAGCATCTTGCTTCCAGCTCTTTGGGAAGCTAAGAAACAACTCGCTCTGCACAGTGCTCTTACAGCCTACCGGGAACATCTCTTCCAAAGGCCTGTGAAACGCAGTTTCTTTGCAGGCCTGATCTGGCTGAAGTAGGACTTCTGCTCTGGGTGTGCTACATTGCCCTAGAGCTGAAAGGCAGAACGTGCAGGCTTCTTTCCAAAGGGCGAGTTGGGCCCCACAGCATCTTGCTTCCAGCTCTTTGGGAAGCTAAGAAACAACTCGCTCTGCACAGTGCTCTTATAGCCTACCGGGAACCTCTCTTCCAAAGGCCTGTGAAACGCAGTTTCTTTGCAGGCCTGATCTGGCTGAAGTAGGACTTCTGCTCTGGGTGTGCTACTTTGCCCTAGAGCTGAAAGGCACAACGTGCAGGCTTCTTTCCAAAGGGCGAGTTGGGCCCCACAGCATCTTGCTTCCAGCTCTTTGGGAAGCTCAGAAACAACTCGCTCTGCACAGTGCTCTCACAGCCTACCGGGAACATCTCTTCCAAAGGCCTGTGAAACGCAGTTTCTTTGCAGGCCTGATCTGGCTGAAGTAGGACTTCTGCTCTGGGTGTGCTACTTTGCCCTAGAGCTGAAAGGCACAACGTGCAGGCTTCTTTCCAAAGGGCGAGTTGGGCCCCACAGCATCTTGCTTCCAGCTCTTTGGGAAGCTAAGAAACAACTCGCTCTGCACAGTGCTCTTACAGCCTACCGGGAACATCTCTTCCAAAGGCCTGTGAAACGCAGTTTCTTTGCAGGCGTGATCTGGCTGAAGTAGGACTTCTGCTCTGGGTGTGCTACATTGCCCTAGAGCTGAAAGGCACAACGTGCAGGCTTCTTTCCAAAGGACGAGTTGGGCCCCACAGCATCTTGCTTCCAGCTCTTTGGGAAGCTAAGAAACAACTCGCTCTGCACAGTGCTCTTACAGCCTACCGGGAACATCTCTTCCAAAGGCCTGTGAAACGCAGTTTCTTTGCAGGCCTGATCTGGCTGAAGTAGGACTTCTGCTCTGGGTGTGCTACTTTGCCCTAGAGCTGAAAGGCACAACGTGCAGGCTTCTTTCCAAAGGGTGAGTTGGGCCCCAAAGCATCTTGCTTCCAGCTCTTTGGGAAGCTAAGAAACAACTCGCTCTGCACAGTGCTCTTACAGCCTACCGGGAACATCTCTTCCAAAGGCCTGTGAAACGCAGTTTCTTTGCAGGGCTGATCTGGCTGAAGTCGGACTTCTGCTCTGGGTGTGCTACATTGCCCTACAGCTGAAAGGCACAACGTGCAGGCTTCTTTCCAAAGGGCGAGTTGGGCCCCACAGCATCTTGCTTCCAGCTCTTTGGGAAGCTCAGAAACAACTCGCTCTGCACAGTGCTCTTACAGCCTACCGGGAACATCTCTTCCAAAGGCCTGTGAAACGCAGTTTCTTTGCAGGCCTGATCTGGCTGAAGTAGGACTTCTGCTCTGGTTGTGCTTCTTTGCACTAAAGCTGAAAGGCACAACGTGCAGGCTTCTTTCCAAAGGGCGAGTTGGGCCCCACAGAATCTTGCTTCCAGCTCTTTGGGAAGCTAAGAAACAACTCGTTCTGCACAGAGCTCTTACAGCCTACCGGGAACATCTCTTCCAAAGGCCTGTGAAATGCAGTTTCTTTGCAGGCCTGATCTGGCTGAAGTCGGACTTCTGCTCTGGGTGTGCTACATTGCCCTAGAGCTGAAAGGCACAACGTGCAGGCTTCTTTCCAAAGGGCGAGTTGGGCCCCACAGCATCTTGCTTCCAGCTCTTTGGGAAGCTCAGAAACAACTCGCTCTGCACAGTGCTCTTACAGCCTACCGGGAACATCTCTTCCAAAGGCCTGTGAAACGCAGTTTCTTTGCAGGCCTGATCTGGCTGAAGTGGGACTTCTGCTCTGGGTGTGCTACATTGCCCTAGAGCTGAAAGGCACAACGTGCAGGCTTCTTTCCAAAGGGCGAGTTGGGCCCCACAGCATCTTGCTTCCAGCTCTTTGGGAAGCTAAGAAACTACTCGCTCTGCACAGTGCTCTTACAGCCTACCGGGAACATCTCTTCCAAAGGCCTGTGAAACGCAGTTTCTTTGCAGGCCTGATCTGGCTGAAGTAGGACTTCTGCTCTGGGTGTGCTACTTTGCCCTAAAGCTGAAAGGCACAACGTGCAGGCTTCTTTCCAAAGGGCGAGTTGGGCCCCACAGCATCTTGCTTCCAGCTCTTTGGGAAGCTAAGAAACAACTCGCTCTGCACAGTGCTCTTACAGCCTACCGGGAACATATTTTCCAAAGGCCTGTGAAACGCAGTTTCTTTGCAGGCCTGATCTGGCTGAAGTAGGACTTCTGCTCTGGGTGTGCTACATTGCCCTAGAGCTGAAAGGCACAACGTGCAGGCTTCTTTCCAAAGGGCGAGTTGGGCCCCACAGCATCTTGCTTCCAGCTCTTTGGGAAGCTCAGAAACAACTCGCCTGCACAGTGCTCTTACAGCCTACCGGGAACATCTCTTCCAAAGGCCTGAGAAATGCAGTTTCTTTGCAGGCCGCATCTGGCTGAAGTAGGACTTCTGCTCTGGGTGTTCTACATTGCCCTAGAGCTGAAAGGGACAACGTGCAGGCTTCTTTCCAAAGGGCGAGTTGGGCCCCACAGCATCTTGCTTCCAGCTCTTTGGGAAGCTAAGAAACAACTCGCTCTGCACAGTGCTCTTACAGCCTACCGGGAACATCTCTTCCAAAGGCCTGTGAAACGCAGTTTCTTTGCAGGCCTGATCTGGCTGAAGTAGGACTTCTGCTCTGGGTGTGCTACATTGCCCTAGAGCTGAAAGACACAACGTGCAGGCTTCTTTCCAAAGGGCGAGTTGGGCCCCACAGCATCTTGCTTCCAGCTCTTTGGGAAGCTAAGAAACAACTCGCTCTGCACAGTGGTCTTATAGCCTACCGGGAAAACCTCTTCCAAAGGCCTGTGAAACGCAGTTTCTTTGCAGGCCTGATCTGGCAGAAGTAGGACTTCTGCTCTGGGTGTGCTACTTTGCCCTAGATCTGAAAGGCACAACGTGCAGGCTTCTTTCCAAAGGGCGAGTTGGGCCCCACAGCATCTTGCTTCCATCTCTTTGGGAAGCTCAGAAACAACGCGCTCTGCACAGTGCTCTTACAGCCTACCGGGAACATCTCTTCCAAAGGCCTGTGAAACGCAGTTTCTTTGCAGGCCTGATCTGGCAGAAGTAGGACTTCTGCTCAGGGTGTGCTACATTGCCCAACAGCTGAAAGGCACAACGTGTAGGCTTCTTTCCAAAGGGCGAGTTGAGCCCCACAGCATCTTGCTTCCAGCTCTTTGGGAAGCTAAGAAACAACTCGCTCTGCACAGTGCTCTAAACAGCCTACCGGGAACATCTCTTCCAAAGGCCTGTGAAACGCAGTTTCTTTGCAGGCCTGATCTGGCTGAAGTAGGACTTCTGCTCTGGGTGTGCTACTTTGCCCTAGAGCTGAAAGGCACAACGTGCAGGCTTCTTTCCAAAGGGCGAGTTGGGCCCCACAGCATCTTGCTTCCAGCTCTTTGGGAAGCTCAGAAACAACTCGCTCTGCACAGTGCTCTTACAGCCTACCGGGAACATCTCTTCCAAAGGCCTGTGAAACGCAGTTTCTTTGCAGGCCTGATCTGGCTGAAGTAGGACTTCTGCTCTGGCTGTGCTACATTGCCCTAGAGCTGAAAGGCACAACGTGCAGGCTTCTTTGAAAAGGGCGAGTTGGGCCCCACAGCATCTTGCTTCCAGCTCTTTGGGAAGCTAAGAAACAACTCGCTCTGCACAGTGCTCTAAACAGCCTACCGGGAACATCTCTTCCAAAGGCCTGTGAAACGCAGTTTCCTTGCAGGCCTGATCTGGCTGAAGTAGGACTTCTGCTCTGGGTGTGCTACATTGCCCTAGAGCTGAAATGCACAACGTGCAGGCTTCTTTCCAAAGGGCGAGTTGGGCCCCACAGCATCTTGCTTCCAGCTCTTTGGGAAGGTAAGAAACAACTCGCTCTTCTCAGTGCCCTTACAGCCTACCGGGAACATCTCTTCCAAAGGCCTGTGAAACGCAGTTTCTTTGCAGGCCTGTTCTGGCTGAAGTAGGACTTCTGCTCTGGGTGTGCTACATTGCCCTAGAGCTGAAGGGCACAACCTGCAGGCTTCTTTCCAAAGGGCGAGTTGGGCCCCACAGCATCTTGCTTCCAGCTCTTTGGGAAGCTCAGAAACAACGCGCTCTGCACAGTGCTCTTACAGCCTACCGGGAACATCTCTTCCAAAGGCCTGTGAAACGCAGTTTCTTTGCAGGCCTGATCTGGCTGAAGTGGGACTTCTGCTCTGGGTGTGCTACATTGCCCTACAGCTGAAAGGCACAACGTGCAGGCTTCTTTCCAAAGGGCGAGTTGGGCCCCACAGCATCTTGCTTCCAGCTCTTTGGGAAGCTAAGAAACTACTCGCTCTGCACAGTGCTCTTACAGCCTACCGGGAACATCTCTTCCAAAGGCCTGTGAAACGCAGTTTCTTTGCAGGCCTGATCTGGCTGAAGTAGGACTTCTGCTCTGGGTGTGCTACTTTGCCCTAAAGCTGAAAGGCACAACGTGCAGGCTTCTTTCCAAAGGGCGAGTTGGGCCCCACAGCATCTTGCTTCCAGCTCTTTGGGAAGCTAAGAAACAACTCGCTCTGCACAGTGCTCTTACAGCCTACCGGGAACATCTTTTCCAAAGGCCTGTGAAACGCAGTTTCTTTGCAGGCCTGATCTGGCTGAAGTAGGACTTCTGCTCTGGGTGTGCTACATTGCCCTAGAGCTGAAAGGCACAACGTGCAGGCTTCTTTCCAAAGGGCGAGTTGGGCCCCACAGCATCTTGCTTCCAGCTCTTTGGGAAGCTCAGAAACAACTCGCCTGCACAGTGCTCTTACAGCCTACCGGGAACATCTCTTCCAAAGGCCTGAGAAATGCAGTTTCTTTGCAGGCCGCATCTGGCTGAAGTAGGACTTCTGCTCTGGGTGTTCTACATTGCCCTAGAGCTGAAAGGGACAACGTGCAGGCTTCTTTCCAAAGGGCGAGTTGGGCCCCACAGCATCTTGCTTCCAGCTCTTTGGGAAGCTAAGAAACAACTCGCTCTGCACAGTGCTCTTACAGCCTACCGGGAACATCTCTTCCAAAGGCCTGTGAAACGCAGTTTCTTTGCAGGCCTGATCTGGCTGAAGTAGGACTTCTGCTCTGGGTGTGCTACATTGCCCTAGAGCTTAAAGACACAACGTGCAGGCTTCTTTCCAAAGGGCGAGTTGGGCCCCACAGCATCTTGCTTCCAGCTCTTTGGGAAGCTAAGAAACAACTCGCTCTGCACAGTGGTCTTATAGCCTACCGGGAAAATCTCTTCCAAAGGCCTGTGAAACGCAGTTTCTTTGCAGGCCTGATCTGGCAGAAGTAGGACTTCTGCTCTGGGTGTGCTACTTTGCCCTAGATCTGAAAGGCACAACGTGCAGGCTTCTTTCCAAAGGGCGAGTTGGGCCCCACAGCATCTTGCTTCCAGCTCTTTGGGAAGCTCAGAAACAACGCGCTCTGCACAGTGCTCTTACAGCCTACCGGGAACATCTCTTCCAAAGGCCTGTGAAACGCAGTTTCTTTGCAGGCCTGATCTGGCTGAAGTAGGACTTCTGCTCAGGGTGTGCTACATTGCCCAACAGCTGAAAGGCACAACGTGTAGGCTTCTTTCCAAAGGGCGAGTTGAGCCCCACAGCATCTTGCTTCCAGCTCTTTGGGAAGCTAAGAAACAACTCGCTCTGCACAGTGCTCTAAACAGCCTACCGGGAACATCTCTTCCAAAGGCCTGTGAAACGCAGTTTCTTTGCAGGCCTGATCTGGCTGAAGTAGGACTTCTGCTCTGGGTGTGCTACTTTGCCCTAGAGCTGAAAGGCACAACGTGCAGGCTTCTTTCCAAAGGGCGAGTTGGGCCCCACAGCATCTTGCTTCCAGCTCTTTGGGAAGCTCAGAAACAACTCGCTCTGCACAGTGCTCTTACAGCCTACCGGGAACATCTCTTCCAAAGGCCTGTGAAACGCAGTTTCTTTGCAGGCCTGATCTGGCTGAAGTAGGACTTCTGCTCTGGCTGTGCTACATTGCCCTAGAGCTGAAAGGCACAACGTGCAGGCTTCTTTGAAAAGGGCGAGTTGGGCCCCACAGCATCTTGCTTCCAGCTCTTTGGGAAGCTAAGAAACAACTCGCTCTGCACAGTGCTCTAAACAGCCTACCGGGAACATCTCTTCCAAAGGCCTGTGAAACGCAGTTTCCTTGCAGGCCTGATCTGGCTGAAGTAGGACTTCTGCTCTGGGTGTGCTACATTGCCCTAGAGCTGAAATGCACAACGTGCAGGCTTCTTTCCAAAGGGCGAGTTGGGCCCCACAGCATCTTGCTTCCAGCTCTTTGGGAAGGTAAGAAACAACTCGCTCTTCTCAGTGCCCTTACAGCCTACCGGGAACATCTCTTCCAAAGGCCTGTGAAACGCAGTTTCTTTGCAGGCCTGTTCTGGCTGAAGTAGGACTTCTGCTCTGGGTGTGCTACATTGCCCTAGAGCTGAAGGGCACAACCTGCAGGCTTCTTTCCAAAGGGCGAGTTGGGCCCCACAGCATCTTGCTTCCAGCTCTTTGGGAAGCTCAGAAACAACGCGCTCTGCACAGTGCTCTTACAGCCTACCGGGAACATCTCTTCCAAAGGCCTGTGAAACGCAGTTTCTTTGCAGGCCTGATCTGGCAGAAGTAGGACTTCTGCTCAGGGTGTGCTACATTGCCCAACAGCTGAAAGGCACAACGTGTAGGCTTCTTTCCAAAGGGCGAGTTGAGCCCCACAGCATCTTGCTTCCAGCTCTTTGGGAAGCTAAGAAACAACTCGCTCTGCACAGTGCTCTAAACAGCCTACCGGGAACATCTCTTCCAAAGGCCTGTGAAACGCAGTTTCTTTGCAGGCCTGATCTGGCTGAAGTAGGACTTCTGCTCTGGGTGTGCTACTTTGCCCTAGAGCTGAAAGGCACAACGTGCAGGCTTCTTTCCAAAGGGCGAGTTGGGCCCCACAGCATCTTGCTTCCAGCTCTTTGGGAAGCTCAGAAACAACTCGCTCTGCACAGTGCTCTTACAGCCTACCGGGAACATCTCTTCCAAAGGCCTGTGAAACGCAGTTTCTTTGCAGGCCTGATCTGGCTGAAGTAGGACTTCTGCTCTGGCTGTGCTACATTGCCCTAGAGCTGAAAGGCACAACGTGCAGGCTTCTTTCCAAAGGGCGAGTTGGGCCCCACAGCATCTTGCTTCCAGCTCTTTGGGAAGCTAAGAAACAACTCGCTCTGCACAGTGCTCTAAACAGCCTACCGGGAACATCTCTTCCAAAGGCCTGTGAAACGCAGTTTCCTTGCAGGCCTGATCTGGCTGAAGTAGGACTTCTGCTCTGGGTGTGCTACATTGCCCTAGAGCTGAAATGCACAACGTGCAGGCTTCTTTCCAAAGGGCGAGTTGGGCCCCACAGCATCTTTCTTCCAGCTCTTTGGGAAGCTCAGAAACAACGCGCTCTGCACAGTGCTCTTACAGCCTACCGGGAACATCTCTTCCAAAGGCCTGTGAAACGCAGTTTCTTTGCAGTCCTGATCTGGCTGAAGTAGGACTTCTGCTCTGGGTGTGCTACTTTGCCCTAGAGCTGAAAGGCACAACGTGCAGGCTTCTTTCCAAAGGGCGAGTTGGGCCCCACAGCATCTTGCTTCCAGCTCTTTGGGAAGCTAAGAAACAACTCGCTCTGCACAGTGCTCTTACAGCCTACCGGGAACATCTCTTGCAAAGGCCTGTGAAACGCAGTTTCTTTGCAGGCCTGATCTGGCTGAAGTAGGACTTCTGCTCTGGGTGTGCTACATTGCCCTACAGCTGAAAGGCACAACGTGCAGGCTTCTTTCCAAAGGGCGAGTTGGGCCCCACAGCATCTTGCTTCCAGCTCTTTGGGAAGCTAAGAAAGAACTCGCTCTGCACAGTGCTCTTACAGCCTACCGGGAACATCTCTTCCAAAGGCCTGTGAAACGCAGTTTCTTTGCAGGCCTGATCTGGCTGAAGTAGGTCTTCTGCTCTGTTTGTGCTTCTTTGCACTAAAGCTGAAAGGCACGACGTACAGGCTTCTTTCCAAAGGGCGAGTTGGGCCCCACAGCATCTTGCTTCCAGCTCTTTGGGAAGCTAAGAAACAACTCGCTCTGCACAGTGCTCTTACAGCCTACTGGGAACATCTCTTCCAAAGGCCTGAGAAACGCAGTTTCTTTGCAGGCCTGATCTGGCTGAAGTAGGACTTCTGCTCTGGGTGTGCTACATTGCCCTAGAGCTGAAAGGCAGAACGTGCAGGTTTCTTTCCAAAGGGCGACTTGGGCCCCACAGCATCTTGCTTCCAGCTCTTTGGGAAGGTAAGAAAAAACTCGCTCTTCTCAGTGCCCTTACAGCCTACCGGGAACATCTCTTCCAAAGGCCTGTGAAACGCAATTTCTTTGCAGGCCTGATCTGGCTGAAGTAGGACTTCTGCTCTGGGTGTGCTACATTGCCCTACAGCTGAAAGGCACAACGTGCAGGCTTCTTTCCAAAGGGCGAGTTGGGCCCCACAGCATCTTGCTTCCAGCTCTTTGGGAAGCTAAGAAACAACTCGCTCTGCACAGTGCTCTTACAGCCTACTGGGAACATCTCTTCCAAAGTCCTGTGAAACGCAGTTTCTTTGCAGGCCTGATCTGGCTGAAGTAGGACTTCTGCTCTGGGTGTGCTACATTGCCCTAGAGCTGAAAGGCACAACGTGCAGGCTTCTTTCCAAAGGGCGAGTTGGGCCCCACAGCAGCTTGCTTCCAGCTCTTTGGGAAGCTCAGAAACAACTCGCTCTGCACAGTGCTCTTACAGCCTACCGGGAACATCTCTTCCAAAGGCCTGTGAAACGCAGTTTCTTTGCAGGCCTGATCTGGCTGAAGTAGGACTTCTGCTCTGGGTGTGCTACATTGCCCTAGAGCTGAAAGGGACAACGTGCGGGCTACTTTCCAAAGGGCGAGTTGGGCCCCACAGCATCTTGCTTCCAGCTCTTTGGGAAGCTAAGAAACAACTCGCTCTGCACAGTGCTCTTACAGCCTACTGGGAACATCTCTTCCAAAGGCCTGTGAAACGCAGTTTCTTTGCAGGCCTGATCTGGCTGAAGTAGGACTTCTGCTCTGGGTGTGCTACTTTGCCTTAGAGCTAAAAGGCACTACGTGCAGGCTTCTTTCCAAAGGGCGAGTTGGGCCCCACAGCATCTTGCTTCCAGCTCTTTGGGAAGCTAAGAAACAACTCGCTCTGCACAGTGCTCTTACAGCCTACCGGGAACATCTCTTCCAAAGGCCTGTGAAACGCAGTTTCCTTGCAGGCCTGATCTGGCTGAAGTAGGACTTCTGCTCTGGCTGTGCTACTTTGCCCTAGAGCTGAAAGGCACAACGTGCAGGCTTCTTTCTAAAGGGCGAGTTGGGCCCCACAGCATCTTGCTTCCAGCTCTTTGGGAAGCTCAGAAACAACTCGCTCTGCACAGTGCTCTTACAGCCTACCGGGAACATCTCTTCCAAAGGCCTGTGAAACACAGTTTCTTTACAGGCCAGATCTGGCTGAAGTAGGACTTCTGCTCTGGGTGTGCTACATTTCCCTAGAGCTGAAAGGCACAACGTGCAGGCTTCTTTCCAAAGGGCGAGTTGATCCCCACGGCATCTTGCTTCCAGCTCTTTGGGAAGCTAAGAAACAACTCGCTCTGCACAGTGCTCTTACAGCCTACCGGGAACATCTCTTCCAAAGGCCTGTGAAACGCCGTTTCTTTGCAGGCCTGATCTGGCTGAAGTAGGACTTCAACTCTGGGTGTGCTACATTGCCCTAGAGATGAAAGGCGCAACGAGCAGGCTTCTTTCCAAAGGGCAAGTTAGGCCCCAAAGCATCTTGCCTCCAGCTCTTTGGGAAGCTAAGAAACAACTCGCTCTGCACAGTGCTCTTACAGCCTACCGGGAACAGCTCTTCCAAAGGCCTGTGAAACGCAGTTTCTTAGCAGGCCTGATCTGGCTGAAGTAGGACTTCTGCTCTGGGTGTGCTACATTGCCCTAGAGCTGAAAGGCACAACGTGCAGACTTCTTTCCAAAGGGCGAGTTGGGCCCCACAGCATCTTGCTTCCAGCTCTTTGGGAACCCAAGAAACAACTCGCTCTGCACAGTGCTCTTACAGCCTACCGGGAACATCTCTTCCAAAGGCCTGTGAAACGCAGTTTCTTTGCAGGCCTGATCTGGCTGAAGTAGGACTTCTGCTCTGGGTGTTCTACACTGCCCTAGAGCTGAAAGGCACAACGTGCAGGCTTCTTTCCAAATGGCTAGTTGGGCCCCACGGCATCTTGCTTTCATCTCTTTGGGAAGCTAAGTAACAACTCGCTCTGCACAGTGCTCTTACAGCCTACCGGGAACATCTCTTCCAAAGGCCTGTGAAATGCAGTTTCTTTGCAGGCCTGATCTGGCTGAAGTAGGAGTTCTGCTCTGGGTGTGCTACTTTGCCCTTGAGCTGAAAGGCACAACGTGCAGGCTTCTTTCCAAAGGGCGAGTTGGGCCCCACAGCATCTTGCTTCCAGCTCTTTGGGAAGCTAAGAAACAACTCGCTCTGCACAGTGCTCTTACAGCCTACCGGGAACATCTCTTCCAAAGGCCTGTGAAACGCAGTTTCTTTGCAGGCCTGATCTGGCTGGAGTAGGACTTCTGCTCTGGGTGTGCTACATTGCCCTAGAGCTGAAAGGCACAACGTGCAGGCTTCTTTCCAAAGGGCGAGTTGGGCCCCACAGCATCTTGCTTCCAGCTCTTTGGGAAGCTAAGAAACAACTCGCTCTGCACAGTGCTCTAAACAGCCTACCAGGAACATCTCTTCCAAAGGCCTGTGAAACGCAGTTTCTTTGCAGGCCTGATCTGGCTGAAGTAGGACTTCTGCTCTGGGTGTGCTACATTGCCCTAGAGCTGAAAGGCACAACGTGCAGGCTTCTTACCAAAGGGCGAGTTGGGCCCCACAGCATCTTGCTTCCAGCACTTTGGGAAGGTAAGAAACAACTCGCTCTTCTCAGTGCCCTTACAGCCTACCGGGAACATCTCTTCCAAAGGCCTGTGAAACGCAGTTTCTTTGCAGGCCTGATCTGGCTGAAGTAGGACTTCTGCTCTGGGTGTGCTACATTGCCCTAGAGCTGAAAGACACAACGTGCAGGCTTCTTTCCAAAGGGCGAGTTGGGCCCCACAGCATCTTGCTTCCAGCTCTTTGGGAAGCTAAGAAACAACTCGCTCTGCACAGTGGTCTTATAGCCTACCGGGAAAATCTCTTCCAAAGGCCTGTGAAACGCAGTTTCTTTGCAGGCCTGATCTGGCAGAAGTAGGACTTCTGCTCTGGGTGTGCTACTTTGCCCTAGATCTGAAAGGCACAACGTGCAGGCTTCTTTCCAAAGGGCGAGTTGGGCCCCACAGCATCTTGCTTCCAGCTCTTTGGGAAGCTCAGAAACAACGCGCTCTGCACAGTGCTCTTACAGCCTACCGGGAACATCTCTTCCAAAGGCCTGTGAAACGCAGTTTCTTTGCAGGCCTGATCTGGCAGAAGTAGGACTTCTGCTCAGGGTGTGCTACATTGCCCAACAGCTGAAAGGCACAACGTGTAGGCTTCTTTCCAAAGGGCGAGTTGAGCCCCACAGCATCTTGCTTCCAGCTCTTTGGGAAGCTAAGAAACAACTCGCTCTGCACAGTGCTCTAAACAGCCTACCGGGAACATCTCTTCCAAAGGCCTGTGAAACGCAGTTTCTTTGCAGGCCTGATCTGGCTGAAGTAGGACTTCTGCTCTGGGTGTGCTACTTTGCCCTAGAGCTGAAAGGCACAACGTGCAGGCTTCTTTCCAAAGGGCGAGTTGGGCCCCACAGCATCTTGCTTCCAGCTCTTTGGGAAGCACAGAAACAACTCGCTCTGCACAGTGCTCTTACAGCCTACCGGGAACATCTCTTCCAAAGGCCTGTGAAACGCAGTTTCTTTGCAGGCCTGATCTGGCTGAAGTAGGACTTCTGCTCTGGCTGTGCTACATTGCCCTAGAGCTGAAAGGCACAACGTGCAGGCTTCTTTGAAAAGGGCGAGTTGGGCCCCACAGCATCTTGCTTCCAGCTCTTTGGGAAGCTAAGAAACAACTCGCTCTGCACAGTGCTCTAAACAGCCTACCGGGAACATCTCTTCCAAAGGCCTGTGAAACGCAGTTTCCTTGCAGGCCTGATCTGGCTGAAGTAGGACTTCTGCTCTGGGTGTGCTACATTGCCCTAGAGCTGAAATGCACAACGTGCAGGCTTCTTTCCAAAGGGCGAGTTGGGCCCCACAGCATCTTGCTTCCAGCTCTTTGGGAAGGTAAGAAACAACTCGCTCTTCTCAGTGCCCTTACAGCCTACCGGGAACATCTCTTCCAAAGGCCTGTGAAACGCAGTTTCTTTGCAGGCCTGTTCTGGCTGAAGTAGGACTTCTGCTCTGGGTGTGCTACATTGCCCTAGAGCTGAAGGGCACAACCTGCAGGCTTCTTTCCAAAGGGCGAGTTGGGCCCCACAGCATCTTGCTTCCAGCTCTTTGGGAAGCTAAGAAACAACTCGCTCTGCACAGTGATCTAAACAGCCTACCAGGAACATCTCTTCCAAAGGCCTGTGAAACGCAGTTTCTTTGCAGTCCTGATCTGGCTGAAGTAGGACTTCTGCTCTGGGTGTGCTACTTTGCCCTAGAGCTGAAAGGCACAACGTGCAGGCTTCTTTCCAAAGGGCGAGTTGGGCCCCACAGCATCTTGCTTCCAGCTCTTTGGGAAGCTAAGAAACAACTCGCTCTGCACAGTGCTCTTACAGCCTACCGGGAACATCTCTTGCAAAGGCCTGTGAAACGCAGTTTCTTTGCAGGCCTGATCTGGCTGAAGTAGGACTTCTGCTCTGGGTGTGCTACATTGCCCTACAGCTGAAAGGCACAACGTGCAGGCTTCTTTCCAAAGGGCGAGTTGGGCCCCACAGCATCTTGCTTCCAGCTCTTTGGGAAGCTAAGAAAGAACTCGCTCTGCACAGTGCTCTTACAGCCTACCGGGAACATCTCTTCCAAAGGCCTGTGAAACGCAGTTTCTTTGCAGGCCTGATCTGGCTGAAGTAGGTCTTCTGCTCTGTTTGTGCTTCTTTGCACTAAAGCTGAAAGGCACGACGTGCAGGCTTCTTTCCAAAGGGCGAGTTGGGCCCCACAGCATCTTGCTTCCAGCTCTTTGGGAAGCTAAGAAACAACTCGCTCTGCACAGTGCTCTTACAGCCTACTGGGAACATCTCTTCCAAAGGCCTGAGAAACGCAGTTTCTTTGCAGGCCTGATCTGGCTGAAGTAGGACTTCTGCTCTGGGTGTGCTACATTGCCCTAGAGCTGAAAGGCAGAACGTGCAGGTTTCTTTCCAAAGGGCGACTTGGGCCCCACAGCATCTTGCTTCCAGCTCTTTGGGAAGGTAAGAAAAAACTCGCTCTTCTCAGTGCCCTTACAGCCTACCGGGAACATCTCTTCCAAAGGCCTGTGAAACGCAATTTCTTTGCAGGCCTGATCTGGCTGAAGTAGGACTTCTGCTCTGGGTGTGCTACATTGCCCTACAGCTGAAAGGCACAACGTGCAGGCTTCTTTCCAAAGGGCGAGTTGGGCCCCACAGCATCTTGCTTCCAGCTCTTTGGGAAGCTAAGAAACAACTCGCTCTGCACAGTGCTCTTACAGCCTACTGGGAACATCTCTTCCAAAGTCCTGTGAAACGCAGTTTCTTTGCAGGCCTGATCTGGCTGAAGTAGGACTTCTGCTCTGGGTGTGCTACATTGCCCTAGAGCTGAAAGGCACAACGTGCAGGCTTCTTTCCAAAGGGCGAGTTGGGCCCCACAGCAGCTTGCTTCCAGCTCTTTGGGAAGCTCAGAAACAACTCGCTCTGCACAGTGCTCTTACAGCCTACCGGGAACATCTCTTCCAAAGGCCTGTGAAACGCAGTTTCTTTGCAGGCCTGATCTGGCTGAAGTAGGACTTCTGCTCTGGGTGTGCTACATTGCCCTAGAGCTGAAAGGGACAACGTGCGGGCTACTTTCCAAAGGGCGAGTTGGGCCCCACAGCATCTTGCTTCCAGCTCTTTGGGAAGCTAAGAAACAACTCGCTCTGCACAGTGCTCTTACAGCCTACTGGGAACATCTCTTCCAAAGGCCTGTGAAACGCAGTTTCTTTGCAGGCCTGATCTGGCTGAAGTAGGAGTTCTGCTCTGGGTGTGCTACTTTGCCTTAGAGCTAAAAGGCACTACGTGCAGGCTTCTTTCCAAAGGGCGAGTTGGGCCCCACAGCATCTTGCTTCCAGCTCTTTGGGAAGCTAAGAAACAACTCGCTCTGCACAGTGCTCTTACAGCCTACTGGGAACATCTCTTCCAAAGGCCTGAGAAATGCAGTTTCTTTGCAGGCCTGATCTGGCTGAAGTAGGACTTCTGCTCTGGGTGTGCTACTTTGCCTTAGAGCTAAAAGGCACTACGTGCAGGCTTCTTTCCAAAGGGCGAGTTGGGCCCCACAGCATCTTGCTTCCAGCTCTTTGGGAAGCTAAGAAACAACTCGCTCTGCACAGTGCTCTTACAGCCTACCGGGAACATCTCTTCCAAAGGCCTGTGAAACGCAGTTTCCTTGCAGGCCTGATCTGGCTGAAGTAGGACTTCTGCTCTGGCTGTGCTACTTTGCCCTAGAGCTGAAAGGCACAACGTGCAGGCTTCTTTCCAAAGGGCGAGTTGGGCCCCACAGCATCTTGCTTCCAGCTCTTTGGGAAGCTCAGAAACAACTCGCTCTGCACAGTGCTCTTACAGCCTACCGGGAACATCTCTTCCAAAGGCCTGTGAAACGCAGTTTCTTTACAGGCCTGATCTGGCTGAAGTAGGACTTCTGCTCTGGGTGTGCTACATTGCCCTAGAGCTGAAAGGCACAACGTGCAGGCTTCTTTCCAAGGGGCGAGTTGATCCCCACGGCATCTTGCTTCCAGCTCTTTGGGAAGCTAAGAAACAACTCGCTCTGCACAGTGCTCTTACAGCCTACCGGGAACATCTCTTCCAAAGGCCTGTGAAACGCAGTTTCTTTGCAGGCCTGATCTGGCTGAAGTAGGACTTCAACTCTGGGTGTGCTACATTGCCCTAGAGATGAAAGGCGCAACGAGCAGGCTTCTTTCCAAAGGGCAAGTTAGGCCCCAAAGCATCTTGCCTCCAGCTCTTTGGGAAGCTAAGAAACAACTCGCTCTGCACAGTGCTCTTACAGCCTACCGGGAACATCTCTTCCAAAGGCCTGTGAAACGCAGTTTCTTTGCAGGCCTGATCTGGCTGAAGTAGGACTTCTGCTCTGGGTGTTCTACACTGCCCTAGAGCTGAAAGGCACAACGTGCAGGCTTCTTTCCAAATGGCTAGTTGGGCCCCACGGCATCTTGCTTTCATCTCTTTGGGAAGCTAAGTAACAACTCGCTCTGCACAGTGCTCTTACAGCCTACCGGGAACATCTCTTCCAAAGGCCTGTGAAATGCAGTTTCTTTGCAGGCCTGATCTGGCTGAAGTAGGAGTTCTGCTCTGGGTGTGCTACTTTGCCCTTGAGCTGAAAGGCACAACGTGCAGGCTTCTTTCCAAAGGGCGAGTTGGGCCCCACAGCATCTTGCTTCCAGCTCTTTGGGAAGCTCAGAAACAGCTCGCTCTGCACAGTGCTCTTACAGCCTACCGGGAACATCTCTTCCAAAGGCCTGTGAAACGCAGTTTCTTTGAAGGCCTGATCTGGCTGGAGTAGGACTTCTGCTCTGGGTGTGCTACATTGCCCTAGAGCTGAAAGGCACAACGTGCAGGCTTCTTTCCAAAGGGCGAGTTGGGCCCCACAGCATCTTGCTTCCAGCTCTTTGGGAAGCTAAGAAACAACTCGCTCTGCACAGTGCTCTAAACAGCCTACCAGGAACATCTCTTCCAAAGGCCTGTGAAACGCAGTTTCTTTGCAGGCCTGATCTGGCTGAAGTAGGACTTCTGCTCTGGGTGTGCTACATTGCCCTAGAGCTGAAAGGCACAACGTGCAGGCTTCTTACCAAAGGGCGAGTTGGGCCCCACAGCATCTTGCTTCCAGCACTTTGGGAAGGTAAGAAACAACTCGCTCTTCTCAGTGCCCTTACAGCCTACCGGGAACATCTCTTCCAAAGGCCTGTGAAACGCAATTTCTTTGCAGGCCTGATCTGGCTGAAGTAGGACTTCTGCTCTGGGTGTGCTACTTTGCCGTACTGCTGAAAGGCACAACGTGCAGGCTTCTTTCCAAAGGGCGAGTTGGGCCCCACAGCATCTTGCTTCCAGCTCTTTGGGAAGCTAAGAAACAACTCGCTCTGCACAGTGCTCTTACAGCCTACCGGGAACATCTCTTCCAAAGGCCTGTGAAACGCAGTTTCTTTGCAGGCCTGATCTGGCTGAAGTAGGACTTCTGCTCTGGGTGTGCTACATTGCCCTAGAGCTGAAAGGCACAACGTGCAGGCTTCTTTCCAAAGGGCGAGTTGGACCCACAGCAGCTTGCTTCCAGCTCTTTGGGAAGCTCAGAAACAACTCGCTCTGCACAGTGCTCTTACAGCCTACCGGGAACATCTCTTCCAAAGGCCTGTGAAACGCAGTTTCTTTGCAGGCCTGATCTGGCTGAGGTAGGACTTCTGCTCTGGGTGTGCTACATTGCCCTAGAGCTGAAAGGGACAACGTGCAGGCTTCTTTCCAAAGGGCGAGTTGGGCCCCACAGCATCTTGCTTCCAGCTCTTTGGGAAGCTAAGTAACAACTCGCTCTGCACAGTGCTCTTACAGCCTACCGGGAACATCTCTTCCAAAGCCCTGTGAAACGCAGTTTCTTTGCAGGCCTGATCTGGCTGAAGTAGGACTTCTGCTCTGGGTGTGCTACATTGCCCTACAGCTGAAAGGCACAACGTGCAGGCTTCTTTCCAAAGGGCGAGTTGAGCCCCACAGCATCTTGCTTCCAGCTCTTTGGGAAGCTAAGAAACAACTCGCTCTGCACAGTGCTCTTACAGCCTACCGGGAACATCTTTTCCAAATGCCTGTGAAACGCAGTTTCTTTGCAGGCCTGATCTGGCTGAAGTAGGACTTCTGCTCTGGGTGTGCTACTTTGCCCTAGAGCTGAAAGGCACAACGTGCAGGCTTCTGTCCAAAGGGCGAGTTGGGCCCCACAGCATCTTGCTTCCAGCACTTTGGGAACCCAAGAAACAACTCGCTCTGCACAGTGCTCTTACAGCCTACCGGGAACATCTCTTCCAAAGGCCTGTGAAATGCAGTTTCTTTGCAGTCCTGATCTGGCTGAAGTAGGACTTCTGCTCTGGGTGTGCTACTTTGCCCTAGAGCTGAAAGGCACAACGTGCAGGCTTCTTTCCAAAGGGCGAGTTGGGCCCCACAGGATCTTGCTTCCAGCTCTTTGGGAAGCTAAGAAACAACTCGCTCTGCACAGTGCTCTTACAGCCTACCGGGAACATCTCTTCCAAAGGCCTGTGAAACGCAGTTTCTTTGCAGGCCTGATCTGGCTGAAGTCGGACTTCTGCTCTGGGTGTGCTACATTGCCCTACAGCTGAAAGGCACAACGTGCAGGCTTCTTTCCAAAGGGCGAGTTGGGCCCCACAGCATCTTGCTTCCAGCTCTTTGGGAAGCTAAGAAACAACTCGCTCTGCACAGTGCTCTTACAGCCTACCGGGAACATCTCTTCCAAAGGCCTGAGAAACGCAGTTTCTTTGCAGGCCTGATCTGGCTGAAGTAGGACTTCTGCTCTGGGTGTGCTACATTGCCCTAGAGCTGAAAGGCAGAACGTGCAGGTTTCTTTCCAAAGGGCGACTTGGGCCCCACAGCATCTTGCTTCCAGCTCTTTGGGAAGGTAAGAAAAAACTCGCTCTTCTCAGTGCCCTTACAGCCTACCGGGAACATCTCTTCCAAAGGCCTGTGAAACGCAATTTCTTTGCAGGCCTGATCTGGCTGAAGTAGGACTTCTGCTCTGGGTGTGCTACATTGCCCTACAGCTGAAAGGCACAACGTGCAGGCTTCTTTCCAAAGGGCGAGTTGGGCCCCACAGCATCTTGCTTCCAGCTCTTTGGGAAGCTAAGAAACAACTCGCTCTGCACAGTGCTCTTACAGCCTACCGGGAACATCTTATCCAAAGTCCTGTGAAACGCAGTTTCTTTGCAGGCCTGATCTGGCTGAAGTAGGACTTCTGCTCTGGGTGTGCTACATTGCCTTAGAGCTGAAAGGCACAACGTGCAGGCTTCTTTCCAAAGGGCGAGTTGGGCCCCACAGCATCTTGCTTCCAGCTCTTTGGGAAGCTAAGAAACAACTCGCTCTGCACAGTGCTCTAAACAGCCTACCGGGAACATCTCTTCCAAAGGCCTGTGAAACGCAGTTTCTTTGCAGGCCTGATCTGGCTGAAGTAGGACTTCTGCTCTGGGTGTGCTACATTGCCCTAGAGCTGAAAGGCACAACGTGCAGGCTTCTTTCCAAAGGGCGAGTTGGGCCCCACAGCATCTTGCTTCCAGCTCTTTGGGAAGCTAAGAAACAACTCGCTCTGCACAGTGCTCTTACAGCCTACCGGGAACATCTCTTCCAAAGGCCTGTGAAACGCAGTTTCTTTGCAGGCCTGATCTGGCTGAAGTAGGACTTCTGCTCTGGGTGTGCTACATTGCCCTAGAGCTGAAAGACACAACGTGCAGGCTTCTTTCCAAAGGGCGAGTTGGTCCCCACAGCATCTTGCTTCCAGCTCTTTGGGAAGCTAAGAAACAACTCGCTCTGCACAGTGCTCTTATAGCCTACCGGGAACATCTCTTCCAAAGGCCTGTGAAACGCAGTTTCTTTGCAGGCCTGATCTGGCTGAAGTAGGACTTCTGCTCTGGGTGTGCTACTTTGCCCTAGAGCTGAAAGGCAAAACGTGCAGGCTTCTTTCCAAAGGGCGAGTTGGGCCCCACAGCATCTTGCTTCCAGCTCTTTGGGAAGCTCAGAAACAACTCACTTTGCACAGTGCTCTTACAGCCTACCGGGAACATCTCTTCCAAAGGCCTGTGAAACGCAGTTTCTTTGCAGGCCTGATCTGGCTGAAGTAGGACTTCTGCTCTGGGTGTGCTACCTTGCCCTACAGCTGAAAGGCACAACGTGTAGGCTTCTTTCCAAAGGGCGAGTTGAGCCCCACAGCATCTTGCTTCCAGCTCTTTGGGAAGCTAAGAAACAACTCGCTCTGCACAGTGCTCTAAACAGCCTACCGGGAACATCTCTTCCAAAGGCCTGTGAAACGCAGTTTCTTTGCAGGCCTGATCTGGCTGAAGTAGGACTTCTGCTCTGGGTGTGCTACATTGCCCTAGAGCTGAAAGGCACAACGTGCAGGCTTCTTTCCAAAGGGCGAGTTGGGCCCCACAGCATCTTGCTTCCAGCTCTTTGGGAAGCTAAGAAACAACTCGCTCTGCACAGTGCTCTTACAGCCTACCGGGAACATCTCTTCCAAAGGCCTGTGAAACGCAGTTTCTTTGCAGGCCTGATCTGGCTGAAGTAGGACTTCTGCTCTGGGTGTGCTACTTTGCCCTAAAGCTGAAAGGCACAACGTGCAGGCTTCTTTCCAAAGGGCGAGTTGGGCCTCACAGCATCTTGCTTCCAGGTCTTTGGGAAGCTAAGAAACAACTCGCTCTGCACAGTGCTCTTACAGCCTACCGGGAACATCTCTTCCAAAGGCCTGTGAAACGCCGTTTCTTTGCAGGCCTGATCTGGCTGAAGAAGGACTTCTGCTCTGGGTGTGCTACATTGCCCTAGAGCTGAAAGGCACAACGTGCAGGCTTCTTTCCAACGTGCGAGTTGGGCCCCACAGCATCTTGCTTCCAGCTCTTTGGGAAGCTAAGAAACAACTCGCTCTGCTAAGTGCTCTTACAGCCTAGTGGGAATATCTCTTATAAAGGACTGTGAAACGCAGATTCTTTGCAGGCCTGATCTGGCTGAAGTAGGACTTCTGCTCTGGGTGTGCTACATTGCCCTAGAGCTGAAAGGCACAATGTGCAGGCTTCTTTCCACAGGGCGAGTTGGGCCCCACAGCATCTTGCTTCCAGCTCTTTGGGAAGCTAAGAAACAACTCGCTCTGCACAGTGCTCTTACAGCCTACCGGGAACATCTCTTCCAAAGGCCTGTGAAACGCAGTTTCTTTGCAGGCCTGATCTGGCTGAAGTAGGACTTCTGCTCTGGGTGTGCTACTTTGCCCTAGAGCTGAAAGGCACAACGTGCAGGCTTCTTTCCAAAGCCGAGTGGGCCCCACAGCATCTTGCTTCCAGCACTTTGGGAAGCTAAGAAACAACTCGCTCTGCTAAGTGCTCTTACAGCCTAGTGGGAACATCTCTTATAAAGGCCTGTGAAACGCAGTTTCTTTGCAGGCCTGATCTGGCTGAGGTAGGACTTCTGCTCTGGGTGTGCTACATTGCCCTAGAGCTGAAAGGGACAACGTGCAGGCTTCTTTCCAAAGGGCGAGTTGGGCCCCACAGCATCTTGCTTCCAGCTCTTTGGGAAGCTAAGTAACAACTCGCTCTGCACAGTGCTCTTACAGCCTACCGGGAACATCTCTTCCAAAGCCCTGTGAAACGCAGTTTCTTTGCAGGCCTGATCTGGCTGAAGTAGGACTTCTGCTCTGGGTGTGCTACATTGCCCTACAGCTGAAAGGCACAACGTGCAGGCTTCTTTCCAAAGGGCGAGTTGAGCCCCAGAGCATCTTGCTTCCAGCTCTTTGGGAAGCTAAGAAACAACTCGCTCTGCACAGTGCTCTTACAGCCTACCGGGAACATCTTTTCCAAAGGCCTGTGAAACGCAGTTTCTTTGCAGGCCTGATCTGGCTGAAGTAGGACTTCTGCTCTGGGTGTGCTACTTTGCCCTAGAGCTGAAAGGCACAACGTGCAGGCTTCTGTCCAAAGGGCGAGTTGGGCCCCACAGCATCTTGCTTCCAGCACTTTGGGAACCCAAGAAACAACTCGCTCTGCACAGTGCTCTTACAGCCTACCGGGAACATCTCTTCCAAAGGCCTGTGAAATGCAGTTTCTTTGCAGTCCTGATCTGGCTGAAGTAGGACTTCTGCTCTGGGTGTGCTACTTTGCCCTAGAGCTGAAAGGCACAACGTGCAGGCTTCTTTCCAAAGGGCGAGTTGGTCCCCACAGGATCTTGCTTCCAGCTCTTTGGGAAGCTAAGAAACAACTCGCTCTGCACAGTGCTCTTACAGCCTACCGGGAACATCTCTTCCAAAGGCCTGTGAAACGCAGTTTCTTTGCAGGCCTGATCTGGCTGAAGTCGGACTTCTGCTCTGGGTGTGCTACATTGCCCTACAGCTGAAAGGCACAACGTGCAGGCTTCTTTCCAAAGGGCGAGTTGGGCCCCACAGCATCTTGCTTCCAGCTCTTTGGGAAGCTAAGAAACAACTCGCTCTGCACAGTGCTCTTACAGCCTACCGGGAACATCTCTTCCAAAGGCCTGAGAAACGCAGTTTCTTTGCAGGCCTGATCTGGCTGAAGTAGGACTTCTGCTCTGGGTGTGCTACATTGCCCTAGAGCTGAAAGGCAGAACGTGCAGGTTTCTTTCCAAAGGGCGACTTGGGCCCCACAGCATCTTGCTTCCAGCTCTTTGGGAAGGTAAGAAAAAACTCGCTCTTCTCAGTGCCCTTACAGCCTACCGGGAACATCTCTTCCAAAGGCCTGTGAAACGCAATTTCTTTGCAGGCCTGATCTGGCTGAAGTAGGACTTCTGCTCTGGGTGTGCTACATTGCCCTACAGCTGAAAGGCACAACGTGCAGGCTTCTTTCCAAAGGGCGAGTTGGGCCCCACAGCATCTTGCTTCCAGCTCTTTGGGAAGCTAAGAAACAACTCGCTCTGCACAGTGCTCTTACAGCCTACCGGGAACATCTTATCCAAAGTCCTGTGAAACGCAGTTTCTTTGCAGGCCTGATCTGGCTGAAGTAGGACTTCTGCTCTGGGTGTGCTACATTGCCTTAGAGCTGAAAGGCACAACGTGCAGGCTTCTTTCCAAAGGGCGAGTTGGGCCCCACAGCATCTTGCTTCCAGCTCTTTGGGAAGCTAAGAAACAACTCGCTCTGCACAGTGCTCTAAACAGCCTACCGGGAACATCTCTTCCAAAGGCCTGTGAAACGCAGTTTCTTTGCAGGCCTGATCTGGCTGAAGTAGGACTTCTGCTCTGGGTGTGCTACATTGCCCTAGAGCTGAAAGGCACAACGTGCAGGCTTCTTTCCAAAGGGCGAGTTGGGCCCCACAGCATCTTGCTTCCAGCTCTTTGGGAAGCTAAGAAACAACTCGCTCTGCACAGTGCTCTTACAGCCTACCGGGAACATCTCTTCCAAAGGCCTGTGAAACGCCGTTTCTTTGCAGGCCTGATCTGGCTGAAGTAGGACTTCTGCTCTGGGTGTGCTACATTGCCCTAGAGCTGAAAGACACAACGTGCAGGCTTCTTTCCAAAGGGCGAGTTGGTCCCCACAGCATCTTGCTTCCAGCTCTTTGGGAAGCTAAGAAACAACTCGCTCTGCACAGTGCTCTTATAGCCTACCGGGAACATCTCTTCCAAAGGCCTGTGAAACGCAGTTTCTTTGCAGGCCTGATCTGGCTGAAGTAGGACTTCTGCTCTGGGTGTGCTACTTTGCCCTAGAGCTGAAAGGCAAAACGTGCAGGCTTCTTTCCAAAGGGCGAGTTGGGCCCCACAGCATCTTGCTTCCAGCTCTTTGGGAAGCTCAGAAACAACTCACTTTGCACAGTGCTCTTACAGCCTACCGGGAACATCTCTTCCAAAGGCCTGTGAAACGCAGTTTCTTTGCAGGCCTGATCTGGCTGAAGTAGGACTTCTGCTCTGGGTGTGCTACCTTGCCCTACAGCTGAAAGGCACAACGTGTAGGCTTCTTTCCAAAGGGCGAGTTGAGCCCCACAGCATCTTGCTTCCAGCTCTTTGGGAAGCTAAGAAACAACTCGCTCTGCACAGTGCTCTAAACAGCCTACCGGGAACATCTCTTCCAAAGGCCTGTGAAACGCAGTTTCTTTGCAGGCCTGATCTGGCTGAAGTAGGACTTCTGCTCTGGGTGTGCTACATTGCCCTAGAGCTGAAAGGCACAACGTGCAGGCTTCTTTCCAAAGGGCGAGTTGGGCCCCACAGCATCTTGCTTCCAGCTCTTTGGGAAGCTAAGAAACAACTCGCTCTGCACAGTGCTCTTACAGCCTACCGGGAACATCTCTTCCAAAGGCCTGTGAAACGCAGTTTCTTTGCAGGCCTGATCTGGCTGAAGTAGGACTTCTGCTCTGGGTGTGCTACTTTGCCCTAAAGCTGAAAGGCACAACGTGCAGGCTTCTTTCCAAAGGGCGAGTTGGGCCTCACAGCATCTTGCTTCCAGGTCTTTGGGAAGCTAAGAAACAACTCGCTCTGCACAGTGCTCTTACAGCCTACCGGGAACATCTCTTCCAAAGGCCTGTGAAACGCCGTTTCTTTGCAGGCCTGATCTGGCTGAAGAAGGACTTCTGCTCTGGGTGTGCTACATTGCCCTAGAGCTGAAAGGCACAACGTGCAGGCTTCTTTCCAACGTGCGAGTTGGGCCCCACAGCATCTTGCTTCCAGCTCTTTGGGAAGCTAAGAAACAACTCGCTCTGCTAAGTGCTCTTACAGCCTAGTGGGAATATCTCTTATAAAGGACTGTGAAACGCAGATTCTTTGCAGGCCTGATCTGGCTGAAGTAGGACTTCTGCTCTGGGTGTGCTACATTGCCCTAGAGCTGAAAGGCACAATGTGCAGGCTTCTTTCCACAGGGCGAGTTGGGCCCCACAGCATCTTGCTTCCAGCTCTTTGGGAAGCTAAGAAACAACTCGCTCTGCACAGTGCTCTTACAGCCTACCGGGAACATCTCTTCCAAAGGCCTGTGAAACGCAGTTTCTTTGCAGGCCTGATCTGGCTGAAGTAGGACTTCTGCTCTGGGTGTGCTACTTTGCCCTAGAGCTGAAAGGCACAACGTGCAGGCTTCTTTCCAAAGCCGAGTGGGCCCCACAGCATCTTGCTTCCAGCACTTTGGGAAGCTAAGAAACAACTCGCTCTGCTAAGTGCTCTTACAGCCTAGTGGGAACATCTCTTATAAAGGCCTGTGAAACGCAGTTTCTTTGCAGGCCTGATCTGGCTGAAGTAGGACTTCTGGTCTGGGTGTGCTACTTTGCCCTAGAGCTAAAAGGCACAACGTGCAGGATTCTTTCCAAAGGGCGAGCTGGGCCCCACAGCATCTTGCTTCCAGCTCTTTGGGAAGCTAAGAAACAACTCGCTCTGCACAGTGCTCTTACAGCCTACCTGGAACATCTTTTCAAAGGCCTGTGAAACGCAGTCTCTTTGCAGGCCTGATCTGGCTGAGTAGGAGTTCTGCTCTGGGTGTGCAACTTTGCCCTAGAGCTGAAAGGCACAACGTGCAGGCTTCTTTCCAAATGGCGAGTTGGGCACCACAGCATCTTGCTTCCAGCTCTTTGGGAAGCTCAGAAACAACTCGCTCTGCACAGTGCTCTTACAGCCTACCGGGAACATCTCTTCCAAAGGCCTGTGAAACGCAGTTTCTTTGCAGGCCTGATCTGGCTGAAGAAGGACTTCTGCTCTGGGTGTGCTACATTGCCCTAGAGCTGAAAGGCACAACGTGCAGGCTTCTTTCCAAAGGGCGAGTTGGGCCCCACAGCATCTTGCTTCCAGCTCTTTGGGAAGCTAAGAAACAACTCGCTCTGCTAAGTGCTCTTACAACCTAGTGGGAATATCTCTTATAAAGGCCTGTGAAACGCAGATTCTTTGCAGGCCTGATCTGGCTGAAGTA
This sequence comes from Equus caballus, assembly GCF_041296265.1. Taxonomy (NCBI): domain Eukaryota; kingdom Metazoa; phylum Chordata; class Mammalia; order Perissodactyla; family Equidae; genus Equus; species Equus caballus. The sequence goes on from NC_091696.1 coordinate 14,199,397, forward strand.
GGACTTCTGCTCTGGGTGTGCTACATTGCCCTAGAGCTGAAAGGCACTCGTGCAGGCTTCTTACCAAAGGGCGAGTTGGGCCCCACAGCATCTTGCTTCCAGCACTTTGGGAAGGTAAGAAACAACTCGCTCTTCTCAGTGCCCTTACAGCCTACCGGGAACATCTCTTCCAAAGGCCTGTGAAATGCAGTTTCTTTGCAGGCCTGATCTGGCTGAAGTAGGACTTCTGCTCTGGGTGTGCTACTTTGCCCTACTGCTGAAAGGCACAACGTGCAGGCTTCTTTCCAAAGGGCGAGTTGGGCCCCACAGCATCTTGCTTCCAGCTCTTTGGGAAGCTAAGAAACAACTCGCTCTGCACAGTGCTCTTACAGCCTACCGGGAACATCTCTTCCAAAGGCCTGTGAAACGCAGTTTCTTTGCAGGCCTGATCTGGCTGAAGTAGGACTTCTGCTCTGGGTGTGCTACATTGCCCTAGAGCTGAAAGGCACAACGTGCAGGCTTCTTTCCAAAGGGCGAGTTGGGCCCCACAGCAGCTTGCTTCCAGCTCTTTGGGAAGCTCAGAAACAACTCGCTCTGCACAGTGCTCTTACAGCCTACCGGGAACATCTCTTCCAAAGGCCTGTGAAACGCAGTTTCTTTGCAGGCCTGATCTGGCTGAAGTAGGACTTCTGCTCTGGGTGTGCTACATTGCCCTACAGCTGAAAGGCACAACGTGCAGGCTTCTTTCCAAAGGGCGAGTTGGGCCCCACAGCATCTTGCTTCCAGCTCTTTGGGAAGCTCAGAAACAACTCGCTCTGCACAGTGCTCTTACTGCCTACCGGGAACATCTCTTCCAAAGGCCTGTGAAACGCAGTTTCTTTGCAGGCCTGATCTGGCTGAAGTAGGACTTCTGCTCTGTTTGTGCTTCTTTGCACTAAAGCTGAAAGGCACGACGTGCAGGCTTCTTTCCAAAGGGCGAGTTGGGCCCCACAGCATCTTGCTTCCAGCTCTTTGGGAAGCTAAGAAACAACTCGCTCTGCACAGTGCTCTTACAGCCTACCGGGAACATCTCTTCCAAAGGCCTGAGAAACGCAGTTTCTTTGCAGGCCTGATCTGGCTGAAGTAGGACTTCTGCTCTGGGTGTGCTACATTGCCCTAGAGCTGAAAGGCAGAACGTGCAGGTTTCTTTCCAAAGGGCGACTTGGGCCCCACAGCATCTTGCTTCCAGCTCTTTGGGAAGGTAAGAAAAAACTCGCTCTTCTCAGTGCCCTTACAGCCTACCGGGAACATCTCTTCCAAAGGCCTGTGAAACGCAATTTCTTTGCAGGCCTGATCTGGCTGAAGTAGGACTTCTGCTCTGGGTGTGCTACATTGCCCTACAGCTGAAAGGCACAACGTGCAGGCTTCTTTCCAAAGGGCGAGTTGGGCCCCACAGCATCTTGCTTCCAGCTCTTTGGGAAGCTAAGAAACAACTCGCTCTGCACAGTGCTCTTACAGCCTACCGGGAACATCTTATCCAAAGTCCTGTGAAACGCAGTTTCTTTGCAGGCCTGATCTGGCTGAAGTAGGACTTCTGCTCTGGGTGTGCTACATTGCCCTAGAGCTGAAAGGCACAACGTGCAGGCTTCTTTCCAAAGGGCGAGTTGGGCCCCACAGCATCTTGCTTCCAGCTCTTTGGGAAGCTAAGAAACAACTCGCTCTGCACAGTGCTCTAAACAGCCTACCGGGAACATCTCTTCCAAAGGCCTGTGAAACGCAGTTTCTTTGCAGGCCTGATCTGGCTGAAGTAGGACTTCTGCTCTGGGTGTGCTACATTGCCCTAGAGCTGAAAGGCACAACGTGCAGGCTTCTTTCCAAAGGGCGAGTTGGGCCCCACAGCATCTTGCTTCCAGCTCTTTGGGAAGCTAAGAAACAACTCGCTCTGCACAGTGCTCTTACAGCCTACCGGGAACATCTCTTCCAAAGGCCTGTGAAACGCAGTTTCTTTGCAGGCCTGATCTGGCTGAAGTAGGACTTCTGCTCTGGGTGTGCTACATTGCCCTAGAGCTGAAAGACACAACGTGCAGGCTTCTTTCCAAAGGGCGAGTTGGTCCCCACAGCATCTTGCTTCCAGCTCTTTGGGAAGCTAAGAAACAACTCGCTCTGCACAGTGCTCTTATAGCCTACCGGGAACATCTCTTCCAAAGGCCTGTGAAACGCAGTTTCTTTGCAGGCCTGATCTGGCTGAAGTAGGACTTCTGCTCTGGGTGTGCTACTTTGCCCTAGAGCTGAAAGGCAAAACGTGCAGGCTTCTTTCCAAAGGGCGAGTTGGGCCCCACAGCATCTTGCTTCCAGCTCTTTGGGAAGCTCAGAAACAACTCACTTTGCACAGTGCTCTTACAGCCTACCGGGAACATCTCTTCCAAAGGCCTGTGAAACGCAGTTTCTTTGCAGGCCTGATCTGGCTGAAGTAGGACTTCTGCTCTGGGTGTGCTACCTTGCCCTACAGCTGAAAGGCACAACGTGTAGGCTTCTTTCCAAAGGGCGAGTTGAGCCCCACAGCATCTTGCTTCCAGCTCTTTGGGAAGCTAAGAAACAACTCGCTCTGCACAGTGCTCTAAACAGCCTACCGGGAACATCTCTTCCAAAGGCCTGTGAAACGCAGTTTCTTTGCAGGCCTGATCTGGCTGAAGTAGGACTTCTGCTCTGGGTGTGCTACATTGCCCTAGAGCTGAAAGGCACAACGTGCAGGCTTCTTTCCAAAGGGCGAGTTGGGCCCCACAGCATCTTGCTTCCAGCTCTTTGGGAAGCTAAGAAACAACTCGCTCTGCACAGTGCTCTTACAGCCTACCGGGAACATCTCTTCCAAAGGCCTGTGAAACGCAGTTTCTTTGCAGGCCTGATCTGGCTGAAGTAGGACTTCTGCTCTGGGTGTGCTACTTTGCCCTAAAGCTGAAAGGCACAACGTGCAGGCTTCTTTCCAAAGGGCGAGTTGGGCCTCACAGCATCTTGCTTCCAGGTCTTTGGGAAGCTAAGAAACAACTCGCTCTGCACAGTGCTCTTACAGCCTACCGGGAACATCTCTTCCAAAGGCCTGTGAAACGCCGTTTCTTTGCAGGCCTGATCTGGCTGAAGAAGGACTTCTGCTCTGGGTGTGCTACATTGCCCTAGAGCTGAAAGGCACAATGTGCAGGCTTCTTTCCAACGGGCGAGTTGGGCCCCACAGCATCTTGCTTCCAGCTCTTTGGGAAGCTAAGAAACAACTCGCTCTGCTAAGTGCTCTTACAGCCTAGTGGGAATATCTCTTATAAAGGACTGTGAAACGCAGATTCTTTGCAGGCCTGATCTGGCTGAAGTAGGACTTCTGCTCTGGGTGTGCTACATTGCCCTAGAGCTGAAAGGCACAATGTGCAGGCTTCTTTCCACAGGGCGAGTTGGGCCCCACAGCATCTTGCTTCCAGCTCTTTGGGAAGCTAAGAAACAACTCGCTCTGCACAGTGCTCTTACAGCCTACCGGGAACATCTCTTCCAAAGGCCTGTGAAACGCAGTTTCTTTGCAGGCCTGATCTGGCTGAAGTAGGACTTCTGCTCTGGGTGTGCTACATTGCCCTAGAGCTGAAAGGCACAACGTGCAGGCTTCTTTCCAAAGCCGAGTGGGCCCCACAGCATCTTGCTTCCAGCACTTTGGGAAGCTAAGAAACAACTCGCTCTGCTAAGTGCTCTTACAGCCTAGTGGGAACATCTCTTATAAAGGCCTGTGAAACGCAGTTTCTTTGCAGGCCTGATCTGGCTGAAGTAGGACTTCTGGTCTGGGTGTGCTACTTTGCCCTAGAGCTAAAAGGCACAACGTGCAGGATTCTTTCCAAAGGGTGAGCTGGGCCCCACAGCATCTTGCTTCCAGCTCTTTGGGAAGCTAAGAAACAACTCGCTCTGCACAGTGCTCTTACAGCCTACCGGGAACATCTTTTCCAAAGGCCTGTGAAACGCAGTTTCTTTGCAGGCCTGATCTGGCTGAGTAGGAGTTCTGCTCTGGGTGTGCAACTTTGCCCTAGAGCTGAAAGGCACAACGTGCAGGCTTCTTTCCAAATGGCGAGTTGGGCACCACAGCATCTTGCTTCCAGCTCTTTGGGAAGCTCAGAAACAACTCGCTCTGCACAGTGCTCTTACAGCCTACCGGGAACATCTCTTCCAAAGGCCTGTGAAACGCAGTTTCTTTGCAGGCCTGATCTGGCTGAAGAAGGACTTCTGCTCTGGGTGTGCTACATTGCCCTAGAGCTGAAAGGCACAACGTGCAGGCTTCTTTCCAACGGGCGAGTTGGGCCCCACAGCATCTTGCTTCCAGCTCTTTGGGAAGCTAAGAAACAACTCGCTCTGCTAAGTGCTCTTACAACCTAGTGGGAATATCTCTTATAAAGGCCTGTGAAACGCAGATTCTTTGCAGGCCTGATCTGGCTGAAGTAGGACTTCTGCTCTGGGTGTGCTACATTGCCCTAGAGCTGAAAGGCACAACGTGCAGGCTTCTTACCAAAGGGCGAGTTGGGCCCCACAGCATCTTGCTTCCAGCACTTTGGGAAGGTAAGAAACAACTCGCTCTTCTCAGTGCCCTTACAGCCTACCGGGAACATCTCTTCCAAAGGCCTGTGAAACGCAGTTTCTTTGCAGGCCTGATCTGGCTGAAGTAGGACTTCTGCTCTGGGTGTGCTACTTTGCCCTACTGCTGAAAGGCACAACGTGCAGGCTTCTTTCCAAAGGGCGAGTTGGGCCCCACAGCATCTTGCTTCCAGCTCTTTGGGAAGCTAAGAAACAACTCGCTCTGCACAGTGCTCTTACAGCCTACCGGGAACATCTCTTCCAAAGGCCTGTGAAACGCAGTTTCTTTGCAGGCCTGATCTGGCTGAAGTAGGACTTCTGCTCTGGGTGTGCTACATTGCCCTACAGCTGAAAGGCACAACGTGCAGGCTTCTTTCCAAAGGGCGAGTTGGGCCCCACAGCAGCTTGCTTCCAGCTCTTTGGGAAGCTCAGAAACAACTCGCTCTGCACAGTGCTCTTACAGCCTACCGGGAACATCTCTTCCAAAGGCCTGTGAAACGCAGTTTCTTTGCAGGCCTGATCTGGCTGAAGTAGGACTTCTGCTCTGGGTGTGCTACATTGCCCTAGAGCTGAAAGGGACAACGTGCAGGCTTCTTTCCAAAGGGCGAGTTGGGCCCCACAGCATCTTGCTTCCAGCTCTTTGGGAAGCTAAGTAACAACTCGCTCTGCACAGTGCTCTTACAGCCTACCGGGAACATCTCTTCCAAAGGCCTGTGAAACGCAGTTTCTTTGCAGGCCTGATCTGGCTGAAGTAGGACTTCTGCTCTGGGTGTGCTACATTGCCCTACAGCTGAAAGGCACAACGTGCAGGCTTCTTTCCAAAGGGCGAGTTGAGCCCCACAGCATCTTGCTTCCAGCTCTTTGGGAAGCTAAGAAACAAGTCGCTCTGCACAGTGCTCTTACAGCCTACCGGGAACATCTTTTCCAACGGCCTGTGAAACGCAGTTTCTTTGCAGGCCTGATCTGGCTGAAGTAGGACTTCTGCTCTGGGTGTGCTACTTTGCCCTAGAGCTGAAAGGCACAACGTGCAGGCTTCTTTCCTAAGGGCGAGTTGGGCCCCACAGCATCTTGCTTCCAGCACTTTGGGAACCCAAGAAACAACTCGCTCTGCACAGTGCTCTTACAGCCTACCGGGAACATCTCTTCCAAAGGCCTGTGAAACGCAGTTTCTTTGCAGTCCTGATCTGGCTGAAGTAGGACTTCTGCTCTGGGTGTGCTACTTTGCCCTAGAGCTGAAAGGCACAACGTGCAGGCTTCTTTCCAAAGGGCGAGTTGGGCCCCACAGCATCTTGCTTCCAGCTCTTTGGGAAGCTAAGAAACAACTCGCTCTGCACAGTGCTCTTACAGCCTACCGGGAACATCTCTTCCAAAGGCCTGTGAAACGCAGTTTCTTTGCAGGCCTGATCTGGCTGAAGTAGGACTTCTGCTCTGGGTGTGCTACATTGCCCTACAGCTGAAAGGCACAACGTGCAGGCTTCTTTCCAAAGGGCGAGTTGGGCCCCACAGCATCTTGCTTCCAGCTCTTTGGGAAGCTCAGAAACAACTCGCTCTGCACAGTGCTCTTACAGCCTACCGGGAACATCTCTTCCAAAGGCCTGTGAAACGCAGTTTCTTTGCAGGCCTGATCTGGCTGAAGTAGGACTTCTGCTCTGTTTGTGCTTCTTTGCACTAAAGCTGAAAGGCACGACGTGCAGGCTTCTTTCCAAAGGGCGAGTTGGGCCCCACAGCATCTTGCTTCCAGCTCTTTGGGAAGCTAAGAAACAACTCGCTCTGCACTGTGCTCTTACAGCCTACCGGGAACATCTCTTCCAAAGGCCTGAGAAACGCAGTTTCTTTGCAGGCCTGATCTGGCTGAAGTAGGACTTCTGCTCTGGGTGTGCTACATTGCCCTAGAGCTGAAAGGCAGAACGTGCAGGTTTCTTTCCAAAGGGCGACTTGGGCCCCACAGCATCTTGCTTCCAGCTCTTTGGGAAGTTAAGAAAAAACTCGCTCTTCTCAGTGCCCTTACAGCCTACCGGGAACATCTCTTCCAAAGGCCTGTGAAACGCAATTTCTTTGCAGGCCTGATCTGGCTGAAGTAGGACTTCTGCTCTGGGTGTGCTACATTGCCCTACAGCTGAAAGGCACAACGTGCAGGCTTCTTTCCAAAGGGCGAGTTGGGCCCCACAGCATCTTGCTTCCAGCTCTTTGGGAAGCTAAGAAACAACTCGCTCTGCACAGTGCTCTTACAGCCTACCGGGAACATCTTATCCAAAGTCCTGTGAAACGCAGTTTCTTTGCAGGCCTGATCTGGCTGAAGTAGGACTTCTGCTCTGGGTGTGCTACATTGCCCTAGAGCTGAAAGGCACAACGTGCAGGCTTCTTTCCAAAGGGCGAGTTGGGCCCCACAGCATCTTGCTTCCAGCTCTTTGGGAAGCTAAGAAACAACTCGCTCTGCACAGTGCTCTAAACAGCCTACCGGGAACATCTCTTCCAAAGGCCTGTGAAACGCAGTTTCTTTGCAGGCCTGATCTGGCTGAAGTAGGACTTCTGCTCTGGGTGTGCTACATTGCCCTAGAGCTGAAAGGCGCAACGTGCAGGCTTCTTTCCAAAGGGCGAGTTGGGCCCCACAGCATCTTGCTTCCAGCTCTTTGGGAAGCTAAGAAACAACTCGCTCTGCACAGTGCTCTTACAGCCTACCGGGAACATCTCTTCCAAAGGCCTGTGAAACGCAGTTTCTTTGCAGGCCTGATCTGGCTGAAGTAGGACTTCTGCTCTGGGTGTGCTACATTGCCCTAGAGCTGAAAGGCACAACGTGCAGGCTTCTTTCCAAAGGGCGAGTGGGCCTCACAGCATCTTGCTTCCAGCACTTTGGGAAGCTAAGAAACAACTCGCTCTGCTAAGTGCTCTTACAGCCTAGTGGGAACATCTCTTATAAAGGCCTGTGAAACGCAGTTTCTTTGCAGGCCTGATCTGGCTGAAGTAGGACTTCTGGTCTGGGTGTGCTACTTTGCCATAGAGCTAAAAGGCACAACGTGCAGGATTGTTTCCAAAGGGCGAGCTGGGCCCCACAGCATCTTGCTTCCAGCTCTTTGGGAAGCTAAGAAACAACTCGCTCTGCACAGTGCTCTTACAGCCTACCGGGAACATCTTTTCCAAAGGCCTGTGAAACGCAGTTTCTTTGCAGGCCTGATCTGGCTGAGTAGGAGTTCTGCTCTGGGTGTGCAACTTTGCCCTAGAGCTGAAAGGCACAACGTGCAGGCTTCTTTCCAAACGGCGAGTTGGGCACCACAGCATCTTGCTTCCAGCTCTTTGGGAAGCTCAGAAACAACTCGCTCTGCACAGTGCTCTTACAGCCTACCGGGAACATCTCTTCCAAAGGCCTGTGAAACGCAGTTTCTTTGCAGGCCTGATCTGGCTGAAGAAGGACTTCTGCTCTGGGTGTGCTACATTGCCCTAGAGCTGAAAGGCACAACGTGCAGGCTTCTTTCCAACGGGCGAGTTGGGCCCCACAGCATCTTGCTTCCAGCTCTTTGGGAAGCTAAGAAACAACTCGCTCTGCTAAGTGCTCTTACAACCTAGTGGGAATATCTCTTATAAAGGCCTGTGAAACGCAGATTCTTTGCAGGCCTGATCTGGCTGAAGTAGGACTTCTGCTCTGGGTGTGCTACTTTGCCTTAGAGCTAAAAGGCACTACGTGCAGGCTTCTTTCCAAAGGGCGAGTTGGGCCCCACAGCATCTTGCTTCCAGCTCTTTGGGAAGCTAAGAAACAACTCGGTCTGCACAGTGCTCTTACAGCCTACCGGGAACATCTCTTCCAAAGGCCTGTGAAACGCAGTTTCTTTGCAGGCCTGATCTGGCTGAAGTAGGACTTCTGCTCTGGGTGTGCTACTTTGCCCTAGAGCTGAAAGGCACAACGTGCAGGCTTCTTTCCAAAGGGCGAGTTGGGCCCCACAGCATCTTGCTTCCAGCTCTTTGGGAAGCTCAGAAACAATTCGCTCTGCACAGTGCTCTTACAGCCTACCGGGAACATCTCTTCCAAAGGCCTGTGAAACGCAGTTTCTTTACAGGCCTGATCTGGCTGAAGTAGGACTTCTGCTCTGGGTGTGCTACATTTCCCTAGAGCTGAAAGGCACAACGTGCAGGCTTCTTTCCAAAGGGCGAGTTGATACCCACGGCATCTTGCTTCCAGCTCTTTGGGAAGCTAAGAAACAACTCGCTCTGCACAGTGCTCTTACAGCCTACCGGGAACATCTCTTCCAAAGGCCTGTGAAACGCCGTTTCTTTGCAGGCCTGATCTGGCTGAAGTAGGACTTCAACTCTGGGTGTGCTACATTGCCCTAGAGCTGAAAGGCGCAACGAGCAGGCTTCTTTCCAAAGGGCAAGTTAGGCCCCAAAGCATCTTGCCTCCAGCTCTTTGGGAAGCTATGAAACAACTCACTCTGCACAGTGCTCTAAACAGCCTACAAGGAACATCTCTTCCAAAGGCCTGTGAAACGCAGTTTCTTTGCAGGCCTGATCTGGCTGAAGTAGGACTTCTGCTCTGGGTGTGCTACATTGCCCTACAGCTGAAAGGCACAACGTGCAGGCTTCTTACCAAAGGGCGAGTTGGGCCCCACAGCATCTTGCTTCCAGCTCTTTGGGAAGGTAAGAAACAACTCGCTCTTCTCAGTGCCCTTACAGCCTACCGGGAACATCTCTTCCAAAGGCCTGTGAAACGCAGTTTCTTTGCAGGCCTGATCTGGCTGAAGTAGGACTTCTGCTCTGGGTGTGCTACTTTGCCCTACTGCTGAAAGGCACAACGTGCAGGCTTCTTTCCAAAGGGCGAGTTGGGCCCCACAGCATCTTGCTTCCAGCTCTTTGGGAAGCTAAGAAACAACTCGCTCTGCACAGAGCTCTTACAGCCTACCGGGAACATCTCTTCCAAAGGCCTGTGAAACGCAGTTTCTTTGCAGGCCTGATCTGGCTGAAGTAGGACTTCTGCTCTGGGTGTGCTACATTGCCCTCCAGCTGAAAGGCACAACGTGCAGGCTTCTTTCCAAAGGGCGAGTTGGGCCCCACAGCAGCTTGCTTCCAGCTCTTTGGGAAGCTAAGAAACAACTCGCTCTGCGCAGTGCTCTTACAGCCTACCGGGAACATCTCTTCCAAAGGCCTGTGAAACGCAGTTTCTTTGCAGGTCTAATCTGGCTGAAGTAGGACTTCTGCTCTGGGTGTGCTACTTTGCCCTACAGCTGAAAGGCACAACGTGGAAGCTTGTTTCCAAAGGGCGAGTTGAGCCCCACAGCATCTTGCTTCCAGCTCTTTGGGAAGCTAAGAAACAACTCGCTCTGCACAGTGCTCTTACAGCCTACCGGGAACATCTCTTCCAAAGGCCTGTGAAACGCAGTTTCTTTGCAGGCCTGATCTGGCTGAAGTAGGACTTCTGCTCTGGGTGTGCTACATTGCCCTAGAGCTGAAAGGGACAACGTGCAGGCTTCTTTCCAAAGGGCGAGTTGGGCCCCACAGCATCTTGCTTCCAGCTCTTTGGGAAGCTAAGTAACAACTCGCTCTGCACAGTGCTCTTACAGCCTACCGGGAACATCTCTTCCAAAGGCCTGTGAAACGCAGTTTCTTTGCAGGCCTGATCTGGCTGAAGTAGGACTTCTGCTCTGGGTGTGCTACATTGCCCTACAGCTGAAAGGCACAACGTGCAGGCTTCTTTCAAAAGGGCGAGTTGAGCCCCACAGCATCTTGCTTCCAGCTCTTTGGGAAGCTAAGAAACCACTCGCTCTGCACAGTGCTCTTACAGCCTACCGGGAACATCTCTTCCAAAGGCCTGTGAAACGCAGTTTCTTTGCAGGCCTGATCTGGCTGAAGTAGGACTTCTGCTCTGGGTGTGCTACTTTGCCCTAGAGCTGAAAGGCACAACGTGCAGGCTTCTTTCCAAAGGGTGAGTTGGGCCCCACAGCATCTTGCTTCCAGCTCTTTGGGAAGCTAAGAAACAACTCGCTCTGCACAGTGCTCTTACAGCCTACCGGGAACATCTCTTCCAAAGGCCTGTGAAACGCAGTTTCTTTGCAGGCCTGATCTGGCTGAAGTAGGACTTCTGCTCTGGGTGTGCTACATTGCCCTACAGCTGCAAGGCACAACGTGCAGGCTTCTTACCAAAGGGCGAGTTGGGCCCCACAGCATCTTGCTTCCAGCTCTTTGGGAAGGTAAGAAACAACTCGCTCTTCTCAGTGCCCTTACAGCCTACCGGGAACATCTCTTCCAAAGGCCTGTGAAACGCAGTTTCTTTGCAGGCCTGATCTGGCTGAAGTAGGACTTCTGCTCTGGGTGTGCTACTTTGCCCTACTGCTGAAAGGCACAACGTGCAGGCTTCTTTCCAAAGGGCGAGTTGGGCCCCACAGCATCTTGCTTCCAGCTCTTTGGGAAGCTAAGAAACAACTCGCTCTGCACAGAGCTCTTACAGCCTACCGGGAACATCTCTTCCAAAGGCCTGTGAAACGCAGTTTCTTTGCAGGCCTGATCTGGCTGAAGTAGGACTTCTGCTCTGGGTGTGCTACATTGCCCTAGAGCTGAAAGGCACAACGTGCAGGCTTCTTTCCAAAGGGCGAGTTGGGCCCCACAGCAGCTTGCTTCCAGCTCTTTGGGAAGCTCAGAAACAACTCGCTCTGCACAGTGCTCTTACTTCCTACCGGGAACATCTCTTCCAAAGGCCTGTGAAACGCAGTTTCTTTGCAGGCCTGATCTGGCTGAAGTAGGACTTCTGCTCTGGGTGTGCTACATTGCCCTACAGCTGAAAGGCACAACGTGCAGGCTTCTTTCCAAAGGGCGAGTTGGGCCCCACAGCATCTTGCTTCCATCTCTTTGGGAAGCTAAGTAACAACTCGCTCTGCACAGTGCTCTTACAGCCTACCGGGAACATCTCTTCCAAAGGCCTGTGAAACGCAGTTTCTTTGCAGGCCTGATCTGGCTGAAGTAGGACTTCTGCTCTGGGTGTGCTACATTGCCCTACAGCTGAAAGGCACAACGTGCAGGCTTCTTTCCAAAGGGCGAGTTGAGCCCCACAGCATCTTGCTTCCAGCTCTTTGGGAAGCTAAGAAACAACTCGCTCTGCACAGTGCTCTTACAGCCTACCGGGAACATCACTTCCAAAGGCCTGTGAAACGCAGTTTCTTTGCAGGCCTGATCTGGCTGAAGTAGGACTTCTGCTCTGGGTGTGCTACTTTGCCCTAGAGCTGAAAGGCACAACGTGCAGGCTTCTTTCCAAAGGGTGAGTTGGGCCCCACAGCATCTTGCTTCCAGCTCTTTGGGAAGCTAAGAAACAACTCGCTCTGCACAGTGCTCTTACAGCCTACCGGGAACATCTCTTCCAAAGGCCTGTGAAACGCAGTTTCTTTGCAGGCCTGATCTGGCTGAAGTAGGACTTCTGCTCTGGGTGTGCTACATTGCCCTAGAGCTGAAAGGCGCAACGTGCAGGCTTCTTTCCAAAGGGCGAGTTGGGCCCCACAGCATCTTGCTTCCAGCTCTTTGGGAAGCTAAGAAACAACTCGCTCTGCACAGTGCTCTTACAGCCTACCGGGAACATCTCTTCCAAAGGCCTGTGAAACGCAGTTTCTTTGCAGGCCTGATCTGGCTGAAGTAGGACTTTTGCTCTGGGTGTGCTACATTGCCCTAGAGCTGAAAGGCACAACGTGCAGGCTTCTTTCCAAAGGGCGAGTTGGGCCCCACAGCATCTTGCTTCCAGCTCTTTGGGAAGCTATGAAACAACTCGCTCTGCACAGTGCTCTAAACAGCCTACAAGGAACATCTCTTCCAAAGGCCTGTGAAACGCAGTTTCTTTGCAGGACTGATCTGGCTGAAGTAGGACTTCTGCTCTGGGTGTGCTACATTGCCCTACAGCTGAAAGGCACAACGTGCAGGCTTCTTACCAAAGGGCGAGTTGGGCCCCACAGCATCTTGCTTCCAGCTCTTTGGGAAGGTAAGAAACAACTCGCTCTTCTCAGTGCCCTTACAGCCTACCGGGAACATCTCTTCCAAAGGACTGTGAAACGCAGTTTCTTTGCAGGCCTGATCTGGCTGAAGTAGGACTTCTGCTCTGGGTGTGCTACTTTGCCCTACTGCTGAAAGGCACAACGTGCAGGCTTCTTTCCAAAGGGCGAGTTGGGCCCCACAGCATCTTGCTTCCAGCTCTTTGGGAAGCTAAGAAACAACTCGCTCTGCACAGTGCTCTTACAGCCTACCGGGAACATCTCTTCCAAAGGCCTGTGAAACGCAGTTTCTTTGCAGGCCTGATCTGGCTGAAGTAGGTCTTCTGCTCTGGGTGTGCTACATTGCCCTACAGCTGAAAGGCACAACGTGCAGGCTTCTTTCCAAAGGGCGAGTTGGGCCCCACAGCATCTTGCTTCCAGCTCTTTGGGAAGCTAAGAAACAACTCGCTCTGCACAGAGCTCTTACAGCCTACCGGGAACATCTCTTCCAAAGGCCTGTGAAACGCAGTTTCTTTGCAGGCCTGATCTGGCTGAAGTAGGACTTCTGCTCTGGGTGTGCTACATTGCCCTAGAGCTGAAAGGGACAACGTGCAGGCTTCTTTCCAAAGGGCGAGTTGGGCCCCACAGCATCTTGCTTCCAGCTCTTTGGGAAGCTAAGTAACAACTCGCTCTGCACAGTGCTCTTACAGCCTACCGGGAACATCTCTTCCAAAGGCCTGTGAAACGCAGTTTCTTTGCAGGCCTGATCTGGCTGAAGTAGGACTTCTGCTCTGGGTGTGCTACATTGCCCTACAGCTGAAAGGCACAACGTGCAGGCTTCTTTCCAAAGGGCGAGTTGAGCCCCACAGCATCTTGCTTCCAGCTCTTTGGGAAGCTAAGAAACAACTCGCTCTGCACAGTGCTCTTACAGCCTACCGGGAACATCTCTTCCAAAGGCCTGTGAAACGCAGTTTCTTTGCAGGCCTGATCTGGCTGAAGTAGGACTTCTGCTCTGGGTGTGCTACTTTGCCCTAGAGCTGAAAGGCACAACGTGCAGGCTTCTTTCCCAAGGGTGAGTTGGGCCCCACAGCATCTTGCTTCCAGCTCTTTGGGAAGCTAAGAAACAACTCGCTCTGCACAGTGCTCTTACAGCCTACCGGGAACATCTCTTCCAAAGGCCTGTGAAACGCAGTTTCTTTGCAGGCCTGATCTGGCTGAAGTAGGACTTCTGCTCTGGGTGTGCTACATTGCCCTAGAGCTGAAAGGCGCAACGTGCAGGCTTCTTTCCAAAGGGCGAGTTGGGCCCCACAGCATCTTGCTTCCAGCTCTTTGGGAAGCTAAGAAACAACTCGCTCTGCACAGTGCTCTTACAGCCTACCGGGAACATCTCTTCCAAAGGCCTGTGAAACGCAGTTTCTTTGCAGGCCTGATCTGGCTGAAGTAGGACTTCTGCTCTGGGTGTGCTACATTGCCCTAGAGCTGAAAGGCACAACGTGCAGGCTTCTTTCCAAAGGGCGAGTTGGGCCCCACAGCATCTTGCTTCCAGCTCTTTGGGAAGCTAAGAAACAACTCGCTCTGCGCAGTGCTCTTACAGCCTACCGGGAACATCTCTTCCAAAGGCCTGTGAAACGCAGTTTCTTTGCAGGTCTAATCTGGCTGAAGTAGGACTTCTGCTCTGGGTGTGCTACATTGCCCTACAGCTGAAAGGCACAACGTGGAAGCTTGTTTCCAAAGGGCGAGTTGAGCCCCACAGCATCTTGCTTCCAGCTCTTTGGGAAGCTAAGAAACAACTCGCTCTGCACAGTGCTCTTACAGCCTACCGGGAACATCTCTTCCAAAGGCTTGTGAAACGCAGTTTCTTTGCAGGCCTGATCTGGCTGAAGTAGGACTTCTGCTTTGGGTGTGCTACATTGCCCTAGAGCTGAAAGGCACAACGTGCAGGCTTCTTTCCAAAGGGCGAGTTGGGCCCCACAGCATCTTGCTTCCAGCTCTTTGGGAAGCTATGAAACAACTCGCTCTGCACAGTGCTCTAAACAGCCTACAAGGAACATCTCTTCCAAAGGCCTGTGAAACGCAGTTTCTTTGCAGGACTGATCTGGCTGAAGTAGGACTTCTGCTCTGGGTGTGCTACATTGCCCTACAGCTGAAAGGCACAACGTGCAGGCTTCTTACCAAAGGGCGAGTTGGGCCCCACAGCATCTTGCTTCCAGCTCTTTGGGAAGGTAAGAAACAACTCGCTCTTCTCAGTGCCCTTACAGCCTACGCGAACATCTCTTCCAAAGGCCTGTGAAACGCAGTTTCTTTGCAGGCCTGATCTGGCTGAAGTAGGACTTCTGCTCTGGGTGTGCTACTTTGCCCTACGGCTGAAAGGCACAACGTGCAGGCTTCTTTCCAAAGGGCGAGTTGGGCCCCACAGCATCTTGCTTCCAGCTCTTTGGGAAGCTAAGAAACAACTCGCTCTGCACAGTGCTCTTACAGCCTACCGGGAACATCTCTTCCAAAGGCCTGTGAAACGCAGTTTCTTTGCAGGCCTGATATGGCTGAAGTAGGACTTCTGCTCTGGGTGTGCTACATTGCCCTACAGCTGAAAGGCACAACGTGCAGGCTTCTTTCCAAAGGGCGAGTTGGGCCCCACAGCAGCTTGCTTCCAGCTCTTTGGGAAGCTCAGAAACAACTCGCTCTGCACAGTGCTCTTACAGCCTACCGGGAACATCTCTTCCAAAGGCCTGTGAAACGCAGTTTCTTTGCAGGCCTGATCTGGCTGAAGTAGGACTTCTGCTCTGGGTGTGCTACATTGCCCTAGAGCTGAAAGGGACAACGTGCAGGCTTCTTTCCAAAGGGCGAGTTGGGCCCCACAGCATCTTGCTTCCAGCTCTTTGGGAAGCTAAGTAACAACTCGCTCTGCACAGTGCTCTTACAGCCTACCGGGAACATCTCTTCCAAAGGCCTGTGAAACGCAGTTTCTTTGCAGGCCTGATCTGGCTGAAGTAGGACTTCTGCTCTGGGTGTGCTACATTGCCCTAGAGCTGAAAGGCACAACGTGCAGGCTTCTTTCCAAAGGGCGAGTTGAGCCCCACAGCAATTTGCTTCCAGCTCTTTGGGAAGCTAAGAAACAACTCGCTCTGCACAGTGCTCTTACAGCCTACCGGGAACATCTCTTCCAGAGGCCTGTGAAACGCAGTTTCTTTGCAGGCCTGATCTGGCTGAAGTAGGACTTCTGCTCTGGGTGTGCTACTTTGCCCTAGAGCTGAAAGGCACAACGTGCAGACTTCTTTCCAAAGGGCGAGTTGGGCCCCACAGCATCTTGCTTCCAGCTCTTTGGGAACCCAAGAAACAACTCACTCTGCACAGTGCTCTTACAGCCTACCGGGAATATCTCTTCCAAAGGCCTGTGAAACGCAGTTTCTTTGCAGGCCTGATCTGGCTGAAGTAGGACTTCTGCTCTGGGTGTTCTACACTGTCCTAGAGCTGAAAGGCACAACGTGCAGGCTTCTTTCCAAATGGCGAGTTGGGCCCCACGGCATCTTGCTTTCATCTCTTTGGGAAGCTAAGTAACAACTCGCTCTGCACAGTGCTCTTACAGCCTACCGGGAACATCTCTTCCAAAGGCCTGTGAAATGCAGTTTCTTTGCAGGCCTGATCTGGCTGAAGTAGGAGTTCTGCTCTGGGTGTGCTACTTTGCCCTACAGCTGAAAGGCACAACGTGCAGGCTTCTTTCCAAAGGGCGAGTTGGGCCCCACAGCATCTTGCTTCCAGCTCTTTGGGAAGCTAAGAAACAACTCGCTCTGCACAGTGCTCTTACAGCCTACCGGGAACATCTCTTCCAAAGGCCTGTGAAACGCAGTTTCTTTGCAGGCCTGATCTGGCTGAAGTAGGACTTCTGCTCTGGGTGTGCTACTTTGCCCTAGAGCTGAAAGGCACAACGTGCAGGCTTCTTTCCAAAGGGCGAGTTGGGCCCCACAGCATCTTTCTTCCAGCTCTTTGGGAAGCTAAGAAACAACTCGCTCTGCACAGTGCTCTTACAGCCTACCGGGAACATCTCTTCCAAAGGCCTGTGAAACACAGTTTCTTTGCAGGCCTGATCTGGCTGAAGTAGGACTTCTGCTCTGGGTGTGCTACATTGCCCTACAGCTGAAAGGCACAACGTGCAGGCTTCTTTCCAAAGGGCGATTTGGGCCCCACAGCATCTTGCTTCCAGCTCTTTTGGAAGCTAAGAAACAACTCGCTCTGCACAGTGCTCTTACAGCCTACCGGGAGCATCTCTTCCAAAGGCCTGTGAAACGCAGTTTCTTTGCAGGCCTGATCTGGCTGAAGTAGGACTTCTGCTCTGGGTGTGCTACATTGCCCTAGAGCTGAAAGTCACAACGTGCAGGCTTCTTTCCAAAGGGCGAGTTGGGCCCCACAGCATCTTGCTTCCAGCTCTTTGGGAAGCTAAGAAACAACTCGCTCTGCGCAGTGCTCTTACAACCTACCGGGAACATCTCTTCCAAAGGCCTGTGAAACGCAGTTTCTTTGCAGGTCTAATCTGGCTGAAGTAGGACTTCTGCTCTGGGTGTGCTACATTGCCCTACAGCTGAAAGGCACAACGTGGAATCTTCTTTCCAAAGGGCGAGTTGAGCCCCACAGCATCTTGCTTCCAGCTCTTTGGGAAGCTAAGAAACAACTCGCTCTGCACAGTGCTCTTACAGCCTACCGGGAACATCTCTTCCAAAGGCCTGTGAAACGCAGTTTCTTTGCAGGCCTGATCTGGCTGAAGTAGGACTTCTGCTCTGGGTGTGCTACATTGCCCTAGAGCTGAAAGGCACAACGTGCAGGCTTCTTTCCAAAGGGGGAGTTGGGCCCCACAGCATCTTGCTTCCAGCTCTTTGGGAAGCTATGAAACAACTCGCTCTGCACAGTGCTCTAAACAGCCTACAAGGAACATCTCTTCCAAAGGACTGTGAAACGCAGTTTCTTTGCAGGCCTGATCTGTCTGAAATAGGACTTCTGCTCTGGGTGTGTTACATTGCCCTACAGCTGAAAGGCACAACGTGCAGGCTTCTTACCAAAGGGTGAGTTGGGCCCCACAGCATCTTGCTTCCAGCTCTTTGGGAAGGTAAGAAACAACTCGCTCTTCTCAGTGCCCTTACAGCCTACCGGGAACATCTCTTCCAAAGGCCTGTGAAACGCAGTTTCTTTGCAGGCCTGATCTGGCTGAAGTAGGACTTCTGCTCTGGGTGTGCTACATTGCCCTAGAGCTGAAAGGGACAACGTGCAGGCTTCTTTCCAAAGGGCGAGTTGGGCCCCACAGCATCTTGCTTCCAGCTCTTTGGGAAGCTAAGTAACAACTCGCTCTGCACAGTGCTCTTACAGCCTACCGGGAACATCTCTTCCAAAGGCCTGTGAAACGCAGTTTCTTTGCAGGCCTGATCTGGCTGAAGTAGGACTTCTGCTCTGGGTGTGCTACATTGCCCTACAGCTGAAAGGCACAACGTGCAGGCTTCTTTCCAAAGGGCGAGTTGAGCCCCACAGCATCTTGCTTCCAGCTCTTTGGGAAGCTAAGAAACAACTCGCTCTGCACAGTGCTCTTACAGCCTACCGGGAACATCTCTTCCAAAGGCCTGTGAAACGCAGTTTCTTTGCAGGCCTGATCTGGCTGAAGTAGGACTTCTGCTCTGGGTGTGCTACTTTGCCCTAGAGCTGAAAGGCACAACGTGCAGGCTTCTTTCCAAAGGGCGAGTTGGGCCCCACAGCATCTTGCTTCCAGCTCTTTGGGAAGCTAAGAAACAACTCGCTCTGCACAGTGCTCTTACAGCCTACCGGGAACATCTCTTCCAAAGGCCTGTGAAACGCAGTTTCTTTGCAGGACTGATCTGGCTGAAGTAGGACTTCTGCTCTGGGTGTGCTACATTGCCCTAGAGCTGAAAGGCGCAACGTGCAGGCTTCTTTCCAAAGGGCGAGTTGGGCCCCACAGCATCTTGCTTCCAGGTCTTTGAGAGCTAAGAAACAACTCGCTCTGCACAGTGCTCTTACAGCCTACCGGGAACATCTCTTCCAAAGGCCTGTGAAACGCAGTTTCTTTGCAGGCCTGATCTGGCTGAAGTAGGACTTCTGCTCTGGGTGTGCTACTTTGCCCTAGAGCTGAAAGGCACAACGTGCAGGCTTCTTTCCAAAGGGCGAGTTGGGCCCCACAGCATCTTGCTTCCAGCTCTTTGGGAAGCTAAGAAACAACTCGCTCTGCACAGTGCTCTTACAGCCTACCGGGAACATCTCTTCCAAAGGCCTGTGAAACACAGTTTCTTTGCAGGCCTGATCTGGCTGAAGTAGGACTTCTGCTCTGGGTGTGCTACATTGCCCTAGAGCTGAATGGCGCAACGTGCAGGCTTCTTTCCAAAGGGCGAGTTGGGCCCCACAGCATCTTGCTTCCAGCTCTTTGGGAAGCTAAGAAACAACTCGCTCTGCACAGTGCTCTTACAGCCTACCGGGAACATCTCTTCCAAAGGCCTGTGAAACGCAGTTTCTTTGCAGGCCTGATCTTCCTGAAGTAGGACTTCTGCTCTGGGTGTGCTACTTTGCCCTAGAGCTGAAAGGCACAACGTGCAGGCTTCTTTCCAAAGGGCGAGTTGCTCCCCACAGTATCTTGCTTCCAGCTCTTTGGGAAGCTAAGAAGCAACTCGCTCTGCACAGTGCTCTTACAGCCTACCGTGAACATCTCTTCCAAAGGCCTGTGAAACGCAGTTTCTTTGCAGGCCTGATCTGGCTGAAGTAGGACTTCTGCTCTGGGTGTGCTACTTTGCCCTACTGCTGAAAGGCACAACGTGCAGGCTTCTTTCCAAAGGGCGAGTTGGGCCCCACAGCATCTTGCTTCCAGCTCTTTGGGAAGCTAAGAAACAACTCGCTCTGCACAGTGCTCTTACAGCCTACCGGGAACATCTCTTCCTAAGGCCTGTGAAACGCAGTTTCTTTGCAGGCCTGATCTGGCTGAAGTAGGACTTCTGCTCTGGGTGTGCTACATTGCCCTACAGCTGAAAGGCAAAACGTGCAGGCTTCTTTCCAAAGGGCGAGTTGGGCCCCACAGCAGCTTGCTTCCAGCTCTTTGGGAAGCTCAGAAACAACTCGCTCTGCACAGTGCTCTTACAGCCTACCGGGAACATCTCTTCCAAAGGCCTGTGAAACGCAGTTTCTTTGCAGGCCTGATCTGGCTGAAGTAGGACTTCTGCTCTGGGTGTGCTACATTGCCCTAGAGCTGAAAGGGACAACGTGCAGGCTTCTTTCCAAAGGGCGAGTTGGGCCCCACAGCATCTTGCTTCCAGCTCTTTGGGAAGCTAAGTAACAACTCGCTCTGCACAGTGCTCTTACAGCCTACCGGGAACATCTCTTCCAAAGGCCTGTGAAACGCAATTTCTTTGCAGGCCTGATCTTCCTGAAGTAGGACTTCTGCTCTGGGTGTGCTACATTGCCCTAGAGCTGAAAGGCACAACGTGCAGGCTTCTTTCCAAAGGGCGAGTTGAGCCCCACAGCATCTTGCTTCCAGCTCTTTGGGAAGCTAAGAAGCAACTCGCTCTGCACAGTGCTCTTACAGCCTACCGTGAACATCTCTTCCAAAGGCCTGTGAAACGCAGTTTCTTTGCAGGCCTGATCTGGCTGAAGTAGGACTTCTGCTCTGGGTGTGCTACTTTGCCCTACTGCTGAAAGGCACAACGTGCAGGCTTCTTTCCAAAGGGCGAGTTGGGCCCCACAGCATCTTGCTTCCAGCTCTTTGGGAAGCTAAGTAACAACTCGCTCTGCACAGTGCTCTTACAGCCTACCGGGAACATCTCTTCCAAAGGCCTGTGAAACGCAGTTTCTTTGCAGGCCTGATCTGGCTGAAGTAGGACTTCTGCTCTGGGTGTGCTACATTGCCCTAGAGCTGAAAGGCGCAACGTGCAGGCTTCTTTCCAAAGGGCGAGTTGGGCCCCACAGCATCTTGCTTCCAGCTCTTTGGGAAGCTAAGTAACAACTCGCTCTGCACAGTGCTCTTACAGCCTACCGGGAACATCTCTTCCAAAGGCCTGTGAAACGCAGTTTCTTTGCAGGCCTGATCTGGCTGTAGTAGGACTTCTGCTCTGGGTGTGCTACATTGCCCTAGAGCTGAAAGGCACAACGTGCAGGCTTCTTTCCAAAGGGCGAGTTGCTCCCCACAGTATCTTGCTTCCAGCTCTTTGGGAAGCTAAGAAACAACTCGCTCTGCACAGTGCTCTTACAGCCTACCGGGAACATCTCTTCTAAAGGCCTGTGAAACGCAGTTTTTTGCAGGCCTTATCTGGCTGAGTAGGACTTCTGCTCTGGGTGTGCAACTTTGCCCTAGAGCAGAAAGGCACAACGTGCAGGCTTCTTTCCAAAGGGCGAGTTGGGCCCCACAGCATCTTGCTTCCAGCTCTTTGGGAAGCTCAGAAACAACTCGCTCTGCACAGTGCTCTTACAGCCTACCGGGAACATCTCTTCCAAAGGCCTGTGAAACGCAGTTTCTCTGCAGGCCTGATCTGGCTGAAGTAGGACTTCTGCTCTGGGTGTGCTACCTTGCCCTACAGCTGAAAGGCACAACGTGTAGGCTTCTTTCCAAAGGGCGAGTTGAGCCCCACAGCATCTTGCTTCCAGCTCTTTGGGAAGCTAAGAAACAACTCGCTCTGCACAGTGCTCTTACAGCCTACCGGGAACATCTCTTCCAAAGGCCTGTGAAACGCAGTTTCTTTGCAGGCCTGATCTGGCTGAAGTAGGACTTCTGCTCTGGGTGTGCTACATTGCCCTAGAGCTGAAAGGCACAACGTGCAGGCTTCTTTCCAAAGGGCGAGTTGGGCCCCACAGCATCTTGCTTCCAGCTCTTTGGGAAGCTAAGAAACAACTCGCTCTGCACAGTGCTCTTACAGCCTACCGGGAACATCTCTTCCAAAGGCCTGTGAAACGCAGTTTCTTTGCAGGCCTGATCTGGCTGAAGTAGGACTTCTGCTCTGGGTGTGCTACTTTGCCCTAAAGCTGAAAGGCACAACGTGCAGGCTTCTTTCCAAAGGGCGAGTTGGGCCTCACAGCATCTTGCTTCCAGGTCTTTGGGAAGCTAAGAAACAACTCGCTCTGCACAGTGCTCTTACAGCCTACCGGGAACATCTCTTCCAAAGGCCTGTGAAACGCCGTTTCTTTGCAGGCCTGATCTGGCTGAAGAAGGACTTCTGCTCTGGGTGTGCTACATTGCCCTAGAGCTGAAAGGCACAACGTGCAGGCTTCTTTCCAACGTGCGAGTGGGGCCCCACAGCATCTTGCTTCCAGCTCTTTGGGAAGCTAAGAAACAACTCGCTCTGCTAAGTGCTCTTACAGCCTAGTGGGAATATCTCTTATAAAGGACTGTGAAACGCAGATTCTTTGCAGGCCTGATCTGGCTGAAGTAGGACTTCTGCTCTGGGTGTGCTACATTGCCCTAGAGCTGAAAGGCACAATGTGCAGGCTTCTTTCCACAGGGCGAGTTGGGCCCCACAGCATCTTGCTTCCAGCTCTTTGGGAAGCTAAGAAACAACTCGCTCTGCACAGTGCTCTTACAGCCTACCGGGAACATCTCTTCCAAAGGCCTGTGAAACGCAGTTTCTTTGCAGGCCTGATCTGGCTGAAGTAGGACTTCTGCTCTGGGTGTGCTACATTGCCCTAGAGCTGAAAGGCACAACGTGCAGGCTTCTTTCCAAAGCCGAGTGGGCCCCACAGCATCTTGCTTCCAGCACTTTGGGAAGCTAAGAAACAACTCGCTCTGCTAAGTGCTCTTACAGCCTAGTGGGAACATCTCTTATAAAGGCCTGTGAAACGCAGTTTCTTTGCAGGCCTGATCTGGCTGAAGTAGGACTTCTGGTCTGGGTGTGCTACTTTGCCCTAGAGCTAAAAGGCACAACGTGCAGGATTCTGTCCAAAGGGCGAGCTGGGCCCCACAGCATCTTGCTTCCAGCTCTTTGGGAAGCTAAGAAACAACTCGCTCTGCACAGTGCTCTTACAGCCTACCGGGAACATCTTTTCCAAAGGCCTGTGAAACGAAGTTTCTTTGCAGGCCTGATCTGGCTGAGTAGGAGTTCTGCTCTGGGTGTGCAACTTTGCCCTAGAGCTGAAAGGCACAACGTGCAGGCTTCTTTCCAAATGGCGAGTTGGGCACCACAGCATCTTGCTTCCAGCTCTTTGGGAAGCTCAGAAACAACTCGCTCTGCACAGTGCTCTTACAGCCTACCGGGAACATCTCTTCCAAAGGCCTGTGAAACGCAGTTTCTTTGCAGGCCTGATCTGGCTGAAGAAGGACTTCTGCTCTGGGTGTGCTACATTGCCCTAGAGCTGAAAGGCACAACGTGCAGGCTTCTTTCCAACGGGCGAGTTGGGCCCCACAGCATCTTGCTTCCAGCTCTTTGGGAAGCTAAGAAACAACTCGCTCTGCTAAGTGCTCTTACAACCTAGTGGGAATATCTCTTATAAAGGCCTGTGAAACGCAGATTCTTTGCAGGCCTGATCTGGCTGAAGTAGGACTTCTGCTCTGGGTGTGCTACATTGCCCTAGAGCTGAAAGGCACAACGTGCAGGCTTCTTACCAAAGGGCGAGTTGGGCCCCACAGCATCTTGCTTCCAGCACTTTGGGAAGGTAAGAAACAACTCGCTCTTCTCAGTGCCCTTACAGCCTACCGGGAACATCTCTTCCAAAGGCCTGTGAAACGCAGTTTCTTTGCAGGCCTGATCTGGCTGAAGTAGGACTTCTGCTCTGGGTGTGCTACTTTGCCCTACTGCTGAAAGGCACAACGTGCAGGTTTCTTTCCAAAGGGCGAGTTGGGCCCCACAGCATCTTGCTTCCAGCTCTTTGGGAAGCTAAGAAACAACTCGCTCTGCACAGTGCTCTTACAGCCTACCGGGAACATCTCTTCCAAAGTCCTGTGAAACGCAGTTTCTTTGCAGGCCTGATCTGGCTGAAGTAGGACTTCTGCTCTGGGTGTGCTACATTGCCCTAGAGCTGAAAGGCACAACGTGCAGGCTTCTTTCCAAAGGGCGAGTTGGGCCCCACAGCAGCTTGCTTCCAGCTCTTTGGGAAGCTCAGAAACAAATCGCTCTGCACAGTGCTCTTACAGCCTACCGGGAACATCTCTTCCAAAGGCCTGTGAAACGCAGTTTCTTTGCAGGCCTGATCTGGCTGAAGTAGGACTTCTGCTCTGGGTGTGCTACATTGCCCTACAGCTGAAAGGCACAACGTGCAGGCTTCTTTCCAAAGGGCGAGTTGGGCCCCACAGCATCTTGCTTCCAGCTCTTTGGGAAGCTCAGAAACAACTCGCTCTGCACAGTGCTCTTACTGCCTACCGGGAACATCTCTTCCAAAGGCCTGTGAAACGCAGTTTCTTTGCAGGCCTGATCTGGCTGAAGTAGGACTTCTGCTCTGTTTGTGCTTCTTTGCACTAAAGCTGAAAGGCACGACGTGCAGGCTTCTTTCCAAAGGGCGAGTTGGGCCCCACAGCATCTTGCTTCCAGCTCTTTGGGAAGCTAAGAAACAACTCGCTCTGCACAGTGCTCTTACAGCCTACCGGGAACATCTCTTCCAAAGGCCTGAGAAACGCAGTTTCTTTGCAGGCCTGATCTGGCTGAAGTAGGACTTCTGCTCTGGGTGTGCTACATTGCCCTAGAGCTGAAAGGCAGAACGTGCAGGTTTCTTTCCAAAGGGCGACTTGGGCCCCACAGCATCTTGCTTCCAGCTCTTTGGGAAGGTAAGAAAAAACTCGCTCTTCTCAGTGCCCTTACAGCCTACCGGGAACATCTCTTCCAAAGGCCTGTGAAACGCAATTTCTTTGCAGGCCTGATCTGGCTGAAGTAGGACTTCTGCTCTGGGTGTGCTACATTGCCCTACAGCTGAAAGGCACAACGTGCAGGCTTCTTTCCAAAGGGCGAGTTGGGCCCCACAGCATCTTGCTTCCAGCTCTTTGGGAAGCTAAGAAACAACTCGCTCTGCACAGTGCTCTAAACAGCCTACCGGGAACATCTCTTCCAAAGGCCTGTGAAACGCAGTTTCTTTGCAGGCCTGATCTGGCTGAAGTAGGACTTCTGCTCTGGGTGTGCTACATTGCCCTAGAGCTGAAAGGCACAACGTGCAGTCTTCTTTCCAAAGGGCGAGTTGGGCCCCACAGCATCTTGCTTCCAGCTCTTTGGGAAGCTAAGAAACAACTCGCTCTGCACAGTGCTCTTACAGCCTACCGGGAACATCTCTTCCAAAGGCCTGTGAAACGCAGTTTCTTTGCAGGCCTGATCTGGCTGAAGTAGGACTTCTGCTCTGGGTGTGCTACATTGCCCTAGAGCTGAAAGACACAACGTGCAGGCTTCTTTCCAAAGGGCGAGTTGGTCCCCACAGCATCTTGCTTCCAGCTCTTTGGGAAGCTAAGAAACAACTCGCTCTGCACAGTGCTCTTATAGCCTACCGGGAACATCTCTTCCAAAGGCCTGTGAAACGCAGTTTCTTTGCAGGCCTGATCTGGCTGAAGTAGGACTTCTGCTCTGGGTGTGCTACTTTGCCCTAGAGCTGAAAGGCAAAACGTGCAGGCTTCTTTCCAAAGGGCGAGTTGGGACCCACAGCATCTTGCTTCCAGCTCTTTGGGAAGCTCAGAAACAACTCACTTTGCACAGTGCTCTTATAGCCTACCGGGAACATCTCTTCCAAAGGCCTGTGAAACGCAGTTTCTTTGCAGGCCTGATCTGGCTGAAGTAGGACTTCTGCTCTGGGTGTGCTACTTTGCCCTACAGCTGAAAGGCACAACGTGCAGGCTTCTTTCCAAAGGGCGAGTTGGGCCCCACAGCAGCTTGCTTCCAGCTCTTTGGGAAGCTCAGAAACAACTCGCTCTGCACAGTGCTCTTACAGCCTACCGGGAACATCTCTTCCAAAGGCCTGTGAAACGCAGTTTCTTTGCAGGCCTGATCTGGCTGAAGTAGGACTTCTGCTCTGGGTGTGCTACTTTGCCCTAGAGCTGAAAGGCACAACGTGCAGGCTTCTTTCCAAAGGGCGAGTTGGGCCCCACAGCACCTTGCTTCCAGCTCTTTGGGAAGCTATGAAACAACTCGCTCTGCACAGTGCTCTAAACAGCCTACAAGGAACATCTCTTCCAAAGGCCTGTGAAACGCAGTTTCTTTGCAGGACTGATCTGGCTGAAGTAGGACTTCTGCTCTGGGTGTGCTACATTGCCCTACAGCTGAAAGGCACAACGTGCAGGCTTCTTACCAAAGGGCGAGTTGGGCCCCACAGCATCTTGCTTCCAGCTCTTTGGGAAGGTAAGAAACAACTCGCTCTTCTCAGTGCCCTTACAGCCTACGCGAACATCTCTTCCAAAGGCCTGTGAAACGCAGTTTCTTTGCAGGCCTGATCTGGCTGAAGTACGACTTCTGCTCTGGGTGTGCTACTTTGCCCTACGGCTGAAAGGCACAACGTGCAGGCTTCTTTCCAAAGGGCGAGTTGGGCCCCACAGCATCTTGCTTCCAGCTCTTTGGGAAGCTAAGAAACAACTCGCTCTGCACAGTGCTCTTACAGCCTACCGGGAACATCTCTTCCAAAGGCCTGTGAAACGCAGTTTCTTTGCAGGCCTGATCTGGCTGAAGTAGGACTTCTGCTCTGGGTGTGCTACATTGCCCTACAGCTGAAAGGCACAACGTGCAGGCTTCTTTCCAAAGGGCGAGTTGGGCCCCACAGCAGCTTGCTTCCAGCTCTTTGGGAAGCTCAGAAACAACTCGCTCTGCACAGTGCTCTTACAGCCTACCGGGAACATCTCTTCCAAAGGCCTGTGAAACGCAGTTTCTTTGCAGGCCTGATCTGGCTGAAGTAGGACTTCTGCTCTGGGTGTGCTACATTGCCCTAGAGCTGAAAGGGACAACGTGCAGGCTTCTTTCCAAAGGGCGAGTTGGGCCCCACAGCATCTTGCTTCCAGCTCTTTGGGAAGCTAAGTAACAACTCGCTCTGCACAGTGCTCTTACAGCCTACCGGGAACATCTCTTCCAAAGGCCTGTGAAACGCAGTTTCTTTGCAGGCCTGATCTGGCTGAAGTAGGACTTCTGCTCTGGGTGTGCTACATTGCCCTAGAGCTGAAAGGCACAACGTGCAGGCTTCTTTCCAAAGGGCGAGTTGAGCCCCACAGCAATTTGCTTCCAGCTCTTTGGGAAGCTAAGAAACAACTCGCTCTGCACAGTGCTCTTACAGCCTACCGGGAACATCTCTTCCAGAGGCCTGTGAAACGCAGTTTCTTTGCAGGCCTGATCTGGCTGAAGTAGGACTTCTGCTCTGGGTGTGCTACTTTGCCCTAGAGCTGAAAGGCACAACGTGCAGACTTCTTTCCAAAGGGCGAGTTGGGCCCCACAGCATCTTGCTTCCAGCTCTTTGGGAACCCAAGAAACAACTCACTCTGCACAGTGCTCTTACAGCCTACCGGGAACATCTCTTCCAAAGGCCTGTGAAACGCAGTTTCTTTGCAGGCCTGATCTGGCTGAAGTAGGACTTCTGCTCTGGGTGTGCTACATTGCCCTACAGCTGAAAGGCACAACGTGCAGGCTTCTTTCCAAAGGGCGAGTTGAGCCCCACAGCATCTTGCTTCCAGCTCTTTGGGAAGCTAAGAAACAACTCGCTCTGCACAGTGCTCTTACAGCCTACCGGGAACATCTCTTCCAAAGGCCTGTGAAACGCAGTTTCTTTGCAGGCCTGATCTGGCTGAAGTAGGACTTCTGCTCTGGGTGTGCTACTTTGCCCTAGAGCTGAAAGGGACAACGTGCAGGCTTCTTTCCAAAGGGCGAGTTGGGCCCCACAGCATCTTGCTTCCAGCTCTTTGGGAAGCTAAGAAACAACTCGCTCTGCACAGTGCTCTTACAGCCTACCGGGAACATCTCTTCCAAAGGCCTGTGAAACGCAGTTTCTTTGCAGGACTGATCTGGCTGAAGTAGGACTTCTGCTCTGGGTGTGCTACATTGCCCTAGAGCTGAAAGGCGCAACGTGCAGGCTTCTTTCCAAAGGGCGAGTTGGGCCCCACAGCATCTTGCTTCCAGGTCTTTGGGAAGCTAAGAAACAACTCGCTCTGCACAGTGCTCTTACAGCCTACCGGGAACATCTCTTCCAAAGGCCTGTGAAACGCAGTTTCTTTGCAGGCCTGATCTGGCTGAAGTAGGACTTCTGCTCTGGGTGTGCTACTTTGCCCTAGAGCTGAAAGGCACAACGTGCAGGCTTCTTTCCAAAGGGCGAGTTGGGCCCCACAGCATCTTGCTTCCAGCTCTTTGGGAAGCTAAGAAACAACTCGCTCTGCACAGTGCTCTTACAGCCTACCGGGAACATCTCTTCCAAAGGCCTGTGAAACACAGTTTCTTTGCAGGCCTGATCTTCCTGAAGTAGGACTTCTGCTCTGGGTGTGCTACTTTGCCCTAGAGCTGAAAGGCACAACGTGCAGGCTTCTTTCCAAAGGGCGAGTTGCTCCCCACAGTATCTTGCTTCCAGCTCTTTGGGAAGCTAAGAAGCAACTCGCTCTGCACAGTGCTCTTACAGCCTACCGTGAACATCTCTTCCAAAGGCCTGTGAAACGCAGTTTCTTTGCAGGCCTGATCTGGCTGAAGTAGGACTTCTGCTCTGGGTGTGCTACTTTGCCCTACTGCTGAAAGGCACAACGTGCAGGCTTCTTTCCAAAGGGCGAGTTGGGCCCCACAGCATCTTGCTTCCAGCTCTTTGGGAAGCTAAGAAACAACTCGCTCTGCACAGTGCTCTTACAGCCTACCGGGAACATCTCTTCCTAAGGCCTGTGAAACGCAGTTTCTTTGCAGGCCTGATCTGGCTGAAGTAGGACTTCTGCTCTGGGTGTGCTACATTGCCCTACAGCTGAAAGGCAAAACGTGCAGGCTTCTTTCCAAAGGGCGAGTTGGGCCCCACAGCAGCTTGCTTCCAGCTCTTTGGGAAGCTCAGAAACAACTCGCTCTGCACAGTGCTCTTACAGCCTACCGGGAACATCTCTTCCAAAGGCCTGTGAAACGCAGTTTCTTTGCAGGCCTGATCTGGCTGAAGTAGGACTTCTGCTCTGGGTGTGCTACATTGCCCTAGAGCTGAAAGGGACAACGTGCAGGCTTCTTTCCAAAGGGCGAGTTGGGCCCCACAGCATCTTGCTTCCAGCTCTTTGGGAAGCTAAGTAACAACTCGCTCTGCACAGTGCTCTTACAGCCTACCGGGAACATCTCTTCCAAAGGCCTGTGAAACGCAGTTTCTTTGCAGGCCTGATCTTCCTGAAGTAGGACTTCTGCTCTGGGTGTGCTACATTGCCCTAGAGCTGAAAGGCACAACGTGCAGGCTTCTTTCCAAAGGGCGAGTTGGCCCCACAGCATCTTGCTTCCAGCTCTTTGGGAAGCTAAGAAGCAACTCGCTCTGCACAGTGCTCTTACAGCCTACCGTGAACATCTCTTCCAAAGGCCTGTGAAACGCAGTTTCTTTGCAGGCCTGATCTGGCTGAAGTAGGACTTCTGCTCTGGGTGTGCTACTTTGCCCTACTGCTGAAAGGCACAACGTGCAGGCTTCTTTCCAAAGGGCGAGTTGGGCCCCACAGCATCTTGCTTCCAGCTCTTTGGGAAGCTAAGAAACAACTCGCTCTGCACAGTGCTCTTACAGCCTACCGGGAACATCTCTTCCAAAGGCCTGTGAAACGCAGTTTCTTTGCAGGCCTGATCTGGCTGAAGTAGGACTTCTGCTCTGGGTGTGCTACATTGCCCTAGAGCTGAAAGGCGCAACGTGCAGGCTTCTTTCCAAAGGGCGAGTTGGGCCCCACAGCATCTTGCTTCCAGCTCTTTGGGAAGCTAAGTAACAACTCGCTCTGCACAGTGCTCTTACAGCCTACCGGGAACATCTCCTCCAAAGGCCTGTGAAACGCAGTTTCTTTGCAGGCCTGATCTTCCTGAAGTAGGACTTCTGCTCTGGGTGTGCTACATTGCCCTAGAGCTGAAAGGCACAACGTGCAGGCTTCTTTCCAAAGGGCGAGTTGGCCCCACAGCATCTTGCTTCCAGCTCTTTGGGAAGCTAAGAAGCAACTCGCTCTGCACAGTGCTCTTACAGCCTACCGTGAACATCTCTTCCAAAGGCCTGTGAAACGCAGTTTCTTTGCAGGCCTGATCTGGCTGAAGTAGGACTTCTGCTCTGGGTGTGCTACTTTGCCCTACTGCTGAAAGGCACAACGTGCAGGCTTCTTTCCAAAGGGCGAGTTGGGCCCCACAGCATCTTGCTTCCAGCTCTTTGGGAAGCTAAGAAACAACTCGCTCTGCACAGTGCTCTTACAGCCTACCGGGAACATCTCTTCCAAAGGCCTGTGAAACGCAGTTTCTTTGCAGGCCTGATCTGGCTGAAGTAGGACTTCTGCTCTGGGTGTGCTACATTGCCCTAGAGCTGAAAGGCGCAACGTGCAGGCTTCTTTCCAAAGGGCGAGTTGGGCCCCACAGCATCTTGCTTCCAGCTCTTTGGGAAGCTAAGTAACAACTCGCTCTGCACAGTGCTCTTACAGCCTACCGGGAACATCTCTTCCAAAGGCCTGTGAAACGCAGTTTCTTTGCAGGCCTGATCTGGCTGTAGTAGGACTTCTGCTCTGGGTGTGCTACATTGCCCTAGAGCTGAAAGGCACAACGTGCAGGCTTCTTTCCAAAGGGCGAGTTGCTCCCCACAGTATCTTGCTTCCAGCTCTTTGGGAAGCTAAGAAACAACTCGCTCTGCACAGTGCTCTTACAGCCTACCGGGAACATCTCTTCTAAAGGCCTGTGAAACGCAGTTTTTTGCAGGCCTTATCTGGCTGAGTAGGACTTCTGCTCTGGGTGTGCAACTTTGCCCTAGAGCAGAAAGGCACAACGTGCAGGCTTCTTTCCAAAGGGCGAGTTGGGCCCCACAGCATCTTGCTTCCAGCTCTTTGGGAAGCTCAGAAACAACTCGCTCTGCACAGTGCTCTTACAGCCTACCGGGAACATCTCTTCCAAAGGCCTGTGAAACGCAGTTTCTCTGCAGGCCTGATCTGGCTGAAGTAGGACTTCTGCTCTGGGTGTGCTACATTGCCCTAGAGCTGAAATGCCGAACGTGCAGGCTTCTTTCCAACGGGCGAGTTGGGCCCCACAGCATCTTGCTTCCAGCTCTTTGGGAAGCTAAGAAACAACTCACTCTGCTAAGTGCTCTTACAGCCTAGTGGGAATATCTCTTATAAAGGCCTGTGAAGAGCAGATTCTTTGCAGGCCTGATCTGGCTGAAGTAGGACTTCTGCTCTGGGTGTGCTACTTTGCCCTAGAGCTAAAAGGCACAACGTGCAGGCTTCTTTCCAAAGGGCGAGTTGGGCCCCACAGCATCTTGCTTCCAGCTCTTTGGGAAGCTAAGAAACAACTCGCTCTGCACAGTGCTCTTACAGCCTACCGGGAACATCTCTTCCAAAGGCCTGTGAAAGGCAGTTTCGCTGCATGCCTGATCTGGCTGAAGTAGGACTTCTGCTCTGGGTGTTCTAAACTGCCCTAGAGCTGAAAGGCACAACGTCCAGGCTTCTTTCCAAGGGGCGAGTTGATCCCCACGGCTTCTTGCTTCCAGCTCTTTGGGAAGCTAAGAAACAACTCGCTCTGCACAGTGCTCTTACAGCCTACCGGGAACATCTCTTCCAAAGGCCTGTGAAACGCAGTTTCTTTGCAGGCCTGATCTGGCTGAAGTAGGACTTCTGCTCTGGGTGTGCTACTTTGCCCTAGAGCTGAAAGGCACAACGTTCAGGCTTCTTTCCAAAGGGCGAGTTGGGCCCCACAGCATCTTGCTTCCAGCTCTTTGGGAAGCTAAGAAACAACTCGCTCTGCACAGTGCTCTTACAGCCTACCGGGAACATCTCTTCCAAAGGCTTGTGAAACGCAGTTTCTTTGCAGGCCTGATCTGGCTGAAGTGGGACTTCTGTTCTGGGTGTGCTACATTGCCCTAGAGCTGAAAGGCACAACGTGCAGGCTTCTTTCCAAAGGGCGAGTTGGGCCCCACATCATCTTGCTTCCAGCTCTTTGGGAAGCTAAGAAACGACTCGCTCTGCACATTGCTCTTACAG
Organism: Equus caballus; assembly: GCF_041296265.1. Lineage (NCBI taxonomy): Eukaryota > Metazoa > Chordata > Mammalia > Perissodactyla > Equidae > Equus > Equus caballus. The sequence goes on from NC_091696.1 coordinate 14,230,921, forward strand.
CCTACCGGGAACATCTCTTCCAAAGGCCTGTGAAACGCAGTATCTTTGCAGGCCTGATCTGGCTGAAGTAGGACTTCTGCTCTGGGTGTGCTACTTTGCCCTAGAGCTGAAAGGCACAACGTGCAGGCTTCTTTCCAAAGGGCGAGTTGGGCCCCACAGCATCTTGCTTTCAGCTCTTTGGGAAGCTAAGAAACAACTCGCTCTGCACAGTGCTCTTACAGCCTACCGGGAACATCTCTTCCAAAGGCCTGTGAAGCGCAGTTTCTTTGCAGGCCTGATCTGGCTGAAGTAGGACTTCTGCTCTGGGTGTGCTACATTGCCCTAGAGCTGAAAGGCCCAACGTGCAGGCTTCTTTCCAAAGGGCGAGTTCGGCCCCACAGCATCTTGCTTCCAGCTCTTTGGGAAGCTAAGAAACAACTCGCTCTGCACAGTGCTCTTACAGCCTCCCGGGAACATCTCTTCCAAAGGCCTGTGAAACGCAGTTTCTTTGCAGGCCTGATCTGGCTGAAGTAGGACTTCTGCTCTGGGTGTGCTACTTTGCCCTAGAGCTGAAAGGCACAACGTGCAGGCTTCTTTCCAAAGGGCGATTGGGCCCCACAGCATCTTGCTTCCAGCTCTTTGGGAAGCTAAGAAACAACTCGCTCTGCACAGTGCTCTTACAGCCTCCCGGGAACATCTCTTCCAAAGGCCTGTGAAACGCAGTTTCTTTGCAGGCCTGATATGGCTGAAGTCGGACTTCTGGTCTGGGTGTGCTACATTGCCCTACAGCTGAAAGGCACAACGTGCAGGCTTCTTTCCAAAGGGCGAGTTGGGCCCCACAGCATCTTGCTTCCAGCTCTTTGGGAAGCTCAGAAACAACTCGCTCTGCACAGTGCTCTTACAGCCTACCGGGAACATCTCTTCCAAAGGCCTGTGAAACGCAGTTTCTTTGCAGGCCTGATCTGGCTGAAGTAGGACTTCTGCTCTGGTTGTGCTTCTTTGCGCTAAAGCTGAAAGGCACAACGTGCAGGCTTCTTTCCAAAGGGCGAGTTGGGACACACAGCATCTTGCTTCCAGCTCTTTGGGAAGCTAAGAAACAACTCGCTCTGCACAGTGCTCTTACAGCCTACCGGGAACGTCTCTTCCAAAGGCCTGTGAAACGCAGTTTCTTTGCAGGCCTGATCTGGCTGAAGTCGGACTTCTGCTCTGGGTGTGCTACATTGCCCTAGAGCTGAAAGGCACAACGTGCAGGCTTCTTTCCAAAAGGCGAGTTGGGCCCCACAGCATCTTGCTTCCAGCTCTTTGGGAAGGTAAGAAACAACTCGCTCTTCTCAGTGCCCTTACAGCCTACCGGGAACATCTCTTCCAAAGGCCTGTGAAACGCAGTTTCTTTGCAGGCCTGATCTGGCTGAAGTAGGACTTCTGCTCTGGGTGTGCTACATTGCCCTAGAGCTGAAAGGCACAACGTGCAGGCTTCTTTCCAAAGGGCGAGTTGGGCCCCACAGCATCTTGCTTCCAGCTCTTTGGGAAGCTAAGAAACAACTCGCTCTGCACAGTGCTCTTACAGCCTACCGGGAACATCTCTTCCAAAGGCCTGTGAAATGCAGTTTCTTTGCAGGCCTGATCTGGCTGAAGTCGGACTTCTGCTCTGGGTGTGCTACATTGCCCTACAGCTGAAAGGCACAACGTGCAGGCTTCTTTCCAAAGGGAGAGTTGGGCCCCACAGCATCTTGCTTCCAGCTCTTTGGGAAGCTAAGTAACAACTCGCTCTGCACAGTGCTCTTACAGCCTACCGGGAACATCTCTTCCAAAGGCCTGTGAAACGCAGTTTCTTTGCAGGCCTGATCTTCCTGAAGTAGGACTTCTGCTCTGGGTGTGCTACATTGCCCTAGAGCTGAAAGGCACAACGTGCAGGCTTCTTTCCAAAGGGCGAGTTGAGCCCCACAGCATCTTGCTTCCAGCTCTTTGGGAAGCTAAGAAGCAACTCGCTCTGCACAGTGCTCTTACAGCCTACCGTGAACATCTCTTCCAAAGGCCTGTGAAACGCAGTTTCTTTGCAGGCCTGATCTGGCTGAAGTAGGACTTCTGCTCTGGGTGTGCTACATTGCCCTAGAGCTGAAAGGCACAACGTGCAGGCTTCTTTCCAAAGGGCGAGTTGCTCCCCACAGTATCTTGCTTCCAGCTCTTTGGGAAGCTAAGAAACAACTCGCTCTGCACAGTGCTCTTACAGCCTACCGGGAACATCTCTTCTAAAGGCCTGTGAAACGCAGTTTTTTGCAGGCCTTATCTGGCTGAGTAGGACTTCTGCTCTGGGTGTGCAACTTTGCCCTAGAGCAGAAAGGCACAACGTGCAGGCTTCTTTCCAAAGGGCGAGTTGGGCCCCACAGCATCTTGCTTCCAGCTCTTTGGGAAGCTAAGAAACAACTCGCTCTGCACAGTGCTCTTACAGCCTACCGGGAACATCTCTTCCAAAGGCCTGTGAAACGCAGTTTCTCTGCAGGCCTGATCTGGCTGAAGTAGGACTTCTGCTCTGGGTGTGCTACATTGCCCTAGAGCTGAAATGCAGAACGTGCAGGCTTCTTTCCAACGGGCGAGTTGGGCCGCACAGCATCTTGCTTCCAGCTCTTTGGGAAGCTAAGAAACAACTCACTCTGCTAAGTGCTCTTACAGCCTAGTGGGAATATCTCTTATAAAGGCCTGTGAAGAGCAGATTCTTTGCAGGCCTGATCTGGCTGAAGTAGGACTTCTGCTCTGGGTGTGCTACTTTGCCCTAGAGCTGAAAGGCACAACGTTCAGGCTTCTTTCCAAGGGGCGAGTTGATCCCCACGGCTTCTTGCTTCCAGCTCTTTGGGAAGCTAAGAAACAACTCGCTCTGCACAGTGCTCTTACAGCCTACCGGGAACATCTCTTCCAAAGGCCTGTGAAGCGCAGTTTCTTTGCAGGCCTGATCTGGCTGAAGTAGGACTTCTGCTCTGGGTGTGCTACTTTGCCCTAGAGCTGAAAGGCACAACGTGCAGGCTTCTTTCCAAAGGGCGAGTTGGGCCCCACAGCATCTTGCTTCCAGCTCTTTGGGAAGCTAAGAAACAACTCGCTCTGCACAGTGCTCTTACAGCCTCCCGGGAACATCTCTTCCAAAGGCCTGTGAAACGCAGTTTCTTTGCAGGCCTGATCTGGCTGAAGTCGGACTTCTGCTCTGTGTGTGCTACATTGCCCTACAGCTGAAAGGCACAACGTGCAGGCTTCTTTCCAAAGGGCGAGTTGGGCCCCACAGCATCTTGCTTCCAGCTCTTTGGGAAGCTCAGAAACAACTCGCTCTGCACAGTGCTCTTACAGCCTACCGGGAACATCTCTTCCAAAGGCCTGTGAAACGCAGTTTCTTTGCAGGCCTGATCTGGCTGAAGTAGGACTTCTGCTCTGGTTGTGCTTCTTTGCACTAAAGCTGAAAGGCACAACGTGCAGGCTTCTTTCCAAAGGGTGAGTTGGGACCCACAGCATCTTGCTTCCAGCTCTTTGGGAAGCTAAGAAACAACTCACTCTGCACAGTGCTCTTATAGCCTACCGGGAACATCTCTTCCAAAGGCCTGTGAAACGCAGTTTCTTTGCAGGCCTGATCTGGCTGAAGTCGGACTTCTGCTCTGGGTGTGCTACATTGCCCTAGAGCTGAAAGGCACAACGTGCAGGCTTCTTTCCAAAAGGTGAGTTGGGCCCCACAGCATCTTGCTTCCAGCTCTTTGGGAAGGTAAGAAACAACTCGCTCTTCTCAGTGCCCTTACAGCCTACCGGGAACATCTCTTCCAAAGGCCTGTGAAACGCAGTTTCTTTGCAGGCCTGATCTGGCTGAAGTAGGACTTCTGCTCTGGGTGTGCTACATTGCCCTAGAGCTGAAAGGCACAACGTGCAGGCTTCTTTCCAAAGGGCGAGTTGGGCCCCACAGCATCTTGCTTCCAGCTCTTTGGGAAGCTAAGAAACAACTCGCTCTGCACAGAGCTCTTACAGCCTACCGGGAACATCTCTTCCAAAGGCCTGTGAAATGCAGTTTCTTTGCAGGCCTGATCTGGCTGAAGTCGGACTTCTGCTCTGGGTGTGCTACATTGCCCTACAGCTGAAAGGCACAACGTGCAGGCTTCTTTCCAAAGGGCGAGTTGGGCCCCACAGCATCTTGCTTCCAGCTCTTTGGGAAGCTAAGTAACAACTCGCTCTGCACAGTGCTCTTACAGCCTACCAGGAACATCTCTTCCAAAGGCCTGTGAAACGCAGTTTCTTTGCAGGCCTGATCTTCCTGAAGTAGGACTTCTGCTCTGGGTGTGCTACATTGCCCTAGAGCTGAAAGGCCCAACGTGCAGGCTTCTTTCCAAAGGGCGAGTTGAGCCCCACAGCATCTTGCTTCCAGCTCTTTGGGAAGCTAAGAAGCAACTCGCTCTGCACAGTGCTCTTACAGCCTACCGGGAACATCTCTTCCAAAGGCCTGTGAAACGCAGTTTCTTTGCAGGCCTGATCTGGCTGAAGTAGGACTTCTGCTCTGGGTGTGCTACTTTGCCCTACTGCTGAAAGGCACAACGTGCAGGCTTCTTTCCAAAGGGCGAGTTGGGCCCCACAGCATCTTGCTTCCAGCTCTTTGGGAAGCTAAGAAACAACTCGCTCTGCACAGTGCTCTTACAGCCTACCGGGAACATCTCTTCCAAAGGCCTGTGAAACGCAGATTCTTTGCAGGCCTGATCTGGCTGAAGTGGGACTTCTGCTCTGGGTGTGCTACTTTGCCCTAGAGCTGAAAGGCGCAACGTGCAGGCTTCTTTCCAAAGGGCGAGTTGGGACCCACAGCATCTTGCTTCCAGCTCTTTGGGAAGCTAAGATACAACTCGCTCTGCACAGTGCTATTACAGCCTACTGGGAACATCTCTTCCAAAGGCCTGTGAAACGCAGTTTCTTTGCAGGCCTGATCTGGCTGAAGTAGGACTTCTGCTCTGGGTGTGCTACATTGCCCTAGAGCTGAAAGACGCAACGTACAGGCTTCTTTCCAAAGGGCGAGTTGGGCCCCACAGCATCTTGCTTCCAGCTCTTTGGGAAGCTAAGAAACAACTCGCTCTGCACAGTGCTCTTACAGCCTACCGGGAACATCTCTTCCAAAGGCCTGTGAAACGCAGTTTCTTTGCAGGCCTGATCTGGCTGAAGTAGGACTTCTGCTCTGGGTGTGCTACATTGCCCTAGAGCTGAAAGGCACAACGTGCAGGCTTCTTTCCAAAGGGCGAGTTGGGCCCCACAGCATCTTGCTTCCAGCTCTTTGGGAAGCTAAGAAACAACTCGCTCTGCACAGTGCTCTTACAACCTATCGGGAACATCTCTTCTAAAGGCCTGTGAAACGCAGTTTCTTTGCAGGCCTTATCTGGCTGAGTAGGACTTCTGCTCTGGGTGTGCAACTTTGCCCTAGAGCTGAAAGGCACAACGTGCAGGCTTCTTTCCAAAAGGCGAGTTGGGCCCCACAGCATCTTGCTTCCAGCTCTTTGGGAAGCTAAGAAACAACTCGCTCTGCACAGTGCTCTTACAGCCTACCGGGAACATCTCTTCCAAAGGCCTGTGAAACGGAGTTTCTTTGCAGGCCTGATCTGGCTGAAGTAGGACTTCTGCTCTGGGTGTGCTACATTGCCCTAGAGCTGAAAGGCACAACGTGCAGGCTTTTTTCCAGAGGGCGAGTTGGGCCCCACAGTATCTTGCTTCCAGCTCTTTGGGAAGCTAAGAAACAACTCGCTCTGCACAGTGCTCTTACAGCCTACCGGGAACATCTCTTCCAAAGGCCTGTGAAACGCAGTTTCTTTGCAGGCCTGCTCTGGCTGAAGTAGGACTTCTGCTCTGGGTGTGCTACATTGCCCTAGAGCTGAAAGGCACAACGTGCAGGCTTCTTTCCAAAGGGCGAGTTGGGCCCCACAGCATCTTGCTTCCAGCTCTTTGGGAAGCTAAGAAACAACTCGCTCTGCACAGTGCTCTTACAGCCTACCGGGAACATCTCTTCCAAAGGCCTGTGAAACGCAGTTTCTCTGCAGGGCTGATCTGGCTGAAGTAGGACTTCTGCTCTGGGTGTGCTACATTGCCCTAGAGCTGAAAGGCAGAACGTGCAGGCTTCTTTCCAACGGGCGAGTTGGGCCCCACAGCATCTTGCTTCCAGCTCTTTGGGAAGCTAAGAAACAACTCGCTCTGCTAAGTTCTCTTACAGCCTAGTGGGAATATCTCTTATAAAGGCCTGTGAAACGCAGATTCTTTGCAGGCCTGATCTGGCTGAAGTAGGACCTCTGCTCTGGGTGTGCTACTTTGCCCTAGAGCTAAAAGGCACAACGTGCAGGCTTCTTTCCAAAGGGCGAGTTGGGCCCCACAGCATCTTGCTTCCAGCTCTTTGGGAAGCTAAGAAACAACTCGCTCTGCACAGTGCTCTTACAGCCTACCGGGAACATCTCTTCCAAAGGCCTGTGAAACGCAGTTTCGCTGCATGCCTGATCTGGCTGAAGAAGGACTTCTGCTGTGGGTGTTCTAAACTGCCCTAGAGCTGAAAGGCACAACGTCCAGGCTTCTTTCCAAGGGGCGAGTTGATCCCCACGGCATCTTGCTTCCAGCTCTATCGGAAGCTAAGAAACAACTCGCTCTGCACAGTGCTCTTACAGCCTACCGGGAACATCTCTTCCAAAGGCCTGTGAAACGCAGTTTCTTTGCAGGCCTGATCTGGCTGAAGTAGGACTTCTGCTCTGGGTGTGCTACTTTGCCCTAGAGCTGAAAGGCACAACGTGCAGCCTTCTTTCCAAAGGGCGAGTTGGGCCCCACAGCATCTTGCTTCCAGCTCTTTGGGAAGCTAAGAAACAACTCGCTCTGCACAGTGCTCTTACAGCCTACCGGGAACATCTCTTCCAAAGGCCTGTGAAACGCAGTTTCTTTGCAGGCCTGATCTGGCTGAAGTGGGACTTCTGTTCTGGGTGTGCTACATTGCCCTAGAGCTGAAAGGCACAACGTGCAGGCTTCTTTCCAAAGGGCGAGTTGGGCCCCACAGCATCTTGCTTCCAGCTCTTTGGGAAGCTAAGAAACGACTCGCTCTGCACATTGCTCTTACAGCCTACCGGGAACATCTCTTCCAAAGGCCTGTGAAACGCAGTATCTTTGCAGGCCTGATCTGGCTGAAGTAGGACTTCTGCTCTGGGTGTGCTACTTTGCCCTAGAGCTGAAAGGCACAACGTGCAGGCTTCTTTCCAAAGGGCGAGTTGGGCCCCACAGCATCTTGCTTCCAGCTCTTTGGGAAGCTAAGAAACAACTCGCTCTGCACAGTGCTCTTACAGCTTACCGGGAACATCTCTTCCAAAGGCCTGTGAAGCGCAGTTTGTTTGCAGGCCTGATCTGGCTGAAGTAGGACTTCTGCTCTGGGTGTGCTACTTTGCCCTAGAGCTGAAAGGCCCAACGTGCAGGCTTCTTTCCAAAGGGCGAGTTCGGCTCCACAGCATCTTGCTTCCAGCTCTTTGGGAAGCTTAGAAACAACTCGCTCTGCACAGTGCTCTTACAGCCTCCCGGGAACATCTCTTCCAAAGGCCTGTGAAACGCAGTTTCTTTGCAGGCCTGATCTGGCTGAAGTAGGACTTCTGCTCTGGGTGTGCTACTTTGCCCTAGAGCTGAAAGGCACAACGTGCAGGCTTCTTTCCAAAGGGCGAGTTGGGCCCCTCAGCATCTTGCTTCCAGCTCTTTGGGAAGCTAAGAAACAACTCGCTCTGCACAGTGCTCTTACAGCCTCCCGGGAACATCTCTTCCAAAGGCCTGTGAAACGCAATTTCTTTGCAGGCCTGATCTGGCTGAAGTAGGACTTCTGCTCTGGGTGTGCTACATTGCCCTACAGCTGAAAGGCACAACGTGCAGGCTTCTTTCCAAAGGGCGATTTGGGCCCCACAGAATCTTGCTTCCAGCTCTTTGGGAAGCCAAGAAACAACTCGCTCTGCACAGTGCTCTTACAGCCTACCGGAACATCTCTTCCAAAGGCCTGTGAAACGCAGTTTCTTTGCAGGCCTGATCTGGCTGAAGTCGGACTTCTGCTCTGGGTGTGCTACATTGCCCTAGAGCTGAAAGGCACAACGTGCAGGCTTCTTTCCAAAGGGCGAGTTGGGCCCCACAGCATCTTGCTTCCAGCTCTTTGGGAAGCTAAGAAACAACTCGCTCTGCACAGTGCTCTTACAGCCTACCGGGAACATCTCTTCCAAAGGCCTGTGAAATGCAGTTTCTTTGCAGGCCTGATCTGGCTGAAGTAGGACTTCTGCTCTGGTTGTGCTTCTTTGCACTAAAGCTGAAGGGCACAACGTGCAGGCTTCTTTCCAAAGGGCGAGTTGGGGCCCACAGCATCTTGCTTCCAGCTCTTTGGGAAGGTAAGACACAACTCGCTCTTCTCAGTGCCCTTACAGCCTACCGGGAACATCTCTTCCAAAGGCCTGTGAAACGCAATTTCTTTGCAGGCCTGATCTGGCTGAAGTAGGACTTCTGCTCTGGGTGTGCTACATTGCCCTACAGCTGAAAGGCACAACGTGCAGGCTTCTTTCCAAAGGGCGATTTGGGCCCCACAGAATCTTGCTTACAGCTCTTTGGGAAGCTAAGAAACAACTCGCTCTGCACAGTGCTCTTACAGCCTACCGGGAACATCTCTTCCAAAGGCCTGTGAAACGCAGTTTCTTTGCAGGCCTGATCTGGCTGAAGTAGGACTTCTGCTCTGGGTGTGCTACTTTGCCCTAAAGCTGAAAGGCACAACGTGCAGGCTTCTTTCCAAAGGGCGAGTTGGGCCCCACAGCATCTTGCTTCCAGCTCTTTGGGAAGCTAAGAAACAACTCGCTCTGCACAGTGCTCTTACAGCCTACCGGGAACATCTCTTCCAAAGGCCTGTGAAACGCAGTTTCTTTGCAGGCCTGATCTGGCTGAAGTAGGACTTCTGCTCTGGGTGTGCTACATTGCCCTACAGCTGAAAGGCACAACGTGCAGGCTTCTTTCCAAAGGGCGAGTTGGGCCCCACAGCATCTTGCTTCCAGCTCTTTGGGAAGCTAAGAAACAACTCGCTCTGCACAGTGCTCTTACAGCCTACCGGGAACATCTCTTCCAAAGGCCTGTGAAACACAGTTTCTTTGCAGGCCTGATCTGGCTGAAGTAGGACTTCTGCTCTGGGTGTGCTACATTGCCCTAGAGCTGAATGGCGCAACGTGCAGGCTTCTTTCCAAAGGGCGAGTTGGGCCCCACAGCATCTTGCTTCCAGCTCTTTGGGAAGCTAAGAAACAACTCGCTCTGCACAGTGCTCTTACAGCCTACCGGGAACATCTCTTCCAAAGGCCTGTGAAACGCAGTTTCTTTGCAGGCCTGATCTTCCTGAAGTAGGACTTCTGCTCTGGGTGTGCTACTTTGCCCTAGAGCTGAAAGGCACAACGTGCAGGCTTCTTTCCAAAGGGCGAGTTGCTCCCCACAGTATCTTGCTTCCAGCTCTTTGGGAAGCTAAGAAGCAACTCGCTCTGCACAGTGCTCTTACAGCCTACCGTGAACATCTCTTCCAAAGGCCTGTGAAACGCAGTTTCTTTGCAGGCCTGATCTGGCTGAAGTAGGACTTCTGCTCTGGGTGTGCTACTTTGCCCTACTGCTGAAAGGCACAACGTGCAGGCTTCTTTCCAAAGGGCGAGTTGGGCCCCACAGCATCTTGCTTCCAGCTCTTTGGGAAGCTAAGAAACAACTCGCTCTGCACAGTGCTCTTACAGCCTACCGGGAACATCTCTTCCTAAGGCCTGTGAAACGCAGTTTCTTTGCAGGCCTGATCTGGCTGAAGTAGGACTTCTGCTCTGGGTGTGCTACATTGCCCTACAGCTGAAAGGCAAAACGTGCAGGCTTCTTTCCAAAGGGCGAGTTGGGCCCCACAGCAGCTTGCTTCCAGCTCTTTGGGAAGCTCAGAAACAACTCGCTCTGCACAGTGCTCTTACAGCCTACCGGGAACATCTCTTCCAAAGGCCTGTGAAACGCAGTTTCTTTGCAGGCCTGATCTGGCTGAAGTAGGACTTCTGCTCTGGGTGTGCTACATTGCCCTAGAGCTGAAAGGGACAACGTGCAGGCTTCTTTCCAAAGGGCGAGTTGGGCCCCACAGCATCTTGCTTCCAGCTCTTTGGGAAGCTAAGTAACAACTCGCTCTGCACAGTGCTCTTACAGCCTACCGGGAACATCTCTTCCAAAGGCCTGTGAAACGCAGTTTCTTTGCAGGCCTGATCTTCCTGAAGTAGGACTTCTGCTCTGGGTGTGCTACATTGCCCTAGAGCTGAAAGGCACAACGTGCAGGCTTCTTTCCAAAGGGCGAGTTGGCCCCACAGCATCTTGCTTCCAGCTCTTTGGGAAGCTAAGAAGCAACTCGCTCTGCACAGTGCTCTTACAGCCTACCGTGAACATCTCTTCCAAAGGCCTGTGAAACGCAGTTTCTTTGCAGGCCTGATCTGGCTGAAGTAGGACTTCTGCTCTGGGTGTGCTACTTTGCCCTACTGCTGAAAGGCACAACGTGCAGGCTTCTTTCCAAAGGGCGAGTTGGGCCCCACAGCATCTTGCTTCCAGCTCTTTGGGAAGCTAAGAAACAACTCGCTCTGCACAGTGCTCTTACAGCCTACCGGGAACATCTCTTCCAAAGGCCTGTGAAACGCAGTTTCTTTGCAGGCCTGATCTGGCTGAAGTAGGACTTCTGCTCTGGGTGTGCTACATTGCCCTAGAGCTGAAAGGCGCAACGTGCAGGCTTCTTTCCAAAGGGCGAGTTGGGCCCCACAGAATCTTGCTTCCAGCTCTTTGGGAAGCTAAGTAACAACTCGCTCTGCACAGTGCTCTTACAGCCTACCGGGAACATCTCTTCCAAAGGCCTGTGAAACGCAGTTTCTTTGCAGGCCTGATCTGGCTGTAGTAGGACTTCTGCTCTGGGTGTGCTACATTGCCCTAGAGCTGAAAGGCACAATGTGCAGGCTTCTTTCCAAAGGGCGAGTTGCTCCCCACAGTATCTTGCTTCCAGCTCTTTGGGAAGCTAAGAAACAACTCGCTCTGCACAGTGCTCTTACAGCCTACCGGGAACATCTCTTCTAAAGGCCTGTGAAACGCAGTTTTTTGCAGGCCTTATCTGGCTGAGTAGGACTTCTGCTCTGGGTGTGCAACTTTGCCCTAGAGCAGAAAGGCACAACGTGCAGGCTTCTTTCCAAAGGGCGAGTTGGGCCCCACAGCATCTTGCTTCCAGCTCTTTGGGAAGCTCAGAAACAACTCGCTCTGCACAGTGCTCTTACAGCCTACCGGGAACATCTCTTCCAAAGGCCTGTGAAACGCAGTTTCTCTGCAGGCCTGATCTGGCTGAAGTAGGACTTCTGCTCTGGGTGTGCTACATTGCCCTAGAGCTGAAATGCCGAACGTGCAGGCTTCTTTCCAACGGGCGAGTTGGGCCCCACAGCATCTTGCTTCCAGCTCTTTGGGAAGCTAAGAAACAACTCACTCTGCTAAGTGCTCTTACAGCCTAGTGGGAATATCTCTTATAAAGGCCTGTGAAGAGCAGATTCTTTGCAGGCCTGATCTGGCTGAAGTAGGACTTCTGCTCTGGGTGTGCTACTTTGCCCTAGAGCTGAAAGGCACAACGTGCAGGCTTCTTTCCAAAGGGCGAGTTGGGCCCCACAGCATCTTGCTTCCAGCTCTTTGGGAAGCTAAGAAACAACTCGCTCTGCACAGTGCTCTTACAGCCTACCGGGAACATCTCTTCCAAAGGCCTGTGAAACGCAGTTTCTTTGCAGGCCTGATCTGGCTGAAGTAGGACTTCTGCTCTGGGTGTTCTACACTGCCCTAGAGCTGAAAGGCACAACGTGCAGTATTCTTTCCAAGGGGCGAGATGATCCCCACGGCATCTTGCTTCCAGCTCTTTGGGAAGCTAAGAAATAACTCGCTCTGCACAGTGCTCTTACAGCCTACCGGGAACATCTCTTCCAAAGGCCTGTGAAACGCAGTTTCTTTGCAGGCCTGATCTGGCTGAAGTAGGACTTCTGCTCTGGGTGTGCTACATTGCCCTAGAGCTGAAAGGCACAACGTCCAGGCTTCTTTCCAAAGGGCGAGTTGGGCCCCACAGCATCTTGCTTCCAGCTCTTTGGGAAGCTAAGAAACAACTCGCTCTGCACAGTGCTCTTACAGCCTACCGGGAACATCTCTTCCAAAGGCCTGTGAAACGCAGTTTCTTTGCAGGCCTGATCTGGCTGAAGTGGGACTTCTGTTCTGGGTGTGCTACATTGCCCTAGAGCTGAAAGGCACAACGTGCAGGCTTCTTTCCAAAGGGCGAGTTGGGCCCCACATCATCTTGCTTCCAGCTCTTTGGGAAGCTAAGAAACGACTCGCTCTGCACATTGCTCTTACAGCCTACCGGGAACATCTCTTCCAAAGGCCTGTGAAACGCAGTATCTTTGCAGGCCTGATCTGGCTGAAGTAGGACTTCTGCTCTGGGTGTGCTACTTTGCCCTAGAGCTGAAAGGCACAACGTGCAGGCTTCTTTCCAAAGGGCGAGTTGGGCCCCACAGCATCTTGCTTCCAGCTCTTTGGGAAGCTAAGAAACAACTCGCTCTGCACAGTGCTCTTACAGCCTACCGGGAACATCTCTTCCAAAGGCCTGTGAAGCGCAGTTTCTTTGCAGGCCTGATCTAGCTGAAGTAGGACTTCTGCTCTGGGTGTGCTACATTGCCCTAGAGCTGAAAGGCCCAACGTGCAGGCTTCTTTCCAAAGGGCGAGTTCGGCCCCACAGCATCTTGCTTCCAGCTCTTTGGGAAGCTAAGAAACAACTCGCTCTGCACAGTGCTCTTACAGCCTCCCGGGAACATCTCTTCCAAAGGCCTGTGAAACGCAGTTTCTTTGCAGGCCTGATCTGGCTGAAGTAGGACTTCTGCTCTGGGTGTGCTACTTTGCCCTAGAGCTGAAAGGCACAACGTGCAGGCTTCTTTCCAAAGGGCGATTGGGCCCCACAGCATCTTGCTTCCAGCTCTTTGGGAAGCTAAGAAACAACTCGCTCTGCACAGTGCTCTTACAGCCTCCCGGGAACATCTCTTCCAAAGGCCTGTGAAACGCAGTTTCTTTGCAGGCCTGATATGGCTGAAGTCGGACTTCTGGTCTGTGTGTGCTACATTGCCCTACAGCTGAAAGGCACAACGTGCAGGCTTCTTTCCAAAGGGCGAGTTGGGCCCCACAGCATCTTGCTTCCAGCTCTTTGGGAAGCTCAGAAACAACTCGCTCTGCACAGTGCTCTTACAGCCTACCGGGAACATCTCTTCCAAAGGCCTGTGAAACGCAGTTTCTTTGCAGGCCTGATCTGGCTGAAGTAGGACTTCTGCTCTGGTTGTGCTTCTTTGCGCTAAAGCTGAAAGGCACAACGTGCAGGCTTCTTTCCAAAGGGCGAGTTGGGACACACAGCATCTTGCTTCCAGCTCTTTGGGAAGCTAAGAAACAACTCGCTCTGCACAGTGCTCTTACAGCCTACCGGGAACATCTCTTCCAAAGGCCTGTGAAACGCAGTTTCTTTGCAGGCCTGATCTGGCTGAAGTCGGACTTCTGCTCTGGGTGTGCTACATTGCCCTAGAGCTGAAAGGCACAACGTGCAGGCTTCTTTCCAAAAGGCGAGTTGGGCCCCACAGCATCTTGCTTCCAGCTCTTTGGGAAGGTAAGAAACAACTCGCTCTTCTCAGTGCCCTTACAGCCTACCGGGAACATCTCTTCCAAAGGCCTGTGAAACGCAGTTTCTTTGCAGGCCTGATCTGGCTGAAGTAGGACTTCTGCTCTGGGTGTGCTACATTGCCCTAGAGCTGAAAGGCACAAAGTGCAGGCTTCTTTCCAAAGGGCGAGTTGGGCCCCACAGCATCTTGCTTCCAGCTCTTTGGGAAGCTAAGAAACAACTCGCTCTGCACAGTGCTCTTACAGCCTACCGGGAACATCTCTTCCAAAGGCCTGTGAAATGCAGTTTCTTTGCAGGCCTGATCTGGCTGAAGTCGGACTTCTGCTCTGGGTGTGCTACATTGCCCTACAGCTGAAAGGCACAACGTGCAGGCTTCTTTCCAAAGGGAGAGTTGGGCCCCACAGCATCTTGCTTCCAGCTCTTTGGGAAGCTAAGTAACAACTCGCTCTGCACAGTGCTCTTACAGCCTACCGGGAACATCTCTTCCAAAGGCCTGTGAAACGCAGTTTCTTTGCAGGCCTGATCTTCCTGAAGTAGGACTTCTGCTCTGGGTGTGCTACATTGCCCTAGAGCTGAAAGGCACAACGTGCAGGCTTCTTTCCAAAGGGCGAGTTGAGCCCCACAGCATCTTGCTTCCAGCTCTTTGGGAAGCTAAGAAGCAACTCGCTCTGCACAGTGCTCTTACAGCCTACCGTGAACATCTCTTCCAAAGGCCTGTGAAACGCAGTTTCTTTGCAGGCCTGATCTGGCTGAAGTAGGACTTCTGCTCTGGGTGTGCTACATTGCCCTAGAGCTGAAAGGCACAACGTGCAGGCTTCTTTCCAAAGGGCGAGTTGCTCCCCACAGTATCTTGCTTCCAGCTCTTTGGGAAGCTAAGAAACAACTCGCTCTGCACAGTGCTCTTACAGCCTACCGGGAACATCTCTTCTAAAGGCCTGTGAAACGCAGTTTTTTGCAGGCATTATCTGGCTGAGTAGGACTTCTGCTCTTGGTGTGCAACTTTGCCCTAGAGCAGAAAGGCACAACGTGCAGGCTTCTTTCCAAAGGGCGAGTTGGGCCCCACAGCATCTTGCTTCCAGCTCTTTGGGAAGCTAAGAAACAACTCGCTCTGCACAGTGCTCTTACAGCCTACCGGGAACATCTCTTCCAAAGGCCTGTGAAACGCAGTTTCTCTGCAGGCCTGATCTGGCTGAAGTAGGACTTCTGCTCTGGGTGTGCTACATTGCCCTAGAGCTGAAATGCAGAACGTGCAGGCTTCTTTCCAACGGGCGAGTTGGGCCCCACAGCATCTTGCTTCCAGCTCTTTGGGAAGCTAAGAAACAACTCACTCTGCTAAGTGCTCTTACAGCCTAGTGGGAATATCTCTTATAAAGGCCTGTGAAGAGCAGATTCTTTGCAGGCCTGATCTGGCTGAAGTAGGACTTCTGCTCTGGGTGTGCTACTTTGCCCTAGAGCTGAAAGGCACAACGTTCAGGCTTCTTTCCAAGGGGCGAGTTGATCCCCACGGCTTCTTGCTTCCAGCTCTTTGGGAAGCTAAGAAACAACTCGCTCTGCACAGTGCTCTTACAGCCTACCGGGAACATCTCTTCCAAAGGCCTGTGAAACGCAGTTTCTTTGCAGGCCTGATCTGGCTGAAGTAGGACTTCTGCTCTGGGTGTGCTACTTTGCCCTAGAGCTGAAAGGCACAACGTTCAGGCTTCTTTCCAAAGGGCGAGTTGGGCCCCACAGCATCTTGCTTCCAGCTCTTTGGGAAGCTAAGAAACAACTCGCTCTGCACAGTGCTCTTACAGCCTACCGGGAACATCTCTTCCAAAGGCTTGTGAAACGCAGTTTCTTTGCAGGCCTGATCTGGCTGAAGTGGGACTTCTGTTCTGGGTGTGCTACATTGCCCTAGAGCTGAAAGGCACAACGTGCAGGCTTCTTTCCAAAGGGCGAGTTGGGCCCCACATCATCTTGCTTCCAGCTCTTTGGGAAGCTAAGAAACGACTCGCTCTGCACATTGCTCTTACAGCCTACCGGGAACATCTCTTCCAAAGGCCTGTGAAACGCAGTATCTTTGCAGGCCTGATCTGGCTGAAGTAGGACTTCTGCTCTGGGTGTGCTACTTTGCCCTAGAGCTGAAAGGCACAACGTGCAGGCTTCTTTCCAAAGGGCGAGTTGGGCCCCACAGCATCTTGCTTCCAGCTCTTTGGGAAGCTAAGAAACAACTCGCTCTGCACAGTGCTCTTACAGCCTACCGGGAACATCTCTTCCAAAGGCCTGTGAAGCGCAGTTTCTTTGCAGGCCTGATCTGGCTGAAGTAGGACTTCTGCTCTGGGTGTGCTACATTGCCCTAGAGCTGAAAGGCCCAACGTGCAGGCTTCTTTCCAAAGGGCGAGTTCGGCCCCACAGCATCTTGCTTCCAGCTCTTTGGGAAGCTAAGAAACAACTCGCTCTGCACAGTGCTCTTACAGCCTCCCGGGAACATCTCTTCCAAAGGCCTGTGAAACGCAGTTTCTTTGCAGGCCTGATCTGGCTGAAGTAGGACTTCTGCTCTGGGTGTGCTACTTTGCCCTAGAGCTGAAAGGCACAACGTGCAGGCTTCTTTCCAAAGGGCGAGTTGGGCCCCACAGCATCTTGCTTCCAGCTCTTTGGGAAGCTAAGAAACAACTCGCTCTGCACAGTGCTCTTACAGCCTCCCGGGAACATCTCTTCCAAAGGCCTGTGAAACGCAGTTTCTTTGCAGGCCTGATCTGGCTGAAGTCGGACTTCTGCTCTGTGTGTGCTACATTGCCCTACAGCTGAAAGGCACAACGTGCAGGCTTCTTTCCAAAGGGCGAGTTGGGCCCCACAGCATCTTGCTTCCAGCTCTTTGGGAAGCTCAGAAACAACTCGCTCTGCACAGTGCTCTTACAGCCTACCGGGAACATCTCTTCCAAAGGCCTGTGAAACGCAGTTTCTTTGCAGGCCTGATCTGGCTGAAGTAGGACTTCTGCTCTGGTTTTGCTTCTTTGCACTAAAGCTGAAAGGCACAACGTGCAGGCTTCTTTCCAAAGGGTGAGTTGGGACCCACAGCATCTTGCTTCCAGCTCTTTGGGAAGCTAAGAAACAACTCGCTCTGCACAGTGCTCTTATAGCCTACCGGGAACATCTCTTCCAAAGGCCTGTGAAACGCAGTTTCTTTGCAGGCCTGATCTGGCTGAAGTCGGACTTCTGCTCTGGGTGTGCTACATTGCCCTAGAGCTGAAAGGCACAACGTGCAGGCTTCTTTCCAAAAGGCGAGTTGGGCCCCACAGCATCTTGCTTCCAGCTCTTTGGGAAGCTAAGAAACGACTCGCTCTGCACATTGCTCTTACAGCCTACCGGGAACATCTCTTCCAAAGGCCTGTGAAACGCAGTATCTTTGCAGGCCTGATCTGGCTGAAGTAGGACTTCTGCTCTGGGTGTGCTACTTTGCCCTAGAGCTGAAAGGCACAACGTGCAGGCTTCTTTCCAAAGGGCGAGTTGGGCCCCACAGCATCTTGCTTCCAGCTCTTTGGGAAGCTAAGAAACAACTCGCTCTGCACAGTGCTCTTACAGCCTACCGGGAACATCTCTTCCAAAGGCCTGTGAAGCGCAGTTTCTTTGCAGGCCTGATCTGGCTGAAGTAGGACTTCTGCTCTGGGTGTGCTACATTGCCCTAGAGCTGAAAGGCCCAACGTGCAGGCTTCTTTCCAAAGGGCGAGTTCGGCCCCACAGCATCTTGCTTCCAGCTCTTTGGGAAGCTAAGAAACAACTCGCTCTGCACAGTGCTCTTACAGCCTCCCGGGAACATCTCTTCCAAAGGCCTGTGAAACGCAGTTTCTTTGCAGGCCTGATCTGGCTGAAGTAGGACTTCTGCTCTGGGTGTGCTACTTTGCCCTAGAGCTGAAAGGCACAACGTGCAGGCTTCTTTCCAAAGGGCGATTGGGCCCCACAGCATCTTGCTTCCAGCTCTTTGGGAAGCTAAGAAACAACTCGCTCTGCACAGTGCTCTTACAGACTCCCGGGAACATCTCTTCCAAAGGCCTGTGAAACGCAGTTTCTTTGCAGGCCTGATATGGCTGAAGTCGGACTTCTGGTCTGGGTGTGCTACATTGCCCTACAGCTGAAAGGCACAACGTGCAGGCTTCTTTCCAAAGGGCGAGTTGGGCCCCACAGCATCTTGCTTCCAGCTCTTTGGGAAGCTCAGAAACAACTCGCTCTGCACAGTGCTCTTACAGCCTACCGGGAACATCTCTTCCAAAGGCCTGTGAAACGCAGTTTCTTTGCAGGCCTGATCTGGCTGAAGTAGGACTTCTGCTCTGGTTGTGCTTCTTTGCGCTAAAGCTGAAAGGCACAACGTGCAGGCTTCTTTCCAAAGGGCGAGTTGGGACACACAGCATCTTGCTTCCAGCTCTTTGGGAAGCTAAGAAACAACTAGCTCTGCACAGTGCTCTTACAGCCTACCGGGAACATCTCTTCCAAAGGCCTGTGAAACGCAGTTTCTTTGCAGGCCTGATCTGGCTGAAGTCGGACTTCTGCTCTGGGTGTGCTACATTGCCCTACAGCTGAAAGGCACAACGTGCAGGCTTCTTTCCAAAGGGAGAGTTGGGCCCCACAGCATCTTGCTTCCAGCTCTTTGGGAAGCTAAGTAACAACTCGCTCTGCACAGTGCTCTTACAGCCTACCGGGAACATCTCTTCCAAAGGCCTGTGAAACGCAGTTTCTTTGCAGGCCTGATCTTCCTGAAGTAGGACTTCTGCTCTGGGTGTGCTACATTGCCCTAGAGCTGAAAGGCACAACGTGCAGGCTTCTTTCCAAAGGGCGAGTTGAGCCCCACAGCATCTTGCTTCCAGCTCTTTGGGAAGCTAAGAAGCAACTCGCTCTGCACAGTGCTCTTACAGCCTACCGTGAACATCTCTTCCAAAGGCCTGTGAAACGCAGTTTCTTTGCAGGCCTGATCTGGCTGAAGTAGGACTTCTGCTCTGGGTGTGCTACATTGCCCTAGAGCTGAAAGGCACAACGTGCAGGCTTCTTTCCAAAGGGCGAGTTGCTCCCCACAGTATCTTGCTTCCAGCTCTTTGGGAAGCTAAGAAACAACTCGCTCTGCACAGTGCTCTTACAGCCTACCGGGAACATCTCTTCTAAAGGCCTGTGAAACGCAGTTTTTTGCAGGCATTATCTGGCTGAGTAGGACTTCTGCTCTTGGTGTGCAACTTTGCCCTAGAGCAGAAAGGCACAACGTGCAGGCTTCTTTCCAAAGGGCGAGTTGGGCCCCACAGCATCTTGCTTCCAGCTCTTTGGGAAGCTAAGAAACAACTCGCTCTGCACAGTGCTCTTACAGCCTACCGGGAACATCTCTTCCAAAGGCCTGTGAAACGCAGTTTCTCTGCAGGCCTGATCTGGCTGAAGTAGGACTTCTGCTCTGGGTGTGCTACATTGCCCTAGAGCTGAAATGCAGAACGTGCAGGCTTCTTTCCAACGGGCGAGTTGGGCCCCACAGCATCTTGCTTCCAGCTCTTTGGGAAGCTAAGAAACAACTCACTCTGCTAAGTGCTCTTACAGCCTAGTGGGAATATCTCTTATAAAGGCCTGTGAAGAGCAGATTCTTTGCAGGCCTGATCTGGCTGAAGTAGGACTTCTGCTCTGGGTGTGCTACTTTGCCCTAGAGCTGAAAGGCACAACGTTCAGGCTTCTTTCCAAGGGGCGAGTTGATCCCCACGGCATCTTGCTTCCAGCTCTTTGGGAAGCTAAGAAACAACTCGCTCTGCACAGTGCTCTTACAGCCTACCGGGAACATCTCTTCCAAAGGCCTGTGAAACGCAGTTTCTTTGCAGGCCTGATCTGGCTGAAGTAGGACTTCTGCTCTGGGTGTGCTACTTTGCCCTAGAGCTGAAAGGCACAACGTTCAGGCTTCTTTCCAAAGGGCGAGTTGGGCCCCACAGCATCTTGCTTCCAGCTCTTTGGGAAGCTAAGAAACAACTCGCTCTGCACAGTGCTCTTACAGCCTACCGGGAACATCTCTTCCAAAGGCTTGTGAAACGCAGTTTCTTTGCAGGCCTGATCTGGCTGAAGTGGGACTTCTGTTCTGGGTGTGCTACATTGCCCTAGAGCTGAAAGGCACAACGTGCAGGCTTCTTTCCAAAGGGCGAGTTGGGCCCCACATCATCTTGCTTCCAGCTCTTTGGGAAGCTAAGAAACGACTCGCTCTGCACATTGCTCTTACAGCCTACCGGGAACATCTCTTCCAAAGGCCTGTGAAACGCAGTATCTTTGCAGGCCTGATCTGGCTGAAGTAGGACTTCTGCTCTGGGTGTGCTACTTTGCCCTAGAGCTGAAAGGCACAACGTGCAGGCTTCTTTCCAAAGGGCGAGTTGGGCCCCACAGCATCTTGCTTCCAGCTCTTTGGGAAGCTAAGAAACAACTCGCTCTGCACAGTGCTCTTACAGCCTACCGGGAACATCTCTTCCAAAGGCCTGTGAAGCGCAGTTTCTTTGCAGGCCTGATCTGGCTGAAGTAGGACTTCTGCTCTGGGTGTGCTACATTGCCCTAGAGCTGAAAGGCCCAACGTGCAGGCTTCTTTCCAAAGGGCGAGTTCGGCCCCACAGCATCTTGCTTCCAGCTCTTTGGGAAGCTAAGAAACAACTCGCTCTGCACAGTGCTCTTACAGCCTCCCGGGAACATCTCTTCCAAAGGCCTGTGAAACGCAGTTTCTTTGCAGGCCTGATCTGGCTGAAGTAGGACTTCTGCTCTGGGTGTGCTACTTTGCCCTAGAGCTGAAAGGCACAACGTGCAGGCTTCTTTCCAAAGGGCGAGTTGGGCCCCACAGCATCTTGCTTCCAGCTCTTTGGGAAGCTAAGAAACAACTCGCTCTGCACAGTGCTCTTACAGCCTCCCGGGAACATCTCTTCCAAAGGCCTGTGAAACGCAGTTTCTTTGCAGGCCTGATCTGGCTGAAGTCGGACTTCTGCTCTGTGTGTGCTACATTGCCCTACAGCTGAAAGGCACAACGTTCAGGCTTCTTTCCAAAGGGCGAGTTGGGCCCCACAGCATCTTGCTTCCAGCTCTTTGGGAAGCTCAGAAACAACTCGCTCTGCACAGTGCTCTTACAGCCTACCGGGAACATCTCTTC
This sequence comes from Equus caballus, assembly GCF_041296265.1. Lineage (NCBI taxonomy): Eukaryota > Metazoa > Chordata > Mammalia > Perissodactyla > Equidae > Equus > Equus caballus. Next base: position 14,251,701 of record NC_091696.1, read on the forward strand.
CAAAGGCCTGTGAAACGCAGTTTCTTTGCAGGCCTGATCTGGCTGAAGTAGGACTTCTGCTCTGGTTGTGCTTCTTTGCACTAAAGCTGAAAGGCACAACGTGCAGGCTTCTTTCCAAAGGGTGAGTTGGGACCCACAGCATCTTGCTTCCAGCTCTTTGGGAAGCTAAGAAACAACTCGCTCTGCACAGTGCTCTTATAGCCTACCGGGAACATCTCTTCCAAAGGCCTGTGAAACGCAGTTTCTTTGCAGGCCTGATCTGGCTGAAGTCGGACTTCTGCTCTGGGTGTGCTACATTGCCCTAGAGCTGAAAGGCACAACGTGCAGGCTTCTTTCCAAAAGGCGAGTTGGGCCCCACAGCATCTTGCTTCCAGCTCTTTGGGAAGGTAAGAAACAACTCGCTCTTCTCAGTGCCCTTACAGCCTACCGGGAACATCTCTTCCAAAGGCCTGTGAAACGCACTTTCTTTGCAGGCCTGATCTGGCTGAAGTAGGACTTCTGCTCTGGGTGTGCTACATTGCCCTAGAGCTGAAAGGCACAACGTGCAGGCTTCTTTCCAAAGGGCGAGTTGGGCCCCACAGCATCTTGCTTCCAGCTCTTTGGGAAGCTAAGAAACAACTCGCTCTGCACAGTGCTCTTACAGCCTACCGGGAACATCTCTTCCAAAGGCCTGTGAAATGCAGTTTCTTTGCAGGCCTGATCTGGCTGAAGTCGGACTTCTGCTCTGGGTGTGCTACATTGCCCTACAGCTGAAAGGCACAACGTGCAGGCTTCTTTCCAAAGGGCGAGTTGGGCCCCACAGCATCTTGCTTCCAGCTCTTTGGGAAGCTAAGTAACAACTCGCTCTGCACAGTGCTCTTACAGCCTACCGGGAACATCTCTTCCAAAGGCCTGTGAAACGCAGTTTCTTTGCAGGCCTGATCTTCCTGAAGTAGGACTTCTGCTCTGGGTGTGCTACATTGCCCTAGAGCTGAAAGGCACAACGTGCAGGCTTCTTTCCAAAGGGCGAGTTGAGCCCCACAGCATCTTGCTTCCAGCTCTTTGGGAAGCTAAGAAGCAACTCGCTCTGCACAGTGCTCTTACAGCCTACCGGGAACATCTCTTCCAAAGGCCTGTGAAACGCAGTTTCTTTGCAGGCCTGATCTGGCTGAAGTAGGACTTCTGCTCTGGGTGTGCTACTTTGCCCTACTGCTGAAAGGCACAACGTGCAGGCTTCTTTCCAAAGGGCGAGTTGGGCCCCACAGCATCTTGCTTCCAGCTCTTTGGGAAGCTAAGAAACAACTCGCTCTGCACAGTGCTCTTACAGCCTACCGGGAACATCTCTTCCAAAGGCCTGTGAAACGCAGATTCTTTGCAGGCCTGATCTGGCTGAAGTGGGACTTCTGCTCTGGGTGTGCTACTTTGCCCTAGAGCTGAAAGGCGCAACGTGCAGGCTTCTTTCCAAAGGGCGAGTTGGGACCCACAGCATCTTGCTTCCAGCTCTTTGGGAAGCTAAGATACAACTCGCTCTGCACAGTGCTATTACAGCCTACTGGGAACATCTCTTCCAAAGGCCTGTGAAACGCAGTTTCTTTGCAGGCCTGATCTGGCTGAAGTAGGACTTCTGCTCTGGGTGTGCTACATTGCCCTAGAGCTGAAAGACGCAACGTACAGGCTTCTTTCCAAAGGGCGAGTTGGGCCCCACAGCATCTTGCTTCCAGCTCTTTGGGAAGCTAAGAAACAACTCGCTCTGCACAGTGCTCTTACAGCCTACCGGGAACATCTCTTCCAAAGGCCTGTGAAGCGCAGTTTCTTTGCAGGCCTGATCTGGCTGAAGTAGGACTTCTGCTCTGGGTGTGCTACATTGCCCTAGAGCTGAAAGGCACAACGTGCAGGCTTCTTTCCAAAGGGCGAGTTGGGCCCCACAGCATCTTGCTTCCAGCTCTTTGGGAAGCTAAGAAACAACTCGCTCTGCACAGTGCTCTTACAGCCTATCGGGAACATCTCTTCTAAAGGCCTGTGAAACGCAGTTTCTTTGCAGGCCTTATCTGGCTGAGTAGGACTTCTGCTCTGGGTGTGCAACTTTGCCCTAGAGCTGAAAGGCACAACGTGCAGGCTTCTTTCCAAACGGCGAGTTGGGCCCCACAGCATCTTGCTTCCAGCTCTTTGGGAAGCTCAGAAACAACTCGCTCTGCACAGTGCTCTTACAGCCTACCGGGAACATCTCTTCCAAAGGCCTGTGAAACGGAGTTTCTTTGCAGGCCTGATCTGGCTGAAGTAGGACTTCTGCTCTGGGTGTGCTACATTGCCCTAGAGCTGAAAGGCACAACGTGCAGGCTTTTTTCCAGAGGGCGAGTTGGGCCCCACAGTATCTTGCTTCCAGCTCTTTGGGAAGCTAAGAAACAACTCGCTCTGCACAGTGCTCTTACAGCCTACCGGGAACATCTCTTCCAAAGGCCTGTGAAACGCAGTTTCTTTGCAGGCCTGCTCTGGCTGAAGTAGGACTTCTGCTCTGGGTGTGCTACATTGCCCTAGAGCTGAAAGGCACAACGTGCAGGCTTCTTTCCAAAGGGCGAGTTGGGCCCCACAGCATCTTGCTTCCAGCTCTTTGGGAAGCTAAGAAACAACTCGGTCTGCACAGTGCTCTTACAGCCTACCGGGAACATCTCTTCCAAAGGCCTGTGAAACGCAGTTTCTCTGCAGGGCTGATCTGGCTGAAGTAGGACTTCTGCTCTGGGTGTGCTACATTGCCCTAGAGCTGAAAGGCAGAACGTGCAGGCTTCTTTCCAACGGGCGAGTTGGGCCCCACAGCATCTTGCTTCCAGCTCTTTGGGAAGCTAAGAAACAACTCGCTCTGCTAAGTTCTCTTACAGCCTAGTGGGAATATCTCTTATAAAGGCCTGTGAAACGCAGATTCTTTGCAGGCCTGATCTGGCTGAAGTAGGACCTCTGCTCTGGGTGTGCTACTTTGCCCTAGAGCTAAAAGGCACAACGTGCAGGCTTCTTTCCAAAGGGCGAGTTGGGCCCCACAGCATCTTGCTTCCAGCTCTTTGGGAAGCTAAGAAACAACTCGCTTTGCACAGTGCTCTTACAGCCTACCGGGAACATCTCTTCCAAAGGCCTGTGAAACGCAGTTTCGCTGCATGCCTGATCTGGCTGAAGAAGGACTTCTGCTGTGGGTGTTCTAAACTGCCCTAGAGCTGAAAGGCACAACGTCCAGGCTTCTTTCCAAGGGGCGAGTTGATCCCCACGGCATCTTGCTTCCAGCTCTATCGGAAGCTAAGAAACAACTCGCTCTGCACAGTGCTCTTACAGCCTACCGGGAACATCTCTTCCAAAGGCCTGTGAAACGCAGTTTCTTTGCAGGCCTGATCTGGCTGAAGTAGGACTTCTGCTCTGGGTGTGCTACTTTGCCCTAGAGCTGAAAGGCACAACGTGCAGGCTTCTTTCCAAAGGGCGAGTTGGGCCCCACAGCATCTTGCTTCCAGCTCTTTGGGAAGCTAAGAAACAACTCGCTCTGCACAGTGCTCTTACAGCCTACCGGGAACATCTCTTCCAAAGGCCTGTGAAACGCAGTTTCTTTGCAGGCCTGATCTGGCTGAAGTGGGACTTCTGTTCTGGGTGTGCTACATTGCCCTAGAGCTGAAAGGCACAACGTGCAGGCTTCTTTCCAAAGGGCGAGTTGGGCCCCACAGCATCTTGCTTCCAGCTCTTTGGGAAGCTAAGAAACGACTCGCTCTGCACATTGCTCTTACAGCCTACCGGGAACATCTCTTCCAAAGGCCTGTGAAACGCAGTATCTTTGCAGGCCTGATCTGGCTGAAGTAGGACTTCTGCTCTGGGTGTGCTACTTTGCCCTAGAGCTGAAAGGCACAACGTGCAGGCTTCTTTCCAAAGGGCGAGTTGGGCCCCACAGCATCTTGCTTCCAGCTCTTTGGGAAGCTAAGAAACAACTCGCTCTGCACAGTGCTCTTACACCTTACCGGGAACATCTCTTCCAAAGGCCTGTGAAGCGCAGTTTCTTTGCAGGCCTGATCTGGCTGAAGTAGGACTTCTGCTCTGGGTGTGCTACTTTGCCCTAGAGCTGAAAGGCCCAACGTGCAGGCTTCTTTCCAAAGGGCGAGTTCGGCTCCACAGCATCTTGCTTCCAGCTCTTTGGGAAGCTTAGAAACAACTCGCTCTGCACAGTGCTCTTACAGCCTCCCGGGAACATCTCTTCCAAAGGCCTGTGAAACGCAGTTTCTTTGCAGGCCTGATCTGGCTGAAGTAGGACTTCTGCTCTGGGTGTGCTACTTTGCCCTAGAGCTGAAAGGCACAACGTGCAGGCTTCTTTCCAAAGGGCGAGTTGGGCCCCACAGCATCTTGCTTCCAGCTCTTTGGGAAGCTAAGAAACAACTCGCTCTGCACAGTGCTCTTACAGCCTCCCGGGAACATCTCTGCCAAAGGCCTGTGAAACGCAATTTCTTTGCAGGCCTGATCTGGCTGAAGTAGGACTTCTGCTCTGGGTGTGCTACATTGCCCTACAGCTGAAAGGCACAACGTGCAGGCTTCTTTCCAAAGGGCGATTTGGGCCCCACAGAATCTTGCTTCCAGCTCTTTGGGAAGCCAAGAAACAACTCGCTCTGCACAGTGCTCTTACAGCCTACCGGAACATCTCTTCCAAAGGCCTGTGAAACGCAGTTTCTTTGCAGGCCTGATCTGGCTGAAGTAGGACTTCTGCTCTGGGTGTGCTACTTTGCCCTACAGCTGAAAGGCACAACGTGCAGGCTTCTTTCCAAAGGGCGAGTTGGGCCCCACAGCATCTTGCTTCCAGCTCTTTGGGAAGCTAAGAAACAACTCGCTCTGCACAGTGCTCTTACAGCCTCCCGGGAACATCTCTTCCAAAGGCCTGTGAAACGCAGTTTCTTTGCAGGCCTGATCTGGCTGAAGTCGGACTTCTGCTCTGTGTGTGCTACATTGCCCTACACCTGAAAGGCACAACGTGCAGGCTTCTTTCCAAAGGGCGAGTTGGGCCCCACAGCATCTTGCTTCCAGCTCTTTGGGAAGCTCAGAAACAACTCGCTCTGCACAGTGCTCTTACAGCCTACCGGGAACATCTCTTCCAAAGGCCTGTGAAACGCAGTTTCTTTGCAGGCCTGATCTGGCTGAAGTAGGACTTCTGCACTGCTTGTGCTTCTTTGCACTAAAGCTGAAAGGCACAACGTGCAGGCTTCTTTCCAAAGGGCGAGTTGGGCCCCACAGCATCTTGCATCCAGCTCTTTGGGAAGCTCACAAACAACTCGCTCTGCACAGTGCTCTTACAGCCTACCGGGAACATCTCTTCCAAAGGCCTGTGAAACGCAGTTTCTTTGCAGGCCTGATCTGGCTGAAGTCGGACTTCTGCTCTGGGTGTGCTACATTGCCCTAGAGCTGAAAGGCACAACGTGCAGGCTTCTTTCCAAAGGGCGAGTTGGGCCCCACAGCATCTTGCTTCCAGCTCTTTGGGAAGCTAAGAAACAACTCGCTCTGCACAGTGCTCTTACAGCCTACCAGGAACATCTCTTCCAAAGGCCTGTGAAATGCAGTTTCTTTGCAGGCCTGATCTGGCTGAAGTCGGACTTCTGCTCTGGGTGTGCTACATTGCCCTACAGCTGAAAGGCACAACGTGCAGGCTTCTTTCCAAAGGGCGAGTTGGGCCCCACAGCATCTTGCTTCCAGCTCTTTGCTAAGCTCAGAAACAACTCGCTCTGCACAGTGCTCTTACAGCCTACCGGGAACATCTCTTCCAAACGCCTGTGAAACGCAGTTTCTTTGCAGGCCTGATCTGGCTGAAGTAGGACTTCTGCTCTGGTTGTGCTTCTTTGCACTAAAGCTGAAGGGCACAACGTGCAGGCTTCTTTCCAAAGGGCGAGTTGGGGCCCACAGCATCTTGCTTCCAGCTCTTTGGGAAGGTAAGACACAACTCGCTCTTCTCAGTGCCCTTACAGCCTACCGGGAACATCTCTTCCAAAGGCCTGTGAAACGCAATTTCTTTGCAGGCCTGATCTGGCTGAAGTAGGACTTCTGCTCTGGGTGTGCTACATTGCCCTACAGCTGAAAGGCACAACGTGCAGGCTTCTTTCCAAAGGGCGATTTGGGCCCCACAGAATCTTGCTTACAGCTCTTTGGGAAGCTAAGAAACAACTCGCTCTGCACAGTGCTCTTACAGCCTACCGGGAACATCTCTTCCAAAAGCCTGTGAAACGCAGTTTCTTTGCAGGCCTGATCTGGCTGAAGTAGGACTTCTGCTCTGGGTGTGCTACTTTGCCCTAGAGCTGAAAGGCACAACGTGCAGGCTTCTTTCCAAAGGGCGAGTTGGGCCCCACAGCATCTTGCTTCCAGCTCTTTGGTAAGCTAAGAAACAACTCGCTCTGCACAGTGCTCTTACAGCCTCCCGGGAACATCTCTTCCAAAGGCCTGTGAAACGCAGTTTCTTTGCAGGCCTGATCTGGCTGAAGTCGGACTTCTGCTCTGGGTGTGCTACATTGCCCTAGAGCTGAAAGGCACAACGTGCAGGCTTCTTTCCAGAGGGCGAGTTGGGCCCCACAGTATCTTGCTTCCAGCTCTTTGGGAAGCTAAGAAACAACTCGCTCTGCACAGTGCTCTTACAGCCTACCGGGAACATCTCTTCCAAAGGCCTGTGAAATGCAGTTTCTTTGCAGGCCTGATCTGGCTGAAGTCGGACTTCTGCTCTGGGTGTGCTACATTGCCCTAGAGCTGAAAGGCACAACGTGCAGGCTTCTTTCCAGAGGGCGAGTTGGGCCCCCCAGCATCTTGCTTCCAGCTCTTTGCTAAGCTCAGAAACAACTCGCTCTGCACAGTGCTCTTACAGCCTACCGGGAACATCTCTTCCAAAGGCCTGTGAAACGCAGTTTCTTTGCAGGCCTGATCTGGCTGAAGTAGGACTTCTGCTCTGGTTGTGCTTCTTTGCACTAAAGCTGAAGGGCACAACGTGCAGGCTTCTTTCCAAAGGGCGAGTTGGGCCCCACAGCATCTTGCTTCCAGCTCTTTGGGAAGGTAAGACACAACTCGCTCTTCTCAGTGCCCTTACAGCCTACCGGGAACATCTCTTCCAAAGGCCTGTGAAACGCAATTTCTTTGCAGGCCTGATCTGGCTGAAGTAGGACTTCTGCTCTGGGTGTGCTACATTGCCCTACAGCTGAAGGGCACAACGTGCAGGCTTCTTTCCAAAGGGCGATTTGGGCCCCACAGCATCTTGCTTCCAGCTCTTTGGGAAGCTAAGAAACAACTCGCTCTGCACAGTGCTCTTACAGCCTCCCGGGAACATCTCTTCCAAAGGCCTGTGAAACGCAGTTTCTTTGCAGGCCTGATCTGGCTGAAGTAGGACTTCTGCTCTGGGTGTGCTACTTTGCCCTAAAGCTGAAAGGCACAACGTGCAGGCTTCTGTCCAAAGGGCGAGTTGGGCCCCACAGCATCTTGCTTCCAGCTCTTTGGGAAGCTAAGAAACAACTCGCTCTGCACAGTGCTCTTACAGCCTACCGGGAACATCTCTTCCAAAGGCCTGTGAAACGCAGTTTCTTTGCAGGCCTGATCTGGCTGAAGTAGGACTTCTGCTCTGGGTGTGCTACATTGCCCTAGAGCTGAAAGGCACAACGTGCAGGCTTCTTTCCAAAGGGCGAGTTGGGCCCCACAGCATCTTGCTTCCAGCTCTTTGGGAAGCTATGAAACAACTCGCTCGGCACAGTGCTCTAAACAGCCTACTGGGAACATCTCTTCCAAAGGCCTGTGAAACGCAGTTTCTTTGCAGGCCTGATCTGGCTGAAGTAGGACTTCTGCTCTGGGTGTGCTACATTGCCCTACAGCTGAAAGGCACAACGTGCAGGCTTCTTACCAAAGGGCGAGTTGGGCCCCACAGCATCTTGCTTCCAGCTCTTTGGGAAGGTAAGAAACAACTCGCTCTTCTCAGTGCCCTTACAGCCTACCGGGAACATCTCTTCCAAAGGCCTGTGAAACGCAGTTTCTTTGCAGGCCTGATCTGGCTGAAGTAGGACTTCTGCTCTGGGTGTGCTACTTTGCCCTACTGCTGAAAGGCCCAACGTGCAGGCTTCTTTCCAAAGGGCGAGTTGGGACCCACAGCATATTGCTTCCAGCTCTTTGGGAAGCTAAGTTACAACTCGCTCTGCACAGTGCACTTACAGCCTACTGGGAACATCTCTTCCAAAGGCCTGTGAAACGCAGTTTCTTTGCAGGCCTGATCTGGCTGAAGTAGGACTTCTGCTCTGGGTGTGCTACATTGCCCTAGAGCTGAAAGACGCAAAGTACAGGCTTCTTTCCAAAGGGCGAGTTGGACCCCACAGCATCTTGCTTCCAGCTCTTTGGGAAGCTAAGAAACAACTCGCTCTGCACAGTGCTCTTACAGCCTACCGTGAACATCTCTTCCAAAGGCCTGTGAAACGCAGTTTCTTTGCAGGCCTGATCTGGCTGAAGTAGGACTTCTGCTCTGGGTGTGCTACATTGCCCTACAGCTGAAAGGCACAACGTGCAGGCTTCTTTCCAAAGGGCGAGTTGCTCCCCACAGTATCTTGCTTCCAGCTCTTTGGGAAGCTAAGAAACAACTCGCTCTGCACAGTGCTCTTACAGCCTACCGGGAACATCTCTTCTAAAGGCCTGTGAAACGCAGTTTCTTTGCAGGCCTGATCTGGCTGAAGTCGGACTTCTGCTCTGGGTGTGCTACATTGCCCTAGAGCTGAAAGGCACAACGTGCAGGCTTCTTTCCAAAGGGCGAGTTGGGCCCCACAGCATCTTGCTTCCAGCTCTTTGGGAAGCTAAGAAACAACTCGCTCTGCACAGTGCTCTTACAGCCTACCGGGAACATCTCTTCCAAAGGCCTGTGAAATGCAGTTTCTTTGCAGGCCTGATCTGGCTGAAGTCGGACTTCTGCTCTGGGTGTGCTACATTGCCCTACAGCTGAAAGGCACAACGTGCAGGCTTCTTTCCAAAGGGCGAGTTGGGCCCCGCAGCATCTTGCTTCCAGCTCTTTGCTAAGCTCAGAAACAACTCGCTCTGCACAGTGCTCTTACAGCCTACCGGGAACATCTCTTCCAAAGGCCTGTGAAACGCAGTTTCTTTGCAGGCCTGATCTGGCTGAAGTAGGACTTCTGCTCTGGTTGTGCTTCTTTGCACTAAAGCTGAAGGGCACAACGTGCAGTCTTCTTTCCAAAGGGCGAGTTGGGCCCCACAGCATCTTGCTTCCAGCTCTTTGGGAAGGTAAGACACAACTCGCTCTTCTCAGTGCCCTTACAGCCTACCGGGAACATCTCTTCCAAAGGCCTGTGAAACGCAATTTCTTTGCAGGCCTGATCTGGCTGAAGTAGGACTTCTGCTCTGGGTGTGCTACATTGCCCTACAGCTGAAAGGCACAACGTGCAGGCTTCTTTCCAAAGGGCGATTTGGGCCCCACAGAATCTTGCTTCCAGCTCTTTGGAAAGCTAAGAAACAACTCGCTCTGCACAGTGCTCTTACAGCCTACCGGGAACATCTCTTCCAAAGGCCTGTGAAATGCAGTTTCTTTGCAGGCCTGATCTGGCTGAAGTCGGACTTCTGCTCTGGGTGTGCTACATTGGCCTAGAGCTGAAAGGCACAACGTGCAGGCTTCTTTCCAGAGGGCGAGTTGGGCCCCACAGTATCTTGCTTCCAGCTCTTTGGGAAGCTAAGAAACAACTCACTCTGCACATTGCTCTTACAGCCTACCGGGAACATCTCTTCCAAAGGCCTGTGAAACGCAGTATCTTTGCAGGCCTGATCTGGCTGAAGTAGGACTTCTGCACTGGGTGTTCTAAAGTGCCCTAGAGCTGAAAGGCACAACGTCCAGGCTTCTTTCCAGGGGGCGAGTTGATCCCCACGGCATCTTGCTTCCAGCTCTTTGGGAAGCTAAGAAACAACTCGCTCTGCACAGTGCTCTTACAGCCTACCGGGAACATCTCTTCCAAAGGCCTGTGAAACGCAGTTTCTTTGCAGGCCTGATCTGGCTGAAGTAGGACTTCTGCTCTGGGTGTGCTACTTTGCCCTAGAGCTGAAAGGCACAACGTGCAGGCTTCTTTCCAAAGGGCGAGTTCGTCCCCACAGCATCTGGCTTCCAGCTCTTTGGGAAGCTAAGAAACAACTCGCTCTGCACAGTGCTCTTACAGCCTACCGGAACATCTCTTCCAAAGGCCTGTGAAACGCAGTTTCTTTGCAGGCCTGATCTGGCTGAAGTAGGACTTCTTCTCTGGGTGTGCTACTTTGCCCTAGAGCTGAAAGGCACAACGTGCAGGCTTCTTTCCAAAGGGCGAGTTGGGCCCCACAGCATCTTGCTTCCAGCTCTTTGGGAAGCTAAGAAACAACTCGCTCTGCACAGTGCTCTTACAGCCTCCCGGGAACATCTCTTCCAAAGGCCCGTGAAACGCATTTTCTATGCAGGCCTGATCTGGCTGATGTCGGACTTCTGCTCTGGGTGTGCTACATTGCCCTACAGCTGAAAGGCACAACGTGCAGGCTTCTTTCCAAAGGGCGAGTTGGGCCCCACAGCATCTTGCTTCCAGCACTTTGGGAAGCTCAGAAACAACTCGCTCTGCACAGTGCTCTTACAGCCTACCGGGAACATCTCTTACAAAGGCCTGTGAAACGCAGTTTCTTTGCAGGCCTGATCTGGCTGAAGTAGGACTTCTGCTCTGGTTGTGCTTCTTTGCACTAAAGCTGAAAGGCACAACGTGCAGGCTTCTTTCCAAAGGGCGAGTTGGGCCCCACAGCATCTTGCTTCCAGCTCTTTGGGAAGCTAAGAAACAACTCGCTCTGCACAGTGCTCTTACAGCCTACCGGGAACATCTCTTCCAAAGGCCTGTGAAACGCAGTTTCTTTGCAGGCCTGATCTGGCTGAAGTCGGACTTCTGCTCTGGGTGTGCTACATTGCCCTAGAGCTGAAAGGCCCAACGTGCAGGCTTCGTTCCAAAGGGCGAGTTCGGCCCCACAGCATCTTGCTTCCAGCTCTTTGGGAAGCTAAGAAACAACTCGCTCTGCACAGTGCTCTTACAGCCTACCGGAACATCTCTTCCAAAGGCCTGTGAAACGCAGTTTCTTTGCAGGCCTGATCTGGCTGAAGTAGGACTTCTGCTCTGGGTGTGCTACATTGCCCTACAGCTGAAAGGCACAACGTGCAGGCTTCTTTCCAAAGGGCGAGTTGGGCCCCACAGCATCTTGCTTCCAGCTCTTTGGGAAGCTAACAAACAAATCGCTCTGCACAGTGCTCTTACAGCCTACGGGAACATCTCTTCCAAAGGCGTGTGAAACGCAGCTACTTTGCAGGCCTGATCTGGCTGAAGTAGGACTTCTGCTCTGGGTGTGCTACATTGCTCTAGAGCTGAAAGGCCCAACGTGCAGGCTTCTTTCCAAAGGGCGAGTTGGGACCCACAGCATCTTGCTTCCAGCTCTTTGGGAAGCTCAGAAACAACTCGCTCTGCACAGTGCTCTTACTGCCTACCGGGAACATCTCTTCCAAAGGCCTGTGAAACGCAGTTTCTCTGCAGGCCTGATCTGGGTGAAGAAGGACTTCTGCTCTGGGTGTGCTACATTGCCCTAGAGCTGAAAGGCAGAACGTGCAGGCTTCTTTCCAACGGGCGAGTTGGGCCCCACAGCATCTTGCTTCCAGTTCTTTGGGAAGCTAAGAAACAACTCGCTCTGCTAAGTGCTCTTACAGCCTAGTGGGAATATCTCTTATAAAGGCCTGTGAAACGCAGATTCCTTGCAGGCCTGATCTGGCTGAAGTAGGACTTCTGCTCTGGGTGTGCTACTTTGCCCTAGAGCTAAAAGGCACAACGTGCAGGCTTCTTTCCAAAGGGCGAGTTGGGCCCCACAGCATCTTGCTTCCAGCTCTTTGGGAAGCTAAGAAACAACTCGCTCTGCACAGTGCTCTTACAGCCTACCGGGAACATCTCTTCCAAAGGCCTGTGAAACGCAGTTTCGCTGCATGCCTGATCTGGCTGAAGTAGGACTTCTGCTCTGGGTGTGCTACATTGCCCTAGAGCTGAAAGGCAAAACGAGCAGGCTTCTTTTCAAAGGGCAAGTTGGGCCCCACAGCATCTTGCTTCCAGCTCTTTGGGAAGCTAAGAAACAACTCGCTCTGCACAGTGCTCTTACAGCCTACCGGGAACATCTCTTCCAAAGGCCTGTGAAACGCAGTTTCTTTGCAGGCCTGATCTGGCTGAAGTAGGACTTCTGCTCTGGGTGTGCTACATTGCCCTAGAGCTGAAAGACCCAACGTGCAGGCTTCTTTCCAAAGGGCGAGTTGGGCCCCACAGCATCTTGCTTCCAGCTCTTTGGGAAGCTAAGAAACAACTCGCTCTGCACAGTGCTCTTACAGCCTACCGGGAACATCTCTTCCAAAGGCCTGTGAAACGCAGTTTCTTTGCAGGCCTGATCTGGCTGAAGTAGGACTTCTCCACTGGGTGTTCTAAAGTGCCCTAGAGCTGAAAGGCACAACGTCCAGGCTTCTTTCCAGGGGGCGAGTTGATCACCACGGCATCTTGCTTCCAGCTCTTTGGGAAGCTAAGAAACAACTCGCTCTGCACAGTGCTCTTACAGCCTCCCGGGAACATCTCTTCCAAAGGCCTGTGAAACGCAGTTTCTTTGCAGGCCTGATCTGGCTGAAGTAGGACTTCTGCTCTGGGTGTTCTAAACTGCCCTAGAGCTGAAAGGCACAACGTGCAGGCTTCTTTCCAAAGGGCGAGTTGGGCCCCACAGCATCTTGCTTCCAGCTCTTTGGGAAGCTAAGAAACAACTCGCTCTGCACAGTGCTCTTACAGCCTACCGGGAGCATCTCTTCCAAAGGCCTGTGAAACGCAGTTTCTTTGCAGGCCTGATCTGGCTGAAGTGGGACTTCTGTTCTGGGTGTGCTACATTGCCCTAGAGCTGAAAGGCACAACGTGCAGGCTTCTTTCCAAAGGGCGAGTTGGGCCCCACATCATCTTGCTTCCAGCTCTTTGGGAAGCTAAGAAACGACTCGCTCTGCACATTGCTCTTACAGCCTACCGGGAACATCTCTTCCAAAGGCCTGTGAAACGCAGTATCTTTGCAGGCCTGATCTGGCTGAAGTAGGACTTCTGCTCTGGGTGTGCTACATTGCCCTAGAGCTGAAAGGCACAACGTGCAGGCTTCTTTCCAAAGGGCGAGTTGGGCCCCACAGCATCTTGCTTCCAGCTCTTTGGGAAGCTAAGAAACAACTCGCTCTGCACAGTGCTCTTACAGCCTACCGGGAACATCTCTTCCAAAGGCCTGTGAAGCGCAGTTTCTTTGCAGGCCTGATCTGGCTGAAGTAGGACTTCTGCTCTGGGTGTGCTACATTGCCCTAGAACTGAAAGGCCCAACGTGCAGGCTTCTTTCCAAAGGGCGAGTTCGGCCCCACAGCATCTTGCTTCCAGTTCTTTGGGAAGCTAAGAAACAACTCGCTCTGCACAGTGCTCTTACAGCCTACGGGAACATCTCTTCCAAAGGCCTGTGAAACGCAGTTTCTTTGCAGGCCTGATCTGGCTGAAGTAGGACTTCTGCTCTGGGTGTGCTACTTTGCCCTAGAGCTGAAAGGCACAACGTGCAGGCTTCTTTCCAAAGGGCGAGTTGGGCCCCACAGCAGCTTGCTTCAGGCTCTTTGGGAAGCTAAGAAACAACTCGCTCTGCACAGTGCTCTTACAGCCTCCCGGGAACATCTCTTCCAAAGGCCTGTGAAACGCAGTTTCTTTGCAGGCCTGATCTGGCTGAAGTCGGACTTCTGCTCTGGGTGTGCTACATTGCCCTACAGCTCAAAGGAACAACGTGCAGGCTTCTTTCCAAAGGGCGAGTTGGGCCCCACAGCATCTTGCTTCCAGCTCTTTGGGAAGCTCAGAAACAACTCGCTCTGCACAGTGCTCTTACAGCCTACCGGGAACATCTCTTCCAAAGGCCTGTGAAACGCAGTTTCTTTGCAGGCCTGATCTGGCTGAAGTAGGACTTCTGCTCTGGTTGTGCTTCTTTGCACTAAAGCTGAAAGGCACAACGTGCAGGCTTCTTTCCAAAGGGCGAGTTGGGCCCCACAGCATCTTGCTTCCAGCTCTTTGGGAAGCTAAGAAACAACTCGCTCTGCACAGTGCTCTTACAGCCTACCGGGAACATCTCTTCCAAAGGCCTGTGAAACGCAGTTTCTTTGCAGGCCTGATCTGGCTGAAGTAGGACTTCTGCTCTGGGTGTGCTACATTGCCCTAGAGCTGAAAGGCACAACGTGCAGGCTTCTTTCCAAAGGGCGAGTTGGGCCCCACAGCATCTTGCTTCCAGCTCTTTGGGAAGCTAAGAAACAACTCGCTCTGCACAGTGCTCTTACAGCCTACCGGGAACATCTCTTCCAAAGGCCTGTGAAACGCAGTTTTTTGCAGGCCTGATCTGGCTGAAGTAGGACTTCTGCTCTGGGTGTGCTACTTTGCCCTAGAGCTGAAAGGCACAACGTGCAGGCTTCTTTCCAAAGGGCGAGTTGGGCCCCACAGCATCTTGCTTCCAGCTCTTTGGGAAGCTAAGAAACAACTCGCTCTGCACAGTGCTCTTACAGCCTACCGGGAACATCTCTTCCAAAGGCCTGTGAAACGCAGTTTCTTTGCAGGCCTGATCTGGCTGAAGTAGGACTTCTGCTCTGGGTGTGCTACATTGCCCTAGAGCTGAAAGATCAAACGTGCAGGCTTCTTTCCAAAGGGCGAGTTGGGCCCCACAGCATCTTGCTTCCAGCTCTTTGGGAAGCTAAGAAACAACTCGCTCTGCACAGTGCTCTTACAGCCTCCCGGGAACATCTCTTCCAAAGGCCTGTGAAACGCAGTTTCTTTGCAGGCCTGATCTGGCTGAAGTGGGACTTCTGTTCTGGGTGTGCTACATTGCCCTAGAGCTGAAAGGCACAACGTGCAGGCTTCTTTCCAAAGGGCGAGTTGGGCCCCACAGCATCTTGCTTCCAGCTCTTTGGGAAGCTAAGAAACGACTCGCTCTGCACATTGCTCTTACAGCCTACCGGGAACATCTCTTCCAAAGGCCTGTGAAACGCAGTATCTTTGCAGGCCTGATCTGGCTGAAGTAGGACTTCTGCTCTGGTTGTGCTTCTTTGCACTAAAGCTGAAAGGCACAACGTGCAGGCTTCTTTCCAAAGGGCGAGTTGGGCCCCACAGCATCTTGCTTCCAGCTCTTTGGGAAGCTAAGAAACAACTCGCTCTGCACAGTGCTCTTACAGCCTACCGGGAACATCGCTTCCAAAGGCCTGTGAAACGCAGTTTCTTTGCAGGCCTGATCTGGCTGAAGTAGGACTTCTGCTCTGGGTGTGCTACATTGCCCTAGAGCTGAAAGGCCAACGTGCAGGCTTCTTTCCAAAGGGCGAGTTGGGCCCCACAGCATCTTGCTTCCAGCTTTTGGGAAGGTAAGAAACAACTCGCTCTTCTCAGTGCCCTTACAGCCTACCGGGAACATCTCTTCAAAGGCCTGTGAAACGCAATTTCTTTGCAGGCCTGATCTGGCTGAAGTAGGACTTCTGCTCTGGGTGTGCTACATTGCCCTACAGCTGAAAGGCACAACGTGCAGGCTTCTTTCCAAAGGGCGATTTGGGCCCCACAGCATCTTGCTTCCAGCTCTTTGGGAAGCTAAGAAACAACTCGCTCTGCACAGTGCTCTTACAGCCTACCGGGAACATCTCTTCCAAAGGCCTGTGAAATGCAGTTTCTTTGCAGGCCTGATCTGGCTGAAGTCGGACTTCTGCTCTGGGTGTGCTACATTGGCCGAGAGCTGAAAGGCACAACGTGCAGGCTTCTTTCCAAAGGGCGAGTTGGGCCCCACAGCATCTTGCTTCCAGCTCTTTGCTAAGCTAAGAAACAACTCGCTCTGCACAGTGCTCTTACAGCCTACCGTGTACATCTCTTCCAAAGGCCTGTGAAACGCAGTTTCTTTGCAAGCCTGATCTGACTGAAGTAGGACTTCTGCTCTGGGTGTGCTACATTGCCCTACAGCTGAAAGGCACAACGTGTAGGCTTCTTTCCAAAGGGCGAGTTGAGCCCCACAGCATCTTGCTTCCAGCTCTTTGGGAAGCTAAGAAACAACTCGCTCTGCACAGTGCTCTAAACAGCCTACCGGGAACATCTCTTCCAAAGGCCTGTGAAACGCAGTTTCTTTGCAGGCCTGCTCTGGCTGAAGTAGGACTTCTGCTATGGGTGTGCTACATTGCCCTAGAGCTGAAAGGCAGAACGTGCAGGCTTCTTTCCAAAGGGCGAGTTGGGCCCCACAGTATCTTGCTTCCAGCTCTTTGGGAAGCTAAGAAACAACTCGCTCTGCACAGTGCTCTTACAGCCTACCGGGAACATGTCTTCCAAAGGCCTGTGAAACGCAGTTTCTTTGCAGGCCTGATCTGGCTGAAGTAGGACTTCTGCTCTGGTTGTGCTACTTTGCCCTAGAGCTGAAAGGCACAACGTGCAGGCTTGTTTCCAAAGTGCGTGTTGGGCCCACAGCATCTTGCTTCCAGCTCTTTGGGAAGCTAAGAAACAACTCGCTCTGCACAGTGCTCTTACAGCCTCCCGGGAACATGTCTTCCAAAGGCCTGTGAAACGCAGTTTCTTTGCAGGCCTGATCTGGCTGAAGTAGGACTTCTGCTCTGGGTGTGCTACATTGCCCTAGAGCTGAAAGGCACAACGTGCAGGCTTCTTTCCAAAGGGCGAGTTGGGCCCCACAGCATCTTGCTTCCAGCTCTTTGGGAAGCTAAGAAACAACTCGCTCTGCAGAGTGCTCTTACAGCCTACCGGGAACATCTCTTCCAAAGGCCTGTGAAGCGCAGTTTCTTTGCAGGCCTAATCTGGCTGAAGTAGGACTTCTGCTCTGGGTGTGCTACATTGCCCTAGAGCTGAAAGGCCCAACGTGCAGGCTTCTTTCCAAAGGTCGAGTTCGGCCCCACAGCATCTTGCTTCCAGCTCTTTGGGAAGCTAAGAAACAACTCGCTCTGCACAATCTCTTACAGCCTACCGGAACATCTCTTCCAAAGGCCTGTGAAACGCAGTTTCTTTGCAGGCCTGATCTGGCTGAAGTAGGACTTCTGCTCTGGGTGTGCTACGTTGCCCTAGAACTGAAAGGCACAACGTGCAATCTTCTTTCCAAAGGGCGAGTTGGGCCCCACAGCATCTTGCTTCCAGCTCTTTGGGAATCTAAGAAACAACTCGCTCTGCACAGTGCTCTTACAGCCTAACGGGAACATCTCTTCCAAAGGCCTGTGAAACGCAGTTTCTTTGCAGGCCTGATCTGGCTGAAGTAGGACTTCTGCTCTGGGTGTGCTACATTGCCCTAGAGCTGAAAGGCACAACGTGCAGGCTTCTTTCCAAAGGGCGATTTGGTCCCCACAGCATCTTGCTTCCAGCTCTTTGGGAAGCTAAGAAACAACTCGCTCTGCACAGTGCTCTTACAGCCTACCGGGAACATCTCTTCCAAAGGCCTGTGAAACGCAGTTTCTTTGCAGGCCTGATCTGGCTGAAGTAGGACTTCTGCTCTGGGTGTGCTACACTGCCCTGGAGTTGAAAGGCACAACGTACAGGCTTCTTTCGAAAGGGCGAGTTGGTCCACACAGGATCTTGCTTCCAGCTCTTTGGGAAGCTAAGAAACAACTCGCTCTGCACAGTGCTCTTACAGCCTACCGGGATCATCTCTTCCAAAGGCCTGTGAAACGCAATTACTTTTGCAGGCCTGATCTGGCTGAAGTAGGACTTCTGCTCTGGGTGTGCTACATTGCCCTATAGCTGAAAGGCACAACGTCCAGGCTTCTTTCCAAATGGCGAGTTGGGCCCCACAGCATCTTGCTTCCAGCTCTTTGGGAAGCTAAGAAACAACTCGCTCTGCACAGTGCTCTTACAGCCTACCGGGAACATCTCTTCCAAAGGCCTGTGAAACGCAGTTTCTTTGCAGGCCTGATCTGGCTGAAGTAGGACTTCTGCTCTGGGTGTGCTACTTTGCCCTAGAGCTGAAAGGCACAACGTGCAGGCTTCTTTCCAAAGGGCGAGTTGGGCCCCACAGCATCTTGCTTCCAGCTCTTTGGGAAGCTAAGAAACAACTCGCTCTGCACAGTGCTCTTACAGCCTCCCGGGAACATCTCTTCCAAAGGCCTGTGAAACGCATTTTCTTTGCAGGCCTGATCTGGCTGATGTCGGACTTCTGCTCTGGGTGTGCTACATTGCCCTACAGCTGAAAGGCACAACGTGCAGGCTTCTTTCCAAAGGGCGAGTTGGGCCCCACAGCATCTTGCTTCCAGCTCTTTGGGAAGCTCAGAAACAACTCGCTCTGCACAGTGCTCTTACAGCCTACCGGGAACATCTCTTCCAAAGGCCTGTGAAACGCAGTTTCTTTGCAGGCCTGATCTGGCTGAAGTAGGACTTCTGCTCTGGTTGTGCTTCTTTGCACTAAAGCTGAAAGGCACAACGTGCAGGCATCTTTCCAAAGGGCGAGTTGGGCCCCACAGCATCTTGCTTCCAGCTCTTTGGGAAGCTAAGAAACAACTCGCTCTGCACAGTGCTCTTACAGCCTACCGGGAACATCTCTTCCAAAGGCCTGTGAAACGCAGTTTCTTTGCAGGCCTGATCTGGCTGAAGTAGGACTTCTGCTCTGGGTGTGCTACATTGCCCTAGAGCTGAAAGACCCAACGTGCAGGCTTCTTTCCAAAGGGCGAGTTGGGCCCCACAGCATCTTGCTTCCAGCTCTTTGGGAAGCTAAGAAACAACTCGCTCTGCACAGTGCTCTTACAGCCTCCCGGGAACATCTCTTCCAAAGGCCTGTGAAACGCAGTTTCTTAGCAGGCCTGATCTGGCTGAAGTAGGACTTCTGCTCTGGGGTGCTACTTTGCCCTAGAGCTGAAAGGCACAACGTGCAGGCTTCTGTCCAAAGGGCGAGTTGGGCCCCACAGCATCTTGCTTCCAGCTCTTTGGGAAGCTAAGAAACAACTCGCTCTGCACAGTGCTCTTACAGCCTACCGGGAGCATCTCTTCCAAAGGCCTGTGAAACGCAGTTTCTTTGCATGCCTGATCTGGCTGAAGTAGGACTTCTGCTCTGGGTGCGCTACATTGCCCTACAGCTGAAAGGCACAACGTGCAGGCTTCTTTCCAAAGGGCGATTTGGGCCCCACAGCATCTTGCTTCCAGCTCTTTGGGAAGCTAAGAAACAACTCGCTCTGCACAGTGCTCTTACAGCCTCCCGGGAACATCTCTTCCAAAGGCCTGTGAAACGCAGTGTCTTTGCAGGCCTGATCTGGCTGAAGTCGGACTTCTGCTCTGGGTGTGCTACATTGCCCTACAGCTCAAAGGAACAACGTGCAGGCTTCTTTCCAAAGGGCGAGTTGGGCCCCACAGCATCTTGCTTCCAGCTCTTTGGGAAGCTCAGAAACAACTCGCTCTGCACAGTGCTCTTACAGCCTACCGGGAACATCTCTTCCAAAGGCCTGTGAAACGCAGTTTCTTTGCAGGCCTGATCTGGCTGAAGTAGGACTTCTGCTCTGGTTGTGCTTCTTTGCACTAAAGCTGAAAGGCACAACGTGCAGGCTTCTTTCCAAAGGGCGAGTTGGGCCCCACAGCATCTTGCTTCCAGCTCTTTGGGAAGCTAAGAAACAACTCGCTCTGCACAGTGCTCTTACAGCCTACCGGGAACATCTCTTCCAAAGGCCTGTGAAACGCAGTTTCTTTGCAGGCCTGATCTGGCTGAAGTAGGACTTCTGCTCTGGGTGTGCTACATTGCCCTAGAGCTGAAAGGCGCAACGTGCAGGCTTCTTTCCAAAGGGCGAGTTGGGCCCCACAGCATCTTGCTTCCAGCTCTTTGGGAAGCTAAGAAACAACTCGCTCTGCCCAGTGCTCTTACAGCCTACCGGGAACATCTCTTCCAAAGGCCTGTGAAACGCAGTTTCTTTGCAGGCCTGATCTGGCTGAAGTAGGACTTCTGCTCTGGGTGTGCTACTTTGCCCTAGAGCTGAAAGGCACAACGTGCAGGCTTCTTTCCAAAGGGCGAGTTGGGCCCCACAGCATCTTGCTTCCAGCTCTTTGGGAAGCTAAGAAACAACTCGCTCTGCACAGTGCTCTTACAGCCTCCCGGGAACATCTCTTCCAAAGGCCTGTGAAACGCAGTTTCTTTGCAGGCCTGATCTGGCTGAAGTCGGATTCTGCTCTGGGTGTGCTACATTGCCCTACAGCTGAAAGGCACAACGTGCAGGCTTCTTTCCAAAGGGCGAGTTGGGCCCCACAGCATCTTGCTTCCAGCTCTTTGGGAAGCTCAGAAACAACTCGCTCTGCACAGTGCTCTTACAGCCTACCGGAAACATGTCTTCCAAAGGCCTGTGAAACGCAGTTTCTTTGCAGGCCTGATCTGGCTGAAGTCGGACTTCTGCTCTGGGTGTGCTACATTGGCCTAGAGCTGAAAGGCACAACGTGCCGGCTTCTTTCCAAAGGGCGAGTTGGGCCCCACAGCATCTTGCTTCCAGCTCTTTGGGAAGGTAAGAAACAACTCGCTCTTCTCAGTGCCCTTACAGCCTACCGGGAACATATCTTCCAAAGGCCTGTGAAACGCAATTTCTTTGCAGGCCTGATCTGGCTGAAGTAGGACTTCTGCTCTGGGTGTGCTACATTGCCCTACAGCTGAAAGGCACAAGGTGCAGGCTTCTTTCCAAAGGGCGATTTGGCCCCCACAGCATCTTGCTTCCAGCTCTTTGGGAAGCTAAGAAACAACTCGCTCTGCACAGTGCTCTTACAGCCTACCGGGAACATCTCTTCCAAATGCCTGTGAAACGCAGTTTCTTTGCAGGCCTGCTCTGGCTGAAGTAGGACTTCTGCTCTGGGTGTGCTACATTGCCCTAGAGCTGAAAGGCACAACGTGCAGGCTTCTTTCCAAAGGGCGAGTTGGGCCCCACAGCATCTTGCTTCCAGCTCTTTGGGAAGCTAAGAAACAACTCGCTCTGCACAGTGCTCTTACAGCCTACCGGGAACATCTCTTCCAAAGGCCTGTGAAACGCAGTTTCGCTGCATGCCTGATCTGGCTGAAGTAGGACTTCTGCTCTGGGTGTGCTACATTGCCCTAGAGCTGAAAGGCAAAACGAGCAGGCTTCTTTTCAAAGGGCAAGTTGGGCCCCACAGCATCTTGCTTCCAGCTCTTTGGGAAGCTAAGAAACAACTCGCTCTGCACAGTGCTCTTACAGCCTACCGGGAACATCTCTTCCAAAGGCCTGTGAAACGCAGTTTCTTTGCAGGCCTGATCTGGCTGAAGTAGGACTTCTGCTCTGGGTGTGCTACATTGCCCTAGAGCTGAAAGACCCAACGTGCAGGCTTCTTTCCAAAGGGCGAGTTGGGCCCCACAGCATCTTGCTTCCAGCTCTTTGGGAAGCTAAGAAACAACTCGCTCTGCACAGTGCTCTTACAGCCTACCGGGAACATCTCTTCCAAAGGCCTGTGAAACGCAGTTTCTTTGCAGGCCTGATCTGGCTGAAGTAGGACTTCTCCACTGGGTGTTCTAAAGTGCCCTAGAGCTGAAAGGCACAACGTCCAGGCTTCTTTCCAGGGGGCGAGTTGATCCCCACGGCATCTTGCTTCCAGCTCTTTGGGAAGCTAAGAAACAACTCGCTCTGCACAGTGCTCTTACAGCCTCCCGGGAACATCTCTTCCAAAGGCCTGTGAAACGCAGTTTCTTTGCAGGCCTGATCTGGCTGAAGTAGGACTTCTGCTCTGGGTGTTCTAAACTGCCCTAGAGCTGAAAGGCACAACGTGCAGGCTTCTTTCCAAAGGGCGAGTTGGGCCCCACAGCATCTTGCTTCCAGCTCTTTGGGAAGCT
The DNA here is from genome assembly GCF_041296265.1 of Equus caballus. Taxonomy (NCBI): domain Eukaryota; kingdom Metazoa; phylum Chordata; class Mammalia; order Perissodactyla; family Equidae; genus Equus; species Equus caballus. Next base: position 14,273,514 of record NC_091696.1, read on the forward strand.
AAGAAACAACTCGCTCTGCACAGTGCTCTTACAGCCTACCGGGAGCATCTCTTCCAAAGGCCTGTGAAACGCAGTTTCTTTGCAGGCCTGATCTGGCTGAAGTGGGACTTCTGTTCTGGGTGTGCTACATTGCCCTAGAGCTGAAAGGCACAACGTGCAGGCTTCTTTCCAAAGGGCGAGTTGGGCCCCACATCATCTTGCTTCCAGCTCTTTGGGAAGCTAAGAAACGACTCGCTCTGCACATTGCTCTTACAGCCTACCGGGAACATCTCTTCCAAAGGCCTGTGAAACGCAGTATCTTTGCAGGCCTGATCTGGCTGAAGTAGGACTTCTGCTCTGGGTGTGCTACATTGCCCTAGAGCTGAAAGGCACAACGTGCAGGCTTCTTTCCAAAGGGCGAGTTGGGCCCCACAGCATCTTGCTTCCAGCTCTTTGGGAAGCTAAGAAACAACTCGCTCTGCACAGTGCTCTTACAGCCTACCGGGAACATCTCTTCCAAAGGCCTGTGAAGCGCAGTTTCTTTGCAGGCCTGATCTGGCTGAAGTAGGACTTCTGCTCTGGGTGTGCTACATTGCCCTAGAGCTGAAAGGCCCAACGTGCAGGCTTCTTTCCAAAGGGCGAGTTCGGCCCCACAGCATCTTGCTTCCAGTTCTTTGGGAAGCTAAGAAACAACTCGCTCTGCACAGTGCTCTTACAGCCTACGGGAACATCTCTTCCAAAGGCCTGTGAAACGCAGTTTCTTTGCAGGCCTGATCTGGCTGAAGTAGGACTTCTGCTCTGGGTGTGCTACTTTGCCCTAGAGCTGAAAGGCACAACGTGCAGGCTTCTTTCCAAAGGGCGAGTTGGGCCCCACAGCAGCTTGCTTCCAGCTCTTTGGGAAGCTAAGAAACAACTCGCTCTGCACAGTGCTCTTACAGCCTCCCGGGAACATCTCTTCCAAAGGCCTGTGAAACGCAGTTTCTTTGCAGGCCTGATCTGGCTGAAGTCGGACTTCTGCTCTGGGTGTGCTACATTGCCCTACAGCTCAAAGGAACAACGTGCAGGCTTCTTTCCAAAGGGCGAGTTGGGCCCCACAGCATCTTGCTTCCAGCTCATTGGGAAGCTCAGAAACAACTCGCTCTGCACAGTGCTCTTACAGCCTACCGGGAACATCTCTTCCAAAGGCCTGTGAAACGCAGTTTCTTTGCAGGCCTGATCTGGCTGAAGTACGACTTCTGCTCTGGTTGTGCTTCTTTGCACTAAAGCTGAAAGGCACAACGTGCAGGCTTCTTTCCAAAGGGCGAGTTGGGCCCCACAGCATCTTGCTTCCAGCTCTTTGGGAAGCTAAGAAACAACTCGCTCTGCACAGTGCTCTTACAGCCTACCGGGAACATCTCTTCCAAAGGCCTGTGAAACGCAGTTTCTTTGCAGGCCTGATCTGGCTGAAGTAGGACTTCTGCTCTGGGTGTGCTACATTGCCCTAGAGCTGAAAGGCGCAACGTGCAGGCTTCTTTCCAAAGGGCGAGTTGGGCCCCACAGCATCTTGCTTCCAGCTCTTTGGGAAGCTAAGAAACAACTCGCTCTGCACAGTGCTCTTACAGCCTACCGGGAACATCACTTCCAAAGGCCTGTGAAACGCAGTTTCTTTGCAGGCCTGATCTGGCTGAAGTAGGACTTCTGCTCTGGGTGTGCTACTTTGCCCTAGAGCTGAAAGGCACAACGTGCAGGCTTCTTTCCAAAGGGCGAGTTGGGCCCCACAGCATCTTGCTTCCAGCTCTTTGGGAAGCTAAGAAACAACTCGCTCTGCACAGTGCTCTTACAGCCTCCCGGGAACATCTCTTCCAAAGGCCTGTGAAACGCAGTTTCTTTGCAGGCCTGATCTGACTGAAGTAGGACTTCTGCTCTGGGTGTGCTACATTGCCCCACAGCTGAAAGGCACAACGTGTAGGCTTCTTTCCAAAGGGCGAGTTGAGCCCCAGAGCATCTTGCTTCCAGCTCTTTGGGAAGCTAAGAAACAACTCGCTCTGCACAGTGCTCTAAACAGCCTACCGGGAACATCTCTTCCAAATGCCTGTGAAACGCAGTTTCTTTGCAGGCCTGCTCTGGCTGAAGTAGGACTTCTGCTCTGGGTGTGCTACATTGCCCTAGAGCTGAAAGGCACAACGTGCAGGCTTCTTTCCAAAGGGCGAGTTGGGCCCCACAGCATCTTGCTTCCAGCTCTTTGGGAAGCTAAGAAACAACTCGCTCTGCACAGTGCTCTTACAGCCTACCAGGAACATCTCTTCCAAAGGCCTGTGAAACGCAGTTTCTCTGCAGGCCTGATCTGGCTGAAGTAGGACTTCTGCTCTGGGTGTGCTACATTGCCCTAGAGCTGAAAGGCAGAACGTGCAGGCTTCTTTCCAACGGGCGAGTTGGGCCCCACAGCATCTTGCTTCCAGCTCTTTGGGAAGCTAAGAAACAACTCGCTCTGCTAAGTGCTCTTACATCCTAGTGGGAATATCTCTTATAAAGGCCTGTGAAACGCAGATTCTTTGCAGGCCTGATCTGGCTGAAGTAGGACTTCTGCTCTGGGTGTGCTACTTTGCCCTAGAGCTAAAAAGCACAACGTGCAGGCTTCTTTCCAAAGGGCGAGTTGGGCCCCACAGCATCTTGCTTCCAGCTCTTTGGGAAGCTAAGAAACAACTCGCTCTGCACAGTGCTCTTACAGCCTACAGGGAACATCTCTTCTAAAGGCCTGTTAAACGCAGTTTCGCTGCATGCCTGATCTGGCTGAAGTAGGACTTCTGCTCTGGGTGTGCTACATTGCCCTACAGCTGAAAGGCACAACGTGCAGGCTTCATTCCAAAGGGCGATTTGGGCCCCACAGCATCTTGCTTCCAGCTCTTTGGGAAGCTAAGAAACAACTCGCTCTGCACAGTGCTCTTACAGCCTACCGGGAACATCTCTTCCAAAGGCCTGTGAAATGCAGTTTCTTTGCATGCCTGATCTGGCTGAAGTCGGACTTCTGCTCTGGGTGTGCTACATTGGCCTAGAGCTGAAAGGCACAACGTGCAGGCTTCTTTTCAAAGGGCGAGTTGGGCCCCACAGCATCTTGCTTCCAGCTCTTTGAAAAGCTAAGAAACAACTCGCTCTGCACAGTGCTCTTACAGCCTACCGGGTACATCTCTTCCAAAGGCCTGTGAAACGCAGTTTCTTTGCAAGCCTGATCTGACTGAAGTAGGACTTCTGCTCTGGGTGTGCTACATTGCCCTACAGCTGAAAGGCACAACATGTAGGCTTCTTTCCAAAGGGCGAGTTGAGCCCCACAGCATCTTGCTTCCAGCCCTTTGGGAAGCTAAGAAACAACTCGCTCTGCACAGTGCTCTAAACAGCCTACCGGGAACATCTCTTCCAAAGGCCTGTGAAACGCAGTTTCTTTGCAGGTCTGATCTGTCTGAAGTAGGACTTCTGCTCTGGGTGTGCTACATTGCCCTAGAGCTGAAAGGCAGAACGTGCAGGCTTCTTTCCAAAGGGCGAGTTGGGCCCCAAAGTATCTTGCTTCCAGCTCTTTGGGAAGCTAAGAAACAACTCGCTCTGCACAGTGCTCTTACAGCCTACCGGGAACATGTCTTCCAAAGGCCTGTGAAACGCAGTTTCTTTGCAGGCCTGATCTGGCTGAAGTAGGACTTCTGCTCTGGGTGTGCTACTTTGCCCTAGAGCTGAAAGGCACAACGTGCAGGCTTGTTTCCAAAGTGCGAGTTGGGCCCCACAGCATCTTGCTTCCAGCTCTTTGGGAAGCTAAGAAACAACTCGCTCTGCACAGTGCTCTTACAGCCTACCGGGAACATCTCTTCCAAAGGCCTGTGAAACGCAGTTTCTTTGCAGGCCTGATCTGGCTGAAGTAGGACTTCTGCTCTGGGAGTGCTACATTGCCCTAGAGCTGAAAGGCACAACGTGCAGGCTTCTTTCCAAAGGGCGAGTTGGGCCCCACAGCATCTTGCTTCCAGCTCTTTGGGAAGCTAAGAAACAACTCGCTCTGCACAGTGCTCTTACAGCCTACCGGGAACATCTCTTCCAAAGGCCTGTGAAATGCAGTTTCTTTGGAGGCCTGGTCTGGCTGAAGTCGGACTTCTGCTCTGGGTGTGCTACATTGGCCTAGAGCTGAAAGGCACAACGTCCAGGCTTCTTTCCAAAGGGCGAGTTGGGCCCCACAGCATCTTGCTTCCAGCTCTTTGCTAAGCTAAGAAACAGCTCGCTCTGCACAGTGCTCTTACAGCCTACCGGGAACATCTCTTCCAAAGGCCTGTGAAACGCAGTTTCTTTGCAGGCCTGATCTGACTGAAGTAGGACTTCTGCTCTGGGTGTGCTACATTGCCCTACAGCTGAAAGGCACAACGTGTAGGCTTCTTTCCAAAGGGCGAGTTGAGCCCCACAGCATCTTGCTTCCAGCTCTTTGGGAAGCTAAGAAACAACTCGCTCTGCACAGTGCTCTAAACAGCCTACCGGGAACATCTCTTCCAAATGCCTGTGAAACGCAGTTTCTTTGCAGGCCTGCTCTGGCTGAAGTAGGACTTCTGCTCTGGGTGTGCTACATTGCCCTAGAGCTGAAAGGCACAACGTGCAGGCTTCTTTCCAAAGGGCGAGTTGGGCCCCACAGCATCTTGCTTCCAGCTCTTTGGGAAGCTAAGAAACAACTCGCTCTGCACAGTGCTCTTACAGCCTACCAGGAACATCTCTTCCAAAGGCCTGTGAAACGCAGTTTCTCTGCAGGCCTGATCTGGCTGAAGTAGGACTTCTGCTCTGGGTGTGCTACTTTGCCCTAGAGCTGAAAGGCAGAACGTGCAGGCTTCTTTCCAACGGGCGAGTTGGGCCCCACAGCATCTTGCTTCCAGCTCTTTGGGAAGCTAAGAAACAACTCGCTCTGCTAAGTGCTCTTACAGCCTAGTGGGAATATCTCTTATAAAGGCCTGTGAAACGCAGATTCTTTGCAGGCCTGATCTGGCTGAAGTAGGACTTCTGCTCTGGGTGTGCTACTTTGCCCTAGAGCTAAAAAGCACAACGTGCAGGCTTCTTTCCAAAGGGCGAGTTGGGCCCCACAGCATCTTGCTTCCAGCTCTTTGGGAAGCTAAGAAACAACTCGCTCTGCACAGTGCTCTTACAGCCTACCGGGAACATCTCTTCCAAAGGCCTGTGAAACGCAGTTTCGCTGCATGCCTGATCTGGCTGAAGTAGGACTTCTGCTCTGGGTGTGCTACATTGCCCTAGAGCTGAAAGGCACAACGAGCAGGCTTCTTTTCAAAGGGCAAGTTGGGCCCCACAGCATCTTGCTTCCAGCTCTTTGGGAAGCTAAGAAACAACTCGCTCTGCACAGTGCTCTTACTGCCTACCGGGAACATCTCTTCCAAAGGCCTGTGAAACGCAGTTTCTTTGCAGGCCTGATCTGGCTGAAGTAGGACTTCTGCTCTGGGTGTGCTACATTGCCCTAGAGCTGAAAGATCAAACGTGCAGGCTTCTTTCCAAAGGGCGAGTTGGGCCCCACAGCATCTTGCTTCCAGCTCTTTGGGAAGCTAAGAAACAACTCGCTCTGCACAGTGCTCTTACAGCCTACCGGGAACATCTCTTCCAAAGGCCTGTGAAACGCAGTTTCTTTGCAGGCCTGATCTGGCTGAAGTAGGACTTCTGTTCTGGGTGTGCTACATTGCCCTAGAGCTGAAAGGCACAACGTGCAGGCTTCTTTCCAAAGGGCGAGTTGGGCCCCACAGCATCTTGCTTCCAGCTCTTTGGGAAGCTAAGAAACGACTCGCTCTGCACATTGCTCTTACAGCCTACCGGGAACATCTCTTCCAAAGGCCTGTGAAACGCAGTATCTTTGCAGGCCTGATCTGGCTGAAGTAGGACTTCTGCTCTGGTTGTGCTTCTTTGCACTAAAGCTGAAAGGCACAACGTGCAGGCTTCTTTCCAAAGGGCGAGTTGGGCCCCACAGCATCTTGCTTCCAGCTCTTTGGGAAGCTAAGAAACAACTCGCTCTGCACAGTGCTCTTACAGCCTACCGGGAACATCGCTTCCAAAGGCCTGTGAAACGCAGTTTCTTTGCAGGCCTGATCTGGCTGAAGTAGGACTTCTGCTCTGGGTGTGCTACATTGCCCTAGAGCTGTAAGGCCAACGTGCAGGCTTCTTTCCAAAGGGCGAGTTGGGCCCCACAGCATCTTGCTTCCAGCTTTTGGGAAGGTAAGAAACAACTCGCTCTTCTCAGTGCCCTTACAGCCTACCGGGAACATCTCTTCAAAGGCCTGTGAAACGCAATTTCTTTGCAGGCCTGATCTGGCTGAAGTAGGACTTCTGCTCTGGGTGTGCTACATTGCCCTACAGCTGAAAGGCACAACGTGCAGGCTTCTTTCCAAAGGGCGATTTGGGCCCCACAGCATCTTGCTTCCAGCTCTTTGGGAAGCTAAGAAACAACTCGCTCTGCACAGTGCTCTTACAGCCTACCGGGAACATCTCTTCCAAAGGCCTGTGAAATGCAGTTTCTTTGCAGGCCTGATCTGGCTGAAGTCGGACTTCTGCTCTGGGTGTGCTACCTTGGCCTAGAGCTGAAAGGCACAACGTGCAGGCTTCTTTCCAAAGGGCGAGTTGGGCCCCACAGCATCTTGCTTCCAGCTCTTTGCTAAGCTAAGAAACAACTCGCTCTGCACAGTGCTCTTACAGCCTACCGTGTACATCTCTTCCAAAGGCCTGTGAAACGCAGTTTCTTTGCAAGCCTGATCTGACTGAAGTAGGACTTCTGCTCTGGGTGTGCTACATTGCCCTACAGCTGAAAGGCACAACGTGTAGGCTTCTTTCCAAAGGGCGAGTTGAGCCCCACAGCATCTTGCTTCCAGCTCTTTGGGAAGCTAAGAAACAACTCGCTCTGCACAGTGCTCTAAACAGCCTACCGGGAACATCTCTTCCAAAGGCCTGTGAAACGCAGTTTCTTTGCAGGCCTGCTCTGGCTGAAGTAGGACTTCTGCTATGGGTGTGCTACATTGCCCTAGAGCTGAAAGGCAGAACGTGCAGGCTTCTTTCCAAAGGGCGAGTTGGGCCCCACAGTATCTTGCTTCCAGCTCTTTGGGAAGCTAAGAAACAACTCGCTCTGCACAGTGCTCTTACAGCCTACCGGGAACATGTCTTCCAAAGGCCTGTGAAATGCAGTTTCTTTGCAGGCCTGATCTGGCTGAAGTAGGACTTCTGCTCTGGTTGTGCTACTTTGCCCTAGAGCTGAAAGGCACAACGTGCAGGCTTGTTTCCAAAGTGCGTGTTGGGCCCACAGCATCTTGCTTCCAGCTCTTTGGGAAGCTAAGAAACAACTCGCTCTGCACAGTGCTCTTACAGCCTCCCGGGAACATCTCTTCCAAAGGCCTGTGAAACGCAGTTTCTTTGCAGGCCTGATCTGGCTGAAGTAGGACTTCTGCTCTGGGTGTCCTACATTGCCCTAGAGCTGAAAGGCACAACGTGCAGGCTTCTTTCCAAAGGGCGAGTTGGGCCCCACAGCATCTTGCTTCCAGCTCTTTGGGAAGCTAAGAAACAACTCGCTCTGCACAGTGCTCTTACAGCCTACCGGGAACATCTCTTCCAAAGGCCTGTGAAGCGCAGTTTCTTTGCAGGCCTAATCTGGCTGAAGTAGGACTTCTGCTCTGGGTGTGCTACATTGCCCTAGAGCTGAAAGGCCCAACGTGCAGGCTTCTTTCCAAAGGGCGAGTTCGGCCCCACAGCATCTTGCTTCCAGCTCTTTGGGAAGCTAAGAAACAACTCGCTCTGCACAGTGCTCTTACAGCCTCCCGGGAACATCTCTTCCAAAGGCCTGTGAAACGCATTTTCTTTGCAGGCCTGATCTGACTGATGTCGGACTTCTGCTCTGGGTGTGCTACATTGCCCTACAGCTGAAAGGCACAACGTGCAGGCTTCTTTCCAAAGGGCGATTTGGTCCCCACAGCATCTTGCTTCCAGCTCTTTGGGAAGCTAAGAAACAACTCGCTCTGCACAGTGCTCTTACAGCCTACCGGGAACATCTCTTCCAAAGGCCTGTGAAACGCAGTTTCTTTGCAGGCCTGATCTGGCTGAAGTAGGACTTCTGCTCTGGTTGTGCTTCTTTGCACTAAAGCTGAAAGGCACAACGTGCAGGCATCTTTCCAAAGGGCGAGTTGGGCCCCACAGCATCTTGCTTCCAGCTCTTTGGGAAGCTAAGAAACAACTCGCTCTGCACAGTGCTCTTACAGCCTACCGGGAACATCTCTTCCAAAGGCCTGTGAAACGCAGTTTCTTTGCAGGCCTGATCTGGCTGAAGTCGGACTTCTGCTCTGGGTGTGCTACATTGCCCTAGAGCTGAAAGGCACAAGGTGCAGGCTTCTTTCCAAAGGGCGAGTTGGGCCCCACAGCATCTTGCTTCCAGCTCTTTGGGAAGGTAAGAAACAACTCGCACTTCTCAGTGCCCTTACAGCCTACCGGGAACATCTCTTCCAAAGGCCTGTGAAACGCAATTTCTTTGCAGGCCTGATCTGGCTGAAGTAGGACTTCTGCTCTGGGTGTGCTACATTGCCCTACAGCTGAAAGGCACAACGTGCAGGCTTCTTTCCAAAGGGCGAGTTGGGCCCCACAGCATCTTGCTTCCAGCTCTTTGGGAAGCTAAGAAACAACTCGCTCTGCACAGTGCTCTTACAGCCTACCGGGAACATCTCTTCCAAAGGCCTGTGAAACGCAGTTTCGCTGCATGCCTCATCTGGCTGAAGTAGGACTTCTGCTCTGGGTGTGCTACATTGCCCTAGAGCTGAAAGGCACAACGAGCAGGCTTCTTTTCAAAGGGCAAGTTGGGCCCCACAGCATCTTGCTTCCAGCTCTTTGGGAAGCTAAGAAACAACTCGCTCTGCACAGTGCTCTTACAGCCTACCGGGAACATCTCTTCCAAAGGCCTGTGAAACGCAGTTTCTTTGCAGGCCTGATCTGGCTGAAGTAGGACTTCTGCTCTGGGTGTGCTACATTGCCCTAGAGCTGAAAGACCCAACGTGCAGGCTTCTTTCCAAAGGGCGAGTTGGGCCCCACAGCATCTTGCTTCCAGCTCTTTGGGAAGCTAAGAAACAACTCGCTCTGCACAGTGCTCTTACAGCCTACCGGGAACATCTCTTCCAAAGGCCTGTGAAACACAGTTTCTTTGCAGGCCTGATCTGGCTGAAGTAGGACTTCTGCACTGGGTGTTCTAAACTGCCCTAGAGCTGAAAGGCACAACGTCCAGGCTTCTTTCCAGGGGGCGAGTTGATCCCCACGGCATCTTGCTTCCAGCTCTTTGGGAAGCTAAGAAACAACTCGCTCTGCACAGTGCTCTTACAGCCTCCCGGGAACATCTCTTCCAAAGGCCTGTGAAACGCAGTTTCTTAGCAGGCCTGATCTGGCTGAAGTAGGACTTCTGCTCTGGGTGTGCTACTTTGCCCTAGAGCTGAAAGTCACAACGTGCAGGCTTCTGTCCAAAGGGCGAGTTGGGCCCCACAGCATCTTGCTTCCAGCTCTTTGGGAAGCTAAGAAACAACTCGCTCTGCACAGTGCTCTTACAGCCTACCGGGAGCATCTCTTCCAAAGGCCTGTGAAACGCAGTTTCTTTGCATGCCTGATCTGGCTGAAGTAGGACTTCTGCTCTGGGTGCGCTACATTGCCCTACAGCTGAAAGGCACAACGTGCAGGCTTCTTTCCAAAGGGCGATTTGGGCCCCACAGCATCTTGCTTCCAGCTCTTTGGGAAGCTAAGAAACAACTCGCTCTGCACAGTGCTCTTACAGCCTCCCGGGAACATCTCTTCCAAAGGCCTGTGAAACGCAGTGTCTTTGCAGGCCTGATCTGGCTGAAGTCGGACTTCTGCTCTGGGTGTGCTACATTGCCCTACAGCTCAAAGGAACAACGTGCAGGCTTCTTTCCAAAGGGCGAGTTGGGCCCCACAGCATCTTGCTTCCAGCTCTTTGGGAAGCTAAGAAACAACTCGCTCTGCACAGTGCTCTTACAGCCTACCGGGAACATCTCTTCCAAAGGCCTGTGAAACGCAGTTTCTTTGCAGGCCTGATCTGGCTGAAGTAGGACTTCTGCTCTGGTTGTGCTTCTTTGCACTAAAGCTGAAAGGCACAACGTGCAGGCTTCTTTCCAAAGGGCGAGTTGGGCCCCACAGCATCTTGCTTCCAGCTCTTTGGGAAGCTAAGAAACAACTCGCTCTGCACAGTGCTCTTACAGCCTACCGGGAACATCTCTTCCAAAGGCCTGTGAAACGCAGTTTCTTTGCAGGCCTGATCTGGCTGAAGTAGGACTTCTGCTCTGGGTGTGCTACATTGCCCTAGAGCTGAAAGGCGCAACGTGCAGGCTTCTTTCCAAAGGGCGAGTTGGGCCCCACAGCATCTTGCTTCCAGCTCTTTGGGAAGCTAAGAAACAACTCGCTCTGCCCAGTGCTCTTACAGCCTACCGGGAACATCTCTTCCAAAGGCCTGTGAAACGCAGTTTCTTTGCAGGCCTGATCTGGCTGAAGTAGGACTTCTGCTCTGGGTGTGCTACTTTGCCCTAGAGCTGAAAGGCACAACGTGCAGGCTTCTTTCCAAAGGGCGAGTTGGGCCCCACAGCATCTTGCTTCCAGCTCTTTGGGAAGCTAAGAAACAACTCGCTCTGCACAGTGCTCTTACAGCCTCCCGGGAACATCTCTTCCAAAGGCCTGTGAAACGCAGTTTCTTTGCAGGCCTGATCTGGCTGAAGTCGGATTCTGCTCTGGGTGTGCTACATTGCCCTACAGCTGAAAGGCACAACGTGCAGGCTTCTTTCCAAAGGGCGAGTTGGGCCCCACAGCATCTTGCTTCCAGCTCTTTGGGAAGCTCAGAAACAACTCGCTCTGCACAGTGCTCTTACAGCCTACCGGAAACATTTCTTCCAAAGGCCTGTGAAACGCAGTTTCTTTGCAGGCCTGATCTGGCTGAAGTCGGACTTCTGCTCTGGGTGTGCTACATTGGCCTAGAGCTGAAAGGCACAACGTGCAGGCTTCTTTCCAAAGGGCGAGTTGGGCCCCACAGCATCTTGCTTCCAGCTCTTTGGGAAGGTAAGAAACAACTCGCTCTTCTCAGTGCCCTTACAGCCTACCGGGAACATATCTTCCAAAGGCCTGTGAAACGCAATTTCTTTGCAGGCCTGATCTGGCTGAAGTAGGACTTCTGCTCTGGGTGTGCTACATTGCCCTACAGCTGAAAGGCACAAGGTGCAGGCTTCTTTCCAAAGGGCGATTTGGGCCCCACAGCATCTTGCTTCCAGCTCTTTGGGAAGCTAAGAAACAACTCGCTCTGCACAGTGCTCTTACAGCCTACCGGGAACATCTCTTCCAAAGGCCTGTGAAATGCAGTTTCTTTGGAGGCCTGACCTGGCTGAAGTCGGACTTCTGCTCTGGGTGTGCTACATTGGCCTAGAGCTGAAAGGCACAACGTGCAGGCTTCTTTCCAAAGGGCGATTTGGGCCCCACAGCATCTTGCTTCCAGCTCTTTGCTAAGCTAAGAAACAGCTCGCTGTGCACAGTGCTCTTACAGCCTACCGGGAACATCTCTTCCAAAGGCCTGTGAAACGCAGTTTCTTTGCAGGCCTGATCTGACTGAAGTAGGACTTCTGCTCTGGGTGTGCTACATTGCCACACAGCTGAAAGGCACAACGTGTAGGCTTCTTTCCAAAGGGCGAGTTGAGCCCCACAGCATCTTGCTTCCAGCTCTTTGGGAAGCTAAGAAACAACTCGCTCTGCACAGTGCTCTAAACAGCCTACCGGGAACATCTCTTCCAAAGGCCTGTGAAACGCAGTTTCTTTGCAGGCCTGCTCTGGCTGAAGTAGGACTTCTGCTCTGGGTGTGCTACATTGCCCTAGAGCTGAAAGGCCCAACGTGCAGGCTTCTTTCCCAAGGGCGAGTTGGGCCCCACAGCATCTTGCTTCCAGCTCTTTGGGAAGCTAAGAAACAACTCGCTCTGCACAGTGCTCTTACAGCCTACCAGGAACATCTCTTCCAAAGGCCTGTGAAACGCAGTTTCTCTGCAGGCCTGATCTGGCTGAAGTAGGACTTCTGCTCTGGGTGTGCTGCATTGCCCTAGAGCTGAAAGGCAGAACGTGCAGGCTTCTTTCCAACGGGCGAGTTGGGCCCCACAGCATCTTGCTTCCAGCTCTTTGGGAAGCTAAGAAACAACTCGCTCTGCTAAGTGCTCTTACAGCCTAGTGAGAATATCTCTTATAAAGGCCTGTGAAACGCAGTTTCTTTGCAGGCCTGATCTGGCTGAATAGGACTTCTGCTCAGGGTGTGCTACATTGCCCTAGAGCTGAAAGGCACAACGTGCAGGCTTGTTTCCAAAGTGCGAGTTGGGCCCCACAGCATCTTGCTTCCAGCTCTTTGGGAAGCTAAGAAACAACTCGCTCTGCACAGTGCTCTTACTGCCTACCGGGAACATCTCTTCCAAAGGCCTGTGAAACGCAGTTTCTTTGCAGGCCTGATCTGGCTGAAGTAGGACTTCTGCTCTGGGTGTGCTACATTGCCCTAGAGCTGAAAGGCACAACGTGCAGGCTTCTTTCCAAAGGGCGAGTTGGGCCACACGGCATGTTGCTTCCAGCTCTTTGGGAAGCTAAGAAACAACTCGCTCTGCACAGTGCTCTTACAGCCTACCGGGAACATCTCTTCCAAAGGCCTGTGAAGCGCAGTTTCTTTGCAGGCCTAATCTGGCTGAAGTAGTACTTCTGCTCTGGGTTTGCTACATTGCCCTAGAGCTGAAAGGCCCAACGTGCAGGCTTCTTTCCAAAGGGCGAGTTGGGCCCCACAGCATCTTGCTTCCAGCTCTTTGGGAAGCTAAGAAACAACTCGCTCTGCACAGTGCTCTTACAGCCTACCGGAACATCTCTTCCAAAGGCCTGTGAAACGCAGTTTCTTTGCAGGCCTGATCTGGCTGAAGTAGGACTTCTGCTCTGGGTGTGCTACGTTGCCCTAGAACTGAAAGGCACAACGTGCAATCTTCTTTCCAAGGGGCGAGTTGGGCCCCACAGCATCTTGCTTCCAGCTCTTTGGGAAGCTAAGAAACAACTCGCTCTGCACAGTGCTCTTACCGCCTCACGGGAACATCTCTTCCAAAGGCCTGTGAAACGCAGTTTCTTTGCAGGCCTGATCTGGCTGAAGTTGGACTTCTGCTCTGGGTGTGCTACATTGCCCTAGAGCTAAAAGGCACAACGTGCAGACTTCTTTCCAAAGGGCGAGTTGGGCCCCAAAGCATCTTGCTTCCAGCTCTTTGGGAAGCTCAGAAACAACTCGCTCTGCACAGTGCTCTCACAGCCTACCGGGAACATCTCTTCCAAAGACCTGTGAAACGCAGTTTGTTTGCAGGCCTGATCTGGCTGAAGTAGGACTTCTGCTCAGGGTGTGCTACTTTGCCCTAGAGCTGAAAGGCACAACGTGCAGGCTTCTTTCCAAACGGCGAGTTGGGCCCCACAGCATCTTGCTTCCAGCTCTTTTGGAAGCTAAGAAACAACTCGCTCTGCACAGTGCTCTTACAGCCTACCGGGAACATCTCTTCTAAAGGCCTGTGAAACGCAGTTTCTTTGCAGGCCTTATCTGGCTGAGTAGGACTTCTGCTCTGGGTGTGCAACTTTGCCCTAGAGCTGAAAGGCACAACGTGCAGGCTTCTTTCCAAAAGGCGAGTTGGGCCCCACAGCATCTTGCTTCCAGCTCTTTGGGAAGCTAAGAAACAACTCGCTCTGCACAGTGCTCTTACAGCCTACCGGGAACATCTCTTCCAAAGGCCTGTGAAACGCAGTTTCTTTGCAGGCCTGATCTGGCTGAAGTAGGACTTCTGCTCTGGGTGTGCTACATTGCCCTAGAGCTGAAAGGCACAACGTGCAGGCTTCTTTCCAAAGGGCGAGTTGGGCCCCACAGTATCTTGCTTCCAGCTCTTTGGGAAGCTAACAAACAACTCGCTCTGCACAGTGCTCTTACAGCCTACCGGGAACATCTCTTCCAAAGGCCTGTGAAACGCAGTTTCTTTGCAGGCCTGCTCTGGCTGAAGTAGGACTTCTGCTCTGGGTGTGCTACATTGCCCTAGAGCTGAAAGGCACAACGTGCAGGCTTCTTTCCAAAGGGCGAGTTGGGCCCCACAGCATCTTGCTTCCAGCTCTTTGGGAAGCTAACAAACAACTCGCTCTGCACAGTGCTCTTACAGCCTACGGGAACATCTCTTCCAAAGGCCTGTGAAACGCAGCTACTTTGCAGGCCTGATCTGGCTGAAGTAGGACTTCTGCTCTGGGTGTGCTACTTTGCCCTAGAGCTAAAAGGCGCAACGTGCAGGCTTCTTTCCAAAGGGCGAGTTGGGCCCCACAGCATCTTGCTTCCAGCTCTTTGGGAAGCTAAGAAACAACTCGCTCTGCACAGTGCTCTTACAGCCTACCGGGAACATCTCTTCCAAAGGCCTGTGAAACGCAGTTTCGCTGCATGCCTGATCTGGCTGAAGTAGGACTTCTGCTCTGGGTGTGCTACATTGCCCTAGAGCTGAAAGGCACAACGAGCAGGCTTCTTTTCAAAGGGCAAGTTGGGCCCCACAGCATCTTGCTTCCAGCTCTTTGGGAAGCTAAGAAACAACTCGCTCTGCACAGTGCTCTTACAGCCTACCGGGAACATCTCTTCCAAAGGCCTGTGAAACGCAGTTTCTTTGCAGGCCTGATCTGGCTGAAGTAGGACTTCTGCTCTGGGTGTGCTACATTGCCCTAGAGCTGAAAGACCCAACGTGCAGGCTTCTTTCCAAAGGGCGAGTTGGGCCCCACAGCATCTTGCTTCCAGCTCTTTGGGAAGCTAAGAAACAACTCGCTCTGCACAGTGCTCTTACAGCCTCCCGGGAACATCTCTTCCAAAGGCCTGTGAAACGCAGTTTCTTTGCAGGCCTGATCTGGCTGAAGTAGGACTTCTGATCTGGGTGTTCTAAACTGCCCTAGAGCTGAAAGTCACAACGTCCAGGCTTCTTTCCAAGGGGCGAGTTGATCCCCACGGCATCTTGCTTCCAGCTCTTTGGGAAGCTAAGAAACAACTCGCTCTGCACAGTGCTCTTACAGCCTCCCGGGAACATCTCTTCCAAAGGCCTGTGAAACGCAGTTTCTTTGCAGGCCTGATCTGGCTGAAGTAGGACTTCTGCTCTGGGTGTGCTACTTTGCCCTAGAGCTGAAAGGCACAACGTGCAGGCTTCTTTCCAAAGGGCGAGTTGGGCCCCACAGCATCTTGCTTCCAGCTCTTAGGGAAGCTAAGAAACAACTCGCTCTGCACAGTGCTCTTACAGCCTACCGGGAGCATCTCTTCCAAAGGCCTGTGAAACGCAGTTTCTTTGCAGGCCTGATCTAGCTGAAGTGGGACTTCTGTTCTGGGTGTGCTACATTGCCCTAGAGCTGAAAGGCACAACGTGCAGGATTCTTTCCAAAGGGCGAGTTGGGCCCCACATCATCTTGCTTCCAGCTCTTTGGGAAGCTAAGAAACGACTCGCTCTGCACATTGCTCTTACAGCCTACCGGGAACATCTCTTCCAAAGGCCTGTGAAACGCAGTATCTTTGCAGGCCTGATCTGGCTGAAGTAGGACTTCTGCTCTGGGTGTGCTACATTGCCCTAGAGCTGAAAGGCACAACGTGCAGGCTTCTTTCCAAAGGGCGAGTTGGGCCCCACAGCATCTTGCTTCCAGCTCTTTGGGAAGCTAAGAAACAACTCGCTCTGCACAGTGCTCTTACAGCCTACCGGGAACATCTCTTCCAAAGGCCTGTGAAGCGCAGTTTCTTTGCAGGCCTTATCTGGCTGAAGTAGGACTTCTGCTCTGGGTGTGCTGCATTGCCCTAGAGCTGAAAGGCCCAACGTGCAGGCTTCTTTCCAAAGGGCGAGTTCGGCCCCACAGCATCTTGCTTCCAGCTCTTTGCGAAGCTAAGAAACAACTCGCTCTGCACAGTGCTCTTACAGCCTACCGGAACATCTCTTCCAAAGGCCTGTGAAACGCAGTTTCTTTGCAGGCCTGATCTGGCTGAAGTAGGACTTCTGCTCTGGGTGTGCTACTTTGCCCTAGAGCTGAAAGGCACAACGTGCAGGCTTCTTTCCAAAGGGCGAGTTGGGCCCCACAGCATCTTGCTTCCAGCTCTTTGGGAAGCTAAGAAACAACTCGCTCTGCACAGTGCTCTTACAGCCTCCCGGGAACATCTCTTCCAAAGGCCTGTGAAACGCAGTTTCTTTGCAGGCCTGATCTGGCTGAAGTCGGACTTCTGCTCTGGGTGTGCTACATTGCCCTACAGCTCAAAGGAACAACGTGCAGGCTTATTTCCAAAGGGCGAGTTGGGCCCCACAGCATCTTGCTTCCAGCTCTTTGGGAAGCTCAGAAACAACTCGCTCTGCACAGTGCTCTTACAGCCTACCGGGAACATCTCTTCCAAAGGCCTGTGAAACGCAGTTTCTTTGCAGGCCTGATCTGGCTGAAGTAGGACTTCTGCTCTGGTTGTGCTTCTTTGCACTAAAGCGGAAAGGCACAACGTGCAGGCTTCTTTCCAAAGGGCGAGTTGGGCCCCACAGCATCTTGCTTCCAGCTCTTTGGGAAGCTAAGAAACAACTCGCTCTGCACAGTGCTCTTACAGCCTACCGGGAACATCTCTTCCAAAGGCCTGTGAAACGCAGTTTCTTTGCAGGCCTGATCTGGCTGAAGTAGGACTTCTGCTCTGGGTGTGCTACATTGCCCTAGAGCTGAAAGGCACAACGTGCAGGCTTCTTTCCAAAGGGCGAGTTGGTCCCCACAGTATCTTGCTTCCAGCTCTTTGGGAAGCTAAGAAACAACTCGCTCTGCACAGTGCTCTAAACAGCCTACCGGGAACATCTCTTCCAAAGGCCTGTGAAACGCAGTTTCTTTGCAGGCCTGATCTGGCTGAAGTAGGACTTCTGCTCTAGGTGTGCTACATTGCCCTAGAGCTGAAAGGCACAACGTGCAGGCTTCTTTCCAAAGGGCGAGTTGGGCCCAACAGCATCTTGCTTCCAGCTCTTTGGGAAGCTAAGAAACAACTCGCTGTGCACAGTGCTCTTACAGCCTACCGGGAACATCTCTTCCAAAGGCCTGTGAAACGCAGTTTCTTAGCAGGCCTGATCTGGCTGAAGTAGGACTTCTGCTCTGGGTGTGCTACTTTGCCCTACAGCTGAAAGGCACAACGTGCAGGCTTCTTTCCAAAGGGCGAGTTGGGCCCCACAGCATCTTGCTTCCAGCTCTTTGGGAAGCTAAGAAACAACTCGCTCTGCACAGTGCTTATACAGCCTACCGGGAACATCTCTTCCTAAGGCCTGTGAAACGCAGTTTCTTTGCAGGCCTGATCAGGCTGAAGTAGGACTTCTGCTCTGGCTGTGCTACATTGCCCTAGAGCTGAAAGGCACAACGTGCAGGCTTCTTTCCAAAGGGCGAGTTGGGCCCCACAGCATCTTGCTTCCAGCTCTTTGGGAAGCTAAGAAACAACTCGCTCTGCACAGTGCTCTAAACAGCGTACCAGGAACATCTCTTCCAAAGGCCTGTGAAACGCAGTTTCTTTGCAGGCCTGATCTGGCTGAAGTAGGACTTCTGCTCTGGGTGTGCTACATTGCCCTAGAGCTGAAAGGCACAACCTGCAGGCTTCTTTCCAAAGGGCGAGTGGGCCCCACAGCATCTTGCTTCCAGCTCTTTGGGAAGCTAAGAAACAACTCGCTCTGCACAGTGCTCTTACAGCCTACCGGCAACATCTCTTCCAAAGGCCTGTGAAACGCAGTTTCTTTGCAGGCCTGATCTGGCTGAAGTAGGACTTCTGCTCTGGGTGTGCTACTTTGCCCTAGAGCTGAAAGGCACAACGTGCAGGCTTCTTTCCAAAGGGCGAGTTGGGCCCCACAGCATCTTGCTTCCAGCTCTTTGGGAAGCTAAGAAACAACTCGCTCTGCACAGTGCTCTTACAGCCTAGTGGGAACATCTCTTCCAAAGGCCTGTGAAGCGCAGTTTCTTTGCAGGCCTGATCTGGCTGAAGTAGGACTTCTGCTCTGGGTGTGCTGCATTGCCCTAGAGCTGAAAGGCCCAACGTGCAGGCTTCTTTCCAAAGGGCGAGTTCGGCCCCACAGCATCTTGCTTCCAGCTCTTTGCGAAGCTAAGAAACAACTCGCTCTGCACAGTGCTCTTACAGCCTACCGGAACATCTCTTCCAAAGGCCTGTGAAACGCAGTTTCTTTGCAGGCCTGATCTGGCTGAAGTAGGACTTCTGCTCTGGGTGTGCTACTTTGCCCTAGAGCTGAAAGGCACAACGTGCAGGCTTCTTTCCAAAGGGCGAGTTGGGCCCCACAGCATCTTGCTTCCAGCTCTTTGGGAAGCTAAGAAACAACTCGCTCTGCACAGTGCTCTTACAGCCTCCCGGGAACATCTCTTCCAAAGGCCTGTGAAACGCAGTTTCTTTGCAGGCCTGATCTGGCTGAAGTCGGACTTCTGCTCTGGGTGTGCTACATTGCCCTACAGCTCAAAGGCACAACGTGCAGGCTTCTTTCCAAAGGGCGAGTTGGGCCCCACAGCATCTTGCTTCCAGCTCTTTGGGAAGCTCAGAAACAACTCGCTCTGCACAGTGCTCTTACATCCTACCGGGAACATCTCTTCCAAAGGCCTGTGAAACGCAGTTTCTTTGCAGGCCTGATCTGGCTGAAGTAGGACTTCTGCTCTGGTTGTGCTTCTTTGCACTAAAGCTGAAAGGCACAACGTGCAGGCTTCTTTCCAAAGGGCGAGTTGGGCCCCACAGCATCTTGCTTCCAGCTCTTTGGGAAGCTAAGAAACAACTCGCTCTGCACAGTGCTCTTACAGCCTACCGGGAACATCTCTTCCAAAGGCCTGTGAAACGCAGTTTCTTTGCAGGCCTGATCTGGCTGAAGTAGGACTTCTGCTCTGGGTGTGCTACATTGCCCTAGAGCTGAAAGGCACTACGTGCAGGCTTCTTTCCAAAGGGCGAGTTGGTCCCCACAGTATCTTGCTTCCAGCTCTTTGGGAAGCTAAGAAACAACTCGCTCTGCACAGTGCTCTAAACAGCCTACCGGGAACATCTCTTCCAAAGGCCTGTGAAACGCAGTTTCTTTGCAGGCCTGATCTGGCTGAAGTAGGACTTCTGCTCTGGGTGTGCTACATTGCCCTAGAGCTGAAAGGCACAACGTGCAGGCTTCTTTCCAAAGGGCGAGTTGGGCCCAACAGCATCTTGCTTCCAGCTCTTTGGGAAGCTAAGAAACAACTCGCTGTGCACAGTGCTCTTACAGCCTACCGGGAACATCTCTTCCAAAGGCCTGTGAAACGCAGTTTCTTAGCAGGCCTGATCTGGCTGAAGTAGGACTTCTGCTCTGGGTGTGCTACTTTGCCCTACAGCTGAAAGGCACAACGTGCAGGCTTCTTTCCAAAGGGCGAGTTGGGCCCCACAGCATCTTGCTTCCAGCCCTTTGGGAAGCTAAGAAACAACTCGCTCTGCACAGTGCTTATACAGCCTACCGGGAACATCTCTTCCTAAGGCCTGTGAAACGCAGTTTCTTTGCAGGCCTGATCAGGCTGAAGTAGGACTTCTGCTCTGGCTGTGCTACATTGCCCTAGAGCTGAAAGGCACAACGTGCAGGCTTCTTTCCAAAGGGCGAGTTGGGCCCCACAGCATCTTGCTTCCAGCTCTTTGGGAACCTAAGAAACAACTCGCTCTGCACAGTGCTCTAAACAGCGTACCAGGAACATCTCTTCCAAACGCCTGTGAAACGCAGTTTCTTTGCAGGCCTGATCTGGCTGAAGTAGGACTTCTGCTCTGGGTGTGCTACATTGCCCTAGAGCTGAAAGGCACAACGTTCAGTCTTCTTTCCAAAGGGCCAGTTGGGCCCCACAGCATCTTGCTTCCAGCTCTTTGGGAAGCTAAGAAACAACTCGCTCTGCACAGTGCTCTTACAGCCTACCGGCAACATCTCTTCCAAAGGCCTGTGAAACGCAGTTTCTTTGCAGGCCTGATCTGGCTGAAGTAGGACTTCTGCTCTGGGTGTGCTACTTTGCCCTAGAGCTGAAAGGCACAACGTGCAGGCTTCTTTCCAAAGGGCGAGTTGGGCCCCACAGCATCTTGCTTCCAGCTCTTTGGGAAGCTAAGAAACAACTCGCTCTGCACAGTGCTCTTACAGCCTACCGGGAACATCTCTTCCAAAGGCCTGTGAAACGCAGTTTCTTTGCAGGCCTGATCTGGCTGAAGTAGGACTTCTGCTCTGGGTGTGCTACATTGCCCTAGAGCTGAAAGGCGCAACGTGCAGGCTTCTTTCCAAAGGGCGAGTTGGGCCCCACAGCATCTTGCTTCCAGCTCTTTGGGAAGCTAAGAAACAACTCGCTCTGCACAGTGCTCTTACAGCCTACCGGGAACATCTCTTCCAAAGGCCTGTGAAACGCAGTTTCTTTGCAGGCCTGAGCTGGCTGAAGTCGGACTTCTGCTCTGGGTGTGCTACATTGGCCTAGAGCTGAAAGGCACAACGTGCAGGCTTCTTTCCAAAGGGCGAGTTGGGCCCCACAGCATCTTGCTTCCAGCTCTTTGGGAAGGTAAGAAACAACTCGCTCTTCTCAGTGCCCTTACAGCCTACCGGGAACATCGCTTCCAAAGGCCTGTGAAACGCAATTTCTTTGCAGGCCTGATCTGGCTGAAGTAGGACTTCTGCTCTGGGTGTGCTACATTGCCCTACAGCTGAAAGGCACAACGTGCAGGCTTCTTTCCAAAGGGCGATTTGGGCCCCACAGCATCTTGCTTCCAGCTCTTTGGGAAGCTAAGAAACAACTCGCTCTGCACAGTGCTCTTACAGCCTAACGGGAACATCTCTTCCAAAGGCCTGTGAAATGCAGTTTCTTGGGAGGCCTGATCTGGCTGAAGTCGGACTTCTGCTCTGGGTGTGCTACATTGGCCTAGAGCTGAAAGGCACAACGTGCAGGCTTCTTTCCAAAGGGCGAGTTGGGCCCCACAGCATCTTGCTTCCAGCTCTTTGCTAAGCTAAGAAACAGCTCGCTCTGCACAGTGCTCTTACAGCCTACCGGGAACATCTCTTCCAAAGGCCTGTGAAACGCAGTTTCGCTGCATGCCTGATCTGGCTGAAGTAGGACTTCTGCTCTGGGTGTGCTACATTGCCCTAGGGCTGAAAGGCACAACGAGCAGGCTTCTTTTCAAAGGGCAAGTTGGGCCCCACAGCATCTTGCTTCCAGCTCTTTGGGAAGCTAAGAAACAACTCGCTCTGCACAGTGCTCTTACAGCCTACCGGGAACATCTCTTCTAAAGGCCTGTGAAACGCAGTTTCTTTGCAGGCCTGATATGGCTGAAGTAGGACTTCTGCTCTGGGTGTGCTACATTGCCCTAGAGCTGAAAGACCCAACGTGCAGGCTTCTTTCCAAAGGGCGAGTTGGGCCCACAGCATCTTGCTTCCAGCTCTTTGGGAAGCTAAGAAACAACTCGCTCTGCACAGTGCTCTTACAGCCTCCCGGGAACATCTCTTCCAAAGGCCTGTGAAACGCAGTTTCTTTGCAGGCCTGATCTGGCTGAAGTGGGACGTCTGTTCTGGGTGTGCTACATTGCCCTAGAGCTGAAAGGCACAACGTGCAGGCTTCTTTCCAAAGGGCGAGTTGGGCCCCACAGCATCTTGCTTCCAGCTCTTTGGGAAGCTAAGAAACGGCTCGCTCTGCACATTGCTCTTACAGCCTACCGGGAACATCTCTTCCAAAGGCCTGTGAAACGCAGTATCTTTGCAGGCCTGATCTGGCTGAAGTAGGACTTCTGCTCTGGTTGTGCTTCTTTGCACTAAAGCTGAAAGGCACAACGTGCAGGCTTCTTTCCAAAGGGCGAGTTGGGCCCCACAGCATCTTGCTTCCAGCTCTTTGGGAAGCTAAGAAACAACTCGCTCTGCACAGTGCTCTTACAGCCTACCGGGAACATCGCTTCCAAAGGCCTGTGAAACGCAGTTTCTTTGCAGGCCTGATCTGGCTGAAGTAGGACTTCTGCTCTGGGTGTGCTACATTGCCCTAGAGCTGAAAGGCACAACGTGCAGGCTTCTTTCCAAAGGGCGAGTTGGGCCCCACAGCATCTTGCTTCCAGCTTTTGGGAAGGTAAGAAACAACTCGCTCTTCTCAGTGCCCTTACAACCTACCGGGAACATCTCTTCCAAAGGCCTGTGAAACGCAGTTTCTTTGCAGGCCTGACCTGGCTGAAGTAGGACTTCTGCTCTGGGTGTGCTACGTTGCCCTAGAACTGAAAGGCACAACGTGCAATCTAATTTCCAAAGGGCGAGTTGGGCCCCACAGCATCTTGCTTCCAGCTCTTTGGGAAGCTAAGAAACAACTCGCTCTGCACAGTGCTCTTACAGCCTAACGGGAACATCTCTTCCAAAGGCCTGTGAAACGCAGTTTCTTTGCAGGCCTGATCTGGCTGAAGTAGGACTTCTGCTCTGGGTGTGCTACATTGCCCTAGAGCTGAAAGGCACAACGTGCAGGCTTCTTTCCAAAGGGCGAGTTGGGCCCCACAGCATCTTGCTTCCAGCTCTTTGGGAAGCTAAGAAACAACTCGCTCTGCACAGTGCTCTTAAAGCCTACCGGGAACATCTCTTCCAAAGGCCTGTGAAACGCAGTTTCTTTGCAGGCCTGATCTGGCTGAAGTAGGACTTCTGCTCTGGGTGTGCTATTTTGCCCTAGAGCTGAAAGGCACAACGTGCAGGCTTCTTTCCAAAGGGTGAGTTGGGCCCCACAGCATCTTGCTTCCAGCTTTTGGGAAGGTAAGAAACAACTCGCTCTTCTCAGTGCCCTTACAGCCTACCGGGAACATCTCTTCCAAAGGCCTGTGAAACGCAATTTCTTTGCAGGCCTGATCTGGCTGAAGTAGGACTTCTGCTCTGGGTGTGCTACATTGCCCTACAGCTGAAAGGCACAACGTGCAGGCTTCTTTCCAAAGGGCGATTTGGGCCCCACAGCATCTTGCTTCCAGCTCTTTGGGAAGCTAAGAAACAACTCGCTCTGCACAGTGCTCTTACAGCCTACCGGGAACATCTCTTCCAAAGGCCTGTGAAATGCAGTTTCTTTGCAGGCCTGATCTGGCTGAAGTCGGACTTCTGCTCTGGGTGTGCTACATTGGCCTAGAGCTGAAAGGCACAACGTGCAGGCTTCTTTCCAAAGGGCGAGTTGGGCCCCACAGCATCTTGCTTCCAGCTCTTTGCTAAGCTAAGAAACAACTCGCTCTGCACAGTGCTCTTACAGCCTACCGGGTACATCACTTCCAAAGGCCTGTGAAACGCAGTTTCTTTGCAAGCCTGATCTGACTGAAGTAGGACTTCTGCTCTGGGTGTGCTACATTGCCCTACAGCTGAAAGGCACAACGTGTAGGCTTCTTTCCAAAGGGCGAGTTGAGCCCCACAGCATCTTGCTTCCAGCTCTTTGGGAAGCTAAGAAACAACTCGCTCTGCACAGTGCTCTAAACAGCCTACCGGGAACATCTCTTCCAAATGCCTGTGAAACGCAGTTTCTTTGCAGGCCTGCTCTGGCTGAAGTAGGACTTCTGCTCTGGGTGTGCTACATTGCCCTAGAGCTGAAAGGCACAACGTGCAGGCTTCTTTCCAAAGGGCGAGTTGGGCCCCACAGCATCTTGCTTCCAGCTCTTTGGGAAGCTAAGAAACAACTCGCTCTGCACAGTGCTCTTACAGCCTACCAGGAACATCTCTCCCAAAGGCCTGTGAAACGCAGTTTCTCTGCAGGCCTGATCTGGCTGAAGTAGGACTTCTGCTCTGGGTGTGCTACATTGCCCTAGAGCTGAAAGGCAGAACGTGCAGGCTCCTTTCCAACGGGCGAGTTGGGCCCCACAGCATCTTGCTTCCAGCTCTTTGGGAAGCTAAGAAACAACTCGCTCTGCTAAGTGCTCTTACAGCCTAGTGGGAATATCTCTTATAAAGGCCTGTGAAACGCAGATTCTTTGCAGGCCTGATCTGGCTGAAGTAGGACTTCTGCTCTGGGTGTGCTACTTTGCCCTAGAGCTAAAAAGCACAACGTGCAGTCTTCTTTCCAAAGGGCGAGTTGGGCCCCACAGCATCTTGCTTCC
The DNA here is from genome assembly GCF_041296265.1 of Equus caballus. Lineage (NCBI taxonomy): Eukaryota > Metazoa > Chordata > Mammalia > Perissodactyla > Equidae > Equus > Equus caballus. The sequence continues at coordinate 14,297,581 of NC_091696.1, forward strand.
AGCTCTTTGGGAAGCTAAGAAACAACTCGCTCTGCACAGTGCTCTTACAGCCTACCGGGAACATCTCTTCCAAAGGCCTGTGAAACGCAGTTTCGCTGCATGCCTGATCTGGCTGAAGTAGGACTTCTGCTCTGGGTGTGCTACATTGCCCTAGAGCTGAAAGGCACAACGAGCAGGCTTCTTTTCAAAGGGCAAGTTGGGCCCCACAGCATCTTGCTTCCAGCTCTTTGGGAAGCTAAGAAACAACTCGCTCTGCACAGTGCTCTTACAGCCTACCGGGAACATCTCTTCCAAAGGCCTGTGAAACGCAGTTTCTTTGCAGGCCTGATCTGGCTGAAGTAGGACTTCTGCTCTGGGTGTGCTACATTGCCCTAGAGCTGAAAGACCCAACGTGCAGGCTTCTTTCCAAAGGGCGATTTGGGCCCCACAGCATCTTGCTTCCAGCTCTTTGGGAAGCTAAGAAACAACTCGCTCTGCACAGTGCTCTTACAGCCTACCGGGAACATCTCTTCCAAAGGCCTGTGAAATGCAGTTTCTTTGCAGGCCTGATCTGGCTGAAGTCGGACTTCTGCTCTGGGTGTGCTACATTGGCCTAGAGCTGAAAGGCACAACGTGCAGGCTTCTTTCCAAAGGGCGAGTTGGGCCCCACAGCATCTTGCTTCCAGCTCTTTGCTAAGCTAAGAAACAACTCGCTCTGCACAGTGCTCTTACAGCCTACCGGGTACATCTCTTCCAAAGGCCTGTGAAACGCAGTTTCTTTGCAAGCCTGATCTGACTGAAGTAGGACTTCTGCTCTGGGTGTGCTACATTGCCCTACAGCTGAAAGGCACAACGTGTAGGCTTCTTTCCAAAGGGCGAGTTGAGCCCCACAGCATCTTGCTTCCAGCTCTTTGGGAAGCTAAGAAACAACTCGCTCTGCACAGTGCTCTAAACAGCCTACCGGGAACATCTCTTCCAAAGGCCTGTGAAACGCAGTTTCTTTGCAGGTCTGATCTGGCTGAAGTAGGACTTCTGCTCTGGGTGTGCTACATTGCCCTAGAGCTGAAAGCAGAACGTGCAGGCTTCTTTCCAAAGGGCGAGTTGGGCCCCACAGTATCTTGCTTCCAGCTCTTTGGGAAGCTAAGAAACAACTCGCTCTGCACAGTGCTCTTACAGCCTACCGGGAACATGTCTTCCAAAGGCCTGTGAAACGCAGTTTCTTTGCAGGCCTGATCTGGCTGAAGTAGGACTTCTGCTCTGGGTGTGCTACTTTGCCCTAGAGCTGAAAGGCACAACGTGCAGGCTTCTTTCCAAAGTGCGAGTTGGGCCCCACAGCATCTTGCTTCCAGCTCTTTGGGAAGCTAAGAAACAACTCCCTCTGCACAGTGCTCTTACAGCCTACCGGGAACATCTCTTCCAAAGGCCTGTGAAACGCAGTTTCTTTGCAGGCCTGATCTGGCTGAAGTAGGACTTCTGCTCTGGGTGTGCTACATTGCCCTAGAGCTGAAAGGCACAACGTGCAGGCTTCTTTCCAAAGGGCGAGTTGGGCCCCACAGCATCTTGCTTCCAGCTCTTTGGGAAGCTAAGAAACAACTCGCTCTGCACAGTGCTCTTACAGCCTACCGGGAACATCTCTTCCAAAGGCCTGTGAAGCGCAGTTTCTTTGCAGGCCTAATCTGGCTGAAGTATGACTTCTGCTCTGGGTGTGCTACATTGCCCTAGAGCTGAAAGGCCCAACGTGCAGGCTTCTTTCCAAAGGGCGATTTCGGCCCCACAGCATCTTGCTTCCAGCTCTTTGGGAAGCTAAGAAACAACTCGCTCTGCACAGTGCTCTTACAGCCTACCGGAACATCTCTTCCAAAGGCCTGTGAAACGCAGTTTCTTTGCAGGCCTGATCTGGCTGAAGTAGGACTTCTGCTCTGGGTGTGCTACGTTGCCCTAGAACTGAAAGGCACAACGTGCAATCTTCTTTCCAAAGTGCGAGTTGGGCCCCACAGCATCTTGCTTCCAGCTCTTTGGGAAGCTAAGAAACAACTCGCTCTGCACAGTGCTCTTACAGCCTACCGGGAACATCTCTTCCAAAGGCCTGTGAAACGCAGTTTCTCTGCAGGCCTGATCTGGCTGAAGTAGGACTTCTGCTCTGGGTGTGCTACATTGCCCTAGAGCTGAAAGGCAGAACGTGCAGGCTCCTTTCCAACGGGCGAGTTGGGCCCCACAGCATCTTGCTTCCAGCTCTTTGGGAAGCTAAGAAACAACTCGCTCTGCTAAGTGCTCTTACAGCCTAGTGGGAATATCTCTTATAAAGGCCTGTGAAACGCAGATTCTTTGCAGGCCTGATCTGGCTGAAGTAGGACTTCTGCTCTGGGTGTGCTACTTTGCCCTAGAGCTAAAAAGCACAACGTGCAGTCTTCTTTCCAAAGGGCGAGTTGGGCCCCACAGCATCTTGCTTCCAGCTCTTTGGGAAGCTAAGAAACAACTCGCTCTGCACAGTGCTCTTACAGCCTACCGGGAACATCTCTTCCAAAGGCCTGTGAAACGCAGTTTCGCTGCATGCCTGATCTGGCTGAAGTAGGACTTCTGCTCTGGGTGTGCTACATTGCCCTAGAGCTGAAAGGCACAACGAGCAGGCTTCTTTTCAAAGGGCAAGTTGGGCCCCACAGCATCTTGCTTCCAGCTCTTTGGGAAGCTAAGAAACAACTCGCTCTGCTAGTGCTCTTACAGCCTACCGGGAACATCTCTTCCAAAGGCCTGTGAAACGCAGTTTCTTTGCAGGCCTGATCTGGCTGAAGTAGGACTTCTGCTCTGGGTGTGCTACATTGCCCTAGAGCTGAAAGACCCAACGTGCAGGCTTCTTTCCAAAGGGCGATTTGGGCCCCACAGCATCTTGCTTCCAGCTCTTTGGGAAGCTAAGAAACAACTCGCTCTGCACAGTGCTCTTACAGCCTACCGGGAACATCTCTTCCAAAGGCCTGTGAAATGCAGTTTCTTTGCAGGCCTGATCTGGCTGAAGTCGGACTTCTGCTCTGGGTGTGCTACATTGGCCTAGAGCTGAAAGGCACAACGTTCAGGCTTCTTTCCAAAGGGCGAGTTGGGCCCCACAGCATCTTGCTTCCAGCTCTTTGCTAAGCTAAGAAACAACTCGCTCTGCACAGTGCTCTTACAGCCTACCGGGTACATCTCTTCCAAAGGCCTGTGAAACGCAGTTTCTTTGCAAGCCTGATCTGACTGAAGTAGGACTTCTGCTCTGGGTGTGCTACATTGCCCTACAGCTGAAAGGCACAACGTGTAGGCTTCTTTCCAAAGGGCGAGTTGAGCCCCACAGCATCTTGCTTCCAGCTCTTTGGGAAGCTAAGAAACAACTCGCTCTGCACAGTGCTCTTACAGCCTACCGGGAACATCTCTTCCAAAGGCCTGTGAAACGCAGTTTCTTTGCAGGTCTGATCTGGCTGAAGTAGGACTTCTGCTCTGGGTGTGCTACATTGCCCTAGAGCTGAAAGCAGAACGTGCAGGCTTCTTTCCAAAGGGCGAGTTGGGCCCCACAGTATCTTGCTTCCAGCTCTTTGGGAAGCTAAGAAACAACTCGCTCTGCACAGTGCTCTTACAGCCTACCGGGAACATGTCTTCCAAAGGCCTGTGAAACGCAGTTTCTTTGCAGGCCTGATCTGGCTGAAGTAGGACTTCTGCTCTGGGTGTGCTACTTTGCCCTAGAGCTGAAAGGCACAACGTGCAGGCTTCTTTCCAAAGTGCGAGTTGGGCCCCACAGCATCTTGCTTCCAGCTCTTTGGGAAGCTAAGAAACAACTCCCTCTGCACAGTGCTCTTACAGCCTACCGGGAACATCTCTTCCAAAGGCCTGTGAAACGCAGTTTCTTTGCAGGCCTGATCTGGCTGAAGTAGGACTTCTGCTCTGGGTGTGCTACATTGCCCTAGAGCTGAAAGGCACAACGTGCAGGCTTCTTTCCAAAGGGCGAGTTGGGCCCCACAGCATCTTGCTTCCAGCTCTTTGGGAAGCTAAGAAACAACTCGCTCTGCACAGTGCTCTTACAGCCTACCGGGAACATCTCTTCCAAAGGCCTGTGAAGCGCAGTTTCTTTGCAGGCCCTATCTGGCTGAAGTAGGACTTCTGCTCTGAGTGTGCTACATTGCCCTAGAGCTGAAAGGCCCAACGTGCAGGCTTCTTTCCAAAGGGCGATTTCGGCCCCACAGCATCTTGCTTCCAGCTCTTTGGGAAGCTAAGAAACAACTCGCTCTGCACAGTGCTCTTACAGCCTACCGGAACATCTCTTCCAAAGGCCTGTGAAACGCAGTTTCTTTGCAGGCCTGATCTGGCTGAAGTAGGACTTCTGCTCTGGGTGTGCTACGTTGCCCTAGAACTGAAAGGCACAACGTGCAATCTTCTTTCCAAAGGGCGAGTTGGGCCCCACAGCATCTTGCTTCCAGCTCTTTGGGAAGCTAAGAAACAACTCGCTCTGCACAGTGCTCTTACAGCCTAACGGGAACATCTCTTCCAAAGGCCTGTGAAACGCAGTTTCTTTGCAGGCCTGATCTGGCTGAAGTAGGACTTCTGCTCTGGGTGTGCTACATTGCCCTAGAGCTGAAAGGCACAACGTGCAGGCTTCTTTCCAAAGGGCGAGTTGGGCCCCACAGCATCTTGCTTCCAGCTCTTTGGGAAGCTAAGAAACAACTCGCTCTGCACAGTGCTCTTAAAGCCTACCGGGAACATCTCTTCCAAAGGCCTGTGAAACGCAGTTTCTTTGCAGGCCTGATCTGGCTGAAGTAGGACTTCTGCTCTGGGTGTGCTACACTGCCCTGGAGTTGAAAGGCACAACGTACAGGCTTCTTTCGAAAGGGCGAGTTGGTCCACACAGGATCTTGCTTCCAGCTCTTTGGGAAGCTAAGAAACAACTCGCTCTGCACAGTGCTCTTACAGCCTACCGGGATCATCTCTTCCAAAGGCCTGTGAAACGCAGTTACTTTTGCAGGCCTGATCTGGCTGAAGTAGGACTTCTGCTCTGGGTGTGCTACATTGCCCTATAGCTGAAAGGCACAACGTGCAGGCTTCTTTCCAAAGGGTGAGTTGGGCCCCACAGCATCTTGCTTCCAGCTCTTTGGGAAGCTAAGAAACAACTCGCTCTGCACAGTGCTCTTACAGCCTACCGGGAAAATCTCTTCCAAAGGCCTGTGAAGCGCAGTTTCTTTGCAGGCCTGATCTGGCTGAAGTAGGACTTCTGCTCTGGGTGTGCTATTTTGCCCTAGAGCTGAAAGGCACAACGTGCAGGCTTCTTTCCAAAGGGCGAGCTCGCCCCACAGCATCTTGCTTCCAGCTTTTGGGAAGGTAAGAAACAACTCGCTCTTCTCAGTGCCCTTACAGCCTACCGGGAACATCTCTTCCAAAGGCCTGTGAAACGCAATTTCTTTGCAGGCCTGATCTGGCTGAAGTAGGACTTCTGCTCTGGGTGTGCTACATTGCCCTACAGCTGAAAGGCACAACGTGCAGGCTTCTTTCCAAAGGGCGATTTGGGCCCCACAGCATCTTGCTTCCAGCTCTTTGGGAAGCTAAGAAACAACTCGCTCTGCACAGTGCTCTTACAGCCTACCGGGAACATCTCTTCCAAAGGCCTGTGAAATGCAGTTTCTTTGCAGGCCTGATCTGGCTGAAGTCGGACTTCTGCTCTGGGTGTGCTACATTGGCCTAGAGCTGAAAGGCACAACGTGCAGGCTTCTTTCCAAAGGGCGAGTTGGGCCCCACAGCATCTTGCTTCCAGCTCTTTGCTAAGCTAAGAAACAACTCGCTCTGCACAGTGCTCTTACAGCCTACCGGGTACATCTCTTCCAAAGGCCTGTGAAACGCAGTTTCTTTGCAAGCCTGATCTGACTGAAGTAGGACTTCTGCTCTGGGTGTGCTACATTGCCCTACAGCTGAAAGGCACAACGTGTAGGCTTCTTTCCAAAGGGCGAGTTGAGCCCCACAGCATCTTGCTTCCAGCTCTTTGGGAAGCTAAGAAACAACTCGCTCTGCACAGTGCTCTAAACAGCCTACCGGGAACATCTCTTCCAAATGCCTGTGAAACGCAGTTTCTTTGCAGGCCTGCTCTGGCTGAAGTAGGACTTCTGCTCTGGGTGTGCTACATTGCCCTAGAGCTGAAAGGCACAACGTGCAGGCTTCTTTCCAAAGGGCGAGTTGGCCCCCACAGCATCTTGCTTCCAGCTCTTTGGGAAGCTAAGAAACAACTCGCTCTGCACAGTGCTCTTACAGCCTACCAGGAACATCTCTTCCAAAGGCCTGTGAAACGCAGTTTCTCTGCAGGCCTGATCTGGCTGAAGTAGGACTTCTGCTCTGGGTGTGCTACGTTGCCCTAGAACTGAAAGGCACAACGTGCAATCTTCTTTCCAAAGGGCGAGTTGGGCCCCACAGCATCTTGCTTCCAGCTCTTTGGGAAGCTAAGAAACAACTCGCTCTGCACAGTGCTCTTACAGCCTAACGGGAACATCTCTTCCAAAGGCCTGTGAAACGCAGTTTCTTTGCAGGCCTGATCTGGCTGAAGTAGGACTTCTGCTCTGGGTGTGCTACATTGCCCTAGAGCTGAAAGGCACAACGTGCAGGCTTCTTTCCAAAGGGCGAGTTGGGCCCCACAGCATCTTGCTTCCAGCTCTTTGGGAAGCTAAGAAACAACTCGCTCTGCACAGTGCTCTTAAAGCCTACCGGGAACATCTCTTCCAAAGGCCTGTGAAACGCAGTTTCTTTGCAGGCCTGATCTGGCTGAAGTAGGACTTCTGCTCTGGGTGTGCTATTTTGCCCTAGAGCTGAAAGGCACAACGTGCAGGCTTCTTTCCAAAGGGTGAGTTGGGCCCCACAGCAACGTGCTTCCAGCTTTTGGGAAGGTAAGAAACAACTCGCTCTTCTCAGTGCCCTTACAGCCTACCGGGAACATCTCTTCCAAAGGCCTGTGAAACGCAATTTCTTTGCAGGCCTGATCTGGCTGAAGTAGGACTTCTGCTCTGGGTGTGCTACATTGCCCTACAGCTGAAAGGCACAACGTGCAGGCTTCTTTCCAAAGGGCGATTTGGGCCCCACAGCATCTTGCTTCCAGCTCTTTGGGAAGCTAAGAAACAACTCGCTCTGCACAGTGCTCTTACAGCCTACCGGGAACATCTCTTCCAAAGGCCTGTGAAATGCAGTTTCTTTGCAGGCCTGATCTGGCTGAAGTCGGACTTCTGCTCTGGGTGTGCTACATTGGCCTAGAGCTGAAAGGCACAACGTGCAGGCTTCTTTCCAAAGGGCGAGTTGGGCCCCACAGCATCTTGCTTCCAGCTCTTTGCTAAGCTAAGAAACAACTCGCTCTGCACAGTGCTCTTACAGCCTACCGGGTACATCTCTTCCAAAGGCCTGTGAAACGCAGTTTCTTTGCAAGCCTGATCTGACTGAAGTAGGACTTCTGCTCTGGGTGTGCTACATTGCCCTACAGCTGAAAGGCACAACGTGTAGGCTTCTTTCCAAAGGGCGAGTTGAGCCCCACAGCATCTTGCTTCCAGCTCTTTGGGAAGCTAAGAAACAACTCGCTCTGCACAGTGCTCTAAACAGCCTACCGGGAACATCTCTTCCAAATGCCTGTGAAACGCAGTTTTTTTGCAGGCCTGCTCTGGCTGAAGTAGGACTTCTGCTCTGGGTGTGCTACATTGCCCTAGAGCTGAAAGGCACAACGTGCAGGCTTCTTTCCAAAGGGCGAGTTGGGCCCCACAGCATCTTGCTTCCAGCTCTTTGGGAAGCCAAGAAACAACTCGCTCTGCACAGTGCTCTTACAGCCTACCAGGAACATCTCTTCCAAAGGCCTGTGAAATGCAGTTTCTCTGCAGGCCTGATCTGGCTGAAGTAGGACTTCTGCTCTGGGTGTGCTACATTGCCCTAGAGCTGAAAGGCAGAACGTGCAGGCTCCTTTCCAACGGGCGAGTTGGGCCCCACAGCATCTTGCTTCCAGCTCTTTGGGAAGCTAAGAAACAACTCGCTCTGCTAAGTGCTCTTACAGCCTAGTGGGAATATCTCTTATAAAGGCCTGTGAAACGCAGATTCTTTGCAGGCCTGATCTGGCTGAAGTAGGACTTCTGCTCTGGGTGTGGTACTTTGCCCTAGAGCTAAAAAGCACAACGTGCAGTCTTCTTTCCAAAGGGCGAGTTGGGCCCCACAGCATCTTGCTTCCAGCTCTTTGGGATGCTAAGAAACAACTCGCTCTGCACAGTGCTCTTACAGCCTACCGGGAACATCTCTTCCAAAGGCCTGTGAAACGCAGTTTCGCTGCATGCCTGATCTGGCTGAAGTAGGACTTCTGCTCTGGGTGTGCTACATTGCCCTAGAGCTGAAAGGCACAACGAGCAGGCTTCTTTTCAAAGGGCAAGTTGGGCCCCACAGCATCTTGCTTCCAGCTCTTTGGGAAGCTAAGAAACAACTCGCTCTGCACAGTGCTCTTACAGCCTACCGGGAACATCTCTTCCAAAGGCCTGTGAAACGCAGTTTCTTTGCAGGCCTGATCTGGCTGAAGTAGGACTTCTGCTCTGGGTGTGCTACATTGCCCTAGAGCTGAAAGACCCAACGTGCAGGCTTCTTTCCAAAGGGCGATTTGGGCCCCACAGCATCTTGCTTCCAGCTCTTTGGGAAGCTAAGAAACAACTCGCTCTGCACAGTGCTCTTACAGCCTACCGGGAACATCTCTTCCAAAGGCCTGTGAAATGCAGTTTCTTTGCAGGCCTGATCTGGCTGAAGTCGGACTTCTGCTCTGGGTGTGCTACATTGGCCTAGAGCTGAAAGGCACAACGTGCAGGCTTCTTTCCAAAGGGCGAGTTGGGCCCCACAGCATCTTGCTTCCAGCTCTTTGGGAAGCTAAGAAACAACTCGCTCTGCACAGTGCTCTTACAGCCTACCGGGAACATCTCTTCCAAAGGCCTGTGAAGCGCAGTTTCTTTGCAGGCCCTATCTGGCTGAAGTAGGACTTCTGCTCTGGGTGTGCTACATTGCCCTAGAGCTGAAAGGCCCAACGTGCAGGCTTCTTTCCAAAGGGCGATTTCGGCCCCACAGCATCTTGCTTCCAGCTCTTTGGGAAGCTAAGAAACAACTCGCTCTGCACAGTGCTCTTACAGCCTACCGGAACATCTCTTCCAAAGGCCTGTGAAACGCAGTTTCTTTGCAGGCCTGATCTGGCTGAAGTAGGACTTCTGCTCTGGGTGTGCTACACTGCCCTGGAGTTGAAAGGCACAACGTACAGGCTTCTTTCGAAAGGGCGAGTTGGTCCACACAGGATCTTGCTTCCAGCTCTTTGGGAAGCTAAGAAACAACTCGCTCTGCACAGTGCTCTTACAGCCTACCGGGATCATCTCTTCCAAAGGCCTGTGAAACGCAGTTACTTTTGCAGGCCTGATCTGGCTGAAGTAGGACTTCTGCTCTGGGTGTGCTACATTGCCCTATAGCTGAAAGGCACAACGTGCAGGCTTCTTTCCAAAGGGTGAGTTGGGCCCCACAGCATCTTGCTTCCAGCTCTTTGGGAAGCTAAGAAACAACTCGCTCTGCACAGTGCTCTTACAGCCTACCGGGAACATCTCTTCCAAAGGCCTGTGAAGCGCAGTTTCTTTGCAGGCCTGATCTGGCTGAAGTAGGACTTCTGCTCTGGGTGTGCTATTTTGCCCTAGAGCTGAAAGGCACAACGTGCAGGCTTCTTTCCAAAGGGCGAGCTCGCCCCACAGCATCTTGCTTCCAGCTTTTGGGAAGGTAAGAAACAACTCGCTCTTCTCAGTGCCCTTACAGCCTACCGGGAACATCTCTTCCAAAGGCCTGTGAAACGCAATTTCTTTGCAGGCCTGATCTGGCTGAAGTAGGACTTCTGCTCTGGGTGTGCTACATTGCCCTACAGCTGAAAGGCACAACGTGCAGGCTTCTTTCCAAAGGGCGATTTGGGCCCCACAGCATCTTGCTTCCAGCTCTTTGGGAAGCTAAGAAACAACTCGCTCTGCACAGTGCTCTTACAGCCTACCGGGAACATCTCTTCCAAAGGCCTGTGAAATGCAGTTTCTTTGCAGGCCTGATCTGGCTGAAGTCGGACTTCTGCTCTGGGTGTGCTACATTGGCCTAGAGCTGAAAGGCACAACGTGCAGGCTTCTTTCCAAAGGGCGAGTTGGGCCCCACAGCATCTTGCTTCCAGCTCTTTGCTAAGCTAAGAAACAACTCGCTCTGCACAGTGCTCTTACAGCCTACCGGGTACATCTCTTCCAAAGGCCTGTGAAACGCAGTTTCTTTGCAAGCCTGATCTGACTGAAGTAGGACTTCTGCTCTGGGTGTGCTACATTGCCCTACAGCTGAAAGGCACAACGTGTAGGCTTCTTTCCAAAGGGCGAGTTGAGCCCCACAGCATCTTGCTTCCAGCTCTTTGGGAAGCTAAGAAACAACTCGCTCTGCACAGTGCTCTAAACAGCCTACCGGGAACATCTCTTCCAAATGCCTGTGAAACGCAGTTTCTTTGCAGGCCTGCTCTGGCTGAAGTAGGACTTCTGCTCTGGGTGTGCTACATTGCCCTAGAGCTGAAAGGCACAACGTGCAGGCTTCTTTCCAAAGGGCGAGTTGGGCCCCACAGCATCTTGCTTCCAGCTCTTTGGGAAGCTAAGAAACAACTCGCTCTGCACAGTGCTCTTACAGCCTACCAGGAACATCTCTTCCAAAGGCCTGTGAAACGCAGTTTCTCTGCAGGCCTGATCTGGCTGAAGTAGGACTTCTGCTCTGGGTGTGCTACATTGCCCTAGAACTGAAAGGCAGAACGTGCAGGCTTCTTTCCAACGGGCGAGTTGGGCCCCACAGCATCTTGCTTCCAGCTCTTTGGGAAGCTAAGAAACAACTCGCTCTGCTAAGTGCTCTTACAGCCTAGTGGGAATATCTCTTACAAAGGCCTGTGAAACACAGATTCTTTGCAGGCCTGATCTGGCTGAAGTAGGACTTCTGCTCTGGGTGTGCTACTTTGCCCTAGAGCTAAAAAGCACAACGTGCAGGCTTCTTTCCAAAGGGCGAGTTGGGCCCCACAGCATCTTGCTTCCATCTCTTTGGGAAGCTAAGAAACAACTCGCTCTGCACAGTGCTCTTACAGCCTACCGGGAACATCTCTTCCAAAGGCCTGTGAAATGCAGTTTCTTTGCAGGCCTGATCTGGCTGAAGTCGGACTTCTGCTCTGGGTGTGCTACATTGCCCTAGAGCTGAAAGGCAGAACGTGCAGGCTTCTTTCCAAAGGGCGAGTTGGGCCCCACAGTATCTTGCTTCCAGCTCTTTGGGAAGCTAAGAAACAACTCGCTCTGCACAGTGCTCTTACAGCCTACCGGGAACATGTCTTCCAAAGGCCTGTGAAACGCAGTTTCTTTGCAGGCCTGATCTGGCTGAAGTAGGACTTCTGCTCTGGGTGTGCTACTTTGCCCTAGAGCTGAAAGGCACAACGTGCAGGCTTGTTTCCAAAGTGCGAGTTGGGCCCCACAGCATCTTGCTTCCAGCTCTTTGGGAAGCTAAGAAACAACTCGCTCTGCACAGTGCTCTTACAGCCTACCGGGAACATCTCTTCCAAAGGCCTGTGAAATGCAGTTTCTTTGCAGGCCTGATCTGGCTGAAGTCGGACTTCTGCTCTGGGTGTGCTACATTGGCCTAGAGCTGAAAGGCACAACGTGCAGGCTTCTTTCCAAAGGGCGAGTTGGGCCCCACAGCATCTTGCTTCCAGCTCTTTGCTAAGCTAAGAAACAACTCGCTCTGCACAGTGCTCTTACAGCCTACCGGGTACATCTCTTCCAAAGGCCTGTGAAACGCAGTTTCTTTGCAAGCCTGATCTGACTGAAGTAGGACTTCTGCTCTGGGTGTGCTACATTGCCCTACAGCTGAAAGGCACAACGTGTAGGCTTCTTTCCAAAGGGCGAGTTGAGCCCCACAGCATCTTGCTTCCAGCTCTTTGGGAAGCTAAGAAACAACTCGCTCTGCACAGTGCTCTAAACAGCCTACCGGGAACATCTCTTCCAAAGGCCTGTGAAACGCAGTTTCTTTGCAGGTCTGATCTGTCTGAAGTAGGACTTCTGCTCTGGGTGTGCTACATTGCCCTAGAGCTGAAAGGCAGAACGTGCAGGCTTCTTTCCAAAGGGCGAGTTGGGCCCCACAGTATCTTGCTTCCAGCTCTTTGGGAAGCTAAGAAACAACTCGCTCTGCACAGTGCTCTTACAGCCTACCGGGAACATGTCTTCCAAAGGCCTGTGAAACGCAGTTTCTTTGCAGGCCTGATCTGGCTGAAGTAGGACTTCTGCTCTGGGTGTGCTACTTTGCCCTAGAGCTGAAAGGCACAACGTGCAGGCTTGTTTCCAAAGTGCGAGTTGGGCCCCACAGCATCTTGCTTCCAGCTCTTTGGGAAGCTAAGAAACAACTCGCTCTGCACAGTGCTCTTACAGCCTACCGGGAACATCTCTTCCAAAGGCCTGTGAAACGCAGTTTCTTTGCAGGCCTGATCTGGCTGAAGTAGGACTTCTGCTCTGGGTGTGCTACATTGCCCTAGAGCTGAAAGGCACAACGTGCAGGCTTCTTTCCAAAGGGCGAGTTGGGCCCCACAGCATCTTGCTTCCAGCTCTTTGGGAAGCTAAGAAACAACTCGCTCTGCACAGTGCTCTTACAGCCTACCGGGAACATCTCTTCCAAAGGCCTGTGAAGCGCAGTTTCTTTGCAGGCCTAATCTGGCTGAAGTAGGACTTCTGCTCTGGGTGTGCTACATTGCCCTAGAGCTGAAAGGCCCAACGTGCAGGCTTCTTTCCAAAGGGCGAGTTCGGCCCCACAGCATCTTGCTTCCAGCTCTTTGGGAAGCTAAGAAACAACTCGCTCTGCACAGTGCTCTTACAGCCTACCGGGATCATCTCTTCCAAAGGCCTGTGAAACGCAGTTACTTTTGCAGGCCTGATCTGGCTGAAGTAGGACTTCTGCTCTGGGTGTGCTACATTGCCCTATAGCTGAAAGGCACAACGTGCAGGCTTCTTTCCAAAGGGTGAGTTGGGCCCCACAGCATCTTGCTTCCAGCTCTTTGGGAAGCTAAGAAACAACTCGCTCTGCACAGTGCTCTTACAGCCTACCGGGAACATCTCTTCCAAAGGCCTGTGAAGCGCAGTTTCTTTGCAGGCCTGATCTGGCTGAAGTAGGACTTCTGCTCTGGGTGTGCTATTTTGCCCTAGAGCTGAAAGGCACAACGTGCAGGCTTCTTTCCAAAGGGCGAGTTGGGCCCCACAGCATCTTGCTTCCAGCTTTTGGGAAGGTAAGAAACAACTCGCTCTTCTCAGTGCCCTTACAGCCTACCGGGAACATCTCTTCCAAAGGCCTGTGAAACGCAGTTTCTTTGCAGGCCTGATCTGGCTGAATAGGACTTCTGCTCTGGGTGTGCTACTTTGCCCTAGAGCTGAACGGCACAACGTGCAGGCTTGTTTCCAAAGTGCGAGTTGGGCCCCACAGCATCTTGCTTCCAGCTCTTTGGGAAGCTAAGAAGCAACTCGCTCTGCACAGTGCTCTTACTGCCTACCGGGAACATCTCTTCCAAAGGCCTGTGAAACGCAGTTTCTTTGCAGGCCTGATCTGGCTGAAGTAGGACTTCTGCTCTGGGTGTGCTACATTGCCCTAGAGCTGAAAGGCCCAACGTGCAGGCTTCTTTCCAAAGGGCGAGTTCGGCCCCACAGCATCTTGCTTCCAGCTCTTTGGGAAGCTAAGAAACAACTCGCTCTGCACAGTGCTCTTACAGCCTACCGGAACATCTCTTCCAAAGGCCTGTGAAACGCAGTTTCTTTGCAGGCCTGATCTGGCTGAAGTAGGACTTCTGCTCTGGGTGTGCTACGTTGCCCTAGAACTGAAAGGCACAACGTGCAATCTTCTTTCCAAAGGGCGAGTTGGGCCCCACAGCATCTTGCTTCCAGCTCTTTGGGAAGCTAAGAAACAACTCGCTCTGCACAGTGCTCTTACCGCCTAACGGGAACATCTCTTCCAAAGGCCTGTGAAACGCAGTTTCTTTGCAGGCCTGATCTGGCTGAAGTAGGACTTCTGCTCTGGGTGTGCTACATTGCCCTAGAGCTGAAAGGCACAACGTGCAGGCTTCTTTCCAACGGGCGAGTTGGGCCCCACAGCATCTTGCTTCCAGCTCTTTGGGAAGCTAAGAAACAACTCGCTCTGCACAGTGCTCTTACAGCCTACCGGGAACATCTCTTCCAAAGGCCTGTGAAACGCAGTTTCTTTGCAGGCCTGATCTGGCTGAAGTAGGACTTCTGCTCTGGGTGTGCTACACTGCCCTGGAGTTGAAAGGCACAACGTACAGGCTTCTTTCGAAAGGGCGAGTTGGTCCACACAGGATCTTGCTTCCAGCTCTTTGGGAAGCTAAGAAACAACTCGCTCTGCACAGTGCTCTTACAGCCTACCGGGATCATCTCTTCCAAAGGCCTGTGAAACGCAGTTACTTTTGCAGGCCTGATCTGGCTGAAGTAGGACTTCTGCTCTGGGTGTGCTACATTGCCCTTGAGCTGAAAGGCACAACGTGCAGGCTTCTTTCCAAAGGGTGAGTTGGGCCCCACAGCATCTTGCTTCCAGCTCTTTGGGAAGCTAAGAAACAACTCGCTCTGCACAGTGCTCTTACAGCCTACCGGGAACATCTCTTCCAAAGGCCTGTGAAGCGCAGTTTCTTTGCAGGCCTGATCTGGCTGAAGTAGGACTTCTGCTCTGGGTGTGCTATTTTGCCCTAGAGCTGAAAGGCACAACGTGCAGGCTTCTTTCCAAAGGGCGAGTTGGGCCCCACAGCATCTTGTTTCCAGCTCTTTGGGAAGCTAAGAAACAACTCGCTCTGCTAAGTGCTCTTACAGCCTAGTGGGAACATCTCTTATAAAGGCCTGTGAAACGCAGTTTCTTTGCAGGCCTGATCTGGCTGAAGTAGCACTTGTGGTCTGGGTGTGCTACTTTGCCCTAGAGCTAAAAGGCACAACCTGCAGGCTTCTTTCCAAAGGGCGAGCTGGGCCCCACAGCATCTTGCTTCCAGCTCTTTGGGAAGCTAACAAACAACTCGCTCTGCCCAGTGCTCTTACAGCCTACCGGGAACATCTCTTCCAAAGGCCTGTGAAACGCAGTTTCTTTGCAGGCCTGATCTGGCTGAAGTAGGACTTCTGCTCTGGGTGTGCTACATTGCCCTAGAGCTGAAAGACCCAACGTGCAGGCTTCATTCCAAAGGGTGAGTTGGGCCCCACAGCATCTTGCTTCCAGCTCTTTGGGAAGCTAAGAAACAACTCGCTCTGCACAGTGCTCTTACAGCCTACCGGGAACATCTCTTCCAAAGGCCTGTGAAACGCAGTTTCTTTGCAGGCCTGATCTGGCTGAAGTAGGACTTCTGCTCTGGGTGTGCTACATTGCCCTAGAGCTGAAAGGTACAAAGTGCAGGCTTCTTTCTAAATGGCGAGTTGGGCCCCAAAGCTTCTTGCTTCCAGCTCTTTGGGAAGCTAAGAAACAACTCGCTCTGCACAGTGCTCTTACAGCCTACCGGGAACATCTCTTCCAAAGGCCTGTGAAACACAGTTTCTTTGCAGGCCTGATCTGGCTGAAGTAGGACTTCTGCTCAGGGTGTGCTACTTTGCCCTAGAGCTGAAAGGCACAACGTGCAGGCTTCTTTCCAAAGGGCGAGTTGGGCCCCACAGCATCTTGCTTCCAGCTCTTTGGGAAGCTAAGAAACAACTCGCTCTGCACAGTGCTCTTACAGCCTACCGGGAACATCTCTTCCAAAGGCCTGTGAAGCGCAGTTTCTTTGCAGGCCTAATCTGGCTGAAGTAGGACTTCTGCTCTGGGTGTGCTACATTGCCCTAGAGCTGAAAGGCCCAACGTGCAGGCTTCTTTCCAAAGGGCGAGTTCGGCCCCACAGCATCTTGCTTCCAGCTCTTTGGGAAGCTAAGAAACAACTCGCTCTGCACAGTGCTCTTACAGCCTACCGGAACATCTCTTCCAAAGGCCTGTGAAACGCAGTTTCTTTGCAGGCCTGATCTGGCTGAAGTAGGACTTCTGCTCTGGGTGTGCTACGTTGCCCTAGAACTGAAAGGCACAACGTGCAATCTTCTTTCCAAAGGGCGAGTTGGGCCCCACAGCATCTTGCTTCCAGCTCTTTGGGAAGCTAAGAAACAACTCGCTCTGCACAGTGCTCTTACCGCCTAACGGGAACATCTCTTCCAAAGGCCTGTGAAACGCAGTTTCTTTGCAGGCCTGATCTGGCTGAAGTAGGACTTCTGCTCTGGGTGTGCTACTTTGCCCTAGAGCTGAAAGGCACAACGTGCAGGCTTCTTTCCAACGGGCGAGTTGGGCCCCACAGCATCTTGCTTCCAGATCTTTGGGAAGCTAAGAAACAACTCGCTCTGCACAGTGCTCTTACAGCCTACCGGGAACATCTCTTCCAAAGGCCTGTGAAACGCAGTTTCTTTGCAGGCCTGATCTGGCTGAAGTAGGACTTCTGCTCTGGGTGTGCTACACTGCCCTGGAGTTGAAAGGCACAACGTACAGGCTTCTTTCGAAAGGGCGAGTTGGTCCACACAGGATCTTGCTTCCAGCTCTTTGGGAAGCTAAGAAACAACTCGCTCTGCACAGTGCTCTTACAGCCTACCGGGAACATCTCTTCCAAAGGCCTGTGAAACGCAGTTTCTTTGCAGGCCTGCTCTGGCTGAAGTAGGACTTCTGCTTTGGGTGTGCTACATTGCCCTAGAGCTGAAAGGCACAACGTGCAGGCTTCTTTCCCAGGGCGAGTTGGGCCCCACAGCATCTTGCTTCCAGCTCTTTGGGAAGATAACAAACAACTCGCTCTGCACAGTGCTCTTACAGCCTACGGGAACATCTCTTACAAAGGCCTGTGAAACGCAGCTACTTTGCAGGCCTGATCTGGCTGAAGTAGGACTTCTGCTCTGGGTGTGCTACATTGCTCTAAGCTGAAAGGTCCAACGTGCAGGCTTCTTTCCAAAGGGCGAGTTGGGACCCACAGCATCTTGCTTCCAGCTCTTTGGGAAGCTCAGAAACAACTCGCTCTGCACAGTGCTCTTACAGCCTACCGGGAACATCTCTTCCAAAGGCCTGTGAAACGCAGTTTCTCTGCAGGCCTGATCTGGCTGAAGTATTCCTTCTGCTCTGGGTGTGCTACATTGCCCTAGAGCTGAAAGGCAGAACGTGCAGGCTTCTTTCCAACGGGCGAGTTGGGCCCCACAGCATCTTGCTTCCAGCTCTTTGGGAAGCTAAGAAACAACGCGCTCTGCTAAGTGCTCTTACAGCCTAGTGGGAATATCTCTTATAAAGGCCTGTGAAACGCAGAGTCTTTGCAGGCCTGATCTGGCTGAAGTAGGACTTCTGCTCTGGGTGTGCTACATTGCCCTAGAGCTGAAAGGCACAACGTGCAGGCTTCTTTCCAAAGGGCGAGTGGGCCCCACAGCATCTTGCTTCCAGCTCTTTGGGAAGCTAAGAAACAACTCGCTCTGCACAGTGCTCTTACAGCCTACCGGGAACATCGCTTCCAAAGGCCTGTGAAACGCAGTTTCTTTGCAGGCCTGATCTGGCTGAAGTAGGACTTCTGCTCTGGGTGTGCTACTTTGCCCTAGAGCTGAAAGGCACAACGTGCAGGCTTCTTTCCAAAGGGCGAGTTGGGCCCCACAGCATCTTGCTTCCAGCTCTTTGGGAAGCTAAGAAACAACTCGCTCTGCACAGTGCTCTTACAGCCTACCGGGAACATCTCTTCCAAAGGCCTGTGAAATGCAGTTTCTTTGCAGGCCTGATCTGGCTGAAGTAGGACTTCTGCTCTGGGTGTGCTACATTGCCCTAGAGCTGAAAGGCGCAACGTGCAGGCTTCTTTCCAAAGGGCAAGTTGGGCCCCACAGCATCTTGCTTCCAGCTCTGTGGGAAGCTAAGAAACAACTCGCTCTGCACAGTGCTCTTACAGCCTACCAGGAACATCTCTTCCAAAGGCCTGTGAAACGCAGTTTCTCTGCAGGCCTGATCTGGCTGAAGTAGGACTTCTGCTCTGGGTGTGCTACATTGCCCTAGAGCTGAAAGGCAGAACGTGCAGGCTTCTTTCCAACGGGCGAGTTGGGCCCCACAGCATCATGCTTCCAGCTCTTTGGGAAGCTAAGAAACAACTCGCTCTGCTAAGTGCTCTTACAGCCTACTGGGAATATCTCTTATAAAGGCCTGTGAAACGCAGATTCTTTGCAGGCCTGATCTGGCTGAAGTAGGACTTCTGCTCTGGGTGTGCTACTTTGCCCTAGAGCTAAAAAGCACAACGTGCAGGCTTCTTTCCAAAGGGCGAGCTGGGCCCCACAGCATCTTGCTTCCAGCTCTTTGGGAAGCTAAGAAACAACTCGCTCTGCACAGTGCTCTTACAGCCTATCGGGAACATCTCTTCCAAAGGCCTGTGAAACGCAGTTTCTTTGCAGGCCTGATCTGGCTGAAGTAGGACTTCTGCTCTGGGTGTGCTACATTGCCCTAGAGCTGAAAGACCCAACGTGCAGGCTTCTTTCCAAAGGGCGAGTTGGGCCCCACAGCATCTTGCTTCCAGCTCTTTGGGAAGCTAAGAAACAACTCGCTCTGCACAGTGCTCTTACAGCCTCCCGGGAACATCTCTTCCAAAGGCCTGTGAAACGCAGTTTCTTTGCAGACCTGATCTGGCTGAAGTTGGACTTCTGTTCTGGGTGTGCTACATTGCCCTAGAGCTGAAAGGCACAACGTGCAGGCTTCTTTCCAAAGGGCGAGTTGGGCCCCACAGCATCTTGCTTCCAGCTCTTTGGGAAGCTAAGAAACGACTCGCTCTGCACATTGCTCTTACAGCCTACCGGGAACATCTCTTCCAAAGGCCTGTGAAACGCAGTATCTTTGCAGGCCTGATCTGGCTGAAGTAGGACTTCTGCTTTGGTTGTGCTTCTTTGCACTAAATCTGAAAGGCACAACGTGCAGGCTTCTTTCCAAAGGACGAGTTGGGCCCCACAGCATCTTGCTTCCAGCTCTTTGGGAAGCTAAGAAACAACTCGCTCTGCACAGTGCTCTTACAGCCTACCGGGAACATCGCTTCCAAAGGCCTGTGAAACGCAGTTTCTTTGCAGGCCTGATCTGGCTGAAGTAGGACTTCTGCTCTGGGTGTGCTACATTGCCCTAGAGCTGAAAGGCACAACGTGCAGGCTTCTTTCCAAAGGGCGAGTTGGGCCCCACAGCATCTTGCTTCCAGCTTTTGGGAAGGTAAGAAACAACTCGCTCTTCTCAGTGCCCTTACAGCCTACCGGGAACATCTCTTCCAAAGGCCTGTGAAACGCAATTTCTTTGCAGGCCTGATCTGGCTGAAGTAGGACTTCTGCTCTGGGTGTGCTACATTGCCCTACAGCTGAAAGGCACAACGTGCAGGCTTCTTTCCAAAGGGCGATTTGGTCCCCACAGCATCTTGCTTCCAGCTCTTTGGGAAGCTAAGAAACAACTCGCTCTGCACAGTGCTCTAAACAGCCTATGGGGAACATCTCTTCCAAAGGCCTGTGAAACGCAGTTTCTTTGCAGGTCTGATCTGGCTGAAGTAGGACTTCTGCTCTGGGTGTGCTACTTTGCCCTAGAGCTGAAAGGCACAACGTGCAGGCTTCTTTCCAAAGGGCGAGTTGGGCCCCACAGCATCTTGCTTCCAGCTCTTTGGGAAGCTAAGAAACAACTCGCTCTGCACAGTGCTCTTACAGCCTACCGGGAACATCTCTTCCAAAGGCCTGTGAAACGCAGTTTCTTTGCAGGCCTGATCTGGCTGAAGTAGGACTTCTGCTCTGGGTGTGCTACTTTGCCCTAGAGCTGAAAGGCACAACGTGCAGGCTTGTTTCCAAAGTGCGAGTTGGGCCCCACAGCATCTTGCTTCCAGCTCTTTGGCAAGCTAAGAAACAACTCGCTCTGCACAGTGCTCTTACAGCCTACCGGGATCATCTCTTCCAAAGGCCTGTGAAACGCAGTTACTTTTGCAGGCCTGATCTGGCTGAAGTAGGACTTCTGCTCTGGGTGTGCTACATTGCCCTATAGCTGAAAGGCACAACGTGGAGGCTTCTTTCCAAAGGGTGAGTTGGGCCCCACAGCATCTTGCTTCCAGCTCTTTGGGAAGCTAAGAAACAACTCGCTCTGCACAGTGCTCTTACAGCCTACCGGGAACATCTCTTCCAAAGGCCTGTGAAGCGCAGTTTCTTTCAGGCCTGATCTGGCTGAAGTAGGACTTCTGCTCTGGGTGTGCTATTTTGCCCTAGAGCTGAAAGGCACAACGTGCAGGCTTCTTTCCAAAGGGCGAGTTGGGCCCCACAGCATCTTGCTTCCAGCTTTTGGGAAGGTAAGAAACAACTCGCTCTTCTCAGTGCCCTTACAGCCTACCGGGACCATCTCTTCCAAAGGCCTGTGAAACGCAATTTCTTTGCAGGCCTGATCTGGCTGAAGTAGGACTTCTGCTCTGGGTGTGCTACATTGCCCTACAGCTGAAAGGCACAACGTGCAGGCTTCTTTCCAAAGGGCGATTTGGGCCCCACAGCATCTTGCTTCCAGCTCTTTGGGAAGCTAAGAAACAACTCGCTCTGCACAGTGCTCTTACAGCCTACCGGGAACATCTCTTCCAAAGGCCTGTGAAATGCAGTTTCTTTGCAGGCCTGATCTGGCTGAAGTCGGACTTCTGCTCTGGGTGTGCTACATTGGCCTAGAGCTGAAAGGCACAACGTGCAGGCTTCTTTCCAAAGGGCGAGTTGGGCCCCACAGCATCTTGCTTCCAGCTCTTTGCTAAGCTAAGAAACAACTCGCTCTGCACAGTGCTCTTAGAGCCTACCGGGTACATCTCTTCCAAAGGCCTGTGAAACGCAGTTTCTTTGCAAGCCTGATCTGACTGAAGTAGGACTTCTGCTCTGGGTGTGCTACATTGCCCTACAGCTGAAAGGCACAACGTGTAGGCTTCTTTCCAAAGGGCGAGTTGAGCCCCACAGCATCTTGCTTCCAGCTCTTTGGGAAGCAAAGAAACAACTCGCTCTGCACAGTGCTCTAAACAGCCTACCGGGAACATCTCTTCCAAAGGCCTGTGAAACGCAGTTTCTTTGCAGGTCTGATCTGGCTGAAGTAGGACTTCTGCTCTGGGTGTGCTACATTGCCCTAGAGCTGAAAGGCAGAACGTGCAGGCTTCTTTCCAAAGGGCGAGTTGGGCCCCACAGTATCTTGCTTCCAGCTCTTTGGGAAGCTAAGAAACAACTCGCTCTGCACAGTGCTCTTACAGCCTACCGGGAACATGTCTTCCAAAGGCCTGTGAAACGCAGTTTCTTTGCAGGCCTGATCTGGCTGAAGTAGGACTTCTGCTCTGGGTGTGCTACTTTGCCCTAGAGCTGAAAGGCACAACGTGCAGGCTTGTTTCCAAAGTGCGAGTTGGGCCCCACAGCATCTTGCTTCCAGCTCTTTGGGAAGCTAAGAAACAACTCGCTCTGCACAGTGCTCTTACAGCCTACCGGGAACATCTCTTCCAAAGGCCTGTGAAACGCAGTTTCTTTGCAGGCCTGATCTGGCT
The DNA here is from genome assembly GCF_041296265.1 of Equus caballus. Classification (NCBI taxonomy): domain Eukaryota; kingdom Metazoa; phylum Chordata; class Mammalia; order Perissodactyla; family Equidae; genus Equus; species Equus caballus. The sequence continues at coordinate 14,319,122 of NC_091696.1, forward strand.
GAAGTAGGACTTCTGCTCTGGGTGTGCTACATTGCCCTAGAGCTGAAAGGCACAACGTGCAGGCTTCTTTCCAAAGGGCGAGTTGGGCCCCACAGCATCTTGCTTCCAGCTCTTTGGGAAGCTAAGAAACAACTCGCTCTGCACAGTGCTCTTACAGCCTACCGGGAACATCTCTTCCAAAAGCCTGTGAAACGCAGTTTCTTTGCAGGCCTGATCTGGCTGAAGTAGGACTTCTGCTCTGGGTGTGCTACATTGCCCTAGAGCTGAAAGGAACAACGTGCAGGCTTCTTTCCAAATGGCGAGTTGGGCCACACAGCATCTTGCTTCCAGCTCTTTGGGAAGCTAAGAAACAACTCGCTCTGCACAGTGCTCTTACACCCTACTGGGAACATCTCTTCCAAAGGCCTGTGAAACGCAGTTTCTTTGCAGGAATGATCTGGCTGAAGTACGACTTCTGCTCTGTGTGTGCTACATTGCCCTAGAGCTGAAAGGCACAACGTGCAGGCTTCTGTCCAAAGGGCGAGTGGGCCCCAGAGCATCTTGCTTCCAGCTCTTTGGGAAGCTAAGAAACAGCTCGCTCTGCTAAGTGCTCTTACAGCCTAGTGGGAACATCTCTTATAAAGGCCTGTGAAATGCAGTTCCTTTGCAGGCCTGATCTGGCTGAAGTAGGACTTCTGCTCTGGGTGTGCTACATTGCCCTAGAGCTGAAAGGCACAAAGAGCAGGCTTCTTTCTAAAGGGCGAGTTGGGCCCCACAGCTTGTTGCTTCCAGCTCTTTGGGAAGCTAATAAACCACTCGCTCTGCACAGTGCTCTTACAGCCTACCGGGAACATCTCTTCCAAAGGACTGTGAAACGCAGTTTCTTTGCAGGCCTGATCTCGCTGAAGTAGGGCTTCTGCTCTGGGTGTGCTACTTTGCCCTAGAGCTGAAAGGCACAACGTGCAGGCTTCTTTCCAAAGGGCGAGTTGGGCCCCACAGCATCTTGCTTCCAGCTCTTTGGGAAGCTAAGAAACAACTCGCTCTGCACAGTGCTCTTACAGCCTACCGGGAACATCTCTTCCAAAGGCCTGTGAAACGCAGTTTCTTTGCAGGCCTGATCTGGCTGAAGTAGGACTTCTGCTCTGGGTGTGCTACACTGCCCTGGAGTTGAAAGGCACAACGTACAGGCTTCTTTCGAAAGGGCGAGTTGGTCCACACAGGATCTTGCTTCCAGCTCTTTGGGAAGCTAAGAAACAACTCGCTCTGCACAGTGCTCTTACAGCCTACCGGGAACATCTCTTCCAAAGGCCTGTGAAACGCAGTTTCTTTGCAGGCCTGATCTGGCTGAAGTGGGACTTCTGCTCTGGGTGTGCTACATTGCCCTAGAGCTGAAAGGCACAACGTGCAGGCTTCTTTCCAAAGGGCGAGTTGGGCCCCACAGCATCTTGCTTCCAGCTCTTTGGGAAGCTAAGAAACAACTTGCTCTGCACAGTGCTGTTACAGCCTACCGGGAACATCTCTTCCAAAGGCCTGTGAAACGCAGTTTCTTTGCAGGCCTGATCTGGCTGAAGTAGGACTTCTGCTCTGGGTGTGCTACACTGCCCTGGAGTTGAAAGGCACAACGTACAGGCTTCTTTCGAAAGGGCGAGTTGGTCCACACAGGATCTTGCTTCCAGCTCTTTGGGAAGCTAAGAAACAACTCGCTCTGCACAGTGCTCTTACAGCCTACCGGGATCATCTCTTCCAAAGGCCTGTGAAACGCAGTTTCTTTTGCAGGCCTGATCTGGCTGAAGTAGGACTTCTGCTCTGGGTGTGCTACATTGCCCTACAGCTGAAAGGCACAACGTGCAGGCTTCTTTCCAAAGGGTGAGTTGGGCCCCACAGCATCTTGCTTCCAGCTCTTTGGGAAGCTAAGAAACAACTCGCTCTGCACAGTGCTCTTACAGCCTACCGGGAACATCTCTTCCAAAGGCCTGTGATGCGCAGTTTCTTTGCAGGCCTGATCTGGCTGAAGTAGGACTTCTGCTCTGGGTGTGCCACTTTGCCCTAGAGCTGAAAGGCACAACGTGCAGGCTTCTTTCCAAAGGGCGAGTTGGGCCCCACAGCATCTTGCTTCCAGCTCTTTGGGAAGCTAAGAAACAACTCGCTCTGCTAAGTGCTCTTACAGCCTAGTGGGAACATCTCTTATAAAGGCCTGTGAAACGCAGTTTCTTTGCAGGCCTGATCTGGCTGAAGTAGCACTTGTGGTCTGGGTGTGCTACTTTGCCCTAGAGCTAAAAGGCACAACCTGCAGGCTTCTTTCCAAAGGGCGAGCTGGGCCCCACAGCATCTTGCTTCCAGCTCTTTGGGAAGCTAAGAAACAACTCGCTCTGCACAGTGCTATTACAGCCTACCGGGAACATCTCTTCCAAAGGCCTGTGAAACGCAGTTTCTTTGCAGGCCTGATCTGGCTGAAGTAGGACTTCTGCTCTGGGTGTGCTACACTGCCCTGGAGTTGAAAGGCACAACGTACAGGCTTCTTTCGAAAGGGCGAGTTGGTCCACACAGGATCTTGCTTCCAGCTCTTTGGGAAGCTAAGAAACAACTCGCTCTGCACAGTGCTCTTACAGCCTACCGGGATCATCTCTTCCAAAGGCCTGTGAAACGCAGTTTCTTTTGCAGGCCTGATCTGGCTGAAGTAGGACTTCTGCTCTGGGTGTGCTACATTGCCCTACAGCTGAAAGGCACAACGTGCAGGCTTCTTTCCAAAGGGTGAGTTGGGCCCCACAGCATCTTGCTTCCAGCTCTTTGGGAAGCTAAGAAACAACTCGCTCTGCACAGTGCTCTTACAGCCTACCGGGAACATCTCTTCCAAAGGCCTGTGATGCGCAGTTTCTTTGCAGGCCTGATCTGGCTGAAGTAGGACTTCTGCTCTGGGTGTGCCACTTTGCCCTAGAGCTGAAAGGCACAACGTGCAGGCTTCTTTCCAAAGGGCGAGTTGGGCCCCACAGCATCTTGCTTCCAGCTCTTTGGGAAGCTAAGAAACAACTCGCTCTGCTAAGTGCTCTTACAGCCTAGTGGGAACATCTCTTATAAAGGCCTGTGAAACGCAGTTTCTTTGCAGGCCTGATCTGGGTGAAGTAGCACTTGTGGTCTGGGTGTGCTACTTTGCCCTAGAGCTAAAAGGCACAACCTGCAGGCTTCTTTCCAAAGGGCGAGCTGGGCCCCACAGCATCTTGCTTCCAGCTCTTTGGGAAGCTAAGAAACAACTCGCTCTGCACAGTGCTATTACAGCCTACCGGGAACATCTCTTCCAAAGGCCTGTGAAACGCAGTTTCTTTGCAGGCCTGATCTGGCTGAAGTAGGACTTCTGCTCTGGGTGTGCTACATTGCCCTAGAGCTGAAAGGCCCAACGTGCAGGCTTCATTCCAAAGGGTGAGTTGGGCCCCACAGCATCTTGCTTCCAGCTCTTTGGGAAGCTAAGAACAACTCGCTCTGCACAGTGCTCTTACAGCCTACCGGGAACATCTCTTCCAAAGGCCTGTGAAACGCAGTTTCTTTGCAGGCCTGATCTGGCTGAAGTAGGACTTCTGCTCTGGGTGTGCTACATTGCCCTAGAGCTGAAAGGTACAAAGTGCAGGCTTCTTTCTAAATGGCGAGTTGGGCCCCATAGCATCTTGCTTCCAGCTCTTTGGCAAGCTAAGAAACAACTCGCTCTGCACAGTGCTCTTACAGCCTACCGGGAACATCTCTTCCAAAGGCCTGTGAAACACAGTTTCTTTGCAGGCCTTATCTGGCTGAGTAGGACTTCTGCTCTTGGTGTGCAACTTTGCCCTAGAGCTGAAAGGCCCAACGTGCAGGCTTCTTTCCAAAGGGCGAGTTCGGCCCCACAGCATCTTGCTTCCAGCTCTTTGGGAAGCTAAGAAACAACTCGCTCTGCACAGTGCTCTTACAGCCTACCGGAACATCTCTTCCAAACGCCTGTGAAACGCAGTTTCTTTGCAGGCCTGATCTGGCTGAAGTAGGACTTCTGCTCTGGGTGTGCTACGTTGCCCTAGAACTGAAAGGCACAACGTGCAGGCTTCTTTCCAAAGGGCGAGTTGGGCCCCACAGCACCTTGCTTCCAGCTCTTTGGGAAGCTAAGAAACAACTCGCTCTGCACAGTGCTCTTACAGCCTGACGGGAACATCTCTTCCAAAGGCCTGTGAAACGCAGTTTCTTTGCAGGCCTGATCTGGCTGAAGTAGGACTTCTGCTCTGGGTGTGCTACTTTGCCCTAGAGCTGAAAGGCACAACGTGCAGGCTTGTTTCCAAAGTGCGAGTTGGTCCCCACAGCATCTTGCTTCCAGCTCTTTGGGAAGCTAAGAAACAACTCGCTCTGCACAGTGCTCTTACAGCCTACCGGGAACATCTCTTCCAAAGGCCTGTGAAACGCAGTTTCTTTGCAGGCCTGATCTGGCTGAAGTAGGACTTCTGCTCTGGGTGTGCTACATTGCCCTAGAGCTGAAAGGCACAACGTGCAGGCTTCTTTCCAAAGGGCGAGTTGGGCCCCACAGCATCTTGCTTCCAGCTCTTTGGGAAGCTAAGAAACAACTCGCTCTGCACAGTGCTCTTACAGCCTACCGGGAACATCTCTTCCAAAAGCCTGTGAAACGCAGTTTCTTTGCAGGCCTGATCTGCCTGAAGTAGGACTTCTGCTCTGGGTGTGCTACATTGCCCTAGAGCTGAAAGGAACAACGTGCAGGCTTCTTTCCAAATGGCGAGTTGGGCCACACAGCATCTTGCTTCCAGCTCTTTGGGAAGCTAAGAAACAACTCGCTCTGCACAGTGCTCTTACACCCTACTGGGAACATCTCTTCCAAAGGCCTGTGAAACGCAGTTTCTTTGCAGGAATGATCTGGCTGAAGTACGACTTCTGCTCTGTGTGTGCTACATTGCCCTAGAGCTGAAAGGCACAACGTGCAGGCTTCTGTCCAAAGGGCGAGTGGGCCCCAGAGCATCTTGCTTCCAGCTCTTTGGGAAGCTAAGAAACAGCTCGCTCTGCTAAGTGCTCTTACAGCCTAGTGGGAACATCTCTTATAAAGGCCTGTGAAATGCAGTTCCTTTGCAGGCCTGATCTGGCTGAAGTAGGACTTCTGCTCTGGGTGTGCTACATTGCCCTAGAGCTGAAAGGCACAAAGAGCAGGCTTCTTTCTAAAGGGCGAGTTGGGCCCCACAGCTTCTTGCTTCCAGCTCTTTGGGAAGCTAATAAACCACTCGCTCTGCACAGTGCTCTTACAGCCTACCGGGAACATCTCTTCCAAAGGACTGTGAAACGCAGTTTCTTTGCAGGCCTGATCTCGCTGAAGTAGGGCTTCTGCTCTGGGTGTGCTACATTGCCCTAGAGCTGAAAGGCACAACGTGCAGGCTTCTGTCCAAAGGGCGAGTGGGCCCCACAGCATCCTGCTTCCAGCTCTTTGGGAAGCTAAGAAAAAACTCGCTCTGCTAAGTGCTCTTACAGCCTAGTGGGAACATCTCTTATAAAGGCCTGTGAAATGCAGTTTCTTTGCAGGCCTGATCTGGCTGAAGTAGGACTTCTGCTCTGGGTGTGCTACATTGCCCTAGAGCTGGAAGGCACAAAGTGCAGGCTTCTTTCTAAAGGGCGAGTTGGGCCCCACAGCTTCTTGCTTCCAGCTCTTTGGGAAGCTAAGAAACAACTCGCTCTGCACAGTGCTCTTACAGCCTACCGGGAACATCTCTTCCAAAGACCTGTGAAATGCAGTTTCTTTGCAGGCCTGATCTGGCTGAAGTAGGACTTCTGCTCTTGGTGTGGTACATTGCCCTAGAACTGAAAGGCACAACGTGCAATCTTCTTTCCAAAGGGCGAGTTGGGCCCCACAGCATCTTGCTTCCAGCTCTTTGGGAAGCTAAGAAACAACTCGCTCTGCACAGTGCTCTTACAGCCTACCAGAACATCTCTTCCAAAGGCCTGTGAAACGCCGTTTCTTTGCAGGCCGGATCTGGCTGAAGTGGGACTTCAACTCTGGGTGTGCTACATTGCCCTAGAGCTGAAAGGCGCAACGAGCAGGCTTCTTTCCAAAGGGCAAGTTAGGCCCCAAAGCATCTTGCTTCCAGCTCTTTGGGAAGCTAAGAAAAAACTCAATCTGCACAGTGCTCTTACAGCCTACCGGGAGCATCTCTTCCAAAGGCCTGTGAAACGCAGTTTCTTAGCAGGCCTGATCTGGCTGAAGTAGGACTTCTGCTCTGGGTGTGCTACCTGGCCCTAGAGCTGAAAGGCACAACGTGCAGACTTCTTTCCAAAGGGCGAGTTGGGCCCCACAGCATCTTGCTTCCAGCTCTTTGGGAAGCTAAGAAACGACTGGCTCTGCACATTGCTCTTACAGCCTACCGGGAACATCTCTTCCAAAGGCCTGTGAAACGCAGTATCTTTGCAGGCCTGATCTGGCTGAAGTAGGACTTCTGCTCTGGGTGTGCTACATTGCCCTAGAGCTGAAAGGCACAACGTGCAGGCTTCTTTCCAAAGGGCGAGTTGGGCCCCACAGCATCTTGCTTCCAGCTCTTTGGGAAGCTAAGAAACAAATCGCTCTGCACAGTGCTCTTACAGCCTACCGGGAACATCTCTTCCAAAGGCCTGTGAAGCGCAGTTTCTTTGCAGGCCTGATCTGGCTGAAGTAGGACTTCTGCTCTGGGTGTGCTACATTGCCCTAGAGCTGAAAGGCCCAACGTGCAGGCTTCTTTCCAAAGGGCGAGTTCGGCCCCACAGCATCTTGCTTCCAGCTCTTTGGGAAGCTAAGAAACAACTCGCTCTGCACAGTGCTCTTACAGCCTACCGGAACATCTCTTCCAAACGCCTGTGAAACGCAGTTTCTTTGCAGGCCTGATCTGGCTGAAGTAGGACTTCTGCTCTGGGTGTGCTACGTTGCCCTAGAACTGAAAGGCACAACGTGCAGGCTTCTTTCCAAAGGGCGAGTTGGGCCCCACAGCATCTTGCTTCCAGCTCTTTGGGAAGCTCAGAAACAACTCACTCTGCACAGTGCTCTTACAGCCTACCGGTAACATCTCTTCCAAAGGCCTGTGAAACGCCGTTTCTTTGCAGGCCGGATCTGGCTGAAGTGGGACTTCAACTCTGGGTGTGCTACATTGCCCTAGAGCTGAAAGGCGCAACGAGCAGGCTTCTTTCCAAAGGGCAAGTTAGGCCCCAAAGCATCTTGCTTCCAGCTCTTTGGGAAGCTAAGAAACAACTCAATCTGCACAGTGCTCTTACAGCCTACCGGGAGCATCTCTTCCAAAGGCCTGTGAAACGCAGTTTCTTAGCAGGCCTGATCTGGCTGAAGTAGGACTTCTGCTCTGGGTGTGCTACCTGGCCCTAGAGCTGAAAGGCACAACGTGCAGACTTCTTTCCAAAGGGCGAGTTGGGCCCCACAGCATCTTGCTTCCAGCTCTTTGGGAAGCTAAGAAACGACTGGCTCTGCACATTGCTCTTACAGCCTACCGGAACATCTCTTCCAAACGCCTGTGAAACGCAGTTTCTTTGCAGGCCTGATCTGGCTGAAGTAGGACTTCTGCTCTGGGTGTGCTACGTTGCCCTAGAACTGAAATGCACAACGTGCAGGCTTCTTTCCAAAGGGCGAGTTGGGCCCCACAGCACCTTGCTTCCAGCTCTTTGGGAAGCTAAGAAACAACTCGCTCTGCACAGTGCTCTTACAGCCTAACGGGAACATCTCTTCCAAAGGCCTGTGAAACGCAGTTTCTTTGCAGGCCTGATCTGGCTGAAGTAGGACTTCTGCTCTGGGTGTGCTACTTTGCCCTAGAGCTGAAAGGCACAACGTGCAGGCTTCTTTCCAAAGGGCGAGTTGGGCCCCACAGCATCTTGCTTCCAGCTCTTTGGGAAGCTAAGAAACAACTCGCTCTGCTAAGTGCTCTTACAGCCTAGTGGGAACATCTCTTATAAAGGCCTGTGAAACGCAGTTTCTTTGCAGGCCTGATCTGGCTGAAGTAGCACTTGTGGTCTGGGTGTGCTACTTTGCCCTAGAGCTAAAAGGCACAACCTGCAGGCTTCTTTCCAAAGGGCGAGCTGGGCCCCACAGCATCTTGCTTCCAGCTCTTTGGGAAGCTAAGAAACAACTCGCTCTGCACAGTGCTATTACAGGCTACCGGGAACATCTCTTCCAAAGGCCTGTGAAACGCAGTTTCTTTGCAGGCCTGATCTGGCTGAAGTAGGACTTCTGCTCTGGGTGTGCTACATTGCCCTAGAGCTGAAAGGCCCAACGTGCAGGCTTCATTCCAAAAGGTGAGTTGGGCCCCACAGCATCTTGCTTCCAGCTCTTTGGGAAGCTAAGAACAACTCACTCTGCACAGTGCTCTTACAGTCTACCGGGAACATCTCTTCCAAAGGCCTGTGAAACGCAGTTTCTTTGCAGGCCTGATCTGGCTGAAGTAGGACTTCTGCTCTGGGTGTGCTACATTGCCCTAGAGCTGAAAGGTACAAAGTGCAGGCTTCTTTCTAAATGGCGAGTTGGGCCCCACAGCTTCTTGCTTCCAGCTCTTTCTTAAGCTAAGAAACAACTCGCTCTGCACAGTGCTCTTACAGCCTACCGGGAACATCACTTCCAAAGGCCTGTGAAACACAGTTTCTTTGCAGGCCTTATCTGGCTGAGTAGGACTTCTGCTCTTGGTGTGCAACTTTGCCCTAGAGCTGAAAGGCACAACGTGCAGGCTTCTTTCCAAAGGGCGAGTTGGGCCCCACAGCATCTTGCTTCCAGCTCTTTGGGAAGCTAAGAAACAACTCGCTCTGCACAGTGCTCTTACAGCCTACCGGGAACATCTCTTCCAAAGGCCTGTGAAACGCAGTTTCTTTGCAGGCCTGATCTGGCTGAAGTAGGACTTCTGCTCTGGGTGTGCTACATTGCCCTAGAGCTGAAAGGAACAACGTGCAGGCTTCTTTCCAAATGGCGAGTTGGGCCCCACAGCATCTTGCTTCCAGCTCTTTGGGAAGCTAAGAAACAACTCGCTCTGCACAGTGCTCTTACAGCCTACTGGGAACATCTCTTCCAAAGGCCTGTGAAACGCAGTTTCTTTGCAGGCCTGATCTGGCTGAAGTAGGACTTCTGCTCTGGGTGTGCTACATTGCCCTAGAGCTGAAAGGCACAACGTGCAGGCTTCTGTCCAAAGGGCGAGTGGGCCCCACAGCATCTTGCTTCCAGCTCTTTGGGAAGCTAATAAACAACTCGCTCTGCACAGTGCTCTTACAGCCTACCAGAACATCTCTTCCAAAGGCCTGTGAAACGCAGTGTCTTTGCAGGCCTGATCTGGCTGAAGTAGGACTTCTGCTCTGGCTGTGCTACTTTGCCCTAGAGCTGAAAGGCACAACGTGCAGGCTTCTTTCCAAAGGGCGAGTTGGGCCCCACAGCATCTTGCTTCCAGCTCTTTGGGAAGCTCAGAAACAACTCACTCTGCACAGTGCTCTTACAGCCTACCGGTAACATCTCTTCCAAATGCCTGTGAAACGCCGTTTCTTTGCAGGCCGGAACTGGCTGAAGTGGGACTTCAACTCTGGGTGTGCTACATTGCCCTAGAGCTCAAAGGCGCAACGAGCAGGCTTCTTTCCAAAGGGCAAGTTAGGCCCCAAAGCATCTTGCTTCCAGCTCTTTGGGAAGCTAAGAAACAACTCGCTCTGCACAGTGCTCTTACAGCCTACCGGGAGCATCTCTTCCAAAGGCCTGTGAAACGCAGTTTCTTAGCAGGCCTGATCTGGCTGAAGTAGGACTTCTGCTCTGGGTGTGCTACCTGGCCCTAGAGCTGAAAGGCACAACGTGCAGACTTCTTTCCAAAGGGCGAGTTGGGCCCCACAGCATCTTGCTTCCAGCTCTTTGGGAAGCTAAGAAACAACTCGCTCTGCACAGTGCTCTTACAGCCTACCGGGAACATCTCTTCCAAAGGCCTGTGAAACGCAGTTCCTTGGCAGGCCTGATCTGGCTGAAGTAGGACTTCAACTCTGGGTGTGCTACATTGCCCTAGAGCTGAAAGGTGCAACGAGCAGGCTTCTTTCCAAAGGGCAAGTTAGGCCCCAAAGCATCTTGCTTCCAGCTCTTTGGGAAGCTAAGAAACAACTCGCTCTGCACAGTGCTCTTACAGCCTACCGGGAACATCTCTTCCAAAGGCCTGTGAAACGCAGTTTCTTAGCAGGCCTGATCTGGCTGAAGTAGGACTTCTGCTCTGGGTGTGCTACATTGCCCTAGAGCTGAAAGGCACAACGTGCAGACTTCTTTCCAAAGGGCGAGTTGGGCCCCACAGCATCTTGCTTCCAGCTCTTTGGGAAGCTAAGAAACAACTCGCTCTGCACAGTGCTCTTACAGCCTACCGGGAACATCTCTTCCAAACGCCTGTGAAACGCAGTTTCTTTGCAGATCTGATCTAGCTGAAGTAGGACTTCTGCTCTGGGTGTGCTACATTGCCCTAGAGCTGAAAGGCACAACGTGCAGGCTTCTTTCCAAAGGGCGAGATGGGCCCCAGAGCATCTTGCGTCCAGCTCTTTGGGAAGCTAAGAAACAACTCGCTCTGCACAGTGCTCTTGCAGCCTACTGGGAACATCTCTTCCAAACGCCTGTGAAACGCAGTTTCTTTGCAGGCCTGATCTGGCTGAAGTAGGACTTCTGCTCTGGGTGTGCTACATTGCCCTAGAGCTGAAAGGCACAGCGTGCAGGCTTCTTTCCAAAGGGCGAGTTGGGCCCCACAGCATCTTGCTTCCAGCTCTTTGGGAAGCTAAGAAACAACTCGCTCTGCACAGTGCTCTTACAGCCTACCGGGAACATCTCTTCCAAAGGCCTGTGAAACGCAGTTTCTTTGCAGGCCTGATCTGGCTGAAGTAGGACTTCTGCTCTGGGTGTGCTACATTGCCCTAGAGCTGAAAGGCCTAACGTGCAGGCTTCTTTCCAAAGGGCGAGTTGGGCCCCACAGCATCTTGCTTCCAGCTCTTTGGGAAGCTAAGAAACAACTCGCTCTGCACAGTGCTCTTACAGCCTAACGGGAACATCTCTTCCAAAGGCCTGTGAAACGCAGTTTCTTTGCAGGCCTGATCTGGCTGAAGTAGGACTTCTGCTCTGGGTGTGCTACTTTGCCCTAGAGCTGAAAGGCACAACGTGCAGGCTTCTTTCCAAAGGGCGAGTTGGGCCCCACAGCATCTTGCTTCCAGCTCTTTGGGAAGCTAAGAAACAACTCGCTCTGCTAAGTGCTCTTACAGCCTAGTGGGAACATCTCTTATAAAGGCCTGTGAAACGCAGTTTCTTTGCAGGCCTGATCTGGCTGAAGTAGCACTTGTGGTCTGGGTGTGCTACTTTGCCCTAGAGCTAAAAGGCACAACCTGCAGGCTTCTTTCCAAAGGGCGAGTTGGGCCCCACAGCATCTTGCTTCCAGCTCTTTGGGAAGCTAAGAAACAACTCGCTCTGCACAGTGCTCTTACAGCCTACCGGGAACATCTCTTCCAAAGGCCTGTGAAACGCAGTTTCTTTGCAGGCCTGATCTGGCTGAAGTAGGACTTCTGCTCTGGGTGTGCTACATTGCCCTAGAGCTGAAAGGTGCAACGAGCAGGCTTCTTTCCAAAGGGCAAGTTAGGCCCCAAAGCATCTTGCTTCCAGCTCTTTGGGAAGCTAAGAAACAACTCGCTCTGCACAGTGCTCTTACAGCCTACCGGGAACATCTCTTCCAAAGGCCTGTGAAACGCAGTTTCTTAGCAGGCCTGATCTGGCTGAAGTAGGACTTCTGCTCTGGGTGTGCTACATTGCCCTAGAGCTGAAAGGCACAACGTGCAGACTTCTTTCCAAAGGGCGAGTTGGGCCCCACAGCATCTTGCTTCCAGCTCTTTGGGAAGCTCAGAAACAACTCGCTCTGCACAGTGCTCTCACAGCCTACCGGGAACATCTCTTCCAAAGACCTGTGAAACGCAGTTTGTTTGCAGGCCTGATCTGGCTGAAGTAGGACTTCTGCTCAGGGTGTGCTACTTTGCCCTAGAGCTGAAAGGCACAACGTGCAGGCTTCTTTCCAAACGGCGAGTTGGGCCCCACAGCATCTTGCCTCCAGCTCTTTGGGAAGCTAAGAAACAACTCGCTCTGCACAGTGCTCTTACAGCCTACCGGGAACATCTCTTCCAAAGGCCTGTGAAATGCAGTTTCTTTGCAGGCCTGATCTGGCTGAAGTAGGAGTTCTGCTCTGGGTGTGCTACTTTGCCCTTGAGCTGAAAGGCACAACGTGCAGTCTTCTTTCCAAAGGGCGAGTTGGGCCCCACAGCATCTTGCTTCCAGCTCTTTTGGAAGCTAAGAAACAACTCGCTCTGCACAGTGCTCTTACAGCCTACCGGGAACATCTCTTCCAAACGCCTGTGAAACCCAGTTTCTTTGCAGACCTGATCTAGCTGAAGTAGGTCTTCTGCTCTGGGTGTGCTACATTGCCCTAGAGCTGAAAGGCACAACGTGCAGGCTTCTTTCCAAAGCGCGAGATGGGCCCCAGAGCATCTTGCTTCCAGCTCTTTGGGAAGCTAAGAAACAACTCGCTCTGCACAGTGCTCTTACAGCCTACTGGGAACATCTCTTCCAAACGCCTGTGAAACGCAGTTTCTTTGCAGGCCTGATCTGGCTGAAGTAGGACTTCTGCTCTGGGTGTGCTACATTGCCCTAGAGCTGAAAGGCACAGCGTGCAGGCTTCTTTCCAAAGGGTGAGTTGGGCCCCACAGCATCTTGCTTCCAGCTCTTTGGGAAGCTAAGAAACAACTCGCTCTGCACAGTGCTCTTACAGCCTACCGGGAACATCTCTTCCAAAGGACTGTGAAACGCAGTTTCTTTGCAGGCCTGATCTGGCTGAAGTAGGACTTCTGCTCTGGGTGTGCTACATTGCCCTAGAGCTGAAAGGCCTAACGTGCAGGCTTCTATCCAAAGGGCGAGTTGGGCCCCACAGCATCTTGCTTCCAGCTCTTTGGGAAGCTAAGAAACAACTCGCTCTGCACAGTGCTCTTACAGCCTAACGGGAACATCTCTTCCAAAGGCCTGTGAAACGCAGTTTCTGTGCAGGCCTGATCTGGCTGAAGTAGGACTTCTGCTCTGGGTGTGCTACATTGCCCTAGAGCTGAAAGGCACAATGTGCAGGCTTCTTTCCACAGGGCGAGTTGGGCCCCACAGCATCTTGCTTCCAGCTCTTTGGGAAGCTAAGAAACAACTCGCTCTGCACAGTGCTCTTACAGCCTACCGGGAACATGTCTTCCAAAGGCCTGTGAAACCCAGTTTCTTTGCAGGCCTGATCTGGCTGAAGTAGGACTTCTGCTCTGGGTGTGCTACATTGCCCTAGAGCTGAAAGGCACAACGTGCAGGCTTCTGTCCAAAGGGCGAGTGGGCCCCACAGCATCTTGCTTCCAGCTCTTTGCGAAGCTAAGAAACAACTCGCTATGCTAAGTGCTCTTACAGCCCAGTGGGAACATCTCTTATAAAGGCCTGTGAAATGCAGTTTCTTTGCAGGCCTGATCTGGCTGAAGTAGGACTTCTGCTCTGGGTGTGCTACATTGCCCTAGAGCTGAAAGGCACAAAGTGCAGGCTTCTTTCTAAAGGGCGAGTTGGGCCCCACAGCTTCTTGCTTCCAGCTCTTTGGGAAGCTAAGAAACAACTCGCTCTGCACAGTGCTCTTACAGCCACCGGGAACATCTCTTCCAAAGACCTGTGAAATGCAGTTTCTTTGCAGGCCTGATCTGGCTGAAGTAGGACTTCTGCTCTTGGTGTGGTACATTGCCCTAGAACTGAAAGGCACAACGTGCAATCTTCTTTCCAAAGGGCGAGTTGGGCCCCACAGCATCTTGCTTCCAGCTCTTTGGGAAGCTAATAAACAACTCGCTCTGCACAGTGCTCTTACAGCCTACCAGAACATCTCTTCCAAAGGCCTGTGAAACGCAGTGTCTTTGCAGGCCTGATCTGGCTGAAGTAGGACTTCTGCTCTGGCTGTGCTACTTTGCCCTAGAGCTGAAAGGCACAACGTGCAGGCTTCTTTCCAAAGGGCGAGTTGGGCCCCACAGCATCTTGCTTCCAGCTCTTTGGGAAGCTCAGAAACAACTCACTCTGCACAGTGCTCTTACAGCCTACCGGTAACATCTCTTCCAAATGCCTGTGAAACGCCGTTTCTTTGCAGGCCGGAACTGGCTGAAGTGGGACTTCAACTCTGGGTGTGCTACATTGCCCTAGAGCTCAAAGGCGCAACGAGCAGGCTTCTTTCCAAAGGGCAAGTTAGGCCCCAAAGCATCTTGCTTCCAGCTCTTTGGGAAGCTAAGAAACAACTCGCTCTGCACAGTGCTCTTACAGCCTACCGGGAGCATCTCTTCCAAAGGCCTGTGAAACGCAGTTTCTTAGCAGGCCTGATCTGGCTGAAGTAGGACTTCTGCTCTGGGTGTGCTACCTGGCCCTAGAGCTGAAAGGCACAACGTGCAGACTTCTTTCCAAAGGGCGAGTTGGGCCCCACAGCATCTTGCTTCCAGCTCTTTGGGAAGCTAAGAAACAACTCGCTCTGCACAGTGCTCTTACAGCCTACCGGGAACATCTCTTCCAAAGGCCTGTGAAACGCAGTTTCTTGGCAGGCCTGATCTGGCTGAAGTAGGACTTCAACTCTGGGTGTGCTACATTGCCCTAGAGCTGAAAGGTGCAACGAGCAGGCTTCTTTCCAAAGGGCAAGTTAGGCCCCAAAGCATCTTGCTTCCAGCTCTTTGGGAAGCTAAGAAACAACTCGCTCTGCACAGTGCTCTTACAGCCTACCGGGAACATCTCTTCCAAAGGCCTGTGAAACGCAGTTTCTTAGCAGGCCTGATCTGGCTGAAGTAGGACTTCTGCTCTGGGTGTGCTACATTGCCCTAGAGCTGAAAGGCACAACGTGCAGACTTCTTTCCAAAGGGCGAGTTGGGCCCCACAGCATCTTGCTTCCAGCTCTTTGGGAAGCTAAGAAACAACTCGCTCTGCACAGTGCTCTTACAGCCTACCGGGAACATCTCTTCCAAACGCCTGTGAAACGCAGTTTCTTTGCAGATCTGATCTAGCTGAAGTAGGACTTCTGCTCTGGGTGTGCTACATTGCCCTAGAGCTGAAAGGCACAACGTGCAGGCTTCTTTCCAAAGGGCGAGATGGGCCCCAGAGCATCTTGCGTCCAGCTCTTTGGGAAGCTAAGAAACAACTCGCTCTGCACAGTGCTCTTGCAGCCTACTGGGAACATCTCTTCCAAACGCCTGTGAAACGCAGTTTCTTTGCAGGCCTGATCTGGCTGAAGTAGGACTTCTGCTCTGGGTGTGCTACATTGCCCTAGAGCTGAAAGGCACAGCGTGCAGGCTTCTTTCCAAAGGGCGAGTTGGGCCCCACAGCATCTTGCTTCCAGCTCTTTGGGAAGCTAAGAAACAACTCGCTCTGCACAGTGCTCTTACAGCCTACCGGGAACATCTCTTCCAAAGGCCTGTGAAACGCAGTTTCTTTGCAGGCCTGATCTGGCTGAAGTAGGACTTCTGCTCTGGGTGTGCTACATTGCCCTAGAGCTGAAAGGCCTAACGTGCAGGCTTCTTTCCAAAGGGCGAGTTGGGCCCCACAGCATCTTGCTTCCAGCTCTTTGGGAAGCTAAGAAACAACTCGCTCTGCACAGTGCTCTTACAGCCTAACGGGAACATCTCTTCCAAAGGCCTGTGAAACGCAGTTTCTTTGCAGGCCTGATCTGGCTGAAGTAGGACTTCTGCTCTGGGTGTGCTACTTTGCCCTAGAGCTGAAAGGCACAACGTGCAGGCTTCTTTCCAAAGGGCGAGTTGGGCCCCACAGCATCTTGCTTCCAGCTCTTTGGGAAGCTAAGAAACAACTCGCTCTGCTAAGTGCTCTTACAGCCTAGTGGGAACATCTCTTATAAAGGCCTGTGAAACGCAGTTTCTTTGCAGGCCTGATCTGGCTGAAGTAGCACTTGTGGTCTGGGTGTGCTACTTTGCCCTAGAGCTAAAAGGCACAACCTGCAGGCTTCTTTCCAAAGGGCGAGCTGGGCCCCACAGCATCTTGCTTCCAGCTCTTTGGGAAGCTAAGAAACAACTCGCTCTGCACAGTGCTCTTACAGCCTACCGGGAACATCTCTTCCAAAGGCCTGTGAAACGCAGTTTCTTTGCAGGCCTGATCTGGCTGAAGTAGGACTTCTGCTCTGGGTGTGCTACATTGCCCTAGAGCTGAAAGGTGCAACGAGCAGGCTTCTTTCCAAAGGGCAAGTTAGGCCCCAAAGCATCTTGCTTCCAGCTCTTTGGGAAGCTAAGAAACAACTCGCTCTGCACAGTGCTCTTACAGCCTACCGGGAACATCTCTTCCAAAGGCCTGTGAAACGCAGTTTCTTAGCAGGCCTGATCTGGCTGAAGTAGGACTTCTGCTCTGGGTGTGCTACATTGCCCTAGAGCTGAAAGGCACAACGTGCAGACTTCTTTCCAAAGGGCGAGTTGGGCCCCACAGCATCTTGCTTCCAGCTCTTTGGGAAGCTCAGAAACAACTCGCTCTGCACAGTGCTCTCACAGCCTACCGGGAACATCTCTTCCAAAGACCTGTGAAACGCAGTTTGTTTGCAGGCCTGATCTGGCTGAAGTAGGACTTCTGCTCAGGGTGTGCTACTTTGCCCTAGAGCTGAAAGGCACAACGTGCAGGCTTCTTTCCAAACGGCGAGTTGGGCCCCACAGCATCTTGCCTCCAGCTCTTTGGGAAGCTAAGAAACAACTCGCTCTGCACAGTGCTCTTACAGCCTACCGGGAACATCTCTTCCAAAGGCCTGTGAAATGCAGTTTCTTTGCAGGCCTGATCTGGCTGAAGTAGGAGTTCTGCTCTGGGTGTGCTACTTTGCCCTTGAGCTGAAAGGCACAACGTGCAGTCTTCTTTCCAAAGGGCGAGTTGGGCCCCACAGCATCTTGCTTCCAGCTCTTTTGGAAGCTAAGAAACAACTCGCTCTGCACAGTGCTCTTACAGCCTACCGGGAACATCTCTTCCAAACGCCTGTGAAACCCAGTTTCTTTGCAGACCTGATCTAGCTGAAGTAGGTCTTCTGCTCTGGGTGTGCTACATTGCCCTAGAGCTGAAAGGCACAACGTGCAGGCTTCTTTCCAAAGCGCGAGATGGGCCCCAGAGCATCTTGCTTCCAGCTCTTTGGGAAGCTAAGAAACAACTCGCTCTGCACAGTGCTCTTACAGCCTACTGGGAACATCTCTTCCAAACGCCTGTGAAACGCAGTTTCTTTGCAGGCCTGATCTGGCTGAAGTAGGACTTCTGCTCTGGGTGTGCTACATTGCCCTAGAGCTGAAAGGCACAGCGTGCAGGCTTCTTTCCAAAGGGTGAGTTGGGCCCCACAGCATCTTGCTTCCAGCTCTTTGGGAAGCTAAGAAACAACTCGCTCTGCACAGTGCTCTTACAGCCTACCGGGAACATCTCTTCCAAAGGACTGTGAAACGCAGTTTCTTTGCAGGCCTGATCTGGCTGAAGTAGGACTTCTGCTCTGGGTGTGCTACATTGCCCTAGAGCTGAAAGGCCTAACGTGCAGGCTTCTATCCAAAGGGCGAGTTGGGCCCCACAGCATCTTGCTTCCAGCTCTTTGGGAAGCTAAGAAACAACTCGCTCTGCACAGTGCTCTTACAGCCTAACGGGAACATCTCTTCCAAAGGCCTGTGAAACGCAGTTTCTGTGCAGGCCTGATCTGGCTGAAGTAGGACTTCTGCTCTGGGTGTGCTACATTGCCCTAGAGCTGAAAGGCACAATGTGCAGGCTTCTTTCCACAGGGCGAGTTGGGCCCCACAGCATCTTGCTTCCAGCTCTTTGGGAAGCTAAGAAACAACTCGCTCTGCACAGTGCTCTTACAGCCTACCGGGAACATGTCTTCCAAAGGCCTGTGAAACCCAGTTTCTTTGCAGGCCTGATCTGGCTGAAGTAGGACTTCTGCTCTGGGTGTGCTACATTGCCCTAGAGCTGAAAGGCACAACGTGCAGGCTTCTTTCCAAAGGGCGAGTGGGCCCCACAGCATCTTGATTCCAGCTCTTTGGGAAGCTAAGAAACAACTCGCTCTGCACAGTGCTCTTACAGCCTACCAGAACATCTCTTCCAAAGGCCTGTGAAACGCAGTGTCTTTGCAGGCCTGATCTGGCTGAAGTAGGACTTCTGCTCTGGCTGTGCTACTTTGCCCTAGAGCTGAAAGGCACAACGTGCAGGCTTCTTTCCAAAGGGCGAGTTGGGCCCCACAGCATCTTGCTTCCAGCTCTTTGGGAAGCTCAGAAACAATTCACTCTGCACAGTGCTCTTACAGCCTACCGGTAACATCTCTTCCAAAGGCCTGTGAAGTGCCGTTTCTTTGCAGGCCGGAACTGGCTGAAGTGGGACTTCAACTCTGGGTGTGCTACATTGCCCTAGAGCTGAAAGGCGCAACGAGCAGGCTTCTTTCCAAAGGGCAAGTTAGGCCCCAAAGCATCTTGCTTCCAGCTCTTTGGGAAGCTAAGAAACAACTCGCTCTGCACAGTGCTCTTACAGCCTACCGGGAGCATCTCTTCCAAAGGCCTGTGAAACGCAGTTTCTTAGCAGGCCTGATCTGGCTGAAGTAGGACTTCTGCTCTGGGTGTGCTACCTGGCCCTAGAGCTGAAAGGCACAACGTGCAGACTTCTTTCCAAAGGGCGAGTTGGGCCCCACAGCATCTTGCTTCCAGCTCTTTGGGAAGCTAAGAAACAACTCGCTCTGCACAGTGCTCTTACAGCCTACCGGGAACATCTCTTCCAAAGGCCTGTGAAACGCAGTTTCTTGGCAGGCCTGATCTGGCTGAAGTAGGACTTCAACTCTGGGTGTGCTACATTGCCCTAGAGCTGAAAGGTGCAACGAGCAGGCTTCTTTCCAAAGGGCAAGTTAGGCCCCAAAGCATCTTGCTTCCAGCTCTTTGGGAAGCTAAGAAACAACTCGCTCTGCACAGTGCTCTTACAGCCTACCGGGAACATCTCTTCCAAAGGCCTGTGAAACGCAGTTTCTTAGCAGGCCTGATCTGGCTGAAGTAGGACTTCTGCTCTGGGTGTGCTACATTGCCCTAGAGCTGAAAGGCACAACGTGCAGACTTCTTTCCAAAGGGCGAGTTGGGCCCCACAGCATCTTGCTTCCAGCTCTTTGGGAAGCTAAGAAACAACTCGCTCTGCACAGTGCTCTTACAGCCTACCGGGAACATCTCTTCCAAACGCCTGTGAAACGCAGTTTCTTTGCAGATCTGATCTAGCTGAAGTAGGACTTCTGCTCTGGGTGTGCTACATTGCCCTAGAGCTGAAAGGCACAACGTGCAGGCTTCTTTCCAAAGGGCGAGATGGGCCCCAGAGCATCTTGCGTCCAGCTCTTTGGGAAGCTAAGAAACAACTCGCTCTGCACAGTGCTCTTGCAGCCTACTGGGAACATCTCTTCCAAACGCCTGTGAAACGCAGTTTCTTTGCAGGCCTGATCTGGCTGAAGTAGGACTTCTGCTCTGGGTGTGCTACATTGCCCTAGAGCTGAAAGGCACAGCGTGCAGGCTTCTTTCCAAAGGGCGAGTTGGGCCCCACAGCATCTTGCTTCCAGCTCTTTGGGAAGCTAAGAAACAACTCGCTCTGCACAGTGCTCTTACAGCCTACCGGGAACATCTCTTCCAAAGGCCTGTGAAACGCAGTTTCTTTGCAGGCCTGATCTGGCTGAAGTAGGACTTCTGCTCTGGGTGTGCTACATTGCCCTAGAGCTGAAAGGCCTAACGTGCAGGCTTCTTTCCAAAGGGCGAGTTGGGCCCCACAGCATCTTGCTTCCAGCTCTTTGGGAAGCTAAGAAACAACTCGCTCTGCACAGTGCTCTTACAGCCTAACGGGAACATCTCTTCCAAAGGCCTGTGAAACGCAGTTTCTTTGCAGGCCTGATCTGGCTGAAGTAGGACTTCTGCTCTGGGTGTGCTACTTTGCCCTAGAGCTGAAAGGCACAACGTGCAGGCTTCTTTCCAAAGGGCGAGTTGGGCCCCACAGCATCTTGCTTCCAGCTCTTTGGGAAGCTAAGAAACAACTCGCTCTGCTAAGTGCTCTTACAGCCTAGTGGGAACATCTCTTATAAAGGCCTGTGAAACGCAGTTTCTTTGCAGGCCTGATCTGGCTGAAGTAGCACTTGTGGTCTGGGTGTGCTACTTTGCCCTAGAGCTAAAAGGCACAACCTGCAGGCTTCTTTCCAAAGGGCGAGCTGGGCCCCACAGCATCTTGCTTCCAGCTCTTTGGGAAGCTAAGAAACAACTCGCTCTGCACAGTGCTCTTACAGCCTACCGGGAACATCTCTTCCAAAGGCCTGTGAAACGCAGTTTCTTTGCAGGCCTGATCTGGCTGAAGTAGGACTTCTGCTCTGGGTGTGCTACATTGCCCTAGAGCTGAAAGGTGCAACGAGCAGGCTTCTTTCCAAAGGGCAAGTTAGGCCCCAAAGCATCTTGCTTCCAGCTCTTTGGGAAGCTAAGAAACAACTCGCTCTGCACAGTGCTCTTACAGCCTACCGGGAACATCTCTTCCAAAGGCCTGTGAAACGCAGTTTCTTAGCAGGCCTGATCTGGCTGAAGTAGGACTTCTGCTCTGGGTGTGCTACATTGCCCTAGAGCTGAAAGGCACAACGTGCAGACTTCTTTCCAAAGGGCGAGTTGGGCCCCACAGCATCTTGCTTCCAGCTCTTTGGGAAGCTCAGAAACAACTCGCTCTGCACAGTGCTCTCACAGCCTACCGGGAACATCTCTTCCAAAGACCTGTGAAACGCAGTTTGTTTGCAGGCCTGATCTGGCTGAAGTAGGACTTCTGCTCAGGGTGTGCTACTTTGCCCTAGAGCTGAAAGGCACAACGTGCAGGCTTCTTTCCAAACGGCGAGTTGGGCCCCACAGCATCTTGCCTCCAGCTCTTTGGGAAGCTAAGAAACAACTCGCTCTGCACAGTGCTCTTACAGCCTACCGGGAACATCTCTTCCAAAGGCCTGTGAAATGCAGTTTCTTTGCAGGCCTGATCTGGCTGAAGTAGGAGTTCTGCTCTGGGTGTGCTACTTTGCCCTTGAGCTGAAAGGCACAACGTGCAGTCTTCTTTCCAAAGGGCGAGTTGGGCCCCACAGCATCTTGCTTCCAGCTCTTTTGGAAGCTAAGAAACAACTCGCTCTGCACAGTGCTCTTACAGCCTACCGGGAACATCTCTTCCAAACGCCTGTGAAACCCAGTTTCTTTGCAGACCTGATCTAGCTGAAGTAGGTCTTCTGCTCTGGGTGTGCTACATTGCCCTAGAGCTGAAAGGCACAACGTGCAGGCTTCTTTCCAAAGCGCGAGATGGGCCCCAGAGCATCTTGCTTCCAGCTCTTTGGGAAGCTAAGAAACAACTCGCTCTGCACAGTGCTCTTACAGCCTACTGGGAACATCTCTTCCAAACGCCTGTGAAACGCAGTTTCTTTGCAGGCCTGATCTGGCTGAAGTAGGACTTCTGCTCTGGGTGTGCTACATTGCCCTAGAGCTGAAAGGCACAGCGTGCAGGCTTCTTTCCAAAGGGTGAGTTGGGCCCCACAGCATCTTGCTTCCAGCTCTTTGGGAAGCTAAGAAACAACTCGCTCTGCACAGTGCTCTTACAGCCTACCGGGAACATCTCTTCCAAAGGACTGTGAAACGCAGTTTCTTTGCAGGCCTGATCTGGCTGAAGTAGGACTTCTGCTCTGGGTGTGCTACATTGCCCTAGAGCTGAAAGGCCTAACGTGCAGGCTTCTATCCAAAGGGCGAGTTGGGCCCCACAGCATCTTGCTTCCAGCTCTTTGGGAAGCTAAGAAACAACTCGCTCTGCACAGTGCTCTTACAGCCTAACGGGAACATCTCTTCCAAAGGCCTGTGAAACGCAGTTTCTGTGCAGGCCTGATCTGGCTGAAGTAGGACTTCTGCTCTGGGTGTGCTACATTGCCCTAGAGCTGAAAGGCACAATGTGCAGGCTTCTTTCCACAGGGCGAGTTGGGCCCCACAGCATCTTGCTTCCAGCTCTTTGGGAAGCTAAGAAACAACTCGCTCTGCACAGTGCTCTTACAGCCTACCGGGAACATGTCTTCCAAAGGCCTGTGAAACCCAGTTTCTTTGCAGGCCTGATCTGGCTGAAGTAGGACTTCTGCTCTGGGTGTGCTACATTGCCCTAGAGCTGAAAGGCACAACGTGCAGGCTTCTTTCCAAAGGGCGAGTGGGCCCCACAGCATCTTGATTCCAGCTCTTTGGGAAGCTAAGAAACAACTCGCTCTGCACAGTGCTCTTACAGCCTACCAGAACATCTCTTCCAAAGGCCTGTGAAACGCAGTGTCTTTGCAGGCCTGATCTGGCTGAAGTAGGACTTCTGCTCTGGCTGTGCTACTTTGCCCTAGAGCTGAAAGGCACAACGTGCAGGCTTCTTTCCAAAGGGCGAGTTGGGCCCCACAGCATCTTGCTTCCAGCTCTTTGGGAAGCTCAGAAACAATTCACTCTGCACAGTGCTCTTACAGCCTACCGGTAACATCTCTTCCAAAGGCCTGTGAAGTGCCGTTTCTTTGCAGGCCGGAACTGGCTGAAGTGGGACTTCAACTCTGGGTGTGCTACATTGCCCTAGAGCTGAAAGGCGCAACGAGCAGGCTTCTTTCCAAAGGGCAAGTTAGGCCCCAAAGCATCTTGCTTCCAGCTCTTTGGGAAGCTAAGAAACAACTCGCTCTGCACAGTGCTCTTACAGCCTACCGGGAGCATCTCTTCCAAAGGCCTGTGAAACGCAGTTTCTTAGCAGGCCTGATCTGGCTGAAGTAGGACTTCTGCTCTGGGTGTGCTACCTGGCCCTAGAGCTGAAAGGCACAACGTGCAGACTTCTTTCCAAAGGGCGAGTTGGGCCCCACAGCATCTTGCTTCCAGCTCTTTGGGAAGCTAAGAAACAACTCGCTCTGCACAGTGCTCTTACAGCCTACCGGGAACATCTCTTCCAAAGGCCTGTGAAACGCAGTTTCTTGGCAGGCCTGATCTGGCTGAAGTAGGACTTCAACTCTGGGTGTGCTACATTGCCCTAGAGCTGAAAGGTGCAACGAGCAGGCTTCTTTCCAAAGGGCAAGTTAGGCCCCAAAGCATCTTGCTTCCAGCTCTTTGGGAAGCTAAGAAACAACTCGCTCTGCACAGTGCTCTTACAGCCTACCGGGAACATCTCTTCCAAAGGCCTGTGAAACGCAGTTTCTTAGCAGGCCTGATCTGGCTGAAGTAGGACTTCTGCTCTGGGTGTGCTACATTGCCCTAGAGCTGAAAGGCACAACGTGCAGACTTCTTTCCAAAGGGCGAGTTGGGCCCCACAGCATCTTGCTTCCAGCTCTTTGGGAAGCTAAGAAACAACTCGCTCTGCACAGTGCTCTTACAGCCTACCGGGAACATCTCTTCCAAAGGCCTGTGAAACGCAGTTTCTTTGCAGATCTGATCTAGCTGAAGTAGGACTTCTGCTCTGGGTGTGCTACATTGCCCTAGAGCTGAAAGGCACAACGTGCAGGCTTCTTTCCAAAGGGCGAGATGGGCCCCAGAGCATCTTGCGTCCAGCTCTTTGGGAAGCTAAGAAACAACTCGCTCTGCACAGTGCTCTTGCAGCCTACTGGGAACATCTCTTCCAAACGCCTGTGAAACGCAGTTTCTTTGCAGGCCTGATCTGGCTGAAGTAGGACTTCTGCTCTGGGTGTGCTACATTGCCCTAGAGCTGAAAGGCACAGCGTGCAGGCTTCTTTCCAAAGGGCGAGTTGGGCCCCACAGCATCTTGCTTCCAGCTCTTTGGGAAGCTAAGAAACAACTCGCTCTGCACAGTGCTCTTACAGCCTACCGGGAACATCTCTTCCAAAGGCCTGTGAAACGCAGTTTCTTTGCAGGCCTGATCTGGCTGAAGTAGGACTTCTGCTCTGGGTGTGCTACATTGCCCTAGAGCTGAAAGGCCTAACGTGCAGGCTTCTTTCCAAAGGGCGAGTTGGGCCCCACAGCATCTTGCTTCCAGCTCTTTGGGAAGCTAAGAAACAACTCGCTCTGCACAGTGCTCTTACAGCCTAACGGGAACATCTCTTCCAAAGGCCTGTGAAACGCAGTTTCTTTGCAGGCCTGATCTGGCTGAAGTAGGACTTCTGCTCTGGGTGTGCTACTTTGCCCTAGAGCTGAAAGGCACAACGTGCAGGCTTCTTTCCAAAGGGCGAGTTGGGCCCCACAGCATCTTGCTTCCAGCTCTTTGGGAAGCTAAGAAACAACTCGCTCTGCTAAGTGCTCTTACAGCCTAGTGGGAACATCTCTTATAAAGGCCTGTGAAACGCAGTTTCTTTGCAGGCCTGATCTGGCTGAAGTAGCACTTGTGGTCTGGGTGTGCTACTTTGCCCTAGAGCTAAAAGGCACAACCTGCAGGCTTCTTTCCAAAGGGCGAGCTGGGCCCCACAGCATCTTGCTTCCAGCTCTTTGGGAAGCTAAGAAACAACTCGCTCTGCACAGTGCTCTTACAGCCTACCGGGAACATCTCTTCCAAAGGCCTGTGAAACGCAGTTTCTTTGCAGGCCTGATCTGGCTGAAGTAGGACTTCTGCTCTGGGTGTGCTACATTGCCCTAGAGCTGAAAGGTGCAACGAGCAGGCTTCTTTCCAAAGGGCAAGTTAGGCCCCAAAGCATCTTGCTTCCAGCTCTTTGGGAAGCTAAGAAACAACTCGCTCTGCACAGTGCTCTTACAGCCTACCGGGAACATCTCTTCCAAAGGCCTGTGAAACGCAGTTTCTTAGCAGGCCTGATCTGGCTGAAGTAGGACTTCTGCTCTGGGTGTGCTACATTGCCCTAGAGCTGAAAGGCACAACGTGCAGACTTCTTTCCAAAGGGCGAGTTGGGCCCCACAGCATCTTGCTTCCAGCTCTTTGGGAAGCTCAGAAACAACTCGCTCTGCACAGTGCTCTCACAGCCTACCGGGAACATCTCTTCCAAAGACCTGTGAAACGCAGTTTGTTTGCAGGCCTGATCTGGCTGAAGTAGGACTTCTGCTCAGGGTGTGCTACTTTGCCCTAGAGCTGAAAGGCACAACGTGCAGGCTTCTTTCCAAACGGCGAGTTGGGCCCCACAGCATCTTGCCTCCAGCTCTTTGGGAAGCTAAGAAACAACTCGCTCTGCACAGTGCTCTTACAGCCTACCGGGAACATCTCTTCCAAAGGCCTGTGAAATGCAGTTTCTTTGCAGGCCTGATCTGGCTGAAGTAGGAGTTCTGCTCTGGGTGTGCTACTTTGCCCTTGAGCTGAAAGGCACAACGTGCAGTCTTCTTTCCAAAGGGCGAGTTGGGCCCCACAGCATCTTGCTTCCAGCTCTTTTGGAAGCTAAGAAACAACTCGCTCTGCACAGTGCTCTTACAGCCTACCGGGAACATCTCTTCCAAACGCCTGTGAAACCCAGTTTCTTTGCAGACCTGATCTAGCTGAAGTAGGTCTTCTGCTCTGGGTGTGCTACATTGCCCTAGAGCTGAAAGGCACAACGTGCAGGCTTCTTTCCAAAGCGCGAGATGGGCCCCAGAGCATCTTGCTTCCAGCTCTTTGGGAAGCTAAGAAACAACTCGCTCTGCACAGTGCTCTTACAGCCTACTGGGAACATCTCTTCCAAACGCCTGTGAAACGCAGTTTCTTTGCAGGCCTGATCTGGCTGAAGTAGGACTTCTGCTCTGGGTGTGCTACATTGCCCTAGAGCTGAAAGGCACAGCGTGCAGGCTTCTTTCCAAAGGGTGAGTTGGGCCCCACAGCATCTTGCTTCCAGCTCTTTGGGAAGCTAAGAAACAACTCGCTCTGCACAGTGCTCTTACAGCCTACCGGGAACATCTCTTCCAAAGGACTGTGAAACGCAGTTTCTTTGCAGGCCTGATCTGGCTGAAGTAGGACTTCTGCTCTGGGTGTGCTACATTGCCCTAGAGCTGAAAGGCCTAACGTGCAGGCTTCTATCCAAAGGGCGAGTTGGGCCCCACAGCATCTTGCTTCCAGCTCTTTGGGAAGCTAAGAAACAACTCGCTCTGCACAGTGCTCTTACAGCCTAACGGGAACATCTCTTCCAAAGGCCTGTGAAACGCAGTTTCTGTGCAGGCCTGATCTGGCTGAAGTAGGACTTCTGCTCTGGGTGTGCTACATTGCCCTAGAGCTGAAAGGGACAACGTGCAGGCTTCTTTCCAAAGGGCGAGTGGGCCCCACAGCATCTTGATTCCAGCTCTTTGGGAAGCTAAGAAACAACTCGCTCTGCACAGTGCTCTTACAGCCTACCAGAACATCTCTTCCAAAGGCCTGTGAAACGCAGTGTCTTTGCAGGCCTGATCTGGCTGAAGTAGGACTTCTGCTCTGGCTGTGCTACTTTGCCCTAGAGCTGAAAGGCACAACGTGCAGGCTTCTTTCCAAAGGGCGAGTTGGGCCCCACAGCATCTTGCTTCCAGCTCTTTGGGAAGCTCAGAAACAATTCACTCTGCACAGTGCTCTTACAGCCTACCGGTAACATCTCTTCCAAAGGCCTGTGAAGTGCCGTTTCTTTGCAGGCCGGAACTGGCTGAAGTGGGACTTCAACTCTGGGTGTGCTACATTGCCCTAGAGCTGAAAGGCGCAACGAGCAGGCTTCTTTCCAAAGGGCAAGTTAGGCCCCAAAGCATCTTGCTTCCAGCTCTTTGGGAAGCTAAGAAACAACTCGCTCTGCACAGTGCTCTTACAGCCTACCGGGAGCATCTCTTCCAAAGGCCTGTGAAACGCAGTTTCTTAGCAGGCCTGATCTGGCTGAAGTAGGACTTCTGCTCTGGGTGTGCTACCTGGCCCTAGAGCTGAAAGGCACAACGTGCAGACTTCTTTCCAAAGGGCGAGTTGGGCCCCACAGCATCTTGCTTCCAGCTCTTTGGGAAGCTAAGAAACAACTCGCTCTGCACAGTGCTCTTACAGCCTACCGGGAACATCTCTTCCAAAGGCCTGTGAAACGCAGTTTCTTTGCAGGCCTGATCTGGCTGAAGTAGGACTTCTGCTCTGGGTGTGCTACATTGCCCTAGACCTGAAAGGTGCAACGAGCAGGCTTCTTTCCAAAGGGCAAGTTAGGCCCCAAAGCATCTTGCTTCCAGCTCTTTGGGAAGCTAAGAAACAACTCGCTCTGCACAGTGCTCTTACAGCCTACCGGGAACATCTCTTCCAAAGGCCTGTGAAACGCAGTTTCTTAGCAGGCCTGATCTGGCTGAAGTAGGACTTCTGCTCTGGGTGTGCTACATTGCCTTAGAGCTGAAAGGCACAACGTGCAGACTTCTTTCCAAAGGGCGAGTTGGGCCCCACAGCATCTTGCTTCCAGCTCTTTGGGAAGCTCAGAAACAACTCGCTCTGCACAGTGCTCTCACAGCCTACCGGGAACATCTCTTCCAAAGACCTGTGAAACGCAGTTTGTTTGCAGGCCTGATCTGGCTGAAGTAGGACTTCTGCTCAGGGTGTGCTACTTTGCCCTAGAGCTGAAAGGCACAACGTGCAGGCTTCTTTCCAAACGGCGAGTTGGGCCCCACAGCATCTTGCCTCCAGCTCTTTGGGAAGCTAAGAAACAACTCGCTCTCCACAGTGCTCTTACAGCCTACCGGGAACATCTCTTCCAAAGGCCTGTGAAATGCAGTTTCTTTGCAGGCCTGATCTGGCTGAAGTAGGAGTTCTGCTCTGGGTGTGCTACTTTGCCCTTGAGCTGAAAGGCACAACGTGCAGTCTTCTTTCCAAAGGGCGAGTTGGGCCCCACAGCATCTTGCTTCCAGCTCTTTTGGAAGCTAAGAAACAACTCGCTCTGCACAGTGCTCTTACAGCCTACCGGGAACATCTCTTCCAAACGCCTGTGAAACCCAGTTTCTTTGCAGACCTGATCTAGCTGAAGTAGGACTTCTGCTCTGGGTGTGCTACATTGCCCTAGAGCTGAAAGGCACAACGTGCAGGCTTCTTTCCAAAGGGCGAGATGGGCCCCAGAGCATCTTGCTTCCAGCTCTTTGGGAAGCTAAGAAACAACTCGCTCTGCACAGTGCTCTTACAGCCTACTGGGAACATCTCTTCCAAACGCCTGTGAAACGCAGTTTCTTTGCAGGCCTGATCTGGCTGAAGTAGGACTTCTGCTCTGGGTGTGCTACATTGCCCTAGATCTGAAAGGCACAGCGTGCAGGCTTCTTTCCAAAGGGCGAGTTGGGCCCCACAGCATCTTGCTTCCAGCTCTTTGGGAAGCTAAGAAACAACTCGCTCTGCACAGTGCTCTTACAGCCTACCGGGAACATCTCTTCCAAAGGCCTGTGAAACGCAGTTTCTTTGCAGGCCTGATCTGGCTGAAGTAGGACTTCTGCTCTGGGTGTGCTACATTGCCCTAGAGCTGAAAGGCCTAACGTGCAGGCTTCTTTCCAAAGGGCGAGTTGGGCCCCACAGCATCTTGCTTCCAGCTCTTTGGGAAGCTAAGAAACAACTCGCTCTGCACAGTGCTCTTACAGCCTAACGGGAACATCTCTTCCAAAGGCCTGTGAAACGCAGTTTCTTTGCAGGCCTGATCTGGCTGAAGTAGGACTTCTGCTCTGGGTGTGCTACTTTGCCCTAGAGCTGAAAGGCACAACGTGCAGGCTTGTTTCCAAAGTGCGATTTGGGCCCCACAGCATCTTGCTTCCAGCTCTTTGGGAAGCTAAGAAACAACTCGCTCTGCACAGTGCTCTTACAGCCTACCGGGAACATCTCTTCCAAAGGCCTGTGAAACGCAGTTTCTGTGCAGGCCAGATCTGGCTGAAGTAGGACTTCTGCTCTGGGTGTGCTACATTGCCCTAGAGCTGAAAGGCACAACGTGCAGGCTTCTTTCCACAGGGCGAGTTGGGCCCCACAGCATCTTGCTTCCAGCTCTTTGGGAAGCTAAGAAACAACTCGCTCTGCACAGTGCTCTTACAGCCTACCGGGAACATGTCTTCCAAAGGCCTGTGAAACCCAGTTTCTTTGCAGGCCTGATCTGGCTGAAGTAGGACTTCTGCTCTGGGTGTGCTACATTGCCCTAGAGCTGAAAGGCACAACGTGCAGGCTTCTTTCCAAAGGGCGAGTGGGCCCCACAGCATCTTGCTTCCAGCACTTTGGGAAGCTAAGAAACAGCTCGCTCTGCTAAGTGCTCTTACAGCCTAGTGGGAACATCTCTTATAAAGGCCTGTGAAACGCAGTTTCTTTGCAGGCCTGATCTGGCTGAAGTAGGACTTCTGGTCTGGGTGTGCTACTTTGCCCTAGAGCTAAAAGGCACAACGTGCAGGCTTCTTTCCAAAGGGCGAGCTGGGCCCCACAGCATCTTGCTTCCAGCTCTTTGGGAAGCTAAGAAACAACTCGCTCTGCACAGTGCTCTTACAGCCTACCGGGAACATCTCTTCCAAAGGCCTGTGAAATGCAGTTTCTTTGCAGGCCTGATCTGGCTGAGTAGGACTTCTGCTCTGGGTTTGCAACTTTGCCCTACAGCTGAAAGGCACAACGTGCAGGCTTCTTTCCAAAGGGTGAGTTGGGCCCCACAGCCTCTTGCTTCCAGCTCTTTGGGAAGCTAAGAAACAACTCGCTCTGCTAAGTGCTCTTACAGCCTAGTGGGAACATCTCTTATAAAGGCCTGTGAAACGCAGTTTCTTTGCAGGCCTGATCTGGCTGAAGTAGCACTTGTGGTCTGGGTGTGCTACTTTGCCCTAGAGCTAAAAGGCACAACCTGCAGGCTTCTTTCCAAAGGGCGAGCTGGGCCCCACAGCATCTTGCTTCCAGCTCTTTGGGAAGCTAAGAAACAACTCGCTCTGCACAGTGCTCTTACAGCCTACCGGGAACATCTCTTCCAAAGGCCTGTGAAACGCAGTTTCTTTGCAGGCCTGATCTGGCTGAAGTAGGACTTCTGCTCTGGGTGTGCTACATTGCCCTAGAGCTGAAAGGTACAAAGTGCAGGCTTCTTTCTAAATGGCGAGTTGGGCCCCACAGCTTCTTGCTTCCAGCTCTTTCTTAAGCTAAGAAACAACTCGCTCTGCACAGTGCTCTTACAGCCTACCGGGAACATCTCTTCCAAAGGCCTGTGAAACGCAGTATCTTTGCAGGCCTGATCTGGCTGAAGTAGGACTTCTGCTCTGGGTGTGCTACATTGCCCTAGAGCTGAAAGGCACAACGTGCAGGCTTCTTTCCAAAGGGCGAGTTGGGCCCCACAGCATCTTGCTTCCAGCTCTTTGGGAAGCTAAGAAACAAATCGCTCTGCACAGTGCTCTTACAGCCTACCGGGAACATCTCTTCCAAAGGCCTGTGAAGCGCAGTTTCTTTGCAGGCCTGATCTGGCTGAAGTAGGACTTCTGCTCTGGGTGTGCTACATTGCCCTACAGCTGAAAGGCACAACGTGCAGGCTTCTTTCCAAAGGGTGAGTTGGGCCCCACAGCATCTTGCTTCCAGCTCTTTGGGAAGCTAAGAAACAACTCGCTCTGCACAGTGCTCTTACAGCCTACCGGGAACATCTCTTCCAAAGGCCTGTGATGCGCAGTTTCTTTGCAGGCCTGATCTGGCTGAAGTAGGACTTCTGCTCTGGGTGTGCTACTTTGCCCTAGAGCTGAAAGGCACAACGTGCAGGCTTCTTTCCAAAGGGCGAGTTGGGCCCCACAGCATCTTGCTTCCAGCTCTTTGGGAAGCTAAGAAACAACTCGCTCTGCTAAGTGCTCTTACAGCCTAGTGGGAACATCTCTTATAAAGGCCTGTGAAACGCAGTTTCTTTGCAGGCCTGATCTGGCTGAAGTAGCACTTGTGGTCTGGGTGTGCTACTTTGCCCTAGAGCTAAAAGGCACAACCTGCAGGCTTCTTTCCAAAGGGCGAGCTGGGCCCCACAGCATCTTGCTTCCAGCTCTTTGGGAAGCTAAGAAACAACTCGCTCTGAACAGTGCTATTACAGCCTACCGGGAACATCTCTTCCAAAGGCCTGTGAAACGCAGTTTCTTTGCAGGCCTGATCTGGCTGAAGTAGGACTTCTGCTCTGGGTGTGCTACATTGCCCTAGAGCTGAAAGGCCCAACTTGCAGGCTTCATTCCAAAGGGTGAGTTGGGCCCCACAGCATCTTGCTTCCAGCTCTTTGGGAAGCTAAGAACAACTCGCTCTGCACAGTGCTCTTACAGCCTACCGGGAACATCTCTTCCAAAGGCCTGTGAAACGCAGTTTCTTTGCAGGCCTGATCTGGCTGAAGTAGGACTTCTGCTCTGGGTGTGCTACATTGCCCTAGAGCTGAAAGGTACAAAGTGCAGGCTTCTTTCTAAATGTCGAGTTGGGCCCCACAGCTTCTTGCTTCCAGCTCTTTGGGAAGCTAAGAAACAACTCGCCCTGCACAGTGCTCTTACAGCCTACCGGGAACATCTCTTCCAAAGGCCTGTGAAACGCAGTTTCTTTGCAGGCCTGATCTGGCTGAAGTAGGACTTCTGCTCTGGGTGTGCTACATTGCCCTAGAGCTAAAAGGCACAACCTGCAGGCTTCTTTCCAAATGGCGAGTTGGGCCCCACAGCATCTTGCTTAGAGCTCTTTGGGAAGCTAAGAAACAACTCGCTCTGCACAGTGCTCTTACAGCCTACTGGGAACATCTCTTCCAAAGGCCTGTGAAACGCAGTTTCTTTGCAGGCCTGATCTGGCTGAAGTAGGACTTCTGCTCTGGGTGTGCTACATTGCCCTACAGCTGAAAGGCACAACGTGCAGGCTTCTGTCCAAAGGGCGAGTGGGCCCCACAGCATCTTGCTTCCAGCTCTTTGGGAAGCTAAGAAACAACTCGCTCTGCTAAGTGCTCTTACAGCCTAGTGGGAACATCTCTTATAAAGGCCTGTGAAATGCAGTTTCTTTGCAGGCCTGATCTGGCTGAAGTAGGACTTCTGCTCTTGGTGTGGTACATTGCCCTAGAACTGAAAGGCACAACGTGCAATCTTCTTTCCAAAGGGCGAGTTGGGCCCAACAGCATCTTGCTTCCAGCTCTTTGGGAAGCTAAGAAACAACTCGCTCTGCACAGTGCTCTTACAGCCTACCAGAACATCTCTTCCAAAGGCCTGTGAAACGCAGTGTCTTTGCAGGCCTGATCTGGCTGAAGTAGGACTTCTGCTCTGGCTGTGCTACTTTGCCCTAGAGCTGAAAGGCACAACGTGCAGGCTTCTTTCCAAAGGGCGAGTTGGGCCCCACAGCATCTTGCTTCCAGCTCTTTGGGAAGCTCAGAAACAACTCACTCTGCACAGTGCTCTTACAGCCTACCGGTAACATCTCTTCCAAAGGCCTGTGAAACGCCGTTTCTTTGCAGGCCGGATCTGGCTGAAGTGGGACTTCAACTCTGGGTGTGCTACATTGCCCTAGAGCTGAAAGGCGCAACGAGCAGGCTTCTTTCCAAAGGGCAAGTTAGGCCCCAAAGCATCTTGCTTCCAGCTCTTTGGGAAGCTAAGAAACAACTCGCTCTGCACAGTGCTCTTACAGCCTACCGGGAACATCTCTTCCAAAGGCCTGTGAAACGCAGTTTCTTAGCAGGCCTGATCTGGCTGAAGTAGGACTTCTGCTCTGGGTGTGCTACATTGCCCTAGAGCTGAAAGGCACAACGTGCAGACTTCTTTCCAAAGGGCGAGTTGGGCCCCACAGCATCTTGCTTCCAGCTCTTTGGGAAGCTCAGAAACAACTCGCTCTGCACAGTGCTCTCACAGCCTACCGGGAACATCTCTTCCAAAGACCTGTGAAACGCAGTTTGTTTGCAGGCCTGATCTGGCTGAAGTAGGACTTCTGCTCAGGGTGTGCTACTTTGCCCTAGAGCTGAAAGGCACAACGTGCAGGCTTCTTTCCAAACGGCGATTTGGGCCCCACAGCATCTTGCCTCCAGCTCTTTGTGAAGCTAAGAAACAACTCGCTCTGCACAGTGCTCTCACAGCCTACCGGGAACATCTCTTCCAAAGGCCTGTGAAATGCAGTTTCTTTGCAGGCCTGATCTGGCTGAAGTCGGACTTCTGCTCTGGGTGTGCTACATTGCCCTAGAGCTGAAAGGTACAAAGTGCAGGCTTCTTTCTAAATGGCGAGTTGGGCCCTACAGCTTCTTGCTTCCAGCTCTTTCTTAAGCTAAGAAACAACTCGCTCTGCACAGTGCTCTTACAGCCTACCGGGAACATCTCTTCCAAAGGCCTGTGAAACACAGTTTCTTTGCAGGCCTTATCTGGCTGAGTAGGACTTCTGCTCTTGGTGTGCAACTTTGCCCTAGAGCTGAAAGGCACAACGTGCAGGCTTCTTTCCAAAGGGCGAGTTGGGCCCCACAGCATCTTGCTTCCAGCTCTTTGGGAAGCTAAGAAACAACTCGCTCTGCACAGTGCTCTTACAGCCTACCGGGAACATCTCTTCCAAAGGCCTGTGAAACGCAGTTTCTTTGCAGGCCTGATCTGGCTGAAGTAGGACTTCTGCTCTGGGTGTGCTACATTGCCCTAGAGCTGAAAGGAACAACGTGCAGGCTTCTTTCCAAATGGCGAGTTGGGCCCCACAGCATCTTGCTTCCAGCTCTTTGGGAAGCTATGAAACAACACGCTCTGCACAGTGCTCTTACAGCCTACTGGGAACATCTCTTCCAAAGGCCTGTGAAACGCAGTTTCTTTGCAGGCCTGATCTGGCTGAAGTAGGACTT
This sequence comes from Equus caballus, assembly GCF_041296265.1. Lineage (NCBI taxonomy): Eukaryota > Metazoa > Chordata > Mammalia > Perissodactyla > Equidae > Equus > Equus caballus. The sequence goes on from NC_091696.1 coordinate 14,352,700, forward strand.
CTGCTCTGGGTGTGCTACATTGCCCTAGAGCTGAAAGGCACAACGTGCAGGCTTCTGTCCAAAGGGCGAGTGGGCCCCACAGCATCTTGCTTCCAGCTCTTTGGGAAGCTAAGAAACAACTCGCTCTGCTAAGTGCTCTTACAGCCTAGTGGGAACATCTCCTATAAAGGCCTGTGAAATGCAGTTTCTTTGCAGGCCTGATCTGGCTGAAGTAGGACTTCTGCTCTGGGTGTGCTACATTGCCCTAGAGCTGAAAGGCACAAAGTGCAGGCTTCTTTCTAAAGGGCGAGTTGGGCCCCACAGCTTCTTGCTTCCAGCTCTTTGGGAAGCTAAGAAACAACTCGCTCTGCACAGTGCTCTTACAGCCTACCGGGAACAACTCTTCCAAAGACCTGTGAAATGCAGTTTCTTTGCAGGCCTGATCTGGCTGAAGTAGGACTTCTGCTCTTGGTGTGGTACATTGCCCTAGAACTGAAAGGCACAACGTGCAATCTTCTTTCCAAAGGGCGAGTTGGGCCCCACAGCATCTTGCTTCCAGCTCTTTGGGAAGCTAAGAAACAACTCGCTCTGCACAGTGCTCTTACAGCCTACCAGAACATCTCTTCCAAAGGCCTGTGAAACGCAGTGTCTTTGCAGGCCTGATCTGGCTGAAGTAGGACTTCTGCTCTGGCTGTGCTACTTTGCCCCAGAGCTGAAAGGCACAACGTGCAGGCTTCTTTCCAAAGGGCGAGTTGGGCCCCACAGCATCTTGCTTCCAGCTCTTTGGGAAGCTCAGAAACAACTCACTCTGCACAGTGCTCTTACAGCCTACCGGTAACATCTCTTCCAAAGGCCTGTGAAACGCCGTTTCTTTGCAGGCCGGATCTGGCTGAAGTGGGACTTCAACTCTGGGTGTGCTACATTGCCCTAGAGCTGAAAGGCGCAACGAGCAGGCTTCTTTCCAAAGGGCAAGTTAGGCCCCAAAGCATCTTGCTTCCAGCTCTTTGGGAAGCTAAGAAACAACTCAATCTGCACAGTGCTCTTACAGCCTACCGGGAACATCTCTTCCAAAGGCCTGTGAAACGCAGTTTCTTTGCAGGCCTGATCTGGCTGAAGTGGGACTTCTGCTCTGGTTGTGCTACATTGCCCTAGAGCTGAAAGGCACAACGTGCAGGCTTCTTTCCAAAGGGCGAGTTGGGCCCCACAGCATCTTGCTTCCAGCTCTTTGGGAAGCTAAGAAACGACTGGCTCTGCACATTGCTCTTACAGCCTACCGGGAACATCTCTTCCAAAGGCCTGTGAAACGCAGTATCTTTGCAGGCCTGATCTGGCTGAAGTAGGACTTCTGCTCTGGGTGTGCTACATTGCCCTAGAGCTGAAAGGCACAACGTGCAGGCTTCTTTCCAAAGGGCGAGTTGGGCCCCACAGCATCTTGCTTCCAGCTCTTTGGGAAGCTAAGAAACAAATCGCTCTGCACAGTGCTCTTACAGCCTACCGGGAACATCTCTTCCAAAGGCCTGTGAAACGCAGTTTCTTTGCAGGCCTGATCTGGCTGAAGTAGGACTTCTGCTCTGGGTGTGCTACATTGCCCTAGAGCTGAAAGGCCCAACGTGCAGGCTTCTTTCCAAAGGGCGAGTTCGGCCCCACAGCATCTTGCTTCCAGCTCTTTGGGAAGCTAAGAAACAACTCGCTCTGCACAGTGCTCTTACAGCCTACCGGGAACATCTCTTCCAAAGGCCTGTGAAACGCAGTTTCTTTGCAGGCCTGATCTGGCTGAAGTAGGACTTCTGCTCTGGGTGTGCTACATTGCCCTAGAGCTGAAAGGCACAACGTGCAGGCTTCTTTCCAAAGGGCGAGTTGGGCCCCACAGCATCTTGCTTCCAGCTCTTTGGGAAGCTAAGAAACAACTCGCTCTGCACAGTGCTCTTACAGCCTACCGGGAACATCTCTTCCAAAGGCCTGTGAAACGCAGTTTCTTTGCAGGCCTGATCTGGCTGAAGTAGGACTTCTGCTCTGGGTGTGCAACGTTGCCCTAGAACTAAAAGGCACAACGTGCAATCTTCTTTCTAAAGGGCGAGTTGGGCCCCACAGCACCTTGCTTCCAGCTCTTTGGGAAGCTAAGAAACAACTCGCTCTGCACAGTGCTCTTACAGCCTAACGGGAACATCTCTTCCAAAGGCCTGTGAAACGCAGTTTCTTTGCAGGCCTGATCTGGCTGAAGTAGGACTTCTGCTCTGGGTGTGCTACATTGCCCTAGAGCTGAAAGGCACAACGTGCAGGCTTCTTTCCAAAGGGCGAGTTGGGCCCCACAGCATCTTGCTTCCAGCTCTTTGGGAAGCTAAGAAACAACTCGCTCTGCACAGTGCTCTTACAGCCTACCGGGAACATCTCTTCCAAAGGCCTGTGAAACGCAGTTTCTTTGCAGGCCTGATCTGGCTGAAGTAGGACTTCTGCTCTGGGTGTGCTACACTGCCCTAGAGTTGAAAGGCACAAGGTACAGGCTTCTTTCGAAAGGGCGAGTTGGTCCACACAGGATCTTGCTTCCAGCTGTTTGGGAAGCTAAGAAACAACTCGCTCTGCACAGTGCTCTTACAGCCTACCGGGAACATCTCTTCCAAAGGCCTGTGAAACGCAGTTTCTTTTGCAGGCCTGATCTGGCTGAAGTAGGACTTCTGCTCTGGGTGTGCTACATTGCCCTACAGCTGAAAGGCACAACGTGCAGGCTTCTTTCCAAAGGGTGAGTTGGGCCCCACAGCATCTTGCTTCCAGCTCTTTGGGAAGCTAAGAAACAACTCGCTCTGCACAGTGCTCTTACAGCCTACCGGGAACATCTCTTCCAAAGGCCTGTGATGCGCAGTTTGTTTGCAGGCCTGATCTGGCTGAAGTAGGACTTCTGCTCTGGGTGTGCTACTTTGCCCTAGAGCTGAAAGGCACAACGTGCAGGCTTCTTTCCAAAGGGCGAGTTGGGCCCCACAGCATCTTGCTTCCAGCTCTTTGGGAAGCTAAGAAACAACTCGCTCTGCTAAGTGCTCTTACAGCCTAGTGGGAACATCTCTTATAAAGGCCTGTGAAACGCAGTTTCTTTGCAGGCCTGATCTGGCTGAAGTAGCACTTGTGGTCTGGGTGTGCTACTTTGCCCTAGAGCTAAAAGGCACAACCTGCAGGCTTCTTTCCAAAGGGCGAGCTGGGCCCCACAGCATCTTGCTTCCAGCTCTTTGGGAAGCTAAGAAACAACTCGCTCTGAACAGTGCTATTACAGCCTACCGGGAACATCTCTTCCAAAGGCCTGTGAAACGCAGTTTCTTTGCAGGCCTGATCTGGCTGAAGTAGGACTTCTGCTCTGGGTGTGCTACATTGCCCTAGAGCTGAAAGGCCCAACTTGCAGGCTTCATTCCAAAGGGTGAGTTGGGCCCCACAGCATCTTGCTTCCAGCTCTTTGGGAAGCTAAGAACAACTCGCTCTGCACAGTGCTCTTACAGCCTACCGGGAACATCTCTTCCAAAGGCCTGTGAAACGCAGTTTCTTTGCAGGCCTGATCTGGCTGAAGTAGGACTTCTGCTCTGGGTGTGCTACATTGCCCTAGAGCTGAAAGGTACAAAGTGCAGGCTTCTTTCTAAATGGCGAGTTGGGCCCCACAGCTTCTTGCTTCCAGCTCTTTGGGAAGCTAAGAAACAACTCGCCCTGCACAGTGCTCTTACAGCCTACCGGGAACATCTCTTCCAAAGGCCTGTGAAACGCAGTTTCTTTGCAGGCCTGATCTGGCTGAAGTAGGACTTCTGCTCTGGGTGTGCTACATTGCCCTAGAGCTGAAAGGAACAACGTGCAGGCTTCTTTCCAAATGGCGAGTTGGGCCCCACAGCATCTTGCTTAGAGCTCTTTGGGAAGCTAAGAAACAACTCGCTCTGCACAGTGCTCTTACAGCCTACTGGGAACATCTCTTCCAAAGGCCTGTGAAACGCAGTTTCTTTGCAGGCCTGATCTGGCTGAAGTAGGACTTCTGCTCTGGGTGTGCTACATTGCCCTAGAGCTGAAAGGCACAACGTGCAGGCTTCTGTCCAAAGGGCGAGTGGGCCCCACAGCATCTTGCTTCCAGCTCTTTGGGAAGCTAAGAAACAACTCGCTCTGCTAAGTGCTCTTACAGCCTAGTGGGAGCATCTCTTATAAAGGCCTGTGAAATGCAGTTTCTTTGCAGGCCTGATCTGGCTGAAGTAGGACTTCTGCTCTGGGTGTGCTACATTGCCCTAGAGCTGAAAGGCACAAAGTGCAGGCTTCTTTCTAAAGGGCGAGTTGGGCCCCAAAGCTTCTTGCTTCCAGCTCTTTGGGAAGCTAAGAAACAACTCGCTCTGCACAGTGCTCTTACAGCCTACCGGGAACATCTCTTCCAAAGACCTGTGAAATGCAGTTTCTTTGCAGGCCTGATCTGGCTGAAGTAGGACTTCTGCTCTTGGTGTGGTACATTGCCCTAGAACTGAAAGGCACAACGTGCAATCTTCTTTCCAAAGGGCGAGTTGGGCCCCACAGCATCTTGCTTCCAGCTCTTTGGGAAGCTAAGAAACAACTCGCTCTGCACAGTGCTCTTACAGCCTACCAGAACATCTCTTCCAAAGGCCTGTGAAACGCAGTGTCTTTGCAGGCCTGATCTGGCTGAAGTAGGACTTCTGCTCTGGCTGTGCTACTTTGCCCTAGAGCTGAAAGGCACAACGTGCAGGCTTCTTTCCAAAGGGCGAGTTGGGCCCCACAGCATCTTGCTTCCAGCTCTTTGGGAAGCTCAGAAACAACTCACTCTGCACAGTGCTCTTACAGCCTACCGGTAACATCTCTTCCAAAGGCCTGTGAAACGCCGTTTCTTTGCAGGCCGGATCTGGCTGAAGTGGGACTTCAACTCTGGGAGTGCTACATTGCCCTAGAGCTGAAAGGCGCAACGAGCAGGCTTCTTTCCAAAGGGCAAGTTAGGCCCCAAAGCATCTTGCTTCCAGCTCTTTGGGAAGCTAAGAAACAACTCGCTCTGCACAGTGCTCTTACAGCCTACCGGGAACATCTCTTCCAAAGGCCTGTGAAACGCAGTTTCTTAGCAGGCCTGATCTGGCTGAAGTAGGACTTCTGCTCTGGGTGTGCTACCTGGCCCTAGAGCTGAAAGGCACAACGTGCAGACTTCTTTCCAAAGGGCGAGTGGGCCCCACAGCATCATGCTTCCAGCTCTTTGGGAAGCTAAGAAACAACTCGCTCTGCACAGTGCTCTTACAGCCTACCGGGAACATCTCTTCCAAAGGCCTGTGAAACGCAGTTTCTTTGCAGGCCTGATCTGGCTGAAGTAGGACTTCAACTCTGGGTGTGCTACATTGCCCTAGAGCTGAAAGGTGCAACGAGCAGGCTTCTTTCCAAAGGGCAAGTTAGGCCCCACAGCATCTTGCTTCCAGCTCTTTGGGAAGCTCAGAAACAACTCGCTCTGCACAGTGCTCTTACAGCCTACCGGGAACATCTCTTCCAAAGGCCTGTGAAACGCAGTTTCTCTGCAGGCCTGATCTGGCTGAAGTAGGACTTCTGCTCTGGGTGTGCTACATTGCCCTAGAGCTGAAAGGCAGAACGTGCAGGCTTCTTTCCAAAGGGCGAGTTGAGCCCCACAGCATCTTGCTTCCAGCTCTTTGGGAAGCTAAGAAACAACTCGCTCTGCTAAGTGCTCTTACAGCCTAGTGGGAATATCTCTTATAAAGGCCTGTGAAACGCAGATTCTTTGCAGGCCTGATCTGGCTGAAGTAGGACTTCTGCTCTGGGTGTGCTACTTTGCCCTAGAGCTAAAAGCCACAACGTGCAGGCTTCTTTCCAAGGGCGAGTTGGGCCCCACAGCATCTTGCTTCCAGCTCTTTGGGAAGCTAAGAAACAACTCGCTCTGCACAGTGCTCTTACAGCCTACCGGGAACATCTCTTCCAAAGGCCTGTGAAACGCAGTTTCGCTGCATGCCTGATCTGGCTGAAGTAGGACTTCTGCTCTGGGTGTGCTACATTGCCCTAGCGCTGAAAGGCACAACGAGCAGGCTTCTTTTCAAAGGGCAAGTTGGCCCCACAGCATCTTGCTTCCAGCTCTTTGGGAAGCTAAGAAACAACTCGCTCTGCACAGTGCTCTTACAGCCTACCGGGAACATCTCTTCCAAAGGCCTGTGAAACGCAGTTTCTTTGCAGGCCTGATCTGGCTGAAGTAGGACTTCTGCTCTGGGTGTGCTACATTGCCCTAGAGCTGAAAGACCCCACGTGCAGGCTTCTTTCCAAAGGGCGAGTTGGGCCCCACAGCATCTTGCTTCCAGCTCTTTGGGAAGCTAAGAAACAACTCGCTCTGCACAGTGCTCTTACAGCCTACCGGGAACATCTCTTCCAAAGGCCTGTGAAACGCAGTTTCTTTGCAGGCCTGATCTGGCTGAAGTAGGACTTCTGCTCTGGGTGTTCTAAACTGCCCTAGAGCTGAAAGGCACAACGTCAAGGCTTCTTTCCAATGGGCGAGTTGGGCCCCACAGCATCTTGCTTCCAGCTCTTTGGGAAGCTAAGAAACAACTCGCTCTGCACAGTGCTCTTACAGCCTCCCGTGAACATCTATTCCAAAGGCCTGTGAAACGCAGTTTCTTTGCAGGCCTGATCTGGCTGAAGTAGGACTTCTGCTCTGGGTGTGCTACTTTGCCCTAGAGCTGAAAGGCACAACGTGCAGGCTTCTTTCCAAAGGGCGAGTTGGGCCCCACAGCATCTTGCTTCCAGCTCTTTGGGAAGCTAAGAAACAACTCGCTCTGCACAGTGCTCTTACAGCCTACCGGGAGCATCTCTTGCAAAGGCCTGTGAAACGCAGTTTCTTTGCAGGCCTGATCTGGCTGAAGTGGGACTTCTGCTCTGGGTGTGCTACATTGCCCTAGAGCTGAAAGGCACAACGTGCAGGCTTCTTTCCAAAGGGCGAGTTGGGCCCCACATCATCTTGCTTCCAGCTCTTTGGGAAGCTAAGAAACGACTCGCTCTGCACATTGCTCTTACAGCCTACCGGGAACATCTCTTCCAAAGGCCTGTGAAACGCAGTATCTTTGCAGGCCTGATCTGGCTGAAGTAGGACTTCTGCTCTGGGTGTGCTACATTGCCCTAGAGCTGAAAGGCACAACGTGCAGGCTTCTTTCCAAAGGGCGACTTGGGCCCCACAGCATCTTGCTTCCAGCTCTCTGGGAAGCTAAGAAACAACTCGCTCTGCACAGTGCTCTTACAGCCTACCGGGAACATCTCTTCCAAAGGCCTGTGAAGAGCAGTTTCTTTGCAGGCCTGATCTGGCTGAAGTAGGACTTCTGCTCTGGGTGTGCTACATTGCCCTAGAGCTGAAAGGCCCTACGTGCAGGCTTCTTTCCAAAGGGCGAGTTCGGCCCCACAGCATCTTGCTTCCAGCTCTTTGGGAAGCTAAGAAACAACTCGCTCTGCACAGTGCTCTTACAGCCTACCGGAACATCTCTTCCAAAGGCCTGTGAAACGCAGTTTCTTTGCAGGCCTGATCTGGCTGAAGTAGGACTTCTGCTCTGGGTGTGCTACTTTGCCCTAGAGCTGAAAGGCACAACGTGCAGGCTTCTTTCCAAAGGGCGAGTTGGGCCCCACAGCATCTTGCTTCCAGCTCTTTGGGAAGCTAAGAAACAACTCGCTCTGCACAGTGCTCTTACAGCCTACCGGGAACATCTCTTCCAAAGGCCTGTGAAACGCAGTTTCTTTGCAGGCCTGATCTGGCTGAAGTCGGACTTCTGCTCTGGGTGTGCTACATTGCCCTACAGCTCAAAGGAACAACGTGCAGGCTTCTTTCCAAAGGGCGAGTTGGGCCCCACAGCATCTTGCTTCCAGCTCTTTGGGAAGCTCAGAAACAACTCGCTCTGCACAGTGCTCTTACAGCCTACCGGGAACATCTCTTCCAAAGGCCTGTGAAACGCAGTTTCTTTGCAGGCCTGATCTGGCTGAAGTAGGACTTCTGCTCTGGTTTTGCTTCTTTGCACTAAAGCTGAAAGGCACAACGTGCAGGCTTCTTTCCAAAGGGCGAGTTGGGCCCCACAGCATCTTGCTTCCAGCTCTTTGGGAAGCTAAGAAACAACTCGCTCTGCACAGTGCTCTTACAGCCTACCGGGAACATCTCTTCCAAAGGCCTGTGAAACGCAGTTTCTTTGCAGGCCTGATCTGGCTGAAGTAGCACTTGTGGTCTGGGTGTGCTACTTTGCCCTAGAGCTAAAACGCACAACCTGCAGGCTTCTTTCCAAAGGGCGAGCTGGGCCCCACAGCATCTTGCTTCCAGCTCTTTGGGAAGCTAAGAAACAACTCGCTCTGAACAGTGCTATTACAGCCTACCGGGAACATCTCTTCCAAAGGCCTGTGAAACGCAGTTTCTTAGCAGGCCTGATCTGGCTGAAGTAGGACTCTTCTCTGGGTGTGCTACTTTGCCCTACAGCTGAAAGGCACAACGTGCAGGCTTCTTTCCAAAGGGCGAGTTGGGCCCCACAGCATCTTGCTTCCAGCTCTTTGGGAAGCTCAGAAACAAGTCGCTCTGCACAGTGCTTATACAGCCTACCGGGAACATCTCTTCCAAAGGCCTGTGAAATGCAGTTTCTTTGCAGGCCTCATCTGGCTGAAGTAGGACATCTGCTCTGGCTGTGCTACATTGCCCTAGAGCTGAAAGGCACAACGTTCAGGCTTCTTTCCAAAGGGCGAGTTGGGCCCCACAGCATCTTGCTTCCAGCTCTTTGGGAAGCTAAGAAACAACTCGCTCTGCACAGTGCTCTAAACAGCCTACCGGGAACATCTCTTCCAAAGGCCTGTGAAACGCAGTTTCTTTGCAGGCCTGATCTGGCTGAAGTAGGACTTCTGCTCTGGGTGTGCTACATTGCCCTAGAGCTGAAAGGCACAACGTGCAGGCTTCTTTCCAAAGGGCGAGTGGGCCCCACAGCATCTTGCTTCCAGCTCTTTGGGAAGCTAAGAAACAACTCGCTCTGCACAGTGCTCTTACAGCCTACCGGAACATCTCTTCCAAAGGCCTGTGAAACGCAGTTTCTTTGCAGGCCTGATCTGGCTGAAGTAGGACTTCTGCTCTGGGTGTGCTACTTTGCCCTAGAGCTGAAAGGCACAACGTGCAGGCTTCTTTCCAAAGGGCGAGTTGGGCCCCACAGCATCTTGCTTCCAGCTCTTTGGGAAGCTAAGAAACAACTCGCTCTGCACAGTGCTCTTACAGCCTACCGGGAACATCTCTTCCAAAGGCCTGTGAAACGCAGTTTCTTTGCAGGCCTGATCTGGCTGAAGTAGGACTTCTGCTCTGGGTGTGCTACATTGCCCTAGAGCTGAAAGGCGCAACGTGCAGGCTTCTTTCCAAAGGGAGAGTTGGGCCCCACAGCATCTTGCTTCCAGCTCTTTGGGAAGCTAAGAAACAACTCGCTCTGCACAGTGCTCTTACAGCCTACCGGGAACATCTCTTCCAAAGGCCTGTGAAACGCAGTTTCTTTGCAGGCCTGATCTGGCTGAAGTAGGACTTCTGCTCTGGGTGTGCTACTTTGTCCTAGAGCTGAAAGGCACAACGTGCAGGCTTCTTTCCAAAGGGCGAGTTGGGCCCCACAGCATCTTGCTTCCAGCTCTTTGGTAAGCTAAGAAACAACTCGCTCTGCACAGTGCTCTTACAGCCTCCCGGGAACATCTCTTCCAAAGGCCTGTGAAACGCAGTTTCTTTGCAGGCCTGATCTGGCTGAAGTCGGACTTCTGCTCTGGGTGTGCTACATTGCCCTACAGCTGAAAGGCACAACGTGCAGGCTTCTTTCCAAAGGGCGAGTTGGGCCCCACAGCATCTTGCTTCCAGCTCTTTGGGAAGCTCAGAAACAACTCGCTCTGCACAGTGCTCTTACAGCCTACCGGAAACATTTCTTCCAAAGGCCTGTGAAACGCAGTTTCTTTGCAGGCCTGATCTGGCTGAAGTCGGACTTCTGCTCTGGGTGTGCTACATTGGCCTAGAGCTGAAAGGCACAACGTGCAGGCTTCTTTCCAAAGGGCGATTTGGGCCCCACAGCATCTTGCTTCCAGCTCTTTGGGAAGGTAAGAAACAACTCGCTCTTCTCAGTGCCCTTACAGCCTACCGGGAACATCTCTTCCAAAGGCCTGTGAAACGCAATTTCTTTGCAGGCCTGATCTGGCTGAAGTAGGACTTCTGCTCTGGGTGTGCTACATTGCCCTACAGCTGAAAGGCACAACGTGCAGGCTTCTTTCCAAAGGGCGATTTGGGCCCCACAGCATCTTGCTTCCAGCTCTTTGGGAAGCTAAGAAACAACTCGCTCTGCACAGTGCTCTTACAGCCTACCGGGAACATCTCTTCCAAAGGCCTGTGAAATGCAGTTTCTTGGGAGGCCTGATCTGGCTGAAGTCGGACTTCTGTTCTGGGTGTGCTACATTGGCCTAGAGCTGAAAGGCACAACGTGCAGGCTTCTTTCCAAAGGGCGAGTTGGGCCCCACAGCATCTTGCTTCCAGCTCTTTGCTAAGCTAAGAAACAGCTCGCTCTGCACAGTGCTCTTACAGCCTACCGGGAACATCTCTTCCAAAGGCCTGTGAAACGCAGTTTCTTTGCAGGCCTGATGTGACTGAAGTAGGACTTCTGCTCTGGGTGTGCTACATTGCCCTACAGCTGAAAGGCACAACGTGTAGGCTTCTTTCCAAAGGGCGAGTTGAGCCCCACAGCATCTTGCTTCCAGCTCTTTGGGAAGCTAAGAAACAACTCGCTCTGCACAGTGCTCTAAACAACCCACCGGGAACATCTCTTCCAAATGCCTGTGAAACGCAGTTTCTTTGCAGGCCTGATCTGGCTGAAGTAGGACTTCTGCTCTGGGTGTGCTACATTGCCCTAGAGCTGAAAGGCACAACGTGCAGGCTTCTTTCCAAAGGGCGATTTGGGCCCCACAGCATCTTGCTTCCAGCTCTTTCGGAAGCTAAGAAACAACTCGCTCTGCACAGTGCTCTTACAGCCTACCAGGAACATCTCTTCCAAAGGCCTGTGAAACACAGTTTCTCTGCAGGCCTGATCTGGCTGAAGTAGGACTCTTGCTCTGGGTGTGCTACATTGCCCTAGAGCTGAAAGGCAGAACATGCAGGCTTCTTTCCAACGGGCGAGTTGGGCCCCACAGCATCTTGCTTCCAGGTCTTTGGGAAGCTAAGAAACAACTCGCTCTGCTAAGTGCTCTTACAGCCTAGTGGGAATATCTCTTATAAAGGCCTGTGAAACGCAGATTCTTTGCAGGCCTGATCTGGCTGAAGTAGGACTTCTGCTCTGGGTGTGCTACTTTGCCCTAGAGCTAAAAAGCACAACGTGCAGGCTTCTTTCCAAAGGGCGAGCTGGGCCCCACAGCATCTTGCTTCCAGCTCTTTGGGAAGCTAAGAAACAACTCAATCTGCACAGTGCTCTTACAGCCTACCGGGAACATCTCTTCCAAAGGCCTGTGAAACGCAGTTTCTTTGCAGGCCTGATCTGGCTGAAGTGGGACTTCTGCTCTGGTTGTGCTACATTGCCCTAGAGCTGAAAGGCACAACGTGCAGGCTTCTTTCCAAAGGGCGAGTTGGGCCCCACAGCATCTTGCTTCCAGCTCTTTGGGAAGCTAAGAAACGACTGGCTCTGCACATTGCTCTTACAGCCTACCGGGAATATCTCTTCCAAAGGCCTGTGAAACGCAGTATCTTTGCAGGCCTGATCTGGCTGAAGTAGGACTTCTGCTCTGGGTGTGCTACATTGCCCTAGAGCTGAAAGGTACAAAGTGCAGGCTTCTTTCTAAATGGCGAGTTGGGCCCCACAGCTTCTTGCTTCCAGCTCTTTCTTAAGCTAAGAAACAACTCGCCCTGCACAGTGCTCTTACAGCCTACCGGGAACATCTCTTCCAAAGGCCTGTGAAACGCAGTTTCTTTGCAGGCCTGATCTGGCTGAAGTAGGACTTCTGCTCTGGGTGTGCTACATTGCCCTAGAGCTGAAAGGAACAACGTGCAGGCTTCTTTCCAAATGGCGAGTTGGGCCCCACAGCATCTTGCTTAGAGCTCTTTGGGAAGCTAAGAAACAACTCGCTCTGCACAGTGCTCTTACAGCCTACTGGGAACATCTCTTCCAAAGGCCTGTGAAACGCAGTTTCTTTGCAGGCCTGATCTGGCTGAAGTAGGACTTCTGCTCTGGGTGTGCTACATTGCCCTAGAGCTGAAAGGCACAACGTGCAGGCTTTTGTCCAAAGGGCGAGTGGGCCCCACAGCATCTTGCTTCCAGCTCTTTGGGAAGCTAAGAAACAACTCGCTCTGCTAAGTGCTCTTACAGCCTAGTGGGAACATCTCTTATAAAGGCCTGTGAAATGCAGTTTCTTTGCAGGCCTGATCTGGCTGAAGTAGGACTTCTGCTCTGGGTGTGCTACATTGCCCTAGAGCTGAAAGGCACAAAGTGCAGGCTTCTTTCTAAAGGGCGAGTTGGGCCCCACAGCTTCTTGCTTCCAGCTCTTTGGGAAGCTAAGAAACAACTCGCTCTGCACAGTGCTCTTACAGCCTACCGGGAACATCTCTTCCAAAGGCCTGTGAAACGCAGTTTCTTAGCAGGCCTGATCTGGCTGAAGTAGGACTTCTGCTCTGGGTGTGCTACCTGGCCCTAGAGCTGAAAGGCACAACGTGCAGACTTCTTTCCAAAGGGCGAGTGGGCCCCACAGCATCATGCTTCCAGCTCTTTGGGAAGCTAAGAAACAACTCGCTCTGCACAGTGCTCTTACAGCCTACTGGGAACATCTCTTCCAAAGGCCTGTGAAACGCAGTTTCTTTGCAGGCCTGATCTGGCTGAAGTAGGACTTCAACTCTGGGTGTGCTACATTGCCCTAGAGCTGAAAGGTGCAACGAGCAGGCTTCTTTCCAAAGGGCAAGTTAGGCCCCACAGCATCTTGCTTCCAGCTCTTTGGGAAGCTCAGAAACAACTCGCTCTGCACAGTGCTCTTACAGCCTACCGGGAACATCTCTTCCAAAGGCCTGTGAAACGCAGTTTCTCTGCAGGCCTGATCTGGCTGAAGTAGGACTTCTGCTCTGGGTGTGCTACATTGCCCTAGAGCTGAAAGGCAGAACGTGCAGGCTTCTTTCCAAAGGGCGAGTTGAGCCCCACAGCATCTTGCTTCCAGCTCTTTGGGAAGCTAAGAAACAACTCGCTCTGCTAAGTGCTCTTACAGCCTAGTGGGAATATCTCTTATAAAGGCCTGTGAAACGCAGATTCTTTGCAGGCCTGATCTGGCTGAAGTAGGACTTCTGCTCTGGGTGTGCTACTTTGCCCTAGAGCTAAAAGCCACAACATGCAGGCTTCTTTCCAAAGGGCGAGTTGGGCCCCACAGCATCTTGCTTCCAGCTCTTTGGGAAGCTAAGAAACAACTCGCTCTGCACAGTGCTCTTACAGCCTACCGGGAACATCTCTTCCAAAGGCCTGTGAAACGCAGTTTCGCTGCATGCCTGATCTGGCTGAAGTAGGACTTCTGCTCTGGGTGTGCTACATTGCCCTAGAGCTGAAAGGCACAACGAGCAGGCTTCTTTTCAAAGGGCAAGTTGGCCCCACAGCATCTTGCTTCCAGCTCTTTGGGAAGCTAAGAAACAACTCGCTCTGCACAGTGCTCTTACAGCCTACCGGGAACATCTCTTCCAAAGGCCTGTGAAACGCAGTTTCTTTGCAGGCCTGATCTGGCTGAAGTAGGACTTCTGCTCTGGGTGTGCTACATTGCCCTAGAGCTGAAAGACCCCACGTGCAGGCTTCTTTCCAAAGGGCGAGTTGGGCCCCACAGCATCTTGCTTCCAGCTCTTTGGGAAGCTAAGAAACAACTCGCTCTGCACAGTGCTCTTACAGCCTACCGGGAACATCTCTTCCAAAGGCCTGTGAAACGCAGTTTCTTTGCAGGCCTGATCTGGCTGAAGTAGGACTTCTGCTCTGGGTGTTCTAAACTGCCCTAGAGCTGAAAGGCACAACGTCAAGGCTTCTTTCCAATGGGCGAGTTGGGCCCCACAGCATCTTGCTTCCAGCTCTTTGGGAAGCTAAGAAACAACTCGCTCTGCACAGTGCTCTTACAGCCTCCCGTGAACATCTATTCCAAAGGCCTGTGAAACGCAGTTTCTTTGCAGGCCTGATCTGGCTGAAGTAGGACTTCTGCTCTGGGTGTGCTACTTTGCCCTAGAGCTGAAAGGCACAACGTGCAGGCTTCTTTCCAAAGGGCGAGTTGGGCCCCACAGCATCTTGCTTCCAGCTCTTTGGGAAGCTAAGAAACAACTCGCTCTGCACAGTGCTCTTACAGCCTACCGGGAGCATCTCTTGCAAAGGCCTGTGAAACGCAGTTTCTTTGCAGGCCTGATCTGGCTGAAGTGGGACTTCTGCTCTGGGTGTGCTACATTGCCCTAGAGCTGAAAGGCACAACGTGCAGGCTTCTTTCCAAAGGGCGAGTTGGGCCCCACATCATCTTGCTTCCAGCTCTTTGGGAAGCTAAGAAACGACTCGCTCTGCACATTGCTCTTACAGCCTACCGGGAACATCTCTTCCCAAGGCCTGTGAAACGCAGTATCTTTGCAGGCCTGATCTGGCTGAAGTAGGACTTCTGCTCTGGGTGTGCTACATTGCCCTAGAGCTGAAAGGCACAACGTGCAGGCTTCTTTCCAAAGGGCGAGTTGGGCCCCACAGCATCTTGCTTCCAGCTCTTTGGGAAGCTAAGAAACAACTCGCTCTGCACAGTGCTCTTACAGCCTACCGGGAACATCTCTTCCAAAGGCCTGTGAAGAGCAGTTTCTTTGCAGGCCTGATCTGGCTGAAGTAGGACTTCTGCTCTGGGTGTGCTACATTGCCCTAGAGCTGAAAGGCCCTACGTGCAGGCTTCTTTCCAAAGGGCGAGTTGGGCCCCACAGCATCTTGCTTCCAGCTCTTTGGGAAGCTAAGAAACAACTCGCTCTGCACAGTGCTCTTACAGCCTACCGGAACATCTCTTCCAAAGGCCTGTGAAACGCAGTTTCTTTGCAGGCCTGATCTGGCTGAAGTAGGACTTCTGCTCTGGGTGTGCTACTTTGCCCTAGAGCTGAAAGGCACAACGTGCAGGCTTCTTTCCAAAGGGCGAGTTGGGCCCCACAGCATCTTGCTTCCAGCTCTTTGGGAAGCTAAGAAACAACTCGCTCTGCACAGTGCTCTTACAGCCTACCGGGAACATCTCTTCCAAAGGCCTGTGAAACGCAGTTTCTTTGCAGGCCTGATCTGGCTGAAGTCGGACTTCTGCTCTGGGTGTGCTACATTGCCCTACAGCTCAAAGGAACAACGTGCAGGCTTCTTTCCAAAGGGCGAGTTGGGCCCCACAGCATCTTGCTTCCAGCTCTTTGGGAAGCTCAGAAACAACTCGCTCTGCACAGTGCTCTTACAGCCTACCGGGAACATCTCTTCCAAAGGCCTGTGAAACGCAGTTTCTTTGCAGGCCTGATCTGGCTGAAGTAGGACTTCTGCTCTGGTTGTGCTTCTTTGCACTAAAGCTGAAAGGCACAACGTGCAGGCTTCTTTCCAAAGGGCGAGTTGGGCCCCACAGCATCTTGCTTCCAGCTCTTTGGGAAGCTAAGAAACAACTCGCTCTGCACAGTGCTCTTACAGCCTACCGGGAACATCTCTTCCAAAGGCCTGTGAAACGCAGTTTCTTTGCAGGCCTGATCTGGCTGAAGTAGCACTTGTGGTCTGGGTGTGCTACTTTGCCCTAGAGCTAAAAGGCACAACCTGCAGGCTTCTTTCCAAAGGGCGAGCTGGGCCCCACAGCATCTTGCTTCCAGCTCTTTGGGAAGCTAAGAAACAACTCGCTCTGAACAGTGCTATTACAGCCTACCGGGAACATCTCTTCCAAAGGCCTGTGAAACGCAGTTTCTTAGCAGGCCTGATCTGGCTGAAGTAGGACTTCTTCTCTGGGTGTGCTACTTTGCCCTACAGCTGAAAGGCACAACGTGCAGGCTTCTTTCCAAAGGGCGAGTTGGGCCCCACAGCATCTTGCTTCCAGCTCTTTGGGAAGCTCAGAAACAAGTCGCTCTGCACAGTGCTTATACAGCCTACCGGGAACATCTCTTCCAAAGGCCTGTGAAACGCAGTTTCTTTGCAGGCCTCATCTGGCTGAAGTAGGACATCTGCTCTGGCTGTGCTACATTGCCCTAGAGCTGAAAGGCACAACGTTCAGGCTTCTTTCCAAAGGGCGAGTTTTGCCCCACAGCATCTTGCTTCCAGCTCTTTGGGAAGCTAAGAAACAACTCGCTCTGCACAGTGCTCTTACAGCCTACCGGGAACATCTCTTCCAAAGGCCTGTGAAACGCAGTTTCTTTGCAGGCCTGATCTGGCTGAAGTAGGACTTCTGCTCTGGCTGTGCTACTTTGCCCTAGAGCTGAAAGGCACAACGTGCAGGCTTCTTTCCAAAGGGCGAGTTGGGCCCCACAGCATCTTGCTTCCAGCTCTTTGGGAAGCTAAGAAACAACTCGCTCTGCACAGTGCTCTTACAGCCTACCGGGAACATCTCTTCCAAAGGCCTGTGAAACGCAGTTTCTTTGCAGGCCTGATCTGGCTGAAGTAGGACTTCTGCTCTGGGTGTGCTACATTGCCCTAGAGCTGAAAGGCGCAACGTGCAGGCTTCTTTCCAAAGGGAGAGTTGGGCCCCACAGCATCTTGCTTCCAGCTCTTTGGGAAGCTAAGAAAAAACTCGCTCTGCACAGTGCTCTTACAGCCTACCGGGAACATCTCTTCCAAAGGCCTGTGAAACGCAGTTTCTTTGCAGGCCTGATCTGGCTCAAGTAGGACTTCTGCTCTGGGTGTGCTACTTTGCCCTAGAGCTGAAAGGCACAACGTGCAGGCTTCTTTCCAAAGGGCGAGTTGGGCCCCACAGCATCTTGCTTCCAGCTCTTTGGTAAGCTAAGAAACAACTCGCTCTGCACAGTGCTCTTACAGCCTCCCGGGAACATCTCTTCCAAAGGCCTGTGAAACGCAGTTTCTTTGCAGGCCTGATCTGGCTGAAGTCGGACTTCTGCTCTGGGTGTGCTACATTGCCCTACAGCTGAAAGGCACAACGTGCAGGCTTCTTTCCAAAGGGCGAGTTGGGCCCCACAGCATCTTGCTTCCAGCTCTTTGGGAAGCTCAGAAACAACTCGCTCTGCACAGTGCTCTTACAGCCTACCGGAAACATTTCTTCCAAAGGCCTGTGAAACGCAGTTTCTTTGCAGGCCTGATCTGGCTGAAGTCGGACTTCTGCTCTGGGTGTGCTACATTGGCCTAGAGCTGAAAGGCACAACGTGCAGGCTTCTTTCCAAAGGGCGATTTGGGCCCCACAGCATCTTGCTTCCAGCTCTTTGGGAAGGTAAGAAACAGCTCGCTCTTCTCAGTGCCCTTACAGCCTACCGGGAACATCTCTTCCAAAGGCCTGTGAAACGCAATTTCTTTGCAGGCCTGATCTGGCTGAAGTAGGACTTCTGCTCTGGGTGTGCTACATTGCCCTACAGCTGAAAGGCACAACGTGCAGGCTTCTTTCCAAAGGGCGATTTGGGCCCCACAGCATCTTGCTTCCAGCTCTTTGGGAAGCTAAGAAACAACTCGCTCTGCACAGTGCTCTTACAGCCTACCGGGAACATCTCTTCCAAAGGCCTGTGAAATGCAGTTTCTTGGGAGGCCTGATCTGGCTGAAGTCGGACTTCTGCTCTGGGTGTGCTACATTGGCCTAGAGCTGAAAGGCACAACGTGCAGGCTTCTTTCCAAAGGGCGAGTTGGGCCCCACAGCATCTTGCTTCCAGCTCTTTGGGAAGCTAAGAAACAGCTCGCTCTGCACAGTGCTCTTACAGCCTACCGGGAACATCTCTTCCAAAGGCCTGTGAAACGCAGTTTCTTTGCAGGCCTGATGTGACTGAAGTAGGACTTCTGCTCTGGGTGTGCTACATTGCCCTACAGCTGAAAGGCACAACGTGTAGGCTTCTTTCCAAAGGGCGAGTTGAGCCCCACAGCATCTTGCTTCCAGCTCTTTGGGAAGCTAAGAAACAACTCGCTCTGCACAGTGCTCTAAACAGCCCACCGGGAACATCTCTTCCAAATGCCTGTGAAACGCAGTTTCTTTGCAGGCCTGCTCTGGCTGAAGTAGGACTTCTGCTCTGGGTGTGCTACATTGCCCTAGAGCTGAAAGGCACAACGTGCAGGCTTCTTTCCAAAGGGCGAGTTGGGCCCCACAGCATCTTGCTTCCAGCTCTTTCGGAAGCTAAGAAACAACTCGCTCTGCACAGTGCTCTTACAGCCTACCAGGAACATCTCTTCCAAAGGCCTGTGAAACACAGTTTCTCTGCAGGCCTGATCTGGCTGAAGTAGGACTTCTGCTCTGGGTGTGCTACATTGCCCTAGAGCTGAAAGGCAGAACATGCAGGCTTCTTTCCAACGGGCGAGTTGGGCCCCACAGCATCTTGCTTCCAGCTCTTTGGGAAGCTAAGAAACAACTCGCTCTGCTAAGTGCTCTTACAGCCTAGTGGGAATATCTCTTATAAAGGCCTGTGAAACGCAGATTCTTTGCAGGCCTGATCTGGCTGAAGTAGGACTTCTGCTCTGGGTGTGCTACTTTGCGCTAGAGCTAAAAAGGACAACGTGCAGGCTTCTTTCCAAAGGGCGAGCTGGGCCCCACAGCATCTTGCTTCCAGCTCTTTGGGAAGCTAAGAAACAACTCGCTCTGCACAGTGCTCTTACAGCCTACCGGGAACATCTCTTCCAAAGGCCTGTGAAACGCAGTTTCGCTACATGCCTGATCTGGCTGAAGTAGGACTTCTGCTCTGGGTGTGCTACATTGCCCTAGAGCTGAAAGGCACAACGAGCAGGCTTCTTTTCAAAGGGCAAGTTGGGCCCCACAGCATCTTGCTTCCAGCTCTTTGGGAAGCTAAGAAACAACTCGCTCTGCACAGTGCTCTTACAGCCTACCGGGAACATGTCTTCCAAAGGCCTGTGAAACGCAGTTTCTTTGCAGGCCTGATCTGGCTGAAGTAGGACTTCTGCTCTGGGTGTGCTACATTGCCCTAGAGCTGAAAGACCCAACGTGCAGGCTTCTTTCCAAAGGGCGAGTTGGGCCCCACAGCATCTTGCTTCCAGCTCTTTGGGAAGCTAAGAAACAACTCGCTCTGCACAGTGCTCTTACAGCCTCCCGGGAACATCTCTTCCAAAGGCCTGTGAAACGCAGTTTCTTTGCAGGCCTGATCTGGCTGAAGTGGGACTTCTGTTCTGGGTGTGCTACATTGCCCTAGAGCTGAAAGGCACAACGTGCAGGCTTCTTTCCAAAGGGCGAGTTGGGCCCCACAGCATCTTGCTTCCAGCTCTTTGGGAAGCTAAGAAACAACTCGCTCTGCACATTGCTCTTACAGCCTACCGGGAACATCTCTTCCAAAGGCCTGTGAAACGCAGTATCTTTGCAGGCCTGATCTGGCTGAAGTAGGACTTCTGCTCTGGTTGTGCTTCTTTGCACTAAAGCTGAAAGGCACAACGTGCAGGCTTCTTTCCAAAGGGCGAGTTGGGCCCCACAGTATCTTGCTTCCAGCTCTTTGGGAAGCTAAGAAACAACTCGCTATGCACAGTGCTCTTACAGCCTACCGGGAACATGTCTTCCAAAGGCCTGTGAAACGCAGTTTCTTTGCAGGCCTGATCTGGCTGAAGTAGGACTTCTGCTCTGGGTGTGCTACTTTGCCCTACAGCTGAAAGGCACAACGTGCAGGCTTGTTTCCAAAGTGCGAGTTGGGCCCCACAGCATCTTGCTTCCAGCTCTTTGGGAAGCTAAGAAACAACTCGCTCTGCACAGTGCTCTTACAGCCTACCGGCAACATCTCTTCCAAAGGCCTGTGAAACGCAGTTTCTTTGCAGGCCTGATCTGGCTGAAGTAGGACTTCTGCTCTGGGTGTGCTACTTTGCCCTAGAGCTGAAAGGCACAACGTGCAGGCTTCTTTCCAAAGGGCGAGTTGGGCCCCACAGCATCTTGCTTCCAGCTCTTTGGGAAGCTAAGAAACAACTCGCTCTGCACAGTGCTCTTACAGCCTACCGGGAACATCTCTTCCAAAGGCCTGTGAAACGCAGTTTCTTTGCAGGCCTGATCTGGCTGAAGTAGGACTTCTGCTCTGGGTGTGCTACATTGCCCTAGAGCTGAAAGGCGCAACGTGCAGGCTTCTTTCCAAAGGGAGAGTTGGGCCCCACAGCATCTTGCTTCCAGCTCTTTGGGAAGCTAAGAAACAACTCGCTCTGCACATTGCTCTTACAGCCTACCGGGAACATCTCTTCCCAAGGCCTGTGAAACGCAGTTTCTTTGCAGGCCTGATCTGGCTGAAGTAGGACTTCTGCTCTGGGTGTGCTACTTTGCCCTAGAGCTGAAAGTCACAACGTGCAGGCTTCTTTCCAAAGGGCGAGTTGGGCCCCACAGCATCTTGCTTCCAGCTCTTTGGTAAGCTAAGAAACAACTCGCTCTGCACAGTGCTCTTACAGCCTCCCGGGAACATCTCTTCCAAAGGCCTGTGAAACGCAGTTTCTTTGCAGGCCTGATCTGGCTGAAGTCGGACTTCTGCTCTGGGTGTGCTACATTGCCCTACAGCTGAAAGGCACAACGTGCAGGCTTCTTTCCAAAGGGCGAGTTGGGCCCCACAGCATCTTGCTTCCAGCTCTTTGGGAAGCTCAGAAACAACTCGCTCTGCACAGTGCTCTTACAGCCTACCGGAAACATTTCTTCCAAAGGCCTGTGAAACGCAGTTTCTTTGCAGGCCTGATCTGGCTGAAGTCGGACTTCTGCTCTGGGTGTGCTACATTGGCCTAGAGCTGAAAGGCACAACGTGCAGGCTTCTTTCCAAAGGGCGATTTGGGCCCCACAGCATCTTGCTTCCAGCTCTTTGGGAAGGTAAGAAACAACTCGCTCTTCTCAGTGCCCTTACAGCCTACCGGGAACATCTCTTCCAAAGGCCTGTGAAACGCAATTTCTTTGCAGGCCTGATCTGGCTGAAGTAGGACTTCTGCTCTGGGTGTGCTACATTGCCCTACAGCTGAAAGGCACAACGTGCAGGCTTCTTTCCAAAGGGCGATTTGGGCCCCACAGCATCTTGCTTCCAGCTCTTTGGGAAGCTAAGAAACAACTCGCTCTGCACAGTGCTCTTACAGCCTACCGGGAACATCTCTTCCAAAGGCCTGTGAAATGCAGTTTCTTGGGAGGCCTGATCTGGCTGAAGTCGGACTTCTGCTCTGGGTGTGCTACATTGGCCTAGAGCTGAAAGGCACAACGTGCAGGCTTCTTTCCAAAGGGCGAGTTGGGCCCCACAGCATCTTGCTTCCAGCTCTTTGCTAAGCTAAGAAACAGCTCGCTCTGCACAGTGCTCTTACAGCCTACCGGGAACATCTCTTGCAAAGGCCTGTGAAACGCAGTTTCTTTGCAGGCCTGATCTGACTGAAGTAGGACTTCTGCTCTGGGTGTGCTACATTGCCCTACAGCTGAAAGGCACAACGTGTAGGCTTCTTTCCAAAGGGCGAGTTGAGCCCCACAGCATCTTGCTTCCAGCTCTTTGGGAAGCTAAGAAACAACTCGCTCTGCACAGTGCTCTAAACAGCCCACCGGGAACATCTCTTCCAAATGCCTGTGAAACGCAGTTTCTTTGCAGGCCTGCTCTGGCTGAAGTAGGACTTCTGCTCTGGGTGTGCTACATTGCCCTAGAGCTGAAAGGCACAACGTGCAGGCTTCTTTCCAAAGGGCGAGTTGGGCCCCACAGCATCTTGCTTCCAGCTCTTTCGGAAGCTAAGAAACAACTCGCTCTGCACAGTGCTCTTACAGCCTACCAGGAACATCTCTTCCAAAGGCCTGTGAACCGCAGTTTCTCTGCAGGCCTGATCTGGCTGAAGTAGGACTTCTGCTCTGGGTGTGCTACATTGCCCTAGAGCTGAAAGGCAGAACATGCAGGCTTCTTTCCAACGGGCGAGTTGGGCCCCACAGCATCTTGCTTCCAGCTCTTTGGGAAGCTAAGAAACAACTCGCTCTGCTAAGTGCTCTTACAGCCTAGTGGGAATATCTCTTATAAAGGCCTGTGAAACGCAGATTCTTTGCAGGCCTGATCTGGCTGAAGTAGAACTTCTGCTCTGGGTGTGCTACTTTGCCCTAGAGCTAAAAAGCACAACGTGCAGGCTTCTTTCCAAAGGGCGAGCTGGGCCCCACAGCATCTTGCTTCCAGCTCTTTGGGAAGCTAAGAAACAACTCGCTCTGCACAGTGCTCTTACAGCCTACCGGGAACATCTCTTCCAAAGGCCTGTGAAACGCAGTTTCGCTACATGCCTGATCTGGCTGAAGTAGGACTTCTGCTCTGGGTGTGCTACATTGCCCTAGAGCTGAAAGGCACAACGAGCAGGCTTCTTTTCAAAGGGCAAGTTGGGCCCCACAGCATCTTGCTTCCAGCTCTTTGGGAAGCTAAGAAACAACTCGCTCTGCACAGTGCTCTTACAGCCTACCGGGAACATGTCTTCCAAAGGCCTGTGAAACGCAGTTTCCTTGCAGGCCTGATCTGGCTGAAGTAGGACTTCTGCTCCGGGTGTGCTACATTGCCCTAGAGCTGAAAGACCCAACGTGCAGGCTTCCTTCCAAAGGGCGAGTTGGGCCCCACAGCATCTTGCTTCCAGCTCTTTGGGAAGCTAAGAAACAACTCGCTCTGCACAGTGCTCTTACAGCCTCCCGGGAACATCTCTTCCAAAGGCCTGTGAAACGCAGTTTCTTTGCAGGCCTGATCTGGCTGAAGTGGGACTTCTGTTCTGGGTGTGCTACATTGCCCTAGAGCTGAAAGGCACAACGTGCAGGCTTCTTTCCAAAGGGCGAGTTGGGCCCCACAGCATCTTGCTTCCAGCTCTTTGGGAAGCTAAGAAACAACTCGCTCTGCACAGTGCTCTTACAGCCTCCCGGGAACATCTCTTCCAAAGGCCTGTGAAACGCAGTTTCTTTGCAGGCCTGATCTGGCTGAAGTGGGACTTCTGTTCTGGGTGTGCTACATTGCCCTAGAGCTGAAAGGCACAACGTGCAGGCTTCTTTCCAAAGGGCGAGTTGGGCCCCACAGCATCTTGCTTCCAGCTCTTTGGGAAGCTAAGAAACAACTCGCTCTGCACATTGCTCTTACAGCCTACCGGGAACATCTCTTCCAAAGGCCTGTGAAACGCAGTATCTTTGCAGGCCTGATCTGGCTGAAGTCGGACTTCTGCTCTGGTTGTGCTTCTTTGCACTAAAGCTGAAAGGCACAACGTGCAGGCTTCTTTCCAAAGGGCGAGTTGGGCCCCACAGTATCTTGCTTCCAGCTCTTTGGGAAGCTAAGAAACAACTCGCTCTGCACAGTGCTCTTACAGCCTACCGGGAACATGTCTTCCAAAGGCCTGTGAAACGCAGTTTCTTTGCAGGCCTGATCTGGCTGAAGTAGGACTTCTGCTCTGGGTGTGCTACTTTGCCCTACAGCTGAAAGGCACAACGTGCAGGCTTGTTTCCAAAGTGCGAGTTGGGCCCCACAGCATCTTGCTTCCAGCTCTTTGGGAAGCTAAGAAACAACTCGCTCTGCACAGTGCTCTTACAGCCTACCGGCAACATCTCTTCCAAAGGCCTGTGAAACGCAGTTTCTTTGCAGGCCTGATCTGGCTGAAGTAGGACTTCTGCTCTGGGTGTGCTACTTTGCCCTAGAGCTGAAAGGCACAACGTGCAGGCTTCTTTCCAAAGGGCGAGTTGGGCCCCACAGCATCTTGCTTCCAGCTCTTTGGGAAGCTAAGAAACAACTCGCTCTGCACAGTGCTCTTACAGCCTCCCGGGAACATCTCTTCCAAAGGCCTGTGAAACGCAGTTTCTTTGCAGGCCTGATCTGGCTGAAGTAGGACTTCTGCTCTGGGTGTGCTACATTGCCCTAGAGCTGAAAGGCGCAACGTGCAGGCTTCTTTCCAAAGGGAGAGTTGGGCCCCACAGCATCTTGCTTCCAGCTCTTTGGGAAGCTAAGAAACAACTCGCTCTGCACAGTGCTCTTACAGCCTACCGGGAACATCTCTTCCAAAGGCCTGTGAAACGCAGTTTCTTTGCAGGCCTGATCTGGCTGAAGTAGGACTTCTGCTCTGGGTGTGCTACTTTGCCCTAGAGCTGAAAGGCACAACGTGCAGGCTTCTTTCCAAAGGGCGAGTTGGGCCCCACAGCATCTTGCTTCCAGCTCTTTGGTAAGCTAAGAAACAACTCGCTCTGCACAGTGCTCTTACAGCCTCCCGGGAACATCTCTTCCAAAGGCCTGTGAAACGCAGTTTCTTTGCAGGCCTGATCTGGCTGAAGTCGGACTTCTGCTCTGGGTGTGCTACATTGCCCTACAGCTGAAAGGCACAACGTGCAGGCTTCTTTCCAAAGGGCGAGTTGGGCCCCACAGCATCTTGCTTCCAGCTCTTTGGGAAGCTCAGAAACAACTCGCTCTGCACAGTGCTCTTACAGCCTACCGGAAACATTTCTTCCAAAGGCCTGTGAAACGCAGTTTCTTTGCAGGCCTGATCTGGCTGAAGTCGGACTTCTGCTCTGGGTGTGCTACATTGGCCTAGAGCTGAAAGGCACAACGTGCAGGCTTCTTTCCAAAGGGCGATTTGGGCCCCACAGCATCTTGCTTCCAGCTCTTTGGGAAGGTAAGAAACAACTCGCTCTTCTCAGTGCCCTTACAGCCTACCGGGAACATCTCTTCCAAAGGCCTGTGAAACGCAATTTCTTTGCAGGCCTGATCTGGCTGAAGTAGGACTTCTGCTCTGGGTGTGCTACATTGCCCTACAGCTGAAAGGCACAACGTGCAGGCTTCTTTCCAAAGGGCGATTTGGGCCCCACAGCATCTTGCTTCCAGCTCTTTGGGAAGCTAAGAAACAACTCGCTCTGCACAGTGCTCTTACAGCCTACCGGGAACATCTCTTCCAAAGGCCTGTGAAATGCAGTTTCTTGGGAGGCCTGATCTGGCTGAAGTAGGACTTCT
Source organism: Equus caballus (assembly GCF_041296265.1). Lineage (NCBI taxonomy): Eukaryota > Metazoa > Chordata > Mammalia > Perissodactyla > Equidae > Equus > Equus caballus. Next base: position 14,377,664 of record NC_091696.1, read on the forward strand.
GCTCTGGGTGTGCTACATTGGCCTAGAGCTGAAAGGCACAACGTGCAGGCTTCTTTCCAAAGGGCGAGTTGGGCCGCACAGCATCTTGCTTCCAGCTCTTTGCTAAGCTAAGAAACAGCTCGCTCTGCACAGTGCTCTTACAGCCTACCGGGAACATCTCTTCCAAAGGCCTGTGAAACGCAGTTTCTTTGCAGGCCTGATCTGACTGAAGTAGGACTTCTGCTCTGGGTGTGCTACATTGCCCTACAGCTGAAAGGCACAACGTGTAGGCTTCTTTCCAAAGGGCGAGTTGAGCCCCACAGCATCTTGCTTCCAGCTCTTTGGGAAGCTAAGAAACAACTCGCTCTGCACAGTGCTCTAAACAGCCCACCGGGAACATCTCTTCCAAATGCCTGTGAAACGCAGTTTCTTTGCAGGCCTGCTCTGGCTGAAGTAGGACTTCTGCTCTGGGTGTGCTACATTGCCCTAGAGCTGAAAGGCACAACGTGCAGGCTTCTTTCCAAAGGGCGAGTTGGGCCCGACAGCATCTTGCTTCCAGCTCTTTCGGAAGCTAAGAAACAACTCGCTCTGCACAGTGCTCTTACAGCCTACCAGGAACATCTCTTCCAAAGGCCTGTGAACCGCAGTTTCTCTGCAGGCCTGATCTGGCTGAAGTAGGACTTCTGCTCTGGGTGTGCTACATTGCCCTAGAGCTGAAAGGCAGAACATGCAGGCTTCTTTCCAACGGGCGAGTTGGGCCCCACAGCATCTTGCTTCCAGCTCTTTGGGAAGCTAAGAAACAACTCGCTCTGCTAAGTGCTCTTACAGCCTAGTGGGAATATCTCTTATAAAGGCCTGTGAAACGCAGATTCTTTGCAGGCCTGATCTGGCTGAAGTAGAACTTCTGCTCTGGGTGTGCTACTTTGCCCTAGAGCTAAAAAGCACAACGTGCAGGCTTCTTTCCAAAGGGCGAGCTGGGCCCCACAGCATCTTGCTTCCAGCTCTTTGGGAAGCTAAGAAACAACTCGCTCTGCACAGTGCTCTTACAGCCTACTGGGAACATCTCTTCCAAAGGCCTGTGAAACGCAGTTTCGCTACATGCCTGATCTGGCTGAAGTAGGACTTCTGCTCTGGGTGTGCTACATTGCCCTAGAGCTGAAAGGCACAACGAGCAGGCTTCTTTTCAAAGGGCAAGTTGGGCCCCACAGCATCTTGCTTCCAGCTCTTTGGGAAGCTAAGAAACAACTCGCTCTGCACAGTGCTCTTACAGCCTACCGGGAACATGTCTTCCAAAGGCCTGTGAAACGCAGTTTCCTTGCAGGCCTGATCTGGCTGAAGTAGGACTTCTGCTCTGGGTGTGCTACATTGCCCTAGAGCTGAAAGGCCCAACGTGCAGGCTTCCTTCCAAAGGGCGAGTTGGGCCCCACAGCATCTTGCTTCCAGCTCTTTGGGAAGCTAAGAAACAACTCGCTCTGCACAGTGCTCTTACAGCCTCCCGGGAACATCTCTTCCAAAGGCCTGTGAAACGCAGTTTCTTTGCAGGCCTGATCTGGCTGAAGTGGGACTTCTGTTCTGGGTGTGCTACATTGCCCTAGAGCTGAAAGGCACAACGTGCAGGCTTCTTTCCAAAGGGCGAGTTGGGCCCCACAGCATCTTGCTTCCAGCTCTTTGGGAAGCTAAGAAACGACTCGCTCTGCACATTGCTCTTACAGCCTACCGGGAACATCTCTTCCAAAGGCCTGTGAAACGCAGTATCTTTGCAGGCCTGATCTGGCTGAAGTAGGACTTCTGCTCTGGTTGTGCTTCTTTGCACTAAAGCTGAAAGGCACAACGTGCAGGCTTCTTTCCAAAGGGCGAGCTGGGCCCCACAGCATCTTGCTTCCAGCTCTTTGGGAAGCTAAGAAACAACTCGCTCTGCACAGTGCTCTTACAGCCTACCGGGAACATCGCTTCCAAAGGCCTGTGAAACGCAGTTTCTTTGCAGGCCTGATCTGGCTGAAGTAGGACTTCTGCTCTGGGTGTGCTACATTGCCCTAGAGCTGAAAGGCACAACGTGCAGGCTTCTTTCCAAAGGGCGAGTTGGGCCCCACAGCATCTTGCTTCCAGCTTTTGGGAAGGTAAGAAACAACTCGCTCTTCTCAGTGCCCTTACAGCCTACCGGGAACATCTCTTCCAAAGGCCTGTGAAATGCAATTTCTTTGCAGGCCTGATCTGGCTGAAGTAGGACTTCTGCTCTGGGTGTGCTACATTGCCCTAGAGCTGAAAGGCACAACGTGCAGGCTTCTTTCCAAAGGGCGATTTGGGCCCCACAGCATCTTGCTTCCAGCTCTTTGGGAAGCTAAGAAACAACTCGCTCTGCACAGTGTTCTTACAGCCTACCGGGAACATCTCTTCCAAAGGCCTGTGAAATGCAGTTTCTTTGCAGGCCTGATCTGGCTGAAGTCGGACTTCTGCTCTGGGTGTGCTACATTGGCCTAGAGCTGAAAGGCACAACGTGCAGGCTTCTTTCCAAAGGGCGAGTTGGGCCCCACAGCATCTTGCTTCCAGCTCTTTGGTAAGCTAAGAAACAACTCGCTCTGCACAGTGCTCTTACAGCCTCCCGGGAACATCTCTTCCAAAGGCCTGTGAAACGCAGTTTCTTTGCAGGCCTGATCTGGCTGAAGTCGGACTTCTGCTCTGGGTGTGCTACATTGCCCTACAGCTGAAAGGCACAACGTGCAGGCTTCTTTCCAAAGGGCGATTTGGGCCCCACAGCATCTTGCTTCCAGCTCTTTGGGAAGCTAAGAAACAACTCGCTCTGCACAGTGCTCTTACAGCCTACCGGGAACATCTCTTCCAAAGGCCTGTGAAATGCAGTTTCTTGGGAGGCCTGATCTGGCTGAAGTAGGACTTCTGCTCTGGGTGTGCTACATTGGCCTAGAGCTGAAAGGCACAACGTGCAGGCTTCTTTCCAAAGGGCGAGTTGGGCCCCACAGCATCTTGCTTCCAGCTCTTTGCTAAGCTAAGAAACAGCTCGCTCTGCACAGTGCTCTTACAGCCTACCGGGAACATCTCTTCCAAAGGCCTGTGAAACGCAGTTTCTTTGCAGGCCTGATCTGACTGAAGTAGGACTTCTGCTCTGGGTGTGCTACATTGCCCTACAGCTGAAAGGCACAACGTGTAGGCTTCTTTCCAAAGGGCGAGTTGAGCCCCACAGCATCTTGCTTCCAGCTCTTTGGGAAGCTAAGAAACAACTCGCTCTGCACAGTGCTCTAAACAGCCCACCGGGAACATCTCTTCCAAATGCCTGTGAAACGCAGTTTCTTTGCAGGCCTGCTCTGGCTGAAGTAGGACTTCTGCTCTGGGTGTGCTACATTGCCCTAGAGCTGAAAGGCACAACGTGCAGGCTTCTTTCCAAAGGGCGAGTTGGGCCCCACAGCATCTTGCTTCCAGCTCTTTCGGAAGCTAAGAAACAACTCGCTCTGCACAGTGCTCTTACAGCCTACCAGGAACATCTCTTCCAAAGGCCTGTGAACCGCAGTTTCTCTGCAGGCCTGATCTGGCTGAAGTAGGACTTCTGCTCTGGGTGTGCTACATTGCCCTAGAGCTGAAAGGCACAACATGCAGGCTTCTTTCCAACGGGCGAGTTGGGCCCCACAGCATCTTGCTTCCAGCTCTTTGGGAAGCTAAGAAACAACTCGCTCTGCTAAGTGCTCTTACAGCCTAGTGGGAATATCTCTTATAAAGGCCTGTGAAACGCAGATTCTTTGCAGGCCTGATCTGGCTGAAGTAGAACTTCTGCTCTGGGTGTGCTACTTTGCCCTAGAGCTAAAAAGCACAACGTGCAGGCTTCTTTCCAAAGGGCGAGCTGGGCCCCACAGCATCTTGCTTCCAGCTCTTTGGGAAGCTAAGAAACAACTCGCTCTGCACAGTGCTCTTACAGCCTACCGGGAACATCTCTTCCAAAGGCCTGTGAAACGCAGTTTCGCTACATGCCTGATCTGGCTGAAGTAGGACTTCTGCTCTGGGTGTGCTACATTGCCCTAGAGCTGAAAGGCACAACGAGCAGGCTTCTTTTCAAAGGGCAAGTTGGGCCCCACAGCATCTTGCTTCCAGCTCTTTGGGAAGCTAAGAAACAACTCGCTCTGCACAGTGCTCTTACAGCCTACCGGGAACATGTCTTCCAAAGGCCTGTGAAACGCAGTTTCCTTGCAGGCCTGATCTGGCTGAAGTAGGACTTCTGCTCTGGGTGTGCTACATTGCCCTAGAGCTGAAAGACCCAACGTGCAGGCTTCCTTCCAAAGGGCGAGTTGGGCCCCACAGCATCTTGCTTCCAGCTCTTTGGGAAGCTAAGAAACAACTCGCTCTGCACAGTGCTCTTACAGCCTACCGGGAACATCTCTTCCAAAGGCCTGTGAAACGCAGTTTCTTTGCAGGCCTGATCTGGCTGAAGTGGGACTTCTGTTCTGGGTGTGCTACATTGCCCTAGAGCTGAAAGGCACAACGTGCAGGCTTCTTTCCAAAGGGCGAGTTGGGCCCCACAGCATCTTGCTTCCAGCTCTTTGGGAAGCTAAGAAACGACTCGCTCTGCACATTGCTCTTACAGCCTACCGGGAACATCTCTTCCAAAGGCCTGTGAAACGCAGTATCTTTGCAGGCCTGATCTGGCTGAAGTAGGACTTCTGCTCTGGTTGTGCTTCTTTGCACTAAAGCTGAAAGGCACAACGTGCAGGATTCTTTCCAAAGGGCGAGCTGGGCCCCACAGCATCTTGCTTCCAGCTCTTTGGGAAGCTAAGAAACAACTCGCTCTGCACAGTGCTCTTACAGCCTACCGGGAACATCGCTTCCAAAGGCCTGTGAAACGCAGTTTCTTTGCAGGCCTGATCTGGCTGAAGTAGGACTTCTGCTCTGGGTGTGCTACATTGCCCTAGAGCTGAAAGGCACAACGTGCAGGCTTCTTTCCAAAGGGCGAGTTGGGCCCCACAGCATCTTGCTTCCAGCTTTTGGGAAGGTAAGAAACAACTCGCTCTTCTCAGTGCCCTTACAGCCTACCGGGAACATCTCTTCCAAAGGCCTGTGAAATGCAATTTCTTTGCAGGCCTGATCTGGCTGAAGTAGGACTTCTGCTCTGGGTGTGCTACATTGCCCTACAGCTGAAAGGCACAACGTGCAGGCTTCTTTCCAAAGGGCGATTTGGGCCCCACAGCATCTTGCTTCCAGCTCTTTGGGAAGCTAAGAAACAACTCGCTCTGCACAGTGTTCTTACAGCCTACCGGGAACATCTCTTCCAAAGGCCTGTGAAATGCAGTTTCTTTGCAGGCCTGATCTGGCTGAAGTCGGACTTCTGCTCTGGGTGTGCTACATTGGCCTAGAGCTGAAAGGCACAACGTGCAGGCTTCTTTCCAAAGGGCGAGTTGGGCCCCACAGCATCTTGCTTCCAGCTCTTTGCTAAGCTCAGAAACAACTCGCTCTGCACAGTGCTCTTACAGCCTACCGGGTACATCTCTTCCAAAGGCCTGTGAAACGCAGTTTCTTTGCAAGCCTGATCTGACTGAAGTAGGACTTCTGCTCTGGGTGTGCTACATTGCCCTACAGCTGAAAGGCACAACGTGTAGGCTTCTTTCCAAAGGGCGAGTTGAGCCCCACAGCACCTTGCTTCCAGCTCTTTGGGAAGCTAAGAAACAACTCGCTCTGCACAGTGCTCTAAACAGCCTACCGGGAACATCTCTTCCAAAGGCCTGTGAAACGCAGTTTCTTTGCAGGTCTTATCTGGCTGAAGTAGGACTTCTGCTCTGGGTGTGCTACATTGCCCTAGAGCTGAAAGACCCAACGTGCAGGCTTCTTTCCAAAGGGCGAGTTGGGCCCCACAGTATCTTGCTTCCAGCTCTTTGGGAAGCTAAGAAACAACTCGCTCTGCACAGTGCTCTTACAGCCTACCGGGAACATGTCTTCCAAAGGCCTGTGAAACGCAGTTTCTTTGCAGGCCTGATCTGGCTGAAGTAGGACTTCTGCTCTGGGTGTGCTACTTTGCCCTACAGCTGAAAGGCACAACGTGCAGGCTTGTTTCCAAAGTGCGAGTTGGGCCCCACAGCATCTTGCTTCCAGCTCTTTGGGAAGCTAAGAAACAACTCGCTCTGCACAGTGCTCTTACAGCCTACCGGGAACATCTCTTCCAAAGGCCTGTGAAACGCAGTTTCGCTACATGCCTGATCTGGCTGAAGTAGGACTTCTGCTCTGGGTGTGCTACATTGCCCTAGAGCTGAAAGGCACAACGAGCAGGCTTCTTTTCAAAGGGCAAGTTGGGCCCCACAGCATCTTGCTTCCAGCTCTTTGGGAAGCTAAGAAACAACTCGCTCTGCACAGTGCTCTTACAGCCTACCGGGAACATGTCTTCCAAAGGCCTGTGAAACGCAGTTTCCTTGCAGGCCTGATCTGGCTGAAGTAGGACTTCTGCTCTGGGTGTGCTACATTGCCCTAGAGCTGAAAGGCCCAACGTGCAGGCTTCCTTCCAAAGGGCGAGTTGGGCCCCACAGCATCTTGCTTCCAGCTCTTTGGGAAGCTAAGAAACAACTCGCTCTGCACAGTGCTCTTACAGCCTCCCGGGAACATCTCTTCCAAAGGCCTGTGAAACGCAGTTTCTTTGCAGGCCTGATCTGGCTGAAGTGGGACTTCTGTTCTGGGTGTGCTACATTGCCCTAGAGCTGAAAGGCACAACGTGCAGGCTTCTTTCCAAAGGGCGAGTTGGGCCCCACAGCATCTTGCTTCCAGCTCTTTGGGAAGCTAAGAAACGACTCGCTCTGCACAGTGCTCTTACAGCCTACCGGGAACATCTCTTCCAAAGGCCTGTGAAACGCAGTATCTTTGCAGGCCTGATCTGGCTGAAGTAGGACTTCTGCTCTGGTTGTGCTTCTTTGCACTAAAGCTGAAAGGCACAACGTGCAGGCTTCTTTCCAAAGGGCGAGCTGGGCCCCACAGCATCTTGCTTCCAGCTCTTTGGGAAGCTAAGAAACAACTCGCTCTGCACAGTGCTCTTACAGCCTACCGGGAACATCGCTTCCAAAGGCCTGTGAAACGCAGTTTCTTTGCAGGCCTGATCTGGCTGAAGTAGGACTTCTGCTCTGGGTGTGCTACATTGCCCTAGAGCTGAAAGGCACAACGTGCAGGCTTCTTTCCAAAGGGCGAGTTGGGCCCCACAGCATCTTGCTTCCAGCTTTTGGGAAGGTAAGAAACAACTCGCTCTTCTCAGTGCCCTTACAGCCTACCGGGAACATCTCTTCCAAAGGCCTGTGAAATGCAATTTCTTTGCAGGCCTGATCTGGCTGAAGTAGGACTTCTGCTCTGGGTGTGCTACATTGCCCTACAGCTGAAAGGCACAACGTGCAGGCTTCTTTCCAAAGGGCGATTTGGGCCCCACAGCATCTTGCTTCCAGCTCTTTGGGAAGCTAAGAAACAACTCGCTCTGCACAGTGTTCTTACAGCCTACCGGGAACATCTCTTCCAAAGGCCTGTGAAATGCAGTTTCTTTGCAGGCCTGATCTGGCTGAAGTCGGACTTCTGCTCTGGGTGTGCTACATTGGCCTAGAGCTGAAAGGCACAACGTGCAGGCTTCTTTCCAAAGGGCGAGTTGGGCCCCACAGCATCTTGCTTCCAGCTCTTTGGTAAGCTAAGAAAGAACTCGCTCTGCACAGTGCTCTTACAGCCTCCCGGGAACATCTCTTCCAAAGGCCTGTGAAACGCAGTTTCTTTGCAGGCCTGATCTGGCTGAAGTCGGACTTCTGCTCTGGGTGTGCTACATTGCCCTACAGCTGAAAGGCACAACGTGCAGGCTTCTTTCCAAAGGGCGATTTGGGCCCCACAGCATCTTGCTTCCAGCTCTTTGGGAAGCTAAGAAACAACTCGCTCTGCACAGTGCTCTTACAGCCTACCGGGAACATCTCTTCCAAAGGCCTGTGAAATGCAGTTTCTTGGGAGGCCTGATCTGGCTGAAGTAGGACTTCTGCTCTGGGTGTGCTACATTGGCCTAGAGCTGAAAGGCACAACGTGCAGGCTTCTTTCCAAAGGGCGAGTTGGGCCCCACAGCATCTTGCTTCCAGCTCTTTGCTAAGCTAAGAAACAGCTCGCTCTGCACAGTGCTCTTACAGCCTACCGGGAACATCTCTTCCAAAGGCCTGTGAAACGCAGTTTCTTTGCAGGCCTGATCTGACTGAAGTAGGACTTCTGCTCTGGGTGTGCTACATTGCCCTACAGCTGAAAGGCACAACGTGTAGGCTTCTTTCCAAAGGGCGAGTTGAGCCCCACAGCATCTTGCTTCCAGCTCTTTGGGAAGCTAAGAAACAACTCGCTCTGCACAGTGCTCTAAACAGCCCACCGGGAACATCTCTTCCAAATGCCTGTGAAACGCAGTTTCTTTGCAGGCCTGCTCTGGCTGAAGTAGGACTTCTGCTCTGGGTGTGCTACATTGCCCTAGAGCTGAAAGGCACAACGTGCAGGCTTCTTTCCAAAGGGCGAGTTGGGCCCCACAGCATCTTGCTTCCAGCTCTTTCGGAAGCTAAGAAACAACTCGCTCTGCACAGTGCTCTTACAGCCTACCAGGAACATCTCTTCCAAAGGCCTGTGAACCGCAGTTTCTCTGCAGGCCTGATCTGGCTGAAGTAGGACTTCTGCTCTGGGTGTGCTACATTGCCCTAGAGCTGAAAGGCACAACATGCAGGCTTCTTTCCAACGGGCGAGTTGGGCCCCACAGCATCTTGCTTCCAGCTCTTTGGGAAGCTAAGAAACAACTCGCTCTGCTAAGTGCTCTTACAGCCTAGTGGGAATATCTCTTATAAAGGCCTGTGAAACGCAGATTCTTTGCAGGCCTGATCTGGCTGAAGTAGAACTTCTGCTCTGGGTGTGCTACTTTGCCCTAGAGCTAAAAAGCACAACGTGCAGGCTTCTTTCCAAAGGGCGAGCTGGGCCCCACAGCATCTTGCTTCCAGCTCTTTGGGAAGCTAAGAAACAACTCGCTCTGCACAGTGCTCTTACAGCCTACCGGGAACATCTCTTCCAAAGGCCTGTGAAACGCAGTTTCGCTACATGCCTGATCTGGCTGAAGTAGGACTTCTGCTCTGGGTGTGCTACATTGCCCTAGAGCTGAAAGGCACAACGAGCAGGCTTCTTTTCAAAGGGCAAGTTGGGCCCCACAGCATCTTGCTTCCAGCTCTTTGGGAAGCTAAGAAACAACTCGCTCTGCACAGTGCTCTTACAGCCTACCGGGAACATGTCTTCCAAAGGCCTGTGAAACGCAGTTTCCTTGCAGGCCTGATCTGGCTGAAGTAGGACTTCTGCTCTGGGTGTGCTACATTGCCCTAGAGCTGAAAGACCCAACGTGCAGGCTTCCTTCCAAAGGGCGAGTTGGGCCCCACAGCATCTTGCTTCCAGCTCTTTGGGAAGCTAAGAAACAACTCGCTCTGCACAGTGCTCTTACAGCCTACCGGGAACATCTCTTCCAAAGGCCTGTGAAACGCAGTTTCTTTGCAGGCCTGATCTGGCTGAAGTGGGACTTCTGTTCTGGGTGTGCTACATTGCCCTAGAGCTGAAAGGCACAACGTGCAGGCTTCTTTCCAAAGGGCGAGTTGGGCCCCACAGCATCTTGCTTCCAGCTCTTTGGGAAGCTAAGAAACGACTCGCTCTGCACATTGCTCTTACAGCCTACCGGGAACATCTCTTCCAAAGGCCTGTGAAACGCAGTATCTTTGCAGGCCTGATCTGGCTGAAGTAGGACTTCTGCTCTGGTTGTGCTTCTTTGCACTAAAGCTGAAAGGCACAACGTGCAGGATTCTTTCCAAAGGGCGAGCTGGGCCCCACAGCATCTTGCTTCCAGCTCTTTGGGAAGCTAAGAAACAACTCGCTCTGCACAGTGCTCTTACAGCCTACCGGGAACATCGCTTCCAAAGGCCTGTGAAACGCAGTTTCTTTGCAGGCCTGATCTGGCTGAAGTAGGACTTCTGCTCTGGGTGTGCTACATTGCCCTAGAGCTGAAAGGCACAACGTGCAGGCTTCTTTCCAAAGGGCGAGTTGGGCCCCACAGCATCTTGCTTCCAGCTTTTGGGAAGGTAAGAAACAACTCGCTCTTCTCAGTGCCCTTACAGCCTACCGGGAACATCTCTTCCAAAGGCCTGTGAAATGCAATTTCTTTGCAGGCCTGATCTGGCTGAAGTAGGACTTCTGCTCTGGGTGTGCTACATTGCCCTACAGCTGAAAGGCACAACGTGCAGGCTTCTTTCCAAAGGGCGATTTGGGCCCCACAGCATCTTGCTTCCAGCTCTTTGGGAAGCTAAGAAACAACTCGCTCTGCACAGTGTTCTTACAGCCTACCGGGAACATCTCTTCCAAAGGCCTGAGAAATGCAGTTTCTTTGCAGGCCTGATCTGGCTGAAGTCGGACTTCGGCTCTGGGTGTGCTACATTGGCCTAGAGCTGAAAGGCACAACGTGCAGGCTTCTTTCCAAAGGGCGAGTTGGGCCCCACAGCATCTTGCTTCCAGCTCTTTGCTAAGCTCAGAAACAACTCGCTCTGCACAGTGCTCTTACAGCCTACCGGGTACATCTCTTCCAAAGGCCTGTGAAACGCAGTTTCTTTGCAAGCCTGATCTGACTGAAGTAGGACTTCTGCTCTGGGTGTGCTACATTGCCCTACAGCTGAAAGGCACAACGTGTAGGCTTCTTTCCAAAGGGCGAGTTGAGCCCCACAGCACCTTGCTTCCAGCTCTTTGGGAAGCTAAGAAACAACTCGCTCTGCACAGTGCTCTAAACAGCCTACCGGGAACATCTCTTCCAAAGGCCTGTGAAACGCAGTTTCTTTGCAGGTCTTATCTGGCTGAAGTAGGACTTCTGCTCTGGGTGTGCTACATTGCCCTAGAGCTGAAAGGCACAACGTGCAGGCTTCTTTCCAAAGGGCGATTTGGGCCCCACAGCATCTTGCTTCCAGCTCTTTGGGAAGCTAAGAAACAACTCGCTCTGCACAGTGTTCTTACAGCCTACCGGGAACATCTCTTCCAAAGGCCTGTGAAATGCAGTTTCTTTGCAGGCCTGATCTGGCTGAAGTCGGACTTCTGCTCTGGGTGTGCTACATTGGCCTAGAGCTGAAAGGCACAACGTGCAGGCTTCTTTCCAAAGGGCGAGTTGGGCCCCACAGCATCTTGCTTCCAGCTCTTTGCTAAGCTCAGAAACAACTCGCTCTGCACAGTGCTCTTACAGCCTACCGGGTACATCTCTTCCAAAGGCCTGTGAAACGCAGTTTCTTTGCAAGCCTGATCTGACTGAAGTAGGACTTCTGCTCTGGGTGTGCTACATTGCCCTACAGCTGAAAGGCACAACGTGTAGGCTTCTTTCCAAAGGGCGAGTTGAGCCCCACAGCACCTTGCTTCCAGCTCTTTGGGAAGCTAAGAAACAACTCGCTCTGCACAGTGCTCTAAACAGCCTACCGGGAACATCTCTTCCAAAGGCCTGTGAAACGCAGTTTCTTTGCAGGTCTTATCTGGCTGAAGTAGGACTTCTGCTCTGGGTGTGCTACATTGCCCTAGAGCTGAAAGACCCAACGTGCAGGCTTCTTTCCAAAGGGCGAGTTGGGCCCCACAGTATCTTGCTTCCAGCTCTTTGGGAAGCTAAGAAACAACTCGCTCTGCACAGTGCTCTTACAGCCTACCGGGAACATGTCTTCCAAAGGCCTGTGAAACGCAGTTTCTTTGCAGGCCTGATCTGGCTGAAGTAGGACTTCTGCTCTGGTTGTGCTTCTTTGCACTAAAGCTGAAAGGCACAACGTCCAGGCTTCTTTCCAAAGGGCGAGTTGGGCCCCACAGCATCTTGCTTCCAGCTCTTTGGGAAGCTAAGAAACAACTCGCTCTGCACAGTGCTCTTACAGCCTACCGGGAACATCGCTTTCAAAGGCCTGTGAAACGCAGTTTCTTTGCAGGCCTGATCTGGCTGAAGTAGGACTTCTGCTCTGGGTGTGCTACATTGCCCTAGAGCTGAAAGGCACAACGTGCAGGCTTCTTTCCAAAGGGCAAGTTGGGCCCCACAGCATCTTGCTTCCAGCTTTTGGGAAGGTAAGAAACAACTCGCTCTTCTCAGTGCCCTTACAGCCTACCGGGAACATCTCTTCCAAAGGCCTGTGAAACGCAATTTCTTTGCAGGCCTGATCTGGCTGAAGTAGGACTTCTGCTCTGGGTGTGCTACATTGCCCTACAGCTGAAAGGCACAACGTGCAGGCTTCTTTCCAAAGGGCGATTTGGGCCCCACAGCATCTTGCTTCCAGCTCTTTGGGAAGCTAAGAAACAACTCGCTCTGCACAGTGCTCTTACAGCCTACCGGGAACATCTCTTCCAAAGGCCTGTGAAATGCAGTTTCTTTGCAGGCCTGATCTGGCTGAAGTCGGACTTCTGCTCTGGGTGTGCTACATTGGCCTAGAGCTGAAAGGCACAACGTGCAGGCTTCTTTCCAAAGGGCGAGTTGGGACCCACAGCATATTGCTTCCAGCTCTTTGCTAAGCTCAGAAACAACTCGCTCTGCACAGTGCTCTTACAGCCTACCGGGTACATCTCTTCCAAAGGCCTGTGAAACGCAGTTTCTTTGCAAGCCTGATCTGACTGAAGTAGGACTTCTGCTCTGGGTGTGCTACATTGCCCTACAGCTGAAAGGCACAACGTGTAGGCTTCTTTCCAAAGGGCGTGTTGAGCCCCACAGCACCTTGCTTCCAGCTCTTTGGGAAGCTAAGAAACAACTCGCTCTGCACAGTGCTCTAAACAGCCTACCGAGAACATCTCTTCCAAAGGCCTGTGAAACGCAGTTTCTTTGCAGGTCTTATCTGGCTGAAGTAGGACTTCTGCTCTGGGTGTGCTACAAGGCCCTAGAGCTGAAAGACCCAACGTGCAGGCTTCTTTCCAAAGGGCGAGTTGGGCCCCACAGTATCTTGCTTCCAGCTCTTTGGGAAGCTAAGAAACAACTCGCTCTGCACAGTGCTCTTACAGCCTACCGGGAACATGTCTTCCAAAGGCCTGTGAAACGCAGTTTCTTTGCAGGCCTGATCTGGCTGAAGTAGGACTTCTGCTCTGGGTGTGCTACTTTGCCCTAGAGCTGAAAGGCACAACGTGCAGGCTTGTTTCCAAAGTGCGAGTTGGGCCCCACAGCATCTTGCTTCCAGCTCTTTGGGAAGCTAAGAAACAACTCGCTCTGCACAGTGCTCTTACAGCCTACCGGGAACATCTCTTCCAAAGGCCTGTGAAACGCAGTTTCTTTGCAGGCCTGATCTGGCTGAAGTAGGACTTCTGCTCTGGGTGTGCTACATTGCCCTAGAGCTGAAAGGCACAACGTGCAGGCTTCTTTCCAAAGGGCGAGTTGGGCCCCACAGCATCTTGCTTCCAGCTCTTTGGGAAGCTAAGAAACAACTCGCTCTGCACAGTGCTCTTACAGCCTACCGGGAACATCTCTTCCAAAGGCCTGTGAAGCGCAGTTTCTTTGCAGGCCTAATCTGGCTGAAGTAGGACTTCTGCTCTGGGTGTGCTACATTGCCCTAGAGCTGAAAGGCCCAACGTGCAGGCTTCTTTCCAAAGGGCGAGTTCGGCCCAACAGCATCTTGCTTCCAGCTCTTTGGGAAGCTAAGAAACAACTCGCTCTGCACAGTGCTCTTACAGCCTACCGGAACATCTCTTCCAAAGGCCTGTGAAACGCAGTTTCTTTGCAGGCCTGATCTGGCTGAAGTAGGACTTCTGCTCTGGGTGTGCTACATTGCCCTAGAACTGAAAGGCACAACGTGCAATCTTCTTTCCAAAGGGCGAGTTGGGCCCCACAGCATCTTGCTTCCAGCTCTTTGGGAAGCTAAGAAACAACTCGCTCTGCACAGTGCTCTTACAGCCTAACGGGAACATCTCTTCCAAAGGCCTGTGAAACGCAGTTTCTTTGCAGGCCTGATCTGGCTGAAGTAGGACTTCTGCTCTGGGTGTGCTACATTGCCCTAGAGCTGAAAGGCACAACGTGCAGGCTTCTTTCCAAAGGGCGAGTTGGGCCCCACAGCATCTTGCTTCCAGCTCTTTGGGAAGCTAAGAAAAAACTCGCTCTGCACAGTGCTCTTACAGCCTACCGGGAACATCTCTTCCAAAGGCCTGTGAAACGCAGTTTCTTTGCAGGCCTGATCTGGCTGAAGTAGGACTTCTGCTCTGGGTGTGCTACACTGCCCTGGAGTTGAAAGGCACAACGTACAGGCTTCTTTCGAAAGGGCGAGTTGGTCCACACAGGATCTTGCTTCCAGCTCTTTGGGAAGCTAAGAAACAACTCGCTCTGCACAGTGCTCTTACAGCCTACCGGGATCATCTCTTCCAAAGGCCTGTGAAACGCAGTTACTTTTGCAGGCCTGATCTGGCTGAAGTAGGACTTCTGCTCTGGGTGTGCTACATTGCCCTATAGCAGAAAGGCACAACGTGCAGGCTTCTTTCCAAAGGGTGAGTTGGGCCCCACAGCATCTTGCTTCCAGCTCTTTGGGAAGCTAAGAAACAACTCGCTCTGCACAGTGCTCTTACAGCCTACCGGGAACATCTCTTCCAAAGGCCTGTGAAGCGCAGTTTCTTTGCAGGCCTGATCTGGCTGAAGTAGGACTTCTGCTCTGGGTGTGCTATTTTGCCCTAGAGCTGAAAGGCACAACGTGCAGGCTTCTTTCCAAAGGGCGAGTTGGGCCCCACAGCATCTTGCTTCCAGCTTTTGGGAAGGTAAGAAACAACTCGCTCTTCTCAGTGCCCTTACAGCCTACCGGGAACATCTCTTCCAAAGGCCTGTGAAACGCAATTTCTTTGCAGGCCTGATCTGGCTGAAGTAGGACTTCTGCTCTGGGTGTGCTACATTGCCCTACAGCTGAAAGGCACAACGTGCAGGCTTCTTTCCAAAGGGCGATTTGGGCCCCACAGCATCTTGCTTCCAGCTCTTTGGGAAGCTAAGAAACAACTCGCTCTGCACAAGCTCTTACAGCCTCCCGGGAACATCTCTTCCAAAGGCCTGTGAAATGCAGTTTCTTTGCAGGCCTGATCTGGCTGAAGTAGGACTTCTGCTCTGGGTGTGCTACATTGGCCTAGAGCTGAAAGGCACAACGTGCAGTCTTCTTTCCAAAGGGCGAGTTGGGCCCCACAGCATCTTGCTTCCAGCTCTTTGCTAAGCTAAGAAACAACTCGCTCTGCACATTGCTCTTACAGCCTACCGGGTACATCTCTTCCAAAGGCCTGTGAAACGCAGTTTCTTTGCAAGCCTGATCTGACTGAAGTAGGACTTCTGCTCTGGGTGTGCTACATTGCCCTACAGCTGAAAGGCACAACGTGTAGGCTTCTTTCCAAAGGGCGAGTTGAGCCCCACAGCATCTTGCTTCCAGCTCTTTGGGAAGCTAAGAAACAACTCGCTCTGCACAGTGCTCTAAACAGCCTACCGGGAACATCTCTTCCAAAGGCCTGTGAAACGCAGTTTCTTTGCAGGTCTGATCTGGCTGAAGTAGGACTTCTGCTCTGGGTGTGCTACATTGCCCTAGAGCTGAAAGGCAGAACGTGCAGGCTTCTTTCCAAAGGGCGAGTTGGGCCCCACAGTATCTTGCTTCCAGCTCTTTGGGAAGCTAAGAAACAACTCGCTCTGCACAGTGCTCTTACAGCCTACCGGGAACATGTCTTCCAAAGGCCTGTGAAACGCAGTTTCTTTGCAGGCCTGATCTGGCTGAAGTAGGACTTCTGCTCTGGGTGTGCTACTTTGCCCTAGAGCTGAAAGGCACAACGTGCAGGCTTGTTTCCAAAGTGCGAGTTGGGCCCCACAGCATCTTGCTTCCAGCTCTTTGGGAAGCTAAGAAACAACTCGCTCTGCACAGTGCTCTTACTGCCTACCGGGAACATCTCTTCCAAAGGCCTGTGAAACGCAGTTTCTTTGCAGGCCTGATCTGGCTGAAGTAGGACTTCTGCTCTGGGTGTGCTACATTGCCCTAGAGCTGAAAGGCACAACGTGCAGGCTTCTTTCCAAAGGGCGAGTTGGGCCCCACAGCATCTTGCTTCCAGCTCTTTGGGAAGCTAAGAAACAACTCGCTCTGCACAGTGCTCTTACAGCCTACCGGGAACATCTCTTCCAAAGGCCTGTGAAGCGCAGTTTCTTTGCAGGCCTAATCTGGCTGAAGTAGGACTTCTGCTCTGGGTGTGCTACATTGCCCTAGAGCTGAAAGGCCCAACGTGCAGGCTTCTTTCCAAAGGGCGAGTTCGGCCCCACAGAATCTTGCTTCCAGCTCTTTGGGAAGCTAAGAAACAACTCGCTCTGCACAGTGCTCTTACAGCCTACCGGAACATCTCTTCCAAAGGCCTGTGAAACGCAGTTTCTTTGCAGGCCTGATCTGGCTGAAGTAGGACTTCTGCTCTGGGTGTGCTACATTGCCCTAGAGCTGAAAGGCACAACGTGCAGGCTTCTTTCCAAAGGGCGAGTTGGGCCCCACAGCATCTTGCTTCCAGCTCTTTGGGAAGCTAAGAAACAACTCGCTCTGCACAGTGCTCTTACAGCCTACCGGGAACATCTCTTCCAAAGGCCTGTGAAACGCAGTTTCTTTGCAGGCTTGATCTGGCTGAAGTAGGACTTCTGCTCTGGGTGTGCTACACTGCCCTGGAGTTGAAAGGCACAACGTACAGGCTTCTTTCGAAAGGGCGAGTTGGTCCACACAGGATCTTGCTTCCAGCTCTTTGGGAAGCTAAGAAACAACTCGCTCTGCACAGTGCTCTTACAGCCTACCGGGATCATCTCTTCCAAAGGCCTGTGAAACGCAGTTACTTTTGCAGGCCTGATCTGGCTGAAGTAGGACTTCTGCTCTGGGTGTGCTACATTGCCCTATAGCTGAAAGGCACAACGTGCAGGCTTCTTTCCAAAGGGTGAGTTGGGCCCCACAGCATCTTGCTTCCAGCTCTTTGGGAAGCTAAGAAACAACTCGCTCTGCACAGTGCTCTTACAGCCTACTGGGAACATCTCTTCCAAAGGCCTGTGAAGCGCAGTTTCTTTGCAGGCCTGATCTGGCTGAAGTAGGACTTCTGCTCTGGGTGTGCTATTTTGCCCTAGAGCTGAAAGGCACAACGTGCAGGCTTCTTTCCAAAGGGCGAGTTGGGCCCCACAGCATCTTGCTTCCAGCTCTTTGGGAAGCTAAGAAACAACTCGCTCTGCTAAGTGCTCTTACAGCCTAGTGGGAACATCTCTTATAAAGGCCTGTGAAACGCAGTTTCTTTGCAGGCCTGATCTGGCTGAAGTAGGACTTCTGCTCTGGGTGTGCTACTTTGCCCTAGAGCTAAAAAGCACAACGTGCAGGCTTCTTTCCAAAGGGCGAGCTGGGCCCCACAGCATCTTGCTTCCAGCTCTTTGGGAAGCTAAGAAACAACTCGCTCTGCACAGTGCTCTTACAGCCTACCGGGAACATCTCTTCCAAAGGCCTGTGAAACGCAGTTTTTTTGCAGGCCTGATCTGGCTGAAGTAGGACTTCTGCTCTGGGTGTGCTACATTGCCCTAGAGCTGAAAGGAACAACGAGCAGGCTTCTTTTCAAAGGGCAAGTTGGGCCCCACAGCATCTTGCTTCCAGCTCTTTGGGAAGCTAAGAAACAACTCGCTCTGCACAGTGCTCTTACAGCCTACCGGGAACATGTCTTCCAAAGGCCTGTGAAACGCAGTTTCTTTGCAGGCCTGATCTGGCTGAAGTAGGACTTCTGCTCTGGGTGTGCTACATTGCCCTAGAGCTGAAAGACCCAACGTGCAGGCTTCTTTCCAAAGGGCGAGTTGGGCTCCACAGCATCTTGCTTCCAGCTCTTTGGGAAGCTAAGAAACAACTCGCTCTGCACAGTGCTCTTACAGCCTCCCGGGAACATCTCTTCCAAAGGCCTGTGAAACGCAGTTTCTTTGCAGGCCTGATCTGGCTGAAGTCGGACTTCTGCTCTGGGTGTGCTATTTTGCCCTAGAGCTGAAAGGCACAACGTGCAGGCTTCTTTCCAAAGGGCGAGTTGGGCCCCACAGCATCTTGCTTCCAGCTCTTTGGGAAGCTAAGAAACGACTCGCTCTGCACATTGCTCTTACAGCCTACCGGGAACATCTCTTCCAAAGGCCTGTGAAATGCAGTTTCTTTGCAGGCCTGATCTGGCTGAAGTCGGACTTCTGCTCTGGGTGTGCTACATTGGCCTAGAGCTGAAAGGCACAACGTGCAGGCTTCTTTCCAAAGGGCGAGTTGGGCCCCACAGCATATTGCTTCCAGCTCTTTGCTAAGCTCAGAAACAACTCGCTCTGCACAGTGCTCTTACAGCCTACCGGGTACATCTCTTCCAAAGGCCTGTGAAACGCAGTTTCTTTGCAAGCCTGATCTGAGTGAAGTAGGACTTCTGCTCTGGGTGTGCTACATTGCCCTACAGCTGAAAGGCACAACGTGTAGGCTTCTTTCCAAAGGGCGAGTTGAGCCCCACAGCACCTTGCTTCCAGCTCTTTGGGAAGCTAAGAAACAACTCGCTCTGCACAGTGCTCTAAACAGCCTACCGGGAACATCTCTTCCAAAGGCCTGTGAAACGCAGTTTCTTTGCAGGTCTTATCTGGCTGAAGTAGGACTTCTGCTCTGGGTGTGCTACATTGCCCTAGAGCTGAAAGACCCAACGTGCAGGCTTCTTTCCAAAGGGCGAGTTGGGCCCCACAGTATCTTGCTTCCAGCTCTTTGGGAAGCTAAGAAACAACTCGCTCTGCACAGTGCTCTTACAGCCTACCGGGAACATCTCTTCCAAAGGCCTGTGAAACGCAGTTTCTTTGCAGGCCTGATCTGGCTGAAGTAGGACTTCTGCTCTGGGTGTGCTACACTGCCCTGGAGTTGAAAGGCACAACGTACAGTCTTCTTTCGAAAGGGCGAGTTGGTCCACACAGGATCTTGCTTCCAGCTCTTTGGGAAGCTAAGAAACAACTCGCTCTGCACAGTGCTCTTACAGCCTACCGGGATCATCTCTTCCAAAGGCCTGTGAAACGCAGTTACTTTTGCAGGCCTGATCTGGCTGAAGTAGGACTTCTGCTCTGGGTGTGCTACATTGCCCTATAGCTGAAAGGCACAACGTGCAGGCTTCTTTCCAAAGGGTGAGTTGGGCCCCACAGCATCTTGCTTCCAGCTCTTTGGGAAGCTAAGAAACAACTCGCTCTGCACAGTGCTCTTAAAGCCTACCGGGAACATCTCTTCCAAAGGCCTGTGAAGCGCAGTTTCTTTGCAGGCCTGATCTGGCTGAAGTAGGACTTCTGCTCTGGGTGTGCTACTTTGCCCTAGAGCTGAAAGGCACAACGTGCAGGCTTCTTTCCAAAGGGCGAGTTGGGCCCCACAGCATCTTGCTTCCAGCTTTTGGGAAGGTAAGAAACAACTCGCTCTTCTCAGTGCCCTTACAGCCTACCGGGAACATCTCTTCCAAAGGCCTGTGAAACGCAATTTCTTTGCAGGCCTGATCTGGCTGAAGTAGGACTTCTGCTCTGGGTGTGCTACATTGCCCTACAGCTGAAAGGCACAACGTGCAGGCTTCTTTCCAAAGGGCGATTTGGGCCCCACAGCATCTTGCTTCCAGCTCTTTGGGAAGCTAAGAAACAACTCGCTCTGCACAGTGCTCTTACAGCCTCCCGGGAACATCTCTTCCAAAGGCCTGTGAAATGCAGTTTCTTTGCAGGCCTGATCTGGCTGAAGTCGGACTTCTGCTCTGGGTGTGCTACATTGGCCTAGAGCTGAAAGGCACAACGTGCAGGCTTCTTTCCAAAGGGCGAGTTGGGCCCCACAGCATCTTGCTTCCAGCTCTTTGCTAAGCTAAGAAACAACTCGCTCTGCACAGTGCTCTTACAGCCTACCGGGTACATCTCTTCCAAAGGCCTGTGAAACGCAGTTTCTTTGCAAGCCTGATCTGACTGAAGTAGGACTTCTGCTCTGGGTGTGCTACATTGCCCTACAGCTGAAAGGCACAACGTGCAGGCTTCTTTCCAAAGGGCGAGTTGAGCCCCACAGCATCTTGCTTCCAGCTCTTTGGGAAGCTAAGAAACAACTCACTCTGCACAGTGCTCTAAACAGCCTACCGGGAACATCTCTTCCAAAGGCCTGTGAAACGCAGTTTCTTTGCAGGTCTGATCTGGCTGAAGTAGGACTTCTGCTCTGGGTGTGCTACATTGCCCTAGAGCTGAAAGGCAGAACGTGCAGGCTTCTTTCCAAAGGGCGAGTTGGGCCCCACAGTATCTTGCTTCCAGCTCTTTGGGAAGCTAAGAAACAACTCGCTCTGCACAGTGCTCTTACAGCCTACCGGGAACATGTCTTCCAAAGGCCTGTGAAACGCAGTTTCTTTGCAGGCCTGATCTGGCTGAAGTAGGACTTCTGCTCTGGGTGTGCTACTTTGCCCTAGAGCTGAAAGGCACAACGTGCAGGCTTGTTTCCAAAGTGCGAGTTGGGCCCCACAGCATCTTGCTTCCAGCTCTTTGTGAAGCTAAGAAACAACTCGCTCTGCACAGTGCTCTTACTGCCTACCGGGAACATCTCTTCCAAAGGCCTGTGAAACGCAGTTTCTTTGCAGGCCTGATCTGGCTGAAGTAGGACTTCTGCTCTGGGTGTGCTACATTGCCCTAGAGCTGAAAGGCACAACGTGCAGGCTTCTTTCCAAAGGGCGAGTTGGGCCCCACAGCATCTTGCTTCCAGCTCTTTGGGAAGCTAAGAAACAACTCGCTCTGCACAGTGCTCTTACAGCCTACCGGGAACATCTCTTCCAAAGGCCTGTGAAGCGCAGTTTCTTTGCAGGCCTAATCTGGCTGAAGTAGGACTTCTGCTCTGGGTGTGCTACATTGCCCTAGAGCTGAAAGGCCCAACGTGCAGGCTTCTTTCCAAAGGGCGAGTTCGGCCCCACAGCATCTTGCTTCCAGGTCTTTGGGAAGCTAAGAAACAACTCGCTCTGCACAGTGCTCTTACAGCCTACCGGAACATCTCTTCCAAAGGCCTGTGAAACGCAGTTTCTTTGCAGGCCTGATCTGGCTGAAGTAGGACTTCTGCTCTGGGTGTGCTACATTGCCCTAGAGCTGAAAGGCACAACGTGCAGGCTTCTTTCCAAAGGGCGAGTTGGGCCCCACAGCATCTTGCTTCCAGCTCTTTGGGAAGCTAAGAAACAACTCGCTCTGCACAGTGCTCTTACAGCCTACCGGGAACATCTCTTCCAAAGGCCTGTGAAACGCAGTTTCTTTGCAGGCTTGATCTGGCTGAAGTAGGACTTCTGCTCTGGGTGTGCTACACTGCCCTGGAGTTGAAAGGCACAACGTACAGGCTTCTTTCGAAAGGGCGAGTTGGTCCACACAGGATCTTGCTTCCAGCTCTTTGGGAAGCTAAGAAACAACTCGCTCTGCACAGTGCTCTTACAGCCTACCGGGATCATCTCTTCCAAAGGCCTGTGAAACGCAGTTACTTTTGCAGGCCTGATCTGGCTGAAGTAGGACTTCTGCTCTGGGTGTGCTACATTGCCCTATAGCTGAAAGGCACAACGTGCAGGCTTCTTTCCAAAGGGTGAGTTGGGCCCCACAGCATCTTGCTTCCAGCTCTTTGGGAAGCTAAGAAACAACTCGCTCTGCACAGTGCTCTTACAGCCTACTGGGAACATCTCTTCCAAAGGCCTGTGAAGCGCAGTTTCTTTGCAGGCCTGATCTGGCTGAAGTAGGACTTCTGCTCTGGGTGTGCTATTTTGCCCTAGAGCTGAAAGGCACAACGTGCAGGCTTCTTTCCAAAGGGCGAGTTGGGCCCCACAGCATCTTGCTTCCAGCTCTTTGGGAAGCTAAGAAACAACTCGCTCTGCTAAGTGCTCTTACAGCCTAGTGGGAACATCTCTTATAAAGGCCTGTGAAACGCAGTTTCTTTGCAGGCCTGATCTGGCTGAAGTAGCACTTGTGGTCTGGGTGTGCTACTTTGCCCTAGAGCTAAAAGGCACAACCTGCAGGCTTCTTTCCAAAGGGCGAGCTGGGCCCCACAGCATCTTGCTTCCAGCTCTTTGGGAAGCTAACAAACAACTCGCTCTGCACAGTGCTCTGACAGCCTACCGGGAACATCTCTTCCAAAGGCCTGTGAAACGCAGTTTCTTTGCAGACCTTATCTGGCTGAAGTAGGACTTCTGCTCTGGGTGTGCTACATTGCCCTAGAGCTGAAAGACCCAACGTGCAGGCTTCATTCCAAAGGGTGAGTTGGGCCCCACAGCATCTTGCTCCCAGCTCTTTGGGAAGCTAAGAAACAACTCGCTCTGCACAGTGCTCTTACAGCCTACCGGGAACATCTCTTCCAAAGGCCTGTGAAACGCAGTTTCTTTGCAGGCCTGATGTGGCTGAAGTAGGACTTCTGCTCTGGGTGTGCTACATTGCCCTAGAGCTGAAAGGTACAAAGTGCAGGCTTCTATCTAAATGGCGAGTTGGGCCCCAAAGCTTCTTGCTTCCAGCTCTTTGGGAAGCTAAGAAACAACTCGCTCTGCACAGTGCTCTTACAGCCTACCGGGAACATCTCTTCCAAAGGCCTGTGAAACACAGTTTCTTTGCAGGCCTTATCTGGCTGAGTAGGACTTCTGCTCTTGGTGTGCAACTTTGCCCTAGAGCTGAAAGGCACAACGTGCAGGCTTCTTTCCAAAGGGCGAGTTGGGCCCCACAGCATCTTGCTTCCAGCTCTTTGGGAAGCTAAGAAACAACTCGCTCTGCACAGTGCTCTTACAGCCTACCGGGAACATCTCTTCCAAAGGCCTGTGAAACGCAGTTTCTTAGCAGGCCTGATCTGGCTGAAGTAGGACTTCTGCTCTGGGTGTGCTACATTGCCCTAGAGCTGAAAGGCACAACGTGCAGACTTCTTTCCAAAGGGCGAGTTGGGCCCCAAAGCATCTTGCTTCCAGCTCTTTGGGAAGCTCAGAAACAACTCGCTCTGCACAGTGCTCTCACAGCCTACCGGGAACATCTCTTCCAAAGACCTGTGAACCGCAGTTTGTTTGCAGGCCTGATCTGGCTGAAGTAGGACTTCTGCTCAGGGTGTGCTACTTTGCCCTAGAGCTGAAAGGCACAACGTGCAGGCTTCTTTCCAAACGGCGAGTTGGGCCCCACAGCATCTTGCTTCCAGCTCTTTGGGAAGCTAAGAAACAACTCGCTCTGCACAGTGCTCTTACAGCCTACCGGGAACATCTCTTCTAAAGGCCTGTGAAACGCAGTTTCTTTGCAGGCCTTATCTGGCTGAGTAGGACTTCTGCTCTGGGTGTGCAACTTTGCCCTAGAGCTGAAAGGCACAACGTGCAGACTTCTTTCCAAACGGCGAGTTGGGCCCCACAGCATCTTGCTTCCAGCTCTTTGGGAAGCAAAGAAACAACTCGCTCTGCACAGTGCTCTTACAGCCTACCGGGAACATCTCTTCCAAAGGCCTGTGAAACGCAGTTTCTTTGCAGGCCTGATCTGGCTGAAGTAGGACTTCTTCTCTGGGTGTGCTACATTGCCCTAGAGCTGAAAGGCACAACGTGCAGGCTTCTTTCCAAAGGGCGAGTTGGGCCCCACAGTATGTTGCTTCCAGCTCTTTGGGAAGCTAACAAACAACTCGCTCTGCACAGTGCTCTTACAGCCTACCGGGAACATCTCTTCCAAAGGCCTGTGAAACGCAGTTTCTTTGCAGGCCTGCTCTGGCTGAAGTAGGACTTCTGCTCTGGGTGTGCTACATTGCCCTAGAGCTGAAAGGCACAACGTGCAGGCTTCTTTCCAAAGGGCGAGTTGGGCCCCACAGCATCTTGCTTCCAGCTCTTTGGGAAGCTAAGAAACAACTCGCTCTGCACAGTGCTCTTACAGCCTACCGGGAACATCTCTTCCAAAGGCCTGTGAAACGCAGTTTCTTTGCAGGCCTGATCTGGCTGAAGTAGGACTTCTGCTCTGGGTGTGCTACATTGCCCTAGAGTTGAAAGGCAGAACGTGCAGGCTTCTTTCCAACAGGCGAGTTGGGCCCCACAGCATCTTGCTTCCAGCTCTTTGGGAAGCTAAGGAACAACTCGCTCTGCTAAGTGCTCTTACAGCCTAGTGGGAATATCTCTTATAAAGGCCTGTGAAACGCAGTTTCTTTGCAGGCCTGATCTGGCTGAAGTAGGACTTCTGCTCTGGGTGTGCTACACTGCCCTGGAGTTGAAAGGCACAACGTACAGGCTTCTTTCGAAAGGGCTAGTTGGTCCACACAGGATCTTGCTTCCAGCTCTTTGGGAAGCTAAGAAACAACTCGCTCTGCACAGTGCTCTTACAGCCTACCGGGATCATCTCTTCCAAAGGCCTGTGAAACGCAGTTACTTTTGCAGGCCTGATCTGGCTGAAGTAGGACTTCTGCTCTGGGTGTGCTACATTGCCCTATAGCAGAAAGGCACAACGTGCAGGCTTCTTTCCAAAGGGTGAGTTGGGCCCCACAGCATCTTGCTTCCAGCTCTTTGGGAAGCTAAGAAACAACTCGCTCTGCACAGTGCTCTTACAGCCTACCGGGAACATCTCTTCCAAAGGCCTGTGAAGCGCAGTTTCTTTGCAGGCCTGATCTGGCTGAAGTAGGACTTCTGCTCTGGGTGTGCTATTTTGCCCTAGAGCTGAAAGGCACAACGTGCAGGCTTCTTTCCAAAGGGCGAGTTGTTCCCCACAGCATCTTGCTTCCAGCTTTTGGGAAGGTAAGAAACAACTCGCTCTTCTCAGTGCCCTTACAGCCTACCGGGAACATCTCTTCCAAAGGCCTGTGAAACGCAATTTCTTTGCAGGCCTGATCTGGCTGAAGTAGGACTTCTGCTCTGGGTGTGCTACATTGCCCTACAGCTGAAAGGCACAACGTGCAGGCTTCTTTCCAAAGGGCGATTTGGGCCCCACAGCATCTTGCTTCCAGCTCTTTGGGAAGCTAAGAAACAACTCGCTCTGCACAGTGCTCTTACAGCCTACCGGGAACATCTCTTCCAAAGGCCTGTGAAATGCAGTTTCTTTGCAGGCCTGATCTGGCTGAAGTCGGACTTCTGCTCTGGGTGTGCTACATTGGCCTAGAGCTGAAAGGCACAACGTGCAGGCTTCTTTCCAAAGGGCGAGTTGGGCCCCACAGCATCTTGCTTCCAGCTCTTTGCTAAGCTAAGAAACAACTCGCTCTGCACAGTGCTCTTACAGCCTACCGGGTACATCTCTTCCAAAGGCCTGTGAAACGCAGTTTCTTTGCAAGCCTGATCTGACTGAAGTAGGACTTCTGCTCTGGGTGTGCTACATTGCCCTACAGCTGAAAGGCACAACGTGCAGGCTTCTTTCCAAAGGGCGAGTTGAGCCCCACAGCATCTTGCTTCCAGCTCTTTGGGAAGCTAAGAAACAACTCGCTCTGCACAGTGCTCTTACAGCCTACCGGGAACATCTCTTCCAAAGGCCTGTGAAACGCAGTTTCTTTGCAGGCCTGATCTGGCTGAAGTAGGACTTCTGCTCTGGGTGTGCTACATTGCCCTAGAGCTGAAAGGTACAAAGTGCAGGCTTCTATCTAAATGGCGAGTTGGGCCCCAA
This sequence comes from Equus caballus, assembly GCF_041296265.1. Lineage (NCBI taxonomy): Eukaryota > Metazoa > Chordata > Mammalia > Perissodactyla > Equidae > Equus > Equus caballus. The sequence continues at coordinate 14,403,159 of NC_091696.1, forward strand.
AGCTTCTTGCTTCCAGCTCTTTGGGAAGCTAAGAAACAACTCGCTCTGCACAGTGCTCTTACAGCCTACCGGGAACATCTCTTCCAAAGGCCTGTGAAACACAGTTTCTTTGCAGGCCTTATCTGGCTGAGTAGGACTTCTGCTCTGGGTGTGCAACTTTGCCCTAGAGCTGAAAGGCACAACGTGCAGGCTTCTTTCCAAAGGGCGAGTTGGGCCCCACAGCATCTTGCTTCCAGCTCTTTGGGAAGCTAAGAAACAACTCGCTCTGCACAGTGCTCTTACAGCCTACCGGGAACATCTCTTCCAAAGGCCTGTGAAACGCAGTTTCTTAGCAGGCCTGATCTGGCTGAAGTAGGACTTCTGCTCTGGGTGTGCTACATTGCCCTAGAGCTGAAAGGCACAACGTGCAGACTTCTTTCCAAAGGGCGAGTTGGGCCCCAAAGCATCTTGCTTCCAGCTCTTTGGGAAGCTCAGAAACAACTCGCTCTGCACAGTGCTCTCACAGCCTACCGGGAACATCTCTTCCAAAGACCTGTGAAACGCAGTTTGTTTGCAGGCCTGATCTGGCTGAAGTAGGACTTCTGCTCAGGGTGTGCTACTTTGCCCTAGAGCTGAAAGGCACAACGTGCAGGCTTCTTTCCAAACGGCGAGTTGGGCCCCACAGCATCTTGCTTCCAGCTCTTTGGGAAGCTAAGAAACAACTCGCTCTGCACAGTGCTCTTACAGCCTACCGGGAACATCTCTTCCAAAGGCCTGTGAAACGCAGTTTCTTTGCAGGCCTGATCTGGCTGAAGTAGGACTTCTTCTCTGGGTGTGCTACATTGCCCTAGAGCTGAAAGGCACAACGTGCAGGCTTCTTTCCAAAGGGCGAGTTGGGCCCCACAGTATCTTGCTTCCAGCTCTTTGGGAAGCTAACAAACAACTCGCTCTGCACAGTGCTCTTACAGCCTACCGGGAACATCTCTTCCAAAGGCCTGTGAAACACAGTTTCTTTGCAGGCCTGCTCTGGCTGAAGTAGGACTTCTGCTCTGGGTGTGCTACATTGCCCTAGAGCTGAAAGGCACAACGTGCAGGCTTCTTTCCAAAGGGCGAGTTGGGCCCCACAGCATCTTGCTTCCAGCTCTTTGGGAAGCTAAGAAACAACTCGCTCTGCACAGTGCTCTTACAGCCTACCGGGAACATCTCTTCCAAAGGCCTGTGAAACGCAGTTTCTTTGCAGGCCTGATCTGGCTGAAGTAGGACTTCTGCTCTGGGTGTGCTACATTGCCCTAGAGTTGAAAGGCAGAACGTGCAGGCTTCTTTCCAACGGGCGAGTTGGGCCCCCAGCATCTTGCTTCCAGCTCTTTGGGAAGCTAAGGAACAACTCGCTCAGCACAGTGCTCTTACAGCCTAGTGGGAATATCTCTTATAAAGGCCTGTGAAACGCAGTTTCTTTGCAGGCCTGATCTGGCTGAAGTAGGACTTCTGCTCTGGGTGTGCTACACTGCCCTGGAGTTGAAAGGCACAACGTACAGGCTTCTTTCGAAAGGGCGAGTTGGTCCACACAGGATCTTGCTTCCAGCTCTTTGGGAAGCTAAGAAACAACTCGCTCTGCACAGTGCTCTTACAGCCTACCGGGATCATCTCTTCCAAAGGCCTGTGAAACGCAGTGTCTTTGCAGGCCTGATCTGGCTGAAGTAGGACTACAGCTCTGTGTGTGCTACATTGCCCTACAGCTAAAAGGCACAACGTGCAGGCTTCTTTCCAAAGGGCGAGTTGGGCCCCACAGCATCTTGCTTCCAGCTTTTGGGAAGGTAAGAAACAACTCGCTCTTCTCAGTGCCCTTACAGCCTACCGGGAACATCTCTTCCAAAGGCCTGTGAAACGCAATTTCTTTGCAGGCCTGATCTGGCTGAAGTAGGACTTCTGCTCTGGGTGTGCTACATTGCCCTACAGCTGAAAGGCACAACGTGCAGGCTTCTTTCCAAAGGGCGATTTGGGCCCCACAGCATCTTGCTTCCAGCTCTTTGGGAAGCTAAGAAACAACTCGCTCTGCACAGTGCTCTTACAGCCTACCGGGAACATCTCTTCCAAAGGCCTGTGAAATGCAGTTTCTTTGCAGGCCTGATCTGGCTGAAGTCGGACTTCTGCTCTGGGTGTGCTACATTGGCCTAGAGCTGAAAGGCACAACGTGCAGGCTTCTTTCCAAAGGGCGAGTTGGGCCCCACAGCATCTTGCTTCCAGCTCTTTGCTAAGCTAAGAAACAACTCGCTCTGCACAGTGCTCTTACAGCCTACCGGGTACATCTCTTCCAAAGGCCTGTGAAACGCAGTTTCTTTGCAAGCCTGATCTGACTGAAGTAGGACTTCTGCTCTGGGTGTGCTACATTGCCCTACAGCTGAAAGGCACAACGTGCAGGCTTCTTTCCAAAGGGCGAGTTGAGCCCCACAGCATCTTGCTTCCAGCTCTTTGGGAAGCTAAGAAACAACTCGCTCTGCACAGTGCTCTAAACAGCCTACCGGGAACATCTCTTCCAAAGGCCTGTGAAACGCAGTTTCTTTGCAGGTCTGATCTGGCTGAAGTAGGACTTCTGCTCTGGGTGTGCTACATTGCCCTAGAGCTGAAAGGCAGAACGTGCAGGCTTCTTTCCAAAGGGCGAGTTGGGCCCCACAGTATCTTGCTTCCAGCTCTTTGGGAAGCTAAGAAACAACTCGCTCTGCACAGTGCTCTTACAGCCTACCGGGAACATCTCTTCCAAAGGCCTGTGAAGCGCAGTTTCTTTGCAGGCCTAATCTGGCTGAAGTAGGACTTCTGCTCTGGGTGTGCTACATTGCCCTAGAGCTGAAAGGCCCAACGTGCAGGCTTCTTTCCAAAGGGCGAGTTGGGCCCCACAGCATCTTGCTTCCAGGTCTTTGGGAAGCTAAGAAACAACTCGCTCTGCACAGTGCTCTTACAGCCTACCGGAACATCTCTTCCAAAGGCCTGTGAAACGCAGTTTCTTTGCAGGCCTGATCTGGCTGAAGTAGGACTTCTGCTCTGGGTGTGCTACATTGCCCTAGAGCTGAAAGGCACAACGTGCAGGCTTCTTTCCAAAGGGCGAGTTGGGCCCCACAGCATCTTGCTTCCAGCTCTTTGGGAAGCTAAGAAACAACTCGCTCTGCACAGTGCTCTTACAGCCTACCGGGAACATCTCTTCCAAAGGCCTGTGAAACGCAGTTTCTTTGCAGGCTTCATCTGGCTGAAGTAGGACTTATGCTCTGGGTGTGCTACACTGCCCTGGAGTTGAAAGGCACAACGTACAGGCTTCTTTCGAAAGGGCGAGTTGGTCCACACAGGATCTTGCTTCAAGCTCTTTGGGAAGCTAAGAAACAACTCGCTCTGCACAGTGCTCTTACAGCCTACCGGGATCATCTCTTCCAAAGGCCTGTGAAACGCAGTTACTTTTGCAGGCCTGATCTGGCTGAAGTAGGACTTCTGCTCTGGGTGTGCTACATTGCCCTATAGCTGAAAGGCACAACGTGCAGGCTTCTTTCCAAAGGGTGAGTTGGGCCCCACAGCATCTTGCTTCCAGCTCTTTGGGAAGCTAAGAAACAACTCGCTCTGCACAGTGCTCTTACAGCCTACTGGGAACATCTCTTCCAAAGGCCTGTGAAGCGCAGTTTCTTTGCAGGCCTGATCTGGCTGAAGTAGGACTTCTGCTCTGGGTGTGCTATTTTGCCCTAGAGCTGAAAGGCACAACCTGCAGGCTTCTTTCCAAAGGGCGAGCTGGGCCCCACAGCATCTTGCTTCCAGCTCTTTGGGAAGCTAACAAACAACTCGCTCTGCACAGTGCTCTGACAGCCTACCGGGAACATCTCTTCCAAAGGCCTGTGAAACGCAGTTTCTTTGCAGACCTTATCTGGCTGAAGTAGGACTTCTGCTCTGGGTGTGCTACATTGCCCTAGAGCTGAAAGACCCAACGTGCAGGCTTCATTCCAAAGGGTGAGTTGGGCCCCACAGCATCTTGCTCCCAGCTCTTTGGGAAGCTAAGAAACAACTCGCTCTGCACAGTGCTCTTACAGCCTACCGGGAACATCTCTTCCAAAGGCCTGTGAAACGCAGTTTCTTTGCAGGCCTGATCTGGCTGAAGTAGGACTTCTGCTCTGGGTGTGCTACATTGCCCTAGAGCTGAAAGGTACAAAGTGCAGGCTTCTATCTAAATGGCGAGTTGGGCCCCAAAGCTTCTTGCTTCCAGCTCTTTGGGAAGCTAAGAAACAACTCGCTCTGCACAGTGCTCTTACAGCCTACCGGGAACATCTCTTCCAAAGGCCTGTGAAACACAGTTTCTTTGCAGGCCTTATCTGGCTGAGTAGGACTTCTGCTCTGGGTGTGCAACTTTGCCCTAGAGCTGAAAGGCACAACGTGCAGGCTTCTTTCCAAAGGGCGAGTTGGGCCCCACAGCATCTTGCTTCCAGCTCTTTGGGAAGCTAAGAAACAACTCGCTCTGCACAGTGCTCTTACAGCCTACCGGGAACATCTCTTCCAAAGGCCTGTGAAACGCAGTTTCTTAGCAGGCCTGATCTGGCTGAAGTAGGACTTCTGCTCTGGGTGTGCTACATTGCCCTAGAGCTGAAAGGCACAACGTGCAGACTTCTTTCCAAAGGGCGAGTTGGGCCCCAAAGCATCTTGCTTCCAGCTCTTTGGGAAGCTCAGAAACAACTCGCTCTGCACAGTGCTCTCACAGCCTACCGGGAACATCTCTTCCAAAGACCTGTGAAACGCAGTTTGTTTGCAGGCCTGATCTGGCTGAAGTAGGACTTCTGCTCAGGGTCGGCTACTTTGCCCTAGAGCTGAAAGGCACAACGTGCAGGCTTCTTTCCATACGGCGAGTTGGGCCCCACAGCATCTTGCTTCCAGCTCTTTGGGAAGCTAAGAAACAACTCGCTCTGCACAGTGCTCTTACAGCCTACCGGGAACATCTCTTCTAAAGGCCTGTGAAACGCAGTTTCTTTGCAGGCCTTATCTGGCTGAGTAGGACTTCTGCTCTGGGTGTGCAACTTTGCCCTAGAGCTGAAAGGCACAACGTGCAGACTTCTTTCCAAACGGCGAGTTGGGCCCCACAGCATCTTGCTTCCAGCTCTTTGGGAAGCTAAGAAACAACTCGCTCTGCACAGTGCTCTTACAGCCTACCGGGAACATCTCTTCCAAAGGCCTGTGAAACGCAGTTTCTTTGCAGGCCTGATCTGGCTGAAGTAGGACTTCTTCTCTGGGTGTGCTACATTGCCCTAGAGCTGAAAGGCACAACGTGCAGGCTTCTTTCCAAAGGGCGAGTTGGGCCCCACAGTATGTTGCTTCCAGCTCTTTGGGAAGCTAACAAACAACTCGCTCTGCACAGTGCTCTTACAGCCTACCGGGAACATCTCTTCCAAAGGCCTGTGAAACGCAGTTTCTTTGCAGGCCTGCTCTGGCTGAAGTAGGACTTCTGCTCTGGGTGTGCTACATTGCCCTAGAGCTGAAAGGCACAACGTGCAGGCTTCTTTCCAAAGGGCGAGTTGGGCCCCACAGCATCTTGCTTCCAGCTCTTTGGGAAGCTAAGAAACAACTCGCTCTGCACAGTGCTCTTACAGCCTACCGGGAACATCTCTTCCAAAGGCCTGTGAAACGCAGTTTCTTTGCAGGCCTGATCTGGCTGAAGTAGGACTTCTGCTCTGGGTGTGCTACATTGCCCTAGAGTTGAAAGGCAGAACGTGCAGGCTTCTTTCCAACGGGCGAGTTGGGCCCCACAGCATCTTGCTTCCAGCTCTTTGGGAAGCTAAGGAACAACTCGCTCTGCTAAGTGCTCTTACAGCCTAGTGGGAATATCTCTTATAAAGGCCTGTGAAACGCAGATTCTTTGCAGGCCTGATCTGGCTGAAGTAGGACTTCTGCTCTGGGTGTGCTACTTTGCCCTAGAGCTAAAAGGCACAACGTGCATGCTTCTTTCCAAAGGGCGAGTTGGGCCCCACAGCATCTTGCTTCCAGCTCTTTGGGAAGCTAAGAAACAACTCGCTCTGCACAGTGCTCTTACAGCCTACCGGGAACATCTCTTCCAAAGGCCTGTGAAACGCAGTTTCGCTGCATGCCTGATCTGGCTGAAGTAGGACTTCTGCTCTGGGTGTGCTACATTGCCCTAGAGCTGAAAGGCACAACGAGCAGGCTTCTTTTCAAAGGGCAAGTTGGGCCCCACAGCATCTTGCTTCCAGCTCTTTGGGAAGCTAAGAAACAACACGCTCTGCACAGTGCTCTTACAGCCTACCAGGAACATCTCTTCCAAAGGCCTGTGAAACGCAGTTTCTTTGCAGGCCTGATCTGGCTGAAGTAGGACTTCTGCTCTGGGTGTGCTACATTGCCCTAGAGCTGAAAGACCCAACGTGCAGGCTTCTTTCCAAAGGGCGAGTTGGGCCCCACAGCATCTTGCTTCCAGCTCTTTGGGAAGCTAAGAAACAACTCGCTCTGCACAGTGCTCTTACAGCCTACCGGGAACATCTCTTCCAAAGGCCTGTGAAACGCAGTTTCTTTGCAGGCTTGATCTGGCTGAAGTAGGACTTCTGCTCTGGGTGTTCTACACTGCCCTAGAGCTGAAAGGCACAACGTGCAGGCTTCTTTCCAAGGGGCGAGTTGATCCCCACGGCATCTTGCTTCCAGCTCTTTGGGAAGCTAAGAAACCACTCGCTCTGCACAGTGCTCTTACAGCCTACCGGGAACATCTCTTCCAAAGGCCTGTGAAACGCAGTTTCTTTGCAGGCCTCATCTGGCTGAAGTGGGACTTCTGCTCTGGGTGTGCTACATTGCCCTAGAGCTGAAAGGCACAACGTGCAGGCTTCTTTCCAAAGGGCGAGTTGGGCCCCACAGCATCTTGCTTCCAGCTCTTTGGGAAGCTAAGAAACAACTCGCTCTGCACAGTGCTCTTACAGCCTACCGGGAACATCTCTTCCAAAGGCCTGTGAAACGCAGTTTCTTTGCATGCCTGATCTGGCTGAAGTAGGACTTCTGCTCTGGGTGTGCTACATTGCCCTAGAGCTCAAAGGTACAAAGTGCAGGCTTCTTTGTAAATGGCGAGTTGGGCCCCACAGCTTCTTGCTTCCAGCTCTTTGGGAAGCTAAGAAACAACTCGCTCTGCACAGTGCTCTTACAGCCTACCGGGAACATCTCTTCCAAAGGCCTGTGAAACACAGTTTCTTTGCAGGCCTTATCTGGCTGAGTAGGACTTCTGCTCTTGGTGTGCAACTTTGCCCTATAGCTGAAAGGCACAACGTGCAGGCTTCTTTCCAAAGGGCGAGTTGAGCCCCACAGCATCTTGCTTCCAGCTCTTTGGGAAGCTAAGAAACAACTCGCTCTGCACAGTTCTCTTACAGCCTACCGGGAACATCTCTTCCAAAAGCCTGTGAAACGCAGTTTCTTTGCAGGCCTGATCTTGCTGAAGTAGGACTTCTGCTCTGGGTGTGCTACATTGCCCTACAGCTGAAAGGAACAACGTGCAGGCTTCTTTCCAAATGGCGAGTTGGGCCACACAGCATCTTGCTTCCAGCTCTTTGGGAAGCTAAGAAACAACTCGCTCTGCACAGTGCTCTTACAGCCTACTGGGAACATCTCTTCCAAAGGCCTGTGAAACGCAGTTTCTTTGCAGGAATGATCTGGCTGAAGTGGGACTTCTGCTCTGGGTGTGCTACATTGCCCTAGAGCTGAAAGGCACAACGTGCAGGCTTCTTTCCAAAGGGCGAGTTGGGCCCCACAGCATCTTGCTTCCAGCTCTTTGGGAAGCTAAGAAACAAATCGCTCTGCACAGTGCTCTTACAGCCTACCGGGAACATCTCTTCCAAAGGCCTGTGAAGCGCAGTTTCTTTGCAGGCCTGATCTGGCTGAAGTAGGACTTCTGCTCTGGGTGTGCTACATTGCCCTAGAGCTGAAAGGCCCAACGTGCAGGCTTCTTTCGAAAGGGCGAGTTCGGCCCCACAGCATCTTGCTTCCAGCTCTTTGGGAAGCTAAGAAACAACTCGCTCTGCACAGTGCTCTTACAGCCTACCGGAACATCTCTTCCAAACGCCTGTGAAACGCAGTTTCTTTGCAGGCCTGATCTGGCTGAAGTAGGACTTCTGCTCTGGGTGTGCTACGTTGCCCTAGAACTGAAAGGCACAACGTGCAATCTTCTTTCCAAAGGGCGAGTTGGGCCCCACAGCACCTTGCTTCCAGCTCTTTGGGAAGCTAAGAAACAACTCGCTCTGCACAGTGCTCTTACAGCCTAACGGGAACATCTCTTCCAAAGGCCTGTGAAACGCAGTTTCTTTGCAGGCCTGATCTGGCTGAAGTAGGACTTCTGCTCTGGGTGTGCCACATTGCCCTAGAGCGGAAAGGCACAACGTGCAGGCTTCTCTCCAAAGGGCGAGTTGGGCCCCACAGCATCTTGCTTCCAGCTCTTTGGGAAGCTAAGAAACAACTCGCTCTGCACAGTGCTCTTACAGCCTACCGGGAGCATCTCTTCCAAAGGCCTGTGAAACGGAGTGTCTTTGCAGGCCTGATCTGGCTGAAGTAGCACTTCTGCTCTGGGTGTGCTACATTGCCCTGGAGCTAAAAGGCACAACGTGCAGGCTTCTTTCCAAAGGGCGAGTTGGGCCCCACAGCATCTTGCTTCCAGCTCTTTGGGAAGCTAAGAAACAACTCGCTCTGCACAGTGCTCTTACAGCCTACCGGGAACATCTCTTCCAAAGGCCTGTGAAACGCAGTTTCTTTGCAGGCCTGATCTGGCTGAAGTAGGACTTCTGCTCTGGGTGTGCTACATTGCCCTAGAGCGGAAAGGCACAACGTGCAGGCTTCTTTCCAAAGGGCGAGTTGGGCCCCACAGCATCTTGCTTCCAGCTCTTTGGGAAGCTAAGAAACAACTCGCTCTGCACAGTGCTCTTACAGCCTACTGGGAGCATCTCTTACAAAGGCCTGTGAAACGCAGTTTCTATGCAGGCCTGATCTGGCTGAGGTAGAACTTCTTCCCTGGGTGTGCCACATTGCCCTAGAGCTGAAAGGCACAACGTGCAGGCTTCTTAACAAAGGGCGACTTGGGCCCCAGAGCATCTTGCTTCCAGCTCTTTGGGAAGCTAAGAAGCAACTCGCTCTACACAGTGCTCTTACAGCCTACAGGGAACATCTCTTACAAAGGCCTGTGAAACGCAGTTTCTTTGCAGGCCTGATCTGCCTGAAGTAGAACTTCTGCCCTGGGTGTGCCACATTGCCCTAGAGCTGAAAGGCACAACGTGCAGGCTTCTTAACAAAGGGCGAGTTGGGCGCCAGAGCATCTTGCTTCCAGCTCTTTGGGAAGCTAAGAAACAACTCGCTCTGCACAGTGCTCTTACAGCCTACCGGGAACATGTCTTACAAAGGCCTGTGAAGCGCAGTTTCTTGGCAGACCTGATATGGCTGAAGTAGAAGTTCTGCTCTGGGTGTGCCACATTGACCTAGAGCTGAAAGCTACAACGTGCTGTCTCCTTTCCAATGGGCGAGTTGGGCCCCAGAGCATCTTGCTTCCAGCTCTTTGGGAAGCTAAGAAGCAACTCGCTCTGCACAGTGCTCTTACTGCCTACCGGGAACATATCTTACAAAGGCCTGTGAAACGCAGTTTCTTTGCAGACATTATCGGGCTGAAGTAGAACTTCTGCCCTGGGTGTGCCACATTGCCCTAGAGCTGAAAGGCACAACGTGCAGGCTTCTTAACAAAGGGCGGGTTGGGACCCAGAGCATCTTGCTTCCAGCTCTTTGGGAAGCTAAGAAACAACTCGCTCTGCACAGTGTTCTTACAGCCTACCGGGAACATCTCTTACAAAGGCCTGTGAAACACAGTTTCTATGCAGGCCTGATCTGGCTGAAATAGATCTTCTGCCCTGGGTGTGCCACATTGCCCTACAGCTGAAAGGCACAACGTGCAGGCTTCTTAACAAAGGGCGAGTTGGGCCACAGAGCATCCTGCTTCCAGCTCTTTGGGAAATTAAGAAGAAACTCGCTCTGCACAGTGCTCTTACAGCTTACCGGTAACATCACATACAAAGGCCTGTGAAACGCAGTTTCTTTGCAGGCCTGATCTGACTGAAGTAGAACTTCTGCTCTGGGTGTTCTACATTGCTCAGAGCTGAAAGGGACAACGTGCAGGCTTCTTAACAAAGGGCGAGTTGGGCCCCAGAGCATCTTGCTTCCAGCTCTCTGGGAAGCTAAGAAACAACTCGCTCTGCGCAGTGCTCTTGCAGCCTACAGGGAACATCTCTTACAAAGGCCTGTGAAACGCAGTTTCTATGCAGGCCTGATCTGGCTGAAGTAGAACTTCTTCCCTGGGTGTGCCACATTGCCCTAGAGCTGAAAGGCACAACGTGCAGGCTTCTTAACAAAGGGCGACTTGGGCCCCAGAGCATCTTGCTTCCAGCTCTTTGGGAAGCTAAGAAGCAACTCGCTCTACACAGTGCTCTTACAGCCCACAGGGAACATCTCTTACAAAGGCCTGTGAAACGCAGTTTCTTTGCAGGCCTGACCTGCCTGAAGTAGAACTTCTGCCCTGGGTGTGCCACATTGCCCTAGAGCTGAAAGGCACAACGTGCAGGCTTCCTAACAAAGGGCGAGTTGGGCGCCGGAGCATCTTGCTTCCAGCTCTTTGGGAAGCTAAGAAACAACTCGCTCTGCACAGTGCTCTTACAGCCTACCGGGAACATCTCTTACAAAGGCCTGTGAAGCGCAGTTTCTTGGCAGACCTGATATGGCTGAAGTAGAAGTTCTGCTCTGGGTGTGCCACATTGACCTAGAGCTGAAAGCTACAACGTGCTGTCTCCTTTCCAAAGGGCGAGTTGGGCCCCAGAGCATCTTGCTTCCAGCTCTTTGGGAAGCTAAGAAACAACTCGCTCTGCACAGAGCTCTTAAAGCCTACCGGGAACATCTCTTACAAAGGCCTGTGAAACGCAGTTTCTTGGCAGGCCTGATCTGGCTGAAGTAGAACTTCTGCCCTGGGTGTGCCACATTGCCCTAGAGCTGAAAGGCACAACGTGCAGGCTTCTTAACAAAGGGCGAGTTCGTCCCCAGACCATCTTGCTTCCAGCTCTTTGGGAAGCTAAGAAACAACTCGCTCTGCACAGTGCTCTTACAGCCTACCAGGAACATCTCTTACAAAGGCCTGTGAAACGCAGTTTCTTTGCAGACATTATCTGGCTGAAGTAGAACTTCTGCCCTGGGTGTGCAACATTGCCCTAGAGCTGAAAGGCACAACGTGCAGGCTTCTTAAGGACGGGCGAGTTGGGCCCCAGAGCATCTTGCTTCCAGCTCTTTGGGAAGCTATGAAACAACTCGCTCTGCGCAGTGCTCTTACAGCCTACAGGGAACATCTCTTACAAAGGCCTGTGAAACGCAGTTTCTATGCAGGCCTGATCTGGCTGAGGTAGAACTTCTTCCCTGGGTGTGCCACATTGCCCTAGAGCTGAAAGGCACAACGTGCAGGCTTCTTAACAAAGGGAGACTTGGGCCCCAGAGCATCTTGCTTCCAGCTCTTTGGGAAGCTATGAAGCAACTCGCTCTACACAGTGCTCTTACAGCCTACAGGGAACATCTCTTACAAAGGCCTGTGAAACGCAGTTTCTTTGCAGGCCTGATCTGGCTGAAGTAGAACTTCTGCCCTGGGTGTGCCACATTGCCCTAGAGCTGAAAGGCACAACGTGCAGGCTTCTTAACAAAGGGCGAGTTGGGCGCCAGAGCATCTTGCTTCCAGCTCTTTGGGAAGCTAAGAAACAACTCGCTCTGCACAGTGCTCTTACAGCCTACCGGGAACATCTCTTACAAAGGCCTGTGAAGCGCAGTTTCTTGGCAGACCTGATATGGCTGAAGTAGAAGTTCTGCTCTGGGTGTGCCACATTGACCTAGAGCTGAAAGCTACAACGTGCTGTCTCCTTTCCAATGGGCGAGTTGGGCCCCAGAGCATCTTGCTTCCAGCTCTTTGGGAAGCTAAGAAACAACTCGATCTGCACAGTGCTCTTACAGCCTACCGGGAACATCTCTTACAAAGGCCTGTGAAACACAGTTTCTATGCAGGCCTGATCTGGCTGAAATAGATCTTCTGCCCTGGGTGTGCCACATTGCCCTACAGCTGAAAGGCACAACGTGCAGGCTTCTTAACAAAGGGCGAGTTGGGCCACAGAGCATCCTGCTTCCAGCTCTTTGGGAAATTAAGAAGAAACTCGCTCTGCACAGTGCTCTTACAGCTTACCGGTAACATCACATACAAAGGCCTGTGAAACGCAGTTTCTTTGCAGGCCTGATCTGACTGAAGTAGAACTTCTGCTCTGGGTGTTCTACATTGCTCAGAGCTGAAAGGCACAACGTGCAGGCTTCTTAACAAAGGGCGAGTTGGGCCCCAGAGCATCTTGCTTCCAGCTCTCTGGGAAGCTAAGAAACAACTCGCTCTGCGCAGTGCTCTTGCAGCCTACAGGGAACATCTCTTACAAAGGCCTGTGAAACGCAGTTTCTATGCAGGCCTGATCTGGCTGAAGTAGAACTTCTTCCCTGGGTGTGCCACATTGCCCTAGAGCTGAAAGGCACAACGTGCAGGCTTCTTAACAAAGGGCGACTTGGGCCCCAGAGCATCTTGCTTCCAGCTCTTTGGGAAGCTAAGAAGCAACTCGCTCTACACAGTGCTCTTACAGCCCACAGGGAACATCTCTTACAAAGGCCTGTGAAACGCAGTTTCTTTGAAGGCCTGATCTGCCTGAAGTAGAACTTCTGCCCTGGGTGTGCCACATTGCCCTAGAGCTGAAAGGCACAACGTGCAGGCTTCCTAACAAAGGGCGAGTTGGGCGCCAGAGCATCTTGCTTCCAGCTCTTTGGGAAGCTAAGAAACAACTCGCTCTGCACAGTGCTCTTACAGCCTACCGGGAACATCTCTTACAAAGGCCTGTGAAGCGCAGTTTCTTGGCAGACCTGATATGGCTGAAGTAGAAGTTCTGCTCTGGGTGTGCCACATTGACCTAGAGCTGAAAGCTACAACGTGCTGTCTCCTTTCCAAAGGGCGAGTTGGGCCCCAGAGCATCTTGCTTCCAGCTCTTTGGGAAGCAAAGAAGCAACTCGCTCTGCACAGTGCTCTTACAGCCTACCGGGAACATATCTTACAAAGGCCTGTGAAACGCAGTTTCTTTGCAGACATTATCGGGCTGAAGTAGAACTTCTGCCCTGGGTGTGCCACATTGCCCTAGAGCTGAAAGGCACAACGTGCAGGCTTCTTAACAAAGGGCGAGTTGGGCCCCAGAGCATCTTGCTTCCAGCTCTTTGGGAAGCTAAGAAACAACTCGCTCTGCACAGAGCTCTTACAGCCTACCGGGAACATCTCTTACAAAGGCCTGTGAAACGCAGTTTCTTGGCAGGCCTGATCTGGCTGAAGTAGAACTTCTGCCCTGGGTGTGCCACATTGCCCTAGAGCTGAAAGGCACAACGTGCAGGCTTCTTAACAAAGGGCGAGTTGGGCCCCAGACCATCTTGCTTCCAGCTCTTTGGGAAGCTAAGAAACAACTCGCTCTGCACAGTGCTCTTACAGCCTACCAGGAACATCTCTTACAAAGGCCTGTGAAACGCAGTTTCTTTGCAGACATTATCTGGCTGAAGTAGAACTTCTGCCCTGGGTGTGCAACATTGCCCTAGAGCTGAATGGCACAACGTGCAGGCTTCTTAAGGACGGGCGAGTTGGGCCCCAGAGCATCTTGCTTCCAGCTCTTTGGGAAGCTATGAAACAACTCGCTCTGCGCAGTGCTCTTACAGCCTACAGGGAACATCTCTTACAAAGGCCTGTGAAACGCAGTTTCTATGCAGGCCTGATCTGGCTGAAGTAGAACTTCTGCCCTGGTGTGCCACATTGCCCTACAGCTGAAAGGCACAACGTGCAGGCTTCTTAACGACGGGCGAGTTGGGCCACAGAGCATCTTGCTTCCAGGTCTTTGGGAAGCTAAGAAACAACTCGCTCAGCACAGTGCTCTTACAGCCTACCGGGAACATCTCTTACAAAGGCCTGTGAACCGCTGTTTCTTTGCAGGCCTGATCTGGCTGAAGTAGAAGTTCTGCTCTGGGTGTGCCACATTGCCCTAGAGCTGAAAGCTACAACGTGCTCTCTCCTTTCCAAAGGGCGAGTTGGGCCCCAGAGCATCTTGCTTCCAGCTCTTTGGGAAGCTAAGAAGCAACTCCCTCTGCACAGTGCTCTTACAGCCTAGCGGGAACATATCTTACAAAGGCCTGTGAAACGCAGTTTCTTTGCAGACATTATCGGGCTGAAGTAGAACTTCTGCCCTGGGTGTGCAACATTGCCCTAGAGCTGAAAGGCACAACGTGCAGGCTTCTTAACAAAGGGCGAGTTGGGCCCCAGAGCATCTTGCTTCCAGCTCTTTGGGAAGCTAAGAAACAACTCGCTCTGCACAGTGCTCTTACAGCCTACCGGGAACATCTCTTACAAAGGCCTGTGAAACACAGTTTCTATGCAGGCCTGATCTGGCTGAAGTAGATCTTCTGCCCTGGGTGTGCCACATTGCCCTACAGCTGAAAGGCACAACGTGCAGGCTTCTTAACAAAGGGCGAGTTGGGCCCCAGAGCATCTTGCTTCCAGCTCTTTGGGAAGCTAAGAAACAACTCGCTCTGCACAGTGCTCTTACAGCCTACCGGGAACATCTCTTACAAAGGCCTGTGAAACGCAGTTTCGTTGCAGGCCTGATCTGGCTCAAGTAGATCTTCTGCCCTGGGTGTGCCACATTGCCCTATAGCTGAAAGGCACAACGTGCAGGCTTCTTAACAAAGGGCGAGTTAGGCCCCAGAGCATCTTGCTTCCAGCTCTTTGGGAAGCTAAGAAACAACTCGCTCTGCACAGTGCTCTTACAGCCTACCGGGAACATTTCTTACAAAGGCCTGTGAAACGCAGTTTCTATGCAGGCCTGATCTGGCTGAAGCAGAACTTCTGCCCTGGGTGTGCCACATTGCCCTACAGCTGAAAGGCACAACGTGCAGGCTTCTTGACAAAGGGCGAGTTGGGCCCCAGAGCATCTTGCTTCCAGCTCTTTGGGAAGCTAAGAAGCAACTCGCTCTACACAGTGCTCTTACAGCCTACCGGGAACATCTCTTACAAAGGCCTTGAAACGCAGTTTCTTTGCAGGCCTGATCTGGCTGAAGTAGAACTTCTTCCCTGGGTGTGCCACTTTGCCCTAGAGCTGAAAGGCACAACGTGCAGGCTTCTTAACAAAGGGCGAGTTGGGCCCCAGTGCATCTTGCTTCCAGCTCTTTTCGAAGCTAAGAAAGAACTCGCTCTGCACAGTGCTCTTACAGCCTACCGGGAACATCTCTTACAAAGGCCTGTGAAACGCAGTTTCTTTGAAGGCCTGATCTGGCTGAAGTAGAACTTCTGCTTTAGGTGTGCCACATTGCCCTAGAGCTGAAAGCTACAATGCGCTGTCTCCTTTCCAAAGGGCGAGTTGGGCCCCAGAGCATCTTGCTTCCAGCTGTTTGGGAAGCTAAGAAACAACTCGCTCTGCACAGTGCTCTTACAGCCTACCAGGAACATCTCTTACAAAGGCCTGTGAAACGCAGTTTCTTTGCAGGCCTGATATGGCTGAAGTAGAACTTCTGCCCTGGGTGTGCCACATTGCCCTAGAGATGAAAGGCACAACGTGCATGCTTCTTAACAAAGGGCGAATCGGGCCCCACAGCATCTTGCTTCCAGCTCTTTGGGAAGCTAAGAAAAAACTCGCTCTGCACAGTGCTCTTACAGCCTACAGGGAACATCACTTACCAAGGCCTGTGAAACGCAGTTTCTTTGCAGGCCTGATCTGACTGAAGTAGAACTTCTGCTCTGGGTGTTCTACATTGCTCAGAGCTGAAAGCTACAACGTGCTGTCTCCTTTCCAATGGGAGAGTTGGGCCCCAGAGCATCTTGCTTCCAGCTCTTTGGGAAGCTAAGAAGCAACTCGCTCTGCACAGTGCTCTTACAGCCTACCGGGAACATATCTTACAAAGGCCTGTGAAACGCAGTTTCTTTGCAGACATTATCGGGCTGAAGTAGAACTTCTGCCCTGGGTGTGCCACATTGCCCTAGAGCTGAAAGGCACAACGTGCAGGCTTCTTAACAAAGGGCGGGTTGGGACCCAGAGCATCTTGCTTCCAGCTCTTTGGGAAGCTAAGAAACAACTCGCTCTGCACAGTGCTCTTACAGCCTACCGGGAACATCTCTTACAAAGGCCTGTGAAACACAGTTTCTATGCAGGCCTGATCTGGCTGAAGTAGAACTTCTGCCCTGGGTGTGCCACATTGCCCTAGAGCTGAAAGGCACAACGTGCAGGCTTCTTAACAAAGGGCGAGTTGGGACCCAGACCATCTTGCTTCCAGCTCTTTGGGAAGCTAAGAAACAACTCGCTCTGCACAGTGCTCTTACAGCCTACCAGGAACATCTCTTACAAAGGCCTGTGAAACGCAGTTTCTTTGCAGACATTATCTGGCTGAAGTAGAACTTCTGCCCTGGGTGTGCAACATTGCCCTAGAGCTGAAAGGCACAACGTGCAGGCTTCTTAAGGACGGGCGAGTTGGGCCCCAGAGCATCTTGCTTCCAGCTCTTTGGGAAGCTATGAAACAACTCGCTCTGCTCAGTGCTCTTACAGCCTACAGGGAACATCTCTTACAAAGGCCTGTGAAACGCAGTTTCTATGCAGGCCTGATCTGGCTGAGGTAGAACTTCTGCCCTGGTGTGCCACATTGCCCTAGAGCTGAAAGGCACAACGTGCAGGCTTCTTAACGACGGGCGAGTTGGGCCCCAGAGCATCTTGCTTCCAGGTCTTTGGGAAGCTAAGAAACAACTCGCTCAGCACAGTGCTCTTACAGCCTACCGGGAACATCTCTTACAAAGGACTGTGAACCGCAGTTTCTTGGCAGGCCTGATCTGGCTGAAGTAGAACTTCTGCCCTGGGTGTGCCACATTGCCCTAGAGCTGAAAGGCACAACGTGCAGGCTTCTTAACAAAGGGCGAGTTGGGAGCCAGAGCATCTTGCTTCCAGGTCTTTGGGAAGCTAAGAAACAACTGGCTCTGCACAGTGCTCTTACAGCCTACCGGGAACATCTCTTACAAAGGCCTGTGAAACGCAGTTTCTTTGCAGACATTATCTGGCTGAAGTAGAACTTCTGCCCTGGGTGTGCAAGATTGCCCTAGAGCTGAAAGGCACAACGTGCAGGGTTCTTAACAAAGGGCGAGTTGGGCCCCAGAGCATCTTGCTTCCAGCTCTTTGGGAAGCTAAGAAACAACTCGCTCTGCACAGTGCTCTTACAGCCTACAGGGAACATCTCTTACAAAGGCCTGTGAAACGCTGTTTCTTTGAAGGCCTGATCTGGCTGAAGTAGAACTTCTGCTTTAGGTGTGCCACATTGCCCTAGAGCTGAAAGCTACAATGCGCTGTCTCCTTTCCAAAGGGCGAGTTGGGCCCCAGAGCATCTTGCTTCCAGCTCTTTGGGAAGCTAAGAAACAACTCGCTCTGCACAGTGCTCTTACAGCCTACCAGGAACATCTCTTACAAAGGCCTGTGAAACGCAGTTTCTTTGCAGGCCTGATATGGCTGAAGTAGAACTTCTGCCCTGGGTGTGCCACATTGCCCTAGAGCTGAAAGGCACAACGTGCAGGCTTCTTAACAAAGGGCGAGTCGGGCCCCACAGCATCTTGCTTCCAGCTCTTTGGGAAGCTAAGAAAAAACTCGCTCTGCACAGTGCTCTTGCAGCCTACAGGGAACATCTCTTACAAAGGCCTGTGAAACGCAGTTTCTTTGCAGACATTATCGGGCTGAAGTAGAACTTCTGCCCTGGGTGTGCCACATTGCCCTAGAGCTGAAAGGCACAACGTTCAGGCTTCTTAACAAAGGGCGGGTTGGGACCCAGAGCATCTTGCTTCCAGCTCTTTGGGAAGCTAAGAAACAACTCGCTCTGCACAGTGCTCTTACAGCCTACCGGGAACATCTCTTACAAAGGCCTGTGAAACACAGTTTCTATGCAGGCCTGATCTGGCTGAAATATATCTTCTGCCCTGGGTGTGCCACATTGCCCTAGAGCTGAAAGGCACAACGTGCAGGCTTCTTAACAAAGGGCGACTTGGGCCCCAGAGCATCTTGCTTCCAGCTCTTTGGGAAGCTAAGAAGCAACTCGCTCTACACAGTGCTCTTACAGCCCACAGGGAACACCTCTTACAAAGGCCTGTGAAACGCAGTTTCTTTGCAGGCCTGATCTGCCTGAAGTAGAACTTCTGCCCTGGGTGTGCCACATTGCCCTAGAGCTGAAAGGCACAACGTGCAGGCTTCCTAACAAAGGGCGAGTTGGGCGCCGGAGCATCTTGCTTCCAGCTCTTTGGGAAGCTAAGAAACAACTCGCTCTGCACAGTGCTCTTACAGCCTACCGGGAACATCTCTTACAAAGGCCTGTGAAGCGCAGTTTCTTGGCAGACCTGATATGGCTGAAGTAGAAGTTCTGCTCTGGGTGTGCCACATTGACCTAGAGCTGAAAGCTACAACGTGCTGTCTCCTTTCCAAAGGGCGAGTTGGGCCCCAGAGCATCTTGCTTCCAGCTCTTTGGGAAGCAAAGAAGCAACTCGCTCTGCACAGTGCTCTTACAGCCTACCGGGAACATATCTTACAAAGGCCTGTGAAACGCAGTTTCTTTGCAGACATTATCGGGCTGAAGTAGAACTTCTGCCCTGGGTGTGCCACATTGCCCTAGAGCTGAAAGGCACAACGTGCAGGCTTCTTAACAAAGGGCGAGTTGGGCCCCAGAGCATCTTGCTTCCAGCTCTTTGGGAAGCTAAGAAACAACTCGCTCTGCACAGAGCTCTTACAGCCTACCGGGAACATCTCTTACAAAGGCCTGTGAAACGTAGTTTCTTGGCAGGCCTGATCTGGCTCAAGTAGAACTTCTGCCCTGGGTGTGCCACATTGCCCTAGAGCTGAAAGGCACAACGTGCAGGCTTCTTAACAAAGGGCGAGTTGGGCCCCAGACCATCTTGCTTCCAGCTCTTTGGGAAGCTAAGAAACAACTCGCTCTGCACAGTGCTCTTACAGCCTACCAGGAACATCTCTTACAAAGGCCTGTGAAACGCAGTTTCTTTGCAGACATTATCTGGCTGAAGTAGAACTTCTGCCCTGGGTGTGCAACATTGCCCTAGAGCTGAAAGGCACAACGTGCAGGCTTCTTAAGGACGGGCGAGTTGGGCCCCAGAGCATCTTGCTTCCAGCTCTTTGGGAAGCTAAGAAACAACTCGCTCTGCACAGTGCTCTTACAGCCTCCCGGGAACATCTCTTACAAAGGCCTGTGAAACGCAGTTTCTTGGCAGGCCTGATCTGGCTGAAGTAGAACTTCTGCTCTGGGTGTGGCACATTGTCCTAGAGCTGAAAGGCACAACGTGCAGGCTTCTTAACAAAGGGCGAGTTGGGCCACAGAGCATCCTGCTTCCAGCTCTTTGGGAAATTAAGAAGAAACTCGCTCTGCACAGTGCTCTTACAGCTTACCGGTAACATCACTTACAAAGGCCTGTGAAACGCAGTTTCTTTGCAGGCCTGATCTGACTGAAGTAGAACTTCTGCTCTGGGTGTTCTACATTGCTCAGAGCTGAAAGGCACAACGTGCAGGCTTCTTAAAAAAGGGCGAGTTGGGCCCCAGAGCATCTTGCTTCCAGCTCTCTGGGAAGCTAAGAAACAACTCGCTCTGCGCAGTGCTCTTGCAGCCTACAGGGAACATCTCTTACAAAGGCCTGTGAAACGCAGTTTCTATGCAGGCCTGATCTGGCTGAGGTAGAACTTCTTCCCTGGGTGTGCCACATTGCCCTGGAGCTGAAAGGCACAACGTGCAGGCTTCTTAACAAAGGGCGACTTGGGCCCCAGAGCATCTTGCTTCCAGCTCTTTGGGAAGCTAAGAAGCAACTCGCTCTACACAGTGCTCTTACAGCCTACAGGGAACATCTCTTACAAAGGCCTGTGAAACGCAGTTTCTTTGCAGGCCTGATATGGCTGAAGTAGAACTTCTGCCCTGGGTGTGCCACATTGCCCTAGAGCTGAAAGGCACAACGTGCAGGCTTCTTAACAAAGGGCGAGTCGGGCCCCACAGCATCTTGCTTCCAGCTCTTTGGGAAGCTAAGAAAAAACTCGCTCTGCACAGTGCTCTTGCAGCCTACAGGGAACATCTCTTACAAAGGCCTGTGAAACGCAGTTTCTTTGCAGACATTATCGGGCTGAAGTAGAACTTCTGCCCTGGGTGTGCCACATTGCCCTAGAGCTGAAAGGCACAACGTGCAGGCTTCTTAACAAAGGGCGGGTTGGGACCCAGAGCATCTTGCTTCCAGCTCTTTGGGAAGCTAAGAAACAACTCGCTCTGCACAGTGCTCTTACAGCCTACCGGGAACATCTCTTACAAAGGCCTGTGAAACACAGTTTCTATGCAGGCCTGATCTGGCTGAAATATATCTTCTGCCCTGGGTGTGCCACATTGCCCTACAGCTGAAAGGCACAACGTGCAGGCTTCTTAACAAAGGGCGAGTTGGGCCACAGAGCATCCTGCTTCCAGCTCTTTGGGAAATTAAGAAGAAACTCGCTCTGCACAGTGCTCTTACAGCTTACCGGTAACATCACATACAAAGGCCTGTGAAACGCAGTTTCTTTGCAGGCCTGATCTGACTGAAGTAGAACTTCTGCTCTGGGTGTTCTACATTGCTCAGAGCTGAAAGGCACAACGTGCAGGCTTCTTAACAAAGGGCGAGTTGGGCCCCAGAGCATCTTGCTTCCAGCTCTCTGGGAAGCTAAGAAACAACTCGCTCTGCGCAGTGCTCTTGCAGCCTACAGGGAACATCTCTTACAAAGGCCTGTGAAACGCAGTTTCTATGCAGGCCTGATCTGGCTGAAGTAGAACTTCTTCCCTGGGTGTGCCACATTGCCCTAGAGCTGAAAGGCACAACGTGCAGGCTTCTTAACAAAGGGCGACTTGGGCCCCAGAGCATCTTGCTTCCAGCTCTTTGGGAAGCTAAGAAGCAACTCGCTCTACACAGTGCTCTTACAGCCCACAGGGAACACCTCTTACAAAGGCCTGTGAAACGCAGTTTCTTTGCAGGCCTGATCTGCCTGAAGTAGAACTTCTGCCCTGGGTGTGCCACATTGCCCTAGAGCTGAAAGGCACAACGTGCAGGCTTCCTAACAAAGGGCGAGTTGGGCGCCGGAGCATCTTGCTTCCAGCTCTTTGGGAAGCTAAGAAACAACTCGCTCTGCACAGTGCTCTTACAGCCTACCGGGAACATCTCTTACAAAGGCCTGTGAAGCGCAGTTTCTTGGCAGACCTGATATGGCTGAAGTAGAAGTTCTGCTCTGGGTGTGCCACATTGACCTAGAGCTGAAAGCTACAACGTGCTGTCTCCTTTCCAAAGGGCGAGTTGGGCCCCAGAGCATCTTGCTTCCAGCTCTTTGGGAAGCAAAGAAGCAACTCGCTCTGCACAGTGCTCTTACAGCCTACCGGGAACATATCTTACAAAGGCCTGTGAAACGCAGTTTCTTTGCAGACATTATCGGGCTGAAGTAGAACTTCTGCCCTGGGTGTGCCACATTGCCCTAGAGCTGAAAGGCACAACGTGCAGGCTTCTTAACAAAGGGCGAGTTGGGCCCCAGAGCATCTTGCTTCCAGCTCTTTGGGAAGCTAAGAAACAACTCGCTCTGCACAGAGCTCTTACAGCCTACCGGGAACATCTCTTACAAAGGCCTGTGAAACGTAGTATCTTGGCAGGCCTGATCTGGCTCAAGTAGAACTTCTGCCCTGGGTGTGCCACATTGCCCTAGAGCTGAAAGGCACAACGTGCAGGCTTCTTAACAAAGGGCGAGTTGGGCCCCAGACCATCTTGCTTCCAGCTCTTTGGGAAGCTAAGAAACAACTCGCTCTGCACAGTGCTCTTACAGCCTACCAGGAACATCTCTTACAAAGGCCTGTGAAACGCAGTTTCTTTGCAGACATTATCTGGCTGAAGTAGAACTTCTGCCCTGGGTGTGCAACATTGCCCTAGAGCTGAAAGGCACAACGTGCAGGCTTCTTAAGGACGGGCGAGTTGGGCCCCAGAGCATCTTGCTTCCAGCTCTTTGGGAAGCTAAGAAACAACTCGCTCTGCACAGTGCTCTTACAGCCTCCCGGGAACATCTCTTACAAAGGCCTGTGAAACGCAGTTTCTTGGCAGGCCTGATCTGGCTGAAGTAGAACTTCTGCTCTGGGTGTGGCACATTGTCCTAGAGCTGAAAGGCACAACGTGCAGGCTTCTTAACAAAGGGCGAGTTGGGCCACAGAGCATCCTGCTTCCAGCTCTTTGGGAAATTAAGAAGAAACTCGCTCTGCACAGTGCTCTTACAGCTTACCGGTAACATCACTTTCAAAGGCCTGTGAAACGCAGTTTCTTTGCAGGCCTGATCTGACTGAAGTAGAACTTCTGCTCTGGGTGTTCTACATTGCTCAGAGCTGAAAGCTACAACGTGCTGTCTCCTTTCCAATGGGAGAGTTG
The DNA here is from genome assembly GCF_041296265.1 of Equus caballus. Lineage (NCBI taxonomy): Eukaryota > Metazoa > Chordata > Mammalia > Perissodactyla > Equidae > Equus > Equus caballus. The sequence continues at coordinate 14,425,678 of NC_091696.1, forward strand.
GGCCCCAGAGCATCTTGCTTCCAGCTCTTTGGGAAGCAAAGAAGCAACTCGCTCTGCACAGTGCTCTTACAGCCTACCGGGAACATCTCTTACAAAGGCCTGTGAAACGCAGTTTCTTTGCAGACATTATCGGGCTGAAGTAGAACTTCTGCCCTGGGTGTGCCACATTGCCGTAGAGCTGAAAAGCACAACGTGCAGGCTTCTTAACAAAGGGCGAGTTGGGCGCCAGAGCATCTTGCTTCCAGCTCTTTGGGAAGCTAAGAAACAACTCGCTCTGCACAGTGCTCTTACAGCCTACCGGGAACATCTCTAACAAAGGCCTGTGAAGCGCAGTTTCTTTGCAGGCCTGATCTGCCTGAAGTAGAACTTCTGCTCTGGGTGTGCCACATTGACCTAGAGCTGAAAGCTACAACGTGCTGTCTCCTTTCCAATGGGAGAGTTGGGCCCCAGAGCATCTTGCTTCCAGCTCTTTGGGAAGCTAAGAAGCAACTCGCTCTGCACAGTGCTCTTACAGCCTACCGGGAACATATCTTACAAAGGCCTGTGAAACGCAGTTTCTTTGCAGACATTATCGGGCTGAAGTAGAACTTCTGCCCTGGGTGTGCCACATTGCCCTAGAGCTGAAAGGCACAACGTGCAGGCTTCTTAACAAAGGGCGGGTTGGGACCCAGAGCATCTTGCTTCCAGCTCTTTGGGAAGCTAAGAAACAACTAGCTCTGCACAGTGCTCTTACAGCCTACCGGGAACATCTCTTACAAAGGCCTGTGAAACACAGTTTCTATGCAGGCCTGATCTGGCTGAAATAGATCTTCTGCCCTGGGTGTGCCACATTGCCCTACAGCTGAAAGGCACAACGTGCAGGCTTCTTAACAAAGGGCGAGTTGGGCCACAGAGCATCCTGCTTCCAGCTCTTTGGGAAATTAAGAAGAAACTCGCTCTGCACAGTGCTCTTACAGCTTACCGGTAACATCACATACAAAGGCCTGTGAAACGCAGTTTCTTTGCAGGCCTGATCTGACTGAAGTAGAACTTCTGCTCTGGGTGTTCTACATTGCTCAGAGCTGAAAGGCACAACGTGCAGGCTTCTTAACAAAGGGCGAGTTGGGCCCCAGAGCATCTTGCTTCCAGCTCTCTGGGAAGCTAAGAAACAACTCGCTCTGCGCAGTGCTCTTGCAGCCTACAGGGAACATCTCTTACAAAGGCCTGTGAAACGCAGTTTCTATGCAGGCCTGATCTGGCTGAAGTAGAACTTCTTCCCTGGGTGTGCCACATTGACCTAGAGCTGAAAGGCACAACGTGCAGGCTTCTTAACAAAGGGCGAGTTGGGCCCCAGAGCATCTTGCTTCCAGCTCTTTGGGAAGCTAAGAAGCAACTCGCTCTACACAGTGCTCTTACAGCCCACAGGGAACATCTCTTACAAAGGCCTGTGAAACGCAGTTTCTTTGCAGGCCTGATCTGCCTGAAGTAGAACTTCTGCCCTGGGTGTGCCACATTGCCCTAGAGCTGAAAGGCACAACGTGCAGGCTTCCTAACAAAGGGCGAGTTGGGCGCCGGAGCATCTTGCTTCCAGCTCTTTGGGAAGCTAAGAAACAACTCGCTCTGCACAGTGCTCTTACAGCCTACCGGGAACATCTCTTACAAAGGCCTGTGAAGCGCAGTTTCTTGGCAGACCTGATATGGCTGAAGTAGAAGTTCTGCTCTGGGTGTGCCACATTGACCTAGAGCTGAAAGCTACAACGTGCTGTCTCCTTTCCAAAGGGCGAGTTGGGCCCCAGAGCATCTTGCTTCCAGCTCTTTGGGAAGCAAAGAAGCAACTCGCTCTGCACAGTGCTCTTACAGCCTACCGGGAACATATCTTACAAAGGCCTGTGAAACGCAGTTTCTTTGCAGACATTATCGGGCTGAAGTAGAACTTCTGCCCTGGGTGTGCCACATTGCCGTAGAGCTGAAAAGCACAACGTGCAGGCTTCTTAACAAAGGGCGAGTTGGGCCCCAGAGCATCTTGCTTCCAGCTCTTTGGGAAGCTAAGAAACAACTCGCTCTGCACAGAGCTCTTACAGCCTACCGGGAACATCTCTTACAAAGGCCTGTGAAACGCAGTTTCTTGGCAGGCCTGATCTGGCTGAAGTAGAACTTCTGCCCTGGGTGTGCCACATTGCCCTAGAGCTGAAAGGCACAACGTGAAGGCTTCTTAACAAAGGGCGAGTTGGGCCCCAGACCATCTTGCTTCCAGCTCTTTGGGAAGCTAAGAAACAACTCGCTCTGCACAGTGCTCTTACAGCCTACCAGGAACATCTCTTACAAAGGCCTGTGAAACGCAGTTTCTTTGCAGACATTATCTGGCTGAAGTAGAACTTCTGCCCTGGGTGTGCCACATTGCCCTAGAGCTGAAAGGCACAACGTGCAGGCTTCTTAAGGACGGGCGAGTTGGGCCCCAGAGCATCTTGCTTCCAGCTCTTTGGGAAGCTATGAAACAACTCGCTCTGCGCAGTGCTCTTACAGCCTACAGGGAACATCTCTTACAAAGGCCTGTGAAACGCAGTTTCTATGCAGGCCTCATCTGGCTGAAGTAGAACTTCTGCCCTGGTGTGCCACATTGCCCTACAGCTGAAAGGCACAACGTGCAGGCTTCTTAACGACGGGCGAGTTGGGCCCCAGAGCATCTTGCTTCCAGGTCTTTGGGAAGCTAAGAAACAACTCGCTCAGCACAGTGCTCTTACAGCCTACCGGGAACATCTCTTACAAAGGCCTGTGAACCGCAGTTTCTTGGCAGGCCTGATCTGGCTGAAGTAGAACTTCTGCCCTGGGTGTGCCACATTGCCCTAGAGCTGAAAGGCACAACGTGCAGGCTTCTTAACAAAGGGCGAGTTGGGAGCCAGAGCATCTTGCTTCCAGCTCTTTGGGAAGCTAAGAAACAACTCGCTCTGCACAGTGCTCTTACAGCCTACCGGGAACATCTCTTACAAAGGCCTGTGAAACGCAGTTTCTTTGCAGACATTATCTGGCTGAAGTAGAACTTCTGCCCTGGGTGTGCAAGATTGCCCTAGAGCTGAAAGGCACAACGTGCAGGGTTCTTAACAAAGGGCGAGTTGGGCCCCAGAGCATCTTGCTTCCAGCTCTTTGGGAAGCTAAGAAACAACTCGCTCTGCACAGTGCTCTTACAGCCTACAGGGAACATCTCTTACAAAGGCCTGTGAAACGCAGTTTCTATGCAGGCCTTATCTGGCTGAAGTAGAACTTCTGCCCAGGGTGTGCCACATTGCCCTAGAGCTGAAAGGCACAACGTGCAGGCTTCTTAACAAAGGGCGAGTTGGGCCCCAGAGCATCTTGCTTCCAGCTCTTTGGGAAGCTAAGAAACAACTCGCTCTGCACAGTGCTCTTACAGCCTACCGGGAACTTCTCTTACAAAGGACTGTGAAACGCAGTTTCTTTGCAGGCCTGATCTGCCTGAAGTAGAACTTCTGCCCTGGGTGTGCCACATTGCACTAGAGCTGAAAGGCACAACGTGCAGGCTTCTTAACAAAGGGCGAGTTGGGCCCCAGAGCATCTTGCTTCCAGCTCTTTGGGAAGCTAAGAAAGAACTCGCTCTGCACAGTGCTCTTACAGCCTACCGGGAACATCTCTTACAAAGGCCTGTGAAACACTGTTTCTTTGCAGGCCTGATCTGGCTGAAGTAGAAGTTCTGCTCTGGGTGTGCCACATTGACCTAGAGCTGAAAGCTACAACGTGCTGTCTCCTTTCCAATGGGAGAGTTGGGCCCCAGAGCATCTTGCTTCCAGCTCTTTGGGAAGCTAAGAAGCAACTCGCTCTGCACAGTGCTCTTACAGCCTACCGGGAACATATCTTACAAAGGCCTGTGAAACGCAGTTTCTTTGCAGACATTATCGGGCTGAAGTAGAACTTCTGCCCTGGGTGTGCCACATTGCCCTAGAGCTGAAAGGCACAACGTGCAGGCTTCTTAACAAAGGGCGGGTTGGGACCCAGAGCATCTTGCTTCCAGCTCTTTGGGAAGCTAAGAAACAACTAGCTCTGCACAGTGCTCTTACAGCCTACCGGGAACATCTCTTACAAAGGCCTGTGAAACACAGTTTCTATGCAGGCCTGATCTGGCTGAAATAGATCTTCTGCCCTGGGTGTGCCACATTGCCCTACAGCTGAAAGGCACAACGTGCAGGCTTCTTAACAAAGGGCGAGTTGGGCCACAGAGCATCCTGCTTCCAGCTCTTTGGGAAATTAAGAAGAAACTCGCTCTGCACAGTGCTCTTACAGCTTACCGGTAACATCACATACAAAGGCCTGTGAAACGCAGTTTCTTTGCAGGCCTGATCTGACTGAAGTAGAACTTCTGCTCTGGGTGTTCTACATTGCTCAGAGCTGAAAGGCACAACGTGCAGGCTTCTTAACAAAGGGCGAGTTGGGCCCCAGAGCATCTTGCTTCCAGCTCTCTGGGAAGCTAAGAAACAACTCGCTCTGCGCAGTGCTCTTGCAGCCTACAGGGAACATCTCTTACAAAGGCCTGTGAAACGCAGTTTCTATGCAGGCCTGATCTGGCTGAAGTAGAACTTCTTCCCTGGGTGTGCCACATTGACCTAGAGCTGAAAGGCACAACGTGCAGGCTTCTTAACAAAGGGCGAGTTGGGCCCCAGAGCATCTTGCTTCCAGCTCTTTGGGAAGCTAAGAAGCAACTCGCTCTACACAGTGCTCTTACAGCCCACAGGGAACATCTCTTACAAAGGCCTGTGAAACGCAGTTTCTTTGCAGGCCTGATCTGCCTGAAGTAGAACTTCTGCCCTGGGTGTGCCACATTGCCCTAGAGCTGAAAGGCACAACGTGCAGGCTTCCTAACAAAGGGCGAGTTGGGCGCCGGAGCATCTTGCTTCCAGCTCTTTGGGAAGCTAAGAAACAACTCGCTCTGCACAGTGCTCTTACAGCCTACCGGGAACATCTCTTACAAAGGCCTGTGAAGCGCAGTTTCTTGGCAGACCTGATATGGCTGAAGTAGAAGTTCTGCTCTGGGTGTGCCACATTGACCTAGAGCTGAAAGCTACAACGTGCTGTCTCCTTTCCAAAGGGCGAGTTGGGCCCCAGAGCATCTTGCTTCCAGCTCTTTGGGAAGCAAAGAAGCAACTCGCTCTGCACAGTGCTCTTACAGCCTACCGGGAACATATCTTACAAAGGCCTGTGAAACGCAGTTTCTTTGCAGACATTATCGGGCTGAAGTAGAACTTCTGCCCTGGGTGTGCCACATTGCCGTAGAGCTGAAAAGCACAACGTGCAGGCTTCTTAACAAAGGGAGAGTTGGGCCACAGAGCATCCTGCTTCCAGCTCTTTGGGAAATTAAGAAGAAAGTCGCTCTGCACAGTGCTCTTACAGCTTACCGGTAACATCACTTACAAAGGCCTGTGAAACGCAGTTTCTTTGCAGGCCTGATCTGACTGAAGTAGAACTTCTGCTCTGGGTGTTCTACATTGCTCAGAGCTGAAAGGCACAACGTGCAGGCTTCTTAACAAAGGGCGAGTTGGGCCCCAGACCATCTTGCTTCCAGCTCTTTGGGAAGCTAAGAAACAACTCGCTCTGCACAGTGCTCTTACAGCCTACCAGGAACATCTCTTACAAAGGCCTGTGAAACGCAGTTTCTTTGCAGACATTATCTGGCTGAAGTAGAACTTCTGCCCTGGGTGTGCCACATTGCCCTAGAGCTGAAAGGCACAACGTGCAGGCTTCTTAAGGACGGGCGAGTTGGGCCCCAGAGCATCTTGCTTCCAGCTCTTTGGGAAGCTATGAAACAACTCGCTCTGCGCAGTGCTCTTACAGCCTACAGGGAACATCTCTTACAAAGGCCTGTGAAACGCAGTTTCTATGCAGGCCTCATCTGGCTGAAGTAGAACTTCTGCCCTGGTGTGCCACATTGCCCTACAGCTGAAAGGCACAACGTGCAGGCTTCTTAACGACGGGCGAGTTGGGCCCCAGAGCATCTTGCTTCCAGGTCTTTGGGAAGCTAAGAAACAACTCGCTCAGCACAGTGCTCTTACAGCCTACCGGGAACATCTCTTACAAAGGCCTGTGAACCGCAGTTTCTTGGCAGGCCTGATCTGGCTGAAGTAGAACTTCTGCCCTGGGTGTGCCACATTGCCCTAGAGCTGAAAGGCACAACGTGCAGGCTTCTTAACAAAGGGCGAGTTGGGAGCCAGAGCATCTTGCTTCCAGCTCTTTGGGAAGCTAAGAAACAACTCGCTCTGCACAGTGCTCTTACAGCCTACCGGGAACATCTCTTACAAAGGCCTGTGAAACGCAGTTTCTTTGCAGACATTATCTGGCTAAAGTAGAACTTCTGCCCTGGGTGTGCAAGATTGCCCTAGAGCTGAAAGGCACAACGTGCAGGGTTCTTAACAAAGGGCGAGTTGGGCCCCAGAGCATCTTGCTTCCAGCTCTTTGGGAAGCTAAGAAACAACTCGCTCTGCACAGTGCTCTTACAGCCTACAGGGAACATCTCTTACAAAGGCCTGTGAAACGCAGTTTCTATGCAGGCCTTATCTGGCTGAAGTAGAACTTCTGCCCAGGGTGTGCCACATTGCCCTAGAGCTGAAAGGCACAACGTGCAGGCTTCTTAACAAAGGGCGAGTTGGGCCCCAGAGCATCTTGCTTCCAGCTCTTTGGGAAGCTAAGAAACAACTCGCTCTGCACAGTGCTCTTACAGCCTACCGGGAACTTCTCTTACAAAGGACTGTGAAACGCAGTTTCTTTGCAGGCCTGATCTGCCTGAAGTAGAACTTCTGCCCTGGGTGTGCCACATTGCCCTAGAGCTGAAAGGCACAACGTGCAGGCTTCTTAACAAAGGGCGAGTTGGGCCCCAGAGCATCTTGCTTCCAGCTCTTTGGGAAGCTAAGAAAGAACTCGCTCTGCACAGTGCTCTTACAGCCTACCGGGAACATCTCTTACAAAGGCCTGTGAAACGCTGTTTCTTTGCAGGCCTGATCTGGCTGAAGTAGAAGTTCTGCTCTGGGTGTGCCACATTGCCCTAGAGCTGAAAGGCACAACGTGCAGGCTTCTTAACAAAGGGCGAGTTGGGCCCCAGAGCATCTTGATTCCAGCTCTTTGGGAAGCTAAGAAACAACTCGCTCTGCACAGTGCTCTTACAGCCTACCGGGAACATCTCTTACAAAGGCCTGTGAAACGCAGTTTCTTGGCAGGCCTGATCTGGCTGAAGTAGAACTTCTGTCCTGGGTGTGCCACATTGCCCTAGAGCTGAAAGGCACAATGTGCAGGCTTCTTAACAAAGGGCGAGTTGGGCCCCAGAGCATCTTGCTTCCAGCTCTTTGGGAAGCTAAGAAACAACTCGCTCTGTGCAGTGCTCTTACAGCCTACGGCGAACATCTCTTACAAATGCCTGTGAAACGCAGTTTCTATGCAGGCCTGATCTGGCTGAAGTAGGACTTCTGCTCTGGGTGTGCTACATTGCCCTAGAGCTGAAAGGCACAACGTGCAGGCTTCTGTCCAAAGGGCGAGTGGGCCCCACAGCATCTTGCTTCCAGCTCTTTGGGAAGCTAAGAAACAACTCGCTATGCTAAGTGCTCTTACAGCCTAGTGGGAACATCTCTTATAAAGGCCTGTGAAATGCAGTTTCTTTGCAGGCCTGATCTGGCTGAAGTAGGACTTCTGCTCTGGGTGTGCTACATTGCCCTAGAGCTGAAAGGCACAAAGTGCAGGCTTCTTTCTAAAGGGCGAGTTGGGCCCCACAGCTTCTTGCTTCCAGCTCTTTGGGAAGCTAAGAAACAACTCGCTCTGCACAGTGCTCTTACAGCCACCGGGAACATCTCTTCCAAAGACCTGTGAAATGCAGTTTCTTTGCAGGCCTGATCTGGCTGAAGTAGGACTTCTGCTCTTGGTGTGGTACATTGCCCTAGAACTGAAAGGCACAACGTGCAATCTTCTTTCCAAAGGGCGAGTTGGGCCCCACAGCATCTTGCTTCCAGCTCTTTGGGAACCTAAGAAACAACTCGCTCTGCACAGTGCTCTTACAGCCTACTGGGAACATCTCTTCCAAAGGCCTGTGAAACGCAGTGTCTTTGCAGGCCTGATCTGGCTGAAGTAGGACTTCTGCTCTGGCTGTGCTACTTTGCCCTAGAGCTGAAAGGCACAACGTGCAGGCTTCTTTCCAAAGGGCGAGTTGGGCCCCACAGCATCTTGCTTCCAGCTCTTTGGGAAGCTCAGAAACAACTCACTCTGCACAGTGCTCTTACAGCCTACCGGTAACATCTCTTCCAAAGGCCTGTGAAACGCCGTTTCTTTGCAGGCCGGAACTGGCTGAAGTGGGACTTCAACTCTGGGTGTGCTACATTGCCCTAGAGCTCAAAGGCGCAACGAGCAGGCTTCTTTCCAAAGGGCAAGTTAGGCCCCAAAGCATCTTGCTTCCAGCTCTTTGGGAAGCTAAGAAACAACTCGCTCTGCACAGTGCTCTTACAGCCTACCGGGAGCATCTCTTCCAAAGGCCTGTGAAACGCAGTTTCTTAGCAGGCCTGATCTGGCTGAAGTCGGACTTCTGCTCTGGGTGTGCTACCTGGCCCTAGAGCTGAAAGGCACAACGTGCAGACTTCTTTCCAAAGGGCGAGTTGGGCCCCACAGCATCTTGCTTCCAGCTCTTTGGGAAGCTAAGAAACAACTCGCTCTGCACAGTGCTCTTACAGCCTACCGGGAACATCTCTTCCAAAGGCCTGTGAAACGCAGTTTCTTTGCAGGCCTGATCTGGCTGAAGTAGGACTTCAACTCTGGGTGTGCTACATTGCCCTAGAGCTGAAAGGTGCAACGAGCAGGCTTCTTTCCAAAGGGCAAGTTAGGCCCCAAAGCATCTTGCTTCCAGCTCTTTGGGAAGCTAAGAAACAACTCGCTCTGCACAGTGCTCTTACAGCCTACCGGGAACATCTCTTCCAAAGGCCTGTGAAACGCAGTTTCTTAGCAGGCCTGATCTGGCTGAAGTAGGACTTCTGCTCTGGGTGTGCTACATTGCCCTAGAGCTGAAAGGCACAACGTGCAGACTTCTTTCCAAAGGGCGAGTTGGGCCCCACAGCATCTTGCTTCCAGCTCTTTGGGAAGCTAAGAAACAACTCGCTCTGCACAGTGCTCTTACAGCCTACCGGGAACATCTCTTCCAAACGCCTGTGAAACGCAGTTTCTTTGCAGATCTGATCTAGCTGAAGTAGGACTTCTGCTCTGGGTGTGCTACATTGCCCTAGAGCTGAAAGGCACAACGTGCAGGCTTCTTTCCAAAGGGCGAGATGGGCCCCAGAGCATCTTGCGTCCAGCTCTTTGGGAAGCTAAGAAACAACTCGCTCTGCACAGTGCTCTTGCAGCCTACTGGGAACATCTCTTCCAAACGCCTGTGAAACGCAGATTCTTTGCAGGCCTGATCTGGCTGAAGTAGGACTTCTGCTCTGGGTGTGCTACATTGCCCTAGAGCTGAAAGGCACAGCGTGCAGGCTTCTTTCCAAAGGGCGAGTTGGGCCCCACAGCATCTTGCTTCCAGCTCTTTGGGAAGCTAAGAAACAACTCGCTCTGCACAGTGCTCTTACAGCCTACCGGGAACATCTCTTCCAAAGGCCTGTGAAACGCAGTTTCTTTGCAGGCCTGATCTGACTGAAGTAGGACTTCTGCTCTGGGTGTGCTACATTGCCCTAGAGCTGAAAGGCCTAACGTGCAGGCTTCTTTCCAAAGGGCGAGTTGGGCCCCACAGCATCTTGCTTCCAGCTCTTTGGGAAGCTAAGAAACAACTCGCTCTGCACAGTGCTCTTACAGCCTAACGGGAACATCTCTTCCAAAGGCCTGTGAAACGCAGTTTATTTGCAGGCCTGATCTGGCTGAAGTAGGACTTCTGCTCTGGGTGTGATACTTTGCCCTAGAGCTGAAAGGCACAACGTGCAGGCTTCTTTCCAAAGGGCGAGTTGGGCCCCACAGCATCTTGCTTCCAGCTCTTTGGGAAGCTAAGAAACAACTCGCTCTGCTAAGTGCTCTTACAGCCTAGTGGGAACATCTCTTATAAAGGCCTGTGAAACGCAGTTTCTTTGCAGGCCTGATCTGGCTGAAGTAGCACTTGTGGTCTGGGTGTGCTACTTTGCCCTAGAGCTAAAAGGCACAACCTGCAGGCTTCTTTCCAAAGGGCGAGCTGGGCCCCACAGCATCTTGCGTCCAGCTCTTTGGGAAGCTAAGAAACAACTCGCTCTGCACAATGCTATTACACCCTACCGGGAACATCTCTTCCAATGGCCTGTGAAACGCAGTTTCTTTGCAGGCCTGATCTGGCTGAAGTAGGACTTCTGCTCTGGGTGTGCTACATTGCCCTAGAGCTGAAAGGCCCAACGTGCAGGCTTCATTCCAAAGGGTGAGTTGGGCCCCACAGCATCTTGCTTCCAGCTCTTTGGGAAGCTAAGAACAACTCGCTCTGCACAGTGCTCTTACAGCCTACCGGGAACATCTCTTCCAAAGGCCTGTGAAACGCAGTTTCTTTGCAGGCCTGATCTGGCTGAAGTGGGACTTCTGCTCTGGGTGTGCTACATTGCCCTAGAGCTGAAAGGTACAAAGTGCAGGCTTCTTTCTAAATGGCGAGTTGGGCCCCACAGCTTCTTGCTTCCAGCTCTTTCTTAAGCTAAGAAACAACTCGCTCTGCACAGTGCTCTTACAGCCTACCGGGAACATCTCTTCCAAAGGCCTGTGAAACACAGTTTCTTTGCAGGCCTTATCTGGCTGAGTAGGACTTCTGCTCTGGGTGTGCAACTTTGCCCTAGAGCTGAAAGGCACAACGTGCAGGCTTCTTTCCAAAGGGCGAGTTGGGCCCCACAGCATCTTGCTTCCAGCTCTTTGGGAAGCCAGGAAACAACTCGCTCTGCACAGTGCTCTTACAGCCTACCGGGAAGATCTCTTCCAAAGGCCTGTGAAACGCAGTTTCTTTGCAGGCCTGATCTGGCTGAAGTAGGACTTCTGCTCTGGGTGTGCTACATTGCCCTAGAGCTGAAAGGAACAACGTGCAGGCTTCTTTCCAAAGGGCGAGTTGGGCCCCACAGCATCTTGCTTCCACCTCTTTGGGAAGCTAAGAAACAACTCGCTCTGCACAGTGCTCTTACAGCCTACAGGGAACATCTCTTCCAAAGGCCTGTGAAACGCAGTTTCTTTGCAGGCCTGATCTGGCTGAAGTAGGACTTCTGCTCTGGGTGTGCTACATTGCCCTAGAGCTGAAAGGCACAACGTGCAGGCTTCTGTCCAAAGGGCGAGTGGGCCCCACAGCATCTTGCTTCCAGCTCTTTGGGAAGCTAAGAAACAGCTCGATCTGCACAGTGCTCTTACAGCCTAGTGGGAACATCTCTTATAAAGGCCTGTGAAATGCAGTTTCTTTGCAGGCCTGATCTGGCTGAAGTAGGACTTCTGCTCTGGGTGTGCTACATTGCCCTAGAGCTGAAAGGCACAAAGTGCAGGCTTCTTTCTAAAGGGCGAGTTGGGACCCACAGCTTCTTGCTTCCAGCTCTTTGTGAAGCTAAGAAACAACTCGCTCTGCACAGTGCTCTTACAGCCTACCGGGAACATCTCTTCCAAAGACCTGTGAAATGCAGTTTCTTTGCAGGCCTGATCTGGCTGAAGTAGGACTTCTGCTCTTGGTGTGCTACTTTGCCCTAGAGCTGAAAGGCACAACGTGCAGGCTTCTTTCCAAAGGGCGAGTTGGGCCCCACAGCATCTTGCTTCCAGCTCTTTGGGAAGCTCAGAAACAATTCACTCTGCACAGTGCTCTTACAGCCTACCGGTAACATCTCTTCCAAAGGCCTGTGAAACGCCGTTTCTTTGCAGGCCGGAACTTGCTGAAGTGGGACTTCAACTCTGGGTGTGCTACATTGCCGTAGAGCTGAAAGGCGCAACGAGCAGGCTTCTTTCCAAAGGGCAAGTTAGGCCCCAAAGCATCTTGCTTCCAGCTCTTTGGGAAGCTAAGAAACAACTCGCTCTGCACAGTGCTCTTACAGCCTACCGGGAGCATCTCTTCCAAAGGCCTGTGAAACGCAGTTTCTTACCAGGCCTGATCTGGCTGAAGTAGGACTTCTGCTCTGGGTGTGCTACCTGGCCCTAGAGCTGAAAGTCACAACGTGCAGACTTCTTTCCAAAGGGCGAGTTGGGCCCCACAGCATCTTGCTTCCAGCTCTTTGGGAAGCTAAGAAACAACTCGCTCTGCACAGTGCTCTTACAGCCTACCGGGAACATCTCTTCCAAAGGCCTGTGAAACGCAGTTTCTTTGCAGGCCTGATCTGGCTGAAGTAGGACTTCTGCTCTGGGTGTGCTACATTGCCCTAGAGCTGAAAGGTGCAACGAGCAGGCTTCTTTCCAAAGGGCAAGTTAGGCCCCAAAGCATCTTGCTTCCAGCTCTTTGGGAAGCTAAGAAACAACTCGCTCTGCACAGTGCTCTTACAGCCTACCTGGAACATCTCTTCCAAAGGCCTGTGAAACGCAGTTTCTTAGCAGGCCTGATCTGGCTGAAGTAGGACTTCTGCTCAGAGTGTGCTACTTTGCCCTAGAGCTGAAAGGCACAACGTGCAGGCTTCTTTCCAAAGGGCGAGATGGGCCCCAGAGCATCTTGCTTCCAGCTCTTTGGGAAGCTAAGAAACAACTCGCTCTGCACAGTGCTCTTACAGCCTACTGGGAACATCTCTTCCAAACGCCTGTGAAACGCAGTTTCTTTGCAGGCCTGATCTGGCTGAAGTAGGACTTCTGCTCTGGGTGTGCTACATTGCCCTAGAGCTGAAAGGCACAGCGTGCAGGCTTCTTTCCAAAGGGCGAGTTGGGCCCCACAGCATCTTGCTTCCAGCTCTTTGGGAAGCTAAGAAACAACTCGCTCTGCACAGTGCTCTTACAGCCTACCGGGAACATCTCTTCCAAAGGACTGTGAAACGCAGTTTCTTTGCAAGCCTGATCTGGCTGAAGTAGGACTTCTGCTCTGGGTGTGCTACATTGCCCTAGAGCTGAAAGGCCTAACGTGCAGGCTTCTATCCAAAGGGCGAGTTGGGCCCCACAGCATCTTGCTTCCAGCTCTTTGGGAAGCTAAGAAACAACTCGCTCTGCACAGTGCTCTTACAGCCTAACGGGAACATCTCTTCCAAAGGCCTGTGAAACGCAGTTTCTTTGCAGGCCTGATCTGGCTGAAGTAGGACTTCTGCTCTGGGTGTGCTACTTTGCCCTAGAGCTGAAAGGCACAACGTGCAGGCTTCTTTCCAAAGGGCGAGTTGGGCCCCACAGCATCTTGCTTCCAGCTCTTTGGGAAGCTCAGAAACAATTCACTCTGCACAGTGCTCTTACAGCCTACCGGTAACATCTCTTCCAAAGGCCTGTGAAACGCCGTTTCTTTGCAGGCCGGAACTTGCTGAAGTGGGACTTCAACTCTGGGTGTGCTACATTGCCGTAGAGCTGAAAGGCGCAACGAGCAGGCTTCTTTCCAAAGGGCAAGTTAGGCCCCAAAGCATCTTGCTTCCAGCTCTTTGGGAAGCTAAGAAACAACTCGCTCTGCACAGTGCTCTTACAGCCTACCGGGAGCATCTCTTCCAAAGGCCTGTGAAACGCAGTTTCTTACCAGGCCTGATCTGGCTGAAGTAGGACTTCTGCTCTGGGTGTGCTACCTGGCCCTAGAGCTGAAAGTCACAACGTGCAGACTTCTTTCCAAAGGGCGAGTTGGGCCCCACAGCATCTTGCTTCCAGCTCTTTGGGAAGCTAAGAAACAACTCGCTCTGCACAGTGCTCTTACAGCCTACCGGGAACATCTCTTCCAAAGGCCTGTGAAACGCAGTTTCTTTGCAGGCCTGATCTGGCTGAAGTAGGACTTCTGCTCTGGGTGTGCTACATTGCCCTAGAGCTGAAAGGTGCAACGAGCAGGCTTCTTTCCAAAGGGCAAGTTAGGCCCCAAAGCATCTTGCTTCCAGCTCTTTGGGAAGCTAAGAAACAACTCGCTCTGCACAGTGCTCTTACAGCCTACCTGGAACATCTCTTCCAAAGGCCTGTGAAACGCAGTTTCTTAGCAGGCCTGATCTGGCTGAAGTAGGACTTCTGCTCAGAGTGTGCTACTTTGCCCTAGAGCTGAAAGGCACAACGTGCAGGCTTCTTTCCAAAGGGCGAGATGGGCCCCAGAGCATCTTGCTTCCAGCTCTTTGGGAAGCTAAGAAACAACTCGCTCTGCACAGTGCTCTTACAGCCTACTGGGAACATCTCTTCCAAACGCCTGTGAAACGCAGTTTCTTTGCAGGCCTGATCTGGCTGAAGTAGGACTTCTGCTCTGGGTGTGCTACATTGCCCTAGAGCTGAAAGGCACAGCGTGCAGGCTTCTTTCCAAAGGGCGAGTTGGGCCCCACAGCATCTTGCTTCCAGCTCTTTGGGAAGCTAAGAAACAACTCGCTCTGCACAGTGCTCTTACAGCCTACCGGGAACATCTCTTCCAAAGGACTGTGAAACGCAGTTTCTTTGCAAGCCTGATCTGGCTGAAGTAGGACTTCTGCTCTGGGTGTGCTACATTGCCCTAGAGCTGAAAGGCCTAACGTGCAGGCTTCTATCCAAAGGGCGAGTTGGGCCCCACAGCATCTTGCTTCCAGCTCTTTGGGAAGCTAAGAAACAACTCGCTCTGCACAGTGCTCTTACAGCCTAACGGGAACATCTCTTCCAAAGGCCTGTGAAACGCAGTTTCTTTGCAGGCCTGATCTGGCTGAAGTAGGACTTCTGCTCTGGGTGTGCTACTTTGCCCTAGAGCTGAAAGGCACAACGTGCAGGCTTGTTTCCAAAGTGCGAGTTGGGCCCCACAGCATCTTGCTTCCAGCTCTTTGGGAAGCTAATAAACAACTCGCTCTGCACAGTGCTCTTACAGCCTACCGGGAACATCTCTTCCAAAGGCCTGTGAAACGCAGTTTCTGTGCAGGCCTGATCTGGCTGAAGTAGGACTTCTGCTCTGGGTGTGCTACATTGCCCTAGAGCTGAAAGGCACAATGTGCAGGCTTCTTTCCACAGGGCGAGTTGGGCCCCACAGCATCTTGCTTCCAGCTCTTTGGGAAGCTAAGAAACAACTCGCTCTGCACAGTGCTCTTACAGCCTACCGGGAACATGTCTTCCAAAGGCCTGTGAAACCCAGTTTCTTTGCAGGCCTGATCTGGCTGAAGTAGGACTTCTGCTCTGGGTGTGCTACATTGCCCTAGAGCTGAAAGGCACAACGTGCAGGCTTCTTTCCAAAGGGCGAGTGGGCCCCACAGCATCTTGCTTCCAGCTCTTTGGGAAGCTAAGAAACAACTCGCTCTGCACAGTGCTCTTACAGCCTACCAGAACATCTCTTCCAAAGGCCTGTGAAACGCAGTGTCTTTGCAGGCCTGATCTGGCTGAAGTAGGACTTCTGCTCTGGCTGTGCTACTTTGCCCTAGAGCTGAAAGGCACAACGTGCAGGCTTCTTTCCAAAGGGCGAGTTGGGCCCCACAGCATCTTGCTTCCAGCTCTTTGGGAAGCTAAGAAACAACTCGCTCTGCTAAGTGCTCTTACAGCCTAGTGGGAACATCTCTTATAAAGGCCTGTGAAACGCAGTTTCTTTGCAGGCCTGATCTGGCTGAAGTAGCACTTGTGGTCTGGGTGTGCTACTTTGCCCTAGAGCTAAAAGGCACAACCTGCAGGCTTCTTTCCAAAGGGCGAGCTGGGCCCCACAGCATCTTGCGTCCAGCTCTTTGGGAAGCTAAGAAACAACTCGCTCTGCACAATGCTATTACACCCTACCGGGAACATCTCTTCCAATGGCCTGTGAAACGCAGTTTCTTTGCAGGCCTGATCTGGCTGAAGTAGGACTTCTGCTCTGGGTGTGCTACATTGCCCTAGAGCTGAAAGGCCCAACGTGCAGGCTTCATTCCAAAGGGTGAGTTGGGCCCCACAGCATCTTGCTTCCAGCTCTTTGGGAAGCTAAGAACAACTCGCTCTGCACAGTGCTCTTACAGCCTACCGGGAACATCTCTTCCAAAGGCCTGTGAAACGCAGTTTCTTTGCAGGCCTGATCTGGCTGAAGTGGGACTTCTGCTCTGGGTGTGCTACATTGCCCTAGAGCTGAAAGGTACAAAGTGCAGGCTTCTTTCTAAATGGCGAGTTGGGCCCCACAGCTTCTTGCTTCCAGCTCTTTCTTAAGCTAAGAAACAACTCGCTCTGCACAGTGCTCTTACAGCCTACCGGGAACATCTCTTCCAAAGGCCTGTGAAACACAGTTTCTTTGCAGGCCTTATCTGGCTGAGTAGGACTTCTGCTCTGGGTGTGCAACTTTGCCCTAGAGCTGAAAGGCACAACGTGCAGGCTTCTTTCCAAAGGGCGAGTTGGGCCCCACAGCATCTTGCTTCCAGCTCTTTGGGAAGCCAGGAAACAACTCGCTCTGCACAGTGCTCTTACAGCCTACCGGGAAGATCTCTTCCAAAGGCCTGTGAAACGCAGTTTCTTTGCAGGCCTGATCTGGCTGAAGTAGGACTTCTGCTCTGGGTGTGCTACATTGCCCTAGAGCTGAAAGGAACAACGTGCAGGCTTCTTTCCAAAGGGCGAGTTGGGCCCCACAGCATCTTGCTTCCACCTCTTTGGGAAGCTAAGAAACAACTCGCTCTGCACAGTGCTCTTACAGCCTACAGGGAACATCTCTTCCAAAGGCCTGTGAAACGCAGTTTCTTTGCAGGCCTGATCTGGCTGAAGTAGGACTTCTGCTCTGGGTGTGCTACATTGCCCTAGAGCTGAAAGGCACAACGTGCAGGCTTCTGTCCAAAGGGCGAGTGGGCCCCACAGCATCTTGCTTCCAGCTCTTTGGGAAGCTAAGAAACAGCTCGATCTGCACAGTGCTCTTACAGCCTAGTGGGAACATCTCTTATAAAGGCCTGTGAAATGCAGTTTCTTTGCAGGCCTGATCTGGCTGAAGTAGGACTTCTGCTCTGGGTGTGCTACATTGCCCTAGAGCTGAAAGGCACAAAGTGCAGGCTTCTTTCTAAAGGGCGAGTTGGGACCCACAGCTTCTTGCTTCCAGCTCTTTGTGAAGCTAAGAAACAACTCGCTCTGCACAGTGCTCTTACAGCCTACCGGGAACATCTCTTCCAAAGACCTGTGAAATGCAGTTTCTTTGCAGGCCTGATCTGGCTGAAGTAGGACTTCTGCTCTTGGTGTGCTACTTTGCCCTAGAGCTGAAAGGCACAACGTGCAGGCTTCTTTCCAAAGGGCGAGTTGGGCCCCACAGCATCTTGCTTCCAGCTCTTTGGGAAGCTCAGAAACAATTCACTCTGCACAGTGCTCTTACAGCCTACCGGTAACATCTCTTCCAAAGGCCTGTGAAACGCCGTTTCTTTGCAGGCCGGAACTTGCTGAAGTGGGACTTCAACTCTGGGTGTGCTACATTGCCGTAGAGCTGAAAGGCGCAACGAGCAGGCTTCTTTCCAAAGGGCAAGTTAGGCCCCAAAGCATCTTGCTTCCAGCTCTTTGGGAAGCTAAGAAACAACTCGCTCTGCACAGTGCTCTTACAGCCTACCGGGAGCATCTCTTCCAAAGGCCTGTGAAACGCAGTTTCTTACCAGGCCTGATCTGGCTGAAGTAGGACTTCTGCTCTGGGTGTGCTACCTGGCCCTAGAGCTGAAAGTCACAACGTGCAGACTTCTTTCCAAAGGGCGAGTTGGGCCCCACAGCATCTTGCTTCCAGCTCTTTGGGAAGCTAAGAAACAACTCGCTCTGCACAGTGCTCTTACAGCCTACCGGGAACATCTCTTCCAAAGGCCTGTGAAACGCAGTTTCTTTGCAGGCCTGATCTGGCTGAAGTAGGACTTCTGCTCTGGGTGTGCTACATTGCCCTAGAGCTGAAAGGTGCAACGAGCAGGCTTCTTTCCAAAGGGCAAGTTAGGCCCCAAAGCATCTTGCTTCCAGCTCTTTGGGAAGCTAAGAAACAACTCGCTCTGCACAGTGCTCTTACAGCCTACCTGGAACATCTCTTCCAAAGGCCTGTGAAACGCAGTTTCTTAGCAGGCCTGATCTGGCTGAAGTAGGACTTCTGCTCAGAGTGTGCTACTTTGCCCTAGAGCTGAAAGGCACAACGTGCAGGCTTCTTTCCAAAGGGCGAGATGGGCCCCAGAGCATCTTGCTTCCAGCTCTTTGGGAAGCTAAGAAACAACTCGCTCTGCACAGTGCTCTTACAGCCTACTGGGAACATCTCTTCCAAACGCCTGTGAAACGCAGTTTCTTTGCAGGCCTGATCTGGCTGAAGTAGGACTTCTGCTCTGGGTGTGCTACATTGCCCTAGAGCTGAAAGGCACAGCGTGCAGGCTTCTTTCCAAAGGGCGAGTTGGGCCCCACAGCATCTTGCTTCCAGCTCTTTGGGAAGCTAAGAAACAACTCGCTCTGCACAGTGCTCTTACAGCCTACCGGGAACATCTCTTCCAAAGGACTGTGAAACGCAGTTTCTTTGCAAGCCTGATCTGGCTGAAGTAGGACTTCTGCTCTGGGTGTGCTACATTGCCCTAGAGCTGAAAGGCCTAACGTGCAGGCTTCTATCCAAAGGGCGAGTTGGGCCCCACAGCATCTTGCTTCCAGCTCTTTGGGAAGCTAAGAAACAACTCGCTCTGCACAGTGCTCTTACAGCCTAACGGGAACATCTCTTCCAAAGGCCTGTGAAACGCAGTTTCTTTGCAGGCCTGATCTGGCTGAAGTAGGACTTCTGCTCTGGGTGTGCTACTTTGCCCTAGAGCTGAAAGGCACAACGTGCAGGCTTCTTTCCAAAGGGCGAGTTGGGCCCCACAGCATCTTGCTTCCAGCTCTTTGGGAAGCTCAGAAACAATTCACTCTGCACAGTGCTCTTACAGCCTACCGGTAACATCTCTTCCAAAGGCCTGTGAAACGCCGTTTCTTTGCAGGCCGGAACTTGCTGAAGTGGGACTTCAACTCTGGGTGTGCTACATTGCCGTAGAGCTGAAAGGCGCAACGAGCAGGCTTCTTTCCAAAGGGCAAGTTAGGCCCCAAAGCATCTTGCTTCCAGCTCTTTGGGAAGCTAAGAAACAACTCGCTCTGCACAGTGCTCTTACAGCCTACCGGGAGCATCTCTTCCAAAGGCCTGTGAAACGCAGTTTCTTACCAGGCCTGATCTGGCTGAAGTAGGACTTCTGCTCTGGGTGTGCTACCTGGCCCTAGAGCTGAAAGTCACAACGTGCAGACTTCTTTCCAAAGGGCGAGTTGGGCCCCACAGCATCTTGCTTCCAGCTCTTTGGGAAGCTAAGAAACAACTCGCTCTGCACAGTGCTCTTACAGCCTACCGGGAACATCTCTTCCAAAGGCCTGTGAAACGCAGTTTCTTTGCAGGCCTGATCTGGCTGAAGTAGGACTTCTGCTCTGGGTGTGCTACATTGCCCTAGAGCTGAAAGGTGCAACGAGCAGGCTTCTTTCCAAAGGGCAAGTTAGGCCCCAAAGCATCTTGCTTCCAGCTCTTTGGGAAGCTAAGAAACAACTCGCTCTGCACAGTGCTCTTACAGCCTACCTGGAACATCTCTTCCAAAGGCCTGTGAAACGCAGTTTCTTAGCAGGCCTGATCTGGCTGAAGTAGGACTTCTGCTCAGAGTGTGCTACTTTGCCCTAGAGCTGAAAGGCACAACGTGCAGGCTTCTTTCCAAAGGGCGAGATGGGCCCCAGAGCATCTTGCTTCCAGCTCTTTGGGAAGCTAAGAAACAACTCGCTCTGCACAGTGCTCTTACAGCCTACTGGGAACATCTCTTCCAAACGCCTGTGAAACGCAGTTTCTTTGCAGGCCTGATCTGGCTGAAGTAGGACTTCTGCTCTGGGTGTGCTACATTGCCCTAGAGCTGAAAGGCACAGCGTGCAGGCTTCTTTCCAAAGGGCGAGTTGGGCCCCACAGCATCTTGCTTCCAGCTCTTTGGGAAGCTAAGAAACAACTCGCTCTGCACAGTGCTCTTACAGCCTACCGGGAACATCTCTTCCAAAGGACTGTGAAACGCAGTTTCTTTGCAAGCCTGATCTGGCTGAAGTAGGACTTCTGCTCTGGGTGTGCTACATTGCCCTAGAGCTGAAAGGCCTAACGTGCAGGCTTCTATCCAAAGGGCGAGTTGGGCCCCACAGCATCTTGCTTCCAGCTCTTTGGGAAGCTAAGAAACAACTCGCTCTGCACAGTGCTCTTACAGCCTAACGGGAACATCTCTTCCAAAGGCCTGTGAAACGCAGTTTCTTTGCAGGCCTGATCTGGCTGAAGTAGGACTTCTGCTCTGGGTGTGCTACTTTGCCCTAGAGCTGAAAGGCACAACGTGCAGGCTTGTTTCCAAAGTGCGAGTTGGGCCCCACAGCATCTTGCTTCCAGCTCTTTGGGAAGCTAATAAACAACTCGCTCTGCACAGTGCTCTTACAGCCTACCGGGAACATCTCTTCCAAAGGCCTGTGAAACGCAGTTTCTGTGCAGGCCTGATCTGGCTGAAGTAGGACTTCTGCTCTGGGTGTGCTACATTGCCCTAGAGCTGAAAGGCACAATGTGCAGGCTTCTTTCCACAGGGCGAGTTGGGCCCCACAGCATCTTGCTTCCAGCTCTTTGGGAAGCTAAGAAACAACTCGCTCTGCACAGTGCTCTTACAGCCTACCGGGAACATGTCTTCCAAAGGCCTGTGAAACCCAGTTTCTTTGCAGGCCTGATCTGGCTGAAGTAGGACTTCTGCTCTGGGTGTGCTACATTGCCCTAGAGCTGAAAGGCACAACGTGCAGGCTTCTTTCCAAAGGGCGAGTGGGCCCCACAGCATCTTGCTTCCAGCTCTTTGGGAAGCTAAGAAACAACTCGCTCTGCACAGTGCTCTTACAGCCTACCAGAACATCTCTTCCAAAGGCCTGTGAAACGCAGTGTCTTTGCAGGCCTGATCTGGCTGAAGTAGGACTTCTGCTCTGGCTGTGCTACTTTGCCCTAGAGCTGAAAGGCACAACGTGCAGGCTTCTTTCCAAAGGGCGAGTTGGGCCCCACAGCATCTTGCTTCCAGCTCTTTGGGAAGCTCAGAAACAATTCACTCTGCACAGTGCTCTTACAGCCTACCGGTAACATCTCTTCCAAAGGCCTGTGAAACGCCGTTTCTTTGCAGGCCGGAACTGGCTGAAGTGGGACTTCAACTCTGGGTGTGCTACATTGCCCTAGAGCTGAAAGGCGCAACGAGCAGGCTTCTTTCCAAAGGGCAAGTTAGGCCCCAAAGCATCTTGCTTCCAGCTCTTTGGGAAGCTAAGAAACAACTCGCTCTGCACAGTGCTCTTACAGCCTAACGGGAACATCTCTTCCAAAGGCCTGTGAAACGCAGTTTCTTTGCAGGCCTGATCTGGCTGAAGTAGGACTTCTGCTCTGGGTGTGCTACTTTGCCCTAGAGCTGAAAGGCACAACGTGCAGGCTTGTTTCCAAAGTGCGAGTTGGGCCCCACAGCATCTTGCTTCCAGCTCTTTGGGAAGCTAAGAAACAACTCGCTCTGCACAGTGCTCTTACAGCCTACCGGGAACATCTCTTCCAAAGGCCTGTGAAACGCAGTTTCTGTGCAGGCCTGATCTGGCTGAAGTAGGACTTCTGCTCTGGGTGTGCTACATTGCCCTAGAGCTGAAAGGCACAATGTGCAGGCTTCTTTCCACAGGGCGAGTTGGGCCCCACAGCATCTTGCTTCCAGCTCTTTGGGAAGCTAAGAAACAACTCGCTATGCACAGTGCTCTTACAGCCTACCGGGAACATGTCTTCCAAAGGCCTGTGAAACCCAGTTTCTTTGCAGGCCTGATCTGGCTGAAGTAGGACTTCTGCTCTGGGTGTGCTACATTGCCCTAGAGCTGAAAGGCACAACGTGCAGGCTTCTTTCCAAAGGGCGAGTGGGCCCCACAGCATCTTGCTTCCAGCACTTTGGGAAGCTAAGAAACAGCTCGCTCTGCTAAGTGCTCTTACAGCCTAGTGGGAACATCTCTTATAAAGGCCTGTGAAACGCAGTTTCTTTGCAGGCCTGATCTGGCTGAAGTAGGACTTCTGGTCTGGGTGTGCTACTTTGCCCTAGAGCTAAAAGGCACAACGTGCAGGCTTCTTTCCAAAGGGCGAGCTGGGCCCCACAGCATCTTGCTTCCAGCTCTTTGGGAAGCTAAGAAACAACTCGCTCTGCACAGTGCTCTTACAGCCTACCGGGAACATCTCTTCCAAAG
Source organism: Equus caballus (assembly GCF_041296265.1). Taxonomy (NCBI): domain Eukaryota; kingdom Metazoa; phylum Chordata; class Mammalia; order Perissodactyla; family Equidae; genus Equus; species Equus caballus. The sequence goes on from NC_091696.1 coordinate 14,447,857, forward strand.
GCCTGTGAAATGCAGTTTCTTTGCAGGCCTGATCTGGCTGAGTAGGACTTCTGCTCTGGGTTTGCAACTTTGCCCTACAGCTGAAAGGCACAACGTGCAGGCTTCTTTCCAAAGGGTGAGTTGGGCCCCACAGCATCTTGCTTCCAGCTCTTTGGGAAGCTAAGAAACAACTCGCTCTGCACAGTGCTCTTACAGCCTACCGGGAACATCTCTTCCAAAGGCCTGTGATGCGCAGTTTCTTTGCAGGCCTGATCTGGCTGAAGTAGGACTTCTGCTCTGGGTGTGCTACTTTGCCCTAGAGCTGAAAGGCACAACGTGCAGGCTTCTTTCCAAAGGGCGAGTTAGGCCCCACAGCATCTTGCTTCCAGCTCTTTGGGAAGCTAAGAAACAACTTGCTCTGCTAAGTGCTCTTACAGCCTAGTGGGAACATCTCTTATAAAGGCCTGTGAAACGCAGTTTCTTTGCAGGCCTGATCTGGCTGAAGTAGCACTTGTGGTCTGGGTGTGCTACTTTGCCCTAGAGCTAAAAGGCACAACCTGCAGGCTTCTTTCCAAAGGGCGAGCTGGGCCCCACAGCATCTTGCTTCCAGCTCTTTGGGAAGCTAAGAAACAACTCGCTCTGCACAGTGCTCTTACAGCCTACCGGGAACATCACTTCCAAAGGCCTGTGAAACGCAGTTTCTTTGCAGGCCTGATCTGGCTGAAGTAGGACTTCTGCTCTGGGTGTGCTACATTGCCCTAGAGCTGAAAGGCCCAACGTGCAGGCTTCATTCCAAAGGGTGAGTTGGGCCCCACAGCATCTTGCTTCCAGCTCTTTGGGAAGCTAAGAACAACTCGCTCTGCACAGTGCTCTTACAGCCTACTGGGAACATCTCTTCCAAAGGCCTGTGAAACGCAGTTTCTTTGCAGGCCTGATCTGGCTGAAGTAGGACTTCTGCTCTGGGTGTGCTACATTGCCCTAGAGCTGAAAGGTACAAAGTGCAGGCTTCTTTCTAAATGGCGAGTTGGGCCCCACAGCTTCTTGCTTCCAGCTCTTTCTTAAGCTAAGAAACAACTCGCTCTGCACAGTGCTCTTACAGCCTACCGGGAACATCTCTTCCAAAGGCCTGTGAAACACAGTTTCTTTGCAGGCCTTATCAGGCTGAGTAGGACTTCTGCTCTTGGTGTGCAACTTTGCCCTAGAGCTGAAAGGCACAACGTGCAGGCTTCTTTCCAAAGGGCGAGTTGGGCCCCACAGCATCTTGCTTCCAGCTCTTTGGGAAGCTAAGAAACAACTCGCTCTGCACAGTGCTCTTACAGCCTACCGGGAACATCTCTTCCAAAGGCCTGTGAAACGCAGTTTCTTTGCAGGCCTGATCTGGCTGAAGTAGGACTTCTGCTCTGGCTGTGCTACTTTGCCCCAGAGCTGAAAGGCACAACGTGCAGGCTTCTTTCCAAAGGGCGAGTTGGGCCCCACAGCATCTTGCTTCCAGCTCTTTGGGAAGCTCAGAAACAACTCACTCTGCACAGTGCTCTTACAGCCTACCGGGAACATCTCTTCCAAAGGCCTGTGAAACGCCGTTTCTTTGCAGGCCGGATCTGGCTGAAGTGGGACTTCAACTCTGGGTGTGCTACATTGCCCTAGAGCTGAAAGGCGCAACGAGCAGGCTTCTTTCCAAAGGGCAAGTTAGGCCCCAATGCATCTTGCTTCCAGCTCTTTGGGAAGCTAAGAAACAACTCAATCTGCACAGTGCTCTTACAGCCTACCGGGAACATCTCTTCCAAAGGCCTGTGAAACGCAGTTTCTTTGCAGGCCTGATCTGGCTGAAGTGGGACTTCTGCTCTGGGTGTGCTACATTGCCCTAGAGCTGAAAGGCACAACGTGCAGGCTTCTTTCCAAAGGGCGAGTTGGGCCCCACAGCATCTTGCTTCCAGCTCTTTGGGAAGCTAAGAAACGACTGGCTCTGCACATTGCTCTTACAGCCTACCGGGAACATCTCTTCCAAAGGCCTGTGAAACGCAGTATCTTTGCAGGCCTGATCTGGCTGAAGTAGGACTTCTGCTCTGGGTGTGCTACATTGCCCTAGAGCTGAAAGGCACAACGTGCAGGCTTCTTTCCAAAGGGCGAGTTGGGCCCCACAGCATCTTGCTTCCAGCTCTTTGGGAAGCTAAGAAACAAATCGCTCTGCACAGTGCTCTTACAGCCTACCGGGAACATCTCTTCCAAAGGCCTGTGAAGCGCAGTTTCTTTGCAGGCCTGATCTGGCTGAAGTAGGACTTCTGCTCTGGGTGTGCTACATTGCCCTAGAGCTGAAAGGCCCAACGTGCAGGCTTCTTTCCAAAGGGCGAGTTCGGCCCGACAGCATCTTGCTTCCAGCTCTTTGGGAAGCTAAGAAACAACTCGCTCTGCACAGTGCTCTTACAGCCTACCGGAACATCTCTTCCAAACGCCTGTGAAACTCAGTTTCTTTGCAGGCCTGATCTGGCTGAAGTAGGACTTCTGCTCTGGGTGTGCTACGTTGCCCTAGAACTGAAAGGCACAACGTGCAATCTTCTTTCCAAAGGGCGAGTTGGGCCCCACAGCACCTTGCTTCCAGCTCTTTGGGAAGCTAAGAAACAACTCGCTCTGCACAGTGCTCTTACAGCCTAACGGGAACATCTCTTCCAAAGGCCTGTGAAACGCAGTTTCTTTGCAGGCCTGATCTGGCTGAAGTAGGACTTCTGCTCTGGGTGTGCTACATTGCCCTAGAGCTGAAAGGCACAACGTGCAGGCTTCTTTCCAAAGGGCGAGTTGGGCCCCACAGCATCTTGCTTCCAGCTCTTTGGGAAGCTAAGAAACAACTCGCTCTGCACAGTGCTCTTACAGCCTACCGGGAACATCTCTTCCAAAGGCCTGTGAAACGCAGTTTCTTTGCAGGCCTGATCTGGCTGAAGTAGGACTTCTGCTCTGGGTGTGCTACACTGCCCTAGAGTTGAAAGGCACAAGGTACAGGCTTCTTTCGAAAGGGCGAGTTGGTCCACACAGGATCTTGCTTCCAGCTGTTTGGGAAGCTAAGAAACAACTCGCTCTGCACAGTGCTCTTACAGCCTACCGGGAACATCTCTTCCAAAGGCCTGTGAAACGCAGTTTCTTTTGCAGGCCTGATCTGGCTGAAGTAGGACTTCTGCTCTGGGTGTGCTACATTGCCCTACAGCTGAAAGGCACAACGTGCAGGCTTCTTTCCAAAGGGTGAGTTGGGCCCCACAGCATCTTGCTTCCAGCTCTTTGGGAAGCTAAGAAACAACTCGCTCTGCACAGTGCTCTTACAGCCTACCGGGAACATCTCTTCCAAAGGCCTGTGATGCGCAGTTTCTTTGCAGGCCTGATCTGGCTGAAGTAGGACTTCTGCTCTGGGTGTGCTACATTGCCCTAGAGCTGAAAGGCACAATGTGCAGGCTTCTTTCCACAGGGCGAGTTGGGCCCCACAGCATCTTGCTTCCAGCTCTTTGGGAAGCTAAGAAACAACTCGCTATGCACAGTGCTCTTACAGCCTACCGGGAACATGTCTTCCAAAGGCCTGTGAAACCCAGTTTCTTTGCAGGCCTGATCTGGCTGAAGTAGGACTTCTGCTCTGGGTGTGCTACATTGCCCTAGAGCTGAAAGGCACAACGTGCAGGCTTCTTTCCAAAGGGCGAGTGGGCCCCACAGCATCTTGCTTCCAGCACTTTGGGAAGCTAAGAAACAGCTCGCTCTGCTAAGTGCTCTTACAGCCTAGTGGGAACATCTCTTATAAAGGCCTGTGAAACGCAGTTTCTTTGCAGGCCTGATCTGGCTGAAGTAGGACTTCTGGTCTGGGTGTGCTACTTTGCCCTAGAGCTAAAAGGCACAACGTGCAGGCTTCTTTCCAAAGGGCGAGCTGGGCCCCACAGCATCTTGCTTCCAGCTCTTTGGGAAGCTAAGAAACAACTCGCTCTGCACAGTGCTCTTACAGCCTACCGGGAACATCTCTTCCAAAGGCCTGTGAAATGCAGTTTCTTTGCAGGCCTGATCTGGCTGAGTAGGACTTCTGCTCTGGGTTTGCAACTTTGCCCTACAGCTGAAAGGCACAACGTGCAGGCTTCTTTCCAAAGGGTGAGTTGGGCCCCACAGCATCTTGCTTCCAGCTCTTTGGGAAGCTAAGAAACAACTCGCTCTGCACAGTGCTCTTACAGCCTACCGGGAACATCTCTTCCAAAGGCCTGTGATGCGCAGTTTCTTTGCAGGCCTGATCTGGCTGAAGTAGGACTTCTGCTCTGGGTGTGCTACTTTGCCCTAGAGCTGAAAGGCACAACGTGCAGGCTTCTTTCCAAAGGGCGAGTTAGGCCCCACAGCATCTTGCTTCCAGCTCTTTGGGAAGCTAAGAAACAACTTGCTCTGCTAAGTGCTCTTACAGCCTAGTGGGAACATCTCTTATAAAGGCCTGTGAAACGCAGTTTCTTTGCAGGCCTGATCTGGCTGAAGTAGCACTTGTGGTCTGGGTGTGCTACTTTGCCCTAGAGCTAAAAGGCACAACCTGCAGGCTTCTTTCCAAAGGGCGAGCTGGGCCCCACAGCATCTTGCTTCCAGCTCTTTGGGAAGCTAAGAAACAACTCGCTCTGCACAGTGCTCTTACAGCCTACCGGGAACATCTCTTCCAAAGGCCTGTGAAACGCAGTTTCTTTGCAGGCCTGATCTGGCTGAAGTAGGACTTCTGCTCTGGGTGTGCTACATTGCCCTAGAGCTGAAAGGCCCAACGTGCAGGCTTCATTCCAAAGGGTGAGTTGGGCCCCACAGCATCTTGCTTCCAGCTCTTTGGGAAGCTAAGAACAACTCGCTCTGCACAGTGCTCTTACAGCCTACTGGGAACATCTCTTCCAAAGGCCTGTGAAACGCAGTTTCTTTGCAGGCCTGATCTGGCTGAAGTAGGACTTCTGCTCTGGGTGTGCTACATTGCCCTAGAGCTGAAAGGTACAAAGTGCAGGCTTCTTTCTAAATGGCGAGTTGGGCCCCACAGCTTCTTGCTTCCAGCTCTTTCTTAAGCTAAGAAACAACTCGCTCTGCACAGTGCTCTTACAGCCTACCGGGAACATCTCTTCCAAAGGCCTGTGAAACACAGTTTCTTTGCAGGCCTTATCAGGCTGAGTAGGACTTCTGCTCTGGGTGTGCAACTTTGCCCTAGAGCTGAAAGGCACAACGTGCAGGCTTCTTTCCAAAGGGCGAGTTGGGCCCCACAGCATCTTGCTTCCAGCTCTTTGGGAAGCTAAGAAACAACTCGCTCTGCACAGTGCTCTTACAGCCTACCGGGAACATCTCTTCCAAAGGCCTGTGAAACGCAGTTTCTTTGCAGGCCTGATCTGGCTGAAGTAGGACTTCTGCTCTGGCTGTGCTACTTTGCCCCAGAGCTGAAAGGCACAACGTGCAGGCTTCTTTCCAAAGGGCGAGTTGGGCCCCACAGCATCTTGCTTCCAGCTCTTTGGGAAGCTCAGAAACAACTCACTCTGCACAGTGCTCTTACAGCCTACCGGGAACATCTCTTCCAAAGGCCTGTGAAACGCCGTTTCTTTGCAGGCCGGATCTGGCTGAAGTGGGACTTCAACTCTGGGTGTGCTACATTGCCCTAGAGCTGAAAGGCGCAACGAGCAGGCTTCTTTCCAAAGGGCAAGTTAGGCCCCAATGCATCTTGCTTCCAGCTCTTTGGGAAGCTAAGAAACAACTCAATCTGCACAGTGCTCTTACAGCCTACCGGGAACATCTCTTCCAAAGGCCTGTGAAACGCAGTTTCTTTGCAGGCCTGATCTGGCTGAAGTGGGACTTCTGCTCTGGGTGTGCTACATTGCCCTAGAGCTGAAAGGCACAACGTGCAGGCTTCTTTCCAAAGGGCGAGTTGGGCCCCACAGCATCTTGCTTCCAGCTCTTTGGGAAGCTAAGAAACGACTGGCTCTGCACATTGCTCTTACAGCCTACCGGGAACATCTCTTCCAAAGGCCTGTGAAACGCAGTATCTTTGCAGGCCTGATCTGGCTGAAGTAGGACTTCTGCTCTGGGTGTGCTACATTGCCCTAGAGCTGAAAGGCACAACGTGCAGGCTTCTTTCCAAAGGGCGAGTTGGGCCCCACAGCATCTTGCTTCCAGCTCTTTGGGAAGCTAAGAAACAAATCGCTCTGCACAGTGCTCTTACAGCCTACCGGGAACATCTCTTCCAAAGGCCTGTGAAGCGCAGTTTCTTTGCAGGCCTGATCTGGCTGAAGTAGGACTTCTGCTCTGGGTGTGCTACATTGCCCTAGAGCTGAAAGGCCCAACGTGCAGGCTTCTTTCCAAAGGGCGAGTTCGGCCCGACAGCATCTTGCTTCCAGCTCTTTGGGAAGCTAAGAAACAACTCGCTCTGCACAGTGCTCTTACAGCCTACCGGAACATCTCTTCCAAACGCCTGTGAAACTCAGTTTCTTTGCAGGCCTGATCTGGCTGAAGTAGGACTTCTGCTCTGGGTGTGCTACGTTGCCCTAGAACTGAAAGGCACAACGTGCAATCTTCTTTCCAAAGGGCGAGTTGGGCCCCACAGCACCTTGCTTCCAGCTCTTTGGGAAGCTAAGAAACAACTCGCTCTGCACAGTGCTCTTACAGCCTAACGGGAACATCTCTTCCAAAGGCCTGTGAAACGCAGTTTCTTTGCAGGCCTGATCTGGCTGAAGTAGGACTTCTGCTCTGGGTGTGCTACATTGCCCTAGAGCTGAAAGGCACAACGTGCAGGCTTCTTTCCAAAGGGCGAGTTGGGCCCCACAGCATCTTGCTTCCAGCTCTTTGGGAAGCTAAGAAACAACTCGCTCTGCACAGTGCTCTTACAGCCTACCGGGAACATCTCTTCCAAAGGCCTGTGAAACGCAGTTTCTTTGCAGGCCTGATCTGGCTGAAGTAGGACTTCTGCTCTGGGTGTGCTACACTGCCCTAGAGTTGAAAGGCACAAGGTACAGGCTTCTTTCGAAAGGGCGAGTTGGTCCACACAGGATCTTGCTTCCAGCTGTTTGGGAAGCTAAGAAACAACTCGCTCTGCACAGTGCTCTTACAGCCTACCGGGAACATCTCTTCCAAAGGCCTGTGAAACGCAGTTTCTTTTGCAGGCCTGATCTGGCTGAAGTAGGACTTCTGCTCTGGGTGTGCTACATTGCCCTACAGCTGAAAGGCACAACGTGCAGGCTTCTTTCCAAAGGGTGAGTTGGGCCCCACAGCATCTTGCTTCCAGCTCTTTGGGAAGCTAAGAAACAACTCGCTCTGCACAGTGCTCTTACAGCCTACCGGGAACATCTCTTCCAAAGGCCTGTGATGCGCAGTTTCTTTGCAGGCCTGATCTGGCTGAAGTAGGACTTCTGCTCTGGGTGTGCTACTTTGCCCTAGAGCTGAAAGGCACAACGTGCAGGCTTCTTTCCAAAGGGCGAGTTGGGCCCCACAGCATCTTGCTTCCAGCTCTTTGGGAAGCTAAGAAACAACTCGCTCTGCTAAGTGCTCTTACAGCCTAGTGGGAACATCTCTTATAAAGGCCTGTGAAACGCAGTTTCTTTGCAGGCCTGATCTGGCTGAAGTAGCACTTGTGGTCTGGGTGTGCTACTTTGCCCTAGAGCTAAAAGGCACAACCTGCAGGCTTCTTTCCAAAGGGCGAGCTGGGCCCCACAGCATCTTGCTTCCAGCTCTTTGGGAAGCTAAGAAACAACTCGCTCTGAACAGTGCTATTACAGCCTACCGGGAACATCTCTTCCAAAGGCCTGTGAAACGCACTTTCTTTGCAGGCCTGATCTGGCTGAAGTAGGACTTCTGCTCTGGGTGTGCTACATTGCCCTAGAGCTGAAAGGCCCAACTTGCAGGCTTCATTCCAAAGGGTGAGTTGGGCCCCACAGCATCTTGCTTCCAGCTCTTTGGGAAGCTAAGAACAACTCGCTCTGCACAGTGCTCTTACAGCCTACCGGGAACATCTCTTCCAAAGGCCTGTGAAACGCAGTTTCTTTGCAGGCCTGATCTGGCTGAAGTAGGACTTCTGCTCTGGGTGTGCTACATTGCCCTAGAGCTGAAAGGTACAAAGTGCAGGCTTCTTTCTAAATGGCGAGTTGGGCCCCACAGCTTCTTGCTTCCAGCTCTTTCTTAAGCTAAGAAACAACTCGCCCTGCACAGTGCTCTTACAGCCTACCGGGAACATCTCTTCCAAAGGCCTGTGAAACGCAGTTTCTTTGCAGGCCTGATCTGGCTGAAGTAGGACTTCTGCTCTGGGTGTGCTACATTGCCCTAGAGCTGAAAGGAACAACGTGCAGGCTTCTTTCCAAATGGCGAGTTGGGCCCCACAGCATCTTGCTTAGAGCTCTTTGGGAAGCTAAGAAACAACTCGCTCTGCACAGTGCTCTTACAGCCTACTGGGAACATCTCTTCCAAAGGCCTGTGAAACGCAGTTTCTTTGCAGGCCTGATCTGGCTGAAGTAGGACTTCTGCTCTGGGTGTGCTACATTGCCCTAGAGCTGAAAGGCACAACGTGCAGGCTTCTGTCCAAAGGGCGAGTGGGCCCCACAGCATCTTGCTTCCAGCTCTTTGGGAAGCTAAGAAACAACTCGCTCTGCTAAGTGCTCTTACAGCCTAGTGGGAACATCTCTTATAAAGGCCTGTGAAATGCAGTTTCTTTGCAGGCCTGATCTGGCTGAAGTAGGACTTCTGCTCTGGGTGTGCTACATTGCCCTAGAGCTGAAAGGCACAAAGTGCAGGCTTCTTTCTAAAGGGCGAGTTGGGCCCCACAGCTTCTTGCTTCCAGCTCTTTGGGAAGCTAAGAAACAACTCGCTCTGCACAGTGCTCTTACAGCCTACCGGGAACATCTCTTCCAAAGACCTGTGAAATGCAGTTTCTTTGCAGGCCTGATCTGGCTGAAGTAGGACTTCTGCTCTTGGTGTGGTACATTGCCCTAGAACTGAAAGGCACAACGTGCAATCTTCTTTCCAAAGGGCGAGTTGGGCCCCACAGCATCTTGCTTCCAGCTCTTTGGGAAGCTAAGAAACAACTCGCTCTGCACAGTGCTCTTACAGCCTACCAGAACATCTCTTCCAAAGGCCTGTGAAACGCAGTGTCTTTGCAGGCCTGATCTGGCTGAAGTAGGACTTCTGCTCTGGCTGTGCTACTTTGCCCTAGAGCTGAAAGGCACAACGTGCAGGCTTCTTTCCAAAGGGCGAGTTGGGCCCCACAGCATCTTGCTTCCAGCTCTTTGGGAAGCTCAGAAACAACTCACTCTGCACAGTGCTCTTACAGCCTACCGGTAACATCTCTTCCAAAGGCCTGTGAAACGCCGTTTCTTTGCAGGCCGGATCTGGCTGAAGTGGGACTTCAACTCTGGGTGTGCTACATTGCCCTAGAGCTGAAAGGCGCAACGAGCAGGCTTCTTTCCAAAGGGCAAGTTAGGCCCCAAAGCATCTTGCTTCCAGCTCTTTGGGAAGCTAAGAAACAACTCGCTCTGCACAGTGCTCTTACAGCCTACCGGGAACATCTCTTCCAAAGGCCTGTGAAACGCAGTTTCTTAGCAGGCCTGATCTGGCTGAAGTAGGACTTCTGCTCTGGGTGTGCTACATTGCCCTAGAGCTGAAAGGCACAACGTGCAGACTTCTTTCCAAAGGGCGAGTTGGGCCCCACAGCATCTTGCTTCCAGCTCTTTGGGAAGCTCAGAAACAACTCGCTCTGCACAGTGCTCTCACAGCCTACCGGGAACATCTCTTCCAAAGGCCTGTGAAACGCAGTTTGTTTGCAGGCCTGATCTGGCTGAAGTAGGACTTCTGCTCAGGGTGTGCTACTTTGCCCTAGAGCTGAAAGGCACAACGTGCAGGCTTCTTTCCAAACGGCGAGTTGGGCCCCACAGCATCTTGCCTCCAGCTCTTTGTGAAGCTAAGAAACAACTCGCTCTGCACAGTGCTCTTACAGCCTACCGGGAACATCTCTTCCAAAGGCCTGTGAAATGCAGTTTCTTTGCAGGCCTTATCTGGCTGAGTAGGACTTCTGCTCTTGGTGTGCAACTTTGCCCTAGAGCTGAAAGGCACAACGTGCAGGCTTCTTTCCAAAGGGCGAGTTGGGCCCCACAGCATCATGCTTCCAGCTCTTTGGGAAGCTAAGAAACAACTCGCTCTGCACAGTGCTCTTACAGCCTACCGGGAACATCTCTTCCAAAGGCCTGTGAAACGCAGTTTCTTTGCAGGCCTGATCTGGCTGAAGTAGGACTTCTGCTCTGGGTGTGCTACATTGCCCTAGAGCTGAAAGGAACAACGTGCAGGCTTCTTTCCAAATGGCGAGTTGGGCCCCACAGCATCTTGCTTCCAGCTCTTTGGGAAGCTAAGAAACAACTCGCTCTGCACAGTGCTCTTACAGCCTACTGGGAACATCTCTTCCAAAGGCCTGTGAAACGCAGTTTCTTTGCAGGCCTGATCTGGCTGAAGTAGGACTTCTGCTCTGGGTGTGCTACATTGCCCTAGAGCTGAAAGGCACAACGTGCAGGCTTCTGTCCAAAGGGCGAGTGGGCCCCACAGCATCTTGCTTCCAGCTCTTTGGGAAGCTAAGAAACAACTCGCTCTGCTAAGTGCTCTTACAGCCTAGTGGGAACATCTCCTATAAAGGCCTGTGAAATGCAGTTTCTTTGCAGGCCTCATCTGGCTGAAGTAGGACTTCTGCTCTGGGTGTGCTACATTGCCCTAGAGCTGAAAGGCACAAAGTGCAGGCTTCTTTCTAAAGGGCGAGTTGGGCCCCACAGCTTCTTGCTTCCAGCTCTTTGGGAAGCTAAGAAACAACTCGCTCTGCACAGTGCTCTTACAGCCTACCGGGAACAACTCTTCCAAAGACCTGTGAAATGCAGTTTCTTTGCAGGCCTGATCTGGCTGAAGTAGGACTTCTGCTCTTGGTGTGGTACATTGCCCTAGAACTGAAAGGCACAACGTGCAATCTTCTTTCCAAAGGGCGAGTTGGGCCCCACAGCATCTTGCTTCCAGCTCTTTGGGAAGCTAAGAAACAACTCGCTCTGCACAGTGCTCTTACAGCCTACCAGAACATCTCTTCCAAAGGCCTGTGAAACGCAGTGTCTTTGCAGGCCTGATCTGGCTGAAGTAGGACTTCTGCTCTGGCTGTGCTACTTTGCCCCAGAGCTGAAAGGCACAACGTGCAGGCTTCTTTCCAAAGGGCGAGTTGGGCCCCACAGCATCTTGCTTCCAGCTCTTTGGGAAGCTCAGAAACAACTCACTCTGCACAGTGCTCTTACAGCCTACCGGTAACATCTCTTCCAAAGGCCTGTGAAACGCCGTTTCTTTGCAGGCCGGATCTGGCTGAAGTGGGACTTCAACTCTGGGTGTGCTACATTGCCCTAGAGCTGAAAGGCGCAACGAGCAGGCTTCTTTCCAAAGGGCAAGTTAGGCCCCAAAGCATCTTGCTTCCAGCTCTTTGGGAAGCTAAGAAACAACTCAATCTGCACAGTGCTCTTACAGCCTACCGGGAACATCTCTTCCAAAGGCCTGTGAAACGCAGTTTCTTTGCAGGCCTGATCTGGCTGAAGTGGGACTTCTGCTCTGGGTGTGCTACATTGCCCTAGAGCTGAAAGGCACAACGTGCAGGCTTCTTTCCAAAGGGCGAGTTGGGCCCCACAGCATCTTGCTTCCAGCTCTTTGGGAAGCTAAGAAACGACTGGCTCTGCACATTGCTCTTACAGCCTACCGGGAACATCTCTTCCAAAGGCCTGTGAAACGCAGTATCTTTGCAGGCCTGATCTGGCTGAAGTAGGACTTCTGCTCTGGGTGTGCTACATTGCCCTAGAGCTGAAAGGCACAACGTGCAGGCTTCTTTCCAAAGGGCGAGTTGGGCCCCACAGCATCTTGCTTCCAGCTCTTTGGGAAGCTAAGAAACAAATCGCTCTGCACAGTGCTCTTACAGCCTACCGGGAACATCTCTTCCAAAGGCCTGTGAAGCGCAGTTTCTTTGCAGGCCTGATCTGGCTGAAGTAGGACTTCTGCTCTGGGTGTGCTACATTGCCCTAGAGCTGAAAGGCCCAACGTGCAGGCTTCTTTCCAAAGGGCGAGTTCGGCCCCACAGCATCTTGCTTCCAGCTCTTTGGGAAGCTAAGAAACAACTCGCTCTGCACAGTGCTCTTACAGCCTACCGGAACATCTCTTCCAAAGGCCTGTGAAACGCAGTTTCTTTGCAGGCCTGATCTGGCTGAAGTAGGACTTCTGCTCTGGGTGTGCAACGTTGCCCTAGAACTGAAAGGCACAACGTGCAATCTTCTTTCCAAAGGGCGAGTTGGGCCCCACAGCACCTTGCTTCCAGCTCTTTGGGAAGCTAAGAAACAACTCGCTCTGCACAGTGCTCTTACAGCCTAACGGGAACATCTCTTCCAAAGGCCTGTGAAACGCAGTTTCTTTGCAGGCCTGATCTGGCTGAAGTAGGACTTCTGCTCTGGGTGTGCTACATTGCCCTAGAGCTGAAAGGCACAACGTGCAGGCTTCTTTCCAAAGGGCGAGTTGGGCCCCACAGCATCTTGCTTCCAGCTCTTTGGGAAGCTAAGAAACAACTCGCTCTGCACAGTGCTCTTACAGCCTACCGGGAACATCTCTTCCAAAGGCCTGTGAAACGCAGTTTCTTTGCAGGCCTGATCTGGCTGAAGTAGGACTTCTGCTCTGGGTGTGCTACACTGCCCTAGAGTTGAAAGGCACAAGGTACAGGCTTCTTTCGAAAGGGCGAGTTGGTGCACACAGGATCTTGCTTCCAGCTGTTTGGGAAGCTAAGAAACAACTCGCTCTGCACAGTGCTCTTACAGCCTACCGGGAACATCTCTTCCAAAGGCCTGTGAAACGCAGTTTCTTTTGCAGGCCTGATCTGGCTGAAGTAGGACTTCTGCTCTGGGTGTGCTACATTGCCCTACAGCTGAAAGGCACAACGTGCAGGCTTCTTTCCAAAGGGTGAGTTGGGCCCCACAGCATCTTGCTTCCAGCTCTTTGGGAAGCTAAGAAACAACTCGCTCTGCACAGTGCTCTTACAGCCTACCGGGAACATCTCTTCCAAAGGCCTGTGATGCGCAGTTTCTTTGCAGGCCTGATCTGGCTGAAGTAGGACTTCTGCTCTGGGTGTGCTACTTTGCCCTAGAGCTGAAAGGCACAACGTGCAGGCTTCTTTCCAAAGGGCGAGTTGGGCCCCACAGCATCTTGCTTCCAGCTCTTTGGGAAGCTAAGAAACAACTCGCTCTGCTAAGTGCTCTTACAGCCTAGTGGGAACATCTCTTATAAAGGCCTGTGAAACGCAGTTTCTTTGCAGGCCTGATCTGGCTGAAGTAGCACCTGTGGTCTGGGTGTGCTACTTTGCCCTAGAGCTAAAAGGCACAACCTGCAGGCTTCTTTCCAAAGGGCGAGCTGGGCCCCACAGCATCTTGCTTCCAGCTCTTTGGGAAGCTAAGAAACAACTCGCTCTGCACAGTGCTCTTACAGCCTACCGGGAACATCTCTTCCAAAGGCCTGTGAAACGCAGTTTCTTTGCAGGCCTGATCTGGCTGAAGTAGGACTTCTGCTCTGGGTGTGCTACATTGCCCTAGAGCTGAAAGGCCCAACTTGCAGGCTTCATTCCAAAGGGTGAGTTGGGCCCCACAGCATCTTGCTTCCAGCTCTTTGGGAAGCTAAGAACAACTCGCTCTGCACAGTGCTCTTACAGCCTACCGGGAACATCTCTTCCAAAGGCCTGTGAAACGCAGTTTCTTTGCAGGCCTGATCTGGCTGAAGTAGGACTTCTGCTCTGGGTGTGCTACATTGCCCTAGAGCTGAAAGGTACAAAGTGCAGGCTTCTTTCTAAATGGCGAGTTGGGCCCCACAGCTTCTTGCTTCCAGCTCTTTCTTAAGCTAAGAAACAACTCGCCCTGCACAGTGCTCTTACAGCCTACCGGGAACATCTCTTCCAAAGGCCTGTGAAACGCAGTTTCTTTGCAGGCCTGATCTGGCTGAAGTAGGACTTCTGCTCTGGGTGTGCTACATTGCCCTAGAGCTGAAAGGAACAACGTCCACGCTTCTTTCCAAAGGGCAAGTTAGGCCCCAAAGCATCTTGCTTCCAGCTCTTTGGGAAGCTAAGAAACAACTCGCTCTGCACAGTGCTCTTACAGCCTACCGGGAACATCTCTTCCAAAGGCCTGTGAAACGCAGTTTCTTAGCAGGCCTGATCTGGCTGAAGTAGGACTTCTGCTCTGGGTGTGCTACCTGGCCCTAGAGCTGAAAGGCACAACGTGCAGACTTCTTTCCAAAGGGCGAGTTGGGCCCCACAGCATCATGCTTCCAGCTCTTTGGGAAGCTAAGAAACAACTCGCTCTGCACAGTGCTCTTACAGCCTACCGGGAACATCTCTTCCAAAGGCCTGTGAAACGCAGTTTCTTTGCAGGCCTGATCTGGCTGAAGTAGGACTTCAACTCTGGGTGTGCTACATTGCCCTAGAGCTGAAAGGTGCAACGAGCAGGCTTCTTTCCAAAGGGCAAGTTAGGCCCCAAAGCATCTTGCTTCCAGCTCTTTGGGAAGCTAAGAAACAACTCGCTCTGCACAGTGCTCTTACAGCCTACCGGGAACATCTCTTCCAAAGGCCTGTGAAACGCAGTTTCTTAGCAGGCCTGATCTGGCTGAAGTAGGACTTCTGCTCTGGGTGTGCTACATTGCCCTAGAGCTGAAAGGCACAACGTGCAGACTTCTTTCCAAAGGGCGAGTTGGGCCCCACAGCATCTTGCTTCCAGCTCTTTGGGAAGCTCAGAAACAACTCGCTCTGCACAGTGCTCTCACAGCCTACCGGGAACATCTCTTCCAAAGACCTGTGAAACGCAGTTTGTTTGCAGGCCTGATCTGGCTGAAGTAGGACTTCTGCTCAGGGTGTGCTACTTTGCCCTAGAGCTGAAAGGCACAACGTGCAGGCTTCTTTCCAAACGGCGAGTTGGGCCCCACAGCATCTTGCCTCCAGCTCTTTGTGAAGCTAAGAAACAACTCGCTCTGCACAGTGCTCTTACAGCCTACCGGGAACATCTCTTCCAAAGGCCTGTGAAATGCAGTTTCTTTGCAGGCCTGATCTGGCTGAAGTAGGAGTTCTGCTCTGGGTGTGCTACTTTGCCCTTGAGCTGAAAGGCACAACGTGCAGTCTTCTTTCCAAAGGGCGAGTTGGGCCCCACAGCATCTTGCTTCCAGCTCTTTGGGAAGCTCAGAAACAACTCGCTCTGCACAGTGCTCTTACAGCCTACCGGGAACATCTCTTCCAAACGCCTGTGAAACGCAGTTTCTTTGCAGACCTGATCTAGCTGAAGTAGGACTTCTGCTCTGGTTGTGCTACATTGCCCTAGAGCTGAAAGGCACAACGTGCAGGCTTCTTTCCAAAGGGCGAGATGGGCCCCAGACCATCTTGCTTCCAGCTCTTTGGGAAGCTAAGAAACAACTCGCTCTGCACAGTGCTCTTACACCCTACTGGGAACATCTCTTCCAAACGCCTGTGAAACGCAGTTTCTTTGCAGGCCTGATCTGGCTGAAGTAGGACTTCTGCTCTGGGTGTGCTACATTGCCCTAGAGCTGAAAGGCACAGCGTGCAGGCTTCTTTCCAAAGGGCTAGTTGGGCCCCACAGCATCTTGCTTCCAGCTCTTTGGGAAGCTAAGAAACAACTCGCTCTGCACAGTGCTCTTACAGCCTACCGGGAACATCTCTTCCAAAGGCCTGTGAAACGCAGTTTCTTTGCAGGCCTGATCTGACTGAAGTAGGACTTCTGCTCTGGGTGTGCTACATTGCCCTAGAGCTGAAAGGAACAACGTGCAGGCTTCTTTCCAAAGGGCGAGTTGGGCCCCACAGCATCTTGCTTCCAGCTCTTTGGGAAGCTAAGAAACAACTCGCTCTGCACAGTGCTCTTACAGCCTACTGGGAACATCTCTTCCAAAGGCCTGTGAAACGCAGTTTCTTTGCAGGCCTGATCTGGCTGAAGTAGGACTTCTGCTCTGGGTGTGCTACATTGCCCTAGAGCTGAAAGGCACAACGTGCAGGCTTCTGTCCAAAGGGCGAGTGGGCCCCACAGCATCTTGCTTCCAGCTCTTTGGGAAGCTAAGAAACAGCTCGATCTGCACAGTGCTCTTACAGCCTAGTGGGAACATCTCTTATAAAGGCCTGTGAAATGCAGTTTCTTTGCAGGCCTGATCTGGCTGAAGTAGGACTTCTGCTCTGGGTGTGCTACATTGCCCTAGAGCTGAAAGGCACAAAGTGCAGGCTTCTTTCTAAAGGGCGAGTTGGGACCCACAGCTTCTTGCTTCCAGCTCTTTGTGAAGCTAAGAAACAACTCGCTCTGCACAGTGCTCTTACAGCCTACCGGGAACATCTCTTCCAAAGACCTGTGAAATGCAGTTTCTTTGCAGGCCTGATCTGGCTGAAGTAGGACTTCTGCTCTTGGTGTGCTACTTTGCCCTAGAGCTGAAAGGCACAACGTGCAGGCTTCTTTCCAAAGGGCGAGTTGGGCCCCACAGCATCTTGCTTCCAGCTCTTTGGGAAGCTCAGAAACAATTCACTCTGCACAGTGCTCTTACAGCCTACCGGTAACATCTCTTCCAAAGGCCTGTGAAACGCCGTTTCTTTGCAGGCCGGAACTTGCTGAAGTGGGACTTCAACTCTGGGTGTGCTACATTGCCGTAGAGCTGAAAGGCGCAACGAGCAGGCTTCTTTCCAAATGGCAAGTTAGGCCCCAAAGCATCTTGCTTCCAGCTCTTTGGGAAGCTAAGAAACAACTCGCTCTGCACAGTGCTCTTACAGCCTACCGGGAGCATCTCTTCCAAAGGCCTGTGAAACGCAGTTTCTTACCAGGCCTGATCTGGCTGAAGTAGGACTTCTGCTCTGGGTGTGCTACCTGGCCCTAGAGCTGAAAGTCACAACGTGCAGACTTCTTTCCAAAGGGCGAGTTGGGCCCCACAGCATCTTGCTTCCAGCTCTTTGGGAAGCTAAGAAACAACTCGCTCTGCACAGTGCTCTTACAGCCTACCGGGAACATCTCTTCCAAAGGCCTGTGAAACGCAGTTTCTTTGCAGGCCTGATCTGGCTGAAGTAGGACTTCTGCTCTGGGTGTGCTACATTGCCCTAGAGCTGAAAGGTGCAACGAGCAGGCTTCTTTCCAAAGGGCAAGTTAGGCCCCAAAGCATCTTGCTTCCAGCTCTTTGGGAAGCTAAGAAACAACTCGCTCTGCACAGTGCTCTTACAGCCTACCTGGAACATCTCTTCCAAAGGCCTGTGAAACGCAGTTTCTTAGCAGGCCTGATCTGGCTGAAGTAGGACTTCTGCTCAGAGTGTGCTACTTTGCCCTAGAGCTGAAAGGCACAACGTGCAGGCTTCTTTCCAAAGGGCGAGATGGGCCCCAGAGCATCTTGCTTCCAGCTCTTTGGGAAGCTAAGAAACAACTCGCTCTGCACAGTGCTCTTACAGCCTACTGGGAACATCTCTTCCAAACGCCTGTGAAACGCAGTTTCTTTGCAGGCCTGATCTGGCTGAAGTAGGACTTCTGCTCTGGGTGTGCTACATTGCCCTAGAGCTGAAAGGCACAGCGTGCAGGCTTCTTTCCAAAGGGCGAGTTGGGCCCCACAGCATCTTGCTTCCAGCTCTTTGGGAAGCTAAGAAACAACTCGCTCTGCACAGTGCTCTTACAGCCTACCGGGAACATCTCTTCCAAAGGACTGTGAAACGCAGTTTCTTTGCAAGCCTGATCTGGCTGAAGTAGGACTTCTGCTCTGGGTGTGCTACATTGCCCTAGAGCTGAAAGGCCTAACGTGCAGGCTTCTATCCAAAGGGCGAGTTGGGCCCCACAGCATCTTGCTTCCAGCTCTTTGGGAAGCTAAGAAACAACTCGCTCTGCACAGTGCTCTTACAGCCTAACGGGAACATCTCTTCCAAAGGCCTGTGAAACGCAGTTTCTTTGCAGGCCTGATCTGGCTGAAGTAGGACTTCTGCTCTGGGTGTGCTACTTTGCCCTAGAGCTGAAAGGCACAACGTGCAGGCTTGTTTCCAAAGTGCGAGTTGGGCCCCACAGCATCTTGCTTCCAGCTCTTTGGGAAGCTAATAAACAACTCGCTCTGCACAGTGCTCTTACAGCCTACCGGGAACATCTCTTCCAAAGGCCTGTGAAACGCAGTTTCTGTGCAGGCCTGATCTGGCTGAAGTAGGACTTCTGCTCTGGGTGTGCTACATTGCCCTAGAGCTGAAAGGCACAATGTGCAGGCTTCTTTCCACAGGGCGAGTTGGGCCCCACAGCATCTTGCTTCCAGCTCTTTGGGAAGCTAAGAAACAACTCGCTCTGCACAGTGCTCTTACAGCCTACCGGGAACATGTCTTCCAAAGGCCTGTGAAACCCAGTTTCTTTGCAGGCCTGATCTGGCTGAAGTAGGACTTCTGCTCTGGGTGTGCTACATTGCCCTAGAGCTGAAAGGCACAACGTGCAGGCTTCTTTCCAAAGGGCGAGTGGGCCCCACAGCATCTTGCTTCCAGCTCTTTGGGAAGCTAAGAAACAACTCGCTCTGCACAGTGCTCTTACAGCCTACCAGAACATCTCTTCCAAAGGCCTGTGAAACGCAGTGTCTTTGCAGGCCTGATCTGGCTGAAGTAGGACTTCTGCTCTGGCTGTGCTACTTTGCCCTAGAGCTGAAAGGCACAACGTGCAGGCTTCTTTCCAAAGGGCGAGTTGGGCCCCACAGCATCTTGCTTCCAGCTCTTTGGGAAGCTCAGAAACAATTCACTCTGCACAGTGCTCTTACAGCCTACAGGTAACATCTCTTCCAAAGGCCTGTGAAACGCCGTTTCTTTGCAGGCCGGAACTGGCTGAAGTGGGACTTCAACTCTGGGTGTGCTACATTGCCCTAGAGCTGAAAGGCGCAACGAGCAGGCTTCTTTCCAAAGGGCAAGTTAGGCCCCAAAGCATCTTGCTTCCAGCTCTTTGGGAAGCTAAGAAACAACTCGCTCTGCACAGTGCTCTTACAGCCTAACGGGAACATCTCTTCCAAAGGCCTGTGAAACGCAGTTTCTTTGCAGGCCTGATCTGGCTGAAGTAGGACTTCTGCTCTGGGTGTGCTACTTTGCCCTAGAGCTGAAAGGCACAACGTGCAGGCTTGTTTCCAAAGTGCGAGTTGGGCCCCACAGCATCTTGCTTCCAGCTCTTTGGGAAGCTAAGAAACAACTCGCTCTGCACAGTGCTCTTACAGCCTACCGGGAACATCTCTTCCAAAGGCCTGTGAAACGCAGTTTCTGTGCAGGCCTGATCTGGCTGAAGTAGGACTTCTGCTCTGGGTGTGCTACATTGCCCTAGAGCTGAAAGGCACAATGTGCAGGCTTCTTTCCACAGGGCGAGTTGGGCCCCACAGCATCTTGCTTCCAGCTCTTTGGGAAGCTAAGAAACAACTCGCTATGCACAGTGCTCTTACAGCCTACCGGGAACATGTCTTCCAAAGGCCTGTGAAACCCAGTTTCTTTGCAGGCCTGATCTGGCTGAAGTAGGACTTCTGCTCTGGGTGTGCTACATTGCCCTAGAGCTGAAAGGCACAACGTGCAGGCTTCTTTCCAAAGGGCGAGTGGGCCCCACAGCATCTTGCTTCCAGCACTTTGGGAAGCTAAGAAACAGCTCGCTCTGCTAAGTGCTCTTACAGCCTAGTGGGAACATCTCTTATAAAGGCCTGTGAAACGCAGTTTCTTTGCAGGCCTGATCTGGCTGAAGTAGGACTTCTGGTCTGGGTGTGCTACTTTGCCCTAGAGCTAAAAGGCACAACGTGCAGGCTTCTTTCCAAAGGGCGAGCTGGGCCCCACAGCATCTTGCTTCCAGCTCTTTGGGAAGCTAAGAAACAACTCGCTCTGCACAGTGCTCTTACAGCCTACCGGGAACATCTCTTCCAAAGGCCTGTGAAATGCAGTTTCTTTGCAGGCCTGATCTGGCTGAGTAGGACTTCTGCTCTGGGTTTGCAACTTTGCCCTACAGCTGAAAGGCACAACGTGCAGGCTTCTTTCCAAAGGGTGAGTTGGGCCCCACAGCATCTTGCTTCCAGCTCTTTGGGAAGCTAAGAAACAACTCGCTCTGCACAGTGCTCTTACAGCCTACCGGGAACATCTCTTCCAAAGGCCTGTGATGCGCAGTTTCTTTGCAGGCCTGATCTGGCTGAAGTAGGACTTCTGCTCTGGGTGTGCTACTTTGCCCTAGAGCTGAAAGGCACAACGTGCAGGCTTCTTTCCAAAGGGCGAGTTAGGCCCCACAGCATCTTGCTTCCAGCTCTTTGGGAAGCTAAGAAACAACTCGCTCTGCTAAGTGCTCTTACAGCCTAGTGGGAACATCTCTTATAAAGGCCTGTGAAACGCAGTTTCTTTGCAGGCCTGATCTGGCTGAAGTAGCACTTGTGGTCTGGGTGTGCTACTTTGCCCTAGAGCTAAAAGGCACAACCTGCAGGCTTCTTTCCAAAGGGCGAGCTGGGCCCCACAGCATCTTGCTTCCAGCTCTTTGGGAAGCTAAGAAACAACTCGCTCTGCACAGTGCTCTTACAGCCTACCGGGAACATCACTTCCAAAGGCCTGTGAAACGCAGTTTCTTTGCAGGCCTGATCTGGCTGAAGTAGGACTTCTGCTCTGGGTGTGCTACATTGCCCTAGAGCTGAAAGGCCCAACGTGCAGGCTTCATTCCAAAGGGTGAGTTGGGCCCCACAGCATCTTGCTTCCAGCTCTTTGGGAAGCTAAGAACAACTCGCTCTGCACAGTGCTCTTACAGCCTACTGGGAACATCTCTTCCAAAGGCCTGTGAAACGCAGTTTCTTTGCAGGCCTGATCTGGCTGAAGTAGGACTTCTGCTCTGGGTGTGCTACATTGCCCTAGAGCTGAAAGGTACAAAGTGCAGGCTTCTTTCTAAATGGCGAGTTGGGCCCCACAGCTTCTTGCTTCCAGCTCTTTCTTAAGCTAAGAAACAACTCGCTCTGCACAGTGCTCTTACAGCCTACCGGGAACATCTCTTCCAAAGGCCTGTGAAACACAGTTTCTTTGCAGGCCTTATCAGGCTGAGTAGGACTTCTGCTCTTGGTGTGCAACTTTGCCCTAGAGCTGAAAGGCACAACGTGCAGGCTTCTTTCCAAAGGGCGAGTTGGGCCCCACAGCATCTTGCTTCCAGCTCTTTGGGAAGCTAAGAAACAACTCGCTCTGCACAGTGCTCTTACAGCCTACCGGGAACATCTCTTCCAAAGGCCTGTGAAACGCAGTTTCTTTGCAGGCCTGATCTGGCTGAAGTAGGACTTCTGCTCTGGCTGTGCTACTTTGCCCCAGAGCTGAAAGGCACAACGTGCAGGCTTCTTTCCAAAGGGCGAGTTGGGCCCCACAGCATCTTGCTTCCAGCTCTTTGGGAAGCTCAGAAACAACTCACTCTGCACAGTGCTCTTACAGCCTACCGGGAACATCTCTTCCAAAGGCCTGTGAAACGCCGTTTCTTTGCAGGCCGGATCTGGCTGAAGTGGGACTTCAACTCTGGGTGTGCTACATTGCCCTAGAGCTGAAAGGCGCAACGAGCAGGCTTCTTTCCAAAGGGCAAGTTAGGCCCCAAAGCATCTTGCTTCCAGCTCTTTGGGAAGCTAAGAAACAACTCAATCTGCACAGTGCTCTTACAGCCTACCGGGAACATCTCTTCCAAAGGCCTGTGAAACGCAGTTTCTTTGCAGGCCTGATCTGGCTGAAGTGGGACTTCTGCTCTGGGTGTGCTACATTGCCCTAGAGCTGAAAGGCACAACGTGCAGGCTTCTTTCCAAAGGGCGAGTTGGGCCCCACAGCATCTTGCTTCCAGCTCTTTGGGAAGCTAAGAAACGACTGGCTCTGCACATTGCTCTTACAGCCTACCGGGAACATCTCTTCCAAAGGCCTGTGAAACGCAGTATCTTTGCAGGCCTGATCTGGCTGAAGTAGGACTTCTGCTCTGGGTGTGCTACATTGCCCTAGAGCTGAAAGGCACAACGTGCAGGCTTCTTTCCAAAGGGCGAGTTGGGCCCCACAGCATCTTGCTTCCAGCTCTTTGGGAAGCTAAGAAACAAATCGCTCTGCACAGTGCTCTTACAGCCTACCGGGAACATCTCTTCCAAAGGCCTGTGAAGCGCAGTTTCTTTGCAGGCCTGATCTGGCTGAAGTAGGACTTCTGCTCTGGGTGTGCTACATTGCCCTAGAGCTGAAAGGCCCAACGTGCAGGCTTCTTTCCAAAGGGCGAGTTCGGCCCGACAGCATCTTGCTTCCAGCTCTTTGGGAAGCTAAGAAACAACTCGCTCTGCACAGTGCTCTTACAGCCTACCGGAACATCTCTTCCAAACGCCTGTGAAACTCAGTTTCTTTGCAGGCCTGATCTGGCTGAAGTAGGACTTCTGCTCTGGGTGTGCTACGTTGCCCTAGAACTGAAAGGCACAACGTGCAATCTTCTTTCCAAAGGGCGAGTTGGGCCCCACAGCACCTTGCTTCCAGCTCTTTGGGAAGCTAAGAAACAACTCGCTCTGCACAGTGCTCTTACAGCCTAACGGGAACATCTCTTCCAAAGGCCTGTGAAACGCAGTTTCTTTGCAGGCCTGATCTGGCTGAAGTAGGACTTCTGCTCTGGGTGTGCTACATTGCCCTAGAGCTGAAAGGCACAACGTGCAGGCTTCTTTCCAAAGGGCGAGTTGGGCCCCACAGCATCTTGCTTCCAGCTCTTTGGGAAGCTAAGAAACAACTCGCTCTGCTAAGTGCTCTTACAGCCTATTGGGAACATCTCTTATAAAGGCCTGTGAAACGCAGTTTCTTTGCAGGCCTGATCTGGCTGAAGTAGCACTTGTGGTCTGGGTGTGCTACTTTGCCCTAGAGCTAAAAGGCACAACCTGCAGGCTTCTTTCCAAAGGGCGAGCTGGGCCCCACAGCATCTTGCTTCCAGCTCTTTGGGAAGCTAAGAAACAACTCGCTCTGAACAGTGCTATTACAGCCTACCGGGAACATCTCTTCCAAAGGCCTGTGAAACGCACTTTCTTTGCAGGCCTGATCTGGCTGAAGTAGGACTTCTGCTCTGGGTGTGCTACATTGCCCTAGAGCTGAAAGGCCCAACTTGCAGGCTTCATTCCAAAGGGTGAGTTGGGCCCCACAGCATCTTGCTTCCAGCTCTTTGGGAAGCTAAGAACAACTCGCTCTGCACAGTGCTCTTACAGCCTACCGGGAACATCTCTTCCAAAGGCCTGTGAAACGCAGTTTCTTTGCAGGCCTGATCTGGCTGAAGTAGGACTTCTGCTCTGGGTGTGCTACATTGCCCTAGAGCTGAAAGGTACAAAGTGCAGGCTTCTTTCTAAATGGCGAGTTGGGCCCCACAGCTTCTTGCTTCCAGCTCTTTCTTAAGCTAAGAAACAACTCGCCCTGCACAGTGCTCTTACAGCCTACCGGGAACATCTCTTCCAAAGGCCTGTGAAACGCAGTTTCTTTGCAGGCCTGATCTGGCTGAAGTAGGACTTCTGCTCTGGGTGTGCTACATTGCCCTAGAGCTGAAAGGAACAACGTGCAGGCTTCTTTCCAAATGGCGAGTTGGGCCCCACAGCATCTTGCTTAGAGCTCTTTGGGAAGCTAAGAAACAACTCGCTCTGCACAGTGCTCTTACAGCCTACTGGGAACATCTCTTCCAAAGGCCTGTGAAACGCAGTTTCTTTGCAGGCCTGATCTGGCTGAAGTAGGACTTCTGCTCTGGGTGTGCTACATTGCCCTAGAGCTGAAAGGCACAACGTGCAGGCTTCTGTCCAAAGGGCGAGTGGGCCCCACAGCATCTTGCTTCCAGCTCTTTGGGAAGCTAAGAAACAACTCGCTCTGCTAAGTGCTCTTACAGCCTAGTGGGAACATCTCTTATAAAGGCCTGTGAAATGCAGTTTCTTTGCAGGCCTGATCTGGCTGAAGTAGGACTTCTGCTCTGGGTGTGCTACATTGCCCTAGAGCTGAAAGGCACAAAGTGCAGGCTTCTTTCTAAAGGGCGAGTTGGGCCCCACAGCTTCTTGCTTCCAGCTCTTTGGGAAGCTAAGAAACAACTCGCTCTGCACAGTGCTCTTACAGCCTACCGGGAACATCTCTTCCAAAGACCTGTGAAATGCAGTTTCTTTGCAGGCCTGATCTGGCTGAAGTAGGACTTCTGCTCTTGGTGTGGTACATTGCCCTAGAACTGAAAGGCACAACGTGCAATCTTCTTTCCAAAGGGCGAGTTGGGCCCCACAGCATCTTGCTTCCAGCTCTTTGGGAAGCTAAGAAACAACTCGCTCTGCACAGTGCTCTTACAGCCTACCAGAACATCTCTTCCAAAGGCCTGTGAAACGCAGTGTCTTTGCAGGCCTGATCTGGCTGAAGTAGGACTTCTGCTCTGGCTGTGCTACTTTGCCCTAGAGCTGAAAGGCACAACGTGCAGGCTTCTTTCCAAAGGGCGAGTTGGGCCCCACAGCATCTTGCTTCCAGCTCTTTGGGAAGCTCAGAAACAACTCACTCTGCACAGTGCTCTTACAGCCTACCGGTAACATGTCTTCCAAAGGCCTGTGAAACGCCGTTTCTTTGCAGGCCGGATCTGGCTGAAGTGGGACTTCAACTCTGGGTGTGCTACATTGCCCTAGAGCTGAAAGGCGCAACGAGCAGGCTTCTTTCCAAAGGGCAAGTTAGGCCCCAAAGCATCTTGCTTCCAGCTCTTTGGGAAGCTAAGAAACAACTCGCTCTGCACAGTGCTCTTACAGCCTACCGGGAACATCTCTTCCAAAGGCCTGTGAAACGCAGTTTCTTAGCAGGCCTGATCTGGCTGAAGTAGGACTTCTGCTCTGGGTGTGCTACATTGCCCTAGAGCTGAAAGGCACAACGTGCAGACTTCTTTCCAAAGGGCGAGTTGGGCCCCACAGCATCTTGCTTCCAGCTCTTTGGGAAGCTCAGAAACAACTCGCTCTGCACAGTGCTCTCACAGCCTACCGGGAACATCTCTTCCAAAGGCCTGTGAAACGCAGTTTGTTTGCAGGCCTGATCTGGCTGAAGTAGGACTTCTGCTCAGGGTGTGCTACTTTGCCCTAGAGCTGAAAGGCACAACGTGCAGGCTTCTTTCCAAACGGCGAGTTGGGCCCCACAGCATCTTGCCTCCAGCTCTTTGTGAAGCTAAGAAACAACTCGCTCTGCACAGTGCTCTTACAGCCTACCGGGAACATCTCTTCCAAAGGCCTGTGAAATGCAGTTTCTTTGCAGGCCTTATCTGGCTGAGTAGGACTTCTGCTCTTGGTGTGCAACTTTGCCCTAGAGCTGAAAGGCACAACGTGCAGGCTTCTTTCCAAAGGGCGAGTTGGGCCCCACAGCATCATGCTTCCAGCTCTTTGGGAAGCTAAGAAACAACTCGCTCTGCACAGTGCTCTTACAGCCTACCGGGAACATCTCTTCCAAAGGCCTGTGAAACGCAGTTTCTTTGCAGGCCTGATCTGGCTGAAGTAGGACTTCTGCTCTGGGTGTGCTACATTGCCCTAGAGCTGAAAGGAACAACGTGCAGGCTTCTTTCCAAATGGCGAGTTGGGCCCCACAGCATCTTGCTTCCAGCTCTTTGGGAAGCTAAGAAACAACTCGCTCTGCACAGTGCTCTTACAGCCTACTGGGAACATCTCTTCCAAAGGCCTGTGAAACGCAGTTTCTTTGCAGGCCTGATCTGGCTGAAGTAGGACTTCTGCTCTGGGTGTGCTACATTGCCCTAGAGCTGAAAGGCACAACGTGCAGGCTTCTGTCCAAAGGGCGAGTGGGCCCCACAGCATCTTGCTTCCAGCTCTTTGGGAAGCTAAGAAACAACTCGCTCTGCTAAGTGCTCTTACAGCCTAGTGGGAACATCTCCTATAAAGGCCTGTGAAATGCAGTTTCTTTGCAGGCCTGATCTGGCTGAAGTAGGACTTCTGCTCTGGGTGTGCTACATTGCCCTAGAGCTGAAAGGCACAAAGTGCAGGCTTCTTTCTAAAGGGCGAGTTGGGCCCCACAGCTTCTTGCTTCCAGCTCTTTGGGAAGCTAAGAAACAACTCGCTCTGCACAGTGCTCTTACAGCCTACCGGGAACAACTCTTCCAAAGACCTGTGAAATGCAGTTTCTTTGCAGGCCTGATCTGGCTGAAGTAGGACTTCTGCTCTTGGTGTGGTACATTGCCCTAGAACTGAAAGGCACAACGTGCAATCTTCTTTCCAAAGGGCGAGTTGGGCCCCACAGCATCTTGCTTCCAGCTCTTTGGGAAGCTAAGAAACAACTCGCTCTGCACAGTGCTCTTACAGCCTACCAGAACATCTCTTCCAAAGGCCTGTGAAACGCAGTGTCTTTGCAGGCCTGATCTGGCTGAAGTAGGACTTCTGCTCTGGCTGTGCTACTTTGCCCCAGAGCTGAAAGGCACAACGTGCAGGCTTCTTTCCAAAGGGCGAGTTGGGCCCCACAGCATCTTGCTTCCAGCTCTTTGGGAAGCTCAGAAACAACTCACTCTGCACAGTGCTCTTACAGCCTACCGGTAACATCTCTTCCAAAGGCCTGTGAAACGCCGTTTCTTTGCAGGCCGGATCTGGCTGAAGTGGGACTTCAACTCTGGGTGTGCTACATTGCCCTAGAGCTGAAAGGCGCAACGAGCAGGCTTCTTTCCAAAGGGCAAGTTAGGCCCCAAAGCATCTTGCTTCCAGCTCTTTGGGAAGCTAAGAAACAACTCAATCTGCACAGTGCTCTTACAGCCTACCGGGAACATCTCTTCCAAAGGCCTGTGAAATGCAGTTTCTTTGCAGGCCTGATCTGGCTGAAGTGGGACTTCTGCTCTGGGTGTGCTACATTGCCCTAGAGCTGAAAGGCACAACGTGCAGGCTTCTTTCCAAAGGGCGAGTTGGGCCCCACAGCATCTTGCTTCCAGCTCTTTGGGAAGCTAAGAAACGACTGGCTCTGCACATTGCTCTTACAGCCTACCGGGAACATCTCTTCCAAAGGCCTGTGAAACGCAGTATCTTTGCAGGCCTGATCTGGCTGAAGTAGGACTTCTGCTCTGGGTGTGCTACATTGCCCTAGAGCTGAAAGGCACAACGTGCAGGCTTCTTTCCAAAGGGCGAGTTGGGCCCCACAGCATCTTGCTTCCAGCTCTTTGGGAAGCTAAGAAACAAATCGCTCTGCACAGTGCTCTTACAGCCTACCGGGAACATCTCTTCCAAAGGCCTGTGAAGCGCAGTTTCTTTGCAGGCCTGATCTGGCTGAAGTAGGACTTCTGCTCTGGGTGTGCTACATTGCCCTAGAGCTGAAAGGCCCAACGTGCAGGCTTCTTTCCAAAGGGCGAGTTCGGCCCCACAGCATCTTGCTTCCAGCTCTTTGGGAAGCTAAGAAACAACTCGCTCTGCACAGTGCTCTTACAGCCTACCGGAACATCTCTTCCAAAGGCCTGTGAAACGCAGTTTCTTTGCAGGCCTGATCTGGCTGAAGTAGGACTTCTGCTCTGGGTGTGCAACGTTGCCCTAGAACTGAAAGGCACAACGTGCAATCTTCTTTCCAAAGGGCGAGTTGGGCCCCACAGCACCTTGCTTCCAGCTCTTTGGGAAGCTAAGAAACAACTCGCTCTGCACAGTGCTCTTACAGCCTAACGGGAACATCTCTTCCAAAGGCCTGTGAAACGCAGTTTCTTTGCAGGCCTGATCTGGCTGAAGTAGGACTTCTGCTCTGGGTGTGCTACATTGCCCTAGAGCTGAAAGGCACAACGTGCAGGCTTCTTTCCAAAGGGCGAGTTGGGCCCCACAGCATCTTGCTTCCAGCTCTTTGGGAAGCTAAGAAACAACTCGCTATGCACAGTGCTCTTACAGCCTACCGGGAACATCTCTTCCAAAGGCCTGTGAAACGCAGTTTCTTTGCAGGCCTGATCTGGCTGAAGTAGGACTTCTGCTCTGGGTGTGCTACACTGCCCTAGAGTTGAAAGGCACAAGGTACAGGCTTCTTTCGAAAGGGCGAGTTGGTGCACACAGGATCTTGCTTCCAGCTGTTTGGGAAGCTAAGAAACAACTCGCTCTGCACAGTGCTCTTACAGCCTACCGGGAACATCTCTTCCAAAGGCCTGTGAAACGCAGTTTCTTTTGCAGGCCTGATCTGGCTGAAGTAGGACTTCTGCTCTGGGTGTGCTACATTGCCCTACAGCTGAAAGGCACAACGTGCAGGCTTCTTTCCAAAGGGTGAGTTGGGCCCCACAGCATCTTGCTTCCAGCTCTTTGGGAAGCTAAGAAACAACTCGCTCTGCACAGTGCTCTTACAGCCTACCGGGAACATCTCTTCCAAAGGCCTGTGATGCGCAGTTTCTTTGCAGGCCTGATCTGGCTGAAGTAGGACTTCTGCTCTGGGTGTGCTACTTTGCCCTAGAGCTGAAAGGCACAACGTGCAGGCTTCTTTCCAAAGGGCGAGTTGGGCCCCACAGCATCTTGCTTCCAGCTCTTTGGGAAGCTAAGAAACAACTCGCTCTGCTAAGTGCTCTTACAGCCTAGTGGGAACATCTCTTATAAAGGCCTGTGAAACGCAGTTTCTTTGCAGGCCTGATCTGGCTGAAGTAGCACCTGTGGTCTGGGTGTGCTACTTTGCCCTAGAGCTAAAAGGCACAACCTGCAGGCTTCTTTCCAAAGGGCGAGCTGGGCCCCACAGCATCTTGCTTCCAGCTCTTTGGGAAGCTAAGAAACAACTCGCTCTGAACAGTGCTATTACAGCCTACCGGGAACATCTCTTCCAAAGGCCTGTGAAACGCAGTTTCTTTGCAGGCCTGATCTGGCTGAAGTAGGACTTCTGCTCTGGGTGTGCTACATTGCCCTAGAGCTGAAAGGCCCAACTTGCAGGCTTCATTCCAAAGGGTGAGTTGGGCCCCACAGCATCTTGCTTCCAGCTCTTTGGGAAGCTAAGAACAACTCGCTCTGCACAGTGCTCTTACAGCCTACCGGGAACATCTCTTCCAAAGGCCTGTGAAACGCAGTTTCTTTGCAGGCCTGATCTGGCTGAAGTAGGACTTCTGCTCTGGGTGTGCTACATTGCCCTAGAGCTGAAAGGTACAAAGTGCAGGCTTCTTTCTAAATGGCGAGTTGGGCCCCACAGCTTCTTGCTTCCAGCTCTTTCTTAAGCTAAGAAACAACTCGCCCTGCACAGTGCTCTTACAGCCTACCGGGAACATCTCTTCCAAAGGCCTGTGAAACGCAGTTTCTTTGCAGGCCTGATCTGGCTGAAGTAGGACTTCTGCTCTGGGTGTGCTACATTGCCCTAGAGCTGAAAGGAACAACGTGCAGGCTTCTTTCCAAATGGCGAGTTGGGCCCCACAGCATCTTGCTTAGAGCTCTTTGGGAAGCTAAGAAACAACTCGCTCTGCACAGTGCTCTTACAGCCTACTGGGAACATCTCTTCCAAAGGCCTGTGAAACGCAGTTTCTTTGCAGGCCTGATCTGGCTGAAGTAGGACTTCTGCTCTGGGTGTGCTACATTGCCCTAGAGCTGAAAGGCACAACGTGCAGGCTTCTGTCCAAAGGGCGAGTGGGCCCCACAGCATCTTGCTTCCAGCTCTTTGGGAAGCTAAGAAACAACTCGCTCTGCTAAGTGCTCTTACAGCCTAGTGGGAACATCTCTTATAAAGGCCTGTGAAATGCAGTTTCTTTGCAGGCCTGATCTGGCTGAAGTAGGACTTCTGCTCTGGGTGTGCTACATTGCCCTAGAGCTGAAAGGCACAAAGTGCAGGCTTCTTTCTAAAGGGCGAGTTGGGCCCCACAGCTTCTTGCTTCCAGCTCTTTGGGAAGCTAAGAAACAACTCGCTCTGCACAGTGCTCTTACAGCCTACCGGGAACATCTCTTCCAAAGACCTGTGAAATGCAGTTTCTTTGCAGGCCTGATCTGGCTGAAGTAGGACTTCTGCTCTTGGTGTGGTACATTGCCCTAGAACTGAAAGGCACAACGTGCAATCTTCTTTCCAAAGGGCGAGTTGGGCCCCACAGCATCTTGCTTCCAGCTCTTTGGGAAGCTAAGAAACAACTCGCTCTGCACAGTGCTCTTACAGCCTACCAGAACATCTCTTCCAAAGGCCTGTGAAACGCAGTGTCTTTGCAGGCCTGATCTGGCTGAAGTAGGACTTCTGCTCTGGCTGTGCTACTTTGCCCTAGAGCTGAAAGGCACAACGTGCAGGCTTCTTTCCAAAGGGCGAGTTGGGCCCCACAGCATCTTGCTTCCATCTCTTTGGGAAGCTCAGAAACAACTCACTCTGCACAGTGCTCTTACAGCCTACCGGTAACATCTCTTCCAAAGGCCTGTGAAACGCCGTTTCTTTGCAGGCCAGATCTGGCTGAAGTGGGACTTCAACTCTGGGTGTGCTACATTGCCCTAGAGCTGAAACGCGCAACGAGCAGGCTTCTTTCCAAAGGGCAAGTTAGGCCCCAAAGCATCTTGCTTCCAGCTCTTTGGGAAGCTAAGAAACAACTCGCTCTGCACAGTGCTCTTACAGCCTACCGGGAACATCTCTTCCAAAGGCCTGTGAAACGCAGTTTCTTAGCAGGCCTGATCTGGCTGAAGTAGGACTTCTGCTCTGGGTGTGCTACCTGGCCCTAGAGCTGAAAGGCACAACGTGCAGACTTCTTTCCAAAGGGCGAGTTGGGCCCCACAGCATCATGCTTCCAGCTCTTTGGGAAGCTAAGAAACAACTCGCTCTGCACAGTGCTCTTACAGCCTACCGGGAACATCTCTTCCAAAGGCCTGTGAAACGCAGTTTCTTTGCAGGCCTGATCTGGCTGAAGTAGGACTTCAACTCTGGGTGTGCTACATTGCCCTAGAGCTGAAAGGTGCAACGAGCAGGCTTCTTTCCAAAGGGCAAGTTAGGCCCCAAAGCATCTTGCTTCCAGCTCTTTGGGAAGCTAAGAAACAACTCGCTCTGCACAGTGCTCTTACAGCCTACCGGGAACATCTCTTCCAAAGGCCTGTGAAACGCAGTTTCTTAGCAGGCCTGATCTGGCTGAAGTAGGACTTCTGCTCTGGGTGTGCTACATTGCCCTAGAGCTGAAAGGCACAACGTGCAGACTTCTTTCCAAAGGGCGAGTTGGGCCCCACAGCATCTTGCTTCCAGCTCTTTGGGAAGCTCAGAAACAACTCGCTCTGCACAGTGCTCTCACAGCCTACCGGGAACATCTCTTCCAAAGACCTGTGAAACGCAGTTTGTTTGCAGGCCTGATCTGGCTGAAGTAGGACTTCTGCTCAGGGTGTGCTACTTTGCCCTAGAGCTGAAAGGCACAACGTGCAGGCTTCTTTCCAAACGGCGAGTTGGGCCCCACAGCATCTTGCCTCCAGCTCTTTGTGAAGCTAAGAAACAACTCGCTCTGCACAGTGCTCTTACAGCCTACCGGGAACATCTCTTCCAAAGGCCTGTGAAATGCAGTTTCTTTGCAGGCCTGATCTGGCTGAAGTAGGAGTTCTGCTCTGGGTGTGCTACTTTGCCCTTGAGCTGAAAGGCACAACGTGCAGTCTTCTTTCCAAAGGGCGAGTTGGGCCCCACAGCATCTTGCTTCCAGCTCTTTGGGAAGCTCAGAAACAACTCGCTCTGCACAGTGCTCTTACAGCCTACCGGGAACATCTCTTCCAAACGCCTGTGAAACGCAGTTTCTTTGCAGACCTGATCTAGCTGAAGTAGGACTTCTGCTCTGGTTGTGCTACATTGCCCTAGAGCTGAAAGGCACAACGTGCAGGCTTCTTTCCAAAGGGCGAGATGGGCCCCAGACCATCTTGCTTCCAGCTCTTTGGGAAGCTAAGAAACAACTCGCTCTGCACAGTGCTCTTACACCCTACTGGGAACATCTCTTCCAAACGCCTGTGAAACGCAGTTTCTTTGCAGGCCTGATCTGGCTGAAGTAGGACTTCTGCTCTGGGTGTGCTACATTGCCCTAGAGCTGAAAGGCACAGCGTGCAGGCTTCTTTCCAAAGGGTGAGTTGGGCCCCACAGCATCTTGCTTCCAGCTCTTTGGGAAGCTAAGAAACAACTCGGTCTGCACAGTGCTCTTACAGCCTACCGGGAACATCTCTTCCAAAGGCCTGTGAAACGCAGTTTCTTTGCAGGCCTGATCTGGCTGAAGTAGGACTTCTGCTCTGGGTGTGCTACATTGCCCTAGAGCTGAAAGGCCTAACGTGTAGGCTTCTTTCCAAAGGGTGAGTTGGGCCCCACAGCATCTTGCTTCCAGCTCTTTGGGAAGCTAAGAAACAACTCGCTCTGCACAGTGCTCTTACAGCCTAACGGGAACATCTCTTCCAAAGGCCTGTGAAACGCAGTTTCTTTGCAGGCCTGATCTGGCTGAAGTAGGACTTCTGCTCTGGGTGTGCTACTTTGCCCTAGAGTTGAAAGGCACAACGTGCAGGCTTGTTTCCAAAGTGCGAGTTGGGCCCCACAGCATCTT
Source organism: Equus caballus (assembly GCF_041296265.1). NCBI lineage: Eukaryota > Metazoa > Chordata > Mammalia > Perissodactyla > Equidae > Equus > Equus caballus. The sequence goes on from NC_091696.1 coordinate 14,480,232, forward strand.
GCTTCCAGCTCTTTGGGAAGCTAAGAAACAACTCGCTCTGCACAGTGCTCTTACAGCCTACCGGGAACATCTCTTCCAAAGGCCTGTGAAACGCAGTTTCTGTGCAGGCCTGATCTGGCTGAAGTAGGACTTCTGCTCTGGGTGTGCTACATTGCCCTAGAGCTGAAAGGCACAATGTGCAGGCTTCTTTCCACAAGGCGAGTTGGGCCCCACAGCATCTTGCTTCCAGCTCTTTGGGAAGCTAAGAAACAACTCGCTCTGCACAGTGCTCTTACAGCCTACCGGGAACATGTCTTCCAAAAGCCTGTGAAACCCAGTTTCTTTGCAGGCCTGATCTGGCTGAAGTAGGACTTCTGCTCTGGTGTGCTACATTGCCCTAGAGCTGAAAGGCACAACGTGCAGGCTTCTTTCCAAAGGGCGAGTGGGCCCCACAGCATCTTCCTTCCAGCACTTTGGGAAGCTAAGAAACAGCTCGCTCTGCTAAGTGCTCTTACAGCCTAGTGGGAACATCTCTTATAAGGGCCTGTGAAACGCAGTTTCTTTGCAGGCCTGATCTGGCTGAAGTAGGACTTCTGGTCTGGGTGTGCTACATTGCCCTAGAGCTAAAAGGCACAACGTGCAGGCTTCTTTCCAAAGGGCGAGCTGGGCCCCACAGCATCTTGCTTCCAGCTCTTTGGGAAGCTAAGAAACAACTCGCTCTGCACAGTGCTCTTACAGCCTACCGGGAACATCTCTTCCAAAGGCCTGTGAAACGCAGTTTCTTTGCAGGCCTGATCTGGCTGAGTAGGACTTCTGCTCTGGGTTTGCAACTTTGCCCTAGAGCTGAAAGGCACAACGTGCAGGCTTCTTTCCAAACGGCGAGTTGGGCCCCACAGCATCTTGCTTCCAGCTCTTTGGGAAGCTAAGAAACAACTCGATCTGCACAGTGCTCTTACAGCCTACCGGGAACATCTCTTCCAAAGGCCTGTAAAACGCAGTTTCTTTGCAGGCCTGATCTGGCTGAAGTAGGACTTCTGCTCTGGGTGTGCTACTTTGCCCTACTGCTGAAAGGCACAACGTGCAGGCTTCTTTCCAAAGGGCGAGTTGGGCCCCACAGCATCTTGCTTCCAGCTCTTTGGGAAGCTCAGAAACAACTCGCTCTGCACAGTGCTCTTACAGCCTACCGGGAACATCTCTTCCAAAGGCCTGTGAAACGCAGTTTCTCTGCAGGCCTGATCTGGCTGAAGTAGGACTTCTGCTCTGGGTGTGCTACATTGCCCTAGAGCTGAAAGGCAGAACGTGCAGGCTTCTTTCCAAAGGGCGAGTTGGGCCCCATAGCATCTTGCTTCCAGCTCTTTGGGAAGCTAAGAAACAACTCGCTCTGCACAGTGCTCTTACAGCCTACCGGAACATCTCTTCCAAAGGCCTGTGAAACGCAGTTTCTTTGCAGGCCTGATCTGGCTGAAGTAGGACTTCTGCTCTGGGTGTGCTACTTTGCCCTAGAGCTGAAAGGCACAACGTGCAGGCTTCTTTCCAAAGGGCGAGTTGGGCCCCACAGCATCTTGCTTCCAGCTCTTTGGGAAGCTAAGAAACAACTCGCTCTGCACAGTGCTCTTACAGCCTACCGGGAACATCTCTTCCAAAGGCCTGTGAAACGCAGTTTCTTTGCAGGCCTGATCTGGCTGAAGTCGGACTTCTGCTCTGGGTGTGCTACATTGCCCTACAGCTCAAAGGAACAACGTGCAGGCTTCTTTCCAAAGGGCGAGTTGGGCCCCACAGCATCTTGCTTCCAGCTCTTTGGAAGCTCAGAAACAACTCGCTCTGCACAGTGCTCTTACAGCCTACCGGGAACATCTCTTCCAAAGGCCTGTGAAACGCAGTTTCTTTGCAGGCCTGATCTCGCTGAAGTAGGGCTTCTGCTCTGGGTGTGCTTCTTTGCACTAAAGCTGAAAGGCACAACGTGCAGGCTTCTTTCCAAAGGGCGAGTTGGGCCCCACAGCATCTTGCTTCCAGCTCTTTGGGAAGCTAAGAAACAACTCGCTCTGCACATTGCTCTTACAGCCTACCCGGAACATCTCTTCCAAAGGCCTGTGAAACGCAGTTTCTTTGCAGGCCTGATCTGGCTGAAGTAGGACTTCTGCTCTGGGTGTGCTACATTGCCCTAGTGCTGAAAGGCACAACGTGCAGGCTTCTTTCCAAAGGGCGATTTGGTCCCCACAGTATCTTGCTTCCAGCTCTTTGGGAAGCTAAGAAACAACTCGCTCTGCACAGTGCTCTAAACAGCCTACCGGGAACATCTCTTCCAAAGGCCTGTGTAACGCAGTTTCTTTGCAGGCCTGATCTGGCTGAAGTAGGACTTCTGCTCTGGGTGTGCTACATTGCCCTAGAGCTGAAAGGCACAACGTGCAGGCTTCTTTCCAAAGGGCGAGTTGGGCCCCACAGCATCTTGCTTCCAGCTCTTTGGGAAGCTAAGAAACAACTCGCTGTGCACAGTGCTCTTACAGCCTACCGGGAACATCTCTTCCAAAGGCCTGTGAAACGCAGTTTCTTAGCAGGCCTGATCTGGCTGAAGTAGGACTTCTTCTCTGGGTGTGCTACTTTGCCCTACAGCTGAAAGGCACAACGTGCAGGCTTCTTTCCAAAGGGCGAGTTGGGCCCCACAGCATCTTGCTTCCAGCTCTTTGGGAAGCTCAGAAACAAGTCGCTCTGCACAGTGCTTATACAGCCTACCGGGAACATCTCTTCCAAAGGCCTGTGAAACGCAGTTTCTTTGCAGGCCTCATCTGGCTGAAGTAGGACTTCTGCTCTGGCTGTGCTACATTGCCCTAGAGCTGAAAGGCACAACGTTCAGGCTTCTTTCCAAAGGGCGAGTTGGGCCCCACAGCATCTTGCTTCCAGCTCTTTGGGAAGCTAAGAAACAACTCGCTCTGCACAGTGCTCTAAACAGCCTACCGGGAACATCTCTTCCAAAGGCCTGTGAAACGCAGTTTCTTTGCAGGCCTGATCTGGCTGAAGTAGGACTTCTGCTCTGGGTGTGCTACATTGCCCTAGAGCTGAAAGGCACAACGTGCAGGCTTCTTTCCAAAGGGCGAGTGGGCCCCACAGCATCTTGCTTCCAGCTCTTTGGGAACCTAAGAAACAACTCGCTCTGCACAGTGCTCTTACAGCCTACCGGCAACATCTCTTCCAAAGGCCTGTGAAACGCAGCTTCTTTGCAGGCCTGATCTGCCTGAAGTAGGACTTCTGCTCTGGGTGTGCTACTTTGCCCTAGAGCTGAAAGGCACAACGTGCAGGCTTCTTTCCAAAGGGCGAGTTGGGCCCCACAGCATCTTGCTTCCAGCTCTTTGGGAAGCTAAGAAACAACTCGCTCTGCACAGTGCTCTTACAGCCTACCGGGAACATCTCTTCCAAAGGCCTGTGAAACGCAGTTTCTTTGCAGGCCTGATCTGGCTGAAGTAGGACTTCTGCTCTGGGTGTGCTACATTGCCCTAGAGCTGAAAGGCGCAACGTGCAGGCTTCTTTCCAAAGGGCGAGTTGGGCCCCACAGAATCTTGCTTACAGCTCTTTGGTAAGCTAAGAAACAACTCGCTCTGCACAGTGCTCTTACAGCCTCCCGGGAACATCTCTTCCAAAGGCCTGTGAAACGCAGTTTCTTTGCAGGCCTGACCTGGCTGAAGTCGGACTTCTGCTCTGGGTGTGCTACATTGCCCTACAGCTGAAAGGCACAACGTGCAGGCTTCTTTCCAAAGGGCGAGTTGGGCCCCACAGCATCTTGCTTCCAGCTCTTTGGGAAGCTCAGAAACAACTCGCTCTGCACAGTGCTCTTACAGCCTACCGGAAACATTTCTTCCAAAGGCCTGTGAAACGCAGTTTCTTTGCAGGCCTGATCTCGCTGAAGTCGGACTTCTGCTCTGGGTGTGCTACATTGGCCTAGAGCTGAAAGGCACAACGTGCAGGCTTCTTTCCAAAGGGCGATTTGGGCCCCACAGCATCTTGCTTCCAGCTCTTTGGGAAGGTAAGAAACAACTCGCTCTTCTCAGTGCCCTTACAGCCTACCGGGAACATCTCTTCCAAAGGCCTGTGAAACGCAATTTCTTTGCAGGCCTGATCTGGCTGAAGTAGGACTTCTGCTCTGGCTGTGCTACATTGCCCTACAGCTGAAAGGCACAACGTGCAGGCTTCTTTCCAAAGGGCGAGTTGGGCCCCACAGCATCTTGCTTCCAGCTCTTTGGGAAGCTAAGAAACAACTCGCTCTGCACAGTGCTCTTACAGCCTACCGGGAACATCTCTTCCAAAGGCCTGTGAAATGCAGTTTCTTGGGAGGCCTGATCTGGCTGAAGTCGGACTTCTGCTCTGGGTGTGCTACATTGGCCTAGAGCTGAAAGGCACAACGTGCAGGCTTCTTTCCAAAGGGCGAGTTGGGCCCCACAGCATCTTGCTTCCAGCTCTTTGCTAAGCTAAGAAACAGCTCGCTCTGCACAGTGCTCTTACAGCCTACCAGGAACATCTCTTCCAAAGGCCTGTGAAACGCAGTCTTTGCAGGCCTGATCTGACTGAAGTAGGACTTCTGCTCTGGGTGTGCTACATTGCCCTACAGCTGAAAGGCACAACGTGTAGGCTTCTTTCCAAAGGGCGAGTTGAGCCCCACAGCATCTTGCTTCCAGCTCTTTGGGAAGCTAAGAAACAACTCGCTCTGCACAGTGCTCTAAACAGCCCACCGGGAACATCTCTTCCAAATGCCTGTGAAACGCAGTTTCTTTGCAGGCCTGCTCTGGCTGAAGTAGGACTTCTGCTCTGGGTGTGCTACATTGCCCTAGAGCTGAAAGGCACAACGTGCAGGCTTCTTTCCAAAGGGCGAGTTGGGCCCCACAGCATCTTGCTTCCAGCTCTTTCGGAAGCTAAGAAACAACTCGCTCTGCACAGTGCTCTTACAGCCTACCAGGAACATCTCTTCCAAAGGCCTGTGAAACACAGTTTCTCTGCAGGCCTGATCTGGCTGAAGTAGGACTTCTGCTCTGGGTGTGCTACATTGCCCTAGAGCTGAAAGGCAGAACATGCAGGCTTCTTTCCAACGGGCGAGTTGGGCCCCACAGCATCTTGCTTCCAGCTCTTTGGGAAGCTAAGAAACAACTCGCTCTGCTAAGTGCTCTTACAGCCTAGTGGGAATATCTCTTATAAAGGCCTGTGAAACGCAGATTCTTTGCAGGCCTGATCTGGCTGAAGTAGGACTTCTGCTCTGGGTGTGCTACTTTGCCCTAGAGCTAAAAAGCACAACGTGCAGGCTTCTTTCCAAAGGGCGAGCTGGGCCCCACAGCATCTTGCTTCCAGCTCTTTGGCAAGCTAAGAAACAACTCGCTCTGCACAGTGCTCTTACAGCCTACCGGGAACATCTCTTCCAAAGGCCTGTGAAACGCAGTTTCGCTACATGCCTGATCTGGCTGAAGTAGGACTTCTGCTCTGGGTGTGCTACATTGCCCTAGAGCTGAAAGGCACAACGAGCAGGCTTCTTTTCAAAGGGCAAGTTGGGCCCCACAGCATCTTGCTTCCAGCTCTTTGGGAAGCTAAGAAACAACTCGCTCTGCACAGTGCTCTTACAGCCTACCGGGAACATGTCTTCCAAAGGCCTGTGAAACGCAGTTTCTTTGCAGGCCTGATCTGGCTGAAGTAGGACTTCTGCTCTGGGTGTGCTACATTGCCCTAGAGCTGAAAGACCCAACGTGCAGGCTTCTTTCCAAAGGGCGAGTTGGGCCCCACAGCATCTTGCTTCCAGCTCTTTGGGAAGCTAAGAAACAACTCGCTCTGCACAGTGCTCTTACAGCCTCCCGGGAACATCTCTTCCAAAGGCCTGTGAAACGCAGTTTCTTTGCAGGCCTGATCTGGCTGAAGTGGGACTTCTGTTCTGGGTGTGCTACATTGCCCTAGAGCTGAAAGGCACAACGTGCAGGCTTCTTTCCAAAGGGCGAGTTGGGCCCCACAGCATCTTGCTTCCAGCTCTTTGGGAAGCTAAGAAACAACTCGCTCTGCACATTGCTCTTACAGCCTACCGGGAACATCTCTTCCAAAGGCCTGTGTAACGCAGTATCTTTGCAGGCCTGATCTGGCTGAAGTAGGACTTCTGCTCTGGTTGTGCTTCTTTGCACTAAAGCTGAAAGGCACAACGTGCAGGCTTCTTTCCAAAGGGCGAGTTGGGCCCCACAGCATCTTGCTTCCAGCTCTTTGGGAAGCTAAGAAACAACTCGCTCTGCACAGTGCTCTTACAGCCTACCGGGAACATCGCTTCCAAAGGCCTGTGAAACGCAGTTTCTTTGCAGGCCTGATCTGGCTGAAGTAGGACTTCTGCTCTGGGTGTGCTACATTGCCCTAGAGCTGAAAGGCACAACGTGCAGGCTTCTTTCCAAAGGGCGAGTTGGGCCCCACAGCATCTTGCTTCCAGCTTTTGGGAAGGTAAGAAACAACTCGCTCATCTCAGTGCCCTTACAGCCTACCGGGAACATCTCTTCCAAAGGCCTGTGAAACGCAATTTCTTTGCAGGCCTGATCTGGCTGAAGTAGGACTTCTGCTCTGGGTGTGCTACATTGCCCTACAGCTGAAAGGCACAACGTGCTGGCTTCTTTCCAAAGGGCGATTTGGGCCCCACAGCATCTTGCTTCCAGCTCTTTGGGAAGCTAAGAAACAACTCGCTCTGCACAGTGTTCTTACAGCCTACCGGGAACATCTCTTCCAAAGGCCTGTGAAATGCAGTTTCTTTGCAGGCCTGATCTGGCTGAAGTCGGACTTCTGCTCTGGGTGTGCTACATTGGCCTAGAGCTGAAAGGCACAACGTGCAGGCTTCTTTCCAAAGGGCGAGTTGGGCCCCACAGCATCTTGCTTCCAGCTCTTTCCTAAGCTCAGAAACAACTCGCTCTGCACAGTGCTCTTACAGCCTACCGGGTACATCTCTTCCAAAGATCTGTGAAACGCAGTTTCTTTGCAAGCCTGATCTGACTGAAGACGGACTTCTGCTCTGGGTGTGCTACATTGCCCTACAGCTGAAAGACCCAACGTGCAGGCTTCTTTCCAAAGGGCGAGTTGGGCCCCACAGTATCTTGCTTCCAGCTCTTTGGGAAGCTAAGAAACAACTCGCTCTGCACAGTGCTCTTACAGCCTACCGGGAACATGTCTTCCAAAGGCCTGTGAAACGCAGTTTCTTTGCAGGCCTGATCTGGCTGAAGTAGGACTTCTGCTCTGGGTGTGCTACTTTGCCCTACAGCTGAAAGGCACAACGTGCAGGCTTGTTTCCAAAGTGCGAGTTGGGCCCCACAGCATCTTGCTTCCAGCTCTTTGGGAAGCTAAGAAACAACTCGCTCTGCACAGTGCTCTTACAGCCTACCGGGAACATCTCTTCCAAAGGCCTGTGAAACGCAGTTTCTTTGCAGGCCTGATCTGGCTGAAGTAGGACTTCTGCTCTGGGTGTGCTACATTGCCCTAGAGCTGAAAGGCACAACGTGCAGGCTTCTTTCCAAAGGGCGAGTGGGCCCCTCAGCATCTTGCTTCCAGCTCTTTGGGAAGCTAAGAAACAACTCGCTCTGCACAGTGCTCTTACAGCCTACCGGCAACATCTCTTCCAAAGGCCTGTGAAACGCAGTTTCTTTGCAGGCCTGATCTGGCTGAAGTAGGACTTCTGCTCTGGGTGTGCTACTTTGCCCTAGAGCTGAAAGGCACAACGTGCAGGCTTCTTTCCAAAGGGCGAGTTGGGCCCCACAGCATCTTGCTTCCAGCTCTTTGGGAAGCTAAGAAACAACTCGCTCTGCACAGTGCTCTTACAGCCTACCGGGAACATCTCTTCCAAAGGCCTGTGAAACGCAGTTTCTTTGCAGGCCTGATCTGGCTGAAGTAGGACTTCTGCTCTGGGTGTGCTACATTGCCCTAGAGCTGAAAGGCGCAACGTGCAGGCTTCTTTCCAAAGGGAGAGTTGGGCCCCACAGCATCTTGCTTCCAGCTCTTTGGGAAGCTAAGAAACAACTCGCTCTGCACAGTGCTCTTACAGCCTACCGGGAACATCTCTTCCAAAGGCCTGTGAAACGCAGTTTCTTTGCAGGCCTGATCTGGCTGAAGTAGGACTTCTGCTCTGGGTGTGCTACTTTGCCCTAGAGCTGAAAGGCACAACGTGCAGGCTTCTTTCCAAAGGGCGAGTTGGGCCCCACAGCATCTTGCTTCCAGCTCTTTGGTAAGCTAAGAAACAACTCGCTCTGCACAGTGCTCTTACAGCCTCCCGGGAACATCTCTTCCAAAGGCCTGTGAAACGCAGTTTCTTTGCAGGCCTGATCTGGCTGAAGTCGGACTTCTGCTCTGGGTGTGCTACATTGCCCTACAGCTGAAAGGCACAACGTGCAGGCTTCTTTCCAAAGGGCGAGTTGGGCCCCACAGCATCTTGCTTCCAGCTCTTTGGGAAGCTCAGAAACAACTCGCTCTGCACAGTGCTCTTACAGCCTACCGGAAACATTTCTTCCAAAGGCCTGTGAAACGCAGTTTCTTTGCAGGCCTGATCTGGCTGAAGTCGGACTTCTGCTCTGGGTGTGCTACATTGGCCTAGAGCTGAAAGGCACAACGTGCAGGCTTCTTTCCAAAGGGCGATTTGGGCCCCACAGCATCTTGCTTCCAGCTCTTTGGGAAGGTAAGAAACAACTCGCTCTTCTCCGTGCCCTTACAGCCTACCGGGAACATCTCTTCCAAAGGCCTGTGAAACGCAATTTCTTTGCAGGCCTGATCTGGCTGAAGTAGGACTTCTGCTCTGGGTGTGCTACATTGCCCTACAGCTGAAAGGCACAACGTGCAGGCTTCTTTCCAAAGGGCGATTTGGGCCCCACAGCATCTTGCTTCCAGCTCTTTGGGAAGCTAAGAAACAACTCGCTCTGCACAGTGCTCTTACAGCCTACCGGGAACATCTCTTCCAAAGGCCTGTGAAATGCAGTTTCTTGGGAGGCCTGATCTGGCTGAAGTCGGACTTCTGCTCTGGGTGTGCTACATTGGCCTAGAGCTGAAAGGCACAACGTGCAGGCTTCTTTCCAAAGGGCGAGTTGGGCCCCACAGCATCTTGCTTCCAGCTCTTTGCTAAGCTAAGAAACAGCTCGCTCTGCACAGTGCTCTTACAGCCTACCGGGAACATCTCTTCCAAAGGCCTGTGAAACGCAGTTTCTTTGCAGGCCTAATCTGACTGAAGTAGGACTTCTGCTCTGGGTGTGCTACATTGCCCTACAGCTGAAAGGCACAACGTGTAGGCTTCTTTCCAAAGGGCGAGTTGAGCCCCACAGCATCTTGCTTCCAGCTCTTTGGGAAGCTAAGAAACAACTCGCTCTGCACAGTGCTCTAAACAGCCCACCGGGAACATCTCTTCCAAATGCCTGTGAAACGCAGTTTCTTTGCAGGCCTGCTCTGGCTGAAGTAGGACTTCTGCTCTGGGTGTGCTACATTGCCCTAGAGCTGAAAGGCACAACGTGCAGGCTTCTTTCCAAAGGGCGAGTTGGGCCCCACAGCATCTTGCTTCCAGCTCTTTCGGAAGCTAAGAAGCAACTCGCTCTGCACAGTGCTCTTACAGCCTACCAGGAACATCTCTTCCAAAGGCCTGTGAAACGCAGTTTCTCTGCAGGCCTGATCTGGCTGAAGTAGGACTTCTGCTCTGGGTGTGCTACATTGCCCTAGAGCTGAAAGGCAGAACATGCAGGCTTCTTTCCAACGGGCGAGTTGGGCCCCACAGCATCTTGCTTCCAGCTCTTTGGGAAGCTAAGAAACAACTCGCTCTGCTAAGTGCTCTTACAGCCTAGTGGGAATATCTCTTATAAAGGCCTGTGAAACGCAGATTCTTTGCAGGCCTGATCTGGCTGAAGTAGGACTTCTGCTCTGGGTGTGCTAATTTGCCCTAGAGCTAAAAAGCACAACGTGCAGGCTTCTTTCCAAAGGGCGAGCTGGGCCCCACAGCATCTTGCTTCCAGCTCTTTGGGAAGCTAAGAAACAACTCGCTCTGCACAGTGCTCTTACAGCCTACCGGGAACATCTCTTCCAAAGGCCTGTGAAACGCAGTTTCGCTACATGCCTGATCTGGCTGAAGTAGGACTTCTGCTCTGGGTGTGCTACATTGCCCTAGAGCTGAAAGGCACAACGAGCAGGCTTCTTTTCAAAGGGCAAGTTGGGCCCCACAGCATCTTGCTTCCAGCTCTTTGGGAAGCTAAGAAACAACTCGCTCTGCACAGTGCTCTTACAGCCTACCGGGAACATGTCTTCCAAAGGCCTGTGAAACGCAGTTTCTTTGCAGGCCTGATCTGGCTGAAGTAGGACTTCTGCTCTGGGTGTGCTACATTGCCCTAGAGCTGAAAGACCCAACGTGCAGGCTTCTTTCCAAAGGGCGAGTTGGGCCCCACAGCATCTTGCTTCCAGCTCTTTGGGAAGCTAAGAAACAACTCGCTCTGCACAGTGCTCTTACAGCCTCCCGGGAACATCTCTTCCAAAGGCCTGTGAAACGCAGTATCTTTGCAGGCCTGATCTGGCTGAAGTAGGACTTCTGCTCTGGTTGTGCTTCTTTGCACTAAAGCTGAAAGGCACAACGTGCAGGCTTCTTTCCAAAGGGCGAGTTGGGCCCCACAGCATCTTGCTTCCAGCTCTTTGGGAAGCTAAGAAACAACTCGCTCTGCACATTGCTCTTACAGCCTACCGGGAACATCGCTTCCAAAGGCCTGTGAAACGCAGTTTCTTTGCAGGCCTGATCTGGCTGAAGTAGGACTTCTGCTCTGGGTGTGCTACATTGCCCTAGAGCTGAAAGGCACAACGTGCAGGCTTCTTTCCAAAGGGCGAGTTGGGCCCCACAGCATCTTGCTTCCAGCTTTTGGGAAGGTAAGAAACAACTCGCTCTTCTCAGTGCCCTTACAGCCTACCGGGAACATCTCTTCCAAAGGCCTGTGAAAGGCAATTTCTTTGCAGGCCTGATCTGGCTGAAGTAGGACTTCTGCTCTGGGTGTGCTACATTGCCCTACAGCTGAAAGGCACAACGTGCAGGCTTCTTTCCAAAGGGCGATTTGGGCCCCACAGCATCTTGCTTCCAGCTCTTTGGGAAGCTAAGAAACAACTCGCTCTGCACAGTGTTCTTACAGCCTACCGGGAACATCTCTTCCAAAGGCCTGTGAAATGCAGTTTCTTTGCAGGCCTGATCTGGCTGAAGTCGGACTTCTGCTCTGGGTGTGCTACATTGGCCTAGAGCTGAAAGGCACAACGTGCAGGCTTCTTTCCAAAGGGCGAGTTGGGCCCCACAGCATCTTGCTTCCAGCTCTTTGCTAAGCTCAGAAACAACTCGCTCTGCACAGTGCTCTTACAGCCTACCGGGTACATCTCTTCCAAAGGCCTGTGAAACGCAGTTTCTTTGCAAGCCTGATCTGACTGAAGTAGGACTTCTGCTCTGGGTGTGCTACATTGCCCTACAGCTGAAAGGCACAACGTGTAGGCTTCTTTCCAAAGGGCGAGTTGAGCCCCACAGCACCTTGCTTCCAGCTCTTTGGGAAGCTAAGAAACAACTCGCTCTGCACAGTGCTCTAAACAGCCTACCGGGAACATCTCTTCCAAAGGCCTGTGAAACGCAGTTTCTTTGCAGGTCTTATCTGGCTGAAGTAGGACTTCTGCTCTGGGTGTGCTACATTGCCCTAGAGCTGAAAGACCCAACGTGCAGGCTTCTTTCCAAAGGGCGAGTTGGGCCCCACAGTATCTTGCTTCCAGCTCTTTGGGAAGCTAAGAAACAACTCGCTCTGCACAGTGCTCTTACAGCCTACCGGGAACATGTCTTCCAAAGGCCTGTGAAACGCAGTTTCTTTGCAGGCCTGATCTGGCTGAAGTAGGACTTCTGCTCTGGGTGTGCTACATTGCCCTAGAGCTGAAAGGCACAACGAGCAGGCTTCTTTTCAAAGGGCAAGTTGGGCCCCACAGCATCTTGCTTCCAGCTCTTTGGGAAGCTAAGAAACAACTCGCTCTGCACAGTGCTCTTACAGCCTACCGGGAACATGTCTTCCAAAGGCCTGTGAAACGCAGTTTCTTTGCAGGCCTGATCTGGCTGAAGTAGGACTTCTGCTCTGGGTGTGCTACATTGCCCTAGAGCTGAAAGACCCAACGTGCAGGCTTCTTTCCAAAGGGCGAGTTGGGCCCCACAGCATCTTGCTTCCAGCTCTTTGGGAAGCTAAGAAACAACTCGCTCTGCACAGTGCTCTTACAGCCTCCCGGGAACATCTCTTCCAAAGGCCTGTGAAACGCAGTATCTTTGCAGGCCTGATCTGGCTGAAGTAGGACTTCTGCTCTGGTTGTGCTTCTTTGCACTAAAGCTGAAAGGCACAACGTGCAGGCTTCTTTCCAAAGGGCGAGTTGGGCCCCACAGCATCTTGCTTCCAGCTCTTTGGGAAGCTAAGAAACAACTCGCTCTGCACATTGCTCTAACAGCCTACCGGGAACATCGCTTCCAAAGGCCTGTGAAACGCAGTTTCTTTGCAGGCCTGATCTGGCTGAAGTAGGACTTCTGCTCTGGGTGTGCTACATTGCCCTAGAGCTGAAAGGCACAACGTGCAGGCTTCTTTCCAAAGGGCGAGTTGGGCCCCACAGCATCTTGCTTCCAGCTTTTGGGAAGGTAAGAAACAACTCGCTCTTCTCAGTGCCCTTACAGCCTACCGGGAACATCTCTTCCAAAGGCCTGTGAAAGGCAATTTCTTTGCAGGCCTGATCTGGCTGAAGTAGGACTTCTGCTCTGGGTGTGCTACATTGCCCTACAGCTGAAAGGCACAACGTGCAGGCTTCTTTCCAAAGGGCGATTTGGGCCCCACAGCATCTTGCTTCCAGCTCTTTGGGAAGCTAAGAAACAACTCGCTCTGCACAGTGTTCTTACAGCCTACCGGGAACATCTCTTCCAAAGGCCTGTGAAATGCAGTTTCTTTGCAGGCCTGATCTGGCTGAAGTCGGACTTCTGCTCTGGGTGTGCTACATTGGCCTAGAGCTGAAAGGCACAACGTGCAGGCTTCTTTCCAAAGGGCGAGTTGGGCCCCACAGCATCTTGCTTCCAGCTCTTTGCTAAGCTCAGAAACAACTCGCTCTGCACAGTGCTCTTACAGCCTACCGGGTACATCTCTTCCAAAGGCCTGTGAAACGCAGTTTCTTTGCAAGCCTGATCTGACTGAAGTAGGACTTCTGCTCTGGGTGTGCTACATTGCCCTACAGCTGAAAGGCACAACGTGTAGGCTTCTTTCCAAAGGGCGAGTTGAGCCCCACAGCACCTTGCTTCCAGCTCTTTGGGAAGCTAATAAACAACTCGCTCTGCACAGTGCTCTAAACAGCCTACCGGGAACATCTCTTCCAAAGGCCTGTGAAACGCAGTTTCTTTGCAGGTCTTATCTGGCTGAAGTAGGACTTCTGCTCTGGGTGTGCTACATTGCCCTAGAGCTGAAAGACCCAACGTGCAGGCTTCTTTCCAAAGGGCGAGTTGGGCCCCACAGTATCTTGCTTCCAGCTCTTTGGGAAGCTAAGAAACAACTCGCTCTGCACAGTGCTCTTACAGCCTACCGGGAACATGTCTTCCAAAGGCCTGTGAAACGCAGTTTCTTTGCAGGCCTGATCTGGCTGAAGTAGGACTTCTGCTCTGGGTGTGCTACTTTGCCCTACAGCTGAAAGGCACAACGTGCAGGCTTGTTTCCAAAGTGCGAGTTGGGCCCCACAGCATCTTGCTTCCAGCTCTTTGGGAAGCTAAGAAACAACTCGCTCTGCACAGTGCTCTTACAGCCTACCGGGAACATCTCTTCCAAAGGCCTGTGAAACGCAGTTTCTTTGCAGGCCTGATCTGGCTGAAGTAGGACTTCTGCTCTGGGTGTGCTACATTGCCCTAGAGCTGAAAGGCACAAGGTGCAGGCTTCTTTCCAAAGGGCGAGTTGGGCCCCACAGCATCTTGCTTCCAGCTCTTTGGGAAGCTAAGAAACAACTCGCTCTGCACAGTCCTCTTACAGCCTACCGGGAACATCTCTTCCAAAGGCCTGTGAAGCGCAGTTTCTTTGCAGGCCTAATCTGGCTGAAGTAGGACTTCTGCTCTGGGTGTGCTACATTGCCCTAGAGCTGAAAGGCCCAACGTGCAGGCTTCTTTCCAAAGGGCGAGTTCGGCCCCACAGCATCTTGCTTCCAGCTCTTTGGGAAGCTAAGAAACAACTCGCTCTGCACAGTGCTCTTACAGCCTACCGGAACATCTCTTCCAAAGGCCTGTGAAACGCAGTTTCTTTGCAGGCCTGATCTGGCTGAAGTAGGACTTCTGCTCTGGGTGTGCTACGTTGCCCTAGAACTGAAAGGCACAACGTGCAATCTTCTTTCCAAAGGGCGATTTGGGCCCCACAGCATCTTGCTTCCAGCTCTTTGGGAAGCTAAGAAACAACTCGCTCTGCACAGTGCTCTTACAGCCTAACGGGAACATCTCTTCCAAAGGCCTGTGAAACGCAGTTTCTTTGCAGGCCTGATCTGGCTGAAGTAGGACTTCTGCTCTGGGTGTGCTACATTGCCCTAGAGCTGAAAGGCACAACGTGCAGGCTTCTTTCCAAAGGGCGAGTTGGGCCCCACAGCATCTTGCTTCCAGCTCTTTGGGAAGCTAAGAAACAACTCGCTCTGCACAGTGCTCTTACAGCCTACCGGGAACATCTCTTCCAAAGGCCTGTGAAACGCAGTTTCTTTGCAGGCCTGATCTGGCTGAAGTAGGACTTCTGCTCTGGGTGTGCTACACTGCCCTGGAGTTGAAAGGCACAACATACAGGCTTCTTTCGAAAGGGCGAGTTGGTCCACACAGGATCTTGCTTCCAGCTCTTTGGGAAGCTAAGAAACAACTCGCTCTGCACAGTGCTCTTACAGCCTACCGGGATCATCTCTTCCAAAGGCCTGTGAAACGCAGTTACTTTTGCAGGCCTGATCTGGCTGAAGTAGGACTTCTGCTCTGGGTGTGCTACATTGCCCTATAGCTGAAAGGCACAACGTGCAGGCTTCTTTCCAAAGGGTGAGTTGGGCCCCACAGCATCTTGCTTCCAGCTCTTTGGGAAGCTAAGAAACAACTCGCTCTGCACAGTGCTCTTACAGCCTACCGGGAACATCTCTTCCAAAGGCCTGTGAAGCGCAGTTTCTTTGCAGGCCTGATCTGGCCGAAGAAGGACTTCTGCTCTGGGTGTGCTATTTTGCCCTAGAGCTGAAAGGCACAACGTGCAGGCTTCTTTCCAAAGGGCGAGTTGGGCCCCACAGCATCTTGCTTCCAGCTTTTGGGAAGGTAAGAAACAACTCGCTCTTCTCAGTGCCCTTACAGCCTACCGGGAACATCTCTTCCAAAGGCTTGTGAAACGCAATTTCTTTGCAGGCCTGATCTGGCTGAAGTAGGACTTCTGCTCTGGGTGTGCTACATTGCCCTACAGCTGAAAGGCACAACGTGCAGGCTTCTTTCCAAAGGGCGATTTGGGCCCCACAGCATCTTGCTTCCAGCTCTTTGGGAAGCTAAGAAACAACTCGCTCTGCACAGTGCTCTTACAGCCTCCCGGGAACATCTCTTCCAAAGGCCTGTGAAATGCAGTTTCTTTGCAGGCCTGATCTGGCTGAAGTCGGACTTCTGCTCTGGGTGTGCTACATTGGCCTAGAGCTGAAAGGCACAACGTGCAGTCTTCTTTCCAAAGGGCGAGTTGGGCCCCACAGCATCTTGCTTCCAGCTCTTTGCTAAGCTAAGAAACAACTCGCTCTGCACAGTGCTCTTACAGCCTACCGGGTACATCTCTTCCAAAGGCCTGTGAAACGCAGTTTCTTTGCAAGCCTGATCTGACTGAAGTAGGACTTCTGCTCTGGGTGTGCTACATTGCCCTACAGCTGAAAGGAACAACGTGTAGGCTTCTTTCCAAAGGGCGAGTTGAGCCCCACAGCATCTTGCTTCCAGCTCTTTGGGAAGCTAAGAAACAACTCGCTCTGCACAGTGCTCTAAACAGCCTACCGGGAACATCTCTTCCAAAGGCCTGTGAAACGCAGTTTCTTTGCAGGTCTGATCTGGCTGAAGTAGGACTTCTGCTCTGGGTGTGCTACATTGCCCTAGAGCTGAAAGGCAGAACGTGCAGGCTTCTTTCCAAAGGGCGAGTTGGGCCCCACAGTATCTTGCTTCCAGCTCTTTGGGAAGCTAAGAAACAACTCGCTCTGCACAGTGCTCTTACAGCCTACCGGGAACATGTCTTCCAAAGGCCTGTGAAACGCAGTTTCTTTGCAGGCCTGATCTGGCTGAAGTAGGACTTCTGCTCTGGGTGTGCTACTTTGCCCTAGAGCTGAAAGGCACAACGTGCAGGCTTGTTTCCAAAGTGCGAGTTGGGCCCCACAGCATCTTGCTTCCAGCTCTTTGGGAAGCTAAGAAACAACTCGCTCTGCACAGTGCTCTTACTGCCTACCGGGAACATCTCTTCCAAAGGCCTGTGAAACGCAGTTTCTTTGCAGGCCTGATCTGGCTGAAGTAGGACTTCTGCTCTGGGTGTGCTACATTGCCCTAGAGCTGAAAGGCACAACGTGCAGGCTTCTTTCCAAAGGGCGAGTTGGGCCCCACAGCATCTTGCTTCCAGCTCTTTGGGAAGCTAAGAAACAACTCGCTCTGCACAGTGCTCTTACAGCCTACCGGGAACATCTCTTCCAAAGGCCTGTGAAACGCAGTTTCTTTGCAGGCCTGATCTGGCTGAAGTAGGACTTCTGCTCTGGGTGTGCTACACTGCCCTGGAGTTGAAAGGCACAACGTACAGGCTTCTTTCGAAAGGGCGAGTTGGTCCACACAGGATCTTGCTTCCAGCTCTTTGGGAAGCTAAGAAACAACTCGCTCTGCACAGTGCTCTTACAGCCTACCGGGATCATCTCTTCCAAAGGCCTGTGAAACGCAGTTACTTTTGCAGGCCTGATCTGGCTGAAGTAGGACTTCTGCTCTGGGTGTGCTACATTGCCCTATAGCTGAAAGGCACAACGTGCAGGATTCTTTCCAAAGGGTGAGTTGGGCCCCACAGCATCTTGCTTCCAGCTCTTTGGGAAGCTAAGAAACAAATCGCTCTGCACAGTGCTCTTACAGCCTACCGGGAACATCTCTTCCAAAGGCCTGTGAAGCGCAGTTTCTTTGCAGGCCTGATCTGGCTGAAGTAGGACTTCTGCTCTGGGTGTGCTATTTTGCCCTAGAGCTGAAAGGCACAACGTGCAGGCTTCTTTCCAAAGGGCGAGTTGGGCCCCACAGCATCTTGCTTCCAGCTTTTGGGAAGGTAAGAAACAACTCGCTCTTCTCAGTGCCCTTACAGCCTACCGGGAACATCTCTTCCAAAGGCCTGTGAAACGCAATTTCTTTGCAGGCCTGATCTGGCTGAAGTAGGACTTCTGCTCTGGGTGTGCTACATTGCCCTACAGCTGAAAGGCACAACGTGCAGGCTTCTTTCCAAAGGGCGAGTTGGGCCCCACAGCATCTTGCTTCCAGCTCTTTGGGAAGCTAAGAAACAACTCGCTCTGCACAGTGCTCTTACAGCCTCCCGGGAACATCTCTTCCAAAGGCCTGTGAAACGCAGTTTCTTTGCAGGCCTGATCTGGCTGAAGTGGGACTTCTGTTCTGGGTGTGCTACATTGCCCTAGAGCTGAAAGGCCCAACGTGCAGGCTTCTTTCCAAAGGGCGAGTTGGGCCCCACAGCATCTTGCTTCCAGCTCTTTGGGAAGCTAAGAAACGACTCGCTCTGCACATTGCTCTTACAGCCTACCGGGAACATCTCTTCCAAAGGCCTGTGAAACGCAGTATCTTTGCAGGCCTGATCTGGCTGAAGTAGGACTTCTGCTCTGGTTGTGCTTCTTTGCACTAAAGCTGAAAGGCACAACGTGCCGGCTTCTTTCCAAAGGGCGAGTTGGGCCCCACAGCATCTTGCTTCCAGCTCTTTGGGAAGCTAAGAAACAACTCGCTCTGCACAGTGCTCTTACAGCCTACCGGGAACATCGCTTCCAAAGGCCTGTGAAACGCAGTTTCTTTGCAGGCCTGATCTGGCTGAAGTAGGACTTCTGCTCTGGGTGTGCTACATTGCCCTAGAGCTGAAAGGCACAACGTGCAGGCTTCTTTCCAAAGGGCGAGTTGGGCCCCACAGCATCTTGCTTCCAGCTTTTGGGAAGGTAAGAAACAACTCGCTCTTCTCAGTGCCCTTACAGCCTACCGGGAACATCTCTTCCAAAGGCCTGTGAAACGCAATTTCTTTGCAGGCCTGATCTGGCTGAAGTAGGACTTCTGCTCTGGGTGTGCTACATTGCCCTACAGCTGAAAGGCACAACGTGCCGGCTTCTTTCCAAAGGGCGATTTGGGCCCCACAGCATCTTGCTTCCAGCTCTTTGGGAAGCTAAGAAACAACTCGCTCTGCACAGTGCTCTTACAGCCTACCGGGAACATCTCTTCCAAAGGCCTGTGAAATGCAGTTTCTTTGCAGGCCTGATCTGGCTGAAGTCGGACTTCTGCTCTGGGTGTGCTACATTGGCCTAGAGCTGAAAGGCACAACGTGCAGTCTTCTTTCCAAAGGGCGAGTTGGGCCCCACAGCATCTTGCTTCCAGCTCTTTGCTAAGCTAAGAAACAACTCGCTCTGCACAGTGCTCTTACAGCCTACCGGGTACATCTCTTCCAAAGGCCTGTGAAACGCAGTTTCTTTGCAAGCCTGATCTGACTGAAGTAGGACTTCTGCTCTGGGTGTGCTACATTGCCCTACAGCTGAAAGGAACAACGTGTAGGCTTCTTTCCAAAGGGCGAGTTGAGCCCCACAGCATCTTGCTTCCAGCTCTTTGGGAAGCTAAGAAACAACTCGCTCTGCACAGTGCTCTAAACAGCCTACCGGGAACATCTCTTCCAAAGGCCTGTGAAACGCAGTTTCTTTGCAGGTCTGATCTGGCTGAAGTAGGACTTCTGCTCTGGGTGTGCTACATTGCCCTAGAGCTGAAAGACCCAACGTGCAGGCTTCTTTCCAAAGGGCGAGTTGGGCCCCACAGTATCTTGCTTCCAGCTCTTTGGGAAGCTAAGAAACAACTCGCTCTGCACAGTGCTCTTACAGCCTACCGGGAACATGTCTTCCAAAGGCCTGTGAAACGCAGTTTCTTTGCAGGCCTGATCTGGCTGAAGTAGGACTTCTGCTCTGGGTGTGCTACTTTGCCCTACAGCTGAAAGGCACAACGTGCAGGCTTGTTTCCAAAGTGCGAGTTGGGCCCCACAGCATCTTGCTTCCAGCTCTTTGGGAAGCTAAGAAACAACTCGCTCTGCACAGTGCTCTTACAGCCTACCGGGAACATCTCTTCCAAAGGCCTGTGAAACGCAGTTTCTTTGCAGGCCTGATCTGGCTGAAGTAGGACTTCTGCTCTGGGTGTGCTACATTGCCCTAGAGCTGAAAGGCACAAGGTGCAGGCTTCTTTCCAAAGGGCGAGTTGGGCCCCACAGCATCTTGCTTCCAGCTCTTTGGGAAGCTAAGAAACAACTCGCTCTGCACAGTCCTCTTACAGCCTACCGGGAACATCTCTTCCAAAGGCCTGTGAAGCGCAGTTTCTTTGCAGGCCTAATCTGGCTGAAGTAGGACTTCTGCTCTGGGTGTGCTACATTGCCCTAGAGCTGAAAGGCCCAACGTGCAGGCTTCTTTCCAAAGGGCGAGTTCGGCCCCACAGCATCTTGCTTCCAGCTCTTTGGGAAGCTAAGAAACAACTCGCTCTGCACAGTGCTCTTACAGCCTACCGGAACATCTCTTCCAAAGGCCTGTGAAACGCAGTTTCTTTGCAGGCCTGATCTGGCTGAAGTAGGACTTCTGCTCTGGGTGTGCTACGTTGCCCTAGAACTGAAAGGCACAACGTGCAATCTTCTTTCCAAAGGGCGATTTGGGCCCCACAGCATCTTGCTTCCAGCTCTTTGGGAAGCTAAGAAACAACTCGCTCTGCACAGTGCTCTTACAGCCTAACGGGAACATCTCTTCCAAAGGCCTGTGAAACGCAGTTTCTTTGCAGGCCTGATCTGGCTGAAGTAGGACTTCTGCTCTGGGTGTGCTACATTGCCCTAGAGCTGAAAGGCACAACGTGCAGGCTTCTTTCCAAAGGGCGAGTTGGGCCCCACAGCATCTTGCTTCCAGCTCTTTGGGAAGCTAAGAAACAACTCGCTCTGCACAGTGCTCTTACAGCCTACCGGGAACATCTCTTCCAAAGGCCTGTGAAACGCAGTTTCTTTGCAGGCCTGATCTGGCTGAAGTAGGACTTCTGCTCTGGGTGTGCTACACTGCCCTGGAGTTGAAAGGCACAACATACAGGCTTCTTTCGAAAGGGCGAGTTGGTCCACACAGGATCTTGCTTCCAGCTCTTTGGGAAGCTAAGAAACAACTCGCTCTGCACAGTGCTCTTACAGCCTACCGGGATCATCTCTTCCAAAGGCCTGTGAAACGCAGTTACTTTTGCAGGCCTGATCTGGCTGAAGTAGGACTTCTGCTCTGGGTGTGCTACATTGCCCTATAGCTGAAAGGCACAACGTGCAGGCTTCTTTCCAAAGGGTGAGTTGGGCCCCACAGCATCTTGCTTCCAGCTCTTTGGGAAGCTAAGAAACAACTCGCTCTGCACAGTGCTCTTACAGCCTACCGGGAACATCTCTTCCAAAGGCCTGTGAAGCGCAGTTTCTTTGCAGGCCTGATCTGGCCGAAGAAGGACTTCTGCTCTGGGTGTGCTATTTTGCCCTAGAGCTGAAAGGCACAACGTGCAGGCTTCTTTCCAAAGGGCGAGTTGGGCCCCACAGCATCTTGCTTCCAGCTTTTGGGAAGGTAAGAAACAACTCGCTCTTCTCAGTGCCCTTACAGCCTACCGGGAACATCTCTTCCAAAGGCCTGTGAAACGCAATTTCTTTGCAGGCCTGATCTGGCTGAAGTAGGACTTCTGCTCTGGGTGTGCTACATTGCCCTACAGCTGAAAGGCACAACGTGCAGGCTTCTTTCCAAAGGGCGAGTTGGGCCCCACAGCATCTTGCTTCCAGCTCTTTGGGAAGCTAAGAAACAACTCGCTCTGCACAGTGCTCTTACAGCCTCCCGGGAACATCTCTTCCAAAGGCCTGTGAAACGCAGTTTCTTTGCAGGCCTGATCTGGCTGAAGTGGGACTTCTGTTCTGGGTGTGCTACATTGCCCTAGAGCTGAAAGGCCCAACGTGCAGGCTTCTTTCCAAAGGGCGAGTTGGGCCCCACAGCATCTTGCTTCCAGCTCTTTGGGAAGCTAAGAAACGACTCGCTCTGCACATTGCTCTTACAGCCTACCGGGAACATCTCTTCCAAAGGCCTGTGAAACGCAGTATCTTTGCAGGCCTGATCTGGCTGAAGTAGGACTTCTGCTCTGGTTGTGCTTCTTTGCACTAAAGCTGAAAGGCACAACGTGCCGGCTTCTTTCCAAAGGGCGAGTTGGGCCCCACAGCATCTTGCTTCCAGCTCTTTGGGAAGCTAAGAAACAACTCGCTCTGCACAGTGCTCTTACAGCCTACCGGGAACATCGCTTCCAAAGGCCTGTGAAACGCAGTTTCTTTGCAGGCCTGATCTGGCTGAAGTAGGACTTCTGCTCTGGGTGTGCTACATTGCCCTAGAGCTGAAAGGCACAACGTGCAGGCTTCTTTCCAAAGGGCGAGTTGGGCCCCACAGCATCTTGCTTCCAGCTTTTGGGAAGGTAAGAAACAACTCGCTCTTCTCAGTGCCCTTACAGCCTACCGGGAACATCTCTTCCAAAGGCCTGTGAAACGCAATTTCTTTGCAGGCCTGATCTGGCTGAAGTAGGACTTCTGCTCTGGGTGTGCTACATTGCCCTACAGCTGAAAGGCACAACGTGCCGGCTTCTTTCCAAAGGGCGATTTGGGCCCCACAGCATCTTGCTTCCAGCTCTTTGGGAAGCTAAGAAACAACTCGCTCTGCACAGTGCTCTTACAGCCTACCGGGAACATCTCTTCCAAAGGCCTGTGAAATGCAGTTTCTTTGCAGGCCTGATCTGGCTGAAGTCGGACTTCTGCTCTGGGTGTGCTACATTGGCCTAGAGCTGAAAGGCACAACGTGCAGTCTTCTTTCCAAAGGGCGAGTTGGGCCCCACAGCATCTTGCTTCCAGCTCTTTGCTAAGCTAAGAAACAACTCGCTCTGCACAGTGCTCTTACAGCCTACCGGGTACATCTCTTCCAAAGGCCTGTGAAACGCAGTTTCTTTGCAAGCCTGATCTGACTGAAGTAGGACTTCTGCTCTGGGTGTGCTACATTGCCCTACAGCTGAAAGGAACAACGTGTAGGCTTCTTTCCAAAGGGCGAGTTGAGCCCCACAGCATCTTGCTTCCAGCTCTTTGGGAAGCTAAGAAACAACTCGCTCTGCACAGTGCTCTAAACAGCCTACCGGGAACATCTCTTCCAAAGGCCTGTGAAACGCAGTTTCTTTGCAGGTCTTATCTGGCTGAAGTAGGACTTCTGCTCTGGGTGTGCTACATTGCCCTAGAGCTGAAAGACCCAACGTGCAGGCTTCTTTCCAAAGGGCGAGTTGGGCCCCACAGTATCTTGCTTCCAGCTCTTTGGGAAGCTAAGAAACAACTCGCTCTGCACAGTGCTCTTACAGCCTACCGGGAACATGTCTTCCAAAGGCCTGTGAAACGCAGTTTCTTTGCAGGCCTGATCTGGCTGAAGTAGGACTTCTGCTCTGGGTGTGCTACATTGCCCTACAGCTGAAAGGCACAACGTGCCGGCTTCTTTCCAAAGGGCGATTTGGGCCCCACAGCATCTTGCTTCCAGCTCTTTGGGAAGCTAAGAAACAACTCGCTCTGCACAGTGCTCTTACAGCCTACCGGGAACATCTCTTCCAAAGGCCTGTGAAATGCAGTTTCTTTGCAGGCCTGATCTGGCTGAAGTCGGACTTCTGCTCTGGGTGTGCTACATTGGCCTAGAGCTGAAAGGCACAACGTGCAGTCTTCTTTCCAAAGGGCGAGTTGGGCCCCACAGCATCTTGCTTCCAGCTCTTTGCTAAGCTAAGAAACAACTCGCTCTGCACAGTGCTCTTACAGCCTACCGGGTACATCTCTTCCAAAGGCCTGTGAAACGCAGTTTCTTTGCAAGCCTGATCTGACTGAAGTAGGACTTCTGCTCTGGGTGTGCTACATTGCCCTACAGCTGAAAGGAACAACGTGTAGGCTTCTTTCCAAAGGGCGAGTTGAGCCCCACAGCATCTTGCTTCCAGCTCTTTGGGAAGCTAAGAAACAACTCGCTCTGCACAGTGCTCTAAACAGCCTACCGGGAACATCTCTTCCAAAGGCCTGTGAAACGCAGTTTCTTTGCAGGTCTGATCTGGCTGAAGTAGGACTTCTGCTCTGGGTGTGCTACATTGCCCTAGAGCTGAAAGACCCAACGTGCAGGCTTCTTTCCAAAGGGCGAGTTGGGCCCCACAGTATCTTGCTTCCAGCTCTTTGGGAAGCTAAGAAACAACTCGCTCTGCACAGTGCTCTTACAGCCTACCGGGAACATGTCTTCCAAAGGCCTGTGAAACGCAGTTTCTTTGCAGGCCTGATCTGGCTGAAGTAGGACTTCTGCTCTGGGTGTGCTACTTTGCCCTACAGCTGAAAGGCACAACGTGCAGGCTTGTTTCCAAAGTGCGAGTTGGGCCCCACAGCATCTTGCTTCCAGCTCTTTGGGAAGCTAAGAAACAACTCGCTCTGCACAGTGCTCTTACTGCCTACCGGGAACATCTCTTCCAAAGGCCTGTGAAACGCAGTTTCTTTGCAGGCCTGATCTGGCTGAAGTAGGACTTCTGCTCTGGGTGTGCTACATTGCCCTAGAGCTGAAAGGCACAACGTGCAGGCTTCTTTCCAAAGGGCGAGTTGGGCCCCACAGCATCTTGCTTCCAGCTCTTTGGGAAGCTAAGAAACAACTCGCTCTGCACAGTGCTCTTACAGCCTACCGGGAACATCTCTTCCAAAGGCCTGTGAAACGCAGTTTCTTTGCAGGCCTGATCTGGCTGAAGTAGGACTTCTGCTCTGGGTGTGCTACACTGCCCTGGAGTTGAAAGGCACAACGTACAGGCTTCTTTCGAAAGGGCGAGTTGGTCCACACAGGATCTTGCTTCCAGCTCTTTGGGAAGCTAAGAAACAACTCGCTCTGCACAGTGCTCTTACAGCCTACCGGGATCATCTCTTCCAAAGGCCTGTGAAACGCAGTTACTTTTGCAGGCCTGATCTGGCTGAAGTAGGACTTCTGCTCTGGGTGTGCTACATGGCCCTATAGCTGAAAGGCACAACGTGCAGGATTCTTTCCAAAGGGTGAGTTGGGCCCCACAGCATCTTGCTTCCAGCTCTTTGGGAAGCTAAGAAACAACTCGCTCTGCACAGTGCTCTTACAGCCTACCGGGAACATCTCTTCCAAAGGCCTGTGAAGCGCAGTTTCTTTGCAGGCCTGATCTGGCTGAAGTAGGACTTCTGCTCTGGGTGTGCTATTTTGCCCTAGAGCTGAAAGGCACAACGTGCAGGCTTCTTTCCAAAGGGCGAGTTGGGCCCCACAGCATCTTGCTTCCAGCTTTTGGGAAGGTAAGAAACAACTCGCTCTTCTCAGTGCCCTTACAGCCTACCGGGAACATCTCTTCCAAAGGCCTGTGAAACGCAGTATCTTTGCAGGCCTGCTCTGGCTGAAGTAGGACTTCTGCTCTGGTTGTGCTTCTTTGCACTAAAGCTGAAAGGCACAACGTGCCGGCTTCTTTCCAAAGGGCGAGTTGGGCCCCACAGCATCTTGCTTCCAGCTCTTTGGGAAGCTAAGAAACAACTCGCTCTGCACAGTGCTCTTACAGCCTACCGGGAACATCGCTTCCAAAGGCCTGTGAAACGCAGTTTCTTTGCAGGCCTGATCTGGCTGAAGTAGGACTTCTGCTCTGGGTGTGCTACATTGCCCTAGAGCTGAAAGGCACAACGTGCAGGCTTCTTTCCAAAGGGCGAGTTGGGCCCCACAGCATCTTGCTTCCAGCTTTTGGGAAGGTAAGAAACAACTCGCTCTTCTCAGTGCCCTTACAGCCTACCGGGAACATCTCTTCCAAAGGCCTGTGAAACGCAATTTCTTTGCAGGCCTGATCTGGCTGAAGTAGGACTTCTGCTCTGGGTGTGCTACATTGCCCTACAGCTGAAAGGCACAACGTGCCGGCTTCTTTCCAAAGGGCGATTTGGGCCCCACAGCATCTTGCTTCCAGCTCTTTGGGAAGCTAAGAAACAACTCGCTCTGCACAGTGCTCTTACAGCCTACCGGGAACATCTCTTCCAAAGGCCTGTGAAATGCAGTTTCTTTGCAGGCCTGATCTGGCTGAAGTCGGACTTCTGCTCTGGGTGTGCTACATTGGCCTAGAGCTGAAAGGCACAACGTGCAGGCTTCTTTCCAAAGGGCGAGTTGGGCCCCACAGCATATGGCTTCCAGCTCTTTGCTAAGCTCAGAAACAACTCGCTCTGCACAGTGCTCTTACAGCCTACCGGGTACATCTCTTCCAAAGGCCTGTGAAACGCAGTTTCTTTGCAAGCCTGATCTGACTGAAGTAGTACTTCTGCTCTGGGTGTGCTACATTGCCCTACAGCTGAAAGGCACAACGTGTAGGCTTCTTTCCAAAGGGCGAGTTGAGCCCCACAGCACCTTGCTTCCAGCTCTTTGGGAAGCTAAGAAACAACTCGCTCTGCACAGTGCTCTAAACAGCCTACCGGGAACATCTCTTCCAAAGGCCTGTGAAACGCAGTTTCTTTGCAGGTCTTATCTGGCTGAAGTAGGACTTCTGCTCTGGTTGTGCTACATTGCCCTAGAGCTGAAAGACCCAACGTGCAGGCTTCTTTCCAAAGGGCGAATTGGGCCCCACAGTATCTTGCTTCCAGCTCTTTGGGAAGCTAAGAAACAACTCGCTCTGCACAGTGCTCTTACAGCCTACCGGGAACATGTCTTCCAAAGGCCTGTGAAACGCAGTTTCTTTGCAGGCCTGATCTGGCTGAAGTAGGACTTCTGCTCTGGGTGTGCTACATTGCCCTAGAGCTGAAAGGCACAACGTGCAGGCTTCTTTCCAAAGGGCGAGTTGGGCCCCACAGCATCTTGCTTCCAGCTCTTTGGGAAGCTAAGAAACAACTCGCTCTGCACAGTGCTCTTACAGCCTAACGGGAACATCTCTTCCAAAGGCCTGTGAAACGCAGTTTCTTTGCAGGCCTGATCTGGCTGAAGTAGGACTTCTGCTCTGGGTGTGCTACATTGCCCTAGAGCTGAAAGGCACAACGTGCAGGCTTCTTTCCAAAGGGCGAGTTGGGCCCCACAGCATCTTGCTTCCAGCTCTTTGGGAAGCTAAGAAACAACTCGCTCTGCACAGTGCTCTTACAGCCTACCGGGAACATCTCTTCCAAAGGCCTGTGAAACGCAGTTTCTTTGCAGGCCTGATCTGGCTGAAGTAGGACTTCTGCTCTGGGTGTGCTACACTGCCCTGGAGTTGAAAGGCACAACGTACAGGCTTCTTTCGAAAGGGCGAGTTGGTCCACACAGGATCTTGCTTCCAGCTCTTTGGGAAGCTAAGAAACAACTCGCTCTGCACAGTGCTCTTACAGCCTACCGGGATCATCTCTTCCAAAGGCCTGTGAAACGCAGTTACTTTTGCAGGCCTGATCTGGCTGAAGTAGGACTTCTGCTCTGGGTGTGCTACATTGCCCTATAGCTGAAAGGCACAACGTGCAGGCTTCTTTCCAAAGGGTGAGTTGGGCCCCACAGCATCTTGCTTCCAGCTCTTTGGGAAGCTAAGAAACAACTCGCTCTGCACAGTGCTCTTACAGCCTACCGGGAACATCTCTTCCAAAGGCCTGTGAAGCGCAGTTTCTTTGCAGGCCTGATCTGGCTGAAGTAGGACTTCTGCTCTGGGTGTGCTATTTTGCCATAGAGCTGAAAGGCACAACGTGCAGGCTTCTTTCCAAAGGGCGAGTTGGGCCCCACAGCATCTTGCTTCCAGCTTTTCGGAAGGTAAGAAACAACTCGCTCTTCTCAGTGCCCTTACAGCCTACCGGGAACATCTCTTCCAAAGGCCTGTGAAACGCAATTTCTTTGCAGGCCTGATCTGGCTGAAGTCGGACTTCTGCTCTGGGTGTGCTACATTGCCCTACAGCTGAAAGGCACAACGTGCAGGCTTCTTTCCAAAGGGCGAGTTGGGCCCCACAGCATCTTGCTTCCAGCTCTTTGGGAAGCTAAGAAACAACTCGCTCTGCACAGTGCTCTTACAGCCTCCCGGGAACATCTCTTCCAAAGGCCTGTGAAACGCAGTTTCTTTGCAGGCCTGATCTGGCTGAAGTGGGACTTCTGTTCTGGGTGTGCTACATTGCCCTAGAGCTGAAAGGCACAACATGCAGGCTTCTTTCCAAAGGGCGAGTTGGGCCCCACAGCATCTTGCTTCCAGCTCTTTTGGAAGCTAAGAAACGACTCGCTCTGCACATTGCTCTTACAGCCTACCGGGAACATCTCTTCCAAAGGCCTGTGAAACGCAGTATCTTTGCAGTCCTGATCTGGCTGAAGTAGGACTTCTGCTCTGGTTGTGCTTCTTTGCACTAAAGCTGAAAGGCACAACGTGCAGGCTTCTTTCCAAAGGGCGAGTTGGGCCCCACAGCATCTTGCTTCCAGCTCTTTGGGAAGCTAAGAAACAACTCGCTCTGCACAGTGCTCTTACAGCCTACCGGGAACATCGCTTCCAAAGGCCTGTGAAACGCAGTTTCTTTGCAGGCCTGATCTGGCTGAAGTAGGACTTCTGCTCTGGGTGTGCTACATTGCCCTAGAGCTGAAAGGCACAACGTGCAGGCTTCTTTCCAAAGGGCGAGTTGGGCCCCACAGCATCTTGCTTCCAGCTTTTGGGAAGGTAAGAAACAACTCGCTCTTCTCAGTGCCCTTACAGCCTACCGGGAACATCTCTTCCAAAGGCCTGTTAAACGCAATTTCTTTGCAGGCCTGATCTGGCTGAAGTAGGACTTCTGCTCTGGGTGTGCTACATTGCCCTACAGCTGAAAGGCACAACGTGCAGGCTTCTTTCCAAAGGGCGATTTGGGCCCCACAGCATCTTGCTTCCAGCTCTTTGGGAAGCTAAGAAACAACTCGCTCTGCACAGTGCTCTTACAGCCTACCGGGAACATCTCTTCCAAAGGCCTGTGAAATGCAGTTTCTTTGCAGGCCTGATCTGGCTGAAGTCGGACTTCTGCTCTGGGTGTGCTACATTGGCCTAGAGCTGAAAGGCTCAACGTGCAGGCTTCTTTCCAAAGGGCGAGTTGGGCCCCACAGCATATTGCTTCCAGCTCTTTGCTAAGCTCAGAAACAACTCGCTCTGCACAGTGCTCTTACAGCCTACCGGGTACATCTCTTCCAAAGGCCTGTGAAACGCAGTTACTTTGCAAGCCTGATCTGACTGAAGTAGGACTTCTGCTCTGGGTGTGCTACATTGCCCTACAGCTGAAAGGCACAACGTGTAGGCTTCTTTCCAAAGGGCGAGTTGAGCCCCACAGCACCTTGCTTCCAGCTCTTTGGGAAGCTAAGAAACAACTCGCTCTGCACAGTGCTCTAAACAGCCTACCGGGAACATCTCTTCCAAAGGCCTGTGAAACGCAGTTTCTTTGCAGGTCTTATCTGGCTGAAGTAGGACTTCTGCTCTGGGTGTGCTACATTGCCCTAGAGCTGAAAGACCCAACGTGCAGGCTTCTTTCCAAAGGGCGAGTTGGGCCCCACAGTATCTTGCTTCCAGCTCTTTGGGAAGCTAAGAAACAACTCGCTCTGCACAGTGCTCTTACAGCCTACCGGGAACATCTCTTCCAAAGGCCTGTTAAACGCAATTTCTTTGCAGGCCTGATCTGGCTGAAGTAGGACTTCTGCTCTGGGTGTGCTACATTGCCCTACAGCTGAAAGGCACAACGTGCAGGCTTCTTTCCAAAGGGCGATTTGGGCCCCACAGCATCTTGCTTCCAGCTCTTTGGGAAGCTAAGAAACAACTCGCTCTGCACAGTGCTCTTACAGCCTACCGGGAACATCTCTTCCAAAGGCCTGTGAAATGCAGTTTCTTTGCAGGCCTGATCTGGCTGAAGTCGGACTTCTGCTCTGGGTGTGCTACATTGGCCTAGAGCTGAAAGGCTCAACGTGCAGGCTTCTTTCCAAAGGGCGAGTTGGGCCCCACAGCATATTGCTTCCAGCTCTTTGCTAAGCTCAGAAACAACTCGCTCTGCACAGTGCTCTTACAGCCTACCGGGTACATCTCTTCCAAAGGCCTGTGAAACGCAGTTTCTTTGCAAGCCTGATCTGACTGAAGTAGGACTTCTGCTCTGGGTGTGCTACATTGCCCTACAGCTGAAAGGCACAACGTGTAGGCTTCTTTCCAAAGGGCGAGTTGAGCCCCACAGCACCTTGCTTCCAGCTCTTTGGGAAGCTAAGAAACAACTCGCTCTGCACAGTGCTCTAAACAGCCTACCGGGAACATCTCTTCCAAAGGCCTGTGAAACGCAGTTTCTTTGCAGGTCTTATCTGGCTGAAGTAGGACTTCTGCTCTGGGTGTGCTACATTGCCCTAGAGCTGAAAGACCCAACGTGCAGGCTTCTTTCCAAAGGGCGAGTTGGGCCCCACAGTATCTTGCTTCCAGCTCTTTGGGAAGCTAAGAAACAACTCGCTCTGCACAGTGCTCTTACAGCCTACCGGGAACATGTCTTCCAAAGGCCTGTGAAACGCAGTTTCTTTGCAGGCCTGATCTGGCTGAAGTAGGACTTCTGCTCTGGGTGTGCTACTTTGCCCTACAGCTGAAAGGCACAACGTGCAGGCTTGTTTCCAAAGTGCGAGTTGGGCCCCACAGCATCTTGCTTCCAGCTCTTTGGGAAGCTAAGAAACAACTCGCTCTGCACAGTGCTCTTACAGCCTACCGGGAACATCTCTTCCAAAGGCCTGTGAAACGCAGTTTCTTTGCAGGCCTGATCTGGCTGAAGTAGGACTTCTGCTCTGGGTGTGCTACATTGCCCTAGAGCTGAAAGGCACAACGTGCAGGCTTCTTTCCAAAGGGCGAGTTGGGCCCCACAGCATCTTGCTTCCAGCTCTTTGGGAAGCTAAGAAACAACTCGCTCTGCACAGTGCTCTTACAGCCTACCGGGAACATCTCTTCCAAAGGCCTGTGAAGCGCAGTTTCTTTGCAGGCCTAATCTGGCTGAAGTAGGACTTCTGCTCTGGGTGTGCTACATTGCCCTAAAGCTGAAAGGCCCAACGTGCAGGCTTCTTTCCAAAGGGCGAGTTCGGCCCCACAGCATCTTGCTTCCAGCTCTTTGGGAAGCTAAGAAACAACTCGCTCTGCACAGTGCTCTTACAGCCTACCGGAACATCTCTTCCAAAGGCCTGTGAAACGCAGTTTCTTTGCAGGCCTGATCTGGCTGAAGTAGGACTTCTGCTCTGGGTGTGCTACATTGCCCTAGAACTGAAAGGCACAACGTGCAATCTTCTTTCCAAAGGGCGAGTTGGGCCCCACAGCATCTTGCTTCCAGCTCTTTGGGAAGCTAAGAAACAACTCGCTCTGCACAGTGCTCTTACAGCCTACCGGGAACATCTCTTCCAAAGGCCTGTGAAACGCAGTTTCTTTGCAGGCCTGCTCTGGCTGAAGTAGGACTTCTGCTCTGGGTGTGCTACATTGCCCTAGAGCTGAAAGGCACAACGTGCAGGCTTCTTTCCAAAGGGCGAGTTGGGCCCCACAGCATCTTGCTTCCAGCTCTTTGGGAAGCTAAGAAACAACTCGCTCTGCACAGTGCTCTTACAGCCTACCGGGAACATCTCTTCCAAAGGCCTGTGAAACGCTGTTTCTTTGCAGGCCTGATCTGGCTGAAGTAGGACTTCTGCTCTGGGTGTGCTACACTGCCCTGGAGTTGAAAGGCACAACGTACAGGCTTCTTTCGAAAGGGCGAGTTGGTCCACACAGGATCTTGCTTCCAGCTCTTTGGGAAGCTAAGAAACAACTCGCTCTGCACAGTGCTCTTACAGCCTACCGGGATCATCTCTTCCAAAGGCCTGTGAAACGCAGTTACTTTTGCAGGCCTGATCTGGCTGAAGTAGGACTTCTGCTCTGGGTGTGCTACATTGCCCTATAGCAGAAAGGCACAACGTGCAGGCTTCTTTCCAAAGGGTGAGTTGGGCCCCACAGCATCTTGCTTCCAGCTCTTTGGGAAGCTAAGAAACAACTCACTCTGCACAGTGCTCTTACAGCCTACCGGGAACATCTCTTCCAAAGGCCTGTGAAGCGCAGTTTCTTTGAAGGCCTGATCTGGCTGAAGTAGGACTTCTGCTCTGGGTGTGCTATTTTGCCCTAGAGCTGAAAGGCACAACGTGCAGGCTTCTTTCCAAAGGGCGAGTTGGGCCCCACAGCATCTTGCTTCCAGCTTTTGGGAAGGTAAGAAACAACTCGCTCTTCTCAGTGCCCTTACAGCCTACCGGGAACATCTCTTCCAAAGGCCTGTGAAACGCAGTTTCTTTGCATGCCTGATCTGGCTGAAGTAGGACTTCTGCTCTGGGTGTGCTACATTGCCCTACAGCTGAAAGGCACAACGTGCAGGCTTCTTTCCAAAGGGCGATTTGGGCCCCACAGCATCTTGCTTCCAGCTCTTTGGGAAGCTAAGAAACAACTCGCTCTGCACAAGCTCTTACAGCCTCCCGGGAACATCTCTTCCAAAGGCCTGTGAAATGCAGTTTCTTTGCAGGCCTGATCTGGCAGAAGTCGGACTTCTGCTCTGGGTGTGCTACATTGGCCTAGAGCTGAAAGGCACAACGTGCAGTCTTCTTTCCAAAGGGCGAGTTGGGCGCCACAGCATCTTGCTTCCAGCTCTTTGCTAAGCTAAGAAACAACTCGCTCTGCACATTGCTCTTACAGCCTACCGGGTACATCTCTTCCAAAGGCCTGTGACACGCAGTTTCTTTGCAAGCCTGATCTGACTGAAGTAGGACTTCTGCTCTGGGTGTGCTACATTGCCCTACAGCTGAAAGGCACAACGTGTAGGCTTCTTTCCAAAGGGCGAGTTGAGCCCCACAGCATCTTGCTTCCAGCTCTTTGGGAAGCTAAGAAACAACTCGCTCTGCACAGTGCTCTAAACAGCCTACCGGGAACATCTCTTCCAAAGGCCTGTGAAACGCAGTTTCTTTGCAGGTCTGATCTGGCTGAAGTAGGTCTTCTGCTCTGGGTGTGCTACATTGCCCTAGAGCTGAAAGGCAGAACGTGCAGGCTTCTTTCCAAAGGGCGAGTTGGGCCCCACAGTATCTTGCTTCCAGCTCTTTGGGAAGCTAAGAAACAACTCGCTCTGCACAGTGCTCTTACAGCCTACCGGGAACATGTCTTCCAAAGGCCTGTGAAACGCAGTTTCTTTGCAGGCCTGATCTGGCTGAAGTAGGACTTCTGCTCTGGGTGTGCTACTTTGCCCTAGAGCTGAAAGGCACAACGTGCAGGCTTGTTTCCAAAGTGCGAGTTGGGCCCCACAGCATCTTGCTTCCAGCTCTTTGGGAAGCTAAGAAACAACTCGCTCTGCACAGTGCTCTTACTGCCTACCGGGAACATCTCTTCCAAAGGCCTGTGAAACGCAGTTTCTTTGCAGGCCTGATCTGGCTGAAGTAGGACTTCTGCTCTGGGTGTGCTACATTGCCCTAGAGCTGAAAGGCACAACGTGCAGGCTTCTTTCCAAAGGGCGAGATGGGCCCCACAGCATCTTGCTTCCAGCTCTTTGGGAAGCTAAGAAACAACTCGCTCTGCACAGTGCTCTTACAGCCTACCGGGAACATCTCTTCCAAAGGCCTGTGAAGCGCAGTTTCTTTGCAGGCCTAATCTGGCTGAAGTAGGACTTCTGCTCTGGGTGTGCTACATTGCCCTAGAGCTGAAAGGCCCAACGTGCAGGCTTCTTTCCAAAGGGCGAGTTCGGCCCCACAGCATCTTGCTTCCAGCTCTTTGGGAAGCTAAGAAACAACTCGCTCTGCACAGTGCTCTTACAGCCTACTGGAACATGTCTTCCAAAGGCCTGTGTAACGCAGTTTCTTTGCAGGCCTGATCTGGCTGATGTAGGACTTCTGCTCTGGGTGTGCTACATTGCCCTAGAGCTGAAAGGCACAACGTGCAGGCTTCTTTCCAAAGGGCGAGTTGGGCCCCACAGCATCTTGCTTCCAGCTCTTTGGGAAGCTAAGAAACAACTCGCTCTGCACAGTGCTCTTACAGCCTACCGGGAACATCTCTTCCAAAGGCCTGTGAAACGCAGTTTCTTTGCAGGCTTGATCTGGCTGAGGTAGGACTTCTGCTCTGGGTGTGCTACACTGCCCTGGAGTTGAAAGGCACAACGTACAGGCTTCTTTCGAAAGGGCGAGTTGGTCCACACAGGATCTTGCTTCCAGCTCTTTGGGAAGCTAAGAAACAACTCGCTCTGCACAGTGCTCTTACAGCCTACCGGGATCATCTCTTCCAAAGGCCTGTGAAACGCAGTTACTTTTGCAGGCCTGATCTGGCTGAAGTAGGACTTCTGCTCTGGGTGTGCTACATTGCCCTATAGCTGAAAGGCACAACGTGCAGGCTTCTTTCCAAAGGGTGAGTTGGGCCCCACAGCATCTCGCTTCCAGCTCTTTGGGAAGCTAAGAAACAACTCGCTCTGCACAGTGCTCTTACAGCCTACTGGGAACATCTCTTCCAAAGGCCTGTGAAGCGCAGTTTCTTTGCAGGCCTGATCTGGCTGAAGTAGGACTTCTGCTCTGGGTGTGCTATTTTGCCCTAGAGCTGAAAGGCACAACGTGCAGGCTTCTTTCCAAAGGGCGAGTTGGGCCCCACAGCATCTTGCTTCCAGCTCTTTGGGAAGCTAAGAAACAACTCGCTCTGCTAAGTGCTCTTACAGCCTTGTGGGAACATCTCTTATAAAGGCCTGTGAAACGCAGTTTCTTTGCAGGCCTGATCTGGCTGAAGTAGGACTTCTGCTCTGGGTGTGCTACTTTGCCCTAGAGCTAAAATGCACAACGTGCAGGCTTCTTTCCAAAGGGCGAGTTGGGCCCCACAGCATCTTGCTTCCAGCTCGTTGGGAAGCTAAGAAACAACTCGCTCTGCACAGTGCTCTTACAGCCTCCCGGGAACATCTCTTCCAAAGGCATGTGAAACGCAGTTTCTTTGCAGGCCTGATCTGGCTGAAGTGGGACTTCTGTTCTGGGTGTGCTACATTGCCCTAGAGCTGAAAGGCACAACGTGCAGGCTTCTTTCCAAAGGGCGAGTTGGGCCCCACAGCATCTTGCTTCCAGCTCTTTGGGAAGCTAAGAAACGACTCGCTCTGCACATTGCTCTTACAGCCTACCGGGAACATCTCTTCCAAAGGCCTGTGAAACGCAGTATCTTTGCAGGCCTGATCTTGCTGAAGTAGGACTTCTGCTCTGGTTGTGCTTCTTTGCACTAAAGCTGAAAGGCACAACGTGCAGGCTTCTTTCCAAAGGGCGAGTTGGGCCCCACAGCATCTTGCTTCCAGCTCTTTGGGAAGCTAAGAAACAACTCGCTCTGCACAGTGCTCTTACAGCCTACCGGGAACATCGCTTCCAAAGGCCTGTGAAACGCAGTTTCTTTGCAGGCCTGATCTGGCTGAAGTAGGACTTCTGCTCTGGGTGTGCTACATTGCCCTAGAGCTGAAAGGCACAACGTGCAGGCTTCTTTCCAAAGGGCGAGTTGGGCCCCACAGCAGCTTGCTTCCAGCTTTTGGGAAGGTAAGAAACAACTCGCTCTTCTCAGTGCCCTTACAGCCTACCGGGAACATCTCTTCCAAAGGCCTGTGAAACGCAATTTCTTTGCAGGCCTGATCTGGCTGAAGTAGGACTTCTGCTCTGGGTGTGCTACATTGCCCTACAGCTGAAAGGCACAACGTGCAGGCTTCTTTCCAAAGGGCGATTTGGGCCCCACAGCATCTTGCTTCCAGCTCTTTGGGAAGCTAAGAAACAACTCGCTCTGCACAGTGCTCTTACAGCCTACCGGGAACATCTCTTCCAAAGGCCTGTGAAATGCAGTTTCCTTGCAGGCCTGATCTGGCTGAAGTCGGACTTCTGCTCTGGGTGTGCTACATTGGCCTAGAGCTGAAAGGCACAACGTGCAGGCTTCTTTCCAAAGGGCGAGTTGGGCCCCACAGCATATTGCTTCCAGCTCTTTGCTAAGCTCAGAAACAACTCGCTCTGCACAGTGCTCTTACAGCCTACCGGGTACATCTCTTCCAAAGGCCTGTGAAACGCAGTTTCTTTGCAAGCCTGATCTGGCTGAAGTAGGACTTCTGCTCTGGGTGTGCTACATTGCCCTACAGCTGAAAGGCACAACGTGTAGGCTTCTTTCCAAAGGGCGAGTTGAGCCCCACAGCACCTTGCTTCCAGCTCTTTGGGAAGCTAAGAAACAACTCGCTCTGCACAGTGCTCTAAACAGCCTACCGGGAAAATCTCTTCCAAAGGCCTGTGAAACGCAGTTTCTTTGCAGGTCTTATCTGGCTGAAGTAGGACTTCTGCTCTGGGTGTGCTACATTGCCCTAGAGCTGAAAGACCCAACGTGCAGGCTTCTTTCCAAAGGGCGAGTTGGGCCCCACAGTATCTTGCTTCCAGCTCTTTGGGAAGCTAAGAAACAACTCGCTCTGCACAGTGCTCTTACAGCCTACCGGGAACATGTCTTCCAAAGGCCTGTGAAACGCAGTTTCTTTGCAGGCCTGATCTGGCTGAAGTAGGACTTCTGCTCTGGGTGTGCTACTTTGCCCTAGAGCTGAAAGGCACAACGTGCAGGCTTGTTTCCAAAGTGCGAGTTGGGCCCCACAGCATCTTGCTTCCAGCTCTTTGGGAAGCTAAGAAACAACTCGCTCTGCACAGTGCTCTTACAGCCTACCGGGAACATCTCTTCCAAAGGCCTGTGAAACGCAGTTTCTTTGCAGGCCTGATCTGGCTGAAGTAGGACTTCTGCTCTGGGTGTGCTACATTGCCCTAGAGCTGAAAGGCACAACGTGCAGGCTTCTTTCCAAAGGGCGAGTTGGGCCCCACAGCATCTTGCTTCCAGCTCTTTGGGAAGCTAAGAAACAACTCGCTCTGCACAGTGCTCTTACAGCCTACCGGGAACATCTCTTCCAAAGGCCTGTGAAGCGCAGTTTCTTTGCAGGCCTAATCTGGCTGAAGTAGGACTTCTGCTCTGGGTGTGCTACATTGCCCTAGAGCTGAAAGGCCCAACGTGCAGGCTTCTTTCCAAAGGGCGAGTTCGGCCCCACAGCATCTTGCTTCCAGCTCTTTGGGAAGCTAAGAAACAACTCGCTCTGCACAGTGCTCTTACAGCCTACCGGAACATCTCTTCCAAAGGCCTGTGAAACGCAGTTTCTTTGCAGGCCTGATCTGGCTGAAGTAGGACTTCTGCTCTGGGTGTGCTACGTTGCCCTAGAACTGAAAGGCACAACGTGCAATCTTCTTTCCAAAGGGCGAGTTGCGCCCCACAGCATCTTGCTTCCAGCTCTTTGGGAAGCTAAGAAACAACTCGCTCTGCACAGTGCTCTTACAGCCTAACGTGAACATCTCTTCCAAAGGCCTGTGAAACGCAGTTTCTTTGCAGGCCTGATCTGGCTGAAGTAGGACTTCTGCTCTGGGTGTTCTACATTGCCCTAGAGCTGAAAGGCACAACGTGCAGGCTTCTTTCCAAAGGGCGAGTTGGGCCCCACAGCATCTTGCTTCCAGCTCTTTGGGAAGCTAAGAAACAACTCGCTCTGCACAGTGCTCTTACAGCCTACCGGGAACATCTCTTCCAAAGGCCTGTGAAACGCAGTTTCTTTGCAGACCTGATCTGGCTGAAGTAGGACTTCTGCTCTGGGTGTGCTACACTGCCCTGGAGTTGAAAGGCACAACGTACAGTCTTCTTTCGAAAGGGCGAGTTGGTCCACACAGGATCTTGCTTCCAGCTCTTTGGGAAGCTAAGAAACAACTCGCTCTGCACAGTGCTCTTACAGCCTACCGGGATCATCTCTTCCAAAGGCCTGTGAAACGCAGTTACTTTTGCAGGCCTGATCTGGCTGAAGTAGGACTTCTGCTCTGGGTGTGCTACATTGCCCTATAGCTGAAAGGCACAACGTGCAGGCTTCTTTCCAAAGGGTGAGTTGGGCCCCACAGCATCTTGCTTCCAGCTCTTTGGGAAGCTAAGAAACAACTCGCTCTGCACAGTGCTCTTAAAGCCTACCGGGAACATCTCTTCCAAAGGCCTGTGAAGCGCAGTTTCTTTGCAGGCCTGATCTGGCTGAAGTAGGACTTCTGCTCTGGGTGTGCTATTGTGCCCTAGAGCTGAAAGGCACAACGTGCAGGCTTCTTTCCAAAGGGCGAGTTGGGCCTCACAGCATCTTGCTTCCAGCTTTTGGGAAGGTAAGAAACAACTCGCTCTTCTCAGTGCCCTTACAGCCTACCGGGAACATCTCTTCCAAAGGCCTGTGAAACGCAATTTCTTTGCAGGCCTGATCTGGCTGAAGTAGGACTTCTGCTCTGGGTGTGCTACATTGCCCTACAGCTGAAAGGCACAACGTGCAGGCTTCTTTCCAAAGGGCGATTTGGGCCCCACAACATCTTGCTTCCAGCTCTTTGGGAAGCTAAGAAACAACTCGCTCTGCACAGTGCTCTTACAGCCTCCCGGGAACATCTCTTCCAAAGGCCTGTGAAATGCAGTTTCTTTGCAGGCCTGAGTTGGCTGAAGTCGGACTTCTGCTCTGGGTGTGCTACATTGGCCTAGAGCTGAAAGGCACAACGTGCAGGCTTCTTTCCAAAGGGCGAGTTGGGCCCCACAGCATCTTGCTTCCAGCTCTTTGCTAAGCTAAGAAACAACTCGCTCTGCACAGTGCTCTTACAGCCTACGGGGTACATCTCTTCCAAAGGCCTGTGAAACGCAGTTTCTTTGCAAGCCTGATCTGACTGAAGTAGGACTTCTGCTCTGGGTGTGCTACATTGCCCTACAGCTGAAAGGCACAACGTGCAGGCTTCTTTCCAAAGGGCGAGTTGAGCCCCACAGCATCTTGCTTCCAGCTCTTTGGGAAGCTAAGAAACAACTCGCTCTGCACAGTGCTCTAAACAGCCTACCGGGAACATCTCTTCCAAAGCCCTGTGAAACGCAGTTTCTTTGCAGGTCTGATCTGGCTGAAGTAGGACTTCTGCTCTGGGTGTGCTACATTGCCCTAGAGCTGAAAGGCACAACGAGCAGGCTTCTTTTCAAAGGGCAAGTTGGGCCCCACAGCATCTTGCTTCCAGCTCTTTGGGAAGCTAAGAAACAACACGCTCTGCACAGTGCTCTTACAGCCTACCAGGAACATCTCTTCCAAAGGCCTGTGAAACGCAGATTCTTTGCAGGCCTGATCTGGCTGAAGTAGGACTTCTGCTCTGGGTGTGCTACATTGCCCTAGAGCTGAAAGACCCAACGTGCAGGCTTCTTTCCAAAGGGCGAGTTGGGCCCCACAGCATCTTGCTTCCAGCTCTTTGGGAAGCTAAGAAACAACTCGCTCTGCACAGTGCTCTTACAGCCTACCGGGAACATCTCTTCCAAAGGCCTGTGAAACGCAGTTTCTTTGCAGGCTTGATCTGGCTGAAGTAGGACTTCTGCTCTGGGTGTTCTACACTGCCCTAGAGCTGAAAGGCACAACGTGCAGGCTTCTTTCCAAGGGGCGAGTTGATCCCCACGGCATCTTGCTTCCAGCTCTTTGGGAAGCTAAGAAACAACTCGCTCTGCACAGTGCTCTTACAGCCTACCGGGAACATCTCTTCCAAAGGCCTGTGAAACGCAGTTTCTTTGCAGGCCTGATCTGGCTGAAGTAGGACTTCTGCTCTGGGTGTGCTACATTGCCCTAGAGCTCAAAGGTACAAAGTGCAGGCTTCTTTGTAAATGGCGAGTTGGGCCCCACAGCTTCTTGCTTCCAGCTCTTTGGGAAGCTAAGAAACAACTCGCTCTGCACAGTGCTCTTACAGCCTACCGGGAACATCTCTTCCAAAGGCCTGTGAAACACAGTTTCTTTGCAGGCCTTATCTGGCTGAGTAGGACTTCTGCTCTGGGTGTGCAACTTTGCCCTAGAGCTGAAAGGCACAACGTGCAGGCTTCTTTCCAAAGGGCGAGTTGGGCCCCACAGCATCTTGCTTCCAGCTCTTTGGGAAGCTAAGAAACAACTCGCTCTGCACAGTGCTCTTACAGCCTACCGGGAACATCTCTTCCAAAAGCCTGTGAAACGCAGTTTCTTTGCAGGCCTGATCTTGCTGAAGTAGGACTTCTGCTCTGGGTGTGCTACATTGCCCTACAGCTGAAAGGAACAACGTGCAGGCTTCTTTCCAAATGGCGAGTTGGGCCACACAGCATCTTGCTTCCAGCTCTTTGGGAAGCTAAGAAACAACTCGCTCTGCACAGTGCTCTTACAGCCTACTGGGAACATCTCTTCCAAAGGCCTGTGAAACGCAGTTTCTTTGCAGGAATGATCTGGCTGAAGTACGACTTCTGCTCTGTGTGTGCTACATTGCCCTAGAGCTGAAAGGCACAACGTGCAGGCTTCTGTCCAAAGGGCGAGTGGGCCCCAGAGCATCTTGCTTCCAGCTCTTTGGGAAGCTAAGAAACAGCTCGCTCTGCTAAGTGCTCTTACAGCCTAGTGGGAACATCTCTTATAAAGGCCTGTGAAATGCAGTTCCTTTGCAGGCCTGATCTGGCTGAAGTAGGACTTCTGCTCTGGGTGTGCTACATTGCCCTAGAGCTGAAAGGCACAAAGAGCAGGCTTCTTTCTAAAGGGCGAGTTGGGCCCCACAGCTTCTTGCTTCCAGCTCTTTGGGAAGCTAAGAAACAACTCGCTCTGCACAGTGCTCTTACAGCCTACCGGGAACATCTCTTCCAAAGGCCTGTGAAACGCAGTTTCTTTGCAGGCCTGATCTCGCTGAAGTAGGACTTCTGCTCTGGGTGTGCTACTTTGCCCTAGAGCTGAAAGGCACAACGTGCAGGCTTCTTTCCAAAGGGCGACTTGGGCCCCACAGCGTCTTGCTTCCAGCTCTTTGGGAAGCTAAGAAACAACTCGCTCTGCACAGTGCTCTTACAGCCTACCGGGAACATCTCTTCCAAAGGCCTGTGAAACGCAGTTTCTTTGCAGGCCTGATCTGGCTGAAGTGGGACTTCTGCTCTGGGTGTGCTACATTGCCCTAGAGCTGAAAGGCACAACGTGCAGGCTTCTTTCCAAAGGGCGAGTTGGGCCCCACAGCATCTTGCTTCCAGCTCTTTGGGAAGCTAAGAAACAACTCGCTCTGCACAGTGCTCTTACAGCCTACGGGGTACATCTCTTCCAAAGGCCTGTGAAACGCAGTTTCTTTGCAAGCCTGATCTGACTGAAGTAGGACTTCTGCTCTGGGTGTGCTACATTGCCCTACAGCTGAAAGGCACAACGTGCAGGCTTCTTTCCAAAGGGCGAGTTGAGCCCCACAGCATCTTGCTTCCAGCTCTTTGGGAAGCTAAGAAACAACTCGCTCTGCACAGTGCTCTAAACAGCCTACCGGGAACATCTCTTCCAAAGCCCTGTGAAACGCAGTTTCTTTGCAGGTCTGATCTGGCTGAAGTAGGACTTCTGCTCTGGGTGTGCTACATTGCCCTAGAGCTGAAAGGCACAACGAGCAGGCTTCTTTTCAAAGGGCAAGTTGGGCCCCACAGCATCTTGCTTCCAGCTCTTTGGGAAGCTAAGAAACAATACGCTCTGCACAGTGCTCTTACAGCCTACCAGGAACATCTCTTCCAAAGGCCTGTGAAACGCAGTTTCTTTGCAGGCCTGATCTGGCTGAAGTAGGACTTCTGCTCTGGGTGTGCTACATTGCCCTAGAGCTGAAAGATCAAACGTGCAGGCTTCTTTCCAAAGGGCGAGTTGGGCCCCACAGCATCTTGCTTCCAGCTCTTTGGGAAGCTAAGAAACAACTCGCTCTGCACAGTGCTCTTACAGCCTACCGGGAACATCTCTTCCAAAGGCCTGTGAAACGCAGTTTCTTTGCAGGATTGATCTGGCTGAAGTAGGACTTCTGCTCTGGGTGTTCTAAACTGCCCTAGAGCTGAAAGGCACAACGTCCAGGCTTCTTTCCAAGGGGCGAGTTGATCCCCACGGCATCTTGCTTCCAGCTCTTTGGGAAGCTAAGAAACCACTCGCTCTGCACAGTGCTCTTACAGCCTACCGGGAACATCTCTTCCAAAGGCCTGTGAAACGCAGTTTCTTTGCAGGCCTGATCTGGCTGAAGTAGGACTTCTGCTCTGGGTGTGCTACATTGCCCTAGAGCTCAAAGGTACAAAGTGCAGGCTTCTTTGTAAATGGCGAGTTGGGCCCCACAGCTTCTTGCTTCCAGCTCTTTGGGAAGCTAAGAAACAACTCGCTCTGCACAGTGCTCTTACAGCCTACCGGGAACATCTCTTCCAAAGGCCTGTGAAACACAGTTTCTTTGCAGGCCTTATCTGGCTGAGTAGGACTTCTGCTCTTGGTGTGCAACTTTGCCCTAGAGCTGAAAGGCACAACGTGCAGGCTTCTTTCCAAAGGGCGAGTTGGGCCCCACAGCATCTTGCTTCCAGCTCTTTGGGAAGCTAAGAAACAACTCGCTCTGCACAGTGCTCTTACAGCCTACCGGGAACATCTCTTCCAAAAGCCTGTGAAACGCAGTTTCTTTGCAGGCCTGATCTTGCTGAAGTAGGACTTCTGCTCTGGGTGTGCTACATTGCCCTACAGCTGAAAGGAACAACGTGCAGGCTTCTTTCCAAATGGCGAGTTGGGCCACACAGCATCTTGCTTCCAGCTCTTTGGGAAGCTAAGAAACAACTCGCTCTGCACAGTGCTCTTACAGCCTACTGGGAACATCTCTTCCAAAGGCCTGTGAAACGCAGTTTCTTTGCAGGAATGATCTGGCTGAAGTACGACTTCTGCTCTGTGTGTGCTACATTGCCCTAGAGCTGAAAGGCACAACGTGCAGGCTTCTGTCCAAAGGGCGAGTGGGCCCCAGAGCATCTTGCTTCCAGCTCTTTGGGAAGCTAAGAAACAGCTGGCTCTGCTAAGTGCTCTTACAGCCTAGTGGGAACATCTCTTATAAAGGCCTGTGAAATGCAGTTCCTTTGCAGGCCTGATCTGGCTGAAGTAGGACTTCTGCTCTGGGTGTGCTACATTGCCCTAGAGCTGAAAGGCACAAAGAGCAGGCTTCTTTCTAAAGGGCGAGTTGGGCCCCACAGCTTCTTGCTTCCAGCTCTTTGGGAAGCTAAGAAACAATTCGCTCTGCACAGTGCTCTTACAGCCTACCGGGAACATCTCTTCCAAAGGCCTGTGAAACGCAGTTTCTTTGCAGGCCTGATCTCGCTGAAGTAGGACTTCTGCTCTGGGTGTGCTACTTTGCCCTAGAGCTGAAAGGCACAACGTGCAGGCTTCTTTCCAAAGGGCGAGTTGGGCCCCACAGCGTCTTGCTTCCAGCTCTTTGGGAAGCTAAGAAACAACTCGCTCTGCACAGTGCTCTTACAGCCTACCGGGAACATCTCTTCCAAAGGCCTGTGAAACGCAGTTTCTTTGCAGGCCTGATCTGGCTGAAGTGGGACTTCTGCTCTGGGTGTGCTACATTGCCCTAGAGCTGAAAGGCACAACGTGCAGGCTTCTTTCCAAAGGGCGAGTTGGGCCCCACAGCATCTTGCTTCCAGCTCTTTGGGAAGCTAAGAAACGACTCGCTCTGCACATTGCTCTTACAGCCTACCGGGAACATCTCTTCCAAAGGCCTGTGAAGCGCAGTTTCTTTGCAGGCCTGATCTGGCTGAAGTAGGACTTCTGCTCTGGGTGTGCTACATTGCCCTAGAGCTGAAAGGCCCAACGTGCAGGCTTCTTTCGAAAGGGCGATTTCGGCCCCACAGCATCTTGCTTCCAGCTCTTTGGGAAGCTAAGAAACAACTCGCTCTGCACAGTGCTCTTACAGCCTACCGGAACATCTCTTCCAAACGCCTGTGAAACGCAGTTTCTTTGCAGGCCTGATCTGGCTGAAGTAGGACTTCTGCTCTGGGTGTGCTACGTTGCCCTAGAACTGAAAGGCACAACGTGCAATCTTCTTTCCAAAGGGCGAGTTGGGCCCCACAGCACCTTGCTTCCAGCTCTTTGGGAAGCTAAGAAACAACTCGCTCTGCACAGTGCTCTTACAGCCTAACGGGAACATCTCTTCCAAAGGCCTGTGAAACGCAGCTTCTTTGCAGGCCTGATCTGGCTGAAGTAGGACTTCTGCTCTGGGTGTGTTACATTGCCCTACAGCTGAAAGGCACAACGTGCAGGCTTCTTTCCAAAGGGCGATTTGGGCCCCACAGCATCTTGCTTCCAGCTCTTTGGGAAGCTAAGAAACAACTCGCTCTGC
The DNA here is from genome assembly GCF_041296265.1 of Equus caballus. Taxonomy (NCBI): domain Eukaryota; kingdom Metazoa; phylum Chordata; class Mammalia; order Perissodactyla; family Equidae; genus Equus; species Equus caballus. The sequence goes on from NC_091696.1 coordinate 14,523,579, forward strand.
ACAGTGCTCTTACAGCCTACCGGGAACATCTCTTCCAAAGGCCTGTGAAATGCAGTTTCTTTGCAGGCCTGATCTGGCTGAAGTCGGACTTCTGCTCTGGGTGTGCTACATTGGCCTAGAGCTGAAAGGCACAACGTGCAGGCTTCTTTCCAAAGGGCGAGTTGGGCCCCACAGCATATTGCTTCCAGCTCTTTGCTAAGCTCAGAAACAACTCGCTCTGCACAGTGCTCTTACAGCCTACCGGGTACATCTCTTCCAAAGGCCTGTGAAACGCAGTTTCTTTGCAAGCCTGATCTGACTGAAGTAGGACTTCTGCTCTGGGTGTGCTACATTGCCCTACAGCTGAAAGGCACAACGTGTAGGCTTCTTTCCAAAGGGCGAGTTGAGCCCCACAGCACCTTGCTTCCAGCTCTTTGGGAAGCTAAGAAACAACTCGCTCTGCACAGTGCTCTAAACAGCCTACCGGGAACATCTCTTCCAAAGACCTGTGAAACGCAGTTTGTTTGCAGGCCTGATCTGGCTGAAGTAGGACTTCTGCTCAGGGTGTGCTACTTTGCCCTAGAGCTGAAAGGCACAACGTGCAGGCTTCTTTCCAAACGGCGAGTTGGGCCCCACAGCATCTTGCTTCCAGCTCTTTGGGAAGCTAAGAAACAACTCGCTCTGCACAGTGCTCTTACAGACTACCGGGAACATCTCAACTAAAGGCCTGTGAAACGCAGTTTCTTTGCAGGCCTTATCTGGCTGAGTAGGACTTCTGCTCTGGGTGTGCAACTTTGCCCTAGAGCTGAAAGGCCCAACGTGCAGAATTCTTTCCAAACGGCGAGTTGGGCCCCACAGCATCTTGCTTCCAGCTCTTTGGGAAGCTAAGAAACAACTCGCTCTGCACAGTGCTCTTACAGCCTACCGGGAACATCTCTTCCAAAGGCCTGTGAAACGCAGTTTCTTTGCAGGCCTGATCTGGCTGAAGTAGGACTTCTTCTCTGGGTGTGCTACATTGCCCTAGAGCTGAAAGGCACAACGTGCAGGCTTCTTTCCAAAGGGCGAGTTGGGCCCCACAGTATCTTGCTTCCAGCTCTTTGGGAAGCTAACAAACAACTCGCTCTGCACAGTGCTCTTACAGCCTACCGGGAACATCTCTTCCAAAGGCCTGTGAAATGCAGTTTCTTTGCAGGCCTGCTCTGGCTGAAGTAGGACTTCTGCTCTGGGTGTGCTACATTGCCCTAGAGCTGAAAGGCACAACGTGCAGGCTTCTTTCCAAAGGGCGAGTTGGGCCCCACAGCATCTTGCTTCCAGCTCTTTGGGAAGCTAAGAAACAACTCGCTCTGCACAGTGGTCTTACAGCCTACCGGGAACATCTCTTCCAAAGGCCTGTGAAACGCAGTTTCTTTGCAGGCCTGATCTGGCTGAAGTAGGACTTCTGCTCTGGGTGTGCTACATTGCCCTAGAGTTGAAAGGCAGAACGTGCAGGCTTCTTTCCAACGGGCGAGTTGGGCCCCACAGCATCTTGCTTCCAGCTCTTTGGGAAGCTAAGAAACAACTCGCTCTGCTAAGTGCTCTTACAGCCTAGTGGGAATATCTCTTATAAAGGCCTGTGAAACGCAGATTCTTTGCAGGCCTGATCTGGCTGAAGTAGGACTTCTGCTCTGGGTGTGCTACTTTGCCCTAGAGCTAAAAGGCACAACGTGCATGCTTCTTTCCAAAGGGCGAGTTGGGCCCCACAGCATCTTGCTTCCAGCTCTTTGGGAAGCTAAGAAACAACTCGCTCTGCACAGTGCTCTTACAGCCTACCGGGAACATCTCTTCCAAAGGCCTGTGAAACGCAGTTTCGCTGCATGCCTGATCTGGCTGAAGTAGGACTTCTGCTCTGGGTGTGCTACATTGCCCTAGAGCTGAAAGGCACAACGAGCAGGCTTCTTTTCAAAGGGCAAGTTGGGCCCCACAGCATCTTGCTTCCAGCTCTTTGGGAAGCTAAGAAACAACTCGCTCTGCACAGTGCTCTTACAGCCTACCGGGAACATCTCTTCCAAAGGCCTGTGAAACGCAGTTTCTTTGCAGGCCTGATCTGGCTGAAGTAGGACTTCTGCTCTGGGTGTTCTACACTGCCCTACAGCTGAAAGGCACAACGTGCAGGCTTCTTTCCAAGGGGCGAGTTGATCCCAAGGCATCTTGCTTCCAGCTCTTTGGGAAGCTAAGAGACAACTCGCTCTGCACAGTGCTCTTACAGCCTACCGGGAACATCTCTTCCAAAGGCCTGTGAAACGCAGTTTCTTTGCAGGCCTCATCTGGCTGAAGTGGGACTTCTGCTCTGGGTGTGCTACATTGCCCTAGAGCTGAAAGGCACAACGTGCAGGCTTCTTTCCAAAGGGCGAGTTGGGCCCCACAGCATCTTGCTTCCAGCTCTTTGGGAAGCTAAGAGACAACTCGCTCTGCACAGTGCTCTTACAGCCTACCGGGAACATCTCTTCCAAAGGCCTGTGAAACGCAGTTTCTTTGCAGGCCTGATCTGGCTGAAGTAGGACTTCTGCTCTGGGTGTGCTACATTGCCCTAGAGCTGAAAGGCACAACGTGCAGGCTTCTTTCCAAAGGGCGAGTTGGGCCCCACAGCATCTTGCTTCCAGCTCTTTGGGAAGCTAAGAAACGACTCGCTCTGCACATTGCTCTTACAGCCTACCGGGAACATCTCTTCCAAAGGCCTGTGAAGCGCAGTTTCTTTGCAGGCCTGATCTGGCTGAAGTAGGACTTCTGCTCTGGGTGTGCTACATTGCCCTAGAGCTGAAAGGCCCAACGTGCAGGCTTCTTTCGAAAGGGCGAGTTCGGCCCCACAGCATCTTGCTTCCAGCTCTTTGGGAAGCTAAGAAACAACTCGCTCTGCACAGTGCTCTTACAGCCTACCGGAACATCTCTTCCAAACGCCTGTGAAACGCAGTTTCTTTGCAGGCCTGATCTGGCTGAAGTAGGACTTCTGCTCTGGGTGTGCTACGTTGCCCTAGAACTGAAAGGCACAACGTGCAATCTTCTTTCCAAAGGGCGAGTTGGGCCCCACAGCACCTTGCTTCCAGCTCTTTGGGAAGCTAAGAAACAACTCGCTCTGCACAGTGCTCTTACAGCCTAACGGGAACATCTCTTCCAAAGGCCTGTGAAACGCAGCTTCTTTGCAGGCCTGATCTGGCTGAAGTAGGACTTCTGCTCTGGGTGTGTTACATTGCCCTACAGCTGAAAGGCACAACGTGCAGGCTTCTTTCCAAAGGGCGATTTGGGCCCCACAGCATCTTGCTTCCAGCTCTTTGGGAAGCTAAGAAACAACTCGCTCTGCACAGTGCTCTTACAGCCTACCGGGAACATCTCTTCCAAAGGCCTGTGAAATGCAGTTTCTTTGCAGGCCTGATCTGGCTGAAGTCGGACTTCTGCTCTGGGTGTGCTACATTGGCCTAGAGCTGAAAGGCACAACGTGCAGGCTTCTTTCCAAAGGGCGAGTTGGGCCCCACAGCATATTGCTTCCAGCTCTTTGCTAAGCTCAGAAACAACTCGCTCTGCACAGTGCTCTTACAGCCTACCGGGTACATCTCTTCCAAAGGCCTGTGAAACGCAGTTTCTTTGCAAGCCTGATCTGACTGAAGTAGGACTTCTGCTCTGGGTGTGCTACATTGCCCTACAGCTGAAAGGCACAACGTGTAGGCTTCTTTCCAAAGGGCGAGTTGAGCCCCACAGCACCTTGCTTCCAGCTCTTTGGGAAGCTAAGAAACAACTCGCTCTGCACAGTGCTCTAAACAGCCTACCGGGAACATCTCTTCCAAAGACCTGTGAAACGCAGTTTGTTTGCAGGCCTGATCTGGCTGAAGTAGGACTTCTGCTCAGGGTGTGCTACTTTGCCCTAGAGCTGAAAGGCACAACGTGCAGGCTTCTTTCCAAACGGCGAGTTGGGCCCCACAGCATCTTGCTTCCAGCTCTTTGGGAAGCTAAGAAACAACTCGCTCTGCACAGTGCTCTTACAGACTACCGGGAACATCTCAACTAAAGGCCTGTGAAACGCAGTTTCTTTGCAGGCCTTATCTGGCTGAGTAGGACTTCTGCTCTGGGTGTGCAACTTTGCCCTAGAGCTGAAAGGCACAACGTGCAGAATTCTTTCCAAACGGCGAGTTGGGCCCCACAGCATCTTGCTTCCAGCTCTTTGGGAAGCTAAGAAACAACTCGCTCTGCACAGTGCTCTTACAGCCTACCGGGAACATCTCTTCCAAAGGCCTGTGAAACGCAGTTTCTTTGCAGGCCTGATCTGGCTGAAGTAGGACTTCTTCTCTGGGTGTGCTACATTGCCCTAGAGCTGAAAGGCACAACGTGCAGGCTTCTTTCCAAAGGGCGAGTTGGGCCCCACAGTATCTTGCTTCCAGCTCTTTGGGAAGCTAACAAACAACTCGCTCTGCACAGTGCTCTTACAGCCTACCGGGAACATCTCTTCCAAAGGCCTGTGAAATGCAGTTTCTTTGCAGGCCTGCTCTGGCTGAAGTAGGACTTCTGCTCTGGGTGTGCTACATTGCCCTAGAGCTGAAAGGCACAACGTGCAGGCTTCTTTCCAAAGGGCGAGTTGGGCCCCACAGCATCTTGCTTCCAGCTCTTTGGGAAGGTAAGAAACAACTCGCTCTGCACAGTGGTCTTACAGCCTACCGGGAACATCTCTTCCAAAGGCCTGTGAAACGCAGTTTCTTTGCAGGCCTGATCTGGCTGAAGTAGGACTTCTGCTCTGGGTGTGCTACATTGCCCTAGAGTTGAAAGGCAGAACGTGCAGGCTTCTTTCCAACGGGCGAGTTGGGCCCCACAGCATCTTGCTTCCAGCTCTTTGGGAAGCTAAGAAACAACTCGCTCTGCTAAGTGCTCTTACAGCCTAGTGGGAATATCTCTTATAAAGGCCTGTGAAACGCAGATTCTTTGCAGGCCTGATCTGGCTGAAGTAGGACTTCTGCTCTGGGTGTGCTACTTTGCCCTAGAGCTAAAAGGCACAACGTGCAGGCTTCTTTCCAAAGGGCGAGTTGGGCCCCACAGCATCTTGCTTCCAGCTCTTTGGGAAGCTAAGAAACAACTCGTCTGCACAGTGCTCTTACAGCCTACCGGGAACATCTCTTCCAAAGGCCTGTGAAACGCAGTTTCGCTGCATGCCTGATCTGGCTGAAGTAGGACTTCTGCTCTGGGTGTGCTACATTGCCCTAGAGCTGAAAGGCACAACGAGCAGGCTTCTTTTCAAAGGGCAAGTTGGGCCCCACAGCATCTTGCTTCCAGCTCTTTGGGAAGCTAAGAAACAACTCGCTCTGCACAGTGCTCTTACAGCCTACCGGGAACATCTCTTCCAAAGGCCTGTGAAACGCAGTTTCTTTGCAGGCCTGATCTGGCTGAAGTAGGACTTCTGCTCTGGGTGTTCTACACTGCCCTACAGCTGAAAGGCACAACGTGCAGGCTTCTTTCCAAGGGGCGAGTTGATCCCAAGGCATCTTGCTTCCAGCTCTTTGGGAAGCTAAGAGACAACTCGCTCTGCACAGTGCTCTTACAGCCTACCGGGAACATCTCTTCCAAAGGCCTGTGAAACGCAGTTTCTTTGCAGGCCTGATCTGGCTGAAGTAGGACTTCTGCTCTGGGTGTGCTACATTGCCCTAGAGCTGAAAGGCACAACGTGCAGGCTTCTTTCCAAAGGGCGAGTTGGGCCCCACAGCATCTTGCTTCCAGCTCTTTGGGAAGCTAAGAAACAACTCGCTCTGCACAGTGCTCTTACAGCCTACCGGGAACATCTCTTCCAAAGGCCTGTGAAACGCAGTTTCTTTGCAGGCCTGATCTGGCTGAAGTAGGACTTCTTCTCTGGGTGTGCTACATTGCCCTAGAGCTGAAAGGCACAACGTGCAGGCTTCTTTCCAAAGGGCGAGTTGGGCCCCACAGTATCTTGCTTCCAGCTCTTTGGGAAGCTAACAAACAACTCGCTCTGCACAGTGCTCTTACAGCCTACCGGGAACATCTCTTCCAAAGGCCTGTGAAATGCAGTTTCTTTGCAGGCCTGCTCTGGCTGAAGTAGGACTTCTGCTCTGGGTGTGCTACATTGCCCTAGAGCTGAAAGGCACAACGTGCAGGCTTCTTTCCAAAGGGCGAGTTGGGCCCCACAGCATCTTGCTTCCAGCTCTTTGGGAAGCTAAGAAACAACTTGCTCTGCACAGTGCTCTTACAGCCTACCGGGAACATCTCTTCCAAAGGCCTGTGAAACGCAGTTTCTTTGCAGGCCTGATCTGGCTGAAGTGGGACTTCTGCTCTGGGTGTGCTACATTGCCCTAGAGCTGAAAGGCACAACGTGCAGGCTTCTTTCCAAAGGGCGAGTTGGGCCCCACAGCATCTTGCTTCCAGCTCTTTGGGAAGCTAAGAAACGACTCGCTCTGCACATTGCTCTTACAGCCTACCGGGAACATCTCTTCCAAAGGCCTGTGAAGCGCAGTTTCTTTGCAGGCCTGATCTGGCTGAAGTAGGACTTCTGCTCTGGGTGTGCTACATTGCCCTAGAGCTGAAAGGCCCAACGTGCAGGCTTCTTTCGAAAGGGCGAGTTCGGCCCCACAGCATCTTGCTTCCAGCTCTTTGGGAAGCTAAGAAACAACTCGCTCTGCACAGTGCTCTTACAGCCTACCGGAACATCTCTTCCAAACGCCTGTGAAACGCAGTTTCTTTGCAGGCCTGATCTGGCTGAAGTAGGACTTCTGCTCTGGGTGTGCTACGTTGCCCTAGAACTGAAAGGCACAACGTGCAATCTTCTTTCCAAAGGGCGAGTTGGGCCCCACAGCACCTTGCTTCCAGCTCTTTGGGAAGCTAAGAAACAACTCGCTCTGCACAGTGCTCTTACAGCCTAACGGGAACATCTCTTCCAAAGGCCTGTGAAACGCAGCTTCTTTGCAGGCCTGATCTGGCTGAAGTAGGACTTCTGCTCTGGGTGTGTTACATTGCCCTACAGCTGAAAGGCACAACGTGCAGGCTTCTTTCCAAAGGGCGATTTGGGCCCCACAGCATCTTGCTTCCAGCTCTTTGGGAAGCTAAGAAACAACTCGCTCTGCACAGTGCTCTTACAGCCTACCGGGAACATCTCTTCCAAAGGCCTGTGAAATGCAGTTTCTTTGCAGGCCTGATCTGGCTGAAGTCGGACTTCTGCTCTGGGTGTGCTACATTGGCCTAGAGCTGAAAGGCACAACGTGCAGGCTTCTTTCCAAAGGGCGAGTTGGGCCCCACAGCATATTGCTTCCAGCTCTTTGCTCAGCTCAGAAACAACTCGCTCTGCACAGTGCTCTTACAGCCTACCGGGTACATCTCTTCCAAAGGCCTGTGAAACGCAGTTTCTTTGCAAGCCTGATCTGACTGAAGTAGGACTTCTGCTCTGGGTGTGCTACATTGCCCTACAGCTGAAAGGCACAACGTGTAGGCTTCTTTCCAAAGGGCGAGTTGAGCCCCACAGCACCTTGCTTCCAGCTCTTTGGGAAGCTAAGAAACAACTCGCTCTGCACAGTGCTCTAAACAGCCTACCGGGAACATCTCTTCCAAAGACCTGTGAAACGCAGTTTGTTTGCAGGCCTGATCTGGCTGAAGTAGGACTTCTGCTCAGGGTGTGCTACTTTGCCCTAGAGCTGAAAGGCACAACGTGCAGGCTTCTTTCCAAACGGCGAGTTGGGCCCCACAGCATCTTGCTTCCAGCTCTTTGGGAAGCTAAGAAACAACTCGCTCTGCACAGTGCTCTTACAGACTACCGGGAACATCTCAACTAAAGGCCTGTGAAACGCAGTTTCTTTGCAGGCCTTATCTGGCTGAGTAGGACTTCTGCTCTGGGTGTGCAACTTTGCCCTAGAGCTGAAAGGCACAACGTGCAGAATTCTTTCCAAACGGCGAGTTGGGCCCCACAGCATCTTGCTTCCAGCTCTTTGGGAAGCTAAGAAACAACTCGCTCTGCACAGTGCTCTTACAGCCTACCGGGAACATCTCTTCCAAAGGCCTGTGAAACGCAGTTTCTTTGCAGGCCTGATCTGGCTGAAGTAGGACTTCTTCTCTGGGTGTGCTACATTGCCCTAGAGCTGAAAGGCACAACGTGCAGGCTTCTTTCCAAAGGGCGAGTTGGGCCCCACAGTATCTTGCTTCCAGCTCTTTGGGAAGCTAACAAACAACTCGCTCTGCACAGTGCTCTTACAGCCTACCGGGAACATCTCTTCCAAAGGCCTGTGAAATGCAGTTTCTTTGCAGGCCTGCTCTGGCTGAAGTAGGACTTCTGCTCTGGGTGTGCTACATTGCCCTAGAGCTGAAAGGCACAACGTGCAGGCTTCTTTCCAAAGGGCGAGTTGGGGCCCACAGCATCTTGCTTCCAGCTCTTTGGGAAGCTAAGAAACAACTCGCTCTGCACAGTGGTCTTACAGCCTACCGGGAACATCTCTTCCAAAGGCCTGTGAAACGCAGTTTCTTTGCAGGCCTGATCTGGCTGAAGTAGGACTTCTGCTCTGGGTGTGCTACATTGCCCTAGAGTTGAAAGGCAGAACGTGCAGGCTTCTTTCCAACGGGCGAGTTGGGCCCCACAGCATCTTGCTTCCAGCTCTTTGGGAAGCTAAGAAACAACTCGCTCTGCTAAGTGCTCTTACAGCCTAGTGGGAATATCTCTTATAAAGGCCTGTGAAACGCAGATTCTTTGCAGGCCTGATCTGGCTGAAGTAGGACTTCTGCTCTGGGTGTGCTACTTTGCCCTAGAGCTAAAAGGCACAACGTGCATGCTTCTTTCCAAAGGGCGAGTTGGGCCCCACAGCATCTTGCTTCCAGCTCTTTGGGAAGCTAAGAAACAACTCGCTCTGCACAGTGCTCTTACAGCCTACCGGGAACATCTCTTCCAAAGGCCTGTGAAACGCAGTTTCGCTGCATGCCTGATCTGGCTGAAGTAGGACTTCTGCTCTGGGTGTGCTACATTGCCCTAGAGCTGAAAGGCACAACGAGCAGGCTTCTTTTCAAAGGGCAAGTTGGGCCCCACAGCATCTTGCTTCCAGCTCTTTGGGAAGCTAAGAAACAACACGCTCTGCACAGTGCTCTTACAGCCTACCGGAACATCTCTTCCAAAGGCCTGTGAAACGCAGTTTCTTTGCAGGCCTGATCTGGCTGAAGTAGGACTTCTGCTCTGGGTGTTCTACACTGCCCTACAGCTGAAAGGCACAACGTGCAGGCTTCTTTCCAAGGGGCGAGTTGATCCCCACGGCATCTTGCTTCCAGCTCTTTGGGAAGCTAAGAAACAACTCGCTCTGCACAGTGCTCTTACAGCCTACCGGGAACATGTCTTCCAAAGGCCTGTGAAACGCAGTTTCTTTGCAGGCCTCATCTGGCTGAAGTGGGACTTCTGCTCTGGGTGTGCTACATTGCCCTAGAGCTGAAAGGCACAACGTGCAGGCTTCTTTCCAAAGGGCGAGTTGGGCCCCACAGCATCTTGCTTCCAGCTCTTTGGGAAGCTAAGAAACAACTCGCTCTGCACAGTGCTCTTACAGCCTACCGGGAACATCTCTTCCAAAGGCCTGTGATACGCAGTTTCTTTGCAGGCCTGATCTGGCTGAAGTAGGACTTCTTCTCTGGGTGTGCTACATTGCCCTAGAGCTGAAAGGCACAACGTGCAGGCTTCTTTCCAAAGGGCGAGTTGGGCCCCACAGTATCTTGCTTCCAGCTCTTTGGGAAGCTAACAAACAACTCGCTCTGCACAGTGCTCTTACAGCCTACCGGGAACATCTCTTCCAAAGGCCTGTGAAATGCAGTTTCTTTGCAGGCCTGCTCTGGCTGAAGTAGGACTTCTGCTCTGGGTGTGCTACATTGCCCTAGAGCTGAAAGGCACAACGTGCAGGCTTCTTTCCAAAGGGCGAGTTGGGCCCCACAGCATCTTGCTTCCAGCTCTTTGGGAAGCTAAGAAACAACTCGCTCTGCACAGTGCTCTTACAGCCTACCGGGAACATCTCTTCCAAAGGCCTGTGAAACGCAGTTTCTTTGCAGGCCTGATCTGGCTGAAGTAGGACTTCTGCTCTGGGTGTGCTACATTGCCCTAGAGTTGAAAGGCAGAACGTGCAGGCTTCTCTCCAACGGGCGAGTTGGGCCCCACAGCATCTTGCTTCCAGCTCTTTGGGAAGCTAAGAAACAACTCGCTCTGCTAAGTGCTCTTACAGCCTAGTGGGAATATCTCTTATAAAGGCCTGTGAAACGCAGATTCTTTGCAGGCCTGATCTGGCTGAAGTAGGACTTCTGCTCTGGGTGTGCTACTTTGCCCTAGAGCTAAAAGGCACAACGTGCATGCTTCTTTCCAAAGGGCGAGTTGGGCCCCACAGCATCTTGCTTCCAGCTCTTTGGGAAGCTAAGAAACAACTCGCTCTGCACAGTGCTCTTACAGCCTACCGGGAACATCTCTTCCAAAGGCCTGTGAAACGCAGTTTCGCTGCATGCCTGATCTGGCTGAAGTAGGACTTCTGCTCTGGGTGTGCTACATTGCCCTAGAGCTGAAAGGCACAACGAGCAGGCTTCTTTTCAAAGGGCAAGTTGGGCCCCACAGCATCTTGCTTCCAGCTCTTTGGGAAGCTAAGAAACAACACGCTCTGCACAGTGCTCTTACAGCCTACCGGAACATCTCTTCCAAAGGCCTGTGAAACGCAGTTTCTTTGCAGGCCTGATCTGGCTGAAATAGGACTTCTGCTCTGGGTGTTATAAACTGCCCTAGAGCTGAAAGGCACAACGTCCAGGCTTCTTTCCAAGGGGCGAGTTGATCCCCACGGCATCTTGCTTCCAGCTCTTTGGGAAGCTAAGAAACAACTCGCTCTGCACAGTGCTCTTACAGCCTACCGGGAACATGTCTTCCAAAGGCCTGTGAAACGCAGTTTCTTTGCAGGCCTCATCTGGCTGAAGTGGGACTTCTGCTCTGGGTGTGCTACATTGCCCTAGAGCTGAAAGGCACAACGTGCAGGCTTCTTTCCAAAGGGCGAGTTGGGCCCCACAGCATCTTGCTTCCAGCTCTTTGGGAAGCTAAGAAACAACTCGCTCTGCACAGTGCTCTTACAGCCTACCGGGAACATCTCTTCCAAAGGCCTGTGAAACGCAGTTTCTTTGCAGGCCTGATCTGGCTGAAGTAGGACTTCTGCTCTGGGTGTGCTACATTGCCCTAGAGCTCAAAGGTACAAAGGGCAGGCTTCTTTGTAAATGGCGAGTTGGGCCCCACAGCTTCTTGCTTCCAGCTCTTTGGGAAGCTAAGAAACAACTCGCTCTGCACAGTGCTCTTACAGCCTACCGGGAACATCTCTTCCAAAGGCCTGTGAAACACAGTTTCTTTGCAGGCCTTATCTGGCTGAGTAGGACTTCTGCTCTTGGTGTGCAACTTTGCCCTATAGCTGAAAGGCACAACGTGCAGGCTTCTTTCCAAAGGGCGAGTTGGGCCCCACAGCATCTTGCTTCCAGCTCTTTGGGAAGCTAAGAAACAACTCGCTCTGCACAGTGCTCTAAACAGCCTACCGGGAACATCTCTTCCAAAAGCCTGTGAAACGCAGTTTCTTTGCAGGCCTGATCTTGCTGAAGTAGGACTTCTGCTCTGGGTGTGCTACATTGCCCTACAGCTGAAAGGAACAACGTGCAGGCTTCTTTCCAAATGGCGAGTTGGGCCACACAGCATCTTGCTTCCAGCTCTTTGGGAAGCTAAGAAACAACTCGCTCTGCACAGTGCTCTTACAGCCTACTGGGAACATCTCTTCCAAAGGCCTGTGAAACGCAGTTTCTTTGCAGGAATGATCTGGCTGAAGTACGACTTCTGCTCTGTGTGTGCTACATTGCCCTAGAGCTGAAAGGCACAACGTGCAGGCTTCTGTCGAAAGGGCGAGTGGGCCCCAGAGCATCTTGCTTCCAGCTCTTTGGGAAGCTAAGAAACAGCTCGCTCTGCTAAGTGCTCTTACAGCCTAGTGGGAACATCTCTTATAAAGGCCTGTGAAATGCAGTTCCTTTGCAGGCCTGATCTGGCTGAAGTAGGACTTCTGCTCTGGGTGTGCTACATTGCCCTAGAGCTGAAAGGCACAAAGAGCAGGCTTCTTTCTAAAGGGCGAGTTGGGCCCCACAGCATCTTGCTTCCAGCTCTTTGGGAAGCTAAGAAACAACTCGCTCTGCACAGTGCTCTTACAGCCTACCGGGAACATCTCTTCCAAAGGCCTGTGAAACGCAGTTTCTTTGCAGGCCTGATCTCGCTGAAGTAGGACTTCTGCTCTGGGTGTGCTACTTTGCCCTAGAGCTGAAAGGCACAACGTGCAGGCTTCTTTCCAAAGGGCGAGTTGGGCCCCACAGCGTCTTGCTTCCAGCTCTTTGGGAAGCTAAGAAACAACTCGCTCTGCACAGTGCTCTTACAGCCTACCGGGAACATCTCTTCCAAAGGCCTGTGAAACGCAGTTTCTTTGCAGGCCTGATCTGGCTGAAGTGGGACTTCTGCTCTGGGTGTGCTACATTGCCCTAGAGCTGAAAGGCACAACGTGCAGTCTTCTTTCCAAAGGGCGAGTTGGGCCCCACAGCATCTTGCTTCCAGCTCTTTGGGAAGCTAAGACACAACTCGCTCTGCACAGTGCTCTTACAGCCTACCGGGAACATCTCTTCCAAAGGCCTGTGAAACGCAGTATCTTTGCAGGCCTGATCTGGCTGAAGTAGGACTTCTGCTCTGGGTGTGCTACATTGCCCTAGAGCTGAAAGGCACAACGTGCAGGCTTCTTTCCAAAGGGCGAGTTGGGCCCCACAGCATCTTGCTTCCAGCTCTTTGGGAAGCTAAGAAACAAATCGCTCTGCACAGTGCTCTTACAGCCTACCGGGAACATCTCTTCCAAAGGCCTGTGAAGCGCAGTTTCTTTGCAGGCCTGATCTGGCTGAAGTAGGACTTCTGCTCTGGGTGTGCTACATTGCCCTAGAGCTGAAAGGCCCAACGTGCAGGCTTCTTTCGAAAGGGCGAGTTCGGCCCCACAGCATCTTGCTTCCAGCTCTTTGGCAAGCTAAGAAACAACTCGCTCTGCACAGTGCTCTTACAGCCTACCGGAACATCTCTTCCAAACGCCTGTGAAACGCAGTTTCTTTGCAGGCCTGATCTGGCTGAAGTAGGACTTCTGCTCTGGGTGTGCTACGTTGCCCTAGAACTGAAAGGCACAACGTGCAATCTTCTTTCCAAAGGGCGAGTTGGGCCCCACAGCACCTTGCTTCCAGCTCTTTGGGAAGCTAAGAAACAACTCGCTCTGCACAGTGCTCTTACAGCCTAACGGGAACATCTCTTCCAAAGGCCTGTGAAACGCAGCTTCTTTGCAGGCCTGATCTGGCTGAAGTAGGACTTCTGCTCTCGGTGTGCTACATTGCCCTACAGCTGAAAGGCACAACGTGCAGGCTTCTTTCCAAAGGGCGATTTGGGCCCCACAGCATCTTGCTTCCAGCTATTTGGGAAGCTAAGAAACAACTCGCTCTGCACAGTGCTCTTACAGCCTACCGGGAACATCTCTTCCAAAGGCCTGTGAAATGCAGTTTCTTTGCAGGCCTGATCTGGCTGAAGTCGGACTTCTGCTCTGGGTGTGCTACATTGGCCTAGAGCTGAAAGGCACAACGTGCAGGCTTCTTTCCAAAGGGCGAGTTGGGCCCCACAGCATATTGCCTCCAGCTCTTTGCTAAGCTCAGAAACAACTCGCTCTGCACAGTGCTCTTACAGCCTACCGGGTACATCTCTTCCAAAGGCCTGTGAAACGCAGTTTCTTTGCAAGCCTGATCTGACTGAAGTAGGACTTCTGCTCTGGGTGTGCTACATTGCCCTACAGCTGAAAGGCACAACGTGTAGGCTTCTTTCCAAAGGGCGAGTTGAGCCCCACAGCACCTTGCTTCCAGCTCTTTGGGAAGCTAAGAAACAACTCGCTCTGCACAGTGCTCTAAACAGCCTACCGGGAACATCTCTTCCAAAGGCCTGTGAAACGCAGTTTCTTTGCAGGTCTTATCTGGCTGAAGTAGGACTTCTGCTCTGGGTGTGCTACATTGCCCTAGAGCTGAAAGACCCAACGTGCAGGCTTCTTTCCAAAGGGCGAGTTGGGCCCCACAGTATCTTGCTTCCAGCTCTTTGGGAAGCTAAGAAACAACTCGCTCTGCACAGTGCTCTTGCAGCCTACCGGGAACATGTCTTCCAAAGGCCTGTGAAACGCAGTTTCTTTGCAGGCCTGATCTGGCTGAAGTAGGACTTCTGCTCTGGGTGTGCTACTTTGCCCTAGAGCTGAAAGGCACAACGTGCAGGCTTGTTTCCAAAGTGTGAGTTGGGCCCCACAGCATCTTGCTTCCAGCTCTTTGGGAAGCTAAGAAACAACTCGCTCTGCACAGTGCTCTTACAGCCTACCGGGAACATCTCTTCCAAAGGCCTGTGAAACGCAGTTTCTTTGCAGGCCTCATCTGGCTGAAGTAGGACTTCTGCTCTGGGTGTGCTACATTGCCCTAGAGCTGAAAGGCACAACGTGCAGGCTTCTTTCCAAAGGGCGAGTTGGGCCCCACAGCATCTTGCTTCCAGCTCTTTGGGAAGCTAAGAAACAACTCGCTCTGCACAGTGCTCTTACAGCCTACCGGGAACATCTCTTCCAAAGGCCTGTGAAGCGCAGTTTCTTTGCAGGCCTAATCTGGCTGAAGTAGGACTTCTGCTCTGGGTGTGCTACATTGCCCTAGAGCTGAAAGGCCCAACGTGCAGGCTTCTTTCCAAAGGGCGAGTTCGGCCCCACAGCATCTTGCTTCCAGCTCTTTGGGAAGCTAAGAAACAACTCGCTCTGCACAGTGCTCTTACAGCCTACCGGAACATCTCTTCCAAAGGCCTGTGAAACGCAGTTTCTTTGCAGGCCTGATCTGGCTGAAGTAGGACTTCTGCTCTGGGTGTGCTACGTTGCCCTAGAACTGAAAGGCACAACGTGCAATCTTCTTTCCAAAGGGCGAGTTGCGCCCCACAGCATCTTGCTTCCAGCTCTTTGGGAAGCTAAGAAACAACTCGCTCTGCACAGTGCTCTTACAGCCTAACGGGAACATCTCTTCCAAAGGCCTGTGAAACGCATTTTCTTTGCAGGCCTGATCTGGCTGAAGTAGGACTTCTGCTCTGGGTGTGCTACATTGCCCTAGAGCTGAAAGGCAGAACGTGCAGGCTTCTTTCCAAAGGGCGAGTTGGGCCCCACAGCATCTTGCTTCCAGCTCTTTGGGAAGCTAAGAAACAACTCGCTCTGCACAGTGCTCTTACAGCCTACCGGGAACATCTCTTCCAAAGGCCTGTGAAACGCAGTTTCTTTGCAGGCTTGATCTGGCTGAAGTAGGAATTCTGCTCTGGGTGTGCTACACTGCCCTGGAGTTGAAAGGCACAACGTACAGGCTTCTTTCGAAAGGGCGAGTTGGTCCACACAGGATCTTGCTTCCAGCTCTTTGGGAAGCTAAGAAACAACTCGCTCTGCACAGTGCTCTTACAGCCTACCGGGATCATCTCTTCCAAAGGCCTGTGAAACGCAGTTACTTTTGCAGGCCTGATCTGGCTGAAGTAGGACTTCTGCTCTGGGTGTGCTACATTGCCCTATAGCTGAAAGGCACAACGTGCAGGCTTCTTTCCAAAGGGTGAGTTGGGCCCCACAGCATCTTGCTTCCAGCTCTTTGGGAAGCTAAGAAACAACTCGCTCTGCACAGTGCTCTTACAGCCTACTGGGAACATCTCTTCCAAAGGCCTGTGAAGCGCAGTTTCTTTGCAGGCCTGATCTGGCTGAAGTAGGACTTCTGCTCTGGGTGTGCTATTTTGCCCTAGAGCTGAAAGGCACAACGTGCAGGCTTCTTTCCAAAGGGCGAGTTGGGCCCCACAGCATCTTGCTTCCAGCTCTTTGGGAAGCTAAGAAACAACTCGCTCTGCTAAGTGCTCTTACAGCCTAGTGGGAACATCTCTTATAAAGGCCTGTGAAACGCAGTTTCTTTGCAGGCCTGATCTGGCTGAAGTAGGACTTCTGCTCTGGGTGTGCTACTTTGCCCTAGAGCTAAAAGGCACAACCTGCAGGCTTCTTTCCAAAGGGCGAGCTGGGCCCCACAGCATCTTGCTTCCAGCTCTTTGGGAAGCTAACAAACAACTCGCTCTGCACAGTGCTCTGACAGCCTACCGGGAACATCTCTTCCAAAGGCCTGTGAAACGCAGTTTCTTAGCAGGCCTGATCTGGCTGAAGTAGAACTTCTGCTCTGGGTGTGCTACATTGCCCTAGAGCTGAAAGGCACAACGTGCAGACTTCTTTCCAAAGGGCGAGTTGGGCCCCAAAGCATCTTGCTTCCAGCTCTTTGGGAAGCTCAGAAACAACTCGCTCTGCACAGTGCTCTCACAGCCTACCGGGAACATCTCTTCCAAAGACCTGTGAAACGCAGTTTGTTTGCAGGCCTGATCTGGCTGAAGTAGGACTTCTGCTCAGGGTGTGCTACTTTGCCCTAGAGCTGAAAGGCAGAACGTGCAGGCTTCTTTCCAAACGGCGAGTTGGGCCCCACAGCATCTTGCTTCCAGCTCTTTGGGAAGCTAAGAAACAACTCGCTCTGCACAGTGCTCTTACAGCCTACCGGGAACATCTCTTCTAAAGGCCTGTGAAACGCAGTTTCTTTGCAGGCCTTATCTGGCTGAGTAGGACTTCTGCTCTGGGTGTGCAACTTTGCCCTAGAGCTGAAAGGCACAACGTGCAGACTTCTTTCCAAACGGCGAGTTGGGCCCCCACAGCATCTTGCTTCCAGCTCTTTGGGAAGCTAAGAAACAACTCGCTCTGCACAGTGCTCTTACAGCCTACCGGGAACATCTCTTCCAAAGGCCTGTGAAACGCAGTTTCGCTGCATGCCTGATCTGGCTGAAGTAGGACTTCTGCTCTGGGTGTGCTACATTGCCCTAGAGCTGAAAGGCACAACGAGCAGGCTTCTTTTCAAAGGGCAAGTTGGGCCCCACAGCATCTTGCTTCCAGCTCTTTGGGAAGCTAAGAAACAACTCGCTCTGCACAGTGCTCTTACAGCCTACCAGGAACATCTCTTCCAAAGGCCTGTGAAACGCAGTTTCTTTGCAGGCCTGATCTGGCTGAAGTAGGACTTCTGCTCTGGGTGTGCTACATTGCCCTAGAGCTGAAAGACCCAACGTGCAGGCTTCTTTCCAAAGGGCGAGTTGGGCCCCACAGCATCTTGCTTCCAGCTCTTTGGGAAGCTAAGAAACAACTCGCTCTGCACAGTGCTCTTACAGCCTACCGGGAACATCTCTTCCAAAGGCCTGTGAAACGCAGTTTCTTTGCAGGCTTGATCTTGCTGAAGTAGGACTTCTGCTCTGGGTGTTCAAACTGCCCTAGAGCTGAAAGGCACAACGTCCAGGCTTCTTTCCAAGGGGCGAGTTGATCCCCACGGCATCTTGCTTCCAGCTCTTTGGGAAGCTAAGAAACCACTCGCTCTGCACAGTGCTCTTACAGCCTACCGGGAACATGTCTTCCAAAGGCCTGTGAAACGCAGTTTCTTTGCAGGCCTCATCTGGCTGAAGTGGGACTTCTGCTCTGGGTGTGCTACATTGCCCTAGAGCTGAAAGGCACAACGTGCAGGCTTCTTTCCAAAGGGCGAGTTGGGCCCCACAGCATCTTGCTTCCAGCTCTTTGGGAAGCTAAGAAACAACTCGCTGTGCACAGTGCTCTTACAGCCTACCGGGAACATCTCTTCCAAAGGCCTGTGAAACGCAGTTTCTTTGCAGGCCTGATCTGGCTGAAGTAGGACTTCTGCTCTGGGTGTGCTACATTGCCCTAGAGCTCAAAGGTACAAAGTGCAGGCTTCTTTGTAAATGGCGAGTTGGGCCCCACAGCTTCTTGCTTCCAGCTCTTTGGGAAGCTAAGAAACAACTCGCTCTGCACAGTGCTCTTACAGCCTACCGGGAACATCTCTTCCAAAGGCCTGTGAAACACAGTTTCTTTGCAGGCCTTATCTGGCTGAGTAGGACTTCTGCTCTTGGTGTGCAACTTTGACCTAGAGCTGAAAGGCACAACGTGCAGGCTTCTTTCCAAAGGGCGAGTTGGGCCCCACAGCATCTTGCTTCCAGCTCTTTGGGAAGCTAAGAAACAACTCGCTCTGCACAGTGCTCTTACAGCCTACCGGGAACATCTCTTCCAAAAGCCTGTGAAACGCAGTTTCTTTGCAGGCCTGATCTTGCTGAAGTAGGACTTCTGCTCTGGGTGTGCTACATTGCCCTACAGCTGAAAGGAACAACGTGCAGGCTTCTTTCCAAATGGCGAGTTGGGCCACACAGCATCTTGCTTCCAGCTCTTTGGGAAGCTAAGAAACAACTCGCTCTGCACAGTGCTCTTACAGCCTACTGGGAACATCTCTTCCAAAGGCCTGTGAAACGCAGTTTCTTTGCAGGAATGATCTGGCTGAAGTACGACTTCTGCTCTGTGTGTGCTACATTGCCCTAGAGCTGAAAGGCACAACGTGCAGGCTTCTGTCGAAAGGGCGAGTGGGCCCCAGAGCATCTTGCTTCCAGCTCTTTGGGAAGCTAAGAAACAGCTCGCTCTGCTAAGTGCTCTTACAGCCTAGTGGGAACATCTCTTATAAAGGCCTGTGAAATGCAGTTCCTTTGCAGGCCTGATCTGGCTGAAGTAGGACTTCTGCTCTGGGTGTGCTACATTGCCCTAGAGCTGAAAGGCACAAAGAGCAGGCTTCTTTCTAAAGGGCGAGTTGGGCCCCACAGCTTCTTGCTTCCAGCTCTTTGGGAAGCCAAGAAACAACTCGCTCTGCACAGTGCTCTTACAGCCTACCGGGAACATCTCTTCCAAAGGCCTGTGAAACGCAGTTTCTTTGCAGGCCTGATCTCGCTGAAGTAGGACTTCTGCTCTGGGTGTGCTACTTTGCCCTAGAGCTGAAAGGCACAACGTGCAGGCTTCTTTCCAAAGGGCGAGTTGGGCCCCACAGCGTCTTGCTTCCAGCTCTTTGGGAAGCTAAGAAACAACTCGCTCTGCACAGTGCTCTTACAGCCTACCGGGAACATCTCTTCCAAAGGCCTGTGAAACGCAGTTTCTTTGCAGGCCTGATCTGGCTGAAGTGGGACTTCTGCTCTGGGTGTGCTACATTGCCCTAGAGCTGAAAGGCACAACGTGCAGGCTTCTTTCCAAAGGGCGAGTTGGGCCCCACAGCATCTTGCTTCCAGCTCTTTGGGAAGCTAAGAAACAAATCGCTCTGCACAGTGCTCTTACAGCCTACCGGGAACATCTCTTCCAAAGGCCTGTGAAGCGCAGTTTCTTTGCAGGCCTGATCTGGCTGAAGTAGGACTTCTGCTCTGGGTGTGCTACATTGCCCTAGAGCTGAAAGGCCCAACGTGCAGGCTTCTTTCGAAAGGGCGAGTTCGGCCCCACAGCATCTTGCTTCCAGCTCTTTGGGAAGCTAAGAAACAACTCGCTCTGCACAGTGCTCTTACAGCCTACCGGAACATCTCTTCCAAACGCCTGTGAAACGCAGTTTCTTTGCAGGCCTGATCTGGCTGAAGTAGGACTTCTGCTCTGGGTGTGCTACGTTGCCCTAGAACTGAAAGGCACAACGTGCAATCTTCTTTCCAAAGGGCGAGTTGGGCCCCACAGCACCTTGCTTCCAGCTCTTTGGGAAGCTAAGAAACAACTCGCTCTGCACAGTGCTCTTACAGCCTAACGGGAACATCTCTTCCAAAGGCCTGTGAAACGCAGCTTCTTTGCAGGCCTGATCTGGCTGAAGTAGGACTTCTGCTCTGGGTGTGCTACATTGCCCTACAGCTGAAAGGCACAACGTGCAGGCTTCTTTCCAAAGGGCGATTTGGGCCCCACAGCATCTTGCTTCCAGCTCTTTGGGAAGCTAAGAAACAACTCGCTCTGCACAGTGCTCTTACAGCCTACCGGGAACATCTCTTCCAAAGGCCTGTGAAATGCAGTTTCTTTGCAGGCCTGATCTGGCTGAAGTCGGACTTCTGCTCTGGGTGTGCTACATTGGCCTAGAGCTGAAAGGCACAACGTGCAGGCTTCTTTCCAAAGGGCGAGTTGGGCCCCACAGCATATTGCTTCCAGCTCTTTGCTAAGCTCAGAAACAACTCGCTCTGCACAGTGCTCTTACAGCCTACCGGGTACATCTCTTCCAAAGGCCTGTGAAACGCAGTTTCTTTGCAAGCCTGATCTGACTGAAGTAGGACTTCTGCTCTGGGTGTGCTACATTGCCCTACAGCTGAAAGGCACAACGTGTAGGCTTCTTTCCAAAGGGCGAGTTGAGCCCCACAGCACCTTGCTTCCAGCTCTTTGGGAAGCTAAGAAACAACTCGCTCTGCACAGTGCTCTAAACAGCCTACCGGGAACATCTCTTCCAAAGGCCTGTGAAACGCAGTTTCTTTGCAGGTCTTATCTGGCTGAAGTAGGACTTCTGCTCTGGGTGTGCTACATTGCCCTAGAGCTGAAAGACCCAACGTGCAGGCTTCTTTCCAAAGGGCGAGTTGGGCCCCACAGTATCTTGCTTCCAGCTCTTTGGGAAGCTAAGAAACAACTCGCTGTGCACAGTGCTCTTACAGCCTACCGGGAACATGTCTTCCAAAGGCCTGTGAAACGCAGTTTCTTTGCAGGCCTGATCTGGCTGAAGTAGGACTTCTGCTCTGGGTGTGCTACTTTGCCCTAGAGCTGAAAGGCACAACGTGCAGGCTTGTTTCCAAAGTGTGAGTTGGGCCCCACAGCATCTTGCTTCCAGCTCTTTGGGAAGCTAAGAAACAACTCGCTCTGCACAGTGCTCTTACAGCCTACCGGGAACATCTCTTCCAAAGGCCTGTGAAACGCAGTTTCTTTGCAGGCCTGATCTGGCTGAAGTAGGACTTCTGCTCTGGGTGTGCTACATTGCCCTAGAGCTGAAAGGCACAACGTGCAGGCTTCTTTCCAAAGGGCGAGTTGGGCCCCACAGCATCTTGCTTCCAGCTCTTTGGGAAGCTAAGAAACAACTCGCTCTGCACAGTGCTCTTACAGCCTACCGGGAACATCTCTTCCAAAGGCCTGTGAAGCGCAGTTTCTTTGCAGGCCTAATCTGGCTGAAGTAGGACTTCTGCTCTGGGTGTGCTACATTGCCCTAGAGCTGAAAGGCCCAACGTGCAGGCTTCTTTCCAAAGGGCGAGTTCGGCCCCACAGCATCTTGCTTCCAGCTCTTTGGGAAGCTAAGAAACAACTCGCTCTGCACAGTGCTCTTACAGCCTACCGGAACATCTCTTCCAAAGGCCTGTGAAACGCAGTTTCTTTGCAGGCCTGATCTGGCTGAAGTAGGACTTCTGCTCTGGGTGTGCTACATTGCCCTAGAACTGAAAGGCACAACGTGCAATCTTCTTTCCAAAGGGCGAGTTGGGCCCCACAGCATCTTGCTTCCAGCTCTTTGGGAAGCTAAGAAACAACTCGCTCTGCACAGTGCTCTTACAGCCTAACGGGAACATCTCTTCCAAAGGCCTGTGAAACGCAGTTTCTTTGCAGGCCTGATCTGGCTGAAGTAGGACTTCTGCTCTGGGTGTGCTACATTGCCCTAGAGCTGAAAGGCAGAACGTGCAGGCTTCTTTCCAAAGGGCGAGTTGGGCCCCACAGTATCTTGCTTCCAGCTCCTTGGGAAGCTAAGAAACAACTCGCTCTGCACAGTGCTCTTACAGCCTACCGGGAACATGTCTTTCAAAGGCCTGTGAAACGCAGTTTCTTTGCAGGCCTGATCTGGCTGAAGTAGGACTTCTGCTCTGGGTGTGCTACTTTGCCCTAGAGCTGAAAGGCACAACGTGCAGTCTTCTTTCCAAAGGGCGAGTTGGGCCCCACAGCATCTTGCTTCCAGCTCTTTGGGAAGCTAAGAAACAACTCGCTCTGCACAGTGCTCTTACTGCCTACCGGGAACATCTCTTCCAAAGGCCTGTGAAACGCAGTTTCTTTGCAGGCCTG
Organism: Equus caballus; assembly: GCF_041296265.1. NCBI lineage: Eukaryota > Metazoa > Chordata > Mammalia > Perissodactyla > Equidae > Equus > Equus caballus. The sequence goes on from NC_091696.1 coordinate 14,545,517, forward strand.
ATCTGGCTGAAGTAGGACTTCTGCTCTGGGTGTGCTACATTGCCCTAGAGCTGAAAGGCACAACGTGCAGGCTTCTTTCCAAAGGGCGAGTTGGGCCCCACAGCATCTTGCTTCCAGCTCTTTGGGAAGCTAAGAAACAACTCGCTCTGCACAGTGCTCTTACAGCCTACCGGGAACATCTCTTCCAAAGGCCTGTGAAGCGCAGTTTCTTTGCAGGCTTGATCTGGCTGAAGTAGGACTTCTGCTGTGGGTGTTTTAACTGCCCTAGAGCTGAAAGGCACAACGTGCAGGCTTCTTTCCAAGGGGCGAGTTGATCCCCACGGCATCTTGCTTCCAGCTCTTTGGGAAGCTAAGAAACAACTCGCTCTGCACAGTGCTCTTACAGCCTACCGGGAACATCTCTTCCAAAGGCCTGTGAAACGCAGTTTCTTTGCAGGCCTGATCTGGCTGAAGTAGGACTTCTGCTCTGGGTGTGCTACATTGCCCTAGAGCTCAAAGGTACAAAGTGCAGGCTTCTTTGTAAATGGCGAGTTGGGCCCCACAGCTTCTTGCTTCCAGCTCTTTGGGAAGCTAAGAAACAACTCGCTCTGCACAGTGCTCTTACAGCCTACCGGGAACATCTCTTCCAAAGGCCTGTGAAACACAGTTTCTTTGCAGGCCTTATCTGGCTGAGTAGGACTTCTGCTCTTGGTGTGCAACTTTGCCATAGAGCTGAAAGGCACAACGTGCAGGCTTCTTTCCAAAGGGCGAGTTGGGCCCCACAGCATCTTGCTTCCAGCTCTTTGGGAAGCTAAGAAACAACTCGCTCTGCACAGTGCTCTTACAGCCTACCGGGAACATCTCTTCCAAAAGCCTGTGAAACGCAGTTTCTTTGCAGGCCTGATCTTGCTGAAGTAGGACTTCTGCTCTGGGTGTGCTACATTGCCCTACAGCTGAAAGGAACAACGTGCAGGCTTCTTTCCAAATGGCGAGTTGGGCCACACAGCATCTTGCTTCCAGCTCTTTGGGAAGCTAAGAAACAACTCGCTCTGCACAGTGCTCTTACAGCCTACTGGGAACATCTCTTCCAAAGGCCTGTGAAACGCAGTTTCTTTGCAGGAATGATCTGGCTGAAGTACGACTTCTGCTCTGTGTGTGCTACATTGCCCTAGAGCTGAAAGGCACAACGTGCAGGCTTCTATCCAAAGGGCGAGTGGGCCCCAGAGCATCTTGCTTCCAGCTCTTTGGGAAGCTAAGAAACAGCTCGCTCTGCTAAGTGCTCTTACAGCCTAGTGGGAACATCTCTTATAAAGGCCTGTGAAACGCAGTTCCTTTGCAGGCCTGATCTGGCTGAAGTAGGACTTCTGCTCTGGGTGTGCTACATTGCCCTAGAGCTGAAAGGCACAAAGAGCAGGCTTCTTTCTAAAGGGCGAGTTGGGCCCCACAGCTCCTTGCTTCCAGCTCTTTGGGAAGCTAAGAAACAACTCGCTCTGCACAGTGCTCTTACAGCCTACCGGGAACATCTCTTCCAAAGGCCTGTGAAACGCAGTTTCTTTGCAGGCCTGATCTCGCTGAAGTAGGACTTCTGCTCTGGGTGTGCTACTTTGCCCTAGAGCTGAAAGGCACAACGTGCAGGCTACTTTCCAAAGGGCGAGTTGGGCCCCACAGCATCTTGCTTCCAGCTCTTTGGGAAGCTAAGAAACAACTCGCTCTGCACAGTGCTCTTACAGCCTACCGGGAACATCTCTTCCAAAGGCCTGTGAAACGCAGTTTCTTTGCAGGCCTGATCTGGCTGAAGTGGGACTTCTGCTCTGGGTGTGCTACATTGCCCTAGAGCTGAAAGGCACAACGTGCAGGCTTCTTTCCAAAGGGCGAGTTGGGCCCCACAGCATCTTGCTTCCAGCTCTTTGGGAAGCTAAGAAACGACTCGCTCTGCACATTGCTCTTACAGCCTACCGGAAACATCTCTTCCAAAGGCCTGTGAAACGCAGTATCTTTGCAGGCCTGATCTGGCTGAAGTAGGACCTCTGCTCTGGGTGTGCTACATTGCCCTAGAGCTGAAAGGCACAACGTGCAGGCTTCTTTCCAAAGGGCGAGTTGGGCCCCACAGCATCTTGCTTCCAGCTCTTTGGGAAGCTAAGAAACAAATCGCTCTGCACAGTGCTCTTACAGCCTACCGGGAACATCTCTTCCAAAGGCCTGTGAAGCGCAGTTTCTTTGCAGGCCTGATCTGGCTGAAGTAGGACTTCTGCTCTGGGTGTGCTACATTGCCCTAGAGCTGAAAGGCCCAACGTGCAGGCTTCTTTCGAAAGGGCGAGTTCGGCCCCACAGCATCTTGCTTCCAGCTCTTTGGGAAGCTAAGAAACAACTCGCTCTGCACAGTGCTCTTACAGCCTACCGGAACATCTCTTCCAAACGCCTGTGAAACGCAGTTTCTTTGCAGGCCTGATCTGGCTGAAGTAGGACTTCTGCTCTGGGTGTGCAACTTTGCCCTAGAGCTGAAAGGCACAACGTGCAGGCTTCTTTCCAAAGGGCGAGTTGGGCCCCACAGCATCTTGCTTCCAGCTCTTTGGGAAGCTAAGAAACAACTCGCTCTGCACAGTGCTCTTACAGCCTACCGGGAACATCTCTTCCAAAGGCCTGTGAAACGCAGTTTCTTTGCAGGCCTGATCTGGCTGAAGTAGGACTTCTTCTCTGGGTGTGCTACATTGCCCTAGAGCTGAAAGGCACAACGTGCAGGCTTCTTTCCAAAGGGCGAGTTGGGCCCCACAGTATCTTGCTTCCAGCTCTTTGGGAAGCTAAGAAACAACTCGCTCTGCACAGTGCTCTTACAGCCTACCGGGAACATCTCTTCCAAAGGCCTGTGAAACGCAGTTTCTTTGCAGGCCTGCTCTGGCTGAAGTAGGACTTCTGCTCTGGGTGTGCTACATTGCCCTAGAGCTGAAAGGCACAACGTGCAGGCTTCTTTCCAAAGGGCGAGTTGGGCCCCACAGCATCTTGCTTCCAGCTCTTTGGGAAGCTAAGAAACAACTCGCTCTGCACAGTGCTCTTACAGCCTCCCGGGAACATCTCTTCCAAAGGCCTGTGAAACGCAGTTTCTTTGCAGGCCTGATCTGGCTGAAGTAGGACTTCTGCTCTGGGTGTGCTACATTGCCCTAGAGCTGAAAGGCAGAACGTGCAGGCTTCTTTCCAAACGGGCGAGTTGGGCCCCACAGCATCTTGCTTCCAGCTCTTTGGGAAGCTAAGTAACAACTCGCTCTGCTAAGTGCTCTTACAGCCTAGTGGGAATATCTCTTATAAAGGCCTGTGAAACGCAGATTCTTTGCAGGCCTGATCTGGCTGAAGTAGGACTTCTGCTCTGGGTGTGCTACTTTGCCCTAGAGCTAAAAGGCACAACGTGCATGCTTCTTTCCAAAGGGCGAGTTGGGCCCCACAGCATCTTGCTTCCAGCTCTTTGGGAAGCTAAGAAACAACTCGCTCTGCACAGTGCTCTTACAGCCTACCGGGAACATCTCTTCCAAAGGCCTGTGAAACGCAGTTTCGCTGCATGCCTGATCTGGCTGAAGTAGGACTTCTGCTCAGGGTGTGCTACATTGCCCTAGAGCTGAAAGGCACAACGAGCAGGCTTCTTTTCAAAGGGCAAGTTGGGCCCCACAGCATCTTGCTTCCAGCTCTTTGGGAAGCTAAGAAACAACTCGCTCTGCACAGTGCTCTTACAGCCTACCAGGAACACCTCTTCCAAAGGCCTGTGAAACGCAGTTTCTTTGCAGGCCTGATCTGGCTGAAGTAGGACTTCTGCTCTGGGTGTGCTACATTGCCCTAGAGCTGAAAGACCCAACGTGCAGGCTTCTTTCCAAAGGGCGAGTTGGGCCCCACAGCATCTTGCTTCCAGCTCTTTGGGAAGCTAAGAAACAACTCGCTCTGCACAGTGCTCTTACAGCCTACCGGGAACATCTCTTCCAAAGGCCTGTGAAACGCAGTTTCTTTGCAGGCCTGATCTGGCTGAAGTAGGACTTCTGCTCTGGGTGTTCTACACTGCCCTAGAGCTGAAAGGCACAACGTGCAGGCTTCTTTCCAAGGGGCGAGTTGATCCCCACGGCATCTTGCTTCCAGCTCTTTGGGAAGCTAAGAAACAACTCGCTCTGCACAGTGCTCTTACAGCCTACCGGGAACATCTCTTCCAAAGGCCTGTGAAACGCAGTTTCTTTGCAGGCCTGATCTGGCTGAAGTGGGACTTCTGCTCTGGGTGTGCTACATTGCCCTAGAGCTGAAAGGCACAACGTGCAGGCTTCTTTCCAAAGGGCGAGTTGGGCCCCACAGCGTCTTGCTTCCAGCTCTTTGGGAAGCTAAGAAACAACTCGCTCTGCACAGTGCTCTTACAGCCTAACGAGAACATGTCTTCCAAAGGCCTGTGAAACGCAGTTTCTTTGCAGGCCTGATCTGGCTGAAGTAGGACTTCTGCTCTGGGTGTGCTACATTGCCCTAGAGCTGAAAGGCACAACGTGCAGGCTTCTTTCCAAAGGGCGAGTTGGGCCCCACAGCATCTTGCTTCCAGCTCTTTGGGAAGCTAAGAAACAACTCGCTCTGCACAGTGCTCTTACAGCCTACCGGGAACATCTCTTCCAAAGGCCTGTGAAACGCAGTTTCTTTGCAGGCCTGATCTGGCTGAAGTAGGACTTCTGCTCTGGGTGTGCTACATTGCCCTAGAGTTGAAAGGCACAACGTACAGGCTTCTTTCGAAAGGGCGAGTTGTTCCACACAGGATCTTGCTTCCAGCTCTTTGGGTAGCTAAGAAACAACTCGCTCTGCACAGTGCTCTTACAGCCTACCGGGATCATCTCTTCCAAAGGCCTGTGAAACGCAGTTTCTTTTGCAGGCCTGATCTGGCTGAAGTAGGACTTCTGCTCTGGGTGTGCTACTTTGCCCTAGAGCTGAAAGGCACAACGTGCAGGCTTCTTTCCAAAGGGCGAGTTGGGCCCCACAGCATCTTGCTTTCAGCTCTTTGGGAAGCTAAGAAACAACTCGCTCTGCTAAGTGCTCTTACAGCCTAGTGGGAACATCTCTTATAAAGGCCTGTGAAACGCAGTTTCTTTGCAGGCCTGATCTGGCTGAAGTAGCACTTGTGGTCTGGGTGTGCTTCTTTGCCCTAGAGCTAAAAGGCACAACCTGCAGGCTTCTTTCCAAAGGGCGAGCTGGGCCCCACAGCATGTTGCTTCCAGCTCTTTGGGAAGCTAAGAAACAACTCGCTCTGCACAGTGCTATTACAGCCTACCGGGAACATCTCTTCCAAAGGCCTGTGAAACGCAGTTTCTTTGCAGGCCTGATCTGGCTGAAGTAGGACTTCTGCTCTGGGTGTGCTACATTGCCCTAGAGCTGAAAGGCCCAACGTGCAGGCTTCATTCCAAAGGGTGAGTTGGGCCCCACAGCATCTTGCTTCCAGCTCTTTGGGAAGCTAAGAAACAACTCGCTCTGCACAGTGCTCTTACAGCCTACCGGGAACATCTCTTCCAAAGGCCTGTGAAACACAGTTTCTTTGCAGGCCTGATCTGGCTGAAGTAGGACTTCTGCTCTGGGTGTGCTACATTGCCCTAGAGCTGAAAGGCACAACGTGCAGGCTTCTGTCCAAAGGGCGAGTGGGCCCCACAGCATCTTGCTTCCAGCTCTTTGGGAAGCTAAGAAACAACTCGCTCTGCTAAGTGCTCTTACAGCCTAGTGGGAACATCTCTTATAAAGGCCTGTGAAATGCAGTTTCTTTGCAGGCCTGATCTGGCTGAAGTAGGACTTCTGCTCTGGGTGTGCTACATTGCCCTAGAGCTGAAAGGCACAAAGTGTAGGCTTCTTTCTAAAGGGCGAGTTGGGCCCCACAGCTTCTTGCTTCCAGCTCTTTGGGAAGCTAAGAAACAACTCGCTCTGCACAGTGCTCTTACAGCCTACCGGGAACATCTCTTCCAAAGACCTGTGAAATGCAGTTTCTTTGCAGGCCTGATCTGGCTGAAGTAGGACTTCTTCTCTGGGTGTGCTACATTGCCCTAGAGCTGAAAGGCACAACGTGCAGGCTTCTTTCCAAAGGGCGAGTTGGGCCCCACAGTATCTTGCTTCCAGCTCTTTGGGAAGCTAAGAAACAACTCGCTCTGCACAGTGCTCTTACAGCCTACCGGGAACATCTCTTCCAAAGGCCTGTGAAACGCAGTTTCTTTGCAGGCCTGCTCTGGCTGAAGTAGGACTTCTGCTCTGGGTGTGCTACATTGCCCTAGAGCTGAAAGGCACAACGTGCAGGCTTCTTTCCAAAGGGCGAGTTGGGCCCCACAGCATCTTGCTTCCAGCTCTTTGGGAAGCTAAGAAACAACTCGCTCTGCACAGTGCTCTTACAGCCTCCCGGGAACATCTCTTCCAAAGGCCTGTGAAACGCAGTTTCTTTGCAGGCCTGATCTGGCTGAAGTAGGACTTCTGCTCTGGGTGTGCTACATTGCCCTAGAGCTGAAAGGCAGAACGTGCAGGCTTCTTTCCAAACGGGCGAGTTGGGCCCCACAGCATCTTGCTTCCAGCTCTTTGGGAAGCTAAGAAACAACTCGCTCTGCTAAGTGCTCTTACAGCCTAGTGGGAATATCTCTTATAAAGGCCTGTGAAACGCAGATTCTTTGCAGGCCTGATCTGGCTGAAGTAGGACTTCTGCTCTGGGTGTGCTACTTTGCCCTAGAGCTAAAAGGCACAACGTGCATGCTTCTTTCCAAAGGGCGAGTTGGGCCCCACAGCATCTTGCTTCCAGCTCTTTGGGAAGCTAAGAAACAACTCGCTCTGCACAGTGCTCTTACAGCCTACCGGGAACATCTCTTCCAAAGGCCTGTGAAACGCAGTTTCGCTGCATGCCTGATCTGGCTGAAGTAGGACTTCTGCTCAGGGTGTGCTACATTGCCCTAGAGCTGAAAGGCACAACGAGCAGGCTTCTTTTCAAAGGGCAAGTTGGGCCCCACAGCATCTTGCTTCCAGCTCTTTGGGAAGCTAAGAAACAACTCGCTCTGCACAGTGCTCTTACAGCCTACCAGGAACACCTCTTCCAAAGGCCTGTGAAACGCAGTTTCTTTGCAGGCCTGATCTGGCTGAAGTAGGACTTCTGCTCTGGGTGTGCTACATTGCCCTAGAGCTGAAAGACCCAACGTGCAGGCTTCTTTCCAAAGGGCGAGTTGGGCCCCACAGCATCTTGCTTCCAGCTCTTTGGGAAGCTAAGAAACAACTCGCTCTGCACAGTGCTCTTACAGCCTACCGGGAACATCTCTTCCAAAGGCCTGTGAAACGCAGTTTCTTTGCAGGCCTGATCTGGCTGAAGTAGGACTTCTGCTCTGGGTGTTCTACACTGCCCTAGAGCTGAAAGGCACAACGTGCAGGCTTCTTTCCAAGGGGCGAGTTGATCCCCACGGCATCTTGCTTCCAGCTCTTTGGGAAGCTAAGAAACAACTCGCTCTGCACAGTGCTCTTACAGCCTACCGGGAACATCTCTTCCAAAGGCCTGTGAAACGCAGTTTCTTTGCAGGCCTGATCTGGCTGAAGTGGGACTTCTGCTCTGGGTGTGCTACATTGCCCTAGAGCTGAAAGGCACAACGTGCAGGCTTCTTTCCAAAGGGCGAGTTGGGCCCCACAGCGTCTTGCTTCCAGCTCTTTGGGAAGCTAAGAAACAACTCGCTCTGCACAGTGCTCTTACAGCCTAACGAGAACATGTCTTCCAAAGGCCTGTGAAACGCAGTTTCTTTGCAGGACTGATCTGGCTGAAGTAGGACTTCTGCTCTGGGTGTGCTACATTGCCCTAGAGCTGAAAGGCACAACGTGCAGGCTTCTTTCCAAAGGGCGAGTTGGGCCCCACAGCATCTTGCTTCCAGCTCTTTGGGAAGCTAAGAAACAACTCGCTCTGCACAGTGCTCTTACAGCCTACCGGGAACATCTCTTCCAAAGGCCTGTGAAACGCAGTTTCTTTGCAGGCCTGATCTGGCTGAAGTAGGACTTCTGCTCTGGGTGTGCTACATTGCCCTAGAGTTGAAAGGCACAACGTACAGGCTTCTTTCGAAAGGGCGAGTTGGTCCACACAGGATCTTGCTTCCAGCTCTTTGGGTAGCTAAGAAACAACTCGCTCTGCACAGTGCTCTTACAGCCTACCGGGATCATCTCTTCCAAAGGCCTGTGAAACGCAGTTTCTTTTGCAGGCCTGATCTGGCTGAAGTAGGACTTCTGCTCTGGGTGTGCTACTTTGCCCTAGAGCTGAAAGGCACAACGTGCAGGCTTCTTTCCAAAGGGCGAGTTGGGCACCACAGCATCTTGCTTTCAGCTCTTTGGGAAGCTAAGAAACAACTCGCTCTGCTAAGTGCTCTTACAGCCTAGTGGGAACATCTCTTATAAAGGCCTGTGAAACGCAGTTTCTTTGCAGGCCTGATCTGGCTGAAGTAGCACTTGTGGTCTGGGTGTGCTTCTTTGCCCTAGAGCTAAAAGGCACAACCTGCAGGCTTCTTTCCAAAGGGCGAGCTGGGCCCCACAGCATGTTGCTTCCAGCTCTTTGGGAAGCTAAGAAACAACTCGCTCTGCACAGTGCTATTACAGCCTACCGGGAACATCTCTTCCAAAGGCCTGTGAAACGCAGTTTCTTTGCAGGCCTGATCTGGCTGAAGTAGGACTTCTGCTCTGGGTGTGCTACATTGCCCTAGAGCTGAAAGGCCCAACGTGCAGGCTTCATTCCAAAGGGTGAGTTGGGCCCCACAGCATCTTGCTTCCAGCTCTTTGGGAAGCTAAGAAACAACTCGCTCTGCACAGTGCTCTTACAGCCTACCGGGAACATCTCTTCCAAAGGCCTGTGAAACACAGTTTCTTTGCAGGCCTGATCTGGCTGAAGTAGGACTTCTGCTCTGGGTGTGCTACATTGCCCTAGAGCTGAAAGGCACAACGTGCAGGCTTCTGTCCAAAGGGCGAGTGGGCCCCACAGCATCTTGCTTCCAGCTCTTTGGGAAGCTAAGAAACAACTCGCTCTGCTAAGTGCTCTTACAGCCTAGTGGGAACATCTCTTATAAAGGCCTGTGAAATGCAGTTTCTTTGCAGGCCTGATCTGGCTGAAGTAGGACTTCTGCTCTGGGTGTGCTACATTGCCCTAGAGCTGAAAGGCACAAAGTGTAGGCTTCTTTCTAAAGGGCGAGTTGGGCCCCACAGCTTCTTGCTTCCAGCTCTTTGGGAAGCTAAGAAACAACTCGCTCTGCACAGTGCTCTTACAGCCTACCGGGAACATCTCTTCCAAAGACCTGTGAAATGCAGTTTCTTTGCAGGCCTGATCTGGCTGAAGTAGGACTTCTGCTCTTGGTGTGGTTCATTGCCCTAGAACTGAAAGGCACAACGTGCAATCTTCTTTCCAAAGGGCGAGTTGGGCCCCACAGCATCTTGCTTCCAGCTCTTTGGGAAGCTAAGAAACAACTCGGTCTGCACAGTGCTCTTACAGCCTACCAGAACATCTCTTCCAAAGGCCTGTGAAACGCAGTGTCTTTGCAGGCCTGATCTGGCTGAAGTAGGACTTCTGCTCTGGCTGTGCTACTTTGCCCTAGAGCTGAAAGGCACAACGTGCAGGCTTCTTTCCAAAGGGCGAGTTGGGCCCCACAGCATCTTGCTTCCAGCTCTTTGGGAAGCTCAGAAACAACTCACTCTGCACAGTGCTCTTACAGCCTACCGGTAACATCTCTTCCAAAGGCCTGTGAAACGCCGTTTCTTTGCAGGCCGGATCTGGCTGAAGTGGGACTTCAACTCTGGGTGTGCTACATTGCCCTAGTGCTGAAAGGCGCAACGAGCAGGCTTCTTTCCAAAGGGCAAGTTAGGCCCCAAAGCATCTTGCTTCCAGCTCTTTGGGAAGCTAAGAAACAACTCAATCTGCACAGTGCTCTTACAGCCTACCGGGAGCATCTCTTCCAAAGGCCTGTGAAACGCAGTTTCTTAGCAGGCCTGATCTGGCTGAAGTAGGACTTCTGCTCTGGGTGTGCTACCTGGCCCTAGAGCTGAAAGGCACAACGTGCAGACTTCTTTCCAAAGGGCGAGTTGGGCCCCACAGCATCTTGCTTCCAGCTCTTTGGGAAGCTAAGAAACAACTCGCTCTGCACAGTGCTCTTACAGCCTAGCGGGAACATCTCTTCCAAAGGCCTGTGAAACGCAGTTTCTTTGCAGGCCTGATCTGGCTGAAGTAGGACTTCAACTCTGGGTGTGCTACATTGCCCTAGAGCTGAAAGGTGCAACGAGCAGGCTTCTTTCCAAAGGGCAAGTTAGGCCCCAAAGCCTCTTGCTTCGAGCTCTTTGGGAAGCTAAGAAGCAACTCGCTCTTCACAGTGCTCTTACAGCCTACCGGGAACATCTCTTCCAAAGGCCTGTGAAACGAAGTTTCTTAGCAGGCCTGATCTGGCTGAAGTAGGACTTCTGCTCTGGGTGTGCTACATCGCCCTAGAGCTGAAAGGCACAACGTGCGGACTTCTTTCCAAAGGGCGAGTTGGGCCCCACAGCATCTTGCTTCCAGCTCTTTGGGAAGCTAAGAAACAACTCGCTCTGCACAGTGCTCTTACAGCCTACTGGGAACATCTCTTCCAAAGGCCTGTGAAACGCAGTTTCTTTGCAGGAATGATCTGGCTGAAGTACGACTTCTGCTCTGGGTGTGCTACATTGCCCTAGAGCTGAAAGGCACAACGTGCAGACTTCTGTCCAAAGGGCGAGTGGGCCCCACAGCATCTTGCTTCCAGCTCTTTGGGAAGCTAAGAAACAGCTCGCTCTGCTAAGTGCTCTTACAGCCTAGTGGGAACATCTCTTATAAAGGCCTGTGAAATGCAGTTCCTTTGCAGGCCTGATCTGGCTGAAGTAGGACTTCTGCTCTGGGTGTGCTACATTGCCCTAGAGCTGAAAGGCACAAAGAGCAGGCTTCTTTCTAAAGGGCGAGTTGGGCCCCACAGCTTCTTGCTTCCAGCTCTTTGGGAAGCTAAGAAACCACTCGCTCTGCACAGTGATCTTACAGCCTACGGGGAACATCTCTTCCAAAGGCCTGTGAAACGCATTTTCTTTGCAGGCCTGATCTCGCTGAAGTAGGACTTCTGCTCTGGGTGTGCTACTTTGCCCTAGAGCTGAAAGGCACAACGTGCAGGCTTCTTTCCAAAGGGCGAGTTGGGCCCCACAGCATCTTGCTTCCAGCTCTTTGGGAAGCTAAGAAACAAATCGCTCTGCACAGTGCTCTTACAGCCTACCGGGAACATCTCTTCCAAAGGCCTGTGAAACGCAGTTTCTTTGCAGGCCTGATCTGGCTGAAGTAGGACTTCTGCTCTGGGTGTGCTACATTGCCCTAGAGCTGAAAGGCCCAACGTGCAGGCTTCTTTCCAAAGGGCGAGTTGGGCCCCACAGCATCTTGCTTCCAGCTCTTTGGGAAGCTAAGAAACAACTCGCTCTGCACAGTGCTCTTACAGCCTACCGGGAACATCTCTTCCAAAGGCCTGTGATGCGCAGTTTCTTTGCAGGCCTGATCTGGCTGAAGTAGGACTTCTGCTCTGGGTGTGCTACTTTGCCCTAGAGCTGAAAGGCACAACGTGCAGGCTTCTTTCCAAAGGGCGACTTGGGCCCCACAGCATCTTGCTTCCAGCTGTTTGGGAAGCTAAGAAACAACTCGCTCTGCTAAGTGCTCTTACAGCCTAGTGGGAACATCTCTTATAAAGGCCTGTGAAACGCAGTTTCTTTGCAGGCCTGATCTGGCTGAAGCAGCACTTGTGGTCTGGGTGTGCTACTTTGCCTTAGAGCTAAAAGGCACAACCTGCAGGCTTCTTTCCAAAGGGCGAGCTGGGCCCCACAGCATCTTGCTTCCAGCTCTTTGGGAAGCTAAGAACAACTCGCTCTGCACAGTGCTCTTACAGCCTACCGGGAACATCTCTTCCAAAGGCCTGTGAAACGCAGTTTCTTTGCAGGCCTGATCTGGCTGAAGTAGGACTTCTGCTCTGGGTGTGCTACATTGCCCTAGAGCTGAAAGGCCCAACGTGCAGGCTTCATTCCAAAGGGTGAGTTGGGCCCCACAGCATCTTGCTTCCAGCTCTTTGGGAAGCTAAGAACAACTCGCTCTGCACAGTGCTCTTGCAGCCTACCGGGAACATCTCTTCCAAAGGCCTGTGAAACGCAGTTTCTTTGCAGGCCTGATCTGGCTGAAGTAGGACTTCTGCTCTGGGTGTGCTACATTGCCCTAGAGCTGAAAGGTACAAAGTGCAGGCTTCTTTCTAAATGGCGAGTTGGGCCCCACAGCTTCTTTCTTCCAGCTCTTTCTTAAGCTAAGAAACAACTCGCTCTGCACAGTGCTCTTACAGCCTACCGGGAACATCTCTTCCAAAGGCCTGTGAAACACAGTTTCTTTGCAGGCCTTATCTGGCTGAGTAGGACTTCTGCTCTTGGTGTGCAACTTTGCCCTAGAGCTGAAAGGCACAACGTGCATTCTTCTTTCCAAAGGGCGATTTGGGCCCCACAGCATCTTGCTTCCAGCTCTTTGGGAAGCTAAGAAACAACTCGCTCTGCACAGTGCTCTTACAGCCTACCAGAACATCTCTTCCAAAGGCCTGTGAAACGCAGTGTCTTTGCAGGCCTGATCTGGCGGAAGTAGGACTTCTGCTCTGGCTGTGCTACTTTGCCCTAGAGCTGAAAGGCACAACGTGCAGGCTTCTTTCCAAAGGGCGAGTTGGGCCCCACAGCATCTTGCTTCCAGCTCTTTGGGAAGCTCAGAAACAACTCACTCTGCACAGTGCTCTTACAGCCTACCGGTAACATCTCTTCCAAAGGCCTGTGAAATGCCGTTTCTTTGCAGGCCGGATCTGGCTGAAGTGGGACTTCAACTCTGGGTGTGCTACATTGCCCTAGAGCTGAAAGGCGCAACGAGCAGGCTTCTTTCCAAAGGGCAAGTTAGGCCCCAAAGCATCTTGCTTCCAGCTCTTTGGGAAGCTAAGAAACAACTCGCTCTGCACAGTGCTCTTACAGCCTACCGGGAGCATCTCTTCCAAAGGCCTGTGAAACGCAGTTTCTTAGCAGGCCTGATCTGGCTGAAGTAGGACTTCTGCTCTGGGTGTGCTACCTGGCCCTAGAGCTGAAAGGCACAACGTGCAGACTTCTTTCCAAAGGGCGAGTTGGGCCCCACAGCATCTTGCTTCCAGCTCTTTGGGAAGCTAAGAAACAACTCGCTCTGCACAGTGCTCTTACAGCCTACCGGGAACATCTCTTCCAAAGGCCTGTGAAACGCAGTTTCTTTGCAGGCCTGATCTGGCTGAAGTAGGACTTCAACTCTGGGTGTGCTACATTGCCCTAGAGCTGAAAGGTGCAACGAGCAGGCTTCTTTCCAAAGGGCAAGTTAGGCCCCAAAGCATCTTGCTTCCAGCTCTTTGGGAAGCTAAGAAACAACTCGCTCTGCACAGTGCTCTTACAGCCTACCGGGAACATCTCTTCCAAAGGCCTGTGAAATGCAGTTTCTTTGCAGGCCTGATCTGGCTGAAGTAGGAGTTCTGCTCTGGGTGTGCTACTTTGCCCTAGAGCTGAAAGGCACAACGTCCACGCTTCTTTCCAAAGGCCGAGTTGGGCCACACAGCATCTTTCTTCCAGCTCTTTTGGAAGCTAAGAAACAACTCGCTCTGCACAGAGCTCTTACAGCCTACCTGGAACATCTCTTCCAAAGGCCTGTGAAACGCAGTTTCTTTGCAGGCCTGATCGGGCTGAAGTAGGACTTCTGCTCTGGGTGTGCTACTTTGCCCTAGAGCTGAAAGGCAGAACGTGCAGGCTTCTTTCCAAAGGGCGAGTTGGGCCCCACAGCATCTTGCTTCCAGCTCTTTGGGAAGCTCACAAACAACTCGCTCTGCAGAGTGCTCTTACAGCCTACCGGGAACATCTCTTCCAAAGGCCTGTGAAACGCAGTTTCTTTGCAGGCCTGATCTGGCTGAAGTAGGACTTCTGCTCTGGGTGTGCTACATTGCCCTAGAGCTGAAAGGCACAACGTGCAGGCTTCTTTCCAAAGGGCGAGTTGGGCCCCACAGCATCTTGCTTCCAGCTCTTTGGGAAGCTAAGAAACAACTCGCTCTGCACAGTGCTCTTACAGCCTACCGGGAACATCTCTTACAAAGGCCTGTGAAACGCAGTTTCTTTGCAGGCCTGATCTGGCTGAAGTAGGACTTCTGCTCTGGGTGTGCTACTTTGCCCTAGAGCTGAAAGGCACAACGTCCACGCTTCTTTCCAAAGGCCGAGTTGGGCCCCACAGCATCTTGCTTCCAGCTCTTTGGGAAGCTAAGAAACAACTCGCTCTGCACAGAGCTCTTACAGCCTACCGGGAACATCTCTTCCAAAGGCCTGTGAAACGCAGTTTCTTTGCAGGCCTGATCTGGCTGAAGTAGGACTTCTGCTCTGGGTGTGCTACATTGCCCTAGAGCTGAAAGGCACAACGTGCAGGCTTCTTTCCAAAGGGCGAGTTGGGCCCCACAGCATCTTGCTTCCAGCTCTTTGGGAAGCTATGAAACAACTCGCTCTGCACAGCGCTCTTACAGCCTACCGGGAACATCTCTTCCAAAGGCCTGTGAAACGCAGTTTCTTTGCAGGCCTGATCTGGCTGAAGTAGGACTTCTGCTCTGGGTGTGCTACTTTGCCCTAGAGCTGAAAGGCAGAACGTGCAGGCTTCTTTCCAAAGGGCGAGTTGGGCCCCACAGCATCTTGCTTCCAGCTCTTTGGGAAGCTAAGAAACAACTCGCTCTGCACAGTGCTCTTACAGCCTACCGGCAACATCTCTTCCAAAGGCCTTTGAAACGCAGTTTCTTTGCAGGCCTGATATGGCTGAAGTAGGACTTCTGCTCTGGGTGTGCTACTTTGCCCTAGAGCTGAAAGGCACAACGTGCAGGCTTCTTTCCAAAGGCCGAGTTGGGCCCCACAGCATCTTGCTTCCTGCTCTTTGGGAAGCTTAGAAACAACTCGCTCTGCACAGTGCTCTTACAGCCTACCGGGAACATCTCTTCCAAAGGCCTGTGAAACGCAGTTTCTTTGCAGGCCTGATCTGGCTGAAGTAGGACTTCTGCTCTGGGTGTGCTACATTGCCCTACAACTGAAAGGCACAACGTGCAGGCTTCTTTCCAAAGGGCGAATTGGGCCCCACAGCATATTGCTTCCAGCTCTTTGGGAAGCTAAGAAACAACTCGCTCTGCACAGTGCTCTTACAGCCTACCGGGAGCATCTCTTCCAAAGGCCTGTGAAACGCAGTGTCTTTGCAGGCCTGATCTGGCTGAAGTTGGACTCCTGCTCTGGGTGTGCTACTTTGCCCTAGAGCTGAAAGGCACAACGTGCAGGCTTCTTTCCAAAGGGCGAGTTGGGCCCCACAGCATCTTGCTTCCAGCTCTTTGGGAAGCTAAGAAAAAACTCGCTCTGCACAGTGCTCTTACAGCCTACCGGGAACATCTCTTCCAAAGGCCTGTGAAACGCAGTTTCTTTGCAGGCCTGATCTGGCTGAAGTTGGACTTCTGCTCTGGGTGTGCTACTTTTCCCTAGAGCTGAAAGGCACAACGTGCAGGCTTCTTTCCAAAGGGCGAGTTGGGCCCCACAGCATCTTGCTTCCAGCTCTTTGGGAAGCTAAGAAACAACTCGCTCTGCACAGTGCTCTTACAGCCTACCGGGAACATCTCTTCCAAAGGCCTGTGAAACGCAGTTTCTTTGCAGGCCTGATCTGGCTGAAGTAGGACTTCTGCTCTGGGAGTGCTACATTGCCCTACAGCTGAAAGGCACAACGTGCAGGCTTCTTTCCAAAGGGCAAGTTGGTCCCCACAGCATCTTGCTTCCAGCCCTTTGGGAACCTAAGAATCAACTCGCTTTGCACAGTGCTCTTACAGCCTACCGGGAACATCTCTTCCAAAGGCCTGTGAAACGCAGTTTCTTTGCAGGCCTGATCTGGCTGAAGTAGGACTTCGGCTCTGGGTGTGCTACTTTGCCCTAGAGCTGAAAGGCACAACGTGCAGGCTTCTTTCCAAAGGGCGAGTTGGGCCCCACAGCATCTTGCTTCCAGCTCTTTGGGAAGCTAAGAAACAACTCGCTCTGCACAGTGCTCTTACAGCCTACGGGGAACATCTCTTCCAAAGGCCTGTGAAACGCAGTTTCTTTGCAGGCCTGATCTGGCTGAAGTAGGACTTCTGCTCTGGGTGTGCTCCATTGCCCTAGAGCTGAAAGGCACAACGTGCAGGCTTCTTTCCAAAGGGCGAGTTGGGCCCCACAGCATCTTGCTTCCAGCTCTTTGGGAAGCTAAGAAACAACTCGCTCTGCACAGAGCTCTTACAGCCTACCGGGAACATCTCTTCCAAAGGCCTGTGAAACGCAGTTTCTTTGCAGGCCTGATGGCTGAAGTAGGACTTCTGCTCTGGGTGTGCTACTTTGCCCTACAGCTTAAAGGCACAACGTGCAGGCTTCTTTCCAAAGGGCGAGTTGGGCCCCACAGCATCTTGCTTCCAGCTCTTTGGGAAGCTAAGAAACAACTCGCTCTGCACAGTGCTCTTAAAGCCTACCGGGAACATCTCTTCCAAAGGCCTGTGAAACGCAGTTTCTTTGCAGGCCTGATTTGGCTGAAGTAGGACTTCTGCTCTGGGTGTGCTACTTTGCCCTAGAGCTGAAAGGCACAACGTGCAGGCTTCTTTCCACAGGCCGAGTTAGGCCCCACAGCATCTTGCTTCCAGCTCTTTGGGAAGCTAAGACACAACTCGCTCTGCACAGTGCTCTTACAGCCTACCGGGAACATCTCTTCCAAAGGCCTGTGAAACGCAGTTTCTTTGCAGGCCTATCTGGCTGAAGTAGGACTTCTGCTCTGGGTGAGCTACTTTGCCCTAGAGCTGAAAGGCACAACGTCCACGCTTCTTTCCAAAGGCCGAGTTGTGCCACACAGCATCTTGCTTCCAGCACTTTGGGAAGCTAAGAAACAACTCGCTCTGCACAGAGATCTTACAGACTACCGGGAACATCTCTTCCAAAGGCCTGTGAAACGCAGTTTCTTTGCAGGCCTGATCTGGCTGAAGTAGGACTTCTGCTCTGGGTGTGCTACTTTGCCCTAGAGCTGAAAGGCAGAACGTGCAGGCTTCTTTCCAAAGGGCGAGTTGGGCCCCACAGCATCTTGCTTCCAGCTCTTTGGGAAGCTCACAAACAACTCGCTCTGCACAGTGCTCTTACAGCCTACCGGGAACATCTCTTCCAAAGGCCTGTGAAACGCAGTTTCTTTGCAGGCCTGATCTCGCTGAAGTAGGACTTCTGCTCTGGGTGTGCTACTTTGCCCTAGAGCTGAAAGGCACAACGTGCAGGCTTCTTTCCAAAGGCCGAGTTGGGCCCCACAGCATCTTGCTTCCAACTCTTTGGGAAGCTAAGAAACAACTCGCTCTGCACAGTGCTCTTACAGCCTACCGGGAACATCTCTTCCAAAGGCCTGTGAAACGCAGTTTCTTTGCAGGCCTGATCTGGCTGAAGTAGGACTTCTGCTCTGGGTGTGCTCCATTGCCCTAGAGCTGAAAGGCACAACGTGCAGGCTTCTTTCCAAAGGGCGAGTTGGGCCCCACAGCATCTTGCTTCCAGCTCTTTGGGAAGCTAAGAAACAATTCGCTCTGCACAGAGCTCTTACAGCCTACCGGGAACATCTCTTCCAAAGGCCTGTGAAACGCAGTTTCTTTGCAGGCCTGATGGCTGAAGTAGGACTTCTGCTCTGGGTGTGCTACTTTGCCCTACAGCTTAAAGGCACAACGTGCAGGCTTCTTTCCAAAGGGCGACTTGGGCCCCACAGCATCTTGCTTCCAGCTCTTTGGGAAGCTAAGAAACAACTCGCTCTGCACAGTGCTCTTAAAGCCTACCGGGAACATCTCTTCCAAAGGCCTGTGAAACGCAGTTTCTTTGCAGGCCTGATCTGGCTGAAGTAGGACTTCTGCTCTGGGTGTGCTACTTTGCCCTAGAGCTGAAAGGCACAACGTGCAGGCTTCTTTCCACAGGCCGAGTTAGGCCCCACAGCATCTTGCTTCCAGCTCTTTGGGAAGCTAAGACACAACTCGCTCTGCACAGTGCTCTTACAGCCTACCGGGAACATCTCTTCCAAAGGCCTGTGAAACGCAGTTTCTTTGCAGGCCTATCTGGCTGAAGTAGGACTTCTGCTCTGGGTGTGCTACTTTGCCCTAGTGCTGAAAGGCACAACGTCCACGCTTCTTTCCAAAGGCCGAGTTGGGCCACACAGCATCTTGCTTCCAGCTCTTTGGGAAGCTAAGTAACAACTCGCTCTGCACAGAGCTCTTACAGCCTACCGGGAACATCTCTACCAAAGGCCTGTGAAACGCAGTTTCTTTGCAGGCCTGATCTGGCTGAAGTAGGACTTCTGCTCTGGGTGTGCTACTTTGCCCTAGAGCTGAAAGGCAGAACGTGCAGGCTTCTTTCCAAAGGGCGAGTTGGGCCCCACAGCATCTTGCTTCCAGCTCTTTGGGAAGCTCACAAACAACTCGCTCTGCACAGTGCTCTTACAGCCTACCGGGAACATCTCTTCCAAAGGCCTGTGATGCGCAGTTTCTTTGCAGGCCTGATCTGGCTGAAGTAGGACTTCTGCTCTGGGTGTGCTACTTTGCCCTAGAGCTGAAAGGCACAACGTGCAGGCTTCTTTCCAAAGGGCGTGTTGGGCCCCACAGCATCTTGCTTCCAGCTCTTTGGGAAGCTAAGAAACAACTCGCTCTGCTAAGTGCTCTTACAGCCTAGTGGGAACATCTCTTATAAAGGCCTGTGAAACGCAGTTTCTTTGCAGGCCTGATCTGGCTGAAGTAGGACTTCTGCTCTGGGTGTGCTACTTTGCCCTAGAGCTGAAAGGCACAACGTCCACGCTTCTTTCCAAAGGCCGAGTTGGGCCACACAGCATCTTGCTTCCAGCTCTTTGGGAAGCTAAGAAACAACGCGCTCTGCACAGAGCTCTTACAGCCTACCGGGAACATCTCTTCCAAAGGCCTGTGAAACGCAGTTTCTTTGCAGGACTGATCTGGCTGAAGTAGGACTTCTGCTCTGGGTGTGCTACATTGCCCTAGAGCGGAAAGGCACAACGTGCAGGCTTCTTTCCAAAGGGCGAGTTGGGCCCCACAGCATCTTCCTTCCAGCTCTTTGGGAAGCTAAGAAACAACTCGCTCTGCACAGTGCTCTTACAGCCTACCGGGAACATCTCTTCCAAAGGCCTGTGAAACGCAGTTTCTTTGCAGGCCTGATCTGGCTGAAGTAGGACTTCTGCTCTGGGTGTGCTACTTTGCCCTAGATCTGAAAGGCACAACGTGCAGGCTTCTTTCCAAAGGGCGAGTTGGGCCCCACAGCATCTTGCTTCCAGCTCTTTGGGAAGCTAAGAAACAACTCGCTCTGCACAGTGCTCTTACAGCCTACCGGGAACATCTCTTCCAAAGGCCTGTGTAACGCAGTTTCTTTGCAGGCCTGATCTGGCTGAAGTAGGACTTCTGCTCTGGGTGTGCTACATTGCCCTAGAGCTGAAAGGCACAACGTGCAGGCTTCTTTCCAAAGGGCGAGTTGGGCCCCACAGCATCTTGCTTCCAGCTCTTTGGGAAGCTAAGAAACAACTCGCTCTGCACAGTGCTCTTACAGCCTACCGGGAACATCTCTTACAAAGGCCTGTGAAACGCAGTTTCTTTGCAGGCCTGATCTGGCTGAAGTAGGACTTCTGCTCTGGGTGTGCTACTTTGCCCTAGAGCTGAAAGGCACAACGTGCAGGCTTCTTTCCAAAGGGCGAGTTGGGCCCCACAGCATCTTGCTTCCAGCTCTTTGGGAAGCTAAGAAACAACTCGCTCTGCACAGTGCTCTTACAGCCTACCGGGAACATCTCTTACAAAGGCCTGTGAAACGCAGTTTCTTTGCAGGCCTGATCTGGCTGAAGTAGGACTTCTGCTCTGGGTGTGCTACTTTGCCCTGGAGCTAAAAGGCACAACGTGCAGGCTTCTTTCCAAAGGGCGAGTTGGGCCCCACAGCATCTTGCTTCCAGCTCTTTGGGAAGCTAAGAAACAACTCGCTCTGCACAGTGCTCTTATAGCCTACCGGGAGCATCTCTTCCAAAGGCCTGTGAAACGCAGTGTCTTTGCAGGGCTGATCTGGCGAAGTAGGACTTCAGCTCTTGGTGTGCTACATTGCACTACAGCTAAAAGGCACAACGTGCAGGCTTCTTTCCAAAGGGCGAGTTGGGCCCCACAGCATCTTGCTTCCAGCTCTTTGGGAAGCTAAGAAACAACTCGCTCTGCACAGTGCTCTTACAGCCTACCGGGAACATCTCTTCCAAAGGCCTGTGAAACGCAGTTTCTTTGCAGGCCTGCTCTGGCTGAAGTAGGACTTCTGCTCTGGGTGTGCTACTTTGCCCTAGAGCTGAAAGGCACAACGTGCAGGCTTCTTTCCAAAGGGCGAGTTGGGCCCCACAGCATCTTGCTTCCAGCTCTTTGGCAAGCTAAGAAACAACTCGCTTGCACAGTGCTCTTACAGCCTACCGGGAGCATCTCTTCCAAAGGCCTCTGAAACGGAGTGTCTTTGCAGGCCTGATCTGGCTGAAGTAGCACTTCTGCTCTGGGTGTGCTACATTGCCCTGGAGCTAAAAGGCACAACGTGCAGGCTCCTTTCCAAAGGGCGAGTTGGGCCCCACAGCATCTTGCTTCCAGCTCTTTGGCAAGCTAAGAAACAACTCGCTCTGCACAGTGCTCTTACAGCCTACCGGGAACATCTCTTCCAAAGGCCTGTGAAACGCAGTTTCTTTGCAGGCCTGATGGCTGAAGTAGGACTTCTGCTCTGGGTGTGCTACTTTGCCCTATAGCTGAAAGGGACAACGTGCAGGCTTCTTTCCAAAGGGCGAGTTGGGCCACACAGCATCTTGCTTCCAGCTCTTTGGGAAGCTAAGAAACAACTCGCTCTGCACAGAGCTCTTACAGCCTACCGGGAACATCTCTTCCAAAGGCCTGTGAAACGCAGTTTCTTTGCAGGCCTGATCTGGCTGAAGTAGGACTTCTGCTCTGGGTGTGCTACATTGCCCTAGAGCGGAAAGGCACAACGTGCTGGCTTCTTTCCAAAGGGCGAGTTGGGCCCCACAGCATCTTGCTTCCAGCTCTTTGGGAAGCTAAGAAACAACTCGCTCTGCACAGTGCTCTTACAGCTTACCGGGAACATCTCTTCCAAAGGCCTGTGAAACGCAGTGTCTTTGCAGGCCTGATCTGGCTGAAGTAGGACTTCTGCTCTGGGTGTGCTACTTTGCCCTAGAGCTGAAAGGCACAACGTGCAGGCTTCTTTCCAAAGGGCGAGTTGGGCCCCACAGCATCTTGCTTCCAGCTCTTTGGGAAGCTAAGAAACAACTCGCTCTGCACAGTGCTCTTACAGCATACCGGGAACATGTCTTCCAAAGGCCTGGGAAACGCAGTTTCTTTGCAGGCCTGATCTGGCTGAAGTAGGACTTCTGCTCTGGGTGTGCTACTTTGCCCTAGAGCTGAAAGGTACAACGTGCAGGCTTATTTCCAAAGGGCGAGTTGGGCCCCACAGCATATTGCTTCCAGCTCTTTGGGAAGCTAAGACACAACTCGCTCTGCACAGAGCTCTTACAGCCTACCGGGAACATCTCTTCCAAAGGCCTGTGAAACGCAGTTTCTTTGCAGGCCTGATCTGGCTGAAGTAGGACTTCTGCTCTGGGTGTGCTACATTGCCCTTGAGCTGAAAGGCACAACGTGCAGGCTTCTTTCCAAAGGGCGAGTTGGGCCCCACAGCATCTTGCTTCCAGCTCTTGGGGAAGCTAAGAAACTACTCGCTCTGCACAGTGCTCTTACAGCCTACCGGGAACATCTCTTCCAAAGGCCTGTGAAACGCAGTTTCTTTGCAGGCCTGATCTGGCTGAAGTAGGACTTCTGCTCTGGGTGTGCTACATTGCCCTACAGCTGAAAGGCACAACGTTCAGGCTTCTTTCCAAAGGGCGAGTTGGGCCCCACAGCATCTGGCTTCCAGCTCTTTGGGAACCTAAGAAACAACTCGCTCTGCACAGAGCTCTTACAGCCTACCGGGAACATCTCTTCCAAAGGCCTGTGAAACGCAGTTTCTTTGCTGGCCTGATCTGGCTGAAGTGGGACTTCTGCTCTGGGTGTGCTACATTGCCCTAGAGCGGAAAGGCACAACGTGCAGGCTTCTTTCCAAAGGGCGAGTTGGGCCCCACAGCATCTTGCTTCCAGCTCTTTGGGAAGCTAAGAAACAACTCGCTCTGCACAGTGCTCTTGAAGCCTACCTGGAGCATCTCTTCCAAAGGCCTGTGAAACGCAGTGTCTTTGCAGGGCTGATCTGGCGAAGTAGGACTTCAGCTCTTGGTGTGCTACATTGCCCTACAGCTAAAAGGCACAACTTGCAGGCTTCTTTCCAAAGGGCGAGTTGGGCCCCACAGCATCTTGCTTCCAGCTCTTTGCGAAGCTAAGAAACAACTCGCTCTGCACAGTGCTCTTACAGCCTACCGGGAACATCTCTTCCAAAGGCCTGGGAAACGCAGTTTCTTTGCAGGCCTGATCTGGCTGAAGTAGGACTTCTCCTCTGGGTGTGCTACTTTGCCCTAGAGCTGAAAGGCACAACGTGCAGGCTTCTTTCCAAAGGGCGAGTTGGGCCCCACAGCATCTTGCTTCCAGCTCCTTGGGAAGCTAAGAAACAACTCGCTCTGCACAGTGCTCTTACAGCCTACCGGGAACATCTCTTCCAAAGGCCTGGGAAACGCAGTTTCTTTGCAGGCCTGATCTGGCTGAAGTAGGACTTCTGCTCTGGGTGTGCTACATTGCCCTAGAGCTGAAAGGCACAACGTGCAGGCTTCTTTCCAAAGGGCGAGTTGGGCCCCACAGCATCTTGCTTCCAGCTCTTTGGGAAGCTAAGAAACAACTCGCTCTGCACAGTGCTCTTACAGCCTACCGGGAACATCTCTTACAAAGGCCTGTGAAACGCAGTTTCTTTGCAGGCCTGATCTGGCTGAAGTAGGACTTCTGCTCTGGGTGTGCTACTTTGCCCTAGAGCTGAAAGACACAACGTGCAGGCTTCTTTCCAAAGGGCGAGTTGGGCCCCACAGCATCTTGCTTCCAGCTCTTTGGGAAGCTAAGAAACAACTCGCTCTGCACAGTGCTCTTACAGCCTACCGGGAGCATCTCTTCCAAAGGCCTGTGAAACGGAGTGTCTTTGCAGGCCTGATCTGGCTGAAGTAGCACTTCTGCTCTGGGTGTTCTACATTGCCCTGGAGCTAAAAGGCACAACGTGCAGGCTTCTTTCCAAAGGGCGAGTAGGGCCCCACAGCATCTTGCTTCCAGCTCTTTGGCAAGCTAAGAAACAACTCGCTCTGCACAGTGCTCTTACAGCCTACCGGGAGCATCTCTTCCAAAGGCCTGTGAAACGCAGTTTCTTTGCAGGCCTGATGGCTGAAGTAGGACTTCTGCTCTGGGTGTGCTACTTTGCCCTAGAGCTGAAAGGCACAACGTGCAGGCTTCTTTCCAAAGGGCGAGTTGGGCCCCACAGCATCTTGCTTCCAGCTCTTTGGGAAGCTAAGACACAACTCGCTCTGCACAGTGCTCTTACAGCCTACCAGGAACATCTCTTCCAAAGGCCTGTGAAACGCAGTTTCTTTGCAGGCCTATCTGGCTGAAGTAGGACTTCTGCTCTGGGTGTGCTACTTTGCCCTAGAGCTGAAAGGCACAACGTCCACGCTTCTTTCCAAAGGCCGAGTTGGGCCACACAGCATCTTGCTTCCAGCTCTTTGGGAAGCTAAGAAACAACTCGCTCTGCACAGAGCTCTTACAGCCTACCGGGAACATCTCTTCCAAAGGCCTGTGAAACGCAGTTTCTTTGCAGGCCTGATCTGGCTGAAGTAGGACTTCTGCTCTGGGTGTGCTACATTGCCCTAGAGCGGAAAGGCACAACGTGCAGGCTTCTTTCCACAGGCCGAGTTAGGCCCCACAGCATCTTGCTTCCTGCTCTTTGGGAAGCTAAGACACAACTCGCTCTGCACAGTGCTCTTACAGCCTACCGGGAACATCTCTTCCAAAGGCCTGTGAAACGCAGTTTCTTTGCAGGCCTGATGTGGCTGAAGTAGGACTTCTGCTCTGGGTGTGCTACTTTGCCCTAGAGCTGAAAGGCACAACGTCCACGCTTCTTTCCAAAGGCCGAGATGGGCCACACAGCATCTTGCTTCCAGCTCTTTGGGAAGCTAAGAAACAACTCGCTCTGCACAGAGCTCTTACAGCCTACCGGGAACATCTCTTCCAAAGGCCTGTGAAACGCAGTTTCTTTGCAGGCCTGATCTGGCTGAAGTAGGACTTCTGCTCTGTGTGTGCTACTTTGCCCTAGAGCTGAAAGGCAGAACGTGCAGGCTTCTTTCCAAAGGGCGAGTTGGGCCCCACAGCATCTTGCTTCCAGCTCTTTGGGAAGCTCACAAACAACTCGCTCTGCACAGTGCTCTTACAGCCTACCGGGAACATCTCTTCCAAAGGCCTGTGAAACGCAGTTTCTTTGCAGGCCTGATCTGGCTGAAGTAGGACTTCTGCTCTGGGTGTGCTACATTGCCCTAGAGCTGAAAGGCACAACGTGCAGGCTTCTTTCCAAAGGGCGAGTTGGGCCCCACAGCATCTTGCTTCCAGCTCTTTGGGAAGCTAAGAAACAACTCGCTCTGCACAGTGCTCTTACAGCCTACCGGGAACATCTCTTACAAAGGCCTGTGAAACGCAGTTTCTTTGCAGGCCTGATCTGGCTGAAGTAGGACTTCTGCTCTGGGTGTGCTACTTTGCCCTAGAGCGGAAAGGCACAACGTCCACGCTTCTTTCCAAAGGGCGAGTTGGGCCCCACAGCATCTTGCTTCCAGCTCTTTGGGAAGCTAAGAAACAACTCGCTCTGCACAGTGCTCTTACAGCCTACCGGGAGCATGTCTTCCAAAGGCCTGTGAAACGCAGTTTCTTTGCATGCCAGATCTGGCTGAAGTAGGACTTCAGCTCTTGGTGTGCTACATTGCCCTACAGCTAAAAGGCACAACGTGCAGGCTTCTTTCCAAAGGGCGAGTTGGGCCCCACAGCATCTTGCTTCCAGCTCTTTGGGAAGCTAAGAAACAACTCGCTCTGCACAGTGCTCTTACAGCCTACCGGGAACATCTCTTCCAAAGGCCTGTGAAACGCAGTTTCTTTGCTGGCCTGATCTGGCTGAAGTAGGACTTCTGCTCTGGGTGTGCTACTTTGCCCTAGAGCTGAAAGGCACAACGTCCACGCTTCTTTCCAAAGGCCGAGTTGGGCCACACAGCATCTTGCTTCCAGCTCATTGGGAAGCTAAGAAACAACTCGCTCTGCACAGTGCTCTTAAAGCCTACCGGGAACATCTCTTCCAAAGGCCTGTGAAACGCAGTTTCTTTGCATGCCAGATCTGGCTGAAGTAGGACTTCTGCTCTGGGTGTGCTACTTTGCCCTAGAGCTGAAAGGCACAACGTGCAGGCTTCTTTCCACAGGCCGAGTTGGGCCCCACAGCATCTTGCTTCCAGCTCTTTGGGAAGCTAAGACACAACTCGCTCTGCACAGTGCTCTTACAGCCTAACGGGAACATCTCTTCCAAAGGCCTGTGAAACTCAGTTTCTTTGCAGGCCTGATGTCGCTGAAGTAGGACTTCTGCTCTGGGTGTGCTACTTTGCCCTAGAGCTGAAAGGCACAACGTCCACGCTTCTTTCCAAAGGCCGAGTTGGGGCACACAGCATCTTGCTTCCAGCTCTTTGGGAAGCTAAGAAACAACTCGCTCTGCACAGAGCTCTTACAGCCTACCGGGAACATCTCTTCCAAAGGCCTGTGAAACGCAGTTTCTTTGCAGGCCTGATCTGGCTGAAGTAGGACTTCTGCTCTGGGTGTGCTACTTTGCCCTAGAGCGGAAAGGCACAACGTGCAGGCTTCTTTCCAAAGGGCGAGTTGGGCCCCACAGCATCTTGCTTCCAGCTCTTTGGGAAGCTAAGAAACAACTCGCTCTGCACAGTGCTCTTACAGCCTACCGGGAGCATGTCTTCCAAAGGCCTGTGAAACGCAGTGTCTTTGCAGGCCTGATCTGGCGAAGTAGGACTTCAGCTCTTGGTGTGCTACATTGCCCTACAGCTAAAAGGCACAACGTGCAGGCTTCTTTCCAAAGGGCGAGTTGGGCCCCACAGCATCTTGCTTCCAGCTCTTTGGGAAGCTAAGAAACAACTCGCTCTGCACAGTGCTCTTACAGCCTACCGGGAACATCTCTTCCAAAGGCCTGTGAAACGCAGTTTCTTTGCTGGCCTGATCTGGCTGAAGTAGGACTTCTGCTCTGGGTGTGCTACATTGCCCTTGAGCTGAAAGGCACAACGTGCAGGCTTCTTTCCAAAGGGCGAGTTGGGCCCCACAGCATCTTGCTTCCAGCTCTTGGGGAAGCTAAGAAACAACTCGCTCTGCACAGTGCTCTTACAGCCTACCAGGAACATCTCTTCCAAAGGCCTGTGAAACGCAGTTTCTTTGCAGGCCTGATCTGGCTGAAGTAGGACTTCTGCTCTGGGTGTGCTACATTGCCCTAGAGCTGAAAGGCACAACGTGCAGGCTTCTTTCCAAAGGGCGAGTTGGGCCCCACAGCATCTTGCTTCCAGCTCTTTGGGAAGCTCAGAAACAACTCGCTCTGCACAGTGCTCTTACAGCCTACCGGGAACACCTCTTCCAAAGGCCTGTGAAACGCAGTTTCTTTGCAGGCCTGATCTGGCTGAAGTAGGACTTCTGCTCTGGGTGTGCTCCATTGCCCTAGAGCTGAAAGGCACAACGTGCAGGCTTCTTTCCAAAGGGCGAGTTGGGCCCCACAGCATCTTGCTTCCAGCTCTTTGGGAAGCTAAGAAACAACTCGCTCTGCACAGTCTCTTACAGCCTACCGGGAACATCTCTTCCAAAGGCCTGGGAAACGCAGTTTCTTTGCAGGCCTGATGGCTGAAGTAGGACTTCTGCTCTGGGTGTGCTACATTGCCCTACAGCTGAAAGGCACAACGTGCCGGCTTCTTTCCAAAGGGCGAGTTGGGCCCCACAGCATCTTGCTTCCAGCTCTTTGGGAAGCTAAGAAACAACTCGCTCTGCACAGTGCTCTTACAGCCTACCGGGAACATCTCTTCCAAAGGCCTGTGAAACGCAGTTTCTTTGCAGGCCTGATCTGGCTGAAGTAGGACTTCTGCTCTATGTGTGCTACTTTGCCCTAGAGTTGAAAGGCACAACGTGCAGGCTTCTTTCCACAGACCGAGTTAGGCCCCACAGCATCTTGCTTCCAGCTCTTTGGGAAGCTAAGACACAACTCGCTCTGCACAGTGCTCTTACAGCCTACCGGGAACATCTCTTCCAAAGGCCTGTGAAACGCAATTTCTTTGCAGGCCTGATCTGGCTGAAGTAGGACTTCTGCTCTGGGTGTTCTACTTTGCCCTAGAGCTGAAAAGCACAACGTGCAGGCTTCTTTCCAAAGGGCGAGTTGGGCCCCACAGCATCTTGCTTCCAGCTCTTTGGGAAGCTAAGAAACAACTCGCTCTGCACAGTGCTCTTGCAGCCTACCGGGAGCATCTCTTCCAAAGGCCTGTGAAACGCAGTGTCTTTGCAGGGCTGATCTGGCGAAGTGGGACTTCAGCTCTTGGTGTGCTACATTGCCCTACAGCTAAAAGGCACAACGTGCAGGCTTCTTTCCAAAGGGCGAGTTGGGCCCCACAGCATCTTGCTTCCATCTCTTTGGGAAGCTAAGAAACAACTCGCTCTGCACAGTGCTCTTACAGCCTACCGGGAACATCTCTTCCAAAGGCCTGGGAAACGCAGTTTCTTTGCAGGCCTGATCTGGCTGAAGTAGGACTTCTGCTCTGGGTGTGCTATATTGCCCTAGAGCTGAAAGGCACAACGTGCAGGCTTCTTTCCAAAGGGCGAGTTGGGCCCCACAGCATCTTGCTTCCAGCTCTTTGGGAAGCTAAGAAACAACTCGCTCTGCACAGTGCTCTTACAGCCTACCGGGAACATCTCTTCCAAAGGCCTGTGAAACGCAGTTTCTTTGCAGGCCTGATCTGGCTGAAGTAGGACTTCTGCTCTGGGTGTGCTACATTGCCCTTGAGCTGAAAGGCACAACGTGCAGGCTTCTTTCCAAAGGGCGAGTTGGGCCCCACAGCATCTTGCTTCCAGCTCTTGGGGAAGCTAAGAAACAACTCGCTCTGCACAGTGCTCTTACAGCCTACCAGGAACATCTCTTCCAAAGGCCTGTGAAACGCAGTTTCTTTGCAGGCCTGATCTGGCTGAAGTAGGACTTCTGCTCTGGGTGTGCTACATTGCCCTACAGCTGAAAGGCACAACGTGCAGGCTTCTTTCCAAAGGGCGAGTTGGGCCCCACAGCATCTTGCTTCCAGCTCTTTTGGAAGCTCAGAAACAACTCGCTCTGCACAGTGCTCTTACAGCCTACCGGGAACACCTCTTCCAAAGGCCTGTGAAACGCAGTTTCTTTGCATGCCTGATCTGGCTGAAGTAGGACTTCTGCTCTGGGTGTGCTACATTGCCCTAGAGCTGAAAGGCACAACGTGCAGGCTTCTTTCCAAAGGGCGAGTTGGGACCCACAGCATCTTGCTTCCAGCTCTTTGGGAAGCTAAGAAACAACTCGCTCTGCACAGTGCTCTTACAGACTACCGGGAGCATCTCTTCCAAAGGCCTGTGAAACGCAGTGTCTTTGCAGGCCTGATCTGGCTGAAGTAGGACTTCAGCTCTTGGTGTGCTACATTGCCCTACAGCTAAAAGGCACAACGTGCAGGCTTCTTTCCAAAGGGCGAGTTGGGCCCCACATCATCTTGCTTCCAGCTCTTTGGGAAGCTAAGAAACAACTCGCTCTGCACAGTGCTCTTACAGCCTACCGGGAACATCTCTTCCAAAGGCCTGTGAAAGGCAGTTTCTTTGCAGGCCTGATCTGGCTGAAGTAGGACTTCTGCTCTGGGTGTGCTACTTTGCCCTAGAGCTGAAAGGCACAACGTCCACGCTTCTTTCCAAAGGGCGAGTTGCGCCCCACAGCATCTTGCCTCCAGCTCTTTGGGAAGCTAAGAAACAACTCGCTCTGCACAGTGCTCTTACAGCCTACCGGGAGCATCTCTTCCAAAGGCCTGTGAAACGCAGTTTCTTTGCAGGCCTGATGGCTGAAGTAGGACTTCTGCTCTGGGTGTGCTACATTGCCCTACAGCTGAAAGGCACAGCGTGCAGGCTTCTTTCCAAAGGGCGAGTTGGGCCCCACAGCATCTTGCTTCCAGCTCTTTGGGAAGCTAAGAAACAACTCGCTCTGCACAGTGCTCTTAAAGCCTACCGGGAACATGTCTTCCAAAGGCCTGTGAAACGCAGTTTCTTTGCAGGCCTCATCTGGCTGAAGTAGGACTTCTGCTCTGGGTGTGCTACTTTGCCCTAGAGCTGAAAGGCACAACGTCCACGCTTCTTTCCAAAGGCCGAGTTGGGCCCCACAGCATCTTGCTTCCAGCTCTTTGGGAAGCTAAGAAACAACTCGCTCTGCACAGTGCTCTTGAAGCCTACCTGGAGCATCTCTTCCAAAGGCCTGTGAAACGCAGTGTCTTTGCAGGGCTGATCTGGCGAAGTAGGACTTCAGCTCTTGGTGTGCTACATTGCCCTACAGCTAAAAGGCACAACGTGCAGGCTTCTTTCCAAAGGGCGAGTTGGGCCCCACAGCATCTTGCTTCCAGCTCTTTGGGAAGCTAAGAAACAACTCGCTCTGCACAGTGCTCTTACAGCCTACCGGGAACATCTCTTCCAAAGGCCTGGGAAACGCAGTTTCTTTGCAGGCCTGATCTGGCTGAAGTAGGACTTCTCCTCTGGGTGTGCTACTTTGCCCTAGAGCTGAAAGGCACAACGTGCAGGCTTCTTTCCAAAGGGCGAGTTGGGCCCCACAGCATCTTGCTTCCAGCTCTTTGGGAAGCTAAGAAACAACTCGCTCTGCACAGTGCTCTTACAGCCTACTGGGAACATCTCTTCCAAAGGCCTGGGAAACGCAGTTTCTTTGCAGGCCTGATCTGGCTGAAGTAGGACTTCTGCTCTGGGTGTGCTACATTGCCCTAGAGCTGAAAGGCACAACGTGCAGGCTTCTTTCCAAAGGGCGAGTTGGGCCCCACAGCATCTTGCTTCCAGCTCTTTGGGAAGCTAAGAAACAACTCGCTCTGCACAGTGCTCTTACAGCCTACCGGGAACATCTCTTACAAAGGCCTGTGAAACGCAGTTTCTTTGCAGGCCTGATCTGGCTGAAGTAGGACTTCTGCTCTGGGTGTGCTGCTTTGCCCTAGAGCTGAAAGGCACAACGTGCAGGCTTCTTTCCAAAGGGCGAGTTGGGCCCCACAGCATCTTGCTTCCAGCTCTTTGGGAAGCTAAGAAACAACTCGCTCTGCACAGTGCTCTTAAAGCCTACCGGGAACATCTCTTCCAAAGGCCTGTGAAACGCAGTTTCTTTGCATGCCAGATCTGGCTGAAGTAGGACTTCTGCTCTGGGTGTGCTTCTTTGCCCTAGAGCTGAAAGGCACAACGTGCAGGCTTCTTTCCACAGGCCGAGTTGGGCCCCACAGCATCTTGCTTCCAGCTCTTTGGGAAGCTAAGAAACAACTCGCTCTGCACAGTGCTCTTACAGCCTACCGGGAACATCTCTTCCAAAGGCCTGTGAAACTCAGTTTCTTTGCAGGCCTGATGCCGCTGAAGTAGGACTTCTGCTCTGGGTGTGCTACTTTGCCCTAGAGCTGAAAGGCACAACGTCCACGCTTCTTTCCAAAGGCCGAGTTGGGCCACACAGCATCTTGCTTCCAGCTCTTTGGGAAGCTAAGAAACAACTGGCTCTGCACAGAGCTCTTACAGCCTACCGGGAACATCTCTTCCTAAGGCCTGTGAAACGCAGTTTCTTTGCAGGCCTGATCTGGCTGAAGTAGGACTTCTGCTCTGGGTGTGCTACTTTGCCCTAGAGCGGAAAGGCACAACGTGCAGGCTTCTTTCCAAAGGGCGAGTTGGGCCCCACAGCATCTTGCTTCCAGCTCTTTGGGAAGCTAAGAAACAACTCGCTCTGCACAGTGCTCTTACAGCCTACCGGGAGCATCTCTTCCAAAGGCCTGTGAAACGCAGTGTCTTTGCAGGCCTGATCTGGCGAAGTAGGACTTCTGCTCTTGGTGTGCTACATTGCCCTACAGCTAAAAGGCACAACGTGCAGGCTTCTTTCCAAAGGGCGAGTTGGGCCCCACAGCATCTTGCTTCCAGCTCTTTGGGAAGCTAAGAAACAACTCGCTCTGCACAGTGCTCTTACAGCCTACCGGGAACATCTCTTCCAAAGGCCTGTGAAACACAGTTTCTTTGCAGGCCTGATCTGGCTGAAGTAGGACTTCTGCTCTGGGTGTGCTACATTGCCCTTGAGCTGAAAGGCACAACGTGCAGGCTTCGTTCCAAAGGGGGAGTTGGGCCCCACAGCATCTTGCTTCCAGCTCTTGGGGAAGCTAAGAAACTACTCGCTCTGCACAGTGCTCTTACAGCCTACCGGGAACATCTCTTCCAAAGGCCTGTGAAACGCAGTTTCTTTGCAGGCCTGATCTGGCTGAAGTAGGACTTCTGCTCTGGGTGTGCTACATTGCCCTACAGCTGAAAGGCACAACGTTCAGGCTTCTTTCCAAAGGGCGAGTTGGGCCCCACAGCATCTGGCTTCCAGCTCTTTGGGAACCTAAGAAACAACTCGCTCTGCACAGTGCTCTTACAGCCTACCGGGAACATCTCTTCCAAAGGCCTGTGAAACGCAGTTTCTTTGCAGGCCTGATCTGGCTGAGGTAGGACTTCTGCTCTGGGTGTGCTCCATTGCCCTAGAGCTGAAAGGCACAACGTGCAGGCTTCTTTCCAAAGGGCGAGTTGGGCCCCACAGCATCTTGCTTCCAGCTCTTTGGGAAGCTAAGAAACAACTCGCTCTGCACAGTGCTCTTACAGCCTACCGGGAGCATCTCTTCCAAAGGCCTGTGAAACGCAGTGTCTTTGCAGGCCTGATCTGGCGAAGTAGGACTTCAGCTCTTGGTGTGCTACATTGCCCTACAGCTAAAAGGCACAACGTGCAGGCTTCTTTCCAAAGGGCGAGTTGGGCCCCACAGCATCTTGCTTCCAGCTCTTTGGGAAGCTAAGAAACAACTCGCTCTGCACAGTGCTCTTACAGCCTACCGGGAACATCTCTTCCAAAGGCCTGTGAAACGCAGTTTCTTTGCAGGCCTGATCTGGCTGAAGTAGGACTTCTGCTCTGGGTGTGCTACATTGCCCTTGAGCTGAAAGGCACAACGTGCAGGCTTCTTTCCAAAGGGCGAGTTGGGCCCCACAGCATCTTGCTTCCAGCTCTTTGGGAAGCTAAGAAACAACTCGCTCTGCACAGTGCTCTTAAAGCCTACCGGGAACATCTCTTCCAAAGGCCTGTGAAACGCAGTTTCTTTGCATGCCAGATCTGGCTGAAGTAGGACTTCTGCTCTGGGTGTGCTTCTTTGCCCTAGAGCTGAAAGGCACAACGTGCAGGCTTCTTTCCACAGGCCGAGTTGGGCCCCACAGCATCTTGCTTCCAGCTCTTTGGGAAGCTAAGACACAACTCGCTCTGCGCAGTGCTCTTACAGCCTACCGGGAACATCTCTTCCAAAGGCCTGTGAAACTCAGTTTCTTTGCAGGCCTGATGTCGCTGAAGTAGGACTTCTGCTCTGGGTGTGCTACTTTGCCCTAGAGCTGAAAGGCACAACGTCCACGCTTCTTTCCAAAGGCCGAGTTGGGCCACACAGCATCTTGCTTCCAGCTCTTTGGGAAGCTAAGAAACAACTCGCTCTGCACAGAGCTCTTACAGCCTACCGGGAACATCTCTTCCTAAGGCCTGTGAAACGCAGTTTCTTTGCAGGCCTGATCTGGCTGAAGTAGGACTTCTGCTCTGGGTGTGCTACTTTGCCCTAGAGCGGAAAGGCACAACGTGCAGGCTTCTTTCCAAAGGGCGAGTTGGGCCCCACAGCATCTTGCTTCCAGATCTTTGGGAAGCTAAGAAACAACTCGCTCTGCACAGTGCTCTTACAGCCTACCGGGAGCATCTCTTCCAAAGGCCTGTGAAACGCAGTGTCTTTGCAGGCCTGATCTGGCGAAGTAGGACTTCAGCTCTTGGTGTGCTACATTGCCCTACAGCTAAAAGGCACAACGTGCAGGCTTCTTTCCAAAGGGCGAGTTGGGCCCCACAGCATCTTGCTTCCAGCTCTTTGGGAAGCTAAGAAACAACTCCCTCTGCACAGTGCTCTTACAGCCTACCGGGAACATCTCTTCCAAAGGCCTGTGAAACACAGTTTCTTTGCAGGCCTGATCTGGCTGAAGTAGGACTTCTGCTCTGGGTGTGCTACATTGCCCTTGAGCTGAAAGGCACAACGTGCAGGCTTCTTTCCAAAGGTCGAGTTGGGCCCCACAGCATCTTGCTTCCAGCTCTTGGGGAAGCTAAGAAACTACTCGCTCTGCACAGTGCTCTTACAGCCTACCGGGAACATCTCTTCCAAAGGCCTGTGAAACGCAGTTTCTTTGCAGGCCTGATCTGGCTGAAGTAGGACTCCTGCTCTGGGTGTGCTACATTGCCCTACAGCTGAAAGGCACAACGTTCAGGCTTCTTTCCAAAGGGCGAGTTGGGCCCCACAGCATCTGGCTTCCAGCTCTTTGGGAACCTAAGAAACAACTCGCTCTGCACAGTGCTCTTACAGCCTACCGGGAACATCTCTTCCAAAGGCCTGTGAAACGCAGTTTCTTTGCAGGCCTGATCTGGCTGAGGTAGGACTTCTGCTCTGGGTGTGCTCCATTGCCCTAGAGCTGAAAGGCACAACGTGCAGGCTTCTTTCCAAAGGGCGAGTTGGGCCCCACAGCATCTTGCTTCCAGCTCTTTGGGAAGCTAAGAAACAACTCGCTCTGCACAGTGCTCTTACAGCCTACCGGGAGCATCTCTTCCAAAGGCCTGTGAAACGCAGTGTCTTTGCAGGCCTGATCTGGCGAAGTAGGACTTCAGCTCTTGGTGTGCTACATTGCCCTACAGCTAAAAGGCACAACGTGCAGGCTTCTTTCC
Source organism: Equus caballus (assembly GCF_041296265.1). Taxonomy (NCBI): domain Eukaryota; kingdom Metazoa; phylum Chordata; class Mammalia; order Perissodactyla; family Equidae; genus Equus; species Equus caballus. The sequence continues at coordinate 14,579,597 of NC_091696.1, forward strand.
AAAGGGCGAGTTGGGCCCCACAGCATCTTGCTTCCAGCTCTTTGGGAAGCTAAGAAACAACTCGCTCTGCACAGTGCTCTTACAGACTACCGGGAACATCTCTTCCAAAGGCCTGTGAAACGCAGTTTCTTTGCAGGCCTGATCTGGCTGAAGTAGGACTTCTGCTCTGGGTGTGCTACATTGCCCTTGAGCTGAAAGGCACAACGTGCAGGCTTCTTTCCAAAGGGCGAGTTGGGCCCCACAGCATCTTGCTTCCAGCTCTTGGGGAAGCTAAGAAACAACTCGCTCTGCAAAGTGCTCTTACAGCCTACCGGGAACATCTCTTCCAAAGGCCTGTGAAACGCAGTTTCTTTGCAGGCCTGATCTGGCTGAAGTAGGACTTCTGCTCTGGGTGTGCTACATTGCCCTAGAGCTGAAAGGCCCAACGTGCAGGCTTCTTTCCAAAGGGCGAGTTGGGCCCCACAGCATCTTGCTTCCAGCTCTTTGGGAAGCTCAGAAACAACTCGCTCTGCACAGTGCTCTTACAGCCTACCGGGAACACATCTTCCAAAGGCCTGTGAAACGCAGTTTCTTTGCAGGCCTGATCTGGCTGAAGTAGGACTTCTGCTCTGGGTGTGCTACATTGCCCTAGAGCTGAAAGGCACAACGTGCAGGCTTCTTTCCAAAGGGCGAGTTGGGACCCACAGCATCTTGCTTCCAGCTCTTTGGGAAGCTAAGAAACAACTCGCTCTGCACAGTGCTCTTACAGCCTACCGGGAGCATCTCTTCAAAAGGCCTGTGAAACGCAGTGTCTTTGCAGGCCTGATCTGGCTGAAGTAGGACTTCAGCTCTTGGTGTGCTACATTGCCCTACAGCTAAAAGGCACAACGTGCAGGCTTCTTTCCAAAGGGCGAGTTGGGCCCCACAGCATCTTGCTTCCAGCTCTTTGGGAAGCTAAGAAACAACTCGCTCTGCACAGTGCTCTTACAGCCTACCGGGAACATCTCTTCCAAAGGCCTGTGAAAGGCAGTTTCTTTGCAGGCCTGATCTGGCTGAAGTAGGACTTCTGCTCTGGGTGTGCTACTTTGCCCTAGAGCTAAAAGGCACAACGTCCACGCTTCTTTCCAAAGGGCGAGTTGCGCCCCACAGCATCTTGCTTCCAGCTCTTTGGGAAGCTAAGAAACAACTCGCTCTGCACAGAGCTCTTACATCCTACCGGGAACATCTCTTCCAAAGGCCTGTGAAACGCAGTTTCTTTGCAGGCCTGATGGCTGAAGTAGGACTTCTGCTCTGGGTGTGCTACTTTGCCCTACAGCTGAAAGGCACAACGTGCAGGCTTCTTTCTAAAGGGCGAGTTGGGCCCCACAGCATCTTGCTTCCAGCTCTTTGGGAAGCTAAGAAACAACTCGCTCTGCACAGTGCTCTTAAAGCCTACCGGGAACATCTCATCCAAAGGCCTGTGAAACGCAGTTTCTTTGCAGGCCTGATCTGGCTGAAGTAGGACTTCTGCTCTGGGTGTGCTACTTTGCCCTAGAGCTGAAAGGCACAACGTGCAGGCTTCTTTCCACAGGCCGAGTTAGGCCCCACAGCATCTTGCTTCCAGCTCTTTGGGAAGCTAAGACACAACTCGCTCTGCACAGTGCTCTTACAGCCTACCGGGAACATCTCTTCCAAAGGCCTGTGAAACGCAGTTTCTTTGCAGGCCTGATGTGGCTGAAGTAGGACTTCTGCTCTGGGTGTGCTACTTTGCCCTAGAGCTGAAAGGCACAACGTCCACGCTTCTTTCCAAAGGCCGAGATGGGCCACACAGCATCTTGATTCCAGCTCTTTGGGAAGCTAAGAAACAACTCGCTCTGCACAGAGCTCTTAGAGCCTACCGGGAACATCTCTTCCAAAGGCCTGTGAAACGCAGTTTCTTTGCAGGCCTGATCTGGCTGAAGTAGGACTTCTGCTCTGTGTGTGCTACTTTGCCCTAGAGCTGAAAGGCAGAACGTGCAGGCTTCTTTCCAAAGGGCGAGTTGGGCCCCACAGCATCTTCCTTCCAGCTCTTTGGGAAGCTCACAAACAACTCGCTCTGCACAGTGCTCTTACAGCCTACCGGGAACATCTCTTCCAAAGGCCTGTGAAACGCAGTTTCTTTGCAGGCCAGATCTGGCTGAAGTAGGACTTCTGCTCTGGGTGTGCTACATTGCCCTAGAGCTGAAAGGCACAACGTGCAGGCTTCTTTCCAAAGGGCGAGTTGGGCCCCACAGCATCTTGCTTCCAGCTCTTTGGGAAGCTAAGAAACAACTCGCTCTGCACAGTGCTCTTACAGCCTACCGGGAACATCTCTTACAAAGGCCTGTGAAACGCAGTTTCTTTGCAGGCCTGATCTGGCTGAAGTAGGACTTCTGCTCTGGGTGTGCTACTTTGCCCTAGAGCTGAAAGGCACAACGTCCACGCTTCTTTCCAAAGGCCGAGTTGGGCCACACAGCATCTTGCTTCCAGCTCTTTGGGAAGCTAAGAAACAACTCGCTCTGCACAGTGCTCTTAAAGCCTACCGGGAACATCTCTTCCAAAGGCCTGTGAAACGCAGTTTCTTTGCATGCCAGATCTGGCTGAAGTAGGACTTCTGCTCTGGGTGTGCTACTTTGCCCTAGAGCTGAAAGGCACAACGTGCAGGCTTCTTTCCACAGGCCGAGTTGGGCCCCACAGCATCTTGCTTCCAGCTCTTTGGGAAGCTAAGACACAACTCGCTCTGCACAGTGCTCTTACAGCCTACCGGGAACATCTCTTCCAAAGGCCTGTGAAACTCAGTTTCTTTGCAGGCCTGATGTCGCTGAAGTAGGACTTCTGCTCTGGGTGTGCTACTTTGCCCTACAGCTGAAAGGCACAACGTCCACGCTTCTTTCCAAAGGCCGAGTTGGGGCACACAGCATCTTGCTTCCAGCTCTTTGGGAAGCTAAGAAACAACTCGCTCTGCACAGAGCTCTTACAGCCTACCGGGAACATCTCTTCCAAAGGCCTGTGAAACGCAGTTTCTTTGCAGGCCTGATCTGGCTGAAGTAGGACTTCTGCTCTGGGTGTGCTACTTTGCCCTAGAGCGGAAAGGCACAACGTGCAGGCTTCTTTCCAAAGGGCGAGTTGGGCCCCACAGCATCTTGCTTCCAGCTCTTTGGGAAGCTAAGAAACAACTCGCTCTGCACAGTGCTCTTACAGCCTACAGGGAGCATGTCTTCCAAAGACCTGTGAAACGCAGTGTCTTTGCAGGCCTGATCTGGCGAAGTAGGACTTCAGCTCTTGGTGTGCTACATTGCCCTACAGCTGAAAGGCACAACGTGCAGGCTTCTTTCCAAAAGGCGAGTTGGGCCGCACAGCATCTTGCTTCCAGCTCTTTGGGAAGCTAAGAAACAACTCGCTCTGCACAGTGCTCTTACAGCCTACCGGGAACATCTCTTCCAAAGGCCTGTGAAACGCAGTTTCTTTGCAGGCCTGATCTGGCTGAAGTAGGACTTCTGCTCTGGGTGTGCTACATTGCCCTAGAGCTGAAAGGCACAACGTGCAGGCTTCTTTCCAAAGGGCGAGTTGGGCCCCACAGCATCTTGCTTCCAGCTCTTTGGGAAGCTCAGAAACAACTCGCTCTGCACAGTGCTCTTACAGCCTACCGGGAACACCTCTTCCAAAGGCCTGTGAAACGCAGTTTCTTTGCAGGCCTGATCTGGCTGAAGTAGGACTTCTGCTCTGGGTGTGCTACATTGCCCTAGAGCTGAAAGGCACAACGTGCAGGCTTCTTTCCAAAGGGCGAGTTGGGACCCACAGTATCTTGCTTCCAGCTCTTTGGGAAGCTAAGAAACAACTCGCTCTGCACAGTGCTCTTACAGCCTACCGGGAACATCTCTTCCAAGGGCCTGTGAAACGCAGTGTCTTAGCAGGCCTGATCTGGCTGAAGTAGGACTACAGCTCTTGGTGTGCTACATTGCCCTACAGCTAAAAGGCACAACGTGCAGGCTTCTTTCCAAAGGGCGAGTTGGGCCCCACAGCATCTTGCTTCCAGCTCTTTGGGAAGCTAAGAAACAACTCGCTCTGCACAGTGCTCTTACAGCCTACCGGGAACATCTCTTCCAAAGGGCTGTGAAACGCAGTTTCTTTGCAGGCCTGATCTGGCTGAAGTAGGACTTCTGCTCTGGGTGTGCTACTTTGCCCTAGAGCTGAAAGGCACAACCTCCACGCTTCTTTCCAAAGGGCGAGTTGCGCCCCACAGCATCTTGCTTCCAGCTCTTTGGGAAGCTAAGAAACAACTCGCTCTGCACAGAGCTCTTACAGCCTACCGGGAACATCTCTTCCAAAGGCCTGTGAAACGCAGTTTCTTTGCAGGCCTGATCTGGCTGAAGTAGGACTTCTGCTCTGGGTGTGCTACATTGCCCTACAGCTGAAAGGCACAACGTGCAGGCTTCTTTCCAAAGGGCGAGTTGGGCCCCACAGCATCTTGCTTCCAGCTCTTTGGGAAGCTAAGAAACAACTCGCTCTGCACAGTGCTCTTACAGCCTACCGGGAACATCTCTTCCAAAGGCCTGTGAAACGCAGTTTCTTTGCAGGCCTGATCTGGCTGAAGTAGGACTTCTGCTCTGGGTGTGCTACATTGCCCTTGAGCTGAAAGGCACAACGTGCAGGCTTCTTTCCAAAGGGCGAGTTGGGCCCCACAGCATCTTGCTTCCAGCTCTTGGGGAAGCTAAGAAACAACTCGCTCTGCACAGTGCTCTTACAGCCTACCAGGAACATCTCTTCCAAAGGCCTGTGAAACGCAGTTTCTTTGCAGGCCTGATCTGGCTGAAGTAGGACTTCTGCTCTGGGTGTGCTACATTGCCCTACAGCTGAAAGGCACAACGTGCAGGCTTCTTTCCAAAGGGCGAGTTGGGCCCCACAGCATCTTGCTTCCAGCTCTTTTGGAAGCTCAGAAACAACTCGCTCTGCACAGTGCTCTTACAGCCTACCGGGAACACCTCTTCCAAAGGCCTGTGAAACGCAGTTTCTTTGCAGGCCTGATCTGGCTGAAGTAGGACTTCTGCTCTGGGTGTGCTACATTGCCCTAGAGCTGAAAGGCACAACGTGCAGGCTTCTTTCCAAAGGGCGAGTTGGGACCCACAGCATCTTGCTTCCAGCTCTTTGGGAAGCTAAGAAACAACTCGCTCTGCACAGTGCTCTTACAGACTACCGGGAGCATCTCTTCCAAAGGCCTGTGAAACGCAGTGTCTTTGCAGGCCTGATCTGGCTGAAGTAGGACTTCAGCTCTTGGTGTGCTACATTGCCCTACAGCTAAAAGGCACAACGTGCAGGCTTCTTTCCAAAGGGCGAGTTGGGCCCCACATCATCTTGCTTCCAGCTCTTGGGGAAGCTAAGAAACAACTCGCTCTGCACAGTGCTCTTACAGCCTACCGGGAACATCTCTTCCAAAGGCCTGTGAAAGGCAGTTTCTTTGCAGGCCTGATCTGGCTGAAGTAGGACTTCTGCTCTGGGTGTGCTACTTTGCCCTAGAGCTGAAAGGCACAACGTCCACGCTTCTTTCCAAAGGGCGAGTTGCGCCCCACAGCATCTTGCTTCCAGCTCTTTGGGAAGCTAAGAAACAACTCGCTCTGCACAGTGCTCTTACAGCCTACCGGGAGCATCTCTTCCAAAGGCCTGTGAAACGCAGTTTCTTTGCAGGCCTGATGGCTGAAGTAGGACTTCTGCTCTGGGTGTGCTACATTGCCCTACAGCTGAAAGGCACAGCGTGCAGGCTTCTTTCCAAAGGGCGAGTTGGGCCCCACAGCATCTTGCTTCCAGCTCTTTGGGAAGCTAAGAAACAACTCGCTCTGCACAGTGCTCTTAAAGCCTACCGGGAACATGTCTTCCAAAGGCCTGTGAAACGCAGTTTCTTTGCAGGCCTCATCTGGCTGAAGTAGGACTTCTGCTCTGGGTGTGCTACTTTGCCCTAGAGCTGAAAGGCACAACGTCCACGCTTCTTTCCAAAGGCCGAGTTGGGCCCCACAGCATCTTGCTTCCAGCTCTTTGGGAAGCTAAGAAACAACTCGCTCTGCACAGTGCTCTTGAAGCCTACCTGGAGCATCTCTTCCAAAGGCCTGTGAAACGCAGTGTCTTTGCAGGGCTGATCTGGCGAAGTAGGACTTCAGCTCTTGGTGTGCTACATTGCCCTACAGCTAAAAGGCACAACGTGCAGGCTTCTTTCCAAAGGGCGAGTTGGGCCCCACAGCATCTTGCTTCCAGCTCTTTGGGAAGCTAAGAAACAACTCGCTCTGCACAGTGCTCTTACAGCCTACCGGGAACATCTCTTCCAAAGGCCTGGGAAACGCAGTTTCTTTGCAGGCCTGATCTGGCTGAAGTAGGACTTCTCCTCTGGGTGTGCTACTTTGCCCTAGAGCTGAAAGGCACAACGTGCAGGCTTCTTTCCAAAGGGCGAGTTGGGCCCCACAGCATCTTGCTTCCAGCTCTTTGGGAAGCTAAGAAACAACTCGCTCTGCACAGTGCTCTTACAGCCTACCGGGAACATCTCTTCCAAAGGCCTGGGAAACGCAGTTTCTTTGCAGGCCTGATCTGGCTGAAGTAGGACTTCTGCTCTGGGTGTGCTACATTGCCCTAGAGCTGAAAGGCACAACGTGCAGGCTTCTTTCCAAAGGGCGAGTTGGGCCCCACAGCATCTTGCTTCCAGCTCTTTGGGAAGCTAAGAAACAACTCGCTCTGCACAGTGCTCTTACAGCCTACCGGGAACATCTCTTACAAAGGCCTGTGAAACGCAGTTTCTTTGCAGGCCTGATCTGGCTGAAGTAGGACTTCTGCTCTGGGTGTGCTGCTTTGCCCTAGAGCTGAAAGGCACAACGTGCAGGCTTCTTTCCAAAGGGCGAGTTGGGCCCCACAGCATCTTGCTTCCAGCTCTTTGGGAAGCTAAGAAACAACTCGCTCTGCACAGTGATCTTAAAGCCTACCGGGAACATCTCTTCCAAAGGCCTGTGAAACGCAGTTTCTTTGCATGCCAGATCTGGCTGAAGTAGGACTTCTGCTCTGGGTGTGCTTCTTTGCCCTAGAGCTGAAAGGCACAACGTGCAGGCTTCTTTCCACAGGCCGAGTTGGGCCCCACAGCATCTTGCTTCCAGCTCTTTGGGAAGCTAAGAAACAACTCGCTCTGCACAGTGCTCTTACAGCCTACCGGGAACATCTCTTCCAAAGGCCTGTGAAACTCAGTTTCTTTGCAGGCCTGATGCCGCTGAAGTAGGACTTCTGCTCTGGGTGTGCTACTTTGCCCTAGAGCTGAAAGGCACAACGTCCACGCTTCTTTCCAAAGGCCGAGTTGGGCCACACAGCATCTTGCTTCCAGCTCTTTGGGAAGCTAAGAAACAACTGGCTCTGCACAGAGCTCTTACAGCCTACCGGGAACATCTCTTCCTAAGGCCTGTGAAACGCAGTTTCTTTGCAGGCCTGATCTGGCTGAAGTAGGACTTCTGCTCTGGGTGTGCTACTTTGCCCTAGAGCGGAAAGGCACAACGTGCAGGCTTCTTTCCAAAGGGCGAGTTGGGCCCCACAGCATCTTGCTTCCAGCTCTTTGGGAAGCTAAGAAACAACTCGCTCTGCACAGTGCTCTTACAGCCTACCGGGAGCATCTCTTCCAAATGCCTGTGAAACGCAGTGTCTTTGCAGGCCTGATCTGGCGAAGTAGGACTTCTGCTCTTGGTGTGCTACATTGCCCTACAGCTAAAAGGCACAACGTGCAGGCTTCTTTCCAAAGGGCGAGTTGGGCCCCACAGCATCTTGCTTCCAGCTCTTTGGGAAGCTAAGAAACAACTCGCTCTGCACAGTGCTCTTACAGCCTACCGGGAACATCTCTTCCAAAGGCCTGTGAAACACAGTTTCTTTGCAGGCCTGATCTGGCTGAAGTAGGACTTCTGCTCTGGGTGTGCTACATTGCCCTTGAGCTGAAAGGCACAACGTGCAGGCTTCGTTCCAAAGGGGGAGTTGGGCCCCACAGCATCTTGCTTCCAGCTCTTGGGGAAGCTAAGAAACTACTCGCTCTGCACAGTGCTCTTACAGCCTACCGGGAACATCTCTTCCAAAGGCCTGTGAAACGCAGTTTCTTTGCAGGCCTGATCTGGCTGAAGTAGGACTTCTGCTCTGGGTGTGCTACATTGCCCTACAGCTGAAAGGCACAACGTTCAGGCTTCTTTCCAAAGGGCGAGTTGGGCCCCACAGCATCTGGCTTCCAGCTCTTTGGGAACCTAAGAAACAACTCGCTCTGCACAGTGCTCTTACAGCCTACCGGGAACATCTCTTCCAAAGGCCTGTGAAACGCAGTTTCTTTGCAGGCCTGATCTGGCTGAGGTAGGACTTCTGCTCTGGGTGTGCTCCATTGCCCTAGAGCTGAAAGGCACAACGTGCAGGCTTCTTTCCAAAGGGCGAGTTGGGCCCCACAGCATCTTGCTTCCAGCTCTTTGGGAAGCTAAGAAACAACTCGCTCTGCACAGTGCTCTTACAGCCTACCGGGAGCATCTCTTCCAAAGGCCTGTGAAACGCAGTGTCTTTGCAGGCCTGATCTGGCGAAGTAGGACTTCAGCTCTTGGTGTGCTACATTGCCCTACAGCTAAAAGGCACAACGTGCAGGCTTCTTTCCAAAGGGCGAGTTGGGCCCCACAGCATCTTGCTTCCAGCTCTTTGGGAAGCTAAGAAACAACTCGCTCTGCACAGTGCTCTTACAGCCTACCGGGAACATCTCTTCCAAAGGCCTGTGAAACGCAGTTTCTTTGCAGGCCTGATCTGGCTGAAGTAGGACTTCTGCTCTGGGTGTGCTACATTGCCCTTGAGCTGAAAGGCACAACGTGCAGGCTTCTTTCCAAAGGGCGAGTTGGGCCCCACAGCATCTTGCTTCCAGCTCTTTGGGAAGCTAAGAAACAACTCGCTCTGCACAGTGCTCTTAAAGCCTACCGGGAACATCTCTTCCAAAGGCCTGTGAAACGCAGTTTCTTTGCATGCCAGATCTGGCTGAAGTAGGACTTCTGCTCTGGGTGTGCTTCTTTGCCCTAGAGCTGAAAGGCACAACGTGCAGGCTTCTTTCCACAGGCCGAGTTGGGCCCCACAGCATCTTGCTTCCAGCTCTTTGGGAAGCTAAGAAACAACTCGCTCTGCACAGAGCTCTTACAGCCTACCGGGAACATCTCTTCCTAAGGCCTGTGAAACGCAGTTTCTTTGCAGGCCTGATCTGGCTGAAGTAGGACTTCTGCTCTGGGTGTGCTACTTTGCCCTAGAGCGGAAAGGCACAACGTGCAGGCTTCTTTCCAAAGGGCGAGTTGGGCCCCACAGCATCTTGCTTCCAGATCTTTGGGAAGCTAAGAAACAACTCGCTCTGCACAGTGCTCTTACAGCCTACCGGGAGCATCTCTTCCAAAGGCCTGTGAAACGCAGTGTCTTTGCAGGCCTGATCTGGCGAAGTAGGACTTCAGCTCTTGGTGTGCTACATTGCCCTACAGCTAAAAGGCACAACGTGCAGGCTTCTTTCCAAAGGGCGAGTTGGGCCCCACAGCATCTTGCTTCCAGCTCTTTGGGAAGCTAAGAAACAACTCGCTCTGCACAGTGCTCTTACAGACTACCGGGAACATCTCTTCCAAAGGCCTGTGAAACGCAGTTTCTTTGCAGGCCTGATCTGGCTGAAGTAGGACTTCTGCTCTGGGTGTGCTACATTGCCCTTGAGCTGAAAGGCACAACGTGCAGGCTTCTTTCCAAAGGGCGAGTTGGGCCCCACAGCATCTTGCTTCCAGCTCTTGGGGAAGCTAAGAAACAACTCGCTCTGCACAGTGCTCTTACAGCCTACCGGGAACATCTCTTCCAAAGGCCTGTGAAACGCAGTTTCTTTGCAGGCCTGATCTGGCTGAAGTAGGACTTCTGCTCTGGGTGTGCTACATTGCCCTAGAGCTGAAAGGCCCAACGTGCAGGCTTCTTTCCAAAGGGCGAGTTGGGCCCCACAGCATCTTGCTTCCAGCTCTTTGGGAAGCTCAGAAACAACTCGCTCTGCACAGTGCTCTTACAGCCTACCGGGAACACATCTTCCAAAGGCCTGTGAAACGCAGTTTCTTTGCAGGCCTGATCTGGCTGAAGTAGGACTTCTGCTCTGGGTGTGCTACATTGCCCTAGAGCTGAAAGGCACAACGTGCAGGCTTCTTTCCAAAGGGCGAGTTGGGACCCACAGCATCTTGCTTCCAGCTCTTTGGGAAGCTAAGAAACAACTCGCTCTGCACAGTGCTCTTACAGACTACCGGGAGCATCTCTTCCAAAGGCCTGTGAAACGCAGTGTCTTTGCAGGCCTGATCTGGCTGAAGTAGGACTTCAGCTCTTGGTGTGCTACATTGCCCTACAGCTAAAAGGCACAACGTGCAGGCTTCTTTCCAAAGGGCGAGTTGGGCCCCACAGCATCTTGCTTCCAGCTCTTTGGGAAGCTAAGAAACAACTCGCTCTGCACAGTGCTCTTACAGCCTACCGGGAACATCTCTTCCAAAGGCCTGTGAAAGGCAGTTTCTTTGCAGGCCTGATCTGGCTGAAGTAGGACTCCTGCTCTGGGTGTGCTACTTTGCCCTAGAGCTAAAAGGCACAACGTCCACGCTTCTTTCCAAAGGGCGAGTTGCGCCATACAGCATCTTGCTTCCAGCTCTTTGGGAAGCTAAGAAACAACTCGCTCTGCACAGAGCTCTTACATCCTACCGGGAACATCTCTTCCAAAGGCCTGTGAAACGCAGTTTCTTTGCAGGCCTGATGGCTGAAGTAGGACTTCTGCTCTGGGTGTGCTACTTTGCCCTACAGCTGAAAGGCACAACGTGCAGGCTTCTTTCTAAAGGGCGAGTTGGGCCCCACAGCATCTTGCTTCCAGCTCTTTGGGAAGCTAAGAAACAACTCGCTCTGCACAGTGCTCTTAAAGCCTACCGGGAACATCTCATCCAAAGGCCTGTGAAACGCAGTTTCTTTGCAGGCCTGATCTGGCTGAAGTAGGACTTCTGCTCTGGGTGTGCTACTTTGCCCTAGAGCTGAAAGGCACAACGTGCAGGCTTCTTTCCACAGGCCGAGTTAGGCCCCACAGCATCTTGCTTCCAGCTCTTTGGGAAGCTAAGACACAACTCGCTCTGCACAGTGCTCTTACAGCCTACCGGGAACATCTCTTCCAAAGGCCTGTGAAACGCAGTTTCTTTGCAGGCCTGATGTGGCTGAAGTAGGACTTCTGCTCTGGGTGTGCTACTTTGCCCTAGAGCTGAAAGGCACAACGTCCACGCTTCTTTCCAAAGGCCGAGATGGGCCACACAGCATCTTGATTCCAGCTCTTTGGGAAGCTAAGAAACAACTCGCTCTGCACAGAGCTCTTAGAGCCTACCGGGAACATCTCTTCCAAAGGCCTGTGAAACGCAGTTTCTTTGCAGGCCTGATCTGGCTGAAGTAGGACTTCTGCTCTGTGTGTGCTACTTTGCCCTAGAGCTGAAAGGCAGAACGTGCAGGCTTCTTTCCAAAGGGCGAGTTGGGCCCCACAGCATCTTCCTTCCAGCTCTTTGGGAAGCTCACAAACAACTCGCTCTGCACAGTGCTCTTACAGCCTACCGGGAACATCTCTTCCAAAGGCCTGTGAAACGCAGTTTCTTTGCAGGCCAGATCTGGCTGAAGTAGGACTTCTGCTCTGGGTGTGCTACATTGCCCTAGAGCTGAAAGGCACAACGTGCAGGCTTCTTTCCAAAGGGCGAGTTGGGCCCCACAGCATCTTGCTTCCAGCTCTTTGGGAAGCTAAGAAACAACTCGCTCTGCACAGTGCTCTTACAGCCTACCGGGAACATCTCTTACAAAGGCCTGTGAAACGCAGTTTCTTTGCAGGCCTGATCTGGCTGAAGTAGGACTTCTGCTCTGGGTGTGCTACTTTGCCCTAGAGCTGAAAGGCACAACGTCCACGCTTCTTTCCAAAGGCCGAGTTGGGCCACACAGCATCTTGCTTCCAGCTCTTTGGGAAGCTAAGAAACAACTCGCTCTGCACAGTGCTCTTAAAGCCTACCGGGAACATCTCTTCCAAAGGCCTGTGAAACGCAGTTTCTTTGCATGCCAGATCTGGCTGACGTAGGACTTCTGCTCTGGGTGTGCTACTTTGCCCTAGAGCTGAAAGGCACAACGTGCAGGCTTCTTTCCACAGGCCGAGTTGGGCCCCACAGCATCTTGCTTCCAGCTCTTTGGGAAGCTAAGACACAACTCGCTCTGCACAGTGCTCTTACAGCCTACCGGGAACATCTCTTCCAAAGGCCTGTGAAACTCAGTTTCTTTGCAGGCCTGATGTCGCTGAAGTAGGACTTCTGCTCTGGGTGTGCTACTTTGCCCTACAGCTGAAAGGCACAACGTCCACGCTTCTTTCCAAAGGCCGAGTTGGGGCACACAGCATCTTGCTTCCAGCTCTTTGGGAAGCTAAGAAACAACTCGCTCTGCACAGAGCTCTTACAGCCTACCGGGAACATCTCTTCCAAAGGCCTGTGAAACGCAGTTTCTTTGCAGGCCTGATCTGGCTGAAGTAGGACTTCTGCTCTGGGTGTGCTACTTTGCCCTAGAGCGGAAAGGCACAACGTGCAGGCTTCTTTCCAAAGGGCGAGTTGGGCCCCACAGCATCTTGCTTCCAGCTCTTTGGGAAGCTAAGAAACAACTCGCTCTGCACAGTGCTCTTACAGCCTACAGGGAGCATGTCTTCCAAAGACCTGTGAAACGCAGTGTCTTTGCAGGCCTGATCTGGCGAAGTAGGACTTCAGCTCTTGGTGTGCTACATTGCCCTACAGCTGAAAGGCACAACGTGCAGGCTTCTTTCCAAAGGGCGAGTTGGGCCCCACAGCATCTTGCTTCCAGCTCTTTGGGAAGCTAAGAAACAACTCGCTCTGCACAGTGCTCTTACAGCCTACCGGGAACATCTCTTCCAAAGGCCTGTGAAACGCAGTTTCTTTGCAGGCCTGATCTGGCTGAAGTAGGACTTCTGCTCTGGGTGTGCTACATTGCCCTAGAGCTGAAAGGCACAACGTGCAGGCTTCTTTCCAAAGGGCGAGTTGGGCCCCACAGCATCTTGCTTCCAGCTCTTTGGGAAGCTCAGAAACAACTCGCTCTGCACAGTGCTCTTACAGCCTACCGGGAACACCTCTTCCAAAGGCCTGTGAAACGCAGTTTCTTTGCAGGCCTGATCTGGCTGAAGTAGGACTTCTGCTCTGGGTGTGCTACATTGCCCTAGAGCTGAAAGGCACAACGTGCAGGCTTCTTTCCAAAGGGCGAGTTGGGACCCACAGTATCTTGCTTCCAGCTCTTTGGGAAGCTAAGAAACAACTCGCTCTGCACAGTGCTCTTACAGCCTACCGGGAACATCTCTTCCAAGGGCCTGTGAAACGCAGTGTCTTAGCAGGCCTGATCTGGCTGAAGTAGGACTACAGCTCTTGGTGTGCTACATTGCCCTACAGCTAAAAGGCACAACGTGCAGGCTTCTTTCCAAAGGGCGAGTTGGGCCCCACAGCATCTTGCTTCCAGCTCTTTGGGAAGCTAAGAAACAACTCGCTCTGCACAGTGCTCTTACAGCCTACCGGGAACATCTCTTCCAAAGGGCTGTGAAACGCAGTTTCTTTGCAGGCCTGATCTGGCTGAAGTAGGACTTCTGCTCTGGGTGTGCTACTTTGCCCTAGAGCTGAAAGGCACAACGTCCACGCTTCTTTCCAAAGGGCGAGTTGCGCCCCACAGCATCTTGCTTCCAGCTCTTTGGGAAGCTAAGAAACAACTCGCTCTGCACAGAGCTCTTACAGCCTACCGGGAACATCTCTTCCAAAGGCCTGTGAAACGCAGTTTCTTTGCAGGCCTGATCTGGCTGAAGTAGGACTTCTGCTCTGGGTGTGCTACATTGCCCTACAGCTGAAAGGCACAACGTGCAGGCTTCTTTCCAAAGGGCGAGTTGGGCCCCACAGCATCTTGCTTCCAGCTCTTTGGGAAGCTATGAAACAACTCGCTCTGCACAGTGCTCTTACAGCCTACCGGGAGCATCTCTTCCAAAGGCCTGTGAAACGCAGTTTCTTTGCAGGCCTGATCTGGCTGAAGTAGGACTTCTGCTCTGGGTGTGCTACATTGCCCTAGAGCTGAAAGGCACAACGTGCAGGCTTCTTTCCAAAGGGTGAGTTGGGCCCCACAGCATCTTGCTTCCAGCTCTTTGGCAAGCTAAGAAACAGCTCGCTCTGCACAGTGCTCTTACAGCCTACCGGGAACATCTCTTCCAAAGGCCTGTGAAATGCAGTTTCTTTGCAGGCCTGATCTGGCTGAAGTAGGACTTCTGCTCTGGGTGTGCTACTTTGCCCTAGAGCTGAAAGGCACAACGTGCAGGCTTCTTTCCAAAGGGCGAGTTGGGCCCCACAGCATCTTGCTTCCAGCTCTTTGGGAAGCTCAGAAACAACTCGCTCTGCACAGTGCTCTTACAGCCTACCGGGAACACATCTTCCAAAGGCCTGTGAAAGGCAGTTTCTTTGCAGGCCTGATCTGGCTGAAGTAGGACTTCTGCTCTGGGTGTGCTACATTGCCCTAGAGCTGAAAGGCACAACGTGCAGGCTTCTTTCCAAAGGGCGAGTTGGGACCCACAGCATCTTGCTTCCAGCTCTTTGGGAAGCTAAGAAACAACTCGCTCTGCACAGTGCTCTTACAGCCTACCGGGAGCATCTCTTCCAAAGGCCTGTGAAACGCAGTGTCTTTGCAGGCCTGATCTGGCTGAAGTAGGACTACAGCTCTTGGTGTGCTACATTGCCCTACAGCTAAAAGGCACAACGTGCAGGCTTCTTTCCAAAGGGCGAGTTGGGCCCCACAGCATCTTGCTTCCAGCTCTTTGGGAAGCTAAGAAACAACTCGCTCTGCACAGTGCTCTTACAGCCTACCGGGAACATCTCTTCCAAAGGGCTGTGAAACGCAGTTTCTTTGCAGGCCTGATCTGGCTGAAGTAGGACTTCTGCTCTGGGTGTGCTACTTTGCCCTAGAGCTGAAAGGCACAACGTCCACGCTTCTTTCCAAAGGGCGAGTTGCGCCCCACAGCATCTTGCTTCCAGCTCTTTGGGAAGCTAAGAAACAACTCGCTCTGCACAGAGCTCTTACAGCCTACCGGGAACATCTCTTCCAAAGGCCTGTGAAACGCAGTTTCTTTGCAGGCCTGATCTGGCTGAAGTAGGACTTCTGCTCTGGGTGTGCTACATTGCCCTAGAGCTGAAGGGCACAACGTGCAGGCTTCTTTCCAAAGGGCGAGTTGGGCCCCACAGCATCTTGCTTCCAGCTCTTTGGGAAGCTATGAAACAACTCGCTCTGCACAGTGCTCTTACAGCCTACCGGGAGCATCTCTTCCAAAGGCCTGTGAAACGCAGTTTCTTTGCAGGCCTGATCTGGCTGAAGTAGGACTTCTGCTCTGGGTGTGCTACATTGCCCTAGAGCTGAAAGGCACAACGTGCAGGCTTCTTTCCAAAGGGTGAGTTGGGCCCCACAGCATCTTGCTTCCAGCTCTTTGGCAAGCTAAGAAACAGCTCGCTCTGCACAGTGCTCTTACAGCCTACCGGGAACATCTCTTCCAAAGGCCTGTGAAACGCAGTTTCTTTGCAGGCCTGATCTGGCTGAAGTAGGACTTCTGCTCTGGGTGTGCTACTTTGCCCTAGAGCTGAAAGGCACAACGTGCAGGCTTCTTTCCAAAGGGCGAGTTGGGCCCCACAGCATCTTGCTTCCAGCTCTTTGGGAAGCTAAGAAACAACTCGCTCTGCACAGTGCTCTTACAGCCTACCGGGAACATCTCTTCCAAAGGCCTGTGAAACGCAGTTTCTTTGCAGGCCTGATCTGGCTGAAGTAGGACTTCTGCTCTGGGTGTGCTACTTTGCCCTAGAGCTGAAAGGCACAACGTGCAGGCTTCTTTCCAAAGGGCGAGTTGGGCCCCACAGCATCTTGCTTCCAGCTCTTTGGGAAGCTCAGAAACAACTCGCTCTGCACAGTGCTCTTACAGCCTACCGGGAACACCTCTTCCAAAGGCCTGTGAAACGCAGTTTCTTTGCAGGCCTGATCTGGCTGAAGTAGGACTTCTGCTCTGGGTGTGCTACATTGCCCTAGAGCTGAAAGGCACAACGTGCAGGCTTCTTTCCAAAGGGCGAGTTGGGACCCACAGCATCTTGCTTCCAGCTCTTTGGGAAGCTAAGAAACAACTCGCTCTGCACAGTGCTCTTACAGCCTACCGGGAGCATCTCTTCCAAAGGCCTGTGAAACGCAGTGTCTTTGCAGGCCTGATCGGGCTGAAGTAGGACTACAGCTCTTGGTGTGCTACATTGCCCTACAGCTAAAAGGCACAACGTGCAGGCTTCTTTCCAAAGGGCGAGTTGGGCCCCACAGCATCTTGCTTCCAGCTCTTTGGGAAGCTAAGAAACAACTCGCTCTGCACAGTGCTCTTACAGCCTACCGGGAACATCTCTTCCAAAGGGCTGTGAAACGCAGTTTCTTTGCAGGCCTGATCTGGCTGAAGTAGGACTTCTGCTCTGGGTGTGCTACTTTGCCCTAGAGCTGAAAGGCACAACGTCCACGCTTCTTTCCAAAGGGCGAGTTGCGCCCCACAGCATCTTGCTTCCAGCTCTTTGGGAAGCTAAGAAACAACTCGCTCTGCACAGAGCTCTTACAGCCTACCGGGAACATCTCTTCCAAAGGCCTGTGAAACGCAGTTTCTTTGCAGGCCTGATCTGGCTGAAGTAGGACTTCTGCTCTGGGTGTGCTACATTGCCCTAGAGCTGAAAGGCACAACGTGCAGGCTTCTTTCCAAAGGGCGAGTTGGGCCCCACAGCATCTTGCTTCCAGCTCTTTGGGAAGCTATGAAACAACTCGCTCTGCACAGTGCTCTTACAGCCTACCGGGAGCATCTCTTCCAAAGGCCTGTGAAACGCAGTTTCTTTGCAGGCCTGATCTGGCTGAAGTAGGACTTCTGCTCTGGGTGTGCTACATTGCCCTAGAGCTGAAAGGCACAACGTGCAGGCTTCTTTCCAAAGGGTGAGTTGGGCCCCACAGCATCTTGCTTCCAGCTCTTTGGCAAGCTAAGAAACAGCTCGCTCTGCACAGAGCTCTTACAGCCTACCGGGAGCATCTCTTCCAAAGGCCTGTGAAACGCAGTTTCCTTGCAGGCCTGATCTGGCTGAAGTAGGACTTCTGCTCTGGGTGTGCTACTTTGCCCTAGAGCTGAAAGGTACAACGTGCAGGCTTCTTTCCAAAGGGCGAGTTGGGCCCCACAGCATCTTGCTTCCAGCTCTTTGGGAAGCTCAGATACAACTCGCTCTGCACAGTGCTCTTACAGCCTACCGGGAACATCTCTTCCAAAGGCCTGGGAAACGCAGTTTCTTTGCAGGCCTGATCTGGCTGAAGTAGGACTTCTGCTCTGGGTGTGCTACTTTGCCCTGGAGCTGAAAGGCACAACGTGCAGGCTTCTTTCCAAAGGGCGAGTTGGGACCCACAGCATCTTGCTTCCATCTCTTTGGGAAGCTAAGAAACAACTCGCTCTGCACAGTGCTCTTACAGCCTACCGGGAACATCTCTTCCAAAGGCCTGTGAAACGCAGTTTCTTTGCAGGCCTGATCTGGCTGAAGTAGGACTTCTGCTCTGGTTGTGCTACATTGCCCTAGAGCTGAAAGGCACAACGTGCAGGCTTCTTTCCAAAGGGCGAGTTGGGCCCCACAGCATCTTGCTTCCAGCTCTTTGGGAAGCTAAGAAACAACTCGCTCTGCACAGTGCTCTTACAGCCTACCGGGAGCATCTCTTCCAAAGGCCTGTGAAACGGAGTGTCTTTGCAGGCCTGATCTGGCTGAAGTAGGACTTCTGCTCTGGGTGTGCTACATTGCCCTGGAGCTAAAAGGCACAACGTGCAGGCTTCTTTCCAAAGGGCGAGTTGGGCCCCACAGCATCTTGCTTCCAGCTCTTTGGCAAGCTAAGAAACAACTCGCTCTGCACAGTGCTCTTACAGCCTACCGGGAACATCTCTTCCAAAGGCCTGTGAAACGCAGTTTCTTTGCAGGCCTGATGGCTGAAGTAGGACTTCTGCTCTGGGTGTGCTACTTTGCCCTACAGCTGAAAGGCACAACGTGCAGGCTTCTTTCCAAAGGGCGAGTTGGGCCCCACAGCATCTTGCTTCCAGCTCTTTGGGAAGCTAAGAAACAACTCGCTCTGCACAGTGCTCTTAAAGCCTACCGGGAACATCTCTTCCAAAGGCCTGTGAAACGCAGTTTCTTTGCAGGCCTGATCTGGCTGAAGTAGGACTTCTGCTCTGGGTGTGCTACTTTGCCCTAGAGCTGAAAGGCACAACGTGCAGGCTTCTTTCCACAGGCCGAGTTAGGCCGCACAGCATCTTGCTTCCAGCTCTTTGGGAAGCTAAGACACAACTCGCTCTGCACAGTGCTCTTACAGCCTACCGGGAACATCTCTTCCAAAGGCCTGTGAAACGCAGTTTCTTTGCAGGCCTATCTGGCTGAAGTAGGACTTCTGCTCTGGGTGTGCTACTTTGCCCTAGAGCTGAAAGGCACAACGTCCACGCTTCTTTCCAAAGGCCGAGTTGGGCCACACAGCATCTTGCTTCCAGCTCTTTGGGAAGCTAAGAAACAACTCGCTCTGCACAGAGCTCTTACAGCCTACCGGGAACATCTCTTCCATAGGCCTGTGAAATGCAGTTTCTTTGCAGGCCTGATCTGGCTGAAGTAGGACTTCTGCTCTGGGTGTGCTACTTTGCCCTAGAGCGGAAAGGCACAACGTGCAGGCTTCTTTCCAAAGGGCGAGTTGGGCCCCACAGCATCTTGCTTCCAGCTCTTTGGGAAGCTAAGAAACAACTCGCTCTGCACAGTGCTCTTACAGCCTACCGGGAACATCTCTTCCAAAGGCCTGTGAAATGCAGTGTCTTTGCAGGCCTGATCTGGCGAAGTAGGACTTCAGCTCTTGGTGTGCTACATTGCCCTACAGGTAAAAGGCACAACGTGCAGGCTTCTTTCCAAAGGGCGAGTTGGGCCCCCCGGCGTCTTGCTTCCAGCTCTTTGGGAAGCTAAGAAACAACTCGCTCTGCACAGTGCTCTTACAGCCTACCGGGAACCTCTCTTCCAAAGGCCTGTGAAACGCAGTTTCTTTGCAGACCTGATCTGGCTGAAGTAGGACTTCTGCTCTGGGTGTGCTACATTTCCCTAGAGCTGAAAGGCACAACGTGCAGGCTTCTTTCCCAAGGGCGAGTTGGGCCCCGCAGCATCTTGCTTCCAGCTCTTTGGGAAGCTAAGAAACAATCGCGCTGAACAGTGCTCTTACAGCCTACCGGGAGCATCTCTTCCAAAGGCCTGTGAAACGCAGTTTCTTTGCAGGCCTGATCTGGCTGAAGTAGGACTTCTGCTCTGGGTGTGCTACTTTGCCCTAGAGCTGAAAGGCACAACGTGGAGGCTTCTTTCCAAAGGGCGAGTTGGGCCCCACAGCATCTTGCTTCCAGCTCTTTGGGAAGCTAAGAAACAACTCGCTCTGCACAGTGCTCTTACAGCCTCCCGGGAGCATCTCTTCCAAAGGCCTGTGAAACGCAGTTTCTTTGCATGCCTGATCTGGCTGAAGTAGGACTTCTGCTCTGGGTGTGCTACATTGCCCTAGAGCTGAAAGGCACAACGTGCAGGCTTCTTTCCATAGGGCGAGTTGGGCCCCACCGCTTCTTGCTTCCAGCTCTTTGGGAAGCTAAGAAACAACTCTCGCTGCACAGTGCTCTTACAGCCTACCGGGAGCATCTCTTCCAAAGGCCTGTGAAACGCAGTTTCTTTGCAGGCCTGATCTGGCTGAAGTAGGACTTCTGCTCTGGGTGTGCTACTTTGCCCTAGAGCTGAAAGGCACAACGTGCAGGCTTCTTTCCAAAGGGCGAGTTGGGCCCTACAGCATCTTGCTTCCAGCTCTTTGGGAAGCTAAGAAACAACTCGCTCTGCACAGTGCTCTTACAGCCTACCGGGAACATCTCTTCCAAAGGCCTGTGAAACGTAGTTTCTTTGCAGGCCTGATCGGGCTGAAGTAGCACTTCTGCTCTGGGTGTGCTACATTGCGCTAGAGCTGAAATGCACAACGTGCAGGCTTCTTTCCAAAGGGCGAGTTGGGCCCAACAGCATCTTGCTTCCAGCTCTTTGGGAAGCTAAGAAACAACTCGCTCTGCACAGTGCTCTTACAGCCTACCGGGAACATCTCTTCCAAAGGCCTGTGAAACGCAGTTTCTTTGCAGGCCTGATCTGGCTGAAGTAGGACTTCTGCTCTGGGTGTGCTACATTGCCCTAGAGCTGAAAGGCACAACGTGCAGGCTTCTTTCCAAAGGGCGAGTTGGGCCCCACAGCATCTTGCTTCCAGCTCTTTGGGAAGCTAAGAAACAACTCGCTCTGCACAGCGCTCTTACAGCCTACCGGGAACATCTCTTCCAAAGGCCTGTGAAACGCAGTTTCTTTGCAGGCCTGATCTGGCTGAAGTAGGACTTCTGCTCTGGGTGTGCTACATTGCGCTAGAGCTGAAAGGCACAAAGTGCAGACTTCTTTCCAAAGGGCGAGTTGGGCCCCACAGCATCTTGCTTCCAGCTCTTTGGGAAGCTAAGAAACAACTCGCTCTGCACAGAGCTCTTACAGCCTCCAGGGAGCATCTCTTCCAAAGGCCTGTGAAACGCAGTTTCTTTGCAGGCCTGATCTGGCTGAAGTAGGACTTCTGATCAGGGTGTGTTACATTGCCCTAGAGCTGAAAGGAACATCGTGCAGGCTTCTTTCCAAAGAGCGAGTTGGGCCCCACAGCATCTTGCTTCCAGCTCTTGGGAAGCTAAGAAAAAACTCGCTCTGCTCAATGCTCTTACAGCCTAGTGGGAACATCTCTTCCAAAGGCCTATGAAACGCAGTTTCTTTGCAGGCCTGATCTGGCTGAAGTAGGACTTCTGCTCTGGGTGTGCTACATTGTGCTAGACCTGAAAGGCACAACGTGCAGACTTCTTTCCAAAGGGCGAGTTGGGCCCCACAGCATCTTGCTTCCAGATCTTGGGGAAGCTAAGAAACAACTCGCTCTGCACAGTGCTCTTACAGCCTACCGGGAACATCTCTTCCAAAGGCCTGTGAAATGCAGTTTCTTTGCAGGCCTGATCTGGCTGAAGTAGGAATTCTGCTCTGGGAGTGCTACTTTGCCCTAGAGCTGAAAGACACAACGTGCAGGCTTCTTTCCAAAGCGCGAGTTGGGCCCCACAGCATTTTGCTTCAAGCTCTTTGGGAAGCTAAGAAACAACTCGCTCTGCACAGTGCTCTTACAGCCTACCGGGAACATCTCTTCCAAAGGCCTGTGAAACGAAGTTTCTTTGCAGGCCTGATCTGGCTGAAGTAGGACTTCTGCTCTGGGTGTGCTACATTGCCCTAGAGCTGAAAGGCACAACGTGCAGTCTTATTTACAAAGGGCGAGTTGGGCCCCGCAGCATCTTGCTTCCAGCTCTTTGGGAAGCTAAGAAACAACTCGCTCTGCTCAGTGCTCTTACAGCCTACCGGGAACATCTCTTCCAAAGGCCTGTGAAACGCATTTTCTTTGCAGGCCTGATCTGGCTGAAGTAGGACTTCTGCTCTGGGTGTGCTACATTGCCCTAGAGCTGAAAGGCACAACGTGCAGGCTTCTTTCCAAAGGGCGAGTTGGGCCCCACAGGATCTTGCTTCCAGCTCTTTGGGAAGCTAAGAAACAACTCGCGCCGCACAGTGCTCTTACAGCCTACCGGGAGCATCTCTTCCAAAGGGCTGTGAAACGCAGTTTCTTTGTAGGCCTGATCTGGCTGAAGTAGGACTTCTGCTATGGGTGTGCTACTTTGCCCTAGAGCTGAAAGGCACAACGTGCAGGCTTCTTTCCAAAGGGCGGTTTGGGCCCCACAGCATCTTGCTTCCAGCTCTTTGGGAAGCTAAGAAACAACTCGCTCTGCACAGTGCTCTTACAGCCTACCGGGAACATCTCTTCCAAAGGCCTGTGAAACACAGTTTCTTTGCAGGCCTGATCTGGCTGAAGTAGGACTTCTGCTCTGGGTGTGCTACATTGCCCTAGAGCTGAAAGACAGAAAGTGCAGGCTTCTTTGCAAAGGGCGAGTTGGGCCCCACAGCAGCTTGCTTCCAGCTCTTTGGGAAGCTAAGAAACAACTCGCTCTGCACAGTGCTCATACAGCCACCCGGGAGCATCTCTTCCAAAGTCCTGTGAAACACAGTTTCTTTGCAGGCCTGATCTGGCTGAAGTAGGACTTCTGCTCTGGGTGTGCTACTTTGCCCTAGAGCTGAAAGGCACAACGTGCAGGCTTCTTTCCAAAAGGGCGAGTTGGGCCCCACAGCATCTTTCTTCCAGCTCTTTGGGAAGCTAAGAAACAACTCGCTCTGCACAGTGCTCTTACAGCCTACCGGGAGCATCTCTTCCAAAGGCCTGTGAAATGCAGTTTCTTTGCAGGCCTGATCTGGCTGAAGTAGGACTTCTGCTCTGGGTGTGCTACATTGCCCTAGACCTGAAAGGCACAACGTGCAGGCTTCTTTCCACAGGCCGAGTTGGGCCCCACAGCATCTTGCTTCCAGCTCTTTGGGTAGCTAAGAAACAGCTCGCTCTGCACAGTGCTCTTACAGCCTACCGGGAACATCCCTTCCAAAGGGCTGTGAAACGCAGTTTCTTTGCAGGCCTGATCTGGCTGAAGTAGGACTTCTGCTCTGGGTGTGCTACATTGCCCTAGAGCTGAAAGGCACAACGTGCAGGCTTCTTTCCAAAGGGCGAGTTGGGCCCCACAGCATCTTGCTTCCAGCTCTTTGGGAAGCTAAGAAACAACTCGCTCTGCACAGTGCTCTTACAGGCTACCGGGAACCTCTCTTCCAAAGGCCTGTGAAACGCAGTTTCTTTGCAGGCCTGATCTGGCTGAAGTAGGACTTCTGCTCTGGGTGTGCTACATTGCCCTAGAGCTGAAAGGCACAACGTGCAGGCTTCTTTCCAAAGGGCGAGTTGGGCCCCACAGCATCTTGCTTCCAGCTCTTTGGGAAGCTAAGAAACAACTCGCTCTGCTCAGTGCTCTTACAGCCTACCGGGAACATCTCTTCCAAAGGCCTGTGAAACGCAGTTTCTTTGCAGGCCTGATCTGGCTGAAGTAGGACTTCTGCTATGGGTGTGCTACATTGCCCTAGAGCTGAAAGGCACAACGTGCAGGCTTCTTTCCAAAGGGCGAGTTGGGCCCCACAGCATCTTTCTTCCAGCTCTTTGGGAAGCTAAGAAACAACTCGCACTGCACAGTGCTCTTACAGCCTACCGGGAGCATCTCTTCCAAAGGCCTGTGAAACGCAGTTTCTTTGCAGGCCTGATCTGGCTGAAGTAGGACTTCTGCTCTGGGTGTGCTACATTGCCCTAGAGCTGAAAGGCACAACGTGCAGGCTTCTTTCCAAAGGGCGAGTTGGGCCCCACAGCATCTTGCTTCCAGCTCTTTGGGAAGCTAAGAAACAACTCGCTCTTCTCAGTGCTCATACAGCCTAGTGGGCACATCTCTTCCAAAGGCCTGTGAAACGCAGTTTCTTTGCAGGCCTGATCTGGCTGAAGTAGGACTTCTGCTCTGGGTGTGCTACTTTGCTCTAGAGCTGAAAGGCACAACGTGCAGGCTTCTTTCCAAAGGGCGAGTTGGGCCCACAGCATCTTGCTTCCAGCTCTTTGGGAAGCTAAGAAACAACTCGCGCTCCACAGTGCTCTTAAAGCCTACCGGGAACATCTCTTCCAAAGGCCTGTGAAACACAGTTTCTTTGAAGGCCTGATCTGGCTGAAGTAGGACTTCTGCTCTGGGTGTACTACAGTGCCCTAGAGCTGAAAGGCACAACGTGCAGGCTTCTTTCCAAAGGGCGAGTTGGTCCCCACAGCATCTTGCTTCCAGCTCTTTGGGATGCTAAGAAACAACTCGCTCTGCACAGTGCACTTACAGCCTACCGGGAACATCTCTTCCAACGGCCTGTGAAATGCAGTTTCTTTGCAGGCCTGATCTGGCTGAAGTAGGACTTCTGCTCTGGGTGTGCTACTTTGCCCTAGAGCTGAAAGGCACAACGTGCAGGCTTCTTTCCAAAGGGCGAGTTGGGCCCCACAGGATCTTGCTTCCAGCTCCTAGGGAAGCTAAGAAACAACTCGCTCTGCTCAGTGCTCTTACACCCTCCGGGAACATCTCTTCCAAAGGCCTGTGAAACGCAGTTTCTTTGCAGGCCTGATCTGGCTGAAGTAGGACTTCTGCTCTGGGTGTGCTACTTTGCCCTGGAGGTGAAAGGCACAACGTGCAGGCTTCTTTCCAAAGGGCGAGTTGGGCCCGACAGCATCTTGCTTCCAGCTCTTTGGGCAGCTAAGAAACAACTCGCGCTGCACAGTGCTCTTACAGCCTACTGGGAGCATCTCTTCCAAAGGCCTGTGAAACGCAGTTTCTTTGCAGGCCTGATCTGGCTGAAGTAGGACTTCTGCTCTGGGTGTGCTACTTTGCCCTAGAGCTGAAAGGCACAACGTGCAGGCTTCTTTCCAAAGGGCGAGTTGGGCCCCACAGCATCTTGCTTCCAGGTCTTTGGGAAGCTAAGAAACAACTCGCGCTGCTCAGTGCTCTTACAGCCTACCGGGAGCATCTCTTCCAAAGGCCTGAGAAACGCATTTTCCTTGCAGGCCTGATGTGGCTGAAGTAGGACTTCTGCTCTGGGTGTGCTACATTGCCCTAGAGCTGAAAGGCACAAAGTGCAGGCTTCTTTCCAAAGGGCGAGTTGGGCCCCACAGCATCTTGCTTCCAGCTCTTTGGGAAGCTAAGAAACAACTTGCTCTGCACAGTGCTCTTACAGCCTCCCGGGAGCATCTCCTCCAAAGGACTGTGAAACGCAGTTTCTTTGCAGGCCTGATCTGGCTGAAGTAGGACTTCTGATCAGGGTGTGTTACATTGCCCTAGAGCTGAAAGGCACATCGTAGGCTTCTTTACAAAGAGCGAGTTGGGCCCCACTGCATCTTGCTTCCAGCTCTTTGTGAAGCTAAGAAACAACTCGCTGTTCTCAGTGCTCATACAGCCTAGTGGGAACATCTCTTCCAAAGGCCTGTGAAACGCAGTTTCTTTGCAGGCCTGATCTGGCTGAAGTAGGACTTCTGCTCTGGGTGTGCTACTTTGCCCTAGAGCTGAAAGACACAACGTGCAGGCTTCTTTCCAAAGGGAGAGGTGGGCCCCACAACATCATGCTTCCAGCTCTTTGGGAAGCTAAGAAACAACTCTCGCTGCACAGTGCTCTTACAGCCTACCGGGAGCATCTCTTCCAAAGGCCTGTGAAACGCAGTTTCTTTGCAGGCCTGATCTGGCTGAAGTAGGACTTCTGCTCTGGGTGTGCTACATAGCCCTAGAGCTGAAAGGCACAACGTGCAGGCTTCTTTCCAAAGGGCAAGTTGGGCCCCACAGCATCTTGCTTCCAGCTGTTTGGGAAGCTAAGAAACAACTGGCTCTGCACAGTGCTCTTACAGCCTACCGGGAGCATCTCTTCCAAAGGCCTGTGAAACGCAGTTTCTTTGCAGGCCTGATCTGGCTGAAGTAGGACTTCTACTCTGGGTGTGCTACATTGCCCTAGAGCCGAAAGGCACAACGTGCAGGCTTCTTTCCAAAGGGCGAGTTGGGCCCCACAGCATCTTGCTTCCAGCTCTTTGGGAAGCTAAGAAACAACTCGCTCTGCACAGTGCTCTTACAGCCTACCGGGAACATCTCTTCCAAAGGCCTGTGAAACGCACTTTCTTTGCAGGCCTAATCTGGCTGAAGTAGGACTTCTGCTCTGGGTGTGCTACAGTGCCCTAGAGCTGAAAGGCACAACGTGCAGGCTTCTTTCCAAAGGGCGAGTTGGGCCCCACAGCGTCTTGCTTCCAGCTCTTTGGGAAGCTAAGAAACAACTCGCTCTGCTCAGTGCTCTTACAGCCTAGTGGGAACATCTCTTCCAAAGGCCTGTGAAACGCAGTTTCTTTGCAGGCCTGATCTGGCTGAAGTAAGACTTCTGCTCTGGGTGTGCTACATTGCCCTAGAGCTGAAAGGCACAACGTGCAGGCTTCTTTCCATAGGGCGAGTTGGGCCCCACAGCATCTTGCTTCCAGCTCTTTGGGAAGCTAAGAAACAACTCGCTCTTCTCAGTGCTCATACAGCCTAGTGGGCACATCTCTTCCAAAGGCCTGTGAAACGCAGTTTCTTTGCAGGCCTGATCTGGCTGAAGTAGGACTTCTGCTCTGGGTGTGCTACTTTGCTCTAGAGCTGAAAGGCACAACGTGCAGGCTTCTTTCCAAAGGGCGAGTTGGGCCCCACAGCATCTTGCTTCCAGCTCTTTGGGAAGCTAAGAAACAACTCGCGCTCCACAGTGCTCTTAAAGCCTACCGGGAACATCTCTTCCAAAGGCCTGTGAAACACAGTTTCTTTGAAGGCCTGATCTGGCTGAAGTAGGACTTCTGCTCTGGGTGTACTACAGTGCCCTAGAGCTGAAAGGCACAACGTGCAGGCTTCTTTCCAAAGGGCGAGTTGGTCCCCACAGCATCTTGCTTCCAGCTCTTTGGGATGCTAAGAAACAACTCGCTCTGCACAGTGCACTTACAGCCTACCGGGAACATCTCTTCCAACGGCCTGTGAAATGCAGTTTCTTTGCAGGCCTGATCTGGCTGAAGTAGGACTTCTGCTCTGGGTGTGCTACTTTGCCCTAGAGCTGAAAGGCACAACGTGCAGGCTTCTTTCCAAAGGGCGAGTTGGGCCCCACAGCATCTTGCTTCCAGCTCCTAGGGAAGCTAAGAAACAACTCGCTCTGCTCAGTGCTCTTACACCCTCCGGGAACATCTCTTCCAAAGGCCTGTGAAACGCAGTTTCTTTGCAGGCCTGATCTGGCTGAAGTAGGACTTCTGCTCTGGGTGTGCTACTTTGCCCTGGAGGTGAAAGGCACAACGTGCAGGCTTCTTTCCAAAGGGCGAGTTGGGCCCGACAGCATCTTGCTTCCAGCTCTTTGGGCAGCTAAGAAACAACTCGCGCTGCACAGTGCTCTTACAGCCTACTGGGAGCATCTCTTCCAAAGGCCTGTGAAACGCAGTTTCTTTGCAGGCCTGATCTGGCTGAAGTAGGACTTCTGCTCTGGGTGTGCTACTTTGCCCTAGAGCTGAAAGGCACAACGTGCAGGCTTCTTTCCAAAGGGCGAGTTGGGCCCCACAGCATCTTGCTTCCAGCTCCTAGGGAAGCTAAGAAACAACTCGCTCTGCTCAGTGCTCTTACACCCTCCGGGAACATCTCTTCCAAAGGCCTGTGAAACGCAGTTTCTTTGCAGGCCTGATCTGGCTGAAGTAGGACTTCTGCTCTGGGTGTGCTACTTTGCCCTGGAGGTGAAAGGCACAACGTGCAGGCTTCTTTCCAAAGGGCGAGTTGGGCCCGACAGCATCTTGCTTCCAGCTCTTTGGGCAGCTAAGAAACAACTCGCGCTGCACAGTGCTCTTACAGCCTACTGGGAGCATCTCTTCCAAAGGCCTGTGAAACGCAGTTTCTTTGCAGGCCTGATCTGGCTGAAGTAGGACTTCTGCTCTGGGTGTGCTACTTTGCCCTAGAGCTGAAAGGCACAACGTGCAGGCTTCTTTCCAAAGGGCGATTGGGCCCCACAGCATCTTGCTTCCAGGTCTTTGGGAAGCTAAGAAACAACTCGCGCTGCTCAGTGCTCTTACAGCCTACCGGGAGCATCTCTTCCAAAGGCCTGAGAAACGCATTTTCCTTGCAGGCCTGATCTGGCTGAAGTAGGACTTCTGATCAGGGTGTGTTACATTGCCCTAGAGCTGAAAGGCACATCGTAGGCTTCTTTCCAAAGAGCGAGTTGGGCCCCACTGCATCTTGCTTCCAGCTCTTTGTGAAGCTAAGAAACAACTCGCTGTTCTCAGTGCTCATACAGCCTAGTGGGAACATCTCTTCCAAAGGCCTGTGAAACGCAGTTTCTTTGCAGGCCTGATCTGGCTGAAGTAGGACTTCTGCTCTGGGTGTGCTACATAGCCCTAGAGCTGAAAGGCACAACGTGCAGGCTTCTTTCCAAAGGGCAAGTTGGGCCCCACAGCATCTTGCTTCCAGCTGTTTGGGAAGCTAAGAAACAACTGGCTCTGCACAGTGCTCTTACAGCCTACCGGGAGCATCTCTTCCAAAGGCCTGTGAAACGCAGTTTCTTTGCAGGCCTGATCTGGCTGAAGTAGGACTTCTACTCTGGGTGTGCTACATTGCCCTAGAGCCGAAAGGCAAAACGTGCAGGCTTCTTTCCAAAGGGCGAGTTGGGCCCCACAGCATCTTGCTTCCAGGTCTTTGGGAAGCTAAGAAACAACTCGCGCTGCTCAGTGCTCTTACAGCCTACCGGGAACATCTCTTCCAAAGGCCTGAGAAACGCATTTTCCTTGCAGGCCTGATCTGGCTGAAGTAGGACTTCTGCTCTGGGTGTGCTACAGTGCCCTAGAGCTGTAAGGCACAACGTGCAGGCTTCTTTCCAAAGGGCGAGTTGGGCCCCACAGCGTCTTGCTTCCAGCTCTTTGGGAAGCTAAGAAACAACTCGCTCTGCTCAGTGCTCTTACAGCCTAGTGGGAATATCTCTTCCAAAGGCCTGTGAAACGCAGTTTCTTTGCAGGCCTGATCTGGCTGAAGTAGGACTTCTGCTCTGGGTGTGCTACATTGCCCTAGAGCTGAAAGGCACAACGTGCAGGCTTCTTTCCAAAGGGCGAGTTGGGCCCCACAGCATCTTGCTTCCAGCTCTTTGTGAAGCTAAGAAACAACTCGCTCTTCTCAGTGCTCATACAGCCTAGTGGGCACATCTCTTCCAAAGGCCTGTGAAACGCAGTTTCTTTGCAGGCCTGATCTGGCTGAAGTAGGACTTCTGCTCTGGGTGTGCTACATTGCCCTAGAGCTGAAAGGAACAACGTGCAGGCTTCTTTCCAAAGGGCGAGTTGGGCCCGACAGCATCTTGCTTCCAGCTCTTTGGGAAGCTAAGAAACAACTCGCTCTGCACAGTGCTCATACAGCCTCCCGGGAGCATCTCTTCCAAAGTCCTGTGAAACACAGTTTCTTTGCAGGCCTGATCTGGCTGAAGTAGGACTTCTGCTCTGGGTGTGCTACATTGCCCTAGAGCTGAAAGGCACAACGTGCAGGCTTCTTTCCAAAGGGCGAGTTGGGCACCACAGCATCTTGCTTCCAGCTCTCTGGGAAGCTAAGAAACAACTCGCTCTGCACAGTGCTCTTACAGCCTACCGGGAACATCTCTTCCAAAGGCCTGTGAAACGCAGTTTTTTTGCAGGCCTGATCTGGCTGAAGTAGGACTTCTGCTGTGGGTGTGCTACATTGCCCTAGAGCTGAAAGGCACAACGTGCAGGCTTCTTTCCAAAGGGCGAGTTGGGCCCCACAGCATCTTGCTTCCAGCTCTTTGGGAAGCTAAGAAACAACTCGCTCTGCACAGTGCTCTTACAGCCTACCGGGAACATCTCTTCCAAAGGCCTGTGAAACGCAGTTTCTTTGCAGGCCTGATCTGGCTGAAGTAGGACTTCTGCTCTGGGTGTGCTTCATTGCCCTACAGCTGAAAGGCACAACGTGCAGGCTTCTTTCCAAAGGGCGAGTTGGGCCCCACAGCATCTTGCTTCCAGCTCTTTGGGAAGCTAAGAAACAACTCGCTCTGCACAGTGCTCTTACAGCCTACCGGGAGCATCTCTTCCAAAGGCCTGTGAAACGCAGTTTCTTTGCAGGCCTGATCTGGCTGAAGTAGGACTTCTGCTCTGGGTGTACTACAGTGCCCTAGAGCTGAAAGGCACAACGTGCAGGCTTCTTTCCAAAAGGCGAGTTGGGCCCCACAGCATCTTGCTTCCAGCTATTTGGGAAGCTAAGAAACAACTCGCTCTGCACAGTGCTCTTACAGCCTACCGGGAGCATCTCTTCCAAAGGCCTTTGAAACGCAGTTTCTTTGCAGGCCTGATCTGGCTGAAGTAGGACTTCTGCTCTGGGTGTGCTACATTGCCCTAGAGCTGAAAGGCACAACGTGCAGGCTTCTTTCCAAAGGGCGAGTTGGGCCCCACAGCATCTTGCTTCCAGCTCTTTGGGAAGATAAGAAACAACTCGCTCTGCACAGTGCTCTTACAGCCTACCGGGAACATCTCTTCCAAAGGCCTGTGAAACGCAGTTTCTTTGCAGGCCTGATCTGGGTGAAGTAGGACTTCTGCTCTGGGTGTGCTACTTTGGCCTAGAGCTGAAAGGCACAACGTGCAGGCTTCTTTCCAAAGGGAGAGTTGGGCCACACAGCATCTTGCTTCCAGCTATTTGGGAAGCTAAGAAACAACTCGCTCTGCACAGTGCTCTTACAGCCTACCGGGAACATCTCTTCCAAAGGCCTGTGAAACGCAGTTTCTTTGCAGGCCTGATCTGGCTGAAGTAGGACTTCTGCTCTGGGTGTGCTACATTGCCCTAGAGCTGAAAGGCACAACGTGCAGGCTTCTTTCCAAAGGGCGAGTTGGGCCCCACAGCATCTTGCTTACAGCTCTTTGGGAAGCTAAGAAACAACTCGATCTGCACAGTGCTCTTATAGCCTACCGGGAGCATCTCTTCCAAAGGCCTGTGAAACGCAGTTTTTTTGCAGGCCTGATCTGGCTGAAGTAGTACTTCTGCTCTGGGTGTGCTACATTGCCCTAGAGCTGAAAGGCACAACGTGCAGGCTTCTTTCCAAAGGGCGAGTTGGGCCCCACAGCATCTTGCTTCCAGCTCTTTGGGAAGCTAAGAAACAACTCGCTCTGCACAGTGCTCATACAGCCTCCCGGGAGCATCTCTTCCAAAGTCCTGTGAAACACAGTTTCTTTGCAGGCCTGATCTGGCTGAAGTAGGACTTCTGCTCTGGGTGTGCTACATTGCCCTAGAGCTGAAAGGCACAACGTGCAGGCTTCTTTCCAAAGGGCGAGTTGGGCCCCACAGCATCTTGCTTCCAGCTGTTTGGGAAGCTAAGAAACAACTCGCTCTGCTCAGTGCTCTTACAGCCTAGTGGGAACATCTCTTCCAAAGGCCTGTGAAACGCAGTTTCTTTGCAGGCCTGATCTGGCTGAAGTAGGACTTCTGCTCTGGGTGTGCTACATTGCCCTAGATCTGAAAGGCACAACGTGCAGGCTTCTTTCCAAAGGGCGAGTTGGGCCCCACAGCATCTTGCTTCCAGCTCTTTGGGAAGCTAAGAAACAACTCGCTCTGCACAGTGCTCTTACAGCCTACCGGGAACATCTCTTCCAAAGGCCTGTGAAACGCAGTTTCTTTTCAGGCCTGATCTGGGTGAAGTAGGACTTCTGCTCTGGGTGTGCTACTTTGCCCTAGAGCTGAAAGGCACAACGTGCAGGCTTCTTTCCAAAGGGAGAGTTGGGCCACACAGCATCTTGCTTCCAGCTATTTGGGAAGCTAAGAAACAACTCGCTCTAGACAGTGCTCTTACAGCCTACCGGGAGCGTCTCTTCCAAAGGCCTGTGAAACGCAGTTTCTTTGCAGGCCTGATCTGGCTGAAGTAGGACTTCTCCTCTGGGTGTGCTACATTGCCCTAGAGCTGAAAGGCACAACGTGCAGGCTTCTTTCCAAAGGGCGAGTTGGGCCCCACAGCATCTTGCTTCCAGCTCTTTGGGAAGCTAAGAAACAACTCGCTCTGCTCAGTGCTCTTACAGCCTACCGGGAACATCTCTTCCAAAGGCCTGTGAAACGCAGTTTCTTTGCAGGCCTGATCTGGCTGAAGTAGGACTTCTGCTCTGGGTGTGCTACTTTGCCCTAGAGATGAAAGTCACAACGTGCAGGCTTATTTCCAAAGGGCGAGTTGGGCCCCACAGCATCTTGCTACCAGCTCTTTGGGAAGCTAAGAAACAACTCGCTCTGCACAGTGCTCTTACAGCTTACCGGCAACATCTCTTCCAAAGGCCTGTGAAACGCAGTTTCTTTGCAGGCCTGATCTGGCTGAAGTAGGACTTCTGCTCTTGGTGTGCTACTTTGCCCTAGAGCTGAAAGGCACAACGTGCACGCTTCTTTCCAAAGGGCGAGTTGGGCCCCACAGCATCTTGCTTCCAGCTGTTTGGGAAGCTAAGAAACAACTCGCTCTGCTCAGTGCTCTTACAGCCTAGTGGGAACATCTCTTCCAAAGGCCTGTGAAACGCAGTTTCTTTGCAGGCCTGATCTGGCTGAAGTAGGACTTCTGCTCTGGGTGTGCTACATTGCCCTAGAGCTGAAAGGCACAACGTGCAGGCTTCTTTCCAAAGGGCGAGTTGGGCCCCACAGCATCTTGCTTCCAGCTCTTTGGGAAGCTAAGAAACAACTCGCTCTGCACAGTGCTCTTACAGCCTACCGGGAACATCTCTTCCAAAGGCCTGTGAAACGCAGTTTCTTTGCAGGCCTGATCTGGCTGAAGTAGGACTTCTGCTCTGGGTGTGCTACATTGCCCTACAGCTGAAAGGCACAACGTGCAGGCTTCTTTCCAAAGGGCGAGTTGGGCCCCACAGCATCTTGCTTCCAGCTCTTTGGGAAGCTAAGAAACAACTCGCTCTGCACAGTGCTCTTACAGCCTACCGGGAGCATCTCTTCCAAAGGCCTGTGAAACGCAGTTTCTTTGCAGGCCTGATCTGGCTGAAGTAGGACTTCTGCTCTGGGTGTACTACAGTGCCCTAGAGCTGAAAGGCACAACGTGCAGGCTTCTTTCCAAAAGGCGAGTTGGGCCCCACAGCATCTTGCTTCCAGCTATTTGGGAAGCTAAGAAACAACTCGCTCTGCACAGTGCTCTTACAGCCTACCGGGAGCATCTCTTCCAAAGGCCTTTGAAACGCAGTTTCTTTGCAGGCCTGATCTGGCTGAAGTAGGACTTCTGCTCTGGGTGTGCTACATTGCCCTAGATCTGAAAGGCACAACGTGCAGGCTTCTTTCCAAAGGGCGAGTTGGGCCCCACAGCATCTTGCTTCCAGCTCTTTGGGAAGATAAGAAACAACTCGCTCTGCACAGTGCTCTTACAGCCTACCGGGAACATCTCTTCCAAAGGCCTTGAAACGCAGTTTCTTTGCAGGCCTGATCTGGGTGAAGTAGGACTTCTGCTCTGGGTGTGCTACTTTGCCCTAGAGCTGAAAGGCACAACGTGCAGGCTTCTTTCCAAAGGGAGAGTTGGGCCACACAGCATCATGCTTCCAGCTATTTGGGAAGCTAAGAAACAACTCGCTCTGCACAGTGCTCTTACAGCCTACCGGGAACATCTCTTCCAAAGGCCTGTGAAACGCAGTTTCTTTGAAGGCCTGATGTGGCTGAAGTAGGACTTCTGCTCTGGGTGTGCTACTTTGCCCTAGAGCTGAAAGGCACAACGTGCAGGCTTCTTTCCAAAGGGCGAGTTGGGCCCCACAGCATCTTGCTTACAGCTCTTTGGGAAGCTAAGAAACAACTCGCTCTGCACAGTGCTCTTATAGCCTACCGGGAGCATCTCTTCCAAAGGCCTGTGAAACGCAGTTTCTTTGCAGGCCTGATCTGGCTGAAGTAGTACTTCTGCTCTGGGTGTGCTACATTGCCCTAGAGCTGAAATGCACAACGTGCAGGCTTCTTTCCAAAGGGCGAGTTGGGCCCCACAGCATCTTGCTTCCAGCTCTTTGGGAAGCTAAGAAACAACTCGCTCTGCACAGTGCTCATACAGCCTCCCGGGAGCATCTCTTCCAAAGTCCTGTGAAACACAGTTTCTTTGCAGGCCTGATCTGGCTGAAGTAGGACTTCTGCTCTGGGTGTGCTACATTGCCCTAGAGCTGAAAGGCACAACGTGCAGGCTTCTTTCCAAAGGGCGAGTTGGGCACCACAGCATCTTGCTTCCAGCTCTCTGGGAAGCTAAGAAACAACTCGCTCTGCACAGTGCTCTCACAGCCTACCGGGAACATCTCTTCCAAAGGCCTGTGAAACGCAGTTTTTTTGCAGGCCTGATCTGGCTGAAGTAGTACTTCTGCTCTGGGTGTGCTACATTGCCCTAGAGCTGAAAGGAACAACGTGCAGGCTTCTTTCCAAAGGGCGAGTTGGGCCTGACAGCATCTTGCTTCCAGCTCTTTGGGAAGCTAAGAAACAACTCGCTCTGCACAGTGCTCATACAGCTTCCCGGGAGCATCTCTTCCAAAGTCCTGTGAAACACAGTTTCTTTGCAGGTCTGATCTGGCTGAAGTAGGACTTCTGCTCTGGGTGTGCTACATTGCCCTAGAGCTGAAAGGCACAACGTGCAGGCTTCTTTCCAAAGGGCGAGTTGGGCCCCACAGCATCTTGGTTCCAGCTCTTTGGGAAGCTAAGAAACAACTCGCTCTGCACAGTGCTCTTACAGCCTACCGGAACATCTCTTCCAAAGGCCTGTGAAACGCAGTTTCTTTGCAGGCCTGATCTGGCTGAAGTAGGACTTCTGCTCTGGGTGTGCTACTTTGCCCTAGAGCTGAAAGGCACAACGTGCAGGCTTCTTTCCAAAGGGCCAGTTGGGCCCCACAGCATCTTGCTTCCAGCTCTTTGGGAAGCTAAGAAACAACTCGCTCTGCACAGTGCTCTTACAGCCTACCGGGAACATCTCTTCCAAAGGCCTGTGAAACGCAGTTTCTTTGCAGGCCTGATCTGGCTGAAGTAGGACTTCTGCTATGGGTGTGCTACATTGACCTAGAGCTGAAAGGCACAACGTGCAGGCTTCTTTCCAAAGGGCGAGTTGGGCCCCACAGCATCTTTCTTCCAGCTCTTTGGGAAGCTAAGAAACAACTCGCTCTGCACAGTGCTCTTACAGCCTACCGGGAGCATCTCTTCCAAAGGCCTGTGAAACGCAGTTTCTTTGCAGGCCTGATCTGGCTGAAGTAGGACTTCTGCTCTGGGTATGCTTCATTGCCCTAGAGCTGAAAGGCACAACGTGCAGGCTTCTTTCCAAAGGGCGAGTTGGGCCCCTCAGCATCTTGCTTCCAGCTCTTTGGGAAGCTAAGAAACAACTCGCGCTCCACAGTGCTCTTAAAGCCTACCGGGAACATCTCTTCCAAAGGCCTGTGAAACACAGTTTCTTTGAAGGCCTGATCTGGCTGAAGTAGGACTTCTGCTCTGGGTGTACTACAGTGCCCTAGAGCTGAAAGGCACAACGTGCAGGCTTCTTTCCAAAGGGCGAGTTGGTCCCCACAGCATCTTGCTTCCAGCTCTTTGGGATGCTAAGAAACAACTCGCTCTGCACAGTGCACTTACAGCCTACCGGGAACATCTCTTCCAACGGCCTGTGAAATGCAGTTTCTTTGCAGGCCTGATCTGGCTGAAGTAGGACTTCTGCTCTGGGTGTGCTACTTTGCCCTAGAGCTGAAAGGCACAACGTGCAGGCTTCTTTCCAAAGGGCGAGTTGGGCCCCACAGCATCTTGCTTCCAGCTCCTAGGGAAGCTAAGAAACAACTCGCTCTGCTCAGTGCTCTTACACCCTCCGGGAACATCTCTTCCAAAGGCCTGTGAAACGCAGTTTCTTTGCAGGCCTGATCTGGCTGAAGTAGGACTTCTGCTCTGGGTGTGCTACTTTGCCCTGGAGGTGAAAGGCACAACGTGCAGGCTTCTTTCCAAAGGGCGAGATGGGCCCGACAGCATCTTGCTTCCAGCTCTTTGGGCAGCTAAGAAACAACTCGCGCTGCACAGTGCTCTTACAGCCTACTGGGAGCATCTCTTCCAAAGGCCTGTGAAACGCAGTTTCTTTGCAGGCCTGATCTGGCTGAAGTAGGACTTCTGCTCTGGGTGTTCTACATTGCCCTAGAGCTGAAAGGCACAACGTACAGGCTTCTTTCGAAAGGGCGAGTAGGACCCCACAGCATCTTGCTTCCAGGTCTTTGGGAAGCTAAGAAACAACTCGCTCTGCACAGTGCTCTTACAGCCTACCGGGAACATCTCTTCCAAAGGCCTGTGAAACGCAGTTTCTTTTGCAGGCCTGATCTGGCTGAAGTAGGACTTCTGCTCTGGGTGTGCTACATTGCCCTAGAGCTGAAAGGCACAACGTGCAGGCTTCTTTCCAAAGGGCGAGTTGGGCCCCACAGCATCTTGCTTCCAGCTCTTTGGGAAGCTAAGAAAACACTCGCTCTGCACAGTGCTCTTACAGCCTACCGGGAACATCTCTTCCAAAGGCCTGTGAAACGCAGTTTCTTTGCAAGCCTGATCTGCCTGAAGTAGGATTTCTGCTCAGGGTGTGCTACTTTGCCCTAGAGCTGAAAGGCACAACGTGCAGGCTTCTTTCCAAAGGGCGAGTTGGGCCCCACAGCATCTTGCTTCCAGCTCTTTGGGAAGCTAAGAAACAACTCGCTCTGCACAGTGCTCTTACAGCCTACCGGGAACATCTCTTCCAAAGGCCTGTGAAGCGCAGTTTCTTTGCAGGCCTGATCTGGCTGAAGTAGGACTTCTGCTCTGGGTGTGCTGCACTGCCCTAGAGCTGAAAGGCACAACGTGCAGGCTTCTTTCCAAGGGGCGAGTTGGGCCCCACAGCATCTTGCTTCCAGCTCTTTGGGAAGCTAAGAAACAACTCGCTCTGCACAGTGCTCTTACAGCCTACCGGGAACATCTCTTCCAAAGGCCTGTGAAACGCAGTTTCTTTGCAGGCCTGATCTGGCTGAAGTAGGACTTCTGCTCTGGGTGTGCTACTTTGCCCTAGAGCTGAAAGGCACAACGTGCAGGCTTCTTTCCAAAGGGCGAGTTGGGCCCCACAGCGTCTTGCTTCCAGCTCTTTGGGAAGCTAAGAAACAACTCGCTCTGCACAGTGCTCTTACAGCCTACCGGGAACATCTCTTCCAAAGGCCTGTGAAACGCACTTTCTTGGCAGGCCTGATCTGGCTGATGTAGGACTTCTGCTCTGGGTGTGCTACAGTGCCCTAGAGCTGAAAGGCACAACGTGCAGGCTTCTTTCCAAAGGGCGAGTTGGGCCCCACAGCGTCTTGCTTCCAGCTCTTTGGGAAGCTAAGAAACAACTCGCTCTGCACAGTGCTCTTACAGCCTAGTGGGAACATCTCTTCCAAAGGCCTGTGAAACGCAGTTTCATCGCAGGTCTGATCTGGCTGAAGTAGGACTTCTGCTCTGGGTGTGATACATTGCCCTAGAGCTGAAAGGCACAACGTGCAGGCTTCTTTCCAAAGGGCGAGTTGGGCCCCACAGCATCTTGCTTCCAGCTCTTTGGGAAGCTAAGAAACAACTCGCTCTGCACAGTGCTCTTACAGGCTACCGGGAACCTCTCTTCCAAAGGCCTGTGAAACGCAGTTTCTTTGCAGGCCTGATCTGGCTGACGTAGGACTTCTGCTATGGGTGTGCTACTTTGCCCTAGAGCTGAAAGGCACAACGTGCACGCTTCTTTCCAAAGGGAGAGTTGGGCCCCACAGCATCTTGCTTCCAGCTCTTTGGGAAGCTAAGAAACAACTCGCTCTGCACAGTGCTCTTACAGCCTACCGGGAACATCTCTTCCAAAGGCCTGTGAAACGCAGTTTCTTTGCAGGCCTGATCTGGCTGAAGTAGGACTTCTGCTCTGGGTGTGCTACTTTGCCCTAGAGCTGAAAGGCACAACGTGCAGGCTTCTTTCCAAAGGGCGAGTTGGGCCCCACAGCATCTTTCTTCCAGCTCTTTGGGAAGCTAAGAAACAACTCGCGCTGCACAGTGCTCTTACAGCCTACCGGGAGCATCTCTTCCAAAGGCCTGTGAAACGCAGTTTCTTTGCAGGCCTGATCTGGCTGAAGTAGGACTTCTGCTCTGGGTGTGCTACATTGCCCTAGAGCTGAAAGGCACAACGTGCAGGCTTCTTTCCAAAGGGCGAGTTGGGCCCCACAGCATCTTGCTTCCAGCTCTTTGGGAAGCTAAGAAACAACTCGCTCTTCTCAGTGCTCATACAGCCTAGTGGGCACATCTCTTCCAAAGGCCTGTGAAACGCAGTTTCTTTGCAGGCCTGATCTGGCTGAAGTAGGACTTCTGCTCTGGGTGTGCTACTTTGCTCTAGAGCTGAAAGGCACAACGTGCAGGCTTCTTTCCAAAGGGCGAGTTGGGCCCCTCAGCATCTTGCTTCCAGCTCTTTGGGAAGCTAAGAAACAACTCGCGCTCCACAGTGCTCTTAAAGCCTACCGGGAACATCTCTTCCAAAGGCCTGTGAAACACAGTTTCTTTGAAGGCCTGATCTGGCTGAAGTAGGACTTCTGCTCTGGGTGTACTACAGTGCCCTAGAGCTGAAAGGCACAACGTGCAGGCTTCTTTCCAAAGGGCGAGTTGGTCCCCACAGCATCTTGCTTCCAGCTCTTTGGGATGCTAAGAAACAACTCGCTCTGCACAGTGCACTTACAGCCTACCGGGAACATCTCTTCCAACGGCCTGTGAAATGCAGTTTCTTTGCAGGCCTGATCTGGCTGAAGTAGGACTTCTGCTCTGGGTGTGCTACTTTGCCCTAGAGCTGAAAGGCACAACGTGCAGGCTTCTTTCCAAAGGGCGAGTTGGGCCCCACAGCATCTTGCTTCCAGCTCCTAGGGAAGCTAAGAAACAACTCGCTCTGCTCAGTGCTCTTACACCCTCCGGTAACATCTCTTCCAAAGGCCTGTGAAACGCAGTTTCTTTGCAGGCCTGATCTGGCTGAAGTAGGACTTCTGCTCTGGGTGTGCTACTTTGCCCTGGAGGTGAAAGGCACAACGTGCAGGCTTCTTTCCAAAGGGCGAGTTGGGCCCGACAGCATCTTGCTTCCAGCTCTTTGGGCAGCTAAGAAACAACTCGCGCTGCACAGTGCTCTTACAGCCTACTGGGAGCATCTCTTCCAAAGGCCTGTGAAACGCAGTTTCTTTGCAGGCCTGATCTGGCTGAAGTAGGACTTCTGCTCTGGGTGTGCTACTTTGCCCTAGAGCTGAAAGGCACAACGTGCAGGCTTCTTTCCAAAGGGCGAGTTGGGCCCCACAGCATCTTGCTTCCAGCTCCTAGGGAAGCTAAGAAACAACTCGCTCTGCTCAGTG
Organism: Equus caballus; assembly: GCF_041296265.1. Classification (NCBI taxonomy): domain Eukaryota; kingdom Metazoa; phylum Chordata; class Mammalia; order Perissodactyla; family Equidae; genus Equus; species Equus caballus. The sequence goes on from NC_091696.1 coordinate 14,618,540, forward strand.
CTCTTACACCCTCCGGGAACATCTCTTCCAAAGGCCTGTGAAACGCAGTTTCTTTGCAGGCCTGATCTGGCTGAAGTAGGACTTCTGCTCTGGGTGTGCTACTTTGCCCTGGAGGTGAAAGGCACAACGTGCAGGCTTCTTTCCAAAGGGCGAGTTGGGCCCGACAGCATCTTGCTTCCAGCTCTTTGGGCAGCTAAGAAACAACTCGCTCTGCACAGTGCTCTTACAGCCTACTGGGAGCTTCTCTTCCAAAGGCCTGTGAAACGCAGTTTCTTTGCAGGCCTGATCTGGCTGAAGTAGGACTTCTGCTCTGGGTGTGCTACTTTGCCCTAGAGCTGAAAGGCACAACGTGCAGGCTTCTTTCCACAGGGCGAGTTGGGCCCCACAGCATCTTGCTTCCAGGTCTTTGGGAAGCTAAGAAACAACTCGCGCTGCTCAGTGCTCTTACAGCCTACCGGGAGCATCTCTTCCAAAGGCCTGAGAAACGCAGTTTCTTTGCAGGCCTGATCTGGCTGAAGTAGGACTTCTGATCAGGGTGTGTTACATTGCCCTAGAGCTGAAAGGCACATCGTAGGCTTCTTTCCAAAGAGCGAGTTGGGCCCCACTGCATCTTGCTTCCAGCTCTTTGTGAAGCTAAGAAACAACTCGCTGTTCTCAGTGCTCATACAGCCTAGTGGGAACATCTCTTCCAAAGGCCTGTGAAACGCAGTTTCTTTGCAGGCCTGATCTGGCTGAAGTAGGACTTCTGCTCTGGGTGTGCTACTTTGCCCTAGAGCTGAAAGGCACAACGTGCAGGCTTCTTTCCAAAGGGAGAGGTGGGCCCCACAACATCATGCTTCCAGCTCTTTGGGAAGCTAAGAAACAACTCTCGCTGCACAGTGCTCTTACAGCCTACCGGGAGCATCTCTTCCAAAGGCCTGTGAAACGCAGTTTCTTTGCAGGCCTGATCTGGCTGAAGTAGGACTTCTGCTCTGGGTGTGCTACATAGCCCTAGAGCTGAAAGGCACAACGTGCAGGCTTCTTTCCAAAGGGCAAGTTGGGCCCCACAGCATCTTGCTTCCAGCTGTTTGGGAAGCTAAGAAACAACTGGCTCTGCACAGTGCTCTTACAGCCTACCGGGAGCATCTCTTCCAAAGGCCTGTGAAACGCAGTTTCTTTGCAGGCCTGATCTGGCTGAAGTAGGACTTCTACTCTGGGTGTGCTACATTGCCCTAGAGCCGAAAGGCACAACGTGCAGGCTTCTTTCCAAAGGGCGAGTTGGGCCCCACAGCATCTTGCTTCCAGCTCTTTGGGAAGCTAAGAAACAACTCGCTCTGCACAGTGCTCTTACAGCCTACCGGGAACATCTCTTCCAAAGGCCTGTGAAACGCACTTTCTTTGCAGGCCTAATCTGGCTGAAGTAGGACTTCTGCTCTGGGTGTGCTACAGTGCCCTAGAGCTGAAAGGCACAACGTGCAGGCTTCTTTCCAAAGGGCGAGTTGGGCCCCACAGCATCTTGCTTCCAGCTCTTTGGGAAGCTAAGAAACAACTCGCTCTGCTCAGTGCTCTTACAGCCTAGTGGGAACATCTCTTCCAAAGGCCTGTGAAACGCAGTTTCTTTGCAGGCCTGATCTGGCTGAAGTAAGACTTCTGCTCTGGGTGTGCTACATTGCCCTAGAGCTGAAAGGCACAACGTGCAGGCTTCTTTCCATAGGGCGAGTTGGGCCCCACAGCATCTTGCTTCCAGCTCTTTGGGAAGCTAAGAAACAACTCGCTCTTCTCAGTGCTCATACAGCCTAGTGGGCACATCTCGTCCAAAGGCCTGTGAAACGCAGTTTCTTTGCAGGCCTGATCTGGCTGAAGTAGGACTTCTGCTCTGGGTGTGCTACTTTGCTCTAGAGCTGAAAGCACAACGTGCAGGCTTCTTTCCAAAGGGCGAGTTGGGCCCCACAGCATCTTGCTTCCAGGTCTTTGGGAAGCTAAGAAACAACTCGCGCTCCCCAGTGCTCTTAAAGCCTACCGGGAACATCTCTTCCAAAGGCCTGTGAAACACAGTTTCTTTGAAGGCCTGATCTGGCTGAAGTAGGACTTCTGCTCTGGGTGTACTACAGTGCCCTAGAGCTGAAATTCACAACGTGCAGGCTTCTTTCCAAAGGGCGAGTTGGTCCCCACAGCATCTTGCTTCCAGCTCTTTGGGATGCTAAGAAACAACTCGCTCTGCACAGTGCACTTACAGCCTACCGGGAACATCTCTTCCACCGGCCTGTGAAATGCAGTTTCTTTGCAGGCCTGATCTGGCTGAAGTAGGACTTCTGCTCTGGGTGTGCTACTTTGCCCTAGAGCTGAAAGGCACAACGTGCAGGCTTCTTTCCAAAGGGCGAGTTGGGCCCCACAGCATCTTGCTTCCAGCTCCTAGGGAAGCTAAGAAACAACTCGCTCTAGACAGTGCTCTTACAGCCTACCGGGAGCGTCTCTTCCAAAGGCCTGTGAAACGCAGTTTCTTTGCAGGCCTGATCTGGCTGAAGTAGGACTTTTCCTCTGGGTGTGCTACATTGCCCTAGAGCTGAAAGGCACAACGTGCAGGCTTCTTTCCAAAGGGCGAGTTGGGCCCCACAGCATCTTTCTTCCAGCTCTTTGGGAAGCTAAGAAACAACTCGCTCTGCTCAGTGCTCTTACAGCCTACCGGGAACATCTCTTCCAAAGGCCTGTGAAACGCAGTTTCTTCGAGGTCTGATCTGGCTGAAGTAGGACTTCTGCTCTGGGTGTGCTACATTGCCCTAGAGCTGAAAGGCACAACGTTCAGGCTTCTTTCCAAAGGGCGAGTTGGGCCCCACAGCATCTTGCTTCCAGCTCTTTGGGAAGCTAAGAAACAACTCGCTCTGCACAGTGCTCTTACAGGCTACCGGGAACCTCTCTTCCAAAGGCCTGTGAAACGCAGTTTCTTTGCAGGCCTGATCTGGCTGAAGTAGGACTTCTGCTCTGGGTGTGCTACATTGCCCTAGAGCTGAAAGGCACAACGTGCAGGCTTCTTTCCAAAGGGCGAGTTGGGCCCCACAGCATCTTGCTTACAGCTCTTTGGGAAGCTAAGAAACAACTCGCTCTGCACAGTGCTCTTACAGCCTACTGGGAACATCTCTTCCAAAGGCCTGTGAAACGCAGTTTCTTTGCAGGCCTGATCTGGCTGAAGTAGGACTTCTGCTCTGGGTGTGCTACATTGCCCTAGAGCTGAAAGGCACAACGTGCAGGCTTCTTTCCAAAGGGCGAGTTGGGCCCCTCAGCATCTTTCTTCCAGCTCTTTGGGAAGCTAAGAAACAACTCGCTCTGCACAGTGCTCTTACAGCCTACCGGGAGCATCTCTTCCAAAGGCCTGTGAAACGCAGTTTTTTTGCAGGCCTGATCTGGCTGAAGTAGGACTTCTGCTCTGGGTGTGCTACATTGCCCTAGAGCTGAAAGGCACAAACTGCAGGCTTCTTTCTAAAGGGTGAGTTGGGCCCCACAGCATCTTGCTTCCAGCTCTTTGGGAAGCTAAGAAACAACTCGCTCTGCACAGTGCTCATACAGCCTCCCTGGAGCATCTCTTCCAAAGGCCTGTGAAACACAGTTTCTTTGCAGGCCTGATCTGGCTTAAGTAGGACTTCTGCTCTGGGTGTGCTACATTGCCCTACAGCTGAAAGGCACAACGTGCAGGCTTCTTTCCAAAGGGCGAGTTGGGCCCCACAGCATCTTGCTTCCAGGTCTTTGGGAAGCTAAGAAACAACTCGCGCTGCTCAGTGCTCTTACAGCCTACCGGGAGCATCTCTTCCAAAGGCCTGAGAAACGCATTTTCCTTGCAGGCCTGATCTGGCTGAAGTAGGACTTCTGTTCTGGGTGTGCTACATTGCCCTAGAGCTGAAAGGCACAAAGTGCAGGCTTCTTTCCAAAGGGCGAGTTGGGCCCCACAGCATCTTGCTTCTAGCTCTTTGGGAAGCTAAGAAACAACTTGCTCTGCACAGTGCTCTTACAGCCTCCCGGGAGCATCTCCTCCAAAGGACTGTGAAACGCAGTTTCTTTGCAGGCCTGATCTGGCTGAAGTAGGACTTCTGATCAGGGTGTGTTACATTGCCCTAGAGCTGAAAGGCACATCGTAGGCTTCTTTCCAAAGAGCGAGTTGGGCCCCACTGCATCTTGCTTCCAGCTCTTTGTGAAGCTAAGAAACAACTCGCTCTTCTCAGTGCTCATACAGCCTAGTGGGAACATCTCTTCCAAAGGCCTGTGAAACGCAGTTTCCTTGCAGGCCTGATCTGGCTGAAGTAGGACTTCTGCTCTGGGTGTGCTACTTTGCCCTAGAGCTGAAAGGCACAACGTGCAGGCTTCTTTCCAAAGGGAGAGTTGGGCCCCACAACATCATGCTTCCAGCTCTTTGGGAAGCTAAGAAACAACTCTCGCTGCACAGTGCTCTTACAGCCTACCGGGAGCATCTCTTCCAAAGGCCTGTGAAACGCAGTTTCTTTGCAGGCCTGATCTGGCTGAAGTAGGACTTCTGCTCTGGGTGTGCTACATAGCCCTAGAGCTGAAAGGCACAACGTGCAGGCTTCTTTCCAAAGGGCAAGTTGGGCCCCACAGCATCTTGCTTCCAGCTGTTTGGGAAGCTAAGAAACAACTGGCTCTGCACAGTGCTCTTACAGCCTACCGGGAGCATCTCTTCCAAAGGCCTGTGAAACGCAGTTTCTTTGCAGGCCTGATCTGGCTGAAGTAGGACTTCTATTCTGGGTGTGCTACATTGCCCTAGAGCCGAAAGGCACAACGTGCAGGCTTCTTTCCAAAGGGCGAGTTGGGCCCCACAGCATCTTGCTTCCAGCTCTTTGGGAAGCTAAGAAACAACTCGCTCTGCACAGTGCTCTTACAGCCTACCGGGAACATCTCTTCCAAAGGCCTGTGAAACGCACTTTCTTTGCAGGCCTAATCTGGCTGAAGTAGGACTTCTGCTCTGGGTGTGCTACAGTGCCCTAGAGCTGAAAGGCACAACGTGCAGGCTTCTTTCCAAAGGGCGAGTTGGGCCCCACAGCATCTTGCTTCCAGCTCTTTGGGAAGCTAAGAAACAACTCGCTCTGCTCAGTGCTCTTACAGCCCAGTGGGAACATCTCTTCCAAAGGCCTGTGAAACGCAGTTTCTTCGCAGGTCTGATCTGGCTGAAGTAGGACTTCTGCTCTGGGTGTGCTACATTGCCCTAGAGCTGAAAGGCACAACGTGCAGGCTTCTTTCCAAAGGGCGAGTTGGGCCCCACAGCATTTTGCTTCCAGCTCTTTGGGAAGCTAAGAAACAACTCGCTCTGCACAGTGCTCTTACAGGCTACCGGGAACCTCTCTTCCAAAGGCCTGTGAAACGCAGTTTCTTTGCAGGCCTGATCTGGCTGAAGTAGGACTTCTGCTCTGGGTGTGCTACTTTGCCCTAGAGCTGAAAGGCACAACGTGCAGGCTTCTTTCCAAGGGCGAGGTGGGCCCCACAGCATCTTGCTTCCAGCTCCTAGGGAAGCTAAGAAACAACTCGCTCTGCTCAGTGCTCTTACACCCTCCGGGAACATCTCTTCCAAAGGCCTGTGAAACGCAGTTTCTTTGCAGGCCTGATCTGGCTGAAGTAGGACTTCTGCTCTGGGTGTGCTACTTTGCCCTGGAGGTGAAAGGCACAACGTGCAGGCTTCTTTCCAAAGGGCGAGTTGGGCCCGACAGCATCTTGCTTCCAGCTCTTTGGGCAGCTAAGAAACAACTCCCGCTGCACAGTGCTCTTACAGCCTACTGGGAGCATCTCTTCCAAAGGCCTGTGAAACGCAGTTTCTTTGCAGGCCTGATCTGGCTGAAGTAGGACTTCTGCTCTGGGTGTGCTACTTTGCCCTAGAGCTGAAAGGCACAACGTGCAGGCTTCTTTCCAAAGGGCGAGTTGGGCCCCACAGCATCTTGCTTCCAGGTCTTTGGGAAGCTAAGAAACAACTCGCGCTGCTCAGTGCTCTTACAGCCTACCGGGAGCATCTCTTCCAAAGGCCTGAGAAACGCATTTTCCTTGCAGGCCTGATCTGGCTGAAGTAGGACTTCTGCTCTGGGTGTGCTACATTGCCCTAGAGCTGAAAGGCACAAAGTGCAGGCTTCTTTCCAAAGGGCGAGTTGGGCCCCACAGCATCTTGCTTCCAGCTCTTTGGGAAGCTAAGAAACAACTTGCTCTGCACAGTGCTCTTACAGCCTCCCGGGAGCATCTCCTCCAAAGGACTGTGAAACGCAGTTTCTTTGCAGGCCTGATCTGGCTGAAGTAGGACTTCTGATCAGGGTGTGTTACATTGCCCTAGAGCTGAAAGGCACATCGTAGGCTTCTTTCCAAAGAGCGAGTTGGGCCCCACTGCATCTTGCTTCCAGCTCTTTGTGAAGCTAAGAAACAACTCGCTGTTCTCAGTGCTCATACAGCCTAGTGGGAACATCTCTTCCAAAGGCCTGTGAAACGCAGTTTCTTTGCAGGCCTGATCTGGCTGAAGTAGGACTTCTGCTCTGGGTGTGCTACTTTGCCCTAGAGCTGAAAGGCAGAACGTGCAGGCTTCTTTCCAAAGGGAGAGTTGGGCCCCACAACATCATGCTTCCAGCTCTTTGGGAAGCTAAGAAACAACTCTCGCTGCACAGTGCTCTTACAGCCTACCGGGAGCATCTCTTCCAAAGGCCTGTGAAACGCAGTTTCTTTGCAGGCCTGATCTGGCTGAAGTAGGACTTCTGCTCTGGGTGTGCTACATAGCCCTAGAGCTGAAAGGCACAACGTGCAGGCTTCTTTCCAAAGGGCAAGTTGGGCCCCACAGCATCTTGCATCCAGCTGTTTGGGAAGCTAAGAAACAACTGGCTCTGGAGAGTGCTCTTACAGCCTACCGGGAGCATCTCTTCCAAAGGCCTGTGAAACGCAGTTTCTTTGCAGGCCTGATCTGGCTGAAGAAGGACTTCTACTCTGGGTGTGCTACATTGCCCTAGAGCCGAAAGGCACAACGTGCAGGCTTCTTTCCAAAGGGCGAGTTGGGCCCCACAGCATCTTGCTTCCAGCTCTTTGGGAAGCTAAGAAACAACTCGCTCTGCACAGTGCTCTTACAGCCTACCGGGAACATCTCTTCCAAAGGCCTGTGAAACGCACTTTCTTTGCAGGCCTAATCTGGCTGAAGTAGGACTTCTGCTCTGGGTGTGCTACAGTGCCCTAGAGCTGTAAGGCACAACATGCAGGCTTCTTTCCAAAGGGCGAGTTGGGCCCCACAGCGTCTTGCTTCCAGCTCTTTGGGAAGCTAAGAAACAACTCGCTCTGCTCAGTGCTCTTACAGCCTAGTGGGAACATCTCTTCCAAAGGCCTGTGAAACGCAGTTTCCTTGCAGGCCTGATCTGGCTGAAGTAGGACTTCTGCTCTGGGTGTGCTACATTGCCCTAGAGCTGAAAGGCACAACGTGCAGGCTTCTTTCCAAAGGGCGAGTTGGGCCCCACAGCATCTTGCTTCCAGCTCTTTGGGAAGCTAAGAAACAACTCGCTCTTCTCAGTGCTCATACAGCCTAGTGGGCACATCTCTTCCAAATGCCTGTGAAACGCAGTTTCTTTGCAGGCCTGATCTGGCTGAAGTAGGACTTCTGCTCTGGGTGTGCTACTTCGCCCTAGAGCTGAAAGGCACAACGTGCACGCTTCTTTCCAAAGGGCGAGTTGGGCCCCACAGCATCTTGCTTCCAGCTCTTTGGGAAGCTAAGAAACAACTCGCTCTGCTCAGTGCTCTTACAGCCTAGTGGGAACATCTCTTCCAAAGGCCTGTGAAACGCAGTTTCTTTGCAGGCCTGATCTGGCTGAAGTAGGACTTCTGCTCTGGGTGTGCTACATTGCCCTAGAGCTGAAAGGCACAACGTGCACGCTTCTTTCCAAAGGGCGAGTTGGGCCCCACAGCATCTTGCTTCCAGCTCTTTGGGAAGCTAAGAAACAACTCGCTCTGCACAGTGCTCTTACAGCCTACCGGGAACATCTCTTCCAAAGGCCTGAGAAACGCAGTTTCTTTGCAGGCCTGATCTGGCTTAAGTAGGACTTCTGCTCTGGGTGTGCTACATTGCCCTAGAGCTGAAAGGCACAACGTGCAGGCTTCTTTCCAAAGGGCGAGTTGGGCCCCACAGCATCTTGCTTCCAGCTCTTTGGGAAGCTAAGAAACAACTCGCTCTGCTCAGTGCTCTTACAGCCTAGTGGGAACATCTCTTCCAAAGGCCTGTGAAACGCAGTTTCTTTGCAGGCCTGATCTGGCTGAAGTAGGACTTCTGCTCTGGGTGTGCTACATTGCCCTAGAGATGAAAGGCACAACGAGCAGGCTTCTTTCCAAAGGGCGAGTTGGGCCCCACAGCATCTTGCTTCCAGCTCTTTGGGAAGCTAAGAAACAACTCGCTCTGCACAGTGCTCTTACAGCCTCCCGGGAGCTTCTCTTCCAAAGGCCTGTGAAACGCAGTTTCTTTGCAGGCCTGATCTGGCTGAAGTAGGACTTCTGCTCTGGGTGTGCTACATTGCCCTAGAGCTGAAAGGCACAACGTGCAGGCTTCTTTCCAAAGGGCGAGTTGGGCCCCACAGCATCTTGCTTCCAGCTCTTTGGGAAGCTAAGAAACAACTCGCTCTAGACAGTGCTCTTACAGCCTACCGGGAGCGTCTCTTCCAAAGGCCTGTGAAACGCAGTTTCTTTGCAGGCCTGATCTGGCTGAAGTAGGACTTCTCCTCTGGGTGTGCTACATTGCCCTAGAGCTGAAAGGCACAACGTGCAGGCTTCTTTCCAAAGGGCGAGTTGGGCCCCACAGCATCTTGCTTCCAGCTCTTTGGGAAGCTAAGAAACAACTCGCTCTGCTCAGTGCTCTTACAGCCTACTGGGAACATCTCTTCCAAAGGCCTGTGAAACGCAGTTTCTTTGCAGGCCTGATCTGGCTGAAGTAGGACTTCTGCTCTGGGTGTGCTACTTTGCCCTAGAGCTGAAAGTCACAACGTGCAGGCTTATTTCCAAAGGGCGAGTTGGGCCCCACAGCATCTTGCTACCAGCTCTTTGGGAAGCTAAGAAACAACTCGCTCTGCACAGTGCTCTTACAGCTTACCGGCAACATCTCTTCCAAAGGCCTGTGAAACGCAGTTTCTTTGCAGGCCTGATCTGGCTGAAGTAGGACTTCTGCTCTTGGTGTGCTACTTTGCCCTAGAGCTGAAAGGCACAACGTGCACGCTTCTTTCCAAAGGGCGAGTTGGGCCCCACAGCATCTTGCTTCCAGTTGTTTGGGAAGCTAAGAAACAACTCGCTCTGCTCAGTGCTCTTACAGCCTAGTGGGAACATCTCTTCCAAAGGCCTGTGAAACGCAGTTTCTTTGCAGGCCTGATCTGGCTGAAGTAGGACTTCTGCTCTGGGTGTGCTACATTGCCCTAGAGCTGAAAGGCACAACGTGCAGGCTTCTTTCCAAAGGGCGAGTTGGGCCCCACAGCATCTTGCTTCCAGCTCTTTGGGAAGCTAAGAAACAACTCGCTCTGCACAGTGCTCTTACAGCCTACCGTGAACATCTCTTCCAAAGGCCTGTGAAACGCAGTTTCTTTGCAGGCCTGATCTGGCTGAAGTAGGACTTCTGCTCTGGGTGTGCTACATTGCCCTAGAGCTGAAAGGCACAACGTGCAGGCTTCTTTCCAAAGGGCGAGTTGGGCCCCACAGCATCTTGCTTCCAGCTCTTTGGGAAGCTAAGAAACAACTCGCTCTGCACAGTGCTCTTACAGCCTACCGGGAGCATCTCTTCCAAAGGCCTGTGAAACGCAGTTTCTTTGCAGGCCTGATCTGGCTGAAGTAGGACTTCTGCTCTGGGTGTACTACAGTGCCCTAGAGCTGAAAGGCACAACGTGCAGGCTTCTTTCCAAAAGGCGAGTTGGGCCCCACAGCATCTTGCTTCCAGCTATTTGGGAAGCTAAGAAACAACTCGCTCTGCACAGTGCTCTTACAGCCTACCGGGAGCATCTCTTCCAAAGGCCTTTGAAACGCAGTTTCTTTGCAGGCCTGATCTGGCTGAAGTAGGACTTCTGCTCTGGGTGTGCTACATTGCCCTAGAGCTGAAAGGCACAACGTGCAGGCTTCTTTCCAAAGGGCGAGTTGGGCCCCACAGCATCTTGCTTCCAGCTCTTTGGGAAGCTAAGAAACAACTCGCTCTGCACAGTGCTCTTACAGCCTACCGGGAACATCTCTTCCAAAGGCCTGTGAAACGCAGTTTCTTTGCAGGCCTGATCTGGGTGAAGTAGGACTTCTGCTCTGGGTGTGCTACATTGCCCTAGAGCTGAAAGGCACAACGTGCAGGCTTCTTTCCAAAGGGAGAGTTGGGCCACACAGCATCTTGCTTCCAGCTATTTGGGAAGCTAAGAAACAACTCGCTCTGCACAGTGCTCTTACAGCCTACCGGGAACATCTCTTCCAAAGGCCTGTGAAACGCAGTTTCTTTGCAGGCCTGATGTCGCTGAAGTAGGACTTCTGCTCTGGGTGTGCTACTTTGCCCTAGAGCTGAAAGGCACAACGTGCAGGCTTCTTTCCAAAGGGCGAGTTGGGCCCCACAGCATCTTGCTTACAGCTCTTTGGGAAGCTAAGAAACAACTCGCTCTGCACAGTGCTCTTATAGCCTACCGGGAGCATCTCTTCCAAAGGCCTGTGAAACGCAGTTTTTTTGCAGGCCTGATCTGGCTGAAGTAGTACTTCTGCTCTGGGTGTGCTACATTGCCCTAGAGCTGAAAGGCACAACGTGCAGGCTTCTTTCCAAAGGGCGAGTTGGGCACCACAGCATCTTGCTTCCAGCTCTCTGGGAAGCTAAGAAACAACTCGCTCTGCACAGTGCTCTTACAGCCTACCGGGAACATCTCTTCCAAAGGCCTGTGAAACGCAGTTTTTTTGCAGGCCTGATCTGGCTGAAGTAGTACTTCTGCTCTGGGTGTGCTACATTGCCCTAGAGCTGAAAGGAACATTGTGCAGGCTTCTTTCCAAAGGGCGAGTTGGGCCCGACAGCATCTTGCTTCCAGCTCTTTGGGAAGCTAAGAAACAACTCGCTCTGCACAGTGCTCTTACAGCCTACCGGGAGCATCTCTTCCAAAGGCCTGTGAAACGCAGTTTCTTTGCAGGCCTGATCTGGCTGAAGTAGGACTTCTGCTCTGGGTGTGCTGCACTGCCCTAGAGATGAAAGGCACAACGTGCAGGCTTCTTTCCAAGGGGCGAGTTGGGACCCACAGCATCTTGCTTCCAGCTCTTTGGGAAGCTAAGAAACAACTCGCTCTGCACAGTGCTCTTACAGGCTACCGGGAACATCTCTTCCAAAGGCCTGTGAAACGCAGTTTCTTTGCAGGCCTGATCTGGCTGAAGTAGGACTTCTGCTCTGGGTGTGCTACTTTGCCCTAGAGCTGAAAGGCACAACGTGCAGGCTTCTTTCCAAGGGCGAGGTGGGCCCCACAGCATCTTGCTTCCAGCTCTTTGGGAAGCTAAGAAACAACTCGCTCTGCTCAGTGCTCTTACACCCTCCGGGAACATCTCTTCCAAAGGCCTGTGAAACGCAGTTTCTTTGCAGGCCTGATCTGGCTGAAGTAGGACTTCTGCTCTGGGTGTGCTACATTGCCCTAGAGCTGAAAGGCACAACGTGCAGGCTTCTTTCCAAAGGGCGAGTTGGGCCCCACAGCATCTTGCTTCCAGCTCTTTGGGCAGCTAAGAAACAACTCCCGCTGCACAGTGCTCTTACAGCCTACTGGGAGCATCTCTTCCAAAGGCCTGTGAAACGCAGTTTCTTTGCAGGCCTGATCTGGCTGAAGTAGGACTTCTGCTCTGGGTGTGCTACTTTGCCCTAGAGCTGAAAGGCACAACGTGCAGGCTTCTTTCCAAAGGGCGAGTTGGGCCCCACAGCATCTTGCTTCCAGGTCTTTGGGAAGCTAAGAAACAACTCGCGCTGCTCAGTGCTCTTACAGCCTACCGGGAGCATCTCTTCCAAAGGCCTGAGAAACGCATTTTCCTTGCAGGCCTGATCTGGCTGAAGTAGGACTTCTGCTCTGGGTGTGCTACATTGCAGTAGAGCTGAAAGGCACAAAGTGCAGGCTTCTTTCCAAAGGGCGAGTTGGGCCCCACAGCATCTTGCTTCCAGCTCTTTGGGAAGCTAAGAAACAACTTGCTCTGCACAGTGCTCTTACAGCCTCCCGGGAGCATCTCCTCCAAAGGACTGTGAAACGCAGTTTCTTTGCAGGCCTGATCTGGCTGAAGTAGGACTTCTGATCAGGGTGTGTTACATTGCCCTAGAGCTGAAAGGCACATCGTAGGCTTCTTTCCAAAGAGCGAGTTGGGCCCCACTGCATCTTGCTTCCAGCTCTTTGTGAAGCTAAGAAACAACTCGCTGTTCTCAGTGCTCATACAGCCTAGTGGGAACATCTCTTCCAAAGGCCTGTGAAACGCAGTTTCTTTGCAGGCCTGATCTGGCTGAAGTAGGACTTCTGCTCTGGGTGTGCTACTTTGCCCTAGAGCTGAAAGGCAGAACGTGCAGGCTTCTTTCCAAAGGGAGAGTTGGGCCCCACAACATCATGCTTCCAGCTCTTTGGGAAGCTAAGAAACAACTCTCGCTGCACAGTGCTCTTACAGCCTACCGGGAGCATCTCTTCCAAAGGCCTGTGAAACGCAGTTTCTTTGCAGGCCTGATCTGGCTGAAGTAGGACTTCTGCTCTGGGTGTGCTACATAGCCCTAGAGCTGAAAGGCACAACGTGCAGGCTTCTTTCCAAAGGGCAAGTTGGGCCCCACAGCATCTTGCATCCAGCTGTTTGGGAAGCTAAGAAACAACTGGCTCTGGAGAGTGCTCTTACAGCCTACCGGGAGCATCTCTTCCAAAGGCCTGTGAAACGCAGTTTCTTTGCAGGCCTGATCTGGCTGAAGAAGGACTTCTACTCTGGGTGTGCTACATTGCCCTAGAGCCGAAAGGCACAACGTGCAGGCTTCTTTCCAAAGGGCGAGTTGGGCCCCACAGCATCTTGCTTCCAGCTCTTTGGGAAGCTAAGAAACAACTCGCTCTGCACAGTGCTCTTACAGCCTACCGGGAACATCTCTTCCAAAGGCCTGTGAAACGCACTTTCTTTGCAGGCCTAATCTGGCTGAAGTAGGACTTCTGCTCTGGGTGTGCTACAGTGCCCTAGAGCTGTAAGGCACAACATGCAGGCTTCTTTCCAAAGGGCGAGTTGGGCCCCACAGCGTCTTGCTTCCAGCTCTTTGGGAAGCTAAGAAACAACTCGCTCTGCTCAGTGCTCTTACAGCCTAGTGGGAACATCTCTTCCAAAGGCCTGTGAAACGCAGTTTCCTTGCAGGCCTGATCTGGCTGAAGTAGGACTTCTGCTCTGGGTGTGCTACATTGCCCTAGAGCTGAAAGGCACAACGTGCAGGCTTCTTTCCAAAGGGCGAGTTGGGCCCCACAGCATCTTGCTTCCAGCTCTTTGGGAAGCTAAGAAACAACTCGCTCTGCACAGTGCTCATACAGCCTACCGGGAACATCTCTTCCAAAGGCCTGTGAAGCGCAGTTTCTTTGCAGGCCTGATCTGGCTGAAGTAGGACTATTCCTCTGGGTGTGCTGCACTGCCCTAGAGCTGAAAGGCACAACGTGCAGGCTTCTTTCCAAGCGGCGAGTTGGGCCCCACAGCATCTTGCTTCCAGCTCTTTGGGAAGCTAAGAAACAACTCGCTCTGCACAGTGCTCTTACAGCCTACCGGGAACATCTCTTCTAAAGACCTGTGAAACTCACTTTCTTTTGCAGGCCTGATCTGGCTGAAGTAGGACTTCTGCTCTGGGTGTGCTACTTTGCCCTAGAGCTGAAAGGCACAACGTGCAGGCTTCTTTCCAAAGGGCGAGTTGGGCCCCACAGCATCCTGCTTCCAGCTCTTTGGGAAGCTAAGAAGCAACTCGCTCTGCGCAGAGCTCTTACAGTCTACCGGGAACATCTCTTCCAAAGGCCTGTGAAACGCAGTTTCTTTGCAGGCCTTATCTGGATGAAGTAGGACTTCTGCTCTGGGTGTGCTACATTGCCATAGAGCTGAAAGGCACAACGTGCAGGCTTCTTTCAAAAGGGCGAGTTGGGCCCCACACATCTTGCTTCCAGAACTTGGGAAGCTAAGAAACAACTCGCTCTGCACAGTGCTCTTAAAGCCTACCGGGAACATCTCTTCCAAAGGCCTGTGAAACGCAGTTTCTTTGCAGGCCTGATCTGGCTGAAGTAGGACTTCTTCTCTGGCTGTGCTACTTTGCCCTAGAGCTGAAAGGCACAACGTGCCGGCTTCTTTCCAAAGGGCGAGTTGGGCCACACAGCATCTTGCTTCCAGCTCTTTGGGAAGCTAAGAAACAACTCGCTCTGCACAGTGCTCTTACAGCCTCCCGGGAGCATCTCTTCCAAAGGCCTGTGAAACGCAGTTTCTTTGCAGGCCTGATCTGGCTGAAGTAGGACTTCTGCTCTGGGTGTGCTACATTGCCCTAGAGCTGAAAGGCACAACGTGCAGGCTTCTTTCCAAAGGGTGAGTTGGGCCCAACAGCATCTTGCTTCCAGGTCTTTGGGAAGCTAAGAAACAACTCGCTCTGCACAGTGCTCTTACAGCCTACCGGGAACATCTCTTCCAAAGGCATGTGAAACGCAGTTTCTTTGCAGGCCTGATCTGGCTGAAGTAGGACTTCTGCTCTGGGTGTGCTACATTGCCCTAAGGCTGAAAGGCACAACGTGCAGGCTTCTTTCCAAAGGGCGAGTTGGGCCCCACAGCATCTTGCTTCCAGCTCTTTGGGAAGCTAAGAAACAACTCGCTCTGCACAGTGCTCTTACAGCCTACCGGGAACATCTCTTCCAAAGGCCTGTGAAACGCAGTTTCTTTGCAGGTCTAATCTGGCTGAAGTAGGACTCATGCTCTGGGTGTGCTACATTGCCCTAGAGCTGAAAGGCACAACGTGCAGGCTTCTTTCCAAAGGGCGAGTTGGGCCCCACAGCATCTTTCTTCCAGCTCTTTGGGAAGCTAAGAAACAACTCGCTCTGCACAGTTCTCTTACAGCCTACCGGGAACATCTCTTCCAAAGGCCTGTGAAACGCAGTTTCTTTGCAGGGCTGATCTGGGTGAAGTAGGACTTCTGCTCTGGGTGTGCTACATTGCCCTAGAGCTGAAAGGCCCAACGTGCAGGCTTCTTTCCAAAGGGCGAGTTGGGCCCCACAGCATCTTGCTTCCAGCTCTTTGGGAAGCTAAGAAACAACTCGCTCTGCTCAGTGCTCTTACAGCCTAGTGGGAACATCTCTTCCAAAGGCCTGTGTAACGCAGTTTCTTTGCAGGCCTGATCTGGCTGAAGAAGGACTTCTGCTCTGGGTGTGCTACTTTGCCCTAGAGCTGAAAGGCACAACGTGCAGGCTTCTTTCCAAAGGGCGAGTTGGGCCCCACAGCATCTTGCTTCCAGCTCTTTGGAAGCTAAGAAACAACTCGCTCTGCACAGTGCTCTTACAGCCTACCGGGAACATCTCTTCCAAAGGCCTGTGAAACGCAGTTTCTTTGCAGGCCTGATCTGTCTGAAGTAGGACTTCTGCTCTGGCTGTGCTACATTGCCCTAGAGCTGAAAGGCACAACGTGCAGGCTTCTTTCCAAAGGGCGAGTTGGGCCCCACAGCATCTTGCTTCCAGCTCTTTGGGAAGCTTAGAAACAACTCCCTCTGCACAGTGCTCTTACAGCCTACCGGGAACATATCTTCCAAAGGCCTGTGAAACGCAGGTTCTTTGCAGGCCTGATCTGGCTGAAGTAGCACTTCTGCTCTGGGTGTGCTACATTGCCCTAGAACTGTAAGGCACAACGTGCAATCTTCTTTCCAAAGGGGGAGTTGGGCCCCACAGCATCTTGCTTCCAGCTCTTTGGGAAGCTAAGAAACAACTCGCTCTGCACAGTGCTCTTACAGCCTACCGGGAACATCTCTTCCAAAGGCCTGTGAAGCGCAGTTTCTTTGCAGGCCTGATCTGGCTGAAGTAGGACTATTCCTCTGGGTGTGCTGCACTGCCCTAGAGCTGAAAGGCACAACGTGCAGGCTTCTTTCCAAGCGGCGAGTTGGTCCCCACAGCATCTTGCTTCCAGCTCTTTGGGAAGCTAAGAAACAACTCGCTCTGCACAGTGCTCTTACAGCCTACCGGGAACATCTCTTCTAAAGACCTGTGAAACTCACTTTCTTTTGCAGGCCTGATCTGGCTGAAGTAGGACTTCTGCTCTGGGTGTGCTACTTTGCCCTAGAGCTGAAAGGCACAACGTGCAGGCTTCTTTCCAAAGGGCGAGTTGGGCCCCACAGCATCCTGCTTCCAGCTCTTTGGGAAGCTAAGAAGCAACTCGCTCTGCGCAGAGCTCTTACAGTCTACCGGGAACATCTCTTCCAAAGGCCTGTGAAACGCAGTTTCTTTGCAGGCCTCATCTGGATGAAGTAGGACTTCTGCTCTGGGTGTGCTACATTGCCATAGAGCTGAAAGGCACAACGTGCAGGCTTCTTTCAAAAGGGCGAGTTGGGCCCCACACATCTTGCTTCCAGAACTTGGGAAGCTAAGAAACAACTCGCTCTGCACAGTGCTCTTAAAGCCTACCGGGAACATCTCTTCCAAAGGCCTGTGAAACGCAGTTTCTTTGCAGGCCTGATCTGGCTGAAGTAGGACTTCTTCTCTGGCTGTGCTACTTTGCCCTAGAGCTGAAAGGCACAACGTGCCGGCTTCTTTCCAAAGGGCGAGTTGGGCCACACAGCATCTTGCTTCCAGCTCTTTGGGAAGCTAAGAAACAACTCGCTCTGCACAGTGCTCTTACAGCCTCCCGGGAGCATCTCTTCCAAAGGCCTGTGAAACGCAGTTTCTTAGCAGGCCTGATCTGGCTGAAGTAGGACTTCTGCTCTGGGTGTGCTACATTGCCCTAGAGCTGAAAGGCACAACGTGCAGGCTTCTTTCCAAAGGGTGAGTTGGGCCCAACAGCATCTTGCTTCCAGGTCTTTGGGAAGCTAAGAAACAACTCGCTCTGCACAGTGCTCTTACAGCCTACCGGGAACATCTCTTCCAATGGCCTGTGAAAGGCAGTTTCTTTGCAGGCCTGATCTGGCTGAAGTAGGACTTCTGCTCTGGGTGTGCTACATTGCCCTAGAGCTGAAAGGCACAACGTGCAGGCTTCTTTCCAAAGGGCGAGTTGGGCCCCACGGCATCTTGCTTCCAGCTCTTTGGGAAGCTAAGAAACAACTCGCTCTGAACAGTGCTCTTACAGCCTACCGGGAACATCTCTTCCAAAGGCCTGTGAAATGGAGTTTCTTTGCAGGCCTGATCTGGCTGAAGTAGGACTTCTGCTCTGGGTGTGCTACAGTGCCCTAGAGCTGAAAGGCACAATGTGCAGGCTTCTTTCCAAAGAGCGAGTTGGTCCCCACAGCATCTTGCTTCCAGCTCTTTGGGAAGCTAAGAAACAACTCACTGTGCACAGTGCTCTTTCAGCCTACTGTGAACATCTCTTCCAACGGCCTGTGAAACGCAGTTTCTTTGCAGGCCTGATCTGGCTGAAGTAGGACTTCTGCTCTGGGTGTGCTACTTTGCCCTAGAGCTGAAAGGCACAACGTGCAGTCTTCTTTCCAAAGGGCGAGTTGGGCCCCACAGCATCTTGCTTCCAGCTCTTAGGGAAGTTAAGAAACAGCTCGCTCTGCACAGTGCTCTTACAGCCTACCGGGAACATCTCTTCCAAAGGCCTGTGAAACGCAGTTTCTTTGCAGGCCTGATCTGGCTGAAGTAGGACTTCTGCTCTGGGTGTGCTACATTGCCCTAGAGCTGAAAGGCCCAACGTGCAAGCTTCTTTCCAAAGGGCGAGTTGGGCCCCACAGCATCTTGCTTCCAGCTCTTTGGGAAGCGAAGAAACAACTCGCTCTGCACAGTGCTCTTACAGCCTACCGGGAGCATCTCTTCCAAAGGCCTGTGAAACGCAGTTTCTTTGCAGGCCTGATCTGGCTGAAGTAGGACTTCTGCTCTGGGTGTGCTACATTGCCCTAGAGCTGAAAGTCACAAAGTGCAGGCTTCTTTCCAAAGGGCGAGTTGGGCCCCACAGCATTTTGCTTCCAGCTCTTTGGGAAGCTAAGAAACAACTCGCTCTGCACAGTGCTCTTACAGCCTACCGGGAGCATCTCTTCCAAAGGCCTGTGAAACGCAGTTTCTTTGCAGGCCTGATCTGGCTGAAGTAGGACTTCTGCTCTGGGTGTGCTACAGTGCCCTAGAGCTGAAAGGCACAATGTGCAGGCTTCTTTCCAAAGAGCGAGTTGGTCCCCACAGCATCTTGCTTCCAGCTCTTTGGGAAGCTAAGAAACAACTCACTGTGCACAGTGCTCTTTCAGCCTACTGGGAACATCTCTTCCAACGGCCTGTGAAACGCAGTTTCTTTGCAGGCCTGATCTGGCTGAAGTAGGACTTCTGCTCTGGGTGTGCTACTTTGCCCTAGAGCTGAAAGGCACAACGTGCAGTCTTCTTTCCAAAGGGCGAGTTGGGCCCCACAGCATCTTGCTTCCAGCTCTTAGGGAAGCTAAGAAACAGCTCGCTCTGCACAGTGCTCTTACAGCCTACCGGGAACATCTCTTCCAAAGGCCTGTGAAACGCAGTTTCTTTGCAGGCCTGATCTGGCTGAAGTAGGACTTCAGGTCTGGGTGTGCTACATTGCCCTAGAGCTGAAAGGCCCAACGTGCAAGCTTCTTTCCAAAGGGCGAGTTGGGCCCCACAGCTTCTTGCTTCCAGCTCTTTGGGAAGCTAAGAAACAACTCGCGCTGCACAGTGCTCTTACAGCCTACCGGGAGCATCTCTTCCAAAGGCCTGTGAAACGCAGTTTCTTTGCAGGCCTGATCTGGCTGAAGTAGGACTTCTGCTCTGGGTGTGCTACTTTGCCCTAGAGCTGAAAGGCACAACGTGCAGGCTTCTTTCCAAAGGGCGAGTTGGGCCCCACAGCATCTTGCTTCCAGCTCTTTGGGAAGCTAAGAAACAACTCGCTCTGCACAGTGCTCTTATAGCCTCCCGGGAGCATCTCTTCCAAAGGCCTGTGAAACGCAGTTTCTTTGCAGGCCTGATCTGGCTGAAGTAGGACTTCTGCTATGGGTGTGCTACATTGCCCTAGAGCTGAAAGGCACAACGTGCAGGCTTCTTTCCAAAGGGCGAGTTGGGCCCCACAGCTTCTTGCTTCCAGCTCTTTGGGAAGCTAAGAAACAACTCGCGCTGCACAGTGCTCTTACAGCCTACCGGGAGCATCTCTTCCAAAGGCCTGTGAAACAGAGTTTCTTTGCAGGCCTGATCTGGCTGAAGTAGGACTTCTGCTCTGGGTGTGCTACTTTGCCCTAGTGCTGAAAGGCACAACGTGCAGGCTTCTTTCCAAAGGGCGAGTTGGGCCCCACAGCATCTTGCTTCCAGCTCTTTGGGAAGCTAAGAAACAACTCGCTCTGCACATTGTTCTTACACCCTCCCGGGAGCATCTCTCCCAAAGGACTGTGAAACGCAGTTTCTTTGCAGGCCTGATCTGGCTGAAGTAGGACTTCTGCTCTGTGTGTGCTACATTGCGCTAGAGCTGAAATGCACAACGTGCAGGCTTCTTTCCAAAGGGCGAGTTGGGCCCAACAGCATCTTGCTTCCAGCTCTTTGGGAAGCTAAGAAACAACTCGCTATGCACAGTGCTCTTACAGCCTACCGGGAACATCTCTTCCAAAGGCCTGTGAAAGGCAGTTTCTTTGCAGGCCTGATCTGGCTGAAGTAGGACTTCTGCTCTGGGTGTGCTACATTGCCCTAGAGCTGAAAGGCACAACGTGCAGGCTTCTTTCCAAAGGGCGAGTTGGGCCCCACGGCATCTTGCTTCCAGCTCTTTGGGAAGCTAAGAAACAACTCGCTCTGCACAGTGCTCTTACAGCCTACCGGGAACATCTCTTCCAAAGGCCTGTGAAAGGCAGTTTCTTTGCAGGCCTGATCTGGCTGAAGTAGGACTTCTGCTCTGGGTGTACTACAGTGCCCTAGAGCTGAAAGGCACAACGTGCAGGCTTCTTTCCAAAGAGCGAGTTGGTCCCCACAGCATCTTGCTTCCAGCTCTTTGGGAAGCTAAGAAAGAACTCACTCTGCACAGTGCTCTTACAGCCTACTGGGAACATCTCTTCCAACGGCCTGTGAAATGCAGTTTCTTTGCAGGCCTGATCTGGCTGAAGTAGGACTTCTGCTCTGGGTGTGCTACTTTGCCCTAGAGCTGAAAGGCACAACGTGCAGGCTTCTTTCCAAAGGGCGAGTTGGGCACCACAGCATCTTGCTTCCAGCTCTTAGGGAAGCTAAGAAACAGCTCGCTCTGCACAGTGCTCTTACAGCCTACCGGGAACATCTCTTCCAAAGGCCTGTGAAACGCAGTTTCTTTGCAGGCCTGATCTGGCTGAAGTAGGACTTCTTCTCTGGCTGTGCTACTTTGCCCTAGAGCTGAAAGGCACAACGTGCCGGCTTCTTTCCAAAGGGCGAGTTGGGCCACACAGCATCTTGCTTCCAGCACTTTGGGAAGCTAAGAAACAACTCGCTCTGCACAGTGCTCTTACAGCCTACCGGGAACATCTCTTCCAAAGGCCTGTGAAGCGCAGTTTCTTTGGAGGCCTGATCTGGCTGAAGTAGGACTTCTGCTCTGGGTGTGCTACATTGCCCTAGAGCTGAAAGGCACAAAGTGCAGGCTTCTTTCCAAAGGGCGAGTTGGGCCTCACAGCATCTTGCTTCCAGCTCTTTGGGAAGCTAAGAAACAACTCGCTCTGCACAGTGCTCTTACAGCCTACCGGGAACATCTCTTCCAAAGGCATGTGAAACGCAGTTTCTTTGCAGGCCTGATCTGGCTGAAGTAGGACTTCTGCTCTGGGTGTGCTACATTGCCCTAAGGCTGAAAGGCACAACGTGCAGGCTTCTTTCCAAAGGGCGAGTTGGGCCCCACAGCATCTTGCTTCCAGCTCTTTGGGAAGCTAAGAAACAACTCGCTCTGCACAGTGCTCTTACAGCCTACCGGGAACATCTCTTCCAAAGGCCTGTGAAACGCAGTTTCTTTGCAGGTCTAATCTGGCTGAAGTAGGACTCATGCTCTGGGTGTGCTACATTGCCCTAGAGCTGAAAGGCACAACGTGCAGGCTTCTTTCCAAAGGGCGAGTTGGGCCCCACAGCATCTTTCTTCCAGCTCTTTGGGAAGCTAAGAAACAACTCGCTCTGCACAGTTCTCTTACAGCCTACCGGGAACATCTCTTCCAAAGGCCTGTGAAACGCAGTTTCTTTGCAGGGCTGATCTGGGTGAAGTAGGACTTCTGCTCTGGGTGTGCTACATTGCCCTAGAGCTGAAAGGCCCAACGTGCAGGCTTCTTTCCAAAGGGCGAGTTGGGCCCCACAGCATCTTGCTTCCAGCTCTTTGGGAAGCTAAGAAACAACTCGCTCTGCTCAGTGCTCTTACAGCCTAGTGGGAACATCTCTTCCAAAGGCCTGTGTAACGCAGTTTCTTTGCAGGCCTGATCTGGCTGAAGAAGGACTTCTGCTCTGGGTGTGCTACTTTGCCCTAGAGCTGAAAGGCACAACGTGCAGGCTTCTTTCCAAAGGGCGAGTTGGGCCCCACAGCATCTTGCTTCCAGCTCTTTGGGAACCTAAGAAACAACTCGCTCTGCACAGTGCTCTTACAGCCTACCGGGAACATCTCTTCCAAAGGCCTGTGAAACGCAGTTTCTTTGCAGGCCTGATCTGGCTGAAGTAGGACTTCTGCTCTGGGTGTGCTACATTGCCCTAGAGCTGAAAGGCACAACGTGCAGGCTTCTTTCCGAAGGGCGAGTTGGGCCCCACAGCATCTTGCTTCCAGCTCGTTGGGAAGCTAAGAAACAACTCGCTCTGCACAGTGCTCTTACAGCCTACCGGGAACATCTCTTCCAAAGGCCTGTGAAACGCAGTTTCTTTGCAGGCCTGATCTGGCTGAAGTAGGACTTCTGCTCTGGGTGTGCTACATTGCCCTAGAGCTGAAAGGCACAACGTGCAGGCTTCTTTCCAAAGGGCGAGTTGGGCCCCACAGCATCTTGCTTCCAGCTCTTTGGGAAGCTAAGAAACAACTCGCTCTGCACAGTGCTCTTACAGCCTACCGGGAACATCTCTTCCAAAGGCCTGTGAAACGCAGTTTCTTGGCAGGCCTGATCTGGCTGAAGTAGGACTTCTGCTCTGGCTGTGCTTCTTTGCCCTAGAGCTGAAAGGCACAACGTGCCGGCTTATTTCCAAAGGGCGAGTTGGGCCCCACAGCATCTTGCTTCCAGCTCTTTGGGAAGCTAAGAAACAACTCGCTCTGCACAGTGCTCTTACAGCCTACCGGGAACATCTCTTCCAAAGGCCTGTGAAACGCAGTTTCTTTGCAGGCCTGATCTGGCTGAAGTAGGACTTCTGCTCTGGGTGTGCTACATTTCCCTAGAGCTGAAAGGCACAACGTGCAGTCTTCTTTCCAAAGGGCGAGTTGCGCCCCACAGCATCTTGATTCCAGCTCTTTGGGAAGCTAAGAAACAACTCGCTCTGCACAGTGCTCTTACAGCCTACTGGGAACATCTCTTCCAAAGGCCTGTGAAACGCAGTTTTTTTGCAGCCCTGATCTGGCTGAAGTAGGACTTCTGCTCTGGGTGTGCTACATTGCCCTAGAGCTGAAAGGCACAACGTGCAGGCTTCTTTCCAAAGGGCGAGTAGGGCACCACAGCATCTTGCTTCCAGCTCTTTGGGAAGCTAAGAAACAACTGGCTCTGCACAGCGCTCTTACAGCCTACCGGGAACATCTCTTCCAAAGGCCTGTGAAACGCAGTTTCTTTGCAGGCCTGATCTGGCTGAAGTAGGACTTCTGCTCTGGGTGTGCTACATTGCCCTAGAGCTGAAATGCACAACGTGCAGGCTTCTTTCCGAAGGGCGAGTTGGGCCCCACAGCATCTTGCTTCCTGCTCTTTGGGAAGCTAAGAAACAACTCGCTCTGCACAGTGCTCATACAGCCTCCCGGGAGCATCTCTTCCAAAGTCCTGTGAAACACAGTTTCTTTGCAGGCCTGATCTGGCTGAAGTAGGACTTCTGCTCTGGGTGTGCTACTTTGCCCTAGAGCTGAAAGGCACAACGTGCAGGCTTCTTTCCAAAGGGCGAGTTGGGCCCCACAGCATCTTGCTTCCAGCTCTTTAGGAAGCTAAGAAACAACTCGCGCTGCACAGTGCTCTTACAGCCTACCGGGAACATCTCTTCCAAAGGCCTGTGAAACGCAGTTTCTTTGCAGGCCTGATCTGGCTGAAGTAGGACTTCTGCTCTGGGTGTGCTACTTTGCCCTAGAGCTGAAAGGCACAACGTGCAGGCTTCTTTCCCAAGGGCGAGTTGGGCACCAAAGCATCTTGCTTCCAGCTCTTTGGGAAGCTAAGAAACAACTCGCTCTGCACAGTGCTCTTACAGCCTACCGGGAACATCTCTTCCAAAGGCCTGTGAAACGCAGTTTCTTTGCAGGCCTGATCTGGCTGAAGTAGGACTTCTGCTCTGGGTGTGCTACATTGCCCTAGAGCTGAAAGGCACAACGTGCAGGCTTCTTTCCAAAGGGCGAGTTGGGCCACACAGCATCTTGCTTCCAGCTCTTTGGGAAGCTAAGAAACAACTCGCTCTGCACAGTGCTTTTACAGCCTACCGGGAACATCTCTTCCAAAGGCCTGTGAAGCGCAGTTTCTTTGCAGGCCTGATCTGGCTGAAGTAGGACTTCTGCTCTGGGTGTGCTGCACTGACCTAGAGCTGAAAGGCACAACGTGCAGGCTTCTTTCCAAGGGGCGAGTTGGGCCCCACAGCATCTTGCTTCCAGCTCTTTGGGAAGCTAAGAAACAACTCGCTCTGCACAGTGCTCTTACAGCCTACCGGGAACATCTCTTCCAAAGGCCTGTGAAACGCAGTTTCTTTGCAGGTCTGATCTGGCTGAAGTAGGACTTCTGCTCTGGGTGTTCTACACTGCCCTAGAGGTGAAAGGCACAACGTGCAGGCTTCTTTCCAAGGGGCGGGTTGGGCCCCACGGCGTCTTGCTTCCAGCTCTTTGGGAAGCTAAGAAACAACTCGCTCTGCACAGTGCTCTTACATCCTACCGGGAACATCTCTTCCAAAGGCCTGTGAAACGCAGTTTCTTTGCAGGCCTGATCTGGCTGAAGTAGGACTTCTGCTCTGGGTGTGCTACATTGAACCTGAGCTGAAAGGCACAACGTGAAG
Organism: Equus caballus; assembly: GCF_041296265.1. Lineage (NCBI taxonomy): Eukaryota > Metazoa > Chordata > Mammalia > Perissodactyla > Equidae > Equus > Equus caballus. The sequence continues at coordinate 14,642,746 of NC_091696.1, forward strand.
ACCTGTTTCCAAAGGGCGAGTTGGGCCCCACAGCATCTTGCTTCCAGCTCTTTGGGAAGCTAAGAAACAACTCGCTCTGCACAGTGCTCTTACAGCCTACCGGGAACATCTCTTCCAAAGGCCTGTGAAACGCAGTTTCTTTGCAGGCCTGATCTGGCTAAAGTAGGACTTCTGCTCTGGGTGTGCTGCACTGCCCTAGAGCTGAAAGGCACTACGTGCAGTCTTCCTTCCAAGGGGCGAGTTGGGCACCAAAGCATCTTGCTTCCAGCTCTTTGGGAAGCTAAGAAACAACTCGCTCTGCACAGTGCTCTTACAGCCTACCGGGAACATCTCTTCCAAAGGCCTGTGAAACGCAGTTTCTTTGCAGGCCTTATCTGGCTAAAGTAGGACTTCTGCTCTGGGTGTGCTGCACTGCCCTAGAGCTGAAAGGCACTACGTGCAGTCTTCTTTCCAAGGGGCGAGTTGGGCCCCACAGCATCTTGCTTCCAGCTCTTTGGGAAGCTAAGAAACAACTCGCTCTGCACAGTGCTCTTACAGCCTACCGGGAACACCTCTTCCAAAGGCCTGTGAAACGCAGTTTCTTTGCAGGCCTGATCTGGCTGAAGTAGGACTTCTGCTCTGGGTGTGCTACATTGCCCTAGAGCTGAAAGGCACAACGTGCAGGCTTCTTTCCAAAGGGCGTGTTGGGCCCCACAGCACCTTGCTTCCAGCTCTTTGGGAAGCTGAGAAACAACTCGCTCTGCACAGTGCTCTTACAGCCTACCGGGAACATCTTTTCCTAAGGCCTGTGAAACGCAGTTTCTTTGCAGGCCTGATCTGGCTGAAGTAGGAGTTCTGCTCTGGGTGTGCTACATTGCCCTAGAGCTGAAAGGCACAACGTGTAGGCTTCTTTACAAAGGGCGAGTTGGGCCCCGCAGCATCTTGCTTCCAGCTCTTTGGGAAGCTAAGAAACAACTCGCTCTGCACAGTGCTCTTACAGCCTACCGGGAACATCTCTTCCAAAGGCCTGTGAAACGCAGGTTCTTTGCAGGCCTGATCTGGCTGAAGTAGGACTTCTGCTCTGGGTGTGCTACATTGCCCTAGAGCTGAAAGGCACAACGTGCAGGCTTCTTTCCAAAGGGCGAGTTGGGCCCCACAGCATCTTGCTTCCAGCTCTTTGGGAAGCTAAGAAACAACTCGCTCTGCACAGTGCTCTTACAGCCTACCGGGAACATCTCTTCCAAAGGCCTGTGAAACGCAGTTTCTTTGCAGGCCTGATCTGGCTGAAGTAGGACTTCTGCTCTGGGTGTGCTACTTTGCCCTAGAGCTGAAAGGCACAACGTGCAGGCTTCTTTCAAAAGGGCGAGTTGGGCCCCACAGCATCTTGCTTCCAGCTCTTTGGGAAGCTAAGAAACAACTCGCTCTGCACAGTGCTCATACAGCCTCCCGGGAGCATCTCTTCCAAAGTCCTGTGAAACACAGTTTCTTTGCAGGCCTGATCTGGCTGAAGTAGGACTTCTGCTCTGGGTGTGCTACATTGCCCTAGAGCTGAAAGGCACAACGTGCAGGCTTCTTTCCAAAGGGCGAGTTGGGCCCCACAGCATCTTGCTTCCAGCTCTTTGGGAAGCTAAGAAACAACTCGCGCTGCACAGTGCTCTTACAGCCTACCGGGAGCATCTCTTTCAAAGGCCTGTGAAGCGCAGTTTCTTTGCAGGCCTGATCTGGCTGAAGTAGGACTTCTGCTCTGGGTGTGCTACTTTGCCCTAGAGCTGAAAGGCACAACGTGCAGGCTTCTTTCCAAAGGGCGAGTTGGGCCCTTCATCATCTTGCTTCCAGCTCTTTGGGAAGCTAAGAAACAACTCGCTCTGCTCAGTGCTCTTACAGCCTACCGGGAACATCTCTTCCAAAGGCCTGTGAAACGCAGTTTCTTTGCAGGCCTGATCTGGCTGAAGTAGGACTTCTGCTCCGGATGTGCTACATTGCCCTAGAGCTGAAAGGCACAACGTGCAGGCTTCTTTCCAAAGGGCGAGTTGGGCAACGCAGCATCTTGCTTCCAGCTCTTTGGGAAGCTAAGAAACAACTCGCTCTGCTCAGTGCTCTTACAGCCTACCGGGAACATCTCTTCCAAAGGAATGTGAAACGCATTTTCTTTGCAGGCCTGATCTGGCTGAAGTAGGACTTCTGCTCTGGGTGTGCTACATTGCCCTAGAGCTGAAAGGCACAACGTGCAGGCTTCTTTCCAAAGGGCGAGTTGGGCCCCACAGCATCTTGCTTCCAGGTCTTTGGGAAGCTAAGAAACAACTCGCGCTGCACAGTGCTCTTACAGCCTACCGGGAGCATCTCTTCCAAAGGCCTGTGAAACGCAGTTTCTTTGCAGGCCTGATCTGGCTGAAGTAGGACTTCTGCTATGGGTGTGCTACTTTGCCCTAGAGCTGAAAGGCACAACGTGCAGGCTTCTTTCCAAAGGGCGGTTTGTGCCCCACAGCATCTTGCTTCCAGCTCTTTGGGAAGCTAAGAAACAACTCGCTCTGCACAGTGCTCTTACAGCCCACCGGGAACATCTCTTCCAAAGGCCTGTAAAACACAGTTTCTTTGCAGGCCTGATCTGGCTGAAGTAGGACTTCTGCTCTGGGTGTGCTACATTGCCCTAGAGCTGAAAGGCACAACGTGCAGTCTTCTTTCCAAAGGGCGAGTTGGGCCCCACAGCATCTTGCTTCCAGCTCTTTGGGAAGCTAAGAAACAGCTCGCTCTGCTCAGTGCTCTTACAGCCTACCGGGAGCATCTCTTCCAAAGGCCTGTGAAACGCAGTTTCTTTGCAGGCCTGATCTGGCTGAAGTAGGACTTCTGCTCTGGGTGTGCTACATTGCCCTAGAGCTGAAAGGCACAACGTGCAGTCTTCTTTCCAAAGGGCGAGTTGCGCCCCACAGCATCTTGATTCCAGCCCTTTGGGAAGCTAAGAAACAACTCGCTCTGCACAGTGCTCTTACAGCCTACCGGGAACATCTCTTCCAAAGGCCTGTGAAACGCAGTTTCTTTGCAGGCCTGATCTGGCTGAAGAGGGACTTCTGCTCTGGGTGTGCTACATTGCCCTAGAGCTGAAAGGCACAACGTGCAGGCTTCTTTCGAAATGGCGAGTAGGGCCCCACAGCATCTTGCTTCCAGCTCTTTGGGAAGCTAAGAAACAACTCGCTCTGCCCAGTGCTCTTACAGCCTACCGGGAACATCTCTTCCAAAGGCCTGTGAAACGCAGTTTCTTTGCAGGCCTGATCTGGCTGAAGTAGCACTTCTGCTCTGGGTGTTCTACACTGCCCTAGAGATGAAAGGCACAACGTTCAGGCTTCTTTCCAAGGGGCGAGTTGTGCCCCACGGCATCTTTCTTCCAGCTCTTTGGGAAGCTAAGAAACAACTCGCTCTGCACAGTGCTCTTACAGCCTACCGGGAACATCTCTTCCAAAGGCCTGTGAAACGCAGTTTCTTTGCAGGCCTGATCTGGCTGAAGTAGGACTTCTGCTGTGGGTGTTCTACACTGCCCTAGAGCTGAAAGGCACAACGTGCAGGCTTCTTTAAAAGGGGCGAGTTGGGCCCCACGGCATCTTGCTTCCAGCTCTTTGGGAAGCTAAGAAACAACTCGCTCTGCACAGTGCTCTTACAGCCTACCGGGAACATCTCTTCCAAAGGCCTGTGAAACGCAGTTTCTTGGCAGGCCTGATCTGGCTGAAGTAGGACTTCTGCTCTGGCTGTGCTACTTTGCCCTAGAGCTGAAAGGCACAACGTGCCGGCTGCTTTCCAAAGGGCGAGTTGGGCCCCACAGCATCTTGCTTCCAGCTCTTTGGGAAGCTAAGAAACAACTCGCTCTGCACAGTGCTCTTACAGCCTACCGGGAACATCTCTTCCAAAGGCCTGTGAAACGCAGTTTCTTTGCAGGCCTGATCTGGCTGAAGTAGGACTTCTGCTCTGGGTGTTCTACACTGCCCTAGAGCTGAAAGCCACAACGTGCAGGCTTCTTTCCAAAGGGTAAGTTGGGCCCCACGGCTTCTTGCTTCCAGCTCTTTGGGAAGCTAAGAAACAACTCGCTCTGCACGGTGCTCTTACAGCCTACCGGGAGCATCTCTTCCAAAGGCCTGTGAAACGCAGTTTCTTTGTAGGCCTGATCTGGCTGAAGTAGGACTTCTGCTTTGGGTGTGCTACTTTGCCCTAGAGCTGAAAGGCACAACGTGCAGGCTTCTTTCCAAAGGGCGAGTTGGGCCCCACAGCATCTTGCTTCCAGCTCTTTGGGAAGCTAAGAAACAACTCGCTCTGCACAGTGCTCTTAGAGCCTACCGGGAACATCTCTTCCAAAGGCCTGTGAAACGCAGTTTGTTTGCAGGCCTGATCTGGCTAAAGTAGGACTTCTGCTCTGGGTGTGCTGCACTGCCCTAGAGCTGAAAGGCACTACGTGCAGTCTTCTTTCCAAGGGGCGAGTTGGGCCCCACAGCATCTTGCTTCCAGCTCTTTGGGAAGCTAAGAAACAACTCGCTCTGCACAGTGCTCTTACAGCCTACCGGGAACATCTCTTCCAAAGGCCTGTGAAACGCAGTTTCTTTGCAGGCCTGATCTGGCTGAAGTAGGACTTCTGCTCTGGGTGTGCTACATTGCCCTAGAGCTGAAAGGCACAACATGCAGGCTTCTTTCCAAAGGGCGAGTTGGGCCCCACAGCATCTTGCTTCCAGCTCTTTGGGAAGCTAAGAAACAACTCGCTCTGCACAGTGCTCTTACAGCCTACCGGGAACATCTCTTCCAAAGGCCTGTGAAATGCAGTTTCTTTGCAGGCCTGATCTGGCTGAAGTAGCACTTCTGCTCTGGGTGTTCTACACTGCCCTAGAGATGAAAGGCAGAACGTGCAGGCTTCTTTCCAAGGGGCGTGTTGGGCCCCATGGCGTCTTGCTTCCAGCTCTTTGGGAAGCTAAGAAACAACTCGCTCTGCACAGTGCTCTTACAGCCTACCGGGAACATCTCTTCCAAAGGCCTGTGAAACGCAGTTTCTTGGCAGGCCTGATCTGGCTGAAGTAGGACTTCTGCTCCGGGTGTGCTACATTGCCCTATAGCTGAAAGGCACAACGTGCAGGCTTCTTTCCAAAGGGTAAGTTGGGCCCCACAGCATCTTGCTTCCAGCTCTTTGGGAAGCTAAGAAACAACTCGCTCTGCACAGTGCTCTTACAGCCTACCGGGAACATATCTTCCAAAGGCCTGTGAAGCGCAGTTTCTTTGCAGGCCTGATCTGGCTGAAGTAGGACTCCTCTCTGGTGTGCTGCACTGCCCTAGAGCTGAAAGGCACAACGTGCAGGCTTCTTTCCAAGGGGCGAGTTGGGCCCCACAGCATCTTGCTTCCAGCTCTTTGGGAAGATAAGAAACAACTCGCTCTGCACAGTGCTCTTACAGCCTACCGGGAACATCTCTTCCAAAGGCCTGTGAAACGCAGTTTCTTGGCAGGCCTGATCTGGCTGAAGTAGCTCTTCTGCTCTGGCTGTGCTACTTTGCCCTAGAGCTGAAAGGCACAACGTGCCGGCTTCTTTCCAAAGGGCGAGTTGGGCCCCACAGCATCTTGCTTCCAGCTCTTTGGGAAGCTAAGAAACAACTCGCTCTGCACAGTGCTCTTACAGCCTACCGGGAACATCTCTTCCAAAGGCCTGTGAAACGCAGTTTCTTGGCAGCCCTGATCTGGCTGAAGTCGGACTTCTGCTCTGGGTGTGCTACATTGCCCTAGAGCTGAAAGGCACAACGTACAGGCTTCTTTCGAAAGGGCGAGTAGGGCCCCACAGCATCTTGCTTCCAGCTCTTTGGGAAGCTAAGAAACAACTCGCTCTGCACAGTGCTCTTACAGCCTACCGGGAACATCTCTTCCAAAGGCCTGAGAAACGCAGTTTCTTTTGCAGGCCTGATCTGGCTGAAGTAGGACTTCTGCTCTGGGTGTGCTACATTGCCCTAGAGCTGAAAGGCACAACGAACAGGCTTCTTTCGAAAGGGCGAGTAGGGCCCCACAGCATCTTGCTTCCAGGTCTTTGGGAAGCTAAGAAACAACTCGCTCTGCACAGTGCTCTTACAGCCTACCGGGAACATCTCTTCCAAAGGCCTGTGAAACGCAGTGTCTTTGCAGGCCTGATCTGGCTAAAGTAGGACTTCTGCTCTGGGTGTGCTGCACTGCCCTAGAGCTGAAAGGCACAACGTGCAGTCTTCTTTCCAAGGGGCTAGTTGGGCCCCACAGCATCTTGCTTCCAGCTCTTTGGGAAGCTAAGAAACAACTCGCTCTGCACAGTGCTCTTACAGCCTACCGGGAACATCTCTTCCAAAGGCCTGTGAAACGCAGTTTCTTTGCAGGCCTGATCTGGCTGAAGTAGGACTTCTGCTCTGGGTGTGCTACATTGCCCTAGAGCTGAAAGGCACAACGTGTAGGCTTCTTTCCAAAGGGCGAGTTGGGCCCCACAGCATCTTGCTTCCAGCTCTTTGGGAAGCTAAGAAACATCTCGCTCTGCACAGTGCTCTTACAGCCTACCGGGAACATCTCTTCCAAAGGCCTGTGAAACGCAGTTTCTTTGCAGGCCTGATCTGGCTGAAGTAGGACTTCTGCTCTGGGTGTTCTACACTGCCCTAGAGCTGAAAGCCACAACGTGCAGGCTTCTTTCCAAAGGGTAAGTTGGGCCCCACGGCTTCTTGCTTCCAGCTCTTTGGGAAGCTAAGAAACAACTCGCTCTGCACGGTGCTCTTACAGCCTACCGGGAGCATCTCTTCCAAAGGCCTGTGAAACGCAGTTTCTTTGTAGGCCTGATCTGGCTGAAGTAGGACTTCTGCTTTGGGTGTGCTACTTTGCCCTAGAGCTGAAAGGCACAACGTGCAGGCTTCTTTCCAAAGGGCGAGTTGGGCCCCACAGCATCTTGCTTCCAGCTCTTTGGGAAGCTAAGAAACAACTCGCTCTGCACAGTGCTCTTAGAGCCTACCGGGAACATCTCTTCCAAAGGCCTGTGAAACGCAGTTTGTTTGCAGGCCTGATCTGGCTAAAGTAGGACTTCTGCTCTGGGTGTGCTGCACTGCCCTAGAGCTGAAAGGCACTACGTGCAGTCTTCTTTCCAAGGGGCGAGTTGGGCCCCACAGCATCTTGCTTCCAGCTCTTTGGGAAGCTAAGAAACAACTCGCTCTGCACAGTGCTCTTACAGCCTACCGGGAACATCTCTTCCAAAGGCCTGTGAAACGCAGTTTCTTTGCAGGCCTGATCTGGCTGAAGTAGGACTTCTGCTCTGGGTGTGCTACATTGCCCTAGAGCTGAAAGGCACAACATGCAGGCTTCTTTCCAAAGGGCGAGTTGGGCCCCACAGCATCTTGCTTCCAGCTCTTTGGGAAGCTAAGAAACAACTCGCTCTGCACAGTGCTCTTACAGCCTACCGGGAACATCTCTTCCAAAGGCCTGTGAAATGCAGTTTCTTTGCAGGCCTGATCTGGCTGAAGTAGCACTTCTGCTCTGGGTGTTCTACACTGCCCTAGAGATGAAAGGCAGAACGTGCAGGCTTCTTTCCAAGGGGCGTGTTGGGCCCCATGGCGTCTTGCTTCCAGCTCTTTGGGAAGCTAAGAAACAACTCGCTCTGCACAGTGCTCTTACAGCCTACCGGGAACATCTCTTCCAAAGGCCTGTGAAACGCAGTTTCTTGGCAGGCCTGATCTGGCTGAAGTAGGACTTCTGCTCCGGGTGTGCTACATTGCCCTATAGCTGAAAGGCACAACGTGCAGGCTTCTTTCCAAAGGGTAAGTTGGGCCCCACAGCATCTTGCTTCCAGCTCTTTGGGAAGCTAAGAAACAACTCGCTCTGCACAGTGCTCTTACAGCCTACCGGGAACATATCTTCCAAAGGCCTGTGAAGCGCAGTTTCTTTGCAGGCCTGATCTGGCTGAAGTAGGACTCCTCTCTGGTGTGCTGCACTGCCCTAGAGCTGAAAGGCACAACGTGCAGGCTTCTTTCCAAGGGGCGAGTTGGGCCCCACAGCATCTTGCTTCCAGCTCTTTGGGAAGATAAGAAACAACTCGCTCTGCACAGTGCTCTTACAGCCTACCGGGAACATCTCTTCCAAAGGCCTGTGAAACGCAGTTTCTTGGCAGGCCTGATCTGGCTGAAGTAGCTCTTCTGCTCTGGCTGTGCTACTTTGCCCTAGAGCTGAAAGGCACAACGTGCCGGCTTCTTTCCAAAGGGCGAGTTGGGCCCCACAGCATCTTGCTTCCAGCTCTTTGGGAAGCTAAGAAACAACTCGCTCTGCACAATGCTCTTACAGCCTACCGGGAACATCTCTTCCAAAGGCCTGTGAAACGCAGTTTCTTGGCAGCCCTGATCTGGCTGAAGTCGGACTTCTGCTCTGGGTGTGCTACATTGCCCTAGAGCTGAAAGGCACAACGTACAGGCTTCTTTCGAAAGGGCGAGTAGGGCCCCACAGCATCTTGCTTCCAGCTCTTTGGGAAGCTAAGAAACAACTCGCTCTGCACAGTGCTCTTACAGCCTACCGGGAACATCTCTTCCAAAGGCCTGAGAAACGCAGTTTCTTTTGCAGGCCTGATCTGGCTGAAGTAGGACTTCTGCTCTGGGTGTGCTACATTGCCCTAGAGCTGAAAGGCACAACGAACAGGCTTCTTTCGAAAGGGCGAGTAGGGCCCCACAGCATCTTGCTTCCAGGTCTTTGGGAAGCTAAGAAACAACTCGCTCTGCACAGTGCTCTTACAGCCTACCGGGAACATCTCTTCCAAAGGCCTGTGAAACGCAGTGTCTTTGCAGGCCTGATCTGGCTAAAGTAGGACTTCTGCTCTGGGTGTGCTGCACTGCCCTAGAGCTGAAAGGCACAACGTGCAGTCTTCTTTCCAAGGGGCTAGTTGGGCCCCACAGCATCTTGCTTCCAGCTCTTTGGGAAGCTAAGAAACAACTCGCTCTGCACAGTGCTCTTACAGCCTACCGGGAACATCTCTTCCAAAGGCCTGTGAAACGCAGTTTCTTTGCAGGCCTGATCTGGCTGAAGTAGGACTTCTGCTCTGGGTGTGCTACATTGCCCTAGAGCTGAAAGGCACAACGTGTAGGCTTCTTTCCAAAGGGCGAGTTGGGCCCCACAGCATCTTGCTTCCAGCTCTTTGGGAAGCTAAGAAACATCTCGCTCTGCACAGTGCTCTTACAGCCTACCGGGAACATCTCTTCCAAAGTCCTGTGAAACTCAGTTTCTTTGCAGGCCTGATCTGGCTGAAGTAGGACTTCTGCTCTGGGTGTGCTACATTGCCCTAGAGCTGAAAGGCACAAAGTGCAGGCTTCTTTCCAAAGGGCGAGTTGGGCCTCACAGCATCTTGATTCCAGCTCTTTGGGAAGCTAAGGAACAACTCGCTCTGCACAGTGCTCTTACAGCCTACCGGGAACATTTCTTCCAAAGGCCTGTGAAACGCTGTTTCTTTGCAGGCCTGATCTGGCTGAAGTAGGACTTCTGCTCTGGGTGTGCTACATTGAACCTGAGCTGAAAGGCACAACGTGCAGACCTGTTTCCAAAGGGCGAGTTGGGCCCCACAGCATCTTGCTTCCAGCTCTTTGGGAAGCTAAGAAACAACTCGCTCTGCACAGTGCTCTTACAGCCTACCGGGAACATCTCTTCCAAAGGCCTGTGAAACGCAGTTTCTTTGCAGGCCTGATCTGGCTGAAGTAGGACTTCTGCTCTGGGTGTGCTACATTGCCCTAGAGCTGAAAGGCACAAAGTGCAGGCTTCTTTCCAAAGGGCGAGTTGGGCCCGACAGCATCTTGCTTCCAGCTCTTTGGGCAGCTAAGAAACAACTCGCGCTGCACAGTGCTCTTACAGCCTAACGGGAGCATCTCTTCCAAAGGACTGTGAAACGCAGTTTCTTTGCAGGCCTGATCTGGCTGAAGTAGGACTACTCATCTGGGTGTGCTGCACTGCCTTAGAGCTGAAAGGCACAACGTGCAGGCTTCTTTCCAAGGGGCGAGTTGGGCCCCACAGCATCTTGCTTCCAGCTCTTTGGGAAGCTAAGAAACAACTCGCTCTGCACAGTGCTCTTACAGCCTACCGGGAACATCTCTTCCAAAGGCCTGTGAAACGCAGTTTCTTTGCAGGCCTGATCTGGCTGAAGTAGGACTTCTGCTCTGGGTGTTCTACACTGCCCTAGAGCTGAAAGGCGCAACGTGCAGGCTTCTTTCCAAGGGGCGAGTTGTGCCCCACGGCATCTTTCTTCCAGCTCTTTGGGAAGCTAAGAAACAAATCGCTCTGCACAGTGCTCTTACAGCCTACCGGGAACATCTCTTCCAAAGGCCTGTGAAACGCAGTTTATTTGCAGGCCTGATCTGGCTGAAGTAGGACTTATGCTGTGGGTGTTCTACATTGCCCTAGAGCTGAAAGGCACAACGTGCAGGCTTCTTTAAAGGGGGCGAGTTGGGCCCCACGGCATCTTGCTTCCAGCTCTTTGGGAAGCTAAGAAACAACTCGCTCTGCACAGTGCTCTTACAGCCTACCGGGAACATCTCTTCCAAAGGCCGGTGAAACGCAGTTTCTTGGAAGGCCTGATCTGGCTTAAGTAGGACTTCTGCTCTGGCTGTGCTACTTTGCCCTAGAGCTGAATGGCACAACGTGCTGGCTTCTTTCCAAAGGGCGACTTGGGCCACACAGCATCTTGCTTCCAGCTCTTTGGGAAGCTAAGAAACAACTCGCTCTGCACAGTGCTCTTACAGCCTACCGGGAACATCTCTTCCAAAGGCCTGTGAAAGGCAGTTTCTTGGCAGCCCTGATCTGGCTGAAGTCGGACTTCTGCTCTGGGTCTGCTACATTGCCCTAGAGCTGACAGGCACAACGTAAGGCTTCTTTCGAAAGGGCGAGTAGGGCCCCACAGCATCTTGCTTCCAGCTCTTTGGGAAGCTAAGAAACAACTCGCTCTGCACAGTGCTCTTACAGCCTACCGGGAACATCTCTTCCAAAGGCCTGTGAAACGCAGCTTCTTTTGCAGGCCTGATCTGGCTGAAGTAGGACTTCTGCTCTGGGTGTGCTACATTGCCCTAGAGCTGAAAGGCACAACGTGCAGGCTTCTTTCCAAAGGGCGAGTAGGGCCCCACAGCATCTTGCTTCGAGGTCTTTGGGAAGCTAAGAAACAACTCGCTCTGCACAGTGCTCTTACAGCCTACCGGGAACATCTCTTCCAAAGGCCTGTGAAACGCAGTTTCTTTGCATGCCTGATCTGGCTGAAGTAGGACTTCTGCTCAGGGTGTGCTACTTTGCCCTAGAGCTGAAAGGCACAACGTGCAGGCTTCTTTCCAAAGGGCGAGTTGGGCCCCACAGCATCTTGCTTCCAGCTCTTTGGGAAGCTAAGAAACAACTCGCTCTGCACAGTGCTCTTACAGCCTACCGGGAACATCTCTTCCAAAGGCCTGTGAAACGCAATTTCTTTGCTGGCCTGATCTCGCTGAAGTAGGACTTCTGCTCTGGGTGTGCTACTTTGCCCTAGAGCTGAAAGGCACAACGTACAGGCTTCTTTCCAAAGGGCGAGTTGGGCCCCACAGCATCTTGCTTCCAGCTCTTTGGGAAGCTAAGAAACAACTCGCCCTTCACAGTGCTCTTACAACCTACCGGGAACATCTCTTAAAAAGGGTGTTAAACGCAGTTTCTTTGTAGGCCTGATCTGGCTGAAGTAGGAGTTCTGCTCTGGGTGTGCTACTTTGCCCTAGAGCTGAAAGGCACAACGTGCAGGCTTCTTTCCAAATGGCGAGTTGGCCCCCACAGCATCTTGCTTCCAGCTCTTTGGGAAGCTAAGAAGCAACTCGCTCTGCACAGTGCTCTTACAGCCTACCGGGAAGATCTCTTCCAAAGGACTGTGAAACGCAGTTTCTTTGCAGGCCTTATCTGGTTGAAGTAGGACTTCTGCTCTGGGTGTGCTACATTACCGTAGAGCTGAAAGGCACAACGTGCAGGCTTCTTTCGAAAGGGCGAGTTGGGCCCCACACATCTTGCTTCCAGCTCTTTGGGAAGCTAAGAAACAACTCGCTCTGCACAGTGCTCTTACAGCCTACCGGGAACATCTCTTCCTAAATCCTGTGAAACGCAGTTTCTTTGCAGGCCTGAGCTGGCTGAAGTAGGACTTCTGATCAGGGTGTGTTACATTGCCCTAGAGGTGAAAGGCACATCTTGCAGGCTTCTTTCCAAAGAGCGAGTTGGTTCCCAAAGCATCTTGCTTCCAGCTCTTGGGAAGCTAAGAAACAACTCGCTCTGCTCAGTGCTCTTACAGCCTAGTGGGAACATCTCTTCCAAAGGCCTGTGAAACGCAGTTTCTTTGCAGGCCTGATCTGGCTGAAGTAGGACTTCTGCTCTGGGTGTGCTACATTGGGCTAGAGCTGAAAGGCACAGCGTGCAGACTTCTTTCCAAAGGGCGAGTTGGGCCCCACAGCATCTTGCTTCCAGCTCTTTGGGAAGCTAAGAAACAACTCGCTCTGCACAGTGCTCTTACAGCCTACCGGGAGCATCTCTTCCAAAGGCCTGTGAAACGCAGTTTCTTTGCAGGCCTGATCTGGCTGAAGTAGGACTTCTGCTCTAGGTGTGCTACTTTGCCCTAGAGCTGAAAGGCACAACGTGCAGGCTTCCTTAAAAGGGGCGAGTTGGGCCCCTCAGCATATTGCTTCCAGCTCCTTGGGAAGCTAAGAAACAACTCGCTCTGCACAGTGCTCTTACAGCCTACCGGGAACCTCTCTTCCAAAGGCCTGTGAAACGCAGTTTCTTTGCAGACCTGATCTGGCTGAAGTAGGACTTCTGCTCTGGGTGTGCTACATTGCCCTAGAGCTGAAAGACACAACGTGCAGGCTTCTTTCCAAAGCGCGTGTTGGGCCCCACAGCATTTTGCTTCCAGCTCTTTGGGAAGCTAAGAAACAACTCGCTCTGCACAGTGCTCTTAGAGCCTACCGGGAACATCTCTTCCAAAGGCCTGTGAAACGCAGTTTCTTTGCAGGCCTGATCTGGCTGCAGTAGGACTTCTGCTCTGGGTGTGCTGCATTGCCATAGAGCTGAAAGGCACAACGTGCAGGCTTCTTTCCCAAGGGCGAGTTGGGCCCCACAGCATCTTGCTTCCAGCTCTTTGGGAAGCTAAGAAACAATCGCGCTGAACAGTGCTCTTACAGCCTACCGGGAGCATCTCTTCCAAAGGCCTGTGAAACGCAGTTTCTTTGCAGGCCTGATCTGGCTGAAGTAGGACTTCTGCTCTGGGTGTGCTACTTTGCCCTAGAGCTGAAAGGCACAACGTGGAGGCTTCTTTCCAAAGGGCGAGTTGGGCCCCACAGCATCTTGCTTCCAGCTCTTTGGGAAGCTAAGAAACAACTCGCTCTGCACAGTGCTCTTACAGCCTCCCGGGAGCATCTCGTCCAAAGGCCTGTGAAACGCAGTTTCTTTGCATGCCTGATCTGGCTGAAGTAGGACTTCTGCTCTGGGTGTGCTACATTGCCCTAGAGCTGAAAGGCACAACGTGCAGGCTTCTTTCCATAGGGCGAGTTGGGCCCCACAGCTTCTTGCTTCCAGCTCTTTGGGAAGCTAAGAAACAACTCTCGCTGCACAGTGCTCTTACAGCCTACCGGGAGCATCTCTTCCAAAGGCCTGTGAAACGCAGTTTCTTTGCAGGCCTGATCTGGCTGAAGTAGGACTTCTGCTCTGGCTGTGCTGCTTTGCCCTAGAGCTGAAAGGCACAACGTGCAGGCTTCTTTCCAAAGGGCGAGTTGGGCCCTACAGCATCTTGCTTCCAGCTCTTTGGGAAGCTAAGAAACAACTCGCTCTGCACAGTGCTCTTACAGCCTACCGGGAACATCTCTTCCAAAGGCCTGTGAAACGTAGTTTCTTTGCAGTCCTGATCGGGATGAAGTAGCACTTCTGCTCTGGGTGTGCTACATTGCGCTAGAGCTGAAATGCACAACGTGCAGGCTTCTTTCCAAAGGGCGAGTTGGGCCCAACAGCATCTTGCTTCCAGCTCTTTGGGAAGCTAAGAAACAACTCGCTCTGCACAGTGCTCTTACAGCCTACCGGGAACATCTCTTCCAAAGGCCTGTGAAACGCAGTTTCTTTGCAGGCCTGATCTGGCTGAAGTAGGACTTCTGCTCTGTGTGTGCTACATTGCCCTACAGTTGAAAGGCACAACGTGCAGGCTTCTTTCCAAAGGGCGAGTTGGGCCCCACAGCATCTTGCTTCCAGCTCTTTGGGAAGCTAAGAAACAACTCGCCCTTCACAGTGCTCTTACAGCCTACCGGGAACATCTCTTAAAAAGGGTGTTAAACGCAGTTTCTTTGTAGGCCTGATCTGGCTGAAGTAGGAGTTCTGCTCTGGGTGTGCTACTTTGCCCTAGAGCTGAAAGGCACAAAGTGCAGGCTTCTTTCCAAATGGCGAGTTGGGCCCCACAGCATCTTGCTTCCAGCTCTTTGGGAAGCTAAGAAGCAACTCGCTCTGCACAGTGCTCTTACAGCCTACCGGGAACACCTCTTCCAAAGGACTGTGAAACGCAGTTCCTTTGCAGGCCTTATCTGGTTGAAGTAGGACTTCTGCTCTGGGTGTGCTACATTACCGTAGAGCTGAAAGGCACAACGTGCAGGCTTCTTTCGAAAGGGCGAGTTGGGCCCCACACACCTTGCTTCCAGCTCTTTGGGAAGCTAAGAAACAACTCACGCTGCACAGTGCTCTTACAGCCTACTGGGAACATCTCTTCCAACGGCCTGTGAAATGCAGTTTCTTTGCAGGCCTGATCTGGCTGAAGTAGCACTTCTGCTCTGGGTGTTCTACACTGCCCTAGAGATGAAAGGCACAACGTGCACGCTTCTTTCCAAGGGGCGTGTTGGGCCCCATGGCGTCTTGCTTCCAGCTCTTTGGGAAGCTAAGAAACAACTCGCTCTGCACAGTGCTCTTACAGCCTACCGGGAACATCTCTTCCAAAGGCCTGTGAAACGCAGTTTCTTTGCAGGCCTGATCTGGCTGAAGTAGGACTTCTGCTACGGGTGTGCTACATTGCCCTATAGCTGAAAGGCACAACGTGCAGGCTTCTTTCCAAAGGGTAAGTTGGGCCCCACAGCATCTTGCTTCCAGCTCTTTGGGAAGCTAAGAAACAACTCGCTCTGCACAGTGCTCTTACAGCCTACCGGGAACATATCTTCCAAAGGCCTGTGAAGCGCAGTTTCTTTGCAGGCCTGATCTGGCTGAAGTAGGACTCCTCTCTGGTGTGCTGCACTGCCCTAGAGCTGAAAGGCACAACGTGCAGGCTTCTTTCCAAGGGGCGAGTTGGGCCCCACAGCATCTTGCTTCCAGCTCTTTGGGAAGCTAAGAAACAACTCGCTCTGCACAGTGCTCTTACAGCCTACCGGGAACATCTCTTCCAAAGGCCTGTGAAACGCAGTTTCTTGGCAGGCCTGATCTGGCTGAAGTAGCTCTTCTGCTCTGGCTGTGCTACTTTGCCCTAGAGCTGAAAGGCACAACGTGCCGGCTTCTTTCCAAAGGGCGAGTTGGGCCCCACAGCATCTTGCTTCGAGGTCTTTGGGAAGCTAAGAAACAACTCGCTCTGCACAGTGCTCTTACAGCCTACCGGGAACATCTCTTCCAAAGGCCTGTGAAACGCAGTTTCTTGGCAGCCCTGATCTGGCTGAAGTCGGACTTCTGCTCTGGGTGTGCTACATTGCCCTAGAGCTGAAAGGCACAACGTACAGGCTTCTTTCGAAAGGGCGAGTAGGGCCCCACAGCATCTTGCTTCCAGCTCTTTGGGAAGCTAAGAAACAACTCGCTCTGCACAGTGCTCTTACAGCCTACCGGGAACATCTCTTCCAAAGGCCTGAGAAACGCAGTTTCTTTTGCAGGCCTGATCTGGCTGAAGTAGGACTTCTGCTCTGGGTGTGCTACATTGCCCTAGAGCTGAAAGGCACAACGAACAGGCTTCTTTTGAAAGGGCGAGTAGGGCCCCACAGCATCTTGCTTCCAGGTCTTTGGGAAGCTAAGAAACAACTCGCTCTGCACAGTGCTCTTACAGCCTACCGGGAACATCTCTTCCAAAGGCCTGTGAAACGCAGTGTCTTTGCAGGCCTGATCTGGCTAAAGTAGGACTTCTGCTCTGGGTGTGCTGCACTGCCCTAGAGCTGAAAGGCACAACGTGCAGTCTTCTTTCCAAGGGGCTAGTTGGGCCCCACAGCATCTTGCTTCCAGCTCTTTGGGAAGCTAAGAAACAACTCGCTCTGCACAGTGCTCTTACAGCCTACCGGGAACATCTCTTCCAAAGGCCTGTGAAACGCAGTTTCTTTGCAGGCCTGATCTGGCTGAAGTAGGACTTCTGCTCTGTGTGTGCTACATTGCCCTCAGGCTGAAAGGCACAACTTGCAGGCTTCTTTCCAAAGGGCGAGTTGGGCCCCACAGCATCTTGCTTCCAGCTCTTTGGGAAGCTAAGAAACAACTCGCTCTGCACAGTGCTCTTACAGCCTACCGGGAACATCTCTTCCAAAGTCCTGTGAAGCGCAGTTTCTTTGCAGGCCTAATCTGGCTGAAGTAGGACTTCTGCTCTGGGTGTGCTGCACTGCCCTAGAGCTGAAAGGCACAACATGCAGGCTTCTTTCCAAGGGGCGAGTTGGGCCCCACAGCATCTTGCTTCCAGCTCTTTGGGAAGCTAAGAAACAACTCGCTCTGCACAGTGCTCTTACAGCCTACCGGGAACATCTCTTCCAAAGGCCTGTGAAAGGCAGTTTCTTTGCAGGCCTGATCTGGCAGAAGTAGGACTTCTGCTCTGGGTGTTCTACACTGCCCTAGAGCTGAAAGGCACAACGTGCAGGCTTCTTTCCAAGGGGCGAGTTGGGCCCCACGGCGTCTTGCTTCCAGCTCTTTGGGAAGCTAAGAAACATCTCGCTCTGCACAGTGATCTTACAGCCTACCAGGAACATCTCTTCCAAACTCCTGTGAAACTCAGTTTCTTTGCAGGCCTGATCTGGCTGAAGTAGGACTTCTGCTCTGGGTGTCCTACATTGCCCTATAGCTGAAAGGCACAAAGTGCAGGCTTCTTTCCAAAGGGCGAGTTGGTCCTCACAGCATCTTGATTCCAGCTCTTTGGGAAGCTAAGGAACAACTCGCTCTGCACAGTGCTCTTACAGCCTACCGGGAACATTTCTTCCAAAGGCCTGTGAAACGCTGTTTCTTTGGAGGCCTGATCTGGCTGAAGTAGGACTTCTGCTCTGGGTGTGCTACATTGAACCTGAGCTGAAAGGCACAACGTGCAGACCTGTTTCCAATGGGCGAGTTGGGCCCCACAGCATCTTGCTTCCAGCTCTTTGGGAAGCTAAGAAACAACTCGCTCTGCACAGTGCTCTTACAGCCTACCGGGAACATCTCTTCCAAAGGCCTGTGAAACGCAGTTTCTTTGCAGGCCTGATCTGGCTGAAGTAGGACTTCTGCTCTGGGTGTGCTACATTGCCCTAGAGCTGAAAGGCACAAAGTGCAGGCTTCTTTCCAAAGGGCGAGTTGGGCCCGACAGCATCTTGCTTCCAGCTCTTTGGGCAGCTAAGAAACAACTCGCGCTGCACAGTGCTCTTACAGCCTAACGGGAGCATCTCTTCCAAAGGACTGTGAAACGCAGTTTCTTTGCAGGCCTGATCTGGCTGAAGTAGGACTACTCATCTGGGTGTGCTGCACTGCCTTAGAGCTGAAAGGCACAACGTGCAGGCTTCTTTCCAAGGGGCGAGTTGGGCCCCACAGCATCTTGCTTCCAGCTCTTTGGGAAGCTAAGAAACAACTCGCTCTGCACAGTGCTCTTACAGCCTACCGGGAACATCTCTTCCAAAGGCCTGTGAAACGCAGTTTCTTTGCAGGCCTGATCTGGCTGAAGTAGGACTTCTGCTCTGGGTGTTCTACACTGCCCTAGAGCTGAAAGGCGCAACGTGCAGGCTTCTTTCCAAGGGGCGAGTTGTGCCCCACGGCATCTTTCTTCCAGCTCTTTGGGAAGCTAAGAAACAAATCGCTCTGCACAGTGCTCTTACAGCCTACCGGGAACATCTCTTCCAAAGGCCTGTGAAACGCAGTTTCTTTGCAGGCCTGATCTGGCTGAAGTAGGACTTCTGCTCTGGGTGTTCTACATTGCCCTAGAGCTGAAAGGCACAACGTGCAGGCTTCTTTAAAGGGGGCGAGTTGGGCCCCACGGCATCTTGCTTCCAGCTCTTTGGGAAGCTAAGAAACAACTCGCGCTGCACAGTGCTCTTACAGCCTACCGGGAACATCTCTTCCAAAGGCCGGTGAAACGCAGTTTCTTGGAAGGCCTTATCTGGCTTAAGTAGGACTTCTGCTCTGGCTGTGCTACTTTGCCCTAGAGCTGAAAGGCACAACGTGCCGGCTTCTTTCCAAAGGGCGACTTGGGCCACACAGCATCTTGCTTCCAGCTCTTTGGGAAGCTAAGAAACAACTCGCTCTGCACAGTGCTCTTACAGCCTACCAGGAACATCTCTTCCAAAGGTCTGTGAAAGGCAGTTTCTTGGCAGCCCTGATCTGGCTGAAGTCGGACTTCTGCTCTGGGTGTGCTACATTGCCCTAGAGCTGAAAGGCACAACGTACAGGCTTCTTTCGAAAGGGCGAGTAGGGCCCCACAACATCTTGCTTCCAGCTCTTTGGGAAGCTAAGAAACAACTCGCTCTGCACAGTGCTCTTACAGCCTACCGGGAACATTTCTTCCAAAGGCCTGTGAAACGCTGTTTCTTTGCAGGCCTGATCTGGCTGAAGTAGGACTTCTGCTCTGGGTGTGCTACATTGAACCTGAGCTGAAAGGCACAACGTGCAGACCTGTTTCCAAAGGGCGAGTTGGGCCCCACAGCATCTTGCTTCCAGCTCTTTGGGAAGCTAAGAAACAACTCGCTCTGCACAGTGCTCTTACAGCCTACCGGGAACATCTCTTCCAAAGGCCTGTGAAAGGCAGTTTCTTTGCAGGCCTGATCTGGCAGAAGTAAGACTTCTGCTCTGGGTGTTCTACACTGCCCTAGAGCTGAAAGGCACAACGTGCAGGCTTCTTTCCAAGGGGCGAGTTGGGCCCCACGGCGTCTTGCTTCCAGCTTTTGGGAAGCTAAGAAACAACTCGCTCTGCACAGTGCTCTTACAGCCTACCGGGAACATCTCTTCCAAAGGCTTGTGAAACGCAGTTTCTTTGCAGGCCTGATCTGGCTGAAGTAGGACTTCTGCTCTGGGTGTGCTACATTGCCCTAGAGCTGAAAGGCACAACGTGTAGGCTTCTTTACAAAGGGCGAGTTGGGCCCCGCAGCATCTTGCTTCCAGCTCTTTGGGAAGCTAAGAAACATCTCGCTCTGCACAGTGATCTTACAGCCTACCAGGAACATCTCTTCCAAAGTCCTGTGAAACTCAGTTTCTTTGCAGGCCTGATCTGGCTGAAGTAGGACTTCTGCTCTGGGTGTGCTACATTGCCCTAGAGCTGAAAGGCACAAAGTGCAGGCTTCTTTCCAAAGGGCGAGTTGGGCCTCACAGCATCTTGATTCCAGCTCTTTGGGAAGCTAAGGAACAACTCGCTCTGCACAGTGCTCTTACAGCCTACCGGGAACATTTCTTCCAAAGGCCTGTGAAACGCTGTTTCATTGGAGGCCTGATCTGGCTGAAGTAGGACTTCTGCTCTGGGTGTGCTACATTGAACCTGAGCTGAAAGGCACAACGTGCAGACCTGTTTCCAATGGGCGAGTTGGGCCCCACAGCATCTTGCTTCCAGCTCTTTGGGAAGCTAAGAAACAACTCGCTCTGCACAGTGCTCTTACAGCCTACCGGGAACATCTCTTCCAAAGGCCTGTGAAACGCAGTTTCTTTGCAGGCCTGATCTGGCTGAAGTAGGACTTCTGCTCTGGGTGTGCTACATTGCCCTAGAGCTGAAAGGCACAAAGTGCAGGCTTCATTCCAAAGGATGAGTTGGGCCCGACAGCATCTTGCTTCCAGCTCTTTGGGCAGCTAAGAAACAACTCGCGCTGCACAGTGCTCTTACAGCCTAACGGGAGCATCTCTTCCAAAGGACTGTGAAACGCAGTTTCTTTGCAGGCCTGATCTGGCTGAAGTAGGACTACTCATCTGGGTGTGCTGCACTGCCTTAGAGCTGAAAGGCACAACGTGCAGGCTTCTTTCCAAGGGGCGAGTTGGGCCCCACAGCATCTTGCTTCCAGCTCTTTGGGAAGCTAAGAAACAACTCGCTCTGCACAGTGCTCTTACAGCCTACCGGGAACATCTCTTCCAAAGGCCTGTGAAACGCAGTTTCTTTGCAGGCCTGATCTGGCTGAAGTAGGACTTATGCTGTGGGTGTTCTACATTGCCCTAGAGCTGAAAGGCACAACGTGCAGGCTTCTTTAAAGGGGGCGAGTTGGACCCCACGGCATCTTGCTTCCAGCTCTTTGGGAAGCTAAGAAACAACTCGCTCTGCACAGTGCTCTTACAGCCTACCGGGAACATCTCTTCCAAAGGCCGGTGAAACGCAGTTTCTTGGAAGGCCTGATCTGGCTTAAGTAGGACTTCTGCTCTGGCTGTGCTACTTTGCCCTAGAGCTGAAAGGCACAACATGCCGGCTTCTTTCCAAAGGGCGACTTGGGCCACACAGCATCTTGCTTCCAGCTCTTTGGGAAGCTAAGAAACAACTCGCTCTGCACAGTGCTCTTACAGCCTACCGGGAACATCTCTTCCAAAGGCCTGTGAAAGGCAGTTTCTTGGCAGCCCTGATCTGGCTGAAGTCGGACTTCTGCTCTGGGTGTGCTACATTGCCCTAGAGCTGAAAGGCACAACGTGCAGGCTTCTTTCGAAAGGGCGAGTAGGGCCCCACAGCATCTTGCTTCCAGCTCTTTGGGAAGCTAAGAAACAACTCGCTCTGCACAGTGCTCTTACAGCCTACCGGGAACATCTCTTCCAAAGGCCTGTGAAACGCAGCTTCTTTTGCAGGCCTGATCTGGCTGAAGTAGGACTTCTGCTCTGGGTGTGCTACTTTGCCCTAGAGCTGAAAGGCACAACGTACAGGCTTCTTTCCAAAGGGCGAGTTGGGCCCCACAGCATCTTGCTTCCAGCTCTTTGGGAAGCTAAGAAACAACTCGCCCTTCACAGTGCTCTTACAGCCTACCGGGAACATCTCTTAAAAAGGGTGTTAAACGCAGTTTCTTTGTAGGCCTGATCTGGCTGAAGTAGGAGTTCTGCTCTGGGTGTGCTACTTTGCCCTAGAGCTGAAAGGCACAACGTGCAGGCTTCTTTCCAAAGGGCGAGTTGGGCCCCACAGCATCTTGCTTCCAGCTCTTTGGGAAGCTAAGAAGCAACTCGCTCTGCACAGTGCTCTTACAGCCTACCGGGAACATCTCTTCCAAAGGACTGTGAAACGCAGTTTCTTTGCAGGCCTGATCTGGCTGAAGTAGGACTTCTGCTCTGGGTGTGCTACTTTGCCCTAGAGCTGAAAGGCACAACGTGCAGGCTTCTTTCCAAAGGGCGAGTTGGGCCCCACAGCATCTTGCTTCCAGCTCTTTGGGAAGCTAAGAAACAACTCGCTCTGCACAGTGCTCTTACAGCCTACCGGGAACATCTCTTCCTAAATCCTGTGAAACGCAGTTTCTTTGCAGGCCTGAGCTGGCTGAAGTAGGACTTCTGATCAGGGTGTGTTACATTGCCCTAGAGCTGAAAGGCACATCTTGCAGGCTTCTTTCCAAAGAGCGAGTTGGGTCCCAAAGCATCTTGCTTCCAGCTCTTGGGAAGCTAAGAAACAACTCGCTCTGCTCAGTGCTCTTACACCCTACCGGGAACATCTCTTCCAAAGGCCTGTGAAACGCAGTTTCTTTGCAGGCCTGATCTGGCTGAAGTAGGACTTCTGCTCTGGGTGTGCTACTTTGCCCTAGAGCTGAAAGGCACAACGCGGAGGCTTCTTTCCAAAGGGCGAGTTGGGCCCCACAGCATCTTGCTTCCAGCTCTTTGGGAAGCTAAGAAACAACTCGCTCTGCACAGTGCTCTTACAGCCTCCCGGGAGCATCTCTTCCAAAGGCCTGTGAAACGCAGTTTCTTTGCATGCCTGATCTGGCTGAAGTAGGACTTCTGCTCTGGGTGTGCTACATTGCCCTAGAGCTGAAAGGCACAACGTGCAGGCTTCTTTCCATAGGGCGAGTTGGGCCCCACAGCTTCTTGCTTCCAGCTCTTTGGGAAGCTAAGAAACAACTCTCGCTGCACAGTGCTCTTACAGCCTACCGGGAGCATCTCTTCCAAAGGCCTGTGAAACGCAGTTTCTTTGCAGGCCTGATCTGGCTGAAGTAGGACTTCTGCTCTGGCTGTGCTACTTTGCCCTAGAGCTGAAAGGCACAACGTGCAGGCTTCTTTCCAAAGGGCGAGTTGGGCCCTACAGCATCTTGCTACCAGCTCTTTGGGAAGCTAAGAAACAACTCGCTCAGCACAGTGCTCTTACAGCCTACCGGGAACATCTCTTCCAAAGGCCTGTGAAACGTAGTTTCTTTGCAGTCCTGATCGGGCTGAAGTAGCACTTCTGCTCTGGGTGTGCTACATTGCCCTAGAGCTGAAAGGCACAACGTGCAGGCTTCTTTCCAAAGGGCGAGTTGGGCCCCACAGCATATTGCTTCCAGCTCTTTGGGAAGCTAAGAAACAACTCGCCCTTCACAGTGCTCTTACAGCCTACCGGACACATGTCTTAAAAAGGGTGTTAAACGCAGTTTCTTTGTAGGCCTGATCTGGCTGAAGTAGGACTTCTGCTCTGGGTGTGCTACTTTGCCCTAGAGCTGAAAGGCACAACGTGCAGGCTTCTTTCCAAATGGCGAGTTGGGCCCCACAGCATCTTGCTTCCAGCTCTTTGGGAAGCTAAGAAGCAACTCGCTCTGCTCAGTGCTCTTACAGCCTACCGGGAAGATCTCTTCCAAAGGACTGTGAAACGCAGTTTCTTTGCAGGCCTTATCTGGTTGAAGTGGGACTTCTGCTCTGGGTGTGCTACATTACCGTAGAGCTGAAAGGCACAACGTGCAGGCTTCTTTCGAAAGGGCGAGTTGGGCCCCACACATCTTGCTTCCAGCTCTTTGGGAAGCTAAGAAACAACTCACGCTGCACAGTGCTCTTACAGCCTACTGGGAACATCTCTTCCAACGGCCTGTGAAATGCAGTTTCTTTGCAGGCCTGATCTGGCTGAAGTAGGACTTCTGCTCTGGGTGTGCTACTTTGCCCTAGAGCTGAAAGGCACAACGTGCAGGCTTCTTTCCAAAGGGCGAGTTGGGCCCCACAGCATCTTGCTTCCAGCTCTTTGGGAAGCTAAGAAACAACTCGCTCTGCACAGTGCTCTTACAGCCTACCGGGAACATCTCTTCCTAAATCCTGTGAAACGCAGTTTCTTTGCAGGCCTGAGCTGGCTGAAGTAGGACTTCTGATCAGGGTGTGTTACATTGCCCTAGAGCTGAAAGGCACATCTTGCAGGCTTCTTTCCAAAGAGCGAGTTGGGTCCCAAAGCATCTTGCTTCCAGCTCTTGGGAAGCTAAGAAACAACTCGCTCTGCTCAGTGCTCTTACAGCCTAGTGGGAACATCTCTTCCAAAGGCCTGTGAAACGCAGTTTCTTTGCAGGCCTGATCTGGCTGAAGTAGGACTTCTGCTCTGGGTGTGCTACATTGCGCTAGAGCTGAAAGGCACAGCGTGCAGACTTCTTTCCAAAGGGCGAGTTTGGCCCCACAGCATCTTGCTTCCAGCTCTTTGGGAAGCTAAGAAACAACTCGCTCTGCACAGTGCTCTTACAGCCTACCGGGAGCATCTCTTCCAAAGGCCTGTGAAACGCAGTTTCTTTGCAGGCCTGATCTGGCTGAAGTAGGACTTCTGCTCTGGGTGTGCTACTTTGCCCTAGAGCTGAAAGGCACAACGTGCAGGCTTCTTTAAAAGGGGCGAGTTGGGCCCCTCAGCATCTTGCTTCCAGCTCCTTGGGAAGCTAAGAAACAACTCGCTCTGCACAGTGCTCTTACAGCCTACCGGGAACCTCTCTTCCAAAGGCCTGTGAAACGCAGTTTCTTTGCAGACCTGATCTGGCTGAAGTAGGACTTCTGCTCTGGGTGTGCTACATTGCCCTAGAGCTGAAAGACACAACGTGCAGGCTTCTTTCCAAAGCGCGTGTTGGGCCCCACAGCATTTTGCTTCCAGCTCTTTGGGAAGCTAAGAAACAACTCGCTCTGCACAGTGCTCTTACAGCCTACCGGGAACATCTCTTCCAAAGGCCTGTGAAACGCAGTTTCTTTGCAGGCCTGATCTGGCTGCAGTAGGACTTCTGCTCTGGGTGTGCTACATTGCCCTAGAGCTGAAAGGCACAACGTGCAGGCTTCTTTCCCAAGGGCGAGTTGGGCCCCGCAGCATCTTGCTTCCAGCTCTTTGGGAAGCTAAGAAACAATCGCGCTGAACAGTGCTCTTACAGCCTACCGGGAGCATCTCTTCCAAAGGCCTGTGAAACGCAGTTTCTTTGCAGGCCTGATCTGGCTGAAGTAGGACTTCTGCTCTGGGTGTGCTACTTTGCCCTAGAGCTGAAAGGCACAACGTGGAGGCTTCTTTACAAAGGGCGAGTTGGGCCCCACAGCATCTTGCTTCCAGCTCTTTGGGAAGCTAAGAAACAACTCGCTCTGCACAGTGCTCTTACAGCCTCCCGGGAGCATCTCTTCCAAAGGCCTGTGAAACGCAGTTTCTTTGCATGCCTGATCTGGCTGAAGTAGGACTTCTGCTCTGGGTGTGCTACATTGCCCTAGAGCTGAAAGGCACAACGTGCAGGCTTCTTTCCGTAGGGCGAGTTGGGCCCCACAGATCCTTGCTTCCAGCTCTTTGGGAAGCTAAGAAACAACTCTCGCTGCACAGTGCTCTTACAGCCTACCGGGAGCATCTCTTCCAAAGGCCTGTGAAACGCAGTTTCTTTGCAGGCCTGATCTGGCTGAAGTAGGACTTCTGCTCTGGGTGTTCTACACTGCCCTAGAGCTGAAAGGCACAACGTGCAGGCTTCTTTCCAAAGGGCGAGTTGGGCCCTACAGCATCTTGCTTCCAGCTCTTTGGGAAGCTAAGAAACAACTCGCGCTGCACAGTGCTCTTACAGCCTACCGGGAACATCTCTTCCAAAGGCCTGTGAAACGTAGTTTCTTTGCAGGCCTGATCGGGCTGAAGTAGCACTTCTGCTCTGGGTGTGCTACATTGCGCTAGAGCTGAAATGCACAACGTGCAGGCTTCTTTCCAAAGGGCGAGTTGGGCCCAACAGCATCTTGCTTCCAGCTCTTTGGGAAGCTAAGAAACAACTCGCTCTGCACAGTGCTCTTACAGCCTACCGGGAACATCTCTTCCAAAGGCCTGTGAAACGCAGTTTCTTTGCAGGCCTGATCTGGCTGAAGTAGGACTTCTGCTCTGGGTGTGCTACATTGCCCTAGAGCTGAAAGGCACAACGTGCAGGCTTCTTTCCAAAGGGCGAGTTGGGCCCCACAGCATCTTGCTTCCAGCTCTTTGGTAAGCTAAGAAACAACTCGCTCTGCACAGTGCTCTTACAGCCTACCGGGAACATCTCTTCCAAAGGCCTGTGAAACGCAGTTTCTTTGCAGGCCTGATCTGGCTGAAGTAGGACTTCTGCTCTGGGTGTGCTACATTGCGCTAGAGCGGAAAGGCACAAAGTGCAGACTTCTTTCCAAAGGGCGAGTTGGGCCCCACCGCATCTTGCTTCCAGCTCTTGGGAAGCTAAGAAAAAACTCGCTCTGCTCAATGCTCTTACAGCCTAGTGGGAACATCTCTTCCAAAGGCCTGTGAAACGCAGTTTCTTTGCAGGCCTGATCTGGCTGAAGTAGGACTTCTGCTCTGGGCGTGCTACATTGCACTAGACCTGAAAGGCACAACGTGCAGACTTCTTTCCAAAGGGCGAGTTGGGCCCCACAGCATCTTGCTTCCAGCTCTTTGGGAAGCTAAGAAACAACTCGCTCTGCACAGTGCTCTTACAGCCTACCGGGAACATCTCTTCCAAAGGCCTGTGAAATGCAGTTTCTTTGCAGGCCTGATCTGGCTGAAGTAGGACTTCTGCTCTGGGTGTGCTACATTGCCCTAGAGCTGAAAGACACAACGTGCAGGCTTCTTTCCAAAGCGCGAGTTGGGCCCCACAGCATTTTGCTTCAAGCTCTTTGGGAAGCTAAGAAACAACTCGCTCTGCACAGTGCTCTTACAGCCTACCGGGAACATCTCTTCCAAAGGCCTGTGAAATGAAGTTTCTTTGCAGGCCTGATCTGGCTGAAGTAGGACTTCTGCTCTGGGTGTGCTACATTGCCCTAGAGCTGAAAGGCACAACGTGCAGGCTTATTTCCAAAGGGCGAGTTGGGCCCCGCAGCATCTTGCTTCCAGCTCTTTGGGAAGCTAAGAAACAACTCGCTCTGCTCAGTGCTCATACAGCCACCCGGGAGCATCTCTTCCAAAGTCCTGTGAAACGGAGTTTCTTTGCAGTCCTGATCTGGGTGAAGTAGGACTTCTTTTCTGGGTGTGCTACATTGCCCTAGAGCTGAAAGGCAAAACGTGCAGGCTTCTTTCCAAAGGGCGAGTTGGGCCCCACAGCGTCTTGCTTCCAGCTCTTTGGGAAGCTAAGAAACAACTCGCTCTGCTCAGTGCTCTTACAGCCTAGTGGGAACATCTCTTCCAAAGGCCTGTGAAACGCAGTTTCTTTGCAGGCCTGATCTGGCTGAAGTAGGACTTCTGCTCTGGGTGTGCTACATTGCCCTAGAGCTGAAAGGCACAACGTGCAGGCTTCTTTCCAAAGGGCGAGTTGGGCCCCACAGCATCTTGCTTCCAGCTCTTTGGGAATCTAAGAAACAACTCGCTCTGCACAGTGCTCTTACAGCCTACCGGCTACATCTCTTCCAAAGGCCTGTGAAACGCAGTTTTTTTGCAGGCCTGATCTGGCTGAAGTAGGACTTCTGCTCTGTGTGTGCTACATTGCGCTAGAGCTGAAATGCACAACGTGCAGGCTTCTTTCCAAAGGGCGAGTGGGGCCCAACAGCATCTTGCTTCCAGCTCTTTGGGAAGCTAAGAAACAACTCGCTCTGCACAGTGCTCTTACAGCCTACCGGGAACTTCTCTTCCAAAGGCCTGTGAAACGCAGTTTCTTTGCAGGCCTGATCTGGCTGAAGTAGGACTTCTGCTCTGGGTGTGCTACTTTGCCCTTGAGCTGAAAGGCACAACGTGCAGGCTTCTTTCCAAAGGGCGAGTTGGGCCCCACAGCATCTTGCTTCCAGCTCTTTGGGAAGCTAAGAAACAACTCGCTCTGCTCAGTGCTCTTACAGCATACCGGGAACATCTCTTCCAAAGGCCTGTGAAACGCAGTTTCTTTGCAGGCCTGATCTGGCTGAAGTAGGACTTCTGCTCTGGGTGTGCTACTTTGCCCTAGAGCTGAAAGGCACAACGTGCAGGCTTCTTTCCAAAGAGCGAGTTGGGCCCCACAGCATCTTGCTTCCAGCTCTTTGGGAAGCTAAGAAACAACTCGCTCTGCTCAGTGCTCTTGCAGCCTACCGAGAGCTTCTCTTCCAAAGGCCTGTGAAACGCATTTTCTTTGCAGGCCTGATCTGGCTGAAGTAGGACTTCTGCTCTGGGTGTGCTACATTGCCCTAGAGCTGAAAGGCACAACGTGCAGGCTTCTTTCCAAAGGGCGAGTTGGGCCCCACAGCATCTTGCTTCCAGCTCTTTGGGAAGCTAAGAAACAACTCGCGCTGCACAGTGCTCTTACAGCCTACCGGGAGCATCTCTTCCAAAGGCCTGTGAAACGCAGTTTCTTTGCAGGCCTGATCTGGATGAAGTAGGACTTCTGCTCTGGGTGTGCTACTTTGCCCTAGAGCTGAAAGGCACAACGTGCAGGCTTCTTTCCAAAGGGCGAGTTGGGCCCCACAGCATCTTGCTTCCAGCTCTTTGGGATGCTAAGAAACAATTCGCTCTGCTCAGTGCTCTTACAGCATACCGGGAACATCTCTTCCAAAGGCCTGTGAAACGCAGTTTCTTTGCAGGCCTGATCTGGCTGAAGTAGGACTTCTGCTCTGGGTGTGCTACTTTGCCCTAGAGCTGAAAGGCACAACGTGCAGGCTTCTTTCCAAAGGGCGAGTTGGGCCCCACAGCATCTTGCTTCCAGCTCTTTGGGAAGCTAAGAAACAACTCGCTCTGCACAGTGCTCTTACAGCCTACCGGGAGCATCTCTACCACAGCCCTGTGAAACGCAGTTTCTTTGCAGGCCTGATCTGGCTGAAGTAAGACTTCTGCTCTGGGTGTGCTACATTGCCCTAGAGCTGAAAGGCACAACGTGCAGGCTTCTTTCCAAAGGGCGAGTTAGGCCCCACAGCATCTTGCTTCCAGCTCTTTGGGAAGCTAAGAAACAACTCGCTCTGCACAGTGCTCTTACAGCCTACCGGGAACAACTCTTCCAAAGGCCTGTGAAACGCAGTTTCTTTGCAGGCCTGATCTGGCTGAAGTAGGACTTCTGCTCTGGGTGTGCTACATTGCCCTAGAGCTGAAAGGCCCAACGTGCAGGCTTCTTTCCAAAGGGCGAGTTGGGCCCCACAGCGTATGCTTCCAGCTCTTTGGGAAGCTAAGAAACAGCTCGCTCTGCTCAGTGCTCTTACAGCCTAGTGGGAACATCTCTTCCAAAGGCCTGTGAAACGCATTTTCTTTGCAGGCCTGATCTGGCTGAAGTAGGACTTCTGCTCTGGGTGTGCTACTTTGCCCTAGAGCTGAAAGGCACAACGTGCAGGCTTCTTTCCAAAGGGCGAGTTGGGCCCCACAGCATCTTGCTTCCAGCTCTTTGGGAAGCTAAGAAACAACTCGCTCTGCACAGTGCCCTTACAGCCTACCGGGAACATCTCTTCCAAAGGACTGTGAAACTCAGTTTCTTTGCAGGCCTGATCAGGCTGAAGTAGGACTTCTGCTCTGGGTGTGCTACATTGCCCTAGAGCTGAAAGGCACAACGTGCAGGCTTCTTTCCAAAGGGTGAGTTGGGCCCCACAGCATCTTGCTTCCAGCTCTTTGGGAAGCTAAGAAACAACTCGCTCTGCACAGTGCTCTTACAGCCTACCGGGAACATCTCTTCCAAAGGCCTATGAAACGCAGTTTCTTTGCAGGCCTGATCTGGCTGAAGTAGGACTTCTGCTCTGGGTGTGCTACTTTGCCCTAGACCTGAAAGGCACAACGTGCAGGCTTCTTTCCAAAGTGCGAGTTGGGCCCCACAGCATCTTGCTTCCAGCTCTTTGGGTAGCTAAGAAACAACTCGCTCTGCACAGTGCTCTTACAGCCTACCGAGAACATCTCTTCCAAAGGGCTGTGAAACGCAGTTTCTTTGCAGGCCTGATCTGGCTGAAGTAGGACTTCTGCTCTGGGTGTGCTACATTGCCCTAGAGCTGAAAGGCACAACGTGCAGGCTTCTTTCCAAAGGGCGAGTTGGGCCCCACAGCATCTTGCTTCCAGCTCTTTGGGAAGCTAAGAAACAACTCGCTCTGCTCAGTGTTCTTACAGCCTACCGGGAACATCTCTTCCAAAGGCCTGTGAAACGCATTTTCTTTGCAGGCCTTTTCTGGCTGAAGTAGGACTTCTGCTCAGGGTGTGCTACATTGCCCTAGAGCTGAAAGGCACAAGTACAGGCTTCTTTCCAAAGGGCGAGTTGGGCCCCAAAGCATCTTGCTTCCAGCTCTTTGGGAAGCTAAGAAACAACTCGCTCTGCACAGTGCTCATACAGCCTCCCGGGAGCATCTCTTCCAAAGGCCTGTGAAACACAGTCTCTTTGCAGGCCTGATCTGGCTGAAGTAGGACTTCTGCTCTGGGTGTGCTACATTGCCCTAGAGCTGAAAGGCACAACGTGCAGGCTTCTTTCCAAAGAGCGAGTTGGGCCGGACTGCAACTTGCTTCCAGCTCTTTGGGAAGCTAAGAAACAACTCGCTCTTCTCAGTGCTCTTACAGCCTAGTGGGAACATCTCTTCCAAAGGCCTGTGAAACGCAGTTTCTTTGCAGGCCTGATCTGGCTGAAGTAGGACTTCTGCTCTGGGTGTGCTACTTTGCCCTAGAGCTGAAAGGCACAACGTGCAGGCTTCTTTCCAAAGGGCTAGTTGGGCCCCACAGCATCTTGCTTCCAGCTCTTTGGGACGCTAAGAAACAACTCGCTCTGCACAGTGCTCATACAGCCTCCCGGGAGCATCACTTCCAAAGTCCTGTGAAACACAGTTTCTTTGCAGGCCTGATCTGGCTGAAGTAGGACTTCTGCTCTGGGTGTGCTACATTGCCCTAGAGCTGAAAGGCACAACGTGCAGGGTTCTTTCCAAAGGGCGAGTTGGGCCCCACCGCATCTTGCTTCCAGCTCTTTGGGAAGCTAAGAAACAACTCGCTCTGCACAGTGCTCTTACAGCCTACCGGGAGCATCTCTTCCAAAGGCCTGTGAAACGCAGTTTCTTTGCAGGCCTGATCTGGCTGATGTAGGACTTCTGCTCTGGGTGTGCTAAAGTGCCCTAGAGCTGAAAGGCACAACGTGCAGGCTTCTTTCCAAAGGGCGAGTTGGGCCCCACAGCATCTTGCTTCCAGCTCTTTGGGAAGCTAAGAAACAACTCGCTCTGCACAGTGCTCTTACAGGCTACCGGGAACCTCTCTTCCAAAGGCCTGTGAAACGCAGTTTCTTTGCAGGCCAGATCTGGCTGAAGTAGGACTTCTGCTCAGGGTGTGCTACATTGCCCTAGAGCTGAAAGGCACAACGTGCAGGCTTCTTTCCAAAGGGCGAGTTGGGCCCCACAGCATCTTGCTTCCAGCTCTTTGGGAAGCTAAGAAACAACTCGCTCTGCACAGTGCTCTTACAGCCTACCGGGAAAATCTCTTCCAAAGGCCTGTGAAACGCAGTTTCTTTGCAGGCCTGATCTGGCTGCAGTAGGACTTCTGCTCTGGGTGTGCTACATTGCCCTAGAGCTGAAAGGCACAACGTGCAGGCTTCTTTCCCAAGGGCGAGTTGGGCCCCGCAGCATCTTGCTTCCAGCTCTTTGGGAAGCTAAGAAACAATCGCGCTGAACAGTGCTCTTACAGCCTACCGGGAGCATCTCTTCCAAAGGCCTGTGAAACGCAGTTTCTTTGCAGGCCTGATCTGGCTGAAGTAGGACTTCTGCTCTGGGTGTGCTACTTTGCCCTAGAGCTGAAAGGCACAACGTGGAGGCTTCTTTACAAAGGGCGAGTTGGGCCCCACAGCATCTTGCTTCCAGCTCTTTGGGAAGCTAAGAAACAACTCGCTCTGCACAGTGCTCCTACAGCCTCCCGGGAGCATCTCTTCCAAAGGCCTGTGAAACGCAGTTTCTTTGCATGCCTGATCTGGCTGAAGTAGGACTTCTGCTCTGGGTGTGCTACATTGCCCTAGAGCTGAAAGGCACAACGTGCCGGCTTCTTTCCGTAGGGCGAGTTGGGCCCCACAGATTCTTGCTTCCAGCTCTTTGGGAAGCTAAGAAACAACTCTCGCTGCACAGTGCTCTTACAGCCTACCGGGAGCATCTCTTCCAAAGGCCTGTGAAACGCAGTTTCTTTGCAGGCCTGATCTGGCTGAAGTAGGACTTCTGCTCTGGGTGTTCTACACTGCCCTAGAGCTGAAAGGCACAACGTGCAGGCTTCTTTCCAAAGGGCGAGTTGGGCCCTACAGCATCTTGCTTCCAGCTCTTTGGGAAGCTAAGAAACAACTCGCGCTGCACAGTGCTCTTACAGCCTACCGGGAACATCTCTTCCAAAGGCCTGTGAAACGTAGTTTCTTTGCAGGCCTGATCGGGCTGAAGTAGCACTTCTGCTCTGGGTGTGCTACATTGCGCTAGAGCTGAAATGCACAACGTGCAGGCTTCTTTCCAAAGGGCGAGTTGGGCCCAACAGCATCTTGCTTCCAGCTCTTTGGGAAGCTAAGAAACAACTCGCTCTGCACAGTGCTCTTACAGCCTACCGGGAACATCTCTTCCAAAGGCCTGTGAAACGCAGTTTCTTTGCAGGCCTGATCTGGCTGAAGTAGGACTTCTGCTCTGGGTGTGCTACATTGCGCTAGAGCTGAAAGGCACAAAGTGCAGACTTCTTTCCAAAGGGCGAGTTGGGCCCCACCGCATCTTGCTTCCAGCTCTTGGGAAGCTAAGAAAAAACTCGCTCTGCTCAATGCTCTTACAGCCTAGTGGGAACATCTCTTCCAAAGGCCTGTGAAACGCAGTTTCTTTGCAGGCCTGATCTGGCTGAAGTAGGACTTCTGCTCTGGGCGTGCTACATTGCACTAGACCTGAAAGGCACAACGTGCAGACTTCTTTCCAAAGGGCGAGTTGGGCCCCACAGCATCTTGCTTCCAGCTCTTTGGGAAGCTAAGAAACAACTCGCTCTGCACAGTGCTCTTACAGCCTACCGGGAACATCTCTTCCAAAGGCCTGTGAAATGCAGTTTCTTTGCAGGCCTGATCTGGCTGAAGTAGGACTTCTGCTCTGGGTGTGCTACATTGCCCTAGAGCTGAAAGACACAACGTGCAGGCTTCTTTCCAAAGCGCGAGTTGGGCCCCACAGCATTTTGCTTCAAGCTCTTTGGGAAGCTAAGAAACAACTCGCTCTGCACAGTGCTCTTACAGCCTACCGGGAACATCTCTTCCAAAGGCCTGTGAAATGAAGTTTCTTTGCAGGCCTGATCTGGCTGAAGTAGTACTTCTGCTCTGGGTGTGCTACATTGCCCTAGAGCTGAAAGGCACAACGTGCAGGCTTATTTCCAAAGGGCGAGTTGGGCCCCGCAGCATCTTGCTTCCAGCTCTTTGGGAAGCTAAGAAACAACTCGCTCTGCTCAGTGCTCTTGCAGCCTACCGGGAACATCTCTTCCAAAGGCCTGTGAAACGCATTTTCTTTGCAGGCCTGATCTGGCTGAAGTAGGACTTCTGCTCTGGGTGTGCTACATTGCCCTAGAGCTGAAAGGCACAACGTGCAGGCTTCTTTCCAAAGGGCGAGTTGGGCCCCACAGCATCTTGCTTCCAGCTGTTTGGGAAGCTAACAAACAACTCGCGCCGCACAGTGCTCTTACAGCCTACCGGGAGCATCTCTTCCAAAGGCCTGTGAAACGCAGTTTCTTTGTAGGCCTGATCTGGCTGAAGTAGGACTTCTGCTATGGGTGTGCTACTTTGCCCTAGAGCTGAAAGGCACAACGTGCAGGCTTCTTTCCAAAGGGCGGTTTGGGCCCCACAGCATCTTGCTTCCAGCTCTTTGGGAAGCTAAGAAACAACTCGCTCTGCACAGTGCTCTTACAGCTTACCGGGAACATCTCTTCCAAAGGCCTGTGAAACACAGTTTCTTTGCAGGCCTGATCTGGCTGAAGTAGGACTTCTGCTCTGGGTGTGCTACATTGCCCTAGAGCTGAAAGACAGAAAGTGCAGGCTTCTTTGCAAAGGGCGAGTTGGGCCCCACAGCAGCTTGCTTCCAGCTCTTTGGGAAGCTAAGAAACAACTCGCTCTGCACAGTGCTCATACAGCCACCCGGGAGCATCTCTTCCAAAGTCCTGTGAAACACAGTTTCTTTGCAGGCATGATCTGGCTGAAGTAGGACTTCTGCTCTGGGTGTGCTACTTTGCCCTAGAGCTGAAAGGCACAACGTGAAGGCTTCTTTCCAAAAGGGCGAGTTGGGCCCCACAGCATCTTGCTTCCAGCTCTTTGGGAAGCTAAGAAACAACTCGCGCTGCACAGTGCTCTTACAGCCTACCGGGAGCATGTCTTCCAAAGGCCTGTGAAACGCAGTTTCTTTGCAGGCCTGATATGGCTGAAGTAGGACTTCTGCTCTGGGTGTGCTACTTTGCCCTAGAGCTGAAAGGCACAACGTGCAGGCTTCTTTCCAAAGGGCGAGTTGGGCCCCACAGCATCTTGCTTCCAGCTCTTTGGGAAGCTAAGAAACAACTCGCTCTGCACAGTGCTCTTACAGCCTACCGGGAACATCTCTTCCAAAGGCCTGTGAAACGGAGTTTCTTTGCAGTCCTGATCTGGGTGAAGTAGGACTTCTTTTCTGGGTGTGCTACATTGCCCTAGAGCTGAAAGGCAAAACGTGCAGGCTTCTTTCCAAAGGGCGAGTTGGGCCCCACAGCGTCTTGCTTCCAGCTCTTTGGGAAGCTAAGAAACAACTCGCTCTGCTCAGTGCTCTTACAGCCTAGTGGGAACATCTCTTCCAAAGGCCTGTGAAACGCAGTTTCTTTGCAGGCCTGATCTGGCTGAAGTAGGACTTCTGCTCTGGGTGTGCTACATTGCCCTAGAGCTGAAAGGCACAACGTGCAGGCTTCTTTCCAAAGGGCGAGTTGGGCCCCACAGCATCTTGCTTCCAGCTCTTTGGGAATCTAAGAAACAACTCGCTCTGCACAGTGCTCTTACAGCCTACCGGCTACATCTCTTCCAAAGGCCTGTGAAACGCAGTTTTTTTGCAGGCCTGATCTGGCTGAAGTAGGACTTCTGCTCTGTGTGTGCTACATTGCGCTAGAGCTGAAATGCACAACGTGCAGGCTTCTTTCCAAAGGGCGAGTGGGGCCCAACAGCATCTTGCTTCCAGCTCTTTGGGAAGCTAAGAAACAACTCGCTCTGCACAGTGCTCTTACAGCCTACCGGGAACTTCTCTTCCAAAGGCCTGTGAAACGCAGTTTCTTTGCAGGCCTGATCTGGCTGAAGTAGGACTTCTGCTCTGGGTGTGCTACTTTGCCCTTGAGCTGAAAGGCACAACGTGCAGGCTTCTTTCCAAAGGGCGAGTTGGGCCCCACAGCATCTTGCTTCCAGCTCTTTGGGAAGCTAAGAAACAACTCGCTCTGCTCAGTGCTCTTACAGCATACCGGGAACATCTCTTCCAAAGGCCTGTGAAACGCAGTTTCTTTGCAGGCCTGATCTGGCTGAAGTAGGACTTCTGCTCTGGGTGTGCTACTTTGCCCTAGAGCTGAAAGGCACAACGTGCAGGCTTCTTTCCAAAGAGCGAGTTGGGCCCCACAGCATCTTGCTTCCAGCTCTTTGGGAAGCTAAGAAACAACTCGCTCTGCTCAGTGCTCTTGCAGCCTACCGAGAGCTTCTCTTCCAAAGGCCTGTGAAACGCATTTTCTTTGCAGGCCTGATCTGGCTGAAGTAGGACTTCTGCTCTGGGTGTGCTACATTGCCCTAGAGCTGAAAGGCACAACGTGCAGGCTTCTTTCCAAAGGGCGAGTTGGGCCCCACAGCATCTTGCTTCCAGCTCTTTGGGAAGCTAAGAAACAACTCGCGCTGCACAGTGCTCTTACAGCCTACCGGGAGCATCTCTTCCAAAGGCCTGTGAAACGCAGTTTCTTTGCAGGCCTGATCTGGATGAAGTAGGACTTCTGCTCTGGGTGTGCTACTTTGCCCTAGAGCTGAAAGGCACAACGTGCAGGCTTCTTTCCAAAGGGCGAGTTGGGCCCCACAGCATCTTGCTTCCAGCTCTTTGGGATGCTAAGAAACAATTCGCTCTGCTCAGTGCTCTTACAGCATACCGGGAACATCTCTTCCAAAGGCCTGTGAAACGCAGTTTCTTTGCAGGCCTGATCTGGCTGAAGTAGGACTTCTGCTCTGGGTGTGCTACTTTGCCCTAGAGCTGAAAGGCACAACGTGCAGGCTTCTTTCCAAAGGGCGAGTTGGGCCCCACAGCATCTTGCTT
Source organism: Equus caballus (assembly GCF_041296265.1). Taxonomy (NCBI): domain Eukaryota; kingdom Metazoa; phylum Chordata; class Mammalia; order Perissodactyla; family Equidae; genus Equus; species Equus caballus. The sequence continues at coordinate 14,678,351 of NC_091696.1, forward strand.
CCAGCTCTTTGGGAAGCTAAGAAACAACTCGCTCTGCACAGTGCTCTTACAGCCTACCGGGAGCATCTCTACCACAGGCCTGTGAAACGCAGTTTCTTTGCAGGCCTGATCTGGCTGAAGTAAGACTTCTGCTCTGGGTGTGCTACATTGCCCTAGAGCTGAAAGGCACAACGTGCAGGCTTCTTTCCAAAGGGCGAGTTAGGCCCCACAGCATCTTGCTTCCAGCTCTTTGGGAAGCTAAGAAACAACTCGCTCTGCACAGTGCTCTTACAGCCTACCGGGAACATCTCTTCCAAAGGCCTGTGAAACGCAGTTTCTTTGCAGGCCTGATCTGGCTGAAGTAGGACTTCTGCTCTGGGTGTGCTACATTGCCCTAGAGCTGAAAGGCCCAACGTGCAGGCTTCTTTCCAAAGGGCGAGTTGGGCCCCACAGCGTATGCTTCCAGCTCTTTGGGAAGCTAAGAAACAGCTCGCTCTGCTCAGTGCTCTTACAGCCTAGTGGGAACATCTCTTCCAAAGGCCTGTGAAACGCATTTTCTTTGCAGGCCTGATCTGGCTGAAGTAGGACTTCTGCTCTGGGTGTGCTACTTTGCCCTAGAGCTGAAAGGCACAACGTGCAGGCTTCTTTCCAAAGGGCGAGTTGGGCCCCACAGCATCTTGCTTCCAGCTCTTTGGGAAGCTAAGAAACAACTCGCTCTGCACAGTGCCCTTACAGCCTACCGGGAACATCTCTTCCAAAGGACTGTGAAACTCAGTTTCTTTGCAGGCCTGATCAGGCTGAAGTAGGACTTCTGCTCTGGGTGTGCTACATTGCCCTAGAGCTGAAAGGCACAACGTGCAGGCTTCTTTCCAAAGGGTGAGTTGGGCCCCACAGCATCTTGCTTCCAGCTCTTTGGGAAGCTAAGAAACAACTCGCTCTGCACAGTGCTCTTACAGCCTACCGGGAACATCTCTTCCAAAGGCCTATGAAACGCAGTTTCTTTGCAGGCCTGATCTGGCTGAAGTAGGACTTCTGCTCTGGGTGTGCTACTTTGCCCTAGACCTGAAAGGCACAACGTGCAGGCTTCTTTCCAAAGTGCGAGTTGGGCCCCACAGCATCTTGCTTCCAGCTCTTTGGGTAGCTAAGAAACAACTCGCTCTGCACAGTGCTCTTACAGCCTACCGAGAACATCTCTTCCAAAGGGATGTGAAACGCAGTTTCTTTGCAGGCCTGATCTGGCTGAAGTAGGACTTCTGCTCTGGGTGTGCTACATTGCCCTAGAGCTGAAAGGCACAACGTGCAGGCTTCTTTCCAAAGGGCGAGTTGGGCCCCACAGCATCTTGCTTCCAGCTCTTTGGGAAGCTAAGAAACAACTCGCTCTGCTCAGTGTTCTTACAGCCTACCGGGAACATCTCTTCCAAAGGCCTGTGAAACGCATTTTCTTTGCAGGCCTGATCTGGCTGAAGTAGGACTTCTGCTCAGGGTGTGCTACATTGCCCTAGAGCTGAAAGGCACAAGTACAGGCTTCTTTCCAAAGGGCGAGTTGGGCCCCACAGCATCTTGCTTCCAGCTCTTTGGGAAGCTAAGAAACAACTCGCTCTGCACAGTGCTCATACAGCCTCCCGGGAGCATCTCTTCCAAAGGCCTGTGAAACACAGTCTCTTTGCAGGCCTGATCTGGCTGAAGTAGGACTTCTGCTCTGGGTGTGCTACATTGCCCTAGAGCTGAAAGGCACAACGTGCAGGCTTCTTTCCAAAGAGCGAGTTGGGCCGGACTGCAACTTGCTTCCAGCTCTTTGGGAAGCTAAGAAACAACTCGCTCTTCTCAGTGCTCTTACAGCCTAGTGGGAACATCTCTTCCAAAGGCCTGTGAAACGCAGTTTCTTTGCAGGCCTGATCTGGCTGAAGTAGGACTTCTGCTCTGGGTGTGCTACTTTGCCCTAGAGCTGAAAGGCACAACGTGCAGGCTTCTTTCCAAAGGGCTAGTTGGGCCCCACAGCATCTTGCTTCCAGCTCTTTGGGACGCTAAGAAACAACTCGCTCTGCACAGTGCTCATACAGCCTCCCGGGAGCATCACTTCCAAAGTCCTGTGAAACACAGTTTCTTTGCAGGCCTGATCTGGCTGAAGTAGGACTTCTGCTCTGGGTGTGCTACATTGCCCTAGAGCTGAAAGGCACAACGTGCAGGGTTCTTTCCAAAGGGCGAGTTGGGCCCCACCGCATCTTGCTTCCAGCTCTTTGGGAAGCTAAGAAACAACTCGCTCTGCACAGTGCTCTTACAGCCTACCGGGAGCATCTCTTCCAAAGGCCTGTGAAACGCAGTTTCTTTGCAGGCCTGATCTGGCTGATGTAGGACTTCTGCTCTGGGTGTGCTAAAGTGCCCTAGAGCTGAAAGGCACAACGTGCAGGCTTCTTTCCAAAGGGCGAGTTGGGCCCCACAGCATCTTGCTTCCAGCTCTTTGGGAAGCTAAGAAACAACTCGCTCTGCACAGTGCTCTTACAGGCTACCGGGAACCTCTCTTCCAAAGGCCTGTGAAACGCAGTTTCTTTGCAGGCCAGATCTGGCTGAAGTAGGACTTCTGCTCAGGGTGTGCTACATTGCCCTAGAGCTGAAAGGCACAACGTGCAGGCTTCTTTCCAAAGGGCGAGTTGGGCCCCACAGCATCTTGCTTCCAGCTCTTTGGGAAGCTAAGAAACAACTCGCTCTGCACAGTGCTCTTACAGCCTACCGGGAAAATCTCTTCCAAAGGCCTGTGAAACGCAGTTTCTTTGCAGGCCTGATCTGGCTGAAGTAGGACTTCTGCTCTGGGTGTGCTACATTGCCCTAGAGCTGAAAGGCACAACGTGCAGGCTTCTTTCCAAAGGGCGAGTTGGGCCCCACAGCATCTTTCTTCCAGCTCTTTGGGAAGCTAAGAAACAACTCGCTCTGCACAGTGCTCTTACAGCCTACCGGGAGCATCTCTTCCAAAGGCCTGTGAAACGCAGTTTTTTTGCAGGCCTGATCTGGCTGAAGTAGGACTTCTGCTCTGGGTGTGCTACATTGCCCTAGAGCTGAAAGGCACAAACTGCAGGCTTCTTTCTAAAGGGTGAGTTGGGCCCCACAGCATCTTGCTTCCAGCTCTTTGGGAAGCTAAGAAACAACTCGCTCTGCACAGTGCTCATACAGCCTCCCGGGAGCATCTCTTCCAAAGGCCTGTGAAACACAGTTTCTTTGCAGGCCTGATCTGGCTTAAGTAGGACTTCTGCTCTGGGTGTGCTACATTGCCCTAGAGCTGAAAGGCACAACGTGCAGGCTTCTTTCCAAAGGGCGAGTTGGGCCCCACAGCATCTTGCTTCCAGCTCTTTGGGATGCTAAGAAACAACTCGCTCTGCACAGTGCACTTACAGCCTACCGGGAACATCTCTTCCAACGGCCTGTGAAATGCAGTTTCTTTGCAGGCCTGATCTGGCTGAAGTAGGACTTCTGCTCTGGGTGTGCTACTTTGCCCTAGAGCTGAAAGGCACAACGTGCAGGCTTCTTTCCAAAGGGCGAGTTGGGCCCCACAGCATCTTGCTTCCAGCTCCTAGGGAAGCTAAGAAACAACTCGCTCTGCTCAGTGCTCTTACACCCTCCGGGAACATCTCTTCCAAAGGCCTGTGAAACGCAGTTTCTTTGCAGGCCTGATCTGGCTGAAGTAGGACTTCTGCTCTGGGTGTGCTACTTTGCCCTGGAGGTGAAAGGCACAACGTGCAGGCTTCTTTCCAAAGGGCGAGTTGGGCCCGACAGCATCTTGCTTCCAGCTCTTTGGGCAGCTAAGAAACAACTCGCGCTGCACAGTGCTCTTACAGCCTACTGGGAGCATCTCTTCCAAAGGCCTGTGAAACGCAGTTTCTTTGCAAGCCTGATCTGGCTGAAGTAGGACTTCTGCTCTGGGTGTGCTACTTTGCCCTAGAGCTGAAAGGCACAACGTGCAGGCTTCTTTCCAAAGGGCGAGTTGGGCCCCACAGCATCTTGCTTCCAGGTCTTTGGGAAGCTAAGAAACAACTCGCGCTGCTCAGTGCTCTTACAGCCTACCGGGAGCATCTCTTCCAAAGGCCTGAGAAACGCATTTTCCTTGCAGGCCTGATCTGGCTGAAGTAGGACTTCTGCTCTGGGTGTGCTACATTGCCCTAGAGCTGAAAGGCACAAAGTGCAGGCTTCTTTCCAAAGGGCGAGTTGGGCCCCACAGCATCTTGCTTCCAGCTCTTTGGGAAGCTAAGAAACAACTTGCTCTGCACAGTGCTCTTACAGCCTCCCGGGAGCATCTCCTCCAAAGGACTGTGAAACGCAGTTTCTTTGCAGGCCTGATCTGGCTGAAGTAGGACTTCTGATCAGGGTGTGTTACATTGCCCTAGAGCTGAAAGGCACATCGTAGGCTTCTTTCCAAAGAGCGAGTTGGGCCCCACTGCATCTTGCTTCCAGCTCTTTGTGAAGCTAAGAAACAACTCGCTGTTCTCAGTGCTCATACAGCCTAGTGGGAACATCTCTTCCAAAGGCCTGTGAAACGCAGTTTCTTTGCAGGCCTGATCTGGCTGAAGTAGGACTTCTGCTCTGGGTGTGCTACTTTGCCCTAGAGCTGAAAGGCACAACGTGCAGGCTTCTTTCCAAAGGGAGAGTTGGGCCCCACAACATCATGCTTCCAGCTCTTTGGGAAGCTAAGAAACAACTCTCGCTGCACAGTGCTCTTACAGCCTACCGGGAGCATCTCTTCCAAAGGCCTGTGAAACGCAGTTTCTTTGCAGGCCTGATCTGGCTGAAGTAGGACTTCTGCTCTGGGTGTGCTACATAGCCCTAGAGCTGAAAGGCACAACGTGCAGGCTTCTTTCCAAAGGGCAAGTTGGGCCCCACAGCATCTTGCTTCCAGCTGTTTGGGAAGCTAAGAAACAACTGGCTCTGCACAGTGCTCTTACAGCCTACCTGGAGCATGTCTTCCAAAGGCCTGTGAAACGCAGTTTCTTTGCAGGCCTGATCTGGCTGAAGTAGGACTTCTACTCTGGGTGTGCTACATTGCCCTAGAGCCGAAAGGCACAACGTGCAGGCTTCTTTCCAAAGGGCGAGTTGGTCCCCACAGCATCTTGCTTCCAGCTCTTTGGGAAGCTAAGAAACAACTCGCTCTGCACAGTGCTCTTACAGCCTACCGGGAATATCTCTTCCAAAGGCCTGTGAAACGCACTTTCTTTGCAGGCCTGATCTGGCTGAAGTAGGACTTCTGCTCTGGGTGTGCTACATTTCCCTAGAGCTGAAAGGCACAACGTGCAGGCTTCTTTCCAAAGGGCGAGTTGGGCCCCACAGCATCTTGCTTCCAGCTCTTTGGGAAGCTAAGAAACAACTCGCTCTTCTCAGTGCTCATACAGCCTAGTGGGCACATCTCTTCCAAAGGCCTGTGAAACGCAGTTTCTTTGCAGGCCTGATCTGGCTGAAGTAGGACTTCTGCTCTGGGTGTGCTACTTTGCTCTAGAGCTGAAAGGCACAACGTGCAGGCTTCTTTCCAAAGGGCGAGTTGGGCCCCACAGAATCTTGCTTCCAGCTCTTTGGGAAGCTAATAAACAACTCGCGCTCCACAGTGCTCTTAAAGCCTACCGGGAACATCTCTTCCAAAGGCCTGTGAAACACAGTTTCTTTGTAGGCCTGATCTGGCTGAAGTAGGACTTCTGCTCTGGGTGTACTACAGTGCCCTAGAGCTGAAAGGCACAACGTGCAGGCTTCTTTCCAAAGGGCGAGTTGGTCCCCACAGCATCTTGCTTCCAGCTCTTTGGGATGCTAAGAAACAACTCGCTCTGCACAGTGCACTTACAGCCTACCGGGAACATCTCTTCCAACGGCCTGTGAAATGCAGTTTCTTTGCAGGCCTGATCTGGCTGAAGTAGGACTTCTGCTCTGGGTGTGCTACTTTGCCCTAGAGCTGAAAGGCACAACGTGCAGGCTTCTTTCCAAAGGGCGAGTTGGGCCCCACAGCATCTTGCTTCCAGCTCTTTGGGCAGCTAAGAAACAACTCGCTCTGCTCAGTGCTCTTACAGCCTAGTGGGAACATGTCTTCCAAAGGCCTGTGAAACGCAGTTTCTTTGCAGGCCTGATCTGGCTGAAGTAGGACTTCTGCTCTGGGTGTGCTACATTGCCCTAGAGCTAAAAGGCACAACGTGCAGGCTTCTTTCCAAAGGGCGAGTTGGGCCCAACAGCATCTTGCTTCCAGCTCTTTGGGAATCTAAGAAACAACTCGCTCTGCACAGTGCTCTTACAGCCTACCGGCTACATCTCTTCCAAAGGCCTGTGAAACGCAGTTTTTTTGCAGGCCTGATCTGGCTGAAGTAGGACTTCTGCTCTGTGTGTGCTACATTGCGCTAGAGCTGAAATGCACAACGTGCAGGCTTCTTTCCAAAGGGCGAGTGGGGCCCAACAGCATCTTGCTTCCAGCTCTTTGGGAAGCTAAGAAACAACTCGCTCTGCACAGTGCTCTTACAGCCTACCGGGAACTTCTCTTCCAAAGGCCTGTGAAACGCAGTTTCTTTGCAGGCCTGATCTGGCTGAAGTAGGACTTCTGCTCTGGGTGTGCTACTTTGCCCTTGAGCTGAAAGGCACAACGTGCAGGCTTCTTTCCAAAGGGCGAGTTGGGCCCCACAGCATCTTGCTTCCAGCTCTTTGGGAAGCTAAGAAACAACTCGCTCTGCTCAGTGCTCTTACAGCATACCGGGAACATCTCTTCCAAAGGCCTGTGAAACGCAGTTTCTTTGCAGGCCTGATCTGGCTGAAGTAGGACTTCTGCTCTGGGTGTGCTACTTTGCCCTAGAGCTGAAAGGCACAACGTGCAGGCTTCTTTCCAAAGGGCGAGTTGGGCCCCACAGCATCTTGCTTCCAGCTCTTTGGGAAGCTAAGAAACACCTCGCTCTGCTCAGTGCTCTTGCAGCTTACCGAGAGCTTCTCTTCCAAAGGCCTGTGAAACGCATTTTCTTTGCAGGCCTGATCTGGCTGAAGTAGGACTTCTGCTCTGGGTGTGCTACATTGCCCTAGAGCTGAAAGGCACAACGTGCAGGCTTCTTTCCAAAGGGCGAGTTGGGCCCCACAGCATCTTGCTTCCAGCTCTTTGGGAAGCTAAGAAACAACTCGCGCTGCACAGTGCTCTTACAGCCTACCGGGAGCATCTCTTCCAAAGGCCTGTGAAACGCAGTTTCTTTGCAGGCCTGATCTGGCTGAAGTAGGACTTCTGCTCTGGGTGTGCTACTTTGCCCTAGAGCTGAAAGGCACAACGTGCAGGCTTCTTTCCAAAGGGCGAGTTGGGCCCCACAGCATCTTGCTTCCAGCTCTTTGGGAAGCTAAGAAACAATTCGCTCTGCTCAGTGCTCTTACAGCATACCGGGAACATCTCTTCCAAAGGCCTGTGAAACGCAGTTTCTTTGCAGGCCTGATCTGGCTGAAGTAGGACTTCTGCTCTGGGTGTGCTACTTTGCCCTAGAGCTGAAAGGCACAACGTGCAGGCTTCTTTCCAAAGGGCGAGTTGGGCCCCACAGCATCTTGCTTCCAGCTCTTTGGGAAGCTAAGAAACAACTCGCTCTGCACAGTGCTCTTACAGCCTACCGGGAGCATCTCTACCACAGGCCTGTGAAACGCAGTTTCTTTGCAGGCCTGATCTGGCTGAAGTAAGACTTCTGCTCTGGGTGTGCTACATTGCCCTAGAGCTGAAAGGCACAACGTGCAGGCTTCTTTCCAAAGGGCGAGTTAGGCCCCACAGCATCTTGCTTCCAGCTCTTTGGGAAGCTAAGAAACAACTCGCTCTGCACAGTGCTCTTACAGCCTACCGGGAACATCTCTTCCAAAGGCCTGTGAAACGCAGTTTCTTTGCAGGCCTGATCTGGCTGAAGTAGGACTTCTGCTCTGGGTGTGCTACATTGCCCTAGAGCTGAAAGGCCCAACGTGCAGGCTTCTTTCCAAAGGGCGAGTTGGGCCCCACAGCGTATGCTTCCAGCTCTTTGGGAAGCTAAGAAACAGCTCGCTCTGCTCAGTGCTCTTACAGCCTAGTGGGAACATCTCTTCTAAAGGCCTGTGAAACGCATTTTCTTTGCAGGCCTGATCTGGCTGAAGTAGGACTTCTGCTCTGGGTGTGCTACTTTGCCCTAGAGCTGAAAGGCACAACGTGCAGGCTTCTTTCCAAAGGGCGAGTTGGGCCCCACAGCATCTTGCTACCAGCTCTTTGGGAAGCTAAGAAACAACTCGCTCTGCACAGTGCTCTTACAGCCTACCGGGAACATCTCTTCCAAAGGACTGTGAAACTCAGTTTCTTTGCAGGCCTGATCAGGCTGAAGTAGGACTTCTGCTCTGGGTGTGCTACATTGCCCTAGAGCTGAAAGGCACAAAGTGCAGGCTTCTTTCCAAAGGGCGAGTTGGGCCCCACAGCATCTTGCTTCCAGCTCTTTGGGAAGCTAAGAAACAACTTGCTCTGCACAGTGCTCTTACAGCCTCCCGGGAGCATCTCCTCCAAAGGACTGTGAAACGCAGTTTCTTTGCAGGCCTGATCTGGCTGAAGTAGGACTTCTGATCAGGGTGTGTTACATTGCCCTAGAGCTGAAAGGCACATCGTAGGCTTCTTTCCAAAGAGCGAGTTGGGCCCCACTGCATCTTGCTTCCAGCTCTTTGTGAAGCTAAGAAACAACTCGCTGTTCTCAGTGCTCATACAGCCTAGTGGGAACATCTCTTCCAAAGGCCTGTGAAACGCAGTTTCTTTGCAGGCCTGATCTGGCTGAAGTAGGACTTCTGCTCTGGGTGTGCTACTTTGCCCTAGAGCTGAAAGGCACAACGTGCAGGCTTCTTTCCAAAGGGAGAGTTGGGCCCCACAACATCATGCTTCCAGCTCTTTGGGAAGCTAAGAAACAACTCTCGCTGCACAGTGCTCTTACAGCCTACCGGGAGCATCTCTTCCAAAGGCCTGTGAAACGCAGTTTCTTTGCAGGCCTGATCTGGCTGAAGTAGGACTTCTGCTCTGGGTGTGCTACATAGCCCTAGAGCTGAAAGGCACAACGTGCAGGCTTCTTTCCAAAGGGCAAGTTGGGCCCCACAGCATCTTGCTTCCAGCTGTTTGGGAAGCTAAGAAACAACTGGCTCTGCACAGTGCTCTTACAGCCTACCTGGAGCATGTCTTCCAAAGGCCTGTGAAACGCAGTTTCTTTGCAGGCCTGATCTGGCTGAAGTAGGACTTCTACTCTGGGTGTGCTACATTGCCCTAGAGCCGAAAGGCACAACGTGCAGGCTTCTTTCCAAAGGGCGAGTTGGTCCCCACAGCATCTTGCTTCCAGCTCTTTGGGAAGCTAAGAAACAACTCGCTCTGCACAGTGCTCTTACAGCCTACCGGGAATATCTCTTCCAAAGGCCTGTGAAACGCACTTTCTTTGCAGGCCTAATCTGGCTGAAGTAGGACTTCTGCTCTGGGTGTGCTACAGTGCCCTAGAGCTGAAAGGCACAACGTGCAGGCTTCTTTCCAAAGGCCGAGTTGGGCCCCACAGCATCTTGCTTCCAGCTCTTTGGGAAGCTAAGAAACAACTCGCTCTGCTCAGTGCTCTTACAGCCTAGTGGGAACATCTCTTCCAAAGGCCTGTGAAACGCAGTTTCTTTGCAGGCCTGATCTGGCTGAAGTAGGACTTCTGCTCTGGGTGTGCTACATTTCCCTAGAGCTGAAAGGCACAACGTGCAGGCTTCTTTCCAAAGGGCGAGTTGGGCCCCACAGCATCTTGCTTCCAGCTCTTTGGGAAGCTAAGAAACAACTCGCTCTTCTCAGTGCTCATACAGCCTAGTGGGCACATCTCTTCCAAAGGCCTGTGAAACGCAGTTTCTTTGCAGGCCTGATCTGGCTGAAGTAGGACTTCTGCTCTGGGTGTGCTACTTTGCTCTAGAGCTGAAAGGCACAACGTGCAGGCTTCTTTCCAAAGGGCGAGTTGGGCCCCACAGAATCTTGCTTCCAGCTCTTTGGGAAGCTAATAAACAACTCGCGCTCCACAGTGCTCTTAAAGCCTACCGGGAACATCTCTTCCAAAGGCCTGTGAAACACAGTTTCTTTGTAGGCCTGATCTGGCTGAAGTAGGACTTCTGCTCTGGGTGTACTACAGTGCCCTAGAGCTGAAAGGCACAACGTGCAGGCTTCTTTCCAAAGGGCGAGTTGGTCCCCACAGCATCTTGCTTCCAGCTCTTTGGGATGCTAAGAAACAACTCGCTCTGCACAGTGCACTTACAGCCTACCGGGAACATCTCTTCCAACGGCCTGTGAAATGCAGTTTCTTTGCAGGCCTGATCTGGCTGAAGTAGGACTTCTGCTCTGGGTGTGCTACTTTGCCCTAGAGCTGAAAGGCACAACGTGCAGGCTTCTTTCCAAAGGGCGAGTTGGGCCCCACAGCATCTTGCTTCCAGCTCCTAGGGAAGCTAAGAAACAACTCGCTCTGCTCAGTGCTCTTACACCCTCCGGGAACATCTCTTCCAAAGGCCTGTGAAACGCAGTTTCTTTGCAGGCCTGATCTGGCTGAAGTAGGACTTCTGCTCTGGGTGTGCTACTTTGCCCTGGAGGTGAAAGGCACAACGTGCAGGCTTCTTTCCAAAGGGCGAGTTGGGCCCGACAGCATCTTGCTTCCAGCTCTTTGGGCAGCTAAGAAACAACTCGCGCTGCACAGTGCTCTTACGGCCTACTGGGAGCATCTCTTCCAAAGGCCTGTGAAACGCAGTTTCTTTGCAGGCCTGATCTGGCTGAAGTAGGACTTCTGCTCTGGGTGTGCTACTTTGCCCTAGAGCTGAAAGGCACAACGTGCAGGCTTCTTTCCAAAGGGCGAGTTGGGACCCACAGCATCTTGCTTCCAGGTCTTTGGGAAGCTAAGAAACAACTCGCGCTGCTCAGTGCTCTTACAGCCTACCGGGAGCATCTCTTCCAAAGGCCTGAGAAACGCATTTTCCTTGCAGGCCTGATCTGGCTGAAGTAGGACTTCTGCTCTGGGTGTGCTACATTGCCCTAGAGCTGAAAGGCACAAAGTGCAGGCTTCTTTCCAAAGGGCGAGTTGGGCCACACAGCATCTTGCTTCCAGCTCTTTGGGAAGCTAAGAAACAACTTGCTCTGCACAGTGCTCTTACAGCCTCCCGGGAGCATCTCCTCCAAAGGACTGTGAAACGCAGTTTCTTTGCAGGCCTGATCTGGCTGAAGTAGGACTTCTGCTCTGGGTGTGCTACTTTGCCCTAGAGCTGAAAGGCACATCGTAGCCTTCTTTCCAAAGAGCGAGTTGGGCCCCACTGCATCTTGCTTCCAGCTCTTTGTGACGCTAAGAAACAACTCGCTGTTCTCAGTGCTCATACAGCCTAGTGGGAACATCTCTTCCAAAGGCCTGTGAAACGCAGTTTCTTTGCAGGCCTGATCTGGCTGAAGTAGGACTTCTGCTCTGGGTGTGCTACTTTGCCATAGAGCTGAAAGGCACAACGTGCAGGCTTCTTTCCAAAGGGAGAGTTGGGCCCCACAACATCATGCTTCCAGCTCTTTGGGAAGCTAAGAAACAACTCTCGCTGCACAGTGCTCTTACAGCCTACCGGGAGCATCTCTTCCAAAGCCTGTGAAACGCAGTTTCTTTGCAGGCCTGATCTGGCTGAAGTAGGACTTCTGCTCTGGGTGTGCTACATAGCCCTAGAGCTGAAAGGCACAACGTGCAGGCTTCTTTCCAAAGGGCAAGTTGGGCCCCACAGCATCTTGCTTCCAGCTGTTTGGGAAGCTAAGAAACAACTGGCTCTGCACAGTGCTCTTACAGCCTACCGGGAGCATGTCTTCCAAAGGCCTGTGAAACGCAGTTTCTTTGCAGGCCTGATCTGGCTGAAGTAGGACTTCTACTCTGGGTGTGCTACATTGCCCTAGAGCCGAAAGGCACAACGTGCAGGCTTCTTTCCAAAGGGCGAGTTGGGCCCCACAGCATCTTGCTTCCAGCTCTTTGGGAAGCTAAGAAACAACTCGCTCTGCACAGTGCTCTTACAGCCTACCGGGAACATCTCTTCCAAAGGCCTGTGAAATGCACTTTCTTTGCAGGCCTAATCTGGCTGAAGTAGGACTTCTGCTCTGGGTGTGCTACAGTGCCCTAGAGCTGAAAGGCACAACGTGCAGGCTTCTTTCCAAAGGGCGAGTTGGGCCCCACAGCGTCTTGCTTCCAGCTCTTTGGGAAGCTAAGAAACAACTCGCTCTGCTCAGTGCTCTTACAGCCTAGTGGGAACATCTCTTCCAAAGGCCTGTGAAACGCAGTTTCTTTGCAGGCCTGATCTGGCTGAAGTAGGACTTCTGCTCTGGGTGTGCTACATTGCCCTAGAGCTGAAAGGCACAACGTGCAGGCTTCTTTCCAAAGGGCGAGTTGGGCCCCACAGCATCTTGCTTCCAGCTCTTTGGGAAGCTAAGAAACAACTCGCTCTTCTCAGTGCTCATACAGCCTAGTGGGCACATCTCTTCCAAAGGCCTGTGAAACGCAGTTTCTTTGCAGGCCTGATCTGGCTGAAGTAGGACTTCTGCTCTGGGTGTGCTACTTTGCTCTAGAGCTGAAAGGCACAACGTGCAGGCTTCTTTCCAAAGGGCGAGTTGGGCCCCACAGCATCTTGCTTCCAGCTCTTTGGGAAGCTAAGAAACAACTCGCTCTGCACAGTGCTCTTACAGCCTCGCGGGAGCATCTATTCCAAAGGCCTGTGAAACGCAGTTTCTTTGCAGGCCTGATCTGGCTGAAGTAGGACTTCTGCTCTGGGTGTGCTACATTGCCCTAGAGCTGAAAGGCACAACGTGCAGGCTTCTTTCCAAAGGGCGAGTTGGGCCCCACAGCATCTTGCTTCCAGCTCTTTGGGAAGCTAAGAAACAACTCGCTCTAGACAGTGCTCTTACAGCCAACCGGGAGCGTCTCTTCCAAAGGCCTGTGAAACGCAGTTTCTTTGCAGGCCTGATCTGGCCGAAGTAGGACTTCTCCTCTGGGTGTGCTACATTGCCCTAGAGCTGAAAGGCACAACGTGCAGGCTTCTTTCCAAAGGGCGAGTTGGGCCCCACAGCATCTTGCTTCCAGCTCTTTGGGAAGCTAAGAAACAACTCGCTCTGCTCAGTGCTCTTACAGCCTACCGGGAACATCTCTTCCAAAGGCCTGTGAAACGCAGTTTCTTCGAGGTCTGATCTGGCTGAAGTAGGACTTCTGCTCTGGGTGTGCTACATTGCCCTAGAGCTGAAAGGCACAACGTTCAGTCTTCTTTCCAAAGGGCGGGTTGGGCCCCACAGCATCTTGCTTCCAGCTCTTTGGGAAGCTAAGAAACAACTCGCTCTGCACAGTGCTCTTACAGGCTACCGGGAACCTCTCTTCCAAAGGCCTGTGAAACGCAGTTTCTTTGCAGGCCTGATCTGGCTGAAGTAGGACTTCTGCTCTGGGTGTGCTACATTGCCCTAGAGCTGAAAGGCACAACGTGCAGGCTTCTTTCCAAAGGGCGAGTTGGGCCCCACAGCATCTTGCTTCCAGCTCTTTGGGAAGCTAAGAAACAACTCGCTCTGCACAGTGCTCTTACAGCCTACCGGGAACATCTCTTCCAAAGGCCTGTGAAACGCAGTTTCTTTGCAGGCCTTATCTGGCTGAAGTAGGACTTCTGCTCTGGGTGTGCTACATTGCCCTAGAGCTGAAAGGCACAACGTGCAGGCTTCTTTCCAAAGGGCGAGTTGGGCCCCACAGCATCTTGCTTCCAGCTCTTTGGGAAGCTAAGAAACAACTCGCTCTTCTCAGTGCTCATACAGCCTAGTGGGCACATCTCTTCCAAAGGCCTGTGAAACGCAGTTTCTTTGCAGGCCTGATCTGGCTGAAGTAGGACTTCTGCTCTGGGTGTGCTACTTTGCTCTAGAGCTGAAAGGCACAACGTGCAGGCTTCTTTCCAAAGGGCGAGTTGGGCCCCACAGCATCTTGCTTTCAGCTCTTTGGGAAGCTAAGAAACAACTCGCTCTGCACAGTGCTCTTACAGCCTCGCGGGAGCATCTATTCCAAAGGCCTGTGAAACGCAGTTTCTTTGCAGGCCTGATCTGGCTGAAGTAGGACTTCTGCTCTGGGTGTGCTACATTGCCCTAGAGCTGAAAGGCACAACGTGCAGGCTTCTTTCCAAAGGGCGAGTTGGGCCCCACAGCATCTTGCTTCCAGCTCTTTGGGAAGCTAAGAAACAACTCGCTCTAGACAGTGCTCTTACAGCCAACCGGGAGCGTCTCTTCCAAAGGCCTGTGAAACGCAGTTTCTTTGCAGGCCTGATCTGGCTGAAGTAGGACTTCTCCTCTGGGTGTGCTACATTGCCCTAGAGCTGAAAGGCACAACGTGCAGGCTTCTTTCCAAAGGGCGAGTTGGGCCCCACAGCATCTTGCTTCCAGCTCTTTGGGAAGCTAAGAAACAACTCGCTCTGCTCAGTGCTCTTACAGCCTACCGGGAACATCTCTTCCAAAGGCCTGTGAAACGCAGTTTCTTCGAGGTCTGATCTGGCTGAAGTAGGACTTCTGCTCTGGGTGTGCTACATTGCCCTAGAGCTGAAAGGCACAACGTTCAGTCTTCTTTCCAAAGGGCGAGTTGGGCCCCACAGCATCTTGCTTCCAGCTCTTTGGGAAGCTAAGAAACAACTCGCTCTGCACAGTGCTCTTACAGGCTACCGGGAACCTCTCTTCCAAAGGCCTGTGAAACGCAGTTTCTTTGCAGGCCTGATCTGGCTGAAGTAGGACTTCTGCTCTGGGTGTGCTACATTGCCCTAGAGCTGAAAGGCACAACGTGCAGGCTTCTTTCCAAAGGGCGAGTTGGGCCCCACAGCATCTTGCTTCCAGCTCTTTGGGAAGCTAAGAAACAACTCGCTCTGCACAGTGCTCTTACAGCCTACCGGGAACATCTCTTCCAAAGGCCTGTGAAACGCAGTTTCTTTGCAGGCCTTATCTGGCTGAAGTAGGACTTCTGCTCTGGGTGTGCTACATTGCCCTAGAGCTGAAAGGCACAACGTGCAGGCTTCTTTCCAAAGGGCGAGTTGGGCCCCACAGCATCTTGCTTCCAGCTCTTTGGGAAGCTAAGAAACAACTCGCTCTGCACAGTGCTCTTACAGCCTACCGGGAGCATCTCTTCCAAAGGCCTGTGAAACGCAGTTTTTTTGCAGGCCTGATCTGGCTGAAGTAGGACTTCTGCTCTGGGTGTGCTACATTGCCCTAGAGCTGAAAGGCACAAACTGCAGGCTTCTTTCTAAAGGGTGAGTTGGGCCCCACAGCATCTTGCTTCCAGCTCTTTGGGAAGCTAAGAAACAACTCGCTCTGCACAGTGCTCATACAGCCTCCCTGGAGCATCTCTTCCAAAGGCCTGTGAAACACAGTTTCTTTGCAGGCCTGATCTGGCTGAAGTAGGACTTCTGCTCTGGGTGTGCTACATTGCCCTACAGCTGAAAGGCACAACGTGCAGGCTTCTTTCCAAAGGGCGAGTTCGGCCCCACAGCATCTTGCTTCCAGGTCTTTGGGAAGCTAAGAAACAACTCGCGCTGCTCAGTGCTCTTACAGCCTACCGGGAGCATCTCTTCCAAAGGCCTGAGAAACGCATTTTCCTTGCAGGCCTGATCTGGCTGAAGTAGGACTTCTGCTCTGGGTGTGCTACATTGCCCTAGAGCTGAAAGGCACAAAGTGCAGGCTTCTTTCCAAAGGGCGAGTTGGGCCCCACAGCATCTTGCTTCCAGCTCTTTGGGAAGCTAAGAAACAACTTGCTCTGCACAGTGCTCTTACAGCCTCCCGGGAGCATCTCCTCCAAAGGACTGTGACACGCAGTTTCTTTGCAGGCCTGATCTGGCTGAAGTAGGACTTCTACTCTGGGTGTGCTACATTGCCCTAGAGCCGAAAGGCACAACGTGCAGGCTTCTTTCCAAAGGGCGAGTTGCGCCCCACAGCATCTTGCTTCCAGCTCTTTGGGAAGCTAAGAAACAACTCGCTCTGCACAGTGCTCTTACAGGCTACCGGGAACCTCTCTTCCAAAGGCCTGTGAAACGCAGTTTCTTTGCAGACCTGATCTGGCTGAAGTAGGACTTCTGCTCTGGGTGTGCTACATTGCCCTAGAGCTGAAAGGCACAACGTGCAGGCTTCTTTCCAAAGGGCGAGTTGGGCCCCACAGCATCTTGCTTCCAGCTCTTTGGGAAGCTAAGAAACAACTCGCTCTGCACAGTGCTCTTAAAGCCTACCGGGAGCATCTCTTCCAAAGGCCTGTGAAACGCAGTTTCTTTGCAGGCCTGATCTGGCTGAAGTAGGACTTCTGCTCTGGGTGTGCTACATTGCGCTAGAGCTGAAAGGCACAACGTGCAGGCTTCTTTCCAAAGGGCGAGTTGGGCCCCACAGCATCTTGCTTCCAGCTCTTTGGGAAGCTAAGAAACAACTCGCTCTAGACAGTGCTCTTACAGCCTACCGGGAGCGTCTCTTCCAAAGGCCTGTGAAACGCAGTTTCTTTGCAGGCCTGATCTGGCTGAAGTAGGACTTCTCCTCTGGGTGTGCTACATTGACCTAGAGCTGAAAGGCACAACGTGCAGGCTTCTTTCCAAAGGGCGAGTTGGGCCCCACAGCATCTTGCTTCCAGCACTTTGGGAAGCTAAGAAACAACTCGCTCTGCTCAGTGCTCTTACAGCCTACCGGGAACATCTCTTCCAAAGGCCTGTGAAACGCAGTTTCTTTGCAGGCCTGATCTGGCTGAAGTAGGACTTCTGCTCTGGGTGTGCTACTTTGCCCTAGAGCTGAAAGTCACAACGTGCAGGCTTATTTCCAAAGGGCGAGTTGGGCCCCACAGCATCGTGCTACCAGCTCTTTGGGAAGCTAAGAAACAACTCGCTCTGCACAGTGCTCTTACAGCCTACCGGCAACATCTCTTCCAAAGGCCTGTGAAACGCAGTTTCTTTGCAGGCCTGATCTGGCTGAAGTAGGACTTCTGCTCTTGGTGTGCTACTTTGCCCTAGAGCTGAAAGGCACAACGTGCACGCTTCTTTCCAAAGGGCGAGTTGGGCCCCACAGCATCTTGCTTCCAGCTGTTTGGGAAGCTAAGAAACAACTCGCTCTGCTCAGTGCTCTTACAGCCTAGTGGGAACATCTCTTCCAAAGGCCTGTGAAACGCAGTTTCTTTGCAGGCCTGATCTGGCTGAAGTAGGACTTATGCTCTGGGTGTGCTACATTGCCCTAGAGCTGAAAGGCACAACGTGCAGGCTTCTCTCCAAAGGGCGAGTTGGGCCCCACAGCATCTTGCTTCCAGCTCTTTGGGAAGCTAAGAAACAACTCGCTCTGCACAGTGCTCTTACAGCCTACCGGGAACATCTCTTCCAAAGGCCTGTGAAACGCAGTTTCTTTGCAGGCCTGATCTGGCTGAAGCAGGACTTCTGCTCTGGGTGTGCTACATTGCCCTAGAGCTGAAAGGCACAACGTGCAGGCTTCTTTCCAAAGGGCGAGTTGGGCCCCACAGCATCTTGCTTCCAGCTCTTTGGGAAGCTAAGAAACAACTCACTCTGCACAGTGCTCTTACAGCCTACTGGGAACATCTCTTCCAACGGCCTGTGAAATGCAATTTCTTTGCAGGCCTGATCTGGCTGAAGTAGGACTTCTGCTCTGGGTATGCTACTTTGCCCTAGAGCTGAAAGGCACAACGTGCAGGCTTCTTTCCAAAGGGCGAGTTGGGCCCCACAGCATCTTGCTTACAGCTCTTTGGGAAGCTAAGAAACAACTCGCTCTGCACAGTGCTCTTACAGCCTACCGGGAGCATCTCTTCCAAAGGCCTGTGAAACGCAGTTTTTTTGCAGGCCTGATCTCGCTGAAGTAGTACTTCTGCTCTGGGTGTGCTACATTGCCCTAGAGCTGAAAGGCACAACGTGCAGGCTTCTTTCCAAAGGGCGAGTTGGGCCCGACAGCATCTTGCTTCCAGCTCTTTGGGAAGCTAAGAAACAACTCGCTCTGCACAGTGCTCATAGAGCCTCCCGGGAGCATCTCTTCCAAAGTCCTGTGAAACACAGTTTCTTTGCAGGCCTGATCTGGCTGAAGTAGGACTTCTGCTCTGGGTGTGCTACATTGCCCTAGAGCTGAAAGGCACAACGTGCAGGCTTCTTTCCAAAGGGCGAGTTGGGCCCCACAGCATCTTGCTTCTAGCTCTCTGGGAAGCTAAGAAACAACTCGCTCTGCACAGTGCTCTTACAGCCTACCGGGAACATCTCTTCCAAAGGCCTGTGAAACGCAGTTTTTTTGCAGGCCTGATCTGGCTGAAGTAGTACTTCTGCTCTGGGTGTGCTACATTGCCCTAGAGCTGAAATGAACAACGTGCAGGCTTATTTCCAAAGGGCGAATTGGGCCCGACAGCATCTTGCTTCCAGCTCTTTGGGAAGCTAAGTAACAACTCGCTCTGCACAGTGCTCATACAGCCTCCCAGGAGCATCTCTTCCAAAGTCCTGTGAAACACAGTTTCTTTGAAGGTCTGATCTGGCTGAAGTAGGACTTCTGCTCTGGGTGTGCTACATTGCCCTAGAGCTGAAAGGCACAACGTGCAGGCTTCTTTCCAAAGGGCGAGTTGGGCCCCACAGCATCTTGGTTCCAGCTCTTTGGGAAGCTAAGAAACAACTCGCTCTGCACAGTGCTCTTACAGCCTACGGGGAACATCTGTTCCAAAGGCCTGTGAAACGCAGTTTCTTTGCAGGCCTGATCTGGCTGAAGTAGGACTTCTGCTCTGGGTGTGCTACTTTGCCCTAGAGCTGAAAGGCACAACGTGCAGGCTACTTTCCAAAGGGCCAGTTGGGCCCCACAGCATCTTGCTTCCAGCTCTTTGGGAAGCTAAGAACCAACTCGCTCTGCTCAGTGCTCTTACAGCATACCGGGAACATCTCTTCCAAAGGCCTGTGAAACGCAGTTTCTTTGCAGGTCTGATCTGGCTGAAAGAGGACTTCTGCTCTGGGTGTGCTACTTTGCCCTAGAGCTGAAAGGCACAACGTGCACGCTCTATTCCAAAGGGCGAGTTGGGCCCCACAGCATCTTGCTTCCAGCTCTTTGGGAAGCTAAGAAACAACTCGCTCTGCACAGTGTTTCTTACAGCCTACCGGGAGCATCTCTTCCAATGTCCTGTGAAACGCAGTTTCTTGGCAGGCCTGATCTGGCTGAAGTAGGACTTCTGCTCTGGGTGTGCTACGTTGCCCTAGAGCTGAAAGGCACAACGTGCAGGCTTCTTTCCAAAGGGCGAGTTGGGCACCACAACATCTTGCTTCCAGCTCTTTGGGAAGCTAAGAAACAACTCGCTCTGCACAGTGCTCTTACAAGACCGGGAACATCTCTTGCAAAGGCCTGTGAAACACAGTTTCTTTGCAGGCCTGATCTGGCTGAAGTAGGACTTCTGCTCTGGGTGTGCTACATTGCCCTAGAGCTGAAAGGCACAACGTGCAGGCTTCTTTCCAAAGGGCGAGTTGGGCCCCACAGCATCTTGCTTCCAGCTCTTTGGGAAGCTAAGAAACAACTCGCTCTGCACAGTGCTCTTACAGCCTACCGGGAACATCTCTTCCAAAGGCCTGTGTAACGCAGTTTCTTTGCAGGCCTGATCTGGCTGAAGTAGGACTTCTGCTCTGGGTGTGCTACTGTGCCCTAGAACTGAAAGGCACAACGTGCAGGCTTCTTTCCAAAGGGCGAGTTGGGCCCCACAGCATCTTGCTTCCAGCTCTTTGGGAAGCTAAGAAACAACTCGCTCTGCTCAGTGCTCTTACAGCCTACCGGGAACATCTCTTCCAAAGGCCTGTGAAACGCAGTTTCTTTGCAGGCCTGATCTGGCTGAAGTAGGACTTCTGCTCTGGGTGTGCTACTTTGCCCTAGAGCTGAAAGGCACATCTTGCAGGCTTCTTTCCAAAGGGCAAGTTGGGCCCGACAGCATCTTGCTTCCAGGTCTTTGGGAAGCTAAGAAACAACTCGCTCTCCTCAGTTCTCTTACAGCCTACCGGGAACATCTCTTCCAAAGGACTGTGAAACGCAGTTTCTTTGCAGGCCTGATCTGGCTGAAGTAGGACTTCTGCTCTGGGTGTGCTACTTCGCCCTAGAGCTGAAAGGCACAACGTGCAGGCTTCTTTCCAAGGGGCGAGTTGTGCCCCACGGCATCTTTCTTCCAGCTCTTTGGGAAGGTAAGAAACAACTCGCTCTGCACAGTGCTCTTACAGCCTACCGGGAACATCTCTTCCAAAGGCCTGTGAAACGCAGTTTCTTTGCAGGCCTGATCTGGCTGAAGTAGGACTTCTGCTGTGGGTGTTCTACACTGCCCTAGAGCTGAAAGGCACAACGTGCAGGCTTCTTTAAAGGGGGCGAGTTGGGCCCCACGGCATCTTGCTTCCAGCTCTTTGGGAAGCTAAGAAACAACTCGCTCTGCACAGTGCTCTTACAGCCTACCGGGAACATCTCTTCCAAAGGCCTGTGAAACGCAGTTTCTTTGCATGCCTGATCTGGCTGAAGTAGGACTTCTGCTCAGGGTGTGCTACTTTGCCCTAGAGCTGAAAGGCACAACGTGCAGGCTTCTTTCCAAAGGGCGAGTTGGGCCCCACAGCATCTTGCTTCCAGCTCTTTGGGAAGCTAAGAAACAACTCGCTCTGCACAGTGCTCTTACAGCCTACCGGGAACATCTCTTCCAAAGGCCTGTGAAACGCAGTTTCTTTGCAGGCCTGATCTGGCTGAAGTAGGACTTCTGCTCTGGGTGTGCTACATTGCCCTAGAGCTGAAAGGCACAACGTGCAGGCTTCTTTCCAAAGGGCGAGTTGGGCCCCACAGCATCTTGCTTCCAGCTCTTTGGGAAGCTAAGAAACAACTCGCTCTGCACAGTGCTCTTACAGCCTACCGGGAACATCTCTTCCAAAGGCCTGTGAAACGCAGTTTCTGTGCACGCCTGATCTGGCTGAAGTAGGACTTCTGCTCTGGGTGTGCTACATTGCGCTAGAGCTGAAAGGCACAAAGTGCAGACTTCTTTCCAAAAGGCGAGTTGGGCCCCACAGCATCTTGCTTCCAGCTCTTGGGAGGCTAAGAAAAAACTCGCTCTGCTAAATGCTCTTACAGCCTAGTGGGAACATCTCTTCCAAAGGCCTGTGAAACGCAGTTTCTTTGCAGGCCTGATCTGGCTGAAGTAGGACTTCTGCTCTGGGTGTGCTACATTGCGCTAGACCTGAAAGGCACAACGTGCAGTGTTCTTTCCAAAGGGCGAGTTGGGCCCCACAGCATCTTGCTTCCAGCTCTTTGGGAAGCTAAGAAACAACTCGCGCTGCACAGTGCCCTTACAGCCTACCGGGAACATGTCTTCCAAAGGCCTGTGAAACGCATTTTCTTTGCAGGCCTTTTCTGGCTGAAGTAGGACTTCTGCTCTGCGTGTGCTACATTGCCCTAGAGCTGAAAGGCACAAAGTGCAGGCTTCTTTCCAAAGGGCGAGTTGGGCCCCACAGCATCTTGCTTCCAGCTCTTTGGGAAGCTAAGAAACAACTTGCTCTGCACAGTGCTCTTACAGCCTCCCGGGAGCATCTCTTCCAAAGGACTGTGAAACACAGTTTCTTTGCAGGCCTGATCTGGCTGAAGTAGGACTTCTGATCAGGGTGTGTTACATTGCCCTAGAGCTGAAAGGCACATCGTGCAGGCTTCTTTCCAAAGAGCGAGTTGGGCCGGACTGCAACTTGCTTCCAGCTCTTTGGGAAGCTAAGAAACAACTCGCTCTTCTCAGTGCTCTTACAGCCTAGTGGGAACATCTCTTCCAAAGGCCTGTGAAACGCAGTTTCTTTGCAGGCCTGATCTGGCTGAAGTAGGACTTCTGCTCTGGGTGTGCTACTTTGCCCTAGAGCTGAAAGGCACAACGTGCAGGCTTCTTTCCAAAGGGCTAGTTGGGCCCCACAGCATCTTGCTTCCAGCTCTTTGGGACGCTAAGAAACAACTCGCTCTGCACAGTGCTCATACAGCCTCCCGGGAGCATCACTTCCAAAGTCCTGTGAAACACAGTTTCTTTGCAGGCCTGATCTGGCTGAAGTAGGACTTCTGCTCTGGGTGTGCTACATTGCCCTAGAGCTGAAAGGCACAACGTGCAGGGTTCTTTCCAAAGGGCGAGTTGGGCCCCACAGCATCTTGCTTCCAGCTCTTTGGGAAGCTAAGAAACAACTCGCTCTGCACAGTGCTCTTACAGCCTACCGGGAGCATCTCTTCCAAAGGCCTGTGAAACGCAGTTTTTTTGCAGGCCTGATCTGGCTTAAGTAGTACTTCTGCTCTGGGTGTGCTACTTTGCCCTAGAGCTGAAAGACACAACGTGCAGGCTTCTTTCCAAAGGGCGAGTTGGGCCCGACAACATCTTGCTTCCAGGTCTTTGGGAAGCTAAGAAAGAACTCGCTCTGCACAGTGCTCATACAGCCTCCCGGGAGCATCTCTTCCAAAGTCCTGTGAAACACAGTTTCTTTGCAGGCCTGATCTGGCTGAAGTAGGACTTCTGCTCTGGGTGTGCTACATTGCCCTAGAGCTGAAAGGCACAACGTGCAGGGTTCTTTCCAAAGGGCGAGTTGGGCCCCACAGCATCTTGCTTACAGCTCTTTGGGAAGCTAAGAAACAACTTGCTCTGCACAGTGCTCTTACAGCCTACCGGGAGCATCTCTTCCAAAGTCCTGTGAAACGCAGTTTCTTTGCAGGCCTGATCTGGCTGAAGTAGGACTTCTGCTCTAGGTGTGCTACTTTGCCCTAGAGCTGAAAGGCTCAACGTGCAGGCTTCTTTCCAAAGGGCGAGTTGGGCCCCACAGCATCTTGCTTCCAGCTCTTTGGGAAGCTAAGAAACAACTCGCTCTGCACAGTGCTCTTACAGCCTACCGGGAACATCTCTCCCAAAGGCCTGTGAAACGCAGTTTCTTTGCAGGCCTGATCTGGCTGAAGTAGGACTTCTGCTCTGGGTGTGCTACATTGCCCTAGAGCTGAAAGGCACAAAGTGGAGGCTTCTTTCCAAAGGGCGAGTTTGGCCCCACAGCTTCTTGCTTCCAGCTCTTTGGGAAGCTAAGAAACAACTCGCTCTGCACAGTGCTCATACAGCCACCCGGGAGCATCTCTTCCAAAGGCCTGTGAAACACAGTTTCTTTGCAGGCCTGATCTGGGTGAAGTAGGACTTCTGCTCTGGGTGTGCTACATTGCCCTAGAGCTGAAAGGCACAACGTGCAGGCTTCTTTCCAAAGGGCGAGTTGGGCCCCACAGCATCTTGCTTCCAGCTCTTTGGGAAGCTAAGAAACAACTTGCTCTGCACAGTGCTCTTACAGCCTCCCGGGAGCATCTCTTCCAAAGGAATGTGAAACACAGTTTCTTTGCAGGCCTGATCTGGCTGAAGTAGGACTTCTGATCAGGGTGTGTTACATTGCCCTAGAGCTGAAAGGCACATCGTGCAGGCTTCTTTCCAAAGAGCGAGTTGGGCCGGACTGCAACTTGCTTCCAGCTCTTTGGGAAGCTAAGAAACAACTCGCTCTTCTCAGTGCTCTTACAGCCTAGTGGGAACATCTCTTCCAAAGGCCTGTGAAACGCAGTTTCTTTGCAGGCCTGATCTGGCTGAAGTAGGACTTCTGCTCTGGGTGTGCTACTTTGCCCTAGAGCTGAAAGGCACAACGTGCAGGCTTCTTTCCAAAGGGCTAGTTGGGCCCCACAGCATCTTGCTTCCAGCTCTTTGGGACGCTAAGAAACAACTCGCTCTGCACAGTGCTCATACAGCCTCCCGGGAGCATCACTTCCAAAGTCCTGTGAAACACAGTTTCTTTGCAGGCCTGATCTGGCTGAAGTAGGACTTCTGCTCTGGGTGTGCTACATTGCCCTAGAGCTGAAAGGCACAACGTGCAGGGTTCTTTCCAAAGGGCGAGTTGGGCCCCACCGCATCTTGCTTCCAGCTCTTTGGGAAGCTAAGAAACAACTCGCTCTGCACAGTGCTCTTACAGCCTACCGGGAGCATCTCTTCCAAAGGCCTGTGAAACGCAGTTTTTTTGCAGGCCTGATCTGGCTTAAGTAGTACTTCTGCTCTGGGTGTGCTACTTTGCCCTAGAGCTGAAAGACACAACGTGCAGGCTTCTTTCCAAAGGGCGAGTTGGGCCCGACAACATCTTGCTTCCAGGTCTTTGGGAAGCTAAGAAAGAACTCGCTCTGCACAGTGCTCATACAGCCTCCCGGGAGCATCTCTTCCAAAGTCCTGTGAAACACAGTTTCTTTGCAGGCCTGATCTGGCTGAAGTAGGACTTCTGCTCTGGGTGTGCTACATTGCCCTAGAGCTGAAAGGCACAACGTGCAGGGTTCTTTCCAAAGGGCGAGTTGGGCCCCACAGCATCTTGCTTACAGCTCTTTGGGAAGCTAAGAAACAACTTGCTCTGCACAGTGCTCTTACAGCCTACCGGGAGCATCTCTTCCAAAGTCCTGTGAAACGCAGTTTCTTTGCAGGCCTGATCTGGCTGAAGTAGGACTTCTGCTCTAGGTGTGCTACTTTGCCCTAGAGCTGAAAGGCTCAACGTGCAGGCTTCTTTCCAAAGGGCGAGTTGGGCCCCACAGCATCTTGCTTCCAGCTCTTTGGGAAGCTAAGAAACAACTCGCTCTGCACAGTGCTCTTACAGCCTACCGGGAACATCTCTCCCAAAGGCCTGTGAAACGCAGTTTCTTTGCAGGCCTGATCTGGCTGAAGTAGGACTTCTGCTCTGGGTGTGCTACATTGCCCTAGAGCTGAAAGGCACAAAGTGGAGGCTTCTTTCCAAAGGGCGAGTTTGGCCCCACAGCTTCTTGCTTCCAGCTCTTTGGGAAGCTAAGAAACAACTCGCTCTGCACAGTGCTCATACAGCCACCCGGGAGCATCTCTTCCAAAGGCCTGTGAAACACAGTTTCTTTGCAGGCCTGATCTGGGTGAAGTAGGACTTCTGCTCTGGGTGTGCTACATTGCCCTAGAGCTGAAAGGCACAACGTGCAGGCTTCTTTCCAAAGGGCGAGTTGGGCCCCACAGCATCTTGCTTCCAGCTGTTGGGAAGCTAAGAAACAACTCGCTCTGCACAGTGCTCTTACAGCCTACCGGGAACATCTCTTCCAAAGGCCTGTGAAACGCAGTTTCTTTGCAGGCCTGATCTGGCTGAAGTAGGACTTCTGCTCTGGGTGTGCTACATTGCCCTAGAGCTGAAAGACACAACGTGCAGGCTTCTTTCCAAAGGGCGAGTTGGGCCCCAAAGCATCTTGCTTCCAGCTCTTTGGGAAGCTAAGAAACAACTCGCGCTGCACAGCGCTCTTACAGCCTACCGGGAGCATCTCTTCCAAAGGCCTGTGAAATGCAGTTTCTTTGCAGGCCTGATCTGGCTGAAGTAGGACTTCTGCTCTGGGTGTGCTACTTTGCCCTAGACCTGAAAGGCACAACGTGCAGGCTTCTTTCCAAAGGGCGAGTTGGGCCCCACAGCATCTTGCTTCCAGCTCTTTGGGTAGCTAAGAAACAACTCGCTCTGCACAGTGCTCTTACAGCCTACCGGGAACATCCCTTCCAAAGGGCTGTGAAACGCAGTTTCTTTGCAGGCCTGATCTGGCTGAAGTAGGACTTCTGCTCTGGGTGTGCTACATTGCCCTAGAGCTGAAAGGCACAAAGTGCAGGCTTCTTTCCAAAGGGCGAGTTGGGCCCCACAGCATCTTGCTTCCAGCTCTTTGGGAAGCTAAGAAACAACTCGCTCTGCTCAGTGTTCTTACAGCCTACCGGGAACATCTCTTCCAAAGGCCTGTGAAACGCAGTTTCTTTGCACTTCTGATCTGGCTGAAGTAGGACTTCTGCTCTGGGTGTGCTACATTGCGCTAGAGCTGAAAGGCACAAAGTGCAGACTTCTTTCCAAAGGGCGAGTTGGGCCCCACAGCATCTTGCTTCCAGCTCTTGGGAAGCTAAGAAAAAACTCGCTCTGCTCAATGCTCTTACAGCCTAGTGGGAACATCTCTTCCAAAGGCCTGTGAAACGCAGTTTCTTTGCAGGCCTGATCTGGCTGAAGTAGGACTTCTGCTCTGGGTGTGCTACATTGCGCTAGACCTGAAAGGCACAACGTGCAGTGTTCTTTCCAAAGGGCGAGTTGGGCCCCACAGCATCTTGCTTCCAGCTCTTTGGGAAGCTAAGAAACAACTCGCGCTGCACAGTGCCCTTACAGCCTACCGGGAACATGTCTTCCAAAGGCCTGTGAAATGCATTTTCTTTGCAGGCCTTTTCTGGCTGAAGTAGGACTTCTGCTCTGCGTGTGCTACATTGCCCTAGAGCTGAAAGGCACAAAGTGCAGGCTTCTTTCCAAAGGGCGAGTTGGGCACCACAGCATCTTGCTTCCAGCTCTTTGGGAAGCTAAGAAACAACTTGCTCTGCACAGTGCTCTTACAGCCTCCCGGGAGCATCTCTTCCAAAGGACTGTGAAACACAGTTTCTTTGCAGGCCTGATCTGGCTGAAGTAGGACTTCTGATCAGGGTGTGTTACATTGCCATAGAGCTGAAAGGCACATCGTGCAGGCTTCTTTCCAAAGAGCGAGTTGGGCCGGACTGCAACTTGCTTCTAGCTCTTTGGGAAGCTAAGAAACAACTCGCTCTTCTCAGTGCTCTTACAGCCTAGTGGGAACATCTCTTCCAAAGGCCTGTGAAACGCAGTTTCTTTGCAGGCCTGATCTGGCTGAAGTAGGACTTCTGCTCTGGGTGTGCTACTTTGCCCTAGAGCTGAAAGGCACAACGTGCAGGCTTCTTTCCAAAGGGCTAGTTGGGCCCCACAGCATCTTGCTTCCAGCTCTTTGGGACGCTAAGAAACAACTCGCTCTGCACAGTGCTCATACAGCCTCCCGGGAGCATCACTTCCAAAGTCCTGTGAAACACAGTTTCTTTGCAGGCCTGATCTGGCTGAAGTAGGACTTCTGCTCTGGGTGTGCTACATTGCCCTAGAGCTGAAAGGCACAACGTGCAGGGTTCTTTCCAAAGGGCGAGTTGGGCCCCACAGAATCTTGCTTCCAGCTCTTTGGGAAGCTAAGAAACAACTCGCTCTGCACAGTGCTCTTACAGCCTACCGGGAGCATCTCTTCCAAAGGCCTGTGAAACGCAGTTTTTTTGCAGGCCTGATCTGGCTTAAGTAGTACTTCTTCTCTGGGTGTGCTACTTTGCCCTAGAGCTGAAAGACACAACGTGCAGGCTTCTTTCCAAAGGGCGAGTTGGGCCCGACAACATCTTGCTTCCAGGTCTTTGGGAAGCTAAGAAAGAACTCGCTCTGCACAGTGCTCATACAGCCTCCCGGGAGCATCTCTTCCAAAGTCCTGTGAAACACAGTTTCTTTGCAGGCCTGATCTGGCTGAAGTAGGACTTCTGCTCTGGGTGTGCTACATTGCCCTAGAGCTGAAAGGCACAACGTGCAGGGTTCTTTCCAAAGGGCGAGTTGGGCCCCACAGCATCTTGCTTACAGCTCTTTGGGAAGCTAAGAAACAACTTGCTCTGCACAGTGCTCTTACAGCCTACCGGGAGCATCTCTTCCAAAGTCCTGTGAAACGCAGTTTCTTTGCAGGCCTGATCTGGCTGAAGTAGGACTTCTGCTCTAGGTGTGCTACTTTGCCCTAGAGCTGAAAGGCTCAACGTGCAGGCTTCTTTCCAAAGGGCGAGTTGGGCCCCACAGCATCTTGCTTCCAGCTCTTTGGGAAGCTAAGAAACAACTCGCTCTGCACAGTGCTCTTACAGCCTACCGGGAACATCTCTCCCAAAGGCCTGTGAAACGCAGTTTCTTTGCAGGCCTGA
The DNA here is from genome assembly GCF_041296265.1 of Equus caballus. Lineage (NCBI taxonomy): Eukaryota > Metazoa > Chordata > Mammalia > Perissodactyla > Equidae > Equus > Equus caballus. Next base: position 14,706,067 of record NC_091696.1, read on the forward strand.
TCTGGCTGAAGTAGGACTTCTGCTCTGGGTGTGCTACATTGCCCTAGAGCTGAAAGGCACAAAGTGGAGGCTTCTTTCCAAAGGGCGAGTTTGGCCCCACAGCTTCTTGCTTCCAGCTCTTTGGGAAGCTAAGAAACAACTCGCTCTGCACAGTGCTCATACAGCCACCCGGGAGCATCTCTTCCAAAGGCCTGTGAAACACAGTTTCTTTGCAGGCCTGATCTGGGTGAAGTAGGACTTCTGCTCTGGGTGTGCTACATTGCCCTAGAGCTGAAAGGCACAACGTGCAGGCTTCTTTCCAAAGGGCGAGTTGGGCCCCACAGCATCTTGCTTCCAGCTCTTTGGGAAGCTAAGAAACAACTTGCTCTGCACAGTGCTCTTACAGCCTCCCGGGAGCATCTCTTCCAAAGGACTGTGAAACACAGTTTCTTTGCAGGCCTGATCTGGCTGAAGTAGGACTTCTGATCAGGGTGTGTTACATTGCCCTAGAGCTGAAAGGCACATCGTGCAGGCTTCTTTCCAAAGAGCGAGTTGGGCCGGACTGCAACTTGCTTCCAGCTCTTTGGGAAGCTAAGAAACAACTCGCTCTTCTCAGTGCTCTTACAGCCTAGTGGGAACATCTCTTCCAAAGGCCTGTGAAACGCAGTTTCTTTGCAGGCCTGATCTGGCTGAAGTAGGACTTCTGCTCTGGGTGTGCTACTTTGCCCTAGAGCTGAAAGGCACAACGTGCAGGCTTCTTTCCAAAGGGCTAGTTGGGCCCCACAGCATCTTGCTTCCAGCTCCTTGGGACGCTAAGAAACAACTCGCTCTGCACAGTGCTCATACAGCCTCCCGGGAGCATCACTTCCAAAGTCCTGTGAAACACAGTTTCTTTGCAGGCCTGATCTGGCTGAAGTAGGACTTCTGCTCTGGGTGTGCTACATTGCCCTAGAGCTGAAAGGCACAACGTGCAGGGTTCTTTCCAAAGGGCGAGTTGGGCCCCACCGCATCTTGCTTCCAGCTCTTTGGGAAGCTAAGAAACAACTCGCTCTGCACAGTGCTCTTACAGCCTACCGGGAGCATCTCTTCCAAAGGCCTGTGAAACGCAGTTTTTTTGCAGGCCTGATCTGGCTTAAGTAGTACTTCTGCTCTGGGTGTGCTACTTTGCCCTAGAGCTGAAAGACACAACGTGCAGGCTTCTTTCCAAAGGGCGAGTTGGGCCCGACAACATCTTGCTTCCAGGTCTTTGGGAAGCTAAAAAAGAACTCGCTCTGCACAGTGCTGATACAGCCTCCCGGGAGCATCTCTTCCAAAGTCCTGTGAAACACAGTTTCTTTGCAGGCCTGATCTGGCTGAAGTAGGACTTCTGCTCTGGGTGTGCTACATTGCCCTAGAGCTGAAAGGCACAACGTGCAGGGTTCTTTCCAAAGGGCGAGTTGGGCCCCACAGCATATTGCTTACAGCTCTTTGGGAAGCTAAGAAACAACTTGCTCTGCACAGTGCTCTTACAGCCTCCCGGGAGCATCTCTTCCAAAGTCCTGTGAAACACAGTTTCTTTGCAGGCCTGATCTGGCTGAAGTAGGACTTCTGCTCTAGGTGTGCTACTTTGCCCTAGAGCTGAAAGGCTCAACGTGCAGGCTTCTTTCCAAAGGGCGAGTTGGGCCCCACAGCATCTTGCTTCCAGCTCTTTGGGAAGCTAAGAAACAACTCGCTCTGCACAGTGCTCTTACAGCCTACCGGGAACATCTCTCCCAAAGGCCTGTGAAACGCAGTTTCTTTGCAGGCCTGATCTGGCTGAAGTAGGACTTCTGCTCTGGGTGTGCTACATTGCCCTAGAGCTGAAAGGCACAAAGTGGAGGCTTCTTTCCAAAGGGCGAGTTTGGCCCCACAGCTTCTTGCTTCCAGCTCTTTGGGAAGCTAAGAAACAACTCGCTCTGCACAGTGCTCATACAGCCACCCGGGAGCATCTCTTCCAAAGTCCTGTGAAACACAGTTTCTTTGCAGGCCTGATCTGGGTGAAGTAGGACTTCTGCTCTGGGTGTGCTACATTGCCCTAGAGCTGAAAGGCACAACGTGCAGGCTTCTTTCCAAAGGGCGAGTTGGGCCCCACAGCATCTTGCTTCCAGCTGTTGGGAAGCTAAGAAACAACTCGCTCTGCACAGTGCTCTTACAGCCTACCGGGAACATCTCTTCCAAAGGCCTGTGAAACGCAGTTTCTTTGCAGGCCTGATCTGGCTGAAGTAGGACTTCTGCTCTGGGTGTGCTACATTGCCCTAGAGCTGAAAGACACAACGTGCAGGCTTCTTTCCAAAGGGCGAGTTGGGCCCCACAGCATCTTGCTTCCAGCTCTTTGGGAAGCTAAGAAACAACTCGCGCTGCACAGTGCTCTTACAGCCTACCGGGAGCATCTCTTCCAAAGGCCTGTGAAATGCAGTTTCTTTGCAGGCCTGATCTGGCTGAAGTAGGACTTCTGCTCTGGGTGTGCTACTTTGCCCTAGACCTGAAAGGCACAACGTGCAGGCTTCTTTCCAAAGGGCGAGTTGGGCCCCACAGCATCTTGCTTCCAGCTCTTTGGGTAGCTAAGAAACAACTCGCTCTGCACAGTGCTCTTACAGCCTACCGGGAACATCCCTTCCAAAGGGCTGTGAAACGCAGTTTCTTTGCAGGCCTGATCTGGCTGAAGTAGGACTTCTGCTCTGGGTGTGCTACATTGCCCTAGAGCTGAAAGGCACAACGTGCAGGCTTCTTTCCAAAGGGCGAGTTGGGCCCCACAGCATCTTGCTTCCAGCTCTTTGGGAAGCTAAGAAACAACTCGCTCTGCTCAGTGTTCTTACAGCCTACCGGGAACATCTCTTCCAAAGGCCTGTGAAACGCATTTTCTTTGCAGGCCTGATCTGGCTGAAGTAGGACTTCTGCTCAGGGTGTGCTACATTGCCCTAGAGCTGAAAGGCACAAGTGCAGGCTTCTTTCCAAAGGGCGAGTTGGGCCCCACAGCATCTTGCTTCCAGCTCTTTGGGAAGCTAAGAAACAACTCGCTCTGGACAGTGCTCATACAGCCTCCCGGGAGCATCTCTTCCAAAGGCCTGTGAAACACAGTTTCTTTGCAGGCCTGATCTGGCTGAAGTAGGACTTCTGCTCTGGGTGTGCTACATTGCCCTAGAGCTGAAAGGCACAACGTGCAGGCTTCTTTCCAAAGGGCGAGTTGGGCCCCACAGCATCTTGCTTCCAGCTGTTTGGGAAGCTAAGAAACAACTCGCGCTGCACAGTGCTCTTAAAGCCTACCGGGAACATCTCTTCCAAAGGCCTGTGAAACACAGTTTCTTTGCAGGCCTGATCTGGCAGAAGTAGGACTTCTGCTCTGGGTGTGCTACAGTGCCCTAGAGCTGAAAGGCACAACGTGCAGGCTTCTTTCCAAAGGGCGAGTTGGTCCCCACAGCATCTTGCTTCCAGCTCTTTGGGAAGCTAAGAAACAACTCACTCTGCACAGTGTTCTTACAGCCTACTGGGAACATCTCTTCCAACGGCCTGTGAAATGCAGTTTCTTTGCAGGCCTGATCTGGCTGAAGTAGGACTTCTGCTCTGGGTGTGCTACTTTGCCCTAGAGCTGAAAGGCACAACGTGCAGGCTTCTTTCCAAAGGGCGAGTTGGGCCCCACAGCATCTTGCTTCCAACTCTTTGGGAAGCTAAGAAACAACTCGCTCTGCACAGTGCTCATACAGCCTCCCGGGAGCATCTCTTCCAAAGGCCTGTGAAACACAGTTTCTTTGCAGGCCTGATCTGGCTGAAGTAGGACTTCTGCTCTGGGTGTGCTACATTGCCCTAGAGCTGAAAGGCACAACGTGCAGGCTTCTTTCCAAAGGGCGAGTTGGGCCCAACAGCATCTTGCTTCCAGCTCTTTGGGAAGCTAAGAAACAACTCGCGCTGCACAGTGCTCTTAAAGCCTACCGGGAACATCTCTTCCAAAGGCCTGTGAAGCACAGTTTCTTTGCAGGCCTGATCTGGCAGAAGTAGGACTTCTGCTCTGGGTGTGTTACAGTGCCCTAGAGCTGAAAGGCACAACGTCCAGGCTTCTTTCCAAAGGGCGAGTTGGGCCCCACAGCATCTTGCTTCCAGCTCCTAGGGAAGCTAAGAAACAACTCGCTCTGCACAGTGCTCTTACAGCCTACAGGGAACATCTCTTCCAAAGGCCTGTGAAACGCAGTTTCTTCGCAGGCCTGATCTGGCTGAAGTAGGACTTCTGCTCTGGGTGTGTTACATTGCCCTAGAGCTGAAAGGCACAATGTGCAGGCTTCTTTCCAAAGGGCAAGTTGGGCCCCACAGCATCTTGCTTCCAGCTCTGTGGGAAGCTAAGAAACAACTCGCTCTGCTCAGTGCTCTTACAGCCTACCGGGAGCATCTCTTCCAACGGCCTGTGAAACGCATTTTCTTTGCAGGCCTGATCTGGCTGAAGTAGGACTTCTGCTCTGGGTGTGCTACATTGCCCTAGAGCTGAAAGGCACAACGTGCAGGCTTCTTTCCAAAGGGCGAGTTGGGCCCCACAGCATCTTGCTTCCAGCTCTTTGGGAAGCTAAGAAACAACTCGCGCTGCACAGTGCTCTTACAGCCTACCGGGAACATGTCTTCCAAAGGCCTGTGAAACGCATTTTCTTTGCAGGCCTTTTCTGGCTGAAGTAGGACTTCTGCTCTGGGTGTGCTACATTGCCCTAGAGCTGAAAGGCACAAATTACAGGCTTCTTTCCAAAGGGCGAGTTGGGCCCCACAGCATCTTGCTTCCAGCTCTTTGGGAAGCTAAGAAACAACTTGCTCTGCACAGTGCTCTTACAGCCTCCCGGGAGCATCTCCTCCAAAGGACTGTGAAACGCAGTTTCTTTGCAGGCCTGATCTGGCTGAAGTAGGACTTCTACTCTGGGTGTGCTACTTTGCCCTAGAGCCGAAAGGCACAACCTGCAGGCTTCTTTCCAAAGGGCGAGTTGGGCCCCACAGCATCTTGCTTCCAGCTCTTTGGGAAGCTAAGAAACAACTCGCTCTGCACAGTGCTCTTACAGCCTACCGGGAACATCTCTTCCAAAGGCCTGTGAAACGCAGTTTCTTTGCAGGCCTGATCTGGCTGAAGCAGGACTTCTGCTCTGGGTGTGCTACATTTCCCTAGAGCTGAAAGGCACAACGTGCAGGCTTCTTTCCAAAGGGCGAGTTGGGCCCCACAGCATCTTGCTTCCAGCTCTTTGGGAAGCTAAGAAACAACTCACTCTGCACAGTGCTCTTACAGCCTACTGGGAACATCTCTTCCAACGGCCTGTGAAATGCAATTTCTTTGCAGGCCTGATCTGGCTGAAGTAGGACTTCTGCTCTGGGTATGCTACTTTGCCCTAGAGCTGAAAGGCACAACGTGCAGGCTTCTTTCCAAAGGGCGAGTTGGGCCCCACAGCATCTTGCTTACAGCTCTTTGGGAAGCTAAGAAACAACTCGCTCTGCACAGTGCTCTTACAGCCTACCGGGAGCATCTCTTCCAAAGGCCTGTGAAACGCAGTTTTTTTGCAGGCCTGATCTCGCTGAAGTAGTACTTCTGCTCTGGGTGTGCTACATTGCCCTAGAGCTGAAAGGCACAACGTGCAGGCTTCTTTCCAAAGGGCGAGTTGGGCCCGACAGCATCTTGCTTCCAGCTCTTTGGGAAGCTAAGAAACAACTCGCTTTGCACAGTGCTCATACAGCCTCCCGGGAGCATCTCTTCCAAAGTCCTGTGAAACACAGTTTCTTTGCAGGCCTGATCTGGCTGAAGTAGGACTTCTGCTCTGGGTGTGCTACATTGCCCTAGAGCTGAAAGGCACAACGTGCAGGCTTCTTTCCAAAGGGCGAGTTGGGCACCACAGCATCTTGCTTCCAGCTCTCTGGGAAGCTAAGAAACAACTCGCTCTGCACAGTGCTCTTACAGCCTCCCGGGAACATCTCATCCAAAGGCCTGTGAAACGCAGTTTTTTTGCAGGCCTGATCTGGCTGAAGTAGTACTTCTGCTCTGGGTGTGCTACATTGCCCTAGGGCTGAAATGAACAACGTGCAGGCTTCTTTCCAAAGGGCGAGTTGGGCCCCACAGCATCTTGCTTCCAGCTCTTTGGGAAGCTAAGAAACAACTCGCTCTGCACAGTGTTTCTTACAGCCTACCGGGAGCATCTCTTCCAATGTCCTGTGAAACGCAGTTTCTTGGCAGGCCTGATCTGGCTGAAGTAGGACTTCTGCTCTGGGTGTGCTACATTGCCCTAGAGCTGAAAGGCACAACGTGCAGGCTTCTTTCCAAAGGGCGAGTTGGGCCCCACAGCATCTTGCTTCCAGCTCTTTGGGAAGATAAGAAACAACTCGCTCTGCACAGTGCTCTTACAGCCTACCGGGAACATCTCTTCCAAAGGCCTGTGAAACGCATTTTGTTTGCAGGCCTGATCTGGGTGAAGTAGGACTTCTGCTCTTGGTGTGCTACTTCGCCCTAGAGCTGAAAGGCACAACGTGCAGGCTTCTTTCCAAGGGGCGAGTTGTGCCCCACGGCATCTTTCTTCCAGCTCTTTGGGAAGGTAAGAAACAACTCGCTCTGCACAGTGCTCTTACAGCCTACCGGGAACATCTCTTCCAAAGGCCTGTGAAACGCAGTTTCTTTGCAGGCCTGATCTGGCTGAAGTAGGACTTCTGCTGTGGGTGTTCTACACTGCCCTAGAGCTGAAAGGCACAACGTGCAGGCTTCTTTAAAGGGGGCGAGTTGGGCCCCACGGCATCTTGCTTCCAGCTCTTTGGGAAGCTAAGAAACAACTCGCTCTGCACAGTGCTCTTACAGCCTACCGGGAACATCTCTTCCAAAGGCCTGTGAAACGCAGTTTCTTTGCATGCCTGATCTGGCTGAAGTAGGACTTCTCCTCAGGGTGTGCTACTTTGCCCTAGAGCTGAAAGGCACAACGTGCAGGCTTCTTTCCAAAGGGCGAGTTGGGCCCCACAGCGTCTTGCTTCCAGCTGTTTGGGAAGCTAAGAAACAACTCGCTCTGCACAGTGCTCTTACAGCCTACCGGGAACATCTCTTCCAAAGGCCTGTGAACCGCAGTTTCTTTGCAGGCCTGATCTTGCTGAAGTAGGACTTCTGCTCTGGGTGTGCTACTTTGCCCTAGAGGTGAAAGGCACAACGTACAGGCTTCTTTCCAAAGGGCGAGTTGGGCCCCACAGCATCTTGCTTCCAGCTCTTTGGGAAGCTAAGAAACAACTCACGCTGCACAGTGCTCTTACAGCCTACTGGGAACATCTCTTCCAACGGCCTGTGAAATGCAGTTTCTTTGCAGGCCTGATCTGGCTGAAGTAGGACTTCTGCTCTGGGTGTGCTACTTTGCCCTAGAGCTGAAAGGCACAACGTGAAGGCTTCTTTCCAAAGGGCGAGTTGGGCCCCACAGCATCTTGCTTCCAGCTCTTTGGGAAGCTAAGAAACAACTCGCTCTGCACAGTGCTCTTACAGCCTACCGGGAACATCTCTTCCAAAGGCCTGTGTAACGCAGTTTCTTTGCAGGCCTGATCTGGCTGAAGTAGGACTTCTGCTCTGGGTGTGCTACTGTGCCCTAGAACTGAAAGGCACAACGTGCAGGCTTCTTTCCAAAGTGCGAGTTGGGCCCCACAGCATCTTGCTTCCAGCTCTTTGGGAAGCTAAGAAACAACTCGCTCTGCTCAGTGCTCTTACAGCCTACCGGGAACATCTCTTCCAAAGGCCTGTGAAACGCAGTTTCTTTGCAGGCCTGATCTGGCTGAAGTAGGACTTCTGCTCTGGGTGTGCTACTTTGCCCTAGAGCTGAAAGGCACAACGTGCAGGCTTCTTTCCAAAGGGCGAGTTGGGCCCGACAGCATCTTGATTCCAGGTCTTTGGGAAGCTAAGAAACAACTCGCTCTCCTGAGTTCTCTTACAGCCTACCGGGAACCTCTCTTCCAAAGGACTGTGAAACGCAGTTTCTTTGCAGGCCTGATCTGGCTGAAGTAGGACTTCTGCTCTGGGTGTGCTACTTTGCCCTAGAGCTGAAAGGCACAACGTGCAGGCTTCTTTCCAAAGGGCGAGTTGGGCCCCACAGCATCTTGCTTCCAGCTCTTTGGGAAGCTAAGAAACAACTCGCTCTGCACAGTGCTCTTACAGCCTACCGGGAACATCTCTTCCAAAGGCCTGTGAAACGCAGTTTCTTTGCTGGCCTGATCTTGCTGAAGTAGGACTTCTGCTCTGGGTGTGCTACTTTGCCCTAGAGCTGAAAGGCACAACGTACAGGCTTCTTTCCAAAGGGCGAGTTGGGCCCCACAGCATCTTGCTTCCAGCTCTTTGGGAAGCTAAGAAACAATTCGCCCTGCACAGTGCTCTTACAGCCTACCGGGAACATCTCTTCCAAAGGGTGTTAAACGCAGTTTCTTTGCAGACCTGATCTGGCTGAAGTAGGAGTTCTGCTCTGGGTGTGCTACTTTGCCCTAGAGCTGAAAGGCACAACGTGCAGGCTTCTTTCCAAATGGCGAGTTGGGCCCCACAGCATCTTGCTTCCAGCTCTTTGGGAAGATAAGAAGCAACTCGCTCTGCACAGTGCTCTTACAGCCTACCGGGAAGATCTCTTCCAAAGGACTGTGAAAAGCAGTTTCTTTGCATGCCTTATCTGGCTGAAGTAGGACTTCTGCTCTGGGTGTGCTACATTGCCGTAGAGCTGAAAGGCACAACGTGCAGGCTTCTTTCGAAAGGGCGAGTTGGGCCCCACACATCTTGCTTCCAGCTCTTTGGGAAGCTAAGAAACAACTCGCTCTGCACAGTGCTCTTACAGCCTATTGGGAACATCTCTTCCAAAGGCCTGTGAAACGCAGTTTCTTTGCAGGCCTGATCTGGCTGAAGTAGGACTTCTGCTCTGGGTGTGCTACTTTGCCCTAGAGCTGAAAGGCACAACGTGCAGGCTTCTTTTCAAAGGGCGAATTGGGCCCCACAGCATCTTGCTTCCAGCTCTTTGGGAAGCTAAGAAACAACTCACGCTGCACAGTGCTCTTACAGCCTACTGGGAACATCTCTTCCAACGGCCTGTGAAATGCAGTTTCTTTGCAGGCCTGATCTGGCTGAAGTAGGACTTCTGCTCTGGGTGTGCTACTTTGCCCTAGAGCTGAAAGGCACAACGTGCAGGCTTCTTTCCAAAGGGCGAGTTGGGCCCCACAGCATCTTGCTTCCAGCTCTTTGGGCAGCTAAGAAACAACTCGCGCTGCACAGTGCTCTTACAGCCTACCGGGAGCATCTCTTCCAAAGGACTGTGAAACGCAGTTTCTTTGCAGGCCTGATCTGGCTGAAGTAGGACTTCTGCTCTGGGTGTGCTACTTTGCCCTAGAGCTGAAAGGCACAACGTGCAGGCTTCTTTCCAAAGGGCGAGTTGGGCCCCACAGCATCTTGCTTCCATCTCTTTGGGAAGCTAAGAAACAAATCGCTCTGCACAGTGCTCTTACAGCCTACCGGGAGCATCTCTTCCAAAGGCCTGAGAAACGCAGTTTCTTTGCAGGCCTGAACTGGCTGAAGTAGGACTTCTGCTCTGGGTGTGCTACATTGCCCTAGAGCTGAAAGGCACAAAGTGCAGGCTTCTTTCCAAAGGGCGAGTTGGGCCCCACAGCATCTTGCTTCCAGCTCTTTGGGAAGCTAAGAAACAACTTGCTCTGCACAGTGCTCTTACAGCCTCCCGGGAGCATCTCTTCCATAGGACTGTGAAACGCAGTTTCTTTGCAGGCCTGATCTGGCTGAAGTAGGACTTCTGATCAGGGTGTGTTACATTGCCCTAGAGCTGAAAGGCACATCGTGCAGGCTTCTTTCCAAAGAGCGAGTTGAGCCCCACAGCATCTTGCTTCCAGCTCTTTGGGAAGCTAAGAAACAACTCGCTCTTCTCAGTGCTCATACAGCCTAGTGGGAACATCTCTTCCAAAGGCCTGTGAAACGCAGTTTCTTTGTATGCCTGATCTGGCTGAAGTAGGACTTCTGCTCTGGGTGTGCTACTTTGCCCTAGAGCTGAAAGGCACAACGTGCAGGCTTCTTTACAAAGGGCGATTTGGGACCCACAGCATCTTGCTTATAGCTCTTTGGGAAGCTAAGAAACAACTCGCTCTGCACAGTGCTCTTACAGCCTACCGGGAACATCTCTTCCAAAGGCCTGTGAAACGCAGTTTCTTTGCAGGCCTGATCTGGCTGAAGTAGGACTTCTGCTCTGGGTGTGCTACATTGCCCTAGAGCTGAAAGGCCCAACGTGCAGGCTTCTTTCCAAAGGGCGAGTTGGGCCCCACAGCATCTTGCTTCCAGCTCTTTGGGAAGCTAAGAAACAACTCGCTCTGCACAGTGTTTCTTACAGCCTACCGGGAGCATCTCTTCCAATGTCCTGTGAAACGCAGTTTCTTGGCAGGCCTGATCTGGCTGAAGTAGGACTTCTGCTCTGGGTGTGCTACATTGCCCTAGAGCTGAAAGGCACAACGTGCAGGCTTCTTTCCAAAGGGCGAGTTGGGCACCACAGCATCTTGCTTTCAGCTCTTTGGGAAGCTAAGAAACAACTCGCTCTGCACACTGCTCTTACAAGACCGGGAACATCTCTTGCAAAGGCCTGTGAATCACAGTTTATTTGCAGGCCTGATCTGGCTGAAGTAGGACTTCTGCTCTGGGTGTGCTACATTGCCCTAGAGCTGAAAGGCACAACGTGCAGGCTTCTTTCCAAAGGGCGAGTTGGGCCCCACAGCATCTTGCTTCCAGCTCTTTGGGAAGCTAAGAAACAACTCGCTCTGCACAGTGCTCTTACAGCCTACCGGGAACATCTCTTCCAAAGGCCTGTGTAACGCAGTTTCTTTGCAGGCCTGATCTGGCTGAAGTAGGACTTCTGCTCTGGGTGTGCTACTGTGCAATCGAGCTGAAAGGCACAACGTGCAGGCTTCTTTCCAAAGGGCGAGTTGGCCCCACAGCATCTTGCTTCCAGCTCTTTGGGAAGCTAAGAAACAACTCGCTCTGCTCAGTGCTCTTAAAGCTTACCGGGAACATCTCTTCCAAAGGCCTGTGAAACGCAGTTTCTTTGCAGGCCTGATCTGGCTGAAGTAGGACTTCTGCTCTGGGTGTGCTACTTTGCCCTAGAGCTGAAAGGCACAACGTGCAGGCTTCTTTCCAAAGGGCGAGTTGGGCCCCACAGCATCTTGCTTCCAGCTCTTTGGGCAGCTAAGAAACAACTCGCGCTGCACAGTGCTCTTACAGCCTACCGGGAGCATCTCTTCCAAAGGACTGTGAAACGCAGTTTCTTTGCAGGCCTGATCTGGCTGAAGTAGGACTTCTGCTCTGGGTGTGCTACTTTGCCCTAGAGCTGAAAGGCACAACGTGCAGGCTTCTTTCCAAAGGGCTAGTTGGGCCCCACAGCATCTTGCTTCCAGCTCTTTGGGACGCTAAGAAACAACTCGCTCTGCACAGTGCTCATACAGCCTCCCGGGAGCATCACTTCCAAAGTCCTGTGAAACACAGTTTCTTTGCAGGCCTGATCTGGCTGAAGTAGGACTTCTGCTCTGGGTGTGCTACATTGCCCTAGAGCTGAAAGGCACAACGTGCAGGGTTCTTTCCAAAGGGCGAGTTGGGCCCCACAGCATCTTGCTTCCAGCTCTTTGGGAAGCTAAGAAACAACTCGCTCTGCACAGTGCTCTTACAGCCTACCGGGAGCATCTCTTCCAAAGGCCTGTGAAACGCAGTTTTTTTGCAGGCCTGATCTGGCTTAAGTAGTACTTCTGCTCTGGGTGTGCTACTTTGCCCTAGAGCTGAAAGACACAACGTGCAGGCTTCTTTCCAAAGGGCGAGTTGGGCCCGACAACATCTTGCTTCCAGGTCTTTGGGAAGCTAAGAAAGAACTCGCTCTGCACAGTGCTCATACAGCCTCCCGGGAGCATCTCTTCCAAAGTCCTGTGAAACACAGTTTCTTTGCAGGCCTGATCTGGCTGAAGTAGGACTTCTGCTCTGGGTGTGCTACATTGCCCTAGAGCTGAAAGGCACAACGTGCAGGGTTCTTTCCAAAGGGCGAGTTGGGCCCCACAGCATCTTGCTTACAGCTCTTTGGGAAGCTAAGAAACAACTTGCTCTGCACAGTGCTCTTACAGCCTACCGGGAGCATCTCTTCCAAAGTCCTGTGAAACGCAGTTTCTTTGCAGGCCTGATCTGGCTGAAGTAGGACTTCTGCTCTAGGTGTGCTACTTTGCCCTAGAGCTGAAAGGCTCAACGTGCAGGCTTCTTTCCAAAGGGCGAGTTGGGCCCCACAGCATCTTGCTTCCAGCTCTTTGGGAAGCTAAGAAACAACTCGCTCTGCACAGTGCTCTTACAGCCTACCGGGAACATCTCTCCCAAAGGCCTGTGAAACGCAGTTTCTTTGCAGGCCTGATCTGGCTGAAGTAGGACTTCTGCTCTGGGTGTGCTACATTGCCCTAGAGCTGAAAGGCACAAAGTGGAGGCTTCTTTCCAAAGGGCGAGTTTGGCCCCACAGCTTCTTGCTTCCAGCTCTTTGGGAAGCTAAGAAACAACTCGCTCTGCACAGTGCTCATACAGCCACCCGGGAGCATCTCTTCCAAAGGCCTGTGAAACACAGTTTCTTTGCAGGCCTGATCTGGGTGAAGTAGGACTTCTGCTCTGGGTGTGCTACATTGCCCTAGAGCTGAAAGGCACAACGTGCAGGCTTCTTTCCAAAGGGCGAGTTGGGCCCCACAGCATCTTGCTTCCAGCTCTTTGGGAAGCTAAGAAACAACTTGCTCTGCACAGTGCTCTTACAGCCTCCCGGGAGCATCTCTTCCAAAGGACTGTGAAACACAGTTTCTTTGCAGGCCTGATCTGGCTGAAGTAGGACTTCTGATCAGGGTGTGTTACATTGCCCTAGAGCTGAAAGGCACATCGTGCAGGCTTCTTTCCAAAGAGCGAGTTGGGCCGGACTGCAACTTGCTTCCAGCTCTTTGGGAAGCTAAGAAACAACTCGCTCTTCTCAGTGCTCTTACAGCCTAGTGGGAACATCTCTTCCAAAGGCCTGTGAAACGCAGTTTCTTTGCAGGCCTGATCTGGCTGAAGTAGGACTTCTGCTCTGGGTGTGCTACTTTGCCCTAGAGCTGAAAGGCACAACGTGCAGGCTTCTTTCCAAAGGGCTAGTTGGGCCCCACAGCATCTTGCTTCCAGCTCTTTGGGACGCTAAGAAACAACTCGCTCTGCACAGTGCTCATACAGCCTCCCGGGAGCATCACTTCCAAAGTCCTGTGAAACACAGTTTCTTTGCAGGCCTGATCTGGCTGAAGTAGGACTTCTGCTCTGGGTGTGCTACATTGCCCTAGAGCTGAAAGGCACAACGTGCAGGGTTCTTTCCAAAGGGCGAGTTGGGCCCCACCGCATCTTGCTTCCAGCTCTTTGGGAAGCTAAGAAACAACTCGCTCTGCACAGTGCTCTTACAGCCTACCGGGAGCATCTCTTCCAAAGGCCTGTGAAACGCAGTTTTTTTGCAGGCCTGATCTGGCTTAAGTAGTACTACTGCTCTGGGTGTGCTACTTTGCCCTAGAGCTGAAAGACACAACGTGCAGGCTTCTTTCCAAAGGGCGAGTTGGGCCCGACAACATCTTGCTTCCAGGTCTTTGGGAAGCTAAGAAAGAACTCGCTCTGCACAGTGCTCATACAGCCTCCCGGGAGCATCTCTTCCAAAGTCCTGTGAAACACAGTTTCTTTGCAGGCCTGATCTGGCTGAAGTAGGACTTCTGCTCTGGGTGTGCTACATTGCCCTAGAGCTGAAAGGCACAACGTGCAGGGTTCTTTCCAAAGGGCGAGTTGGGCCCCACAGCATCTTGCTTACAGCTCTTTGGGAAGCTAAGAAACAACTTGCTCTGCACAGTGCTCTTACAGCCTACCGGGAGCATCTCTTCCAAAGTCCTGTGAAACGCAGTTTCTTTGCAGGCCTGATCTGGCTGAAGTAGGACTTCTGCTCTAGGTGTGCTACTTTGCCCTAGAGCTGAAAGGCTCAACGTGCAGGCTTCTTTCCAAAGGGCGAGTTGGGCCCCACAGCATCTTGCTTCCAGCTCTTTGGGAAGCTAAGAAACAACTCGCTCTGCACAGTGCTCTTACAGCCTACCGGGAACATCTCTCCCAAAGGCCTGTGAAACGCAGTTTCTTTGCAGGCCTGATCTGGCTGAAGTAGGACTTCTGCTCTGGGTGTGCTACATTGCCCTAGAGCTGAAAGGCACAAAGTGGAGGCTTCTTTCCAAAGGGCGAGTTTGGCCCCACAGCTTCTTGCTTCCAGCTCTTTGGGAAGCTAAGAAACAACTCGCTCTGCACAGTGCTCATACAGCCACCCGGGAGCATCTCTTCCAAAGGCCTGTGAAACACAGTTTCTTTGCAGGCCTGATCTGGGTGAAGTAGGACTTCTGCTCTGGGTGTGCTACATTGCCCTAGAGCTGAAAGGCACAACGTGCAGGCTTCTTTCCAAAGGGCGAGTTGGGCCCCACAGCATCTTGCTTCCAGCTGTTGGGAAGCTAAGAAACAACTCGCTCTGCACAGTGCTCTTACAGCCTACCGGGAACATCTCTTCCAAAGGCCTGTGAAACGCAGTTTCTTTGCAGGCCTGATCTGGCTTAAGTAGTACTTCTTCTCTGGGTGTGCTACATTGCCCTAGAGCTGAAAGACACAACGTGCAGGCTTCTTTCCAAAGGGCGAGTTGGGCCCCACAGCATCTTGCTTCCAGCTCTTTGGGAAGCTAAGAAACAACTCGCGCTGCACAGTGCTCTTACAGCCTACCGGGAGCATCTCTTCCAAAGGCCTGTGAAATGCAGTTTCTTTGCAGGCCTGATCTGGCTGAAGTAGGACTTCTGCTCTGGGTGTGCTACTTTGCCCTAGACCTGAAAGGCACAACGTGCAGGCTTCTTTCCAAAGGGCGAGTTGGGCCCCACAGCATCTTGCTTCCAGCTCTTTGGGTAGCTAAGAAACAACTCGCTCTGCACAGTGCTCTTACAGCCTACCGGGAACATCCCTTCCAAAGGGCTGTGAAACGCAGTTTCTTTGCAGGCCTGATCTGGCTGAAGTAGGACTTCTGCTCTGGGTGTGCTACATTGCCCTAGAGCTGAAAGGCACAACGTGCAGGCTTCTTTCCAAAGGGCGAGTTGGGCCCCACAGCATCTTGCTTCCAGCTCTTTGGGAAGCTAAGAAACAACTCGCTCTGCTCAGTGTTCTTACAGCCTACCGGGAACATCTCTTCCAAAGGCCTGTGAAACGCAGTTTCTTTGCACGCCTGATCTGGCTGAAGTAGGACTTCTGCTCTGGGTGTGCTACATTGCGCTAGAGCTGAAAGGCACAAAGTGCAGACTTCTTTCCAAAGGGCGAGTTGGGCCCCACAGCATCTTGCTTCCAGCTCTTGGGAAGCTAAGAAAAAACTCGCTCTGCTCAATGCTCTTACAGCCTAGTGGGAACATCTCTTCCAAAGGCCTGTGAAACGCAGTTTCTTTGCAGGCCTGATCTGGCTGAAGTAGGACTTCTGCTCTGGGTGTGCTACATTGCGCTAGACCTGAAAGGCACAACGTGCAGTGTTCTTTCCAAAGGGCGAGTTGGGCCCCACAGCATCTTGCTTCCAGCTCTTTGGGAAGCTAAGAAACAACTCGCGCTGCACAGTGCCCTTACAGCCTACCGGGAACATGTCTTCCAAAGGCCTGTGAAACGCATTTTCTTTGCAGGCCTTTTCTGGCTGAAGTAGGACTTCTGCTCTGCGTGTGCTACATTGCCCTAGAGCTGAAAGGCACAAAGTGCAGGCTTCTTTCCAAAGGGCGAGTTGGGCACCACAGCATCTTGCTTCCAGCTCTTTGGGAAGCTAAGAAACAACTTGCTCTGCACAGTGCTCTTACAGCCTCCCGGGAGCATCTCTTCCAAAGGACTGTGAAACACAGTTTCTTTGCAGGCCTGATCTGGCTGAAGTAGGACTTCTGATCAGGGTGTGTTACATTGCCCTAGAGCTGAAAGGCACATCGTGCAGGCTTCTTTCCAAAGAGCGAGTTGGGCCGGACTGCAACTTGCTTCCAGCTCTTTGGGAAGCTAAGAAACAACTCGCTCTTCTCAGTGCTCTTACAGCCTAGTGGGAACATCTCTTCCAAAGGCCTGTGAAACGCAGTTTCTTTGCAGGCCTGATCTGGCTGAAGTAGGACTTCTGCTCTGGGTGTGCTACTTTGCCCTAGAGCTGAAAGGCACAACGTGCAGGCTTCTTTCCAAAGGGCTAGTTGGGCCCCACAGCATCTTGCTTCCAGCTCTTTGGGACGCTAAGAAACAACTCGCTCTGCACAGTGCTCATACAGCCTCCCGGGAGCATCACTTCCAAAGTCCTGTGAAACACAGTTTCTTTGCAGGCCTGATCTGGCTGAAGTAGGACTTCTGCTCTGGGTGTGCTACATTGCCCTAGAGCTGAAAGGCACAACGTGCAGGGTTCTTTCCAAAGGGCGAGTTGGGCCCCACAGAATCTTGCTTCCAGCTCTTTGGGAAGCTAAGAAACAACTCGCTCTGCACAGTGCTCTTACAGCCTACCGGGAGCATCTCTTCCAAAGGCCTGTGAAACGCAGTTTTTTTGCAGGCCTGATCTGGCTTAAGTAGTACTTCTGCTCTGGGTGTGCTACTTTGCCCTAGAGCTGAAAGACACAACGTGCAGGCTTCTTTCCAAAGGGCGAGTTGGGCCCGACAACATCTTGCTTCCAGGTCTTTGGGAAGCTAAGAAAGAACTCGCTCTGCACAGTGCTCATACAGCCTCCCGGGAGCATCTCTTCCAAAGTCCTGTGAAACACAGTTTCTTTGCAGGTCTGATCTGGCTGAAGTAGGACTTCTGCTCTGGGTGTGCTACATTGCCCTAGAGCTGAAAGGCACAACGTGCAGGGTTCTTTCCAAAGGGCGAGTTGGGCCCCACAGCATCTTGCTTACAGCTCTTTGGGAAGCTAAGAAACAACTTGCGCTGCACAGTGCTCTTACAGCCTACCGGGAGCATCTCTTCCAAAGTCCTGTGAAACGCAGTTTCTTTGCAGGCCTGATCTGGCTGAAGTAGGACTTCTGCTCTAGGTGTGCTACTTTGCCCTAGAGCTGAAAGGCTCAACGTGCAGGCTTCTTTCCAAAGGGCGAGTTGGGCCCCACAGCATCTTGCTTCCAGCTCTTTGGGAAGCTAAGAAACAACTCGCTCTGCACAGTGCTCTTACAGCCTACCGGGAACATCTCTCCCAAAGGCCTGTGAAACGCAGTTTCTTTGCAGGCCTGATCTGGCTGAAGTAGGACTTCTGCTCTGGGTGTGCTACATTGCCCTAGAGCTGAAAGGCACAAAGTGGAGGCTTCTTTCCAAAGGGCGAGTTTGGCCCCACAGCTTCTTGCTTCCAGCTCTTTGGGAAGCTAAGAAACAACTCGCTCTGCACAGTGCTCATACAGCCACCCGGGAGCATCTCTTCCAAAGGCCTGTGAAACACAGTTTCTTTGCAGGCCTGATCTGGGTGAAGTAGGACTTCTGCTCTGGGTGTGCTACATTGGCCTAGAGCTGAAAGGCGCAACGTGCAGGCTTCTTTCCAAAGGGCGAGTTGGGCCCCACAGCATCTTGCTTCCAGCTCTTTGGGAAGCTAAGAAACAACTTGCTCTGCACAGTGCTCTTACAGCCTCCCGGGAGCATCTCTTCCAAAGGACTGTGAAACACAGTTTCTTTGCAGGCCTGATCTGGCTGAAGTAGGACTTCTGATCAGGGTGTGTTACATTGCCCTAGAGCTGAAAGGCACATCGTGCAGGCTTCTTTCCAAAGAGCGAGTTGGGCCGGACTGCAACTTGCTTCCAGCTCTTTGGGAAGCTAAGAAACAACTCGCTCTTCTCAGTGCTCTTACAGCCTAGTGGGAACATCTCTTCCAAAGGCCTGTGAAACGCAGTTTCTTTGCAGGCCTGATCTGGCTGAAGTAGGACTTCTGCTCTGGGTGTGCTACTTTGCCCTAGAGCTGAAAGGCACAACGTGCAGGCTTCTTTCCAAAGGGCTAGTTGGGCCCCACAGCATCTTGCTTCCAGCTCTTTGGGACGCTAAGAAACAACTCGCTCTGCACAGTGCTCATACAGCCTCCCGGGAGCATCACTTCCAAAGTCCTGTGAAACACAGTTTCTTTGCAGGCCTGATCTGGCTGAAGTAGGACTTCTGCTCTGGGTGTGCTACATTGCCCTAGAGCTGAAAGGCACAACGTGCAGGGTTCTTTCCAAAGGGCGAGTTGGGCCCCACCGCATCTTGCTTCCAGCTCTTTGGGAAGCTAAGAAACAACTCGCTCTGCACAGTGCTCTTACAGCCTACCGGGAGCATCTCTTCCAAAGGCCTGTGAAACGCAGTTTTTTTGCAGGCCTGATCTGGCTTAAGTAGTACTTCTGCTCTGGGTGTGCTACTTTGCCCTAGAGCTGAAAGACACAACGTGCAGGCTTCTTTCCAAAGGGCGAGTTGGGCCCGACAACATCTTGCTTCCAGGTCTTTGGGAAGCTAAGAAAGAACTCGCTCTGCACAGTGCTGATACAGCCTCCCGGGAGCATCTCTTCCAAAGTCCTGTGAAACACAGTTTCTTTGCAGGCCTGATCTGGCTGAAGTAGGACTTCTGCTCTGGGTGTGCTACATTGCCCTAGAGCTGAAAGGCACAACGTGCAGGGTTCTTTCCAAAGGGCGAGTTGGGCCCCACAGCATATTGCTTACAGCTCTTTGGGAAGCTAAGAAACAACTTGCTCTGCACAGTGCTCTTACAGCCTCCCGGGAGCATCTCTTCCAAAGGACTGTGAAACACAGTTTCTTTGCAGGCCTGATCTGGCTGAAGTAGGACTTCTGCTCTAGGTGTGCTACTTTGCCCTAGAGCTGAAAGGCTCAACGTGCAGGCTTCTTTCCAAAGGGCGAGTTGGGCCCCACAGCATCTTGCTTCCAGCTCTTTGGGAAGCTAAGAAACAACTCGCTCTGCACAGTGCTCTTACAGCCTACCGGGAACATCCCTTCCAAAGGGCTGTGAAACGCAGTTTCTTTGCAGGCCTGATCTGGCTGAAGTAGGACTTCTGCTCTGGGTGTGCTACATTGCCCTAGAGCTGAAAGGCACAACGTGCAGGCTTCTTTCCAAAGGGCGAGTTGGGCCCCACAGCATCTTGCTTCCAGCTCTTTGGGAAGCTAAGAAACAACTCGCTCTGCTCAGTGTTCTTACAGCCTACCGGGAACATCTCTTCCAAAGGCCTGTGAAACGCATTTTCTTTGCAGGCCTGATCTGGCTGAAGTAGGACTTCTGCTCAGGGTGTGCTACATTGCCCTAGAGCTGAAAGGCACAAGTGCAGGCTTCTTTCCAAAGGGCGAGTTGGGCCCCACAGCATCTTGCTTCCAGCTCTTTGGGAAGCTAAGAAACAACTCGCTCTGGACAGTGCTCATACAGCCTCCCGGGAGCATCTCTTCCAAAGGCCTGTGAAACACAGTTTCTTTGCAGGCCTGATCTGGCTGAAGTAGGACTTCTGCTCTGGGTGTGCTACATTGCCCTAGAGCTGAAAGGCACAACGTGCAGGCTTCTTTCCAAAGGGCGAGTTGGGCCCCACAGCATCTTGCTTCCAGCTGTTTGGGAAGCTAAGAAACAACTCGCGCTGCACAGTGCTCTTAAAGCCTACCGGGAACATCTCTTCCAAAGGCCTGTGAAACACAGTTTCTTTGCAGGCCTGATCTGGCAGAAGTAGGACTTCTGCTCTGGGTGTGCTACAGTGCCCTAGAGCTGAAAGGCACAACGTGCAGGCTTCTTTCCAAAGGGCGAGTTGGTCCCCACAGCATCTTGCTTCCAGCTCTTTGGGAAGCTAAGAAACAACTCACTCTGCACAGTGTTCTTACAGCCTACTGGGAACATCTCTTCCAACGGCCTGTGAAATGCAGTTTCTTTGCAGGCCTGATCTGGCTGAAGTAGGACTTCTGCTCTGGGTGTGCTACTTTGCCCTAGAGCTGAAAGGCACAACGTGCAGGCTTCTTTCCAAAGGGCGAGTTGGGCCCCACAGCATCTTGCTTCCAACTCTTTGGGAAGCTAAGAAACAACTCGCTCTGCACAGTGCTCATACAGCCTCCCGGGAGCATCTCTTCCAAAGGCCTGTGAAACACAGTTTCTTTGCAGGCCTGATCTGGCTGAAGTAGGACTTCTGCTCTGGGTGTGCTACATTGCCCTAGAGCTGAAAGGCACAACGTGCAGGCTTCTTTCCAAAGGGCGAGTTGGGCCCAACAGCATCTTGCTTCCAGCTCTTTGGGAAGCTAAGAAACAACTCGCGCTGCACAGTGCTCTTAAAGCCTACCGGGAACATCTCTTCCAAAGGCCTGTGAAGCACAGTTTCTTTGCAGGCCTGATCTGGCAGAAGTAGGACTTCTGCTCTGGGTGTGTTACAGTGCCCTAGAGCTGAAAGGCACAACGTCCAGGCTTCTTTCCAAAGGGCGAGTTGGGCCCCACAGCATCTTGCTTCCAGCTCCTAGGGAAGATAAGAAACAACTCGCTCTGCACAGTGCTCTTACAGCCTACAGGGAACATCTCTTCCAAAGGCCTGTGAAACGCAGTTTCTTCGCAGGCCTGATCTGGCTGAAGTAGGACTTCTGCTCTGGGTGTGTTACATTGCCCTAGAGCTGAAAGGCACAATGTGCAGGCTTCTTTCCAAAGGGCAAGTTGGGCCCCACAGCATCTTGCTTCCAGCTCTGTGGGAAGCTAAGAAACAACTCGCTCTGCTCAGTGCTCTTACAGCCTACCGGGAGCATCTCTTCCAACGGCCTGTGAAACGCATTTTCTTTGCAGGCCTGATCTGGCTGAAGTAGGACTTCTGCTCTGGGTGTGCTACATTGCCCTAGAGCTGAAAGGCACAACGTGCAGGCTTCTTTCCAAAGGGCGAGTTGGGCCCCACAGCATCTTGCTTCCAGCTCTTTGGGAAGCTAAGAAACAACTCGCGCTGCACAGTGCTCTTACAGCCTACCGGGAACATGTCTTCCAAAGGCCTGTGAAACGCATTTTCTTTGCAGGCCTTTTCTGGCTGAAGTAGGACTTCTGCTCTGGGTGTGCTACATTGCCCTAGAGCTGAAAGGCACAAATTACAGGCTTCTTTCCAAAGGGCGAGTTGGGCCCCACAGCATCTTGCTTCCAGCTCTTTGGGAAGCTAAGAAACAACTTGCTCTGCACAGTGCTCTTACAGCCTCCCGGGAGCATCTCCTCCAAAGGACTGTGAAACGCAGTTTCTTTGCAGGCCTGATCTGGCTGAAGTAGGACTTCTACTCTGGGTGTGCTACTTTGCCCTAGAGCCGAAAGGCACAACCTGCAGGCTTCTTTCCAAAGGGCGAGTTGGGCCCCACAGCATCTTGCTTCCAGCTCTTTGGGAAGCTAAGAAACAACTCGCTCTGCACAGTGCTCTTACAGCCTACCGGGAACATCTCTTCCAAAGGCCTGTGTAACGCAGTTTCTTTGCAGGCCTGATCTGGCTGAAGTAGGACTTCTGCTCTGGGTGTGCTACTGTGCCCTAGAACTGAAAGGCACAACGTGCAGGCTTCTTTCCAAAGGGCGAGTTGGGCCCCACAGCATCTTGCTTCCAGCTCTTTGGGAAGCTAAGAAACAACTCGCTCTGCTCAGTGCTCTTACAGCCTACCGGGAACATCTCTTCCAAAGGCCTGTGAAACGCAGTTTCTTTGCAGGCCTGATCTGGCTGAAGTAGGACTTCTGCTCTGGGTGTGCTACTTTGCCCTAGAGCTGAAAGGCACAACGTGCAGGCTTCTTTCCAAAGGGCGAGTTGGGCCCGACAGCATCTTGATTCCAGGTCTTTGGGAAGCTAAGAAACAACTCGCTCTCCTCAGTTCTCTTACAGCCTACCGGGAACCTCTCTTCCAAAGGACTGTGAAACGCAGTTTCTTTGCAGGCCTGATCTGGCTGAAGTAGGACTTCTGCTCTGGGTGTGCTACTTTGCCCTAGAGCTGAAAGGCACAACGTGCAGGCTTCTTTCCAAAGGGCGAGTTGGGCCCCACAGCATCTTGCTTCCAGCTCTTTGGGAAGCTAAGAAACAACTCGCTCTGCACAGTGCTCTTACAGCCTACCGGGAACATCTCTTCCAAAGGCCTGTGAAACGCAGTTTCTTTGCTGGCCTGATCTTGCTGAAGTAGGACTTCTGCTCTGGGTGTGCTACTTTGCCCTAGAGCTGAAAGGCACAACGTACAGGCTTCTTTCCAAAGGGCGAGTTGGGCCCCACAGCATCTTGCTTCCAGCTCTTTGGGAAGCTAAGAAACAACTCGCCCTGCACAGTGCTCTTACAGCCTACCGGGAACATCTCTTCCAAAGGGTGTTAAACGCAGTTACTTTGCAGACCTGATCTGGCTGAAGTAGGAGTTCTGCTCTGGGTGTGCTACTTTGCCCTAGAGCTGAAAGGCACAACGTGCAGGCTTCTTTCCAAATGGCGAGTTGGGCCCCACAGTATCTTGCTTCCAGCTCTTTGGGAAGATAAGAAGCAACTCGCTCTGCACAGTGCTCTTACAGCCTACCGGGAAGATCTCTTCCAAAGGACTGTGAAAAGCAGTTTCTTTGCATGCCTTATCTGGCTGAAGTAGGACTTCTGCTCTGGGTGTGCTACATTGCCGTAGAGCTGAAAGGCACAACGTGCAGGCTTCTTTCGAAAGGGCGAGTTGGGCCCCACACATCTTGCTTCCAGCTCTTTGGGAAGCTAAGAAACAACTCGCTCTGCACAGTGCTCTTACAGCCTATTGGGAACATCTCTTCCAAAGGCCTGTGAAACGCAGTTTCTTTGCAGGCCTGATCTGGCTGAAGTAGGACTTCTGCTCTGGGTGTGCTACTTTGCCCTAGAGCTGAAAGGCACAACGTGCAGGCTTCTTTTCAAAGGGCGAATTGGGCCCCACAGCATCTTGCTTCCAGCTCTTTGGGAAGCTAAGAAACAACTCACGCTGCACAGTGCTCTTACAGCCTACTGGGAACATCTCTTCCAACGGCCTGTGAAATGCAGTTTCTTTGCAGGCCTGATCTGGCTGAAGTAGGACTTCTGCTCTGGGTGTGCTACTTTGCCCTAGAGCTGAAAGGCACAACGTGCAGGCTTCTTTCCAAAGGGCGAGTTGGGCCCCACAGCATCTTGCTTCCAGCTCTTTGGGCAGCTAAGAAACAACTCGCGCTGCACAGTGCTCTTACAGCCTACCGGGAGCATCTCTTCCAAAGGACTGTGAAACGCAGTTTCTTTGCAGGCCTGATCTGGCTGAAGTAGGACTTCTGCTCTGGGTGTGCTACTTTGCCCTAGAGCTGAAAGGCACAACGTGCAGGCTTCTTTCCAAAGGGCGAGTTGGGCCCCACAGCATCTTGCTTCCATCTCTTTGGGAAGCTAAGAAACAAATCGCTCTGCACAGTGCTCTTACAGCCTACCGGGAGCATCTCTTCCAAAGGCCTGAGAAACGCAGTTTCTTTGCAGGCCTGAACTGGCTGAAGTAGGACTTCTGCTCTGGGTGTGCTACATTGCCCTAGAGCTGAAAGGCACAAAGTGCAGGCTTCTTTCCAAAGGGCGAGTTGGGCCCCACAGCATCTTGCTTCCAGCTCTTTGGGAAGCTAAGAAACAACTTGCTCTGCACAGTGCTCTTACAGCCTCCCGGGAGCATCTCTTCCAAAGGACTGTGAAACGCAGTTTCTTTGCAGGCCTGATCTGGCTGAAGGAGGACTTCTGATCAGGGTGTGTTACATTGCCCTAGAGCTGAAAGGCACATCGTGCAGGCTTCTTTCCAAAGAGCGAGTTGAGCCCCACAGCATCTTGCTTCCAGCTCTTTGGGAAGCTAAGAAACAACTCGCTCTTCTCAGTGCTCATACAGCCTAGTGGGAACATCTCTTCCAAAGGCCTGTGAAACGCAGTTTCTTTGTATGCCTGATCTGGCTGAAGTAGGACTTCTGCTCTGGGTGTGCTACTTTGCCCTAGAGCTGAAAGGCACAACGTGCAGGCTTCTTTACAAAGGGCGATTTGGGACCCACAGCATCTTGCTTATAGCTCTTTGGGAAGCTAAGAAACAACTCGCTCTGCACAGTGCTCTTACAGCCTACCGGGAACATCTCTTCCAAAGGCCTGTGAAACGCAGTTTCTTTGCAGGCCTGATCTGGCTGAAGTAGGACTTCTGCTCTGGGTGTGCTACATTGCCCTAGAGCTGAAAGGCCCAACGTGCAGGCTTCTTTCCAAAGGGCGAGTTGGGCCCCACAGCATCTTGCTTCCAGCTCTTTGGGAAGCTAAGAAACAACTCGCTCTGCACAGTGTTTCTTACAGCCTACCGGGAGCATCTCTTCCAATGTCCTGTGAAACGCAGTTTCTTGGCAGGCCTGATCTGGCTGAAGTAGGACTTCTGCTCTGGGTGTGCTACATTGCCCTAGAGCTGAAAGGCACAACGTGCAGGCTTCTTTCCAAAGGGCGAGTTGGGCACCACAGCATCTTGCTTTCAGCTCTTTGGGAAGCTAAGAAACAACTCGCTCTGCACACTGCTCTTACAAGACCGGGAACATCTCTTGCAAAGGCCTGTGAATCACAGTTTATTTGCAGGCCTGATCTGGCTGAAGTAGGACTTCTGCTCTGGGTGTGCTACATTGCCCTAGAGCTGAAAGGCACAACGTGCAGGCTTCTTTCCAAAGGGCGAGTTGGGCCCCACAGCATCTTGCTTCCAGCTCTTTGGGAAGCTAAGAAACAACTCGCTCTGCACAGTGCTCTTACAGCCTACCGGGAACATCTCTTCCAAAGGCCTGTGTAACGCAGTTTCTTTGCAGGCCTGATCTGGCTGAAGTAGGACTTCTGCTCTGGGTGTGCTACTGTGCCCTCGAGCTGAAAGGCACAACGTGCAGGCTTCTTTCCAAAGGGCGAGTTGGGCCCCACAGCATCTTGCTTCCAGCTCTTTGGGAAGCTAAGAAACAACTCGCTCTGCTCAGTGCTCTTAAAGCTTACCGGGAACATCTCTTCCAAAGGCCTGTGAAACGCAGTTTCTTTGCAGGCCTGATCTGGCTGAAGTAGGACTTCTGCTCTGGGTGTGCTACTTTGCCCTAGAGCTGAAAGGCACAACGTGCAGGCTTCTTTCCAAAGGGCGAGTTGGGCCCCACAGCATCTTGCTTCCAGCTCTTTGGGCAGCTAAGAAACAACTCGCGCTGCACAGTGCTCTTACAGCCTACCGGGAGCATCTCTTCCAAAGGACTGTGAAACGCAGTTTCTTTGCAGGCCTGATCTGGCTGAAGTAGGACTTCTGCTCTGGGTGTGCTACTTTGCCCTAGAGCTGAAAGGCACAACGTGCAGGCTTCTTTCCAAAGGGCGAGTTGGGCCCCACAGCATCTTGCTTCCAGGTCTTTGGGAAGCTAAGAAACAACTCGCTCTCCTCAGTTCTCTTACAGCCTACCGGGAACATCTCTTCCAAAGGACTGTGAAACGCAGTTTCTTTGCAGGCCTGATCTGGCTGAAGTAGGACTTCTGCTCTGGGTGTGCTACTTTGCCCTAGAGCTGAAAGGCACAACGTGCAGGCTTCTTTCCAAAGGGCGAGTTGGGCCCCACAGCATCTTGCTTCCAGCTCTTTTTGAAGCTAAGAAACAACTCGCTCTGCACAGTGCTCTTACAGCCTACCGGGAGCATCTCTTCCAAAGGCCTTTGAAACGCAGTTTCTTTGCAGGCCTGATCTGGCTGAAGTAGGACTTCTGCTCTGGGTGTGCTACTCTGCCCTAGAGGTGAAAGGCACAACGTGCAGGCTTCTTTCCAAAGGGCGAGTTGGGCCCCACAGCATCTTGCTTCCAGCTCTTTGGGAAGATAAGAAACAACTCGCTCTGCACAGTGCTCTTACAGCCTACCGGGAACATCTCTTCCAAAGGCCTGTGAAACGCAGTTTCTTTGCAGGCCTGATCTGGCTGAAGTGGGACTTCTGTTCTGGGTGTGCTACTTTGCCCTAGAGCTGAAAGGCACAACGTGCAGGCTTCTTTCCAAAGGGCGAGTTGGGCCCCACAGCATCTTGCTTCCAGCTCTTTGGGAAGCTAAGAAACATCTCGCTCTGCTCAGTGCTCTTACAGCCTAGTGGGAACATCTCTTCCAAAGGCCTGTGAAACGCAGTTTCTTTGCAGGCCTGATCTGGCTGAAGTAGGACTTCTGCTCTGGGTGTGCTACATTGCCCTAGAGCTGAAAGGCACAACGTGCAGGCTTCTTTCCAAGGGGCCAGTTGTGCCCCACGGCATCTTTCTTCCAGCTCTTTGGGAAGGTAAGAAACAACTCGCTCTGCACAGTGCTCTTACAGCCTACCGGGAACATCTCTTCCAAAGGCCTGTGAAATGCAGTTTCTTTGCATGCCTGATCTGGCTGAAGTAGGACTTCTGCTCAGGGTGTGCTACTTTGCCCTAGAGCTGAAAGGCACAACGTGCAGGCTTCTTTCCAAAGGGCGAGTTGGGCCCCACAGCATCTTGCTTCCAGCTCTTTGGGAAGCTAAGAAACAACTCGCCCTGCACAGTGCTCTTACAGCCTACCGGGAACATCTCTTCCAAAGGGTGTTAAACGCAGTTACTTTGCAGACCTGATCTGGCTGAAGTAGGAGTTCTGCTCTGGGTGTGCTACTTTGCCCTAGAGCTGAAAGGCACAACGTGCAGGCTTCTTTCCAAATGGCGAGTTGGGCCCCACAGTATCTTGCTTCCAGCTCTTTGGGAAGATAAGAAGCAACTCGCTCTGCACAGTGCTCTTACAGCCTACCGGGAAGATCTCTTCCAAAGGACTGTGAAAAGCAGTTTCTTTGCATGCCTTATCTGGCTGAAGTAGGACTTCTGCTCTGGGTGTGCTACATTGCCGTAGAGCTGAAAGGCACAACGTGCAGGCTTCTTTCGAAAGGGTGAGTTGGGCCCCACACATCTTGCTTCCAGCTCTTTGGGAAGCTAAGAAACAACTCGCTCTGCACAGTGCTCTTACAGCCTATTGGGAACATCTCTTCCAAAGGCCTGTGAAACGCAGTTTCTTTGCAGGCCTGATCTGGCTGAAGTAGGACTTCTGCTCTGGGTGTGCTACTTTGCCCTAGAGCTGAAAGGCACAACGTGCAGGCTTCTTTTCAAAGGGCGAATTGGGCCACACAGCATCTTGCTTCCAGCTCTTTGGGAAGCTAAGAAACAACTCACGCTGCACAGTGCTCTTACAGCCTACTGGGAACATCTCTTCCAACGGCCTGTGAAATGCAGTTTCTTTGCAGGCCTGATCTGGCTGAAGTAGGACTTCTGCTCTGGGTGTGCTACTTTGCCCTAGAGCTGAAAGGCACAACGTACAGGCTTCTTTCCAAAGGGCGAGTTGGGCCCCACAGCATCTTGCTTCCAGCTCTTTGGGCAGCTAAGAAACAACTCGCGCTGCACAGTGCTCTTACAGCCTACCGGGAGCATCTCTTCCAAAGGACTGTGAAACGCAGTTTCTTTGCAGGCCTGATCTGGCTGAAGTAGGACTTCTGCTCTGGGTGTGCTACTTTGCCCTAGAGCTGAAAGGCACAACGTGCAGGCTTCTTTCCAAAGGGCGAGTTGGGCCCCACAGCATCTTGCTTCCATCTCTTTGGGAAGCTAAGAAACAAATCGCTCTGCACAGTGCTCTTACAGCCTACCGGGAGCATCTCTTCCAAAGGCCTGAGAAACGCAGTTTCTTTGCAGGCCTGAACTGGCTGAAGTAGGACTTCTGCTCTGGGTGTGCTACATTGCCCTAGAGCTGAAAGGCACAAAGTGCAGGCTTCTTTCCAAAGGGCGAGTTGGGCCCCACAGCATCTTGCTTCCAGCTCTTTGGGAAGCTAAGAAACAACTTGCTCTGCACAGTGCTCTTACAGCCTCCCGGGAGCATCTCTTCCAAAGGACTGTGAAACGCAGTTTCTTTGCAGGCCTGATCTGGCTGAAGGAGGACTTCTGATCAGGGTGTGTTACATTGCCCTAGAGCTGAAAGGCACATCGTGCAGGCTTCTTTCCAAAGAGCGAGTTGAGCCCCACAGCATCTTGCTTCCAGCTCTTTGGGAAGCTAAGAAACAACTCGCTCTTCTCAGTGCTCATACAGCCTAGTGGGAACATCTCTTCCAAAGGCCTGTGAAACGCAGTTTCTTTGTATGCCTGATCTGGCTGAAGTAGGACTTCTGCTCTGGGTGTGCTACTTTGCCCTAGAGCTGAAAGGCACAACGTGCAGGCTTCTTTACAAAGGGCGATTTGGGACCCACAGCATCTTGCTTATAGCTCTTTGGGAAGCTAAGAAACAACTCGCTCTGCACAGTGCTCTTACAGCCTACCGGGAACATCTCTTCCAAAGGCCTGTGAAACGCAGTTTCTTTGCAGGCCTGATCTGGCTGAAGTAGGACTTCTGCTCTGGGTGTGCTACATTGCCCTAGAGCTGAAAGGCCCAACGTGCAGGCTTCTTTCCAAAGGGCGAGTTGGGCCCCACAGCATCTTGCTTCCAGCTCTTTGGGAAGCTAAGAAACAACTCGCTCTGCACAGTGTTTCTTACAGCCTACCGGGAGCATCTCTTCCAATGTCCTGTGAAACGCAGTTTCTTGGCAGGCCTGATCTGGCTGAAGTAGGACTTCTGCTCTGGGTGTGCTACATTGCCCTAGAGCTGAAAGGCACAACGTGCAGGCTTCTTTCCAAAGGGCGAGTTGGGCACCACAGCATCTTGCTTTCAGCTCTTTGGGAAGCTAAGAAACAACTCGCTCTGCACACTGCTCTTACAAGACCGGGAACATCTCTTGCAAAGGCCTGTGAATCACAGTTTATTTGCAGGCCTGATCTGGCTGAAGTAGGACTTCTGCTCTGGGTGTGCTACATTGCCCTAGAGCTGAAAGGCACAACGTGCAGGCTTCTTTCCAAAGGGCGAGTTGGGCCCCACAGCATCTTGCTTCCAGCTCTTTGGGAAGCTAAGAAACAACTCGCTCTGCACAGTGCTCTTACAGCCTACCGGGAACATCTCTTCCAAAGGCCTGTGTAACGCAGTTTCTTTGCAGGCCTGATCTGGCTGAAGTAGGACTTCTGCTCTGGGTGTGCTACTGTGCCCTCGAGCTGAAAGGCACAACGTGCAGGCTTCTTTCCAAAGGGCGAGTTGGGCCCCACAGCATCTTGCTTCCAGCTCTTTGGGAAGCTAAGAAACAACTCGCTCTGCTCAGTGCTCTTAAAGCTTACCGGGAACATCTCTTCCAAAGGCCTGTGAAACGCAGTTTCTTTGCAGGCCTGATCTGGCTGAAGTAGGACTTCTGCTCTGGGTGTGCTACTTTGCCCTAGAGCTGAAAGGCACAACGTGCAGGCTTCTTTCCAAAGGGCGAGTTGGGCCCCACAGCATCTTGCTTCCAGCTCTTTGGGCAGCTAAGAAACAACTCGCGCTGCACAGTGCTCTTACAGCCTACCGGGAGCATCTCTTCCAAAGGACTGTGAAACGCAGTTTCTTTGCAGGCCTGATCTGGCTGAAGTAGGACTTCTGCTCTGGGTGTGCTACTTTGCCCTAGAGCTGAAAGGCACAACGTGCAGGCTTCTTTCCAAAGGGCGAGTTGGGCCCCACAGCATCTTGCTTCCAGGTCTTTGGGAAGCTAAGAAACAACTCGCTCTCCTCAGTTCTCTTACAGCCTACCGGGAACATCTCTTCCAAAGGACTGTGAAACGCAGTTTCTTTGCAGGCCTGATCTGGCTGAAGTAGGACTTCTGCTCTGGGTGTGCTACTTTGCCCTAGAGCTGAAAGGCACAACGTGCAGGCTTCTTTCCAAAGGGCGAGTTGGGCCCCACAGCATCTTGCTTCCAGCTCTTTTTGAAGCTAAGAAACAACTCGCTCTGCACAGTGCTCTTACAGCCTACCGGGAGCATCTCTTCCAAAGGCCTTTGAAACGCAGTTTCTTTGCAGGCCTGATCTGGCTGAAGTAGGACTTCTGCTCTGGGTGTGCTACTTTGCCCTAGAGGTGAAAGGCACAACGTGCAGGCTTCTTTCCAAAGGGCGAGTTGGGCCCCACAGCATCTTGCTTCCAGCTCTTTGGGAAGATAAGAAACAACTCGCTCTGCACAGTGCTCTTACAGCCTACCGGGAACATCTCTTCCAAAGGCCTGTGAAACGCAGTTTCTTTGCAGGCCTGATCTGGCTGAAGTGGGACTTCTGTTCTGGGTGTGCTACTTTGCCCTAGAGCTGAAAGGCACAACGTGCAGGCTTCTTTCCAAAGGGCGAGTTGGGCCCCACAGCATCTTGCTTCCAGCTCTTTGGGAAGCTAAGAAACATCTCGCTCTGCTCAGTGCTCTTACAGCCTAGTGGGAACATCTCTTCCAAAGGCCTGTGAAACGCAGTTTCTTTGCAGGCCTGATCTGGCTGAAGTAGGACTTCTGCTCTGGGTGTGCTACATTGCCCTAGAGCTGAAAGGCACAACGTGCAGGCTTCTTTCCAAGGGGCCAGTTGTGCCCCACGGCATCTTTCTTCCAGCTCTTTGGGAAGGTAAGAAACAACTCGCTCTGCACAGTGCTCTTACAGCCTACCGGGAACATCTCTTCCAAAGGCCTGTGAAATGCAGTTTCTTTGCATGCCTGATCTGGCTGAAGTAGGACTTCTGCTCAGGGTGTGCTACTTTGCCCTAGAGCTGAAAGGCACAACGTGCAGGCTTCTTTCCAAAGGGCGAGTTGGGCCCCACAGCATCTTGCTTCCAGCTCTTTGGGAAGCTAAGAAACAACTCGCTCTGCACAGTGCTCTTACAGCCTACCGGGAACATCTCTTCCAAAGGCCTGTGAAACGCAGTTTCTTTGCTGGCCTGATCTTGCTGTAGTAGGACTTCTGCTCTGGGTGTGCTACTTTGCCCTAGAGCTGAAAGGCACAACGTACAGGCTTCTTTCCAAAGGGCGAGTTGGGCCCCACAGCATCTTGCTTCAAGCTCTTTGGGAAGCTAAGAAACAACTCGCCCTGCACAGTGCTCTTACAGCCTACCGGGAACATCTCTTTCAAATGGTGTTAAACGCAGTTTCTTTGCAGGCCTGATCTGGCTGAAGTAGGAGTTCTGCTCTGGGTGTGCTACTTTGCCCTAGAGCTGAAAGGCACAACGTGCAGGGTTCTTTCCAAATGGCGAGTTGTGCCCCACAGCATCTTGCTTCCAGCTCTTTGGGAAGATAAGAAGCAACTCGCTCTGCACAGTGCTCTTACAGCCTACTGGGAACATCTCTTCCAACGGCCTGTGAAATGCAGTTTCTTTGCAGGCCTGATCTGGCTGAAGTAGGACTTCTGCTCTGGGTGTGCTACTTTGCCCTAGAGCTGAAAGGCACAACGTGCAGGCTTCTTTCCAAAGGGCGAGTTGGGCCCCACAGCATCTTGCTTCCAGCTCTTTGGGCAGCTAAGAAACAACTCGCGCTGCACAGTGCTCTTACAGCTACCGGGAGCATCTCTTCCAAAGGACTGTGAAACGCAGTTTCTTTGCAGGCCTGATCTGGCTGAAGTAGGACTTCTGCTCTGGGTGTGCTACTTTGCCCTAGAGCTGAAAGGCACAACGTGCAGGCTTCTTTCCAAAGGGCGAGTTGGGCCCCACAGCATCTTGCTTCCAGGTCTTTGGGAAGCTAAGAAACAACTCGCTCTCCTCAGTTCTCTTACAGCCTACCGGGAACATCTCTTCCAAAGGACTGTGAAACGCAGTTTCTTTGCAGGCCTGATCTGGCTGAAGTAGGACTTCTGCTCTGGGTGTGCTACTTTGCCCTAGAGCTGAAAGGCACAACGTGCAGGCTTCTTTCCAAAGGGCGAGTTGGGCCCCACAGCATCTTGCTTCCAGCTCTTTTTGAAGCTAAGAAACAACTCGCTCTGCACAGTGCTCTTACAGCCTACCGGGAGCATCTCTTCCAAAGGCCTTTGAAACGCAGTTTCTTTGCAGGCCTGATCTGGCTGAAGTAGGACTTCTGCTCTGGGTGTGCTACATTGCCCTAGAGCTGAAAGGCACAACGTGCAGGCTTCTTTCCAAAGGGCGAGTTGGGCCCCACAGCATCTTGCTTCCAGCTCTTTGGGAAGATAAGAAACAACTCGCTCTGCACAGTGCTCTTACAGCCTACCGGGAACATCTCTTCCAAAGGCCTGTGAAACGCAGTTTCTTTGCAGGCCTGATCTGGCTGAAGTAGGACTTCTGCTCTGGGTGTGCTACTTTGCCCTAGAGCTGAAAGGCACAACGTGCAGGCTTCTTTCCAAAGGGCGAGTTGGGCCCCACAGCATCTTGCTTCCAGCTATTTGGGAAGCTAAGAAACATCTCGCTCTGCTCAGTGCTCTTACAGCCTAGTGGGAACATCTCTTCCAAAGGCCTGTGAAACGCAGTTTCTTTGCAGGCCTGATCTGGCTGAAGTAGGACTTCTGCTCTGGGTGTGCTACATTGCCCTAGAGCTGAAAGGCACAACGTGCAGGCTTCTTTCCAAGGGGCGAGTTGTGCCCCACGGCATCTTTCTTCCAGCTCTTTGGGAAGGTAAGAAACAACTCGCTCTGCACAGTGCTCTTACAGCCTACCGGGAACATCTCTTCCAAAGGCCTGTGAAATGCAGTTTCTTTGCATGCCTGATCTGGCTGAAGTAGGACTTCTGCTCAGGGTGTGCTACTTTGCCCTAGAGCTGAAAGGCACAACGTGCAGGCTTCTTTCCAAAGGGCGAGTTGGGCCCCACAGCATCTTGCTTCCAGCTCTTTGGGAAGCTAAGAAACAACTCGCTCTGCACAGTGCTCTTACAGCCTACCGGGAACATCTCTTCCAAAGGCCTGTGAAACGCAGTTTCTTTGCTGGCCTGATCTTGCTGTAGTAGGACTTCTGCTCTGGGTGTGCTACTTTGCCCTAGAGCTGAAAGGCACAACGTACAGGCTTCTTTCCAAAGGGCGAGTTGGGCCCCACAGCATCTTGCTTCCAGCTCTTTGGGAAGCTAAGAAACAACTCGCCCTGCACAGTGCTCTTACAGCCTACCGGGAACATCTCTTTCAAATGGTGTTAAACGCAGTTTCTTTGCAGGCCTGATCTGGCTGAAGTAGGAGTTCTGCTCTGGGTGTGCTACTTTGCCCTAGAGCTGAAAGGCACAACGTGCAGGGTTCTTTCCAAATGGCGAGTTGTGCCCCACAGCATCTTGCTTCCAGCTCTTTGGGAAGATAAGAAGCAACTCGCTCTGCACAGTGCTCTTACAGCCTACCGGGAAGATCTCTTCCAAAGGACTGTGAAAAGCAGTTTCTTTGCATGCCTTATCTGGCTGAAGTAGGACTTCTGCTCTGGGTGTGCTACATTGCCCTAGAGCTGAAAGGCACAACGTGCAGGCTTCTTTCGAAAGGGCGAGTTGGGCCCCACACATCTTGCTTCCAGCTCTTTGGGAAGCTAAGAAACAACTCGCTCTGCACAGTGCTCTTACAACCTATTGGGAACATCTCTTCCAAAGGCCTGTGAAACGCAGTTTCTTTGCAGGCCTGATCTGGCTGAAGTAGGACTTCTGCTCTGGGTGTGCTACTTTGCCCTAGAGCTGAAAGGCACAACGTGCAGGCTTCTTTTCAAAGGGCGAGTTGGGCCCCACAGCATCTTGCTTCCAGCTCTTTTGGAAGCTAAGAAACAACTCACGCTGCACAGTGCTCTTACAGCCTACTGGGAACATCTCTTCCAACGGCCTGTGAAATGCAGTTTCTTTGCAGGCCTGATCTGGCTGAAGTAGGACTT
Source organism: Equus caballus (assembly GCF_041296265.1). Taxonomy (NCBI): domain Eukaryota; kingdom Metazoa; phylum Chordata; class Mammalia; order Perissodactyla; family Equidae; genus Equus; species Equus caballus. Next base: position 14,739,660 of record NC_091696.1, read on the forward strand.
CTGCTCTGGGTGTGCTACTTTGCCCTAGAGCTGAAAGGCACAACGTGCAGGCTTCTTTCCAAAGGGCGAGTTGGGCCCCACAGCATCTTGCTTCCAGCTCTTTGGGCAGCTAAGAAACAACTCGCGCTGCACAGTGTTCTTACAGCCTACCGGGAGCATCTCTTCCAAAGGACTGTGAAACGCAGTTTCTTTGCAGGCCTGATCTGGCTGAAGTAGGACTTCTGCTCTGGGTGTGCTACTTTGCCCTAGAGCTGAAAGGCACAACGTGCAGTCTTCTTTCCAAAGGGCGAGTTGGGCCCCACAGCATCTTGCTTCCAGGACTTTGGGAAGCTAAGAAACAACTCGCTCTCCTCAGTTCTCTTACAGCCTACCGGGAACATCTCTTCCAAAGGACTGTGAAACGCAGTTTCTTTGCAGGCCTGATCTGGCTGAAGTAGGACTTCTGCTCTGGGTGTGCTACTTTGCCCTAGAGCTGAAAGGCACAACGTGCAGGCTTCTTTCCAAAGGGCGAGTTGGGCCCCACAGCATCTTGCTTCCAGCTGTTTGGGAAGCTAAGAAACATCTCGCTCTGCTCAGTGCTCTTACAGCCTAGTGGGAACATCTCTTCCAAAGGCCTGTGAAACGCAGTTTCTTTGCAGGCCTGATCTGGCTGAAGTAGGACTTCTGCTCTGGGTGTGCTACATTGCCCTAGAGCTGAAAGGCACAACGTGCAGGCTTCTTTCCAAGGGGCGAGTGTGCCCCACGGCATCTTTCTTCCAGCTCTTTGGGAAGGTAAGAAACAACTCGCTCTGCACAGTGCTCTTACAGCCTACCGGGAACATCTCTTCCAAAGGCCTGTGAAACGCAGTTTCTTTGCAGGCCTGATCTGGCTGAAGTAGGACTTCTGCTGTGGGTGTTCTACACTGCCCTAGAGCTGAAAGGCACAACGTGCAGGCTTCTTTAAAGGGGGCGAGTTGGGCCCCACGGCATCTTGCTTCCAGCTCTTTGGGAAGCTAAGAAACAACTCTCTCAGCACAGTGCTCTTACAGCCTACCGGGAACATCTCTTCCAAAGGCCTGTGAAACGCAGTTTCTTTGCATGCCTGATCTGGCTGAAGTAGGACTTCTGCTCAGGGTGTGCTACTTTGCCCTAGAGCTGAAAGGCACAACGTGCAGGCTTCTTTCCAAAGGGCGAGTTGGGCCCCACAGCATCTTGCTTCCAGCTCTTTGGGAAGCTAAGAAACAACTCGCTCTGCACAGTGCTCTTACAGCCTACCGGGAACATCTCTTCCAAAGGCCTGTACAACGCAGTTTCTTTGCTGGCCTGATCTTGCTGTAGTAGGACTTCTGCTCTGGGTGTGCTACTTTGCCCTAGAGCTGAAAGGCACAACGTACAGGCTTCTTTCCAAAGGGCGAGTTGGGCCCCACAGCATCTTGCTTCCAGCTCTTTGGGAAGCTAAGAAACAACTCGCCCTGCACAGTGCTCTTACAGCCTACCGGGAACATCTCTTCCAAATGGTGTTAAACGCAGTTTCTTTGCAGGCCTGATCTGGCTGAAGTAGGAGTTCTGCTCTGGGTGTGCTACTTTGCCCTAGAGCTGAAAGGCACAACGTGCAGGGTTCTTTCCAAATGGCGAGTTGTGCCCCACAGCATCTTGCTTCCAGCTCTTTGGGAAGATAAGAAGCAACTCGCTCTGCACAGTGCTCTTACAGCCTACTGGGAACATCTCTTCCAACGGCCTGTGAAATGCAGTTTCTTTGCAGGCCTGATCTGGCTGAAGTAGGACTTCTGCTCTGGGTGTGCTACATTGCCCTAGAGCTGAAAGGCACAACGTGCAGGCTTCTTTCCAAAGGGCGAGTTGGGCCCCACAGCATCTTGCTTCCAGCTCTTTGGGCAGCTAAGAAACAACTCGCGCTGCACAGTGCTCTTACAGCTACCGGGAGCATCTCTTCCAAAGGACTGTGAAACGCAGTTTCTTTGCAGGCCTGATCTGGCTGAAGTAGGACTTCTGCTCTGGGTGTGCTACTTTGCCCTAGAGCTGAAAGGCACAACGTGCAGGCTTCTTTCCAAAGGGCGAGTTGGGCCCCACAGCATCTTGCTTCCAGGTCTTTGGGAAGCTAAGAAACAACTCGCTCTCCTCAGTTCTCTTACAGCCTACCGGGAACATCTCTTCCAAAGGACTGTGAAACGCAGTTTCTTTGCAGGCCTGATCTGGCTGAAGTAGGACTTCTGCTCTGGGTGTGCTACTTTGCCCTAGAGCTGAAAGGCACAACGTGCAGGCTTCTTTCCAAAGGGCGAGTTGGGCCCCACAGCATCTTGCTTCCAGCTCTTTTTGAAGCTAAGAAACAACTCGCTCTGCACAGTGCTCTTACAGTCTACCGGGAGCATCTCTTCCAAAGGACTGTGAAACGCAGTTTCTTTGCAGGCCTGATCTGGCTGAAGTAGCACTTCTGCTCTGGGTGTGCTACATTGCCCTAGAGCTGAAAGGCACAACGTGCAGGCTTCTTTCCAAAGGGCGAGTTGGGCCCCACAGCATCTTGCTTCCAGCTCTTTGGGAAGATAAGAAACAACTCGCTCTGCACAGTGCTCTTACAGCCTACCGGGGACATCTCTTCCAAAGGCCTGTGAAACGCAGTTTCTTTGCAGGCCTGATCTGGCTGAAGTAGGACTTCTGCTCTGGGTGTGCTACTTTGCCCTAGAGCTGAAAGGCACAACGTGCAGGCTTCTTTCCAAAGGGCGAGTTGGGCCCCACAGCATCTTGCTTCCAGCTCTTTGGGAAGCTAAGAAACATCTCGCTCTGCTCAGTGCTCTTACAGCCTAGTGGGAACATCTCTTTCCAAAGGCCTGTGAAACGCAGTTTCTTTGCAGGCCTGATCTGGCTGAAGTAGGACTTCTGCTCTGGGTGTGCTACATTGCCCTAGAGCTGAAAGGCACAACGTGCAGGCTTCTTTCCAAGGGGCGAGTTGTGCCCCACGGCATCTTTCTTCCAGCTCTTTGGGAAGGTAAGAAACAACTCGCTCTGCACAGTGCTCTTACAGCCTACCGGGAACATCTCTTCCAAAGGCCTGTGAAATGCAGTTTCTTTGCATGCCTGATCTGGCTGAAGTAGGACTTCTGCTCAGGGTGTGCTACTTTGCCCTAGAGCTGAAAGGCACAACGTGCAGGCTTCTTTCCAAAGGGCGAGTTGGGCCCCACAGCATCTTGCTTCCAGCTCTTTGGGAAGCTAAGAAACAACTCGCTCTGCACAGTGCTCTTACAGCCTACCGGGAACATCTCTTCCAAAGGCCTGTGAAACGCAGTTTCTTTGCTGGCCTGATCTTGCTGTAGTAGGACTTCTGCTCTGGGTGTGCTACTTTGCCCTAGAGCTGAAAGGCACAACGTACAGGCTTCTTTCCAAAGGGCGAGTTGGGCCCCACAGCATCTTGCTTCCAGGACTTTGGGAAGCTAAGAAACAACTCGCTCTCCTCAGTTCTCTTACAGCCTACCGGGAACATCTCTTCCAAAGGACTGTGAAACGCAGTTTCTTTGCAGGCCTGATCTGGCTGAAGTAGGACTTCTGCTCTGGGTGTGCTACTTTGCCCTAGAGCTGAAAGGCACAACGTGCAGGCTTCTTTCCAAAGGGCGAGTTGGGCCCCACAGCATCTTGCTTCCAGCTCTTTGGGAAGCTAAGAAACATCTCGCTCTGCTCAGTGCTCTTACAGCCTAGTGGGAACATCTCTTCCAAAGGCCTGTGAAACGCAGTTTCTTTGCAGGCCTGATCTGGCTGAAGTAGGACTTCTGCTCTGGGTGTGCTACATTGCCCTAGAGCTGAAAGGCACAACGTGCAGGCTTCTTTCCAAAGGGCGAGTTGGGCACCACAGCATCTTGCTTCCAGCTCTTTGGGAAGCTAAGAAACAACTCGCTCTGCACAGTGCTCTTACAAGACCGGGAACATCTCTTGCAAAGGCCTGTGAAACACAGTTTCTTTGCAGGCCTGATCTGGCTGAAGTAGGACTTCTGCTCTGGGTGTGCTACATTGCCCTAGAGCTGAAAGGCACAACGTGCAGGCTTCTTTCCAAAGGGCGAGTTGGGCCCCACAGCATCTTGCTTCCAGCTCTTTGGGAAGCTAAGAAACAACTCGCTCTGCACAGTGCTCTTACAGCCTACCGGGAACATCTCTTCCAAAGGCCTGTGTAACGCAGTTTCTTTGCAGGCCTGATCTGGCTGAAGTAGGACTTCTGCTCTGGGTGTGCTACTGTGCCCTCGAGCTGAAAGGCACAACGTGCAGGCTTCTTTCCAAAGGGCTAGTTGGTCCCCACAGCATCTTGCTTCCAGCTCTTTGGGAAGCTAAGAAACAACTCGCTCTGCTCAGTGCTCTTACAGCCTACCGGGAACATCTCTTCCAAAGGCCTGTGAAACGCAGTTTCTTTGCAGGCCTGATCTGGCTGAAGTAGGACTTCTGCTCTGGGTATGCTACTTTGCCCTAGAGCTGAAAGGCACAACGTGCAGTCTTCTTTCCAAAGGGCGAGTTGGGCCCCACAGCATCTTGCTTCCAGGTCTTTGGGAAGCTAAGAAACAACTCGCTCTCCTCAGTTCTCTTACAGCCTACCGGGAACATCTCTTCCAAAGGCCTGTGAAACGCATTTTCTTTGCAGGCCTGATCTGGCTGAAGTAGGACTTCTGCTCTGGGTGTGCTACTTTGCCCTAGAGCTGAAAGGCACAACGTGCAGGCTTCTTTCCAAAGGGAGAGTTGGGCCCCACAGCATCTTGCTTCCAGCTCTTTGGGAAGCTAAGAAACAACTCGCTCTGCACAGTGCTCTTACAGCCTACCGGGAGCATCTCTTCCAAAGGCCTTTGAAACGCAGTTTCTTTGCAGGCCTGATCTGGCTGAAGTAGGACTTCTGCTCTGGGTGTGCTACATTGCCCTAGAGCTGAAAGGCACAACGTGCAGGCTTCTTTCCAAAGGGCGAGTTGGGCCCCACAGCATCTTGCTTCCAGCTCTTTGGGAAGATAAGAAACAACTCGCTCTGCACAGTGCTCTTACAGCCTACCGGGAACATCTCTTCCAAAGGCCTGTGAAACGCAGTTTCTTTGCAGGCCTGATCTGGGTGAAGTAGGACTTCTGCTCTGGGTGTGCTACTTTGCCCTAGAGCTGAAAGGCACAACGTGCAGGCTTCTTTCCAAAGGGCGAGTTGGGCCCCACAGCATCTTGCTTCCAGCTCTTTGGGAAGCTAAGAAACATCTCGCTCTGCTCAGTGCTCTTACAGCCTAGTGGGAACATCTCTTCCAAAGGCCTGTGAAACGCAGTTTCTTTGCAGGCCTGATCTGGCTGAAGTAGGACTTCTGCTCTGGGTGTGCTACATTGCCCTAGAGCTGAAAGACACAACGTGCAGGCTTCTTTCCAAGGGGCGAGTTGTGCCCCACGGCATCTTTCTTCCAGCTCTTTGGGAAGGTAAGAAACAACTCGCTCTGCACAGTGCTCTTACAGCCTACCGGGAACATCTCTTCCAAAGGCCTGTGAAACGCAGTTTCTTTGCAGGCCTGATCTGGCTGAAGTAGGACTTCTGCTGTGGGTGTTCTACACTGCCCTAGAGCTGAAAGGCACAACGTGCAGGCTTCTTTAAAGGGGGCGAGTTGGGCCCCACGGCATCTTGCTTCCAGCTCTTTGGGAAGCTAAGAAACAACTCGCTCTGCACAGTGCTCTTACAGCCTACCGGGAACATCTCTTCCAAAGGCCTGTGAAACGCAGTTTCTTTGCATGCCTGATATGGCTGAAGTAGGACTTCTGCTCAGGGTGTGCTACTTTGCCCTAGAGCTGAAAGGCACAACGTGCAGGCTTCTTTCCAAAGGGCGAGTTGGGCCCCACAGCATCTTGCTTCCAGCTCTTTGGGAAGCTAAGAAACAACTCGCTCTGCACAGTGCTCTTACAGCCTACCGGGAACATCTCTTCCAAAGGCCTGTGAAACGCAGTTTCTTTGCTGGCCTGATCTTGCTGAAGTAGGACTTCTGCTCTGGGTGTGCTACTTTGCCCTAGAGCTGAAAGGCACAACGTACAGGCTTCATTCCAAAGGGCGAGTTGGGCCCCACAGCATCTTGCTTCCAGCTCTTTGGGAAGCTAAGAAACAACTCGCCCTGCACAGTGCTCTTACAGCCTACCGGGAACATCTCTTCCAAATGAGGTTAAACGCAGTTTCTTTGCAGGCCTGATCTGGCTGAAGTAGGAGTTCTGCTCTGGGTGTGCTACTTTGCCCTAGAGCTGAAAGGCACAACGTGCAGGGTTCTTTCCAAATGGCGAGTTGTGCCCCACAGCATCTTGCTTCCAGCTCTTTGGGAAGATAAGAAGCAACTCGCTCTGCACAGTGCTCTTACAGCCTACCGGGAAGATCTCTTCCAAAGGACTGTGAAAAGCAGTTTCTTTGCATGCCTTATCTGGCTGAAGTAGGACTTCTGCTCTGGGTGTGCTACTTTGCCCTAGAGCTGAAAGGCACAACGTGCAGGCTTCTTTCGAAAGGGCGAGTTGGGCCCCACACATCTTGCTTACAGCTCTTTGGGAAGCTAAGAAACAACTCGCTCTGCACAGTGCTCTTACAACCTATTGGGAACATCTCTTCCAAAGGCCTGTGAAACGCAGTTTCTTTGCAGGCCTGATCTGGCTGAAGTAGGACTTCTGCTCTGGGTGTGCTACTTTGCCCTAGAGCTGCAAGGCACAATGTGCAGGCTTCTTTACAAAGGGCGATTTGGGACCCACAGCATCTTGCTTCCAGCTCTTTGGGAAGCTAAGAAACAACTCGCTCTGCACAGTGCTCTTACAGCCTACCGGGAACATCTCTTCCAAAGGCCTGTGAAACGCAGTTTCTTTGCAGGCCTGATCTGGCTGAAGTAGGACTTCTGCTCTGGGTGTGCTACATTGCCCTAGAGCTGAAAGGCCCAACGTGCAGGCTTCTTTCCAAAGGGCGAGTTGGGCCCCACAGCATCTTGCTTCCAGCTCTTTGGGAAGCTAAGAAACAACTCGCTCTGCACAGTTCTCTTACAGCCTCCCGGGAGCATCTCTTCCAAAGGACTGTGAAACGCAGTTTCTTTGCAGGCCTGATCTGGCTGAAGTAGGACTTCTGCTCTGGGTGTGCTACATTACCCTAGAGCTAAAAGGCACAACGTGCAGGCATCTTTCCAAAGGGCAAGTTGGGCCCCACAGCATCTTGCTTCCAGCTCTTTGGGAAGCTAAGAAACAACTCGCTCTGCACAGTGCTCTTACAGCCTACCGGGAGCATCTCTTCCAACGTCCTGTGAAACGCAGTGTCTTTGAAGGCCTGATCTGGCTGAAGTAGGACTTCTGCTCTGGGTGTACTACATTGCCCTAGAGCTGAAAGGAACAACGTGCAGGCTTCTTTCCAAAGGGCGAGTTGGGCCCGACAGCATCTTGCTTCCAGCTCTTTGGGAAGCTAAGAAACAACTCGCTTTGCACAGTGCTCTTACAGCCTACCGGGAACATCTCTTCCAAAGGCCTGTGAAACGCAGTTTCTTTGCAGGCCTGATCTGGCTGAAGTAGGACTTCTGCTCTGGGTGTGCTAGTTTGCCCTAGAGCTGAAAGGCACAACGTGCAGGCTTCTTTACAAAGGGCGAGTTGGGCCCCACAGCATCTTGCTTCCAGCTCTTTGGGAAGCTAAGAACCAACTCGTCCTGCTCAGTGCTCTTACAGCATACCGGGAACATCTCTTCCAAAGGCCTGTGAAACGCAGTTTCTTTGCAGGTCTGATCTGGCTGGAGTAGGACTTCTGCTCTGGGTGTGCTACTTTGCCCTAGAGCTGAAAGGCACAACGTGCACGCTCTTTTCCAAAGGGCGAGTTGGGCCCCACAGCATCTTGCTTCCAGCTCTTTGGGAAGCTAAGAAAGAACTCGCTCTGCACAGTGTTTCTTACAGCCTACCGGGAGCATCTCTTCCAATGTCCTGTGAAACGCAGTTTCTTGGCAGGCCTGATCTGGCTGAAGTAGGACTTCTGCTCTGGGTGTGCTACTTTGCCCTAGAGCTGAAAGGCACAACGTGCAGGCTTCTTTCCAAAGGGCGAGTTGGGCACCACAGCATCTTGCTTCCAGCTCTTTGGGAAGCTAAGAAACAACTCGCTCTGCACAGTGCTCTTACAAGACCGGGAACATCTCTTGCAAAGGCCTGTGAAACACAGTTTCTTTGCAGGCCTGATCTGGCTGAAGTAGGACTTCTGCTCTGGGTGTGCTACATTGCCCTAGAGCTGAAAGGCACAACGTGCAGGCTTCTTTCCAAAGGGCGAGTTGGGCCCCACAGCATCTTGCTTCCAGCTCTTTGGGAAGCTAAGAAACAACTCGCTCTGCACAGTGCTCTTACAGCCTACCGGGAACATCTCTTCCAAAGGCCTGTGTAACGCAGTTTCTTTGCAGGCCTGATCTGGCTGAAGTAGGACTTCTGCTCTGGGTGTGCTACTGTGCCCTCGAGCTGAAAGGCACAACGTGCAGGCTTCTTTCCAAAGGGCGAGTTGGTCCCCACAGCATCTTGCTTCCAGCTCTTTGGGAAGCTAAGAAACAACTCGCTCTGCTCAGTGCTCTTACAGCCTACCGGGAACATCTCTTCCAAAGGCCTGTGAAACGCAGTTTCTTTGCAGGCCTGATCTGGCTGAAGTAGGACTTCTGCTCTGGGTATGCTACTTTGCCCTAGAGCTGAAAGGCACAACGTGCAGTCTTCTTTCCAAAGGGCGAGTTGGGCCCCACAGCATCTTGCTTCCAGGTCTTTGGGAAGCTAAGAAACAACTCGCTCTCCTCAGTTCTCTTACAGCCTACCGGGAACATCTCTTCCAAAGGCCTGTGAAACGCATTTTCTTTGCAGGCCTGATCTGGCTGAAGTAGGACTTCAGCTCTGGGTGTGCTACTTTGCCCTAGAGCTGAAAGGCACAACGTGCAGGCTTCTTTCCAAAGGGAGAGTTGGGCCCCACAGCATCTTGCTTCCAGCTCTTTGGGAAGCTAAGAAACAACTCGCTCTGCACAGTGCTCTTACAGCCTACCGGGAGCATCTCTTCCAAAGGCCTTTGAAACGCAGTTTCTTTGCAGGCCTGATCTGGCTGAAGTAGGACTTCTGCTCTGGGTGTGCTACATTGCCCTAGAGCTGAAAGGCACAACGTGCAGGCTTCTTTCCAAAGGGCGAGTTGGGCCCCACAGCATCTTGCTTCCAGCTCTTTGGGAAGATAAGAAACAACTCGCTCTGCACAGTGCTCTTACAGCCTACCGGGAACATCTCTTCCAAAGGCCTGTGAAACGCTGTTTCTTTGCAGGTCTGATCTGGCTGGAGTAGGACTTCTGCTCTGGGTGTGCTACTTTGCCCTAGAGCTGAAAGGCACAACGTGCACGCTCTTTTCCAAAGGGCGAGTTGGGCCCCACAGCATCTTGCTTCCAGCTCTTTGGGAAGCTAAGAAACATCTCGCTCTGCTCAGTGCTCTTACAGCCTAGTGGGAACATCTCTTCCAAAGGCCTGTGAAACGCAGTTTCTTTGCAGGCCTGATCTGGCTGAAGTAGGACTTCTGCTCTGGGTGTGCTACATTGCCCTAGAGCTGAAAGACACAACGTGCAGGCTTCTTTCCAAGGGGCGAGTTGTGCCCCACGGCATCTTTCTTCCAGCTCTTTGGGAAGGTAAGAAACAACTCGCTCTGCACAGTGCTCTTACAGCCTACCGGGAACATCTCTTCCAAAGGCCTGTGAAACGCAGTTTCTTTGCAGGCCTGATCTGGCTGAAGTAGGACTTCTGCTGTGGGTGTTCTACACTGCCCTAGAGCTGAAAGGCACAACGTGCAGGCTTCTTTAAAGGGGGCGAGTTGGGCCCCACGGCATCTTGCTTCCAGCTCTTTGGGAAGCTAAGAAACAACTCGCTCTGCACAGTGCTCTTACAGCCTACCGGGAACAACTCTTCCAAAGGCCTGTGAAACGCAGTTTCTTTGCATGCCTGATATGGCTGAAGTAGGACTTCTGCTCAGGGTGTGCTACTTTGCCCTAGAGCTGAAAGGCACAACGTGCAGGCTTCTTTCCAAAGGGCGAGTTGGGCCCCACAGCATCTTGCTTCCAGCTCTTTGGGAAGCTAAGAAACAACTCGCTCTGCACAGTGCTCTTACAGCCTACCGGGAACATCTCTTCCAAAGGCCTGTGAAACGCAGTTTCTTTGCTGGCCTGATCTTGCTGAAGTAGGACTTCTGCTCTGGGTGTGCTACTTTGCCCTAGAGCTGAAAGGCACAACGTACAGGCTTCATTCCAAAGGGCGAGTTGGGCCCCACAGCATCTTGCTTCCAGCTCTTTGGGAAGCTAAGAAACAACTCGCCCTGCACAGTGCTCTTACAGCCTACCGGGAACATCTCTTCCAAAGGGTGTTAAACGCAGTTTCTTTGCAGGCCTGATCTGGCTGAAGTAGGAGTTCTGCTCTGGGTGTGCTACTTTGCCCTAGAGCTGAAAGGCACAACGTGCAGGCTTCTTTCCAAATGGCGAGTTGGGCCCCACAGCATCTTGCTTCCAGCTCTTTGGGAAGATAAGAAGCAACTCGCTCTGCACAGTGCTCTTACAGCCTACCGGGAAGATCTCTTCCAAAGGCCTGTGAAAAGCAGTTCTTTGCAGGCCTGATCTGGCTGAAGTAGCACTTCTGCTCTGGGTGTGCTACTTTGCCCTAGATCTGAAAGGCACAACGTGCAGGCTTCTTTTCAAAGGGCGAGTTGGGCCCCACAGCATCTTGCTTCCAGCTCTTTGGGAAGCTAAGAAACAACTCACGCTGCACAGTGCTCTTACAGCCTACTGGGAACATCTCTTCCAACGGCCTGTGAAATGCAGTTTCTTTGCAGGCCTGATCTGGCTGAAGTAGGACTTCTGCTCTGGGTGTGCTACTTTGCCCTAGAGCTGAAAGGCACAACGTGCAGGCTTCTTTCCAAAGGGCGAGTTGGGCCCCACAACATCTTGCTTCCAGCTCCTAGGGAAGCTAAGAAACAACTCGCTCTGCACAGTGCTCTTACAGCCTACCGGGAACATCTCTTCCAAAGGCCTGTGAAACGCAGTTTCTTTGCAGTCCTGATCTGGCTGAAGTAGGACTTCTGCTCTGGGTGTGTTAAATGGCCCTAGAGCTGAAAGGCACAACGTGCAGGCTTCTTTCCAAAGGGCGAGTTGGGCCCGACAGCATCTTGCTTCCAGCTCTTTGGGAAGCTAAGAAACAACTCGATCTGCACAGTGCTCATACAGCCTCCTGGGAGCATCTCTTCCAAAGTCCTGTGAAACACAGTTTCTTTGCAGGCCTGATCTGGCTGAAGTAGGACTTCTGCTCTGGGTGTGCTACATTGCCCTAGAGCTGAAAGGCACAACGTGCAGGCTTCTTTCCAAAGGGCGAGTTGGGCCCCACAGCATCTTGCTTCCAGCTCTTTGGGAAGCTAAGAAACAACTCACGCTGCACAGTGCTCTTACAGCCTACCGGGAACATCTCTTCCAAAGGCCTGTGAAACGCAGTTTCTTTGCAGGCCTGATCTGGCTGAGGTAGGACTTCTGCTCTGGGTGTGCTACTTTGCCCTAGACCTGAAAGGCACAACGTGCAGGCTTCTTTCCAAAGGGCGAGCTGGGCCTCACAGCATCTTGCTTCCAGCTCTTTGGGAAGCTAAGAAACAACTCGCTCTGCACAGAGCTCTTACAGCCTACCGGGAACATCTCTTCCAAAGGCCTGTGAAACGCAGTTTCTTTGCAGGCCTGATCTGGCTGAAGTAGGACTTCTGCTCTGGGTGTGCTACTTTGCCCTAGAGCTGAAAGGCACAACGTGCAGGCTTCTTTCCAAAGGGCGAGTTGGGCCCCACAGCATCTTGCTTCCAGCTCTTTGGGAAGCTAAGAAACAACTCGCGCTGCACAGTGCTCTTACAGCCTACCGGGAACATGTCTTCCAAAGGCCTGTGAAACGCATTTTCTTTGCAGGCCTTTTCTGGCTGAAGTAGGACTTCTGCTCTGCGTGTGCTGCATTGCCCTAGAGCTGAAAGGCACAAAGTGCAGGCTTCTTTCCAAAGGGCGAGTTGGGCCCCACGGCATCTTGCTTCCAGCTCTTTGGGAAGCTAAGAAACAACTTGCTCTGCACAGTGCTCGTACAGCCTCCCGGGAGCATCTCTTCCAAAGGACTGTGAAACGCAGTTTCTTTGCAGGCCTGATCTGGCTGAAGTAGGACTTCTGATCAGGGTGTGTTACATTGCCCTAGAGCTGAAAGGCACATCGTGCAGGCTTCTTTCCAAAGAGCGAGTTGGGCCGGACTGCATCTTGCTTCCAGCTCTTTGGGAAGCTAAGAAACAACTCGCTCTGCACAGTGCTCTTACACCCTACCGGGAACATCTCTTCCAAAGGCCTGTGAGACGCAGTTTCTTTGCAGGCCTGATCTGGCTGAAGTAGGACTTCTGCTCTGGGTGTGCTACTTTGCCCTAGAGCTGAAAGGCACAACGTGCAGGCTTCTTTCCAAAGGGCGAGTTGGGCCCCACAGCATCTTGCTTCCAGCTCTTTGGGAAGCTAAGAAACAACTCGCTCTGCACAGTGCTCATACAGCCTCCCGGGAGCATCTCTTCCAAAGTCCTGTGAAACACAGTTTCTTTGCAGGCCTTTTCTGGCTGAAGTAGGACTTCTGCTCTGCGTGTGCTGCATTGCCCTAGAGCTGAAAGGCACAAAGTGCAGGCTTCTTTCCAAAGGGCGAGTTGGGCCCCACGGCATCTTGCTTCCAGCTCTTTGGGAAGCTAAGAAACAACTTGCTCTGCACAGTGCTCGTACAGCCTCCCGGGAGCATCTCTTCCAAAGGACTGTGAAACGCAGTTTCTTTGCAGGCCTGATCTGGCTGAAGTAGGACTTCTGATCAGGGTGTGTTACATTGCCCTAGAGCTGAAAGGCACATCGTGCAGGCTTCTTTCCAAAGAGCGAGTTGGGCCGGACTGCATCTTGCTTCCAGCTCTTTGGGAAGCTAAGAAACAACTCGCTCTGCACAGTGCTCTTACACCCTACCGGGAACATCTCTTCCAAAGGCCTGTGAAACGCAGTTTCTTTGCAGGCCTGATCTGGCTGAAGTAGGACTTGTGCTCTGGGTGTGCTACTTTGCCCTAGAGCTGAAAGGCACAAGGTGCAGGCTTCTTTCCAAAGGGCGAGTTGGGCCCCACAGCATCTTGCTTCCAGCTCTTTGGGACGCTAAGAAACAACTCGCTCTGCACAGTGCTCATACAGCCTCCCGGGAGCATCTCTTCCAAAGTCCTGTGAAACGCAGTTTCTTTGCAGGCCTGATCTGGCTGAAGTAGGACTTCTGCTCTGGGTGTGCTACTTTGCCCTAGAGCTGAAAGGCACAACGTGCAGGGTTCTTTCCAAAGGGCGAATTGGGCCCCATAGCGTCTTGCTTCCAGCTCTTTGGGAAGCTAAGAAACAACTCGCTCTGCACAGTGCTCTTACAGCCTACCGGGAGCATCTCTTCCAAAGGCCTGTGAAACGCAGTTTTTTTGCAGGCCTGATCTGGCTGAAGTAGTACTTCTGCTCTGGGTGTGCTACATTGCCCTAGAGCTGAAAGTCACAACGTGCAGTCTTCTTTCCAAAGGGCGAGTTGGGCCCGACAGCATCTTGCTTCCAGCTCTTTGGGAAGCTAAGAAACAACTCGCTCTGCACAGTGCTCATACAGCCTCCCGGGAGCATCTCTTCCAAAGTCCTGTGAAACACAGTTTCTTTGCAGGCCTGATCTGGCTGAAGTAGGTCTTCTGCTCTGGGTGTGCTACTTTGCCCTAGAGCTGAAAGGCACAACGTGCAGGGTTCTTACCAAAGGGCGAGTTGGGCCCCACAGCATCTTGCTTCCAGCTCTTTGGGAAGCTAAGAAACAACTTGCGCTGCACAGTGCTCTTACAGCGTACCGGGAGCATCTCTTCCAAAGGCCTGTGAAACGCAGTTTCTTTGCAGGCCTGATCTGGCTGAAGTAGGACTTCTGCTCTGGGTGTGCTACTTTGCCCTAGAGCTGAAAGGCTCAACGTGCAGGCTTCTTTCCAAAGGGCGAGTTGGGCCCCACAGCATCTTGCTTCCAGCTCTTTGGGAAGCTAAGAAACAACTCGCTCTGCACAGTGCTCTTACAGCCTACCGGGAGCATCTCTTCCAAAGGCCTGTGAAACGCAGTTTCTTTGCAGGCCTGATCTGGCTGAAGTAGGTCTTCTTCTCTGGGTGTGCTACATTGCCCCAGAGCCGAAAGGCACAACGTGCAGGCTTCTTTCCAAAGGGCGTGTTGGGCACCACAGCATCTTGCTTCCAGCTCTTTGGGAAGCTAAGAAACAACTCGCTCTGCTCAGTGCTCTTACAGCCTACCGGGAACATCTCTTCCAAAGGCCTGTGAAACGCAGTTTCTTTGCAGGCCTGATCTGGGTGAAGTAGGACTTCTGCTCTGGGTGTGCTACTTTGCCCTAGAGCTGAAAGGCACAACGTGCAGGCTTCTTTCCAAAGGGCGAGTTGGGCCCCACAGCATCTTGCTTCCAGCTCTTTGGGAAGCTAAGAAACATCTCGCTCTGCTCAGTGCTCTTACAGCCTAGTGGGAACATCTCTTCCAAAGGCCTGTGAAACACAGTTTCTTTGCAGGCCTGATCTGGCTGAAGTAGGACTTCTGCTCTGGGTGTGCTACATTGCCCTAGAGCTGAAAGACACAACGTGCAGGCTTCTTTCCAAGGGGCGAGTTGTGCCCCACGGCATCTTTCTTCCAGCTCTTTGGGAAGGTAAGAAACAACTCGCTCTGCACAGTGCTCTTACAGCCTACCGGGAACATCTCTTCCAAAGGCCTGTGAAACGCAGTTTCTTTGCAGGCCTGATCTGGCTGAAGTAGGACTTCTGCTGTGCGTGTTCTACACTGCCCTAGAGCTGAAAGGCACAACGTGCAGGCTTCTTTAAAGGGGGCGAGTTGGGCCCCACGGCATCTTGCTTCCAGCTCTTTGGGAAGCTAAGAAACAACTCGCTCTGCACAGTGCTCTTACAGCCTACCGGGAACATCTCTTCCAAAGGCCTGTGAAACGCAGTTTCTTTGCATGCCTGATATGGCTGAAGTAGGACTTCTGCTCAGGGTGTGCTACTTTGCCCTAGAGCTGAAAGGCACAACGTGCAGGCTTCTTTCCAAAGGGCGAGTTGGGCCCCACAGCATCTTGCTTCCAGCTCTTTGGGAAGCTAAGAAACAACTCGCTCTGCACAGTGCTCTTACAGCCTACCGGGAACATCTCTTCCAAAGGCCTGTGAAACGCAGTTTCTTTGCTGGCCTGATCTTGCTGAAGTAGGACTTCTGCTCTGGGTGTGCTACTTTGCCCTAGAGCTGAAAGGCACAACGTACAGGCTTCATTCAAAAGGGCGAGTTGGGCCCACAGCATCTTGCTTCCAGCTCTTTGGGAAGCTAAGAAACAACTCGCCCTGCTCAGTGCTCTTACAGCCTACCGGGAACATCTCTTCCAAAGGGTGTTAAACGCAGTTTCTTTGCAGGCCTGATCTGGCTGAAGTAGGAGTTCTGCTCTGGGTGTGCTACTTTGCCCTAGAGCTGAAAGGCACAACGTGCAGGCTTCTTTCCAAATGGCGAGTTGGGCCCCACAGCATCTTGCTTCCAGCTCTTTGGGAAGATAAGAAGCAACTCGCTCTGCACAGTGCTCTTACAGCCTACCGGGAAGATCTCTTCCAAAGGACTGTGAAAAGCAGTTTCTTTGCATGCCTTATCTGGCTGAAGTAGGACTTCTGCTCTGGGTGTGCTACATTGCCGTAGAGCTGAAAGGCACAACGTGCAGGCTTCTTTCGAAAGGGCGAGTTGGGCCCCACACATCTTGCTTCCAGCTCTTTGGAAGCTAAGAAACAACTCGCTCTGCACAGTACTCTTACAGCCTACTGGGAACATCTCTTCCAAAGGCCTGTGAAACGCAGTTCTTTGCAGGCCTGATCTGGCTGAAGTAGCACTTCTGCTCTGGGTGTGCTACTTTGCCCTAGATTTGAAAGGCACAACGTGCAGGCTTCTTTTCAAAGGGCGAGTTGGGCCCCACAGCATCTTGCTTCCAGCTCTTTGGGAAGCTAAGAAACAACTCACGCTGCACAGTGCTCTTACAGCCTACTGGGAACATCTCTTCCAACGGCCTGTGAAATGCAGTTTCTTTGCAGTCCTGATCTGGCTGAAGTAGGACTTCTGCTCTGGGTGTGTTACATGGCCCTAGAGCTGAAAGGCACAACGTGCAGGCTTCTTTCCAAAGGGCGAGTTGGGCCCGACAGCATCTTGCTTCCAGCTCTTTGGGAAGCTAAGAAACAACTCGATCTGCACAGTGCTCATACAGCCTCCTAGGAGCATCTCTTCCAAAGTCCTGTGAAACACAGTTTCTTTGCAGGCCTGATCTGGCTGAAGTAGGACTTCTGCTCTGGGTGTGCTACATTGCCCTAGAGCTGAAAGGCACAACGTGCAGGCTTCTTTCCAAAGGGCGAGTTGGGCCCCACAGCATCTTGCTTCCAGCTCTTTGGGAAGCTAAGAAACAACTCACGCTGCACAGTGCTCTTACAGCCTACCGGGAACATCTCTTCCAAAGGCCTGTGAAACGTAGATTCTTTGCAGGCCTGATCTGGCTGAGGTAGGACTTCTGCTCTGGGTGTGCTACTTTGCCCTAGACCTGAAAGGCACAACGTGCAGGCTTCTTTCCAAAGGGCGAGCTGGGCCTCACAGCATCTTGCTTCCAGCTCTTTGGGAAGCTAAGAAACAACTCGCTCTGCACAGAGCTCTTACAGCCTACCGGGAACATCTCTTCCAAAGGCCTGTGAAACGCAGTTTCTTTGCAGGCCTGATCTGGCTGAAGTAGGACTTCTGCTCTGGGTGTGCTACATTGCCCTAGAGCTGAAAGGCACAACGTGCAGGCTTCTTTCCAAAGGGCGAGTTGGGCCCCACAGCATCTTGCTTCCAGCTCTTTGGGAAGCTAAGAAACAACTCGCGCTGCACAGTGCTCTTACAGCCTACCGGGAACATGTCTTCCAAAGGCCTGTGAAACGCATTTTCTTTGCAGGCCTTTTCTGGCTGAAGTAGGACTTCTGCTCTGCGTGTGTTGCATTGCCCTAGAGCTGAAAGGCACAAAGTGCAGGCTTCTTTCCAAAGGGCGAGTTGGGCCCCACGGCATCTTGCTTCCAGCTCTTTGGGAAGCTAAGAAACAACTTGCTCTGCACAGTGCTCGTACAGCCTACCGGGAGCATCTCTTCCAAAGGCTTGTGAAACGCAGTTTCTTTGCAGGCCTGATCTGGCTGAAGTAGGACTTCTGCTCTGGGTGTGCTACTTTGCCCCAGAGCCGAAAGGCACAACGTGCAGGCTTCTTTCCAAAGGGCGAGTTGGGCCCCACAGCATCTTGCTTCCAGCTCTTTGGGAAGCTAAGAAACAACTCGCTCTGCACAGTGCTCTTACAGCCTACCGGGAACATCTCTTTCAAAAGCTTGTGAAACGCAGTTTCTTTGCAGGCCTGATCTGGCTGAAGTAGGACTTCTGCTCTGGGTGTGCTACATTGCCATAGAGCTGAAAGGCACAACGTGCAGGCTTCTTTCCAAAGGGCGAGTTGGGCCCCACAGCATCTTGCTTCCAGCTCTTTGGGAAGCTAAGAAACAACTCGCTCTGCCCAGAGCTCTTACAGCCTACCGGGAGCATCTCTTCCAAAGGCCTGTGAAACGCAGTTTCTTTGCAGGCCTGATCTGGCTGAAGTAGGACTTCTGCTCTGGGTGTGCTACATTGCCCTAGAGCTGAAAGGCACAACATGCAGGCTTCTTTCCAAAGGGCGAGTTGGGCCCCACAGCATCTTGCTTCCAGCTCTTTGGGAAGCTAAGAAACAACTCGCTCTGCACAGTGCTCTTACAGCCTACCGGGAACATCTCTTCCAAAGGCCTGTGAAACGCAATTTCTTTGTAGGCCTGATCCGGCTGAAGTAGGACTCCAGCTCTGGGTGTGCTGCATTGCCCTAGAGCTGAAAGGCACAACGTGCAGGCTTCTTTCCAAAGGGCGAGTTGGGCCCCACAGCATCTTGCTTCCAGCTCTTTGGGAACCTAAGAAACAACTCGCTCTGCACAGTGCTCTTACAGCCTACCGGGAACATCTCTTCCAAAGGCCTGTGAAACGCAGTTTCTTTGCAGGCCTGATCTGGCTGAAGTAGGACTGCTGCTCTGGGTGTGCTACATTGCCCTAGAGCTGAAAGGCCCAACGTGCAGGCTTCTTTCCAAAGGGCGAGTTGGGCCCCACAGCATCTTGCTTCCAGCTCTTTGGGAAGCTAAGAAACAACTCGCTCTGCACAGTGCCTTTACAGCCTACCAGGAAAATCTCTTCCAAAAGCCTTCAAAACGCACATTCTTTGCAGGCCTGATCTGGGTGAAGTAGGACTTCTGCTCTGGGTGTGCTACATTGCCCTAGAGCTGAAAGGCCCAAAGTGCAGGCTTCTTTCTAAATGGCGAGTTGGGCCCCACAGCATCTTGCTTCCAGCTCTTTGGGAAGCTAAGAAACAACTCGCTCTGCACAGTGCTCTTACAGCCTACCGGGAACATCTCTTCCAAAGGCCTGTGAAATGCAGTTTCTTTGCAGGCGTGATCTGACTGAAGTAGCACTTCTCCTCTGCTTGTGCTACGTTGCCCTAGAGCTGAAAGACACAACGTGCAGGCTTCTTTCCAAAGGGCCAGTGGGGCCCCACAGCATCTTGCTTCCAGCTCTTTGGGAAGCTAAGAAACAACTCGCTCTGCACAGTGCTCTTACAGCCTACCGGGAACATCTCTTCCAAAGGTCTGTGAAACGCAGTTTATTTGCAGGCCTGATCTGGCTGAAGTAGGACTTCTGCTCTGGGTGTGCTACATTGCCCTAGAGCTGAAAGGCCCAAAGTGCAGGCTTCTTTCCAAAGGGCGTGTTGGGCCCCACAGTCTTTCTTCCAGCTCTTTGGGAAGCTAAGAAACAACTCGCTCTGCACAGTGCTCTTACAGCCTACCGGGAACATCTCTTCCAAAGGCCTGTGAAACGCAGTTTCTTTGCAGGCCTGATCTGGCTGAAGTAGGACATCTGCTCTGGGTGTGCCACTTTGCCCTAGAGCTGAAAGGCACAACGTGCAGGCATCTTTCCAAAGGGCGAGTTGGGCCCTACAGCATCTTGGTTCCAGCTCTTTGGGAAGCTAAGAAACAACTCGCTCTGCACAGTGCTCTTACAGCCTACCGGGAACATCTCTTCCAAAGGCCTGTGTAACGCAATTTCTTTGCAGGCCTGATCTGGCTGAAGTAGCACTTCTGCTCTGGGTGTGCTACGTTGCCCTAGAGCTGAAAGGCCCAACGTGCAGGCTTCTTTCCAAAGGGCGAGTTGGGCCCCACAGCATCTTGCTTCCAGCTCTTTGGGAAGCTAAGAAACAACTCGCTCTGCACAGTGCTGTTACACCCTACCGGGAACATCTCTTCCAACGGCCTGTGAAACGCAGTTTCTTTGCAGGCCTGATCTGGCTGAAGTAGGACTCCTGCTCTGGGTGTGCTACATTGCCCTAGAGCTGAAAGGCCCAACGTGCAGGCTTCTTTCCAAAGGGCGAGTTGGGCCCCACAGCATCTTGCTTCCAGCTCTTTGGGAAGCTAAGAAACAACTCGCTCTGCACAGTGCTCTTACACCCTACCGAGAACATCTCTTCCAAAGGCCTGTGAAACGCAGTTTCTTTGCAGGCCTGATCTGGCTGAAGTAGGACTTCTGCTCTGGGTGTGCTACATTGCCCTAGAGCTGAAAGGCACAACGTGCAGGCATCTTTCCAAAGGGCGAGTTGGGCCCCACAGCATCTTGCTTCCAGCTCTTTGGGAAGCTAAGAAACAACTCGCTCTGCACAGTGCTCTTACAGCCTACTGGGAACATCTCTTCCAAAGGCCTGTGAAACGCAGTTTCTTTGCAGGCCTGATCTGGCTGAAGTAGGACTTCTGCTCTGGGTGTGCTACATTGCCCTAGAGCTGAAAGTCCCAAAGTGCAGGCTTCTTTCCAAAGGGCGAGTTGGGCCCCACAGCATCTTGCTTCCAGCTCTTTGGGAAGCTAAGAAACAACTCGCTCTGCACAGTGCTCTTACACCCTACCGGGAACATCTCTTCCAAAGGCCTGTGAAACGCAGTTTCTTTGCAGGCCTGATCTGGCTGAAGTAGGACTTCTGCTCTGGGTGTGCTACATTGCCCTAGAGCTGAAAGGCACAACGTGCAGGCTTCTTTCCAAAGGGCGACTTGGGCCCCACAGCATCTTGCTTCCAGCTCTTTGGGAACCTAAGAAACAACTCGCTCTGCACAGTACCCTTACAGCCTACCGGGAACATCTCTTCCAAAGGCCTGTGAAACGCAGTTTCTTTGCAGGCCTGATCTGGCTGAAGTAGGACTTCTGCTCTGGGTGTGCTACATTGTCCTAGAGCTGAAAGGCACAACGTGCAGGCTTCTTTCCAAAGGGCGAGTTGGGCCCCACAGCATCTTGCTTCCAGCTCTTTGGGAAGCGAAGAAACAACTCGCTCTGCTCAGTGGTTACATCCTAGTGGGAACATCTCTTCCAAAGGCCTGTGTAACGCAGTTTCTTTGCAGGCCTGATCTGGCTGAAGTAGGACTTCTGCTCTGGGTGTGCTACATTGCCCTAGAGCTGAAAGGCAAAACGTGCAGGCTTCTTTCCAAAGGGCGAGTTGGGCCCCACAGCATCTTGCTTCCAGCTCTTTGGGAAGCTAAGAAACAACTCGCTCTGCACAGTGCTCTTACAGCCTACCGGGAACATCTCTTCCAAAGGCCTGTGAAACGCAGTTTCTTTGCAGGCCTGATCTGGCTGAAGTAGGACTGCTGCTCTGGGTGTGCTACATTGCCCTAGAGCTGAAAGGCACAACGTGCAGGCTTCTTTCCAAAGGGCGAGTTGGGCCCTACAGCATCTTGGTTCCAGCTCTTTGGGAAGCTAAGAAACAACTCGCTCTGCACAGTGCTCTTACAGCCTACCGGGAACATCTCTTCCAAAGGCCTGTGTAACGCAATTTCTTTGCAGGCCTGATCTGGCTGAAGTAGCACTTCTGCTCTGGGTGTGCTACGTTGCCCTAGAGCTGAAAGGCCCAACGTGCAGGCTTCTTTCCAAAGGGCGAGTTGGGCCCCACAGCATCTTGCTTCCAGCTCTTTGGGAAGCTAAGAAACAACTCGCTCTGCACAGTGCTCTTACAGCCTACCGGGAACATCTCTTCCAACGGCCTCTGAAACGCAGTTTCTTTGCAGGCCTGATCTGGCTGAAGTAGGACTCCTGCTCTGGGTGTGCTACATTGCCCTAGAGCTGAAAGGCACAATGTGCAGGCTTCTTTCCAAAGGGCGAGTTGGGCCCCACAGCATCTTGCTTCCAGCTCTTTGGGAAGCTAAGAAACAACTCGCTCTGCACAGTGCTCTTACACCCTACCGGGAACATCTCTTCCAAAGGCCTTGAAACGCAGTTTCTTTGCAGGCCTGATCTGGCTGAAGTAGGACTTCTGCTCTGGGTGTGCTACATTGCCCTAGAGCTGAAAGGCACAACGTGCAGGCATCTTTCCAAAGGGCGAGTTGGGCCCCACAGCATCTTGCTTCCAGCTCTTTGGGAACCTAAGAAACAACTCGCTCTGCACAGTGCTCTTACAGCCTACTGGGAACATCTCTTCCAAAGGCCTGTGTAAAGCAATTTCTTTGCAGGCCTGATCTGGCTGAAGTAGCACTTCTGCTCTGGGTGTGCTACGTTGCCCTAGAGCTGAAAGGCCCAACGTGCAGGCTTCTTTCCATAGGGCGAGTTGGGCCCCACAGCATCTTGCTTCCAGCTCTTTGGGAAGCTAAGAAACAACTCGATCTGCACAGTGCTCTTACACCCTACCGGGAACATCTTTTCCAACGGTCTGTGAAACGCAGTTTCTTTGCAGGCCTGATCTGGCTGAAGTAGGACTCCTGCTCTGGGTGTGCTACATTGCCCTACAGCTGAAAGGCACAACGTGCAGGCTTCTTTCCAAAGGGCGAGTTGGGCCCCACAGCATCTTGCTTCCAGCTCTTTGGGAAGCTAAGAAACAACTCGCTCTGCTCAGTGGTTACAGCCTAGTGGGAACATCTCTTCCAAAGGCCTGTGTAACGCAGTTTCTTTGCAGGCCTGATCTGGCTGAAGTAGGACTTCTGCTCTGGGTGTGCTACTTTGCCCTAGAGCTGAAAGGCACAACGTGCAGGCTTCTTTCCAAAGGGCGAGTTGGGCCCCACAGCATCTTGCTTCCAGCTCTTTGAGAAGCTAAGAAACAACTCGCTCTGCACAGTGCTCTTACAGCCTACTGGGAACATCCCTTCCAAAGGCCTGTGAAACGCAGTTTCTGTGCAGGCCTGATCTGGCTGAAGTAGGACTTCTGCTCTGGGTGTGCTACATTGCCCTAGAGCTGAAAGGCAAAACGTGCAGGCTTCTTTCCAAAGGGCGAGTTGGGCCCCACAGCATCTTGCTTCCAGCTCTTTGGGAAGCTAAGAAACAACTCGCTCTGCACAGTGCTCTTACAGCCTACCGGGAACATCTCTTCCAAAGGCCTGTGAAACCCAGTTTCTTTGTAGGCCTGATCTGGCTGAAGTAGGACTCCTGCTCTGGGTGTGCTACATTGCCCTAGAGCTAAAAGGCCCAACGTGCAGGCTTCTTTCCAAAGGGCGAGTTGGGCCCCACAGCATCTTGCTTCCAGCTCTTTGGGAACCTAAGAAACAGCTCGCTCTGCACAGTGCTCTTACAGGCTACCGGGAACATCTCTTCCAAAGTCCTGTGAAACGCATTTTCTTTGCAGGCCTGATCTGGCTGAAGTAGGACTTCTGCTCTGGGTGTGCTACATTGCCCTAGAGCTGAAAGGCCCAACGTGCAGGCTTCTTTCCAAAGGGCGAGTTGGGCCCCACAGCATCTTGCTTCCAGCTCTTTGGGAAGCTAAGAAACAACTCGCTCTGCACAGTGCTCTTACAGCCTACCGGGAAAATCTCTTCCAAAAGCCTTCGAAACGCAGTTTCTTTGCAGGCCTGATCTGGCTGAAGTAGGACTTCTGCTCTGGGTGTGCTACATTGCCCTAGAGCTGAAAGGCACAATGTGCAGTCTTCTTTCCAAAGGGCGAGTTGGGCCCCACAGCATCTTGCTTCCAGCTCTTTGGGAAGCTAAGAAACAACTCGCTCTGCACAGTGCTCTTACAGCCTACCGGGAACATCTCTTCCAAAGGCCTATGAAATGCAGTTTCTTTGCAGGCGTGATCTGACTGAAGTAGGACTTCTCCTCTGCTTGTGCTACGTTGCCCTAGCGCTGAAAGACACAACGTGCAGGCTTCTTTCCAAAGGGCCAGTGGGGCCCCACAGCATCTTGCTTCCAGCTCTTTGGGAAGCTAAGAAACAACTCGCTCTGCACAGTGCTCTTACAGCCTACCGGGAACATCTCTTCCAAAGGTCTGTGAAACGCAATTTCTTTGCAGGCCTGATCTGGCTGAAGTAGGACTTCTGCTCTGGGTGTGCTACATTGCCCTAGAGCTGAAAGGCCCAAAGTGCAGGCTTCTTTCCAAAGGGCGAGTTGGGCCCCACAGCATCTTTCTTCCAGCACTTTGGGAAGCTAAGATACAACTCGCTCTGCACAGTGCTCTTACAGCCTACCGGGAACATCTCTTCCAAAGGCCTGTGAAACGCAGTTTCTTTGCAGGCCTGATCTGACTGAAGTAGGACTGCTGCTCTGGGTGTGCTACATTGCCCTAGAGCTGAAAGGCACAACGTGCAGGCTTCTTTCCAAAGGGCGAGTTGGGCCCTACAGCATCTTGGTTCCAGCTCTTTGGGAAGCTAAGAAACAACTCGCTCTGCACAGTGCTCTTACAGCCTACCGGGAACATCTGTTCCAAAGTCCTGTGAAGCGCAGTTTCTTTGCAGGCCTGATCTGGCTGAAGTAGGACTTCTGCTCTGGGTGTGCTGCACTGCCCTAGAGCTGAAAGGCACAACGTGCAGGCTTCTTTCCAAGGGGCGAGTTGGGCCCCACAGCATCTTGCTTCCAGCTCTTTGGGAAGCTAAGAAACAACTCGCTCTGCACAGTGCTCTTACAGCCTACCGGGAACATCTCTTCCAAAGGCCTGTGAAAGGCAGTTTCTTTGCAGGACTGATCTGGCAGAAGTAGGACTTCTGCTCTGGGTGTTCTACACTGCCATAGAGCTGAAAGGCACAACGTGCAGGCTTCTTTCCAAGGGGCGAGTTGGGCCCCCCGGCGTCTTGCTTCCAGCTCTTTGGGAAGCTAAGAAACAACTCGCTCTGCACAGTGCTCTTACAGCCTACCGGGAACATCTCTTCCAAAGGCCTGTGAAACGCAGTTCCTTTGCAGGCCTGATCTGGCTGAAGTAGGACTTCTGCTTTGGGTGTTCTACACTGCCCTAGAGCTGAAAGGCCCAACGTGCAGGCTTCTTTACAAGGGGCGAGTTGGGCCCCACGGCATCTTGCTTCCAGCTCTTTGGGAAGCTAAGAAACAACTCGCTCTGCTCAGTGGTTACAGCCTAGTGGGAACATCTCTTCCAAAGGCCTGTGTAACGCAGTTTCTTTGCAGGCCTGATCTGGCTGAAGTAGGACTTCTGCTCTGGGTGTGCTACTTTGCCCTAGAGCTGAAAGGCACAACGTGCAGGCTTCTTTCCAAAGGGCGAGTTGGGCCCCACAGCATCTTGCTTCCAGCTCTTTGAGAAGCTAAGAAACAACTCGCTCTGCACAGTGCTCTTACAGCCTACTGGGAACATCCCTTCCAAAGGCCTGTGAAACGCAGTTTCTTTGCAGGCCTGATCTGGCTGAAGTAGGACTTCTGCTCTGGGTGTGCTACATTGCCCTAGAGCTGAAAGGCAAAACGTGCAGGCTTCTTTCCAAAGGGCGAGTTGGGCCCCACAGCATCTTGCTTCCAGCTCTTTGGGAAGCTAAGAAACAACTCGCTCTGCACAGTGCTCTTACAGCCTACCGGGAACAACTCTTCCAAAGGCCTGTGAAACCCAGTTTCTTTGTAGGCCTGATCTGGCTGAAGTAGGACTCCTGCTCTGGGTGTGCTACATTGCCCTAGAGCTAAAAGGCCCAACGTGCAGGCTTCTTTCCAAAGGGCGAGTTGGGCCCCACAGCATCTTGCTTCCAGCTCTTTGGGAACCTAAGAAACAGCTCGCTCTGCACAGTGCTCTTACAGCCTACCGGGAACATCTCTTCCAAAGTCCTGTGAAACGCATTTTCTTTGCAGGCCTGATCTGGCTGAAGTAGGACTTCTGCTCTGGGTGTGCTACATTGCCCTAGAGCTGAAAGGCCCAACGTGCAGGCTTCTTTCCAAAGGGCGAGTTGGGCCCCACAGCATCTTGCTTCCAGCTCTTTGGGAAGCTAAGAAACAACTCGCTCTGCACAGTGCTCTTACAGCCTACCGGGAACATCTCTTCCAAAGGTCTGTGAAACGCAATTTCTTTGCAGGCCTGATCTGGCTGAAGTAGGACTTCTGCTCTGGGTGTGCTACATTGCCCTAGAGCTGAAAGGCCCAAAGTGCAGGCTTCTTTCCAAAGGGCGAGTTGGGCCCCACAGCATCTTTCTTCCAGCACTTTGGGAAGCTAAGATACAACTCGCTCTGCACAGTGCTCTTACAGCCTACCGGGAACATCTCTTCCAAAGTCCTGTGAAACGCATTTTCTTTGCAGGCCTGATCTGGCTGAAGTAGGACTACTGCTCTGGGTGTTCTACACTGCCCTAGAGCTGAAAGGCACAACGTGCAGGCTTCTTTCCAAGGGGCGAGTTGGGCCCCCCGGCGTCTTGCTTCCAGCTCTTTGGGAAGCTAAGAAACAACTCGCTCTGCACAGTGCTCTTACAGCCTACCGGGAACATCTCTTCCAAAGGCCTGTGAAACGCAGTTCCTTTGCAGGCCTGATCTGGCTGAAGTAGGACTTCTGCTTTGGGTGTTCTACACTGCCCTAGAGCTGAAAGGCCCAACGTGCAGGCTTCTTTACAAGGGGCGAGTTGGGCCCCACGGCATCTTGCTTCCAGCTCTTTGGGAAGCTAAGAAACAACTCGCTCTGCACAGTGCTCTTACAGCCTACCGGGAACATCTCTTCCAAAGGCCTGTGAAACGCAGTTTCTTTGCAGGCCTGATCTGGCTGAAGTAGGACTTCTGCTCTGGGTCTGCTACATTGCCCTAGAGCTGAAATGCACAACGTGTAGGCTTCTTTACAAAGGGCGAGTTGGGCGCCGCAGCATCTTGCTTCCAGCTCTTTGGGAAGCTAAGAAACATCTCGCTCTGCACAGTGATCTTACAGCCTCCCAGGAACATCTCTTCCAAAGTCCTGTGAAACTCAGTTTCTTTGCAGGCATGATCTGGCTGAAGTAGGACTTCTGCTCTGGGTGTGCTACATTGCCCTAGAGCTGAGAGGCACAAAGTGCAGGCTTCTTTCCAAAGGGCGAGTTGGGCCTCACAGCATCTTGATTCCAGCTCTTTGGGAAGCTAAGGAACAACTCGCTCTGCACAGTGCTCTTACAGCCTACCGGGAACATTTCTTCCAACGGCCTGTGAAACGCTGTTTCTTTGCAGGCCTGATCTGGCTGAAGTAGGACTTCTGCTCTGGGTGTGCTACATTGAACCTGAGCTGAAAGGCACAAGGTGCAGACCTGTTTCCAAAGGGCGAGTTGGGCCCCACAGCATCTTGCTTCCAGCTCTTTGGGAAGCTAAGAAACAACTCGCGCTGCACAGTGCTCTTACAGCCTACCGGGAGCATCTCTTCCAAAGGACTGTGAAACGCAGTTTCTTTGCAGGCCTGATCTGGCTGAAGTAGGACTACTCATCTGGGTGTGCTGCACTGCCTTAGAGCTGAAAGGCACAACGTGCAGGCTTCTTTCCAAGGGGCGAGTTGGGCCCCACAGCATCTTGCTTCCAGCTCTTTGGGAAGCTAAGAAACAACTCGCTCTGCACAGTGCTCTTACAGCCTACCGGGAACATCTCTTCCAAAGGCCTGTGAAACGCAGCTTCTTTGCAGGCCTGATCTGGCTGAAGTAGGACTTCTGCTCTGGGTGTTCTACACTGCCCTAGAGCTGAAAGGCGCAACGTGCAGGCTTCTTTCCAAGGGGCGAGTTGTGCCCCACGGCATCTTTCTTCCAGCTCTTTGGGAAGCTAAGAAACAAATCGCTCTGCACAGTGCTCTTACAGCCTACCGGGAACATATCTTCCAAAGGCCTGTGAAACGCAGTTTCTTTGCAGGCATGATCTGGCTGAAGTAGGACTTATTCTGTGGGTGTTCTACATTGCCCTAGAGCTGAAAGGCACAACGTGCAGGCTTCTTTAAAGGGGGCGAGTTGGGCCCCACGGCATCTTGCTTCCAGCTCTTTGGGAAGCTAAGAAACAACTCGCTCTGCACAGTGCTCTTACAGCCTACCGGGAACATCTCTTCCAATGGCCTGTGAAACGCAGCTTCTTTTGCAGGCCTGATCTGTCTGAAGTAGGACTTCTGCTCTGGGTGTGCTACATTGCCCTAGAGCTGAAAGGAACAACGTGCAGGCTTCTTTCCAAAGGGCGAGTAGGTCCCCACAGCATCTTGCTTCGAGGTCTTTGGGAAGCTAAGAAACAACTCGCTCTGCACAGTGCTCTTACAGCCTACCGGGATCATCTCTTCCAAAGGCCTGTGAAACGCAGTTTCTTTGCAGGCCTGATCTGGCTGAAGTAGGACTTCTGCTCTGGCTGTGCTACTTTGCCCTAGAGCTGAAAGGCACAACGTGCCGGCTGCTTTCCAAAGGGCGAGTTGGGCCCCACAGCATCTTGCTTCCAGCTCTTTGGGAAGCTAAGAAACAACTCGCTCTGCACAGTGCTCTTACAGCCTACCGGGAACATCTCTTCCAAAGGCCTGTGAAGCGCAGTTTCTTTGCAGTCCTGATCTGGCTGAAGTAGGACTTCTGCTCTGGGTGTGCTGCACTGCCCTAGAGCTGAAAGGCACAACGTGCAGGCTTCTTTCCAAGGGGCGAGTTGGGCCCCACAGCATCTTGCTTCCAGCTCTTTGGGAAGCTAAGAAACAACTCGCTCTGCACAGTGCTCTTAAAGCCTACCGGGAACATCTCTTCCAAAGGCCTGTGAAAGGCAGTTTCTTTGCAGGCCTGATCTGGCTGAAGTAGGACTTCTCCTCTGGGTGTTCTACACTGCCCTAGAGCTGAAAGGCACAACGTGCAGGCTTCTTTCCAAGGGGCGAGTTGATCCCCACGGCATCTTGCTTCCAGCTCTTTGGGAAGCTAAGAAACAACTCGCTCTGCACAGTGCTCTTACAGCCTACCGGGAACATCTCTTCCAAAGGCTTGTGAAACGCAGTTTCTTTGCAGGCCTGATCTGGCTGAAGTAGGACTTCTGCTCTGGGTGTGCTACATTGCCCTAGAGCTGAAAGGCACAATGTGCAGGCTTCTTTCCAAAGGGCGAGTTGGGCCCCACAGCATCTTGCTTCCAGCTCTTTGGGAAGCTAAGAAACAACTCGCTCTGCACAGTGCTCTTACAGCCTACCGGGAACATCTCTTCCAAAGGCCTGTGAAACGCAGTTTCTTTGCAGGCCTGATCTGGCTGAAGTAGGACTTCTGCTCTGGGTGTGCCACTTTGCCCTAGAGCTGAACGGCACAACGTGCAGGCTTCTTTCCAAAGGGCGAGTTGGGCCCCACAGCATCTTGCTTCCAGCTCTTTGGGAAGCTAAGAAACAACTCGCTCTGCACAGTGCTCTTACAGCCTACCGGGAACATCTCTTCCAAAGGCCTGTGAAACGCAGTTTCTTTGCAGGCCTGATCTGGCTGAAGTAGGACTTCTGCTCTGGGTGTGCTGCACTGCCCTAGAGCTGAAAGGCACAACGTGCAGGCTTGTTTCCAAGATGCGAGTTGGGCCCCACAGCATCTTGCTTCCAGCTCTTTGGGCAGCTAAGAAACAACTCGCTCTGCACAGTGCTCTTACAGCCTACCGGGAACATCTCTTCCAAAGGCCTGCAAAACACAGTTTCTTTGCAGGCCTGATCTGGCTGAAGTAGGACTTCTGCTCTGGGTGTGCTACATTGCCCTAGAACTGAAAGGCACAACGTGCAGTCTTCCTTCCAAAGGGCGAGTTGGGCCCCACAGCGTCTTGCTTCCAGCTCTTTGGGAAGCTAAGAAACAACTCGCTCTGCACAGTGCTCTTACAGCCTACCGGGAACATCTCTTCCAAAGGCCTATGAAACGCAGTTTCTTTGTAGGCCTGATCTGGCTGAAGTAGCACTTCTGCTCTGGGTGTGCTACATTGCCCTAGAACTGTAAGGCACAACGTGCAATCTTCTTTCCAACGGGCGTGTTGGGCCCCACAGCATCTTGCTTCCAGCTCTTTGGGAAGCTAAGAAACAACTCGCTATGCACAGTGCTCTTACATCCTACCGGGAACATCTCTTCCAAAGGCCTGTGAAACGCAGTTTCTTTGCAGGCCTTATCTGGCTGAAGTAGGACTTCTTCTCTGGGTGTGCTACATTGCCCTAGAGCTGAAAGGCACAATGTGCAGGCTTCTATCCAAAGGGCGAATTGGGCCCCACAGCATCTTGCTTCCAGCTCTTTGGGAAGCTAAGAAACAACTCGCTCTGCACAGTGCTCTTACAGCCTACCGGGAACATCTCTTCCAAAGGCCTGTGAAACGCAGTTTCTTTGCAGGCCTGATCTGGCTGAAGTAGGACTTCTGCTCTGGGTGTGCCACTTTGCCCTAGAGCTGAACGGCACAACGTGCAGGCTTCTTTCCAAAGGGCGAGTTGGGCCCCACAGCATCTTGCTTCCAGCTCTTTGGGAAGCTAAGAAACAACTCGCTCTGCACAGTGCTCTTACAGCCTACCGGGAACATCTCTTCCAAAGGCCTGTGAAACGCAGTTTCTTTGCAGGCCTGATCTGGCTGAAGTAGGACTTCTGCTCTGGGTGTGCTGCACTGCCCTAGAGCTGAAAGGCACAACGTGCGGGCTTGTTTCCAAGGGGCTAGTTGGGCCCCACAGCATCTTGCTTCCAGCTCTTTGGGAAGCTAAGAAACAACTCACTCTGCACAGTGCTCTTACAGCCTACCGGGAACATCTCTTCCAAAGGCCTGTGAAACGCAGTTTCTTTGCAGGCCTGATCTGGCTGAAGTAGGACTTCTGCTCTGGGTGTTCTACACTGCCCTAGAGCTGAAAGCCACAACGTGCAGGCTCCTTTCCAAAGGGTGAGTTGGGCCCCACGGCTTCTTTCTTCCAGCTCTTTGGGAAGCTAAGAAACAACTCGCTCTGCACAGTGCTCTTACAGCCTACCGGGAACATCTCTTACAAAGGCCTGTGAAAAGCAGTTTCTTTGCAGGCCTGATCTGGCTGAAGTAGGACTTCTGCTCTGGGTGTGCTACATTGAACCTGAGCTGAAAGGCACAACGTGCAGACCTGTTTCCAAAGGGCGAGTTGGGCCCCACAGCATCTTGCTTCCAGCTCTTTGGGAAGCTAAGAAACAACTCGCTCTGCACAGTGCTCTTACAGCCTACCGGGAACATCTCTTCCAAAGGCCTGTGAAACGCAGTGTCTTTGCAGGCCTGATCTGGCTAAAGTAGGACTTCTGCTCTGGGTGTGCTGCACAGCCCTAGAGCTGAAAGGCACAACGTGCAGTCTTCTTTCCAAGGGGCTAGTTGGGCCCCACAGCATCTTGCTTCCAGCTCTTTGGGAAGCTAAGAAACAACTCGCTCTGCACAGTGCTCTTACAGCCTACCGGGAACATCTCTTCCAAAGGCCTGTGAAACGCAGTTTCTTTGCAGGCCTGATCTGGCTGAAGTAGGACTTCTGCTCTGTGTGTGCTACATTGCCCTCAGGCTGAAAGGCACAAAGTGCAGGCTTCTTTCCAAAGGGCGAGTTGGGCCTCACAGCATCTTGATTCCAGCTCTTTGGGAAGCTAAGGAACAACTCGCTCTGCACAGTGCTCTTACAGCCTACCGGGAACATTTCTTCCAAAGGCCTGTGAAACGCTGTTTCTTTGCAGGCCTGATCTGGCTGAAGTAGGACTTCTGCTCTGGGTGTGCTACATTGAACCTGAGCTGAAAAGCACAACGTGCAGACCTGTTTCCAAAGGGCGAGTTGGGCCCCACAGCATCTTGCTTCCAGCTCTTTGGGAGCTAAGAAACAACTCGCTCTGCACAGTGCTCTTACAGCCTACCGGGAACATCTCTTCCAAAGGCCTGTGAAACGCAGTTTCTTTGCAGGCCTGATCTGGCTGAAGTAGGACTTCTGCTCTGGGTGTGCTACATTGCCCTAGAGCTGAAAGGCACAAAGTGCAGGCTTCTATCCAAAGGGCGAGTTGGGCCCGACAGCATCTTGCTTCCAGCTCTTTGGGCAGCTAAGAAACAACTCGCGCTGCACAGTGCTCTTACAGCCTACCGGGAGCATCTCTTCCAAAGGACTGTGAAACGCAGTTTCTTTGCAGGCCTGATCTGGCTGAAGTAGGACTACTCATCTGGGTGTGCTGCACTGCCTTAGAGCTGAAAGGCACAACGTGCAGGCTTCTTTCCAAGGGGCGAGTTGGGCCCCACAGCATCTTGCTTCCAGCTCTTTGGGAAGCTAAGAAACAACTCGCTCTGCACAGTGCTCTTACAGCCTACCGGGAACATCTCTTCCAAAGGCCTGTGAAACGCAGTTTCTTTGCAGGCCTGATCTGGCTGAAGTAGGACTTCTGCTCTGGGTGTTCTACACTGCCCTAGAGCTGAAAGGCGCAACGTGCAGGCTTCTTTCCAAGGGGCGAGTTGTGCCCCACGGCATCTTTCTTCCAGCTCTTTGGGAAGCTAAGAAACAAATCGCTCTGCACAGTGCTCTTACAGCCTACCGGGAACATCTCTTCCAAAGGACTGTGAAACGCAGTTTCTTTGCAGGCCTGATCTGGCTGAAGTAGGACTTATGCTGTGGGTGTTCTACATTGCCCTAGAGCTGAAAGGCACAACGTGCAGGCTTCTTTAAAGGGGGCGAGTTGGGCCCCACGGCATCTTGCTTCCAGCTCTTTGGGAAGCTAAGAAACAACTCGCTCTGCACAGTGCTCTTACAGCCTACCGGGAACATCTCTTCCAAAGGCCGGTGCAACGCAGTTTCTTGGAAGGCCTGATCTGGCTTAAGTAGGACTTCTGCTCTGGCTGTGCTACTTTGCCCTAGAGCTGAAAGGCACAACGTGCCGGCTTCTTTCCAAAGGGCGACTTGGGCCACACAGCATCTTGCTTCCAGCTCTTTGGGAAGCTAAGAAACAACTCGCTCTGCACAGTGCTCTTACAGCCTACCGGGAACATCTCTTCCAAAGGCCTGTGAAAGGCAGTTTCTTGGCAGCCCTGATCTGGCTGAAGTCGGACTTCTGCTCTGGGTGTGCTACATTGCCCTAGAGCTGAAAGGCACAACGTACAGGCTTCTTTCGAAAGGGCGAGTAGGGCCCCACAGCATCTTGCTTCCAGCTCTTTGGGAACCTAAGAAACAACTCGCTCTGCACAGTGCTCTTACAGCCTACCGGGAACATCTCTTCCAAAGGCCTGTGAAACGCAGCTTCTTTTGCAGGCCTGATCTGGCTGCAGTAGGACTTCTGCTCTGGGTGTGCTACATTTCCCTAGAG
Organism: Equus caballus; assembly: GCF_041296265.1. Lineage (NCBI taxonomy): Eukaryota > Metazoa > Chordata > Mammalia > Perissodactyla > Equidae > Equus > Equus caballus. The sequence continues at coordinate 14,772,155 of NC_091696.1, forward strand.
CTGAAAGGCACAACGTGCAGGCTTCTTTCCCAAGGGCGAGTTGGGCCCCGCAGCATCTTGCTTCCAGCTCTTTGGGAAGCTAAGAAACAATCGCGCTGAACAGTGCTCTTACAGCCTACCGGGAGCATCTCTTCCAAAGGCCTGTGAAACGCAGTTTCTTTGCAGGCCTGATCTGGCTGAAGTAGGACTTCTGCTCTGGGTGTGCTACTTTGCCCTAGAGCTGAAAGGCACAACGTGGAGGCTTCTTTCCAAAGGGCGAGTTGGGCCCCACAGCATTTTGCTTCCAGCTCTTTGGGAAGCTAAGAAACAACTCGCTCTGCACAGTGCTCTTACAGCCTCCCGGGAGCATCTCTTCCAAAGGCCTGTGAAACGCAGTTTCTTTGCATGCCTGATCTGGCTGAAGTAGGACTTCTGCTCTGGGTGTGCTACATTGCCCTAGAGCTGAAAGGCACAACGTGCAGGCTTCTTTCCATAGGGTGAGTTGGGCCCCACCGCTTCTTGCTTCCAGCTCTTTGGGAAGCTAAGAAACAACTCTCGCTGCACAGTGCTCTTACAGCCTACCGGGAGCATCTCTTCCAAAGGCCTGTGAAACGCAGTTTCTTTGCAGGCCTGATCTGGCTGAAGTAGGACTTCTGCTCTGGCTGTGCTACTTTGCCCTAGAGCTGAAAGGCACAACGTGCAGGCTTCTTTCCAAAGGGCGAGTTGGGCCCCACAGCATCTTGCTTCCAGCTCTTTGGGAAGCTAAGAAACAACTCGCTCTGCACAGTGCTCTTGCAGCCTACCGGGAACATCTCTTCCAAAGGCCTGTGAAACGTAGTTTCTTTGCAGGCCTGATCGGGCTGAAGTAGCACTTCTGCTCTGGGTGTGCTACATTGCGCTAGAGCTGAAATGCACAACGTGCAGGCTTCTTTCCAAAGGGCGAGTTGGGCCCCACAGCATCTTGCTTCCAGCTCTTTGGGAAGCTAAGAAACAACTCGCTCTGCACAGTGCTCTTACAGCCTACCGGGAACATCTCTTCCAAAGGCCTGTGAAACGCAGTTTCTTTGCAGGCCTGATCTGGCTGAAGTAGGACTTCTGCTCTGGGTGTGCTACATTGCGCTAGAGCTGAAAGGCACAAAGTGCAGACTTCTTTCCAAAGGGCGAGTTGGGCCCCACAGCATCTTGCTTCCAGCTCTTTGGGAAGCTAAGAAACAACTCGCCCTTCACAGTGCTCTTACAGCCTACTGGGAACATCTCTTAAAAAGGGTGTTAAACGCAGTTTCTTTGTAGGCCTGATCTGGCTGAAGTAGGAGTTCTGCTCTGGGTGTGCTACTTTGCCCTAGAGCTGAAAGGCACAACGTGCAGGCTTCTTTCCAAATGGCGAGTTGGGCCCCACAGCATCTTGCTTCCAGCTCTTTGGGAAGCTAAGAAGAAACTCGCTCTGCACAGTGCTCTTACAGCCTACCGGGAAGATCTCTTCCAAAGGACTGTGAAACGCAGTTTCTTTGCAGGCCTTATCTGGTTGAAGTAGGACTTCTGCTCTGGGTGTGCTACATTACCGTAGAGCTGAAAGGCACATCGTGCAGGCTTCTTTCCAAAGAGCGAGTTGGGTCCCAAAGCATCTTGCTTCCAGCTCTTGGGAAGCTAAGAAACAACTCGCTCTGCTCAGTGCTCTTACAGCCTAGTGGGAACATCTCTTCCAAAGGCCTGTGAAACGCAGTTTCTTTGCAGGCCTGATCTGGCTGAAGTAGGACTTCTGCTCTGGGTGTGCTACATTGCACTAGAGCTGAAAGGCACAGCGTGCAGACTTCTTTCCAAAGGGCGAGTTGGGCCCCACAGCATCTTGCTTCCAGCTCTTTGGGAAGCTAAGAAACAACTCGCTCTGCACAGTGCTCTTACAGCCTACCGGGAGCATCTCTTCCAAAGGCCTGTGAAACGCAGTTTCTTTGCAGGCCTGATCTGGCTGAAGTAGCACTTCTGCTCTGGGTGTGCTACTTTGCCCTAGAGCTGAAAGGCACAACGTGCAGGCTTCTTTAAAAGGGGCGAGTTGGGCCCCTCAGCATCTTGCTTCCAGCTCCTTGGGAAGCTAAGAAACAACTCGCTCTGCACAGTGCTCTTACAGCCTACCGGGAACCTCTCTTCCAAAGGCCTGTGAAACGCAGTTTCTTTGCAGGCCTGATCTTGCTGAAGTAGGACTTCTGCTCTGGGTGTGCTACATTGCCCTAGAGCTGAAAGACACAACGTGCAGGCTTCTTTCCAAAGCGCGTGTTGGGCCCCACAGCATTTTGCTTCCAGCTCTTTGGGAAGCTAAGAAACTTCTCTCGCTGCACAGTGCTCTTACAGCCTACCGGGAGCATCTCTTCCAAAGGCCTGTGAAACGCAGTTTCTTTGCAGGCCTGATCTGCCTGAAGTAGGACTTCTGCTCTGGCTGTGCTACTTTGCCCTAGAGCTGAAAGGCACAACGTGCAGGCTTCTTTCCAAAGGGCAAGTTGGGCCCTACAGCATCTTGCTTCCAGCTCTTCGGGAAGCTAAGAAACAACTCGCTCTGCACAGTGCTCTTACAGCCTACCGGGAACATCTCTTCCAAAGGCCTGTGAAACGCAGTTTCTTTGCAGGCCTGATCGGGCTGAAGTAGCACTTCTGCTCTGGGTGTGCTACATTGCGCTAGAGCTGAAATGCACAACGTGCAGGCTTCTTTCCAAAGGGCGAGTTGGGCCCAACAGCATCTTGCTTCCAGCTCTTTGGGAAGCTAAGAAACAACTCGCTCTGCACAGTGCTCTTACAGCCTACCGGGAACATCTCTTCCAAAGGCCTGTGAAACGCAGTTTCTTTGCAGGCCTGATCTGGCTGAAGTAGGACTTCTGCTCTGGGTGTGCTACATTGCCCTAGAGCTGAAAGGCACAACGTGCAGGCTTCTTTTCAAAGGGCGAGTTGGGCCCCACAGCATCTTGCTTCCAGCTCTTTGGGAAGCTAAGAAACAACTCGCTCTGCACAGTGCTCTTACAGCCTACCGGGAACATCTCTTCCAAAGGCCTGTGAAACGCAGTTTCTTTGCAGGCCTGATCTGGCTGAAGTAGGACTTCTGCTCTGGGTGTGCTACATTGCGCTAGAGCTGAAAGGCACAAAGTGCAGACTTCTTTCCAAAGGGCGAGTTGGGCCCCACAGCATCTTGCTTCCAGCTCTTTGGGAAGCTAAGAAACAACTCGCTCTGCACAGAGCTCTTACAGCCTCCCGGGAGCATCTCTTCCAAAGGCCTGTGAAACGCAGTTTCTTTGCAGGCCTGATCTGGCTGAAGTAGGACTTCTGATCAGGGTGTGTTACATTGCCCTAGAGCTGAAAGGAACATCGTGCAGGCTTCTTTCCAAAGAGCGAGTTGGGCCCCACAGCATCTTGCTTCCAGCTCTTGGGAAGCTAAGAAAAAACTCGCTCTGCTCAATGCTCTTACAGCCTAGTGGGAACATCTCTTCCAAAGGCCTATGAAACGCAGTTTCTTTGCAGGCCTGATCTGGCTGAAGTAGGACTTCTGCTCTGGGTGTGCTACATTGCGCTAGACCTGAAAGGCACAACGTGCAGACTTCTTTCCAAAGGGCGAGTTGGGCCCCACAGCATCTTGCTTCCAGCTATTTGGGAAGCTAAGAAACAACTCGCTCTGCACAGTGCTCTTACAGCCTACCAGGAACATCTCTTCCAAAGGCCTGTGAAATGCAGTTTCTTTGCAGGCCTGATCTGGCTGAAGTAGGACTTCTGCTCTGGGTGTGCTACATTGCCCTAGAGCTGAAAGACACAACGTGCAGGCTTCTTTCCAAAGCGAGAGTTGGGCCCCACGGCATTTTGCTTCAAGCTCTTTGGGAAGCTAAGAAACAACTCGCTCTGCACAGTGCTCTTACAGCCTACCGGGAACATCTCTTCCAAAGGCCTGTGAAACGCATTTTCTTTGCAGGCATGATCTGGCTGAAGTAGGACTTCTGCTCTGGGTGTGCTACATTGCCCTAGAGCTGAAAGGCACAACGTGCAGGCTTCTTTCCAAAGGGCGAGTTGGGCCCAACAGCATCTTGCTTCCAGCTCTTTGGGTAGCTAAGAAACAACTCGCTCTGCACAGTGCTCTTACAGCCTACCGGGAACATCCCTTCCAAAGGGCTGTGAAACGCAGTTTCTTTGCAGGCCTGATCTGGCTGAAGTAGGACTTCTGCTCTGGGTGTGCTACATTGCCCTAGAGCTGAAAGGCACAACGTGCAGGCTTCTTTCCAAAGGGCGAGTTGGGCCCCTCAGCATCTTGCTTCCAGCTCTTTGGGAAGCTAAGAAACAACTCGCTCTGCTCAGTGTTCTTACAGCCTACCGGGAACATCTCTTCCAAAGGCCTGTGAAACGCATTTTCTTTGCAGGCCTGATCTGGCTGAAGTAGGACTTCTGCTCAGGGTGTGCTACATTGCCCTAGAGCTGAAAGGGACAACGTGCAGGCTTCTTTCCAAAGGGCGAGTTGGGCCCCACTGCATCTTGCTTCCAGCTCTTTGGGAAGCTAAGAAACAACTCGCTCTGGACAGTGCTCATACAGCCTCCCGGGAGCATCTCTTCCAAAGGCCTGTGAAACACAGTTTCTTTGCAGGCCTGATCTGGCAGAAGTAGGACTTCTGCTCTGGGTGTGCTACAGTGCCCTAGAGCTGAAAGGCACAACGTGCAGGCTTCTTTCCAAAGGGCGAGTTGGTCCCCACAGCATCTTGCTTCCAGCTCTTTGGGAAGCTAAGAAACAACTCACTCTGCACAGTGATCTTACAGCCTACTGGGAACATCTCTTCCAACGGCCTGTGAAATGCAGTTTCTTTGCAGGCCTGATCTGGCTGAAGTAGGACTTCTGCTCTGGGTGTGCTACTTTGCCCTAGAGCTGAAAGGCACAACGTGCAGGCTTCTTTCCAAAGGGCGAGTTGGGCCCCACAGCATCTTGCTTCCAACTCTTTGGGAAGCTAAGAAACAACTCGCTCTGCACAGTGCTCATACAGCCTCCCGGGAGCATCTCTTCCAAAGGGCTGTGAAACGCAGTTTCTTTGCAGGCCTGATCTGGCTGAAGTAGGACTTCTGCTCTGGGTGTGCTACATTGCCCTAGAGCTGAAAGGCACAACGTGCAGGCTTCTTTCCAAAGGGCGAGTTGGGCCCAACAGCATCTTGCTTCCAGCTCTTTGGGAAGCTAAGAAACAACTCGCGCTGCACAGTGCTCTTAAAGCCTACCGGGAACATCTCTTCCAAAGACCTGTGAAACACAGTTTCTTTGCAGGCCTGATCTGGCAGAAGTAGGACTTCTGCTCTGGGTGTGTTACAGTGCCCTAGAGCTGAAAGGCACAACGTGCAGGCTTCTTTCCAAAGGGCGAGTTGGGCCCCACAGCATCTTGCTTCCAGCTCCTAGGGAAGCTAAGAAACAACTCGCTCTGCACAGTGCTCTTACAGCCTACAGGGAACATCTCTTCCAAAGGCCTGTGAACTGCAGTTTCTTGGCAGGCCTGATCTGGCTGAAGTAGGACTTCTGCTCTGGGTGTGTTACATTGCCCTAGAGCTGAAAGGCACAACGTGCAGGCTTCTTTCCAAAGGGCAAGTTGGGCCCCACAGCATCTTGCTTCCAGCTCTCTGGGAAGCTAAGAAACAACTCGCTCTGCTCAGTGCTCTTACAGCCTACCGGGAGCATCTCTTCCAAAGGCCTGTGAAACGCATTTTCTTTGCAGGCCTGATCTGGCTGAAGTAGGACTTCTGCTCTGCGTGTTCTACTTTGCCCTAGAGCTGAAAGGCACAACGTGCAGGATTCTTTCCAAAGGGCGAGTTGGGCCCCACAGCATCTTGCTTCCAGCTCTTTGGGAAGCTAAGAAACAACTCGCTCTGCACAGTGCTCATACAGCCTAGTGGGAACATCTCTTACAAAGTCCTGTGAAACACAGTTTCTTTGCAGGCCTGATCTGTCTGAAGTAGGACTTCTGCTCTGGGTGTGCTACATTGCCCTAGAGCTGAAAGGCACAACGTGCAGGGTTCTTTCCAAAGGGCGAGTTGGGCCCCACAGCATCTTGCTTCCAGCTCTTTGGGAAGCTAAGAAACAACTCGCTCTAGACAGTGCTCTTACAGCCTACCGGGAGCGTCTCTTCCAAAGGCCTGTGAAACGCAGTTTCTTTGCAGGCCTGATCTGGCTGAAGTAGGACTTCTCCTCTGGGTGTGCTACATTGCCCTAGAGCTGAAAGGCACAACGTGCAGGGTTCTTTCCAAAGGGCGAGTTGGGCCCCACAGCATCTTGCTTCCAGCTCTTTGGGAAGCTAAGAAACAACTTGCGCTGCACAGTGCTCTTACAGCCTACCGGGAGCATCTCTTCCAAAGGCCTGTGAAACGCAGTTTCTTTGCAGGCCTGATCTGGCTGAAGTAGGACTTCTGCTCTGGGTGTGCTACTTTGCCCTAGAGCTGAAAGGCTCAACGTGCAGGCTTCTTTCCAAAGGGCGAGTTGGGCCCCACAGCATCTTGCTTCCAGCTCTTTGGGAAGCTAAGAAACAACTTGCTCTGCACAGTGCTCTTACAGCCTCCCGGGAGCATCTCTTCCAAAGGACTGTGAAACGCAGTTTCTTTGCAGGCCTGATCTGGCTGAAGTAGGACTTCTGATCAGGGTGTGTTACATTGCCCTAGAGCTGAAAGGCACATCGTGCAGGCTTCTTTCCAAAGAGCGAGTTGGGCCGGACTGCATCTTGCTTCCAGCTCTTTGGGAAGCTAAGAAACAACTCGCTCTTCTCAGTGCTCTTACAGCCTAGTGGGAACATCACTTCCAAAGGCCTGTGAAACGCAGTTTCTTTGCAGGCCTGATCTGGCTGAAGTAGGACATCTGCTCTGGGTGTGCTACTTTGCCCTAGAGCTGAAAGGCACAACGTGCAGGCTTCTTTCCAAAGGGCGAGTTGGGCCCCACGGCATCTTGCTTCCAGCTCTTTGGGAAGGTAAGAAACAACTCGCTCTGCACAGTGCTCTTACAGCCTACCGGGAACATCTCTTCCAAAGGCCTGTGAAACGCAGTTTCTTTGCAGGCCTGATCTGGCTGAAGTAGGACTTCTGCTCTGGGTGTGCTACATTGCCCTAGAGCTGAAAGGCAAAACGTGCAGGCTTCTTTCTAAAGGGCGAGTTGGGCCCCACAGCATCTTGCTTCCAGCTCTTTGGGAAGCTGAGAAACAACTCGCTCTGCACAGTGCTCTTACAGCCTACCGGGAGCATCTCTTCCAAAGGCCTGTGAAACGCAGTGTCTTTGCAGGCCTGATCTGGCTGAAGTAGGACTTCTGCTCTGGGTGTGCTACATTGCCCTAGAGCTGAAAGGCACAAACTGCAGGCTTCCTTCTAAATGGCGAGTTGGGACCCACAGCATCTTGCATCCAGCTCTTTGGGAAGCTAAGAAACAACTCGCTCTGCACAGTGCTCTTACAGCCTCCCGGGAGCATCTATTCCAAAGGCCTGTGAAACGCAGTTTCTTTGCAGGCCTGATCTGGCTGAAGTAGGACTTCTGCTCTGGGTGTGCTACTTTGTCCTAGAGCTGAAAGGCACAACGTGCAGGCTTCTTTACAAAGTGCGAGTTGGGCCCCACAGCATCTTGCTTCCAGCTATTTGGGAAGCTAAGAAACAACTCACTCTGCACAGTGCTCTTACAGCCTACCGGGAACCTCTCTTCCAAAGGCCTGTGAAACGCAGTTTCTTTGCAGGCCTGATCTGGCTGAAGTAGGACTTCTGCTCTGGGTTTGCTACATTGCCCTAGAGCTGAAAGGCTCAACGTGCAGGCTTCTTTCCAAAGGGCGAGTTGGGCCCCACAGCATCTTGCTTCCAGCTCTTTGGGAAGCTAAGAAACAACTTGCTCTGCACAGTGCTCTTACAGCCTCCCGGGAGCATCTCTTCCAAAGGACTGTGAAACGCAGTTTCTTTGCAGGCCTGATCTGGCTGAAGTAGGACTTCTGATCAGGGTGTGTTACATTGCCCTAGAGCTGAAAGGCACATCGTGCAGGCTTCTTTCCAAAGAGCGAGTTGGGCCGGACTGCATCTTGCTTCCAGCTCTTTGGGAAGCTAAGAAACAACTCGCTCTGCTCAGTGCTCTTACAGCCTACCGGGAACATCTCTTCCAAAGGCCTGTGAAACGCAGTTTCTTTGCAGGCCTGATCTGGCTGAAGTAGGACATCTGCTCTGGGTGTGCTACTTTGCCCTAGAGCTGAAAGGCACAACGTGCAGGCTTCTTTCCAAAGGGCGAGTTGGGCCCCACGGCATCTTGCTTCCAGCTCTTTGGGAAGGTAAGAAACAACTCGCTCTGCACAGTGCTCTTACAGCCTACCGGGAACATCTCTTCCAAAGGCCTGTGAAACGCAGTTTCTTTGCAGGCCTGATCTGGCTGAAGTAGGACTTCTGCTCTGGGTGTGCTACATTGCCCTAGAGCTGAAAGGCAAAACGTGCAGGCTTCTTTCTAAAGGGCGAGTTGGGCCCCACAGCATCTTGCTTCCAGCTCTTTGGGAAGCTGAGAAACAACTCGCTCTGCACAGTGCTCTTACAGCCTACCGGGAGCATCTCTTCCAAAGGCCTGTGAAACGCAGTGTCTTTGCAGGCCTGATCTGGCTGAAGTAGGACTTCTGCTCTGGGTGTGCTACATTGCCCTAGAGCTGAAAGGCACAAACTGCAGGCTTCCTTCTAAATGGCGAGTTGGGACCCACAGCATCTTGCATCCAGCTCTTTGGGAAGCTAAGAAACAACTCGCTCTGCACAGTGCTCTTACAGCCTCCTGGGAGCATCTATTCCAAAGGCCTGTGAAACGCAGTTTCTTTGCAGGCCTGATCTGGCTGAAGTAGGACTTCTGCTCTGGGTGTGCTACTTTGTCCTAGAGCTGAAAGGCACAACGTGCAGGCTTCTTTACAAAGTGCGAGTTGGGCCCCACAGCATCTTGCTTCCAGCTCTTTGGGAAGCTAAGAAACAACTCACTCTGCACAGTGCTCTTACAGCCTACCGGGAACCTCTCTTCCAAAGGCCTGTGAAACGCAGTTTCTTTGCAGGCCTGATCTGGCTGAAGTAGGACTTCTGCTCTGGGTGTGCTACATTGCCCTAGAGCTGAAAGGCACAACGTGCAGGCTTCTTTCCAAAGGGCGAGTTGGGCCCCACAGCATCTTGCTTCCAGCTCTTTGGGAAGCTAAGAAACAACTCGCTCTGCACAGTGCTCTTACAGCCTACCGGGAACATCTCTTCCAAAGGCCTGTGAAACGCAGTTTCTTTGCAGGCCTGATCTGGCTGAAGTAGGACTTCTGCTCTGGGTGTGCTACATTGCCCTAGAGCTGAAAGGCACAACGTGCAGGCTTCTTTCCAAAGGGCGAGTTGGGCCCCACAGCATCTTTCTTCCAGCTCTTTGGGAAGCTAAGAAACAACTCGCTCTGCACAGTGCTCTTACAGCCTACCGGGAGCATCTCTTCCAAAGGCCTGTGAAACGCAGTTTTTTTGCAGGCCTGATCTGGCTGAAGTAGGACTTCTGCTCTGGGTGTGCTACATTGCCCTAGAGCTGAAAGGCACAAACTGCAGGCTTCTTTCTAAAGGGCGAGTTGGGCCCCACAGCATCTTGCTTCCAGCTCTTTGGGAAGCTAAGAAACAACTCGCTCTGCACAGTGCTCATGCAGCCTCCCGGGAGCATCTCTTCCAAAGGCCTGTGAAACACAGTTTCTTTGCAGGCCTGATCTGGCTGAAGTAGGACTTCTGCTCTGGGTGTGCTACATTGCCCTAGAGCTGAAAGGCACAACGTGCAGGCTTCTTTCCAAAGGGCGAGTTGGGCCCCACAGCATCTTGCTTCCAGCTCTTTGGGAAGCTAAGAAACAACTCGCGCTCCACAGTGCTCTTAAAGCCTACCACTAACATCTCTTCCAAAGGGCTGTGAAACACAGTTTCTTTGCAGGCCTGATCTGGCTGAAGTAGGACTTCTGCTCTGGGTGTACTACAGTGCCCTAGAGCTGAAAGGCACAACGTGCAGGCTTCTTTCCAAAGGGCGAGTTGGTCCCCACAGCATCTTGCTTCCAGCTCTTTGGGATGCTAAGAAACAACTCGCTCTGCACAGTGCACTTACAGCCTACCGGGAACATCTCTTCCAACGGCCTGTGAAATGCAGTTTCTTTGGAGGCCTGATCTGGCTGAAGTAGGACTTCTGCTCTGGGTGTGCTACTTTGCCCTAGAGCTGAAAGGCACAACGTGCAGGCTTCTTTCCAAAGGGCGAGTTGGGCCCCACAGCATCTTGCTTCCAGCTCCTAGGGAAGCTAAGAAACAACTCGCTCTGCTCAGTGCTGTTACACCCTCCGGGAACATCTCTTCCAAAGGCCTGTGAAACGCAGTTTCTTTGCAGGCCTGATCTGGCTGAAGTAGGACTTCTGCTCTGGGTGTGCTACATTGCCCTAGAGCTGAAAGGCACAACGTGCAGGCTTCTTTCCAAAGGGCGAGTTGGGCCCCACAGCATCTTGCTTCCAGGTCTTTGGGAAGCTAAGATACAACTCGCGCTGCACAGTGCTCTTACAGCCTACCGGGAGCATCTCTTCCAAATGCCTGAGAAACGCAGTTTCTTTGCAGGCCTGATCTGGCTGAAGTAGGACTTCTGCTCTGGGTGTGCTACATTGCCCTAGAGCTGAAAGGCACAAAGTGCAGGCTTCTTTCCAAAGGGCGAGTTGGGCCCCACAGCATCTTGCTTCCAGCTCTTTGGGAAGCTAAGAAACAACTTGCTCTGCACAGTGCTCTTACAGCCTCCCGGGAGCATCTCTTCCAAAGGACTGTGAAACGCAGTTTCTTTGCAGGCCTGATCTGGCTGAAGTAGGATTTCTGATCATGGTGTGTTACATTGCCCTAGAGCTGAAAGGCACATCGTAGGCTTCTTTCCAAAGAGCGAGTTGGGCCCCACTGCATCTTGCTTCCAGCTCTTTGTGAAGCTAAGAAACAACTCGCTGTTCTCAGTGCTCATACAGCCTAGTGGGAACATCTCTTCCAAAGGCCTGTGAAACGCAGTTTCTTTGCAGGCCTGATCTGGCTGAAGTAGGACTTCTGCTCTGGGTGTGCTACTTTGCCCTAGAGCTGAAAGGCACAACGTGCAGGCTTCTTTCCAAAGGGCGAGTTGGGCCCCACAGCATCATGCTTCCAGCTCTTTGGGAAGCTAAGAAACAACTCGCTCTGCAGAGTGCTCTTACAGCCTACCGGGAGCATCTCTTCCAAAGGCCTGTGAAACGCAGTTTCTTTGCAGGCCTGATCTGGCTGAAGTAGGACTTCTGCTCTGGGTGTGCTACTTTGCCTTAGAGCTGAAAGGCACAACGTGCAGGCTTCTTTCCAAAGGGCAAGTTGGGCCCCACAGCATCTTGCTTCCAGCTGTTTGGGAAGCTAAGAAACAACTCGCTCTGCACAGTGCTCTTACAGCCTACCGGGAGCATCTCTTCCAAAGGACTGTGAAACGCAGTTTCTTTGCAGGCCTGATCTGGCTGAAGTAGGACTTCTGCTCTGGGTGTGCTACATTGCCCTAGAGCCGAAAGGCACAACGTGCAGGCTTCTTTCCAAAGGGCGAGTTGGGCCCCACAGCATCTTGCTTCCAGCTCTTTGGGAAGCTAAGAAACAACTCGCTCTGCACAGTGCTCTTACAGCCTCCCGGGAGCATCTCTTCCAAAGGACTGTGAAACGCAGTTTCTTTGCAGGCCTGATCTGGCTGAAGTAGGACTTCTGATCAGGGTGTGTTACATTGCCCTAGAGCTGAAAGGCACATCGTGCAGGCTTCTTTCCAAAGAGCGAGTTGGGCCGGACTGCATCTTGCTTCCAGCTCTTTGGGAAGCTAAGAAACAACTCGCTCTTCTCAGTGCTCTTACAGCCTAGTGGGAACATCACTTCCAAAGGCCTGTGAAACGCAGTTTCTTTGCAGGCCTGATCTGGCTGAAGTAGGACTTCTGCTCTGGGTGTGCTACATTGCCCTAGAGCTGAAAGGCACAACGTGGAGGCTTCTTTCCAAAGGGCGAGTTGGGCCCCACGGCATCTTGCTTCCAGCTCTTTGGGAAGCTAAGAAACAACTCGCTCTGCTCAGTGCTCTTACAGCCTACCGGGAACATCTCTTCCAAAGGCCTGTGAAACGCAGTTTCTTTGCAGGCCTGATCTGGCTGAAGTAGGACATCTCCTCTGGGTGTGCTACTTTGCCCTAGAGCTGAAAGGCACAACGTGCAGGCTTCTTTCCAAAGGGCGAGTTGGGCCCCACGGCATCTTGCTTCCAGCTCTTTGGGAAGGTAAGAAACAACTCGCTCTGCACAGTGCTCTTACAGCCTACCGGGAACATCTCTTCCAAAGGCCTGTGAAACGCAGTTTCTTTGCAGGCCTGATCTGGCTGAAGTAGGACTTCTGCTCTGGGTGTGCTACATTGCCCTAGAGCTGAAAGGCAAAACGTGCAGGCTTCTTTCTAAAGGGCGAGTTGGGCCCCACAGCATCTTGCTTCCAGCTCTTTGGGAAGCTGAGAAACAACTCGCTCTGCACAGTGCTCTTACAGCCTACCGGGAGCATCTCTTCCAAAGGCCTGTGAAACGCAGTGTCTTTGCAGGCCTGATCTGGCTGAAGTAGGACTTCTGCTCTGGGTGTGCTACATTGCCCTAGAGCTGAAAGGCACAAACTGCAGGCTTCCTTCTAAATGGCGAGTTGGGACCCACAGCATCTTGCATCCAGCTCTTTGGGAAGCTAAGAAACAACTCGCTCTGCACAGTGCTCTTACAGCCTCCCGGGAGCATCTCTTCCAAAGGCCTGTGAAACGCAGTTTCTTTGCAGGCCTGATCTGGCTGAAGTAGGACTTCTGCTCTGGGTGTGCTACTTTGTCCTAGAGCTGAAAGGCACAACGTGCAGGCTTCTTTCCAAAGTGCGAGTTGGGCCCCACAGCATCTTGCTTCCAGCTCTTTGGGAAGCTAAGAAACAACTCACTCTGCACAGTGCTCTTACAGCCTACCGGGAACCTCTCTTCCAAAGGCCTGTGAAACGCAGTTTCTTTGCAGGCCTGATCTGGCTGAAGTAGGACTTCTGCTCTGGGTGTGCTACATTGCCCTAGAGCTGAAAGGCACAACGTGCAGGCTTCTTTCCAAAGGGCGAGTTGGGCCCCACAGCATCTTGCTTCCAGCTCTTTGGGAAGCTAAGAAACAACTCGCTCTGCACAGTGCTCTTACAGCCTACCGGGAACATCTCTTCCAAAGGCCTGTGAAACGCAGTTTCTTTGCAGGCCTGATCTGGCTGAAGTAGGACTTCTGCTCTGGGTGTGCTACATTGCCCTAGAGCTGAAAGGCACAACGTGCAGGCTTCTTTCCAAAGGGCGAGTTGGGCCCCACAGCATCTTGCTTCCAGCTCTTTGGGAAGCTAAGAAACAACTCGCTCTGCACAGTGCTCTTACAGCCTACCGGGAGCATCTCTTCCAAAGGCCTGTGAAACGCAGTTTTTTTGCAGGCCTGATCTGGCTGAAGTAGGACTTCTGCTCTGGGTGTGCTACATTGCCCTAGAGCTGAAAGGCACAAACTGCAGGCTTCTTTCTAAAGGGCGAGTTGGGCCCCACAGCATCTTGCTTCCAGCTCTTTGGGAAGCTAAGAAACAACTCGCTCTGCACAGTGCTCATGCAGCCTCCCGGGAGCATCTCTTCCAAAGGCCTGTGAAACACAGTTTCTTTGCAGGCCTGATCTGGCTGAAGTAGGACTTCTGCTCTGGGTGTGCTACATTGCCCTAGAGCTGAAAGGCACAACGTGCAGGCTTCTTTCCAAAGGGCGAGTTGGGCCCCACAGCATCTTGCTTCCAGCTCTTTGGGAAGCTAAGAAACAACTCGCGCTCCACAGTGCTCTTAAAGCCTACCACTAACATCTCTTCCAAAGGGCTGTGAAACACAGTTTCTTTGCAGGCCTGATCTGGCTGAAGTAGGACTTCTGCTCTGGGTGTACTACAGTGCCCTAGAGCTGAAAGGCACAACGTGCAGGCTTCTTTCCAAAGGGCGAGTTGGTCCCCACAGCATCCTGCTTCCAGCTCTTTGGGATGCTAAGAAACAACTCGCTCTGCACAGTGCACTTACAGCCTACCGGGAACATCTCTTCCAACGGCCTGTGAAATGCAGTTTCTTTGGAGGCCTGATCTGGCTGAAGTAGGACTTCTGCTCTGGGTGTGCTACTTTGCCCTAGAGCTGAAAGGCACAACGTGCAGGCTTCTTTCCAAAGGGCGAGTTGGGCCCCACAGCATCTTGCTTCCAGCTCCTAGGGAAGCTAAGAAACAACTCGCTCTGCTCAGTGCTGTTACACCCTCCGGGAACATCTCTTCCAAAGGCCTGTGAAATGCAGTTTCTTTGCAGGCCTGATCTGGCTGAAGTAGGACTTCTGCTCTGGGTGTGCTACATTGCCCTAGAGCTGAAAGGCACAACGTGCAGGCTTCTTTCCAAAGGGCGAGTTGGGCCCCACAGCATCTTGCTTCCAGCTCTTTGGGAAGCTAAGATACAACTCGCGCTGCACAGTGCTCTTACAGCCTACCGGGAGCATCTCTTCCAAATGCCTGAGAAACGCAGTTTCTTTGCAGGCCTGATCTGGCTGAAGTAGGACTTCTGCTCTGGGTGTGCTACATTGCCCTAGAGCTGAAAGGCACAAAGTGCAGGCTTCTTTCCAAAGGGCGAGTTGGGCCCCACAGCATCTTGCTTCCAGCTCTTTGGGAAGCTAAGAAACAACTTGCTCTGCACAGTGCTCTTACAGCCTCCCGGGAGCATCTCTTCCAAAGGACTGTGAAACGCAGTTTCTTTGCAGGCCTGATCTGGCTGAAGTAGGATTTCTGATCATGGTGTGTTACATTGCCCTAGAGCTGAAAGGCACATCGTAGGCTTCTTTCCAAAGAGCGAGTTGGGCCCCACTGCATCTTGCTTCCAGCTCTTTGTGAAGCTAAGAAACAACTCGCTGTTCTCAGTGCTCATACAGCCTAGTGGGAACATCTCTTCCAAAGGCCTGTGAAACGCACTTTCTTGGCAGGCCTGATCTGGCTGATGTAGGACTTCTGCTCTGGGTGTGCTACAGTGCCCTAGAGCTGAAAGGCACAACGTGCAGGCTTCTTTCCAAAGGGCGAGTTGGGCCCCACAGCGTCTTGCTTCCAGCTCTTTGGGAAGCTAAGAAACAACTCGCTCTGCACAGTGCTCTTACAGCCTAGTGGGAACATCTCTTCCAAAGGCCTGTGAAACGCAGTTTCTTCGCAGGTCTGATCTGGCTGAAGTAGGACTTCTGCTCTGGGTGTGCTACATTGCCCTAGAGCTGAAAGGCACAACGTGCAGGCTTCTTTCCAAAGGGCGAGTTGGGCCCCACAGCATCTTGCTTCCAGCTCTTTGGGAAGCTAAGAAACAACTCGCTCTGCACAGTGCTCTTACAGGCTACCGGGAACCTCTCTTCCAAAGGCCTGTGAAACGCAGTTTCTTGGCAGGCCTGATCTGGCTGAAGTAGGACTTCTGCTCTGGGTGTGCTACATTGCCCTAGAGCTGAAAGGCACAACGTGCAGGCTTCTTTCCAAAGGGCGAGTTGGGCCCCACAGCATCTTGCTTCCAGCTCTTTGGGAAGCTAAGAAACAACTCGCTCTGCACAGTGCTCTTACAGCCTACCGGGAACATCTCTTCCAAAGGCCTGTGAAACGCAGTTTCTTTGCAGGCCTGATCTGGCTGAAGTAGGACTTCTGCTCTGGGTGTGCTACTATGCCCTAGAGCTGAAAGGCACAACGTGCAGGCTTCTTTCCAAAGGGCGAGTTGGGCCCCACAGCATCTTGCTTCCAGCTCTTTGGGAAGCTAAGATACAACTCGCGCTGCACAGTGCTCTTACAGCCTACCGGGAGCATCTCTTCCAAATGCCTGAGAAACGCAGTTTCTTTGCAGGCCTGATCTGGCTGAAGTAGGACTTCTGCTCTGGGTGTGCTACATTGCCCTAGAGCTGAAAGGCACAAAGTGCAGGCTTCTTTCCAAAGGGCGAGTTGGGCCCCACAGCATCTTGCTTCCAGCTCTTTGGGAAGCTAAGAAACAACTTGCTCTGCACAGTGCTCTTACAGCCTCCCGGGAGTATCTCTTCCAAAGGACTGTGAAACGCAGTTTCTTTGCAGGCCTGATCTGGCTGAAGTAGGACTTCTGATCAGGGTGTGTTACATTGCCCTAGAGCTGAAAGGCACATCGTGCAGGCTTCTTTCCAAAGAGCGAGTTGGGCCGGACTGCATCTTGCTTCCAGCTCTTTGGGAAGCTAAGAAACAACTCGCTCTTCTCAGTGCTCTTACAGCCTAGTGGGAACATCTCTTCCAAAGGCCTGTGAAACGCAGTTTCTTTGCAGGCCTGATCTGGCTGAAGTAGGACTTCTGCTCTGGGTGTGCTACATTGCCCTAGAGCTGAAAGGCACAACGTGGAGGCTTCTTTCCAAAGGGCGAGTTGGGCCCCACGGCATCTTGCTTCCAGCTCTTTGGGAAGCTAAGAAACAACTCGCTCTGCTCAGTGCTCTTACAGCCTACCGGGAACATCTCTTCCAAAGGCCTGTGAAACGCAGTTTCTTTGCAGGCCTGATCTGGCTGAAGTAGGACATCTGCTCTGGGTGTGCTACTTTGCCCTAGAGCTGAAAGGCACAACGTGCAGGCTTCTTTCCAAAGGGCGAGTTGGGCCCCAGGGCATCTTGCTTCCAGCTCTTTGGGAAGGTAAGAAACAACTCGCTCTGCACAGTGCTCTTACAGCCTACCGGGAGCATCTCTTCCAAAGGCCTGTGAAACGCAGTGTCTTTGCAGGCCTGATCTGGCTGAAGTAGGACTTCTGCTCTGGGTGTGCTACATTGCCCTAGAGCTGAAAGGCACAAACTGCAGGCTTCCTTCTAAATGGCGAGTTGGGACCCACAGCATCTTGCATCCAGCTCTTTGGGAAGCTAAGAAACAACTCGCTCTGCACAGTGCTCTTACAGCCTCCCGGGAGCATCTCTTCCAAAGGCCTGTGAAACGCAGTTTCTTTGCAGGCCTGATCTGGCTGAAGTAGGACTTCTGCTCTGGGTGTGCTACTTTGTCCTAGAGCTGAAAGGCACAACGTGCAGGCTTCTTTCCAAAGTGCGAGTTGGGCCCCACAGCATCTTGCTTCCAGCTCTTTGGGAAGCTAAGAAACAACTCACTCTGCACAGTGCTCTTACAGCCTACCGGGAACCTCTCTTCCAAAGGCCTGTGAAATGCAGTTTCTTTGCAGGCCTGATCTGGCTGAAGTAGGACTTCTGCTCTGGGTGTGCTACATTGCCCTAGAGCTGAAAGGCACAACGTGCAGGCTTCTTTCCAAAGGGCGAGTTGGGCCCCACAGCATCTTGCTTCCAGCTCTTTGGGAAGCTAAGAAACAACTCGCTCTGCACAGTGCTCTTACAGCCTACCGGGAACATCTCTTCCAAAGGCCTGTGAAACGCAGTTTCTTTGCAGGCCTGATCTGGCTGAAGTAGGACTTCTGCTCTGGGTGTGCTACATTGCCCTAGAGCTGAAAGGCACAACGTGCAGGCTTCTTTCCAAAGGGCGAGTTGGGCCCCACAGCATCTTGCTTCCAGCTTTTGGGAAGCTAAGAAACAACTCGCTCTGCACAGTGCTCTTACAGCCTACCGGGAGCATCTCTTCCAAAGGCCTGTGAAACGCAGTTTTTTTGCAGGCCTGATCTGGCTGAAGTAGGACTTCTGCTCTGGGTGTGCTACATTGCCCTAGAGCTGAAAGGCACAAACTGCAGGCTTCTTTCTAAAGGGCGAATTGGGCCCCACAGCATCTTGCTTCCAGCTCTTTGGGAAGCTAAGAAACAACTCGCTCTGCACAGTGCTCATGCAGCCTCCCGGGAGCATCTCTTCCAAAGGCCTGTGAAACACAGTTTCTTTGCAGGCCTGATCTGGCTGAAGTAGGACTTCTGCTCTGGGTGTGCTACATTGCCCTAGAGCTGAAAGGCACAACGTGCAGGCTTCTTTCCAAAGGGCGAGTTGGGCCCCACAGCATCTTGCTTCCAGCTCTTTGGGAAGCTAAGAAACAACTCGCGCTCCACAGTGCTCTTAAAGCCTACCACTAACATCTCTTCCAAAGGGCTGTGAAACACAGTTTCTTTGCAGGCCTGATCTGGCTGAAGTAGGACTTCTGCTCTGGGTGTACTACAGTGCCCTAGAGCTGAAAGGCACAACGTGCAGGCTTCTTTCCAAAGGTCGAGTTGGTCCCCACAGCATCTTTCTTCCAGCTCTTTGGGATGCTAAGAAACAACTCGCTCTGCACAGTGCACTTACAGCCTACCGGGAACATCTCTTCCAACGGCCTGTGAAATGCAGTTTCTTTGGAGGCCTGATCTGGCTGAAGTAGGACTTCTGCTCTGGGTGTGCTACTTTGCCCTAGAGCTGAAAGGCACAACGTGCAGGCTTCTTTCCAAAGGGCGAGTTGGGCCCCACAGCATCTTGCTTCCAGCTCCTAGGGAAGCTAAGAAACAACTCGCTCTGCTCAGTGCTGTTACACCCTCCGGGAACATCTCTTCCAAAGGCCTGTGAAACGCAGTTTCTTTGCAGGCCTGATCTGGCTGAAGTAGGACTTCTGCTCTGGGTGTGCTACATTGCCCTAGAGCTGAAAGGCACAACGTGCAGGCTTCTTTCCAAAGGGCGAGTTGGGCCCCACAGCATCTTGCTTCCAGCTCTTTGGGAAGCTAAGATACAACTCGCGCTGCACAGTGCTCTTACAGCCTACCGGGAGCATCTCTTCCAAATGCCTGAGAAACGCAGTTTCTTTGCAGGCCTGATCTGGCTGAAGTAGGACTTCTGCTCTGGGTGTGCTACATTGCCCTAGAGCTGAAAGGCACAAAGTGCAGGCTTCTTTCCAAAGGGCGAGTTGGGCCCCACAGCATCTTGCTTCCAGCTCTTTGGGAAGCTAAGAAACAACTTGCTCTGCACAGTGCTCTTACAGCCTCCCGGGAGCATCTCTTCCAAAGGACTGTGAAACGCAGTTTCTTTGCAGGCCTGATCTGGCTGAAGTAGGATTTCTGATCATGGTGTGTTACATTGCCCTAGAGCTGAAAGGCACATCGTAGGCTTCTTTCCAAAGAGCGAGTTGGGCCCCACTGCATCTTGCTTCCAGCTCTTTGTGAAGCTAAGAAACAACTCGCTGTTCTCAGTGCTCATACAGCCTAGTGGGAACATCTCTTCCAAAGGCCTGTGAAACGCAGTTTCTTTGCAGGCCTGATCTGGCTGAAGTAGGACTTCTGCTCTGGGTGTGCTACTTTGCCCTAGAGCTGAAAGGCACAACGTGCAGGCTTCTTGCCAAAGGGCGAGTTGGGCCCCACAGCATCATGCTTCCAGCTCTTTGGGAAGCTAAGAAACAACTCGCTCTGCAGAGTGCTCTTACAGCCTACCGGGAGCATCTCTTCCAAAGGCCTGTGAAACGCAGTTTCTTTGCAGGCCTGATCTGGCTGAAGTAGGACTTCTGCTCTGGGTGTGCTACTTTGCCTTAGAGCTGAAAGGCACAACGTGCAGGCTTCTTTCCAAAGGGCAAGTTGGGCCCCACAGCATCTTGCTTCCAGCTGTTTGGGAAGCTAAGAAACAACTCGCTCTGCACAGTGCTCTTACAGCCTACCGGGAGCATCTCTTCCAAAGGACTGTGAAACGCAGTTTCTTTGCAGGCCTGATCTGGCTGAAGTAGGACTTCTGCTCTGGGTGTGCTACATTGCCCTAGAGCCGAAAGGCACAACGTGCAGGCTTCTTTCCAAAGGGCGAGTTGGGCCCCACAGCATCTTGCTTCCAGCTCTTTGGGAAGCTAAGAAACAACTCGCTCTGCACAGTGCTCTTACAGCCTACCGGGAACATCTCTTCCAAAGGCCTGTGAAACGCACATTCTTGGCAGGCCTGATCTGGCTGATGTAGGACTTCTGCTCTGGGTGTGCTACAGTGCCCTAGAGCTGAAAGGCACAACGTGCAGGCTTCTTTCCAAAGGGCGAGTTGGGCCCCACAGCGTCTTGCTTCCAGCTCTTTGGGAAGCTAAGAAACAACTCGCTCTGCACAGTGCTCTTACAGCCTAGTGGGAACATCTCTTCCAAAGGCCTGTGAAACGCAGTTTCTTCGCAGGTCTGATCTGGCTGAAGTAGGACTTCTGCTCTGGGTGTGCTACATTGCCCTAGAGCTGAAAGGCACAACGTGCAGGCTTCTTTCCAAAGGGCGAGTTGGCCCCACAGCATCTTGCTTCCAGCTCTTTGGGAAGCTAAGAAACAACTCGCTCTGCACAGTGCTCTTACAGGCTACCGGGAACCTCTCTTCCAAAGGCCTGTGAAACGCAGTTTCTTTGCAGGCCTGATCTGGCTGAAGTAGGACTTCTGCTCTGGGTGTGCTACATTGCCCTAGAGCTGAAAGGCACAACGTGCAGGCTTCTTTCCAAAGGGCGAGTTGGGCCCCACAGCATCTTGCTTCCAGCTCTTTGGGAAGCTAAGAAACAACTCGCTCTGCACAGTGCTCTTACAGCCTACCGGGAACATCTCTTCCAAAGGCCTGTGAAACGCAGTTTCTTTGCAGGCCTGATCTGGCTGAAGTAGGACTTCTGCTCTGGGTGTGCTACTATGCCCTAGAGCTGAAAGGCACAACGTGCAGGCTTCTTTCCAAAGGGCGAGTTGGGCCCCACAGCATCTTGCTTCCAGCTCTTTGGGAAGCTAAGATACAACTCGCGCTGCACAGTGCTCTTACAGCCTACCGGGAGCATCTCTTCCAAATGCCTGAGAAACGCAGTTTCTTTGCAGGCCTGATCTGGCTGAAGTAGGACTTCTGCTCTGGGTGTGCTACATTGCCCTAGAGCTGAAAGGCACAAAGTGCAGGCTTCTTTCCAAAGGGCGAGTTGGGCCCCACAGCATCTTGCTTCCAGCTCTTTGGGAAGCTAAGAAACAACTTGCTCTGCACAGTGCTCTTACAGCCTCCCGGGAGCATCTCTTCCAAAGGACTGTGAAACGCAGTTTCTTTGCAGGCCTGATCTGGCTGAAGTAGGACTTCTGATCAGGGTGTGTTACATTGCCCTAGAGCTGAAAGGCACATCGTGCAGGCTTCTTTCCAAAGAGCGAGTTGGGCCGGACTGCATCTTGCTTCCAGCTCTTTGGGAAGCTAAGAAACAACTCGCTCTTCTCAGTGCTCTTACAGCCTAGTGGGAACATCACTTCCAAAGGCCTGTGAAACGCAGTTTCTTTGCAGGCCTGATCTGGCTGAAGTAGGACTTCTGCTCTGGGTGTGCTACATTGCCCTAGAGCTGAAAGGCACAACGTGCAGGCTTCTTTCCAAAGGGCGAGTTGGGCCCCACAGCATCTTGCTTCCAGCTCTTTGGGAAGCTAAGAAACAACTCGCGCTCCACAGTGCTCTTAAAGCCTACCACTAACATCTCTTCCAAAGGGCTGCGAAACACAGTTTCTTTGCAGGCCTGATCTGGCTGAAGTAGGACTTCTGCTCTGGGTGTACTACAGTGCCCTAGAGCTGAAAGGCACAACGTGCAGGCTTCTTTCCAAAGGGCGAGTTGGTCCCTACAGCATCTTGCTTCCAGCTCTTTGGGATGCTAAGAAACAACTCGCTCTGCACAGTGCACTTACAGCCTACCGGGAACATCTCTTCCAACGGCCTGTGAAATGCAGTTTCTTTGGAGGCCTGATCTGGCTGAAGTAGGACTTCTGCTCTGGGTGTGCTACTTTGCCCTAGAGCTGAAAGGCACAACGTGCAGGCTTCTTTCCAAAGGGCGAGTTGGGCCCCACAGCATCTTGCTTCCAGCTCCTAGGGAAGCTAAGAAACAACTCGCTCTGCTCAGTGCTGTTACACCCTCCGGGAACATCTCTTCCAAAGGCCTGTGAAACGCAGTTTCTTTGCAGGCCTGATCTGGCTGAAGTAGGACTTCTGCTCTGGGTGTGCTACATTGCCCTAGAGCTGAAAGGCACAACGTGCAGGCTTCTTTCCAAAGGGCGAGTTGGGCCCCACAGCATCTTGCTTCCAGCTCTTTGGGAAGCTAAGATACAACTTGCTCTGCACAGTGCTCTTACAGCCTCCCGGGAGCATCTCCTCCAAAGGACTGTGAAACGCAGTTTCTTTGCAGGCCTGATCTGGCTGAAGTAGGACTTCTGATCAGGGTGTGTTACATTGCCCTAGAGCTGAAAGGCACATCGTAGGCTTCTTTACAAAGAGCGAGTTGGGCCCCACTGCATCTTGCTTCCAGCTCTTTGTGAAGCTAAGAAACAACTCGCTGTTCTCAGTGCTCATACAGCCTAGTGGGAACATCTCTTCCAAAGGCCTGTGAAACGCAGTTTCTTTGCAGGCCTGATCTGGCTGAAGTAGGACATCTGCTCTGGGTGTGCTACTTTGCCCTAGAGCTGAAAGGCACAACGTGCAGGCTTCTTTCCAAAGGGAGAGTTGGGCCCCACAACATCATGATTCCAGCTCTTTGGGAAGCTAAGAAACAACTCTCGCTGCACAGTGCTCTTACAGCCTACCGGGAGCATCTCTTCCAAAGGCCTGTGAAACGCAGTTTCTTTGCAGGCCTGATCTGGCTGAAGTAGGACTTCTGCTCTGGGTGTGCTACATAGCCCTAGAGCTGAAAGGCACAACGTGCAGGCTTCTTTCCAAAGGGCAAGTTGGGCCCCACAGCATCTTGCTTCCAGCTGTTTGGGAAGCTAAGAAACAACTGGCTCTGCACAGTGCTCTTACAGCCTACCGGGAGCATCTCTTCCAAAGGCCTGTGAAACGCAGTTTCTTTGCAGGCCTGATCTGGCTGAAGTAGGACTTCTACTCTGGGTGTGCTACATTGCCCTAGAGCCGAAAGGCACAACGTGCAGGCTTCTTTCCAAAGGGCGAGTTGGTCCCCACAGCATCTTGCTTCCAGCTCTTTGGGAAGCTAAGAAACAACTCGCTCTGCACAGTGCTCTTACAGCCTACCGGGAACATCTCTTCCAAAGGCCTGTGAAACGCACTTTCTTTGCAGGCCTAATCTGGCTGAAGTAGGACTTCTGCTCTGGGTGTGCTACTTTGCCCTAGAGCTGAAAGGCACAACGTGCAGGCTTCTTTCCAAAGGGCGAGTTGGGCCCCACAGCGTATTGCTTCCAGCTCTTAGGGAAGCTAAGAAACAACTCGCTCTGCTCAGTGCTCTTACAGCCTACCGGGAACATCTCTTCCAAAGGGCTGTGAAACGCATTTTCTTTGCAGGCCTGATCTGGCTGAAGTAGGACTTCTGCTCTGGGTGTGCTACATTGCCCTAGAGCTGAAAGGCACAACGTGCAGGCTTCTTTCCAAAGGGCGAGTTGGGCCCCACAGCATCTTGCTTCCAGCTGTTTGGGAAGCTAAGAAACAACTGGCTCTGCACAGTGCTCTTACAGCCTCGCGGGAGCATCTATTCCAAAGGCCTGTGAAACGCAGTTTCTTTGCAGGCCTGATCTGGCTGAAGTAGGACTTCTGCTCTGGGTGTGCTACATTGCCCTAGAGCTGAAAGGCACAACGTGCAGGCTTCTTTCCAAAGGGCGAGTTGGGCCCCACAACATCTTGCTTCCAGCTCTTTGGGAAGCTAAGAAACAACTCGCTCTAGACAGTGCTCTTACAGCCTACCGGGAGCGTCTCTTCCAAAGGCCTGTGAAACGCAGTTTCTTTGCAGGCCTGATCTGGCTGAAGTAGGACTTCTCCTCTGGGTGTGCTACATTGCCCTAGAGCTGAAAGGCACAACGTGCAGGCTTCTTTCCAAAGGGCGATTTGGGCCCAACAGCATCTTGCTTCCAGCTCTTTGGGAAGCTAAGAAACAACTCGCTCTGCTCAGTGCTCTTACAGCCTACCGGGAACATCTCTTCCAAAGGCCTGTGAAACGCATTTTCTTCGCAGGTCTGATCTGGCTGAAGTAGGACTTCTGCTCTGGGTGTGCTACATTGCCCTAGAGCTGAAAGGCACAACGTGCAGGCTTCTTTCCAAAGGGCGAGTTGGGCCCCACAGCATCTTGCTTCCAGCTCTTTGGGAAGCTAAGAAACAACTCGCTCTGCACAGTGCTCTTACAGGCTACCGGGAACCTCTCTTCCAAAGGCCTGTGAAACGCAGTTTCTTTGCAGGCCTGATCTGGCTGAAGTAGGACTTCTGCTCTGGGTGTGCTACATTGCCCTAGAGCTGAAAGGCACAACGTGCAGGCTTCTTTCCAAAGGGCGAGTTGGGCCCCACAGCATCTTGCTTCCAGCTCTTTGGGAAGCTAAGAAACAACTCGCTCTGCACAGTGCTCTTACAGCCTACCGGGAACATCTCTTCCAAAGGCCTGTGAAACGCAGTTTCTTTGCAGGCCTGATCTGGCTGAAGTAGGACTTCTGCTCTGGGTGTGCTACATTGCCCTAGAGCTGAAAGGCACAACGTGCAGGCTTCTTTCCAAAGGGCGAGTTGGGCCCCACAGCATCTTTCTTCCAGCTCTTTGGGAAGCTAAGAAACAACTCGCTCTGCACAGTGCTCTTACAGCCTATCGGGAGCATCTCTTCCAAAGGCCTGTGAAACGCAGTTTTTTTGCAGGCCTGATCTGGCTTAAGTAGGACTTCTGCTCTGGGTGTGCTACATTGCCCTACAGCTGAAAGGCACAACGTGCAGGCTTCTTTCCAAAGGGCGAGTTGGGCCCCACAGCATCTTGCTTCCAGCTCTTTGGGAAGCTAAGAAACAACTCGCGCTCCACAGTGCTCTTACAGCCTACCGGGAACATCTCTTCCAAAGGCCTGTGAAACACAGTTTCTTTGAAGGCCTGATCTGGCTGAAGTAGGACTTCTGCTCTGGGTGTACTACAGTGCCCTAGAGCTGAAAGGCACAACGTGCAGGCTTCTTTCCAAAGGGCGAGTTGGTCCCCACAGCATCTTGCTTCCAGCTCTTTGGGATGCTAAGAAACAACTCGCTCTGCACAGTGCACTTACAGCCTACCGGGAACATCTCTTCCAACGGCCTGTGAAATGCAGTTTCTTTGCAGGCCTGATCTGGGTGAAGTAGGACTTCTGCTCTGGGTGTGCTACTTTGCCCTAGAGCTGAAAGGCACAACGTGCAGGCTTCTTTCCAAAGGGCGAGTTGGGCCCCACAGCATCTTGCTTCCAGCTCCTAGGGAAGCTAAGAAACAACTCGCTCTGCTCAGTGCTCTTACACCCTCCGGGAACATCTCTTCCAAAGGCCTGTGAAACGCAGTTTCTTTGCAGGCCTGATCTGGCTGAAGTAGGACTTCTGCTCTGGGTGTGCTACTTTGCCCTGGAGGTGAAAGGCACAACGTGCAGGCTTCTTTCCAAAGGGCGAGTTGGGCCCCACAGCATCTTGCTTCCAGCTCTTTGGGCAGCTAAGAAACAACTCCCGCTGCACAGTGCTCTTACAGCCTACTGGGAGCATCTCTTCCAAAGGCCTGTGAAACGCAGTTTCTTTGCAGGCCTGATCTGGCTGAAGTAGGACTTCTGCTCTGGGTGTGCTACTTGCCCTAGAGCTGAAAGGCACAACGTGCAGGCTTCTTTCCAAAGGGCGAGTTGGGCCCCACAGCATCTTGCTTCCAGCTCTTTGGGAAGCTAAGAAACAACTCGCGCTGCTCAGTGCTCTTAAAGCCTACCGGGAACATCTCTTCCAAAGGCCTGAGAAACGCATTTTCCTTGCAGGCCTGATCTGGCTGAAGTAGGACTTCTGCTCTGGGTGTGCTACATTGCCCTAGAGCTGAAAGGCACAAAGTGCAGGCTTCTTTCCAAAGGGCGAGTTGGGCCCCACAGCATCTTGCTTCCAGCTCTTTGGGAAGCTAAGAAACAACTTGCTCTGCACAGTGCTCTTACAGCCTCCCGGGAGCATCTCCTCCAAAGGACTGTGAAACGCAGTTTCTTTGCAGGCCTGATCTGGCTGAAGTAGGACTTCTGATCAGGGTGTGTTACATTGCCCTAGAGCTGAAAGGCACATCGTAGGCTTCTTTCCAAAGAGCGAGTTGGGCCCCACTGCATCTTGCTTCCAGCTCTTTGTGAAGCTAAGAAACAACTCGCTGTTCTCAGTGCTCATACAGCCTAGTGGGAACATCTCTTCCAAAGGCCTGTGAAACGCAGTTTCTTTGCAGGCCTGATCTGGCTGAAGTAGGACTTCTGCTCTGGGTGTGCTACTTTGCCCTAGAGCTGAAAGGCACAACGTGCAGGCTTCTTTCCAAAGGCAGAGTTGGGCCCCACAACATCATGCTTCCAGCTCTTTGGGAAGCTAAGAAAAAACTCTCGCTGCACAGTGCTCTTACAGCCTACCGGGAGCATCTCTTCCAAAGGCCTGTGAAACGCAGTTTCTTTGCAGGCCTGATCTGGCTGAAGTAGGACTTCTGCTCTGGGTGTGCTACATAGCCCTAGAGCTGAAAGGCAAAACGTGCAGGCTTCTTTCCAAAGGGCAAGTTGGGCCCCACAGCATCTTGCTTCCAGCTGTTTGGGAAGCTAAGAAACAACTGGCTCTGCACAGTGCTCTTACAGCCTACCGGGAGCATCTCTTCCAAAGGCCTGTGAAACGCAGTTTCTTTGCAGGCCTGATCTGGCTGAAGTAGGACTTCTACTCTGGGTGTGCTACATTGCCCTAGAGCCGAAAGGCACAACGTGCAGGCTTCTTTCCAAAGGGCGAGTTGGGCCCCACAGCATCTTGCTTCCAGCTCTTTGGGAAGCTAAGAAACAACTCGCTCTGCACAGTGCTCTTAAAGCCTACCGGGAACATCTCTTCCAAAGGCCTGTGAAACGCACTTTCTTTGCAGGCCTAATCTGGCTGAAGTAGGACTTCTGCTCTGGGTGTGCTACAGTGCCCTAGAGCTGTAAGGCACAACGTGCAGGCTTCTTTCCAAAGGGCGAGTTGGGCCCCACAGCGTCTTGCTTCCAGCTCTTTGGGAAGCTAAGAAACAACTCGCTCTGCTCAGTGCTCTTACAGCCTAGTGGGAACATCTCTTCCAAAGGCCTGTGAAACGCAGTTTCTTTGCAGGCCTGATCTGGCTGAAGTAGGACTTCTGCTCTGGGTGTGCTACATTGCCCTAGAGCTGAAAGGCACAACGTGCAGGCTTCTTTCCAAAGGGCGAGTTGGGCCCCACAGCATCTTGCTTCCAGCTCTTTGGGAAGATAAGAAACAACTCGCTCTGCACAGTGCTCTTACAGCCTACCGGGAACATCTCTTCCAAAGGCCTGTGAAACGCAGTTTCTTTGCAGGCCTGATCTGGGTGAAGTAGGACTTCTGCTCTGGGTGTGCTACTTTGCCCTAGAGCTGAAAGGCACAACGTGCAGGCTTCTTTCCAAAGGGAGAGTTGGGCCACACAGCATCTTGCTTCCAGCTCTTTGGGAAGCTAAGAAACAACTCGCTCTGCACAGTGCTCTTACAGCCTACCGGGAACATCTCTTCCAAAGGCCTGTGAAACGCAGTTTTTTTGCAGGCCTGATCTGGCTGAAGTAGGACTTCTGCTCTGGGTGTGCTACTTTGCCCTAGAGCTGAAAGGCACAACGTGCAGGCTTCTTTCCAAAGGGCGAGTTGGGCCCCACAGCATCTTGCTTACAGCTCTTTGGGAAGCTAAGAAACAACTCGCTCTGCACAGTGCTCTTACAGCCTACCGGGAGCATCTCTTCCAAAGGCCTGTGAAACGCAGTTTTTTTGCAGGCCTGATCTGGCTGAAGTAGTACTTCTGCTCTGGGTGTGCTACATTGCCCTAGAGCTGAAAGGCACAACGTGCAGGCTTCTTTCCAAAGGGCGAGTTGGGCCCGACAGCATCTTGCTTCCAGCTCTTTGGGAAGCTAAGAAACAACTCGCTCTGCACAGTGCTCATACAGCCTCCCGGGAGCATCTCTTCCAAAGTCCTGTGAAACACAGTTTCTTTGCAGGCCTGATCTGGCTGAAGTAGGACTTCTGCTCTGGGTGTGCTACATTGCCCTAGAGCTGAAAGGCACAACGTGCAGGCTTCTTTCCAAAGGGCGAGTTGGGCACCACAGCATCTTGCTTCCAGCTCTCTGGGAAGCTAAGAAACAACTCGCTCTGCACAGTGCTCTTACAGCCTACCGGGAACATCTCTTCCAAAGGCCTGTGAAACGCAGTTTTTTTGCAGGCCTGATCTGGCTGAAGTAGTACTTCTGCTCTGGGTTTGCTACATTGCCCTAGAGCTGAAAGGAACAACGTGCAGGCTTCTTTCCAAAGGGCGAGTTGGGCCCGACAGCATCTTGCTTCCAGCTCTTTGGGAGGCTAAGAAACAACTCGCTCTGCACAGTGCTCATACAGCCTCCCGGGAGCATCTCTTCCAAAGTCCTGTGAAACACAGTTTCTTTGCAGGTCTGATCTGGCTGAAGTAGGACTTCTGCTCTGGGTGTGCTACATTGCCCTAGAGCTGAAAGGCACAACGTGCAGGCTTCTTTCCAAAGGGCGAGTTGGGCCCCACAGCATCTTGGTTCCAGCTCTTTGGGAAGCTAAGAAACAACTTGCTCTGCACAGTGCTCTTACAGCCTACTGGGAACATCTCTTCCAAAGGCCTGTGAAACGCAGTTTCTTTGCAGGCCTGATCTGGCTGAAGTAGGACTTCTGCTCTGGGTGTGCTACTTTGCCCTAGAGCTGAAAGGCACAACGTGCAGGCTTCTTTCCAAAGGGCCAGTTGGGCCCCACAGCATCTTGCTTCCAGCGCTTTGGGAAGCTAAGAACCAACTCGCTCTGCTCAGTGCTCTTACAGCATACCGGGAACATCTCTTCCAAAGGCCTGTGAAACGCAGTTTCTTTGCAGGTCTGATCTGGCTGCAGTAGGACTTCTGCTCTGGGTGTGCTACTTTGCCCTAGAGCTGAAAGGCACAACGTGCACGCTCTTTTCCAAAGGGCGAGTTGGGCCCCACAGCATCTTGCTTCCAGCTCTTTGGGAAGCTAAGAAACAACTCGCTCTGCACAGTGCTCTTACAGCCTACCGGGAACATCTCTTCCAAAGGCCTGTGTAACGCAGTTTCTTTGCAGGCCTGATCTGGCTGAAGTAGGACTTCTGCTCTGGGTGTGCTACTGTGCCCTAGAGCTGAAAGGCACAACGTGCAGGCTTCTTTCCAAAGGGCGAGTTGGGCCCCACAGCATCTTGCTTCCAGCTCTTTGGGAAGCTAAGAAACAACTCGCTCTGCTCAGTGCTCTTACAGCCTACCGGGAAGATCTCTTCCAAAGGCCTGTGAAACGCAGTTTCTTTGCAGGCCTGATCTGGCTGAAGTAGGACTTCTGCTCTGGGTGTGCTACTTTGCCCTAGAGCTGAAAGGCACAACGTGCAGGCTTCTTTCCAAAGGGCGAGTTGGGCCCGACAGCATCTTGTTTCCAGGTCTTTGGGAAGCTAAGAAACAACTCGCTCTGCTCAGTGCTCTTACAGCCTACCGGGAACATCTCTTCCAAAGGACTGTGAAACGCAGTTTCTTTGCAGGCCTGATCTGGCTGAAGTAGGACTTCTGCTCTGTGTGTGCTACTTTGCCCTAGAGCTGAAAGGCACAACGTGCAGGCTTCTTTCCAAAGGGCGAGTTGGGCCCCACAGCATCTTGCTTCCAGCTCTTTGGTAACCTAAGAAACAACTCGCTCTGCACAGTGCTCTTACAGCCTACCGGGAGCATCTCTTCCAAAGGCCTTTGAAACGCAGTTTCTTTGCAGGCCTGATCTGGCTGAAGTAGGACTTCTGCTCTGGGTGTGCTACTTTGCCCTAGAGCTGAAAGGCACAACGTGCAGGCTTCTTTCCAAAGGGCGAGTTGGGCCCCACAGCATCTTGCTTCCAGCTCTTTGGGAAGATAAGAAACAACTCGCTCTGCACAGTGCTCTTACAGCCTACCGGGAACATCTCTTCCAAAGGCCTGTGAAACGCAGTTTCTTTGCAGTCCTGATCTGGGTGAAGTAGGACTTCTGCTCTGGGTGTGCTACTTTGCCCTAGAGCTGAAAGGCACAACGTGCAGGCTTCTTTCCAAAGGGCGAGTTGGGCCTCACAGCATCTTGCTTCCAGCTCTTTGGGAAGCTAAGAAACATCTCGCTCTGCTCAGTGCTCTTACAGCCTAGTGGGAACATCTCTTCCAAAGGCCTGTGAAACGCAGTTTCTTTGCAGGCCTGATCTGGCTGAAGTAGGACTTCTGCTCTGGGTGTGCTACATTGCCCTAGAGCTGAAAGGCACAACGTTCATTCTTCTTTCCAAAGGGCGAGTTGGGCCCCACAGCATCTTGCTTCCAGCTCTTTGGGAAGCTAAGAAACAACTCGCTCTGCACAGTGCTCTTACAGGCTACCGGGAACCTCTCTTCCAAAGGCCTGTGAAACGCAGTTTCTTTGCAGGCCTGATCTGGCTGAAGTAGGACTTCTGCTCTGGGTGTGCTACATTGCCCTAGAGCTGAAAGGCACAACGTGCAGGCTTCTTTCCAAAGGGCGAGTTGGGCCCCACAGCATCTTGCTTCCAGCTCTTTGGGAAGCTAAGAAACAACTCGCTCTGCACAGTGCTCTTACAGCCTACCGGGAACATCTCTTCCAAAGGCCTGTGAAACGCAGATTCTTTGCAGGCCTGATCTGGCTGAAGTAGGACTTCTGCTCTGGGTGTGCTACATTGCCCAAGAGCTGAAAGGCACAACGTGCAGGCTTCTTTCCAAAGGGCGAGTTGGGCACCACAGCATCTTTCTTCCAGCTCTTTGGGAAGCTAAGAAACAACTCGCTCTGCACAGTGCTCTTACAACCTACCGGGAGCATCTCTTCCAAAGGCCTGTGAAACGCAGTTTTTTTGCAGGCCTGATCTGGCTGAAGTAGGACTTCTGCTCTGGGTGTGCTACATTGCCCTAGAGCTGAAAGGCACAAACTGCAGGCTTCTTTCTAAAGGGTGAGTTGGGCCCCACAGCATCTTGCTTCCAGCTCTTTGGGAAGCTAAGAAACAACTCGCTCTGCACAGTGCTCATGCAGCCTCCCTGGAGCATCTCTTCCAAAGGCCTGTGAAACACAGTTTCTTTGCAGGCCTGATCTGGCTTAAGTAGGACTTCTGCTCTGGGTGTGCTACATTGCCGTACAGCTGAAAGGCACAACGTGCAGGCTTCTTTCCAAAGGGCGAGTTGGGCCCCACAGCATCTTGCTTCCAGGTCTTTGGGAAGCTAAGAAACAACTCGCGCTGCTCAGTGCTCTTACAGCCTACCGGGAGCATCTCTTCCAAAGGCCTGAGAAACGCATTTAACTTGCAGGCCTGATCTGGCTGAAGTAGGACTTCTGCTCTGGGTGTGCTACATTGCCCTAGAGCTGAAAGGCACAAAGTGCAGGCTTCTTTCCAAAGGGCGAGTTGGGCCCCACAGCATCTTGCTTCCAGCTCTTTGGGAAGCTAAGAAACAACTTGCTCTGCACAGTGCTCTTACACCCTCCCGGGAGCATCTCCTCCAAAGGACTGTGAAACGCAGTTTCTTTGCAGGCCTGATCTGGCTGAAGTAGGACTTCTGATCAGGGTGTGTTACATTGCCCTAGAGCTGAAAGGCACATCGTAGGCTTCTTTCCAAAGAGCGAGTTTGGCCCCACTGCATCTTGCTTCCAGCTCTTTGTGAAGCTAAGAAACAACTAGCTCTTCTCAGTGCTCATACAGCCTAGTGGGAACATCTCTTCCAAAGGCCTGTGAAACGCAGTTCCCTTGCAGGCCTGATCTGGCTGAAGTAGGACTTCTGCTCTGGGTGTGCTACTTTGCCCTAGAGCTGAAAGGCAGAACGTGCAGGCTTCTTTCCAAAGGGAGAGTTGGGCCCCACAACATCATGCTTCCAGCTCTTTGGGAAGCTAAGAAACAACTCTCGCTGCACAGTGCTCTTACAGCCTACCGGGAGCATCTCTTCCAAAGGCCTGTGAAACGCAGTTTCTTTGCAGGCCTGATCTGGCTGAAGTAGGACTTCTGCTCTGGGTGTGCTACATTGCCCTAGAGCTGAAAGGCACAACGTTCAGGCTTCTTTCCAAAGGGTGAGTTGGGCCCCACAGCATCTTGCTTCCAGCTCTTTGGGAAGCTAAGAAACAACTCGCTCTGCACAGTGCTCTTACAGGCTACCGGGAACCTCTCTTCCAAAGGCCTGTGAAACGCAGTTTCTTTGCAGGCCTGATCTGGCTGAAGTAGGACTTCTGCTCTGGGTGTGCTACATTGCCCTAGAGCTGAAAGGCACAACGTGCAGGCTTCTTTCCAAAGGGCGAGTTGGGCCCCACAGCATCTTGCTTCCAGCTCTTTGGGAAGCTAAGAAACAACTCGCTCTGCACAGTGCTCTTACAGCCTACCGGGAACATCTCTTCCAAAGGCCTGTGAAA
The DNA here is from genome assembly GCF_041296265.1 of Equus caballus. Lineage (NCBI taxonomy): Eukaryota > Metazoa > Chordata > Mammalia > Perissodactyla > Equidae > Equus > Equus caballus. Next base: position 14,804,326 of record NC_091696.1, read on the forward strand.
CGCAGTTTCTTTGCAGGCCTGATCTGGCTGAAGTAGGACTTCTGCTCTGGGTGTGCTACATTGCCCTAGAGCTGAAAGGCACAACGTGCAGGCTTCTTTCCAAAGGGCGAGTTGGGCCCCACAGCATCTTTCTTCCAGCTCTTTGGGAAGCTAAGAAACAACTCGCTCTGCACAGTGCTCTTACAGCCTACCGGGAGCATCTCTTCCAAAGGCCTGTGAAACGCAGTTTCTTTGCAGGCCTGATCTGGCTGAAGTAGGACTTCTACTCTAGGTGTGCTACATTGCCCTAGAGCCGAAAGGCACAACGTGCAGGCTTCTTTCCAAAGGGCGAGTTGGGCCCCACAGCATCTTGCTTCCAGCTCTTTGGGAAGCTAAGAAACAACTCGCTCTGCACAGTGCTCTTACAGCCTACCGGGAACATCTCTTCCAAAGGCCTGTGAAACGCACTTTCTTTGCAGGCCTAATCTGGCTGAAGTAGGACTTCTGCTCTGGGTGTGCTACAGTGCCCTAGAGCTGAAAGGCACAACGTGCAGGCTTCTTTCCAAAGGGCGAGTTGGGCCCCACAGCGTCTTGCTTCCAGCTCTTTGGGAAGCTAAGAAACAACTCGCTCTGCTCAGTGCTCTTACAGCCTACCGGGAACATCTCTTCCAAAGGCCTGTGAAACGCAGTTTCTTTGCAGGCCTGATCTGGCTGAAGTAGGACTTCTGCTCTGGGTGTGCTACATTGCCCTAGAGCTGAAAGGCACAACGTGCAGGCTTCTTTCCAAAGGGCGAGTTGGGCCCCACAGCATCTTGCTTCCAGCTCTTTGGGAAGCTAAGAAACAACTCGCTCTTCTCAGTGCTCATACAGCCTAGTGGGCACATCTCTTCCAAAGGCCTGTGAAACGCAGTTTCTTTGCACGCCTGATCTGGCTGAAGTAGGACTTCTGCTCTGGGTGTGCTACTTTGCTCTAGAGCTGAAAGGCACAACGTGCAGGCTTCTTTCCAAAGGGCAAGTTGGGCCCCACAGCATCTTGCTTCCAGCTCTTTGGGAAGCTAAGAAACAACTCGCTCTGCACAGTGCTCTTACAGGCTACCGGGAACCTCTCTTCCAAAGGCCTGTGAAACGCAGTTTCTTTGCAGGCCTGATCTGGCTGAAGTAGGACTTCTGCTCTGGGTGTGCTACTTTGCCCTAGAGCTGAAAGGCACAACGTGCAGGCTTCTTTCCAAAGGGCGAGTTGGGCCCCACAGCATCTTGCTTCCAGCTCTTTGGGCAGCTAAGAAACAACTCGCGCTGCACAGTGCTCTTACAGCCTACCGGGAGCATCTCTTCCAAAGGACTGTGAAACGCATTTTCTTTGCACGCCTGATCTGGCTGAAGTAGGACTTCTGCTCTGGGTGTGCTACTTTGCCCTAGAGCTGAAAGGCACAACGTGCAGGCTTCTTTCCAAAGGGCAAGTTGGGCCCCACAGCATCTTGCTTCCAGCTCTTTGGGAAGCTAAGAAACAACTCGCTCTGCACAGTGCTCTTACAGGCTACCGGGAACCTCTCTTCCAAAGGCCTGTGAAACGCAGTTTCTTTGCAGGCCTGATCTGGCTGAAGTAGGACTTCTGCTCTGGGTGTGCTACATTGCCCTAGAGCTGAAAGGCACAACGTGCAGGCTTCTTTCGAAAGGGCGAGTTGGGCCCCACACATCTTGCTTCCAGCTCTTTGGGAAGCTAAGAAACAACTCGCTCTGCACAGTGCTCTTACAACCTATTGGGAACATCTCTTCCAAAGGCCTGTGAAACGCAGTTTCTTTGCAGGCCTGATCTGGCTGAAGTAGGACTTCTGCTCTGGGTGTGCTACTTTGCCCTAGAGCTGAAAGGCACAACGTGCAGGCTTCTTTTCAAAGGGCGAGTTGGGCCCCACAGCATCTTGCTTCCAGCTCTTTGGGAAGCTAAGAAACAACTCACGCTGCACAGTGCTCTTACAGCCTACTGGGAACATCTCTTCCAACGGCCTGTGAAATGCAGTTTCTTTGCAGGCCTGATCTGGCTGAAGTAGGACTTCTGCTCTGGGTGTGCTACTTTGCCCTAGAGCTGAAAGGCACAACGTGCAGGCTTCTTTCCAAAGGGCGAGTTGGGCCCCACAGCATCTTGCTTCCAGCTCTTTGGGCAGCTAAGAAACAACTCGCGCTGCACAGTGCCCTTACAGCCTACCGGGAGCATCTCTTCCAAAGGACTGTGAAACGCAGTTTCTTTGCAGGCCTCATCTGGCTGAAGTAGGACTTCTGCTCTGGGTGTGCTACTTTGCCCTAGAGCTGAAAGGCACAACGTGCAGGCTTCTTTCCAAAGGGCGAGTTGGGCCCCACAGCATCTTGCTTCCATCTCTTTGGGAAGCTAAGAAACAAATCGCTCTGCACAGTGCTCTTACAGCCTACCGGGAGCATCTCTTCCAAAGGACTGTGAAACGCATTTTCTTTGCAGGCCTGATCTGGCTGAAGTAGGACTTCTGCTCTGGGTGTGCTACTTTGCCCTAGAGCTGAAAGGCACAACGTGCAGGCTTCTTTCCAAAGGGCGAGTTGGGCCCCACAGCATCTTGCTTCCATCTCTTTGGGAAGCTAAGAAACAAATCGCTCTGCACAGTGCTCTTACAGCCTACCGGGAGCATCTCTTCCAAAGGCCTGAGAAACGCAGTTTCTTTGCAGGCCTGAACTGGCTGAAGTAGGACTTCTGCTCTGGGTGTGCTACATTGCCCTAGAGCTGAAAGGCACAAAGTGCAGGCTTCTTTCCAAAGGGCGAGTTGGGCCCCACAGCATCTTGCTTCCAGCTCTTTGGGAAGCTAAGAAACAACTTGCTCTGCACAGTGCTCTTACAGCCTCCCGGGAGCATCTCTTCCAAAGGACTGTGAAACGCAGTTTCTTTGCAGGCCTGATCTGGCTGAAGTAGGACTTCTGATCAGGGTGTGTTACATTGCCCTAGAGCTGAAAGGCACATCGTGCAGGCTTCTTTCCAAAGAGCGAGTTGAGCCACACAGCATATTGCTTCCAGCTCTTTGGGAAGCTAAGAAACAACTCGCTCTTCTCAGTGCTCATACAGCCTAGTGGGAACATCTCTTCCAAAGGCCTGTGAAACGCAGTTTCTTTGTAGGCCTGATCTGGCTGAAGTAGGACTTCTGCTCTGGGTGTGCTACTTTGCCCTAGAGCTGAAAGGCACAACGTGTAGGCTTCTTTACAAAGGGCGATTTGGGACCCACAGCATCTTGCTTCCAGCTCTTTGGGAAGCTAAGAAACAACTCGCTCTGCACAGTGCTCTTACAGCCTACCGGGAGCATCTCTTCCAAAGTCCTGTGAAACGCAGTGTCTTTGAAGGCCTGATCTGGCTGAAGTAGGACTTCTGCTCTGGGTGTACTACATTGCCCTAGAGCTGAAAGGAACAACGTGCAGGCTTCTTTCCAAAGGGCGAGTTGGGCCCGACAGCATCTTGCTTCCAGCTCTTTGGGAAGCTAAGAAACAACTCGCTCTGCACAGTGCTCATACAGCCTCCCGGGAGCATCTCTTCCAAAGTCCTGAGAAACACAGTTTCTTTGCAGGTCTGATCTGGCTGAAGTAGGACTTCTGCTCTGGGTGTGCTACATTGCCCTAGAGCTGAAAGGCACAACGTGCAGGCTTCTTTCCAAAGGGCGAGTTGGGCCCCACAGCATCTTGGTTCCAGCTCTTTGGGAAGCTAAGAAACAACTCGCTCTGCGCAGTGCTCTTACAGCCTACCGGGAACATCTCTTCCAAAGGCCTGTGAAACGCAGTTTCTTTGCAGGCCTGATCTGGCTGAAGTAGGACTTCTGCTCTGGGTGTGCTACTTTGCCCTAGAGCTGAAAGGCACAACGTGCAGGCTTCTTTCCAAAGGGCGAGTTGGGCCCCACAGCATCTTGCTTCCAGCTCTTTGGGAAGCTAAGAACCAACTCGCTCTGCTCAGTGCTCTTACAGCATACCGGGAACATCTCTTCCAAAGGCCTGTGAAACGCAGTTTCTTTGCAGGTCTGATCTGGCTGAAGTAGGACTTCTGCTCTGGGTGTGCTACTTTGCCCTAGAGCTGAAAGGCACAACGTGCACGCTCTTTTCCAAAGGGCGAGTTGGGCCCCACAGCATCTTGCTTCCAGCTCTTTGGGAAGCTAAGAAACAACTCGCTCTGCACAGTGTTTCTTACAGCCTACCGGGAGCATCTCTTCCAATGTCCTGTGAAACGCAGTTTCTTGGCAGGCCTGATCTGGCTGAAGTAGGACTTCTGCTCTGGGTGTGCTACATTGCCCTAGAGCTGAAAGGCACAACGTGCAGGCTTCTTTCCAAAGGGCGAGTTGGGCACCACAGCATCTTGCTTCCAGCTCTTTGGGAAGCTAAGAAACAACTCGCTCTGCACAGTGCTCTTACAAGACCGGGAACATCTCTTGCAAAGGCCTGTGAAACACAGTTTCTTTGCAGGCCTGATCTGGCTGAAGTAGGACTTCTGCTCTGGGTGTGCTACATTGCCCTAGAGCTGAAAGGCACAACGTGCAGGCTTCTTTCCAAAGGGCGAGTTGGGCCCCACAGCATCTTGCTTCCAGCTCTTTGGGAAGCTAAGAAACAACTCGCTCTGCACAGTGCTCTTACAGCCTACCGGGAACATCTCTTCCAAAGGCCTGTGTAACGCAGTTTCTTTGCAGGCCTGATCTGGCTGAAGTAGGACTTCTGCTCTGGGTGTGCTACTGTGCCCTCGAGCTGAAAGGCACAACGTGCAGGCTTCTTTCCAAAGGGCGAGTTGGGCCCCACAGCATCTTGCTTCCAGCTCTTTGGGAAGCTAAGAAACAACTCGCTCTGCTCAGTGCTCTTACAGCCTACCGGGAACATCTCTTCCAAAGGCCTGTGAAACGCACTTTCTTTGCAGGCCTGATCTGGCTGAAATAGGACTTCTGCTCAGGGTGTGCTACTTTGCCCTAGAGCTGAAAGGCACAACGTGCAGGCTTCTTTCCAAAGGGCGAGTTGGTCCCCACAGCATCTTGCTTCCAGGTCTTTGGGAAGCTAAGAAACAACTCGCTCTCCTCAGTTCTCTTACAGCCTACCGGGAACATCTCTTCCAAAGGACTGTGAAACGCAGTTTCTTTGCAGGCCTGATCTGGCTGAAGTAGGACTTCTGCTCTGGGTGTGCTACTTTGCCCTAGAGCTGAAAGGCACAACGTGCAGGCTTCTTTCCAAAGGGCGAGTTGGGCCCCACAGCATCTTGCTTCCAGCTCTTTTTGAAGCTAAGAAACAACTCGCTCTGCACAGTGCTCTTACAGCCTACCGGGAGCATCTCTTCCAAAGGCCTTTGAAACGCAGTTTCTTTGCAGGCCTGATCTGGCTGAAGTATGACTTCTGCTCTGGGTGTGCTACATTGCCCTAGAGCTGAAAGGCACAACGTGCAGGCTTCTTTCCAAAGGGCGAGTTGGGCCCCACAGCATCTTGCTTCCAGCTCTTTGGGAAGATAAGAAACAACTCGCTCTGCACAGTGCTCTTACAGCCTACCGGGAACATCTCTTCCAAAGGCCTGTGAAACGCAGTTTCTTTGCAAGCCTGATCTGGGTGAAGTAGGACTTCTGCTCTGGGTGTGCTACTTTGCCCTAGAGCTGAAAGGCACAACGTGCAGGCTTCTTTCCAAAGGGCGAGTTGGGCCCCACAGCATCTTGCTTCCAGCTCTTTGGGAAGCTAAGAAACATATCGCTCTGCTCAGTGCTCTTACAGCCTAGTGGGAACATCTCTTCCAAAGGCCTGTGAAACGCAGTTTCTTTGCAGGCCTGATCTGGCTGAAGTAGGACTTCTGCTCTGGGTGTGCTACATTGCCCTAGAGCTGAAAGGCACAACGTGCAGGCTTCTTTCCAAGGGGCGAGTTGTGCCCCACGGCATCTTTCTTCCAGCTCTTTGGGAAGGTAAGAAACAACTCGCTCTGCACAGTGCTCTTACAGCCTACCGGGAACATCTCTTCCAAAGGCCTGTGAAACGCAGTTTCTTTGCAGGCCTGATCTCGCTGAAGTAGGACTTCTGCTGTGGGTGTTCTACACTGCCCTAGAGCTGAAAGGCACAACGTGCAGGCTTCTTTAAAGGGGGCGAGTTGGGCCCCACGGCATCTTGCTTCCAGCACTTTGGGAAGCTAAGAAACAACTCGCTCTGCACAGTGCTCTTACAGCCTACCGGGAACATCTCTTCCAAAGGCCTGTGAAACGCAGTTTCTTTGCATGCCTGATCTGGCTGAAGTAGGACTTCTGCTCAGGGTGTGCTACTTTGCCCTAGAGCTGAAAGGCACAACGTGCAGGCTTCTTTCCAAAGGGCGAGTTGGGCCCCACAGCATCTTGCTTCCAGCTCTTTGGGAAGCTAAGAAACAACTCGCTCTGCACAGTGCTCTTACAGCCTACCGGGAACATCTCTTCCAAAGGCCTGTGAAACGCAGTTTCTTTGCAGGCCTGATCTTGCTGTAGTAGGACTTCTGCTCTGGGTGTGCTACTTTGCCCTAGAGCTGAAAGGCACAACGTGCACGCTCTTTTCCAAAGGGCGAGTTGGGCCCCACAGCATCTTGCTTCCAGCTCTTTGGGAAGCTAAGAAACAACTCGCTCTGCACAGTGTTTCTTACAGCCTACCGGGAGCATCTCTTCCAATGTCCTGTGAAACGCAGTTTCTTGGCAGGCCTGATCTGGCTGAAGTAGGACTTCTGCTCTGGGTGTGCTACATTGCCCTAGAGCTGAAAGGCACAACGTGCAGGCTTCTTTCCAAAGGGCGAGTTGGGCCCCACAGCATCTTGCTTCCAGCTCTTTGGGAAGCTAAGAAACAACTCGCTCTGCACAGTGCTCTTACAAGACCGGGAACATCTCTTGCAAAGGCCTGTGAAACACAGTTTCTTTGCAGGCCTGATCTGGCTGAAGTAGGACTTCTGCTCTGGGTGTGCTACATTGCCCTAGAGCTGAAAGGCACAACGTGCAGGCTTCTTTCCAAAGGGCGAGTTGGGCCCCACAGCATCTTGCTTCCAGCTCTTTGGGAAGCTAAGAAACAACTCGCTCTGCACAGTGCTCTTACAGCCTACCGGGAAAAACTCTTCCAAAGGCCTGTGTAACGCAGTTTCTTTGCAGGCCTGATCTGGCTGAAGTAGGACTTCTGCTCTGGGTGTGCTACTGTGCCCTCGAGCTGAAAGGCACAACGTGCAGGCTTCTTTCCAAAGGGCGAGTTGGGCCCCACAGCATCTTGCTTCCAGCTCTTTGGGAAGCTAAGAAACAACTCGCTCTGCTCAGTGCTCTTACAGCCTACCGGGAACATCTCTTCCAAAGGCCTGTGAAACGCACTTTCTTTGCAGGCCTGATCTGGCTGAAATAGGACTTCTGCTCTGGGTGTGCTACTTTGCCCTAGAGCTGAAAGGCACAACGTGCAGGCTTCTTTCCAAAGGGCGAGTTGGGCCCCACAGCATCTTGCTTCCAGGTCTTTGGGAAGCTAAGAAACAACTCGCTCTCCTCAGTTCTCTTACAGCCTACCGGGAACATCTCTTCCAAAGGACTGTGAAACGCAGTTTCTTTGCAGGCCTGATCTGGCTGAAGTAGGACTTCTGCTCTGGGTGTGCTACTTTGCCCTAGAGCTGAAAGGCACAACGTGCAGGCTTCTTTCCAAAGGGCGAGTTGGGCCCCACAGCATCTTGCTTCCAGCTCTTTTTGAAGCCAAGAAACAACTCGCTCTGCTCAGTGCTCTTACAGCCTAGTGGGAACATCTCTTCCAAAGGCCTGTGAAATGCAGTTTCTTTGCAGGCCTGATCTGGCTGAAGTAGGACTTCTGCTCTGGGTGTGCTACATTGCCCTAGAGCTGAAAGGCACAACGTGCAGGCTTCTTTCCAAGGGGCGAGTTGTGCCCCACGGCATCTTTCTTCCACCTCTTTGGGAAGGTAAGAAACAACTCGCTCTGCACAGTGCTCTTACAGCCTACCGGGAACATCTCTTCCAAAGGCCTGTGAAACGCAGTTTCTTTGCAGGCCTGATCTCGCTGAAGTAGGACTTCTGCTGTGGGTGTTCTACACTGCCCTAGAGCTGAAAGGCACAACGTGCAGGCTTCTTTAAAGGGGGCGAGTTGGGCCCCACGGCATCTTGCTTCCAGCTCTTTGGGAAGCTAAGAAACAACTCGCTCTGCACAGTGCTCTTACAGCCTACCGGGAACATCTCTTCCAAAGGCCTGTGAAACGCAGTTTCTTTGCATGCCTGATCTGGCTGAAGTAGGACTTCTGCTCAGGGTGTGCTACTTTGCCCTAGAGCTGAAAGGCACAACGTGCAGGCTTCTTTCCAAAGGGCGAGTTGGGCCCCACAGCATCTTGCTTCCAGCTCTTTGGGAAGCTAAGAAACAACTCGCTCTGCACAGTGCTCTTACAGCCTACCGGGAACATCTCTTCCAAAGGCCTGTGAAACGCAGTTTCTTTGCTGGCCTTATCTTGCTGTAGTAGGACTTCTGCTCTGGGTGTGCTACTTTGCCCTAGAGCTGAAAGGCACAACGTACAGGCTTCTTTCCAAAGGGCGAGTTGGGCCCCACAGCATCTTGGTTCCAGCTCTTTGGGAAGCTAAGAAACAACTCGCCCTGCACAGTGCTCTTACAGCCTACCGGGAACATCTCTTCCAAAGGGTGTTAAACGCAGTTTCTTTGCAGGCCTGATCTGGCTGAAGTAGGAGTTCTGCTCTGGGTGTGCTACTTTGCCCTAGAGCTGAAAGGCACAACGTGCAGGCTTCTTTCCAAATGGCGAGTTGGGCCCCACAGCATCTTTCTTCCAGCTCTTTGGGAAGATAAGAAGCAACTCGCTCTGCACAGTGCTCTTACAGCCTACCGGGAAGATCTCTTCCAAAGGACTGTGAAAAGCAGTTTCTTTGCATGCCTTATCTGGCTGAAGTAGGACTTCTGCTCTGGGTGTGCTACATTGCCCTAGAGCTGAAAGGCACAACGTGCAGGCTTCTTTCGAAAGGGCGAGTTGGGCCCCACACATCTTGCTTCCAGCTCTTTGGGAAGCTAAGAAACAACTCGCTCTGCACAGTGCTCTTACAACCTATTGGGAACATCTCTTCCAAAGGCCTGTGAAACGCAGTTTCTTTGCAGGCCTGATCTGGCTGAAGTAGGACTTCTGCTATGGGTGTGCTACTTTGCCCTAGAGCTGAAAGGCACAACGTGCAGGCTTCTTTTCAAAGGGCGAGTTGGGCCCCACAGCATCTTGCTTCCAGCTCTTTGGGAAGCTAAGAAACAACTCACGCTGCACAGTGCTCTTACAGCCTACTGGGAACATCTCTTCCAACGGCCTTTGAAATGCAGTTTCTTTGCAGGCCTGATCTGGCTGAAGTAGGACTTCTGCTCTGGGTGTGCTACTTTGCCCTAGAGCTGAAAGGCACAACGTGCAGGCTTCTTTCCAAAGGGCGAGTTGGGCCCCACAGCATCTTGCTTCCAGCTCTTTGGGCAGCTAAGAAACAACTCGCGCTGCACAGTGCCCTTACAGCCTACCGGGAGCATCTCTTCCAAAGGACTGTGAAACGCAGTTTCTTTGCAGGCCTGATCTGGCTGAAGTAGGACTTCTGCTCTGGGTGTGCTACTTTGCCCTAGAGCTGAAAGGCACAACGTGCAGGCTTCTTTCCAAAGGGCGAGTTGGGCCCCACAGCATCTTGCTTCCATCTCTATGGGAAGCTAAGAAACAAATCGCTCTGCACAGTGCTCTTACAGCCTACCGGGAGCATCTCTTCCAAAGGCCTGAGAAACGCAGTTTCTTTGCAGGCCTGAACTGGCTGAAGTAGGACTTCTGCTCTGGGTGTGCTACATTGCCCTAGAGCTGAAAGGCACAAAGTGCAGGCTTCTTTCCAAAGGGCGAGTTGGGCCCCACAGCATCTTGCTTCCAGCTCTTTGGGAAGCTAAGAAACAACTTGCTCTGCACAGTGCTCTTACAGCCTCCCGGGAGCATATCTTCCAAAGGACTGTGAAACGCAGTTTCTTTGCAGGCCTGATCTGGCTGAAGTAGGACTTCTGATCAGGGTGTGTTACATTGCCCTAGAGCTGAAAGGCACATCGTGCAGGCTTCTTTCCAAAGAGCGAGTTGAGCCCCACAGCACCTTGCTTCCAGCTCTTTGGGAAGCTAAGAAACAACTCGCTCTTCTCAGTGCTCATACAGCCTAGTGGGAACATCTCTTCCAAAGGCCTGTGAAACGCAGTTTCTTTTTAGGCCTGATCTGGCTGAAGTAGGACTTCTGCTCTGGGTGTGCTACTTTGCCCTAGAGCTGAAAGGCACAACGTGCAGGCTTCTTTACAAAGGGCGATTTGGGACCCACAGCATCTTGCTTCCAGCTCTTTGGGAGGCTAAGAAACAACTCGCTCTGCACAGTGCTCTTACAGCCTACCGGGAACATCTCTTCCAAAGGCCTGTGAAACGCAGTTTCTTTGCAGGCCTGATCTGGCTGAAGTAGGACTTCTGCTCTGGGTGTGCTACATTGCCCTAGAGCTGAAAGGCCCAACGTGCAGGCTTCTTTCCAAAGGGCGAGTCGGGCCCCACAGCATCTTGCTTCCAGCTCTTTGGGAAGCTAAGAAACAACTCGCTCTGCACAGTTCTCTTACAGCCTCCCGGGAGCATCTCTTCCAAAGGACTGTGAAACGCAGTTTCTTTGCAGGCCTGATCTGGCTGAAGTAGGACTTCTGCTCTGGGTGTGCTACATTACCCTAGAGCTAAAAGGCACAACGTGCAGGCATCTTTCCAAAGGGCAAGTTGGGCCCCACAGCATCTTGCTTCCAGCTCTTTGGGAAGCTAAGAAACAACTCGCTCTGCACAGTGCTCTTACAGCCTACCGGGAGCATCTCTTCCAAAGTCCTGTGAAACGGAGTGTCTTTGAAGGCCTGATCTGGCTGAAGTAGGACTTCTGCTCTGGGTGTACTACATTGCCCAAGAGCTGAAAGGAACAACGTGCAGGCTTCTTTCCAAAGGGCGAGTTGGGCCCGACAGCATCTTGCTTCCAGCTCTTTGGGAAGCTAAGAAACAACTCGCTCTGCACAGTGCTCATACAGCCTCCCGGGAGCATCTCTTCCAAAGTCCTGTGAAACACAGTTTCTTTGCAGGTCTGATCTGGCTGAAGTAGGACTTCTGCTCTGGGTGTGCTACATTGCCCTAGAGCTGAAAGGCACAACGTGCAGGCTTCTTTCCAAAGGGCGAGTTGGGCCCCACAGCATCTTGGTTCCAGCTCTTTGGGAAGCTAAGAAACAACTCGCTCTGTACAGTGCTCTTACAGCCTACCGGGAACATCTCTTCCAAAGGCCTGTGAAACGCAGTTTCTTTGCAGGCCTGATCTGGCTGAAGTAGGACTTCTGCTCTGGGTGTGCTAGTTTGCCCTAGAGCTGAAAGGCACAACGTGCAGGCTTCTTTACAAAGGGCGAGTTGGGCCCCACAGCATCTTGCTTCCAGCTCTTTGGGAAGCTAAGAAACAACTCGCTCTGCTCAGTGCTCTTACAGCCTAGTGGGAACATCTCTTCCAAAGGCCTGTGAAATGCAGTTTCTTTGCAGGCCTGATCTGGCTGAAGTAGGACTTCTGCTCTGGGTGTGCTACATTGCCCTAGAGCTGAAAGGCACAACGTGCAGGCTTCTTTCCAAGGGGCGAGTTGTGCCCCACGGCATCTTTCTTCCAGCTCTTTGGGAAGGTAAGAAACAACTCGCTCTGCACAGTGCTCTTACAGCCTACCGCGAACATCTCTTCCAAAGGCCTGTGAAACGCAGTTTCTTTGCAGGCCTGATCTCGCTGAAGTAGGACTTCTGCTGTGGGTGTTCTACACTGCCCTAGAGCTGAAAGGCACAACGTGCAGGCTTCTTTAAAGGGGGCGAGTTGGGCCCCACGGCATCTTGCTTCCAGCTCTTTGGGAAGCTAAGAAACAACTCGCTCTGCACAGTGCTCTTACAGCCTACCGGGAACATCTCTTCCAAAGGCCTGTGAAACGCAGTTTCTTTGCATGCCTGATCTGGCTGAAGTAGGACTTCTGCTCAGGGTGTGCTACTTTGCCCTAGAGCTGAAAGGCACAACGTGCAGGCTTCTTTCCAAAGGGCGAGTTGGGCCCCACAGCATCTTGCTTCCAGCTCTTTGGGAAGCTAAGAAACAACTCGCTCTGCACAGTGCTCTTACAGCCTACCGGGAACATCTCTTCCAAAGGCCTGTGAAACGCAGTTTCTTTGCTGGCCTTATCTTGCTGTAGCAGGACTTCTGCTCTGGGTGTGCTACTTTGCCCTAGAGCTGAAAGGCACAACGTACAGGCTTCTTTCCAAAGGGCGAGTTGGGCCCCACAGCATCTTGCTTCCAGCTCTTTGGGAAGCTAAGACACAACTCGCCCTGCACAGTGCTCTTACAGCCTACCGGGAACATCTCTTCCAAAGGGTGTTAAACGCAGTTTCTTTGCAGGCCTGATCTGGCTGAAGTAGGAGTTCTGCTCTGGGTGTGCTACTTTGCCCTAGAGCTGAAAGGCACAACGTGCAGGCTTCTTTCCAAAGGGCGAGTTGGGCCCCACAGCATCTTTCTTCCAGCTCTTTGGGAAGATAAGAAGCAACTCGCTCTGCACAGTGCTCTTACAGCCTACCGGGAAGATCTCTTCCAAAGGACTGTGAAAAGCAGTTTCTTTGCATGCCTTATCTGGCTGAAGTAGGACTTCTGCTCTGGGTGTGCTACATTGCCCTAGAGCTGAAAGGCACAACGTGCAGGCTTCTTTCGAAAGGGCGAGTTGGGCCCCACACATCTTGCTTCCAGCTCTTTGGGAAGCTAAGAAACAACTCGCTCTGCACAGTGCTCTTACAACCTATTGGGAACATCTCTTCCAAAGGCCTGTGAAACGCAGTTTCTTTGCAGGCCTGATCTGGCTGAAGTAGGACTTCTGCTCTGGGTGTGCTACTTTGCCCTAGAGCTGAAAGGCACAACGTGCAGGCTTCTTTTCAAAGGGCGAGTTGGGCCCCACAGCATCTTGCTTCCAGCTCTTTGGGAAGCTAAGAAACAACTCACGCTGCACAGTGCTCTTACAGCCTACTGGGAACATCTCTTCCAACGGCCTGTGAAATGCAGTTTCTTTGCAGGCCTGATCTGGCTGAAGTAGGACTTCTGCTCTGGGTGTGCTACTTTGCCCTAGAGCTGAAAGGCACAACGTGCAGGCTTCTTTCCAAAGGGCGAGTTGGGCCCCACAGCATCTTGCTTCCAGCTCTTTGGGCAGCTAAGAAACAACTCGCGCTGCACAGTGCTCTTACAGCCTACCGGGAGCATCTCTTCCAAAGGACTGTGAAACGCAGTTTCTTTGCAGGCCTGATCTGGCTGAAGTAGGACTTCTGCTCTGGGTGTGCTACTTTGCCCTAGAGCTGAAAGGCACAACGTGCAGGCTTCTTTCCAAAGGGCGAGTTGGGCCCCACAGCATCTTGCTTCCATCTCTTTGGGAAGCTAAGAAACAAATCGCTCTGCACAGTGCTCTTACAGCCTACCGGGAGCATCTCTTCCAAAGGCCTGAGAAACGCAGTTTCTTTGCAGGCCTGAACTGGCTGAAGTAGGACTTCTGCTCTGGGTGTGCTACATTGCCCTAGAGCTGAAAGGCACAAAGTGCAGGCTTCTTTCCAAAGGGCGAGTTGGGCCCCACAGCATCTTGCTTCCAGCTCTTTGGGAAGCTAAGAAACAACTTGCTCTGCACAGTGCTCTTACAGCCTCCCGGGAGCATATCTTCCAAAGGACTGTGAAACGCAGTTTCTTTGCAGGCCTGATCTGGCTGAAGTAGGACTTCTGATCAGGGTGTGTTACATTGCCCTAGAGCTGAAAGGCACATCGTGCAGGCTTCTTTCCAAAGAGCGAGTTGAGCCCCACAGCACCTTGCTTCCAGCTCTTTGGGAAGCTAAGAAACAACTCGCTCTTCTCAGTGCTCATACAGCCTAGTGGGAACATCTCTTCCAAAGGCCTGTGAAACGCAGTTTCTTTTTAGGCCTGATCTGGCTGAAGTAGGACTTCTGCTCTGGTTGTGCTACTTTGCCCTAGAGCTGAAAGGCACAACGTGCAGGCTTCTTTACAAAGGGCGATTTGGGACCCACAGCATCTTGCTTCCAGCTCTTTGGGAAGCTAAGAAACAACTCGCTCTGCACAGTGCTCTTACAGCCTACCGGGAACATCTCTTCCAAAGGCCTGTGAAACGCAGTTTCTTTGCAGGCCTGATCTGGCTGAAGTAGGACTTCTGCTCTGGGTGTGCTACATTGCCCTAGAGCTGAAAGGCCCAACGTGCAGGCTTCTTTCCAAAGGGCGAGTTGGGCCCCACAGCATCTTGCTTCCAGCTCTTTGGGAAGCTAAGAAACAACTCGCTCTGCACAGTTCTCTTACAGCCTCCCGGGAGCATCTCTTCCAAAGGACTGTGAAACGCAGTTTCTTTGCAGGCCTGATCTGGCTGAAGTAGGACTTCTGCTCTGGGTGTGCTACATTACCCTAGAGCTAAAAGGCACAACGTGCAGGCATCTTTCCAAAGGGCAAGTTGGGCCCCACAGCATCTTGCTTCCAGCTCTTTGGGAAGCTAAGAAACAACTCGCTCTGCACAGTGCTCTTACAGCCTACCGGGAGCATCTCTTCCAAAGTCCTGTGAAACGGAGTGTCTTTGAAGGCCTGATCTGGCTGAAGTAGGACTTCTGCTCTGGGTGTACTACATTGCCCAAGAGCTGAAAGGAACAACGTGCAGGCTTCTTTCCAAAGGGCGAGTTGGGCCCGACAGCATCTTGCTTCCAGCTCTTTGGGAAGCTAAGAAACAACTCGCTCTGCACAGTGCTCATACAGCCTCCCGGGAGCATCTCTTCCAAAGTCCTGTGAAACACAGTTTCTTTGCAGGTCTGATCTGGCTGAAGTAGGACTTCTGCTCTGGGTGTGCTACATTGCCCTAGAGCTGAAAGGCACAACGTGCAGGCTTCTTTCCAAAGGGCGAGTTGGGCCCCACAGCATCTTGGTTCCAGCTCTTTGGGAAGCTAAGAAACAACTCGCTCTGCACAGTGCTCTTACAGCCTACCGGGAACATCTCTTCCAAAGGCCTGTGAAACGCAGTTTCTTTGCAGGCCTGATCTGGCTGAAGTAGGACTTCTGCTCTGGGTGTGCTAGTTTGCCCTAGAGCTGAAAGGCACAACGTGCAGGCTTCTTTACAAAGGGCGAGTTGGGCCCCACAGCATCTTGCTTCCAGCTCTTTGGGAAGCTAAGAAACAACTCGCTCTGCTCAGTGCTCTTACAGCATACCGGGAACATCTCTTCCAAAGGCCTGTGAAACGCAGTTTCTTTGCAGGTCTGATCTGGCTGAAGTAGGACTTCTGCTCTGGGTGTGCTACTTTGCCCTAGAGCTGAAAGGCACAACGTGCACGCTCTTTTCCAAAGGGCGAGTTGGGCCCCACAGCATCTTGCTTCCAGCTCTTTGGGAAGCTAAGAAACAACTCGCTCTGCACAGTGTTTCTTACAGCCTACCGGGAGCATCTCTTCCAATGTCCTGTGAAACGCAGTTTCTTGGCAGGCCTGATCTGGCTGAAGTAGGACTTCTGCTCTGGGTGTGCTACATTGCCCTAGAGCTGAAAGGCACAACGTGCAGGCTTCTTTCCAAAGGGCGAGTTGGGCCCCACAGCATCTTGCTTCCAGCTCTTTGGGAAGCTAAGAAACAACTCGCTCTGCACAGTGCTCTTACAGCCTACCGGGAACATCTCTTCCAAAGGCCTGTGTAACGCAGTTTCTTTGCAGGCCTGATCTGGCTGAAGTAGGACTTCTGCTCTGGGTGTGCTACTGTGCCCTCGAGCTGAAAGGCACAACGTGCAGGCTTCTTTCCAAAGGGCGAGTTGGGCCCCACAGCATCTTGCTTCCAGCTCTTTGTTAAGCTAAGAAACAACTCGCTCTGCTCAGTGCTCTTACAGCCTACCGGGAACATCTCTTCCAAAGGCCTGTGAAACGCAGTTTCTTTGCAGGCCTGATCTGGCTGAAGTAGGACTTCTGCTCTGGGTATGCTACTTTGCCCTAGAGCTGAAAGGCACAACGTGCAGTCTTGTTTCCAAAGGGCGAGTTGGGCCCCACAGCATCTTGCTTCCAGGTCTTTGGGAAGCTAAGAAACAACTCGCTCTCCTCAGTTCTCTTACAGCCTACCGGGAGCATCTCTTCCAAAGTCCTGTGAAACGGAGTGTCTTTGAAGGCCTGATCTGGCTGAAGTAGGACTTCTGCTCTGGGTGTACTACATTGCCCAAGAGCTGAAAGGAACAACGTGCAGGCTTCTTTCCAAAGGGCGAGTTGGGCCCGACAGCATCTTGCTTCCAGCTCTTTGGGAAGCTAAGAAACAACTCGCTCTGCACAGTGCTCATACAGCCTCCCGGGAGCATCTCTTCCAAAGGCCTGTGAAACGCAGTTTCTTTGCAGGCCTGATCTGGCTGAAGTAGGACTTGTGCTTTGGGTGTACTACAGTGCCCTAGAGCTGAAAGGCACAACGTGCAGGCTTCTTTCCAAAGGGCGAGTTGGTCCCCACAGCATCTTGCTTCCAGCTCTTTGGGAAGCTAAGAAACAACTCGCTCTGCACAGTGCTCTTTCAGCCTATTGGGAACATCTCTTCCAACGGCCTGTGAAATGCACTTTCTTTGCAGGCCTGATCTGGCTGAAATAGGACTTCTGCTCTGGGTGTGCTGCACTGCCCTAGAGCTGAGAGGCACAACGTGCAGGCTTCTTTCCAAAGGGCGAGTTGGGCCCCACAGCATCTTGCTTCCAGCTCTTAGGGAAGCTAAGAAACAACTCGCTCTGCACAGTGCTCTTACAGCCTACCGGGAACATCTCTTCCTAAGGCCTGTGAAACGCAGTTTCTTTGCAGGCCTGATCTGGCTGAAGTAGGACTTCTGATCAGGGTGTGTTACATTGCCCTAGAGCTGAAAGGCACATCGTGCAGGCTTCTTTCCAAAGAGCGAGTTGGGCCCCACAGCATCTTGCTTCCAGCACTTGGGAAGCTAAGAAACGACTCACTCTGCTCAGTGCTCTTACAGCCTAGTGGGAACATCTCTTCCAAAGGCCTGTGAAACGCAGTTTCTTTGCAGGCCTGATCTGGCTGAAGTAGGACTTCTGCTCTGGGTGTGCTACATTGCGCTAGAGCTGAAAGGCACAAAGTGCAGACTTCTTTCCAAAGGGCGAGTTGGGCCCCACAGCATCTTGCTTCCAGCTCTTTGGGAAGCTAAGAAACAACTCGCTCTGCACAGTGCTCTTACAGCCTACCGGGAGCATCTCTTCCAAAGGCCTGTGAAACGCAGCTTCTTTGCAGGCCTGATCTGGCTGAAGTAGGACTTCTGCTCTGGGTGTGCTACTTTGCCCTAGAGCTGAAAGGCACAACGTGCAGGCTTCTTTCCAAAGGGCGAGTTGGGCCCCGCAGCATCTTGCTTCCAGCTCTTTGGTAAGCTAAGAAACAACTCGGTCTGCTTAGTGCTCTTACAGCCCACCGGCGAACATCTCTTCCAAAGGCCTGTGAAACGCAGTTCTTTGCAGGCCTGATCTGGCTGAAGTAGGACTTCTGCTCTGGGTGTGCTACTTTGCCCTAGAGCTGAAAGGCACAACGGGCAGGCTTCTTTCCAAAGGGCGAGTTGGGCCCCACAGCATCTTGCTTCCAGCTCTTTGGGAAGCTAAGAAACAACTCGCGCTGCACAGTGCTCTTACAGCCTACCGGGAGCATCTCTTCCAAAGGACTGTGAAACGCAGTTCCTTTGCAGGCCTGATCTGGCTGAAGTAGGACTTCTGCTCTGGGTGTGCTACTTTGCCCTAGAGCTGAAAGGCACAACGTGCAGGCTTCTTTCCAAAGGGCGAGTTGGGCCCCACAGCATCTTGCTTCCATCTCTTTGGGAAGCTAAGAAACAAATCGCTCTGCACAGTGCTCTTACAGCCTACCGGGAGCATCTCTTCCAAAGGCCTGAGAAACGCAGTTTCTTTGCAGGCCTGAACTGGCTGAAGTAGGACTACTGCTCTGGGTGTGCTACATTGCCCTAGAGCTGAAAGGCACAAAGTGCAGGCTTCTTTCCAAAGGACGAGTTGGGCCCCACAGCATCTTGCTTCCAGCTCTTTGGGAAGCTAAGAAACAACTTGCTCTGCACAGTGCTCTTACAACCTCCCGGGAGCATCTCTTCCAAAGGACTGTGAAACGCAGTTTCTTTGCAGGCCTGATCTGGCTGAAGTAGGACTTCTGATCAGGGTGTGTTACATTGCCCTAGAGCTGAAAGGCACATCGTGCAGGCTTCTTTCCAAAGAGCGAGTTGAGCCCCACAGCATCTTGCTTCCAGCTCTTTGGGAAGCTAAGAAACAACTCGCTCTTCTCAGTGCTCATACAGCCTAGTGGGAACATCTCTTCCAAAGGCCTGTGAAACGCAGTTTTTTTGTAGGCCTGATCTGGCTGAAGTAGGACTTCTGCTCTGGGTGTGCTACTTTGCCCTAGAGCTGAAAGGCACAACGTGCAGGCTTCTTTACAAAGGGCGATTTGTGACCCACAGCATCTTGCTTCCAGCTCTTTGGGAAGCTAAGAAACAACACGCTCTGCACAGTGCTCTTACAGCCTACCGGGAACATCTCTTCCAAAGGCCTGTGAAACGCAGTTTCTTTGCAGGCCTGATCTGGCTGAAGTAGGACTTCTGCTCTGGGTGTGCTACATTGCCCTAGAGCTGAAAGGCCCAACGTGCAGGCTTCTTTCCAAAGGGCGAGTTGGGCCCCACAGCATCATGCTTCCAGCTCTTTGGGAAGCTAAGAAACAACTCGCTCTGCACAGTTCTCTTACAGCCTCCCGGGAGCATCTCTTCCAAAGGACTGTGAAACGCAGTTTCTTTGCAGGCCTGATCTGGCTGAAGTAGGACTTCTGCTCTGGGTGTGCTACATTACCCTAGAGCTGAAAGGCACATCGTGCAGGCTTCTTTCCAAAGAGCGAGTTGGGCCCCACAGCATCTTGCTTCCAGCACTTGGGAAGCTAAGAAACGACTCACTCTGCTCAGTGCTCTTACAGCCTAGTGGGAACATCTCTTCCAAAGGCCTGTGAAACGCAGTTTCTTTGCAGGCCTGATCTGGCTGAAGTAGGACTTCTGCTCTGGGTGTGCTACATTGCGCTAGAGCTGAAAGGCACAAAGTGCAGACTTCTTTCCAAAGGGCGAGTTGGGCCCCACAGCATCTTGCTTCCAGCTCTTTGGGAAGCTAAGAAACAACTCGCTCTGCACAGTGCTCTTACAGCCTACCGGGAGCATCTCTTCCAAAGGCCTGTGAAACGCAGCTTCTTTGCAGGCCTGATCTGGCTGAAGTAGGACTTCTGCTCTGGGTGTGCTACTTTGCCCTAGAGCTGAAAGGCACAACGTGCAGGCTTCTTTCCAAAGGGCGAGTTGGGCCCCGCAGCATCTTGCTTCCAGCTCTTTGGTAAGCTAAGAAACAACTCGGTCTGCTTAGTGCTCTTACAGCCCACCGGCGAACATCTCTTCCAAAGGCCTGTGAAACGCAGTTCTTTGCAGGCCTGATCTGGCTGAAGTAGGACTTCTGCTCTGGGTGTGCTACTTTGCCCTAGAGCTGAAAGGCACAACGTGCAGGCTTCTTTACAAAGGGCGATTTGGGACCCACAGCATCTTGCTTCCAGCTCTTTGGGAAGCTAAGAAACAACTCGCTCTGCACAGTGCTCTTACAGCCTACCGGGAACATCTCTTCCAAAGGCCTGTGAAACGCAGTTTCTTTGCAGGCCTGATCTGGCTGAAGTAGGACTTCTGCTCTGGGTGTGCTACATTGCCCTAGAGCTGAAAGGCCCAACGTGCAGGCTTCTTTCCAAAGGGCGAGTTGGGCCCCACAGCATCTTGCTTCCAGCTCTTTGGGAAGCTAAGAAACAACTCGCTCTGCACAGTTCTCTTACAGCCTCCCGGGAGCATCTCTTCCAAAGGACTGTGAAACGCAGTTTCTTTGCAGGCCTGATCTGGCTGAAGTAGGACTTCTGCTCTGGGTGTGCTACATTACCCTAGAGCTAAAAGGCACAACGTGCAGGCATCTTTCCAAAGGGCAAGTTGGGCCCCACAGCATCTTGCTTCCAGCTCTTTGGGAAGCTAAGAAACAACTCGCTCTGCACAGTGCTCTTACAGCCTACCGGGAGCATCTCTTCCAAAGTCCTGTGAAACGGAGTGTCTTTGAAGGCCTGATCTGGCTGAAGTAGGACTTCTGCTCTGGGTGTACTACATTGCCCAAGAGCTGAAAGGAACAACGTGCAGGCTTCTTTCCAAAGGGCGAGTTGGGCCCGACAGCATCTTGCTTCCAGCTCTTTGGGAAGCTAAGAAACAACTCGCTCTGCACAGTGCTCATACAGCCTCCCGGGAGCATCTCTTCCAAAGTCCTGTGAAACACAGTTTCTTTGCAGGTCTGATCTGGCTGAAGTAGGACTTCTGCTCTGGGTGTGCTACATTGCCCTAGAGCTGAAAGGCACAACGTGCAGGCTTCTTTCCAAAGGGCGAGTTGGGCCCCACAGCATCTTGGTTCCAGCTCTTTGGGAAGCTAAGAAACAACTCGCTCTGCACAGTGCTCTTACAGCCTACCGGGAACATCTCTTCCAAAGGCCTGTGAAACGCAGTTTCTTTGCAGGCCTGATCTGGCTGAAGTAGGACTTCTGCTCTGGGTGTGCTAGTTTGCCCTAGAGCTGAAAGGCACAACGTGCAGGCTTCTTTACAAAGGGCGAGTTGGGCCCCACAGCATCTTGCTTCCAGCTCTTTGGGAAGCTAAGAAACAACTCGCTCTGCTCAGTGCTCTTACAGCATACCGGGAACATCTCTTCCAAAGGCCTGTGAAACGCAGTTTCTTTGCAGGTCTGATCTGGCTGAAGTAGGACTTCTGCTCTGGGTGTGCTACTTTGCCCTAGAGCTGAAAGGCACAACGTGCACGCTCTTTTCCAAAGGGCGAGTTGGGCCCCACAGCATCTTGCTTCCAGCTCTTTGGGAAGCTAAGAAACAACTCGCTCTGCACAGTGTTTCTTACAGCCTACCGGGAGCATCTCTTCCAATGTCCTGTGAAACGCAGTTTCTTGGCAGGCCTGATCTGGCTGAAGTAGGACTTCTGCTCTGGGTGTGCTACATTGCCCTAGAGCTGAAAGGCACAACGTGCAGGCTTCTTTCCAAAGGGCGAGTTGGGCCCCACAGCATCTTGCTTCCAGCTCTTTGGGAAGCTAAGAAACAACTCGCTCTGCACAGTGCTCTTACAGCCTACCGGGAACATCTCTTCCAAAGGCCTGTGTAACGCAGTTTCTTTGCAGGCCTGATCTGGCTGAAGTAGGACTTCTGCTCTGGGTGTGCTACTGTGCCCTCGAGCTGAAAGGCACAACGTGCAGGCTTCTTTCCAAAGGGCGAGTTGGGCCCCACAGCATCTTGCTTCCAGCTCTTTGGGAAGCTAAGAAACAACTCGCTCTGCTCAGTGCTCTTACAGCCTACCGGGAACATCTCTTCCAAAGGCCTGTGAAACGCAGTTTCTTTGCAGGCCTGATCTGGCTGAAGTAGGACTTCTGCTCTGGGTATGCTACTTTGCCCTAGAGCTGAAAGGCACAACGTGCAGTCTTGTTTCCAAAGGGCGAGTTGGGCCCCACAGCATCTTGCTTCCAGGTCTTTGGGAAGCTAAGAAACAACTCGCTCTCCTCAGTTCTCTTACAGCCTACCGGGAGCATCTCTTCCAAAGTCCTGTGAAACGGAGTGTCTTTGAAGGCCTGATCTGGCTGAAGTAGGACTTCTGCTCTGGGTGTACTACATTGCCCAAGAGCTGAAAGGAACAACGTGCAGGCTTCTTTCCAAAGGGCGAGTTGGGCCCGACAGCATCTTGCTTCCAGCTCTTTGGGAAGCTAAGAAACAACTCGCTCTGCACAGTGCTCATACAGCCTCCCGGGAGCATCTCTTCCAAAGGCCTGTGAAACGCAGTTTCTTTGCAGGCCTGATCTGGCTGAAGTAGGACTTGTGCTTTGGGTGTACTACAGTGCCCTAGAGCTGAAAGGCACAACGTGCAGGCTTCTTTCCAAAGGGCGAGTTGGTCCCCACAGCATCTTGCTTCCAGCTCTTTGGGAAGCTAAGAAACAACTCGCTCTGCACAGTGCTCTTTCAGCCTATTGGGAACATCTCTTCCAACGGCCTGTGAAATGCACTTTCTTTGCAGGCCTGATCTGGCTGAAATAGGACTTCTGCTCTGGGTGTGCTGCACTGCCCTAGAGCTGAGAGGCACAACGTGCAGGCTTCTTTCCAAAGGGCGAGTTGGGCCCCACAGCATCTTGCTTCCAGCTCTTAGGGAAGCTAAGAAACAACTCGCTCTGCACAGTGCTCTTACAGCCTACCGGGAACATCTCTTCCTAAGGCCTGTGAAACGCAGTTTCTTTGCAGGCCTGATCTGGCTGAAGTAGGACTTCTGATCAGGGTGTGTTACATTGCCCTAGAGCTGAAAGGCACATCGTGCAGGCTTCTTTCCAAAGAGCGAGTTGGGCCCCACAGCATCTTGCTTCCAGCACTTGGGAAGCTAAGAAACGACTCACTCTGCTCAGTGCTCTTACAGCCTAGTGGGAACATCTCTTCCAAAGGCCTGTGAAACGCAGTTTCTTTGCAGGCCTGATCTGGCTGAGGTAGGACTTCTGCTCTGGGTGTGCTACATTGCGCTAGAGCTGAAAGGCACAAAGTGCAGACTTCTTTCCAAAGGGCGAGTTGGGCCCCACAGCATCTTGCTTCCAGCTCTTTGGGAAGCTAAGAAACAACTCGCTCTGCACAGTGCTCTTACAGCCTACCGGGAGCATCTCTTCCAAAGGCCTGTGAAACGCAGCTTCTTTGCAGGCCTGATCTGGCTGAAGTAGGACTTCTGCTCTGGGTGTGCTACTTTGCCCTAGAGCTGAAAGGCACAACGTGCAGGCTTCTTTCCAAAGGGCGAGTTGGGCCCCGCAGCATCTTGCTTCCAGCTCTTTGGTAAGCTAAGAAACAACTCGGTCTGCTTAGTGCTCTTACAGCCCACCGGCGAACATCTCTTCCAAAGGCCTGTGAAACGCAGTTCTTTGCAGGCCTGATCTGGCTGAAGTAGGACTTCTGCTCTGGGTGTGCTACTTTGCCCTAGAGCTGAAAGGCACAACGGGCAGGCTTCTTTCCAAAGGGCGAGTTGGGCCCCACAGCATCTTGCTTCCAGCTCTTTGGAAAGCTAAGAAACAACTCGCGCTGCACAGTGCTCTTACAGCCTACCGGGAGCATCTCTTCCAAAGGACTGTGAAACGCAGTTCCTTTGCAGGCCTGATCTGGCTGAAGTAGGACTTCTGCTCTGGGTGTGCTACTTTGCCCTAGAGCTGAAAGGCACAACGTGCAGGCTTCTTTCCAAAGGGCGAGTTGGGCCCCACAGCATCTTGCTTCCATCTCTTTGGGAAGCTAAGAAACAAATCGCTCTGCACAGTGCTCTTACAGCCTACCGGGAGCATCTCTTCCAAAGGCCTGAGAAACGCAGTTTCTTTGCAGGCCTGAACTGGCTGAAGTAGGACTACTGCTCTGGGTGTGCTACATTGCCCTAGAGCTGAAAGGCACAAAGTGCAGGCTTCTTTCCAAAGGACGAGTTGGGCCCCACAGCATCTTGCTTCCAGCTCTTTGGGAAGCTAAGAAACAACTTGCTCTGCACAGTGCTCTTACAACCTCCCGGGAGCATCTCTTCCAAAGGACTGTGAAACGCAGTTTCTTTGCAGGCCTGATCTGGCTGAAGTAGGACTTCTGATCAGGGTGTGTTACATTGCCCTAGAGCTGAAAGGCACATCGTGCAGGCTTCTTTCCAAAGAGCGAGTTGAGCCCCACAGCATCTTGCTTCCAGCTCTTTGGGAAGCTAAGAAACAACTCGCTCTTCTCAGTGCTCATACAGCCTAGTGGGAACATCTCTTCCAAAGGCCTGTGAAACGCAGTTTTTTTGTAGGCCTGATCTGGCTGAAGTAGGACTTCTGCTCTGGGTGTGCTACTTTGCCCTAGAGCTGAAAGGCACAACGTGCAGGCTTCTTTACAAAGGGCGATTTGTGACCCACAGCATCTTGCTTCCAGCTCTTTGGGAAGCTAAGAAACAACACGCTCTGCACAGTGCTCTTACAGCCTACCGGGAACATCTCTTCCAAAGGCCTGTGAAACGCAGTTTCTTTGCAGGCCTGATCTGGCTGAAGTAGGACTTCTGCTCTGGGTGTGCTACATTGCCCTAGAGCTGAAAGGCCCAACGTGCAGGCTTCTTTCCAAAGGGCGAGTTGGGCCCCACAGCATCATGCTTCCAGCTCTTTGGGAAGCTAAGAAACAACTCGCTCTGCACAGTTCTCTTACAGCCTCCCGGGAGCATCTCTTCCAAAGGACTGTGAAACGCAGTTTCTTTGCAGGCCTGATCTGGCTGAAGTAGGACTTCTGCTCTGGGTGTGCTACATTACCCTAGAGCTGAAAGGCACATCGTGCAGGCTTCTTTCCAAAGAGCGAGTTGGGCCCCACAGCATCTTGCTTCCAGCACTTGGGAAGCTAAGAAACGACTCACTCTGCTCAGTGCTCTTACAGCCTAGTGGGAACATCTCTTCCAAAGGCCTGTGAAACGCAGTTTCTTTGCAGGCCTGATCTGGCTGAAGTAGGACTTCTGCTCTGGGTGTGCTACATTGCGCTAGAGCTGAAAGGCACAAAGTGCAGACTTCTTTCCAAAGGGCGAGTTGGGCCCCACAGCATCTTGCTTCCAGCTCTTTGGGAAGCTAAGAAACAACTCGCTCTGCACAGTGCTCTTACAGCCTACCGGGAGCATCTCTTCCAAAGGCCTGTGAAACGCAGCTTCTTTGCAGGCCTGATCTGGCTGAAGTAGGACTTCTGCTCTGGGTGTGCTACTTTGCCCTAGAGCTGAAAGGCACAACGTGCAGGCTTCTTTCCAAAGGGCGAGTTGGGCCCCGCAGCATCTTGCTTCCAGCTCTTTGGTAAGCTAAGAAACAACTCGGTCTGCTTAGTGCTCTTACAGCCCACCGGCGAACATCTCTTCCAAAGGCCTGTGAAACGCAGTTCTTTGCAGGCCTGATCTGGCTGAAGTAGGACTTCTGCTCTGGGTGTGCTACTTTGCCCTAGAGCTGAAAGGCACAACGGGCAGGCTTCTTTCCAAAGGGCGAGTTGGGCCCCACAGCATCTTGCTTCCAGCTCTTTGGGAAGCTAAGAAACAACTCGCGCTGCACAGTGCTCTTACAGCCTACCGGGAGCATCTCTTCCAAAGGACTGTGAAACGCAGTTCCTTTGCAGGCCTGATCTGGCTGAAGTAGGACTTCTGCTCTGGGTGTGCTACTTTGCCCTAGAGCTGAAAGGCACAACGTGCAGGCTTCTTTCCAAAGGGCGAGTTGGGCCCCACAGCATCTTGCTTCCATCTCTTTGGGAAGCTAAGAAACAAATCGCTCTGCACAGTGCTCTTACAGCCTACCGGGAGCATCTCTTCCAAAGGCCTGAGAAACGCAGTTTCTTTGCAGGCCTGAACTGGCTGAAGTAGGACTACTGCTCTGGGTGTGCTACATTGCCCTAGAGCTGAAAGGCACAAAGTGCAGGCTTCTTTCCAAAGGACGAGTTGGGCCCCACAGCATCTTGCTTCCAGCTCTTTGGGAAGCTAAGAAACAACTTGCTCTGCACAGTGCTCTTACAACCTCCCGGGAGCATCTCTTCCAAAGGACTGTGAAACGCAGTTTCTTTGCAGGCCTGATCTGGCTGAAGTAGGACTTCTGATCAGGGTGTGTTACATTGCCCTAGAGCTGAAAGGCACATCGTGCAGGCTTCTTTCCAAAGAGCGAGTTGAGCCCCACAGCATCTTGCTTCCAGCTCTTTGGGAAGCTAAGAAACAACTCGCTCTTCTCAGTGCTCATACAGCCTAGTGGGAACATCTCTTCCAAAGGCCTGTGAAACGCAGTTTTTTTGTAGGCCTGATCTGGCTGAAGTAGGACTTCTGCTCTGGGTGTGCTACTTTGCCCTAGAGCTGAAAGGCACAACGTGCAGGCTTCTTTACAAAGGGCGATTTGGGACCCACAGCATCTTGCTTCCAGCTCTTTGGGAAGCTAAGAAACAACACGCTCTGCACAGTGCTCTTACAGCCTACCGGGAACATCTCTTCCAAAGGCCTGTGAAACGCAGTTTCTTTGCAGGCCTGATCTGGCTGAAGTAGGACTTCTGCTCTGGGTGTGCTACATTGCCCTAGAGCTGAAAGGCCCAACGTGCAGGCTTCTTTCCAAAGGGCGAGTTGGGCCCCACAGCATCATGCTTCCAGCTCTTTGGGAAGCTAAGAAACAACTCGCTCTGCACAGTTCTCTTACAGCCTCCCGGGAGCATCTCTTCCAAAGGACTGTGAAACGCAGTTTCTTTGCAGGCCTGATCTGGCTGAAGTAGGACTTCTGCTCTGGGTGTGCTACATTACCCTAGAGCTGAAAGGCACATCGTGCAGGCTTCTTTCCAAAGAGCGAGTTGGGCCCCACAGCATCTTGCTTCCAGCACTTGGGAAGCTAAGAAACGACTCACTCTGCTCAGTGCTCTTACAGCCTAGTGGGAACATCTCTTCCAAAGGCCTGTGAAACGCAGTTTCTTTGCAGGCCTGATCTGGCTGAAGTAGGACTTCTGCTCTGGGTGTGCTACATTGCGCTAGAGCTGAAAGGCACAAAGTGCAGACTTCTTTCCAAAGGGCGAGTTGGGCCCCACAGCATCTTGCTTCCAGCTCTTTGGGAAGCTAAGAAACAACTCGCTCTGCACAGTGCTCTTACAGCCTACCGGGAGCATCTCTTCCAAAGGCCTGTGAAACGCAGCTTCTTTGCAGGCCTGATCTGGCTGAAGTAGGACTTCTGCTCTGGGTGTGCTACTTTGCCCTAGAGCTGAAAGGCACAACGTGCAGGCTTCTTTCCAAAGGGCGAGTTGGGCCCCGCAGCATCTTGCTTCCAGCTCTTTGGTAAGCTAAGAAACAACTCGGTCTGCTTAGTGCTCTTACAGCCCACCGGCGAACATCTCTTCCAAAGGCCTGTGAAACGCAGTTCTTTGCAGGCCTGATCTGGCTGAAGTAGGACTTCTGCTCTGGGTGTGCTACTTTGCCCTAGAGCTGAAAGGCACAACGTGCAGGCTTCTTTACAAAGGGCGATTTGGGACCCACAGCATCTTGCTTCCAGCTCTTTGGGAAGCTAAGAAACAACTCGCTCTGCACAGTGCTCTTACAGCCTACCGGGAACATCTCTTCCAAAGGCCTGTGAAACGCAGTTTCTTTGCAGGCCTGATCTGGCTGAAGTAGGACTTCTGCTCTGGGTGTGCTACATTGCCCTAGAGCTGAAAGGCCCAACGTGCAGGCTTCTTTCCAAAGGGCGAGTTGGGCCCCACAGCATCTTGCTTCCAGCTCTTTGGGAAGCTAAGAAACAACTCGCTCTGCACAGTTCTCTTACAGCCTCCCGGGAGCATCTCTTCCAAAGGACTGTGAAACGCAGTTTCTTTGCAGGCCTGATCTGGCTGAAGTAGGACTTCTGCTCTGGGTGTGCTACATTACCCTAGAGCTAAAAGGCACAACGTGCAGGCATCTTTCCAAAGGGCAAGTTGGGCCCCACAGCATCTTGCTTCCAGCTCTTTGGGAAGCTAAGAAACAACTCGCTCTGCACAGTGCTCTTACAGCCTACCGGGAGCATCTCTTCCAAAGTCCTGTGAAACGGAGTGTCTTTGAAGGCCTGATCTGGCTGAAGTAGGACTTCTGCTCTGGGTGTACTACATTGCCCAAGAGCTGAAAGGAACAACGTGCAGGCTTCTTTCCAAAGGGCGAGTTGGGCCCGACAGCATCTTGCTTCCAGCTCTTTGGGAAGCTAAGAAACAACTCGCTCTGCACAGTGCTCATACAGCCTCCCGGGAGCATCTCTTCCAAAGTCCTGTGAAACACAGTTTCTTTGCAGGTCTGATCTGGCTGAAGTAGGACTTCTGCTCTGGGTGTGCTACATTGCCCTAGAGCTGAAAGGCACAACGTGCAGGCTTCTTTCCAAAGGGCGAGTTGGGCCCCACAGCATCTTGGTTCCAGCTCTTTGGGAAGCTAAGAAACAACTCGCTCTGCACAGTGCTCTTACAGCCTACCGGGAACATCTCTTCCAAAGGCCTGTGAAACGCAGTTTCTTTGCAGGCCTGATCTGGCTGAAGTAGGACTTCTGCTCTGGGTGTGCTAGTTTGCCCTAGAGCTGAAAGGCACAACGTGCAGGCTTCTTTACAAAGGGCGAGTTGGGCCCCACAGCATCTTGCTTCCAGCTCTTTGGGAAGCTAAGAAACAACTCGCTCTGCTCAGTGCTCTTACAGCATACCGGGAACATCTCTTCCAAAGGCCTGTGAAACGCAGTTTCTTTGCAGGTCTGATCTGGCTGAAGTAGGACTTCTGCTCTGGGTGTGCTACTTTGCCCTAGAGCTGAAAGGCACAACGTGCACGCTCTTTTCCAAAGGGCGAGTTGGGCCCCACAGCATCTTGCTTCCAGCTCTTTGGGAAGCTAAGAAACAACTCGCTCTGCACAGTGTTTCTTACAGCCTACCGGGAGCATCTCTTCCAATGTCCTGTGAAACGCAGTTTCTTGGCAGGCCTGATCTGGCTGAAGTAGGACTTCTGCTCTGGGTGTGCTACATTGCCCTAGAGCTGAAAGGCACAACGTGCAGGCTTCTTTCCAAAGGGCGAGTTGGGCCCCACAGCATCTTGCTTCCAGCTCTTTGGGAAGCTAAGAAACAACTCGCTCTGCACAGTGCTCTTACAGCCTACCGGGAACATCTCTTCCAAAGGCCTGTGTAACGCAGTTTCTTTGCAGGCCTGATCTGGCTGAAGTAGGACTTCTGCTCTGGGTGTGCTACTGTGCCCTCGAGCTGAAAGGCACAACGTGCAGGCTTCTTTCCAAAGGGCGAGTTGGGCCCCACAGCATCTTGCTTCCAGCTCTTTGGGAAGCTAAGAAACAACTCGCTCTGCTCAGTGCTCTTACAGCCTACCGGGAACATCTCTTCCAAAGGCCTGTGAAACGCAGTTTCTTTGCAGGCCTGATCTGGCTGAAGTAGGACTTCTGCTCTGGGTATGCTACTTTGCCCTAGAGCTGAAAGGCACAACGTGCAGTCTTGTTTCCAAAGGGCGAGTTGGGCCCCACAGCATCTTGCTTCCAGGTCTTTGGGAAGCTAAGAAACAACTCGCTCTCCTCAGTTCTCTTACAGCCTACCGGGAGCATCTCTTCCAAAGTCCTGTGAAACGGAGTGTCTTTGAAGGCCTGATCTGGCTGAAGTAGGACTTCTGCTCTGGGTGTACTACATTGCCCAAGAGCTGAAAGGAACAACGTGCAGGCTTCTTTCCAAAGGGCGAGTTGGGCCCGACAGCATCTTGCTTCCAGCTCTTTGGGAAGCTAAGAAACAACTCGCTCTGCACAGTGCTCATACAGCCTCCCGGGAGCATCTCTTCCAAAGGCCTGTGAAACGCAGTTTCTTTGCAGGCCTGATCTGGCTGAAGTAGGACTTGTGCTTTGGGTGTACTACAGTGCCCTAGAGCTGAAAGGCACAACGTGCAGGCTTCTTTCCAAAGGGCGAGTTGGTCCCCACAGCATCTTGCTTCCAGCTCTTTGGGAAGCTAAGAAACAACTCGCTCTGCACAGTGCTCTTTCAGCCTATTGGGAACATCTCTTCCAACGGCCTGTGAAATGCACTTTCTTTGCAGGCCTGATCTGGCTGAAATAGGACTTCTGCTCTGGGTGTGCTGCACTGCCCTAGAGCTGAGAGGCACAACGTGCAGGCTTCTTTCCAAAGGGCGAGTTGGGCCCCACAGCATCTTGCTTCCAGCTCTTAGGGAAGCTAAGAAACAACTCGCTCTGCACAGTGCTCTTACAGCCTACCGGGAACATCTCTTCCTAAGGCCTGTGAAACGCAGTTTCTTTGCAGGCCTGATCTGGCTGAAGTAGGACTTCTGATCAGGGTGTGTTACATTGCCCTAGAGCTGAAAGGCACATCGTGCAGGCTTCTTTCCAAAGAGCGAGTTGGGCCCCACAGCATCTTGCTTCCAGCACTTGGGAAGCTAAGAAACGACTCACTCTGCTCAGTGCTCTTACAGCCTAGTGGGAACATCTCTTCCAAAGGCCTGTGAAACGCAGTTTCTTTGCAGGCCTGATCTGGCTGAGGTAGGACTTCTGCTCTGGGTGTGCTACATTGCGCTAGAGCTGAAAGGCACAAAGTGCAGACTTCTTTCCAAAGGGCGAGTTGGGCCCCACAGCATCTTGCTTCCAGCTCTTTGGGAAGCTAAGAAACAACTCGCTCTGCACAGTGCTCTTACAGCCTACCGGGAGCATCTCTTCCAAAGGCCTGTGAAACGCAGCTTCTTTGCAGGCCTGATCTGGCTGAAGTAGGACTTCTGCTCTGGGTGTGCTACTTTGCCCTAGAGCTGAAAGGCACAACGTGCAGGCTTCTTTCCAAAGGGCGAGTTGGGCCCCGCAGCATCTTGCTTCCAGCTCTTTGGTAAGCTAAGAAACAACTCGGTCTGCTTAGTGCTCTTACAGCCCACCGGCGAACATCTCTTCCAAAGGCCTGTGAAACGCAGTTCTTTGCAGGCCTGATCTGGCTGAAGTAGGACTTCTGCTCTGGGTGTGCTACTTTGCCCTAGAGCTGAAAGGCACAACGGGCAGGCTTCTTTCCAAAGGGCGAGTTGGGCCCCACAGCATCTTGCTTCCAGCTCTTTGGAAAGCTAAGAAACAACTCGCGCTGCACAGTG
Source organism: Equus caballus (assembly GCF_041296265.1). Lineage (NCBI taxonomy): Eukaryota > Metazoa > Chordata > Mammalia > Perissodactyla > Equidae > Equus > Equus caballus. The sequence continues at coordinate 14,834,991 of NC_091696.1, forward strand.
CTCTTACAGCCTACCGGGAGCATCTCTTCCAAAGGACTCTGAAACGCAGTTCCTTTGCAGGCCTGATCTGGCTGAAGTAGGACTTCTGCTCTGGGTGTGCTACTTTGCCCTAGAGCTGAAAGGCACAACGTGCAGGCTTCTTTCCAAAGGGCGAGTTGGGCCCCACAGCATCTTGCTTCCATCTCTTTGGGAAGCTAAGAAACAAATCGCTCTGCACAGTGCTCTTACAGCCTACCGGGAGCATCTCTTCCAAAGGCCTGAGAAACGCAGTTTCTTTGCAGGCCTGAACTGGCTGAAGTAGGACTACTGCTCTGGGTGTGCTACATTGCCCTAGAGCTGAAAGGCACAAAGTGCAGGCTTCTTTCCAAAGGACGAGTTGGGCCCCACAGCATCTTGCTTCCAGCTCTTTGGGAAGCTAAGAAACAACTTGCTCTGCACAGTGCTCTTACAACCTCCCGGGAGCATCTCTTCCAAAGGACTGTGAAACGCAGTTTCTTTGCAGGCCTGATCTGGCTGAAGTAGGACTTCTGATCAGGGTGTGTTACATTGCCCTAGAGCTGAAAGGCACATCGTGCAGGCTTCTTTCCAAAGAGCGAGTTGAGCCCCACAGCATCTTGCTTCCAGCTCTTTGGGAAGCTAAGAAACAACTCGCTCTTCTCAGTGCTCATACAGCCTAGTGGGAACATCTCTTCCAAAGGCCTGTGAAACGCAGTTTTTTTGTAGGCCTGATCTGGCTGAAGTAGGACTTCTGCTCTGGGTGTGCTACTTTGCCCTAGAGCTGAAAGGCACAACGTGCAGGCTTCTTTACAAAGGGCGATTTGTGACCCACAGCATCTTGCTTCCAGCTCTTTGGGAAGCTAAGAAACAACACGCTCTGCACAGTGCTCTTACAGCCTACCGGGAACATCTCTTCCAAAGGCCTGTGAAACGCAGTTTCTTTGCAGGCCTGATCTGGCTGAAGTAGGACTTCTGCTCTGGGTGTGCTACATTGCCCTAGAGCTGAAAGGCCCAACGTGCAGGCTTCTTTCCAAAGGGCGAGTTGGGCCCCACAGCATCATGCTTCCAGCTCTTTGGGAAGCTAAGAAACAACTCGCTCTGCACAGTTCTCTTACAGCCTCCCGGGAGCATCTCTTCCAAAGGACTGTGAAACGCAGTTTCTTTGCAGGCCTGATCTGGCTGAAGTAGGACTTCTGCTCTGGGTGTGCTACATTACCCTAGAGCTGAAAGGCACATCGTGCAGGCTTCTTTCCAAAGAGCGAGTTGGGCCCCACAGCATCTTGCTTCCAGCACTTGGGAAGCTAAGAAACGACTCACTCTGCTCAGTGCTCTTACAGCCTAGTGGGAACATCTCTTCCAAAGGCCTGTGAAACGCAGTTTCTTTGCAGGCCTGATCTGGCTGAAGTAGGACTTCTGCTCTGGGTGTGCTACATTGCGCTAGAGCTGAAAGGCACAAAGTGCAGACTTCTTTCCAAAGGGCGAGTTGGGCCCCACAGCATCTTGCTTCCAGCTCTTTGGGAAGCTAAGAAACAACTCGCTCTGCACAGTGCTCTTACAGCCTACCGGGAGCATCTCTTCCAAAGGCCTGTGAAACGCAGCTTCTTTGCAGGCCTGATCTGGCTGAAGTAGGACTTCTGCTCTGGGTGTGCTACTTTGCCCTAGAGCTGAAAGGCACAACGTGCAGGCTTCTTTCCAAAGGGCGAGTTGGGCCCCGCAGCATCTTGCTTCCAGCTCTTTGGTAAGCTAAGAAACAACTCGGTCTGCTTAGTGCTCTTACAGCCCACCGGCGAACATCTCTTCCAAAGGCCTGTGAAACGCAGTTCTTTGCAGGCCTGATCTGGCTGAAGTAGGACTTCTGCTCTGGGTGTGCTACTTTGCCCTAGAGCTGAAAGGCACAACGGGCAGGCTTCTTTCCAAAGGGCGAGTTGGGCCCCACAGCATCTTGCTTCCAGCTCTTTGGGAAGCTAAGAAACAACTCGCGCTGCACAGTGCTCTTACAGCCTACCGGGAGCATCTCTTCCAAAGGACTGTGAAACGCAGTTCCTTTGCAGGCCTGATCTGGCTGAAGTAGGACTTCTGCTCTGGGTGTGCTACTTTGCCCTAGAGCTGAAAGGCACAACGTGCAGGCTTCTTTCCAAAGGGCGAGTTGGGCCCCACAGCATCTTGCTTCCATCTCTTTGGGAAGCTAAGAAACAAATCGCTCTGCACAGTGCTCTTACAGCCTACCGGGAGCATCTCTTCCAAAGGCCTGAGAAACGCAGTTTCTTTGCAGGCCTGAACTGGCTGAAGTAGGACTACTGCTCTGGGTGTGCTACATTGCCCTAGAGCTGAAAGGCACAAAGTGCAGGCTTCTTTCCAAAGGGCGAGTTGGGCCCCACAGCATCTTGCTTCCAGCTCTTTGGGAAGCTAAGAAACAACTTGCTCTGCACAGTGCTCTTACAACCTCCCGGGAGCATCTCTTCCAAAGGACTGTGAAACGCAGTTTCTTTGCAGGCCTGATCTGGCTGAAGTAGGACTTCTGATCAGGGTGTGTTACATTGCCCTAGAGCTGAAAGGCACATCGTGCAGGCTTCTTTCCAAAGAGCGAGTTGAGCCCCACAGCATCTTGCTTCCAGCTCTTTGGGAAGCTAAGAAACAACTCGCTCTTCTCAGTGCTCATACAGCCTAGTGGGAACATCTCTTCCAAAGGCCTGTGAAACGCAGTTTTTTTGTAGGCCTGATCTGGCTGAAGTAGGACTTCTGCTCTGGGTGTGCTACTTTGCCCTAGAGCTGAAAGGCACAACGTGCAGGCTTCTTTACAAAGGGCGATTTGGGACCCACAGCATCTTGCTTCCAGCTCTTTGGGAAGCTAAGAAACAACACGCTCTGCACAGTGCTCTTACAGCCTACCGGGAACATCTCTTCCAAAGGCCTGTGAAACGCAGTTTCTTTGCAGGCCTGATCTGGCTGAAGTAGGACTTCTGCTCTGGGTGTGCTACATTGCCCTAGAGCTGAAAGGCCCAACGTGCAGGCTTCTTTCCAAAGGGCGAGTTGGGCCCCACAGCATCATGCTTCCAGCTCTTTGGGAAGCTAAGAAACAACTCGCTCTGCACAGTTCTCTTACAGCCTCCCGGGAGCATCTCTTCCAAAGGACTGTGAAACGCAGTTTCTTTGCAGGCCTGATCTGGCTGAAGTAGGACTTCTGCTCTGGGTGTGCTACATTACCCTAGAGCTAAAAGGCACAATGTGCAGGCATCTCTCCAAAGGGCAAGTTGGGCCCCACAGCATCTTGCTTCCAGCTCTTTGGGAAGCTAAGAAACAACTCGCTCTGCACAGTGCTCTTACAGCCTACCGGGAGCATCTCTTCCAAAGTCCTGTGAAACGCAGTGTCTTTGAAGGCCTGATCTGGCTGAAGTAGGACTTCTGCTCTGGGTGTACTACATTGCCCTAGAGCTGAAAGGCACAACGTGCAGGCTTCTTTCCAAAGGGCGAGTTGGGCCCCACAGCATCTTGCTTCCAGCTCTTTGGGAAGATAAGAAGCAACTCGCTCTGCACAGTGCTCTTACAGCCTACCGGGAACATCTCTTCCAAAGGCCTGTGAAACGCAGTTTCTTTGCTGGCCTTATCTTGCTGTAGTAGGACTTCTGCTCTGGGTGTGCTACTTTGCCCTAGAGCTGAAAGGCACAACGTACAGGCTTCTTTCCAAAGGGCGAGTTGGGCCCCACAGCATCTTGCTTCCAGCTCTTTGGGAAGCTAAGAAACAACTCGCCCTGCACAGTGCTCTTACAGCCTACCGGGAACATCTCTTCCAAAGGGTGTTAAACGCAGTTTCTTTGCAGGCCTGATCTGGCTGAAGTAGGAGTTCTGCTCTGGGTGTGCTACTTTGCCCTAGAGCTGAAAGGCACAACGTGCAGGCTTCTTTCCAAATGGCGAGTTGGGCCCCACAGCATCTTTCTTCCAGCTCTTTGGGAAGATAAGAAGCAACTCGCTCTGCACAGTGCTCTTACAGCCTACCGGGAAGATCTCTTCCAAAGGACTGTGAAAAGCAGTTTCTTTGCATGCCTTATCTGGCTGAAGTAGGACTTCTGCTCTGGGTGTGCTACATTGCCCTAGAGCTGAAAGGCACAACGTGCAGGCTTCTTTCGAAAGGGCGAGTTGGGCCCCACACATCTTGCTTCCAGCTCTTTGGGAAGCTAAGAAACAACTCGCTCTGCACAGTGCTCTTACAACCTATTGGGAACATCTCTTCCAAAGGCCTGTGAAACGCAGTTTCTTTGCAGGCCTGATCTGGCTGAAGTAGGACTTCTGCTCTGGGTGTGCTACTTTGCCCTAGAGCTGAAAGGCACAACGTGCAGGCTTCTTTTCAAAGGGCGAGTTGGGCCCCACAGCATCTTGCTTCCAGCTCTTTGGGAAGCTAAGAAACAACTCACGCTGCACAGTGCTCTTACAGCCTACTGGGAACATCTCTTCCAACGGCCTGTGAAATGCAGTTTCTTTGCAGGCCTGATCTGGCTGAAGTAGGACTTCTGCTCTGGGTGTGCTACTTTGCCCTAGAGCTGAAAGGCACAACGTGCAGGCTTCTTTCCAAAGGGCGAGTTGGGCCCCACAGCATCTTGCTTCCAGCTCTTTGGGCAGCTAAGAAACAACTCGCGCTGCACAGTGCTCTTACAGCCTACCGGGAGCATCTCTTCCAAAGGACTGTGAAACGCAGTTTCTTTGCAGGCCTGATCTGGCTGAAGTAGGACTTCTGCTCTGGGTGTGCTACTTTGCCCTAGAGCTGAAAGGCACAACGTGCAGGCTTCTTTCCAAAGGGCGAGTTGGGCCCCACAGCATCTTGCTTCCATCTCTTTGGGAAGCTAAGAAACAAATCGCTCTGCACAGTGCTCTTACAGCCTACCGGGAGCATCTCTTCCAAAGGCCTGAGAAACGCAGTTTCTTTGCAGGCCTGAACTGGCTGAAGTAGGACTTCTGCTCTGGGTGTGCTACATTGCCCTAGAGCTGAAAGGCACAAAGTGCAGGCTTCTTTCCAAAGGGCGAGTTGGGCCCCACAGCATCTTGCTTCCAGCTCTTTGGGAAGCTAAGAAACAACTTGCTCTGCACAGTGCTCTTACAGCCTCCCGGGAGCATATCTTCCAAAGGACTGTGAAACGCAGTTTCTTTGCAGGCCTGATCTGGCTGAAGTAGGACTTCTGATCAGGGTGTGTTACATTGCCCTAGAGCTGAAAGGCACATCGTGCAGGCTTCTTTCCAAAGAGCGAGTTGAGCCCCACAGCACCTTGCTTCCAGCTCTTTGGGAAGCTAAGAAACAACTCGCTCTTCTCAGTGCTCATACAGCCTAGTGGGAACATCTCTTCCAAAGGCCTGTGAAACGCAGTTTCTTTTTAGGCCTGATCTGGCTGAAGTAGGACTTCTGCTCTGGGTGTGCTACTTTGCCCTAGAGCTGAAAGGCACAACGTGCAGGCTTCTTTACAAAGGGCGATTTGGGACCCACAGCATCTTGCTTCCAGCTCTTTGGGAAGCTAAGAAACAACTCGCTCTGCACAGTGCTCTTACAGCCTACCGGGAACATCTCTTCCAAAGGCCTGTGAAACGCAGTTTCTTTGCAGGCCTGATCTGGCTGAAGTAGGACTTCTGCTCTGGGTGTGCTACATTGCCCTAGAGCTGAAAGGCCCAACGTGCAGGCTTCTTTCCAAAGGGCGAGTTGGGCCCCACAGCATCTTGCTTCCAGCTCTTTGGGAAGCTAAGAAACAACTCGCTCTGCACAGTTCTCTTACAGCCTCCCGGGAGCATCTCTTCCAAAGGACTGTGAAACGCAGTTTCTTTGCAGGCCTGATCTGGCTGAAGTAGGACTTCTGCTCTGGGTGTGCTACATTACCCTAGAGCTAAAAGGCACAACGTGCAGGCATCTTTCCAAAGGGCAAGTTGGGCCCCACAGCATCTTGCTTCCAGCTCTTTGGGAAGCTAAGAAACAACTCGCTCTGCACAGTGCTCTTACAGCCTACCGGGAGCATCTCTTCCAAAGTCCTGTGAAACGGAGTGTCTTTGAAGGCCTGATCTGGCTGAAGTAGGACTTCTGCTCTGGGTGTACTACATTGCCCAAGAGCTGAAAGGAACAACGTGCAGGCTTCTTTCCAAAGGGCGAGTTGGGCCCGACAGCATCTTGCTTCCAGCTCTTTGGGAAGCTAAGAAACAACTCGCTCTGCACAGTGCTCATACAGCCTCCCGGGAGCATCTCTTCCAAAGTCCTGTGAAACACAGTTTCTTTGCAGGTCTGATCTGGCTGAAGTAGGACTTCTGCTCTGGGTGTGCTACATTGCCCTAGAGCTGAAAGGCACAACGTGCAGGCTTCTTTCCAAAGGGCGAGTTGGGCCCCACAGCATCTTGGTTCCAGCTCTTTGGGAAGCTAAGAAACAACTCGCTCTGCACAGTGCTCTTACAGCCTACCGGGAACATCTCTTCCAAAGGCCTGTGAAACGCAGTTTCTTTGCAGGCCTGATCTGGCTGAAGTAGGACTTCTGCTCTGGGTGTGCTAGTTTGCCCTAGAGCTGAAAGGCACAACGTGCAGGCTTCTTTACAAAGGGCGAGTTGGGCCCCACAGCATCTTGCTTCCAGCTCTTTGGGAAGCTAAGAAACAACTCGCTCTGCTCAGTGCTCTTACAGCATACCGGGAACATCTCTTCCAAAGGCCTGTGAAACGCAGTTTCTTTGCAGGTCTGATCTGGCTGAAGTAGGACTTCTGCTCTGGGTGTGCTACTTTGCCCTAGAGCTGAAAGGCACAACGTGCACGCTCTTTTCCAAAGGGCGAGTTGGGCCCCACAGCATCTTGCTTCCAGCTCTTTGGGAAGCTAAGAAACAACTCGCTCTGCACAGTGTTTCTTACAGCCTACCGGGAGCATCTCTTCCAATGTCCTGTGAAACGCAGTTTCTTGGCAGGCCTGATCTGGCTGAAGTAGGACTTCTGCTCTGGGTGTGCTACATTGCCCTAGAGCTGAAAGGCACAACGTGCAGGCTTCTTTCCAAAGGGCGAGTTGGGCCCCACAGCATCTTGCTTCCAGCTCTTTGGGAAGCTAAGAAACAACTCGCTCTGCACAGTGCTCTTACAGCCTACCGGGAACATCTCTTCCAAAGGCCTGTGTAACGCAGTTTCTTTGCAGGCCTGATCTGGCTGAAGTAGGACTTCTGCTCTGGGTGTGCTACTGTGCCCTCGAGCTGAAAGGCACAACGTGCAGGCTTCTTTCCAAAGGGCGAGTTGGGCCCCACAGCATCTTGCTTCCAGCTCTTTGGGAAGCTAAGAAACAACTCGCTCTGCTCAGTGCTCTTACAGCCTACCGGGAACATCTCTTCCAAAGGCCTGTGAAACGCAGTTTCTTTGCAGGCCTGATCTGGCTGAAGTAGGACTTCTGCTCTGGGTATGCTACTTTGCCCTAGAGCTGAAAGGCACAACGTGCAGTCTTGTTTCCAAAGGGCGAGTTGGGCCCCACAGCATCTTGCTTCCAGGTCTTTGGGAAGCTAAGAAACAACTCGCTCTCCTCAGTTCTCTTACAGCCTACCGGGAGCATCTCTTCCAAAGTCCTGTGAAACGGAGTGTCTTTGAAGGCCTGATCTGGCTGAAGTAGGACTTCTGCTCTGGGTGTACTACATTGCCCAAGAGCTGAAAGGAACAACGTGCAGGCTTCTTTCCAAAGGGCGAGTTGGGCCCGACAGCATCTTGCTTCCAGCTCTTTGGGAAGCTAAGAAACAACTCGCTCTGCACAGTGCTCATACAGCCTCCCGGGAGCATCTCTTCCAAAGGCCTGTGAAACGCAGTTTCTTTGCAGGCCTGATCTGGCTGAAGTAGGACTTCTGCTCTGGGTGTGCTAGTTTGCCCTAGAGCTGAAAGGCACAACGTGCAGGCTTCTTTACAAAGGGCGAGTTGGGCCCCACAGCATCTTGCTTCCAGCTCTTTGGGAAGCTAAGAAACAACTCGCTCTGCTCAGTGCTCTTACAGCATACCGGGAACATCTCTTCCAAAGGCCTGTGAAACGCAGTTTCTTTGCAGGTCTGATCTGGCTGAAGTAGGACTTCTGCTCTGGGTGTGCTACTTTGCCCTAGAGCTGAAAGGCACAACGTGCACGCTCTTTTCCAAAGGGCGAGTTGGGCCCCACAGCATCTTGCTTCCAGCTCTTTGGGAAGCTAAGAAACAACTAGCTCTGCACAGTGTTTCTTACAGCCTACCGGGAGCATCTCTTCCAAAGTCCTGTGAAACGCAGTTTCTTGGCAGGCCTGATCTGGCTGAAGTAGGACTTCTGCTCTGGGTGTGCTACATTGCCCTAGAGCTGAAAGGCACAACGTGCAGGCTTCTTTCCAAAGGGCGAGTTGGGCCCCACAGCATCTTGCTTCCAGCTCTTTGGGAAGCTAAGAAACAACTCGCTCTGCACAGTGCTCTTACAGCCTACCGGGAACATCTCTTCCAAAGGCCTGTGTAACGCAGTTTCTTTGCAGGCCTGATCTGGCTGAAGTAGGACTTCTGCTCTGGGTGTGCTACTGTGCCCTCGAGCTGAAAGGCACAACGTGCAGGCTTCTTTCCAAAGGGCGAGTTGGGCCCCACAGCATCTTGCTTCCAGCTCTTTGGGAAGCTAAGAAACAACTCGCTCTGCTCAGTGCTCTTACAGCCTACCGGGAACATCTCTTCCAAAGGCCTGTGAAACGCAGTTTCTTTGCAGGCCTGATCTGGCTGAAGTAGGACTTCTGCTCTGGGTATGCTACTTTGCCCTAGAGCTGAAAGGCACAACGTGCAGTCTTCTTTCCAAAGGGCGAGTTGGGCCCCACAGCATCTTGCTTCCAGGTCTTTGGGAAGCTAAGAAACAACTCGCTCTCCTCAGTTCTCTTACAGCCTACCGGGAACATCTCTTCCAAAGGACTGTGAAACGCAGTTTCTTTGCAGGCCTGATCTGGCTGAAGTAGGACTTCTGCTCTGGGTGTGCTACATTGCCCTAGAGCTGAAAGGCACAACGTGCAGGCTTCTTTCCAAAGGGCGAGTTGGGCCCCACAGCATCTTGCTTCCAGCTCTTTGGGAAGCTAAGAAACAACTCGCTCTGCACAGTGCTCTTGCAGCCTACCGGGAGCATCTCTTCCAAAGGCCTGTGAAACGCAGTTTCTTTGCAGGCCTGATCTGGCTGAAGTAGGACTTCTGCTCTGGGTGTGCTACATTGCCCTAGAGCTGAAAGGCACAACGTGCAGGCTTCTTTCCAAAGGGCGAGTTGGGCCCCACAGCATCTTGCTTCCAGCTCTTTGGGAAGATAAGAAACAAGTCGCTCTGCACAGTGCTCTTACAGCCTACCGGGAACATCTCTTCCAAAGGCCTGTGAAACGCAGTTTCTTTGCAGGCCTGATCTGGGTGAAGTAGGACTTCTGATCTGGGTGTGCTACTTTGCCCTAGATCTGAAAGGCACAACGTGCAGGTTTCTTTCCAAAGGGCGAGTTGGGCCCCACAGCATCTTGCTTCAAGCTCTTTGGGAAGCTAAGAAACATCTCGCTCTGCTCAGTGCTCTTACAGCCTAGAGGGAACATCTCTTCCAAAGGCCTGTGAAACGCAGTTTCTTTGCAGGCCTGATCTGGCTGAAGTAGGACTTCTGCTGTGGGTGTTCTACACTGCCCTAGAGCTGAAAGGCACAACGTGCAGGCTTCTTTAAAGGGGGCGAGTTGGGCCCCACGGCATCTTGCTTCCAGCTCTTTGGGAAGCTAAGAAACAACTCGCTCTGCACAGTGCTCTTACAGCCTACCGGGAACATCTCTTCCAAAGGCCTGTGAAACGCAGTTTCTTTGCATGCCTGATCTGGCTGAAGTAGGACTTCTGCTCTGGGTGTGCTACATTGCCCTAGAGCTGAAAGGCACAACGTGCAGGCTTCTTTCCAAAGGGCGAGTTGGGCCCCACAGCATCTTGCTTCCAGCTCTTTGGGAAGCTAAGAAACAACTTGCTCTGCACAGTGCTCTTACAGCCTCCCGGGAGCATCTCTTCCAAAGGACTGTGAAACGCAGTTTCTTTGCAGGCCTGATCTGGCTGAAGTAGGACTTCTGATCAGGGTGTGTTACATTGCCCTAGAGCTGAAAGGCGCATCGTGCAGGCTTCTTTCCAAAGAGCGAGTTGAGCCCCACAGCATCTTGCTTCCAGCTCTTTGGGAAGCTAAGAAACAACTCGCTCTTCTCAGTGCTCATACAGCCTAGTGGGAACATCTCTTCCAAAGGCCTGTGAAACGCAGTTTCTTTGTAGGCCTGATCTGGCTGAAGTAGGACTTCTGCTCTGGGTGTGCTACTTTGCCCTAGAGCTGAAAGGCACAACGTGCAGGCTTCTTTCCAAAGCGCGAGTTGGGCCCCACAGCATCTTGCTTCCAGCTCTTTGGGAAGCTAAGAAACAACTCGCTCTGCACAGTGCTCTTACAGCCTACCGGGAACATCTCTTCCAAAGGCCTGTGAAACGCAGTTTCTTTGCAGGCCTGATCTGGCTGAAGTAGGACTTGTGCTCTGGGTGTACTACAGTGCCCTAGAGCTGAAAGGCACAACGTGCAGGCTTCTTTCCAAAGGGCGAGTTGGTCCCCACAGCATCTTGCTTCCAGCTCTTTGGGAAGCTAAGAAACAACTCGCTCTGCACAGTGCTCTTACAGCCTATTGGGAACATCTCTTCCAACGGCCTGTGAAATGCACTTTCTTTGCAGGCCTGATCTGGCTGAAATAGGACTTCTGCTCTGGGTGTGCTGCACTGCCCTAGAGCTGAGAGGCACAACGTGCAGGCTTCTTTCCAAAGGGCGAGTTGGGCCCCACAGCATCTTGCTTCCAGCTCTTAGGGAAGCTAAGAAACAACTCGCTCTGCACAGTGCTCTTACAGCCTACCGGGAACATCTCTTCCTAAGGCCTGTGAAACGCAGTTTCTTTGCAGGCCTGATCTGGCTGAAGTAGGACTTCTGATCAGGGTGTGTTACATTGCCCTAGAGCTGAAAGGCACATCGTGCAGGCTTCTTTCCAAAGAGCGAGTTGGGCCCCACAGCATCTTGCTTCCAGCACTTGGGAAGCTAAGAAACGACTCACTCTGCTCAGTGCTCTTACAGCCTAGTGGGAACATCTCTTCCAAAGGCCTGTGAAACGCAGTTTCTTTGCAGGCCTGATCTGGCTGAAGTAGGACTTCTGCTCTGGGTGTGCTACATTGCGCTAGAGCTGAAAGGCACAAAGTGCAGACTTCTTTCCAAAGGGCGAGTTGGGCCCCACAGCATCTTGCTTCCAGCTCTTTGGGAAGCTAAGAAACAACTCGCTCTGCACAGTGCTCTTACAGCCTACCGGGAGCATCTCTTCCAAAGGCCTGTGAAACGCAGCTTCTTTGCAGGCCTGATCTGGCTGAAGTAGGACTTCTGCTCTGGGTGTGCTACTTTGCCCTAGAGCTGAAAGGCACAACGTGCAGGCTTCTTTCCAAAGGGCGAGTTGGGCCCCGCAGCATCTTGCTTCCAGCTCTTTGGTAAGCTAAGAAACAACTCGGTCTGCTTAGTGCTCTTACAGCCCACCGGGAACATCTCTTCCAAAGGCCTGTGAAACGCAGTTCTTTGCAGGCCTGATCTGGCTGAAGTAGGACTTCTGCTCTGGGTGTGCTACTTTGCCCTAGAGCTGAAAGGCACAACGGGCAGGCTTCTTTCCAAAGGGCGAGTTGGGCCCCACAGCATCTTGCTTCCAGCTCTTTGGGAAGCTAAGAAACAACTCGCGCTGCACAGTGCTCTTACAGCCTACCGGGAGCATCTCTTCCAAAGGACTGTGAAACGCAGTTCCTTTGCAGGCCTGATCTGGCTGAAGTAGGACTTCTGCTCTGGGTGTGCTACTTTGCCCTAGAGCTGAAAGGCACAACGTGCAGGCTTCTTTCCAAAGGGCGAGTTGGGCCCCACAGCATCTTGCTTCCATCTCTTTGGGAAGCTAAGAAACAAATCGCTCTGCACAGTGCTCTTACAGCCTACCGGGAGCATCTCTTCCAAAGGCCTGAGAAACGCAGTTTCTTTGCAGGCCTGAACTGGCTGAAGTAGGACTACTGCTCTGGGTGTGCTACATTGCCCTAGAGCTGAAAGGCACAAAGTGCAGGCTTCTTTCCAAAGGGCGAGTTGGGCCCCACAGCATCTTGCTTCCAGCTCTTTGGGAAGCTAAGAAACAACTTGCTCTGCACAGTGCTCTTACAACCTCCCGGGAGCATCTCTTCCAAAGGACTGTGAAACGCAGTTTCTTTGCAGGCCTGATCTGGCTGAAGTAGGACTTCTGATCAGGGTGTGTTACATTGCCCTAGAGCTGAAAGGCACATCGTGCAGGCTTCTTTCCAAAGAGCGAGTTGAGCCCCACAGCATCTTGCTTCCAGCTCTTTGGGAAGCTAAGAAACAACTCGCTCTTCTCAGTGCTCATACAGCCTAGTGGGAACATCTCTTCCAAAGGCCTGTGAAACGCAGTTTTTTTGTAGGCCTGATCTGGCTGAAGTAGGACTTCTGCTCTGGGTGTGCTACTTTGCCCTAGAGCTGAAAGGCACAACGTGCAGGCTTCTTTACAAAGGGCGATTTGGGACCCACAGCATCTTGCTTCCAGCTCTTTGGGAAGCTAAGAAACAACACGCTCTGCACAGTGCTCTTACAGCCTACCGGGAACATCTCTTCCAAAGGCCTGTGAAACGCAGTTTCTTTGCAGGCCTGATCTGGCTGAAGTAGGACTTCTGCTCTGGGTGTGCTACATTGCCCTAGAGCTGAAAGGCCCAACGTGCAGGCTTCTTTCCAAAGGGCGAGTTGGGCCCTACAGCATCATGCTTCCAGCTCTTTGGGAAGCTAAGAAACAACTCGCTCTGCACAGTTCTCTTACAGCCTCCCGGGAGCATCTCTTCCAAAGGACTGTGAAACGCAGTTTCTTTGCAGGCCTGATCTGGCTGAAGTAGGACTTCTGCTCTGGGTGTGCTACATTACCCTAGAGCTAAAAGGCACAATGTGCAGGCATCTCTCCAAAGGGCAAGTTGGGCCCCACAGCATCTTGCTTCCAGCTCTTTGGGAAGCTAAGAAACAACTCGCTCTGCACAGTGCTCTTACAGCCTACCGGGAGCATCTCTTCCAAAGTCCTGTGAAACGCAGTGTCTTTGAAGGCCTGATCTGGCTGAAGTAGGACTTCTGCTCTGGGTGTACTACATTGCCCTAGAGCTGAAAGGCACAACGTGCAGGCTTCTTTCCAAAGGGCGAGTTGGGCGCCACAGCATCTTGCTTCCAGCTCTTTGGGAAGCTAAGAAACAACTCGCTCTGCACAGTGCTCTTACAGCCTACCGGGAACATCTCTTCCAAAGGCCTGTGAAACGCAGTTTCTTTGCAGGCCTGATCTGGCTGAAGTAGGACTTCTGCTCTGGGTGTACTACAGTGCCCTAGAGCTGAAAGGCACAACGTGCAGGCTTCTTTCCAAAGGGCGAGTTGGTCCCCACAGCATCTTGCTTCCAGCTCTTTGGGAAGCTAAGAACCAACTCACTCAGCACAGTGCTCTTACAGCCTATTGGGAACATCTCTTCCAACGGCCTGTGAAATGCAGTTTCTTTGCAGGCCTGATCTGGCTGAAGTAGGACTTCTGCTCTGGGTGTGCTGCACTGCCCTAGAGCTGAAAGGCACAACGTGCAGGCTTCTTTCCAAAGGGCGAGTTGGGCCCCACAGCATCTTGCTTCCAGCTCTTAGGGAAGCTAAGAAACAACTCGCTCTGCACAGTGCTCTTACAGCCTACCGGGAACATCTCTTCCTAAGGCCTGTGAAACGCAGTTTCTTTGCAGGCCTGATCTGGCTGAAGTAGGACTTCTGATCAGGGTGTGTTACATTGCCCTAGAGCTGAAAGGCACATCGTGCAGGCTTCTTTCCAAAGAGCGAGTTGGGCCCCACAGCATCTTGCTTCCAGCACTTGGGAAGCTAAGAAACAACTCACTCTGCTCAGTGCTCTTACAGCCTAGTGGGAACATCTCTTCCAAAGGCCTGTGAAACGCAGTTTCTTTGCAGGCCTGATCTGGCTGAAGTAGGACTTCTGCTCTGGGTGTGCTACATTGCGCTAGAGCTGAAAGGCACAAAGTGCAGACTTCTTTCCAAAGGGCGAGTTGGGCCCCACAGCATCTTGCTTCCAGCTCTTTGGGAAGCTAAGAAACAACTCGCTCTGCACAGTGCTCTTACAGCCTACCGGGAGCATCTCTTCCAAAGGCCTGTGAAACGCAGCTTCTTTGCAGGCCTGATCTGGCTGAAGTAGGACCTCTGCTCTGGGTGTGCTACTTTGCCCTAGAGCTGAAAGGCACAACGTGCAGGCTTCTTTCCAAAGGGCGAGTTGGGCCCCGCAGCATCTTGCTTCCAGCTCTTTGGTAAGCTAAGAAACAACTCGGTCTGCTTAGTGCTCTTACAGCCTACCGGGAACATCTCTTCCAAGGGCCTGTGAAACGCAGTTCTTTGCAGCCCTGATCTGGCTGAAGTAGGACTTCTGTTCTGGGTGTGCTACATTGCCCTAGAGCTGAAAGGCAGAAAGTGCAGGCTTCTTTCCAAAGGGCGAGTTGGGCCCCACAGCATCTTGCTTCCAGCTCTTTGGGAAGCTAAGAAACAACTGGCTGTGCACAATGCTCTTACAGCCTACTTGGAACATCTCTTCCAAAGGCCTGTGAAACGCAGTTTCTTTGCAGGCCTGATCTGGCTGAAGTAGGATTTCTGATCAGGGTGTGTTACATTGCCCTAGAGCTGAACGGCACATCGTGCAGGCTTCTTTCCAAAGAGCGAGTTGGGCCCCACAGCATCTTGCTTCCAGGTCTTGGGAAGCTAAGAAAAAACTCGCTCTGCTCAATGCTCTTACAGCCTGGTGGGAACATCTCTTCCAAAGGCCTGTGAAACGCAGTTTCTTTGCAGGCCTGATCTGGCTGAAGTAGGACTTCTGCTCTGGGTGTGCTACATTGCGCTAGAGCTGAACGGCACAACGTGCAGACTTCTTTCCAAAGGGCGCGTTGGGCCCCACAGCATCTTGCTTCCAGCTCTTTGGGAAGCTAAGAAACAACTCGCTCTGCACAGTGCTCTTACAGCCTACCGGGAGCATCTCTTCCAAGGTCCTGTGAAACGCAGTTTCTTTGCAGGCCTGATCTGGCTGAAGTAGGACTTCTGCTCTGGGTGTGCTACTTTGCCCAAGAGCTGAAAGGCACAACGTGCAGGCTTCTTTCCAAAGGGCGAGTTGGGCCCCACAGCATCTTGCTTCCAGCTCTTTGGGAAGCTAAGAAACAACTCGCTCTGCACAGTGCTCTTACAGCCTACCGGGACCATCTCTTCCAATGGCCTGTGAAACGGAGTTTCTTTGCAGGCCTGATCTGGCTGAAGTAGGACTTCTGCTCTGGGTGTGCTACATTGCCCTAGAGCTGAAAGGCACAACGTGCAGGCTTCTTTCCAAAGGGCGAGTTGGGCCCCACAGCATCTTGCTTCCAGCTCTTTGGGAAGCTAAGAAACAACTTGCGCTGCACAGTGCTCTTACAGCCTACCGGCAGCATCTCTTCCAAAGGCCTGTGAAATGCAGTTTCTTTGCAGGCCTGATCTGGCTGAAGTAGGACTTCTGCTCTGGTTGTGCTACTTTGCCCTAGAGCTGAAAGGCACAACGTGCAGGCTTCTTTCCAAAGGGCGAGTTGGGCCCCACAGCATCTTGCTTCCAGCTCTTTGGGAAGCTAAGAAACAACTCGCTCTGCACAGTGCTCTTACAGCCTACCGGGAACATCTCTTCCAAAGGCCTGTGAAACGCAGTTTCTTTGCAGGCCTGATCTGGCTGAAGTAGGACTTCTGCTCTGGGTGTGCTACATTGCCCTAGAGCTGAAAGGCACAACGTGCAGGCTTCTTTCCAAAGGGCGAGTTGGGCCCCACAGCATCTTGCTTCCAGCTCTTTGGGAAGCTAAGAAACAACTTGCGCTGCACAGTGCTCTTACAGCCTACCGGCAGCATCTCTTCCAAAGGCCTGTGAAATGCAGTTTCTTTGCAGGCCTGATCTGGCTGAAGTAGGACTTCTGCTCTGGGTGTGCTACATTGCCCTAGAGCTGAAAGGCAGAAAGTGCAGGCTTCTTTCCAAAGGGCGAGTTGGGCCCCACAGCATCTTGCTTCCAGCTCTTTGGGAAGCTAAGAAACAACTGGCTCTGCACAGTGCTCTTACAGCCTACTTGGAACATCTCTTCCAAAGGCCTGTGAAACGCAGTTTCTTTGCAGGCCTGATCTGGCTGAAGTAGGATTTCTGATCAGGGTGTGTTACATTGCCCTAGAGCTGAACGGCACATCGTGCAGGCTTCTTTCCAAAGAGCGAGTTGGGCCCCACAGCATCTTGCTTCCAGGTCTTGGGAAGCTAAGAAAAAACTCGCTCTGCTCAATGCTCTTACAGCCTGGTGGGAACATCTCTTCCAAAGGCCTGTGAAACGCAGTTTCTTTGCAGGCCTGATCTGGCTGAAGTAGGACTTCTGCTCTGGGTGTGCTACATTGCGCTAGAGCTGAACGGCACAACGTGCAGACTTCTTTCCAAAGGGCGCGTTGGGCCCCACAGCATCTTGCTTCCAGCTCTTTGGGAAGCTAAGAAACAACTCGCTCTGCACAGTGCTCTTACAGCCTACCGGGAGCATCTCTTTCAAGGTCCTGTGAAACGCAGTTTCTTTGCAGGCCTGATCTGGCTGAAGTAGGACTTCTGATCAGGGTGTGCTACTTTGCCCTAGAGCTGAAAGGCACAACGTGCAGGCTTCTTTCCAAAGGGCGAGTTGGGCCCCACAGCATCTTGCTTCCAGCTCTTTGGGAAGCTAAGAAACAACTCGCTCTGCACAGTGCTCTTACAGCCTACCGGGACCATCTCTTCCAATGGCCTGTGAAACGGAGTTTCTTTGCAGGCCTGATCTGGCTGAAGTAGGACTTCTGCTCTGGGTGTGCTACATTGCCCTAGAGCTGAAAGGCACAACGTGCAGGCTTCTTTCCAAAGGGCGAGTTGGGTCCCACAGCATCTTGCTTCCAGCTCTTTGGGAAGCTAAGAAACAACTCGCTCTGCACAGTGCTCTTACATCCTACCGGGAACATCTCTTCCAAAGGCCTGTGAAACGCAGTTTCTTTGCAGGCCTGATCTGGCTGAAGTAGGACTTCTGCTGTGGGTGTGCTACATTGCCCTAGAGCTGAAAGGCACAACGTGCAGGCTTCTTTCCAAAGGGCGAGTTGGGCCCCACAGCATCTTGCTTCCAGCTCTTTGGGAAGCTAAGAAACAACTCGCTCTGCACAGTGCTCTTACAGCCTAGTGGGAACATCTCTTCCAAAGGCCTGAGAAACGCAGTTTTTTTGCAGGCCTGATCTGGCTGAAGTGGTACTTCTGCTCTGGGTGTGCTACATTGCCCTAGAGCTGAAAGGCACAACGTGCAGGCTTCTTTCCAAAGGGCGAGTTGGGCCCGACCGCATCTTGCTTCCAGGTCTTTGGGAATCTAAGAAACAACTCGCTCTGCACAGTGCTCATACAGCCTCCCGGGAGCATCTCTTCCAAAGTCCTGTGAAACACAGTTTCTTTGCAGGCCTGATCTGGCTGAAGTAGGACTTCTGCTCTGGGTGTGCTACATTGCCCTAGAGCTGAAAGGCACAACGTGCAGGCTTCTTTCCAAAGGGCGATTTGGGCCCCACAGCATCCTGCTTCCAGCTCTTTGGGAAGCTAAGAAACAACTTGCGCTGCACAGTGCTCTTACAGCCTACCGGGAGCATCTCTCCCAAAGGCCTGTGAAACGCAGTTTCTTTGCAGGCCTGATCTGGCTGAAGGAGGACTTCTGCTCTGGGTGTGCTACATTGCCCTAGAGCTGAAAGGCACAAAGTGCAGGCTTCTTTCCAAAGGGCGAGTTGGGCCCCACAGCATCTTGCTTCCAGCTCTTTGGGAAGCTAAGAAACAACTCGCTCTGCTCAGTGCTCTTACAGCCTACCGGGAACATCTGTTCCAAAGGCCTCTGAAACGCAGTTTCTTTGCAGCCCTGATCTGGCTGAAGTAGGACTTCTGCTCAGGGTGTGCTACATTGCCCTAGAGCTGAAAGGCACAAAGTGCAGGCTTCTTTCCAAAGGGCGAGTTTGGCCCCACAGCATCTTGCTTCCAGCTCTTTGGGAAGCTAAGAAACAACTCGCTCTGCACAGTGCTCATACAGCCACACGGGAGCATCACTTCCAAAGGCCTGTGAAACACAGTTTCTTTGCAGGCCTGATCTGGGTGAAGTAGGACTTCTGCTCTGGGTGTGCTACATTGCCGTGGAGCTGAAAGCACAACGTGCAGGCTTCTTTCCAAAGGGCGAGTTGGGCCCCACAGCATCTTGCTTCCAACTCTTTGGGAAGCTAAGAAACAACTCGCGCTGGACAGTGCTCTTAAAGCCTACCGGGAACATCTCTTCCAAAGGACTGTGAAACACAGTTTCTTTGCAGGCCTGATCTGGCTGAAGTAGGATTTCTACTCTGGGTGTACTACAGTGCCCTAGAGCTGAAAGGCACAACGTGCAGGCTTCTTTCCAATGGGCGAGTTGGTCCCCACAGCATCTTGCTTCCAGCTCTTTGGGAAGCTAAGAAACAACTCACTCTGCACAGTGATCTTACAGCCTACTGGGAACATCTCTTCCAACGGCCTGTGAAATGCAGTTTCTTTGCAGGCCTGATCTGGCTGAAGAAGGACTTCTGCTCTGGGTGTGCTACTTTGCCCTAGAGCTGAAAGGCACAACGTGCAGGCTTCTTTCCAAAGGGCGAGTTGGGCCCCACAACATCTTGCTTCCAGCTCCTAGGGAAGCTAAGAAACAACTCGCTCTGCACAGTGCTCTTACAGCCTACCGGGAACATGTCTTCCAAAGGCCTGTGAAACGCATTTTCTTTGCAGGCCTTTTCTGGCTGAAGTAGGACTTCTGCTCTGCGTGTGCTGCATTGCCCTAGAGCTGAAAGGCACAAAGTGCAGGCTTCTTTCCAAAGGGCGAGTTGGGCCCCACAGCATCTTGCTTCCAGCTCTTTGGGAAGCTAAGAAACAACTTGCTCTGCACAGTGCTCGTACAGCCTCCCGGGAGCATCTCTTCCAAAGGACTGTGAAACGCAGTTTCTTTGCAGGCCTGATCTGGCTGAAGTAGGACTTCTGATCAGGGTGTGTTACATTGCCCTAGAGCTGAAAGGCACATCGTGCAGGCTTCTTTCCAAAGAGCGAGTTGGGCCGGACTGCATCTTGCTTCCAGCTCTTTGGGAAGCTAAGAAACAACTCGCTCTGCACAGTGCTCTTACACCCTACCGGGAACATCTCTTCCAAAGGCCTGTGAAACGCAGTTTCTTTGCAGGCCTGATCTGGCTGAAGTAGGACTTCTGCTCTGGGTGTGCTACTTTGCCCTAGAGCTGAAAGGCACAACGTGCAGGCTTCTTTCCAAAGGGCGAGTTGGGCCCCACAGCATCTTGCTTCCAGCTCTTTGGGACGCTAAGAAACAACTCGCTCTGCACAGTGCTCATACAGCCTCCCGGGAGCATCTCTTCCAAAGTCCTGTGAAACACAGTTTCTTTGCAGGCCTGATCTGGCTGAAGTAGGACTTCTGCTCTGGGTGTGCTACATTGCCCTAGAGCTGAAAGGCACAACGTGCAGGGTTCTTTCCAAAGGGCGAATTGGGCCCCACAGCGTCTTGCTTCCAGCTCTTTGGGAAGCTAAGAAACAACTCGCTCTGCACAGTGCTCTTACAGCCTACCCGGAGCATCTCTTCCAAAGGCCTGTTAAACGCAGTTTTTTTGCAGGCCTGATCTGGCTGAAGTAGTACTTCTGCTCTGGGTGTGCTACATTTCCCTAGAGCTGAAAGGCACAACGTGCAGTCTTCTTTCCAAAGGGCGAGTTGGGCCCGACAGCATCTTGCTTCCAGCTCTTTGGGAAGCTAAGAAACAACTCGCTCTGCACAGTGCTCATACAGCCTCCCGGGAGCATCTCTTCCAAAGTCCTGTGAAACACAGTTTCTTTGCAGGCCTGATCTGGCTGAAGTAGGACTTCTGCTCTGGGTGTGCTACATTGCCCTAGAGCTGAAAGGCACAACGTGCAGGCTTCTTTCCAAAGGGCGAGTTGGGCCCCACAGCATCTTGCTTTCAGCTCTTTGGGAAGTTAAGAAACAACTCGCTCTGCACAGTGCTCTTACAGACTACCGGGAGCATCTCTTCCAAAGGCCTGTGAAACGCAGTTTTTTTGCATGTCTGATCTGGCTGAAGTAGTACTTCTGCTCTGGGTGTGCTACATTGCCCTAGAGCTGAAAGGCACAACGTGCAGGCTTCTTTCCAAAGGGCTAGTTGGGCCCGACAGCATCTTGCTTCCAGGTCTTTGGGAAGCTAAGAAACAACTCCCTCTGCACAGTGCTCATACAGCCTCCCGGGAGCATCTCTTCCAAAGTCCTGTGAAACACAGTTTCTTTTCAGGCCTGATCTGGCTGAAGTAGGACTTCTGCTCTGGGTGTGCTACTTTGGCCTAGAGCTGAAAGGCACAACGTGCAGGGTTCTTTCCAAAGGGCGAGTTGGGCCCCACAGCATCTTGCTTCCAGCTCTTTGGGAAGCTAAGAAACAACTTGCGCTGCACAGTGCTCTTACAGCGTACCGGGAGCATCTCTTCCAAAGGCCTGTGAAACGCAGTTTCTTTGCAGGCCTGATCTGGCTGAAGTAGGACTTCTGCTCTGGGTGTGCTACTTTGCCCTAGAGCTGAAAGGCTCAACGTGCAGGCTTCTTTCCAAAGGGCGAGTTGGGCCCCACAGCATCTTGCTTCCAGCTCTTTGGGAAGCTAAGATACAACTCGCTCTGCACAGTGCTCTTACAGCCTACCGGGAACATCTCTCCCAAAGGCCTGTGAAACGCAGTTTCTTTGCAGGCCTGATCTGGCTCAAGTAGGACTTCTGCTCTGGGTGTGCTACATTGCCCTAGAGCTGAAAGGCACAACGTGCAGGCTTCTTTCCAAAGGGCGAGTTGGGCCCCACAGCATCTTGCTTCCAGCTCTTTGGGAAGCTAAGAATCAACTGGCTCTGCTCAGTGCTCTTACAGCCTACCGGGAACATCTCTTCCAAAGGCCTGTGAAACGCAGTTTCTTTGCAGGCCTGATCTGGCTGAAGTAGGACTTCTGATCAGGGTGTGCTACATTGCCCTAGAGCTGAAAGGCACAAAGTGCAGGCTTCTTTCCAAAGGGCGACTTAGGCCCGACAGCATCTTGCTTCCAGCTCTTTGGGAAGCTAAGAAACAACTCGATCTGCACAGTGCTCATACAGCCTCCCGGGAGCATCTCTTCCAAAGTCCTGTGAAACACAGTTTCTTTGCAGGCCTGATCTGGCTGAAGTAGGACTTCTGCTCTGGGTGTGCTACATTGCCCTAGAGCTGAAAGGCACAACGTGCAGGCTTCTTTCCAAAGGGCGAGTTGGGCCCCACAGCATCTTGCTTCCAGCTCTTTGGGAAGCTAAGAAACATCTCGCTCTGCAAAGTGCTCTTACACCCTACCGGCAACATCTCTTCCAAAGGCCTGTGAAACGCAGTTTCTTTGCAGGCCTGATCTGGCTGAAGTAGGACTTCTGCTCTGGGTGTGCTACTTTGCCCTAGAGCTGAAAGGCACAACGTGCAGGCTTCTTTCCAAAGGGCGAGTTGGGCCCCACAGCATCTTGCTTCCAGCTCTTTGGGAAGCTAAGAAACAACTCGCTCTCCTCAGTGCTCTTACAGCCTACCGGGAACATCTCTTCCAAAGGCCTGTGAAACGCAGTTTCTTTGCAGTCCTGATCTGGCTGAAGTAGGACTTCTGCTCTGGGTGTGCTACATTGCCCTAGAGCTGAAAGGCACAACGTGCAGGCTTCTTTCCAAAGGGCGAGTTGGGCCCCACAGCATCTTGCTTCCAGCTCTTTGGGAAGCTAAGAAACAACTCGCTCTGCACAGTGCTCATACAGCCACACGGGAGCATCACTTCCAAAGGCCTGTGAAACACAGTTTCTTTGCAGGCCTGATCTGGGTGAAGTAGGACTTCTGCTCTGGGTGTGCTACATTGCCGTGGAGCTGAAAGCACAACGTGCAGGCTTCTTTCCAAAGGGCGAGTTGGGCCCCACAGCATCTTGCTTCCAACTCTTTGGGAAGCTAAGAAACAACTCGCGCTGGACAGTGCTCTTAAAGCCTACCGGGAACATCTCTTCCAAAGGACTGTGAAACACAGTTTCTTTGCAGGCCTGATCTGGCTGAAGTAGGATTTCTACTCTGGGTGTACTACAGTGCCCTAGAGCTGAAAGGCACAACGTGCAGGCTTCTTTCCAATGGGCGAGTTGGTCCCCACAGCATCTTGCTTCCAGCTCTTTGGGAAGCTAAGAAACAACTCACTCTGCACAGTGATCTTACAGCCTACTGGGAACATCTCTTCCAACGGCCTGTGAAATGCAGTTTCTTTGCAGGCCTGATCTGGCTGAAGAAGGACTTCTGCTCTGGGTGTGCTACTTTGCCCTAGAGCTGAAAGGCACAACGTGCAGGCTTCTTTCCAAAGGGCGAGTTGGGCCCCACAGCATCTTGCTTTCAGCTCTTTGGGAAGCTAAGAAACAACTCGCTCTGCACAGTGCTCTTACAGACTACCGGGAGCATCTCTTCCAAAGGCCTGTGAAACGCAGTTTTTTTGCATGTCTGATCTGGCTGAAGTAGTACTTCTGCTCTGGGTGTGCTACATTGCCCTAGAGCTGAAAGGCACAACGTGCAGGCTTCTTTCCAAAGGGCTAGTTGGGCCCGACAGCATCTTGCTTCCAGGTCTTTGGGAAGCTAAGAAACAACTCCCTCTGCACAGTGCTCATACAGCCTCCCGGGAGCATCTCTTCCAAAGTCCTGTGAAACACAGTTTCTTTGCAGGCCTGATCTGGCTGAAGTAGGACTTCTGCTCTGGGTGTGCTACTTTGGCCTAGAGCTGAAAGGCACAACGTGCAGGGTTCTTTCCAAAGGGCGAGTTGGGCCCCACAGCATCTTGCTTCCAGCTCTTTGGGAAGCTAAGAAACAACTTGCGCTGCACAGTGCTCTTACAGCGTACCGGGAGCATCTCTTCCAAAGGCCTGTGAAACGCAGTTTCTTTGCAGGCCTGATCTGGCTGAAGTAGGACTTCTGCTCTGGGTGTGCTACTTTGCCCTAGAGCTGAAAGGCTCAACGTGCAGGCTTCTTTCCAAAGGGCGAGTTGGGCCCCACAGCATCTTGCTTCCAGCTCTTTGGGAAGCTAAGATACAACTCGCTCTGCACAGTGCTCTTACAGCCTACCGGGAACATCTCTCCCAAAGGCCTGTGAAACGCAGTTTTTTTGCAGACCTGATCTGGCTGAAGTAGGACTTCTGCTCTGGGTGTGCTACATTGCCCTAGAGCTGAAAGGCACAACGTGCAGGCTTCTTTCCAAAGGGCGAGTTGGGCCCCACAGCATCTTGCTTCAAGCTCTTTGGGAAGCTAAGAATCAACTGGCTCTGCTCAGTGCTCTTACAGCCTACCGGGAACATCTCTTCCAAAGGCCTGTGAAACGCAGTTTTTGCAGGCCTGATCTGGCTGAAGTAGGACTTCTGATCAGGGTGTGCTACATTGCCCTAGAGCTGAAAGGCACAAAGTGCAGGCTTCTTTCCAAAGGGCGAGTTAGGCCCGACAGCATCTTGCTTCCAGCTCTTTGGGAAGCTAAGAAACAACTCGATCTGCACAGTGCTCATACAGCCTCCCGGGAGCATCTCTCCCAAAGTCCTGTGAAACACAGTTTCTTTGCAGGCCTGATCTGGCTGAAGTAGGACTTCTGCTCTGGGTGTGCTACATTGCCCTAGAGCTGAAAGGCACAACGTGCAGGCTTCTTTCCAAAGGGCGAGTTGGGCCCCACAGCATCTTGCTTCCAGCTCTTTGGGAAGCTAAGAAACAACTCGCGCTGCACAGTGCTCTTACAGCCTACCGGGAGCATCTCTTCCAAAGTCCTGTGAAACGCAGTTTCTTTGCAGGCCTGATCTGCCTGAAGTAGGACTTCTGCTCTGGGTGTGCTACATTGCCCTAGAGCTGAAAGGCACAACGTGCAGGCTTCTTTCCAAAGGGCGAGTTGGGCCCCACAGCATCTTGCTTCCAGCTCTTTGGGAAGCTAAGAAACAACTCGCGCTGCACAGTGCTCTTACAGCCTACCGGGAGCATCTCTTCCAAAGGCCTGTGAAACGAAGTTTCTTTGCAGGCCTGATCTGGCTGAAGTAGGACTTCTGCTCTGGGTGTGCTACATTGCCCTAGAGCTGAAAGGCACAACTTGCAGGCTTCTTTCCAAAGGGCGAGTTGGGCCCCACAGCATCTTGCTTCCAGCTCTTTGGGAAGCTAAGAAACATCTCGCTCTGCAAAGTGCTCTTACACCCTACCGGCAACATCTCTTCCAAAGGCCTGTGAAACGCAGTTTCTTTGCAGGCCTGATCTGGCTGAAGTAGGACTTCTGCTCTGGGTGTGCTACTTTGCCCTAGAGCTGAAAGTCACAACGTGCAGGCTTCTTTCCAAAGGGCGAGTTGGGCCCCACAGCATCTTGCTTCCAGTTCTTTGGGAAGCTAAGAAACAACTCGCTCTGCTCAGTGCTCTTACAGCCTAGTGGGAACATCTCTTCCAAAGGCCTGTGAAACGCAGTTTCTTTGCAGGCCTGATCTGGCTGAAGTAGGACTTCTGCTCTGGGTGTGCTACATTGCCCTAGAGCTGAAAGGCACAACGTGCAGGCTTCTTTCCAAAGGGCGAGTTGGGCCCCACAGCATCTTGCTTCCAGCTCTTTGGGAAGCTAAGAAACAACTCGCGCTGCACAGTGCTCTTACAGCCTACCGGGAGCATCTCTTCCAAAGGCCTGTGAAACGCAGTTTCTTTGCAGGCCTGATCTGGCTGAAGTAGGTCTTCTTCTCTGGGTGTGCTACATTGCCCCAGAGCCGAAAGGCACAACGTGCAGGCTTCTTTCCAAAGGGCGACTTGGGCCCCACAGCATCTTGCTTCCAGCCCTTTGGGAAGCTAAGAAACAACTCGCGCTGCACAGTGCTCTTACAGCCCACCGGGAGCATCTCTTCCAAAGGCCTGTGAAACGCAGTTTGTTTGCAGGCCTGATCTGGCTGAAGTAGGACTTCTGATCTGGGTGTACTACAGTGCCCTAGAGCTGAAAGGAACAACGTGCAGTCTTCTTTCCAAAGGGCGAGTTGGGCCCCACAGCATCTTGCTTCCAGCTCTTTGGGAAGCTAAGAAACAACTCACTCTGCACAGTGCTCTTACAGCCTACTGGGAACATCTCTTCCAACGGCCTGTGAAATGCAATTTCTTTGCAGGCCTGATCTGGCTGAAGTAGGACTTCTGCTCTGGGTATGCTACTTTGCCCTAGAGCTGAAAGGCACAACGTGCAGGCTTCTTTCCAAAGGGCGAGTTGGGCCCCACAGCATCTTGCTTCCAGCTCTTTGGGAAGCTAAGAAACAACTCGCTCTGCACAGTGCTCTTACAGCCTACCGGGAACATCTCTTCCAAAGACCTGTGAAACGCAGTTTCTTTGCAGGCCTGATCTGGCTGAAGTAGGACTTCTGATCAGGGTGTGTTAAATTGCCCTAGAGCTGAAAGGCACAACGCGCAGGCTTCTTTCCAAAGAGCGAGTTGGGCCACACAGCATCTTGCTTCCAGCTCTTTGGGAAGCTAAGAATCAACTCGCTCTGCTCAGTGCTCTTACAGCCTACTGGGAACATATCTTCCAAAGGCCTGTGAAACGCAGTTTCTTTGCAGGCCTGATCTGGCTGAAGTAGGACTTCTGCTCCTGGTGTGCTACATTGCCCTAGAGCTGAAAGGCACAACGTGCAGGCTTCTTTACAAAGGGCGAGTTGGGCCCCACAGCATCTTGCTTCCAGCTCTTTGGGAAGCTAAGAAACAACTCGCTCTGCACAGTGCTCTTACAACCTACCGGGAGCATCTCTTCCAAAAGCCTGTGAAACGCAGTTTCTTTGCAGGCCTGATCTGGCTGAAGTAGGACTTCTCCTCTGGGTGTGCTACTTTTCCCCAGAGACGAAAGGCAAAACGTGCAGGCTTCTTTCCAAAGGGCGAGTTGGGCACCACAGCATCTTGCTTCCAGCTCTTTGGGAAGCTAAGAAACAACTCGCTCTGCACAGTGCTCTTACAGCCTACCGGGAACATCTCTTCCAAAGGCCTGTGAAACGCAGTTTCTTTGCAGGCCTGATCTGGCTGAAGTGGGACTTCTGCTCTGGGTGTGCTACATTGCCATAGAGCTTATAGGCGCAACGTGCAGGCTTCTTTCCAAAGGGCGAGTTGGGCCCCAAAGCATCTTGCTTCCAGCTCTTTGGGATTTTAAGAAACAACTCGCTCTGCACAGTGCTCTTACAGCCTACCGGGAGCATCTCTTCCAAAGGCCTGTGAAACGCAGTTTCTTTGCAGGCCTGATCTGGCTGAAGTAGGACTTCTGCTCTGGGTGTGCTACATTGCCCTAGAGCTGAAAGGCACAACGTGCAGGCTTCTTTCCAAAGGGCGAATTGGGCCCCACAGCATCTTGCTTCCAGCTCTTTGGGAAGCTAAGAAACTACTCGCTCTGCTCAGTGCTCTTACAGCCTAGTGGGAACATCTCTTCCAAAGGCCTGTGAAACGCAGTTTCTTTGCAGGCCTGATCTGGCTGAAGTAGGACTTCTGCTCTGGGTGTGCTACATTGCCCTAGAGCTGAAAGGCACAACGTGCAGGCTTCTTTCCAAAGGGCGAGTTGGGCCCCACAGCATCTTGCTTACAGCTCTTTGGGAAGCTAAGAAACAACTCGCTCTGCACAGTGCTCTTACAGCCTACCGGGAGCATCTCTTCCAAAGGCCTGTGAAACGCAGTTTCTTTGCAGGCCTGATCTGGCTGAAGTAGGACTTCTGCTCTGGGTGTGCTACTTTGTCCCAGAGCCGAAAGGCACAACGTGCAGGCTTCTTTCCAAAGGGCGAGTTGGGCCCCACAGCATCTTGCTTCCAGCTCTTTGGGAAGCTAAGAAACAACTCGCTCTGCACAGTGCTCTTACAGCCTACCGGGAGCATCTCTTCCAAAGGCCTGTGAAACGCAGTTTCCTTGCAGGCCTGATCTGGCTGAAGTAGGTCTTCTGCTCTGGGTGTGCTACATTGCCCCAGAGCCGAAAGGCACAACGTGCAGGCTTCTTTCCAAAGGGCGAGTTGGGCCCCACAGCATCTTGCTTCCAGCTCTTTGGGAAGCTAAGAAACAACTCGCTCTGCACAGTGCTCTTACAGCCTACCGGGAACATCTCTTTCAAAAGCATGTGAAACGCAGTTTCTTTGCAGGCCTGATCTGGCTGAAGTAGGACTTCTGCTCTGGGTGTGCTACATTGCCATAGAGCTGAAAGGCACAACGTGCAGGCTTCTTTCCAAAGGGCGAGTTGGGCCCCACAGCATCTTGCTTCCAGCTCTTTGGGAAGCTAAGAAACAACTCGCGCTGCACAGTGCTCTTACAGCCTACCGGGAGCATCTCTTCCAAAGGCCTGTGAAACGCAGTTTCTTTGCAGGCCTGATCTGGCTGAAGTAGGACTTCTGCTCTGGGTGTACTACAGTGCCCTAGAGCTGAAAGGCACAACGTGCAGGCTTCTTTCCAAAGGGCGGGTTGGGCCCTACAGCATCTTGCTTCCAGCTCTTTGGGAAGCTAAGAAACAACTCGCTCTGCTCAGTGCTCTTACAGCCTACTGGGAACATCTCTTCCAAAGGCCTGTGAAACGCAGTTTCTTTGCAGGCCTGATCTGGCTGAAGTAGGACTTCTGCTCTGGGTGTGCTACATTGCCCAAGAGCTGAAAGGCACAACGTGCAGGCTTCTTTCCAAAGGGCGAGTTGGGCCCCACAGCATCTTGCTTCCAGCTCTTTGGGAAGCTAAGAAACAACTCGCTCTGCCCAGTGCTCTTACAGCCTACCGGGAGCATCTCTTCCAAAGGCCTGTGAAACGCAGTTTCTTTGCAGGCCTGATCTGGCTGAAGTAGGACTTCTGCTCTGGGTGTGCTACATTGCCCTAGAGCTGAAAGGCACAACGTGCAGGCTTCTTTACAAAGGGCGAGTTGGGCCCCACAGCATCTTGCTTACAGCTCTTTGGAAAGCTAAGAAACAACTCGCTCTGCACAGTGCTCTTACAACCTACCGGGAGCATCTCTTCCAAAGGCCTGTGAAACGCAGTATCTTTGCAGGCCTGATCTGGCTGAAGTAGGACTTCTGATCAGGGTGTGTTACATTGCCCTAGAGGTGAAAGGCACATCGTGCAGGCTTCTTTCCAAAGAGCGAGTTGGGCCCCACAGCATCTTGCTTCCAGCTCTTTGGGAAGCTGAGAAACAACTCGCTCTGCTCAGTGCTCTTACAGCCTACTGGGAACATCTCTTCCAAAGGCCTGTGAAACACAGTTTCTTTGAAGGCCTGATCTGGCTGAAGTAGGACTTCTGCTCTGGGTGTGCTACATTGCCCTAGAGCTGAAAGGCACAACGTGCAGGCTTCTTTCCAAAGGGCGAGTTGGGCCCCACAGCATCTTGCTTCCAGCTCTTTGGGAAGCTAAGAAACAACTCGCTCTGCCCAGTGCTCTTACAGCCTACCGGGAGCATCTCTTCCAAAGGCCTGTGAAACGCAGTTTCTTTGCAGGCCTGATCTGGCTGAAGTAGGACTTCTGCTCTGGGTGTGCTACATTGCCCTAGAGCTGAAAGGCACAACATGCAGGCTTCTTTCCAAAGGGCGAGTTGGGCCCCACAGCATCTTGCTTCCAGCTCTTTGGGAAGCTAAGAAACAACTCGCTCTGCACAGTGCTCTTACAGCCTACCGGGAACATCTCTTCCAAAGGCCTGTGAAACGCAGTTTCTTTGTAGGCCTGATCCGGCTGAAGTAGGACTCCTGCTCTGGGTGTGCTACATTGCCCTAGAGCTGAAAGGCCCAACGTGCAGGCTTCTTTCCAAAGGGCGAGTTGGGCCCCACAGCATCTTGCTTCCAGCTCTTTGGGAACCTAAGAAACAACTCGCTCTGCACAGTGCTCTTACAGCCTACCGGGAACATCTCTTCCAAAGGCCTGTGAAACGCAGTTTCTTTGCAGGCCTGATCTGGCTGAAGTAGGACTGCTGCTCTGGGTGTGCTACATTGCCCTAGAGCTGAAAGGCACAACGTGCAGGCTTCTTTCCAAAGGGCGAGTTGGGCCCCACAGCATCTTGCTTCCAGCTCTTTGGGAAGCTAAGAAACAACTCGCTCTGCACAGTGCTCTTACAGCCTACCAGGAGAATCTCTTCCAAAAGCCTTCGAAACGCAGTTTCTTTGCAGGCCAGACCTGGCTGAAGTAGGACTTCTGCTCTGGGTGTGCTACATTGGCCTAGAGCTGAAAGGCCCAAAGTGCAGGCTTCTTTCTAAAGGGCGAGTTGGGCCCCACAGCATCTTGCTTCCAGCTCTTTGGGAAGCTAAGAAACAACTCGCTCTGCACAGTGCTCTTACAGCCTACCGGGAACATCTCTTCCAAAGGCCTGTGAAATGCAGTTTCTTTGCAGGCGTGATCTGACTGAAGTAGCACTTCTCCTCTGCTTGTGCTACGTTGCCCTAGAGCTGAAAGACACAACGTGCAGGCTTCTTTCCAAAGGGCCAGTGGGGCCCCACAGCATCTTGCTTCCAGCTCTTTGGGAAGCTAAGAAACAACTCGCTCTGCACAGTGCTCTTACAGCCTACCGGGAACATCTCTTCCAAAGGTCTCTGAAACGCAGTTTCTTTGCAGGCCTGATCTGGCTGAAGTAGGACTTCTGCTCTGGGTGTGCTACATTGCCCTAGAGCTGAAAGGCCCAAAGTGCAGGCTTCTTTCCAAAGGGCGAGTTGGGCCCCACAGCATCTTTCTTCCAGCTCTTTGGGAAGCTAAGAAACAACTCGCTCTGCACAGTGCTCTTACAGCCTACCGGGAACATCTCTTCCAAAGGCCTGTGAAACGCAGTTTCTTTGCAGGCCTGATCTGGCTGAAGTAGGACTTCTGCTCTGGGTGTGCCACTTTGCCCTAGAGCTGAAAGGCACAACGTGCAGGCATCTTTTCAAAGGGCGAGTTGGGCCCTACAGCATCTTGGTTCCAGCTCTTTGGGAAGCTAAGAAACAACTCGCTCTGCACAGTGCTCTTACAGCCTACCGGGAACATCTCTTCCAAAGGCCTATGTAACGCAATTTCTTTGCAGGCCTGATCTGGCTGAAGTAGCACTTCTGCTCTGGGTGTGCTACGTTGCCCTAGAGCTGAAAGGCCCAACGTGCAGGCTTCTTTCCAAAGGGCGAGTTGGGCCCCACAGCATCTTGCTTCCAGCTCTTTGGGAAGCTAAGAAACAACTCGCTCTGCACAGTGCTCTTACACCCTACCGGGAACATCTCTTCCAACGGCCTGTGAAACGCAGTTTCTTTGCAGGCCTGATCTGGCTGAAGTAGGACTCCTGCTCTGGGTGTGCTACATTGCCCTAGAGCTGAAAGGCCCAACGTGCAGGCTTCTTTCCAAAGGGCGAGTTGGGCCCCACAGCATCTTGCTTCCAGCTCTTTGGGAAGCT
Organism: Equus caballus; assembly: GCF_041296265.1. NCBI lineage: Eukaryota > Metazoa > Chordata > Mammalia > Perissodactyla > Equidae > Equus > Equus caballus. Next base: position 14,865,453 of record NC_091696.1, read on the forward strand.
AAGAAACAACTCGCTCTGCACAGTGCTCTTACACCCTACCGAGAACATCTCTTCGAAAGGCCTGTGAAACGCAGTTTCTTTGCAGGCCTGATCTGGCTGAAGTAGGACTTCTGCTCTGGGTGTGCTACATTGCCCTAGAGCTGAAAGGCACAACGTGCAGGCATCTTTCCAAAGGGCGAGTTGGACCCCACAGCATCTTGCTTCCAGCTCTTTGGGAAGCTAAGAAACAACTCGCTCTGCACAGTGCTCTTACAGCCTACCGGGAGCATCTCTTCCAAAGGCCTGTGAAACGCAGTTTCTTTGCAGGCCTGATCTGGCTGAAGTAGGACTTCTGCTCTGGGTGTGCTACTTTGTCCCAGAGCCGAAAGGCACAACGTGCAGGCTTCTTTCCAAAGGGCGAGTTGGGCCCCACAGCATCTTGCTTCCAGCTCTTTGGGAAGCTAAGAAACAACTCGCTCTGCACAGTGCTCTTACAGCCTACCGGGAGCATCTCTTCCAAAGGCCTGTGAAACGCAGTTTCCTTGCAGGCCTGATCTGGCTGAAGTAGGTCTTCTGCTCTGGGTGTGCTACATTGCCCCAGAGCCGAAAGGCACAACGTGCAGGCTTCTTTCCAAAGGGCGAGTTGGGCCCCACAGCATCTTGCTTCCAGCTCTTTGGGAAGCTAAGAAACAACTCGCTCTGCACAGTGCTCTTACAGCCTACCGGGAACATCTCTTTCAAAAGCATGTGAAACGCAGTTTCTTTGCAGGCCTGATCTGGCTGAAGTAGGACTTCTGCTCTGGGTGTGCTACATTGCCATAGAGCTGAAAGGCACAACGTGCAGGCTTCTTTCCAAAGGGCGAGTTGGGCCCCACAGCATCTTGCTTCCAGCTCTTTGGGAAGCTAAGAAACAACTCGCGCTGCACAGTGCTCTTACAGCCTACCGGGAGCATCTCTTCCAAAGGCCTGTGAAACGCAGTTTCTTTGCAGGCCTGATCTGGCTGAAGTAGGACTTCTGCTCTGGGTGTACTACAGTGCCCTAGAGCTGAAAGGCACAACGTGCAGGCTTCTTTCCAAAGGGCGGGTTGGGCCCTACAGCATCTTGCTTCCAGCTCTTTGGGAAGCTAAGAAACAACTCGCTCTGCTCAGTGCTCTTACAGCCTACTGGGAACATCTCTTCCAAAGGCCTGTGAAACGCAGTTTCTTTGCAGGCCTGATCTGGCTGAAGTAGGACTTCTGCTCTGGGTGTGCTACATTGCCCAAGAGCTGAAAGGCACAACGTGCAGGCTTCTTTCCAAAGGGCGAGTTGGGCCCCACAGCATCTTGCTTCCAGCTCTTTGGGAAGCTAAGAAACAACTCGCTCTGCCCAGTGCTCTTACAGCCTACCGGGAGCATCTCTTCCAAAGGCCTGTGAAACGCAGTTTCTTTGCAGGCCTGATCTGGCTGAAGTAGGACTTCTGCTCTGGGTGTGCTACATTGCCCTAGAGCTGAAAGGCACAACGTGCAGGCTTCTTTACAAAGGGCGAGTTGGGCCCCACAGCATCTTGCTTACAGCTCTTTGGAAAGCTAAGAAACAACTCGCTCTGCACAGTGCTCTTACAACCTACCGGGAGCATCTCTTCCAAAGGCCTGTGAAACGCAGTATCTTTGCAGGCCTGATCTGGCTGAAGTAGGACTTCTGATCAGGGTGTGTTACATTGCCCTAGAGGTGAAAGGCACATCGTGCAGGCTTCTTTCCAAAGAGCGAGTTGGGCCCCACAGCATCTTGCTTCCAGCTCTTTGGGAAGCTGAGAAACAACTCGCTCTGCTCAGTGCTCTTACAGCCTACTGGGAACATCTCTTCCAAAGGCCTGTGAAACACAGTTTCTTTGAAGGCCTGATCTGGCTGAAGTAGGACTTCTGCTCTGGGTGTGCTACATTGCCCTAGAGCTGAAAGGCACAACGTGCAGGCTTCTTTCCAAAGGGCGAGTTGGGCCCCACAGCATCTTGCTTCCAGCTCTTTGGGAAGCTAAGAAACAACTCGCTCTGCCCAGTGCTCTTACAGCCTACCGGGAGCATCTCTTCCAAAGGCCTGTGAAACGCAGTTTCTTTGCAGGCCTGATCTGGCTGAAGTAGGACTTCTGCTCTGGGTGTGCTACATTGCCCTAGAGCTGAAAGGCACAACATGCAGGCTTCTTTCCAAAGGGCGAGTTGGGCCCCACAGCATCTTGCTTCCAGCTCTTTGGGAAGCTAAGAAACAACTCGCTCTGCACAGTGCTCTTACAGCCTACCGGGAACATCTCTTCCAAAGGCCTGTGAAACGCAGTTTCTTTGTAGGCCTGATCCGGCTGAAGTAGGACTCCTGCTCTGGGTGTGCTACATTGCCCTAGAGCTGAAAGGCCCAAAGTGCAGGCTTCTTTCCAAAGGGCGAGTTGGGCCCCACAGCATCTTGCTTCCAGCTCTTTGGGAACCTAAGAAACAACTCGCTCTGCACAGTGCTCTTACAGCCTACCGGGAACATCTCTTCCAAAGGCCTGTGAAACGCAGTTTCTTTGCAGGCCTGATCTGGCTGAAGTAGGACTGCTGCTCTGGGTGTGCTACATTGCCCTAGAGCTGAAAGGCACAACGTGCAGGCTTCTTTCCAAAGGGCGAGTTGGGCCCCACAGCATCTTGCTTCCAGCTCTTTGGGAAGCTAAGAAACAACTCGCTCTGCACAGTGCTCTTACAGCCTACCAGGAGAATCTCTTCCAAAAGCCTTCGAAACGCAGTTTCTTTGCAGGCCAGACCTGGCTGAAGTAGGACTTCTGCTCTGGGTGTGCTACATTGGCCTAGAGCTGAAAGGCCCAAAGTGCAGGCTTCTTTCTAAAGGGCGAGTTGGGCCCCACAGCATCTTGCTTCCAGCTCTTTGGGAAGCTAAGAAACAACTCGCTCTGCACAGTGCTCTTACAGCCTACCGGGAACATCTCTTCCAAAGGCCTGTGAAATGCAGTTTCTTTGCAGGCGTGATCTGACTGAAGTAGCACTTCTCCTCTGCTTGTGCTACGTTGCCCTAGAGCTGAAAGACACAACGTGCAGGCTTCTTTCCAAAGGGCCAGTGGGGCCCCACAGCATCTTGCTTCCAGCTCTTTGGGAAGCTAAGAAACAACTCGCTCTGCACAGTGCTCTTACAGCCTACCGGGAACATCTCTTCCAAAGGTCTCTGAAACGCAGTTTCTTTGCAGGCCTGATCTGGCTGAAGTAGGACTTCTGCTCTGGGTGTGCTACATTGCCCTAGAGCTGAAAGGCCCAAAGTGCAGGCTTCTTTCCAAAGGGCGAGTTGGGCCCCACAGCATCTTTCTTCCAGCTCTTTGGGAAGCTAAGAAACAACTCGCTCTGCACAGTGCTCTTACAGCCTACCGGGAACATCTCTTCCAAAGGCCTGTGAAACGCAGTTTCTTTGCAGGCCTGATCTGGCTGAAGTAGGACTTCTGCTCTGGGTGTGCCACTTTGCCCTAGAGCTGAAAGGCACAACGTGCAGGCATCTTTTCAAAGGGCGAGTTGGGCCCTACAGCATCTTGGTTCCAGCTCTTTGGGAAGCTAAGAAACAACTCGCTCTGCACAGTGCTCTTACAGCCTACCGGGAACATCTCTTCCAAAGGCCTATGTAACGCAATTTCTTTGCAGGCCTGATCTGGCTGAAGTAGCACTTCTGCTCTGGGTGTGCTACGTTGCCCTAGAGCTGAAAGGCCCAACGTGCAGGCTTCTTTCCAAAGGGCGAGTTGGGCCCCACAGCATCTTGCTTCCAGCTCTTTGGGAAGCTAAGAAACAACTCGCTCTGCACAGTGCTCTTACACCCTACCGGGAACATCTCTTCCAACGGCCTGTGAAACGCAGTTTCTTTGCAGGCCTGATCTGGCTGAAGTAGGACTCCTGCTCTGGGTGTGCTACATTGCCCTAGAGCTGAAAGGCCCAACGTGCAGGCTTCTTTCCAAAGGGCGAGTTGGGCCCCACAGCATCTTGCTTCCAGCTCTTTGGGAAGCTAAGAAACAACTCGCTCTGCACAGTGCTCTTACACCCTACCGAGAACATCTCTTCGAAAGGCCTGTGAAACGCAGTTTCTTTGCAGGCCTGATCTGGCTGAAGTAGGACTTCTGCTCTGGGTGTGCTACATTGCCCTAGAGCTGAAAGGCACAACGTGCAGGCATCTTTCCAAAGGGCGAGTTGGACCCCACAGCATCTTGCTTCCAGCTCTTTGGGAAGCTAAGAAACAACTCGCTCTGCACAGTGCTCTTACAGCCTACCTGGAACATCTCTTCCAAAGGCCTGTGAAACGCAGTTTCTTTGCAAGCCTGATCTGGCTGAAGTAGGACTTCTGCTCTGGGTGTGCTACATTGCCCTAGAGCTGAAAGTCCGAAAGTGCAGGCTTCTTTCCAAAGGGCGAGTTGGGCCCCACAGCATCTTGCTTCCAGCTCTTTGGGAAGCTAAGAAACAACTCGCTCTGCACAGTGCTCTTACACCCTACCGGGAACATCTCTTCCAAAGGCCTGTGAAACGCAGTTTCTTTGCAGGCCTGATCTGGCTGAAGTAGGACTTCTGCTCTGGGTGTGCTACATTGCCCTAGAGCTGAAAGGCACAACGTGCAGGCTTCTTTCCAAAGGGCGACTTGGACCCCACAGCATCTTGCTTGCAGCTGTTTGGGAAGCTAAGAAACAACTCGCTCTGCACAGTACCCTTACAGCCTACCGGGAACATCTCTTCCAAAGGCCTGTGAAACGCAGTTTCTTTGCAGGCCTGATCTGGCTGAAGTAGGACTTCTGCTCTGGGTGTGCTACATTGCCCTAGAGCTGAAAGGCACAACGTGCAGGCTTCTTTCCAAAGGGCGAGTTGGGCCCCACAGCATCTTGCTTCCAGCTCTTTGGGAACCTAAGAAACAACTCGCTCTGCACAGTGCTCTTACAGCCTACCGGGAACATCTCTTCCAAAGGCCTGTAAAACGCAGTTTCTTTGCAGGCCTGATCTGGCTGAAGAAGGACTTCTGCTCTGGCTGTGCTAAATTGCCCTAGAGCTGAAAGGCACAACGTGCAGGCTTCCTTCCAAAGGGCGAGTTGGGCCCCACAGCATCTTGCTTCCAGCTCTTTCGGAAGCAAAGAGACAACTCGCTCTGCACAGTGCTCTTACAGCCTACCGGGAACATCTCTTCCAAGGGCCTGTGAAACGCAGTTTCTTTGCAGGCCTGATCTGGCTGAAGTAGGACTTCTGCTCTGTGTGTGCTACATTGTCCTAGAGCTGAAATGCACAACGTGCAGGCTTCTTTCCAAAGGGCGAGTTGGGCCCCACAGCATCTTGCTTCCAGCTCTTTGGGAAGCGAAGAAACAACTCGCTCTGCTCAGTGGTTACAGCCTAGTGGGAACATCTCTTCCAAAGGCCTGTGTAACGCAGTTTCTTTGCAGGCCTGATCTGGCTGAAGTAGGACTTCTGCTCTGGGTGTGCTACATTGCCCTAGAGCTGAAAGGCAAAACGTGCAGGCTTCTGTCCAAAGGGCGAATTGGGCCCCACAGCATCTTGCTTCCAGCTCTTTGGGAAGCTAAGAAACAACTCGCTCTGCACAGTGCTCTTACAGCCTACCGGGAACATCTCTTCCAAAGGCCTGTGAAACGCAGTTTCTTTGCAGGCCTGATCTGGCTGAAGTAGGACTGCTGCTCTGGGTGTGCTACATTGCCCTAGAGCTGAAAGGCACAACGTGCAGGCTTCTTTCCAAAGGGCGAGTTGGGCCCTACAGCATCTTGGTTCCAGCTCTTTGGGAAGCTAAGAAACAACTCGCTCTGCACAGTGCTCTTACAGCCTACCGGGAACATCTCTTCCAAAGGCCTGTGTAACGCAATTTCTTTGCAGGCCTGATCTGATGAAGTAGCACTTCTGCTCTGGGTGTGCTACGTTGCCCTAGAGCTGAAAGGCCCAACGTGCAGGCTTCTTTCCAAAGGGCGAGTTGGGCCCCACAGCATCTTGCTTCCAGCTCTTTGGGAAGCTAAGAAACAACTGGCTCTGCACAGTGCTCTTACACCCTACCGGGAACATCTCTTCAAAGGCCTGTTAAACGCAGTTTCTTTGCAGGCCTGATCTGGCTGAAGTAGGACTGCTGCTCTGGGTGTGCTACATTGCCCTAGAGCTGAAAGGCCCAACGTGCAGGCTTCTTTCCAAAGGGCGAGTTGGGCCCCACAGCATCTTGCTTCCAGCTCTTTGGGAAGCTAAGAAACAACTCGCTCTGCACAGTGCTCTTACAGCCTACCGGGAACATCTCTTCCAAAGGCCTGTGAAACGCAGTTTCTTTGCAGGCCTGATCTGGCTGAAGTAGGACTTCTGCTCTGGGTGTGCTACATTGCCCTAGAGCTGAAAGGCACAACGTGCAGGCTTCTTTCCAAAGGGCGACTTGGGCCCCACCGCATCTTGCTTCCAGCTCTTTGGGAAGCGAAGAAACAACTCGCTCTGCTCAGTGGTTACAGCCTAGTGGGAACATCTCTTCCAAAGGCCTGTGTAACGCAGTTTCTTTGCAGGCCTGATCTGGCTGAAGTAGGACTTCTGCTCTGGGTGTGCTACATTGCCCTAGAGCTGAAAGGCACAACGTGCAGGCTTCTTTCCAAAGGGCGAGTTGGGCCCCACAGCATCTTGCTTCCAGCTCTTTGAGAAGCTAAGAACCAACTTGCTCTGCACAGTGCTCTTACAGCCTACTGGGAACATCCCTTCCAAAGGCCTGTGAAACGCAGTTTCTTTGCAGGCCTGATCTTGCTGAAGTAGGACTTCTGCTCTGGGTGTGCTACATTGCCCTAGAGCTGAAAGGCAAAACGTGCAGGCTTCTTTCCAAAGGGCGAGTTGGGCCCACAGCATCTTGGTTCCAGCTCTTTGGGAAGCTAAGAAACAACTCGCTCTGCACAGTGCTCTTACAGCCTACCGGGAACATCTCTTCCAAAGGCCTGTGTAACGCAGTTTCTTTGCAGGCCTGATCTGGCTGAAGTAGGACTTCTGCTCTGGGTGTGCTACATTGCCCTAGAGCTGAAAGGCCCAAAGTGCAGGCTTCTTTCCAAAGGGCGAGTTGGGCCCGACAGCATCTTTCTTCCAGCTCTTTGGGAAGCTAAGAAACAACTCGCTCTGCACAGTGCTCTTACAGCCTACCGGGAACATCTCTTCCAAAGGCCTGTGAAACGCAGTTTCTTTGCAGGCCTGATCTGGCTGAAGTAGGACTTCTGCTCTGGGTGTGCCACTTTGCCCTAGAGCTGAAAGGCACAACGTGCAGGCATCTTTCCAAAGGGCGAGTTGGGCCCTACAGCATCTTGGTTCCAGCTCTTTGGGAAGCTTAGAAACAACTCGCTCTGCACAGTGCTCTTACAGCCTACCGGGAACATCTCTTCCAAAGGCCTAGGTAACGCAATTTCTTTGCAGGCCTGATCTTGCTGAAGTAGCACTTCTGCTCTGGGTGTGCTACGTTGCCCTAGAGCTGAAAGGCCCAACGTGCAGGCTTCTTTCCAAAGGGCGAGTTGGGCCCCACAGCATCTTGCTTCCAGCTCTTTGGGAAGCTAAGAAACAACTCGCTCTGCACAGTGCTCTTACACCCTACCGGGAACATCTCTTCCAACGGCCTGTGAAACGCAGTTTCTTTGCAGGCCTGATCTGGCTGAAGTAGGACTCCTGCTCTGGGTGTGCTACATTGCCCTAGAGCTGAAAGGCCCAACGTGCAGGCTTCTTTCCAAAGGGCGAGTTGGGCACCACAGCATCTTGCTTCCAGCTCTTTGGGAAGCTAAGAAACAACTCGCTCTGCACAGTGCTCTTACACCCTACCGAGAACATCTCTTCCAAAGGCCTGTGAAACGCAGTTTCTTTGCAGGCCTGATCTGGCTGAAGTAGGACTTCTGCTCTGGGTGTGCTACATTGCCCTAGAGCTGAAAGTCCCAAAGTGCAGGCTTCTTTCCAAAGGGCGAGTTGGGCCCCACAGCATCTTGCTTCCAGCTCTTTGGGAAGCTAAGAAACAACTCGCTCTGCACAGTGCTCTTAAACCCTACCGGGAACATCTCTTGCAAAGGCCTGTGAAACGCAGTTTCTTTGCAGGCCTGATCTGGCTGAAGTAGGACTTCTGCTCTGGGTGTGCTACATTGCCCTAGAGCTGAAAGGCACAACGTGCAGGCTTCTTTCCAAAGGGCGACTTGGGCCCCACAGCATCTTGCTTCCAGCTGTTTGGGAACCTAAGAAACAACTCGCTCTGCACAGTACCCTTACAGCCTACCGGGAACATCTCTTCCAAAGGCCTGTGAAACGCAGTTTCTTTGCAGGCCTGATCTGGCTGAAGTAGGACTTCTGCTCTGGGTGTGCTACATTGCCCTAGAGCTGAAAGGCACAACGTGCAGGCTTCTTTCCAAAGGGCGAGTTGGGCCCCACAGCATCTTGCTTCCAGCTCTTTGGGAACCTAAGAAACAACTCGCTCTGCACAGTGCTCTTACAGCCTACCGGGAACATCTCTTCCAAAGGCCTGTAAAACGCAGTTTCTTTGCAGGCCTGATCTGGCTGAAGAAGGACTTCTGCTCTGGCTGTGCTAAATTGCCCTAGAGCTGAAAGGCACAACGTGCAGGCTTCTTTCCAAAGGGCGAGTTGGGCCCCACAGCATCTTGCTTCCAGCTCTTTGGGAAGCTAAGAAACAACTCGCTCTGCACAGTGCTCTTACAGCCTACCGGGAACATCTCTTCCAAGGGCCTGTGAAACGCAGTTTCTTTGCAGGCCTGATCTGGCTGAAGTAGGACTTCTGCTCTGTGTGTGCTACATTGTGCTAGAGCTGAAAGGCACAACGTGCAGGCTTCTTTCCAAAGGGCGAGTTGGGCCCCACAGCATCTTGCTTCCAGCTCTTTGGGAAGCGAAGAAACAACTCGCTCTGCTCAGTGGTTACAGCCTAGTGGGAACATCTCTTCCAAAGGCCTGTGTAACGCAGTTTCTTTGCAGGCCTGATCTGGCTGAAGTAGGACTTCTGCTCTGGGTGTGCTACATTGCCCTAGAGCTGAAAGGCAAAACGTGCAGGCTTCTTTCCAAAGGGCGAGTTGGGCCCCACAGCATCTTGCTTCCAGCTCTTTGGGAAGCTAAGAAACAACTCGCTCTGCACAGTGCTCTTACAGCCTACCGGGAACATCTCTTCCAAAGGCCTGTGAAACGCAGTTTCTTTGCAGGCCTGACCTGGCTGAAGTAGGACTGCTGCTCTGGGTGTGCTACATTGCCCTAGAGCTGAAAGGCACAACGTGCAGTCTTCTTTCCAAAGGGCGAGTTGGGCCCTACAGCATCTTGGGTCCAGCTCTTTGGGAAGCTAAGAAACAACTCGCTCTGCACAGTGCTCTTACAGCCTACCAGGAACATCTCTTCCAAAGGCCTGTGTAACGCAATTTCTTTGCAGGCCTGATCTGATGAAGTAGCACTTCTGCTCTCGGTGTGCTACATTGCCCTAGAGCTGAAAGGCCCAACGTGCAGGCTTCTTTCCAAAGGGCGAGTTGGGCCCCACAGCATCTTGCTTCCAGCTCTTTGGGAAGCTAAGAAACAACTCGCTCTGCACAGTGCTCTTACACCCTACCGGGAACATCTCTTCAAAGGCCTGTTAAACGCAGTTTCTTTGCAGGCCTGATCTGGCTGAAGTAGGACTGCTGCTCTGGGTGTGCTACATTGCCCTAGAGCTGAAAGGCACAACGTGCAGGCTTCTTTCCAAAGGGCGAGTTGGGCCCTACAGCATCTTGGTTCCAGCTCTTTGGGAAGCTAAGAAACAACTCGCTCTGCCCAGTGCTCTTACAGCCTACCGGGAACATCTCTTCCAAAGGCCTGTGTAACGCAATTTCTTTGCAGGCCTGATCTGGCTGAAGTAGGACTTCTGCTCTGGGTGTGCTACGTTGCCCTAGAGCTGAAAGGCACAACGTGCAGTCTTCTTTCCAAAGGGCGAGCTGGGCCCCACAGCATCTTGCTTCCAGCTCTTTGGGAAGCTAAGAAACAACTCGCTCTGCACAGTGCTCTTACACCCTACCGGGAACATCTCTTCCAACGGCCTGTGAAACGCAGTTTCTTTGCAGGCCTGATCTGGCTGAAGTAGGACTCCTGCTATGGGTGTGCTACATTGCCCTAGAGCTGAAAGGCCCAACGTGCAGGCTTCTTTCCAAAGGGCGAGTTGGGCCCCACAGCATCTTGCTTCCAGCTCTTTGGGAAGCTAAGAAACAACTCGCTCTGCACAGTGCTCTTACACCCTACCGGGAACATCTCTTCCAAAGGCCTGTGAAACGCAGTTTCTTTGCAGGCCTGATCTGGCTGAAGTAGGACTTCTGCTCTGGGTGTGCTACATTGCCCTAGAGCTGAAAGGCACAACGTGCAGGCATCTTTCCAAAGGGCCAGTTGGGCCCCACAGCATCTTGCTTCCAGCTCTTTGGGAACCTAAGAAACAACTCGCTCTGCACAGTGCTCTTACAGCCTACTGGGAACATCTCTTCCAAAGGCCTGTGAAACGCAGTTTCTTTGCAGGCCTGATCTGGCTGAAGTAGGACTTCTGCTCTGGGTGTGCTACATTGCCCTAGAGCTGAAAGTCCCAAAGTGCAGGCTTCTTTCCAAAGGGCGAGTTGGGCCCCACAGCATCTTGCTTCCAGCTCTTTGGGAAGCTAAGAAACAACTCGCTCTGCACAGTGCTCTTACAGCCTACCGGGAACATCTCTTCCAAGGGCCTGTGAAACGCAGTTTCTTTGCAGGCCTGATCTGGCTGAAGTAGGACTTCTGCTCTGGGTGTGCTACATTGTCCTAGAGCTGAAAGGCACAACTTGCAGGCTTCTTTCCAAAGGGCGAGTTGGGCCCCACAGCATCTTGCTTCCAGCTCTTTGGGAAGCTAAGAAACAACTCGCTCTGCAAGTGCTCTTACACCCTACCGGGAACATCTCTTCCAAAGGCCTGTGAAACGCAGATTTTTGCAGGCCTGATCTGGCTGAAGTAGGACTTCTGCTCTGGGTGTGCTACATTGCCCTAGAGCTGAAAGGCACAACGTGCAGGCATCTTTCCAAAGTGCGAGTTGGGCCCCACAGCATCTTGCTTCCAGCTCTTTGGGAAGCTAAGAAACAACTCGCTCTGCACAGTGCTCTTACAGCCTACTGGGAACATCTCTTCCAAAGGCCTGTGAAACGCAGTTTCTTTGCAGGCCTGATCTGGCTGAAGTAGGACTTCTGCTCTGGGTGTGCTACATTGCCCTAGAGCTGTAAGGCCCAACGTGCAGGCTTCTTTCCAAAGGGCGAGTTGGGCCCCACAGCATCTTGCTTCCAGCTCTTTGGGAAGCTAAGAAACAACTCGCTCTGCACAGTGCTCTTACACCCTACCGGGAACATCTCTTCCAAAGGCCTGTGAAACGCAGTTTCTTTGCAGGCCTGATCTGGCTGAAGTAGGACTTCTGCTCTGGGTGTGCTACTTTGCCCTAGAGCTGAAAGGCACAACGTGCAGGCTTCTTTCCAAAGGGCGAGTTGGGCCCCACAGCATCTTGCTTCCACCTCTTTGGGAAGCGACGAAACAACTCGCTCTGCTCAGTGGTTACAGCCTAGTGGGAACATCTCTTCCAAAGGCCTGTGTAACGCAGTTTCTTTGCAGGCCTGATCTGGCTGAAGTAGGACTCCTGCTCTGGGTGTGCTACATTGCCCTACAGCTGAAAGGCACAACGTGCAGGCTTCTTTCCAAAGGGCGAGTTGGGCCCCACAGCATCTTGCTTCCAGCTGTTTGGGAACCTAAGAAACAGCTCGCTCTGCACAGTGCTCTTACAGCCTACCGGGAACATCTCTTCCAAAGTCCTGTGAAACGCATTTTCTTTGCAGGCCAGATCTGGCTGAAGTAGGACTTCTGATCAGGGTGTGCTACATTGCCCTAGAGCTGAAAGGCCCAACGTGCAGGCTTCTTTCCAAAGGGCGAGTTGGGCCCCACAGCATCTTGCTTCCAGCTCTTTGGGAAGCTAAGAAACAACTCGCTCTGCACAGTGCTCTTACAGCCTACCGGGAAAATCTCTTCCAAAAGCCTTCAAAACGCAGTTTCTTTGCAGGCCTGATCTGGCTGAAGTAGGACTTCTGCTCTGGGTGTGCTACATTGCCCTAGAGCTGAAAGGCACAATGTGCAGTCTTCTTTCCAAAGGGCGAGTTGGGCCCCACAGCATCTTGCTTCCAGCTCTTTGGGAAGCTAAGAAACAACTCGCTCTGCACAGTGCTCTTACAGCCTACCGGGAACATCTCTTCCAAAGGCCTGTGAAATGCAGTTTCTTTGCAGGCGTGATCTGACTGAAGTAGGACTTCTCCTCTGCTTGTGCTACGTTGCCCTAGAGCTGAAAGACACAACGTGCAGGCTTCTTTCCAAAGGGCCAGTGGGGCCCCACAGCATCTTGCTTCCAGCTCTTTGGGAAGCTAAGAAACAACTCGCTCTGCACAGTGCTCTTACAGCCTACCGGGAGCATCTCTTCCAAAGATCTGTGAAACGCAGTTTCTTTGCAGGCCTGATCTGGCTGAAGTAGGACTTCTGCTCTGGGTGTGCTACATTGCCCTAGAGCTGAAAGGCACAACGTGCAGGCTTCTTTCCAAAGGGCGAGTTGGGCCCCACAGCATCTTGCTTCCAGCTCTTTGAGAAGCTAAGAAACAACTTGCTCTGCACAGTGCTCTTACAGCCTACTGGGAACATCCCTTCCAAAGGCCTGTGAAACGCAGTTTCTTTGCAGGCCTGATCTTGCTGAAGTAGGACTTCTGCTCTGGGTGTGCTACATTGCCCTAGAGCTGAAAGGCAAAACGTGCAGGCTTCTTTCCAAAGGGCGAGTTGGGCCCACAGCATCTTGGTTCCAGCTCTTTGGGAAGCTAAGAAACAACTCGCTCTGCACAGTGCTCTTTCAGCCTACCGGGAACATCTCTTCCAAAGGCCTGTGTAACGCAGTTTCTTTGCAGGCCTGATCTGGCTGAAGTAGGACTTCTGCTCTGGGTGTGCTACATTGCCCTAGAGCTGAAAGGCCCAAAGTGCAGGCTTCTTTCCAAAGGGCGAGTTGGGCCCGACAGCATCTTTCTTCCAGCTCTTTGGGAAGCTAAGAAACAACTCGCTCTGCACAGTGCTCTTACAGCCTACCGGGAACATCTCTTCCAAAGGCCTGTGAAACGCAGTTTCTTTGCAGGCCTGATCTGGCTGAAGTAGGACTTCTGCTCTGGGTGTGCCACTTTGCCCTAGAGCTGAAAGGCACAACGTGCAGGCATCTTTCCAAAGGGCGAGTTGGGCCCTACAGCATCTTGGTTCCAGCTCTTTGGGAAGCTAAGAAACAACTCGCTCTGCACAGTGCTCTTACAGCCTACCGGGAACATCTCTTCCAAAGGCCTATGTAACGCAATTTCTTTGCAGGCCTGATCTGGCTGAAGTAGCACTTCTGCTCTGGGTGTGCTACGTTGCCCTAGAGCTGAAAGGCCCAACGTGCAGGCTTCTTTCCAAAGGGCGAGTTGGGCCCCACAGCATCTTGCTTCCAGCTCTTTGGGAAGCTAAGAAACAACTCGCTCTGCACAGTGCTCTTACACCCTACCGGGAACATCTCTTTCAACGGCCTGTGAAACGCAGTTTCTTTGCAGGCCTGATCTGGCTGAAGTAGGACTCCTGCTCTGGGTGTGCTACATTGCCCTAGACCTGAAAGGCCCAACGTGCAGGCTTCTTTCCAAAGGGCGAGTTGGGCCCCACAGCATCTTGCTTCCAGCTCTTTGGGAAGCTAAGAAACAACTCGCTCTGCACAGTGCTCTTACACCCTACCGAGAACATCTCTTCCAAAGGCCTGTGAAACGCAGTTTCTTTGCAGGCCTGATCTGGCTGAAGTAGGACTTCTGCTCTGGGTGTGCTACATTGCCCTAGAGCTGAAAGTCCCAAAGTGCAGGCTTCTTTCCAAAGGGCCAGTTGGGCCCCACAGCATCTTGCTTCCAGCTCTTTGGGAAGCTAAGAAACAACTCGCTCTGCACAGTGCTCTTAAACCCTACCGGGAACATCTCTTCCAAAGGCCTGTGAAACGCAGTTTCTTTGCAGGCCTGATCTGGCTGAAGTAGGACTTCTGCTCTGGGTGTGCTACATTGCCCTAGAGCTGAAAGGCACAACGTGCAGGCTTCTTTCCAAAGGGCGACTTGGGCCCCACAGCATCTTGCTTCCAGCTGTTTGGGAACCTAAGAAACAACTCGCTCTGCACAGTACCCTTACACCCTACCGAGAACATCTCTTCCAAAGGCCTGTGAAACGCAGTTTCTTTGCAGGCCTGATCTGGCTGAAGTAGGACTTCTGCTCTGGGTGTGCTACATTGCCCTAGAGCTGAAAGTCCCAAAGTGCAGGCTTCTTTCCAAAGGGCCAGTTGGGCCCCACAGCATCTTGCTTCCAGCTCTTTGGGAAGCTAAGAAACAACTCGCTCTGCACAGTGCTCTTAAACCCTACCGGGAACATCTCTTCCAAAGGCCTGTGAAACGCAGTTTCTTTGCAGGCCTGATCTGGCTGAAGTAGGACTTCTGCTCTGGGTGTGCTACATTGCCCTAGAGCTGAAAGGCACAACGTGCAGGCTTCTTTCCAAAGGGCGACTTGGGCCCCACAGCATCTTGCTTCCAGCTGTTTGGGAACCTAAGAAACAACTCGCTCTGCACAGTACCCTTACAGCCTACCGGGAACATCTCTTCCAAAGGCCTGTGAAACGCAGTTTCTTTGCAGGCCTGATCTGGCTGAAGTAGGACTTCTGCTCTGGGTGTGCTACATTGCCCTAGAGCTGAAAGGCACAACGTGCAGGCTTCTTTCCAAAGGGCGAGTTGGGCCCCACAGCATCTTGCTTCCAGCTCTTTGGGAACCTAAGAAACAACTCGCTCTGCACAGTGCTCTTACAGCCTACCGGGAACATCTCTTCCAAAGGCCTGTAAAACGCAGTTTCTTTGCAGGCCTGATCTGGCTGAAGAAGGACTTCTGCTCTGGCTGTGCTAAATTGCCCTAGAGCTGAAAGGCACAACGTGCAGGCTTCTTTCCAAAGGGCGAGTTGGGCCCCACAGCATCTTGCTTCCAGCTCTTTGGGAAGCTAAGAAACAACTCGCTCTGCACAGTGCTCTTACAGCCTACCGGGAACATCTCTTCCAAGGGCCTGTGAAACGCAGTTTCTTTGCAGGCCTGATCTGGCTGAAGTAGGACTTCTGCTCTGTGTGTGCTACATTGTGCTAGAGCTGAAAGGCACAACGTGCAGGCTTCTTTCCAAAGGGCGAGTTGGGCCCCACAGCATCTTGCTTCCAGCTCTTTGGGAAGCGAAGAAACAACTCGCTCTGCTCAGTGGTTACAGCCTAGTGGGAACATCTCTTCCAAAGGCCTGTGTAACGCAGTTTCTTTGCAGGCCTGATCTGGCTGAAGTAGGACTTCTGCTCTGGGTGTGCTACATTGCCCTAGAGCTGAAAGGCAAAACGTGCAGGCTTCTTTCCAAAGGGCGAGTTGGGCCCCACAGCATCTTGCTTCCAGCTCTTTGGGAAGCTAAGAAACAACTCGCTCTGCACAGTGCTCTTACAGCCTACCGGGAACATCTCTTCCAAAGGCCTGTGAAACGCAGTTTCTTTGCAGGCCTGACCTGGCTGAAGTAGGACTGCTGCTCTGGGTGTGCTACATTGCCCTAGAGCTGAAAGGCACAACGTGCAGGCTTCTTTCCAAAGGGCGAGTTGGGCCCTACAGCATCTTGGGTCCAGCTCTTTGGGAAGCTAAGAAACAACTCGCTCTGCACAGTGCTCTTACAGCCTACCGGGAACATCTCTTCCAAAGGCCTGTGTAACGCAATTTCTTTGCAGGCCTGATCTGATGAAGTAGCACTTCTGCTCTGGGTGTGCTACATTGCCCTAGAGCTGAAAGGCCCAACGTGCAGGCTTCTTTCCAAAGGGCGAGTTGGGCCCCACAGCATCTTGCTTCCAGCTCTTTGGGAAGCTAAGAAACAACTCGCTCTGCACAGTGCTCTTACACCCTACCGGGAACATCTCTTCAAAGGCCTGTTAAACGCAGTTTCTTTGCAGGCCTGATCTGGCTGAAGTAGGACTGCTGCTCTGGGTGTGCTACATTGCCCTAGAGCTGAAAGGCACAACGTGCAGGCTTCTTTCAAAAGGGCGAGTTGGGCCCCAAAGCATCTTGGTTCCAGCTCTTTGGGAAGCTAAGAAACAACTCGCTCTGCCCAGTGCTCTTACAGCCTACCGGGAACATCTCTTCCAAAGGCCTGTGTAATGCAGTTTCTTTGCAGGCCTGATCTGGGTGAAGTAGCACTTCTGCTCTGGGTGTGCTACGTTGCCCTAGAGCTGAAAGGCACAACGTGCAGTCTTCTTTCCAAAGGGCGAGTTGGGCCCCACAGCATCTTGCTTCCAGCTCTTTGGGAAGCTAAGAAACAACTCGCTCTGCACAGTGCTCTTACACCCTACTGGGAACATCTTTTCCAACGGCCTGTGAAACGCAGTTTCTTTGCAGGCCTCTCTGGCTGAAGTAGGACTCCTGCTCTGGGTGTGCTACATTGCCCTAGAGCTGAAAGGCCCAATGTGCAGGCTTCTTTCCAAAGGGCGAGTTGGGCCCCACAGCATCTTGCTTCCAGCTCTTTGGGAACCTAAGAAACAACTCGCTCTGCACAGTGCTCTTACAGCCTACCGGGAACATCTCTTCGAAAGTCCTGTGAAACGCCTTTTCTTTGCAGGCCTGATCTGGCTGAAGTAGGACTTCTGCTCTGGGTGTGCTACATTGCCCTAGAGCTGAAAGGCCCAACGTGCAGGCTTCTTTCCAAAGGGCGAGTTGGGCCCCACAGCATCTTGCTTCCAGCTCTTTGGGAAGCTAAGAAACAACTCGCTCTGCACAGTGCTCTTACAGCCTACCAGGAAAATCTCTTCCAAAAGCCTTCGAAACGCAGTTTCTTTGCAGGCCTGATCTGGCTGAAGTAGGACTTCTGCTCTGGGTGTGCTACATTGCCCTAGATCTGAAAGGCCCAAAGTGCAGGCTTCTTTCCAAAGGGCGAGTTGGGCCCCACAGCATCTTGCTTCCAGCTCTTTGGGAAGCTAAGAAACAACTCGCTCTGCACAGTGCTCTTACAGCCTACCGGGAACATCTCTTCCAAAGGCCTTGAAATGCAGTTTCTTTGCAGGCGTGATCTGACTGAAGTAGCACTTCTCCTCTGCTTGTGCTACGTTGCCCTAGAGCTGAAAGACACAACGTGCAGGCTTCTTTCCAAAGGGCCAGTGGGGCCCCACAGCATCTTTCTTCCAGCTCTTTGGGAAGCTAAGAAACAACTCGCTCTGCACAGTGCTCTTACAGCCTACCGGGAACATCTCTTCCAAACGTCTGTGAAACGCAGTTTCTTTGCAGGCCTGATCTGGCTGAAGTAGGACTTCTGCTCTGGGTGTGCTACATTGCCCTAGAGCTGAAAGGCCCAAAGTGCAGGCTTCTTTCCAAAGGGCGAGTTGGGCCCCACAGCATCTTTCTTCCAGCTCTTTGGGAAGCTAAGAAACAACTCGCTCTGCACAGTGCTCTTACAGCCTACCGGGAACATCTCTTCCAAAGGCCTGTGAAACGCAGTTTCTTTGCAGGCCTGATCTGGCTGAAGTAGGACTGCTGCTCTGGGTGTGCTACATTGCCCTAGAGCTGAAAGGCACAACGCGCAGGCTTCTTTCCAAAGGGCGAGTTGGGCCCTACAGCATCTTGGTTCCAGCTCTTTGGGAAGCTAAGAAACAACTCGCTCTGCACAGTGCTCTTACAGCCTACCGGGAACATCTCTTCCAAAGGCCTGTGTAACGCAATTTCTTTGCAGGCCTGATCTGGCTGAAGTAGGACTTCTGCTCTGGGTGTGCTACGTTGCCCTAGAGCTGAAAGGCCCAACGTGCAGGCTTCTTTCCAAAGGGCGAGCTGGGCCCCACAGCATCTTGCTTCCAGCTCTTTGGGAAGCTAAGAAACAACTCGCTCTGCACAGTGCTCTTACACCCTACCGGGAACATCTCTTCCAACGGCCTGTGAAACGCAGTTTCTTTGCAGGCCTGATCTGGCTGAAGTAGGACTCCTGCTCTGGGTGTGCTACATTGCCCTAGAGCTGAAAGGCCCAACGTGCAGGCTTCTTTCCAAAGGGCGAGTTGGGCCCCACAGCATCTTGCTTCCAGCTCTTTGGGAAGCTAAGAAACAACTCGCTCTGCACAGTGCTCTTACACCCTACCGGGAACATCTCTTCCAAAGGCCTGTGAAACGCAGTTTCTTTGCAGGCCTGATCAGGCTGAAGTAGGACTTCTGCTCTGGGTGTGCTACATTGCCCTAGAGCTGAAAGGCACAACGTGCAGGCATCTTTCCAAAGGGCCAGTTGGGCCCCACAGCATCTTGCTTCCAGCTCTTTGGGAACCTAAGAAACAACTCGCTCTGCACAGTGCTCTTACAGCCTACTGGGAACATCTCTTCCAAAGGCCTGTGAAACGCAGTTTCTTTGCAGGCCTGATCTGGCTGAAGTAGGACTTCTGCTCTGGGTGTGCTACATTGCCCTAGAGCTGAAAGTCCCAAAGTGCAGGCTTCTTTCCAAAGGGCGAGTTGGGCCCCACAGCATCTTTCTTCCAGCTCTTTGGGAAGCTAAGAAACAACTCGCTCTGCACAGTGCTCTTACAGCCTACCGGGAACATCTCTTCCAAGGGCCTGTGAAACGCAGTTTCTTTGCAGGCCTGATCTGGCTGAAGTAGGACTTCTGCTCTGGGTGTGCTACATTGTCCTAGAGCTGAAAGGCACAACGTGCAGGCTTCTTTCCAAAGGGCGAGTTGGGCCCCACAGCATCTTGCTTCCAGCTCTTTGGGAAGCTAAGAAACAACTCGCTCTGCAAGTGCTCTTACACCCTACCGGGAACATCTCTTCCAAAGGCCTGTGAAACGCAGATTTTTGCAGGCCTGATCTGGCTGAAGTAGGACTTCTGCTCTGGGTGTGCTACATTGCCCTAGAGCTGAAAGGCACAACGTGCAGGCATCTTTCCAAAGTGCGAGTTGGGCCCCACAGCATCTTGCTTCCAGCTCTTTGGGAAGCTAAGAAACAACTCGCTCTGCACAGTGCTCTTACAGCCTACTGGGAACATCTCTTCCAAAGGCCTGTGAAACGCAGTTTCTTTGCAGGCCTGATCTGGCTGAAGTAGGACTTCTGCTCTGGGTGTGCTACATTGCCCTAGAGCTGTAAGGCCCAACGTGCAGGCTTCTTTCCAAAGGGCGAGTTGGGCCCCACAGCATCTTGCTTCCAGCTCTTTGGGAAGCTAAGAAACAACTCCCTCTGCACAGTGCTCTTACAGCCTACCGGGAACATCTCTTCCAAAGGCCTGTGAAACGCAGTTTCTTTGCAGGCCTGATCTGGCTGAAGTAGGACTTCTGCTCTGGGTGTGCTACTTTGCCCTAGAGCTGAAAGGCACAACGTGCAGGCTTCTTTCCAAAGGGCGAGTTGGGCCCCACAGCATCTTGCTTCCACCTCTTTGGGAAGCGACGAAACAACTCGCTCTGCTCAGTGGTTACAGCCTAGTGGGAACATCTCTTCCAAAGGCCTGTGTAACGCAGTTTCTTTGCAGGCCTGATCTGGCTGAAGTAGGACTCCTGCTCTGGGTGTGCTACATTGCCCTACAGCTGAAAGGCACAACGTGCAGGCTTCTTTCCAAAGGGCGAGTTGGGCCCCACAGCATCTTGCTTCCAGCTGTTTGGGAACCTAAGAAACAGCTCGCTCTGCACAGTGCTCTTACAGCCTACCGGGAACATCTCTTCCAAAGTCCTGTGAAACGCATTTTCTTTGCAGGCCAGATCTGGCTGAAGTAGGACTTCTGATCAGGGTGTGCTACATTGCCCTAGAGCTGAAAGGCCCAACGTGCAGGCTTCTTTCCAAAGGGCGAGTTGGGTCCCACAGCATCTTGCTTCCAGCTCTTTGGGAAGCTAAGAAACAACTCGCTCTGCACAGTGCTCTTACAGCCTACCGGGAAAATCTCTTCCAAAAGCCTTCAAAACGCAGTTTCTTTGCAGGCCTGATCTGGCTGAAGTAGGACTTCTGCTCTGGGTGTGCTACATTGCCCTAGAGCTGAAAGGCACAATGTGCAGTCTTCTTTCCAAAGGGCGAGTTGGGCCCCACAGCATCTTGCTTCCAGCTCTTTGGGAAGCTAAGAAACAACTCGCTCTGCACAGTGCTCTTACAGCCTACCGGGAACATCTCTTCCAAAGGCCTGTGAAATGCAGTTTCTTTGCAGGCGTGATCTGACTGAAGTAGGACTTCTCCTCTGCTTGTGCTACGTTGCCCTAGAGCTGAAAGACACAACGTGCAGGCTTCTTTCCAAAGGGCCAGTGGGGCCCCACAGCATCTTGCTTCCAGCTCTTTGGGAAGCTAAGAAACAACTCGCTCTGCACAGTGCTCTTACAGCCTACCGGGAGCATCTCTTCCAAAGGTCTGTGAAACGCAGTTTCTTTGCAGGCCTGATCTGGCTGAAGTAGGACTTCTGCTCTGGGTGTGCTACATTGCCCTAGAGCTGAAAGGCCCAAAGTGCAGGCTTCTTTCCAAGGGCGAGTTGGGCCCCACAGCATCTTTCTTCCAGCTCTTTGGGAAGCTAAGAAACAACTCGCTCTGCACAGTGCTCTTACAGCCTACCGGGAACATCTCTTCCAAAGGCCTGTGAAACGCAGTTTCTTTGCAGGCCTGATCTGGCTGAAGTAGGACTGCTGCTCTGGGTGTGCTACATTGCCCTAGACCTGAAAGGCACAACGTGCAGGCTTCTTTCCAAAGGGCGAGTTGGGCCCTACAGCATCTTGGTTCCAGCTCTTTGGGAAGCTAAGAAACAACTCGCTCTGCACAGTGCTCTTACAGCCTACCGGGAACATCTCTTCCAAAGGCCTGTGAAATGCAGTTTCTTTGCCTGCGTGATCTGACTGAAGTAGCACTTCTCCTCTGCTTGTGCTACGTTGCCCTAGAGCTGAAAGACACAACGTGCAGGCTTCTTTCCAAAGGGCCAGTGGGGCCCAACAGCATCTTGCTTCCAGCTCTTTGGGAAGCTAAGAAACAACTCGCTCTGCACAGTGCTCTTACAGCCTACCGGGAACATCTCTTCCAAAGGCCTGTGAAACACAGTTTCTTTGCAGGCCTGATCGGGCTGAAGTAGGACTTCTGCTCTGGGTGTGCTACATTGCCCTAGAGCTGAAAGGCCCAACGTGCAGGCTTCTTTCCAAAGGGCGAGTTGGGCCCCACAGCATCTTGCTTCCAGCTCTTTGGGAAGCTAAGAAACAACTCGCTCTGCACAGTGCTCTTACAGCCTACCGGGAACATCTCTTCCAAAGGCCTGTGAAACGCAGTTTCTTTGCAGGCCTGATCTGGCTGAAGTAGGACTTCTGCTCTGGGTGTGCTACATTGCCCTAGAGCTGAAAGGCACAACGTGCAGGCTTCTTTCCAAAGGGCGAGTTGGGCCCCACAGCATCTTGCTTCCAGCTCTTTGGGAAGCGAAGAAACAACTCGTTCTGCTCAGTGGTTACAGCCTAGTGGGAACATCTCTTCCAAAGGCCTGTGTAACGCAGTTTCTTTGCAGGCCTGCTCTGGCTGAAGTAGGACTTCTGCTCTGGGTGTGCTACATTGCCCTAGAGCTGAAAGGCACAACGTGCAGGCTTCTTTCCAAAGGGCGAGTTGGGCCCCACAGCATCTTGCTTCCAGCTCTTTGAGAAGCTAAGAAACAACTCGCTCTGCACAGTGCTCTTACAGCCTACTGGGAACATCCCTTCCAAAGGCCTGTGAAACGCAGTTTCTTTGCAGGCCTGATCTGGCTGAAGTAGGACTTCTGCTCTGGGTGT
This sequence comes from Equus caballus, assembly GCF_041296265.1. Lineage (NCBI taxonomy): Eukaryota > Metazoa > Chordata > Mammalia > Perissodactyla > Equidae > Equus > Equus caballus. Next base: position 14,887,205 of record NC_091696.1, read on the forward strand.
GCTACATTGCCCTAGAGCTTAAGGCACAACGTGCAGGCTTCTTTCCAAAGGGCGAGTTGGGCCCCACAGCATCTTGCTTCCAGCTCTTTGGGAACCTAAGAAACAACTCGCTCTGCACAGTGCTCTTACAGCCTACCAGGAACAACTCTTCCAAAGGCCTGTGAAACGCAGTTTCTTTGCAGGCCTGATCTGGCTGAAGTAGGACTTCTGCTCTGGGTGTGCTACATTGCCCTAGAGCTGAAAGGCCCAACGTGCAGGCTTCTTTCCAAAGGGCGAGTTGGGCCCCAGAGCATCTTGCTTCCAGCTCTTTGGGAAGCTAAGAAACAACTCGCTCTGCACAGTGCTCTTACACCCTACCGGGAACATCTCTTCCAAAGGCCTGTGAAACGCAGTTTCTTTGCAGGCCTGATCTGGCTGAAGTAGGACTTCTGCTCTGGGTGTGCTACTTTGCCCTAGAGCTGAAAGGCACAACGTGCAGGCTTCTTTCCAAAGGGCGACTTGGGCCCCACAGCATCTTGCTTCCAGCTCTTTGGGAAGCTAAGAAACAACTCGCTCTGCACAGTGCCCTTACAGCCCTCCGGGAACATCTCTTCCAAAGGCCTGTGAAACGCAGTTTCTTTGCAGGCCTGATCTGGCTGAAGTAGGACTTCTGCTCTGGGTGTGCTACATTGCCCTAGACCTGAAAGGCACAACGTGCACTCTTCTTTCCAAATGGAGACTTGGGCCCCACAGCATCTTGCTTCCAGCTCTTTGGGAACCTAAGAAACAACTCGCTCTGCACAGTGCCCTTACAGCCTACCGGGAACATCTCTTCCAAAGGCCTGTGAAACGCAGTTTCTTTGCAGGCCTGATCTGGCTGAAGTAGGACTTCTGCTCTGGGTGTGCTACATTGCCCTAGAGCTGAAAGGACCAACGTGCAGGCTTCTTTCCAAAGGGCGAGTTGGGCCCCACAGCATCTTGCTTCCAGCTCTTTGGGAAGCTAAGAAACAACTCGCTCTGCACAGTGCTCTTACAGCCTACCGGGAACATCTCTTTCAAAGGCCTGTGAAATGCAGTTTCTTTGCAGGCGTGATCTGACTGAAGTAGCACTTCTCCTCTGCTTGTGCTACGTTGCCCTAGAGCTGAAAGACACAAAGTGCAGGCTTCTTTCCAAAGGGCCAGTGGGGCCCCACAGCATCTTGCTTCCAGCTCTTTGGGAAGCTAAGAAACAACTCGCTCTGCACTGTGCTCTTATAGCCTGCCGGGAACATCTCTTCCAAAGGCCTGTGAAACGCAGTTTCTTTGCAGGCCTGATCTGGCTGAAGTAGGACTTCTGCTCTGGGTGTGCTACATTGTCCTAGAGCTGAAAGGCCCAACGTGCAGGCTTCTTTCCAAAGGGCGAGTTGGGCCCCACAGCATCTTGCTTCCAGCTCTTTGGGAAGCTAAGAAACAACTCCCTCTGCACAGTGTTCTTACACCCTACCGGGAACATCTCTTCCAAAGGCCTGTGAAACGCATTTTCTTTGCAGGCCTGATCTGGCTGAAGTAGGACTTCTGCTCTGGGTGTGCTACATTGCCCTAGAGCTGAAAGGCACAACGTGCAGGCTTCTTTCCAAAGGGCGAGTTGGGCCCCACAGCATCTAGCTTCCAGCTCTTTGGGAAGCGAAGAAACAACTCGCTCTGCTCAGTGGTTACAGCCTAGTGGGAACATCTCTTCCATAGGCCTGTGTAACGCAGTTTCTTTGCAGGACTGATCTGGCTGAAGTAGGACTTCTGCTCTGGGTTGCTACATTGCCCTAGAGCTGAAAGGCACAACGTGCAGGCTTCTTTCCAAAGGGCGAGTTGGGCCCCACAGCATCTTGCTTCCAGGTCTTTGAGAAGCTAAGAAACAATTCGCTCTGCACAGTGCTCTTACAGCCTACTGGGAACATCCCTTCCAAAGGCCTGTGAAACGCAGTTTCTTTGCAGGCCTGATCTGGCTGAAGTAGGACTTCTGTTCTGGGTGTGCTACATTTCCCTAGAGCTGAAAGTCACAACGTGCAGGCATCTTTCCAAAGGGCGAGTTGGGCCCCACAGCATCTTGCTTCCAGCTCTTTGGGAAGCTAAGAAACAACTTGCTCTGCACAGTGCTCTTACAGCCTACCGGGAACATCTCTTCCAAAGGCCTGTGAAACGCATTTTCTTTGCAGGCCTGATCTGGCTGAAGTAGGACTTCTGCTCTGGGTGTGCTACATTGCCCTAGAGCTGAAAGGCCCAACGTGCAGGCTTCTTTCCAAATGGCGATTTGGGCCCCACAGCTTCTTGCTTCCAGCTATTTGGGAAGCTAAGAAACAACTCGCTCTGCACAGTGCTCTTACAGCCTACCAGGAAAATCTCTTCCAAAAGGCTTCGAAACGCAGTTTCTTTGCAGGCCTGATCTGGCTGAAGTAGGACTTCTGCCCTGGGTGTGCTACATTGCCCTAGAGCTGAAAGGCACAATGTGCAGGCTTCTTTCCAAAGGGCGAGTTGGGCCCCACAGCATCTTGCTTCCAGCTCTTTGGGAAGCTAAGAAACAACTCGCTCTGCACAGTGCTCTTACAGCCTACCGGGAACATCTCTTCCAAAGGCCTGTGAAATGCAGTTTCTTTGCAGGCCTGATCTGGCTGAAGAAGGACTTCTGCTCTGGCTGTGCTAAATTGCCCTAGAGCTGAAAGGCACAACGTGCAGGCTTCTTTCCAAAGGGCGAGTTGGGCCCCACAGCATCTTGCTTCCAGCTCTTTCGGAAGCTAAGAAACAAATCGCTCTGCACAGTGCTCTTACAGCCTACCGGGAACATCTCTTCCAAGGGCCTGTGAAACGCAGTTTCTTTGCAGGCCTGATCTGGCTGAAGTAGGACTTCTGCTCTGGGTGTGCTACATTGTCCTAGAGCTGAAAGGCACAACGTGCAGGCTTCTTTCCAAAGGGCGAGTTGGGCCCCACAGCATCTTGCTTAGAGCTCTTTGGGAAGCGAAGAAACAACTCGCTCTGCTCAGTGGTTACAGCCTAGTGGGAACATCTCTTCCAAAGGCCTGTGTAACGCAGTTTCTTTGCAGACCTGATCTGGCTGAAGTAGGACTTCTGCTCTGGGTGTGCTACATTGCCCTAGAGCTGAAAGGCACAACGTGCAGGCTTCTTTCCAAAGGGCGAGTTGGGCCCCACAGCATCTTGCTTCCAGCTCTTTGAGAAGCTAAGAAACAACTCGCTCTGCACAGTGCTCTTACAGCCTACTGGGAACATCCCTTCCAAAGGCCTCTGAAACGCAGTTTCTTTGCAGGCCTGATCTGGCTGAAGTAGGACTTCTGCTCTGGGTGTGCTACATTGCCCTAGAGCTGAAAGGCAAAACGTGCAGGCTTCTTTATAAAGGGCGAGTTGGGCCCCACAGCATCTTGCTTCCAGCTCTTTGGGAAGCTAAGAAACAACTCGCTCTGCACAGTGCTCTTACAGCCTACCGGGAACATCTCTTCCAAAGGCCTGTGAAACCCAGTTTCTTTGTAGGCCTGATCTGGCTGAAGTAGGACTCCTGCTCTGGGTGTGCTACATTGCCCTAGAGCTGAAAGGCCCAACGTGCAGGCTTCTTTCCAAAGGGCGAGTTGGGCCCCACAGCATCTTGCTTCCAGCTCTTTGGGAACCTAAGAAACAGCTCGCTCTGCACAGTGCTCTTACAGCCTACCGGGAACATCTCTTCCAAAGTCCTGTGAAACGCATTTTCTTTGCAGGCCTGATCTGGCTGAAGTAGGACTTCTGATCAGGGTGTGCTACATTGCCCTAGAGCTGAAAGGCCCAACGTGCAGGCTTCTTTCCAAAGGGCGAGTTGGGCCCCACAGCATCTTGCTTCCAGCTCTTTGGGAAGCTAAGAAACAACTCGCTCTGCACAGTGCTCTTACAGCCTACCGGGAAAATCTCTTCCAAAAGCCTTCAAAACGCAGTTTCTTTGCAGGCCTGATCTGGCTGAAGTAGGACTTCTGCTCTGGGTGTGCTACATTGCCCTAGAGCTGAAAGGCACAATGTGCAGTCTTCTTTCCAAAGGGCGAGTTGGGCCCCACAGCATCTTGCTTCCAGCTCTTTGGGAAGCTAAGAAACAACTCGCTCTGCACAGTGCTCTTACAGCCTACCGGGAACATCTCTTCCAAAGGCCTGTGAAATGCAGTTTCTTTGCAGGCGTGATCTGACTGAAGTAGGACTTCTCCTCTGCTTGTGCTACGTTGCCCTAGAGCTGAAAGACACAACGTGCAGGCTTCTTTCCAAAGGGCCAGTGGGGCCCCACAGCATCTTGCTTCCAGCTCTTTGGGAAGCTAAGAATCATCTCGCTCTGCACAGTGCTCTTACAGCCTACCGGGAGCATCTCTTCCAAAGGTCTGTGAAACGCAGTTTCTTTGCAGGCCTGATCTGGCTGAAGTAGGACTTCTGCTCTGGGTGTGCTACATTGCCCTAGAGCTGAAAGGCCCAAAGTGCAGGCTTCTTTCCAAGGGCGATTTGGGCCCCACAGCATCTTTCTTCCAGCTCTTTGGGAAGCTAAGAAACAACTCGCTCTGCACAGTGCTCTTACAGCCTACCGGGAACATCTCTTCCAAAGGCCTGTGAAACGCAGTTTCTTTGCAGGCCTGATCTGGCTGAAGTAGGACTGCTGCTCTGGGTGTGCTACATTGCCCTAGACCTGAAAGGCACAACGTGCAGGCTTCTTTCCAAAGGGCGAGTTGGGCCCTACAGCATCTTGGTTCCAGCTCTTTGGGAAGCTAAGAAACAACTCGCTCTGCACAGTGCTCTTACAGCCTACCGGGAACATCTCTTCCAAAGGCCTGTGAAATGCAGTTTCTTTGCCTGCGTGATCTGACTGAAGTAGCACTTCTCCTCTGCTTGTGCTACGTTGCCCTAGAGCTGAAAGACACAACGTGCAGGCTTCTTTCCAAAGGGCCAGTGGGGCCCCACAGCATCTTGCTTCCAGCTCTTTGGGAAGCTAAGAAACAACTCGCTCTGCACAGTGCTCTTACAGCCTACCGGGAACATCTCTTCCAAAGGCCTGTGAAACACAGTTTCTTTGCAGGCCTGATCGGGCTGAAGTAGGACTTCTGCTCTGTGTGTGCTACATTGCCCTAGAGCTGAAAGGCCCAACGTGCAGGCTTCTTTCCAAAGGGCGAGTTGGGCCCCACAGCATCTTGCTTCCAGCTCTTTGGGAAGCTAAGAAACAACTCGCTCTGCACAGTGCTCTTACACCCTACCGGGAACATCTCTTCCAAAGGCCTGTGAAACGCAGTTTCTTTGCAGGCCTGATCTGGCTGAAGTAGGACTTCTGCTCTGGGTGTGCTACATTGCCCTAGAGCTGAAAGGCACAACGTGCAGGCTTCTTTCCAAATGGCGACTTGGGCCCCACAGCATCTTGCTTCCAGCTCTTTGGGAAGCGAAGAAACAACTCGTTCTGCTCAGTGGTTACAGCCTAGTGGGAACATCTCTTCCAAAGGCCTGTGTAACGCAGTTTCTTTGCAGGCCTGATCTGGCTGAAGTAGGACTTCTGCTCTGGGTGTGCTACATTGCCCTAGAGCTTAAGGCACAACGTGCAGGCTTCTTTCCAAAGGGCGAGTTGGGCCCCACAGCATCTTGCTTCCAGCTCTTTGGGAACCTAAGAAACAACTCGCTCTGCACAGTGCCCTTACAGCCTTCTGGGAACAACTCTTCCAAAGGCCTGTGAAACGCAGTTTCTTTGCAGGCCTGATCTGGCTGAAGTAGGACTTCTGCTCTGGGTGTGCTACATTGCCCTAGAGCTGAAAGGCCCAACGTGCAGGCTTCTTTCCAAAGGGCGAGTTGGGCCCCAGAGCATCTTGCTTCCAGCTCTTTGGGAAGCTAAGAAACAACTCGCTCTGCACAGTGCTCTTACACCCTACCGGGAACATCTCTTCCAAAGGCCTGTGAAACGCAGTTTCTTTGCAGGCCTGATCTGGCTGAAGTAGGACTTCTGCTCTGGGTGTGCTACATAGCCCTAGAGCTGAAAGGCACAACGTGCAGGCTTCTTTCCAAAGGGCGAGTTGGGCCCCACAGCATCTTGCTTCCAGCTCTTTGGGAAGCTAAGAAACAACTCGCTCTGCACAGTGCCCTTACAGCCTACCGGGAACATCTCTTCCAAAGGCCTGTGAAACGCAGTTTCTTTGCAGGCCTGATCTGGCTGAAGTAGGACTTCTGCTCTGGGTGTGCTACATTGCCCTAGAGCTGAAAGGCACAACGTGCAGGCTTCCTTCCAAAGGGCGAGTTGGGCCCCACAGCATCTTGCTTCCAGCTCTTTGGGAAGCTAAGAAACAACTCGCTCTGCACAGTGCTCTTACACCCTACCGGGAACATCTCTTCCAACGGCCTGTGAAACGCAGTTTCTTTGCAGGCCTGATCTGGCTGAAGTAGGACTCCTGCTCAGGGTTTGCTACATTGCCCTAGAGCTGAAAGGCCCAACGTGCAGGCTTCTTTCCAAAGGGCGAGTTGGGCCCCACAGCATCTTGCTTCCAGCTCTTTGGGAAGCTAAGAAACAACTCGCTCTGCACAGTGCTCTTACAGCCTACCGGGAACATCTCTTCCAAAGGCCTGTGAAATGCAGTTTCTTTGCAGGCGTGATCTGACTGAAGTAGCACTTCTCCTCTGCTTGTGCTACGTTGCCCTAGAGCTGAAAGACACAAAGTGCAGGCTTCTTTCCAAAGGGCCAGTGGGGCCCCACAGCATCTTGCTTCCAGCTCTTTGGGAAGCTAAGAAACAACTCGCTCTGCACAGTGCTCTTATAGCCTGCCGGGAACATCTCTTCCAAAGGCCTGCGAAACGCAGTTTCTTTGCAGGCCTGATCTGGCTGAAGTAGGACTTCTGCTCTGGGTGTGCTACATTGCCCTAGAGCTGAAAGGCCCAACGTGCAGGCTTCTTTCCAAAGGGCGAGTTGGGCCCCACAGCATCTTGCTTCCAGCTCTTTGGGAAGCTAAGAAACAACTCGCTCTGCACAGTGCTCTTACTCCCTACTGGGAACATCTCTTCCAAAGGCCTGTGAAACGCAGTTTCTTTGCAGGCCTGATCTGGCTGAAGTAGGACTTCTGCTCTGGGTGTGCTACATTGCCCTAGAGCTGAAAGGCACAACGTGCAGGATTCTTTCCAAAGGGCGACTTGGGCCCCACAGCATCTTTCTTCCAGCTCTTTGGGAACCTAAGAAAGAACTCGCTCTGCACAGTGCTCTTACAGCCTACCGGGAACATCTCTTCCAAAGGCCTGTGAAACGCAGTTTCTTTGCAGGCCTGATCTGGCTGAAGTAGGACTTCTGCTCTGGGTGTGCTACATTGTCCTAGAGCTGAAAGGCCCAACGTGCAGGCTTCTTTCCAAAGGGCGAGTTGGGCCCCACAGCATCTTGCTTCCAGCTCTTTGGGAAGCTAAGAAACAACTCCCTCTGCACAGTGTTCTTACACCCTACCGGGAACATCTCTTCCAAAGGCCTGTGAAACGCATTTTCTTTGCAGGCCTGATCTGGCTGAAGTAGGACTTCTGCTCTGGGTGTGCTACATTGCCCTAGAGCTGAAAGGCACAACGTGCAGGCTTCTTTCCAAAGGGTGAGTTGGGCCCCACAGCATCTTGCTTCCAGCTCTTTGGGAAGCGAAGAAACAACTCGCTCTGCTCAGTGGTTACAGCCTAGTGGGAACATCTCTTCCATAGGCCTGTGTAACGCAGTTTCTTTGCAGGACTGATCTGGCTGAAGTAGGACTTCTGCTCTGGGTGTGCTACATTGCCCTAGAGCTGAAAGGCACAACGTGCAGGCTTCTTTCCAAAGGGCGAGTTGGGCCATACAGCATCTTGCTTCCAGCTCTTTGAGAAGCTAAGAAACAATTCGCTCTGCACAGTGCTCTTACAGCCTACTGGGAACATCCCTTCCAAAGGCCTGTGAAACGCAGTTTCTTTGCAGGCCTGATCTGGCTGAAGTAGGACTTCTGTTCTGGGTGTGCTACATTTCCCTAGAGCTGAAAGTCACAACGTGCAGGCATCTTTCCAAAGGGCGAGTTGGGCCCCACAGCATCTTGCTTCCAGCTCTTTGGGAAGCTAAGAAACAACTCGCTCTGCACAGTGCTCTTACACCCTACCGGGAACATCTCTTCCAAAGGCCTGTGAAACGCAGTTTCTTTGCAGGCCTGATCTGGCTGAAGTAGGACTTCTGCTCTGGGTGTGCTACATAGCCCTAGAGCTGAAAGGCACAACGTGCAGGCTTCTTTCCAAAGGGCGAGTTGGGCCCCACAGCATCTTGCTTCCAGCTCTTTGGGAAGCTAAGAAACAACTCGCTCTGCACAGTGCCCTTACAGCCTACCGGGAACATCTCTTCCAAAGGCCTGTGAAACGCAGTTTCTTTGAAGGCCTGATCTGGCTGAAGTAGGACTTCTGCTCTGGGTGTGCTACATTGCCCTAGAGCTGAAAGGCACAACGTGCACTCTTCTTTCCAAATGGAGACTTGGGCCCCACAGCATCTTGCTTCCAGCTCTTTGGGAACCTAAGAAACAACTCGCTCTGCACAGTGCCCTTACAGCCTACCGGGAACATCTCTTCCAAAGGCCTGTGAAACGCAGTTTCTTTGCAGGCCTGATCTGGCTGAAGTAGGACTTCTGCTCTGGGTGTGCTACATTGCCCTAGAGCTGAAAGGCCCAACGTGCAGGCTTCTTTCCAAAGGGCGAGTTGGGCCCCACAGCATCTTGCTTCCAGCTCTTTGGGAAGCTAAGAAACAACTCGCTCTGCACAGTGCTCTTACACCCTACCGGGAACATCTCTTCCAACGGCCTGTGAAACGCAGTTTCTTTGCAGGCCTGATCTGGCTGAAGTAGGACTCCTGCTCTGGGTTTGCTACATTGCCCTAGAGCTGAAAGGCCCAACGTGCAGGCTTCTTTCCAAAGGGCGAGTTGGGCCCCACAGCATCTTGCTTCCAGCTCTTTGGGAAGCTAAGAAACAACTCGCTCTGCACAGTGCTCTTACAGCCTACCGGGAACATCTCTTCCAAAGGCCTGTGAAATGCAGTTTCTTTGCAGGCGTGATCTGACTCAAGTAGCACTTCTCCTCTGCTTGTGCTACGTTGCCCTAGAGCTGAAAGACACAAAGTGCAGGCTTCTTTCCAAAGGGCCAGTGGGGCCCCACAGCATCTTGCTTCCAGCTCTTTGGGAAGCTAAGAAACAACTCGCTCTGCACAGTGCTCTTATAGCCTGCCGGGAACATCTCTTCCAAAGGCCTGTGAAACGCAGTTTCTTTGCAGGCCTGATCTGGCTGAAGTAGGACTTCTGCTCTGGGTGTGCTACATTGCCCTAGAGCTGAAAGGCCCAACGTGCAGGCTTCTTTCCAAAGGGCGAGTTGGGCCCCACAGCATCTTGCTTCCAGCTCTTTGGGAAGCTAAGAAACAACTCGCTCTGCACAGTGCTCTTACACCCTACTGGGAACATCTCTTCCAAAGGCCTGTGAAACGCAGTTTCTTTGCAGGCCTGATCTGGCTGAAGTAGGACTTCTGCTCTGGGTGGGCTACATTGCCCTAGAGCTGAAAGGCACAACGTGCAGGCTTCTTTCCAAAGGGCGACTTGGGCCCCACAGCATCTTGCTTCCAGCTCTTTGGGAACCTAAGAAACAACTCACTCTGCACAGTGCCCTTACAGCCTACCGGGAACATCTCTTCGAAAGGCCTGTGAAACGCAGTTTCTTTGCAGGCCTGATCTGGCTGAAGTAGGACTTCTGCTCTGGGTGTGCTACATTGCCCTAGAGCTGAAAGGCACAACGTGCAGGCTTCTTTCCAAAGGGCGACTTGGGCCCCACAGCATCTTGGTTCCAGCTCTTTGGGAAGCTAAGAAACAACTCGCTCTGCACAGTGCCCTTACAGCCTACCGGGAACATCTCTTCCAAAGGCCTGTGAAACGCAGTTTCTTTGCAGGCCTGATCTGGCTGAAGTAGGACTTCTGCTCTGGGTGTGCTACATTGCCCTAGAGCTGAAAGGCCCAACGTGCAGGCTTCTTTCCAAAGGGCGAGTTGGGCCCCACAGCATCTTGCTTCCAGCTCTTTGGGAAGCTAAGAAACAACTCGCTCTGCACAGTGTTCTTACACCCTACCGGGAACATCTCTTCCAAAGGCCTGTGAAACGCATTTTCTTTGCAGGCCTGATCTGGCTGAAGTAGGACTTCTGCTCTGGGTGTGCTACATTGCCCTAGAGCTGAAAGGCACAACGTGCAGGCTTCTTTCCAAAGGGCGAGTTGGGCCCCACAGCATCTTGCTTCCAGCTCTTTGGGAAGCGAAGAAACAACACGCTCTGCTCAGTGGTTACAGCCTAGTGGGAACATCTCTTCCATAGGCCTGTGTAACGCAGTTTCTTTGCAGGACTGATCTGGCTGAAGTAGGACTTCTGCTCTGGGTGTGCTACATTGCCCTAGAGCTGAAAGGCACAACGTGCAGGCTTCTTTCCAAAGGGCGAGTTGGGCCCCACAGCATCTTGCTTCCAGCTCTTTGAGAAGCTAAGAAACAACTCGCTCTGCACAGTGCTCTTACAGCCTACTGGGAACATCCCTTCCAAAGGCCTGTGAAACGCAGTTTCTTTGCAGGCCTGATCTGGCTGAAGTAGGACTTCTGCTCTGGGTGTGCTACATTGCCCTAGAGCTGAAAGGCAAAACGTGCAGGCTTCTTTCCAAAGGGCGAGTTGGGCCCCACAGCATCTTGCTTCCAGCTCTTTGGGAAGCTAAGAAACAACTCGCTCTGCACAGTGCTCTTACAGCCTACCGGGAACATCTCTTCCAAAGGCCTGTGAAACCCAGTCTCTTTGTAGGCCTGATCTGGCTGAAGTAGGACTCCTGCTCTGGGTGTGCTACATTGCCCTAGAGCTGAAAGGCCCAACGTGCAGGCTTCTTTCCAAAGGGCGAGTTGGGCCCCACAGCATCTTGCTTCCAGCTCTTTGGGAACCTAAGAAACAGCTCGCTCTGCACAGTGCTCTTACAGCCTACCGGGAACATCTCTTCCAAAGTCCTGTGAAACGCATTTTCTTTGCAGGCCTGATCTGGCTGAAGTAGGACTTCTGATCAGGGTGTGCTACATTGCCCTAGAGCTGAAAGGCCCAACGTGCAGGCTTCTTTCCAAAGGGCGAGTTGGGCCCCACAGCATCTTGCTTCCAGCTCTTTGGGAAGCTAAGAAACAACTCGCTCTGCACAGTGCTCTTACAGCCTACCGGGAAAATCTCTTCCAAAAGCCTTCAAAACGCAGTTTCTTTGCAGGCCTGATCTGGCTGAAGTAGGACTTCTGCTCTGGGTGTGCTACATTGCCCTAGAGCTGAAAGGCACAATGTGCAGTCTTCTTTCCAAAGGGCGAGTTGGGCCCCACAGCATCTTGCTTCCAGCTCTTTGGGAAGCTAAGAAACAACTCGCTCTGCACAGTGCTCTTACAGCCTACCGGGAACATCTCTTCCAAAGGCCTGTGAAATGCAGTTTCTTTGCAGGCGTGATCTGACTGAAGTAGGACTTCTCCTCTGCTTGTGCTACGTTGCCCTAGAGCTGAAAGACACAACGTGCAGGCTTCTTTCCAAAGGGCCAGTGGGGCCCCACAGCATCTTGCTTCCAGCTCTTTGGGAAGCTAAGAATCATCTCGCTCTGCACAGTGCTCTTACAGCCTACCGGGAGCATCTCTTCCAAAGGTCTGTGAAACGCAGTTTCTTTGCAGGCCTGATCTGGCTGAAGTAGGACTTCTGCTCTGGGTGTGCTACATTGCCCTAGAGCTGAAAGGCCCAAAGTGCAGGCTTCTTTCCAAGGGCGATTTGGGCCCCACAGCATCTTTCTTCCAGCTCTTTGGGAAGCTAAGAAACAACTCGCTCTGCACAGTGCTCTTACAGCCTACCGGGAACATCTCTTCCAAAGGCCTGTGAAACGCAGTTTCTTTGCAGGCCTGATCTGGCTGAAGTAGGACTGCTGCTCTGGGTGTGCTACATTGCCCTAGACCTGAAAGGCACAACGTGCAGGCTTCTTTCCAAAGGGCGAGTTGGGCCCTACAGCATCTTGGTTCCAGCTCTTTGGGAAGCTAAGAAACAACTCGCTCTGCACAGTGCTCTTACAGCCTACCGGGAACATCTCTTCCAAAGGCCTGTGAAATGCAGTTTCTTTGCCTGCGTGATCTGACTGAAGTAGCACTTCTCCTCTGCTTGTGCTACGTTGCCCTAGAGCTGAAAGACACAACGTGCAGGCTTCTTTCCAAAGGGCCAGTGGGGCCCCACAGCATCTTGCTTCCAGCTCTTTGGGAAGCTAAGAAACAACTCGCTCTGCACAGTGCTCTTACAGCCTACCGGGAACATCTCTTCCAAAGGCCTGTGAAACACAGTTTCTTTGCAGGCCTGATCGGGCTGAAGTAGGACTTCTGCTCTGTGTGTGCTACATTGCCCTAGAGCTGAAAGGCCCAACGTGCAGGCTTCTTTCCAAAGGGCGAGTTGGGCCCCACAGCATCTTGCTTCCAGCTCTTTGGGAAGCTAAGAAACAACTCGCTCTGCACAGTGCTCTTACACCCTACCGGGAACATCTCTTCCAAAGGCCTGTGAAACGCAGTTTCTTTGCAGGCCTGATCTGGCTGAAGTAGGACTTCTGCTCTGGGTGTGCTACATTGCCCTAGAGCTGAAAGGCACAACGTGCAGGCTTCTTTCCAAATGGCGACTTGGGCCCCACAGCATCTTGCTTCCAGCTCTTTGGGAAGCGAAGAAACAACTCGTTCTGCTCAGTGGTTACAGCCTAGTGGGAACATCTCTTCCAAAGGCCTGTGTAACGCAGTTTCTTTGCAGGCCTGATCTGGCTGAAGTAGGACTTCTGCTCTGGGTGTGCTACATTGCCCTAGAGCTTAAGGCACAACGTGCAGGCTTCTTTCCAAAGGGCGAGTTGGGCCCCACAGCATCTTGCTTCCAGCTCTTTGGGAACCTAAGAAACAACTCGCTCTGCACAGTGCCCTTACAGCCTACTGGGAACAACTCTTCCAAAGGCCTGTGAAACGCAGTTTCTTTGCAGGCCTGATCTGGCTGAAGTAGGACTTCTGCTCTGGGTGTGCTACATTGCCCTAGAGCTGAAAGGCCCAACGTGCAGGCTTCTTTCCAAAGGGCGAGTTGGGCCCCAGAGCATCTTGCTTCCAGCTCTTTGGGAAGCTAAGAAACAACTCGCTCTGCACAGTGCTCTTACACCCTACCGGGAACATCTCTTCCAAAGGCCTGTGAAACGCAGTTTCTTTGCAGGCCTGATCTGGCTGAAGTAGGACTTCTGCTCTGGGTGTGCTACATAGCCCTAGAGCTGAAAGGCACAACGTGCAGGCTTCTTTCCAAAGGGCGAGTTGGGCCCCACAGCATCTTGCTTCCAGCTCTTTGGGAAGCTAAGAAACAACTCGCTCTGCACAGTGCCCTTACAGCCTACCGGGAACATCTCTTCCAAAGGCCTGTGAAACGCAGTTTCTTTGCAGGCCTGATCTGGCTGAAGTAGGACTTCTGCTCTGGGTGTGCTACATTGCCCTAGAGCTGAAAGGCACAACGTGCAGGCTTCCTTCCAAAGGGCGAGTTGGGCCCCACAGCATCTTGCTTCCAGCTCTTTGGGAAGCTAAGAAACAACTCGCTCTGCACAGTGCTCTTACACCCTACCGGGAACATCTCTTCCAACGGCCTGTGAAACGCAGTTTCTTTGCAGGCCTGATCTGGCTGAAGTAGGACTCCTGCTCAGGGTTTGCTACATTGCCCTAGAGCTGAAAGGCCCAACGTGCAGGCTTCTTTCCAAAGGGCGAGTTGGGCCCCACAGCATCTTGCTTCCAGCTCTTTGGGAAGCTAAGAAACAACTCGCTCTGCACAGTGCTCTTACAGCCTACCGGGAACATCTCTTCCAAAGGCCTGTGAAATGCAGTTTCTTTGCAGGCGTGATCTGACTGAAGTAGCACTTCTCCTCTGCTTGTGCTACGTTGCCCTAGAGCTGAAAGACACAAAGTGCAGGCTTCTTTCCAAAGGGCCAGTGGGGCCCCACAGCATCTTGCTTCCAGCTCTTTGGGAAGCTAAGAAACAACTCGCTCTGCACAGTGCTCTTATAGCCTGCCGGGAACATCTCTTCCAAAGGCCTGCGAAACGCAGTTTCTTTGCAGGCCTGATCTGGCTGAAGTAGGACTTCTGCTCTGGGTGTGCTACATTGCCCTAGAGCTGAAAGGCCCAACGTGCAGGCTTCTTTCCAAAGGGCGAGTTGGGCCCCACAGCATCTTGCTTCCAGCTCTTTGGGAAGCTAAGAAACAACTCGCTCTGCACAGTGCTCTTACTCCCTACTGGGAACATCTCTTCCAAAGGCCTGCGAAACGCAGTTTCTTTGCAGGCCTGATCTGGCTGAAGTAGGACTTCTGCTCTGGGTGTGCTACATTGCCCTAGAGCTGAAAGGCACAACGTGCAGGATTCTTTCCAAAGGGCGACTTGGGCCCCACAGCATCTTTCTTCCAGCTCTTTGGGAACCTAAGAAAGAACTCGCTCTGCACAGTGCTCTTACAGCCTACCGGGAACATCTCTTCCAAAGGCCTGTGAAACGCAGTTTCTTTGCAGGCCTGATCTGGCTGAAGTAGGACTTCTGCTCTGGGTGTGCTACATTGTCCTAGAGCTGAAAGGCCCAACGTGCAGGCTTCTTTCCAAAGGGCGAGTTGGGCCCCACAGCATCTTGCTTCCAGCTCTTTGGGAAGCTAAGAAACAACTCCCTCTGCACAGTGTTCTTACACCCTACCGGGAACATCTCTTCCAAAGGCCTGTGAAACGCATTTTCTTTGCAGGCCTGATCTGGCTGAAGTAGGACTTCTGCTCTGGGTGTGCTACATTGCCCTAGAGCTGAAAGGCACAACGTGCAGGCTTCTTTCCAAAGGGTGAGTTGGGCCCCACAGCATCTTGCTTCCAGCTCTTTGGGAAGCGAAGAAACAACTCGCTCTGCTCAGTGGTTACAGCCTAGTGGGAACATCTCTTCCATAGGCCTGTGTAACGCAGTTTCTTTGCAGGACTGATCTGGCTGAAGTAGGACTTCTGCTCTGGGTGTGCTACATTGCCCTAGAGCTGAAAGGCACAACGTGCAGGCTTCTTTCCAAAGGGCGAGTTGGGCCATACAGCATCTTGCTTCCAGCTCTTTGAGAAGCTAAGAAACAATTCGCTCTGCACAGTGCTCTTACAGCCTACTGGGAACATCCCTTCCAAAGGCCTGTGAAACGCAGTTTCTTTGCAGGCCTGATCTGGCTGAAGTAGGACTTCTGTTCTGGGTGTGCTACATTTCCCTAGAGCTGAAAGTCACAACGTGCAGGCATCTTTCCAAAGGGCGAGTTGGGCCCCACAGCATCTTGCTTCCAGCTCTTTGGGAAGCTAAGAAACAACTCGCTCTGCACAGTGCTCTTACACCCTACCGGGAACATCTCTTCCAAAGGCCTGTGAAACGCAGTTTCTTTGCAGGCCTGATCTGGCTGAAGTAGGACTTCTGCTCTGGGTGTGCTACATAGCCCTAGAGCTGAAAGGCACAACGTGCAGGCTTCTTTCCAAAGGGCGAGTTGGGCCCCACAGCATCTTGCTTCCAGCTCTTTGGGAAGCTAAGAAACAACTCGCTCTGCACAGTGCCCTTACAGCCTACCGGGAACATCTCTTCCAAAGGCCTGTGAAACGCAGTTTCTTTGAAGGCCTGATCTGGCTGAAGTAGGACTTCTGCTCTGGGTGTGCTACATTGCCCTAGAGCTGAAAGGCACAACGTGCACTCTTCTTTCCAAATGGAGACTTGGGCCCCACAGCATCTTGCTTCCAGCTCTTTGGGAACCTAAGAAACAACTCGCTCTGCACAGTGCCCTTACAGCCTACCGGGAACATCTCTTCCAAAGGCCTGTGAAACGCAGTTTCTTTGCAGGCCTGATCTGGCTGAAGTAGGACTTCTGCTCTGGGTGTGCTACATTGCCCTAGAGCTGAAAGGCCCAACGTGCAGGCTTCTTTCCAAAGGGCGAGTTGGGCCCCACAGCATCTTGCTTCCAGCTCTTTGGGAAGCTAAGAAACAACTCGCTCTGCACAGTGCTCTTACACCCTACCGGGAACATCTCTTCCAACGGCCTGTGAAACGCAGTTTCTTTGCAGGCCTGATCTGGCTGAAGTAGGACTCCTGCTCTGGGTTTGCTACATTGCCCTAGAGCTGAAAGGCCCAACGTGCAGGCTTCTTTCCAAAGGGCGAGTTGGGCCCCACAGCATCTTGCTTCCAGCTCTTTGGGAAGCTAAGAAACAACTCGCTCTGCACAGTGCTCTTACAGCCTACCGGGAACATCTCTTCCAAAGGCCTGTGAAATGCAGTTTCTTTGCAGGCGTGATCTGACTCAAGTAGCACTTCTCCTCTGCTTGTGCTACGTTGCCCTAGAGCTGAAAGACACAAAGTGCAGGCTTCTTTCCAAAGGGCCAGTGGGGCCCCACAGCATCTTGCTTCCAGCTCTTTGGGAAGCTAAGAAACAACTCGCTCTGCACAGTGCTCTTATAGCCTGCCGGGAACATCTCTTCCAAAGGCCTGTGAAACGCAGTTTCTTTGCAGGCCTGATCTGGCTGAAGTAGGACTTCTGCTCTGGGTGTGCTACATTGCCCTAGAGCTGAAAGGCCCAACGTGCAGGCTTCTTTCCAAAGGGCGAGTTGGGCCCCACAGCATCTTGCTTCCAGCTCTTTGGGAAGCTAAGAAACAACTCGCTCTGCACAGTGCTCTTACACCCTACTGGGAACATCTCTTCCAAAGGCCTGTGAAACGCAGTTTCTTTGCAGGCCTGATCTGGCTGAAGTAGGACTTCTGCTCTGGGTGGGCTACATTGCCCTAGAGCTGAAAGGCACAACGTGCAGGCTTCTTTCCAAAGGGCGACTTGGGCCCCACAGCATCTTGCTTCCAGCTCTTTGGGAACCTAAGAAACAACTCACTCTGCACAGTGCCCTTACAGCCTACCGGGAACATCTCTTCGAAAGGCCTGTGAAACGCAGTTTCTTTGCAGGCCTGATCTGGCTGAAGTAGGACTTCTGCTCTGGGTGTGCTACATTGCCCTAGAGCTGAAAGGCACAACGTGCAGGCTTCTTTCCAAAGGGCGACTTGGGCCCCACAGCATCTTGCTTCCAGCTCTTTGGGAACCTAAGAAACAACTCGCTCTGCACAGTGCCCTTACAGCCTACCGGGAACATCTCTTCCAAAGGCCTGTGAAACGCAGTTTCTTTGCAGGCCTGATCTGGCTGAAGTAGGACTTCTGCTCTGGGTGTGCTACATTGCCCTAGAGCTGAAAGGCCCAACGTGCAGGCTTCTTTCCAAAGGGCGAGTTGGGCCCCACAGCATCTTGCTTCCAGCTCTTTGGGAAGCTAAGAAACAACTCGCTCTGCACAGTGCTCTTACAGCCTACCGGGAACATCTCTTCCAAAGGCCTGTGAAATGCAGTTTCTTTGCAGGCGTGATCTGACTGAAGTAGGACTTCTCCTCTGCTTGTGCTACGTTGCCCTAGAGCTGAAAGACACAACGTGCAGGCTTCTTTCCAAAGGGCCAGTGGGGCCCCACAGCATCTTGCTTCCAGCTCTTTGGGAAGCTAAGAATCATCTCGCTCTGCACAGTGCTCTTACAGCCTACCGGGAGCATCTCTTCCAAAGGTCTGTGAAACGCAGTTTCTTTGCAGGCCTGATCTGGCTGAAGTAGGACTTCTGCTCTGGGTGTGCTACATTGCCCTAGAGCTGAAAGGCCCAAAGTGCAGGCTTCTTTCCAAGGGCGATTTGGGCCCCACAGCATCTTTCTTCCAGCTCTTTGGGAAGCTAAGAAACAACTCGCTCTGCACAGTGCTCTTACAGCCTACCGGGAACATCTCTTCCAAAGGCCTGTGAAACGCAGTTTCTTTGCAGGCCTGATCTGGCTGAAGTAGGACTGCTGCTCTGGGTGTGCTACATTGCCCTAGACCTGAAAGGCACAACGTGCAGGCTTCTTTCCAAAGGGCGAGTTGGGCCCTACAGCATCTTGGTTCCAGCTCTTTGGGAAGCTAAGAAACAACTCGCTCTGCACAGTGCTCTTACAGCCTACCGGGAACATCTCTTCCAAAGGCCTGTGAAATGCAGTTTCTTTGCCTGCGTGATCTGACTGAAGTAGCACTTCTCCTCTGCTTGTGCTACGTTGCCCTAGAGCTGAAAGACACAACGTGCAGGCTTCTTTCCAAAGGGCCAGTGGGGCCCCACAGCATCTTGCTTCCAGCTCTTTGGGAAGCTAAGAAACAACTCGCTCTGCACAGTGCTCTTACAGCCTACCGGGAACATCTCTTCCAAAGGCCTGTGAAACACAGTTTCTTTGCAGGCCTGATCGGGCTGAAGTAGGACTTCTGCTCTGTGTGTGCTACATTGCCCTAGAGCTGAAAGGCCCAACGTGCAGGCTTCTTTCCAAAGGGCGAGTTGGGCCCCACAGCATCTTGCTTCCAGCTCTTTGGGAAGCTAAGAAACAACTCGCTCTGCACAGTGCTCTTACACCCTACCGGGAACATCTCTTCCAAAGGCCTGTGAAACGCAGTTTCTTTGCAGGCCTGATCTGGCTGAAGTAGGACTTCTGCTCTGGGTGTGCTACATTGCCCTAGAGCTGAAAGGCACAACGTGCAGGCTTCTTTCCAAATGGCGACTTGGGCCCCACAGCATCTTGCTTCCAGCTCTTTGGGAAGCGAAGAAACAACTCGTTCTGCTCAGTGGTTACAGCCTAGTGGGAACATCTCTTCCAAAGGCCTGTGTAACGCAGTTTCTTTGCAGGCCTGATCTGGCTGAAGTAGGACTTCTGCTCTGGGTGTGCTACATTGCCCTAGAGCTTAAGGCACAACGTGCAGGCTTCTTTCCAAAGGGCGAGTTGGGCCCCACAGCATCTTGCTTCCAGCTCTTTGGGAACCTAAGAAACAACTCGCTCTGCACAGTGCCCTTACAGCCTACTGGGAACAACTCTTCCAAAGGCCTGTGAAACGCAGTTTCTTTGCAGGCCTGATCTGGCTGAAGTAGGACTTCTGCTCTGGGTGTGCTACATTGCCCTAGAGCTGAAAGGCCCAACGTGCAGGCTTCTTTCCAAAGGGCGAGTTGGGCCCCAGAGCATCTTGCTTCCAGCTCTTTGGGAAGCTAAGAAACAACTCGCTCTGCACAGTGCTCTTACACCCTACCGGGAACATCTCTTCCAAAGGCCTGTGAAACGCAGTTTCTTTGCAGGCCTGATCTGGCTGAAGTAGGACTTCTGCTCTGGGTGTGCTACATAGCCCTAGAGCTGAAAGGCACAACGTGCAGGCTTCTTTCCAAAGGGCGAGTTGGGCCCCACAGCATCTTGCTTCCAGCTCTTTGGGAAGCTAAGAAACAACTCGCTCTGCACAGTGCCCTTACAGCCTACCGGGAACATCTCTTCCAAAGGCCTGTGAAACGCAGTTTCTTTGCAGGCCTGATCTGGCTGAAGTAGGACTTCTGCTCTGGGTGTGCTACATTGCCCTAGAGCTGAAAGGCACAACGTGCAGGCTTCCTTCCAAAGGGCGAGTTGGGCCCCACAGCATCTTGCTTCCAGCTCTTTGGGAAGCTAAGAAACAACTCGCTCTGCACAGTGCTCTTACACCCTACCGGGAACATCTCTTCCAACGGCCTGTGAAACGCAGTTTCTTTGCAGGCCTGATCTGGCTGAAGTAGGACTCCTGCTCAGGGTTTGCTACATTGCCCTAGAGCTGAAAGGCCCAACGTGCAGGCTTCTTTCCAAAGGGCGAGTTGGGCCCCACAGCATCTTGCTTCCAGCTCTTTGGGAAGCTAAGAAACAACTCGCTCTGCACAGTGCTCTTACAGCCTACCGGGAACATCTCTTCCAAAGGCCTGTGAAATGCAGTTTCTTTGCAGGCGTGATCTGACTGAAGTAGCACTTCTCCTCTGCTTGTGCTACGTTGCCCTAGAGCTGAAAGACACAAAGTGCAGGCTTCTTTCCAAAGGGCCAGTGGGGCCCCACAGCATCTTGCTTCCAGCTCTTTGGGAAGCTAAGAAACAACTCGCTCTGCACAGTGCTCTTATAGCCTGCCGGGAACATCTCTTCCAAAGGCCTGCGAAACGCAGTTTCTTTGCAGGCCTGATCTGGCTGAAGTAGGACTTCTGCTCTGGGTGTGCTACATTGCCCTAGAGCTGAAAGGCCCAACGTGCAGGCTTCTTTCCAAAGGGCGAGTTGGGCCCCACAGCATCTTGCTTCCAGCTCTTTGGGAAGCTAAGAAACAACTCGCTCTGCACAGTGCTCTTACTCCCTACTGGGAACATCTCTTCCAAAGGCCTGTGAAACGCAGTTTCTTTGCAGGCCTGATCTGGCTGAAGTAGGACTTCTGCTCTGGGTGTGCTACATTGCCCTAGAGCTGAAAGGCACAACGTGCAGGATTCTTTCCAAAGGGCGACTTGGGCCCCACAGCATCTTTCTTCCAGCTCTTTGGGAACCTAAGAAAGAACTCGCTCTGCACAGTGCTCTTACAGCCTACCGGGAACATCTCTTCCAAAGGCCTGTGAAACGCAGTTTCTTTGCAGGCCTGATCTGGCTGAAGTAGGACTTCTGCTCTGGGTGTGCTACATTGTCCTAGAGCTGAAAGGCCCAACGTGCAGGCTTCTTTCCAAAGGGCGAGTTGGGCCCCACAGCATCTTGCTTCCAGCTCTTTGGGAAGCTAAGAAACAACTCCCTCTGCACAGTGTTCTTACACCCTACCGGGAACATCTCTTCCAAAGGCCTGTGAAACGCATTTTCTTTGCAGGCCTGATCTGGCTGAAGTAGGACTTCTGCTCTGGGTGTGCTACATTGCCCTAGAGCTGAAAGGCACAACGTGCAGGCTTCTTTCCAAAGGGTGAGTTGGGCCCCACAGCATCTTGCTTCCAGCTCTTTGGGAAGCGAAGAAACAACTCGCTCTGCTCAGTGGTTACAGCCTAGTGGGAACATCTCTTCCATAGGCCTGTGTAACGCAGTTTCTTTGCAGGACTGATCTGGCTGAAGTAGGACTTCTGCTCTGGGTGTGCTACATTGCCCTAGAGCTGAAAGGCACAACGTGCAGGCTTCTTTCCAAAGGGCGAGTTGGGCCATACAGCATCTTGCTTCCAGCTCTTTGAGAAGCTAAGAAACAATTCGCTCTGCACAGTGCTCTTACAGCCTACTGGGAACATCCCTTCCAAAGGCCTGTGAAACGCAGTTTCTTTGCAGGCCTGATCTGGCTGAAGTAGGACTTCTGTTCTGGGTGTGCTACATTTCCCTAGAGCTGAAAGTCACAACGTGCAGGCATCTTTCCAAAGGGCGAGTTGGGCCCCACAGCATCTTGCTTCCAGCTCTTTGGGAAGCTAAGAAACAACTCGCTCTGCACAGTGCTCTTACACCCTACCGGGAACATCTCTTCCAAAGGCCTGTGAAACGCAGTTTCTTTGCAGGCCTGATCTGGCTGAAGTAGGACTTCTGCTCTGGGTGTGCTACATAGCCCTAGAGCTGAAAGGCACAACGTGCAGGCTTCTTTCCAAAGGGCGAGTTGGGCCCCACAGCATCTTGCTTCCAGCTCTTTGGGAAGCTAAGAAACAACTCGCTCTGCACAGTGCCCTTACAGCCTACCGGGAACATCTCTTCCAAAGGCCTGTGAAACGCAGTTTCTTTGAAGGCCTGATCTGGCTGAAGTAGGACTTCTGCTCTGGGTGTGCTACATTGCCCTAGAGCTGAAAGGCACAACGTGCACTCTTCTTTCCAAATGGAGACTTGGGCCCCACAGCATCTTGCTTCCAGCTCTTTGGGAACCTAAGAAACAACTCGCTCTGCACAGTGCCCTTACAGCCTACCGGGAACATCTCTTCCAAAGGCCTGTGAAACGCAGTTTCTTTGCAGGCCTGATCTGGCTGAAGTAGGACTTCTGCTCTGGGTGTGCTACATTGCCCTAGAGCTGAAAGGCCCAACGTGCAGGCTTCTTTCCAAAGGGCGAGTTGGGCCCCACAGCATCTTGCTTCCAGCTCTTTGGGAAGCTAAGAAACAACTCGCTCTGCACAGTGCTCTTACACCCTACCGGGAACATCTCTTCCAACGGCCTGTGAAACGCAGTTTCTTTGCAGGCCTGATCTGGCTGAAGTAGGACTCCTGCTCTGGGTTTGCTACATTGCCCTAGAGCTGAAAGGCCCAACGTGCAGGCTTCTTTCCAAAGGGCGAGTTGGGCCCCACAGCATCTTGCTTCCAGCTCTTTGGGAAGCTAAGAAACAACTCGCTCTGCACAGTGCTCTTACAGCCTACCGGGAACATCTCTTCCAAAGGCCTGTGAAATGCAGTTTCTTTGCAGGCGTGATCTGACTCAAGTAGCACTTCTCCTCTGCTTGTGCTACGTTGCCCTAGAGCTGAAAGACACAAAGTGCAGGCTTCTTTCCAAAGGGCCAGTGGGGCCCCACAGCATCTTGCTTCCAGCTCTTTGGGAAGCTAAGAAACAACTCGCTCTGCACAGTGCTCTTATAGCCTGCCGGGAACATCTCTTCCAAAGGCCTGTGAAACGCAGTTTCTTTGCAGGCCTGATCTGGCTGAAGTAGGACTTCTGCTCTGGGTGTGCTACATTGCCCTAGAGCTGAAAGGCCCAACGTGCAGGCTTCTTTCCAAAGGGCGAGTTGGGCCCCACAGCATCTTGCTTCCAGCTCTTTGGGAAGCTAAGAAACAACTCGCTCTGCACAGTGCTCTTACACCCTACTGGGAACATCTCTTCCAAAGGCCTGTGAAACGCAGTTTCTTTGCAGGCCTGATCTGGCTGAAGTAGGACTTCTGCTCTGGGTGGGCTACATTGCCCTAGAGCTGAAAGGCACAACGTGCAGGCTTCTTTCCAAAGGGCGACTTGGGCCCCACAGCATCTTGCTTCCAGCTCTTTGGGAACCTAAGAAACAACTCACTCTGCACAGTGCCCTTACAGCCTACCGGGAACATCTCTTCGAAAGGCCTGTGAAACGCAGTTTCTTTGCAGGCCTGATCTGGCTGAAGTAGGACTTCTGCTCTGGGTGTGCTACATTGCCCTAGAGCTGAAAGGCACAACGTGCAGGCTTCTTTCCAAAGGGCGACTTGGGCCCCACAGCATCTTGCTTCCAGCTCTTTGGGAACCTAAGAAACAACTCGCTCTGCACAGTGCCCTTACAGCCTACCGGGAACATCTCTTCCAAAGGCCTGTGAAACGCAGTTTCTTTGCAGGCCTGATCTGGCTGAAGTAGGACTTCTGCTCTGGGTGTGCTACATTGCCCTAGAGCTGAAAGGCCCAACGTGCAGGCTTCTTTCCAAAGGGCGAGTTGGGCCCCACAGCATCTTGCTTCCAGCTCTTTGGGAAGCTAAGAAACAACTCGCTCTGCACAGTGTTCTTACACCCTACCGGGAACATCTCTTCCAAAGGCCTGTGAAACGCATTTTCTTTGCAGGCCTGATCTGGCTGAAGTAGGACTTCTGCTCTGGGTGTGCTACATTGCCCTAGAGCTGAAAGGCACAACGTGCAGGCTTCTTTCCAAAGGGCGAGTTGGGCCCCACAGCATCTTGCTTCCAGCTCTTTGGGAAGCGAAGAAACAACACGCTCTGCTCAGTGGTTACAGCCTAGTGGGAACATCTCTTCCATAGGCCTGTGTAACGCAGTTTCTTTGCAGGACTGATCTGGCTGAAGTAGGACTTCTGCTCTGGGTGTGCTACATTGCCCTAGAGCTGAAAGGCACAACGTGCAGGCTTCTTTCCAAAGGGCGAGTTGGGCCCCACAGCATCTTGCTTCCAGCTCTTTGAGAAGCTAAGAAACAATTCGCTCTGCACAGTGCTCTTACAGCCTACTGGGAACATCCCTTCCAAAGGCCTGTGAAACGCAGTTTCTTTGCAGGCCTGATCTGGCTGAAGTAGGACTTCTGTTCTGGGTGTGCTACATTGCCCTAGAGCTGAAAGGCACAACGAGCAGGCATCTTTCCAAAGGGCGAGTTGTGCCCCACAGCATCTTGCTTCCAGCTCTTTGGGAAGCTAAGAAACAACTCGCTCTGCACAGTGCTCTTACAGCCTACTGGGAACATCTCTTCCAAAGGCCTTTGAAACGCAGTTTCTTTGCAGGCCTGATCTGGCTGAAGTAGGACTTCTGCTCTGAGTGTGCTACATTGCCCTAGAGCTGAAAGGCAAAACGTGCAGGCTTCTTTCCAAAGGGCGAGTTGGGCCCCACAGCATCTTGCTTCCAGCTCTTTGGGAAGCTAAGAAACAACTCGCTCTGCACAGTGCTCTTACAGCCTACCGGGAACATCTCTTCCAAAGGCCTGTGAAACGCAGTTTCTTTGCAGGCCTGATCTGGCTGAAGGAGGACTGCTGCTCTGGGTGTGCTACATTGCCCTAGAGCTGAAAGGCACAACGTGCAGGCTTCTTTCCATAGGGCGA
Organism: Equus caballus; assembly: GCF_041296265.1. Taxonomy (NCBI): domain Eukaryota; kingdom Metazoa; phylum Chordata; class Mammalia; order Perissodactyla; family Equidae; genus Equus; species Equus caballus. The sequence continues at coordinate 14,911,543 of NC_091696.1, forward strand.
GTTGGGCCCTACAGCATCTTGGTTCCAGCTCTTTGGGAAGCTAAGAAACAACTCGCTCTGCACAGTGCTCTTACAGCCTACCGGGAACATCTCTTCCAAAGGCCTGTGTAACGCAGTTTCTTTGCAGGCCTGATCTGGCTGAAGTAGCACTTCTGCTCTGGGTGTGCTACGTTGCCCTAGAGCTGAAAGGCCCAACGTGCAGGCTTCTTTCCAAAGGGCGAGTTGGGCCCCACAGCATCTTGCTTCCAGCTCTTTGGGAAGCTAAGAAACAACTCGCTCTGCACAGTGCTCTTACAACCTACCGGGAACATCTCTTCCAACGGCCTGTGAAACGCAGTTTCTTTGCAGGCCTCTCTGGCTGAAGCAGGACTCCTGCTCTGGGTGTGCTACATTGCCCTAGAGCTGAAAGGCCCAACGTGCAGGCTTCTTTCCAAAGGGCGAGTTGGGCCCCACGGCATCTTGCTTCCAGCTCTTTGGGAAGCTAAGAAACAACTCGCTCTGCAAGTGCTCTTACACCCTACCGGGAACATCTCTTCCAAAGGCCTGTGAAACGCAGTTTCTTTGCAGGCCTGATCTGGCTGAAGTAGGACTTCTGCTCTGGGTGTGCTACATTGCCCTAGAGCTGAAAGGCACAACGTGCAGGCATCTTTCCAAAGGGCGAGTTGGGCCCCACAGCATCTTGCTTCCAGCTCTTTGGGAAGCTAAGAAACAACTCGCTCTGCACAGTGCTCTTACAGCCTACTGGGAACATCTCTTCCAAAGGCCTGTGAAACGCAGTTTCTTTGCAGGCCTGATCTGGCTGAAGTAGGACTTCTGCTCTGGGTGTGCTACATTGCCCTAGAGCTGTAAGGCCGAACGTGCAGGCTTCTTTCCAAAGGGCGAGTTGGGCCCCACAGCATCTTGCTTCCAGCTCTTTGGGAAGCGAAGAAACAACTCGCTCTGCACAGTGCTCTTACACCCTACCGGGAACATCTCTTCCAAAGGCCTGTGAAACGCAGTTTCTTTGCAGGCCTGATCTGGCTGAAGTAGGACTTCTGCTCTGGGTGTGCTACATTGCCCTAGAGCTGAAAGGCCCAACGTGCAGGCTTCTTTCCAAAGGGCGAGTTGGGCCCCACGGCATCTTGCTTCCAGCTCTTTGGGAAGCTAAGAAACAACTCGCTCTGCAAGTGCTCTTACACCCTACCGGGAACATCTCTTCCAAAGGCCTGTGAAACGCAGTTTCTTTGCAGGCCTGATCTGGCTGAAGTAGGACTGCTGCTCTGGGTGTGCTACATTGCCCTAGAGCTGAAAGGCACAACGTGCAGGCATCTTTCCAAAGGGCGAGTTGGGCCCCACAGCATCTTGCTTCCAGCTCTTTGGGAAGCTAAGAAACAACTCGCTCTGCACAGTGCTCTTACAGCCTACTGGGAACATCTCTTCCAAAGGCCTGTGAAACGCAGTTTCTTTGCAGGCCTGATCTGGCTGAAGTAGGACTTCTGCTCTGGGTGTGCTACATTGCCCTAGAGCTGTAAGGCCGAACGTGCAGGCTTCTTTCCAAAGGGCGAGTTGGGCCCCACAGCATCTTGCTTCCAGCTCTTTGGGAAGCGAAGAAACAACTCGCTCTGCACAGTGCTCTTACACCCTACCGGGAACATCTCTTCCAAAGGCCTGTGAAACGCAGTTTCTTTGCAGGCCTGATCTGGCTGAAGTAGGACTTCTGCTCTGGGTGTGCTACATTGCCCTAGAGCTGAAAGGCACAACGTGCAGGCTTCTTTCCAAAGGGCGAGTTGGGCCCCACAGCATCTTGCTTCCAGCTCTTTGAGAAGCTAAGAAACAACTCGCTCTGAACAGTGCTCTTACAGCCTACTGGGAACATCCCTTCCAAAGGCCTGTGAAACGCAGTTTCTTTGTAGGCCTGATCCGGCTGAAGTAGGACTCCTGCTCTGGGTGTGCTACATTGCCCTAGAGCTGAAAGGCCCAACGTGCAGGCTTCTTTCCAAAGGGCGAGGTGGGCCCCACAGCATCTTGCTTCCAGCTCTTTGGGAAGCTAAGAAACAACTCGCTCTGCACAGTGCTCTTACAGCCTACCAGGAAAATCTCTTCCAAAAGCCTTCGAAACGCAGTTTCTTTGCAGGCCTGATCTGGCTGAAGTAGGACTTCTGCTCTGGGTGTGCTACATTGCCCTAGAGCTGAAAGGCACAATGTGCAGGCTTCTTTCCAAAGGGCGAGTTGGGCCCCACAGCATCTTGCTTCCAGCTCTTTGGGAAGCTAAGAAACAACTCGCTCTGCACAGTGCTCTTACAGCCTACCGGGAACATCTCTTCCAAAGGCATGTGAAATGCAGTTTCTTTGCAGGCGTGATCTGACTGAAGTAGCACTTCTCCTCTGCTTGTGCTACGTTGCCCTAGAGCCGAAAGACACAACGTGCAGGCTTCTTTCCAAAGGGCCAGTGGGGCCCCACAGCATCTTGCTTCCAGCTCTTTGGGAAGCTAAGAAACAACTCGCTCTGCACAGTGCTCTTACAGCCTACCGGGAACATCTCTTCCAAAGGTCTGTGAAACGCAGTTTCTTTGCAGGCCTGATCTGGCTGAAGTAGGACTTCTGCTCTGGGTGTGCTACATTGCCCTAGAGCTGAAAGGCCCAAAGTGCAGGCTTCTTTCCAAAGGGCGAGTTGGGCCCCACAGCATCTTTCTTCCAGCTCTTTGGGAAGCTAAGAAACAACTCACTCTGCACAGTGCTCTTAGAGCCTAGAAGGAACATCTCTTCCAAAGGCCTGTGAAACGCAGTTTCTTTGCAGGCCTGATCTGGCTGAAGTAGGACTGCTGCTCTGGGTGTGCTACATTGCCCTAGAGCTGAAAGGCACAACGTGCAGGCTTCTTTCCAAAGGGCGAGTTGGGCCCTACAGCATCTTGGTTCCAGCTCTTTGGGAAGCGAAGAAACAACTCGCTCTGCACAGTGCTCTTACAGCCTACCGGGAACATCTCTTCGAAAGGCCTGTGTAACGCAATTTCTTTGCAGGCCTGATCTGGCTGAAGTAGCACTTCTGCTCTGAGTGTGCTACGTTGCCCTAGAGCTGAAAGGCCCAACGTGCAGGCTTCTTTCCAAAGGGCGAGTTGGGCCCCACAGCATCTTGCTTCCAGCTCTTTGGGAAGCGAAGAAACAACTCGCTCTGCACAGTGCTCTTACAGCCTACCGGGAACATCTCTTCCAACGGCCTGTCAAACGCAGTTTCTTTGCAGGCCTGATCTGGTTGAAGTAGGACTCCTGCTCTGGGTGTGCTACATTGCCCTAGAGCTGAAAGGCACAACGTGCAGGCTTCTTTCCAAAGGGCGAGTTGGGCCCCACAGCATCTTGCTTCCAGCTCTTTGGGAACCTAAGAAACAACTCGCTCTGCACAGTGCTCTTACAGCCTACTGGGAACATCTCTTCCAAAGGCCTGTGAAACGCAGTTTCTTTGCAGGCCTGATCTGGCTGAAGTAGGACTTCTGCTCTGGGTGTGCTACATGGCCCTAGAGCTGAAAGGCCCAACGTGCAGGCTTCTTTCCAAAGGGCGAGTTGGGCCCCACAGCATCTTGCTTCCAGCTCTTTGGTAAGCTAAGAAACAACTCGCTCTGCACAGTGCTCTTACACCCTACCGGGAACATCTCTTCCAAAGGCCTGTGAAACGCAGTTTCTTTGCAGGCCTGATCTGGCTGAAGTAGGACTTCTGCTCTGGGTGTGCTACATTGCCCTAGAGCTGAAAGGCACAACGTGCAGGCTTCTTTCCAAAGGGCGACTTGGGCCCCACAGAATCTTGCTTCCAGCTCTTTGGGAACCTAAGAAACAACTCGCTCAGCACAGTGCCCTTACAGCCTACCGGGAACATCTCTTCCAAAGGCCTGTGAAACGCAGTTTCTTTGCAGGCCTGATCTGGCTGAAGTAGGACTTCTGCTCTGGGTGTGCTACATTGCCCTAGAGCTGAAAGGCACAACGTGCAGGCTTCTTTCCAAAGGGCGAATTGGGCCCCACAGCATCTTGCTTCCAGCTCTTTGGGAACCTAAGAAACAACTCGCTCTGCACAGTGCTCTTACAGCCTACCGGGAACATCTCTTCCAAAGTCCTGTGAAACGCATTTTCTTTGCAGGCCTGATCTGGCTGAAGTAGGACTTCTGCTCTGGGTGTGCTACATTGCCCTAGAGCTGAAAGGCACAACGTGCAGGCTTCTTTCCAAAGGGCGAGTTGGGCCCCACAGCATCTTGCTTCCAGCTCTTTGGGAAGCTAAGAAACAACTCGCTCTGCACAGTGCTCTTACAGCCTACCGGGAACATCTCTTCCAAAGGCCTGTGAAATGCAGTTTCTTTGCAGGCGTGATCTGACTGAAGTAGCACTTCTCCTCTGCTTGTGCTACGTTGCCCTAGAGCCGAAAGACACAACGTGCAGGCTTCTTTCAAAGGGCGAGTTGGGCCCCACAGCATCTTGCTTCCAGCTCTTTGGGAAGCTAAGAAACAACTCGCTCTGCACAGTGCTCTTACAGCCTACCGGGAACATCTCTTCCAAAGGTCTGTGAAACGCAGTTTCTTTGCAGGCCTGATCTGGCTGAAGTAGGACTTCTGCTCTGGGTGTGCTACATTGCCCTAGAGCTGAAAGGGCCAAAGTGCAGGCTTCTTTCCAAAGGGCGAGTTGGGCCCCACAGCATCTTTCTTCCAGCTCTTTGGGAAGCTAAGAAACAACTCACTCTGCACAGTGCTCTTACAGCCTAGAAGGAACATCTCTTCCAAAGGCCTGTGAAACGCAGTTTCTTTGCAGGCCTGATCTGGCTGAAGTAGGACTGCTGCTCTGGGTGTGCTACATTGCCCTAGAGCTGAAAGGCACAACGTGCAGGCTTCTTTCCAAAGGGCGAGTTGGGCCCCACAGCATCTTGGTTCCAGCTCTTTGGGAAGCGAAGAAACAACTCGCTCTGCACAGTGCTCTTACAGCCTACCGGGAACATCTCTTCCAAAGGCCTGTGTAACGCAATTTCTTTGCAGGCCTGATCTGGCTGAAGTAGCACTTCTGCTCTGGGTGTGCTACGTTGCCCTAGAGCTGAAAGGCCCAACGTGCAGGCTTCTTTCCAAAGGGCGAGTTGGGCCCCACAGCATCTTGCTTCCAGCTCTTTGGGAAGCTAAGAAACAACTCGCTCTGCACAGTGCTCTTACACCCTACCGGGAACATCTCTTCCAACGGCCTGTGAAACGCAGTTTCTTTGCAGGCCTGATCTGGCTGAAGTAGGACTCCTGCTCTGGGTGTGCTACATTGCCCTACAGCTGAAAGGCACAACGTGCAGGCTTCTTTCCAAAGGGCGAGTTGGGCCCCACAGCATCTTGCTTCCAGCTCTTTGGGAAGCTAAGAAACAACTCGCTCTGCACAGTGCTCTTACAGCCTACCGGGAACATCTCTTCCAACGGCCTGTGAAACGCAGTTTCTTTGCAGGCCTGATCTGGCTGAAGTAGGACTCCTGCTCTGGGTGTGCTACATTGCCCTAGAGCTGAAAGGCACAACGTGCAGGCTTCTTTCCAAAGGGCGACTTGGGCCCCACAGCATCTTGCTTCCAGCTCTTTGGGAAGCTAAGAAACAACTCGCTCTGCACAGTGCCCTTACAGCCTACCGGGAACATCTCTTCCAAAGGCCTGTGAAACGCAGTTTCTTTGCAGGCCTGATCTGGCTGAAGTAGGACTTCTGCTCTGGGTGTGCTACATTGCCCTAGAGCTGAAAGGCACAACGTGCAGGCTTCTTTCCAAAGGGCGACTTGGGCCCCACAGCATCTTGCTTCCAGCTCTTTGGGAAGCTAAGAAACAACTCGCTCTGCACAGTGCCCTTACAGCCTACCGGGAACATCTCTTCCAAAGGCCTGTGAAACGCAGTTTCTTTGCAGGCCTGATCTGGCTGAAGTAGGACTTCTGCTCTGGGTGTGCTACATTGCCCTAGAGCTGAAAGGCACAACGTGCAGGCTTCTTTCCAAAGGGCGAGTTGGGCCCTACAGCATCTTGGTTCCAGCTCTTTGGGAAGCGAAGAAACAACTCGCTCTGCACAGTGCTCTTACAGCCTACCGGGAACATCTCTTCGAAAGGCCTGTGTAACGCAATTTCTTTGCAGGCCTGATCTGGCTGAAGTAGCACTTCTGCTCTGAGTGTGCTACGTTGCCCTAGAGCTGAAAGGCCCAACGTGCAGGCTTCTTTCCAAAGGGCGAGTTGGGCCCCACAGCATCTTGCTTCCAGCTCTTTGGGAAGCTAAGAAACAACTCGCTCTGCACAGTGCTCTTACAGCCTACCGGGAACATCTCTTCCAACGGCCTGTCAAACGCAGTTTCTTTGCAGGCCTGATCTGGTTGAAGTAGGACTCCTGCTCTGGGTGTGCTACATTGCCCTAGAGCTGAAAGGCACAACGTGCAGGCTTCTTTCCAAAGGGCGAGTTGGGCCCCACAGCATCTTGCTTCCAGCTCTTTGGGAAGCTAAGAAACAACTCGCACTGCACAGTGCTCTTACAGCCTACTGGGAACATCTCTTCCAAAGGCCTGTGAAACGCAGTTTCTTTGCAGGCCTATCTGGCTGAAGTAGGACTTCTGCTCTGGGTGTGCTACATGGCCCTAGAGCTGAAAGGCCCAACGTGCAGGCTTCTTTCCAAAGGGCGAGTTGGGCCCCACAGCATCTTGCTTCCAGCTCTTTGGTAAGCTAAGAAACAACTCGCTCTGCACAGTGCTCTTACACCCTACCGGGAACATCTCTTCCAAAGGCCTGTGAAACGCAGTTTCTTTGCAGGCCTGATCTGGCTGAAGTAGGACTTCTGCTCTGGGTGTGCTACATTGCCCTAGAGCTGAAAGGCACAACGTGCAGGCTTCTTTCCAAAGGGCGACTTGGGCCCCACAGAATCTTGCTTCCAGCTCTTTGGGAACCTAAGAAACAACTCGCTCAGCACAGTGCCCTTACAGCCTACCGGGAACATCTCTTCCAAAGGCCTGTGAAACGCAGTTTCTTTGCAGGCCTGATCTGGCTGAAGTAGGACTTCTGCTCTGGGTGTGCTACATTGCCCTAGAGCTGAAAGGCACAACGTGCAGGCTTCTTTCCAAAGGGCGAATTGGGCCCCACAGCATCTTGCTTCCAGCTCTTTGGGAACCTAAGAAACAACTCGCTCTGCACAGTGCTCTTACAGCCTACCGGGAACATCTCTTCCAAAGTCCTGTGAAACGCATTTTCTTTGCAGGCCTGATCTGGCTGAAGTAGGACTTCTGCTCTGGGTGTGCTACATTGCCCTAGAGCTGAAAGGCACAACGTGCAGGCTTCTTTCCAAAGGGCGAGTTGGGCCCCACAGCATCTTGCTTCCAGCTCTTTGGGAAGCTAAGAAACAACTCGCTCTGCACAGTGCTCTTACAGCCTACCAGGAAAATCTCTTCCAAAAGCCTTCGAAACGCAGTTTCTTTGCAGGCCTGATCTGGCTGAAGTAGGACTTCTGCTCTGGGTGTGCTACATTGCCCTAGAGCTGAAAGGCACAATGTGCAGGCTTCTTTCCAAAGGGCGAGTTGGGCCCCACAGCATCTTGCTTCCAGCTCTTTGGGAAGCTAAGAAACAACTCGCTCTGCACAGTGCTCTTACAGCCTACCGGGAACATCTCTTCCAAAGGCCTGTGAAATGCAGTTTCTTTGCAGGCGTGATCTGACTGAAGTAGCACTTCTCCTCTGCTTGTGCTACGTTGCCCTAGAGCCGAAAGACACAACGTGCAGGCTTCTTTCCAAAGGGCGAGTTGGGCCCCACAGCATCTTGCTTCCAGCTCTTTGGGAAGCTAAGAAACAACTCGCTCTGCACAGTGCTCTTACAGCCTACCGGGAACATCTCTTCCAAAGGTCTGTGAAACGCAGTTTCTTTGCAGGCCTGATCTGGCTGAAGTAGGACTTCTGCTCTGGGTGTGCTACATTGCCCTAGAGCTGAAAGGGCCAAAGTGCAGGCTTCTTTCCAAAGGGCGAGTTGGGCCCCACAGCATCTTTCTTCCAGCTCTTTGGGAAGCTAAGAAACAACTCACTCTGCACAGTGCTCTTACAGCCTAGAAGGAACATCTCTTCCAAAGGCCTGTGAAACGCAGTTTCTTTGCAGGCCTGATCTGGCTGAAGTAGGACTCCTGCTCTGGGTGTGCTACATTGCCCTAGAGCTGAAAGGCACAACGTGCAGGCTTCTTTCCAAAGGGCGACTTGGGCCCCACAGCATCTTGCTTCCAGCTCTTTGGGAAGCTAAGAAACAACTCGCTCTGCACAGTGCCCTTACAGCCTACCGGGAACATCTCTTCCAAAGGCCTGTGAAACGCAGTTTCTTTGCAGGCCTGATCTGGCTGAAGTAGGACTTCTGCTCTGGGTGTGCTACATTGCCCTAGAGCTGAAAGGCACAACGTGCAGGCTTCTTTCCAAAGGGCGACTTGGGCCCCACAGCATCTTGCTTCCAGCTCTTTGGGAAGCTAAGAAACAACTCGCTCTGCACAGTGCCCTTACAGCCTACCGGGAACATCTCTTCCAAAGGCCTGTGAAACGCAGTTTCTTTGCAGGCCTGATCTGGCTGAAGTAGGACTTCTGCTCTGGGTGTGCTACATTGCCCTAGAGCTGAAAGGCACAACGTGCAGGCTTCTTTCCAAAGGGCGAGTTGGGCCCCACAGCATCTTGCTTCCAGCTCTTTGGGAAGCGAAGTAACAACTCGCTCTGCTAAGTGGTTACAGCCTAGTGGGAACATCTCTTCCAAAGGCCTGTGTAACGCAGTTTCTTTGCAGGCCTGATCTGGCTGAAGTAGGACTTCTGCTCTGGGTGTGCTACATTGCCCTAGAGCTGAAAGGCACAACGTGCAGGCTTCTTTCCAAAGGGCGAGTTGGGCCCCACAGCATCTTGCTTCCAGCTCTTTGAGAAGCTAAGAAACAACTCGCTCTGCACAGTGCTCTTACAGCCTACTGGGAACATCCCTTCCAAAGGCCTGTGAAACGCAGTTTCTTTGCAGGCCTGATCTGGCTGAAGTAGGACTTCTGCTCTGGGTGTGCTACATTGCCCTAGAGCTGAAAGGCAAAACGTGCAGGCTTCTTTCCAAAGGGCGAGTTGGGCCCCACAGCATCTTGCTTCCAGCTCTTTGGGAAGCTAAGAAACAACTCGCTCTGCACAGTGCTCTTACAGCCTACCGGGAACATCTCTTCCAAGGCCTGTGAAACGCAGTTTCTTTGTAGGCCTGATCTGGCTGAAGTAGGACTCCTGCTCTGGGTGTGCTACATTGCCCTAGAGCTGAAAGGCCCAACGTGCAGGCTTCTTTCCAAAGGGCGAGTTGGGCCCCACAGCATCTTGCTTCCAGCTCTTTGGGAAGCTAAGAAACAACTCGCTCTGCACAGTGCTCTTACACCCTACTGGGAACATCTCTTCCAAAGGCCTGTGAAACGCAGTTTCTTTGCAGGCCTGATCTGGCTGAAGTAGCACTTCTCCTCTGGGTGTGCTACGTTGCCCTAGAGCTGAAAGGCACAACGTGCAGGCTTCTTTCCAAAGGGCGACTTGGGCCCCACAGAATCTTGCTTCCAGCTCTTTGGGAACCTAAGAAACAACTCGCTCTGCACAGTGTTCTTACAGCCTACCGGGAACATCTCTTCCAAAGGCCTGTGAAACGCAGTTTCTTTGCAGGCCTGATCTGGCTGAAGTAGGACTTCTGCTCTGGGTGTGCTACATTGCCCTAGAGCTGAAAGGCACAACGTGCAGGCTTCTTTCCAAAGGGCGAGTTGGGCCCCACAGCATCTTGCTTCCAGCTCTTTGGGAAGCGAAGAAACAACTCGCTCTGCTCAGTGGTTACAGCCTACCGGGAACATCTCTTCCAAAGGCCTGTGTAACGCAGTTTCTTTGCAGGCCTGATCTGGCTGAAGTAGGACTTCTGCTCTGGGTGTGCTACATTGCCCTAGAGCTGAAAGGCCCAACGTGCAGGCTTCTTTCCAAAGGGCGAGTTGGGCCCCACAGCATCTTGCTTCCAGCTCTTTGAGAAGCTAAGAAACAACTCGCTCTGCACAGTGCTCTTACAGCCTACTGGGAACATCCCTTCCAAAGGCCTGTGAAACGCAGTTTCTTTGCAGGCCTGATCTGGCTGAAGTAGGACTTCTGCTCTGGGTGTGCTACTTTGCCCTAGAGCTGAAAGGCAAAACGTGCAGGCTTCTTTCCAAAGGGCGAGTTGGGCCCCACAGCATCTTGCTTCCAGCTCTTTGGGAAGCTAAGAAACAACTCGCTCTGCACAGTGCTCTTACAGCCTACCGGGAACATCTCTTCCAAAGGCCTGTGAAACGCAGTTTCTTTGCAGGCCTGATCTGGCTGAAGTAGGACTTCTGCTCTGGGTGTGCTACATTGCCCTAGAGCTGAAAGGCCCAACGTGCAGGCTTCTTTCCAAAGGGCGACTTGGGCCCCACAGAATCTTGCTTCCAGCTCTTTGGGAAGCTAAGAAACAACTCGCTCTGCACAGTTCTCTTACACCCTACCGGGAACATCTCTTCCAAAGGCCTGTGAAACGCAGTTTCTTTGCAGGCCTGATCTGGCTGAAGTAGGACTTCTGCTCTGGGTGTGCTACATTGCCCTAGAGCTGAAAGGCACAACGTGCAGGCTTCTTTCCAAAGGGCGACTTGGGCCCCACAGCATCTTGCTTCCAGCTCTTTGGGAAGCTAAGAAACAACTCGCTCTGCACAGTGCCCTTACAGCCTACCGTGAACATCTCTTCCAAAGGCCTGTGAAACGCAGTTTCTTTGCAGGCCTGATCTGGCTGAAGTAGGACTTCTGCTCTGGGTGTGCTACATTGCCCTAGAGCTGAAAGGCACAACGTGCAGGCTTCTTTCCAAAGGGCGAGTTGGGCCCCACAGCATCTTGCTTCCAGCTCTTTGGGAAGCGAAGAAACAACTCGCTCTGCTCAGTGGTTACAGCCTAGTGGGAACATCTCTTCCAAAGGCCTGTGTAACGCAGTTTCTTTGCAGGCCTGATCTGGCTGAAGTAGGACTTCTGCTCTGGGTGTGCTACATCGTCTTAGAGCTGAAAGGCCCAAGGTGCAGGCTTCTTTCCAAAGGGCGAGTTGGGCCCCACAGCATCTTGCTTCCAGCTCTTTGAGAAGCTAAGAAACAACTCGCTCTGCACAGTGCTCTTACAGCCTACTGGGAACATCCCTTCCAAAGGCCTGTGAAACGCAGTTTCTTTGCAGGCCTGATCTGGCTGAAGTAGGACTTCTGCTCTGGGTGTGCTACATTGCCCTAGAGCTGAAAGGCAAAACGTGCAGGCTTCTTTCCAAAGGGCGACGTGGGCCCCACAGCATCTTGCTTCCAGCTCTTTGGGAAGCTAAGAAACAACTCGCTCTGCACAGTGCTCTTACAGCCTACCGGGAACATCTCTTCCAAAGGCCTGTGAAACGCAGTTTCTTTGCAGGCCTGATCTGGCTGAAGTAGGACTTCTGCTCTGGGTGTGCTACATTGCCCTAGAGCTGAAAGGCACAACGTGCAGGCTTCTTTCCAAAGGGCGACTTGGGCCCCACAGCATCTTGCTTCCAGCTCTTTGGGAAGCTAAGAAACAACTCGCTCTGCACAGTGCCCTTACAGCCTACCGGGAACATCTCTTCCAAAGGCCTGTGAAACGCAGTTTCTTTGCAGGCCTGATCTGGCTGAAGTAGGACTTCTGCTCTGGGTGTGCTACATTGCCCTAGAGCTGAAAGGCACAACGTGCAGGCTTCTTTCCAAAGGGCGACGTGGGCCCCACAGCATCTTGCTTCCAGCTCTTTGGGAACCTAAGAAACAACTCGCTCTGCACAGTGCCCTTACAGCCTACCGGGAACATCTCTTCCAAAGGCCTGTGAGACGCAGTTTCTTTGCAGGCCTGATCTGGCTGAAGTAGGACTTCTGCTCTGGGTGTGCTACATTGCCCTAGAGCTGAAAGGCCCAACGTGCAGGCTTCTTTCCAAAGGGCGAGTTGGGCCCCACAGCATCTTGCTTCCAGCTCTTTGGTAAGCTAAGAAACAACTCGCTCTGCACAGTGCTCTTACACCCTACCGGGAACATCTCTTCCAAAGGCCTGTGAAACGCAATTTCTTTGCAGGCCTGATCTAGCTGAAGTAGGACTTCTGCTCTGGGTGTGCTACATTGCCCTAGAGCTGAAAGGCACAACGTGCAGGCTTCTTTCCAAAGGGCAACTTGGGCCCCACAGCATCTTGCTTCCAGCTCTTTGGGAACCTAAGAAACAACTCGCTCTGCACAGTGCCCTTACAGCCTACCGGGAACATCTCTTCCAAAGGCCTGTGAAACGCAGTTTCTTTGCAGGCCTGATCTGGCTGAAGTAGGACTTCTGCTCTGGGTGTGCTACATTGCCCTAGAGCTGAAAGGCACAACGTGCAGGCTTCTTTCCAAAGGGCGACTTGTGCCCCACAGCATCTTGCTTCCAGCTCTTTGGGAACCTAAGAAACAACTCGCTCTGCACAGTGCCCTTACAGCCTACCGGGAACATCTCTTCCAAAGGCCTGTGAAACGCAGTTTCTTTGCAGGCCTGATCTGGCTGAAGTAGTACTTCTGCTCTGGGTGTGCTACATTGCCCTAGAGCTGAAAGGCACAACGTGCAGGCTTCTTTCCAAAGGGCGAGTTGGGCCCAACAGCATCTTGCTTCCAGCTCTTTGGGAAGCTAAGAAACAACTCGCTCTGCACAGTGTTCTTACAGCCTACCGGGAACATCTCTTCCAGAGGCCTGTGAAACGCATTTTCTTTGCAGGCCTGATCTGGCTGAAGTAGTACTTCTGCTCTGGGTGTGCTACATTGCCCTAGAGCTGAAAGACCCAACGTGCAGGCTTCTTTCCAAAGGGCGAGGTGGGCCCCACAGCATCTTGCTTCCAGCTCTTTGGGAAGCGAAGAAACAACTCGCTCTGCTCAGTGGTTACAGCCTAGTGGGAACATCTCTTCCAAAGGCCTGTGTAACGCAGTTTCTTTGCAGGCCTAATCTGGCTGAAGTAGGACTTCTGCTCTGGGTGTGCTACTTTGCCCTAGAGCTGAAAGGCACAACGTGCAGGCTTCTTTCCAAAGGGCGAGTTGGGCCCCACAGCATCTTGCTTCCAGCTCTTTGGGAAGCTAAGAAACAACTCGCTCTGCACAGTGCTCTTACAGATTACCGGGAACATCTCTTCCAAAGGCCTGTGAAACGCATTTTCTTTGCAGGCCTGATCTGGCTGAAGTAGGACTTCTGCTCTGGGTGTGCTACATTGCCCTAGAGCTGAAAGGCCCAACGTGCAGGCTTCTTTCCAAAGGGCGAGTTGGGCCCCACAGCATCTTGCTTCCAGCTCTTTGGGAAGCTAAGAAACAACTCGCTCTGCACAGTGCTCTTACAGATTACCGGGAACATCTCTTCCAAAGGCCTGTGAAACGCACTTTCTTTGCAGGCCTGATCTGGCTGAAGTAGGACTTCTGCTCTGGGTGTGCTACATTGCCCTAGAGCTGAAAGGCCCAACGTGCAGGCTTCTTTCCAAAGGGCGAGTTGGGCCCCACAGCATCTTGCTTCCAGCTCTTTGGGAAGCGAAGAAACAACTCGCTCTGCTCAGGGGTTACAGCCTAGTGGGAACATCTCTTCCAAAGGCCTGTGTAACGCAGTTTCTTTGCAGGCCTGATCTGGCTGAAGTAGGACTTCTGCTCTGGGTGTGCTACATTGCCCTAGAGCTGAAAGGCCCAACGTGCAGGCTTCTTTCCAAAGGGCGAGTTGGGCCCCACATCATCTTGCTTCCAGCTCTTTGAGAAGCTAAGAAACAACTCGCTCTGCACAGTGCTCTTACAGCCTACTGGGAACATCCCTTCCAAAGGCCTGTGAAACGCAGTTTCTTTGCAGGCCTGATCTGGCTGAAGTAGGACTTCTGCTCTGGGTGTGCTACATTGCCCTAGAGCTGAAAGGCACAACGTGCAGGCTTCTTTCCAAAGGGCGAGTTGGGCCCCACAGCATCTTGCTTCCAGCTCTTTGGGAAGCTAAGAAACAACTCGCTCTGCACAGTGCTCTTACAGCCTACCGGGAACATCTCTTCCAAAGGCCTGTGAAACGCAGTTTCTTTGCAGGCCTGATCTGGCTGAAGTAGGACTTCTGCTCTGGGTGTGCTACATTGCCCTAGAGCTGAAAGGCCCAACGTGCAGGCTTCTTTCCAAAGGGCGACTTGGGCCCCACAGAATCTTGCTTCCAGCTCTTTGGGAAGCTAAGAAACAACTCGCTCTGCACAGTGCTCTTACACCCTACCGGGAACATCTCTTCTAAAGGCCTGTGAAACGCAGTTTCTTTGCAGGCCTGATCTGGCTGAAGTAGGACTTCTGCTCTGGGTGTGCTACATTGCCCTAGAGCTGAATGGCACAACGTGCAGGCTTCTTTCCAAAGGGCAACTTGGGCCCCGCATCATCTTGCTTCCAGCTCTTTCGGAAGCTAAGAAACAACTCACTCTGCACAGTGCCCTTACAGCCTACGGGGATCATCTCTTCCAAAGGCCTGTGAAACACAGTTTCTTTGCAGGCCTGATCTGGCTGAAGTAGGACTTCTGCTCTGGGTGTGCTACATTGCCCTAGAGCTGAAAGGCACAACGTGCAGGCTTCTTTCCAAAGGGCGACTTGGGCCCCACAGCATCTTGCTTCCAGCTCTTTGGGAACCTAAGAAACAACTCGCTCTGCACAGTGCTCTTACAGCCTACCGGGAACATCTCTTCCAAAGGCCTGTGAAACGCAGTTTCTTTGCAGGCCTGATCTGGCTGAAGTAGGACTGCTGCTCTGGGTGTGCTACATTGCCCTAGAGCTGAAAGGCACAACGTGCAGGCTTCTTTCCAAAGGGCGAGTTGGGCCCAACAGCATCTTGCTTCCAGCTCTTTGGGAAGCTAAGAAACAACTCGCTCTGCACAGTGTTCTTACAGCCTACCGGGAACATCTCTTCCAGAGGCCTGTGAAACGCATTTTCTTTGCAGGCCTGATCTGGCTGAAGTAGTACTTCTGCTCTGGGTGTGCTACATTGCCCTAGAGCTGAAAGACCCAACGTGCAGGCTTCTTTCCAAAGGGCGAGGTGGGCCCCACAGCATCTTGCTTCCAGCTCTTTGGGAAGCGAAGAAACAACTCGCTCTGCTCAGTGGTTACAGCCTAGTGGGAACATCTCTTCCAAAGGCCTGTGTAACGCAGTTTCTTTGCAGGCCTAATCTGGCTGAAGTAGGACTTCTGCTCTGGGTGTGCTACTTTGCCCTAGAGCTGAAAGGCACAACGTGCAGGCTTCTTTCCAAAGGGCGAGTTGGGCCCCACAGCATCTTGCTTCCAGCTCTTTGGGAAGCTAAGAAACAACTCGCTCTGCACAGTGCTCTTACAGATTACCGGGAACATCTCTTCCAAAGGCCTGTGAAACGCATTTTCTTTGCAGGCCTGATCTGGCTGAAGTAGGACTTCTGCTCTGGGTGTGCTACATTGCCCTAGAGCTGAAAGGCCCAACGTGCAGGCTTCTTTCCAAAGGGCGAGTTGGGCCCCACAGCATCTTGCTTCCAGCTCTTTGGGAAGCTAAGAAACAACTCGCTCTGCACAGTGCTCTTACAGATTACCGGGAACATCTCTTCCAAAGGCCTGTGAAACGCACTTTCTTTGCAGGCCTGATCTGGCTGAAGTAGGACTTCTGCTCTGGGTGTGCTACATTGCCCTAGAGCTGAAAGGCCCAACGTGCAGGCTTCTTTCCAAAGGGCGAGTTGGGCCCCACAGCATCTTGCTTCCAGCTCTTTGGGAAGCGAAGAAACAACTCGCTCTGCTCAGGGGTTACAGCCTAGTGGGAACATCTCTTCCAAAGGCCTGTGTAACGCAGTTTCTTTGCAGGCCTGATCTGGCTGAAGTAGGACTTCTGCTCTGGGTGTGCTACATTGCCCTAGAGCTGAAAGGCCCAACGTGCAGGCTTCTTTCCAAAGGGCGAGTTGGGCCCCACATCATCTTGCTTCCAGCTCTTTGAGAAGCTAAGAAACAACTCGCTCTGAACAGTGCTCTTACAGCCTACTGGGAACATCCCTTCCAAAGGCCTGTGAAACGCAGTTTCTTTGCAGGCCTGATCTGGCTGAAGTAGGACTTCTGCTCTGGGTGTGCTACATTGCCCTAGAGCTGAAAGGCAAAACGTGCAGGCTTCTTTCCAAAGGGCGAGTTGGGCCCCACAGCATCTTGCTTCCAGCTCTTTGGGAAGCTAAGAAACAACTCGCTCTGCACAGTGCTCTTACAGCCTACCGGGAACATCTCTTCCAAAGGCCTGTGAAACGCAGTTTCTTTGCAGGCCTGATCTGGCTGAAGTAGTACTTCTGCTCTGGGTGTGCTACATTGCCCTAGAGCTGAAAGGCCCAACGTGCAGGCTTCTTTCCAAAGGGCGACTTGGGCCCCACAGAATCTTGCTTCCAGCTCTTTGGGAAGCTAAGAAACAACTCGCTCTGCACAGTGCTCTTACACCCTACCGGGAACATCTCTTCCAAAGGCCTGTGAAACGCAGTTTCTTTGCAGGCCTGATCTGGCTGAAGTAGGACTTCTGCTCTGGGTGTGCTACATTGCCCTAGAGCTGAAAGGCACAACGTGCAGGCTTCTTTCCAAAGGGCGACTTGGGCCCCACAGCATCTTGCTTCCAGCTCTTTGGGAAGCTAAGAAACAACTCGCTCTGCACAGTGCCCTTACAGCCTACCGGGAACATCTCTTCCAAAGGCCTGTGAAACGCAGTTTCTTTGCAGGCCTGATCTGGCTGAAGTAGGACTTCTGCTCTGGGTGTGCTACATTGCCCTAGAGCTGAAAGGCACAACGTGCAGGCTTCTTTCCAAAGGGCGACTTGGGCCCCACAGCATCTTGCTTCCAGCTCTTTGGGAAGCTAAGAAACAACTCGCTCTGCACAGTGCCCTTACAGCCTACCGGGAACATCTCTTCCAAAGGCCTGTGAAACGCAGTTTCTTTGCAGGCCTGATCTGGCTGAAGTAGGACTTCTGCTCTGGGTGTGCTACATTGCCCTAGAGCTGAAAGGCACAACGTGCAGGCTTCTTTCCAAAGGGCGACTTGGGCCCCACAGCATCTTGCTTCCAGCTCTTTGGGAACCTAAGAAACAACTCGCTCTGCACAGTGCCCTTACAGCCTACCGGGAACATCTCTTCCAAAGGCCTGTGAGACGCAGTTTCTTTGCAGGCCTGATCTGGCTGAAGTAGGACTTCTGCTCTGGTTGTGCTACATTGACCTAGAGCTGAAAGGCACAACGTGCAGGCTTCTTTCCAAAGGGCGAGTTGGGCCCCACAGCATCTTGCTTCCAGCTCTTTGGGAAGCTAAGAAACAACTCGCTCTGCACAGTGCTCTTACACCCTACCGGGAACATCTCTTCCAAAGGCCTGTGAAACGCAATTTCTTTGCAGGCCTGATCTAGCTGAAGTAGGACTTCTGCTCTGGGTGTGCTACATTGCCCTAGAGCTGAAAGGCACAACGTGCAGGCTTCTTTCCAAAGGGCAACTTGGGCCCCACAGCATCTTGCTTCCAGCTCTTTGGGAACCTAAGAAACAACTCGCTCTGCACAGTGCCCTTACAGCCTACCGGGAACATCTCTTCCAAAGGCCTGTGAAACGCAGTTTCTTTGCAGGCCTGATCTGGCTGAAGTAGGACTTCTGCTCTGGGTGTGCTACATTGCCCTAGAGCTGAAAGGCACAACGTGCCGGCTTCTTTCTAAAGGGCGACTTGGGCCCCACAGCATCTTGCTTCCAGCTCTTTGGGAACCTAAGAAACAACTCGCTCTGCACAGTGCACTTACAGCCTACCGGGAACATCACTTCCAAAGGCCTGTGAAACGCAGTTTCTTTGCAGGCCTGATCTGGCTGAAGTAGGACTTCTGCTCTGGGTGTGCTACATTGCCCTAGAGCTGAAAGGCACAACGTGCAGGCTTCTTTCCAAAGGGCGAGTTGGGCCCAACAGCATTTGGTTCCAGCTCTTTGGGAAGCTAAGAAACAACTCGCTCTGCACAGTGTTCTTACAGCCTACCGGGAGCATCTCTTCGAAAGGCCTGTGAAACGCAGTTTCTTTGCAGGCCTGATCTGGCTGAAGCAGGACTGCTGCTCTGGGTGTGCTACATTGCCCTAGAGCTGAAAAGCACAACGTGCAGGCTTCTTTCCAAAGGGCGAGTTGGGCCCTACAGCATCTTGGTTCCAGCTCTTTGGGAAGCTAAGAAACAACTCGCTCTGCGCAGTCCTCTTACAGCCTACCGGGATCATCTCTTCCAAAGGCCTGTGTAACGCAATTTCTTCTCAGGCCTGATCTGGCTGAAGTAGCACTTCTGCTCTGGGTCTGCTACGTTGCCCTAGAGCTGAAAGGCCCAACGTGCAGGCTTCTTTCCAAAGGGCGAGTTGGGCCCCACAGCATCTTGCTTCCAGCTCTTTGGGAAGCTAAGAAACAACTCGCTCTGCACAGTGCTCTTACACCCTACCGGGAACATCTCTTCCAAAGGCCTGTGAAACGCAGTTTCTTTGCAGGCCTGATCTGGCTGAAGTAGGACTCCTGCTCTGGGTGTGCTACATTGCCCTAGAGCTGAAAGACCCAACGTGCAGGCTTCTTTCCAAAGGGCGAGTTGGGCCCCACAGCATCTTGCTTCCAGCTCTTTGGGAAGCTAAGAAACAACTCGCTCTGCACAGTGCTCTTACACCCTACCGGGAACATCTCTTCCAAAGGCCTGTGAAACGCAGTTTCTTTTGCAGGCCTGATATGGCTGAAGTGGGACTTCTGCTCTGGGTGTGCTACATTGCCCTAGAGCTGAAAGGCACAACGTGCAGGCATCTTTCCAAAGGGCGAGTTGGGCCCCACAGCATCTTGCTTCCAGCTCTTTGGGAAGCTAAGAAACAACTCGCTCTGCACAGTGCTCTTAGAGCCTACCGGGAACTTCACTTCCAAAGGCCTATGAAACGCAGTTTCTTTGTAGGCCTGATCTGGCTGAAGTAGGACTTCTGCTCTGGGTGTGCTACATTGCCCTAGAGCTGAAAGGCACAACGTGCAGGCTTCTTTCCAAAGGGCGAGTTGGGCCCCACAGCATCTTGCTTCCAGCTCTTTGGGAAGCTAAGAAACAACTCGCTCTGCACAGTGCTCTTACAGCCTACCGGGAACATCTCTTCCAAAGGCCTGTGAAACGCATTTTCTTTGCAGGCCTGATCTGGCTGAAGTAGTACTTCTGCTCTGGGTGTGCTACATTGCCCTAGAGCTGAAAGACCCAACGTGCAGGCTTCTTTCCAAAGGGCGAGTTGGGCACCACAGCATCTTGCTTCCAGCTCTTTGGGAAGCGAAGAAACAACTCGCTCTGCTCAGTCGTTACAGCCTAGTGGGAACATCTCTTCCAAAGGCCTGTGTAACGCAGTTTCTTTGCAGGCCTGATCTGGCTGAAGTAGGACTTCTGCTCTGGGTGTGCTACTTTGCCCTAGAGCTGAAAGGCACAACGTGCAGGTTCTTTCCAAAGGGCGAGTTGGGCCCCACAGCATCTTGCTTCCAGCTCTTTGGGAAGCTAAGAAACAACTCGCTCTGCACAGTGCTCTTACAGATTACCGGGAACATCTCTTCCAAAGGCCTGTGAAACTCATTTTCTTTGCAGGCCTGATCTGGCTGAAGTAGGACTTCTGCTCTGGGTGTGCTACATTGCCCTAGAGCTGAAAGGCCCAACGTGCAGGCTTCTTTCCAAAGGGCGAGTTGGGCCCCACAGCATCTTGCTTCCAGCTCTTTGGGAACCTAAGAAACAACTCGCTCTGCACAGTGCTCTTACAGCCTACCGGGAACATCCCTTCCAAAGGCCTGTGAAACGCAGTTTCTTTGCAGGCCTGATCTGGCTGAAGTAGGACTTCTGCTCTGGGTGTGCTACATTGTCCTAGAGCTGAAAGGCACAACGTGCAGGCTTCTTTCCAAAGGGCGAGTTGGGCCCCACAGCATCTTGCTTCCAGCTCTTTGGGAACCTAAGAAACAACTCGCTCTGCACAGTGCTCTTACAGCCTACCGGGAAATTCTCTTCCAAAAGCCTTCGAAACGCAGTTTCTTTGCAGGCCTGATCTGGCTGAAGTAGGACTTCTGCTCTGGGTGTGCTACATTGCCCTAGAGCTGAAAGGCACAACGTGCAGGCTTCTTTCCAAAGGGCGAGTTGGGCCCCACAGCATCTTGCTTCCAGCTCTTTGGGAAGCTAAGAAACAACTGGCTCTGCACAGTGCTCTTACAGCCTACCGGGATCATCTCTTCCAAAGGCCTCTGTAACGCAATTTCTTTGCAGGCCTGATCTGGCTGAAGTAGCACTTCTGCTCTGGGTGTGCTACGTTGCCCTAGAGCTGAAAGGCCCAACGTGCAGGCTTCTTTCCAAAGGGCGAGTTGGGCCCCACAGCATCTTGCTTCCAGCTCTTTGGGAAGCTAAGAAACAACTCGCTCTGCACAGTGCTCTTACACCCTACCGGGAACATCTCTTCCAACGGCCTGCGAAACGCAGTTTCTTTGCAGGCCTGATCTGGCTGAAGTAGGACTCCTGCTCTGGGTGTGCTACATTGCCCTAGAGCTGAAAGACCCAACGTGCAGGCTTCTTTCCAAAGGGCGAGTTGGGCCCCACAGCATCTTGCTTCCAGCTCTTTGGGAACCTAAGAAACAACTCGCTCTGCACAGTGCTCTTACACCCTACCGGGAACATCTCTTCCAAAGGCCTGTGAAACGCAGTTTCTTTGCAGGCCTGATCTGGCTGAAGTAGGATTTCTGCTCTGGGTGTGCTACATTGCCCTAGAGCTGAAAGGCACAACGTGCAGGCATCTTTCAAACGGGCGAGTTGGGCCCCACAGCATCTTGCTTCCAGCTCTTTGGGAAGCTAAGAAACAACTCGCTCTGCACAGTGCTCTTACAGCCTACCGGGAACATCTCTTCCAAAGGCCTGTGAAACGCAGTTTCTTTGCAGGCCTGATCTGCCTGAAGTAGGACTTCTGCTCTGGGTGTGCTACATTGCCCTAGAGCTGAAAGGCACAACGTGCAGGCTTCTTTCCAAAGGGCGAGTTGGGCCCCACAGCATCTTGCTTCCAGCTCTTTGGGAAGCTAAGAATCAACTCGCTCTGCACAGTGCTCTTAGAGCCTACCGGGAACATCTCTTCCAAAGGCCTGTGAAACGCAGTTTCTTTGCAGGCCTGATCTGGCTGAAGTAGGACTTCTGCTCTGGGTGTGCTACATTGCCCTAGAGCTGAAAGGCACAACGTGCAGGCTTCTTTCCAAAGGGCGAGTTGGGCCCAAAGCATCTTGCTTCCAGCTCTTTGGGAAGCTAAGAAACAACTCGCTCTGCACAGTGCTCTTACAGCCTACCGGGAACATCTCTTCCAAAGGCCTGTGAAACGCAGTTTCTTTGCAGGCCTGATCTGACTGAAGTAGCACTTCTTCTCTGCTTGTGCTCCGTTGCCCTAGAGCTGAAAGACCCAACGTGCAGGCTTCTTTTCAAAGGGCGAGTTGGGCCCTACAGCATCTTGCTTCCAGCTCTTTGGGAAGCTAAGAAACAACTCGCTCTGCACAGTGCTCTTACAGCCTACCGGGAACATCTCTTCCAAAGGCCTGTGAAACGCAGTTTCTTTGCAGGCCTGATCTGGCTGAAGTAGGACTTCTGCTCTGGGTGTGCTACATTGCCCTAGAGCTGAAAGGCCCAAAGTGCAGGCTTCTTTCCAAAGGGCGAGTTGGCCCCACAGCATCTTTCTTCCAGCTCTTTGGGAAGCTAAGAAACAACTCGCTCTGCACAGTGCTCTTACAGCCTACCGGGAACATCTCTTCCAAAGGCCTTTTGAAACGCAGTTTCTTTGCAGGCCTGATCTGGCTGAAGTAGGACTGCTGCTCTGGGTGTGCTACATTGCCCTAGAGCTGAAAGGCACAACGTGCAGGCTTCTTTCCAAAGGGCGAGTTGGGCCCTACAGCATCTTGGTTCCAGCTCTTTGGGAAGCTAAGAAACAACTCGCTCTGAACAGTGCTCTTACAGCCTACCGGGAACATCTCTTCCAAAGGCCTGTGTAACGCAATTTCTTTGCAGGCCTGATCTGGCTGAAGTAGCACTTCTGCTCTGGGTGTGCTACGTTGCCCTAGAACTGAAAGGCCCAACGTGCAGGCTTCTTTCCAAAGGGCGAGTTGGGCCCCACAGCATCTTGCTTCCAGCTCTTTGGGAAGCTAAGAAACAACTCGCTCTGCACAGTGCTCTTACAGCCTACCGGGAAAATCTCTTCCAAAAGCCTTCGAAACGCAGTTTCTTTGCAGGCCTGATCTGGCTGAAGTAGGACTCCTGCTCTGGGTGTGCTACATTGCCCTAGAGCTGAAAGGCCCAACGTACAGGCTTCTTTCCAAAGGGCGAGTTGGGCCCCACACCATCTTGCTTCCAGCTCTTTGGGAAGCTAAGAAACAACTCGCTCTGCACAGTGCTCTTACACCCTACCGGGAACATCTCTTCCAATGGCCTGTGAAACGCAGTTTCTTTGCAGGCCTGATCTGGCTGAAGTAGGACTCCTGCTCTGGGTGTGCTACATTGCCCTAGAGCTGAAAGGCACAACGTGCAGGCATCTTTCCAAAGGGCGAGTTGGGCCCCACAGCATCTTGCTTCCAGCTCTTTGGGAAGCTAAGAAACAACTCGCTCTGCACAGTGCTCTTACAGCCTACCGGGAACGTCTCTTCCAAAGGCCTGTGAAACGCAGTTTCTTTGCAGGCCTGATCTGGCTGAAGTAGGACTTCTGCTCTGGGTGTGCTACATTGCCCTAGAGCTGAAAGGCACAACGTGCAGGCTTCTTTCGAAAGGGCGAGTTGGGCCCCACAGCATCTTGCTTCCAGCTCTTTGGGAAGCTAAGAAACAACTCGCTCTGCACAGTGCTCTTACAGCCTACCGGGAACATCTCTTCCAAAGGCCTGTGAAACGCAGTTTCTTTGCAGGCCTGATCTGGGTGAAGTAGGACTTCTGCTCTGATTGTGCTACATTGCCCTAGAGCTGAAAGGCACAACGTGCAGGCTTCTTTCCAAAGGGCGAGTTGGGCCCCACAGCATCTTGCTTCCAGCTCTTTGGGAAGCTAAGAAACAACTCGCTCTGCACAGTGCTCTTACAGCCTACCGGGAACATCTCTTCCAAAGGCCTGTGAAATGCAGTTTCTTTGCAGGCGTGATCTGACTGAAGTAGCACTTCTGCTCTGCTTGTGCTACGTTGCCCTAGAGCTGAAAGGCAAAACGTGTAGGCTTCTTTCCAAAGGGCGAGTTGGGCCCCACAGCATCTTGCTTCCAGCTCTTTGGGAAGCTAAGAAACAGCTCGCTCTGCACAGTGCTCTTACAGCCTACCGGGAACATCTCTTCCAAGGCCTGTGAAACGCAGTTTCTTTGCAGGCCTGATCTGGCTGAAGTAGGACTTCTGCTCTGGGTGTGCTACATTGCCCTAGAGCTGAAAGGCCCAACGTGCAGGCTTCTTTCCAAAGGGCGAGTTGGGCCCCACAGCATCTTGCTTCCAGCTCTTTGGGAAGCGAAGAAACAACTCGCTCTGCTCAGTGGTTACAGCCTAGTGGGAACATCTCTTCCAAAGGCCTGTGTAACGCAGTTTCTTTGCAGGCCTGATCTGGCTGAAGTAGGACTTCTGCTCTGGGTGTGCTACATTGCCCTAGAGCTGAAAGGCACAACGTGCAGGCTTCTTTCCAAAGGGCGAGTTGGGCCCCACAGCATCTTGCTTCCAGCTCTTTGGGAAGCTAAGAAACAACTCGCTCTGCACAGTGCTCTTACACCCTACCGGGAACATCTCTTCCAACGGCCTGTGAAACGCAGTTTCTTTGCAGGCCTGATCTGGCTGAAGTAGGACTCCTGCTCTGGGTGTGCTACATTGCCCTAGAGGTGAAAGACCCAACGTGCAGGCTTCTTTCCAAAGGGCGAGTTGGGCCCCACAGCATCTTGCTTCCAGCTCTTTGGGAAGCTAAGAAACAACTCGCTCTGCACAGTGTTCTTACAGCCTACCGGGAACATCTCTTCCAAAGGCCTGTGAAACGCATTTTCTTTGCAGGCCTGATCTGGCTGAAGTAGTACTTCTGCTCTGGGTGTGCTACATTGCCCTAGAGCTGAAAGACCCAACGTGCAGGCTTCTTTCCAAAGGGCGAGTTGGGCCCCACAGCATCTTGCTTCCAGCTCTTTGGGAAGCGAAGAAACAACTCGCTCTGCTCAGTGATTACAGCCTAGTGGGAACATCTCTTCCAAAGGCCTGTGTAACGCAGTTTCTTTGCAGGCCTGATCTGGCTGAAGTAGGACTTCTGCTCTGGGTGTGCTACTTTGCCCTAGAGCTGAAAGGCACAACGTGCAGGCTTCTTTCCAAAGGGCGAGTTGGGCCCCACAGCATCTTGCTTCCAGCACTTTGGGAAGCTAAGAAACAACTCGCTCTGCACAGTGCTCTTACAGATTACCGGGAACATCTCTTCCAAAGGCCTGTGAAACGCATTTTCTTTGCAGGCCTGATCTGGCTGAAGTAGGACTTCTGCTCTGGGTGTGCTACATTGCCCTAGAGCTGAAAGGCCCAACGTGCAGGCTTCTTTCCAAAGGGCGAGTTGGGCCCCACAGCATCTTGCTTCCAGCTCTTTGGGAAGCTAAGAAACAACTCGCTCTGCACAGTGCTCTTACAGATTACCGGGAACATCTCTTCCAAAGGCCTGTGAAACTCATTTTCTTTGCAGGCCTGATCTGGCTGAAGTAGGACTTCTGCTCTGGGTGTGCTACATTGCCCTAGAGCTGAAAGGCCCAACGTGCAGGCTTCTTTCCAAAGGGCGAGTTGGGCCCCACAGCATCTTGCTTCCAGCTCTTTGGGAAGCGAAGAAACAACTCGCTCTGCTCAGGGGTTACAGCCTAGTGGGAACATCTCTTCCAAAGGCCTGTGTAACGCAGTTTCTTTGCAGGCCTGATCTGGCTGAAGTAGGACTTCTGCTCTGGGTGTGCTACATTGCCCTAGAGCTGAAAGGCCCAACGTGCAGGCTTCTTTCCAAAGGGCGAGTTGGGCCCCACATCATCTTGCTTCCAGCTCTTTGAGAAGCTAAGAAACAACTCGCTCTGCACAGTGCTCTTACAGCCTACTGGGAACATCCCTTCCAAAGGCCTGTGAAACGCAGTTTCTTTGCAGGCCTGATCTGGCTGAAGTTGGACTTCTGCTCTGGGTGTGCTACATTGCCCTAGAGCTGAAAGGCAAAACGTGCAGGCTTCTTTCCAAGGGCGAGTTGGGCCCCACAGCATCTTGCTTCCAGCTCTTTGGGAAGCTAAGAAACAACTCGCTCTGCACAGTGCTCTTACAGCCTACCGGGAACATCTCTTCCAAAGGCCTGTGAAACGCAGTTTCTTTGCAGGCCTGATCTGGCTGAAGTAGTACTTCTGCTCTGGGTGTGATACATTGCCCTAGAGCTGAAAGACCCAACGTGCAGGCTTCTTTCCAAAGGGCGAGTTGGGCCCCACAGCATCTTGCTTCCAGCTCTTTGGGAAGCGAAGAAACAACTCGCTCTGCTCAGTGGTTACAGCCTAGTGGGAACATCTCTTCCAAAGGCCTGTGTAACGCAGTTTCTTTGCAGGCCTGATCTGGCTGAAGTAGGACTTCTGCTCTGGGTGTGCTACTTTGCCCTAGAGCTGAAAGGCCCAACGTGCAGGCTTCTTTCCAAAGGGCGAGTTGGGCCCCACAGCATCTTGCTTCCAGCTCTTTGGGAAGCTAAGAAACAACTCGCTCTGCACAGTGCTCTTAAAGATTACCGGGAACATCTCTTCCAAAGGCCTGTGAAACGCATTTTCTTTGCAGGCCTGATCTGGCTGAAGTAGGACTTCTGCTCTGGGTGTGCTACATTGCCCTAGAGCTGAAAGGCCCAACGTGCAGGCTTCTTTCCAAAGGGCGAGTTGGGCCCCACAGCATCTTGCTTCCAGCTCTTTGGGAAGCGAAGAAACAACTCGCTCTGCTCAGGGGTTACAGCCTAGTGGGAACATCTCTTCCAAAGGCCTGTGTAACTCAGTTTCTTTGCAGGCCTGATCTGGCTGAAGTAGGACTTCTGCTCTGGGTGTGCTACATTGCCCTAGAGCTGAAAGGCCCAACGTGCAGGCTTCTTTCCAAAGGGCGAGTTGGGCCCCACATCATCTTGCTTCCAGCTCTTTGAGAAGCTAAGAAACAACTCGCTCTGCACAGTGCTCTTACAGCCTACTGGGAACATCCCTTCCAAAGGCCTGTGAAACGCAGTTTCTTTGCAGGCCTGATCTGGCTGAAGTTGGACTTCTGCTCTGGGTGTGCTACATTGCCCTCGAGCTGAAAGGCAAAACGTGCAGGCTTCTTTCCAAAGGGCGAGTTGGGCCCCACAGCATCTTGCTTCCAGCTCTTTGGGAAGCTAAGAAACAACTCGCTCTGCACAGTGCTCTTACAGCCTACCGGGAACATCTCTTCCAAAGGCCTGTGAAACGCAGTTTCTTTGCAGGCCTGATCTGGCTGAAGTAGGACTTCTGCTCTGGGTGTGCTACATTGCCCTAGAGCTGAAAGGCCCAACGTGCAGGCTTCTTTCCAAAGGGCGACTTGGGCCCCACAGCATCTTGCTTCCAGATCTTTGGGAAGCTAAGAAACAACTCGCTCTGCACAGTGCTCTTACACCCTACCGGGAACATCTCTTCCAAAGGCCTGTGAAACGCAGTTTCTTTGCAGGCCTGATCTGGCTGAAGTAGGACTTCTGCTCTGGGTGTGCTACATTGCCCTAGAGCTGAAAGGCACAACGTGCAGGCTTCTTTCCAAAGGGCAACTTGGGCCCCACAGCATCTTGCTTCCAGCTCTTTGGGAACCTAAGAAACAACTCGCTCTGCACAGTGCCCTTACAGCCTACCGGGAACATCTCTTCCAAAGGCCTGTGAAACGCAGTTTCTTTGCAGGCCTGATCTGGCTGAAGTAGGACTTCTGCTCTGGGTGTGCTACATTGCCCTAGAGCTGAAAGGCACAACGTGCAGGCTTCTTTCCAAAGGGCGACTTGGGCCCCACAGCATCTTGGTTCCAGCTCTTTGGGAAGCTAAGAAACAACTCGCTCTGCGCAGTGCTCTTACAGCCTACCGGGATCATCTCTTCCAAAGGCCTGTGTAACGCAATTTCTTTGCAGGCCTGATCTGGCTGAAGTAGCACTTCTGCTCTGGGTCTGCTACGTTGCCCTAGAGCTGAAAGGCCCAACGTGCAGGCTTCTTTCCAAAGGGCGAGTTGGGCCCCACAGCATCTTGCTTCCAGCTCTTTGGGAAGCTAAGAAACAACTCGCTCTGCACAGTGCTCTTACACCCTACCGGGAACATCTCTTCCAACGGCCTGTGAAACGCAGTTTCTTTGCAGGCCTGAACTGGCTGAAGTAGGACTCCTGCTCTGGGTGTGCTACATTGCCCTAGAGCTGAAAGACCCAACGTGCAGGCTTCTTTCCAAAGGGCGAGTTGGGCCCCACAGCATCTTGCTTCCAGCTCTTTGGGAACCTAAGAAACAACTCGCTCTGCACAGTGCTCTTACACCCTACCGGGAACATCTCTTCCAAAGGCCTGTGAAACGCAGTTTCTTTGCAGGCCTGATCTGGCTGAAGTAGGACTTCTGCTCTGGGTGTGCTACATTGCCCTAGAGCTGAAAGGCACAACGTGCAGGCATCTTTCCAAAGGGCGAGTTGGGCCCCACAGCATCTTGCTTCCAGCTCTTTGGGAAGCTAAGAAACAACTCGCTCTGCACAGTGCTCTTAGAGCCTACCGGGAACTTCACTTCCAAAGGCCTATGAAACGCAGTTTCTATGTAGGCCTGATCTGGCTGAAGTAGGACTTCTGCTCTGGGTGTGCTACATTGCCCTAGAGCTGAAAGGCACAACGTGCAGGCTTCTTTCCAAAGGGCGAGTTGGGCCCCACAGCATCTTGCTTCCAGCTCTTTGGGAAGCTAAGAAACAACTCGCTCTGCACAGTGCTCTTACAGCCTACCGGGAACATCTCTTCCAAAGGCCTGTGAAACGCATTTTCTTTGCAGGCCTGATCTGGCTGAAGTAGTACTTCTGCTCTGGGTGTGCTACATTGCCCTAGAGCTGAAAGACCCAACGTGCAGGCTTCTTTCCAAAGGGCGAGTTGGGCCCCAGAGCATCTTGCTTCCAGCTCTTTGGGAAGCGAAGAAACAACTCGCTCTGCTCAGTGGTTACAGCCTAGTGGGAACATCTCTTCCAAAGGCCTGTGTAACGCAGTTTCTTTGAAGGCCTGATCTGGCTGAAGTAGGACTTCTGCTCTGGGTGTGCTACTTTGCCCTAGAGCTGAAAGGCACAACGTGCAGGCTTCTTTCCAAAGGGCGAGTTGGGCCCCACAGCATCTTGCTTCCAGCTCTTTGGGAACCTAAGAAACAACTCGCTCTGCACAGTGCTCTTACAGCCTACCGGGAACATCTCTTCCAAAGGCCTGTGAAACGCAGTTTCTTTGCAGGCCTGATCTGGCTGAAGCAGGACTGCTGCTCTGGGTGTGCTGCATTGCCCTAGAGCTGAAAGGCACAACGTGCATGCCTCTTTCCAAAGGGCGAGTTGGGCCCTACAGCATCTTGGTTCCAGCTCTTTGGGAAGCTAAGAAGCAACTCGCTCTGCACAGTGCTCTTACAGCCTACCGGGATCATCTCTTCCAAAGGCCTCTGTAATGCAATTTCTTTGCAGGCCTGATCTGGCTGAAGTAGCACTTCTGCTCTGGGTGTGCTACGTTGCCCTAGAGCTGAAAGGCCCAACGTGCAGGCTTCTTTCCAAAGGGCGAGTTGGGCCCCACAGCATCTTGCTTCCAGCTCTTTGGGAAGCTAAGAAACAACTCGCTCTGCACAGTGCTCTTACACCCTACCGGGAACATCTCTTCCAACGGCCTGTGAAACGCAGTTTCTTTGCAGGCCTGATCTGGCTGAAGTAGGACTCCTGCTCTGGGTGTGCTACATTGCCCTAGAGCTGAAAGACCCAACGTGCAGGCTTCTTTCCAAAGGGCGAGTTGGGCCCCACAGCATCTTGCTTCCAGCTCTTTGGGAAGCTAAGAAACAACTCGCTCTGCACAGTGCTCTTACAGCCTACCGGGAACATCTCTTCCAAAGGCCTGTGAAACGCAGTTTCTTTGCAGGCCTGATCTGGCTGAAGTAGGACTTCTGCTCTGGGTGTGCTACATTGCCCTAGAACTGAAAGGCACAACGTGCAGGCTTCTTTCCAAAGGGCGAGTTGGGCCCCACAGCATCTTGCTTCCAGCTCTTTGGGAAGCTAAGAAACAACTCGCTCTGCACAGTGCTCTTACAGCCTACCGGGAACATCTCTTCCAAAGGCCTGTGAAACGCAGTTTCTTTGCAGGCCTGATCTGGGTGAAGTACGACTTCTGCTCTGATTGTGCTACATTGCCCTATAGCTGAAAGGCACAACGTGAAGGCTTCTTTCCAAAGGGCGAATTGGGCCCCACAGCATCTTGCTTCCAGCTCTTTGGGAAGCTAAGAAACAACTCGCTCTGCACAGTGCTCTTACACCCTACCGGGAACATCTCTTCCAAAGGCCTGTGAAATGCAGTTTCTTTGCAGGCGTGATCTGACTGAAGTAGCACTTCTGCTCTGCTTGTGCTACGTTGCCCTAGAGCTGAAAGGCAAAACGTGTAGGCTTCTTTCCAAAGGGTGAGTTGGGCCCCACAGCATCTTGCTTCCAGCTCTTTGGGAAGCTAAGAAACAGCTCGCTCTGCACAGTGCTCTTACAGCCTACCGGGAACATCTCTTCCAAGGCCTGTGAAACGCAGTTTCTTTGCAGGCCTGATCTGGCTGAAGTAGGACTTCTGCTCTGGGTGTGCTACATTGCCCTAGAGCTGAAAGGCCCAACGTGCAGGCTTCTTTCCAAAGGGCGAGTTGGGCCCCACAGCATCTTGCTTCCAGCTCTTTGGGAAGCGAAGAAACAACTCGCTCTGCTCAGTGGTTACAGCCTAGTGGGAACATCTCTTCCAACGGCCTGTGAAACGCAGTTTCTTTGCAGGCCTGATCTGGCTGAAGTAGGACTCCTGCTCTGGGTGTGCTACATTGCCCTAGAGGTGAAAGACCCAACGTGCAGGCTTCTTTCCAAAGGGCGAGTTGGGCCCCACAGCATCTTGCTTCCAGCTCTTTGGGAAGCTAAGAAACAACTCGCGCTGCACAGTGCTCTTACACCCTACCGGGAACATCTCTTCCAAAGGCCTGTGAAACGCAGTTTCTTTGCAGGCCTGATCTGGCTGAAGTAGGACTTCTGCTCTGGGTGTGCTACATTGCCCTAGAGCTGAAAGGCACAACGTGCTGGCATCTTTCCAAAGGGCGAGTTGGGCCCCACAGCATCTTGCTTCCAGCTCTTTGGGAAGCTAAGAAACAACTCGCTCTGCACAGTGCTCTTACAGCCTACCGGGAACATCTCTTCCAAAGGCCTGTGAAACGCAGTTTCTTTGCAGGCCTGATCTGGCTGAAGTAGGACTTCTGCTCTGGGTGTGCTACATTGCCCTGGAGCTGAAAGGCACAACGTGCAGGCTTCTTTCCAAAGGGCGAGTTTGGCCCCACAGCATCTTGCTTCCAGCTCTTTGGGAAGCTAAGAAACAACTCGCTCTGCACAGTGCTCTTAGAGCCTACCGGGAACTTCTCTTCCAAAGGCCTGTGAAACGCAGTTTCTTTGCAGGCCTGATCTGGCTGAAGTAGGACTTCTGCTCTGGATGTGCTACATTGCCCTAGAGCTGAAAGGGACAACGTGCAGGCTTCTTTCCAAAGGGCGAGTTGGGCCCCACAGCATCTTGCTTCCAGCTCTTTGGGAAGCTAAGAAACAACTCGCTCTGCACAGTGCTCTTACAGCCTACCGGGAACATCTCTTCCAAAGGCCTGTGAAACGCAGTTTCTTTGCAGGCCTGATCTGGCTGAAGTAGGACTTCTGCTCTGATTGTGCTACATTGCCCTAGAGCTGAAAGGCACAACGTGAAGGCTTCTTTCCAAAGGGCGAGTTGGGCCCCACAGCATCTTGCTTCCAGCTCTTTGGGAAGATAAGAAACAACTCGCTCTGCACAGTGCTCTTACAGCCTACCGGGAACATCTCTTCCAAAGGCCTGTGAAATGCAGTTTCTTTGCAGGCGTGATCTGACTGAAGTAGCACTTCTGCTCTGCTTGTGCTACGTTGCCCTAGAGCTGAAAGGCAAAACGTGTAGGCTTCTTTCCAAAGGGCGAGTTGGGCCCCACAGCATCTTGCTTCCAGCTCTTTGGGAAGCTAAGAAAAAACTAGCTCTGCACAGTTCTCTTACAGCCTACCGGGAACATCTCTTCCAAAGGTCTGTGAAACGCAGTTTCTTTGCAGGCCTGATCTGGCTGAAGTAGGACTTCTGCTCTGGGTGTGCTACATTGCCCTAGAGCTGAAAGGCCCAACGTGCAGGCTTCTTTCCAAAGGGCGAGTTGGGCCCCACAGCATCTTGCTTCCAGCTCTTTGGGAAGCTAAGAAACAACTCGCTCTGCACAGTGCTCTTACAGATTACCGGGAACATCTCTTCCAAAGGCCTGTGAAACTCATTTTCTTTGCAGGCCTGATCTGGCTGAAGTAGGACTTCTGCTCTGGGTGTGCTACATTGCCCTAGAGCTGAAAGGCCCAACGTGCAGGCTTCTTTCCAAAGGGCGAGTTGGGCCCCACAGCATCTTGCTTCCAGCTCTTTGGGAAGCGAAGAAACAACTCGCTCTGCTCAGGGGTTACAGCCTAGTGGGAACATCTCTTCCAAAGGCCTGTGTAACGCAGTTTCTTTGCAGGCCTGATCTGGCTGAAGTAGGACTTCTGCTCTGGGTGTGCTACATTGCCCTAGAGCTGAAAGGCCCAACGTGCAGGCTTCTTTCCAAAGGGCGAGTTGGGCCCCACATCATCTTGCTTCCAGCTCTTTGAGAAGCTAAGAAACAACTCGCTCTGCACAGTGCTCTTACAGCCTACTGGGAACATCCCTTCCAAAGGCCTGTGAAACGCAGTTTCTTTGCAGGCCTGATCTGGCTGAAGTAGGACTTCTGCTCTGGGTGTGCTACATTGCCCTAGAGCTGAAAGGCAAAACGTGCAGGCTTCTTTCCAAAGGGCGAGTTGGGCCCCACAGCATCTTGCTTCCAGCTCTTTGGGAAGCTAAGAAACAACTCGCTCTGCACAGTGCTCTTACAGCCTACCGGGAACATCTCTTCCAAAGGCCTGTGAAACGCAGTTTCTTTGCAGGCCTGATCTGGCTGAAGTAGTACTTCTGCTCTGGGTGTGATACATTGCCCTAGAGCTGAAAGACCCAACGTGCAGGCTTCTTTCCAAAGGGCGAGTTGGGCCCCACAGCATCTTGCTTCCAGCTCTTTGGGAAGCGAAGAAACAACTCGCTCTGCTCAGTGGTTACAGCCTAGTGGGAACATCTCTTCCAAAGGCCTGTGTAACGCAGTTTCTTTGCAGGCCTGATCTGGCTGAAGTAGGACTTCTGCTCTGGGTGTGCTACTTTGCCCTAGAGCTGAAAGGCCCAACGTGCAGGCTTCTTTCCAAAGGGCGAGTTGGGCCCCACAGCATCTTGCTTCCAGCTCTTTGGGAAGCTAAGAAACAACTCGCTCTGCACAGTGCTCTTAAAGATTACCGGGAACATCTCTTCCAAAGGCCTGTGAAACGCATTTTCTTTGCAGGCCTGATCTGGCTGAAGTAGGACTTCTGCTCTGGGTGTGCTACATTGCCCTAGAGCTGAAAGGCCCAACGTGCAGGCTTCTTTCCAAAGGGCGAGTTGGGCCCCACAGCATCTTGCTTCCAGCTCTTTGGGAAGCGAAGAAACAACTCGCTCTGCTCAGGGGTTACAGCCTAGTGGGAACATCTCTTCCAAAGGCCTGTGTAACTCAGTTTCTTTGCAGGCCTGATCTGGCTGAAGTAGGACTTCTGCTCTGGGTGTGCTACATTGCCCTAGAGCTGAAAGGCCCAACGTGCAGGCTTCTTTCCAAAGGGCGAGTTGGGCCCCACATCATCTTGCTTCCAGCTCTTTGAGAAGCTAAGAAACAACTCGCTCTGCACAGTGCTCTTACAGCCTACTGGGAACATCCCTTCCAAAGGCCTGTGAAACGCAGTTTCTTTGCAGGCCTGATCTGGCTGAAGTTGGACTTCTGCTCTGGGTGTGCTACATTGCCCTAGAGCTGAAAGGCAAAACGTGCAGGCTTCTTTCCAAAGGGCGAGTTGGGCCCCACAGCATCTTGCTTCCAGCTCTTTGGGAAGCTAAGAAACAACTCGCTCTGCACAGTGCTCTTACAGCCTACCGGGAACATCTCTTCCAAAGGCCTGTGAAACGCAGTTTCTTTGCAGGCCTGATCTGGCTGAAGTAGGACTTCTGCTCTGGGTGTGCTACATTGCCCTAGAGCTGAAAGGCCCAACGTGCAGGGTTCTTTCCAAAGGGCGACTTGGGCCCCACAGCATCTTGCTTCCAGATCTTTGGGAAGCTAAGAAACAACTCGCTCTGCACAGTGCTCTTACACCCTACCGGGAACATCTCTTCCAAAGGCCTGTGAAACGCAGTTTCTTTGCAGGCCTGATCTGGCTGAAGTAGGACTTCTGCTCTGGGTGTGCTACATTGCCCTAGAGCTGAAAGGCACAACGTGCAGGCTTCTTTCCAAAGGGCAACTTGGGCCCCACAGCATCTTGCTTCCAGCTCTTTGGGAACCTAAGAAACAACTCGCTCTGCACAGTGCCCTTACAGCCTACCGGGAACATCTCTTCCAAAGGCCTGTGAAACGCAGTTTCTTTGCAGGCCTGATCTGGCTGAAGTAGGACTTCTGCTCTGGGTGTGCTACATTGCCCTAGAGCTGAAAGGCACAACGTGCAGGCTTCTTTCCAAAGGGCGACTTGGGCCCCACAGCATCTTGGTTCCAGCTCTTTGGGAAGCTAAGAAACAACTCGCTCTGCGCAGTGCTCTTACAGCCTACCGGGATCATCTCTTCCAAAGGCCTGTGTAACGCAATTTCTTTGCAGGCCTGATCTGGCTGAAGTAGCACTTCTGCTCTGGGTCTGCTACGTTGCCCTAGAGCTGAAAGGCCCAACGTGCAGGCTTCTTTCCAAAGGGCGAGTTGGGCCCCACAGCATCTTGCTTCCAGCTCTTTGGGAAGCTAAGAAACAACTCGCTCTGCACAGTGCTCTTACACCCTACCGGGAACATCTCTTCCAACGGCCTGTGAAACGCAGTTTCTTTGCAGGCCTGAACTGGCTGAAGTAGGACTCCTGCTCTGGGTGTGCTACATTGCCCTAGAGCTGAAAGACCCAACGTGCAGGCTTCTTTCCAAAGGGCGAGTTGGGCCCCACAGCATCTTGCTTCCAGCTCTTTGGGAAGCTAAGAAACAACTCGCTCTGCACAGTGCTCTTACACCCTACCGGGAACATCTCTTCCAAAGGCCTGTGAAACGCAGTTTCTTTGCAGGCCTGATCTGGCTGAAGTAGGACTTCTGCTCTGGGTGTGCTACATTGCCCTAGAGCTGAAAGGCACAACGTGCAGGCATCTTTCCAAAGGGCGAGTTGGGTCCCACAGCATCTTGCTTCCAGCTCTTTGGGAAGCTAAGAAACAACTCGCTCTGCACAGTGCTCTTAGAGCCTACCGGGAACTTCACTTCCAAAGGCCTATGAAACGCAGTTTCTATGTAGGCCTGATCTGGCTGAAGTAGGACTTCTGCTCTGGGTGTGCTACATTGCCCTAGAGCTGAAAGGCACAACGTGCAGGCTTCTTTCCAAAGGGCGAGTTGGGCCCCACAGCATCTTGCTTCCAGCTCTTTGGGAAGCTAAGAAACAACTCGCTCTGCACAGTGCTCTTACAGCCTACCGGGAACATCTCTTCCAAAGGCCTGTGAAACGCATTTTCTTTGCAGGCCTGATCTGGCTGAAGTAGTACTTCTGCTCTGGGTGTGCTACATTGCCCTAGAGCTGAAAGACCCAACGTGCAGGCTTCTTTCCAAAGGGCGAGTTGGGCCCCACAGCATCTTGCTTCCAGCTCTTTGGGAAGCGAAGAAACAACTCGCTCTGCTCAGTGGTTACAGCCTAGTGGGAACATCTCTTCCAAAGGCCTGTGTAACGCAGTTTCTTTGCAGGCCTGATCTGGCTGAAGTAGGACTTCTGCTCTGGGTGTGCTACTTTGCCCTAGAGCTGAAAGGCACAACGTGCAGGCTTCTTTCCAAAGGGCGAGTTGGGCCCCACAGCATCTTGCTTCCAGCTCTTTGGGAAGCTAAGAAACAACTCGCTCTGCACAGTGCTCTTACAGCCTACCGGGAACATCTCTTCCAAAGGCCTGTGAAACGCAGTTTCTTTGCAGGCCTGATCTGGCTGAAGCAGGACTGCTGCTCTGGGTGTGCTGCATTGGCCTAGAGCTGAAAGGCACAACGTGCAGGCCTCTTTCCAAAGGGCGAGTTGGGCCCTACAGCATCTTGGTTCCAGCTCTTTGGGAAGCTAAGAAGCAACTCGCTCTGCACAGTGCTCTTACAGCCTACCGGGATCATCTCTTCCAAAGGCCTCTGTAATGCAATTTCTTTGCAGGCCTGATCTGGCTGAAGTAGCACTTCTGCTCTGGGTGTGCTACGTTGCCCTAGAGCTGAAAGGCCCAACGTGCAGGCTTCTTTCCAAAGGGCGAGTTGGGCCCCACAGCATCTTGCTTCCAGCTCTTTGGGAAGCTAAGAAACAACTCGCTCTGCACAGTGCTCTTACACCCTACCGGGAACATCTCTTCCAACGGCCTGTGAAACGCAGTTTCTTTGCAGGCCTGATCTGGCTGAAGTAGGACTCCTGCTCTGGGTGTGCTACATTGCCCTAGAGCTGAAAGACCCAACGTGCAGGCTTCTTTCCAAAGGGCGAGTTGGGCCCCACAGCATCTTGCTTCCAGCTCTTTGGGAAGCTAAGAAACAACTCGCTCTGCACAGTGCTCTTACAGCCTACCGGGAACATCTCTTCCAAAGGCCTGTGAAACGCAGTTTCTTTGCAGGCCTGATCTGGCTGAAGTAGGACTTCTGCTCTGGGTGTGCTACATTGCCCTAGAACTGAAAGGCACAACGTGCAGGCTTCTTTCCAAAGGGCGAGTTGGGCCCCACAGCATCTTGCTTCCAGCTCTTTGGGAAGCTAAGAAACAACTCGCTCTGCACAGTGCTCTTACAGCCTACCGGGAACATCTCTTCCAAAGGCCTGTGAAACGCAGTTTCTTTGCAGGCCTGATCTGGGTGAAGTACGACTTCTGCTCTGATTGTGCTACATTGCCCTAGAGCTGAAAGGCACAACGTGAAGGCTTCTTTCCAAAGGGCGAATTGGGCCCCACAGCATCTTGCTTCCAGCTCTTTGGGAAGCTAAGAAACAACTCGCTCTGCACAGTGCTCTTACACCCTACCGGGAACATCTCTTCCAAAGGCCTGTGAAATGCAGTTTCTTTGCAGGCGTGATCTGACTGAAGTAGCACTTCTGCTCTGCTTGTGCTACGTTGCCCTAGAGCTGAAAGGCAAAACGTGTAGGCTTCTTTCCAAAGGGCGAGTTGGGCCCCACAGCATCTTGCTTTCAGCTCTTTGGGAAGCTAAGAAACAGCTCGCTCTGCACAGTGCTCTTACAGCCTACCGGGAACATCTCTTCCAAGGCCTGTGAAACGCAGTTTCTTTGCAGGCCTGATCTGGCTGAAGTAGGACTTCTGCTCTGGGTGTGCTACATTGCCCTAGAGCTGAAAGGCCCAACGTGCAGGCTTCTTTCCAAAGGGCGAGTTGGGCCCCACAGCATCTTGCTTCCAGCTCTTTGGGAAGCGAAGAAACAACT
This sequence comes from Equus caballus, assembly GCF_041296265.1. NCBI lineage: Eukaryota > Metazoa > Chordata > Mammalia > Perissodactyla > Equidae > Equus > Equus caballus. The sequence continues at coordinate 14,948,232 of NC_091696.1, forward strand.
CGCTCTGCTCAGTGGTTACAGCCTAGTGGGAACATCTCTTCCAAAGGCCTGTGTAACGCAGTTTCTTTGCAGGCCTGATCTGGCTGAAGTAGGACTTCTGCTCTGGGTGTGCTACATTGCCCTAGAGCTGAAAGGCACAACGTGCAGGCTTCTTTCCAAAGGGCGAGTTGGGCCCCACAGCATCTTGCTTCCAGCTCTTTGGGAAGCTAAGAAACAACTCGCTCTGCACACTGCTCTTACACCCTACCGGGAACATCTCTTCCAACGGCCTGTGAAACGCAGTTTCTTTGCAGGCCTGATCTGGCTGAAGTAGGACTCCTGCTCTGGGTGTGCTACATTGCCCTAGAGGTGAAAGACCCAACGTGCAGGCTTCTTTCCAAAGGGCGAGTTGGGCCCCACAGCATCTTGCTTCCAGCTCTTTGGGAAGCTAAGAAACAACTCGCGCTGCACAGTGCTCTTACACCCTACCGGGAACATCTCTTCCAAAGGCCTGTGAAACGCAGTTTCTTTGCAGGCCTGATCTGGCTGAAGTAGGACTTCTGCTCTGGGTGTGCTACATTGCCCTAGAGCTGAAAGGCACAACGTGCTGGCATCTTTCCAAAGGGCGAGTTGGGCCCCACAGCATCTTGCTTCCAGCTCTTTGGGAAGCTAAGAAACAACTCGCTCTGCACAGTGCTCTTACAGCCTACCGGGAACATCTCTTCCAAAGGCCTGTGAAACGCAGTTTCTTTGCAGGCCTGATCTGGCTGAAGTAGGACTTCTGCTCTGGGTGTGCTACATTGCCCTGGAGCTGAAAGGCACAACGTGCAGGCTTCTTTCCAAAGGGCGAGTTTGGCCCCACAGCATCTTGCTTCCAGCTCTTTGGGAAGCTAAGAAACAACTCGCTCTGCACAGTGCTCTTAGAGCCTACCGGGAACTTCTCTTCCAAAGGCCTGTGAAACGCAGTTTCTTTGCAGGCCTGATCTGGCTGAAGTAGGACTTCTGCTCTGGATGTGCTACATTGCCCTAGAGCTGAAAGGCACAACGTGCAGGCTTCTTTCCAAAGGGCGAGTTGGGCCCCACAGCATCTTGCTTCCAGCTCTTTGGGAAGCTAAGAAACAACTCGCTCTGCACAGTGCTCTTACAGCCTACCGGGAACATCTCTTCCAAAGGCCTGTGAAACGCAGTTTCTTTGCAGGCCTGATCTGGCTGAAGTAGGACTTCTGCTCTGATTGTGCTACATTGCCCTAGAGCTGAAAGGCACAACGTGAAGGCTTCTTTCCAAAGGGCGAGTTGGGCCCCACAGCATCTTGCTTCCAGCTCTTTGGGAAGATAAGAAACAACTCGCTCTGCACAGTGCTCTTACAGCCTACCGGGAACATCTCTTCCAAAGGCCTGTGAAATGCAGTTTCTTTGCAGGCGTGATCTGACTGAAGTAGCACTTCTGCTCTGCTTGTGCTACGTTGCCCTAGAGCTGAAAGGCAAAACGTGTAGGCTTCTTTCCAAAGGGCGAGTTGGGCCCCACAGCATCTTGCTTCCAGCTCTTTGGGAAGCTAAGAAAAAACTAGCTCTGCACAGTTCTCTTACAGCCTACCGGGAACATCTCTTCCAAAGGTCTGTGAAACGCAGTTTCTTTGCAGGCCTGATCTGGCTGAAGTAGGACTTCTGCTCTGGGTGTGTTACATTGCCCTAGAGCTGAAAGGCCCAACGTGCAGGCTTCTTTCCAAAGGGCGAGTTGGGCCCCACAGCATCTTGCTTCCAGCTCTTTGGGAAGCGAAGAAACAACTCGCTCTGCTCAGTGGTTACAGCCTAGTGGGAACATCTCTTCCAAAGGCCTGTGTAACGCAGTTTCTTTGCAGGCCTGATCTGGCTGAAGTAGGACTTCTGTTCTGGGTGTGCTACATTGCCCTAGAGCTGAAAGGCACAACGTGCAGGCTTCTTTCCAAAGGCCGAGTTGGGCCCCACAGCATCTTGCTTCCAGCTCTTTGAGAAGCTAAGAAACAACTCGCTCTGCACAGTGCTCTTACAGCCTACTGGGAACATCCCTTCCAAAGGCCTGTGAAACGCAGTTTCTTTGCAGGCCTGATCTGGCTGAAGTAGGACTTCTGCTCTGGGTGTGCTACATTGCCCTAGAGCTGAAAGGCAAAACGTGCAGGCTTCTTTCCAAAGGGCGAGTTGGGCCCCACAGCATCTTGCTTCCAGCTCTTTGGGAAGCTAAGAAACAACTCGCTCTGCACAGTCCTCTTACAGCCTACCGGGAACATCTCTTCCAAAGGCCTGTGAAACGCATTTTCTTTGCAGGCCTGATCTGGCTGAAGTAGTACTTCTGCTCTGGGTGTGCTACATTGCCCTAGAGCTGAAAGACCCAACGTGCAGGCTTCTTTCCAAAGGGCGAGTTGGGCCCCACAGCATCTTGCATCCAGCTCTTTGGGAAGCGAAGAAACAACTCGCTCTGCTCAGTGATTACAGCCTAGTGGGAACATCTCTTCCAAAGGCCTGTGTAACGCAGTTTCTTTGCAGGCCTGATCTGGCTGAAGTAGGACTTCTGCTCTGGGTGTGCTACTTTGCCCTAGAGCTGAAAGGCACAACGTGCAGGCTTCTTTCCAAAGGGCGAGTTGGGCCCCACAGCATCTTGCTTCCAGCTCTTTGGGAAGCTAAGAAACAACTCGCTCTGCACAGTGCTCTTACAGATTACCGGGAACATCTCTTCCAAAGGCCTGTGGAACGCAGTTTCTTTGCAGGCCTGATCTGGCTGAAGTAGGACTTCTGCTCTGGGTGTGCTACATTGCCCTAGAGCTGAAAGGCCCAACGTGCAGGCTTCTTTCCAAAGGGCGAGTTGGGCCCCACAGCATCTTGCTTCCAGCTCTTTGGGAAGCTAAGAAACAACTCGCTCTGCACAGTGCTCTTACAGATTACCGGGAACATCTCTTCCAAAGGCCTGTGAAACTCATTTTCTTTGCAGGCCTGATCTGGCTGAAGTAGGACTTCTGCTCTGGGTGTGCTACATTGCCCTAGAGCTGAAAGGCCCAACGTGCAGGCTTCTTTCCAAAGGGCGAGTTGGGCCCCACAGCATCTTGCTTCCAGCTCTTTGGGAAGCGAAGAAACAACTCGCTCTGCTCAGGGGTTACAGCCTAGTGGGAACATCTCTTCCAAAGGCCTGTGTAACGCAGTTTCTTTGCAGGCCTGATCTGGCTGAAGTAGGACTTCTGCTCTGGGTGTGCTACATTGCCCTAGAGCTGAAAGGCCCAACGTGCAGGCTTCTTTCCAAAGGGCGAGTTGGGCCCCACATCATCTTGCTTCCAGCTCTTTGAGAAGCTAAGAAACAACTCGCTCTGCACAGTGCTCTTACAGCCTACTGGGAACATCCCTTCCAAAGGCCTGTGAAACGCAGTTTCTTTGCAGGCCTGATCTGGCTGAAGTAGGACTTCTGCTCTGGGTGTGCTACATTGCCCTAGAGCTGAAAGGCAAAACGTGCAGGCTTCTTTCCAAAGGGCGAGTTGGGCCCCACAGCATCTTGCTTCCAGCTCTTTGGGAAGCTAAGAAACAACTCGCTCTGCACAGTGCTCTTACAGCCTACCGGGAACATCTCTTCCAAAGGCCTGTGAAACGCAGTTTCTTTGCAGGCCTGATCTGGCTGAAGTAGTACTTCTGCTCTGGGTGTGATACATTGCCCTAGAGCTGAAAGACCCAACGTGCAGGCTTCTTTCCAAAGGGCGAGTTGGGCCCCACAGCATCTTGCTTCCAGCTCTTTGGTAAGCGAAGAAACAACTCGCTCTGCTCAGTGGTTACAGCCTAGTGGGAACATCTCTTCCAAAGGCCTGTGTAACGCAGTTTCTTTGCAGGCCTGATCTGGCTGAAGTAGGACTTCTGCTCTGGGTGTGCTACTTTGCCCTAGAGCTGAAAGGCCCAACGTGCAGGCTTCTTTCCAAAGGGCGAGTTGGGCCCCACATCATCTTGCTTCCAGCTCTTTGGGAAGCTAAGAAACAACTCGCTCTGCACAGTGCTCTTAAAGATTACCGGGAACATCTCTTCCAAAGGCCTGTGAAACGCATTTTCTTTGCAGGCCTGATCTGGCTGAAGTAGGACTTCTGCTCTGGGTGTGCTACATTGCCCTAGAGCTGAAAGGCCCAACGTGCAGGCTTCTTTCCAAAGGGCGAGTTGGGCCCCACAGCATCTTGCTTCCAGCTCTTTGGGAAGCGAAGAAACAACTCGCTCTGCTCAGGGGTTACAGCCTAGTGGGAACATCTCTTCCAAAGGCCTGTGTAACTCAGTTTCTTTGCAGGCCTGATCTGGCTGAAGTAGGACTTCTGCTCTGGGTGTGCTACATTGCCCTAGAGCTGAAAGGCCCAACGTGCAGGCTTCTTTCCAAAGGGCGAGTTGGGCCCCACATCATCTTGCTTCCAGCTCTTTGAGAAGCTAAGAAACAACTCGCTCTGCACAGTGCTCTTACAGCCTACTGGGAACATCCCTTCCAAAGGCCTGTGAAACGCAGTTTCTTTGCAGGCCTGATCTGGCTGAAGTTGGACTTCTGCTCTGGGTGTGCTACATTGCCCTAGAGCTGAAAGGCAAAACGTGCAGGCTTCTTTCCAAAGGGCGAGTTGGGCCCCACAGCATCTTGCTTCCAGCTCTTTGGGAAGCTAAGAAACAACTCGCTCTGCACAGTGCTCTTACAGCCTACCGGGAACATCTCTTCCAAAGGCCTGTGACACGCAGTTTCTTTGCAGGCCTGATCTGGCTGAAGTAGGACTTCTGCTCTGGGTGTGCTACATTGCCCTAGAGCTGAAAGGCCCAACGTGCAGGCTTCTTTCCAAAGGGCGACTTGGGCCCCACAGCATCTTGCTTCCAGATCTTTGGGAAGCTAAGAAACAACTCGCTCTGCACAGTGCTCTTACACCCTACCGGGAACATCTCTTCCAAAGGCCTGTGAAACGCAGTTTCTTTGCAGGCCTGATCTGCCTGAAGTAGGACTTCTGCTCTGGGTGTGCTACATTGCCCTAGAGCTGAAAGGCACAACGTGCAGGCTTCTTTCCAAAGGGCAACTTGGGCCCCACAGCATCTTGCTTCCAGCTCTTTGGGAACCTAAGAAACAACTCGCTCTGCACAGTGCCCTTACAGCCTACCGGGAACATCTCTTCCAAAGGCCTGTGAAACGCAGTTTCTTTGCAGGCCTGATCTGGCTGAAGTAGGACTTCTGCTCTGGGTGTGCTACATTGCCCTAGAGCTGAAAGGCACAACGTGCAGGCTTCTTTCCAAAGGGCGACTTGGGCCACACAGCATCTTGGTTCCAGCTCTTTGGGAAGCTAAGAAACAACTCGCTCTGCGCAGTGCTCTTACAGCCTACCGGGATCATCTCTTCCAAAGGCCTGTGTAACGCAATTTCTTTGCAGGCCTGATCTGGCTGAAGTAGCACTTCTGCTCTGGGTCTGCTACGTTGCCCTAGAGCTGAAAGGCCCAACGTGCAGGCTTCTTTCCAAAGGGCGAGTTGGGCCCCACAGCATCTTGCTTCCAGCTCTTTGGGAAGCTAAGAAACAACTCGCTCTGCACAGTGCTCTTACACCCTACCGGGAACATCTCTTCCAACGGCCTGTGAAACGCAGTTTCTTTGCAGGCCTGAACTGGCTGAAGTAGGACTCCTGCTCTGGGTGTGCTACATTGCCCTAGAGCTGAAAGACCCAACGTGCAGGCTTCTTTCCAAAGGGCGAGTTGGGCCCCACAGCATCTTGCTTCCAGCTCTTTGGGAAGCTAAGAAACAACTCGCTCTGCACAGTGCTCTTACACCCTACCGGGAACATCTCTTCCAAAGGCCTGTGAAACGCAGTTTCTTTGCAGGCCTGATCTGGCTGAAGTAGGACTTCTGCTCTGGGTGTGCTACATTGCCCTAGAGCTGAAAGGCACAACGTGCAGGCATCTTTCCAAAGGGCGAGTTGGGCCCCACAGCATCTTGCTTCCAGCTCTTTGGGAAGCTAAGAAACAACTCGCTCTGCACAGTGCTCTTAGAGCCTACCGGGAACTTCACTTCCAAAGGCCTATGAAACGCAGTTTCTATGTAGGCCTGATCTGGCTGAAGTAGGACTTCTGCTCTGGGTGTGCTACATTGCCCTAGAGCTGAAAGGCACAACGTGCAGGCTTCTTTCCAAAGGGCGAGTTGGGCCCCACAGCATCTTGCTTCCAGCTCTTTGGGAAGCTAAGAAACAACTCGCTCTGCACAGTGCTCTTACAGCCTACCGGGAACATCTCTTCCAAAGGCCTGTGAAACGCATTTTCTTTGCAGGCCTGATCTGGCTGAAGTAGTACTTCTGCTCTGGGTGAGCTACATTGCCCTAGAGCTGAAAGACCCAACGTGCAGGCTTCTTTCCAAAGGGCGAGTTGGGCCCCACAGCATCTTGCTTCCAGCTCTTTGGGAAGCGAAGAAACAACTCGCTCTGCTCAGTGGTTACAGCCTAGTGGGAACATCTCTTCCAAAGGCCTGTGTAACGCAGTTTCTTTGCAGGCCTGATCTGGCTGAAGTAGGACTTCTGCTCTGGGTGTGCTACTTTGCCGTAGAGCTGAAAGGCACAACGTGCAGGCTTCTTTCCAAACGGCGAGTTGGGCCCCACAGCATCTTGCTTCCAGCTCTTTGGGAACCTAAGAAACAACTCGCTCTGCACAGTGCTCTTACAGCCTACCGGGAACATCTCTTCCAAAGGCCTGTGAAACGCAGTTTCTTTGCAGGCCTGATCTGGCTGAAGCAGGACTGCTGCTCTGGGTGTGCTGCATTGCCCTAGAGCTGAAAGGCACAACGTGCAGGCCTCTTTCCAAAGGGCGAGTTGGGCCCTACAGCATCTTGGTTCCAGCTCTTTGGGAAGCTAAGAAGCAACTCGCTCTGCACAGTGCTCTTACAGCCTACCGGGATCATCTCTTCCAAAGGCCTCTGTAATGCAATTTCTTTGCAGGCCTGATCTGGCTGAAGTAGCACTTCTGCTCTGGGTGTGCTACGTTGCCCTAGAGCTGAAAGGCCCAACGTGCAGGCTTCTTTCCAAAGGGCGAGTTGGGCCCCACAGCATCTTGCTTCCAGCTCTTTGGGAAGCTAAGAAACAACTCGCTCTGCACAGTGCTCTTACACCCTACCGGGAACATCTCTTCCAACGGCCTGTGAAACGCAGTTTCTTTGCAGGCCTGATCTGGCTGAAGTAGGACTCCTGCTCTGGGTGTGCTACATTGCCCTAGAGGTGAAAGACCCAACGTGCAGGCTTCTTTCCAAAGGGCGAGTTGGGCCCCACAGCATCTTGCTTCCAGCTCTTTGGGAAGCTAAGAAACAACTCGCGCTGCACAGTGCTCTTACACCCTACCGGGAACATCTCTTCCAAAGGCCTGTGAAACGCAGTTTCTTTGCAGGCCTGATCTGGCTGAAGTAGGACTTCTGCTCTGGGTGTGCTACATTGCCCTGGAGCTGAAAGGCACAACGTGCAGGCTTCTTTCCAAAGGGCGAGTTGGGCCCCACAGCATCTTGCTTCCAGCTCTTTGGGAAGCTAAGAAACAACTCGCTCTGCACAGTGCTCTTAGAGACTACCGGGAACTTCTCTTCCAAAGGCCTGTGAAACGCAGTTTCTTTGCAGGCCTGATCTGGCTGAAGTAGGACTTCTGCTCTGGATGTGCTACATTGCCCTAGAGCTGAAAGGCACAACGTGCAGGCTTCTTTCCAAAGGGCGAGTTGGGCCCCACAGCATCTTGCTTCCAGCTCTTTGGGAAGCTAAGAAACAACTCGCTCTGCACAGTGCTCTTACAGCCTACCGGGAACATCTCTTCCAAAGGCCTGTGAAACGCAGTTTCTTTGCAGGCCTGATCTGGCTGAAGTAGGACTTCTGCTCTGATTGTGCTACATTGCCCTAGAGCTGAAAGGCACAACGTGAAGGCTTCTTTCCAAAGGGCGAGTTGGGCCCCACAGCATCTTGCTTCCAGCTCTTTGGGAAGATAAGAAACAACTCGCTCTGCACAGTGCTCTTACAGCCTACCGGGAACATCTCTTCCAAAGGCCTGTGAAATGCAGTTTCTTTGCAGGCGTGATCTGACTGAAGTAGCACTTCTGCTCTGCTTGTGCTACGTTGCCCTAGAGCTGAAAGGCAAAACGTGTAGGCTTCTTTCCAAAGGGCGAGTTGGGCCCCACAGCATCTTGCTTCCAGCTCTTTGGGAAGCTAAGAAAAAACTAGCTCTGCACAGTTCTCTTACAGCCTACCGGGAACATCTCTTCCAAAGGTCTGTGAAACGCAGTTTCTTTGCAGGCCTGATCTGGCTGAAGTAGGACTTCTGCTCTGGGTGTGTTACATTGCCCTAGAGCTGAAAGGCCCAACGTGCAGGCTTCTTTCCAAAGGGCGAGTTGGGCCCCACAGCATCTTGCTTCCAGCTCTTTGGGAAGCGAAGAAACAACTCGCTCTGCTCAGTGGTTACAGCCTAGTGGGAACATCTCTTCCAAAGGCCTGTGTAACGCAGTTTCTTTGCAGGCCTGATCTGGCTGAAGTAGGACTTCTGTTCTGGGTGTGCTACATTGCCCTAGAGCTGAAAGGCACAACGTGCAGGCTTCTTTCCAAAGGCCGAGTTGGGCCCCACAGCATCTTGCTTCCAGCTCTTTGAGAAGCTAAGAAACAACTCGCTCTGCACAGTGCTCTTACAGCCTACTGGGAACATCCCTTCCAAAGGCCTGTGAAACGCAGTTTCTTTGCAGGCCTGATCTGGCTGAAGTAGGACTTCTGCTCTGGGTGTGCTACATTGCCCTAGAGCTGAAAGGCAAAACGTGCAGGCTTCTTTCCAAAGGGCGAGTTGGGCCCCACAGCATCTTGCTTCCAGCTCTTTGGGAAGCTAAGAAACAACTCGCTCTGCACAGTCCTCTTACAGCCTACCGGGAACATCTCTTCCAAAGGCCTGTGAAACGCAGTTTCTTTGCAGGCCTGATCTGGCTGAAGTAGGACTTCTGCTCTGGGTGTGCTACATTGCCCTAGAGCTGAAAGGCCCAACGTGCAGGCTTCTTTCCAAAGGGCGAGTGGGGCCCCACAGCATCTTGCTTCCAGCTCTTTGGGAAGCTAAGAAACAACTCGCTCTGCACAGTGCTCTTACAGCCTACCGGGAAAATCTCTTCCAAAAGCCTTCGAAACGCAGTTTCTTTGCAGGCCTGATCTGGCTGAAGTAGGACTTCTGCTCTGGGTGTGCTACATTGCCCTAGAGCTGAAAGGCACAACGTGCAGGCTTCTTTCCAAAGGGCGAGTTGGGCCCCACAGCATCTTTCTTCCAGCTCTTTGGGAAGCTAAGAAACAACTCGCTCTGCACAGTGCTCTTACAGCCTACCGGGAACATCTCTTCCAAAGGCCTGTGAAATGCAGTTTCTTTGCAGGCGTGATCTGACTGAAGTAGCACTTCTCCTCTGCTTGTGCTACGTTGCCCTAGAGCTGAAAGACAAAACGTGCAGGCTTCTTTCCAAAGGGCCAGTGGGGCCCCACAGCATCATGCTTCCAGCTCTTTGGGAAGCTAAGAAACAACTCGCTCTGCACAGTGCTCTTACAGCCTACCGGGAACATCTCTTCCAAAGGCCTGTGAAACGCAGTTTCTTTGCAGGCCTGATCTGCCTGAAGTAGGACTTCTGCTCTGGGTGTGCTACATTGCCCTAGAGCTGAAAGGCCCAAAGTGCAGGCTTCTTTCCAAAGGGCGAGTTGGGCCCCACAGCATCTTTCTTCCAGCTCTTTGGGAAGCTAAGATACAACTCGCTCTGCACAGTGCTCTTACAGCCTACCGGGAACATCTCTTCCAAAGGCCTGTGAAACGCAGTTTCTTTGCAGGCCTGATCTGGCTGAAGTAGGACTGCTGCTCTGGGTGTGCTACATTGCCCTAGAGCTGAAAGGCACAACGTGCAGGCTTCTTTCCAAAGGGCGAGTTGGGCCCTACAGCATCTTGGTTCCAGCTCTTTGGGAAGCTAAGAAACAACTCGCTCTGCACAGTGCTCTTACAGCCTACCGGGAACATCTCTTCCAAAGGCCTGTGTAACGCAATTTCTTTGCAGGCCTGATCTGGCTGAAGCAGCACTTCTGCTCTGGGTGTGCTACGTTGCCCTAGAGCTGAAAGGCCCAACGTGCAGGCTTCTTTCCAAAGGGCGAGTTGGGCCCCACAGCATCTTGCTTCCAGCTCTTTGGGAAGGTAAGAAACAACTCGCTCTGCACAGTGCTCTTACACCCTACCGGGAACATCTCTTCCAACGGCCTGTGAAACGCAGTTTCTTTGCAGGCCTGATCTGGCTGAAGTAGGACTTCTGCTCTGGGTGTGCTACATTGCCCTAGAGCTGAAAGGCACAACATGCAGGCATCTTTCCAAAGGGCGAGTTGGGCCCCACAGCATCTTGCTTCCAGCTCTTTGGGAAGCTAAGAAACAACTCGCTCTGCACAGTGCTCTTACAGCCTACCGGGAACAGCTCTTCCAAAGGCCTGTGAAACGCAGTTTCTTTGCAGGCCTGATCTGGCTGAAGTAGGACTTCTGCTCTGGGTGTGCTACATTGCCCTAGAGCTGAAAGGCCCAACGTGCAGGCTTCTTTCCAAAGGGCCAGTGGGGCCCCACAGCATCTTGCTTCCAGCTCTTTGGGAAGCTAAGAAACAACTCTCTCTGCACAGTGCTCTTAGAGCCTACCGGGAACTTCTCTTCCAAAGGCCTGTGAAACGCAGTTTCTTTGCAGGCCTGATCTGGCTGAAGTAGGACTTCTGCTCTGGGTGTGCTACATTGCCCTAGAGCTGAAAGGCACAACGTGCAGGCTTCTTTCCAAAGGGCGAGTTGGGCCCCACAGCATCTTGCTTCCAGCTCTTTGAGAAGCTAAGAAACAACTCGCTCTGCACAGTGCTCTTACAGCCTACCGGGAACATCTCTTCCAAAGGCCTGTGTAACGCAATTTCTTTGCAGGCCTGATCTGGCTGAAGTAGCACTTCTGCTCTGGGTCTGCTACGTTGCCCTAGAGCTGAAAGGCCCAACGTGCAGGCTTCTTTCCAAAGGGCGAGTTGGGCCCCACAGCATCTTGCTTCCAGCTCTTTGGGAAGCTAAGAAACAACTCGCTCTGCACAGTGCTCTTACACCCTACCGGGAACATCTCTTCCAACGGCCTGTGAAACGCAGTTTCTTTGCAGGCCTGAACTGGCTGAAGTAGGACTCCTGCTCTGGGTGTGCTACATTGCCCTAGAGCTGAAAGACCCAACGTGCAGGCTTCTTTCCAAAGGGCGAGTTGGGCCCCACAGCATCTTGCTTCCAGCTCTTTGGGAAGCTAAGAAACAACTCGCTCTGCACAGTGCTCTTACACCCTACCGGGAACATCTCTTCCAAAGGCCTGTGAAACGCAGTTTCTTTGCAGGCCTGATCTGGCTGAAGTAGGACTTCTGCTCTGGGTGTGCTACATTGCCCTAGAGCTGAAAGGCACAACGTGCAGGCATCTTTCCAAAGGGCGAGTTGGGCCCCACAGCATCTTGCTTCCAGCTCTTTGGGAAGCTAAGAAACAACTCGCTCTGCACAGTGCTCTTAGAGCCTACCGGGAACTTCACTTCCAAAGGCCTATGAAACGCAGTTTCTATGTAGGCCTGATCTGGCTGAAGTAGGACTTCTGCTCTGGGTGTGCTACATTGCCCTAGAGCTGAAAGGCACAACGTGCAGGCTTCTTTCCAAAGGGCGAGTTGGGCCCCACAGCATCTTGCTTCCAGCTCTTTGGGAAGCTAAGAAACAACTCGCTCTGCACAGTGCTCTTACAGCCTACCGGGAACATCTCTTCCAAAGGCCTGTGAAACGCATTTTCTTTGCAGGCCTGATCTGGCTGAAGTAGTACTTCTGCTCTGGGTGTGCTACATTGCCCTAGAGCTGAAAGACCCAACGTGCAGGCTTCTTTCCAAAGGGCGAGTTGGGCCCCACAGCATCTTGCTTCCAGCTCTTTGGGAAGCGAAGAAACAACTCGCTCTGCTCAGTGGTTACAGCCTAGTGGGAACATCTCTTCCAAAGGCCTGTGTAACGCAGTTTCTTTGCAGGCCTGATCTGGCTGAAGTAGGACTTCTGCTCTGGGTGTGCTACTTTGCCCTAGAGCTGAAAGGCACAACGTGCAGGCTTCTTTCCAAACGGCGAGTTGGGCCCCACAGCATCTTGCTTCCAGCTCTTTGGGAACCTAAGAAACAACTCGCTCTGCACAGTGCTCTTACAGCCTACCGGGAACATCTCTTCCAAAGGCCTGTGAAACGCAGTTTCTTTGCAGGCCTGATCTGGCTGAAGCAGGACTGCTGCTCTGGGTGTGCTGCATTGCCCTAGAGCTGAAAGGCACAACGTGCAGGCCTCTTTCCAAAGGGCGAGTTGGGCCCTACAGCATCTTGGTTCCAGCTCTTTGGGAAGCTAAGAAGCAACTCGCTCTGCACAGTGCTCTTACAGCCTACCGGGATCATCTCTTCCAAAGGCCTCTGTAATGCAATTTCTTTGCAGGCCTGATCTGGCTGAAGTAGCACTTCTGCTCTGGGTGTGCTACGTTGCCCTAGAGCTGAAAGGCCCAACGTGCAGGCTTCTTTCCAAAGGGCGAGTTGGGCCCCACAGCATCTTGCTTCCAGCTCTTTGGGAAGCTAAGAAACAACTCGCTCTGCACAGTGCTCTTACAGCCTACCGGGAACATCTCTTCCAAAGGCCTGTGAAACGCAGTTTCTTTGCAGGCCTGATCTGGCTGAAGTAGGACTTCTGCTCTGGGTGTGCTACATTGCCCTGGAGCTGAAAGGCACAACGTGCAGGCTTCTTTCCAAAGGGCGAGTTTGGCCCCACAGCATCTTGCTTCCAGCTCTTTGGGAAGCTAAGAAACAACTCGCTCTGCACAGTGCTCTTAGAGCCTACCGGGAACTTCTCTTCCAAAGGCCTGTGAAACGCAGTTTCTTTGCAGGCCTGATCTGGCTGAAGTAGGACTTCTGCTCTGGATGTGCTACATTGCCCTAGAGCTGAAAGGCACAACGTGCAGGCTTCTTTCCAAAGGGCGAGTTGGGCCCCACAGCATCTTGCTTCCAGCTCTTTGGGAAGCTAAGAAACAACTCGCTCTGCACAGTGCTCTTACAGCCTACCGGGAACATCTCTTCCAAAGGCCTGTGAAACGCAGTTTCTTTGCAGGCCTGATCTGGCTGAAGTAGGACTTCTGCTCTGATTGTGCTACATTGCCCTAGAGCTGAAAGGCACAACGTGAAGGCTTCTTTCCAAAGGGCGAGTTGGGCCCCACAGCATCTTGCTTCCAGCTCTTTGGGAAGCTAAGAAACAACTCGCTCTGCACAGTGCTCTTACACCCTACCGGGAACATCTCTTCCAACGGCCTGTGAAACGCAGTTTCTTTGCAGGCCTGAACTGGCTGAAGTAGGACTCCTGCTCTGGGTGTGCTACATTGCCCTAGAGCTGAAAGACCCAACGTGCAGGCTTCTTTCCAAAGGGCGAGTTGGGCCCCACAGCATCTTGCTTCCAGCTCTTTGGGAAGCTAAGAAACAACTCGCTCTGCACAGTGCTCTTACACCCTACCGGGAACATCTCTTCCAAAGGCCTGTGAAACGCAGTTTCTTTGCAGGCCTGATCTGGCTGAAGTAGGACTTCTGCTCTGGGTGTGCTACATTGCCCTAGAGCTGAAAGGCACAACGTGCAGGCATCTTTCCAAAGGGCGAGTTGGGCCCCACAGCATCTTGCTTCCAGCTCTTTGGGAAGCTAAGAAACAACTCGCTCTGCACAGTGCTCTTAGAGCCTACCGGGAACTTCACTTCCAAAGGCCTATGAAACGCAGTTTCTATGTAGGCCTGATCTGGCTGAAGTAGGACTTCTGCTCTGGGTGTGCTACATTGCCCTAGAGCTGAAAGGCACAACGTGCAGGCTTCTTTCCAAAGGGCGAGTTGGGCCCCACAGCATCTTGCTTCCAGCTCTTTGGGAAGCTAAGAAACAACTCGCTCTGCACAGTGCTCTTACAGCCTACCGGGAACATCTCTTCCAAAGGCCTGTGAAACGCATTTTCTTTGCAGGCCTGATCTGGCTGAAGTAGTACTTCTGCTCTGGGTGTGCTACATTGCCCTAGAGCTGAAAGACCCAACGTGCAGGCTTCTTTCCAAAGGGCGAGTTGGGCCCCACAGCATCTTGCTTCCAGCTCTTTGGGAAGCGAAGAAACAACTCGCTCTGCTCAGTGGTTACAGCCTAGTGGGAACATCTCTTCCAAAGGCCTGTGTAACGCAGTTTCTTTGCAGGCCTGATCTGGCTGAAGTAGGACTTCTGCTCTGGGTGTGCTACTTTGCCCTAGAGCTGAAAGGCACAACGTGCAGGCTTCTTTCCAAACGGCGAGTTGGGCCCCACAGCATCTTGCTTCCAGCTCTTTGGGAACCTAAGAAACAACTCGCTCTGCACAGTGCTCTTACAGCCTACCGGGAACATCTCTTCCAAAGGCCTGTGAAACGCAGTTTCTTTGCAGGCCTGATCTGGCTGAAGCAGGACTGCTGCTCTGGGTGTGCTGCATTGCCCTAGAGCTGAAAGGCACAACGTGCAGGCCTCTTTCCAAAGGGCGAGTTGGGCCCTACAGCATCTTGGTTCCAGCTCTTTGGGAAGCTAAGAAGCAACTCGCTCTGCACAGTGCTCTTACAGCCTACCGGGATCATCTCTTCCAAAGGCCTCTGTAATGCAATTTCTTTGCAGGCCTGATCTGGCTGAAGTAGCACTTCTGCTCTGGGTGTGCTACGTTGCCCTAGAGCTGAAAGGCCCAACGTGCAGGCTTCTTTCCAAAGGGCGAGTTGGGCCCCACAGCATCTTGCTTCCAGCTCTTTGGGAAGCTAAGAAACAACTCGCTCTGCACAGTGCTCTTACAGCCTACCGGGAACATCTCTTCCAAAGGCCTGTGAAACGCAGTTTCTTTGCAGGCCTGATCTGGCTGAAGTAGGACTTCTGCTCTGGGTGTGCTACATTGCCCTGGAGCTGAAAGGCACAACGTGCAGGCTTCTTTCCAAAGGGCGAGTTTGGCCCCACAGCATCTTGCTTCCAGCTCTTTGGGAAGCTAAGAAACAACTCGCTCTGCACAGTGCTCTTAGAGCCTACCGGGAACTTCTCTTCCAAAGGCCTGTGAAACGCAGTTTCTTTGCAGGCCTGATCTGGCTGAAGTAGGACTTCTGCTCTGGATGTGCTACATTGCCCTAGAGCTGAAAGGCACAACGTGCAGGCTTCTTTCCAAAGGGCGAGTTGGGCCCCACAGCATCTTGCTTCCAGCTCTTTGGGAAGCTAAGAAACAACTCGCTCTGCACAGTGCTCTTACAGCCTACCGGGAACATCTCTTCCAAAGGCCTGTGAAACGCAGTTTCTTTGCAGGCCTGATCTGGCTGAAGTAGGACTTCTGCTCTGATTGTGCTACATTGCCCTAGAGCTGAAAGGCACAACGTGAAGGCTTCTTTCCAAAGGGCGAGTTGGGCCCCACAGCATCTTGCTTCCAGCTCTTTGGGAAGATAAGAAACAACTCGCTCTGCACAGTGCTCTTACAGCCTACCGGGAACATCTCTTCCAAAGGCCTGTGAAATGCAGTTTCTTTGCAGGCGTGATCTGACTGAAGTAGCACTTCTGCTCTGCTTGTGCTACGTTGCCCTAGAGCTGAAAGGCAAAACGTGTAGGCTTCTTTCCAAAGGGCGAGTTGGGCCCCACAGCATCTTGCTTCCAGCTCTTTGGGAAGCTAAGAAAAAACTAGCTCTGCACAGTTCTCTTACAGCCTACCGGGAACATCTCTTCCAAAGGTCTGTGAAACGCAGTTTCTTTGCAGGCCTGATCTGGCTGAAGTAGGACTTCTGCTCTGGGTGTGTTACATTGCCCTAGAGCTGAAAGGCCCAACGTGCAGGCTTCTTTCCAAAGGGCGAGTTGGGCCCCACAGCATCTTGCTTCCAGCTCTTTGGGAAGCGAAGAAACAACTCGCTGTGCTCAGTGGTTACAGCCTAGTGGGAACATCTCTTCCAAAGGCCTGTGTAACGCAGTTTCTTTGCAGGCCTGATCTGGCTGAAGTAGGACTTCTGTTCTGGGTGTGCTACATTGCCCTAGAGCTGAAAGGCACAACGTGCAGGCTTCTTTCCAAAGGGCGAGTTGGGCCCCACAGCATCTTGCTTCCAGCTCTTTGAGAAGCTAAGAAACAACTCGCTCTGCACAGTGCTCTTACAGCCTACTGGGAACATCCCTTCCAAAGGCCTGTGAAACGCAGTTTCTTTGCAGGCCTGATCTGGCTGAAGTAGGACTTCTGCTCTGGGTGTGCTACATTGCCCTAGAGCTGAAAGGCAAAACGTGCAGGCTTCTTTCCAAAGGGCGAGTTGGGCCCCACAGCATCTTGCTTCCAGCTCTTTGGGAAGCTAAGAAACAACTCGCTCTGCACAGTCCTCTTACAGCCTACCGGGAACATCTCTTCCAAAGGCCTGTGAAACGCAGTTTCTTTGCAGGCCTGATCTGGCTGAAGTAGGACTTCTGCTCTGGGTGTGCTACATTGCCCTAGAGCTGAAAGGCCCAACGTGCAGGCTTCTTTCCAAAGGGCGAGTGGGGCCCCACAGCATCTTGCTTCCAGCTCTTTGGGAAGCTAAGAAACAACTCGCTCTGCACAGTGCTCTTACAGCCTACCGGGAAAATCTCTTCCAAAAGCCTTCGAAACGCAGTTTCTTTGCAGGCCTGATCTGGCTGAAGTAGGACTTCTGCTCTGGGTGTGCTACATTGCCCTAGAGCTGAAAGGCACAACGTGCAGGCTTCTTTCCAAAGGGCGAGTTGGGCCCCACAGCATCTTTCTTCCAGCTCTTTGGGAAGCTAAGAAACAACTCGCTCTGCACAGTGCTCTTACAGCCTACCGGGAACATCTCTTCCAAAGGCCTGTGAAATGCAGTTTCTTTGCAGGCGTGATCTGACTGAAGTAGCACTTCTCCTCTGCTTGTGCTACGTTGCCCTAGAGCTGAAAGACAAAACGTGCAGGCTTCTTTCCAAAGGGCCAGTGGGGCCCCACAGCATCATGCTTCCAGCTCTTTGGGAAGCTAAGAAACAACTCGCTCTGCACAGTGCTCTTACAGCCTACCGGGAACATCTCTTCCAAAGGCCTGTGAAACGCAGTTTCTTTGCAGGCCTGATCTGCCTGAAGTAGGACTTCTGCTCTGGGTGTGCTACATTGCCCTAGAGCTGAAAGGCCCAAAGTGCAGGCTTCTTTCCAAAGGGCGAGTTGGGCCCCACAGCATCTTTCTTCCAGCTCTTTGGGAAGCTAAGATACAACTCGCTCTGCACAGTGCTCTTACAGCCTACCGGGAACATCTCTTCCAAAGGCCTGTGAAACGCAGTTTCTTTGCAGGCCTGATCTGGCTGAAGTAGGACTGCTGCTCTGGGTGTGCTACATTGCCCTAGAGCTGAAAGGCACAACGTGCAGGCTTCTTTCCAAAGGGCGAGTTGGGCCCTACAGCATCTTGGTTCCAGCTCTTTGGGAAGCTAAGAAACAACTCGCTCTGCACAGTGCTCTTACAGCCTACCGGGAACATCTCTTCCAAAGGCCTGTGTAACGCAATTTCTTTGCAGGCCTGATCTGGCTGAAGCAGCACTTCTGCTCTGGGTGTGCTACGTTGCCCTAGAGCTGAAAGGCCCAACGTGCAGGCTTCTTTCCAAAGGGCGAGTTGGGCCCCACAGCATCTTGCTTCCAGCTCTTTGGGAAGGTAAGAAACAACTCGCTCTGCACAGTGCTCTTACACCCTACCGGGAACATCTCTTCCAACGGCCTGTGAAACGCAGTTTCTTTGCAGGCCTGATCTGGCTGAAGTAGGACTCCTGCTCTGGGTTTGCTACATTGCCCTAGAGCTGAAAGGCCCAACGTGCAGGCTCTTTCCAAAGGGCGAGTTGGGCCCCACAGCGTCTTGCTTCCAGCTCTTTGGGAAGCTAAGAAACAACTCGCTCTGCACAGTGCTCTTACACCCTACCGGGAACATCTCTTCCAAAGGCCTGTGAAACGCAGTTTCTTTGCAGGCCTGATCTGGCTGAAGTAGGACTTCTGCTCTGGGTGTGCTACATTGCCCTAGAGCTGAAAGGCACAACATGCAGGCATCTTTCCCAAGGGCGAGTTGGGCCCCACAGCATCTTGCTTCCAGCTCTTTGGGAAGCTAAGAAACAACTCGCTCTGCACAGTGCTCTTACAGCCTACCGGGAACAGCTCTTCCAAAGGCCTGTGAAATGCAGTTTCTTTGCAGGCCTGATCTGGCTGAAGTAGGACTTCTGCTCTGGGTGTGCTACATTGCCCTAGAGCTGAAAGGCCCAACGTGCAGGCTTCTTTCCAAAGGGCCAGTGGGGCCCCACAGCATCTTGCTTCCAGCTCTTTGGGAAGCTAAGAAACAACTCTCTCTGCACAGTGCTCTTAGAGCCTACAGGGAACTTCTCTTCCAAAGGCCTGTGAAACGCAGTTTCTTTGCAGGCCTGATCTGGCTGAAGTAGGACTTCTGCTCTGGGTGTGCTACATTGCCCTAGAGCTGAAAGGCACAACGTGCAGGCTTCTTTCCAAAGGGCGAGTTGGGCCCCACAGCATCTTGCTTCCAGCTCTTTGAGAAGCTAAGAAACAACTCGCTCTGCACAGTGCTCTTACAGCCTACCGGGAACATCTCTTCCAAAGGCCTGTGAAACGCAGTTTCTTTGCAGGCCTGATCTGACTGAAGTAGCACTTCTGCTCTGCTTGTGCTACGTTGCCCTAGAGCTGAAAGGCCGAACGTGCAGGCTTCTTTTCAAAGGGCGAGTTGTGCCCCACAGCATCTTGCTTCCAGCTCTTTGAGAAGCTAAGAAACAACTCGCTCTGCACAGTGCTCTTACAGCCTACCGGGAACATCTCTTCCAAAGGCCTGTGAAACGCAGTTTCTTTGCAGGCCTGATCTGGCTGAAGTAGGACTCCTGCTCTGGGTGTGCTACATTGCCCTAGAGCTGAAAGGCCCAACGTGCAGGCTTCTTTCCAAAGGGCGAGTTGGGCCCCACAGCATCTTGCTTCCAGCTCTTTGGGAAGCTAAGAAACAACTCGCTCTGCACAGTGCTCTTACAGCCTACCGGGAACATCTCTTCCAAAGGCCTGTGTAACGCAATTTCTTTGCAGGGCTTATCTGGCTGAAGTAGCACTTCTGCTCTGGGTGTGCTACGTTGCCCTAGAGCTGAAAGGCACAACGTGCAGGCTTCTTTCCGAAGGGCGAGTTGGGCCCCACAGCATCTTGCTTCCAGCTCTTTCGGAAGCTAAGAAACAACTCGCTCTGCACCGTGCTCTTACAGCCTACCGGGAACATCTCTTCCAAGGGCCTGTGAAACGCAGTTTCTTTGCAGGCCTGATCTGGCTGAAGTAGGACTCTGCTCTGGGTGTGCTACATTGTCCTAGAGCTGAAAGGCACAACGTGCAGGCTTCTTTCCAAAGGGCGAGTTGGGCCCCACAGCATCTGGCTTCCAGTTCTTTGGGAAGCGAAGAAACAACTCGCTCTGCACAGTTCTCTTACAGCCTACCGGGAAAATCTCTTCCAAAAGCCTTCGAAACGCAGTTTCTTTGCAGGCCTGATCTTGCTGAAGTAGGACTTCTGCTCTGGGTGTGCTACATTGCCCTAGAGCTGAAAGGCACAACGTGCAGGCTTCTTTCCAAAGGGCGAGTTTGGCCCCACAGCATCTTGCTTCCAGCTCTTTGGGAAGCTAAGAAACAACTCGCTGTGCACAGTGCTCTTACAGCCTACCGGGAACATCTCTTCCAAAGGCCTGTGAAATGCAGTTTCTTTGCAGGCGTGATCTGACTGAAGTAGCACTTCTCCTCTGCTTGTGCTACGTTGCCCTAGAGCTGAAAGACAAAACGTGCAGGCTTCTTTCCAAAGGGCCAGTGGGGCCCCACAGCATCTTGCTTCCAGCTCTTTGGGAAGCTAAGAAACAACTCGCTCTGCACAGTGCTCTTACAGCCTACCGGGAACATCTCTTCCAAATGCCTGTGAAACGCAGTTTCTTTGCAGGCCTGATCTGGCTGAAGTAGGACTTCTGCTCTGGGTGTGCTACATTGCCCTAGAGCTGAAAGGCCCAACGTGCAGGCTTCTTTCCATTGGGCGAGTTGGGCCCCACAGCATCTTGCTTCCAGCTCTTTGGGAAGCTAAGAAACAACTCGCTCTGCACAGTGCTCTTACACCCTACCGGGAACATCACTTCCAACGGCCTGTGAAACGCAGTTTCTTTGCAGAGCTCATCTGGCTGAAGTAGGACTTCTGCTCTGGGTGTGCTACATTGCCCTAGAGCTGAAAGGCCGTGCGTGCAGGCTTCTTTCCAAAGGGCCAGTGGGGCCCCACAGCATCTTGCCTCCAGCTCTTTGGTAAGCTAAGAAACAACTCGCTCTGCACAGTGCTCTTACAGCCTACCGGGAAAATCTCTTCCAAAAGCCTTCAAAACGCAGTTTCTTTGCAGGCCTGATCTGGCTGAAGTAGGACTTCTGCTCTGGGTGTGCTACATTGCCCTAGAGCTGAAAGGCACAACATGCAGGCTTCTTTCCAAAGGGCGAGTTGGGCCCCACAGCATCTTGCTTCCAGCTCTTTGGGAACCTAAGAAACAACTCGCTCTGCACAGTGCTCTTACAGCCTACCGGGAACATCTCTTCCAAAGTCCTGTGAAACGCATTTTCTTTGCAGGCCTCATCTGGCTGAAGTAGGACTTCTGCTCTGGGTGTGCTACATTGCCCTAGAGCTGAAAGGCCCAACGTGCAGGCTTCTTTCCAATGGGCGAGTTGGGCCCCACAGCATCTTGCTTCCAGCTCTTTGGTAAGCTAAGAAACAACTCGCTCTGCACAGTGCTCTTACAGCCTACCGGGAAAATCTCTTCCAAAAGCCTTCGAAACGCAGTTTCTTTGCAGGCCTGATCTTGCTGAAGTAGGACTTCTGCTCTGGGTGTGCTACATTGCCCTAGAGCTGAAAGGCACAACGTGCAGGCTTCTTTCCAAAGGGCGAGTTGGGCCCCACAGCATCTTGCTTCCAGCTCTTTGGGAAGCTAAGAAACAACTCGCTCTGCACAGTGCTCTTACAGCCTACCGGGAACATCTCTTCCAAGGGCCTGTAAAACGCAGTTTCTTTGCAGGCCTGATCTGGCTGAAGAAGGACTTCTGCTCTGGGTGTGCTACATTGCCCTAGAGCTGAAAGGCACAACGTGCAGGCTTCTTTCCAAAGGGCGAGTTGGGCCCCACAGCATCTTGCTTCCAGCTCTTTCAGAAGCTAAGAAACAACTCGCTCTGCACCGTGCTCTTACAGCCTACCGGGAACATCTCTTCCAAGGGCCTGTGAAACGCAGTTTCTTTGCAGGCCTGATCTGGCTGAAGTAGGACCCTGCTCTGGGTGTGCTACATTGTCCTAGAGCTGAAAGGCACAACGTGCAGGCTTCTTTCCAAAGGGCGAGTTGGGCCCCACAGCATCTGGCTTCCAGCTCTTTGGGAAGCGAAGAAACAACTCGCTCTGCTCAGTGGTTACAGCCTAGTGGGAACATCTCTTCCAAAGGCCTGTGCAACGCAGTTTCTTTGCAGGCCTGATCTGGCTGAAGTAGGACTTCTGCTCTGGGTGTGCTACGTTGCCCTAGAGCTGAAAGGCCCAACGTGCAGGCTTCTTTCCAAAGGGCGAGTTGGGCCCCACAGCATCTTGCTTCCAGCTCTTTGGGAAGCTAAGAAACAACTCGCTCTGCACAGTGCTCTTACACCCTACTGGGAACATCTCTTCCAACGGCCTGTGAAACGCAGTTTCTTTGCAGGCCTGATCTGGCTGAAGTAGGACTCCTGCTCTGGGTGTGCTACATTGCCCTAGAGCTGAAAGACCCAACGTGCAGGCTTCTTTCCAAAGGGCGAGTTGGGCCCCACAGCATCTTGCTTCCAGCTCTTTGGGAAGCTAAGAAACAACTCGCTCTGCACAGTGCTCTTACAGCCTACCGGGAACATCTCTTCCAAAGGCCTGTGAAACGCAGTTTCTTTGCAGGCCTGATCTGGCTGAAGTAGGACTTCTGCTCTGGGTGTGCTACATTGCCCTAGAACTGAAAGGCACAACGTGCAGGCTTCTTTCCAAAGGGCGAGTTGGGCCCCACAGCATCTTGCTTCCAGCTCTTTGGGAAGCTAAGAAACAACTCGCTCTGCACAGTGCTCTTACAGCCTACCGGGAACATCTCTTCCAAAGGCCTGTGAAACGCAGTTTCTTTGCAGGCCTGATCTGGGTGAAGTACGACTTCTGCTCTGATTGTGCTACATTGCCCTAGAGCTGAAAGGCACAACGTGAAGGCTTCTTTCCAAAGGGCGAATTGGGCCCCACAGCATCTTGCTTCCAGCTCTTTGGGAAGCTAAGAAACAACTCGCTCTGCACAGTGCTCTTACACCCTACCGGGAACATCTCTTCCAAAGGCCTGTGAAATGCAGTTTCTTTGCAGGCGTGATCTGACTGAAGTAGCACTTCTGCTCTGCTTGTGCTACGTTGCCCTAGAGCTGAAAGGCAAAACGTGTAGGCTTCTTTCCAAAGGGCGAGTTGGGCCCCACAGCATCTTGCTTTCAGCTCTTTGGGAAGCTAAGAAACAGCTCGCTCTGCACAGTGCTCTTACAGCCTACCGGGAACATCTCTTCCAAGGCCTGTGAAACGCAGTTTCTTTGCAGGCCTGATCTGGCTGAAGTAGGACTTCTGCTCTGGGTGTGCTACATTGCCCTAGAGCTGAAAGGCCCAACGTGCAGGCTTCTTTCCAAAGGGCGAGTTGGGCCCCACAGCATCTTGCTTCCAGCTCTTTGGGAAGCGAAGAAACAACTCGCTCTGCTCAGTGGTTACAGCCTAGTGGGAACATCTCTTCCAAAGGCCTGTGTAACGCAGTTTCTTTGCAGGCCTGATCTGGCTGAAGTAGGACTTCTGCTCTGGGTGTGCTACATTGCCCTAGAGCTGAAAGGCACAACGTGCAGGCTTCTTTCCAAAGGGCGAGTTGGGCCCCACAGCATCTTGCTTCCAGCTCTTTGGGAAGCTAAGAAACAACTCGCTCTGCACACTGCTCTTACACCCTACCGGGAACATCTCTTCCAACGGCCTGTGAAACGCAGTTTCTTTGCAGGCCTGATCTGGCTGAAGTAGGACTCCTGCTCTGGGTGTGCTACATTGCCCTAGAGGTGAAAGACCCAACGTGCAGGCTTCTTTCCAAAGGGCGAGTTGGGCCCCACAGCATCTTGCTTCCAGCTCTTTGGGAAGCTAAGAAACAACTCGCGCTGCACAGTGCTCTTACACCCTACCGGGAACATCTCTTCCAAAGGCCTGTGAAACGCAGTTTCTTTGCAGGCCTGATCTGGCTGAAGTAGGACTTCTGCTCTGGGTGTGCTACATTGCCCTAGAGCTGAAAGGCACAACGTGCTGGCATCTTTCCAAAGGGCGAGTTGGGCCCCACAGCATCTTGCTTCCAGCTCTTTGGGAAGCTAAGAAACAACTCGCTCTGCACAGTGCTCTTACAGCCTACCGGGAACATCTCTTCCAAAGGCCTGTGAAACGCAGTTTCTTTGCAGGCCTGATCTGGCTGAAGTAGGACTTCTGCTCTGGGTGTGCTACATTGCCCTGGAGCTGAAAGGCACAACGTGCAGGCTTCTTTCCAAAGGGCGAGTTTGGCCCCACAGCATCTTGCTTCCAGCTCTTTGGGAAGCTAAGAAACAACTCGCTCTGCACAGTGCTCTTAGAGCCTACCGGGAACTTCTCTTCCAAAGGCCTGTGAAACGCAGTTTCTTTGCAGGCCTGATCTGGCTGAAGTAGGACTTCTGCTCTGGATGTGCTACATTGCCCTAGAGCTGAAAGGCACAACGTGCAGGCTTCTTTCCAAAGGGCGAGTTGGGCCCCACAGCATCTTGCTTCCAGCTCTTTGGGAAGCTAAGAAACAACTCGCTCTGCACAGTGCTCTTACAGCCTACCGGGAACATCTCTTCCAAAGGCCTGTGAAACGCAGTTTCTTTGCAGGCCTGATCTGGCTGAAGTAGGACTTCTGCTCTGATTGTGCTACATTGCCCTAGAGCTGAAAGGCACAACGTGAAGGCTTCTTTCCAAAGGGCGAGTTGGGCCCCACAGCATCTTGCTTCCAGCTCTTTGGGAAGATAAGAAACAACTCGCTCTGCACAGTGCTCTTACAGCCTACCGGGAACATCTCTTCCAAAGGCCTGTGAAATGCAGTTTCTTTGCAGGCGTGATCTGACTGAAGTAGCACTTCTGCTCTGCTTGTGCTACGTTGCCATAGAGCTGAAAGGCAAAACGTGTAGGCTTCTTTCCAAAGGGCGAGTTGGGCCCCACAGCATCTTGCTTCCAGCTCTTTGGGAAGCTAAGAAAAAACTAGCTCTGCACAGTTCTCTTACAGCCTACCGGGAACATCTCTTCCAAAGGTCTGTGAAACGCAGTTTCTTTGCAGGCCTGATCTGGCTGAAGTAGGACTTCTGCTCTGGGTGTGTTACATTGCCCTAGAGCTGAAAGGCCCAACGTGCAGGCTTCTTTCCAAAGGGCGAGTTGGGCCCCACAGCATCTTGCTTCCAGCTCTTTGGGAAGCGAAGAAACAACTCGCTCTGCTCAGTGGTTACAGCCTAGTGGGAACATCTCTTCCAAAGGCCTGTGTAACGCAGTTTCTTTGCAGGCCTGATCTGGCTGAAGTAGGACTTCTGTTCTGGGTGTGCTACATTGCCCTAGAGCTGAAAGGCACAACGTGCAGGCTTCTTTCCAAAGGCCGAGTTGGGCCCCACAGCATCTTGCTTCCAGCTCTTTGAGAAGCTAAGAAACAACTCGCTCTGCACAGTGCTCTTACAGCCTACTGGGAACATCCCTTCCAAAGGCCTGTGAAACGCAGTTTCTTTGCAGGCCTGATCTGGCTGAAGTAGGACTTCTGCTCTGGGTGTGCTACATTGCCCTAGAGCTGAAAGGCAAAACGTGCAGGCTTCTTTCCAAAGGGCGAGTTGGGCCCCACAGCATCTTGCTTCCAGCTCTTTGGGAAGTTAAGAAACAACTCGCTCTGCACAGTCCTCTTACAGCCTACCGGGAACATCTCTTCCAAAGGCCTGTGAAACGCATTTTCTTTGCAGGCCTGATCTGGCTGAAGTAGTACTTCTGCTCTGGGTGTGCTACATTGCCCTAGAGCTGAAAGACCCAACGTGCAGGCTTCTTTCCAAAGGGCGAGTTGGGCCCCACAGCATCTTGCATCCAGCTCTTTGGGAAGCGAAGAAACAACTCGCTCTGCTCAGTGATTACAGCCTAGTGGGAACATCTCTTCCAAAGGCCTGTGTAACGCAGTTTCTTTGCAGGCCTGATCTGGCTGAAGTAGGACTTCTGCTCTGGGTGTGCTACTTTGCCCTAGAGCTGAAAGGCACAACGTGCAGGCTTCTTTCCAAAGGGCGAGTTGGGCCCCACAGCATCTTGCTTCCAGCTCTTTGGGAAGCTAAGAAACAACTCGCTCTGCACAGTGCTCTTACAGATTACCGGGAACATCTCTTCCAAAGGCCTGTGAAACGCAGTTTCTTTGCAGGCCTGATCTGGCTGAAGTAGGACTTCTGCTCTGGGTGTGCTACATTGCCCTAGAGCTGAAAGGCCCAACGTGCAGGCTTCTTTCCAAAGGGCGAGTTGGGCCCCACAGCATCTTGCTTCCAGCTCTTTGGGAAGCTAAGAAACAACTCGCTCTGCACAGTGCTCTTACAGATTACCGGGAACATCTCTTCCAAAGGCCTGTGAAACTCATTTTCTTTGCAGGCCTGATCTGGCTGAAGTAGGACTTCTGCTCTGGGTGTGCTACATTGCCCTAGAGCTGAAAGGCCCAACGTGCAGGCTTCTTTCCAAAGGGCGAGTTGGGCCCCACAGCATCTTGCTTCCAGCTCTTTGGGAAGCGAAGAAACAACTCGCTCTGCTCAGGGGTTACAGCCTAGTGGGAACATCTCTTCCAAAGGCCTGTGTAACGCAGTTTCTTTGCAGGCCTGATCTGGCTGAAGTAGGACTTCTGCTCTGGGTGTGCTACATTGCCCTAGAGCTGAAAGGCCCAACGTGCAGGCTTCTTTCCAAAGGGCGAGTTGGGCCCCACATCATCTTGCTTCCAGCTCTTTGAGAAGCTAAGAAACAACTCGCTCTGCACAGTGCTCTTACAGCCTACTGGGAACATCCCTTCCAAAGGCCTGTGAAACGCAGTTTCTTTGCAGGCCTGATCTGGCTGAAGTAGGACTTCTGCTCTGGGTGTGCTACATTGCCCTAGAGCTGAAAGGCCCAACGTGCAGGCTTCTTTCCAAAGGGCGAGTTGGGCCCCACAGCATCTTGCTTCCAGCTCTTTGGGAAGCTAAGAAACAACTCGCTCTGCACAGTGCTCTTACAGCCTACCGGGAACATCTCTTCCAAAGGCCTGTGAAACGCAGTTTCTTTGCAGGCCTGATCTGGCTGAAGTAGTACTTCTGCTCTGGGTGTGATACATTGCCCTAGAGCTGAAAGACCCAACGTGCAGGCTTCTTTCCAAAGGGCGAGTTGGGCCCCACAGCATCTTGCTTCCAGCTCTTTGGGAAGCGAAGAAACAACTCGCTCTGCTCAGTGGTTACAGCCTAGTGGGAACATCTCTTCCAAAGGCCTGTGTAACGCAGTTTCTTTGCAGGCCTGATCTGGCTGAAGTAGGACTTCTGCTCTGGGTGTGCTACTTTGCCCTAGAGCTGAAAGGCCCAACGTGCAGGCTTCTTTCCAAAGGGCGAGTTGGGCCCCACAGCATCTTGCTTCCAGCTCTTTGGGAAGCTAAGAAACAACTCGCTCTGCACAGTGCTCTTAAAGATTACCGGGAACATCTCTTCCAAAGGCCTGTGAAACGCATTTTCTTTGCAGGCCTGATCTGGCTGAAGTAGGACTTCTGCTCTGGGTGTGCTACATTGCCCTAGAGCTGAAAGGCCCAACGTGCAGGCTTCTTTCCAAAGGGCGAGTTGGGCCCCACAGCATCTTGCTTCCAGCTCTTTGGGAAGCGAAGAAACAACTCGCTCTGCTCAGGGGTTACAGCCTAGTGGGAACATCTCTTCCAAAGGCCTGTGTAACTCAGTTTCTTTGCAGGCCTGATCTGGCTGAAGTAGGACTTCTGCTCTGGGTGTGCTACATTGCCCTAGAGCTGAAAGGCCCAACGTGCAGGCTTCTTTCCAAAGGGCGAGTTGGGCCCCACATCATCTTGCTTCCAGCTCTTTGAGAAGCTAAGAAACAACTCGCTCTGCACAGTGCTCTTACAGCCTACTGGGAACATCCCTTCCAAAGGCCTGTGAAACGCAGTTTCTTTGCAGGCCTGATCTGGCTGAAGTTGGACTTCTGCTCTGGGTGTGCTACATTGCCCTAGAGCTGAAAGGCAAAACGTGCAGGCTTCTTTCCAAAGGGCGAGTTGGGCCCCACAGCATCTTGCTTCCAGCTCTTTGGGAAGCTAAGAAACAACTCGCTCTGCACAGTGCTCTTACAGCCTACCGGGAACATCTCTTCCAAAGGCCTGTGACACGCAGTTTCTTTGCAGGCCTGATCTGGCTGAAGTAGGACTTCTGCTCTGGGTGTGCTACATTGCCCTAGAGCTGAAAGGCCCAACGTGCAGGCTTCTTTCCAAAGGGCGACTTGGGCCCCACAGCATCTTGCTTCCAGATCTTTGGGAAGCTAAGAAACAACTCGCTCTGCACAGTGCTCTTACAGCCTACCGGGAACATCTCTTCCAAAGGCCTGTGAAACGCAGTTTCTTTGCAGGCCTGATCTGGCTGAAGTAGGACTTCTGCTCTGGGTGTGCTACATTGCCCTAGAGCTGAAAGGCACAACGTGCAGGCTTCTTTCCAAAGGGCAACTTGGGCCCCACAGCATCTTGCTTCCAGCTCTTTGGGAACCTAAGAAACAACTCGCTCTGCACAGTGCCCTTACAGCCTACCGGGAACATCTCTTCCAAAGGCCTGTGAAACGCAGTTTCTTTGCAGGCCTGATCTGGCTGAAGTAGGACTTCTGCTCTGGGTGTGCTACATTGCCCTAGAGCTGAAAGGCACAACGTGCAGGCTTCTTTCCAAAGGGCGACTTGGGCCCCACAGCATCTTGGTTCCAGCTCTTTGGGAAGCTAAGAAACAACTCGCTCTGCGCAGTGCTCTTACAGCCTACCGGGATCATCTCTTCCAAAGGCCTGTGTAACGCAATTTCTTTGCAGGCCTGATCTGGCTGAAGTAGCACTTCTGCTCTGGGTCTGCTACGTTGCCCTAGAGCTGAAAGGCCCAACGTGCAGGCTTCTTTCCAAAGGGCGAGTTGGGCCCCACAGCATCTTGCTTCCAGCTCTTTGGGAAGCTAAGAAACAACTCGCTCTGCACAGTGCTCTTACACCCTACCGGGAACATCTCTTCCAACGGCCTGTGAAACGCAGTTTCTTTGCAGGCCTGAACTGGCTGAAGTAGGACTCCTGCTCTGGGTGTGCTACATTGCCCTAGAGCTGAAAGACCCAACGTGCAGGCTTCTTTCCAAAGGGCGAGTTGGGCCCCACAGCATCTTGCTTCCAGCTCTTTGGGAAGCTAAGAAACAACTCGCTCTGCACAGTGCTCTTACACCCTACCGGGAACATCTCTTCCAAAGGCCTGTGAAACGCAGTTTCTTTGCAGGCCTGATCTGGCTGAAGTAGGACTTCTGCTCTGGGTGTGCTACATTGCCCTAGAGCTGAAAGGCACAACGTGCAGGCATCTTTCCAAAGGGCGAGTTGGGCCCCACAGCATCTTGCTTCCAGCTCTTTGGGAAGCTAAGAAACAACTCGCTCTGCACAGTGCTCTTAGAGCCTACCGGGAACTTCACTTCCAAAGGCCTATGAAACGCAGTTTCTATGTAGGCCTGATCTGGCTGAAGTAGGACTTCTGCTCTGGGTGTGCTACATTGCCCTAGAGCTGAAAGGCACAACGTGCAGGCTTCTTTCCAAAGGGCGAGTTGGGCCCCACAGCATCTTGCTTCCAGCTCTTTGGGAAGCTAAGAAACAACTCGCTCTGCACAGTGCTCTTACAGCCTACCGGGAACATCTCTTCCAAAGGCCTGTGAAACGCATTTTCTTTGCAGGCCTGATCTGGCTGAAGTAGTACTTCTGCTCTGGGTGAGCTACATTGCCCTAGAGCTGAAAGACCCAACGTGCAGGCTTCTTTCCAAAGGGCGAGTTGGGCCCCACAGCATCTTGCTTCCAGCTCTTTGGGAAGCGAAGAAACAACTCGCTCTGCTCAGTGGTTACAGCCTAGTGGGAACATCTCTTCCAAAGGCCTGTGTAACGCAGTTTCTTTGCAGGCCTGATCTGGCTGAAGTAGGACTTCTGCTCTGGGTGTGCTACTTTGCCGTAGAGCTGAAAGGCGCAACGTGCAGGCTTCTTTCCAAACGGCGAGTTGGGCCCCACAGCATCTTGCTTCCAACTCTTTGGGAACCTAAGAAACAACTCGCTCTGCACAGTGCTCTTACAGCCTACCGGGAACATCTCTTCCAAAGGCCTGTGAAACGCAGTTTCTTTGCAGGCCTGATCTGGCTGAAGCAGGACTGCTGCTCTGGGTGTGCTGCATTGCCCTAGAGCTGAAAGGCACAACGTGCAGGCCTCTTTCCAAAGGGCGAGTTGGGCCCTACAGCATCTTGGTTCCAGCTCTTTGGGAAGCTAAGAAGCAACTCGCTCTGCACAGTGCTCTTACAGCCTACCGGGATCATCTCTTCCAAAGGCCTCTGTAATGCAATTTCTTTGCAGGCCTGATCTGGCTGAAGTAGCACTTCTGCTCTGGGTGTGCTACGTTGCCCTAGAGCTGAAAGGCCCAACGTGCAGGCTTCTTTCCAAAGGGCGAGTTGGGCCCCACAGCATCTTGCTTCCAGCTCTTTGGGAAGCTAAGAAACAACTCGCTCTGCACAGTGCTCTTACACCCTACCGGGAACATCTCTTCCAACGGCCTGTGAAACGCAGTTTCTTTGCAGGCCTGATCTGGCTGAAGTAGGACTCCTGCTCTGGGTGTGCTACATTGCCCTAGAGGTGAAAGACCCAACGTGCAGGCTTCTTTCCAAAGGGCGAGTTGGGCCCCACAGCATCTTGCTTCCAGCTCTTTGGGAAGCTAAGAAACAACTCGCGCTGCACAGTGCTCTTACACCCTACCGGGAACATCTCTTCCAAAGGCCTGTGAAACGCAGTTTCTTTGCAGGCCTGATCTGGCTGAAGTAGGACTTCTGCTCTGGGTGTGCTACATTGCCCTGGAGCTGAAAGGCACAACGTGCAGGCTTCTTTCCAAAGGGCGAGTTGGGCCCCACAGCATCTTGCTTCCAGCTCTTTGGGAAGCTAAGAAACAACTCGCTCTGCACAGTGCTCTTAGAGACTACCGGGAACTTCTCTTCCAAAGGCCTGTGAAACGCAGTTTCTTTGCAGGCCTGATCTGGCTGAAGTAGGACTTCTGCTCTGGATGTGCTACATTGCCCTAGAGCTGAAAGGCACAACGTGCAGGCTTCTTTCCAAAGGGCGAGTTGGGCCCCACAGCATCTTGCTTCCAGCTCTTTGGGAAGCTAAGAAACAACTCGCTCTGCACAGTGCTCTTACAGCCTACCGGGAACATCTCTTCCAAAGGCCTGTGAAACGCAGTTTCTTTGCAGGCCTGATCTGGCTGAAGTAGGACTTCTGCTCTGATTGTGCTACATTGCCCTAGAGCTGAAAGGCACAACGTGAAGGCTTCTTTCCAAAGGGCGAGTTGGGCCCCACAGCATCTTGCTTCCAGCTCTTTGGGAAGATAAGAAACAACTCGCTCTGCACAGTGCTCTTACAGCCTACCGGGAACATCTCTTCCAAAGGCCTGTGAAATGCAGTTTCTTTGCAGGCGTGATCTGACTGAAGTAGCACTTCTGCTCTGCTTGTGCTACGTTGCCCTAGAGCTGAAAGGCAAAACGTGTAGGCTTCTTTCCAAAGGGCGAGTTGGGCCCCACAGCATCTTGCTTCCAGCTCTTTGGGAAGCTAAGAAAAAACTAGCTCTGCACAGTTCTCTTACAGCCTACCGGGAACATCTCTTCCAAAGGTCTGTGAAACGCAGTTTCTTTGCAGGCCTGATCTGGCTGAAGTAGGACTTCTGCTCTGGGTGTGTTACATTGCCCTAGAGCTGAAAGGCCCAACGTGCAGGCTTCTTTCCAAAGGGCGAGTTGGGCCCCACAGCATCTTGCTTCCAGCTCTTTGGGAAGCGAAGAAACAACTCGCTCTGCTCAGTGGTTACAGCCTAGTGGGAACATCTCTTCCAAAGGCCTGTGTAACGCAGTTTCTTTGCAGGCCTGATCTGGCTGAAGTAGGACTTCTGTTCTGGGTGTGCTACATTGCCCTAGAGCTGAAAGGCACAACGTGCAGGCTTCTTTCCAAAGGCCGAGTTGGGCCCCACAGCATCTTGCTTCCAGCTCTTTGGGAAGCTAAGAAACAACTCGCGCTGCACAGTGCTCTTACACCCTACCGGGAACATCTCTTCCAAAGGCCTGTGAAACGCAGTTTCTTTGCAGGCCTGATCTGGCTGAAGTAGGACTTCTGCTCTGGGTGTGCTACATTGCCCTGGAGCTGAAAGGCACAACGTGCAGGCTTCTTTCCAAAGGGCGAGTTGGGCCCCACAGCATCTTGCTTCCAGCTCTTTGGGAAGCTAAGAAACAACTCGCTCTGCACAGTGCTCTTAGAGACTACCGGGAACTTCTCTTCCAAAGGCCTGTGAAACGCAGTTTCTTTGCAGGCCTGATCTGGCTGAAGTAGGACTTCTGCTCTGGATGTGCTACATTGCCCTAGAGCTGAAAGGCACAACGTGCAGGCTTCTTTCCAAAGGGCGAGTTGGGCCCCACAGCATCTTGCTTCCAGCTCTTTGGGAAGCTAAGAAACAACTCGCTCTGCACAGTGCTCTTACAGCCTACCGGGAACATCTCTTCCAAAGGCCTGTGAAACGCAGTTTCTTTGCAGGCCTGATCTGGCTGAAGTAGGACTTCTGCTCTGATTGTGCTACATTGCCCTAGAGCTGAAAGGCACAACGTGAAGGCTTCTTTCCAAAGGGCGAGTTGGGCCCCACAGCATCTTGCTTCCAGCTCTTTGGGAAGATAAGAAACAACTCGCTCTGCACAGTGCTCTTACAGCCTACCGGGAACATCTCTTCCAAAGGCCTGTGAAATGCAGTTTCTTTGCAGGCGTGATCTGACTGAAGTAGCACTTCTGCTCTGCTTGTGCTACGTTGCCCTAGAGCTGAAAGGCAAAACGTGTAGGCTTCTTTCCAAAGGGCGAGTTGGGCCCCACAGCATCTTGCTTCCAGCTCTTTGGGAAGCTAAGAAAAAACTAGCTCTGCACAGTTCTCTTACAGCCTACCGGGAACATCTCTTCCAAAGGTCTGTGAAACGCAGTTTCTTTGCAGGCCTGATCTGGCTGAAGTAGGACTTCTGCTCTGGGTGTGTTACATTGCCCTAGAGCTGAAAGGCCCAACGTGCAGGCTTCTTTCCAAAGGGCGAGTTGGGCCCCACAGCATCTTGCTTCCAGCTCTTTGGGAAGCGAAGAAACAACTCGCTCTGCTCAGTGGTTACAGCCTAGTGGGAACATCTCTTCCAAAGGCCTGTGTAACGCAGTTTCTTTGCAGGCCTGATCTGGCTGAAGTAGGACTTCTGTTCTGGGTGTGCTACATTGCCCTAGAGCTGAAAGGCACAACGTGCAGGCTTCTTTCCAAAGGCCGAGTTGGGCCCCACAGCATCTTGCTTCCAGCTCTTTGAGAAGCTAAGAAACAACTCGCTCTGCACAGTGCTCTTACAGCCTACTGGGAACATCCCTTCCAAAGGCCTGTGAAACGCAGTTTCTTTGCAGGCCTGATCTGGCTGAAGTAGGACTTCTGCTCTGGGTGTGCTACATTGCCCTAGAGCTGAAAGGCAAAACGTGCAGGCTTCTTTCCAAAGGGCGAGTTGGGCCCCACAGCATCTTGCTTCCAGCTCTTTGGGAAGCTAAGAAACAACTCGCTCTGCACAGTCCTCTTACAGCCTACCGGGAACATCTCTTCCAAAGGCCTGTGAAACGCAGTTTCTTTGCAGGCCTGATCTGGCTGAAGTAGGACTTCTGCTCTGGGTGTGCTACATTGCCCTAGAGCTGAAAGGCCCAACGTGCAGGCTTCTTTCCAAAGGGCGAGTGGGGCCCCACAGCATCTTGCTTCCAGCTCTTTGGGAAGCTAAGAAACAACTCGCTCTGCACAGTGCTCTTACAGCCTACCGGGAAAATCTCTTCCAAAAGCCTTCGAAACGCAGTTTCTTTGCAGGCCTGATCTGGCTGAAGTAGGACTTCTGCTCTGGGTGTGCTACATTGCCCTAGAGCTGAAAGGCACAACGTGCAGGCTTCTTTCCAAAGGGCGAGTTGGGCCCCACAGCATCTTTCTTCCAGCTCTTTGGGAAGCTAAGAAACAACTCGCTCTGCACAGTGCTCTTACAGCCTACCGGGAACATCTCTTCCAAAGGCCTGTGAAATGCAGTTTCTTTGCAGGCGTGATCTGACTGAAGTAGCACTTCTCCTCTGCTTGTGCTACGTTGCCCTAGAGCTGAAAGACAAAACGTGCAGGCTTCTTTCCAAAGGGCCAGTGGGGCCCCACAGCATCATGCTTCCAGCTCTTTGGGAAGCTAAGAAACAACTCGCTCTGCACAGTGCTCTTACAGCCTACCGGGAACATCTCTTCCAAAGGCCTGTGAAACGCAGTTTCTTTGCAGGCCTGATCTGCCTGAAGTAGGACTTCTGCTCTGGGTGTGCTACATTGCCCTAGAGCTGAAAGGCCCAAAGTGCAGGCTTCTTTCCAAAGGGCGAGTTGGGCCCCACAGCATCTTTCTTCCAGCTCTTTGGGAAGCTAAGATACAACTCGCTCTGCACAGTGCTCTTACAGCCTACCGGGAACATCTCTTCCAAAGGCCTGTGAAACGCAGTTTCTTTGCAGGCCTGATCTGGCTGAAGTAGGACTGCTGCTCTGGGTGTGCTACATTGCCCTAGAGCTGAAAGGCAAAACGTGCAGGCTTCTTTCCAAAGGGCGAGTTGGGCCCTACAGCATCTTGGTTCCAGCTCTTTGGGAAGCTAAGAAACAACTCGCTCTGCACAGTGCTCTTACAGCCTACCGGGAACATCTCTTCCAAAGGCCTGTGTAACGCAATTTCTTTGCAGGCCTGATCTGGCTGAAGCAGCACTTCTGCTCTGGGTGTGCTACGTTGCCCTAGAGCTGAAAGGCCCAACGTGCAGGCTTCTTTCCAAAGGGCGAGTTGGGCCCCACAGCATCTTGCTTCCAGCTCTTTGGGAAGGTAAGAAACAACTCGCTCTGCACAGTGCTCTTACACCCTACCGGGAACATCTCTTCCAACGGCCTGTGAAACGCAGTTTCTTTGCAGGCCTGATCTGGCTGAAGTAGGACTCCTGCTCTGGGTTTGCTACATTGCCCTAGAGCTGAAAGGCCCAACGTGCAGGCTCTTTCCAAAGGGCGAGTTGGGCCCCACAGCGTCTTGCTTCCAGCTCTTTGGGAAGCTAAGAAACAACTCGCTCTGCACAGTGCTCTTACACCCTACCGGGAACATCTCTTCCAAAGGCCTGTGAAACGCAGTTTCTTTGCAGGCCTGATCTGGCTGAAGTAGGACTTCTGCTCTGGGTGTGCTACATTGCCCTAGAGCTGAAAGGCACAACATGCAGGCATCTTTCCAAAGGGCGAGTTGGGCCCCACAGCATCTTGCTTCCAGCTCTTTGGGAAGCTAAGAAACAACTCGCTCTGCACAGTGCTCTTACAGCCTACCGGGAACAGCTCTTCCAAAGGCCTGTGAAACGCAGTTTCTTTGCAGGCCTGATCTGGCTGAAGTAGGACTTCTGCTCTGGGTGTGCTACATTGCCCTAGAGCTGAAAGGCCCAACGTGCAGGCTTCTTTCCAAAGGGCCAGTGGGGCCCCACAGCATCTTGCTTCCAGCTCTTTGGGAAGCTAAGAAACAACTCGCTCTGCACAGTGCTCTTACAGCCTACCGGGAACATCTCTTCCAAAGGCCTGTGAAACGCAGTTTCTTTGCAGGCCTGATCTGGCTGAAGTAGGACTTCTGCTCTGGGTGTGCTACATTGCCCTAGAGCTGAAAGGCACAACGTGCAGGCTTCTTTCCAAAGGGCGAGTTGGGCCCCACAGCATCTTGCTTCCAGCTCTTTGAGAAGCTAAGAAACAACTCGCTCTGCACAGTGCTCTTACAGCCTACCGGGAACATCTCTTCCAAAGGCCTGTGTAACGCAATTTCTTTGCAGGCCTGATCTGGCTGAAGTAGCACTTCTGCTCTGGGTCTGCTACGTTGCCCTAGAGCTGAAAGGCCCAACGTGCAGGCTTCTTTCCAAAGGGCGAGTTGGGCCCCACAGCATCTTGCTTCCAGCTCTTTGGGAAGCTAAGAAACAACTCGCTCTGCACAGTGCTCTTACACCCTACCGGGAACATCTCTTCCAACGGCCTGTGAAACGCAGTTTCTTTGCAGGCCTGAACTGGCTGAAGTAGGACTCCTGCTCTGGGTGTGCTACATTGCCCTAGAGCTGAAAGACCCAACGTGCAGGCTTCTTTCCAAAGGGCGAGTTGGGCCCCACAGCATCTTGCTTCCAGCTCTTTGGGAAGCTAAGAAACAACTCGCTCTGCACAGTGCTCTTACACCCTACCGGGAACATCTCTTCCAAAGGCCTGTGAAACGCAGTTTCTTTGCAGGCCTGATCTGGCTGAAGTAGGACTTCTGCTCTGGGTGTGCTACATTGCCCTAGAGCTGAAAGGCACAACGTGCAGGCATCTTTCCAAAGGGCGAGTTGGGCCCCACAGCATCTTGCTTCCAGCTCTTTGGGAAGCTAAGAAACAACTCGCTCTGCACAGTGCTCTTAGAGCCTACCGGGAACTTCACTTCCAAAGGCCTATGAAACGCAGTTTCTATGTAGGCCTGATCTGGCTGAAGTAGGACTTCTGCTCTGGGTGTGCTACATTGCCCTAGAGCTGAAAGGCACAACGTGCAGGCTTCTTTCCAAAGGGCGAGTTGGGCCCCACAGCATCTTGCTTCCAGCTCTTTGGGAAGCTAAGAAACAACTCGCTCTGCACAGTGCTCTTACAGCCTACCGGGAACATCTCTTCCAAAGGCCTGTGAAACGCATTTTCTTTGCAGGCCTGATCTGGCTGAAGTAGTACTTCTGCTCTGGGTGTGCTACATTGCCCTAGAGCTGAAAGACCCAACGTGCAGGCTTCTTTCCAAAGGGCGAGTTGGGCCCCACAGCATCTTGCTTCCAGCTCTTTGGGAAGCGAAGAA
This sequence comes from Equus caballus, assembly GCF_041296265.1. NCBI lineage: Eukaryota > Metazoa > Chordata > Mammalia > Perissodactyla > Equidae > Equus > Equus caballus. The sequence continues at coordinate 14,984,423 of NC_091696.1, forward strand.
ACAACTCGCTCTGCTCAGTGGTTACAGCCTAGTGGGAACATCTCTTCCAAAGGCCTGTGTAACGCAGTTTCTTTGCAGGCCTGATCTGGCTGAAGTAGGACTTCTGCTCTGGGTGTGCTACTTTGCCCTAGAGCTGAAAGGCACAACGTGCAGGCTTCTTTCCAAACGGCGAGTTGGGCCCCACAGCATCTTGCTTCCAGCTCTTTGGGAACCTAAGAAACAACTCGCTCTGCACAGTGCTCTTACAGCCTACCGGGAACATCTCTTCCAAAGGCCTGTGAAACGCAGTTTCTTTGCAGGCCTGATCTGGCTGAAGCAGGACTGCTGCTCTGGGTGTGCTGCATTGCCCTAGAGCTGAAAGGCACAACGTGCAGGCCTCTTTCCAAAGGGCGAGTTGGGCCCTACAGCATCTTGGTTCCAGCTCTTTGGGAAGCTAAGAAGCAACTCGCTCTGCACAGTGCTCTTACAGCCTACCGGGATCATCTCTTCCAAAGGCCTCTGTAATGCAATTTCTTTGCAGGCCTGATCTGGCTGAAGTAGCACTTCTGCTCTGGGTGTGCTACGTTGCCCTAGAGCTGAAAGGCCCAACGTGCAGGCTTCTTTCCAAAGGGCGAGTTGGGCCCCACAGCATCTTGCTTCCAGCTCTTTGGGAAGCTAAGAAACAACTCGCTCTGCACAGTGCTCTTAGAGCCTACCGGGAACATCTCTTCCAAAGGCCTGTGAAACGCAGTTTCTTTGCAGGCCTGATCTGGCTGAAGTAGGACTTCTGCTCTGGGTGTGCTACATTGCCCTGGAGCTGAAAGGCACAACGTGCAGGCTTCTTTCCAAAGGGCGAGTTTGGCCCCACAGCATCTTGCTTCCAGCTCTTTGGGAAGCTAAGAAACAACTCGCTCTGCACAGTGCTCTTAGAGCCTACCGGGAACTTCTCTTCCAAAGGCCTGTGAAACGCAGTTTCTTTGCAGGCCTGATCTGGCTGAAGTAGGACTTCTGCTCTGGATGTGCTACATTGCCCTAGAGCTGAAAGGCACAACGTGCAGGCTTCTTTCCAAAGGGCGAGTTGGGCCCCACAGCATCTTGCTTCCAGCTCTTTGGGAAGCTAAGAAACAACTCGCTCTGCACAGTGCTCTTACAGCCTACCGGGAACATCTCTTCCAAAGGCCTGTGAAACGCAGTTTCTTTGCAGGCCTGATCTGGCTGAAGTAGGACTTCTGCTCTGATTGTGCTACATTGCCCTAGAGCTGAAAGGCACAACGTGAAGGCTTCTTTCCAAAGGGCGAGTTGGGCCCCACAGCATCTTGCTTCCAGCTCTTTGGGAAGATAAGAAACAACTCGCTCTGCACAGTGCTCTTACAGCCTACCGGGAACATCTCTTCCAAAGGCCTGTGAAATGCAGTTTCTTTGCAGGCGTGATCTGACTGAAGTAGCACTTCTGCTCTGCTTGTGCTACGTTGCCCTAGAGCTGAAAGGCAAAACGTGTAGGCTTCTTTCCAAAGGGCGAGTTGGGCCCCACAGCATCTTGCTTCCAGCTCTTTGGGAAGCTAAGAAAAAACTAGCTCTGCACAGTTCTCTTACAGCCTACCGGGAACATCTCTTCCAAAGGTCTGTGAAACGCAGTTTCTTTGCAGGCCTGATCTGGCTGAAGTAGGACTTCTGCTCTGGGTGTGTTACATTGCCCTAGAGCTGAAAGGCCCAACGTGCAGGCTTCTTTCCAAAGGGCGAGTTGGGCCCCACAGCATCTTGCTTCCAGCTCTTTGGGAAGCGAAGAAACAACTCGCTGTGCTCAGTGGTTACAGCCTAGTGGGAACATCTCTTCCAAAGGCCTGTGTAACGCAGTTTCTTTGCAGGCCTGATCTGGCTGAAGTAGGACTTCTGCTCTGGGTGTGCTACATTGCCCTAGAGCTGAAAGGCACAACGTGCAGGCTTCTTTCCAAAGGGCGAGTTGGGCCCCACAGCATCTTGCTTCCAGCTCTTTGAGAAGCTAAGAAACAACTCGCTCTGCACAGTGCTCTTACAGCCTACTGGGAACATCCCTTCCAAAGGCCTGTGAAACGCAGTTTCTTTGCAGGCCTGATCTGGCTGAAGTAGGACTTCTGCTCTGGGTGTGCTACATTGCCCTAGAGCTGAAAGGCAAAACGTGCAGGCTTCTTTCCAAAGGGCGAGTTGGGCCCCACAGCATCTTGCTTCCAGCTCTTTGGGAAGCTAAGAAACAACTCGCTCTGCACAGTCCTCTTACAGCCTACCGGGAACATCTCTTCCAAAGGCCTGTGAAACGCAGTTTCTTTGCAGGCCTGATCTGCCTGAAGAAGGACTTCTGCTCTGGGTGTGCTACATTGCCCTAGAGCTGAAAGGCCCAAAGTGCAGGCTTCTTTCCAAAGGGCGAGTTGGGCCCCACAGCATCTTTCTTCCAGCTCTTTGGGAAGCTAAGATACAACTCGCTCTGCACAGTGCTCTTACAGCCTACCGGGAACATCTCTTCCAAAGGCCTGTGAAACGCAGTTTCTTTGCAGGCCTGATCTGGCTGAAGTAGGACTGCTGCTCTGGGTGTGCTACATTGCCCTAGAGCTGAAAGGCACAACGTGCAGGCTTCTTTCCAAAGGGCGAGTTGGGCCCTACAGCATCTTGGTTCCAGCTCTTTGGGAAGCTAAGAAACAACTCGCTCTGCACAGTGCTCTTACAGCCTACCGGGAACATCTCTTCCAAAGGCCTGTGTAACGCAATTTCTTTGCAGGCCTGATCTGGCTGAAGCAGCACTTCTGCTCTGGGTGTGCTACGTTGCCCTAGAGCTGAAAGGCCCAACGTGCAGGCTTCTTTCCAAAGGGCGAGTTGGGCCCCACAGCATCTTGCTTCCAGCTCTTTGGGAAGGTAAGAAACAACTCGCTCTGCACAGTGCTCTTACACCCTACCGGGAACATCTCTTCCAACGGCCTGTGAAACGCAGTTTCTTTGCAGGCCTGATCTGGCTGAAGTAGGACTCCTGCTCTGGGTTTGCTACATTGCCCTAGAGCTGAAAGGCCCAACGTGCAGGCTCTTTCCAAAGGGCGAGTTGGGCCCCACAGCGTCTTGCTTCCAGCTCTTTGGGAAGCTAAGAAACAACTCGCTCTGCACAGTGCTCTTACACCCTACCGGGAACATCTCTTCCAAAGGCCTGTGAAACGCAGTTTCTTTGCAGGCCTGATCTGGCTGAAGTAGGACTTCTGCTCTGGGTGTGCTACATTGCCCTAGAGCTGAAAGGCACAACATGCAGGCATCTTTCCCAAGGGCGAGTTGGGCCCCACAGCATCTTGCTTCCAGCTCTTTGGGAAGCTAAGAAACAACTCGCTCTGCACAGTGCTCTTACAGCCTACCGGGAACAGCTCTTCCAAAGGCCTGTGAAACGCAGTTTCTTTGCAGGCCTGATCTGGCTGAAGTAGGACTTCTGCTCTGGGTGTGCTACATTGCCCTAGAGCTGAAAGGCCCAACGTGCAGGCTTCTTTCCAAAGGGCCAGTGGGGCCCCACAGCATCTTGCTTCCAGCTCTTTGGGAAGCTAAGAAACAACTCTCTCTGCACAGTGCTCTTAGAGCCTACCGGGAACTTCTCTTCCAAAGGCCTGTGAAACGCAGTTTCTTTGCAGGCCTGATCTGGCTGAAGTAGGACTTCTGCTCTGGGTGTGCTACATTGCCCTAGAGCTGAAAGGCACAACGTGCAGGCTTCTTTCCAAAGGGCGAGTTGGGCCCCACAGCATGTTGCTTCCAGCTCTTTGAGAAGATAAGAAACAACTCGCTCTGCACAGTGCTCTTACAGCCTACCGGGAACATCTCTTCCAAAGGCCTGTGAAACGCAGTTTCTTTGCAGGCCTGATCTGACTGAAGTAGCACTTCTGCTCTGCTTGTGCTACGTTGCCCTAGAGCTGAAAGGCCGAACGTGCAGGCTTCTTTTCAAAGGGCGAGTTGTGCCCCACAGCATCTTGCTTCCAGCTCTTTGAGAAGCTAAGAAACAACTCGCTCTGCACAGTGCTCTTACAGCCTACCGGGAACATCTCTTCCAAAGGCCTGTGAAATGCAGTTTCTTTGCAGGCCTGATCTGGCTGAAGTAGGACTCCTGCTCTGGGTGTGCTACATTGCCCTAGAGCTGAAAGGCCCAACGTGCAGGCTTCTTTCCAAAGGGCGAGTTGGGCCCCACAGCATCTTGCTTCCAGCTCTTTGGGAAGCTAAGAAACAACTCGCTCTGCACAGTGCTCTTACAGCCTACCGGGAACATCTCTTCCAAAGGCCTGTGTAACGCAATTTCTTTGCAGGGCTTATCTGGCTGAAGTAGCACTTCTGCTCTGGGTGTGCTACGTTGCCCTAGAGCTGAAAGGCACAACGTGCAGGCTTCTTTCCGAAGGGCGAGTTGGGCCCCACAGCATCTTGCTTCCAGCTCTTTCGGAAGCTAAGAAACAACTCGCTCTGCACCGTGCTCTTACAGCCTACCGGGAACATCTCATCCAAGGGCCTGTGAAACGCAGTTTCTTTGCAGGCCTGATCTGGCTGAAGTAGGACTCTGCTCTGGGTGTGCTACATTGTCCTAGAGCTGAAAGGCACAACGTGCAGGCTTCTTTCCAAAGGGCGAGTTGGGCCCCACAGCATCTGGCTTCCAGTTCTTTGGGAAGCGAAGAAACAACTCGCTCTGCACAGTGCTCTTACAGCCTACCGGGAAAATCTCTTCCAAAAGCCTTCGAAACGCAGTTTCTTTGCAGGCCTGATCTTGCTGAAGTAGGACTTCTGCTCTGGGTGTGCTACATTGCCCTAGAGCTGAAAGGCACAACGTGCAGGCTTCTTTCCAAAGGGCGAGTTGGGCCCCACAGCATCTTGCTTCCAGCTCTTTGGGAAGCTAAGAAACAACTCGCTCTGCACAGTGCTCTTACAGCCTACCGGGAACATCTCTTCCAAAGGCCTGTGAAATGCAGTTTCTTTGCAGGCGTGATCTGACTGAAGTAGCACTTCTCCTCTGCTTGTGCTACGTTGCCCTAGAGCTGAAAGACAAAACGTGCAGGCTTCTTTCCAAAGGGCCAGTGGGGCCCCACAGCATCTTGCTTCCAGCTCTTTGGGAAGCTAAGAAACAACTCGCTCTGCACAGTGCTCTTACAGCCTACCGGGAACATCTCTTCCAAATGCCTGTGAAACGCAGTTTCTTTGCAGGCCTGATCTGGCTGAAGTAGGACTTCTGCTCTGGGTGTGCTACATTGCCCTAGAGCTGAAAGGCCCAACGTGCAGGCTTCTTTCCATTGGGCGAGTTGGGCCCCACAGCATCTTGCTTCCAGCTCTTTGGGAAGCTAAGAAACAACTCGCTCTGCACAGTGCTCTTACACCCTACCGGGAACATCTCTTCCAACGGCCTGTGAAACGCAGTTTCTTTGCAGAGCTCATCTGGCTGAAGTAGGACTTCTGCTCTGGGTGTGCTACATTGCCCTAGAGCTGAAAGGCCCTGCGTGCAGGCTTCTTTCCAAAGGGCCAGTGGGGCCCCACAGCATCTTGCCTCCAGCTCTTTGGTAAGCTAAGAAACAACTCGCTCTGCACAGTGCTCTTACAGCCTACCGGGAAAATCTCTTCCAAAAGCCTTCAAAACGCAGTTTCTTTGCAGGCCTGATCTGGCTGAAGTAGGACTTCTGCTCTGGGTGTGCTACATTGCCCTAGAGCTGAAAGGCACAACATGCAGGCTTCTTTCCAAAGGGCGAGTTGGGCCCCACAGCATCTTGCTTCCAGCTCTTTGGGAACCTAAGAAACAACTCGCTCTGCACAGTGCTCTTACAGCCTACCGGGAACATCTCTTCCAAAGTCCTGTGAAACGCATTTTCTTTGCAGGCCTCATCTGGCTGAAGTAGGACTTCTGCTCTGGGTGTGCTACATTGCCCTAGAGCTGAAAGGCCCAACGTGCAGGCTTCTTTCCAATGGGCGAGTTGGGCCCCACAGCATCTTGCTTCCAGCTCTTTGGTAAGCTAAGAAACAACTCGCTCTGCACAGTGCTCTTACAGCCTACCGGGAAAATCTCTTCCAAAAGCCTTCGAAACGCAGTTTCTTTGCAGGCCTGATCTTGCTGAAGTAGGACTTCTGCTCTGGGTGTGCTACATTGCCCTAGAGCTGAAAGGCACAACGTGCAGGCTTCTTTCCAAAGGGCGAGTTGGGCCCCACAGCATCTTGCTTCCAGCTCTTTGGGAAGCTAAGAAACAACTCGCTCTTCACAGTGCTCTTACAGCCTACCGGGAACATCTCTTCCAAGGGCCTGTAAAACGCAGTTTCTTTGCAGGCCTGATCTGGCTGAAGAAGGACTTCTGCTCTGGGTGTGCTACATTGCCCTAGAGCTGAAAGGCACAACGTGCAGGCTTCTTTCCAAAGGGCGAGTTGGGCCCCACAGCATCTTGCTTCCAGCTCTTTCAGAAGCTAAGAAACAACTCGCTCTGCACCGTGCTCTTACAGCCTACCGGGAACATCTCTTCCAAGGGCCTGTGAAACGCAGTTTCTTTGCAGGCCTGATCTGGCTGAAGTAGGACCCTGCTCTGGGTGTGCTACATTGTCCTAGAGCTGAAAGGCACAACGTGCAGGCTTCTTTCCAAAGGGCGAGTTGGGCCCCACAGCATCTGGCTTCCAGCTCTTTGGGAAGCGAAGAAACAACTCGCTCTGCTCAGTGGTTACAGCCTAGTGGGAACATCTCTTCCAAAGGCCTGTGCAACGCAGTTTCTTTGCAGGCCTGATCTGGCTGAAGTAGGACTTCTGCTCTGGGTGTGCTACATTGCCCTAGAGCTGAAAGGCACAACGTGCAGGCTTCTTTCCAAAGGGCGAGTTGGGCCCCACAGCATCTTGCTTCCAGCTCTTTGAGAAGCTAAGAAACAACTCGCTCTGCACAGTGCTCTTACAGCCTACTGGGAACATCCCTTCCAAAGGCCTGTGAAACGCAGTTTCTTTGCAGGCCTGATCTGGCTGAAGTAGGACATCTGCTCTGGGTGTGCTACATTGCCCTAGAGCTGAAAGGCAAAACGTGCAGGCTTCTTTCCAAAGGGCGAGTTGGGCCCCACAGCATCTTGCTTCCAGCTCTTTGGGAAGCTAAGAAACAACTCACTCTGCACAGTGCTCTTACAGCCTACCGGGAACATCTCTTCCAAAGGCCTGTGAAACGCAGTTTCTTTGCAGGCCTCATCTGGCTGAAGTAGGACTCCTGCTCTGGGTGTGCTACATTGCCCTAGAGCTGAAAGGCCCAACGTGCAGACTTCTTTCCAAAGGGCGAGTTGGGCCCCACAGCATCTTGCTTCCAGCTCTTTGGGAACCTAAGAAACAACTCGCTCTGCACAGTGCTCTTACAGCCTACCGGGAACATCTCTTCCAAAGTCCTGTGAAACGCATTTTCTTTGCAGGCCTGATCTGGCTGAAGTAGGACTTCTGCTCTGGGTGTGCTACATTGCCCTAGAGCTGAAAGGCCCAACGTGCAGGCTTCTTTCCATTGGGCGAGTTGGGCCCCACAGCATCTTGCTTCCAGCTCTTTGGTAAGCTAAGAAACAACTCGCTCTGCACAGTGCTCTTACAGCCTACCGGGAAAATCTCTTCCAAAAACCTTCGAAACGCAGTTTCATTGCAGGCCTGATCTGGCTGAAGTAGGACTTCTGCTCTGGGTGTGCTACATTGCCCTAGAGCTGAAAGGCACAAGGTGCAGGCTTCTTTCCAAAGGCCGAGTTGGGCCCCACAGCATCTGGCTTCCAGCTCTTTCAGAAGCTAAGAAACAACTCGCTCTGCACCGTGCTCTTACAGCCTACCGGGAACATCTCTTCCAAGGGCCTGTGAAACGCAGTTTCTTTGCAGGCCTGATCTGGCTGATGTAGGACCCTGCTCTGGGTGTGCTACATTGTCCTAGAGCTGAAAGACACAACGTGCAGGCTTCTTTCCAAAGGGCGAGTTGGGCCCCACAGCATCTGGCTTCCAGCTCTTGGGAAGCTAAGAAAAAACTCGCTCTGCTCAGTGGTTACAGCCTAGTGGGAACATCTCTTCCAAAGGCCTGTGCAACGCAGTTTCTTTGCAGGCCTGATCTGGCTGAAGTAGGACTTCTGCTCTGGGTGTGCTACATTGCCCTAGAGCTGAAAGGCACAACGTGCAGGCTTCTTTCCAAAGGGCGAGTTGGGCCCCACAGCATCTTGCTTCCAGCTCTTTGAGAAGCTAAGAAACAACTCGCTCTGCACAGTGCTCTTACAGCCTACTGGGAACATCCCTTCCAAAGGCCTGTGAAACGCAGTTTCTTTGCAGGCCTGATCTGGCTGAAGTAGGACATCTGCTCTGGGTGTGCTACATTGCCCTAGAGCTGAAAGGCAAAACGTGCAGGCTTCTTTCCAAAGGGCCAGTGGGGCCCCACAGCATCATGCTTCCAGCTCTTTGGGAAGCTAAGAAACAACTCGCTCTGCACAGTGCTCTTACAGCCTACCGGGAACATCTCTTCCAAAGGCCTGTGAAATGCAGTTTCTTTGCAGGCGTGATCTGACTGAAGTAGCACTTCTCCTCTGCTTGTGCTACGTTGCCCTAGAGCTGAAAGACAAAACGTGCAGGCTTCTTTCCAAAGGGCCAGTGGGGCCCCACAGCATCATGCTTCCAGCTCTTTGGGAAGCTAAGAAACAACTCGCTCTGCACAGTGCTCTTACAGCCTACCGGGAACATCTCTTCCAAAGGCCTGTGAAACGCAGTTTCTTTGCAGGCCTGATCTGCCTGAAGTAGGACTTCTGCTCTGGGTGTGCTACATTGCCCTAGAGCTGAAAGGCCCAAAGTGCAGGCTTCTTTCCAAAGGGCGAGTTGGGCCCCACAGCATCTTTCTTCCAGCTCTTTGGGAAGCTAAGATACAACTCGCTCTGCACAGTGCTCTTACAGCCTACCGGGAACATCTCTTCCAAAGGCCTGTGAAACGCAGTTTCTTTGCAGGCCTGATCTGGCTGAAGTAGGACTGCTGCTCTGGGTGTGCTACATTGCCCTAGAGCTGAAAGGCACAACGTGCAGGCTTCTTTCCAAAGGGCGAGTTGGGCCCTACAGCATCTTGGTTCCAGCTCTTTGGGAAGCTAAGAAACAACTCGCTCTGCACAGTGCTCTTACAGCCTACCGGGAACATCTCTTCCAAAGGCCTGTGTAACGCAATTTCTTTGCAGGCCTGATCTGGCTGAAGCAGCACTTCTGCTCTGGGTGTGCTACGTTGCCCTAGAGCTGAAAGGCCCAACGTGCAGGCTTCTTTCCAAAGGGCGAGTTGGGCCCCACAGCATCTTGCTTCCAGCTCTTTGGGAAGGTAAGAAACAACTCGCTCTGCAGAGTGCTCTTACACCCTACCGGGAACATCTCTTCCAACGGCCTGTGAAACGCAGTTTCTTTGCAGGCCTGATCTGGCTGAAGTAGGACTCCTGCTCTGGGTTTGCTACATTGCCCTAGAGCTGAAAGGCCCAACGTGCAGGCTTCTTTCCAAAGGGCGAGTTGGGCCCCACAGCGTCTTGCTTCCAGCTCTTTGGGAAGCTAAGAAACAACTCGCTCTGCACAGTGCTCTTACACCCTACCGGGAACATCTCTTCCAAAGGCCTGTGAAACGCAGTTTCTTTGCAGGCCTGATCTGGCTGAAGTAGGACTTCTGCTCTGGGTGTGCTACATTGCCCTAGAGCTGAAAGGCACAACATGCAGGCATCTTTCCAAAGGGCGAGTTGGGCCCCACAGCATCTTGCTTCCAGCTCTTTGGGAAGCTAAGAAACAACTCGCTCTGCACAGTGCTCTTACAGCCTACCGGGAACAGCTCTTCCAAAGGCCTGTGAAACGCAGTTTCTTTGCAGGCCTGATCTGGCTGAAGTAGGACTTCTGCTCTGGGTGTGCTACATTGCCCTAGAGCTGAAAGGCCCAACGTGCAGGCTTCTTTCCAAAGGGCCAGTGGGGCCCCACAGCATCTTGCTTCCAGCTCTTTGGGAAGCTAAGAAACAACTCTCTCTGCACAGTGCTCTTAGAGCCTACCGGGAACTTCTCTTCCAAAGGCCTGTGAAACGCAGTTTCTTTGCAGGCCTGATCTGGCTGAAGTAGGACTTCTGCTCTGGGTGTGCTACATTGCCCTAGAGCTGAAAGGCACAACGTGCAGGCTTCTTTCCAAAGGGCGAGTTGGGCCCCACAGCATCTTGCTTCCAGCTCTTTGAGAAGCTAAGAAACAACTCGCTCTGCACAGTGCTCTTACAGCCTACCGGGAACATCTCTTCCAAAGGCCTGTGAAACGCAGTTTCTTTGCAGGCCTGATCTGACTGAAGTAGCACTTCTGCTCTGCTTGTGCTACGTTGCCCTAGAGCTGAAAGGCCGAACGTGCAGGCTTCTTTTCAAAGGGCGAGTTGTGCCCCACAGCATCTTGCTTCCAGCTCTTTGAGAAGCTAAGAAACAACTCGCTCTGCACAGTGCTCTTACAGCCTACCGGGAACATCTCTTCCAAAGGCCTGTGAAACGCAGTTTCTTTGCAGGCCTGATCTGGCTGAAGTAGGACTCCTGCTCTGGGTGTGCTACATTGCCCTAGAGCTGAAAGGCCCAACGTGCAGGCTTCTTTCCAAAGGGCGAGTTGGGCCCCACAGCATCTTGCTTCCAGCTCTTTGGGAAGCTAAGAAACAACTCGCTCTGCACAGTGCTCTTACAGCCTACCGGGAACATCTCTTCCAAAGGCCTGTGTAACGCAATTTCTTTGCAGGGCTTATCTGGCTGAAGCAGCACTTCTGCTCTGGGTGTGCTACGTTGCCCTAGAGCTGAAAGGCCCAACGTGCAGGCTTCTTTCCAAAGGGCGAGTTGGGCCCCACAGCATCTTGCTTCCAGCTCTTTGGGAACCTAAGAAACAACTCGCTCTGCACAGTGTTCTTACAGCCTACCGGGAACATCTCCTCCAAAGGCCTGTGAAACGCATTTTCTTTGCAGGCCTGATCTGGCTGAAGTAGGACTTCTGCTCTGGGTGCGCTACATTGCCCTAGAGCTGAAAGGCCCAACGTGCAGGCTTCTTTCCAAAGGGCGAGTTGGGCCCCACAGCATCTTGCTTCCAGCTCTTTGGGAAGCTAAGAAACAACTCGCTCTGCACAGTGCTCTTACACCCTACCGGGAACATCTCTTCCAACGGCCTGTGAAACGCAGTTTCTTTGCAGGCCTGATCTGGCTGAAGTAGGACTCCTGCTCTGGGTGTGCTACATTGCCCTAGAGCTGAAAGGCACAACGTGCAGGCTTCTTTCCAAAGGGCGAGTTGGGCCCCACAGCATCTTGCTTCCAGCTCTTTGGGAAGCTAAGAAACAACTCGCTCTGCACAGTGCTCTTACACCCTACCGGGAACATCTCTTCCAAAGGCCTGTGAAACGCAGTTTCTTTGCAGGCCTGATCTGGCTGAAGTAGGACTTCTGCTCTGGGTGTGCTACATTGCCCTAGAGCTGAAAGGCCCAACGTGCAGGCTTCTTTCCAAAGGGCCAGTGGGGCCCCACAGCATCTTGCTTCCAGCTCTTTGGTAAGCTAAGAAACAACACGCTCTGCACAGTGCTCTTACAGCCTACCAGGAAAATCTCTTCCAAAAGCCTTCGAAACGCAGTTTCTTTGCAGGCCTGATCTGGCTGAAGTAGGACTTCTGCTCTGGGTGTGCTACATTGCCCTAGAGCTGAAAGGCACAACGTGCAGGCTTCTTTCCAAAGGGCGAGTTGGGCCCCACAGCATCTTGCTTCCAGCTCTTTGGGTAGCTAAGAAACAACTCGCTCTGCACAGTGCTCTTACAGCCTACCGGGAACATCTCTTCCAAGGGTCTGTAAAATGCAGTTACTTTGCAGGCCTGATCTGGCTGAAGAAGGACTTCTGCTCTGGGTGTGCTACATTGCCCTAGAGCTGAAAGGCACAACGTGCAGGCTTCTTTCCGAAGGGCGAGTTGGGCCCCACAGCATCTTGCTTCCAGCTCTTTCGGAAGCTAAGAAACAACTCGCTCTGCACCGTGCTCAAACAGCCTACCGGGAACATCTCATCCAAGGGCCTGTGAAACGCAGTTTCTTTGCAGGCCTGATCTGGCTGAAGTAGGACTCTGCTCTGGGTGTGCTACATTGTCCTAGAGCTGAAAGGCACAACGTGCAGGCTTCTTTCCAAAGGGCGAGTTGGGCCCCACAGCATCTGGCTTCCAGTTCTTTGGGAAGCGAAGAAACAACTCGCTCTGCACAGTGCTCTTACAGCCTACCGGGAAAATCTCTTCCAAAAGCCTTCGAAACGCAGTTTCTTTGCAGGCCTGATCTTGCTGAAGTAGGACTTCTGCTCTGGGTGTGCTACATTGCCCTAGAGCTGAAAGGCACAACGTGCAGGCTTCTTTCCAAAGGGCGAGTTGGGCCCCACAGCATCTTGCTTCCAGCTCTTTGGGAAGCTAAGAAACAACTCGCTCTGCACAGTGCTCTTACAGCCTACCGGGAACATCTCTTCCAAAGGCCTGTGAAATGCAGTTTCTTTGCAGGCGTGATCTGACTGAAGTAGCACTTCTCCTCTGCTTGTGCTACGTTGCCCTAGAGCTGAAAGACAAAACGTGCAGGCTTCTTTCCAAAGGGCCAGTGGGGCCCCACAGCATCTTGCTTCCAGCTCTTTGGGAAGCTAAGAAACAACTCGCTCTGCACAGTGCTCTTACAGCCTACCGGGAACATCTCTTCCAAATGCCTGTGAAACGCAGTTTCTTTGCAGGCCTGATCTGGCTGAAGTAGGACTTCTGCTCTGGGTGTGCTACATTGCCCTAGAGCTGAAAGGCCCAACGTGCAGGCTTCTTTCCATTGGGCGAGTTGGGCCCCACAGCATCTTGCTTCCAGCTCTTTGGGAAGCTAAGAAACAACTCGCTCTGCACAGTGCTCTTACACCCTACCGGGAACATCTCTTCCAACGGCCTGTGAAACGCAGTTTCTTTGCAGGCCTGATCTGGCTGAAGTAGGACTCCTGCTCTGGGTGTGCTACATTGCCCTAGAGCTGAAAGGCCCAACGTGCAATCTTCTTTCCAAAGGGCGAGTTGGGCCCCACAGCATCTTGCTTCCAGCTCTTTGGGAAGCTAAGAAACAACTCGCTCTGCACAGTGCTCTTACACCCTACCGGGAACATCTCTTCCAACGGCCTGTGAAACGCAGTTTCTTTGCAGAGCTCATCTGGCTGAAGTAGGACTTCTGCTCTGGGTGTGCTACATTGCCCTAGAGCTGAAAGGCCCTGCGTGCAGGCTTCTTTCCAAAGGGCCAGTGGGGCCCCACAGCATCTTGCCTCCAGCTCTTTGGTAAGCTAAGAAACAACTCGCTCTGCACAGTGCTCTTACAGCCTACCGGGAAAATCTCTTCCAAAAGCCTTCAAAACGCAGTTTCTTTGCAGGCCTGATCTGGCTGAAGTAGGACTTCTGCTCTGGGTGTGCTACATTGCCCTAGAGCTGAAAGGCACAACATGCAGGCTTCTTTCCAAAGGGCGAGTTGGGCCCCACAGCATCTTGCTTCCAGCTCTTTGGGAACCTAAGAAACAACTCGCTCTGCACAGTGCTCTTACAGCCTACCGGGAACATCTCTTCCAAAGTCCTGTGAAACGCATTTTCTTTGCAGGCCTCATCTGGCTGAAGTAGGACTTCTGCTCTGGGTGTGCTACATTGCCCTAGAGCTGAAAGGCCCAACGTGCAGGCTTCTTTCCAATGGGCGAGTTGGGCCCCACAGCATCTTGCTTCCAGCTCTTTGGTAAGCTAAGAAACAACTCGCTCTGCACAGTGCTCTTACAGCCTACCGGGAAAATCTCTTCCAAAAGCCTTCGAAACGCAGTTTCTTTGCAGGCCTGATCTTGCTGAAGTAGGACTTCTGCTCTGGGTGTGCTACATTGCCCTAGAGCTGAAAGGCACAACGTGCAGGCTTCTTTCCAAAGGGCGAGTTGGGCCCCACAGCATCTTGCTTCCAGCTCTTTGGGAAGCTAAGAAACAACTCGCTCTGCACAGTGCTCTTACAGCCTACCGGGAACATCTCTTCCAAGGGCCTGTAAAACGCAGTTTCTTTGCAGGCCTGATCTGGCTGAAGAAGGACTTCTGCTCTGGGTGTGCTACATTGCCCTAGAGCTGAAAGGCACAACGTGCAGGCTTCTTTCCAAAGGGCGAGTTGGGCCCCACAGCATCTTGCTTCCAGCTCTTTCAGAAGCTAAGAAACAACTCGCTCTGCACCGTGCTCTTACAGCCTACCGGGAACATCTCTTCCAAGGGCCTGTGAAACGCAGTTTCTTTGCAGGCCTGATCTGGCTGAAGTAGGACCCTGCTCTGGGTGTGCTACATTGTCCTAGAGCTGAAAGGCACAACGTGCAGGCTTCTTTCCAAAGGGCGAGTTGGGCCCCACAGCATCTGGCTTCCAGCTCTTTGGGAAGCGAAGAAACAACTCGCTCTGCTCAGTGGTTACAGCCTAGTGGGAACATCTCTTCCAAAGGCCTGTGCAACGCAGTTTCTTTGCAGGCCTGATCTGGCTGAAGTAGGACTTCTGCTCTGGGTGTGCTACATTGCCCTAGAGCTGAAAGGCACAACGTGCAGGCTTCTTTCCAAAGGGCGAGTTGGGCCCCACAGCATCTTGCTTCCAGCTCTTTGGGAAGCTAAGAAACAACTCGCTCTGCACAGTGCTCTTACACCCTACCGGGAACATCTCTTCCAAAGGCCTGTGAAACGCAGTTTCTTTGCAGGCCTGATCTGGCTGAAGTAGGACTTCTGCTCTGGGTGTGCTACATTGCCCTAGAGCTGAAAGGCCCAACGTGCAGGCTTCTTTCCAAAGGGCCAGTGGGGCCCCACAGCATCTTGCTTCCAGCTCTTTGGTAAGCTAAGAAACAACACGCTCTGCACAGTGCTCTTACAGCCTACCAGGAAAATCTCTTCCAAAAGCCTTCGAAACGCAGTTTCTTTGCAGGCCTGATCTGGCTGAAGTAGGACTTCTGCTCTGGGTGTGCTACATTGCCCTAGAGCTGAAAGGCACAACGTGCAGGCTTCTTTCCAAAGGGCGAGTTGGGCCCCACAGCATCTTGCTTCCAGCTCTTTGGGTAGCTAAGAAACAACTCGCTCTGCACAGTGCTCTTACAGCCTACCGGGAACATCTCTTCCAAGGGTCTGTAAAATGCAGTTACTTTGCAGGCCTGATCTGGCTGAAGAAGGACTTCTGCTCTGGGTGTGCTACATTGCCCTAGAGCTGAAAGGCACAACGTGCAGGCTTCTTTCCGAAGGGCGAGTTGGGCCCCACAGCATCTTGCTTCCAGCTCTTTCGGAAGCTAAGAAACAACTCGCTCTGCACCGTGCTCTTACAGCCTACCGGGAACATCTCTTCCAAGGGCCTGTGAAACGCAGTTTCTTTGCAGGCCTGATCTGGCTGAAGTAGGACTCTGCTCTGGGTGTGCTACATTGTCCTAGAGCTGAAAGGCACAACGTGCAGGCTTCTTTCCAAAGGGCGAGTTGGGCCCCACAGCATCTGGCTTCCAGTTCTTTGGGAAGCGAAGAAACAACTCGCTCTGCACAGTGCTCTTACAGCCTACCGGGAAAATCTCTTCCAAAAGCCTTCGAAACGCAGTTTCTTTGCAGGCCTGATCTTGCTGAAGTAGGACTTCTGCTCTGGGTGTGCTACATTGCCCTAGAGCTGAAAGGCACAACGTGCAGGCTTCTTTCCAAAGGGCGAGTTGGGCCCCACAGCATCTTGCTTCCAGCTCTTTGGGAAGCTAAGAAACAACTCGCTCTGCACAGTGCTCTTACAGCCTACCGGGAACATCTCTTCCAAAGGCCTGTGAAATGCAGTTTCTTTGCAGGCGTGATCTGACTGAAGTAGCACTTCTCCTCTGCTTGTGCTACGTTGCCCTAGAGCTGAAAGACAAAACGTGCAGGCTTCTTTCCAAAGGGCCAGTGGGGCCCCACAGCATCTTGCTTCCAGCTCTTTGGGAAGCTAAGAAACAACTCGCTCTGCACAGTGCTCTTACAGCCTACCGGGAACATCTCTTCCAAATGCCTGTGAAACGCAGTTTCTTTGCAGGCCTGATCTGGCTGAAGTAGGACTTCTGCTCTGGGTGTGCTACATTGCCCTAGAGCTGAAAGGCCCAACGTGCAGGCTTCTTTCCATTGGGCGAGTTGGGCCCCACAGCATCTTGCTTCCAGCTCTTTGGGAAGCTAAGAAACAACTCGCTCTGCACAGTGCTCTTACACCCTACCGGGAACATCTCTTCCAACGGCCTGTGAAACGCAGTTTCTTTGCAGGCCTGATCTGGCTGAAGTAGGACTCCTGCTCTGGGTGTGCTACATTGCCCTAGAGCTGAAAGGCCCAACGTGCAATCTTCTTTCCAAAGGGCGAGTTGGGCCCCACAGCATCTTGCTTCCAGCTCTTTGGGAAGCTAAGAAACAACTCGCTCTGCACAGTGCTCTTACACCCTACCGGGAACATCTCTTCCAACGGCCTGTGAAACGCAGTTTCTTTGCAGAGCTCATCTGGCTGAAGTAGGACTTCTGCTCTGGGTGTGCTACATTGCCCTAGAGCTGAAAGGCCCTGCGTGCAGGCTTCTTTCCAAAGGGCCAGTGGGGCCCCACAGCATCTTGCCTCCAGCTCTTTGGTAAGCTAAGAAACAACTCGCTCTGCACAGTGCTCTTACAGCCTACCGGGAAAATCTCTTCCAAAAGCCTTCAAAACGCAGTTTCTTTGCAGGCCTGATCTGGTTGAAGTAGGACTTCTGCTCTGGGTGTGCTACATTGCCCTAGAGCTGAAAGGCACAACATGCAGGCTTCTTTCCAAAGGGCGAGTTGGGCCCCACAGCATCTTGCTTCCAGCTCTTTGGGAACCTAAGAAACAACTCGCTCTGCACAGTGCTCTTACAGCCTACCGGGAACATCTCTTCCAAAGTCCTGTGAAACGCATTTTCTTTGCAGGCCTCATCTGGCTGAAGTAGGACTTCTGCTCTGGGTGTGCTACATTGCCCTAGAGCTGAAAGGCCCAACATGCAGGCTTCTTTCCAATGGGCGAGTTGGGCCCCACAGCATCTTGCTTCCAGCTCTTTGGTAAGCTAAGAAACAACTCGCTCTGCACAGTGCTCTTACAGCCTACCGGGAAAATCTCTTCCAAAAGCCTTCGAAACGCAGTTTCTTTGCAGGCCTGATCTTGCTGAAGTAGGACTTCTGCTCTGGGTGTGCTACATTGCCCTAGAGCTGAAAGGCACAACGTGCAGGCTTCTTTCCAAAGGGCGAGTTGGGCCCCACAGCATCTTGCTTCCAGCTCTTTGGGAAGCTAAGAAACAACTCGCTCTGCACAGTGCTCTTACAGCCTACCGGGAACATCTCTTCCAAGGGCCTGTAAAACGCAGTTTGTTTGCAGGCCTGATCTGGCTGAAGAAGGACTTCTGCTCTGGGTGTGCTACATTGCCCTAGAGCTGAAAGGCACAACGTGCAGGCTTCTTTCCAAAGGGCGAGTTGGGCCCCACAGCATCTTGCTTCCAGCTCTTTCAGAAGCTAAGAAACAACTCGCTCTGCACCGTGCTCTTACAGCCTACCGGGAACATCTCTTCCAAGGGCCTGTGAAACGCAGTTTCTTTGCAGGCCTGATCTGGCTGAAGTAGGACCCTGCTCTGGGTGTGCTACATTGTCCTAGAGCTGAAAGGCACAACGTGCAGGCTTCTTTCCAAAGGGCGAGTTGGGCCCC
This sequence comes from Equus caballus, assembly GCF_041296265.1. Classification (NCBI taxonomy): domain Eukaryota; kingdom Metazoa; phylum Chordata; class Mammalia; order Perissodactyla; family Equidae; genus Equus; species Equus caballus. The sequence goes on from NC_091696.1 coordinate 15,002,047, forward strand.
ACAGCATCTGGCTTCCAGCTCTTTGGGAAGCGAAGAAACAACTCGCTCTGCTCAGTGGTTACAGCCTAGTGGGAACATCTCTTCCAAAGGCCTGTGCAACGCAGTTTCTTTGCAGGCCTGATCTGGCTGAAGTAGGACTTCTGCTCTGGGTGTGCTACATTGCCCTAGAGCTGAAAGGCACAACGTGCAGGCTTCTTTCCAAAGGGCGAGTTGGGCCCCACAGCATCTTGCTTCCAGCTCTTTGGGAAGCTAAGAAACAACTCGCTCTGCACAGTGCTCTTACACCCTACCGGGAACATCTCTTCCAAAGGCCTGTGAAACGCAGTTTCTTTGCAGGCCTGATCTGGCTGAAGTAGGACTTCTGCTCTGGGTGTGCTACATTGCCCTAGAGCTGAAAGGCCCAACGTGCAGGCTTCTTTCCAAAGGGCCAGTGGGGCCCCACAGCATCTTGCTTCCAGCTCTTTGGTAAGCTAAGAAACAACACGCTCTGCACAGTGCTCTTACAGCCTACCAGGAAAATCTCTTCCAAAAGCCTTCGAAACGCAGTTTCTTTGCAGGCCTGATCTGGCTGAAGTAGGACTTCTGCTCTGGGTGTGCTACATTGCCCTAGAGCTGAAAGGCACAACGTGCAGGCTTCTTTCCAAAGGGCGAGTTGGGCCCCACAGCATCTTGCTTCCAGCTCTTTGGGTAGCTAAGAAACAACTCGCTCTGCACAGTGCTCTTACAGCCTACCGGGAACATCTCTTCCAAGGGTCTGTAAAATGCAGTTACTTTGCAGGCCTGATCTGGCTGAAGAAGGACTTCTGCTCTGGGTGTGCTACATTGCCCTAGAGCTGAAAGGCACAACGTGCAGGCTTCTTTCCGAAGGGCGAGTTGGGCCCCACAGCATCTTGCTTCCAGCTCTTTCGGAAGCTAAGAAACAACTCGCTCTGCACCGTGCTCTTACAGCCTACCGGGAACATCTCTTCCAAGGGCCTGTGAAACGCAGTTTCTTTGCAGGCCTGATCTGGCTGAAGTAGGACTCTGCTCTGGGTGTGCTACATTGTCCTAGAGCTGAAAGGCACAACGTGCAGGCTTCTTTCCAAAGGGCGAGTTGGGCCCCACAGCATCTGGCTTCCAGTTCTTTGGGAAGCGAAGAAACAACTCGCTCTGCACAGTGCTCTTACAGCCTACCGGGAAAATCTCTTCCAAAAGCCTTCGAAACGCAGTTTCTTTGCAGGCCTGATCTTGCTGAAGTAGGACTTCTGCTCTGGGTGTGCTACATTGCCCTAGAGCTGAAAGGCACAACGTGCAGGCTTCTTTCCAAAGGGCGAGTTGGGCCCCACAGCATCTTGCTTCCAGCTCTTTGGGAAGCTAAGAAACAACTCGCTCTGCACAGTGCTCTTACAGCCTACCGGGAACATCTCTTCCAAAGGCCTGTGAAATGCAGTTTCTTTGCAGGCGTGATCTGACTGAAGTAGCACTTCTCCTCTGCTTGTGCTACGTTGCCCTAGAGCTGAAAGACAAAACGTGCAGGCTTCTTTCCAAAGGGCCAGTGGGGCCCCACAGCATCTTGCTTCCAGCTCTTTGGGAAGCTAAGAAACAACTCGCTCTGCACAGTGCTCTTACAGCCTACCGGGAACATCTCTTCCAAATGCCTGTGAAACGCAGTTTCTTTGCAGGCCTGATCTGGCTGAAGTAGGACTTCTGCTCTGGGTGTGCTACATTGCCCTAGAGCTGAAAGGCCCAACGTGCAGGCTTCTTTCCATTGGGCGAGTTGGGCCCCACAGCATCTTGCTTCCAGCTCTTTGGGAAGCTAAGAAACAACTCGCTCTGCACAGTGCTCTTACACCCTACCGGGAACATCTCTTCCAACGGCCTGTGAAACGCAGTTTCTTTGCAGGCCTGATCTGGCTGAAGTAGGACTCCTGCTCTGGGTGTGCTACATTGCCCTAGAGCTGAAAGGCCCAACGTGCAATCTTCTTTCCAAAGGGCGAGTTGGGCCCCACAGCATCTTGCTTCCAGCTCTTTGGGAAGCTAAGAAACAACTCGCTCTGCACAGTGCTCTTACACCCTACCGGGAACATCTCTTCCAACGGCCTGTGAAACGCAGTTTCTTTGCAGAGCTCATCTGGCTGAAGTAGGACTTCTGCTCTGGGTGTGCTACATTGCCCTAGAGCTGAAAGGCCCTGCGTGCAGGCTTCTTTCCAAAGGGCCAGTGGGGCCCCACAGCATCTTGCCTCCAGCTCTTTGGTAAGCTAAGAAACAACTCGCTCTGCACAGTGCTCTTACAGCCTACCGGGAAAATCTCTTCCAAAAGCCTTCAAAACGCAGTTTCTTTGCAGGCCTGATCTGGTTGAAGTAGGACTTCTGCTCTGGGTGTGCTACATTGCCCTAGAGCTGAAAGGCACAACATGCAGGCTTCTTTCCAAAGGGCGAGTTGGGCCCCACAGCATCTTGCTTCCAGCTCTTTGGGAACCTAAGAAACAACTCGCTCTGCACAGTGCTCTTACAGCCTACCGGGAACATCTCTTCCAAAGTCCTGTGAAACGCATTTTCTTTGCAGGCCTCATCTGGCTGAAGTAGGACTTCTGCTCTGGGTGTGCTACATTGCCCTAGAGCTGAAAGGCCCAACATGCAGGCTTCTTTCCAATGGGCGAGTTGGGCCCCACAGCATCTTGCTTCCAGCTCTTTGGTAAGCTAAGAAACAACTCGCTCTGCACAGTGCTCTTACAGCCTACCGGGAAAATCTCTTCCAAAAGCCTTCGAAACGCAGTTTCTTTGCAGGCCTGATCTTGCTGAAGTAGGACTTCTGCTCTGGGTGTGCTACATTGCCCTAGAGCTGAAAGGCACAACGTGCAGGCTTCTTTCCAAAGGGCGAGTTGGGCCCCACAGCATCTTGCTTCCAGCTCTTTGGGAAGCTAAGAAACAACTCGCTCTGCACAGTGCTCTTACAGCCTACCGGGAACATCTCTTCCAAGGGCCTGTAAAACGCAGTTTGTTTGCAGGCCTGATCTGGCTGAAGAAGGACTTCTGCTCTGGGTGTGCTACATTGCCCTAGAGCTGAAAGGCACAACGTGCAGGCTTCTTTCCAAAGGGCGAGTTGGGCCCCACAGCATCTTGCTTCCAGCTCTTTCAGAAGCTAAGAAACAACTCGCTCTGCACCGTGCTCTTACAGCCTACCGGGAACATCTCTTCCAAGGGCCTGTGAAACGCAGTTTCTTTGCAGGCCTGATCTGGCTGAAGTAGGACTGCTGCTCTGGGTGTGCTACATTGCCCTAGAGCTGAAAGGCACAACGTGCAGGCTTCTTTCCAAAGGGCGAGTTGGGCCCTACAGCATCTTGGTTCCAGCTCTTTGGGAAGCTAAGAAACAACTCGCTCTGCACAGTGCTCTTACAGCCTACCGGGAACATCTCTTCCAAAGGCCTGTGTAACGCAATTTCTTTGCAGGCCTGATCTGGCTGAAGCAGCACTTCTGCTCTGGGTGTGCTACGTTGCCCTAGAGCTGAAAGGCCCAACGTGCAGGCTTCTTTCCAAAGGGCGAGTTGGGCCCCACAGCATCTTGCTTCCAGCTCTTTGGGAAGGTAAGAAACAACTCGCTCTGCACAGTGCTCTTACACCCTACCGGGAACATCTCTTCCAACGGCCTGTGAAACGCAGTTTCTTTGCAGGCCTGATCTGGCTGAAGTAGGACTCCTGCTCTGGGTTTGCTACATTGCCCTAGAGCTGAAAGGCCCAACGTGCAGGCTTCTTTCCAAAGGGCGAGTTGGGCCCCACAGCGTCTTGCTTCCAGCTCTTTGGGAAGCTAAGAAACAACTCGCTCTGCACAGTGCTCTTACACCCTACCGGGAACATCTCTTCCAAAGGCCTGTGAAACGCAGTTTCTTTGCAGGCCTGATCTGGCTGAAGTAGGACTTCTGCTCTGGGTGTGCTACATTGCCCTAGAGCTGAAAGGCACAACATGCAGGCATCTTTCCAAAGGGCGAGTTGGGCCCCACAGCATCTTGCTTCCAGCTCTTTGGGAAGCTAAGAAACAACTCGCTCTGCACAGTGCTCTTACAGCCTACCGGGAACAGCTCTTCCAAAGGCCTGTGAAACGCAGTTTCTTTGCAGGCCTGATCTGGCTGAAGTAGGACTTCTGCTCTGGGTGTGCTACATTGCCCTAGAGCTGAAAGGCCCAACGTGCAGGCTTCTTTCCAAAGGGCCAGTGGGGCCCCACAGCATCTTGCTTCCAGCTCTTTGGGAAGCTAAGAAACAACTCTCTCTGCACAGTGCTCTTAGAGCCTACCGGGAACTTCTCTTCCAAAGGCCTGTGAAACGCAGTTTCTTTGCAGGCCTGATCTGGCTGAAGTAGGACTTCTGCTCTGGGTGTGCTACATTGCCCTAGAGCTGAAAGGCACAACGTGCAGGCTTCTTTCCAAAGGGCGAGTTGGGCCCCACAGCATCTTGCTTCCAGCTCTTTGAGAAGCTAAGAAACAACTCGCTCTGCACAGTGCTCTTACAGCCTACCGGGAACATCTCTTCCAAAGGCCTGTGAAACGCAGTTTCTTTGCAGGCCTGATCTGACTGAAGTAGCACTTCTGCTCTGCTTGTGCTACGTTGCCCTAGAGCTGAAAGGCCGAACGTGCAGGCTTCTTTTCAAAGGGCGAGTTGTGCCCCACAGCATCTTGCTTCCAGCTCTTTGAGAAGCTAAGAAACAACTCGCTCTGCACAGTGCTCTTACAGCCTACCGGGAACATCTCTTCCAAAGGCCTGTGAAACGCAGTTTCTTTGCAGGCCTGATCTGGCTGAAGTAGGACTCCTGCTCTGGGTGTGCTACATTGCCCTAGAGCTGAAAGGCCCAACGTGCAGGCTTCTTTCCAAAGGGCGAGTTGGGCCCCACAGCATCTTGCTTCCAGCTCTTTGGGAAGCTAAGAAACAACTCGCTCTGCACAGTGCTCTTACAGCCTACCGGGAACATCTCTTCCAAAGGCCTGTGTAACGCAATTTCTTTGCAGGGCTTATCTGGCTGAAGCAGCACTTCTGCTCTGGGTGTGCTACGTTGCCCTAGAGCTGAAAGGCCCAACGTGCAGGCTTCTTTCCAAAGGGCGAGTTGGGCCCCACAGCATCTTGCTTCCAGCTCTTTGGGAACCTAAGAAACAACTCGCTCTGCACAGTGTTCTTACAGCCTACCGGGAACATCTCCTCCAAAGGCCTGTGAAACGCATTTTCTTTGCAGGCCTGATCTGGCTGAAGTAGGACTTCTGCTCTGGGTGCGCTACATTGCCCTAGAGCTGAAAGGCCCAACGTGCAGGCTTCTTTCCAAAGGGCGAGTTGGGCCCCACAGCATCTTGCTTCCAGCTCTTTGGGAAGCTAAGAAACAACTCGCTCTGCACAGTGCTCTTACACCCTACCGGGAACATCTCTTCCAACGGCCTGTGAAACGCAGTTTCTTTGCAGGCCTGATCTGGCTGAAGTAGGACTCCTGCTCTGGGTGTGCTACATTGCCCTAGAGCTGAAAGGCACAACGTGCAGGCTTCTTTCCAAAGGGCGAGTTGGGCCCCACAGCATCTTGCTTCCAGCTCTTTGGGAAGCTAAGAAACAACTCGCTCTGCACAGTGCTCTTACACCCTACCGGGAACATCTCTTCCAAAGGCCTGTGAAACGCAGTTTCTTTGCAGGCCTGATCTGGCTGAAGTAGGACTTCTGCTCTGGGTGTGCTACATTGCCCTAGAGCTGAAAGGCCCAACGTGCAGGCTTCTTTCCAAAGGGCCAGTGGGGCCCCACAGCATCTTGCTTCCAGCTCTTTGGTAAGCTAAGAAACAACACGCTCTGCACAGTGCTCTTACAGCCTACCAGGAAAATCTCTTCCAAAAGCCTTCGAAACGCAGTTTCTTTGCAGGCCTGATCTGGCTGAAGTAGGACTTCTGCTCTGGGTGTGCTACATTGCCCTAGAGCTGAAAGGCACAACGTGCAGGCTTCTTTCCAAAGGGCGAGTTGGGCCCCACAGCATCTTGCTTCCAGCTCTTTGGGTAGCTAAGAAACAACTCGCTCTGCACAGTGCTCTTACAGCCTACCGGGAACATCTCTTCCAAGGGTCTGTAAAATGCAGTTACTTTGCAGGCCTGATCTGGCTGAAGAAGGACTTCTGCTCTGGGTGTGCTACATTGCCCTAGAGCTGAAAGGCACAACGTGCAGGCTTCTTTCCGAAGGGCGAGTTGGGCCCCACAGCATCTTGCTTCCAGCTCTTTCGGAAGCTAAGAAACAACTCGCTCTGCACCGTGCTCTTACAGCCTACCGGGAACATCTCTTCCAAGGGCCTGTGAAACGCAGTTTCTTTGCAGGCCTGATCTGGCTGAAGTAGGACTCTGCTCTGGGTGTGCTACATTGTCCTAGAGCTGAAAGGCACAACGTGCAGGCTTCTTTCCAAAGGGCGAGTTGGGCCCCACAGCATCTGGCTTCCAGTTCTTTGGGAAGCGAAGAAACAACTCGCTCTGCACAGTGCTCTTACAGCCTACCGGGAAAATCTCTTCCAAAAGCCTTCGAAACGCAGTTTCTTTGCAGGCCTGATCTTGCTGAAGTAGGACTTCTGCTCTGGGTGTGCTACATTGCCCTAGAGCTGAAAGGCACAACGTGCAGGCTTCTTTCCAAAGGGCGAGTTGGGCCCCACAGCATCTTGCTTCCAGCTCTTTGGGAAGCTAAGAAACAACTCGCTCTGCACAGTGCTCTTACAGCCTACCGGGAACATCTCTTCCAAAGGCCTGTGAAATGCAGTTTCTTTGCAGGCGTGATCTGACTGAAGTAGCACTTCTCCTCTGCTTGTGCTACGTTGCCCTAGAGCTGAAAGACAAAACGTGCAGGCTTCTTTCCAAAGGGCCAGTGGGGCCCCACAGCATCTTGCTTCCAGCTCTTTGGGAAGCTAAGAAACAACTCGCTCTGCACAGTGCTCTTACAGCCTACCGGGAACATCTCTTCCAAATGCCTGTGAAACGCAGTTTCTTTGCAGGCCTGATCTGGCTGAAGTAGGACTTCTGCTCTGGGTGTGCTACATTGCCCTAGAGCTGAAAGGCCCAACGTGCAGGCTTCTTTCCATTGGGCGAGTTGGGCCCCACAGCATCTTGCTTCCAGCTCTTTGGGAAGCTAAGAAACAACTCGCTCTGCACAGTGCTCTTACACCCTACCGGGAACATCTCTTCCAACGGCCTGTGAAACGCAGTTTCTTTGCAGGCCTGATCTGGCTGAAGTAGGACTCCTGCTCTGGGTGTGCTACATTGCCCTAGAGCTGAAAGGCCCAACGTGCAATCTTCTTTCCAAAGGGCGAGTTGGGCCCCACAGCATCTTGCTTCCAGCTCTTTGGGAAGCTAAGAAACAACTCGCTCTGCACAGTGCTCTTACACCCTACCGGGAACATCTCTTCCAACGGCCTGTGAAACGCAGTTTCTTTGCAGAGCTCATCTGGCTGAAGTAGGACTTCTGCTCTGGGTGTGCTACATTGCCCTAGAGCTGAAAGGCCCTGCGTGCAGGCTTCTTTCCAAAGGGCCAGTGGGGCCCCACAGCATCTTGCCTCCAGCTCTTTGGTAAGCTAAGAAACAACTCGCTCTGCACAGTGCTCTTACAGCCTACCGGGAAAATCTCTTCCAAAAGCCTTCAAAACGCAGTTTCTTTGCAGGCCTGATCTGGCTGAAGTAGGACTTCTGCTCTGGGTGTGCTACATTGCCCTAGAGCTGAAAGGCACAACATGCAGGCTTCTTTCCAAAGGGCGAGTTGGGCCCCACAGCATCTTGCTTCCAGCTCTTTGGGAACCTAAGAAACAACTCGCTCTGCACAGTGCTCTTACAGCCTACCGGGAACATCTCTTCCAAAAGCCTTCGAAACGCAGTTTCTTTGCAGGCCTGATCTTGCTGAAGTAGGACTTCTGCTCTGGGTGTGCTACATTGCCCTAGAGCTGAAAGGCACAACGTGCAGGCTTCTTTCCAAAGGGCGAGTTGGGCCCCACAGCATCTTGCTTCCAGCTCTTTGGGAAGCTAAGAAACAACTCGCTCTGCACAGTGCTCTTACAGCCTACCGGGAACATCTCTTCCAAGGGCCTGTAAAACGCAGTTTCTTTGCAGGCCTGATCTGGCTGAAGAAGGACTTCTGCTCTGGGTGTGCTACATTGCCCTAGAGCTGAAAGGCACAACGTGCAGGCTTCTTTCCAAAGGGCGAGTTGGGCCCCACAGCATCTTGCTTCCAGCTCTTTCAGAAGCTAAGAAACAACTCGCTCTGCACCGTGCTCTTACAGCCTACCGGGAACATCTCTTCCAAGGGCCTGTGAAACGCAGTTTCTTTGCAGGCCTGATCTGGCTGAAGTAGGACCCTGCTCTGGGTGTGCTACATTGTCCTAGAGCTGAAAGGCACAACGTGCAGGCTTCTTTCCAAAGGGCGAGTTGGGCCCCACAGCATCTGGCTTCCAGCTCTTTGGGAAGCGAAGAAACAACTCGCTCTGCTCAGTGGTTACAGCCTAGTGGGAACATCTCTTCCAAAGGCCTGTGCAACGCAGTTTCTTTGCAGGCCTGATCTGGCTGAAGTAGGACTTCTGCTCTGGGTGTGCTACATTGCCCTAGAGCTGAAAGGCACAACGTGCAGGCTTCTTTCCAAAGGGCGAGTTGGGCCCCACAGCATCTTGCTTCCAGCTCTTTGGGAAGCTAAGAAACAACTCGCTCTGCACAGTGCTCTTACACCCTACCGGGAACATCTCTTCCAAAGGCCTGTGAAACGCAGTTTCTTTGCAGGCCTGATCTGGCTGAAGTAGGACTTCTGCTCTGGGTGTGCTACATTGCCCTAGAGCTGAAAGGCCCAACGTGCAGGCTTCTTTCCAAAGGGCCAGTGGGGCCCCACAGCATCTTGCTTCCAGCTCTTTGGTAAGCTAAGAAACAACACGCTCTGCACAGTGCTCTTACAGCCTACCAGGAAAATCTCTTCCAAAAGCCTTCGAAACGCAGTTTCTTTGCAGGCCTGATCTGGCTGAAGTAGGACTTCTGCTCTGGGTGTGCTACATTGCCCTAGAGCTGAAAGGCACAACGTGCAGGCTTCTTTCCAAAGGGCGAGTTGGGCCCCACAGCATCTTGCTTCCAGCTCTTTGGGTAGCTAAGAAACAACTCGCTCTGCACAGTGCTCTTACAGCCTACCGGGAACATCTCTTCCAAGGGTCTGTAAAATGCAGTTACTTTGCAGGCCTGATCTGGCTGAAGAAGGACTTCTGCTCTGGGTGTGCTACATTGCCCTAGAGCTGAAAGGCACAACGTGCAGGCTTCTTTCCGAAGGGCGAGTTGGGCCCCACAGCATCTTGCTTCCAGCTCTTTCGGAAGCTAAGAAACAACTCGCTCTGCACCGTGCTCTTACAGCCTACCGGGAACATCTCTTCCAAGGGCCTGTGAAACGCAGTTTCTTTGCAGGCCTGATCTGGCTGAAGTAGGACTCTGCTCTGGGTGTGCTACATTGTCCTAGAGCTGAAAGGCACAACGTGCAGGCTTCTTTCCAAAGGGCGAGTTGGGCCCCACAGCATCTGGCTTCCAGTTCTTTGGGAAGCGAAGAAACAACTCGCTCTGCACAGTGCTCTTACAGCCTACCGGGAAAATCTCTTCCAAAAGCCTTCGAAACGCAGTTTCTTTGCAGGCCTGATCTTGCTGAAGTAGGACTTCTGCTCTGGGTGTGCTACATTGCCCTAGAGCTGAAAGGCACAACGTGCAGGCTTCTTTCCAAAGGGCGAGTTGGGCCCCACAGCATCTTGCTTCCAGCTCTTTGGGAAGCTAAGAAACAACTCGCTCTGCACAGTGCTCTTACAGCCTACCGGGAACATCTCTTCCAAAGGCCTGTGAAATGCAGTTTCTTTGCAGGCGTGATCTGACTGAAGTAGCACTTCTCCTCTGCTTGTGCTACGTTGCCCTAGAGCTGAAAGACAAAACGTGCAGGCTTCTTTCCAAAGGGCCAGTGGGGCCCCACAGCATCTTGCTTCCAGCTCTTTGGGAAGCTAAGAAACAACTCGCTCTGCACAGTGCTCTTACAGCCTACCGGGAACATCTCTTCCAAATGCCTGTGAAACGCAGTTTCTTTGCAGGCCTGATCTGGCTGAAGTAGGACTTCTGCTCTGGGTGTGCTACATTGCCCTAGAGCTGAAAGGCCCAACGTGCAGGCTTCTTTCCATTGGGCGAGTTGGGCCCCACAGCATCTTGCTTCCAGCTCTTTGGGAAGCTAAGAAACAACTCGCTCTGCACAGTGCTCTTACACCCTACCGGGAACATCTCTTCCAACGGCCTGTGAAACGCAGTTTCTTTGCAGGCCTGATCTGGCTGAAGTAGGACTCCTGCTCTGGGTGTGCTACATTGCCCTAGAGCTGAAAGGCCCAACGTGCAATCTTCTTTCCAAAGGGCGAGTTGGGCCCCACAGCATCTTGCTTCCAGCTCTTTGGGAAGCTAAGAAACAACTCGCTCTGCACAGTGCTCTTACACCCTACCGGGAACATCTCTTCCAACGGCCTGTGAAACGCAGTTTCTTTGCAGAGCTCATCTGGCTGAAGTAGGACTTCTGCTCTGGGTGTGCTACATTGCCCTAGAGCTGAAAGGCCCTGCGTGCAGGCTTCTTTCCAAAGGGCCAGTGGGGCCCCACAGCATCTTGCCTCCAGCTCTTTGGTAAGCTAAGAAACAACTCGCTCTGCACAGTGCTCTTACAGCCTACCGGGAAAATCTCTTCCAAAAGCCTTCAAAACGCAGTTTCTTTGCAGGCCTGATCTGGCTGAAGTAGGACTTCTGCTCTGGGTGTGCTACATTGCCCTAGAGCTGAAAGGCACAACATGCAGGCTTCTTTCCAAAGGGCGAGTTGGGCCCCACAGCATCTTGCTTCCAGCTCTTTGGGAACCTAAGAAACAACTCGCTCTGCACAGTGCTCTTACAGCCTACCGGGAACATCTCTTCCAAAGTCCTGTGAAACGCATTTTCTTTGCAGGCCTCATCTGGCTGAAGTAGGACTTCTGCTCTGGGTGTGCTACATTGCCCTAGAGCTGAAAGGCCCAACGTGCAGGCTTCTTTCCAATGGGCGAGTTGGGCCCCACAGCATCTTGCTTCCAGCTCTTTGGTAAGCTAAGAAACAACTCGCTCTGCACAGTGCTCTTACAGCCTACCGGGAAAATCTCTTCCAAAAGCCTTCGAAACGCAGTTTCTTTGCAGGCCTGATCTTGCTGAAGTAGGACTTCTGCTCTGGGTGTGCTACATTGCCCTAGAGCTGAAAGGCACAACGTGCAGGCTTCTTTCCAAAGGGCGAGTTGGGCCCCACAGCATCTTGCTTCCAGCTCTTTGGGAAGCTAAGAAAGAACTCGCTCTGCACAGTGCTCTTACAGCCTACCGGGAACTTCTCTTCCAAGGGCCTGTAAAACGCAGTTTCTTTGCAGGCCTGATCTGGCTGAAGAAGGACTTCTGCTCTGGGTGTGCTACATTGCCCTAGAGCTGAAAGGCACAACGTGCAGGCTTCTTTCCAAAGGGCGAGTTGGGCCCCACAGCATCTTGCTTCCAGCTCTTTCAGAAGCTAAGAAACAACTCGCTCTGCACCGTGGTCTTACAGCCTACCGGGAACATCTCTTCCAAGGGCCTGTGAAACGCAGTTTCTTTGCAGGCCTGATCTGGCTGAAGTAGGACCCTGCTCTGGGTGTGCTACATTGTCCTAGAGCTGAAAGGCACAACGTGCAGGCTTCTTTCCAAAGGGCGAGTTGGGCCCCACAGCATCTTGCTTCCAGCTCTTTGGGAAGCGAAGAAACAACTCGCTCTGCTCAGTGGTTACAGCCTAGTGGGAACATCTCTTCCAAAGGCCTGTGCAACGCAGTTTCTTTGCAGGCCTGATCTGGCTGAAGTAGGACTTCTGCTCTGGGTGTGCTACATTGCCCTAGAGCTGAAAGGCACAACGTGCAGGCTTCTTTCCAAAGGGCGAGTTGGGCCCCACAGCATCTTGCTTCCAGCTCTTTGGGAAGCTAAGAAACAACTCACTCTGCACAGTGCTCTTACAGCCTACCGGGAACATCTCTTCCAAAGGCCTGTGAAACGCAGTTTCTTTGCAGGCCTCATCTGGCTGAAGTAGGACTCCTGCTCTGGGTGTGCTACATTGCCCTAGAGCTGAAAGGCCCAACGTGCAGGCTTCCTTCCAAAGGGCGAGTTGGGCCCCACAGCATCTTGCTTCCAGCTCTTTGGGAACCTAAGAAACAACTCGCTCTGCACAGTGCTCTTACAGCCTACCGGGAACATCTCTTCCAAAGTCCTGTGAAACGCATTTTCTTTGCAGGCCTGATCTGGCTGAAGTAGGACTTCTGCTCTGGGTGTGCTACATTGCCCTAGAGCTGAAAGGCCCAACGTGCAGGCTTCTTTCCATTGGGCGAGTTGGGCCCCACAGCATCTTGCTTCCAGCTCTTTGGTAAGCTAAGAAACAACTCGCTCTGCACAGTGCTCTTACAGCCTACCGGGAAAATCTCTTCCAAAAACCTTCGAAACGCAGTTTCATTGCAGGCCTGATCTGGCTGAAGTAGGACTTCTGCTCTGGGTGTGCTACATTGACCTAGAGCTGAAAGGCACAAGGTGCAGGCTTCTTTCCAAAGGCCGAGTTGGGCCCCACAGCATCTGGCTTCCAGCTCTTTCAGAAGCTAAGAAACAACTCGCTCTGCACCGTGCTCTTACAGCCTACCGGGAACATCTCTTCCAAGGGCCTGTGAAACGCAGTTTCTTTGCAGGCCTGATCTGGCTGAAGTAGGACCCTGCTTTGGGTGTGCTACATTGTCCTAGAGCTGAAAGACACAACGTGCAGGCTTCTTTCCAAAGGGCGAGTTGGGCCCCACAGCATCTGTTTTCCAGCTCTTGGGAAGCTAAGAAAAAACTCGCTCTGCTCAGTGGTTACAGCCTAGTGGGAACATCTCTTCCAAAGGCCTGTGCAACGCAGTTTCTTTGCAGGCCTGATCTGGCTGAAGTAGGACTTCTGCTCTGGGTGTGCTACATTGCCCTAGAGCTGAAAGGCACAACGTGCAGGCTTCTTTCCAAAGGGCGAGTTGGGCCCCACAGCATCTTGCTTCCAGCTCTTTGAGAAGCTAAGAAACAACTCGCTCTGCACAGTGCTCTTACAGCCTACTGGGAACATCCCTTCCAAAGGCCTGTGAAACGCAGTTTCTTTGCAGGCCTGATCTGGCTGAAGTAGGACATCTGCTCTGGGGGTGCTACATTGCCCTAGAGCTGAAAGGCAAAACGTGCAGGCTTCTTTCCAAAGGGCGAGTTGGGCCCCACTGCATCTTGCTTCCAGCTCTTTGGGAAGCTAAGAAACAACTCACTCTGCACAGTGCTCTTACAGCCTACCGGGAACATCTCTTCCAAAGGCCAGTGAAACGCAGTTTCTTTGCAGGCCTGATCTGGCTGAAGTAGGACTCCTGCTCTGGGTGTGCTACATTGCCCTAGAGCTGAAAGGCCCAACGTGCAGGCTTCTTTCCAAAGGGCGAGTTGGGCCCCACAGCATCTTGCTTCCAGCTCTTTGGGAACCTAAGAAACAACTCGCTCTGCACAGTGCTCTTACAGCCTACCGGGACCATCTCTTCCAAAGTCCTGTGAAACGCATTTTCTTTGCAGGCCTGATCTGGCTGAAGTAGGACTTCTGCTCTGGGTGTGCTACATTGCCCTAGAGCTGAAAGGCCCAACGTGCAGGCTTCTTTCCATTGGGCGAGTTGGGCCCCACAGCATCTTGCTTCCAGCTCTTTGGTAAGCTAAGAAACAACTCGCTCTGCACAGTGCTCTTACAGCCTACCGGGAAAATCTCTTCCAAAAACCTTCGAAACGCAGTTTCTTTGCAGGCCTGATCTGGCTGAAGTAGGACTTCTGCTCTGGGTGTGCTACATTGCCCTAGAGCTGAAAGGCACAACGTGCAGGCTTCTTTCCAAAGGGCGAGTTGGGCCCCACAGCATCTTGCTTCCAGCTCTTTGGGAAGCTAAGAAACAACTCGCTCTGCACCGTGCTCTTACAGCCTACCGGGAACATCTCTTCCAAAGGCCTGTGAAATGCAGTTTCTTTGCAGGCGTGATCTGGCTGAAGTAGCACTTCTCCTCTGCTTGTGCTACGTTGCCCTAGAGCTGAAAGACACAACGTGCAGTCTTCTTTCCAAAGGGCCAGTGGGGCCCCACAGCATCTTGCTTCCAGCTCTTTGGGAAGCTAAGAAACAACTCGCTCTGCACAGTGCTCTTACAGCCTACCGGGAACATCTCTCCCAAAGGCCTGTGAAACGCAGTTTCATTGCAGGCCTGATCTGGCTGAAGTAGTACTTCTGCTCTGGGTGTGCTACATTGCCCTAGAGCTGAAAGGCCCAAAGTGCAGGCTTCTTTCCAAAGGGCGAGTTGGGCCCCACAGCATCTTGCTTCCAGCTCTTTGGGAAGCTAAGAAACAACTCGCTCTGCACAGTGCTCTTACAGCCTACCGGGAACATCTCTTCCAAGGGCCTGTAAAACGCAGTTTCTTTGCAGGCCTGATCTGGCTGAAGAAGGAGTTCTGCTCTGGGTGTGCTAAATTGCCCTAGAGCTGAAAGGCACAACGTGCAGGCTTCTTTCCAAAGGGCGAGTTGGGCCCCACAGCATCTTGCTTCCAGCTCTTTCGGAAGCTAAGAAACAACTCGCTCTGCACCGTGCTCTTACAGCCTACCGGGAACATCTCTTCCAAGGGCCTGTGAAACGCAGTTTCTTTGCAGGCCTGATCTGGCTGAAGTAGGACTCTGCTCTGGGTGTGCTACATTGTCCTAGAGCTGAAAGGCACAACGTGCAGGCTTCTTTCCAAAGGGCGAGTTGGGCCCCACAGCATCTTGCTTCCAGCTCTTTGGGAAGCGAAGAAACAACTCGCTCTGCTCAGTGGTTACAGCCTAGTGGGAACATCTCTTCCAAAGGCCTGTGCAACGCAGTTTATTTGCAGGCCTGATCTGGCTGAAGTAGGACTTCTGCTCTGGGTGTGCTACATTGCCCTAGAGCTGAAAGGCACAACGTGCAGGCTTCTTTCCAAAGGGCGAGTTGGGCCCCACAGCATCTTGCTTCCAGCTCTTTGAGAAGCTAAGAAACAACTCGCTCTGCACAGTGCTCTTACAGCCTACTGGGAACATCCCTTCCAAAGGCCTGTGAAACGCAGTTTCTTTGCAGGCCTGATCTGGCTGAAGTAGGACATCTGCTCTGGGTGTGCTACATTGCCCTAGAGCTGAAAGGCAAAACGTGCAGGCTTCTTTCCAAAGGGCGAGTTGGGCCCCACTGCATCTTGCTTCCAGCTCTTTGGGAAGCTAAGAAACAACTCACTCTGCACAGTGCTCTTACAGCCTACCGGGAACATCTCTTCCAAAGGCCTGTGAAATGCAGTTTCTTTGCAGGCGTGATCTGGCTGAAGTAGCACTTCTCCTCTGCTTGTGCTACGTTGCCCTAGAGCTGAAAGACACAACGTGCAGTCTTCTTTCCAAAGGGCCAGTGGGGCCCCACAGCATCTTGCTTCCAGCTCTTTGGGAAGCTAAGAAACAACTCGCTCTGCACAGTGCTCTTACAGCCTACCGGGAACATCTCTCCCAAAGGCCTGTGAAACGCAGTTTCATTGCAGGCCTGATCTGGCTGAAGTAGGACTTCTGCTCTGGGTGTGCTACATTGCCCTAGAGCTGAAAGGCCCAAAGTGCAGGCTTCTTTCCAAAGGGCGAGTTGGGCCCCACAGCATCTTGCTTCCAGCTCTTTGGGAACCTAAGAAACAACTCGCTCTGCACAGTGCTCTTACAGCCTACCGGGAACATCTCTTCCAAGGGCCTGTAAAACGCAGTTTCTTTGCAGGCCTGATCTGGCTGAAGAAGGAGTTCTGCTCTGGGTGTGCTAAATTGCCCTAGAGCTGAAAGGCACAACGTGCAGGCTTCTTTCCAAAGGGCGAGTTGGGCCCCACAGCATCTTGCTTCCAGCTCTTTCGGAAGCTAAGAAACAACTCGCTCTGCACCGTGCTCTTACAGCCTACCGGGAACATCTCTTCCAAGGGCCTGTGAAACGCAGTTTCTTTGCAGGCCTGATCTGGCTGAAGTAGGACTCTGCTCTGGGTGTGCTACATTGTCCTAGAGCTGAAAGGCACAACGTGCAGGCTTCTTTCCAAAGGGCGAGTTGGGCCCCACAGCATCTTGCTTCCAGCTGTTTGGGAAGCGAAGAAACAACTCGCTCTGCTCAGTGGTTACAGCCTAGTGGGAACATCTCTTCCAAAGGCCTGTGCAACGCAGTTTCTTTGCAGGCCTGATCTGGCTGAAGTAGGATTTCTTCTCTGGGTGTGCTACATTGCCCTAGAGCTGAAAGGCACAACGTGCAGGCTTCTTTCCAAAGGGCGAGTTGGGCCCCACAGCATCTTGCTTCCAGCTCTTTGAGAAGCTAAGAAACAACTCGCTCTGCACAGTGCTCTTACAGCCTACTGGGAACATCCCTTCCAAAGGCCTGTGAAACGCAGTTTCTTTGCAGGCCTGATCTGGCTGAAGTAGGACATCTGCTCTGGGTGTGCTACATTGCCCTAGAGCTGAAAGGCAAAATGTGCAGGCTTCTTTCCAAAGGGCGAGTTGGGCCCCACTGCATCTTGCTTCCAGCTCTTTGGGAAGCTAAGAAACAACTCACTCTGCACAGTGCTCTTACAGCCTACCGGGAACATCTCTTCCAAAGGCCTGTGAAACGCAGTTTCTTTGCAGGCCTGATCTGGCTGAAGTAGGACTCCTGCTCTGGGTGTGCTACATTGCCCTAGAGCTGAAAGGCCCAACGTGCAGGCTTCTTTCCAAAGGGCGAGTTGGGCCCCACAGCATCTTGCTTCCAGCTCTTTGGGAACCTAAGAAACAACTCGCTCTGCACAGTGCTCTTACAGCCTACCGGGAACATCTCTTCCAAAGGCCTGTGAAACGCAGTTTCTTTGCAGGCCTGATCTGGCTGAAGTAGGACTCCTGCTCTGGGTGTGCTACATTGCCCTAGAGCTGAAAGGCCCAACGTGCAGGCTTCTTTCCAAAGGGCGAGTTGGGCCCCTCAGCATCTTGCTTCCAGCTCTTTGGGAACCTAAGAAACAACTCGCTCTGCACAGTGCTCTTACAGCCTACCGGGAACATCTCTTCCAAAGTCCTGTGAAACGCATTTTCTTTGCAGGCCTGATCTGGCTGAAGTAGGACTTCTGCTCTGGGTGTGCTACATTGCCCTAGAGCTGAAAGGCCCAACGTGCAGGCTTCTTTCCATTGGGCGAGTTGGGCCCCACAGCATCTTGCTTCCAGCTCTTTGGTAAGCTAAGAAACAACTCGCTCTGCACAGTGCTCTTACAGCCTACCGGGAAAATCTCTTCCAAAAACCTTCGAAACGCATTTTCTTTGCAGGCCTTATCTGGCTGAAGTAGGACTTCTGCTCTGGGTGTGCTACATTGCCCTAGAGCTGAAAGGCACAACGTGCAGGCTTCCTTCCAAAGGGCGAGTTGGGCCCCACAGCATCTTGCTTCCAGCTCTTTGGGAAGCTAAGAAACAACTCGCTCTGCACAGTGCTCTTACAGCCTACCGGGAACATCTCTTCCAAAGGCCTGTGAAATGCAGTTTCTTTGCAGGCGTGATCTGGCTGAAGTAGCACTTCTCCTCTGCTTGTGCTACGTTGCCCTAGAGCTGAAAGACACAACGTGCAGTCTTCTTTCCAAAGGGCCAGTGGGGCCCCACAGCATCTTGCTTCCAGCTCTTTGGGAAGCGAAGAAACAACTCGCTCTGCACAGTGCTCTTACAGCCTACCGGGAACATCTCTCCCAAAGGCCTGTGAAACGCAGTTTCTTTGCAGGCCTGATCTGGCTGAAGTAGGACTTCTGCTCTGGGTGTGCTACATTGCCCTAGAGCTGAAAGGCCCAAAGTGCAGGCTTCTTTCCAAAGGGCGAGTTGGGCCCCACAGCATCTTTCTTCCAGCTCTTTGGGAAGCTAAGAAACAACTCGCTCTGCACAGTGCTCTTACAGCCTACCGGGAACATCTCTTCCAAGGGCCTGTAAAACGCAGTTTCTTTGCAGGCCTGATCTGGCTGAAGAAGGAGTTCTGCTCTGGGTGTGCTAAATTGCCCTAGAGCTGAAAGGCACAACGTGCAGGCTTCTTTCCAAAGGGCGAGTTGGGCCCCACAGCATCTTGCTTCCAGCTCTTTCGGAAGCTAAGAAACAACTCGCTCTGCACCGTGCTCTTACAGCCTACCGGGAACATCTCTTCCAAGGGCCTGTGAAACGCAGTTTCTTTGCAGGCCTGATCTGGCTGAAGTAGGACTCTGCTCTGGGTGTGCTACATTGTCCTAGAGCTGAAAGGCACAACGTGCAGGCTTCTTTCCAAAGGGCGAGTTGGGCCCCACAGCATCTTGCTTCCAGCTCTTTGGGAAGCGAAGAAACAACTCGCTCTGCTCAGTGGTTACAGCCTAGTGGGAACATCTCTTCCAAAGGCCTGTGCAACGCAGTTTCTTTGCAGGCCTGATCTGGCTGAAGTAGGATTTCTTCTCTGGGTGTGCTACATTGCCCTAGAGCTGAAAGGCACAACGTGCAGGCTTCTTTCCAAAGGGCGAGTTGGGCCCCACAGCATCTTGCTTCCAGCTCTTTGAGAAGCTAAGAAACAACTCGCTCTGCACAGTGCTCTTACAGCCTACTGGGAACATCCCTTCCAAAGGCCTGTGAAACGCAGTTTCTTTGCAGGCCTGATCTGGCTGAAGTAGGACATCTGCTCTGGGTGTGCTACATTGCCCTAGAGCTGAAAGGCAAAATGTGCAGGCTTCTTTCCAAAGGGCGAGTTGGGCCCCACTGCATCTTGCTTCCAGCTCTTTGGGAAGCTAAGAAACAACTCACTCTGCACAGTGCTCTTACAGCCTACCGGGAACATCTCTTCCAAAGGCCTGTGAAACGCAGTTTCTTTGCAGGCCTGATCTGGCTGAAGTAGGACTCCTGCTCTGGGTGTGCTACATTGCCCTAGAGCTGAAAGGCCCAACGTGCAGGCTTCTTTCCAAAGGGCGAGTTGGGCCCCACAGCATCTTGCTTCCAGCTCTTTGGGAACCTAAGAAACAACTCGCTCTGCACAGTGCTCTTACAGCCTACCGGGAACATCTCTTCCAAAGTCCTGTGAAACGCATTTTCTTTGCAGGCCTGATCTGGCTGAAGTAGGACTTCTGCTCTGGGTGTGCTACATTGCCCTAGAGCTGAAAGG
This sequence comes from Equus caballus, assembly GCF_041296265.1. Taxonomy (NCBI): domain Eukaryota; kingdom Metazoa; phylum Chordata; class Mammalia; order Perissodactyla; family Equidae; genus Equus; species Equus caballus. The sequence continues at coordinate 15,021,209 of NC_091696.1, forward strand.
CCCAACGTGCAGGCTTCTTTCCAATGGGCGATTTGGGCCCCACAGCATCTTGCTTCCAGCTCTTTGGTAAGCTAAGAAACAACTCGCTCTGCACAGTGCTCTTACAGCCTACCGGGAAAATCTCTTCCAAAAGCCTTCGAAACGCAGTTTCTTTGCAGGCCTGATCTGGCTGAAGTAGGACTTCTGCTCTGGGTGTGCTACATTGCCCTAGAGCTGAAAGGCACAACGTGCAGGCTTCTTTCCAAAGGGCGAGTTGGGCCCCACAGCATCTTGCTTCCAGCTCTTTGGGAAGCTAAGAAACAACTCGCTCTGCACAGTGCTCTTACAGCCTACCGGGAACATCTCTTCCAAAGGCCTGTGAAATGCAGTTTCTTTGCAGGCGTGATCTGACTGAAGTAGCACTTCTCCTCTGCTTGTGCTACGTTGCCCTAGAGCTGAAAGACACAACGTGCAGGCTTCTTTCCAAAGGGCCAGTGGGGCCCCACAGCATCTTGCTTCCAGCTCATTGGGAAGCTAAGAAACAACTCGCTCTGCACAGTGCTCTTACAGCCTACCGGGAACATCTCTTCCAAAGGCCTGTGAAACGCAGTTTCTTTGCAGGCCTGATCTGGCTGAAGTAGGACTCCTGCTCTGGGTGTGCTACATTGCCCTAGAGCTGAAAGGCCCAACGTGCAGGCTTCTTTCCAAAGGGCGAGTTGGGCCCCACAGCATCTTTCTTCCAGCTCTTTGGGAAGCTAAGAAACAACTCGCTCTGCACAGTGCTCTTACAGCCTACCGGGAACATCTCTTCCAAAGGCCTGTGAAACGCAGTTTCTTTGCAGGCCTGATCTGGCTGAAGTAGCACTGCTGCTCTGGGTGTGCTACATTGCCCTAGAGCTGAAAGGCACAACGTGCAGGCTTCTTTCCAAAGGGCGAGTTGGGCCCTACAGCATCTTGGTTCCAGCTCTTTGGGAAGCTAAGAAACAACTCGCTCTGCACAGTGCTCTTACAGCCTACCGGGAACATCTCTTCCAAAGGCCTGTGCAACGCAATTTCTTTGCAGGCCTTATCTGGCTGAAGTAGCACTTCTGCTCTGGTGTGCTACGTTGCCCTAGAGCTGAAAGGCACAACGTGCAGGCTTCTTTCCAAAGGGCGAGTTGGGCCCCACAGCATCTTGCTTCCAGCTCTTTGGGAACCTAAGAAACAACTCGCTCTGCACAGTGTTCTTACAGCCTACCGGGAACATCTCTTCCAAAGGCCTGTGAAACGCAATTTCTTTGCAGGCCTGATCTGGCTGAAGTAGGACTTCTGCTCTGGGTGCGCTACATCGCCCTAGAGCTGAAAGGCCCAACGTGCAGGCTTCTTTCCAAAGGGCGAGTTGGGCCCCACAGCATCTTGCTTCCAGCTCTTTGGGAAGCTAAGAAACAACTCGCTCTGCACAGTGCTCTTACACCCTACCGGGAACATCTCTTCCAACGGCCTGTGAAACGCATTTTCTTTGCAGGCCTGATCTGGCTGAAGTAGGACTCCTGCTCTGGGTGTGCTACATTGCCCTAGAGCTGAAAGGCCCAACGTGCAGGCTTCTTTAAAGGGCGAGTTGGGCCCCACAGCATCTTGCTTCCAGCTCTTTGGGAAGCTAAGAAACAACTCGCTCTGCACAGTGCTCTTACACCCTACCGGGAACATCTCTTCCAAAGGCCTGTGAAACGCAGTTTCTTTGCAGGCCTGATCTGGCTGAAGTAGGACTTCTGCTCTGGGTGTGCTACATTGCCCTAGAGCTGAAAGGCCCAACGTGCAGGCTTCTTTCCAAAGGGCCAGTGGGGCCCCACAGCATCTTGCTTCCAGCTCTTTGGGAAGCTAAGAAACAACTCGCTCTGCACAGTGCTCTTACAGCCTACCAGGAAAATCTCTTCCAAAAACCTTCGAAACGCAGTTTCTTTGCAGGCCTGATCTGGCTGAAGTAGGACTTCTGCTCTGGGTGTGCTACATTGCCCTAGAGCTGAAAGGCCCAATGTGCAGGCTTCTTTCCAATGGGCGAGTTGGGCCCCACAGCATCTTGCTTCCAGCTCTTTGGTAAGCTAAGAAACAACTCGCTTTGCACAGTGCTCTTACAGCCTACCGGGAACATCTCTTCCAAAAGCCTTCGAAACGCAGTTTCTTTGCAGGCCTGATCTTGCTGAAGTAGGACTTCTGCTCTGGGTGTGCTACATTGCCCTTGAGCTGAAAGGCACAACATGCAGGCTTCTTTCCAAAGGGCGAGTTGGGCCCCACAGCATCTTGCTTCCAGCTCTTTGGGAAGCTAAGAAACAACTCGCTCTGCACAGTGCTCTTACAGCCTACCGGGAACATCTCTTCCAAGGGTCTGTAAAACGCAGTTTCTTTGCAGGCCTGATCTGGCTGAAGAAGGACTTCTGCTCTGGGTGTGCTAAATTGCCCTAGAGCTGAAAGGCACAACGTGCAGGCTTCTTTCCAAAGGGCGAGTTGGGCCCCACAGCATCTTGCTTCCAGCTCTTTCAGAAGCTAAGAAACAACTCGCTCTGCACCGTGCTCTTACAGCCTACCGGGAACATCTCTTCCAAGGGCCTGTGAAACGCAGTTTCTTTGCAGGCCTGATCTGGCTGAAGTAGGACCCTGCTCTGGGTGTGCTACATTGTCCTAGAGCTGAAAGGCACAACGTGCAGGCTTCTTTCCAAAGGGCGAGTTGGGCCCCACAGCATCTGGCTTCCAGCTCTTTGGGAAGCGAAGAAACAACTCGCTCTGCTCAGTGGTTACAGCCTAGTGGGAACATCTCTTCCAAAGGCCTGTGCAACGCAGTTTCTTTGCAGGCCTGATCTGGCTGAAGTAGGACTTCTGCTCTGGGTGTGCTACATTGCCCTAGAGCTGAAAGGCACAACGTGCAGGCTTCTTTCCAAAGGGCGAGTTGGGCCCCACAGCATCTTGCTTCCAGCTCTTTGAGAAGCTAAGAAACAACTCGCTCTGCACAGTGCTCTTACAGCCTACTGGGAACATCCCTTCCAAAGGCCTGTGAAACGCAGTTTCTTTGCAGGCCTGATCTGGCTGAAGTAGGACATCTGCTCTGGGTGTGCTACATTGCCCTAGAGCTGAAAGGCAAAACGTGCAGGCTTCTTTCCAAAGGGCGAGTTGGGCCCCACTGCATCTTGCTTCCAGCTCTTTGGGAACCTAAGAAACAACTCGCTCTGCACAGTGCTCTTACAGCCTACCGGGAACATCTCTTCCAAAGTCCTGTGAAACGCATTTTCTTTGCAGGCCTGATCTGGCTGAAGTAGGACTTCTGCTCTGGGTGTGCTACATTGCCCTAGAGCTGAAAGGCCCAACGTGCAGGCTTCTTTCCAAAGGGCGAGTTGGGCCCCACAGCATCTTGCTTCCAGCTCTTTGGTAAGCTAAGAAACAACTCGCTCTGCACAGTGCTCTTACAGCCTACCGGGAAAATCTCTTCCAAAAACCTTCGAAACGCAGTTTCTTTGCAGGCCTGATCTGGCTGAAGTAGGACTTCTGCTCTGGGTGTGCTACATTGCCCTAGAGCTGAAAGGCACAACGTGCAGGCTTCTTTCCAAAGGGCGAGTTGGGCCCCACAGCATCTTGCTTCCAGCTCTTTGGGAAGCTAAGAAACAACTCGCTCTGCACAGTGCTCTTACAGCCTACCGGGAACATCTCTTCCAAAGGCCTGTGAAATGCAGTTTCTTTGCAGGCGTGATCTGGCTGAAGTAGCACTTCTCCTCTGCTTGTGCTACGTTGCCCTAGAGCTGAAAGGCACAACGTGCAGGCATCTTTACAAAGGGCCAGTGGGGCCCCACAGCATCTTGCTTCCAGCTCTTTGGGAAGCTAAGAAACAACTCGCTCTGCACAGTGCTCTTACAGCCTACCGGGAACATCTCTCCCAAAGGCCTGTGAAACGCAGTTTCATTGCAGGCCTGATCTGGCTGAAGTAGGACTTCTGCTCTGGGTGTGCTACATTGCCCTAGAGCTGAAAGGCCCAAAGTGCACGCTTCTTTCCAAAGGGCGAGTTGGGCCCCACAGCATCTTTCTTCCAGCTCTTTGGGAAGCTAAGAAACAACTCGCTCTGCACAGTGCTCTTCCACCCTACCGGGAACATCTCTTCCAAAGGCCTGTGAAACGCAGTTTCTTTGCAGGCCTGATCTGGCTGAAGAAGGAGTTCTGCTCTGGGTGTGCTAAATTGCCCTAGAGCTGAAAGGCACAACGTGCAGGCTTCTTTCCAAAGGGCGAGTTGGGCCCCACAGCATCTTGCTTCCAGCTCTTTCGGAAGCTAAGAAACAACTCGCTCTGCACCGTGCTCTTACAGCCTACCGGGAACATCTCTTCCAAGGGCCTGTGAAACGCAGTTTCTTTGCAGGCCTGATCTGGCTGAAGTAGGACTCTGCTCTGGGTGTGCTACATTGTCCTAGAGCTGAAAGGCACAACGTGCAGGCTTCTTTCCAAAGGGCGAGTTGGGCCCCACAGCATCTGGCTTCCAGCTCTTTGGGAAGCGAAGAAACAACTCGCTCTGCTCAGTGGTTACAGCCTAGTGGGAACATCTCTTCCAAAGGCCTGTGCAACGCAGTTTCTTTGCAGGCCTGATCTGGCTGAAGTAGGACTTCTGCTATGGGTGTGCTACATTGCCCTAGAGCTGAAAGGCACAACGTGCAGGCTTCTTTCCAAAGGGCGAGTTGGGCCCCACAGCATATTGCTTCCAGCTCTTTGAGAAGCTAAGAAACAACTCGCTCTGCACAGTGCTCTTACAGCCTACTGGGAACATCCCTTCCAAAGGCCTGTGAAACGCAGTTTCTTTGCAGGCCTGATCTGGCTGAAGTAGGACATCTGCTCTGGGTGTGCTACATTGCCCTAGAGCTGAAAGGCAAAACGTGCAGGCTTCTTTCCAAAGGGCGAGTTGGGCCCCACTGCATCTTGCTTCCAGCTCTTTGGGAAGCTAAGAAACAACTCGCTCTGCACAGTGCTCTTACAGCCTACCGGGAACATCTCTTCCAAAGGCCTGTGAAACGCAGTTTCTTTGCAGGCCTGATCTGGCTGAAGTAGGACTCCTGCTCTGGGTGTGCTACATTGCCCTAGAGCTGAAAGGCCCAACGTGCAGGCTTCTTTCCAAAGGGCGAGTTGGGCCCCACAGCATCTTGCTTCCAGCTCTTTGGGAACCTAAGAAACAACTCGCTCTGCACAGTGCTCTTACAGCCTACCGGGAACATCTCTTCCAAAGTCCTGTGAAACGCATTTTCTTTGCAGGCCTGATCTGGCTGAAGTAGGACTTCTGCTCTGGGTGTGCTACATTGCCCTAGAGCTGAAAGGCCCAACGTGCAGGCTTCTTTCCAATGGGCGAGTTGGGCCCCACAGCATCTTGCTTCCAGCTCTTTGGTAAGCTAAGAAACAACTCGCTCTGCACAGTGCTCTTACAGCCTACCGGGAAAATCTCTTCCAAAAGCCTTCGAAACGCAGTTTCTTGGCAGGCCTGATCTTGCTGAAGTAGGACTTCTGCTCTGGGTGTGCTACATTGCCCTAGAGCTGAAAGGCCCAACGTGCAGGCTTCTTTCCAATGGGCGAGTTGGGCCCCACAGCATCTTGCTTCCAGCTCTTTGGTAAGCTAAGAAACAACTCGCTCTGCACAGTGCTCTTACAGCCTACCGGGAAAATCTCTTCCAAAAGCCTTCGAAACGCAGTTTCTTTGCAGGCCTGATCTTGCCGAAGTAGGACTTCTGCTCTGGGTGTGCTACATTGCCCTAGAGCTGAAAGGCACAACGTGCAGGCTTCTTTCCAAAGGGCGAGTTGGGCCCCACAGCATCTTGCTTCCAGCTCTTTGGGAAGCTAAGAAACAACTCGCTCTGCACAGTGCTCTTACAGCCTACTGGGAACATCTCTTCCAAGGGCCTGTAAAACGCAGTTTCTTTGCAGGCCTGATCTGGCTGAAGAAGGACTTCTGCTCTGGGTGTGCTAAATTGCCCTAGAGCTGAAAGGCACAACGTGCAGGCTTCTTTCCAAAGGGCGAGTTGGGCCCCACAGCATCTTGCTTCCAGCTCTTTCAGAAGCTAAGAAACAACTCGCTCTGCGCCGTGCTCTTACAGCCTACCGGGAACATCTCTTCCAAGGGCCTGTGAAACGCAGTTTCTTTGCAGGCCTGATCTGGCTGAAGTAGGACCCTGCTCTGGGTGTGCTACATTGTCCTAGAGCTGAAAGGCACAACGTGCAGGCTTCTTTCCAAAGGGCGAGTTGGGCCCCACAGCACCTGGCTTCCAGCTCTTTGGGAAGCGAAGAAACAACTCGCTCTGCTCAGTGGTTACAGCCTAGTGGGAACATCTCTTCCAAAGGCCTGTGCAACGCAGTTTCTTTGCAGGCCTGATCTGGCTGAAGTAGGATTTCTGCTCTGGGTGTGCTACATTGCCCTAGAGCTGAAAGGCACAACGTGCAGGCTTCTTTCCAAAGGGCGAGTTGGGCCCCACAGCATCTTGCTTCCAGCTCTTTGAGAAGCTAAGAAACAACTCGCTCTGCACAGTGCTCTTACAGCCTACTGGGAACATCCCTTCCAAAGGCCTGTGAAACGCAGTTTCTTTGCAGGCCTGATCTGGCTGAAGTAGGACATCTGCTCTGGGTGTGCTACATTGCCCTAGAGCTGAAAGGCAAAACGTGCAGGCTTCTTTCCAAAGGGCGAGTTGGGCCCCACTGCATCTTGCTTCCAGCTCTTTGGGAAGCTAAGAAACAACTCACTCTGCACAGTGCTCTTACAGCCTACCGGGAACATCTCTTCCAAAGGCCTGTGAAACGCAGTTTCTTTGCAGGCCTGATCTGGCTGAAGTAGGACTCCTGCTCTGGGTGTGCTACATTGCCCTAGAGCTGAAAGGCCCAACGTGCAGGCTTCTTTCCAAAGGGCGAGTTGGGCCCCACAGCATCTTGCTTCCAGCTCTTTGGGAACCTAAGAAACAACTCGCTCTGCACAGTGCTCTTACAGCCTACCGGGAACATCTCTTCCAAAGTCCTGTGAAACGCATTTTCTTTGCAGGCCTGATCTGGCTGAAGTAGGACTTCTGCTCTGGGTGTGCTACATTGCCCTAGAGCTGAAAGGCCCAACGTGCAGGCTTCTTTCCATTGGGCGAGTTGGGCCCCACAGCATCTTGCTTCCAGCTCTTTGGTAAGCTAAGAAACAACTCGCTCTGCACAGTGCTCTTACAGCCTACCGGGAAAATCTCTTCCAAAAACCTTCGAAACGCAGTTTCTTTGCAGGCCTGATCTGGCTGAAGTAGGACTTCTGCCATGGGTGTGCTACATTGCCCTAGAGCTGAAAGGCACAACGTGCAGGCTTCTTTCCAAAGGGCGAGTTGGGCCCCACAGCATCTTGCTTCCAGCTCTTTGGGAAGCTAAGAAACAACTCGCTCTGCACAGTGCTCTTACAGCCTACCGGGAACATCTCTTCCAAAGGCCTGTGAAATGCATTTTCTTTGCAGGCGTGATCTGGCTGAAGTAGCACTTCTCCTCTGCTTGTGCTACGTTGCCCTAGAGCTGAAAGACACAACGTGCAGTCTTCTTTCCAAAGGGCCAGTGGGGCCCCACCGCATCTTGCTTCCAGCTCTTTGGGAAGCTAAGAAACAACTCGCTCTGCACAGTGCTCTTACAGCCTACCGGGAACATCTCTCCCAAAGGCCTGTGAAACGCAGTTTCATTGCAGGCCTGATCTGGCTGAAGTAGGACTTCTGCTCTGGGTGTGCTACATTGCCCTAGAGCTGAAAGGCCCAAAGTGCAGGCTTCTTTCCAAAGGGCGAGTTGGGCCCCACAGCATCTTTCTTCCAGCTCTTTGGGAAGCTAAGAAACAACTCGCTCTGCACAGTGCTCTTACACCCTACCGGGAACATCTCTTCCAAAGGCCTGTGAACCGCATTTTCTTTGCAGGCCTGATCTGGCTGAAGTAGGACTTCTGCTCTGGGTGCGCTACATTGCCCTAGAGCTGAAAGGCCCAACGTGCAGGCTTCTTTCCAAAGGGCGAGTTGGGCCCCACAGCATCTTGCTTCCAGCTCTTTGGGAAGCTAAGAAACAACTCGCTCTGCACAGTGCTCTTACACCCTACCGGGAACATCTCTTCCAACGGCCTGTGAAACGCAGTTTCTTTGCAGGCCTGATCTGGCTGAAGTAGGACTCCTGCTCTGGGTGAGCTACATTGCCCTAGAGCTGAAAGGCCCAACGTGCAGGCTTCTTTCCAAAGGGCGAGTTGGGCCCCACAGCATCTTGCTTCCAGCTCTTTGGGAAGCTAAGAAACAACTCGCTCTGCACAGTGCTCTTACACCCTACCGGGAACATCTCTTCCAAAGGCCTGTGAAACGCAGTTTCTTTGCAGGCCTGATCTGGCTGAAGTAGGACTTCTGCTCTGGGTGTGCTACATTGCCCTAGAGCTGAAAGGCCCAACGTGCAGGCTTCTTTCCAAAGGGCCAGTGGGGCCCCACAGCATCTTGCTTCCAGCTCTTTGGGAAGCTAAGAAACAACTCGCTCTGCACAGTGCTCTTACAGCCTACCAGGAAAATCTCTTCCAAAAACCTTCGAAACGCAGTTTCTTTGCAGGCCTGATCTGGCTGAAGTAGGACTTCTGCTCTGGGTGTGCTACATTGCCCTAGAGCTGAAAGGCACAACGTGCAGGCTTCTTTCCAAAGGGCGAGTTGGGCCCCACAGCATCTTGCTTCCAGCTCTTTGGGAAGCTAAGAAACAACTCGCTCTGCACAGTGCTCTTACAGCCTACCGGGAACATCTCTTCCAAGGGCCTGTAAAACGCAGTTTCTTTGCAGGCCTGATCTGGCTGAAGAAGGACTTCTGCTCTGGGTGTGCTAAATTGCCCTAGAGCTGAAAGGCACAACGTGCAGGCTTCTTTCCGAAGGGCGAGTTGGGCCCCACAGCATCTTGCTTCCAGCTCTTTCGGAAGCTAAGAAACAACTCGCTCTGCACCGTGCTCTTACAGCCTACCGGGAACATCTCTTCCAAGGGCCTGTGAAACGCAGTTTCTTTGCAGGCCTGATCTGGCTGAAGTAGGACTCTGCTCTGGGTGTGCTACATTGTCCTAGAGCTGAAAGGCACAACGTGCAGGCTTCTTTCCAAAGGGCGAGTTGGGCCCCACAGCATCTGGCTTCCAGCTCTTTGGGAAGCGAAGAAACAACTCGCTCTGCACAGTGCTCTTACAGCCTACCGGGAAAATCTCTTCCAAAAGCCTTCGAAACGCAGTTTCTTTGCAGGCCTGATCTTGCAGAAGTAGGACTTCTGCTCTGGGTGTGCTACATTGCCCTAGAGCTGAAAGGCACAACGTGCAGTCTTCTTTCCAAAGGGCGAGTTGGGCCCCACAGCATCTTGGTTCCAGCTCTTTGGGAAGCTAAGAAACAACTCGCTTTGCACAGTGCTCTTACAGCCTACCGGGAACATCTCTTCCAAAGGCCTGTGTAACGCAATTTCTTTGCAGGCCTTATCTGGCTGAAGTAGCACTTCTGCTCTGGGTGTGCTACGTTGCCCTAGAGCTGAAAGGCCCAACGTGCAGGCTTCTTTCCAAAGGGCGAGTTGGGCCCCACAGCATCTTGCTTCCAGCTCTTTGGGAAGCTAAGAAACAACTCGCTCTGCACAGTGCTCTTACAGCCTACCGGGAAAATCTCTTCCAAAAGCCTTCGAAACGCATTTTCTTTGCAGGCCTGATCTGGCTGAAGAAGGACTTCTGCTCTGGGTGTGCTAAATTGCCCTAGAGCTGAAAGGCACAACGTGCAGGCTTCTTTCCAAAGGGCGAGTTGGGCCCCACAGCATCTTGCTTCCAGCTCTTTCGGAAGCTAAGAAACAACTCGCTCTGCACCGTGCTCTTACAGCCTACCGGGAACATCTCTTCCAAGGGCCTGTGAAACGCAGTTTCTTTGCAGGCCTGATCTGGCTGAAGTAGGACCCTGCTCTGGGTGTGCTACATTGTCCTAGAGCTGAAAGGCACAACGTGCAGGCTTCTTTCCAAAGGGCGAGTTGGGCCCCACAGCATCTGGCTTCCAGCTCTTTGGGAAGCGAAGAAACAACTCGCTCTGCTCAGTGGTTACAGCCTAGTGGGAACATCTCTTCCAAAGGCCTGTGCAACGCAGTTTCTTTGCAGGCCTGATCTGGCTGAAGTAGGACTTCTGCTCTGGGTGTGCTACATTGCCCTAGAGCTGAAAGGCACAACGTGCAGGCTTCTTTCCAAAGGGCGAGTTGGGCCCCACAGCATCTTGCTTCCAGCTCTTTGAGAAGCTAAGAAACAACTCGCTCTGCACAGTGCTCTTACAGCCTACTGGGAACATCCCTTCCAAAGGCCTGTGAAACGCAGTTTCTTTGCAGGCCTGATCTGGCTGAAGTAGGACATCTGCTCTGGGTGTGCTACATTGCCCTAGAGCTGAAAGGCAAAACGTGCAGGCTTCTTTCCAAAGGGCGAGTTGGGCCCCACTGCATCTTGCTTCCAGCTCTTTGGGAAGCTAAGAAACAACTCACTCTGCACAGTGCTCTTACAGCCTACCGGGAACTTCTCTTCCAAAGGCCTGTGAAACGCAGTTTCTTTGCAGGCCTGATCTGGCTGAAGTAGGACTCCTGCTCTGGGTGTGCTACATTGCCCTAGAGCTGAAAGGCCCAACGTGCAGGCTTCTTTCCAAAGGGCGAGTTGGGCCCCACAGCATCTTGCTTCCAGCTCTTTGGGAACCTAAGAAACAACTCGCTCTGCACAGTGCTCTTACAGCCTACCGGGAACATCTCTTCCAAAGTCCTGTGAAACGCATTTTCTTTGCAGGCCTGATCTGGCTGAAGTAGGACTTCTGCTCTGGGTGTGCTACATTGCCCTAGAGCTGAAAGGCCCAACGTGCAGGCTTCTTTCCAATGGGCGAGTTGGGCCCCACAGCATCTTGCTTCCAGCTCTTTGGTAAGCTAAGAAACAACTCGCTCTGCACAGTGCTCTTACAGCCTACCGGGAAAATCTCTTCCAAAAGCCTTGGAAACGCAGTTTCTTTGCAGGCCTGATCTTGCTGAAGTAGGACTTCTGCTCTGGGTGTGCTACATTGCCCTAGAGCTGAAAGGCACAACGTGCAGGCTTCTTTCCAAAGGGCGAGTTGGGCCCCACAGCATCTTGCTTCCAGCTCTTTGGGAAGCTAAGAAACAACTCGCTCTGCACACTGCTCTTACAGCCTACCGGGAACATCTCTTCCAAGGGCCTGTAAAACGCAGTTTGTTTGCAGGCCTGATCTGGCTGAAGAAGGACTTCTGCTCTGGGTGTGCTAAATTGCCCTAGAGCTGAAAGGCCCAACGTGCAGGCTTCTTTCCAAAGGGCGAGTTGGGCCCCACAGCATCTTGCTTCCAGCTCTTTCAGAAGCTAAGAAACAACTCGCTCTGCACCGTGCTCTTACAGCCTACCGGGAACATCTCTTCCAAGGGCCTGTGAAACGCAGTTTCCTTGCAGGCCTGATCTGGCTGAAGTAGGACCCTGCTCTGGGTGTGCTACATTGTCCTAGAGCTGAAAGGCACAACGTGCAGGCTTCTTTCCAAAGGGCGAGTTGGGCCCCACAGCATCTGGCTTCCAGCTCTTTGGGAAGCGAAGAAACAACTCGCTCTGCTCAGTGGTACAGCCTAGTGGGAACATCTCTTCCAAAGGCCTGTGCAACGCAGTTTCTTTGCAGGCCTGATCTGGCTGAAGTAGGACTTCTGCTCTGGGTGTGCTACATTGCCCTAGAGCTGAAAGGCACAACGTGCAGGCTTCTTTCCAAAGGGCGAGTTGGGCCCCACAGCATCTTGCTTCCAGCTCTTTGAGAAGCTAAGAAACAACTCGCTCTGCACAGTGCTCTTACAGCCTACCGGGAACATCTCTTCCAAAGGCCTGTGAAATGCAGTTTCTTTGCAGGCGTGATCTGACTGAAGTAGCACTTCTCCTCTGCTTGTGCTACGTTGCCCTAGAGCTGAAAGACACAACGTGCAGGCTTCTTTCCAAAGGGCCAGTGGGGCCCCACAGCATCTTGCTTCCAGCTCTTTGGGAAGCTAAGAAACAACTCGCTCTGCACAGTGCTCTTACAGCCTACCGGGAACATCTCTTCCAAAGGCCTGTGAAACGCAGTTTCTTTGCAGGCCTGATCTGGCTGAAGTAGGACTCCTGCTCTGGGTGTGCTACATTGCCCTAGAGCTGAAAGGCCCAACGTGCAGGCTTCTTTCCAAAGGGCGAGTTGGGCCCCACAGCATCTGGCTTCCAGCTCTTTGGGAAGCGAAGAAACAACTCGCTCTGCTCAGTGGTACAGCCTAGTGGGAACATCTCTTCCAAAGGCCTGTGCAACGCAGTTTCTTTGCAGGCCTGATCTGGCTGAAGTAGGACTTCTGCTCTGGGTGTGCTACATTGCCCTAGAGCTGAAAGGCACAACGTGCAGGCTTCTTTCCAAAGGGCGAGTTGGGCCCCACAGCATCTTGCTTCCAGCTCTTTGAGAAGCTAAGAAACAACTCGCTCTGCACAGTGCTCTTACAGCCTACCGGGAACATCTCTTCCAAAGGCCTGTGAAATGCAGTTTCTTTGCAGGCGTGATCTGACTGAAGTAGCACTTCTCCTCTGCTTGTGCTACGTTGCCCTAGAGCTGAAAGACACAACGTGCAGGCTTCTTTCCAAAGGGCCAGTGGGGCCCCACAGCATCTTGCTTCCAGCTCTTTGGGAAGCTAAGAAACAACTCGCTCTGCACAGTGCTCTTACAGCCTACCGGGAACATCTCTTCCAAAGGCCTGTGAAACGCAGTTGCTTTGCAGGCCTGATCTGGCTGAAGTAGGACTCCTGCTCTGGGTGTGCTACATTGCCCTAGAGCTGAAAGGCCCAACGTGCAGGCTTCTTTCCAAAGGGCGAGTTGGGCCCCACAGCATCTTTCTTCCAGCTCTTTGGGAAGCTAAGAAACAACTCGCTCTGCACAGTGCTCTTAAAGCCTACCGGGAACATCTCTTCCAAAGGCCTGTGAAACGCAGTTTCTTTGCAGGCCTGATCTGGCTGAAGTAGGACTGCTGCTCTGGGTGTGCTACATTGCCCTAGAGCTGAAAGGCACAACGTGCAGGCTTCTTTACAAAGGGCGAGTTGGGCCCCACAGCATCTTGGTTCCAGCTCTTTGGGAAGCTAAGAAACAACTCGCTCTGCACAGTGCTCTTACAGCCTCCCGGGAACATGTCTTCCAAAGGCCTGTGTAATGCAATTTCTTTGCAGGCCTTATCTGGCTGAAGTAGCACTTCTGCTCTGGGTGTGCTACGTTGCCCTAGAGCTGAAAGGCCCAACGTGCAGGCTTCTTTCCAAAGGGCGAGTTGGGCCCCACAGCATCTTGCTTCCAGCTCTTTGGGAACCTAAGAAACATCTCGCTCTGCACAGTGTTCTTACAGCCTACCGGGAACATCTCTTCCAAAGGCCTGTGAAACGCATTTTCTTTGCAGGCCTGATCTGGCTGAAGTAGGACTTCTGCTCTGGGTGCGCTACATTGCCCTAGAGCTGAAAGGCCCAACGTGAAGACTTCTTTCCAAAGGGCGAGTTGGGCCCCACAGCATCTTGCTTCCAGTTCTTTGGGAAGCTAAGAAACAACTCGCTCTGCACAGTGCTCTTACACCCTACCGGAAACATATCTTCCAACGGCCTGTGAAACGCAGTTTCTTTGCAGGCCTGATCTGGCTGAAGTAGGACTCCTGCTCTGGGTGTGCTACATTGCCCTAGAGCTGAAAGGCCCAACGTGCAGGCTTCTTTCCAAAGGGCGAGTTGGGCCCCACAGCATCTTGCTTCCAGCTCTTTGGGAAGCTAAGAAACAACTCGCTCTGCACAGTGCTCTTACACCCTACCGGGAACATCTCTTCCAAAGGCCTGGGAAACGCAGTTTCTTTGCAGACCTGATCTGGCTGAAGTAGGACTTCTGCTCTGGGTGTGCTACATTGCCCTAGAGCTGAAAGGCCCAACGTGCAGGCTTCTTTCCAAAGGGCCAGTGGGGCCCCACAGCATCTTGCTTCCAGCTCTTTGGGAAGCTAAGAAACAACTCGCTCTGCACAGTGCTCTTACAGCCTACCGGGAAAATCTCTTCCAAAAACCTTCGAAACGCAGTTTCTTTGCAGGCCTGATCTGGCTGAAGTAGGACTTCTGCTCTGGGTGTGCTACATTGCCCTAGAGCTGAAAGGCACAACGTGCAGGCTTCTTTCCAAAGGGCGAGTTGGGCCCCACAGCATCTTGCTTCCAGCTCTTTGGGAAGCTAAGAAACAACTCGCTCTGCACAGTGCTCTTACAGCCTACCGGGAACATCTCTTCCAAAGGCCTGTGAAATGCAGTTTCTTTGCAGGCGTGGTCTGGCTGAAGTAGCACTTCTCCTCTGCTTGTGCTACGTTGCCCTAGAGCTGAAAGACACAACGTGCAGGCTTCTTTCCAAAGGGCGAGTTGGGCCCCACAGCATCTTGCTTCCAGCTCTTTGGGAAGCTAAGAAACAACTCGCTCTGCACAGTGCTCTTACAGCCTACCGGGAACATCTCTTCCAAAGGCCTGTGAAACGCATTTTCTTTGCAGGCCTGATCTGGCTGAAGTAGGACTTCTGCTCTGGGTGTGCTACATTGCCCTAGAGCTGAAAGGCCCAATGTGCAGGCTTCTTTCCAAAGGGCGAGTTGGGCCCCACAGCATCTTGCTTCCAGCTCTTTGGGAACCTAAGAAACAACTCGCTCTGCACAGTGCTCTTACAGCCTACCGGGAACATCTCTTCCAAAGTCCTGTGAAACGCATTTTCTTTGCAGGCCTGATCTGGCTGAAGTAGGACTTCTGCTCTGGGTGTGCTACATTGCCCTAGAGCTGAAAGGGACAACGTGAAGGCTTCTTTCCAAAGCGCGAGTTGGGCCCCCCCCATCTTGCTTCCAGCTCTTTGGTAAGCTAAGAAACAACTCGCTCTGCACAGTGCTCTTACAGCCTACCGGGAAAATCTCTTCCAAAAGCCTTCGAAACGCAGTTTCTTTGCAGGCCTGATCTGGCTGAAGTAGGACTTCTGCTCTGGGTGTGCTACATTGCCCTAGAGCTGAAAGGCCCAACGTGCAGGCTTCTTTCCAAAGGGCGAGTTGGGCTCCACAGCATCTTGCTTCCAGCTCTTTGGGAAGCTAAGAAACAACTCGCTCTGCACAGTGCTCTTACAGCCTACCGGGAACATCTCTTCCAAGGGCCTGTAAAACGCAGTTTCTTTGCAGGCCTGATCTGGCTGAAGAAGGACTTCTGCTCTGGGTGTGCTAAATTGCCCTAGAGCTGAAAGGCACAACGTGCAGGCTTCTTTCCAAAGGGCGAGTTGGGCCCCACAGCATCTTGCTTCCAGCTCTTTCGGAAGCTAAGAAACAACTCGCTCTGCACCGTGCTCTTACAGCCTACCGGGAACATCTCTTCCAAGGGCCTGTGAAACGCAGTTTCTTTGCAGGCCTGATCTGGCTGGAGTAGGACTCTGCTCTGGGTGTGCTACATTGTCCTAGAGCTGAAAGGCCCAACGTGCAGGCTTCTTTCCAAAGGGCGAGTTGGGCCCCACAGCATCTGGCTTCCAGCTCTTTGGGAAGCTAAGAAACAACTCGCTCTGCTCAGTGGTTACAGCCTAGTGGGAAGATCTCTTCCAAAGGCCTGTGAAACGCAGTTTCTTTGCAGGCCTGATCTGGCTGAAGTAGGACTTCTGCTCTGGGTGTGCTACATTGCCCTAGAGCTGAAAGGCACAACGTGCAGGCTTCTTTCCAAAGGGCGAGTTGGGCCCCACAGCATCTTTCTTCCAGCTCTTTGGGAAGCTAAGAAACAACTCGCTCTGCACAGTGCTCTTACAGCCTACCGGGAACATCTCTTCCAAAGGCCTGTGAAACGCAGTTTCTTTGCTGGCCTGATCTGGCTGAAGTAGGACTTCTGCTCTGGGTGTGCTACATTGCCCTAGAGCTGAAAGGCAAAACGTGCAGGCTTCTTTCCAAAGGGCGAGTTGGGCCCCACAGCATCTTTCTTCCAGCTCTTTGGGAAGCTAAGAAACAACTCGCTCTGCACAGTGCTCTTACAGCCTACCGGGAACATCTCTTCCAAAGGCCTGTGAAACGCAGTTTCTTTGCAGGCCTGATCTGGCTGGAGTAGGACCTCTGCTCTGGGTGTGCTACATTGCCCTAGGGCTGAAAGACCCAACGTGCAGGCTTCTTTCCAAAGGGCGAGTTGGGCCCCACAGCATCTTGCTTCCAGCTCTTTGGGAAGCTAAGAAACAACTCGCTCTGCACAGTGCTCTTACACCCTACCGGGAACATCTCTTCCAAAGGCCTGTGAAACGCAGTTTCTTTGCAGGCCTGATCTTTCTGAAGTAGGACTTCTGCTCTGGGTGTGCTACATTGCCCTAGAGCTGAAAGGCACAACGTTCAGGCTTCTTTCCACAGGGCGAGATGGGCCCCACAGCATCTTGCTTCCAGCTCTTTCGGAAGCTAAGAAACAACTCGCTCTGCACAGTGCTCTTACAGCCTACCGGGAAAATCACTTCCAAAGGCCAGTGAAACGCAGTTTCTTTGCAGGCCTGATCTGCCTGAAGTTGGACTTCTGCTCTGGGTGTGCTACATTGCCCTAGAGCTGAAAGGCACAACGTGCAGGCTTCTTTCCAAAGGGCGAGTTGGGCCCCACAGCATCTTGCTTCCAGCTCTTTGTGAACCTAAGAAACAACTCGCTCTGCACAGTGCTCTTACAGCCTACCGGGAACATCTCTTCCAAAGGCCTGTGAAACGCAGTTTCTTTGCAGCCCTGATCTGGCTGAAGTAGGACTCCTGCTCTGGGTGTGCTACATTGCACTAGAGCTGAAAGGCCCAACGTGCAGGCTTCTTTCCAAAGGGCGAGTTGGGCCCCACAGCATCTTGCTTCCAGCTCTTTGGGAAGATAAGAAACAACTCGCTCTGCACAGTGCTCTTACGCCCTACCGGGAACATCTCTTCAAAGGCCTGTTAAACGCAGTTTCTTTGCAGGCCTGATCTGGCTGAAGTAGGACTTCTGCTCTGGGTGTGCTACGTTGCCCTAGAGCTGAAAGGCCCAACGTGCAGGCTTCTTTCCAAAGGGCGAGTTGGGCCCCACAGCATCTTGCTTCCAGCTCTTTGGGAACCTAAGAAACAACTCGCTCTGCACAGTGTTCTTACAGCCTACCGGGAACATCTCTTCCAAAGGCCTGTGAAACGCATTTTCTTTTCAGGCCTGATCTGGCTGAAGTAGGACTTCTGCTCTGGGTGTGCTACATTGCCCTACAGCTGAAAGGCCCAACGTGCAGGCTTCTTTCCTAAGGGCGAGTTGGGCCCCACAGCATCTTGCTTCCAGCTCTTTGGTAAGCTAAGAAACAACTCGCTGTGCACAGTGCTCTTACAGCCTACCGGGAAAATCTCTTCCAAACGCCTTCGAAACGCAGTTTCTTTGCAGGCCTGATCTGGCTGAAGTAGGACTACTGCTCTGGGTGTGCTACATTGCCCTAGAGCTGAAAGGCCCAACGTGCAGGCTTCTTTCCAAAGGGCGAGTGGGACCCCACAGCATCTTGCTTCCAGCTCTTTGGGAAGCTAAGAAACAACTCGCTCTGCACAGTGCTCTTACAGCCTACCGGGAACATCTCTTCCAAAGGCCTGTGAAATGCAGTTTCTTTGCAGGCGTGATCTGGCTGAAGTAGCACTTCTCCTCTGCTTGTGCTACGTTGCCCTAGAGCTGAAAGACACAACGTGCAGGCTTCTTTCCAAAGGGCGAGTTGGGCCCCACAGCATCTTGCTTCCAGGTCTTTGGGAAGCTAAGAAACAACTCGCTCTGCACAGTGCTCTTACAGCCTACCGGGAACATCTCTTCCAAAGGCCTGTGAAACGCAGTTTCTTTGCAGGCCTGATCTGGCTGGAGTAGGACTTCTGCTCTGGGTGTGCTACATTGCCCTAGGGCTGAAAGACCCAACGTGCAGGCTTCTTTCCAAAGGGCGAGTTGGGCCCCACAGCATCTTGCTTCCAGCTCTTTGGGAAGCTAAGAAACAACTCGCTCTGCACAGTGCTCTTACAGCCTACCGGGAACATCTCTTCCAAAGGCCTGTGAAACGCAGTTTCTTTGCAGGCCTGATCTGGCTGAAGTAGGACTTCTGCTCTGGGTGTGCTACATTGCCCTAGAGCTGAAAGGCCCAACGTCCAGGCTTCTTTCCAAAGGGCGAGTTGGGCCCCACAGCATCTTGCTTCCAGCTCTTTGGGAAGCTAAGAAACAACTCGCTCTGCACAGAGCTCTTACAGCCTACTGGGAAGATCTCTTCCAAGGGCCTGTAAAACGCAGTTTCTTTGCAGGCCTTATCTGGCTGAAGAAGGAGTTCTGCTCTGGGTGTGCTAAATTGCCCTAGAGCTGAAAGGCACAACGTGCAGGCTTCTTTCCAAAGGCGAGTTGGGCCCCACAGCATCTTGCTTCCAGCTCTTTCGGAAGCTAAGAAACAACTCGCTCTGCACCGTGCTCCTACAGCCTACCGGGAACATCTCTTCCAAGGGCCTGTGAAACGCAGTTTCTTTGCAGGCCTGATCTGGCTGAAGTAGGACTCTGCTCTGGGTGTGCTACATTGTCCTAGAGCTGAAAGGCACAACGTGCAGGCTTCTTTCCAAAGGGCGAGTTGGGCCCCACAGCATCTGGCTTCCAGCTCTTTGGGAAGCGAAGAAACAACTCGCTCTGCTCAGTGGTTACAGCCTAGTGGGAACATCTATTCCAAAGGCCTGTGAAACGCAGTTTCTTTGCAGGCCTGATCTGGCTGAAGTAGCACTTCTCCTCTGCTTGTGCTACGTTGCCCTAGAGCTGAAAGACACAACGTGCAGGCTTCTTTCCAAAGGGCCAGTGGGGCCCCACAGCATCTTGCTTCCAGCTCTTTGGGAACCTAAGAAACAACTCGCTCTGCACAGTGTTCTTACAGCCTACCGGGAACATCTCTTCCAAAGGCCTGTGAAACGCATTTTCTTTGCAGGCCTGATCTGGCTGAAGTAGGACTTCTGCTCTGGGTGTGCTACATTGCCCTTGAGCTGAAAGGCCCAACGTGCAGGCTTCTTTCCAAAGGGCGAGTTGGGCCCCACAGCATCTTGCTTCCAGCTCTTTGGGAAGCTAAGAAACAACTCGCTCTGCACAGTGCTCTTACACCCTACCGGGAACATCTCTTCCAACGGCCTGTGAAACGCAGTTTCTTTGCAGGCCTGATCTGGCTGAAGTAGGACTCCTGCTCTGGGTGTGCTACATTGCCCTAGAGCTGAAAGGCCCAACGTGCAGGCTTCTTTCCAAAGGGCGAGTTGGGCCCCACAGCATCTTGCTTCTAGCTCTTTGGGAAGCTAAGAAACAACTCGCTCTGCACAGTGCTCTTACAGCCTACCGGGAACATCTCTTCCAAAGGCCTGTGAAACGCAGTTTCTTTGTAGGCCTGATCTGGCTGAAGTAGGACTTCTGCTCTGGGTGTGCTACATTGCCCTAGAGCTGAAAGGCCCAACGTGCAGGTTTCTTTACAAAGGGCCAGTGGGGCCCCACAGCATCTTGCTTCCAGCTCTTTGGGAAGCTAAGAAACAACTCGCTCTGCACAGTGCTCTTACAGCCTACCGGGAAAATCTCTTCCAAAAGCCTTCGAAACGCAGTTTCTTTGCAGGCCTGATCTGGCTGAAGTAGGACTTCTGCTCTGGGTGTGCTACATTGCCCTAGAGCTGAAAGGCCCAACGTGCAGGCTTCTTTCCAATGGGCGAGTTGGGCCCCACAGCATCTTGCTTCCAGCTCTTTGGGAAGCTAAGAAACAACTCGCTCTGCACAGTGCTCTTACAGCCTACCGTGAACATCTCTTCCAAAGGCGTGTGAAATGCAGTTTCTTTGCAGGCGTGATCTGGCTGAAGTAGCACTTCTCCTCTGCTTGTGCTACGTTGCCCTAGAGCTGAAAGACACAACGTGCAGGCTTGTTTCCAAAGGGCCAGTGGGGCCCCACAGCATCTTGCTTCCAGCTCTTTGGGAAGCTACGAAACAACTCGCTCTGCACAGTGCTCTTACAGCCTACCGGGAACATCTCTTCCAAAGGCCTGTGAAACGCAGTTTCTTTGCAGGCCTGATCTGGCTGGAGTAGGACTTCTGCGCTGGGTGTGCTACATTGCCCTAGAGCTGAAAGGCCTAAAGTGCAGGCTTCTTTCCAAAGGGCGAGTTGTGCCCCACAGCATCTTGCTTCCAGCTCTTTGGGAAGCTAAGAAACAACTCGCTCTGCACAGTGCTCTTACAGCCTACCGGGAACATCTCTTCCAAAGGCCTGTGAAACGCAGTTTCTTTGCAGGCCTGATCTGGCTGAAGTAGGATTGCTGCTCTGGGTGTGCTACATTGCCCTAGAGCTGAAAGGCACAACGTGCAGGCTTCTTTCCAAAGGGCGAGTTGGGCCCCACAGCATCTTGGTTCCAGCTCTTTGGGAAGCTAAGAAACAACTCGCTCTGCACAGT
Organism: Equus caballus; assembly: GCF_041296265.1. Taxonomy (NCBI): domain Eukaryota; kingdom Metazoa; phylum Chordata; class Mammalia; order Perissodactyla; family Equidae; genus Equus; species Equus caballus. The sequence goes on from NC_091696.1 coordinate 15,041,606, forward strand.
GCTCTTACAGCCTACCGGGAACATCTCTTCCAAAGGCCTGTGTAACGCAATTTCTTTGCAGGCCTGATCTGGCTGAAGTAGCACTTCTGCTCTGGGTGTGCTACGTTGCCCTAGAGCTGAAAGGCCCAACGTGCAGGCTTGTTTCCAAAGGGCGAGTTGGGCCCCACAGCATCTTGCTTCCAGCTCTTTGGGAAGCTAAGAGACAACTCGCTCTGCACAGTGCTCTTACACCCTACCGGGAACATCTCTTCCAACGACCTGTGAAACGCAGTTTCTTTGCAGGGCTGATCTGGCTGAAGTAGGACTCCTGCTCTGGGTGTGCTACATTGCCCTAGAGCTGAAAGGCCCAACGTGCAGGCTTCTTTCCAAAGGGCGAGTTGGGCCCCACAGCATCTTGCTTCCAGCTCTTTGGGAAGCTAAGAAACAACTCGCTCTGCACAGTGCTCTTACACCCTACCGGGAAGATCTCTTCCAAAGGCCTGTGAAACGCAGTTTCTTTCCAGGCCTGATCTGGCTGAAGTAGGACTTCTGCTCTGGGTGTGCTACATTGCCCTAGAGCTGAAAGGCACAACGTGCAGGCATCTTTCCAAAGGGCGAGTTGGGCCCCACAGCATCTTGCTTCCAGCTCTTTGGGAAGCTAAGAAACAACTCGCTCCGCACAGTGCTCTTACAGCCTACCGGGAACATCTCTTCCAAAGGCCTGTGTAACGCAGTTTCTTTGCAGGCCTGATCTGGCTGAAGTAGGACTTCTGCTCTGGGTGTGCTACATTGCCCTAGATCTGAAAGGCACAACGTGCAGGCTTCTTTCCAAAGGGCGAGTTGGGCCCCACAGAATCTTGCTTCCAGATCTTTGGGAAGCTAAGAAACAACTCGCTCTGCACAGTGCTCTTAGAGCCTACCGGGAACTTCTCTTCCAAAGGCCTGTGAAACGCAGTTTCTTTGCAGGCCTGATCTGGCTGAAGTAGGACTTCTGCTCTGGGTGTGCTACATTGCCCTAGAGCTGAAAGGCCCAACGTGCAGGCTTCTTTCCAAAGGGCGAGTTGGGCCCCACAGCATCTTGCTTCCAGCTCTTTGGGAAGCTAAGAAACAACTCTCTCTGCACAGTGCTCCAACAGCCTACCGGGAACATCTCTTCCAAAGGCCTGTGAAACGCAGTTTCTTTGCAGGCCTCATCTGACTGAAGTAGCACTTCTGCTCTGCTTGTGCTACGTTGCGCTGGAGCTGAAAGGCCCAACGTGCAGGCTTCTTTTCAAAGGGCGAGTTGGGCCCCACAGCATCTTGCTTCCAGCTCTTTGGGAAGCTAAGAAACAACTCGCTCTGCACAGTGCTCTTACAGCCTACCGGTAACATCTCTTCCAAAGGCCTGTGAAACGCAGTTTCTTTGCAGGCCTGATCTGGCTGAAGTAGGACTTCTGCTCTGATTGTGCTACATTGCCCTAGAGCTGAAAGGCACAACGTGAAGGCTTCTTTCCAAAGGGCGAGTTGGGCCCCAAGCATCTTGCTTCCAGCTCTTTGGGAACCTAAGAAACAACTCGCTCTGCACAGTGCTCTTACAGCCTACCGGGAACATCTCTTCCAAAGGCCTGTGAAACGCAGTTTCTTTGCAGGCCTGATCTGGCTGAAGTAGGACTCCTGCTCTGGGTGTGCTACATTGCACTAGAGCTGAAAGGCCCAACGGGCAGGCTTCTTTCCAAAGGGCGAGTTGGGCCCCACAGCATCTTGCTTCCAGCTCTTTGGGAAGCTAAGAAACAACTCGCTCTGCACAGTGCTCTTACACCCTACCGGGAACATCTCTTCAAAGGCCTGTGAAACGCAGTTTCTTTGCAGGCCTGATCTGGCTGAAGTAGGACTTCTGCTCTGGGTGTGCTACATTGCCCTAGAGCTGAAAGGCCCAACGTGCAGGCTTCTTTCCAAAGGGCGAGTTGGGCCCCACAGCATCTTGCTTCCAGCTCTTTGGGAAGCTAAGAAACAACTCGCTCTGCACAGTGCTCTTACAGCCTACCGGGAACATCTCTTCCAAAGGCCTGTGAAACGCAGTTTCTTTGCAGGCCTGATCTGGCTGAAGTAGGACTGCTGCTCTGGGTGTGCTACATTGCCCTAGAGCTGAAAGGCACAACGTGCAGGCTTCTTTCCAAAGGGCGAGTTGGGCCCTACAGCATCTTGGTTCCAGCTCTTTGGGAAGCTAAGAAACAACTCGCTCTGCACAGTGCTCTTACAGCCTCGGGAACATCTCTTCCAAAGGCCTGTGTAATGCAATTTCTTTGCAGGCCTGATCTGGCTGAAGTAGCACTTCTGCTCTGGGTGTGCTACGTTGTCCTAGAGCTGAAAGGCCCCACGTGTAGGCTTCTTTCCAAAGGGCGAGTTGGGCCCCACAGCATCTTGCTTCCAGCTCTTTGGGAACCTAAGAAACAACTCGCTCTGCACAGTGTTCTTACAGCCTACCGGGAACATCTCTTCCAAAGGCCTGTGAAACGCATTTTCTTTGCAGGCCTGATCTGGCTGAAGTAGGACTTCTGCTCTGAGTGTGCTACATTGCCCTAGAGCTGAAAGGCCCAACGTGCAGGCTTCTTTCCAAAGGGCGAGTTGGGCCCCACAGCATCTTGCTTCCAGCTCTTTGGGAAGCTAAGAAACAACTTGCTCTGCACAGTGCTCTTACACCCTACCGGGAACATCACTTCCAACGGCCTGTGAAGCGCAGTTTCTTTGCAGGCCTGATCTGGCTGAAGTAGGACTCCTGCTCTGGGTGTGCTACATTGCCCTAGAGCTGAAAGGCCCAACGTGCAGGCTTCTTTCCAAAGGGCGAGTTGGGCCCCACAGCATCTTGCTTCCAGCTCTTTGGGAAGCTAAGAAACAACTCGCTCTGCACAGTGCTCTTACAGCCTACCGGGAACATCTCTTCCAAAGGCCTGTGAAAAGCAGTTTCTTTGCAGGCCTGATCTGGCTGAAGTAGGACTTCTGCTCTGGGTGTGCTACATTGCCCTAGAGCTGAAAGACCCAACGTGCAGGCTTCTTTCCAAAGGGCCAGTGGGGCCCCACAGCATCTTGCTTCCAGCTCTTTGGGAAGCTAAGAAACAACTCGCTCTGCACAGTGCTCTTACAGCCTACCGGGAAAATCTCTTCCAAAAGCCTTCGAAACGCAGTTTCTTTGCAGGCCTGATCTGGCTGAAGTAGGACTTCTGCTCTGGGTGTGCTACATTGCCCTAGAGCTGAAAGGCACAACGTGCAGGCATCTTTACAAAGGGCGAGTTGGGCCCCACAGCATCTTGCTTCCAGCTCTTTGGGAAGCTAATAAACAACTCGCTCCGCACAGTGCTCTTACAGCCTACCGGGAACATCTCTTCCAAAGGCCTGTGAAACGCAGTTTCTTTGCAGGCCTGATCTGGCTGAAGTAGGACTTCTGCTCTGGGTGTGCTACATTGCCCTAGAGCTGAAAGGCACAACGTGCAGGCTTCTTTCCAAAGGGCGAGTTGGGCCCCACAGCATCTTGCTTCCAGATCTTTGGGAAGCTAAGAAACAACTCGCTCTGCACAGTGCTCTTAGAGCCTACCGGGAACTTCTCTTCCAAAGGCCTGTGAAACGCAGTTTCTTTGCAGGCCTGATCTGGCTGAAGTAGGACTTCTGCTCTGGGTGTGCTACATTGCCCTAGAGCTGAAAGGCCCAACGTGCAGGCTTCTTTCCAAAGGGCGAGTTGGGCCCCACAGCATCTTGCTTCCAGCTCTTTGGGAAGCTAAGAAACAACTCGCTCTGCACAGTGCTCATACAGCCTACCGGGAACATCTCTTCCAAAGGCCTGTGAAACGCAGTTTCTTTGCAGGCCTGATCTGGCTGAAGTAGGACTTCTGCTCTGGGTGTGCTACATTGCCCTAGAGCTGAAAGGCACAACGTGCAGGCTTCTTTCCAAAGGGCGAGTTGGGCCCCACAGCATCTTGCTTCCAGCTCTTTGGGAACCTAAGAAACAACTCGCTCTGCACAGTGCCCTTACAGCCTACCGGGAACATCTCTTCCAAAGGCCTTATAAACGCAGTTTCTTTGCAGGCCTGATCTGGCTGAAGTAGGACTTCTGCTCTGGGTGTGCTACATTGCCCTAGAGCTGAAAGGCACAACGTGCAGGCTTCTTTCCAAAGGGCGAGTTGGGCCCCACAGCATCTTGCTTCCAGCTCTTTGGGAAGCTAAGAAACAACTCGCTCTGCACAGTGCTCTTACAGCCTACCGGGCACAACTCTTCCAAAGGCCTGTGCAACGCAGTTTCTTTGCAGGCCTGATCTGGCTGAAGTAGGACTTCTGCTCTGGGTGTGCTACATTGCCCTAGAGCTGAAAGGCAAAACGTGCAGGCTTCTTTCCAAAGGGCGAGTTGGGCCCCACAGCGTCTTGCTTCCATCTCTTTGGGAAGCTAAGAAACAACTCGCTCTGCACAGTGCTCTTACAGCCTACCGGGAACATCTCTTCCAACGGCCTGTGAAACGCAGGTTCTTTGTAGGCCTGATCTGGCTGAATTAGGACTCCTGCTCTGGGTGTGCTACATTGCCCTAGAGCTGAAAGGCCCAACGTGCAGGCTTCTTTCCAAAGGGCGAGTTGGGCCCCACAGCATCTTGCTTCCAGCTCTTTGGGAACCTAAGAAACAACTCGCTCTGCACAGTGCTCTTACAGCCTACCGGGAACATCTCTTCCAAAGTCCTGTGAAACGCATTTTCTTTGCAGGCCTGATCTGGCTGAAGTAGGACTTCTGCTCTGGGTGTGCTACATTGCCCTAGAGCTGAAAGGCCCAACGTGCAGGCTTCTTTCCAAAGGGCGAGTTGGGCCCCACAGCATCTTGCTTCCAGCTCTTTGGGAAGCTAAGAAACAACTCGCTCTGCACAGTGCTCTTACAGCCTACCGGGAACATCTCTTCCAAAGGCCTGTGAAACGCAGTTTCTTTGCAGGCCTGATCTGGCTGAAGTAGGACTGCTGCTCTGGGTGTGCTACATTGCCCTAGAGCTGAAAGGCACAACGTGCAGGCTTCTTTCCAAAGGGCGAGTTGGGCCCTACAGCATCTTGGTTCCAGCTCTTTGGGAAGCTAAGAAACAACTCGCTCTGCACAGTGCTCTTACAGCCTCCCGGGAACATCTCTTCCAAAGGCCTGTGTAACGCAATTTCTTTGCAGGCCTGATCTGGCTGAAGTAGCACTTCTGCTCTGGGTGTGCTACGTTGTCCTAGAGCTGAAAGGCCCCACGTGTAGGCTTCTTTCCAAAGGGCGAGTTGGGCCCCACAGCATCTTGCTTCCAGCTCTTTGGGAACCTAAGAAACAACTCGCTCTGCACAGTGTTCTTACAGCCTACCGGGAACATCTCTTCCAAAGGCCTGTGAAACGCATTTTCTTTGCAGGCCTGATCTGGCTGAAGTAGGACTTCTGCTCTGAGTGTGCTACATTGCCCTAGAGCTGAAAGGCCCAACGTGCAGGCTTCTTTCCAAAGGGCGAGTTGGGCCCCACAGCATCTTGCTTCCAGCTCTTTGGGAAGCTAAGAAACAACTCGCTCTGCACAGTGCTCTTACACCCTACCGGGAACATCTCTTCCAACGGCCTGTGAAACGCAGTTTCTTTGCAGGCCTGATCTGGCTGAAGTAGGACTCCTGCTCTGGGTGTGCTACATTGCCCTAGAGCTGAAAGGCCCAACGTGCAGGCTTCTTTCCAAAGGGCGAGGTGGGCCCCACAGCATCTTGCTTCCAGCTCTTTGGGAAGCTAAGAAACAACTCGCTCTGCACAGTGCTCTTACAGCCTACCGGGAACATCTCTTCCAAAGGCCTGTGAAAAGCAGTTTCTTTGCAGGCCTGATCTGGCTGAAGCAGGACTTCTGCTCTGGGTGTGCTACATTGCCCTAGAGCTGAAAGGCCCAACGTGCAGGCTTCTTTCCAAAGGGCCAGTGGGGCCCCACAGCATCTTGCTTCCAGCTCTTTGGGAAGCTAAGAAACAACTCGCTCTGCACAGTGCTCTTACAGCCTACCGGGAAAATCTCTTCCAAAAGCCTTCGACACGCAGTTTCTTTGCAGGCCTGATCTGGCTGAAGTAGGACTTCTGCTCTGGGTGTGCTACATTGCCCTAGAGCTGAAAGGCACAACGTGCAGGCATCTTTACAAAGGGCGAGTTGGGCCCCACAGCATCTTGCTTCCAGCTCTTTGGGAAGCTAATAAACAACTCGCTCCGCACAGTGCTCTTACAGCCTACCGGGAGCATCTCTTCCAAAGGCCTGTGAAACGCAGTTTCTTTGCAGGCCTGATCTGGCTGAAGTAGGACTTCTGCTCTGGGTGTGCTACATTGCCCTAGAGCTGAAAGGCCCAACGTGCAGGCTTCTTTCCAAAGGGCGAGTTGGGCCCCACAGCATCTTGCTTCCAGATCTTTGGGAAGCTAAGAAACAACTCGCTCTGCACAGTGCTCTTACAGCCTACCGGGAACTTCTCTTCCAAAGGCCTGTGAAACGCAGTTTCTTTGCAGGCCTGATCTGGCTGAAGTAGGACTTCTGCTCTGGGTGTGCTACATTGCCCTAGAGCTGAAAGGCCCAACGTGCAGGCTTCTTTCCAAAGGGCGAGTTGGGCCCCACAGCATCTTGCTTCCAGCTCTTTGGGAAGCTAAGAAACAACTCGCTCTGCACAGTGCTCATACAGCCTACCGGGAACATCTCTTCCAAAGGCCTGTGAAACGCAGTTTCTTTGCAGGCCTGATTTGGCTGAAGTACGACTTCTGCTCTGGGTCTGCTACATTGCCCTAGAGCTGAAAGGCACAACGTGCAGGCTTCTTTCCAAAGGGCGAGTTGGGCCCCACAGCATCTTGCTTCCAGCTCTTTGGGAACCTAAGAAACAACTCGCTCTGCACAGTGCCCTTACAGCCTACCGGGAACATCTCTTCCAAAGGCCTTATAAACGCAGTTTCTTTGCAGGCCTGTTCTGGCTGAAGGAGGACTTCTGCTCTGGGTGTGCTACATTGCCCTAGAGCTGAAAGGCACAACGTGCAGGCTTCTTTCCAAAGGGCGAGTTGGGCCCCACAGCATCTTGCTTCCAGCTCTTTGGGAAGCTAAGAAACAACTCGCTCTGCACAGTGCTCTTACAGCCTACCGGGCACAACTCTTCCAAAGGCCTGTAAAACGCAGTTTCTTTGCAGGCCTGATCTGGCTGAAGAAGGACTTCTGCTCTGGGTGTGCTAATTTGCCCTAGAGCTGAAAGGCACAACGTGCAGGCTTCTTTCCAAAGGGGGAGTTGGGCCCCACAGCATCTTGCTTCCAGCTCTTTCGGAAGCTAAGAAACAACTCGCTCTGCACAGTGCTCTTACAGCCTACCGGGAACATCTCTTCCAAGGGCCTGTGAAACGCAGTTTCTTTGCAGGCCTGATCTGGCTGAAGTAGGACTTCTGCTCTGGGTGTGCTACATTGTCCTAGAGCTGAAAGGCACAACGTGCAGGCTTCTTTCCAAAGGGCGAGTTGGGCCCCACAGCATCTTGCTTCCAGGTCTTTGGGAAGCGAAGAAACAACTCGCTCTGCTCAGTGGTTACAGCCTAGTGGCAACATCTCTTCCAAAGGCCTGTGCAACGCAGTTTCTTTGTAGGCCTGATCTGGCTGAAGTAGGACTTCTGCTCTGGGTGTGCTACATTGCCCTAGAGCTGAAAGGCCCAACGTGCAGGTTTCTTTACAAAGGGCCAGTGGGGCCCCACAGCATCTTGCTTCCAGCTCTTTGGGAAGCTAAGAAACAACTCGCTCTGCACAGTGCTCTTACAGCCTACCGGGAAAATCTCTTCCAAAAGCCTTCGAAACGCAGTTTCTTTGCAGGCCTGATCTGGCTGAAGTAGGACTTCTGCTCTGGGTGTGCTACATTGCCCTAGAGCTGAAAGGCCCAACGTGCAGGCTTCTTTCCAAAGGGCGAGTTGGGCCCCACAGCATCTTGCTTCCAGCTCTTTGGGAAGCTAAGAAACAACTCGCTCTGCACAGTGCTCTTACAGCCTACCGGGAACATCTCTTCCAAAGGCCTGTGAAATGCAGTTTCTTTGCAGGCGTGATCTGGCTGAATTAGCACTTCTCCTCTGCTTGTGCTACGTTGCCCTAGAGCTGAAAGACACAACGTGCAGGCTTGTTTCCAAAGGGCCAGTGGGGCCCCACAGCATCTTGCTTCCAGCTCTTTGGGAAGCTACGAAACAACTCGCTCTGCACAGTGCTCTTACAGCCTACCGGGAACATCTCTTCCAAAGGCCTGTGAAACGCAGTTTCTTTGCAGGCCTGATCTGGGTGAAGTAGGACTTCTGCGCTGGGTGTGCTACATTGCCCTAGAGCTGAAAGGCCTAAAGTGCAGGCTTCTTTCCAAAGGGCGAGTTGGGCCCCACAGCATCTTTCTTCCAGCTCTTTGGGAAGCTAAGAAACAACTCGCTCTGCACAGTGCTCTTACAGCCTACCGGGAACATCTCTTCCAAAGGCCTGTGAAACGCAGTTTCTTTGCAGGCCTGATCTGGCTGAAGTAGGACTGCTGCTCTGGGTGTGCTACATTGCCCTAGAGCTGAAAGGCACAACGTGCAGGCTTCTTTCCAAAGGGCGAGTTGGGCCCTACAGCATCTTGGTTCCAGCTCTTTGGGAAGCTAAGAAACAACTCGCTCTGCACAGTGCTCTTACAGCCTACCGGGAACATCTCTTCCAAAGGCCTGTGTAACGCAATTTCTTTGCAGGCCTGATCTGGCTGAAGTAGCACTTCTGCTCTGGGTGTGCTACGTTGCCCTAGAGCTGAAAGGCCCAACGTGCAGGCTTGTTTCCAAAGGGCGAGTTGGGCCCCACAGCATCTTGCTTCCAGCTCTTTGGGAAGCTAAGAGACAACTCGCTCTGCACAGTGCTCTTACACCCTACCGGGAACATCTCTTCCAACGACCTGTGAAACGCAGTTTCTTTGCAGGGCTGATCTGGCTGAAGTAGGACTCCTGCTCTGGGTGTGCTACATTGCCCTAGAGCTGAAAGGCAAAACGTGCAGGCTTCTTTCCAAAGGGCGAGTTGGGCCCCACAGCATCTTGCTTCCAGCTCTTTGGGAAGCTAAGAAACAACTCGCTCTGCACAGTGCTCTTACAACCTACCGGGAACATCTCTTCCAAAGGCCTGTGAAACGCAGTTTCTTTCCAGGCCTGATCTGGCTGAAGTAGGACTTCTGCTCTGGGTGTGCTACATTGCCCTAGAGCTGAAAGGCACAACGTGCAGGCATCTTTCCAAAGGGCGAGTTGGGCCCCACAGCATCTTGCTTCCAGCTCTTTGGGAAGCTAAGAAACAACTCGCTCTGCACAGTGCTCTTACAGCCTACCGGGAACATCTCTTCCAAAGGCCTGTGAAACGCAGTTTCTTTGCAGGCCTGATCTGGCTGAAGTAGGACTTCTGCTCTGGGTGTGCTACATTGCCCTAGATCTGAAAGGCACAACGTGCAGGCTTCTTTCCAAAGGGCGAGTTGGGCCCCACAGAATCTTGCTTCCAGATCTTTGGGAAGCTAAGAAACAACTCGCTCTGCACAGTGCTCTTAGAGCCTACCGGGAACTTCTCTTCCAAAGGCCTGTGAAACGCAGTTTCTTTGCAGGCCTGATCTGGCTGAAGTAGGACTTCTGCTCTGGGTGTGCTACATTGCCCTAGAGCTGAAAGGCCCAACGTGCAGGCTTCTTTCCAAAGGGCGAGTTGGGCCCCACAGCATCTTGCTTCCAGCTCTTTGGGAAGCTAAGAAACAACTCGCTCTGCACAGTGCTCATACAGCCTACCGGGAACATCTCTTCCAAAGGCCTGTGAAACGCAGTTTCTTTGCAGGCCTCATCTGACTGAAGTAGCACTTCTGCTCTGCTTGTGCTACGTTGCCCTGGAGCTGAAAGGCCCAACGTGCAGGCTTCTTTTCAAAGGGCGAGTTGGGCCCCACAGCATCTTGCTTCCAGCTCTTTGGGAAGCTAAGAAACAACTCGCTCTGCACAGTGCTCTTACAGCCTACCGGTAACATCTCTTCCAAAGGCCTGTGAAACGCAGTTTCTTTGCAGGCCTGATCTGGGTGAAGTAGGACTTCTGCTCTGATTGTGCTACATTGCCCTAGAACTGAAAGGCACAACGTGAAGGCTTCTTTCCAAAGGGCGAGTTGGGCCCCAAGCATCTTGCTTCCAGCTCTTTGGGAACCTAAGAAACAACTCGCTCTGCACAGTGCTCTTACAGCCTACCGGGAACATCTCTTCCAAAGGCCTGTGAAACGCAGTTTCTTTGCAGGCCTGATCTGGCTGAAGTAGGACTCCTGCTCTGGGTGTGCTACATTGCACTAGAGCTGAAAGGCCCAACGTGCAGGCTTCTTTCCAAAGGGCGAGTTGGGCCCCACAGCATCTTGCTTCCAGCTCTTTGGGAAGCTAAGAAACAACTCGCTCTGCACAGTGCTCTTACACCCTACCGGGAACATCTCTTCAAAGGCCTGTTAAACGCAGTTTCTTTGCAGGCCTGATCTGGCTGAAGTAGGACTTCTGCTCTGGGTGTGCTACATTGCCCTAGAGCTGAAAGGCACAACATGCAGGCTTCTTTCCAAAGGGTGAGTTGGGCCCCACAGCATCTTGCTTCCAGCTCTTTGGGAACCTAAGAAACAACTCGCTCTGCACAGTGCTCTTACAGCCTACCGGGAACATCTCATCCAAAGGCCTGTGAAATGCAGTTTCTTTGCAGGCGTGATCTGACTGAAGTAGCACTTCTCCTCTGCTTGTGCTACGTTGCCCTAGAGCTGAAAGACACAACGTGCAGGCTTCTTTCCAAAGGGCCAGTGGGGCCCCACAGCATCTTGCTTCCAGCTCTTTGGGAAGCTAAGAAACAACTCGCTCTGCACAGTGCTCTTACAGCCTACCGGGAACATCTCTTCCAAAGGCCTGTGAAACGCAGTTTCTTTGCAGGCCTGATCTGCCTGAAGTAGGACTTCTGCTCTGGGTGTGCTACATTGCCCTAGAGCTGAAAGGCCCAAAGTGCAGGCTTCTTTCCAAAGGGCGAGTTGGGCCCCACAGCATCTTGCTTCCAGCTCTTTGGGAAGCTAAGAAACAACTCGCTCTGCACAGTGCTCTTACAGCCTACCGGGAACATCTCTTCCAAAGGCCTGTGAAACGCAGTTTCTTTGCAGGCCTGATCTGGCTGAAGTAGGACTGCTGCTCTGGGTGTGCTACATTGCCCTAGAGCTGAAAGGCACAACGTGCAGGCTTCTTTCCAAAGGGCGAGTTGGGCCCCACAGCATCTTGCTTCCAGCTCTTTGGGAAGCTAAGAAACAACTCGCTCTGCACAGTGCTCTTACAGCCTCCCGGGAACATCTCTTCCAAAGGCCTGTGTAACGCAATTTCTTTGCAGGCCTGATCTGGCTGAAGTAGCACTTCTGCTCTGGGTGTGCTACGTTGTCCTAGAGCTGAAAGGCCCCACGTGTAGGCTTCTTTCCAAAGGGCGAGTTGGGCCCCACAGCATCTTGCTTCCAGCTCTTTGGGAACCTAAGAAACAACTCGCTCTGCACAGTGCTCTTACAGCCTACCGGGAACATCTCTTCCAAAGGCCTGTGAAACGCAGTTTCTTTGCAGGCCTGATCTGGCTGAAGTAGCACTTCTGCTCTGGGTGTGCTACTTTGCCCGAGAGCTGAAAGGCACAACGTGCAGGCTTCTTTCCAAAGGGCGAGTTGGGCCCCACAGCAGCTTGCTTCCAGCTCTTTGGGAACCTAAGAAACAACTCGCTCTGCACAGTGCTCTTACAGCCCATTGGGAACATCTCTTCCAAAGGCCTGTGAAACGCATGTTCTTTGCAGGCCTGATCTGGCTGAAGTAGGACTGCTGCTCTGGGTGTGCTACATTGCCCTAGAGCTGAAAGGCCCAACGTGCAGGCTTCTTTCCAAAGGGCGAGTTGGGCCCCACAGCATCTTTCTTCCAGCTCTTTGGGAAGCTAAGAAACAACTCGCTCTGCACAGTGCTCTTACAGCCTACCGGGAAAATCTCTTCCAAAAGCCTTCGAAACGCAGTTTCTTTGCAGGCCTGATCTGGCTGAAGTAGGACTTCTGCTCTGGGTGTGCTACATTGCCCTAGAGCTGAAAGGCAAAACGTGCAGGCTTCTTTCCAAAGGGCGAGTTGGGCCCCACAGCATCTTGCTTACAGCTCTTTGGGAAGCTAAGAAACAACTCGCTCTGCACAGTGCTCTTACAGCCTACCGGGAACATCTCTTCCAAAGGCCTGTGAAACGCAGTTTCTTTGCAGTCCTGATCTGGCTGGAGTAGGACTTCTGCTCTGGGTGTGCCACATTGCCATAGGGATTAAAGACCCAACGTGCAGGCTTCTTTCCAAAGGGCGAGTTGGGCCCCACAGCATCTTGCTTCCAGCTCTTTGGGAAGCTAAGAAACAACTCGCTCTGCACAGTGCTCTTACACCCTACCGGGAACATCTCTTCCAAAGGCCTGTGAAACGCAGTTTCTTTGCAGGCCTGATCTGCCTGAAGTAGGACTTCTGCTCTGGGTGTGCTATATTGCCCTAGAGCTGAAAGGCCCAACGTGCAGGCTTCTTTCCAAAGGGCCAGTGGGGCCCCACAGCATCTTGCTTCCAGCTCTTTGGGAACCTAAGAAACAACTCGCTCTGCACAGTGTTCTTACAGCCTACCGGGAACATCTCTTCCAAAGGCCTGTGAAACGCATTTTCTTTGCAGGCCTGATCTGGCTGAAGTAGGACTTCTGCTCTGGGTGTGCTACATTGCCCTTGAGCTGAAAGGCCCAACGTGCAGGCTTCTTTCCAAAGGGCGAGTTGGGCCCCACAGCATCTTGCTTCCAGCTCTTTTGGAAGCTAAGAAACAACTCGCTCTGCACAGTGCTCTTACACCCTACCGGGAACATCTCTTCCAACGGCCTGTGAAACGCAGTTTCTTTGCAGGCCTGATCTGGCTGAAGTAGGACTCCTGCTCTGGGTGTGCTACATTGCCCTAGAGCTGAAAGGCCCAACGTGCAGGCTTCTTTCCAAAGGGCGAGTTGGGCCCCACAGCATCTTGCTTCTAGCTCTTTGGGAAGCTAAGTAACAACTCGCTCTGCACAGTGCTCTTACAGCCTACCGGGAACATCTCTTCCAAAGGCCTGTGAAACGCAGTTTCTTTGTAGGCCTGATCTGGCTGAAGTAGGACTTCTGCTCTGGGTGTGCTACATTGCCCTAGAGCTGAAAGGCCCAACGTGCAGGTTTCTTTACAAAGGGCCAGTGGGGCCCCACAGCATCTTGCTTCCAGCTCTTTGGGAAGCTAAGAAACAACTCGCTCTGCACAGTGCTCTTACAGCCTACCGGGAAAATCTCTTCCAAAAGCCTTCGAAACGCAGTTTCTTTGCAGGCCTGATCTGGCTGAAGTAGGACTTCTGCTCTGGGTGTGCTACATTGCCCTAGAGCTGAAAGGCCCAACGTGCAGGCTTCTTTCCAAAGGGCGAGTGGGGCCCCACAGTATCTTGCTTCCAGCTCTTTGGGAAGCTAAGAAACAACTCGCTCTGCACAGTGCTCTTACAGCCTACCGTGAACATCTCTTCCAAAGGCCTGTGAAATGCAGTTTCTTTGCAGGCGTGATCTGGCTGAATTAGCACTTCTCCTCTGCTTGTGCTACGTTGCCCTAGAGCTGAAAGACACAACGTGCAGGCTTGTTTCCAAAGGGCCAGTGGGGCCCCACAGCATCTTGCTTCCAGCTCTTTGGGAAGCTACGAAACAACTCACTCTGCACAGTGCTCTTACAGCCTACCGGGAACATCTCTTCCAAAGGCCTGTGAAACGCAGTTTCTTTGCAGGCCTGATCTGGGTGAAGTAGGACTTCTGCGCTGGGTGTGCTACATTGCCCTAGAGGTGAAAGGCCTAAAGTGCAGGCTTCTTTCCAAAGGGCGAGTTGGGCCCCACAGCATCTTTCTTCCAGCTCTTTGGGAAGCTAAGAAACAACTCGCTCTGCACAGTGCTCTTACAGCCTACCGGGAACATCTCTTCCAAAGGCCTGTGAAACGCAGTTTCTTTGCAGGCCTGATCTGGCTGAAGTAGGACTGCTGCTCTGGGTGTGCTACATTGCCCTAGAGCTGAAAGGCACAACGTGCAGGCTTCTTTCCAAAGGGCGAGTTGGGCCCTACAGCATCTTGGTTCCAGCTCTTTGGGAAGCTAAGAAACAACTCGCTCTGCACAGTGCTCTTACAGCCTACCGGGAACATCTCTTCCAAAGGCCTGTGTAACGCAATTTCTTTGCAGGCCTGATCTGGCTGAAGTAGCACTTCTGCTCTGGGTGTGCTACGTTGCCCTAGAGCTGAAAGGCCCAACGTGCAGGCTTGTTTCCAAAGGGCGAGATGGGCCCCACAGCATCTTGCTTCCAGCTCTTTGGGAAGCTAAGAAACAACTCGCTCTGCACAGTGCTCTTACACCCTACCGGGAACATCTCTTCCAAAGGCCTGTGAAACGCAGTTTCTTTCCAGGCCTGATCTGGCTGAAGTAGGACTTCTGCTCTGGGTGTGCTACATTGCCCTAGAGCTGAAAGGCACAACGTGCAGGCATCTTTCCAAAGGGCGAGTTGGGCCCCACAGCATCTTGCTTCCAGCTCTTTGGGAAGCTAAGAAACAACTCGCTCTGCACAGTGCTCTTACAGCCTACCGGGAACATCTCTTCCAAAGGCCTGTGAAACGCAGTTTCTTTGCAGGCCTGATCTGGCTGAAGTAGGACTTCTGCTCTGGGTGTGCTACATTGCCCTAGATCTGAAAGGCACAACGTGCAGGCTTCTTTCCAAAGGTCGAGTTGGGCCCCACAGAATCTTGCTTCCAGCTCTTTGGGAAGCTAAGAAACAACTCGCTCTGCACAGTGCTCTTAGAGCCTACCGGGAACTTCTCTTCCAAAGGCCTGTGAAACGCAGTTTCTTTGCAGGCCTGATCTGGCTGAAGTAGGACTTCTGCTCTGGGTGTGCTACATTGCCCTAGAGCTGAAAGGCCCAACGTGCAGGCTTCTTTACAAAGGGCGAGTTGGGCCCCACAGCATCTTGCTTCCAGCTCTTTGGGAAGCTAAGAAACAACTCGCTCTGCACAGTGCTCATACAGCCTACCGGGAACATCTCTTCCAAAGGCCTGTGAAACGCAGTTTCTTTGCAGGCCTCATCTGACTGAAGTAGCACTTCTGCTCTGCTTGTGCTACGTTGCCCTGGAGCTGAAAGGCCCAACGTGCAGGCTTCTTTTCAAAGGGCGAGTTGGGCCCCACAGCATCTTGCTTCCAGCTCTTTGGGAAGCTAAGAAACAACTCGCTCTGCACAGTGCTCTTACAGCCTACCGGTAACATCTCTTCCAAAGGCCTGTGAAACGCAGTTTCTTTGCAGGCCTGATCTGGGTGAAGTAGGACTTCTGCTCTGATTGTGCTACATTGCCCTAGAGCTGAAAGGCACAACGTGAAGGCTTCTTTCCAAAGGGCGAGTTGGGCCCCAAGCATCTTGCTTCCAGCTCTTTGGCAACCTAAGAAACAACTCGCTCTGCACAGTGCTCTTACAGCCTACCGGGAACATCTCTTCCAAAGGCCTGTGAAACGCAGTTTCTTTGCAGGCCTGATCTGGCTGAAGTAGGACTCCTGCTCTGGGTGTGCTACATTGCACTAGAGCTGAAAGGCCCAACGTGCAGGCTTCTTTCCAAAGGGCGAGTTGGGCCCCACAGCATCTTGCTTCCAGCTCTTTGGGAAGCTAAGAAACAACTCGCTCTGCACAGTGCTCTTACACCCTACCGGGAACATCTCTTCAAAGGCCTGTTAAACGCAGTTTCTTTGCAGGCCTGATCTGGCTGAAGTAGGACTTCTGCTCTGGGTGTGCTACATTGCCCTAGAGCTGAAAGGCACAACATGCAGGCTTCTTTCCAAAGGGCGAGTTGGGCCCCACAGCATCTTGCTTCCAGCTCTTTGGGAACCTAAGAAACAACTCGCTCTGCACAGTGCTCTTACAGCCTACCGGGAACATCTCATCCAAAGGCCTGTGAAATGCAGTTTCTTTGCAGGCGTGATCTGACTGAAGTAGCACTTCTCCTCTGCTTGTGCTACGTTGCCCTAGAGCTGAAAGACACAACGTGCAGGCTTCTTTCCAAAGGGCCAGTGGGGCCCCACAGCATCTTGCTTCCAGCTCTTTGGGAAGCTAAGAAACAACTCGCTCTGCACAGTGCTCTTACAGCCTACCGGGAACATCTCTTCCAAAGGCCTGTGAAACGCAGTTTCTTTGCAGGCCTGATCTGGCTGAAGTAGGACTGCTGCTCTGGGTGTGCTACATTGCCCTAGAGCTGAAAGGCACAACGTGCAGGCTTCTTTCCAAAGGGCGAGTTGGGCCCCACAGCATCTTGCTTCCAGCTCTTTGGGAAGCTAAGAAACAACTCGCTCTGCACAGTGCTCTTACAGCCTCCCGGGAACATCTCTTCCAAAGGCCTGTGTAACGCAATTTCTTTGCAGGCCTGATCTGGCTGAAGTAGCACTTCTGCTCTGGGTGTGCTACGTTGTCCTAGAGCTGAAAGGCCCCACGTGTAGGCTTCTTTCCAAAGGGCGAGTTGGGCCCCACAGCATCTTGCTTCCAGCTCTTTGGGAACCTAAGAAACAACTCGCTCTGCACAGTGCTCTTACAGCCTACCGGGAACATCTCTTCCAAAGGCCTGTGAAACGCAGTTTCTTTGCAGGCCTGATCTGGCTGAAGTAGGACTTCTGCTCTGGGTGTGCTACTTTGCCCGAGAGCTGAAAGGCACAACGTGCAGGCTTCTTTCCAAAGGGCGAGTTGGGCCCCACAGCATCTTGCTTCCAGCTCTTTGGGAACCTAAGAAACAACTCGCTCTGCACAGTGCTCTTACAGCCCATTGGGAACATCTCTTCCAAAGGCCTGTGAAACGCATGTTCTTTGCAGGCCTGATCTGGCTGAAGTAGGACTGCTGCTCTGGGTGTGCTACATTGCCCTAGAGCTGAAAGGCCCAACGTGCAGGCTTCTTTCCAAAGGGCGAGTTGGGCCCCACAGCATCTTTCTTCTAGCTCTTTGGGAAGCTAAGAAACAACTCGCTCTGCACAGTGCTCTTACAGCCTACCGGGAAAATCTCTTCCAAAAGCCTTCGAAACGCAGTTTCTTTGCAGGCCTGATCTGGCTGAAGTAGGACTTCTGCTCTGGGTGTGCTATATTGCCCTAGAGCTGAAAGGCCCAACGTGCAGGCTTCTTTCCAAAGGGCGAGTTGGGCCCCACAGCATCTTGCTTCTAGCTCTTTGGGAAGCTAAGAAACAACTCGCTCTGCACAGTGCTCTTACAGCCTACCGGGAACATCTCTTCCAAAGGCCTGTGAAACGCAGTTTCTTTGTAGGCCTGATCTGGCTGAAGTAGGACTTCTGCTCTGGGTGTGCTACATTGCCCTAGAGCTGAAAGGCCCAACGTGCAGGTTTCTTTACAAAGGGCCAGTGGGGCCCCACAGCATCTTGCTTCCAGCTCTTTGGGAAGCTAAGAAACAACTCGCTCTGCACAGTGCTCTTACAGCCTACCGGGAAAATCTCTTCCAAAAGCCTTCGAAACGCAGTTTCTTTGCAGGCCTGATCTGGCTGAAGTAGGACTTCTGCTCTGGGTGTGCTACATTGCCCTAGAGCTGAAAGGCCCAACGTGCAGGCTTCTTTCCAAAGGGCGAGTGGGGCTCCACAGCATCTTGCTTCCAGCTCTTTGGGAAGCTAAGAAACAACTCGCTCTGCACAGTGCTCTTACAGCCTACCGTGAACATCTCTTCCAAAGGCCTGTGAAATGCAGTTTCTTTGCAGGCGTGATCTGGATGAAGTAGCACTTCTCCTCTGCTTGTGCTACGTTGCCCTAGAGCTGAAAGACACAACGTGCAGGCTTGTTTCCAAAGGGCCAGTGGGGCCCCACAGCATCTTGCTTCCAGCTCTTTGGGAAGCTACGAAACAACTCGCTCTGCACAGTGCTCTTACAGCCTACCGGGAACATCTCTTCCAAAGGCCTGTGAAACGCAGTTTCTTTGCAGGCCTGATCTGGGTGAAGTAGGACTTCTGCGCTGGGTGTGCTACATTGCCCTAGAGGTGAAAGGCCTAAAGTGCAGGCTTCTTTCCAAAGGGCGAGTTGGGCCCCACAGCATCTTTCTTCCAGCTCTTTGGGAAGCTAAGAAACAACTCGCTCTGCACAGTGCTCTTTACACCCTACCGGGAACATCTCTTCCAAAGGCCTGTGAAACGCAGTTTCTTTGCAGGCCTGATCTGGCTGAAGTAGGACTGCTGCTCTGGGTGTGCTACATTGCCCTAGAGCTGAAAGGCACAACGTGCAGGCTTCTTTCCAAAGGGCGAGTTGGGCCCTACAGCATCTTGCTTCCAACTCTTTGGGAAGCTAAGAAACAACTCGCTGTGCACAGTGCTCTTACAGCCTACCGGGAACATCTCTTCCAAAGGCCTGTGTAACGCAATTTCTTTGCAGGCCTGATCTGGCTGAAGTAGGACTTCTGCTCTGGGTGTGCTACATTGCCCTAGAGCTGAAAGGCACAACATGCAGGCTTCTTTCCAAAGGGCGAGTTGGGCCCCACAGCATCTTGCTTCCAGCTCTTTGGGAACCTAAGAAACAACTCGCTCTGCACAGTGCTCTTACAGCCTACCGGGAACATCTCATCCAAAGGCCTGTGAAATGCAGTTTCTTTGCAGGCGTGATCTGACTGAAGTAGCACTTCTCCTCTGCTTGTGCTACGTTGCCCTAGAGCTGAAAGACACAACGTGCAGGCTTCTTTCCAAAGGGCCAGTGGGGCCCCACAGCATCTTGCTTCCAGCTCTTTGGGAAGCTAAGAAACAACTCGCTCTGCACAGTGCTCTTACAGCCTACCGGGAACATCTCTTCCAAAGGCCTGTGAAACGCAGTTTCTTTGCAGGCCTGATCTGGCTGAAGTAGGACTGCTGCTCTGGGTGTGCTACATTGCCCTAGAGCTGAAAGGCACAACGTGCAGGCTTCTTTCCAAAGGGCGAGTTGGGCCCCACAGCATCTTGCTTCCAGCTCTTTGGGAAGCTAAGAAACAACTCGCTCTGCACAGTGCTCTTACAGCCTCCCGGGAACATCTCTTCCAAAGGCCTGTGTAACGCAATTTCTTTGCAGGCCTGATCTGCCTGAAGTAGGACTTCTGCTCTGGGTGTGCTACGTTGTCCTAGAGCTGAAAGGCCCCACGTGTAGGCTTCTTTCCAAAGGGCGAGTTGGGCCCCACAGCATCTTGCTTCCAGCTCTTTGGGAACCTAAGAAACAACTCGGTCTGCACAGTGCTCTTACAGCCTACCGGGAACATCTCTTCCAAAGGCCTGTGAAACGCAGTTTCTTTGCAGGCCTGATCTGGCTGAAGTAGGACTTCTGCTCTGGGTGTGCTACTTTGCCCGAGAGCTGAAAGGCACAACGTGCAGGCTTCTTTCCAAAGGGCGAGTTGGGCCCCACAGCATCTTGCTTCCAGCTCTTTGGGAACCTAAGAAACAACTCGCTCTGCACAGTGCTCTTACAGCCCATTGGGAACATCTCTTCCAAAGGCCTGTGAAACGCATGTTCTTTGCAGGCCTGATCTGGCTGAAGTAGGACTGCTGCTCTGGGTGTGCTACATTGCCCTAGAGCTGAAAGGCCCAACGTGCAGGCTTCTTTCCAAAGGGCGAGTTGGGCCCCACAGCATCTTTCTTCTAGCTCTTTGGGAAGCTAAGAAACAACTCGCTCTGCACAGTGCTCTTACAGCCTACCGGGAAAATCTCTTCCAAAAGCCTTCGAAACGCAGTTTCTTTGCAGGCCTGATCTGGCTGAAGTAGGACTTCTGCTCTGGGTGTGCTACATTGCCCTAGAGCTGAAAGGCAAAACGTGCAGGCTTCTTTCCAAAGGGCGAGTTGGGCCCCACAGCATCTTGCTTCCAGCTCTTTGGGAAGCTAAGAAACAACTCGCTCTGCACAGTGCTCTTACAGCCTACCGGGAACATCTCTTCCAAAGGCCTGTGAAACGCAGTTTCTTTGCAGGCCTGATCTGGCTGGAGTAGGACTTCTGCTCTGGGTGTGCCACATTGCCATAGGGCTTAAAGACCCAACGTGCAGGCTTCTTTCCAAAGGGCGAGTTGGGCCCCACAGCATCTTGCTTCCAGCTCTTTGGGAAGCTAAGAAACAACTCGCTCTGCACAGTGCTCTTACACCCTACCGGGAACATCTCTTCCAAAGGCCTGTGAAACGCAGTTTCTTTGCAGGCCTGATCTGCCTGAAGTAGGACTTCTGCTCTGGGTGTGCTATATTGCCCTAGAGCTGAAAGGCCCAACGTGCAGGCTTCTTTCCAAAGGGCCAGTGGGGCCCCACAGCATCTTGCTTCCAGCTCTTTGGGAACCTAAGAAACAACTCGCTCTGCACAGTGTTCTTACAGCCTACCGGGAACATCTCTTCCAAAGGCCTGTGAAACGCATTTTCTTTGCAGGCCTGATCTGGCTGAAGTAGGACTTCTGCTCTGGGTGTGCTACATTGCCCTTGAGCTGAAAGGCCCAACGTGCAGGCTTCTTTCCAAAGGGCGAGTTGGGCCCCACAGCATCTTGCTTCCAGCTCTTTGGGAAGCTAAGAAACAACTCGCTCTGCACAGTCCTCTTACACCCTACCGGGAACATCTCTTCCAACGGCCTGTGAAACGCAGTTTCTTTGCAGGCCTGATCTGGCTGAAGTAGGACTCCTGCTCTGGGTGTGCTACATTGCCCTAGAGCTGAAAGGCCCAACGTGCAGGCTTCTTTCCAAAGGGCGAGTTGGGCCCCACAGCATCTTGCTTCTAGCTCTTTGGGAAGCTAAGAAACAACTCGCTCTGCACAGTGCTCTTACAGCCTACCGGGAACATCTCTTCCAAAGGCCTGTGAAACGCAGTTTCTTTGTAGGCCTGATCTGGCTGAAGTAGGACTTCTGCTCTGGGTGTGCTACATTGCCCTAGAGCTGAAAGGCCCAACGTGCAGGTTTCTTTACAAAGGGCCAGTGGGGCCCCACAGCATCTTGCTTCCAGCTCTTTGGGAAGCTAAGAAACAACTCGCTCTGCACAGTGCTCTTACAGCCTACCGGGAAAATCTCTTCCAAAAGCCTTCGAAACGCAGTTTCTTTGCAGGCCTGATCTGGCTGAAGTAGGACTTCTGCTCTGGGTGTGCTACATTGCCCTAGAGCTGAAAGGCCCAACGTGCAGGCTTCTTTCCAAAGGGCGAGTGGGGCCCCACAGCATCTTGCTTCCAGCTCTTTGGGAAGCTAAGAAACAACTCGCTCTGCACAGTGCTCTTACAGCCTACCGTGAACATCTCTTCCAAAGGCCTGTGAAATGCAGTTTCTTTGCAGGCGTGATCTGGATGAAGTAGCACTTCTCCTCTGCTTGTGCTACGTTGCCCTAGAGCTGAAAGACACAACGTGCAGGCTTGTTTCCAAAGGGCCAGTGGGGCCCCACAGCATCTTGCTTCCAGCTCTTTGGGAAGCTACGAAACAACTCGCTCTGCACAGTGCTCTTACAGCCTACCGGGAACATCTCTTCCAAAGGCCTGTGAAACGCAGTTTCTTTGCAGGCCTGATCTGGGTGAAGTAGGACTTCTGCGCTGGGTGTGCTACATTGCCCTAGAGGTGAAAGGCCTAAAGTGCAGGCTTCTTTCCAAAGGGCGAGTTGGGCCCCACAGCATCTTTCTTCCAGCTCTTTGGGAAGCTAAGAAACAACTCGCTCTGCACAGTGCTCTTTACACCCTACCGGGAACATCTCTTCCAAAGGCCTGTGAAACGCAGTTTCTTTGCAGGCCTGATCTGGCTGAAGTAGGACTGCTGCTCTGGGTGTGCTACATTGCCCTAGAGCTGAAAGGCACAACGTGCAGGCTTCTTTCCAAAGGGCGAGTTGGGCCCTACAGCATCTTGCTTCCAACTCTTTGGGAAGCTAAGAAACAACTCGCTGTGCACAGTGCTCTTACAGCCTACCGGGAACATCTCTTCCAAAGGCCTGTGTAACGCAATTTCTTTGCAGGCCTGATCTGGCTGAAGTAGCACTTCTGCTCTGGGTGTGCTACGTTGCCCTAGAGCTGAAAGGCCCAACGTGCAGGCTTGTTTCCAAAGGGCGAGTTGGGCCCCACAGCATCTTGCTTCCAGCTCTTTGGGAACCTAAGAAACAACTCGCTCTGCACAGTGCCCTTACAGCCTACCGGGAACATCTCTTCCAAAGGCCTTATAAACGCAGTTTCTTTGCAGGCCTGATCTGGCTGAAGTAGGACTTCTGCTCTGGGTGTGCTACATTGCCCTAGAGCTGAAAGGCACAACGTGCAGGCTTCTTTCCAAAGGGCGAGTTGGGCCCCACAGCATCTTGCTTCCAGCTCTTTGGGAAGCTAAGAAACAACTCGCTCTGCACAGTGCTGTTACAGCCTACCGGGCACAACTCTTCCAAAGGCCTGTGCAACGCAGTTTCTTTGCAGGCCTGATCTGGCTGAAGTAGGACTTCTGCTCTGGGTGTGCTACATTGCCCTAGAGCTGAAAGGCAAAACGTGCAGGCTTCTTTCCAAAGGGCGAGTTGGGCCCCACAGCGTCTTGCTTCCATCTCTTTGGGAAGCTAAGAAACAACTCGCTCTGCACAGTGCTCTTACAGCCTACCGGGAACATCTCTTCCAACGGCCTGTGAAACGCAGTTTCTTTGTAGGCCTGATCTGGCTGAAGTAGGACTCCTGCTCTGGGTGTGCTACATTGCCCTAGAGCTGAAAGGCCCAACGTGCAGGCTTCTTTCCAAAGGCCGAGTTGGGCCCCACAGCATCTTGCTTCCAGCTCTTTGGGAACCTAAGAAACAACTCGCTCTGCACAGTGCTCTTACAGCCTACCGGGAACATCTCTTCCAAAGGCCTGTGAAAAGCAGTTTCTTTGCAGGCCTGATCTGGCTGAAGTAGGACTTCTGCTCTGGGTGTGCTACATTGCCCTAGAGCTGAAAGGCCCAACGTGCAGGCTTCTTTCCAAAGGGCCAGTGGGGCCCCACAGCATCTTGCTTCCAGCTCTTTGGGAAGCTAAGAAACAACTCGCTCTGCACAGTGCTCTTACAGCCTACCGGGAAAATCTCTTCCAAAAGCCTTCGAAACGCAGTTTCTTTGCAGGCCTGATCTGGCTGAAGTAGGACTTCTGCTCTGGGTGTGCTACATTGCCCTAGAGCTGAAAGGCACAACGTGCAGGCATCTTTACAAAGGGCGAGTTGGGCCCCACAGCATCTTGCTTCCAGCTCTTTGGGAAGCTAAGAAACAACTCGCTCCGCACAGTGCTCTTACAGCCTACCGGGAACATCTCTTCCAAAGGCCTGTGAAACGCAGTTTCTTTGCAGGCCTGATCTGGCTGAAGTAGGACTTCTGCTCTGGGTGTGCTACATTGCCCTAGAGCTGAAAGGCACAACGTGCAGGCTTCTTTCCAAAGGGCGAGTTGGGCCCCACAGCATCTTGCTTCCAGCTCTTTGGGAAGCTAAGAAACAACTCGCTCTGCACAGTGCTCTTACAGCCTACCGGGAACTTCTCTTCCAAAGGCCTGTGAAACGCAGTTTCTTTGCAGGCCTGATCTGGCTGAAGTAGGACTTCTGCTCTGGGTGTGCTACATTGCCCTAGAGCTGAAAGGCCCAACGTGCAGGCTTCTTTCCAAAGGGCGAGTTGGGCCCCACAGCATCTTGCTTCCAGCTCTTTGGGAAGCTAAGAAACAACTCGCTCTGCACAGTGCTCATACAGCCTACCGGGAACATCTCTTCCAAAGTCCTGTGAAACGCATTTTCTTTGCAGGCCTGATCTGGCTGAAGTAGGACTTCTGCTCTGGGTGTGCTACATTGCCCTAGAGCTGAAAGGCCCAACGTGCAGGCTTCTTTCCAAAGGGCGAGTTGGGCCCCACAGCATCTTGCTTCCAGCTCTTTGGGAAGCTAAGAAAAAACTCGCTCTGCACAGTGCTCTTACAGCCTACCGGGAACATCTCTTCCAAAGGCCTGTGAAACGCAGTTTCTTTGCAGGCCTGATCTGGCTGAAGTAGGACTGCTGCTCTGGGTGTGCTACATTGCCCTAGAGCTGAAAGGCACAACGTGCAGGCTTCTTTCCAAAGGGCGAGTTGGGCCCTACAGCATCTTGGTTCCAGCTCTTTGGGAAGCTAAGAAACAACTCGCTCTGCACAGTGCTCTTACAGCCTCCCGGGAACATCTCTTCCAAAGGCCTGTGTAACGCAATTTCTTTGCAGGCCTGATCTGGCTGAAGTAGCACTTCTGCTCTGGGTGTGCTACTTTGTCCTAGAGCTGAAAGGCCCCACGTGTAGGCTTCTTTCCACAGGGCGAGTTGGGCCCCACAGCATCTTGCTTCCAGCTCTTTGGGAAGCTAAGAAACAACTCGCTCTGCACAGTGCTCTTACAACCTACCGGGAACATCTCTTCCAAAGGCCTGTGAAACGCATTTTCTTTGCAGGCCTGATCTGGCTGAAGTAGGACTTCTGCTCTGAGTGTGCTACATTGCCCTAGAGCTGAAAGGCCCAACGTGCAGGCTTCTTTCCAAAGGGCGAGTTGGGCCCCACTGCATCTTGCTTCCAGCTCTTTGGGAAGCTAAGAAACAACTCGCTCTGCACAGTGCTCTTACACCCTACCGGGAACATCTCTTCCAACGGCCTGTGAAACGCAGTTTCTTTGCAGGCCTGATCTGGCTGAAGTAGGACTCCTGCTCTGGGTGTGCTACATTGCCCTAGAGCTGAAAGGCCCAACGTGCAGGCTTCTTTCCAAAGGGCGAGTTGGGCCCCACAGCATCTTGCTTCCAGCTCTTTGGGAAGCTAAGAAACAACTCGCTCTGCACAGTGCTCTTACAGCCTACCGGGAACATCTCTTCCAAAGGCCTGTGAAAAGCAGTTTCTTTGCAGGCCTGATCTGGCTGAACTAGGACTTCTGCTCTGGGTGTGCTACATTGCCCTAGAGCTGAAAGGCCCAACGTGCAGGCTTCTTTCCAAAGGGCCAGTGGGGCCCCACAGCATCTTGCTTCCAGCTCTTTGGGAAGCTAAGAAACAACTCGCTCTGCACAGTGCTCTTACAGCCTACCGGGAAAATCTCTTCCAAAAGCCTTCGAAACGCAGTTTCTTTGCAGGCCTGATCTGGCTGAAGTAGGACTTCTGCTCTGGGTGTGCTACATTGCCCTAGAGCTGAAAGGCACAACGTGCAGGCTTCTTTCCAAAGGGCGAGTTGGGCCCCACAGCATCTTGCTTCCAGATCTTTGGGAAGCTAAGAAACAACTCGCTCTGCACAGTGCTCTTAGAGCCTACCGGGAACATCTCTTCCAAAGGCCTGTGAAACGCAGTTTCTTTGCAGGCCTGATCTGGCTGAAGTAGGACTTCTGCTCTGGGTGTGCTACATTGCCCTAGAGCTGAAAGGCCCAACGTGCAGGCTTCTTTCCAAAGGGCGAGTTGGGCCCCACAGCATCTTGCTTCCAGCTCTTTGGGAAGCTAAGAAACAACTCGCTCTGCACAGTGCTCATACAGCCTACCGGGAACATCTCTTCCAAAGGCCTGTGAAACGCAGTTTCTTTGCAGGCCTGATCTGGCTGAAGTAGGACTTCTGCTCTGGGTCTGCTACATTGCCCTAGAGCTGAAAGGCACAACGTGCAGGCTTCTTTCCAAAGGGCGAGTTGGGCCCCACAGCATCTTGCTTCCAGCTCTTTGGGAACCTAAGAAACAACTCGCTCTGCACAGTGCCCTTACAGCCTACCGGGAACATCTCTTCCAAAGGCCTTATAAACGCAGTTTCTTTGCAGGCCTGATCTGGCTGAAGGAGGACTTCTGCTCTGGGTGTGCTACATTGCCCTAGAGCTGAAAGGCACAACGTGCAGGCTTCTTTCCAAAGGGCGAGTTGGGCCCCACAGCATCTTGCTTCCAGCTCTTTGGGAAGCTAAGAAACAACTCGCTCTGCACAGTGCTCTTACAGCCTACCGGGCACAACTCTTCCAAAGGCCTGTAAAACGCAGTTTCTTTGCAGGCCTGATCTGGCTGAAGAAGGACTTCTGCTCTGGGTGTGCTAATTTGCCCTAGAGCTGAAAGGCACAACGTGCAGGCTTCTTTCCAAAGGGGGAGTTGGGCCCCACAGCATCTTGCTTCCAGCTCTTTCGGAAGCTAAGAAACAACTCGCTCTGCACAGTGCTCTTACAGCCTACCGGAAACATCTCTTCCAAGGGCCTGTGAAACGCAGTTTCTTTGCAGGCCTGATCTGGCTGAAGTAGGACTTCTGCTCTGGGTGTGCTACATTGTCCTAGAGCTGAAAGGCACAACGTGCAGGCTTCTTACCAAAGGGCGAGTTGGGCCCCACAGCATCTTGCTTCCAGGTCTTTGGGAAGCGAAGAAACAACTCGCTCTGCTCAGTGGTTACAGCCTAGTGGGAACATCTCTTCCAAAGGCCTGTGCAACGCAGTTTCTTTGCAGGCCTGATCTGGCTGAAGTAGGACTTCTGCTCTGGGTGTGCTACATTGCCCTAGAGCTGAAAGGCAAAACGTGCAGGCTTCTTTCCAAAGGGCGAGTTGGGCCCCACAGCGTCTTGCTTCCATCTCTATGGGAAGCTAAGAAACAACTCGCTCTGCACAGTGCTCTTACAGCCTACCGGGAACATCTCTTCCAACGGCCTGTGAAACGCAGTTTCTTTGTAGGCCTGATCTGGCTGAAGTAGGACTCCTGCTCTGGGTCTGCTACATTGCCCTAGAGCTGAAAGGCCCAAGGTGCAGGCTTCTTTCCAAAGGGCGAGTTGGGCCCCACAGCATCTTGCTTCCAGCTCTTTGGGAACCTAAGAAACAACTCGCTCTGCACAGTGCTCTTACAGCCTACCGGGAACATCTCTTCCAAAGTCCTGTGAAACGCATTTTCTTTGCAGGCCTGATCTGGCTGAAGTAGGACTTCTGCTCTGGGTGTGCTACATTGCCCCAGAGCTGAAAGGCCCAACGTGCAGGCTTCTTTCCAAAGGGCGAGTTGGGCCCCACAGCATCTTGCTTCCAGCTCTTTGGGAAGCTAAGAAACAACTCGCTCTGCACAGTGCTCTTACAGCCTACCGGGAACATCTCTTCCAAAGGCCTGTGAAATGCAGTTTCTTTGCAGGCGTGATCTGACTGACGTAGCACTTCTCCTCTGCTTGTGCTACGTTGCCCTAGAGCTGAAAGACACAACGTGCAGGCTTCTTTCCAAAGGGCCAGTGGGGCCCCACAGCATCTTTCTTCCAGCTCTTTGGGAAGCTAAGAAACAACTCGCTCTGCACAGTGCTCTTACAGCCTACCGGGAACATCTCTTCCAAAGGTCTGTGAAACGCAGTTTCTTTGCAGGCCTGATCTGGCTGAAGTAGGACTTCTGCTCTGGGTGTGGTACATTGCCCTAGAGCTGAAAGGCCCAAAGTGCAGGCTTCTTTCCAAAGGGCGAGTTGGGCCCCACAGCATCTTTCTTCCAGCTCTTTGGGAAGCTAAGAAACAACTCGCTCTGCACAGTGCTCTTACAGCCTACCGGGAACATCTCTTCCAAAGGCCTGTGAAACGCAGTTTCTTTGCAGGCCTGATCTGGCTGAAGTAGGACTGCTGCTCTGGGTGTGCTACATTGCCCTAGAACTTAAAGGCACAACGTGCAGGCTTCTTTCCAAAGGGCGAGTTGGGCCCTACAGCATCTTGGTTCCAGCTCTTTGGGAAGCTAAGAAACAACTCGCTCTGCACAGTGCTCTTACAGCCTACCGGGAACATCTCTTCCAAAGGCCTGTGTAACGCAATTTCTTTGCAGGCCTGATCTGGCTGAAGTAGGACTTCTGCTCTGGGTGTGCTACGTTGCCCTAGAGCTGAAAGGCCCAACGTGCAGGCTTCTTTCCAAAGGGCGAGTTGGGCCCCACAGCATCTTGCTTCCAGCTCTTTGGGAAGCTAAGAAACAACTCGCTCTGCACAGTGCTCTTACAGCCTACCGGGAACATCTCTTCCAAAGGCCTGTGAAACGCAGTTTCTTTGCAGGCCTGATCTGGCTGAAGTAGGACTTCTGCTCTGGGTGTGCTACATTGCCCTAGAGCTGAAAGGCCCAACGTGCAGGCTTCTTTCCAAAGGGCGAGTTGGGCCCCACAGCATCTTGCTTCCAGCTCTTTGGGAAGCTAAGAAACAACTCGCTCTGCACAGTGCTCTTACACCCTACCGGGAACATCTCTTCCAAAGGCCTGTGAAACGCAGTTTCTTTGCAGGCCTGATCTGGCTGAAGTAGGACTTCTGCTCTGGGTGTGCTACATTGCCCTAGATCTGAAAGGCACAACGTGCAGGCTTCTTTCCAAAGGGCGACTTGGGCCCCACAGCATCTTGCTTCCAGCTCTTTGGGAACCTAAGAAACAACTCGCTCTGCACAGTGCCCTTACAGCCTACCGGGAACATCTCTTCCAAAGGCCTGTGAAACGCAGTTTCTTTGCAGGCCTGATCTGGCTGAAGTAGGACTCCTGCTCTGGGTGTGCTACATTGCCCTAGAGCTGAAAGACCCAACGTGCAGGCTTCTTTCCAAAGGGCGAGTTGGGCCCCACAGCATCTTGCTTCCAGCTCTTTGGGAAGCTAAGAAACAACTCGCTCTGCACAGTGCTCTTAGAGCCTACCGGGAATTTCTCTTCCAAAGGCCTGTGAAACGCAGTTTCTTTGCAGGCCTGATCTGGCTGAAGTAGGACTTCTGCTCTGCTTGTGCTACGTTGCCCTAGAGCTGAAAGGCCCAACGTGCAGGCTTCTTTTCAAAGGTCGAGTTGGGCCCCACAGCATCTTGCTTCCAGCTCTTTGGGAAGCTAAGAAACAACTCGCTCTGCACAGTGCCCTTACAGCCTACCGGGAGCATCACTTCCAAAGGCCTGTGAAACGCAGTTTCTTTGCAGGCCTGATCTGGCTGAAGTAGGACTTCTGCTCTGGGTGTGCTACATTGCCCTAGAGCTGAAAGGCACAACGTGCAGGCTTCTTTCCAAAGGGCGAGTTGGGGCCTACAGCATCTTGGTTCCAGCTCTTTGGGAAGCTAAGAAACAACTCGCTCTGCACAGTGCTCTTACAGCCTACCGGGAACATCTCTTCCAAAGGCCTGTGTAACGCAATTTCTTTGCAGGCCTGATCTGACTGAAGTAGCACTTCTGCTCTGGGTGTGCTACGTTGCCCTAGAGCTGAAAGGCCCAACGTGCAGCCTTCTTTCCAAAGGGCGAGTTGGGCCCCACAGCATCTTGCTTCCAGCTCTTTGGGAAGCTAAGAAACAACTCGCTCTGCACAGTCCTCTTACACCCTACCGGGAACATCTCTTCCAACGGCCTGTGAAACGCAGTTTCTTTGCAGGCCTGATCTGGCTGAAGTAGGACTCCTGCTCTGGGTGTGCTACATTGCCCTAGAGCTGAAAGACCCAACGTGCAGGCTTCTTTCCAAAGGGCGAGTTGGGCCCCACAGCATCTTGCTTCCAGCTCTTTGGGAAGCTAAGAAACAACTCCCTCTGCACAGTGCTCTTACACCCTACCGGGAACATCTCTTCCAAAGGCCTGTGAAACGCATTTTCTTTGCAGGCCTGATCTGGCTGAAGTAGGACTTCTGCTCTGGGTGTGCTACATTGCCCTAGAGCTGAAAGGCACAACGTGCAGGCATCGTTCCAAAGGGCGAGTTGGGCCCCACAGCATCTTGCTTCCAGCTCTTTGGGAAGCTAAGAAACAACTCGCTCTGCACAGTGCTCATACAGCCTACCGGGAACATCTCTTCCAAAGGCCTGTGAAACGCAGTTTCTTTGCAGGCCTGATCTGGCTGAAGTAGGACTTCTGCTCTGGGTCTGCTACATTGCCCTAGAGCTGAAAGGCACAACGTGCAGGCTTCTTTCCAAAGGGCGAGTTGGGCCCCACAGCATCTTGCTTCCAGCTCTTTGGGAACCTAAGAAACAACTCGCTCTGCACAGTGCCCTTACAGCCTACCGGGAACATCTCTTCCAAAGGCCTTATAAACGCAGTTTCTTTGCAGGCCTGATCTGGCTGAAGGAGGACTTCTGCTCTGGGTGTGCTACATTGCCCTAGAGCTGAAAGGCACAAAGTGCAGGCTTCTTTCCAAAGGGCGAGTTGGGCCCCACAGCATCTTGCTTCCAGCTCTTTGGGAAGCTAAGAAACAACTCGCTCTGCACAGTGCTCTTACAGCCTACCGGGCACAACTCTTCCAAAGGCCTGTAAAACGCAGTTTCTTTGCAGGCCTGATCTGGCTGAAGAAGGACTTCTGCTCTGGGTGTGCTAATTTGCCCTAGAGCTGAAAGGCACAACGTGCAGGCTTCTTTCCAAAGGGGGAGTTGGGCCCCACAGCATCTTGCTTCCAGCTCTTTCGGAAGCTAAGAAACAACTCGCTCTGCACAGTGCTCTTACAGCCTACCGGAAACATCTCTTCCAAGGGCCTGTGAAACGCAGTTTCTTTGCAGGCCTGATCTGGCTGAAGTAGGACTTCTGCTCTGGGTGTGCTACATTGTCCTAGAGCTGAAAGGCACAACGTGCAGGCTTCTTACCAAAGGGCGAGTTGGGCCCCACAGCATCTTGCTTCCAGGTCTTTGGGAAGCGAAGAAACAACTCGCTCTGCTCAGTGGTTACAGCCTAGTGGGAACATCTCTTCCAAAGGCCTGTGCAACGCAGTTTCTTTGCAGGCCTGATCTGGCTGAAGTAGGACTTCTGCTCTGGGTGTGCTACATTGCCCTAGAGCTGAAAGGCAAAACGTGCAGGCTTCTTTCCAAAGGGCGAGTTGGGCCCCACAGCGTCTTGCTTCCATCTCTATGGGAAGCTAAGAAACAACTCGCTCTGCACAGTGCTCTTACAGCCTACCGGGAACATCTCTTCCAACGGCCTGTGAAACGCAGTTTCTTTGTAGGCCTGATCTGGCTGAAGTAGGACTCCTGCTCTGGGTCTGCTACATTGCCCTAGAGCTGAAAGGCCCAAGGTGCAGGCTTCTTTCCAAAGGGCGAGTTGGGCCCCACAGCATCTTGCTTCCAGCTCTTTGGGAACCTAAGAAACAACTCGCTCTGCACAGTGCTCTTACAGCCTACCGGGAACATCTCTTCCAAAGTCCTGTGAAACGCATTTTCTTTGCAGGCCTGATCTGGCTGAAGTAGGACTTCTGCTCTGGGTGTGCTACATTGCCCCAGAGCTGAAAGGCCCAACGTGCAGGCTTCTTTCCAAAGGGCGAGTTGGGCCCCACAGCATCTTGCTTCCAGCTCTTTGGGAAGCTAAGAAACAACTCGCTCTGCACAGTGCTCTTACAGCCTACCGGGAACATCTCTTCCAAAGGCCTGTGAAATGCAGTTTCTTTGCAGGCGTGATCTGACTGACGTAGCACTTCTCCTCTGCTTGTGCTACGTTGCCCTAGAGCTGAAAGACACAACGTGCAGGCTTCTTTCCAAAGGGCCAGTGGGGCCCCACAGCATCTTTCTTCCAGCTCTTTGGGAAGCTAAGAAACAACTCGCTCTGCACAGTGCTCTTACAGCCTACCGGGAACATCTCTTCCAAAGGTCTGTGAAACGCAGTTTCTTTGCAGGCCTGATCTGGCTGAAGTAGGACTTCTGCTCTGGGTGTGGTACATTGCCCTAGAGCTGAAAGGCCCAAAGTGCAGGCTTCTTTCCAAAGGGCGAGTTGGGCCCCACAGCATCTTTCTTCCAGCTCTTTGGGAAGCTAAGAAACAACTCGCTCTGCACAGTGCTCTTACAGCCTACCGGGAACATCTCTTCCAAAGGCCTGTGAAACGCAGTTTCTTTGCAGGCCTGATCTGGCTGAAGTAGGACTGCTGCTCTGGGTGTGCTACATTGCCCTAGAACTTAAAGGCACAACGTGCAGGCTTCTTTCCAAAGGGCGAGTTGGGCCCTACAGCATCTTGGTTCCAGCTCTTTGGGAAGCTAAGAAACAACTCGCTCTGCACAGTGCTCTTACAGCCTACCGGGAACATCTCTTCCAAAGGCCTGTGTAACGCAATTTCTTTGCAGGCCTGATCTGGCTGAAGTAGGACTTCTGCTCTGGGTGTGCTACGTTGCCCTAGAGCTGAAAGGCCCAACGTGCAGGCTTCTTTCCAAAGGGCGAGTTGGGCCCCACAGCATCTTGCTTCCAGCTCTTTGGGAAGCTAAGAAACAACTCGCTCTGCACAGTGCTCTTACAGCCTACCGGGAACATCTCTTCCAAAGGCCTGTGAAACGCAGTTTCTTTGCAGGCCTGATCTGGATGAAGTAGGACTTCTGCTCTGGGTGTGCTACATTGCCCTAGAGCTGAAAAGCCCAACGTGCAGGCTTCTTTCCAAAGGGCGAGTTGGGCCCCACAGCATCTTGCTTCCAGCTCTTTGGGAAGCTAAGAAACAACTCGCTCTGCACAGTGCTCTTACACCCTACCGGGAACATCTCTTCCAAAGGCCTGTGAAACGCAGTTTCTTTGCAGGCCTGATCTGGCTGAAGTAGGACTTCTGCTCTGGGTGTGCTACATTGCCCTAGATCTGAAAGGCACAACGTGCAGGCTTCTTTCCAAAGGGCGACTTGGGCCCCACAGCATCTTGCTTCCAGCTCTTTGGGAACCTAAGAAACAACTCGCTCTGCACAGTGCCCTTACAGCCTACCGGGAACATCTCTTCCAAAGGCCTGTGAAACGCAGTTTCTTTGCAGGCCTGATCTGGCTGAAGTAGGACTCCTGCTCTGGGTGTGCTACGTTGCCCTAGAGCTGAAAGGCCCAACGTGCAGCCTTCTTTCCAAAGGGCGAGTTGGGCCCCACAGCATCTTGCTTCCAGCTCTTTGGGAAGCTAAGAAACAACTCGCTCTGCACAGTCCTCTTACACCCTACCGGGAACATCTCTTCCAACGGCCTGTGAAACGCAGTTTCTTTGCAGGCCTGATCTGGCTGAAGTAGGACTCCTGCTCTGGGTGTGCTACATTGCCCTAGAGCTGAAAGACCCAACGTGCAGGCTTCTTTCCAAAGGGCGAGTTGGGCCCCACAGCATCTTGCTTCCAGCTCTTTGGGAAGCTAAGAAACAACTCGCTCTGCACAGTGCTCTTACACCCTACCGGGAACATCTCTTCCAAAGGCCTGTGAAACGCATTTTCTTTGCAGGCCTGATCTGGCTGAAGTAGGACTTCTGCTCTGGGTGTGCTACATTGCCCTAGAGCTGAAAGGCACAACGTGCAGGCATCGTTCCAAAGGGCGAGTTGGGCCCCACAGCATCTTGCTTCCAGCTCTTTGGGAAGCTAAGAAACAACTAGCTCTGCACAGTGCTCTTACAGCCTACTGGGAACATCTCTTCCAAAGGCCTGTGAAACGCAGTTTCTTTGCAGGCCTGATCTGGCTGAAGTAGGACTTCTGCTCTGGGTGTGCTACATTGCCCTAGAGCTGAAAGTCACAAAGTGCAGGCTTCTTTCCAAAGGGCGAGTTGGGCCCCACAGCATCTTGCTTCCAGCTCTTTGGGAAGCTAAGAAACAACTCGCTCTGCACAGTGCTCTTTACACCCTACCGGGAACATCTCTTCCAAAGGCCTGTGAAACGCAGTTTCTTTTCAGGCCTGATCTGGCTGAAGTAGGACTTCTGCTCTGGGTGTGCTACATTGCCCTAGAGCTGAAAGGCACAACGTGCAGGCTTCTTTCCAAAGGGCGACTTGGGCCCCACAGCATCTTGCTTCCAGCTCTTTGGGAAGCTAAGAAACAACTCGCTCTGCACAGTGCCCTTACAGCCTACCGGGAACATCTCTTCCAAAGGCCTTATAAACGCAGTTTCTTTGCAGGCCTGATCTGGCTGAAGTACGACTTCTGCTCTGGGTGTGCTACATTGCCCTAGAGCTGAAAGGCACAACGTGCAGGCTTCTTTCCAAAGGGCGAGTTGGGCCCCACAGCATCTTGCTTCCAGCTCTTTGGGAAGCTAAGAAACAACTAGCTCTGCACAGCGCTCTTACAGCCTACTGGGAACATCTCTTCCAAAGGCCTGTGAAACGCAGTTTCTTTGCAGGCCTGATCTGGCTGAAGTAGGACTTCTGCTCTGGGTGTGCTACATTGCCCTAGAGCTGAAAGTCCCAAAGTGCAGGCTTCTTTCCAAAGGGCGAGTTGGGCCCCACAGCATCTTGCTTCCAGCTCTTGGGGAAGCTAAGAAACAACTCGCTCTGCACAGTGCTCTTTACACCCTACCGGGAACATCTCTTCCAAAGGCCTGTGAAACGCAGTTTCTTTTCAGGCCTGATCTGGCTGAAGTAGGACTTCTGCTCTGGGTGTGCTACATTGCCCTAGATCTGAAAGGCACAACGTGCAGGCTTCTTTCCAAAGGGCGAGTTGGGCCCCACAGCATCTTGCTTCCAGCTCTTTGGGAACCTAAGAAACAACTCGCTCTGCACAGTGCCCTTACAGCCTACCGGGAACATCTCTTCCAAAGGCCTGTGAAACGCATTTTCTTTGCAGGCCTGATCTGGCTGAAGTAGGACTTCTGCTCTGGGTGTGCTACATTGCCCTAGAGCTGAAAGGAACAACGTGCAGGCTTCTTTCCAAAGGGCGAGTTGGGCCCCACAGCATCTTGCTTCCAGCTCTTTGGGAAGCTAAGAAACAACTCGCTCTGCAGAGTGCTCTTAGAGCCTACCGGCAACATCTCTTCCAAAGGCCTGTGAAACACAGTTTCTTTGCAGGCCTGATCTGGCTGAAGTAGGACTTCTGCTCTGGGTGTGCTACATTGCCCTAGAGCTGAAAGGCCCAACGTGCAGGCTTCTTTCCAAAGGGCGAGTTGGGCCCCACAGCATCTTGCTTCCAGCTCTTTGGGAAGCTAAGAAACAACTCGCTCTGCACAGTGCCCTTACAGCCTACCGGGAGCATCTCTTCCAAAGGCCTGTGAAACGCAGTTTCTTTGTAGGCCTGATCTGGCTGAAGTAGGACTGCTGCTCTGGGTGTGCTACATTGCCCTAGAGCTGAAAGGCACAACGTGCAGGCTTCTTTCCAAAGGGCGAGTTGGGGCCTACAGCATCTTGGTTCCAGCTCTTTGGGAAGCTAAGAAACAACTCGCTCTGCACAGTGCTCTTACAGCCTACCGGGAACATCTCTTCCAAAGGCCTGTGTAACGCAATTTCTTTGCAGGCCTGATCTGACTGAAGTAGCACTTCTGCTCTGGGTGTGCTACGTTGCCCTAGAGCTGAAAGGCCCAACGTGCAGGCTTCTTTCCAAAGGGCGAGTTGGGCCCCACAGCATCTTGCTTCCAGCTCTTTGGGAAGCTAAGAAACAACTCGCTCTGCACAGTCCTCTTACACCCTACCGGGAACATCTCTTCCAACGGCCTGTGAAACGCAGTTTCTTTGCAGGCCTGATCTGGCTGAAGTAGGACTCCTGCTCTGGGTGTGCTACATTGCCCTAGAGCTGAAAGACCCAACGTGCAGGCTTCTTTCCAAAGGGCGAGTTGGGCCCCACAGCATCTTGCTTCCAGCTCTTTGGGAAGCTAAGAAACAACTCGCTCTGCACAGTGCTCTTACACCCTACCGGGAACATCTCTTCCAAAGGCCTGTGAAACGCAGTTTCTTTGCAGGCCTGATCTGGCTGAAGTAGGACTTCTGCTCTGGGTGTGCTACATTGCCCTAGAGCTGAAAGGCACAACGTGCAGGCATCTTTCCAAAGGGCGAGTTGGGCCCCACAGCATCTTGCTTCCAGCTCTTTGGGAAGCTAAGAAACAACAAGCTCTGCACAGTGCTCTTACAGCCTACTGGGAACATCTCTTCCAAAGGCCTGTGAAACGCAGTTTCTTTGCAGGCCTGATCTGGCTGAAGTAGGACTTCTGCTCTGGGTGTGCTACATTGCCCTAGAGCTGAACGTCCCAAAGTGCAGGCTTCTTTCCAAAGGGCGAGTTGGGCCCCACAGCATCTTGCTTCCAGCTCTTTGGGAAGCTAAGAAACAACTCGCTCTGCACAGTGCTCTTTACACCCTTCCGGGAACATCTCTTCCAAAGGCCTGTGAAACGCAGTTTCTTTTCAGGCCTGATCTGGCTGAAGTAGGACTTCTGCTCTGGGTGTGCTACATTGCCCTAGAGCTGAAAGGAACAACGTGCAGGCTTCTTTCCAAAGGGCGACTTGGGCCCCACAGCATCTTGCTTCCAGCTCTTTGGGAACCTAAGAAACAACTCGCTCTGCACAGTGCCCTTACAGCCTACCGGGAACATCTCTTCCAAAGGCCTGTGAAACGCATTTTCTTTGCAGGCCTGATCTGGCTGAAGTAGGACTTCTGCTCTGGGTGTGCTACATTGCCCTAGAGCTGAAAGGAACAACGTGCAGGCTTCTTTCCAAAGGGCGAGTTGGGCCCCACAGCATCTTGCTTCCAGCTCTTTGGGAAGCTAAGAAACAACTCGCTCTGCAGAGTGCTCTTAGAGCCTACCGGCAACTTCTCTTCCAAAGGCCTGTGAAACGCAGTTTCTTTGCAGGCCTGATCTGGCTGAAGTAGGACTTCTGCTCTGGGTGTGCTACATTGCCCTAGAGCTGAACGTCCCAAAGTGCAGGCTTCTTTCCAAAGGGCGAGTTGGGCCCCACAGCATCTTTCTTCCAGCTCTTTGGGAAGCTAAGAAACAACTCGCTCTGCACAGTGCTCTTACAGCCTACCGGGAACATCTCTTCCAAAGGCCTGTGAAACACAGTTTCTTTGCAGGCCTGATCTGACTGAAGTAGCACTTCTGCTCTGCTTGTGCTACGTTGCCCTA
Organism: Equus caballus; assembly: GCF_041296265.1. Classification (NCBI taxonomy): domain Eukaryota; kingdom Metazoa; phylum Chordata; class Mammalia; order Perissodactyla; family Equidae; genus Equus; species Equus caballus. The sequence goes on from NC_091696.1 coordinate 15,078,175, forward strand.
GAGCTGAAAGGCCCAACGTGCAGGCTTCTTTTCAAAGGGCGAGTTGGGCCCCACAGCATCTTGCTTCCAGCTCTTTGGGAACCTAAGAAACAACTCGCTCTGCACAGTGCTCTTACAGCCTACCGGGAACATCTCTTCCAAAGGCCTGTGAAACGCAGTTTCTTTGCAGGCCTGATCTGGGTGAAGTAGGAATTCTGCTCTGGGTGTGCTACATTGCCCTAGAGCTGAAAGGCACGACGTGAAGGCTTCTTTCCAAAGGGCGAGTTGGGCCCCACAGCATCTTGCTTCCAGCTCTTTGGGAAGCTAAGAAACAACTCGCTCTGCTCAGTGGTTGCAGCCTAGTGGGAACATCTCTTCCAAAGGCCTGTGTAACGCAGTTTCTTTGCAGGCCTGATCTGGCTGAAGTAGGACTCCTGCTCTGGGTGTGCTACATTGCCCTAGAGCTGAAAGGCCCTACGTGCAGGCTTCTTTCCAAAGGGCGAGTTGGGCCCCACAGCATCTTGCTTCCAGCTCTTGGGGAAGCTAAGAAACAACTCGCTCTGCACAGTGCTCTTAGAGCCTACCGGGAACTTCTCTTCCAAAGGCCTGTGAAACGCAGTTTCTTTGCAGGCCTGATCTGGCTGAAGTAGGACTTCTGCTCTGCTTGTGCTACGTTGCCCTAGAGCTGAAAGTCCCAACGTGCAGGCTTCTTTCCAAAGGGCGAGTTGGGCCCCACAGCATCTTGCTTCCAGCTCTTTGGGAAGCTAAGAAACAACTCGCTCTGCACAGTGCCCTTACAGCCTACCGGGAGCATCTCTTCCAAAGGCCTCTGAAACGCAGTTTCTTTGTAGGCCTGATCTGGCTGAAGTAGGACTGCTGCTCTGGGTGTGCTACATTGCCCTAGAGCTGAAAGGCACAACGTGCAGGCTTCTTTCCAAAGGACGAGTTGGGGCCTACAGCATCTTGGTTCCAGCTCTTTGGGAAGCTAAGAAACAACTCGCTCTGCACAGTGCTCTTACAGCCTACCGGGAACATCTCTTCCAAAGGCCTGTGTAACGCAATTTCTTTGCAGGCCTGATCTGACTGAAGTAGCACTTCTGCTCTGGGTGTGCTACGTTGCCCTAGAGCTGAAAGGCCCAACGTGCAGGCTTCTTTCCAAAGGGCGAGTTGGGCCGCACAGCATCTTGCTTCCAGGTCTTTGGGAAGCTAAGAAACAACTCGCTCTGCACAGTGCTCTTACACCCTACCGGGAACATCTCTTCCAACGGCCTGTGAAACGCAGTTTCTTTGCAGGCCTGATCTGGCTGAAGTAGGACTCCTGCTCTGGGTGTGCTACATTGGCCTAGAGCTGAAAGGCACAACGTGCAGGCTTCTTTCCAAAGGGCGAGTTGGGCCCCACAGCATCTTGCTTCCAGCTCTTTGGGAAGCTAAGAAACAACTCTCTCTGCACCGTGCTCTTACACCCTACCGGGAACATCTCTTCCAAAGGCCTGTGAAATGCAGTTTCTTTGCAGGCCTGATCTGGCTGAAGTAGGACTTCTGCTCTGGGTGTGCTACATTGCCCTAGAGCTGAAAGGCACAACGTGCAGGCATCTTTCCAAAGGGCGAGTTGGGCCCCACAGCATCTTGCTTCCAGCTCTTTGGGAAGCTAAGAAACAACTCGCTCTGCTCAGTGGTTACAGCCTAGTGGGAACATCTCTTCCAAAGGCCTGTGTAACGCAGTTTCTTTGCAGGCCTGATCTGACTGAAGTAGCACTTCTGCTCTGGGTGTGCTACGTTGCCCTAGAGCTGAAAGGCCCAACGTGCAGGCTTCTTTCCAAAGGGCGAGTTGGGCCGCACAGCATCTTGCTTCCAGGTCTTTGGGAAGCTAAGAAACAACTCGCTCTGCACAGTGCTCTTACACCCTACCGGGAACATCTCTTCCAACGGCCTGTGAAACGCAGTTTCTTTGCAGGCCTGATCTGGCTGAAGTAGGACTCCTGCTCTGGGTGTGCTACATTGGCCTAGAGCTGAAAGGCACAACGTGCAGGCTTCTTTCCAAAGGGCGAGTTGGGCCCCACAGCATCTTGCTTCCAGCTCTTTGGGAAGCTAAGAAACAACTCGCTCTGCACAGTGCTCTTTACACCCTACCGGGAACATCTCTTCCAAAGGCCTGTGAAACGCAGTTTCTTTGCAGGCCTGATCTGGCTGAAGTAGGACTTCTGCTCTGGGTGTGCTACATTGCCCTAGAGCTGAAAGGCCCAACGTGCAGGCTTCTTTTCAAAGGGCGAGTTGTGCCCCACAGCATCTTGCTTCCAGCTCTTTGGGAAGCTAAGAAACAACTCGCTCTGCTCAGTGGTTACAGCCTAGTGGGAACATCTCTTCCAAAGGCCTGCGTAACGCAGTTTCTTTGCAGGGCTGATCTGGCTAAAGTAGGACTTCTGCTCTGGGTGTGCTACATTGCCCTAGAGCTGAAAGGCACAACGTGCAGGCTTCTTTCCAAAGGGCGAGTTGGGGCCTACAGCATCTTGGTTCCAGCTCTTTGGGAAGCTAAGAAACAACTAGCTCTGCACAGTACTCTTACAGCCTACCGGGAACATCTCTTCCAAAGGCCTGTGTTACGCAATTTCTTTGCAGGCCTGATCTGACTGAAGTAGCACTTCTGCTCTGGGTGCGATACGTTGCCCTAGAGCTGAAAGGCCCAACGTGCAGGCTTCTTTCCAAAGGGCGAGTTGGGCCCCACAGCATCTTGCTTCCAGCTCTTTGGGAAGCTAAGAAACAACTCGCTCTGCACAGTGCTCTTACACCCTACCGGGAACATCTCTTCCAACGGCCTGTGAAACGCAGTTTCTTTGCAGGCCTGATCTGGCTGAAGTAGGACTCCTGCTCTGGGTGTGCTACATTGCCCTAGAGCTGAAAGACCCAACGTGCAGGCTTCTTTCCAAAGGGCGAGTTGGGCCCCACAGCATCTTGCTTCCAGCTCTTTGGGAAGCGAAGAATCAACTCGCTCTGCACAGTGCTCTTACACCCTACCGGGAACATCTCTTCCAAAGGCCTGTGAAACGCAGTTTCTTTGCAGGCCTGATCGGGCTGAAGTAGGACTGCTGCTCTGGGTGTGCTACATTGCCCTAGAGCTGAAAGGCACAACGTGCAGGCTTCTTTCCAAAGGGCGAGTTGGGCCCTACAGCATCTTGGTTCCAGCTCTTTGGGAAGCTAAGAAACAACTCGCTCTGCACACTGCTCTTACAGCCTACCGGGAACATCTCTTCCAAAGGCCTGTGTAACGCAATTTCTTTGCAGGCCTGATCTGGCTGAAGTAGCACTTCTGCTCTGGGTGTGCTACGTTGCCCTAGAGCTGAAAGGCCCAACGTGCAGGCTTCTTTCCAAAGGGCGAGTTGGGCCCCACAGCATCTTGCTTCCAGCTCTTTGGGAAGCTAAGAAACAACTCGCTCTGCACAGTGCTCTTAGAGCCTACCGGGAACTTCTCTTCCAAAGTCCTGTGAAACGCAGATTCTTTGCAGGCCTGATCTGGCTGAAGTAGGACTTCTGCTCTGGGTGTGCTACATTGCCCTAGAGCTGAAAGGCACAACGTGCAGGCTTCTTTCCAAAGGGCGAGTTGGGCCCCACAGCATCTTGCTTCCAGCTCTTTGGGAAGCTAAGAAACAACTCGCTCTGCACAGTGCTCTTACACCCTACCGGGAACATCTCTTCCAAAGGCCTGTGAAACGCAGTTTCTTTGCAGGCCTGATCTGACTGAAGTAGCACTTCTGCTCTGCTTGTGCTACGTTGCCCTAGAGCTGAAAGGCCCAACGTGCAGGCTTCTTTTCAAAGGGCGAGTTGGGCCCCACAGCATCTTGCTTCCAGCTCTTTGGGAAGCTAAGAAACAACTCGGTCTGCACAGTGCTCTTACAGCCTACCGGGAACATCTCTTCCAAAGGCCTGTGAAACGCAGTTTCTTTGCAGGCCTGATCTGGGTGAAGTAGGAATTCTGCTCTGATTGTGCTACATTGCCCTAGAGCTGAAAGGCACGACGTGAAGGCTTCTTTCCAAAGGGCGAGTTGGGCCCCACAGCATCTTGCTTCCAGCTCTTCGGGAAGCTAAGAAACAACTCGCTCTGCTCAGTGGTTACAGCCTAGTGGGAACATCTCTTCCAAAGGCCTGTGTAACGCAGTTTATTTGCAGGCCTGATCTGGCTGAAGTAGGACTTCTGCTCTGGGTGTGCTACATTGCCCTAGAGCTGAAAGGCACAACGTGCAGGCTTCTTTCCAAAGGGCGAGTTGGGGCCTACAGCATCTTGGTTCCAGCTCTTTGGGAAGCTAAGAAACAACTCGCTCTGCACAGTACTCTTACAGCCTACCGGGAACATCTCTTCCAAAGACCTGTGTAACGCAATTTCTTTGCAGGCCTGATCTGACTGAAGTAGCACTTCTGCTCTGGGTGTGATACGTTGCCCTAGAGCTGAAAGGCCCAACGTGCAGGCTTCTTTCCAAAGGGCGAGTTGGGCCCCACAGCATCTTGCTTCCAGCTCTTTGGGAAGCTAAGAAACAACTCGCTCTGCACAGTGCTCTTACACCCTACCGGGAACATCTCTTCCAACGGCCTGTGAAACGCAGTTTCTTTGCAGGCCTGATCTGGCTGAAGTAGGACTCCTGCTCTGGGTGTGCTACATTGCCCTAGAGCTGAAAGACCCAACGTGCAGGCTTCTTTCCAAAGGGCGAGTTGGGCCCCACAGCATCTTGCTTCCAGCTCTTTGGGAAGCGAAGAAACAACTCGCTCTGCACAGTGCTCTTACACCCTACCGGGAACATCTCTTCCAAAGGCCTGTGAAACGCAGTTTCTTTGCAGGCCTGATCGGGCTGAAGTAGGACTGCTGCTCTGGGTGTGCTACATTGCCCTAGAGCTGAAAGGCACAACGTGCAGGCTTCTTTCCAAAGGGCGAGTTGGGCCCTACAGCATCTTGGTTCCAGCTCTTTGGGAAGCTAAGAAACAACTCGCTCTGCACAGTGCTCTTACAGCCTACCGGGACCATCTCTTCCAAAGGCCTGTGTAACGCAATTTCTTTGCAGGCCTGATCTGGCTGAAGTAGCACTTCTGCTCTGGGTGTGCTACGTTGCCCTAGAGCTGAAAGGCCCAACGTGCAGGCTTCTTTCCAAAGGGCGAGTTGGGCCCCACAGCATCTTGCTTCCAGCTCTTTGGGAAGCTAAGAAACAACTCGCTCTGCACAGTGTTCTTACAGCCTACCGGGAACATCTCTTCCAAAGGCCTGTGAAACGCATTTTCTTTGCAGGCCTGATCTGGCTGAAGTAGGACTTCTGCTCTGGGTGTGCTACATTGCCCTAGAGCTGAAAGGCCCAACGTGCAGGCTTCTTTCCAAAGGGCGAGTTGGGCCCCACAGCATCTTGCTTCCAGCTCTTTGGGAAGCTAAGAAACAACTCGCTCTGCACAGTGCTCTTAGAGCCTACCGGGAATTTCTCTTCCAAAGGCCTGTGAAACGCAGTTTCTTTGCAGGCCTGATCTGGCTGAAGTAGGACTTCTGCTCTGCTTGTGCTACGGTGCCCTAGAGCTGAAAGGCCCAACGTGCAGGCTTCTTTTCAAAGGTCGAGTTGGGCCCCACAGCATCTTGCTTCCAGCTCTTTGGGAAGCTAAGAAACAACTCGCTCTGCACAGTGCCCTTACAGCCTACCGGGAGCATCTCTTCCAAAGGCCTGTGAAACGCAGTTTCTTTGTATGCCTGATCTGGCTGAAGTAGGACTGCTGCTCTGGGTGTGCTACATTGCCCTAGAGCTGAAAGGCACAACGTGCAGGCTTCTTTCCAAAGGGCGAGTTGGGGCCTACAGCATCTTGGTTCCAGCTCTTTGGGAACCTAAGAAACAACTCGCTCTGCACAGTGCTCTTACAGCCTACCGGGAACATCTCTTCCAAAGGCCTGTGTAACGCAATTTCTTTGCAGGCCTGATCTGGCTGAAGTAGGACTTCTGCTCTGGGTGTGCTACATTGCCCTAGAGCTGAAAGGCACAACGTGCAGGCATCTTTCCAAAGGGCGAGTTGGGCCCCACAGCATCTTGCTTCCAGCTCTTTGGGAAGCTAAGAAACAACTAGCTCTGCACAGTGCTCTTACAGCCTACTGGGAACATCTCTTCCAAAGGCCTGTGAAACGCAGTTTCTTTGCAGGCCTGATCTGGCTGAAGTAGGACTTCTGCTCTGGGTGTGCTACATTGCCCTAGAGCTGAAAGTCCCAAAGTGCAGGCTTCTTTCCAAAGGGCGAGTTGGGCCCCACAGCATCTTGCTTCCAGCTCTTTGGGAAGCTAAGAAACAACTCGCTCTGCACAGTGCTCTTTACACCCTACCGGGAACATCTCTCCCAAAGGCCTGTGAAACGCAGTTTCTTTTCAGGCCTGATCTGGCTGAAGTAGGAATTCTGCTCTGGGTGTGCTACATTGCCCTAGAGCTGAAAGGCACAACGTGCAGGCTTCTTTCCAAAGGGCGACTTGGGCCCCACAGAATCTTGCTTCCAGCTCTTTGGGAACCTAAGAAACAACTCGCTCTGCAGAGTGCTCTTAGAGCCTACCGGCAACTTCTCTTCCAAAGGCCTGTGAAACACAGTTTCTTTGCAGGCCTGATCTGGCTGAAGTAGGACTTCTGCTCTGGGTGTGCTACATTGCCCTAGAGCTGAAAGGCACAACGTGCAGGCTTCTTTCCAAAGGGCGAGTTGGGCCCCACAGCATCTTGCTTCCAGCTCTTTGGGAAGCTAAGAAACAACTCGCTCTGCACAGTGCCCTTACAGCCTACCGGGAGCATCTCTTCCAAAGGCCTGTGAAACGCAGTTTCTTTGTAGGCCTGATCTGGCTGAAGTAGGACTGCTGCTCTGGGTGTGCTACATTGCCCTAGAGCTGAAAGGCACAACGTGCAGGCTTCTTTCCAAAGGGCGAGTTGGGGCCTACAGCATCTTGGTTCCAGCTCTTTGGGAAGCTAAGAAACAACTCGCTCTGCACAGTGCTCTTACAGCCTACCGGGAACATCTCTTCCAAAGGCCTGTGTAACGCAATTTCTTTGCAGGCCTGATCTGACTGAAGTAGCACTTCTGCTCTGGGTGTGCTACGTTGCCCTAGAGCTGAAAGGCCCAACGTGCAGGCTTCTTTCCAAAGGGCGAGTTGGGCCCCACAGCATCTTGCTTCCAGCTCGTTGGGAAGCTAAGAAACAACTCGCTCTGCACAGTCCTCTTACACCCTACCGGGAACATCTCTTCCAACGGCCTGTGAAACGCAGTTTCTTTGCAGGCCTGATCTGGCTGAAGTAGGACTCCTGCTCTGGGTGTGCTACATTGCCCTAGAGCTGAAAGACCCAACGTGCAGGCTTCTTTCCAAAGGGCGAGTTGGGCCCCACAGCATCTTGCTTCCAGCTCTTTGGGAAGCTAAGAAACAACTCGCTCTGCACAGTGCTCTTACACCCTACCGGGAACATCTCTTCCAAAGGCCTGTGAAACGCAGTTTCTTTGCAGGCCTGATCTGGCTGAAGTAGGACTTCTGCTCTGGGTGTGCTACATTGCCCTAGAGCTGAAAGGCACAACGTGCAGGCATCTTTCCAAAGGGCGAGTTGGGCCCCACAGCATCTTGCTTCCAGCTCTTTGGGAAGCTAAGAAACAACTAGCTCTGCACAGTGCTCTTACAGCCTACTGGGAACATCTCTTCCAAAGGCCTGTGAAACGCAGTTTCTTTTCAGGCCTGATCTGGCTGAAGTAGGACTTCTGCTCTGGGTGTGCTACATTGCCCTAGAGCTGAAAGGAACAACGTGCAGGCTTCTTTCCAAAGGGCGACTTGGGCCCCACAGCATCTTGCTTCCAGCTCTTTGGGAACCTAAGAAACAACTCGCTCTGCACAGTGCCCTTACAGCCTACCGGGAACATCTCTTCCAAAGGCCTGTGAAACGCATTTTCTTTGCAGGCCTGATCTGGCTGAAGTAGGACTTCTGCTCTGGGTGTGCTACATTGCCCTAGAGCTGAAAGGCAAAACGTGCAGGCTTCTTTCCAAAGAGCGAGTTGGGCCCCACATCATCTTGCTTCCAGCTCTTTGGGAAGCTAAGAAACAACTCGCTCTGCAGAGTGCTCTTAGAGCCTACCGGCAACTTCTCTTCCAAAGGCCTGTGAAACGCAGTTTCTTTGCAGGCCTGATCTGGCTGAAGTAGGACTTCTGCTCTGGGTGTGCTACATTGCCCTAGAGCTGAAAGGCACAACGTGCAGGCTTCTTTCCAAAGGGCGAGTTGGGCCCCACAGCATCTTTCTTCCAGCTCTTTGGGAAGCTAAGAAACAACTCGCTCTGCACAGTGCTCTTACAGCCTACCGGGAACATCTCTTCCAAAGGCCTGTGAAACGCAGTTTCTTTGCAGGCCTGATCTGACTGAAGTAGCACTTCTGCTCTGCTTGTGCTACGTTGCCCTAGAGCTGAAAGGCCCAACGTGCAGGCTTCTTTTCAAAGGGCGAGTTGGGCCCCACAGCATCTTGCTTCCAGCTCTTTGGGAACCTAAGAAACAACTCGCTCTGCACAGTGCTCTTACAGCCTACCGGGAACATCTCTTCCAAAGGCCTGTGAAACGCAGTTTCTTTGCAGGCCTGATCTGGGTGAAGTAGGAATTCTGCTCTGGGTGTGCTACATTGCCCTAGAGCTGAAAGGCACGACGTGAAGGCTTCTTTCCAAAGGGCGAGTTGGGCCCCACAGCATCTTGCTTCCAGCTCTTTGGGAAGCTAAGAAACAACTCGCTCTGCTCAGTGGTTACAGCCTAGTGGGAACATCTCTTCCAAAGGCCTGTGAAACGCAGTTTCTTTGCAGGCCTGATCTGGGTGAAGTAGGAATTCTGCTCTGATTGTGCTACATTGCCCTAGAGCTGAAAGGCACGACGTGAAGGCTTCTTTCCAAAGGGCGAGTTGGGCCCCACAGCATCTTGCTTCCAGCTCTTCGGGAAGCTAAGAAACAACTCGCTCTGCTCAGTGGTTACAGCCTAGTGGGAACATCTCTTCCAAAGGCCTGTGTAACGCAGTTTATTTGCAGGCCTGATCTGGCTGAAGTAGGACTTCTGCTCTGGGTGTGCTACATTGCCCTAGAGCTGAAAGGCACAACGTGCAGGCTTCTTTCCAAAGGGCGAGTTGGGGCCTACAGCATCTTGGTTCCAGCTCTTTGGGAAGCTAAGAAACAACTCGCTCTGCACAGTACTCTTACAGCCTACCGGGAACATCTCTTCCAAAGACCTGTGTAACGCAATTTCTTTGCAGGCCTGATCTGACTGAAGTAGCACTTCTGCTCTGGGTGTGATACGTTGCCCTAGAGCTGAAAGGCCCAACGTGCAGGCTTCTTTCCAAAGGGCGAGTTGGGCCCCACAGCATCTTGCTTCCAGCTCTTTGGGAAGCTAAGAAACAACTCGCTCTGCACAGTGCTCTTACACCCTACCGGGAACATCTCTTCCAACGGCCTGTGAAACGCAGTTTCTTTGCAGGCCTGATCTGGCTGAAGTAGGACTCCTGCTCTGGGTGTGCTACATTGCCCTAGAGCTGAAAGACCCAACGTGCAGGCTTCTTTCCAAAGGGCGAGTTGGGCCCCACAGCATCTTGCTTCCAGCTCTTTGGGAAGCGAAGAAACAACTCGCTCTGCACAGTGCTCTTACACCCTACCGGGAACATCTCTTCCAAAGGCCTGTGAAACGCAGTTTCTTTGCAGGCCTGATCGGGCTGAAGTAGGACTGCTGCTCTGGGTGTGCTACATTGCCCTAGAGCTGAAAGGCACAACGTGCAGGCTTCTTTCCAAAGGGCGAGTTGGGCCCTACAGCATCTTGGTTCCAGCTCTTTGGGAAGCTAAGAAACAACTCGCTCTGCACAGTGCTCTTACAGCCTACCGGGACCATCTCTTCCAAAGGCCTGTGTAACGCAATTTCTTTGCAGGCCTGATCTGGCTGAAGTAGCACTTCTGCTCTGGGTGTGCTACGTTGCCCTAGAGCTGAAAGGCCCAACGTGCAGGCTTCTTTCCAAAGGGCGAGTTGGGCCCCACAGCATCTTGCTTCCAGCTCTTTGGGAAGCTAAGAAACAACTCGCTCTGCACAGTGTTCTTACAGCCTACCGGGAACATCTCTTCCAAAGGCCTGTGAAACGCATTTTCTTTGCAGGCCTGATCTGGCTGAAGTAGGACTTCTGCTCTGGGTGTGCTACATTGCCCTAGAGCTGAAAGGCCCAACGTGCAGGCTTCTTTCCAAAGGGCGAGTTGGGCCCCACAGCATCTTGCTTCCAGCTCTTTGGGAAGCTAAGAAACAACTCGCTCTGCACAGTGCTCTTAGAGCCTACCGGGAATTTCTCTTCCAAAGGCCTGTGAAACGCAGTTTCTTTGCAGGCCTGATCTGGCTGAAGTAGGACTTCTGCTCTGCTTGTGCTACGGTGCCCTAGAGCTGAAAGGCCCAACGTGCAGGCTTCTTTTCAAAGGTCGAGTTGGGCCCCACAGCATCTTGCTTCCAGCTCTTTGGGAAGCTAAGAAACAACTCGCTCTGCACAGTGCCCTTACAGCCTACCGGGAGCATCTCTTCCAAAGGCCTGTGAAACGCAGTTTCTTTGTATGCCTGATCTGGCTGAAGTAGGACTGCTGCTCTGGGTGTGCTACATTGCCCTAGAGCTGAAAGGCACAACGTGCAGGCTTCTTTCCAAAGGGCGAGTTGGGGCCTACAGCATCTTGGTTCCAGCTCTTTGGGAACCTAAGAAACAACTCGCTCTGCACAGTGCTCTTACAGCCTACCGGGAACATCTCTTCCAAAGGCCTGTGTAACGCAATTTCTTTGCAGGCCTGATCTGGCTGAAGTAGGACTTCTGCTCTGGGTGTGCTACATTGCCCTAGAGCTGAAAGGCACAACGTGCAGGCATCTTTCCAAAGGGCGAGTTGGGCCCCACAGCATCTTGCTTCCAGCTCTTTGGGAAGCTAAGAAACAACTAGCTCTGCACAGTGCTCTTACAGCCTACTGGGAACATCTCTTCCAAAGGCCTGTGAAACGCAGTTTCTTTGCAGGCCTGATCTGGCTGAAGTAGGACTTCTGCTCTGGGTGTGCTACATTGCCCTAGAGCTGAAAGTCCCAAAGTGCAGGCTTCTTTCCAAAGGGCGAGTTGGGCCCCACAGCATCTTGCTTCCAGCTCTTTGGGAAGCTAAGAAACAACTCGCTCTGCACAGTGCTCTTTACACCCTACCGGGAACATCTCTCCCAAAGGCCTGTGAAACGCAGTTTCTTTTCAGGCCTGATCTGGCTGAAGTAGGAATTCTGCTCTGGGTGTGCTACATTGCCCTAGAGCTGAAAGGCACAACGTGCAGGCTTCTTTCCAAAGGGCGACTTGGGCCCCACAGAATCTTGCTTCCAGCTCTTTGGGAACCTAAGAAACAACTCGCTCTGCAGAGTGCTCTTAGAGCCTACCGGCAACTTCTCTTCCAAAGGCCTGTGAAACACAGTTTCTTTGCAGGCCTGATCTGGCTGAAGTAGGACTTCTGCTCTGGGTGTGCTACATTGCCCTAGAGCTGAAAGGCACAACGTGCAGGCTTCTTTCCAAAGGGCGAGTTGGGCCCCACAGCATCTTGCTTCCAGCTCTTTGGGAAGCTAAGAAACAACTCGCTCTGCACAGTGCCCTTACAGCCTACCGGGAGCATCTCTTCCAAAGGCCTGTGAAACGCAGTTTCTTTGTAGGCCTGATCTGGCTGAAGTAGGACTGCTGCTGTGGGTGTGCTACATTGCCCTAGAGCTGAAAGGCACAACGTGCAGGCTTCTTTCCAAAGGGCGAGTTGGGGCCTACAGCATCTTGGTTCCAGCTCTTTGGGAAGCTAAGAAACAACTCGCTCTGCACAGTGCTCTTACAGCCTACCGGGAACATCTCTTCCAAAGGCCTGTGTAACGCAATTTCTTTGCAGGCCTGATCTGACTGAAGTAGCACTTCTGCTCTGGGTGTGCTACGTTGCCCTAGAGCTGAAAGGCCCAACGTGCAGGCTTCTTTCCAAAGGGCGAGTTGGGCCCCACAGCATCTTGCTTCCAGCTCGTTGGGAAGCTAAGAAACAACTCGCTCTGCACAGTCCTCTTACACCCTACCGGGAACATCTCTTCCAACGGCCTGTGAAACGCAGTTTCTTTGCAGGCCTGATCTGGCTGAAGTAGGACTCCTGCTCTGGGTGTGCTACATTGCCCTAGAGCTGAAAGACCCAACGTGCAGGCTTCTTTCCAAAGGGCGAGTTGGGCCCCACAGCATCTTGCTTCCAGCTCTTTGGGAAGCTAAGAAACAACTCGCTCTGCACAGTGCTCTTACACCCTACCGGGAACATCTCTTCCAAAGGCCTGGGAAACGCAGTTTCTTTGCAGGCCTGATCTGGCTGAAGTAGGACTTCTGCTCTGGGTGTGCTACATTGCCCTAGAGCTGAAAGGCACAACGTGCAGGCATCTTTCCAAAGGGCGAGTTGGGCCCCACAGCATCTTGCTTCCAGCTCTTTGGGAAGCTAAGAAACAACTAGCTCTGCACAGTGCTCTTACAGCCTACTGGGAACATCTCTTCCAAAGGCCTGTGAAACGCAGTTTCTTTTCAGGCCTGATCTGGCTGAAGTAGGACTTCTGCTCTGGGTGTGCTACATTGCCCTAGAGCTGAAAGGAACAACGTGCAGGCTTCTTTCCAAAGGGCGACTTGGGCCCCACAGCATCTTGCTTCCAGCTCTTTGGGAACCTAAGAAACAACTCGCTCTGCACAGTGCCCTTACAGCCTACCGGGAACATCTCTTCCAAAGGCCTGTGAAACGCATTTTCTTTGCAGGCCTGATCTGGCTGAAGTAGGACTTCTGCTCTGGGTGTGCTACATTGCCCTAGAGCTGAAAGGCAAAACGTGCAGGCTTCTTTCCAAAGGGCGAGTTGGGCCCCACATCATCTTGCTTCCAGCTCTTTGGGAAGCTAAGAAACAACTCGCTCTGCAGAGTGCTCTTAGAGCCTACCGGCAACTTCTCTTCCAAAGGCCTGTGAAACGCAGTTTCTTTGCAGGCCTGATCTGGCTGAAGTAGGACTTCTGCTCTGGGTGTGCTACATTGCCCTAGAGCTGAAAGGCACAACGTGCAGGCTTCTTTCCAAAGGGCGAGTTGGGCCCCACAGCATCTTTCTTCCAGCTCTTTGGGAAGCTAAGAAACAACTCGCTCTGCACAGTGCTCTTACAGCCTACCGGGAACATCTCTTCCAAAGGCCTGTGAAACGCAGTTTCTTTGCAGGCCTGATCTGACTGAAGTAGCACTTCTGCTCTGCTTGTGCTACGTTGCCCTAGAGCTGAAAGGCCCAACGTGCAGGCTTCTTTTCAAAGGGCGAGTTGGGCCCCACAGCATCTTGCTTCCAGCTCTTTGGGAACCTAAGAAACAACTCGCTCTGCACAGTGCTCTTACAGCCTACCGGGAACATCTCTTCCAAAGGCCTGTGAAACGCAGTTTCTTTGCAGGCCTGATCTGGGTGAAGTAGGAATTCTGCTCTGGGTGTGCTACATTGCCCTAGAGCTGAAAGGCACGACGTGAAGGCTTCTTTCCAAAGGGCGAGTTGGGCCCCACAGCATCTTGCTTCCAGCTCTTTGGGAAGCTAAGAAACAACTCGCTCTGCTCAGTGGTTACAGCCTAGTGGGAACATCTCTTCCAAAGGCCTGTGTAACGCAGTTTCTTTGCAGGCCTGATCTGGCTGAAGTAGGACTCCTGCTCTGGGTGTGCTACATTGCCCTAGAGCTGAAAGGCCCTACGTGCAGGCTTCTTTCCAAAGGGCGAGTTGGGCCCCACAGCATCTTGCTTCCAGCTCTTTGGGAAGCTCATAAACAACTCGCTCTGCACAGTGCTCTTAGAGCCTACCGGGAACTTCTCTTCCAAAGGCCTGTGAAACGCAGTTTCTTTGCAGGCCTGATCTGGCTGAAGTAGGACTTCTGCTCTGCTTGTGCTACGTTGCCCTAGAGCTGAAAGCCCCAACGTGCAGGCTTCTTTCCAAAGGGCGAGTTGGGCCCCACAGCATCTTGCTTCCAGCTCTTTGGGAAGCTAAGAAACAACTCGCTCTGCAGAGTGCTCTTAGAGCCTACCGGCAACTTCTCTTCCAAAGGCCTGTGAAACGCAGTTTCTTTGCAGGCCTGATCTGGCTGAAGTAGGACTTCTGCTCTGGGTGTGCTACATTGCCCTAGAGCTGAAAGGCACAACGTGCAGGCTTCTTTCCAAAGGGCGAGTTGGGCCCCACAGCATCTTTCTTCCAGCTCTTTGGGAAGCTAAGAAACAACTCGCTCTGCACAGTGCTCTTACAGCCTACCGGGAACATCTCTTCCAAAGGCCTGTGAAACGCAGTTTCTTTGCAGGCCTGATCTGACTGAAGTAGCACTTCTGCTCTGCTTGTGCTACGTTGCCCTAGAGCTGAAAGGCCCAACGTGCAGGCTTCTTTTCAAAGGGCGAGTTGGGCCCCACAGCATCTTGCTTCCAGCTCTTTGGGAAGCTAAGAAACAACTCGCTCTGCTCAGTGGTTACAGCCTAGTGGGAACATCTCTTCCAAAGGCCTGTGTAACGCAGTTTCTTTGCAGGCCTGATCTGGCTGAAGTAGGACTCCTGCTCTGGGTGTGCTACATTGCCCTAGAGCTGAAAGGCCCTACGTGCAGGCTTCTTTCCAAAGGGCGAGTTGGGCCCCACAGCATCTTGCTTCCAGCTCTTTGGGAAGCTCATAAACAACTCGCTCTGCACAGTGCTCTTAGAGCCTACCGGGAACTTCTCTTCCAAAGGCCTGTGAAACGCAGTTTCTTTGCAGGCCTGATCTGGCTGAAGTAGGACTTCTGCTCTGCTTGTGCTACGTTGCCCTAGAGCTGAAAGCCCCAACGTGCAGGCTTCTTTCCAAAGGGCGAGTTGGGCCCCACAGCATCTTGCTTCCAGCTCTTTGGGAACCTAAGAAACAACTCGCTCTGCACAGTGCTCTTACAGCCTACCGGGAACATCTCTTCCAAAGTCCAGTGAAACGCATTTTCTTTGCAGGCCTGATCTGGCTGAAGTAGGACTTCTGCTCTGGGTGTGCTACATTGCCCTAGAGCTGAAAGGGACAACGTGAAGGCTTCTTTCCAAAGCGCGAGTTGGGCCCCCCCCATCTTGCTTCCAGCTCTTTGGTAAGCTAAGAAACAACTCGCTCTGCACAGTGCTCTTACAGCCTACCGGGAAAATCTCTTCCAAAAGCCTTCGAAACGCAGTTTCTTTGCAGGCCTGATCTGGCTGAAGTAGGACTTCTGCTCTGGGTGTGTTACATTGCCCTAGAGCTGAAAGGCCCAACGTGCAGGCTTCTTTCCAAAGGGCGAGTTGGGCTCCACAGCATCTTGCTTCCAGCTCTTTGGGAACCTAAGAAACAACTCGCTCTGCACAGTGCTCTTACAGCCTACCGGGAACATCTCTTCCAAGGGCCTGTAAAACGCAGTTTCTTTGCAGGCCTGATCTGGCTGAAGAAGGACTTCTGCTCTGGGTGTGCTAAATTGCCCTAGAGCTGAAAGGCCCAACGTGCAGGCTTCTTTCCAATGGGCGAGTTGGGCCCCACAGCATCTTGCTTCCAGCTCTTTGGTAAGCTAAGAAACAACTCGCTCTGCACAGTGCTGTTACAGCCTACCGGGAAAATCTCTTCCAAAAGCCTTCGAAACGCAGTTTCTTTGCAGGCCTGATCTGGCTGAAGTAGGACTTCTGCTCTGGGTGTGCTACATTGCCCTAGAGCTGAAAGGCACAACGTGCAGCCTTCTTTCCAAAGGGCGAGTTGGGCCCCACAGCATCTTGCTTCCAGCTCTTTGGGAAGCTAAGAAACAACTCGCTCTGCACAGTGCTCTTACAGCCTACCGGGAACATCTCTTCCAAAGGCCTGTGAAATGCAGTTTCTTTGCAGGCGTGATCTGACTGAAGTAGCACTTCTCCTCTGCTTGTGCTACGTTGCCCTAGAGCTGAAAGACACAACGTGCAGGCTTCTTTCCAAAGGGCCAGTGGGGCCCCACAGCATCTTGCTTCCAGCTCATTGGGAAGCTAAGAAACAACTCGCTCTGCACAGTGCTCTTACAGCCTACCGGGAACATCTCTTCCAAAGGCCTGTGAAACGCAGTTTCTTTGCAGGCCTGATCTGGCTGAAGTAGGACTCCTGCTCTGGGTGTGCTACATTGCCCTAGAGCTGAAAGGCCCAACGTGCAGGCTTCTTTCCAAAGGGCGAGTTGGGCCCCACTGCATCTTTCTTCCAGCTCTTTGGGAAGCTAAGAAACAACTCGCTCTGCACAGTGCTCTTACAGCCTACCGGGAACATCTCTTCCAAAGGCCTGTGAAACGCAGTTTCTTTGCAGGCCTGATCTGGCTGAAGTAGCACTGCTGCTCTGGGTGTGCTACATTGCCCTAGAGCTGAAAGGCACAACGTGCAGGCTTCTTTCCAAAGGGCGAGTTGGGCCCTACAGCATCTTGGTTCCAGCTCTTTGGGAAGCTAAGAAACAACTCGCTCTGCACAGTGCTCTTACAGCCTACCGGGAACATCTCTTCCAAAGGCCTGTGCAACGCAATTTCTTTGCAGGCCTTATCTGGCTGAAGTAGCACTTCTGCTCTGGTGTGCTACGTTGCCCTAGAGCTGAAAGGCCCAACGTGCAGGCTTCTTTCCAAAGGGCGAGTTGGGCCCCACAGCATCTTGCTTCCAGCTCTTTGGGAACCTAAGAAACAACTCGCTCTGCACAGTGTTCTTACAGCCTACCGGGAACATCTCTTCCAAAGGCCTGTGAAACGCAATTTCTTTGCAGGCCTGATCTGGCTGAAGTAGGACTTCTGCTCTGGGTGCGCTACATCGCCCTAGAGCTGAAAGGCCCAACGTGCAGGCTTCTTTCCAAAGGGCGAGTTGGGCCCCACAGCATCTTGCTTCCAGCTCTTTGGGAAGCTAAGAAACAACTCGCTCTGCACAGTGCTCTTACACCCTACCGGGAACATCTCTTCCAACGGCCTGTGAAACGCATTTTCTTTGCAGGCCTGATCTGGCTGAAGTAGGACTCCTGCTCTGGGTGTGCTACATTGCCCTAGAGCTGAAAGGCACAACGTGCAGGCTTCTTTCCAAAGGGCGAGTTGGGCCCCACAGCATCTTGCTTCCAGCTCTTTGGGAAGCTAAGAAACAACTCGCTCTGCACAGTGCTCTTACACCCTACCGGGAACATCTCTTCCAAAGGCCTGTGAAACGCAGTTTCTTTGCAGGCCTGATCTGGCTGAAGTAGGACTTCTGCTCTGGGTGTGCTACATTGCCCTAGAGCTGAAAGGCCCAACGTGCAGGCTTCTTTCCAAAGGGCCAGTGGGGCCTCACAGCATCTTGCTTCCAGCTCTTTGGGAAGCTAAGAAACAACTCGCTCTGCACAGTGCTCTTACAGCCTACCAGGAAAATCTCTTCCAAAAACCTTCGAAACGCAGTTTCTTTGCAGGCCTGATCTGGCTGAAGTAGGACTTCTGCTCTGGGTGTGCTACATTGCCCTAGAGCTGAAAGGCCCAACGTGCAGGCTTCTTTCCAATGGGCGAGTTGGGCCCCACAGCATCTTGCTTCCAGCTCTTTGGTAAGCTAAGAAACAACTCGCTCTGCACAGTGCTCTTACAGCCTACCGGGAAAATCTCTTCCAAAAGCCTTCGAAACGCAGTTTCTTTGCAGGCCTGATCTTGCTGAAGTAGGACTTCTGCTCTGGGTGTGCTACATTGCCCTTGAGCTGAAAGGCACAACGTGCAGGCTTCTTTCCAAAGGGCGAGTTGGGCCCCACAGCATCTTGCTTCCAGCTCTTTGGGAAGCTAAGAAACAACTCGCTCTGCACAGTGCTCTTACATCCTACCGGGAACATCTCTTCCAAGGGTCTGTAAAACGCAGTTTCTTTGCAGGCCTGATCTGGCTGAAGAAGGACTTCTGCTCTGGGTGTGCTAAATTGACCTAGAGCTGAAAGGCACAACGTGCAGGCTTCTTTCCAAAGGGCGAGTTGGGCCCCACAGCCTCTTGCTTCCAGCTCTTTCAGAAGCTAAGAAACAACTCGCTCTGCACCGTGCTCTTACAGCCTACCGGGAACATCTCTTCCAAGGGCCTGTGAAACGCAGTTTCTTTGCAGGCCTGATCTGGCTGAAGTAGGACCCTGCTCTGGGTGTGCTACATTGTCCTAGAGCTGAAAGGCACAACGTGCAGGCTTCTTTCCAAAGGGCGAGTTGGGCCCCACAGCATCTGGCTTCCAGCTCTTTGGGAAGCGAAGAAACAACTCGCTCTGCTCAGTGGTTACAGCCTAGTGGGAACATCTCTTCCAAAGGCCTGTGCAACGCAGTTTCTTTGCAGGCCTGATCTGGCTGAAGTAGGACTTCTGCTCTGGGTGTGCTACATTGCCCTAGAGCTGAAAGGCCCAACGTGCAGGCTTCTTTCCAAAGGGCGAGTTGGGCCCCACAGCATCTTGCTTCCAGCTCTTTGGGAAGCTAAGAAACAACTCGCTCTGCACAGTGCTCTTACAGCCTACCAGGAAAATCTCTTCCAAAAACCTTCGAAACGCAGTTTCTTTGCAGGCCTGATCTGGCTGAAGTAGGACTTCTGCTCTGGGTGTGCTACATTGCCCTAGAGCTGAAAGGCCCAACGTGCAGGCTTCTTTCCAATGGGCGAGTTGGGCCCCACAGCATCTTGCTTCCAGCTCTTTGGTAAGCTAAGAAACAACTCGCTCTGCACAGTGCTCTTACAGCCTACCGGGAAAATCTCTTCCAAAAGCCTTCGAAAAGCAGTTTCTTTGCAGGCCTGATCTTGCTGAAGTAGGACTTCTGCTCTGGGTGTGCTACATTGCCCTTGAGCTGAAAGGCACAACGTGCAGGCTTCTTTCCAAAGGGCGAGTTGGGCCCCACAGCATCTTGCTTCCAGCTCTTTGGGAAGCTAAGAAACAACTCGCTCTGCACAGTGCTCTTACAGCCTACCGGGAACATCTCTTCCAAGGGTCTGTAAAACGCAGTTTCTTTGCAGGCCTGATCTGGCTGAAGAAGGACTTCTGCTCTGGGTGTGCTAAATTGCCCTAGAGCTGAAAGGCACAACGTGCAGGCTTCTTTCCAAAGGGCGAGTTGGGCCCCACAGCCTCTTGCTTCCAGCTCTTTCAGAAGCTAAGAAACAACTCGCTCTGCACCGTGCTCTTACAGCCTACCGGGAACATCTCTTCCAAGGGCCTGTGAAACGCAGTTTCTTTGCAGGCCTGATCTGGCTGAAGTAGGACCCTGCTCTGGGTGTGCTACATTGTCCTAGAGCTGAAAGGCACAACGTGCAGGCTTCTTTCCAAAGGGCGAGTTGGGCCCCACAGCATCTGGCTTCCAGCTCTTTGGGAAGCGAAGAAACAACTCGCTCTGCTCAGTGGTTACAGCCCAGTGGGAACATCTCTTCCAAAGGCCTGTGCAACGCAGTTTCTTTGCAGGACTGATCTGGCTGAAGTAGGACTTCTGCTCTGGGTGTGCTACATTGCCCTAGAGCTGAAAGGCACAACGTGCAGGCTTCTTTCCAAAGGGCGAGTTGGGCCCCACAGCATCTTGCTTCCAGCTCTTTGGGAACCTAAGAAACAACTCGCTCTGCACAGTGCTCTTACAGCCTACCGGGAACATCTCTTCCAAAGTCCTGTGAAACGCATTTTCTTTGCAGGCCTGATCTGGCTGAAGTAGGACTTCTGCTCTGGGTGTGCTACATTGCCCTAGAGCTGAAAGGGACAACGTGAAGGCTTTTTTCCAAAGCGCGAGTTGGGCCCCCCCCATCTTGCTTCCAGCTCTTTGGTAAGCTAAGAAACAACTCGCTCTGCACAGTGCTCTTACAGCCTACCGGGAAAATCTCTTCAAAAAGCCTTCGAAACGCAGTTTCTTTGCAGGCCTGATCTGGCTGAAGTAGGACTTCTGCTCTGGGTGTGCTACATTGCCCTAGAGCTGAAAGGCCCAACGTGCAGGCTTCTTTCCAAAGGGCGAGTTGGGCTCCACAGCATCTTGCTTCCAGCTCTTTGGGAACCTAAGAAACAACTCGCTCTGCACAGTGCTCTTACAGCCTACCGGGAACATCTCTTCCAAGGGCCTGTAAAACGCAGTTTCTTTGCAGGCCTGATCTGGCTGAAGAAGGACTTCTGCTCTGGGTGTGCTAAATTTCCCTAGAGCTGAAAGGCACAACGTGCAGGCTTCTTTCCAAAGGGCGAGTTGGGCCCCACAGCATCTTGCTTCCAGCTCTTTCGGAAGCTAAGAAACAACTCGCTCTGCACCGTGCTCTTACAGCCTACCGGGAACATCACTTCCAAGGGCCTGTGAAACGCAGTTTCTTTGCAGGCCTGATCTGGCTGGAGTAGGACTCTGCTCTGGGTGTGCTACATTGTCCTAGAGCTGAAAGGCCCAACGTGCAGGCTTCTTTCCAAAGGGCGAGTTGGGCCCCACAGCATCTGGCTTCCAGCTCTTTGGGAAGCTAAGAAACAACTCGCTCTGCTCAGTGGTTACAGCCTAGTGGGAACATCTCTTCCAAAGGCCTGTGAAACGCAGTTTCTTTGCAGGCCTGATCTGGCTGAAGTAGGACTTCTGCTCTGGGTGTGCTACATTGCCCTAGAGCTGAAAGGCACAACGTGCAGGCTTCTTTCCAAAGGGCGAGTTGGGCCCCACAGCATCTTTCTTCCAGCTCTTTGGGAAGCTAAGAAACAACTCGCTCTGCACAGTGCTCTTACAGCCTACCGGGAACATCTCTTCCAAAGGCCTGTGAAACGCATTTTCTTTGCAGGCCTGATCTGGCTGAAGTAGGACTTCTGCTCTGGGTGTGCTACATTGCCCTAGAGCTGAAAGGCAAAACGTGCAGGCTTCTTTCCAAAGGGCGAGTTGGGCCCCACAGCATCTTGCTTCCAGCTCTTTGGGAAGCTAAGAAACAACTCGCTCTGCACAGTGCTCTTACAGCCTACCGGGAACATCTCTTCCAAAGGCCTGTGAAACGCAGTTTCTTTGCAGGCCTGATCTGGCTGAAGTAGGACTGCTGCTCTGGGTGTGCTACATTGCCCTAGAGCTGAAAGGCACAACGTGCAGGCTTCTTTCCAAAGGGCGAGTTGGGCCCTACAGCATCTTGGTTCCAGCTCTTTGGGAAGCTAAGAAACAACTCGCTCTGCACAGTGCTCTTACAGCCTACCGGGAACATCTCTTCCAAAGGCCTGTGTAACGCAATTTCTTTGCAGGCCTGATCTGGCTGAAGTAGCACTTCTGCTCTGGGTGTGCTACGTTGTCCTAGAGCTGAAAGGCCCCACGTGTAGGCTTCTTTCCAAAGGGCGAGTTGGGCCCCACAGCATCTTGCTTCCAGCTCTTTGGGAACCTAAGAAACAACTCGCTCTGCACAGTGTTCTTACAGCCTACCGGGAACATCTCTTCCAAAGGCCTGTGAAACGCATTTTCTTTGCAGGCCTGATCTGGCTGAAGTAGGACTTCTGCTCTGAGTGTGCTACATTGCCCTAGAGCTGAAAGGCCCAACGTGCAGGCTTCTTTCCAAAGGGCGAGTTGGGCCCCACAGCATCTGGCTTCCAGCTCTTTGGGAAGCTAAGAAACAACTCGCTCTGCACAGTGCTCTTACACCCTACCGGGAACATCTCTTCCAACGGCCTGTGAAACGCAGTTTCTTTGCAGGCCTGATCTGGCTGAAGTAGGACTCCTGCTCTGGGTGTGCTACATTGCCCTAGAGCTGAAAGGCCCAACGTGCAGGCTTCTTTCCAAAGGGCGAGGTGGGCCCCACAGCATCTTGCTTCCAGCTCTTTGGGAAGCTAAGAAACAACTCGCTCTGCACAGTGCTCTTACAGCCTACCGGGAACATCTCTTCCAAAGGCCTGTGAAAAGCAGTTTCTTTGCAGGCCTGATCTGGCTGAAGTAGGACTTCTGCTCTGGGTGTGCTACATTGCCCTAGAGCTGAAAGGCCCAACGTGCAGGCTTCTTTCCAAAGGGCCAGTGGGGCCCCACAGCATCTTGCTTCCAGCTCTTTGGGAAGCTAAGAAACAACTCGCTCTGCACAGTGCTCTTACAGCCTACCGGGAAAATCTCTTCCAAAAGCCTTCGAAACGCAGTTTCTTTGCAGGCCTGATCTGGCTGAAGTAGGACTTCTGCTCTGGGTGTGCTACATTGCCCTAGAGCTGAAAGGCACAACGTGCAGGCATCTTTACAAAGGGCGAGTTGGGCCCCACAGCATCTTGCTTCCAGCTCTTTGGGAAGCTAATAAACAACTCGCTCCGCACAGTGCTCTTACAGCCTACCGGGAACATCTCTTCCAAAGGCCTGTGAAACGCAGTTTCTTTGCAGGCCTGATCTGGCTGAAGTAGGACTTCTGCTCTGGGTGTGCTACATTGCCCTAGAGCTGAAAGGCACAACGTGCAGGCTTCTTTCCAAAGGGCGAGTTGGGCCCCACAGCATCTTGCTTCCAGATCTTTGGGAAGCTAAGAAACAACTCGCTCTGCACAGTGCTCTTAGAGCCTACCGGGAACTTCTCTTCCAAAGGCCTGTGAAACGCAGTTTCTTTGCAGGCCTGATCTGGCTGAAGTAGGACTTCTGCTCTGGGTGTGCTACATTGCCCTAGAGCTGAAAGGCCCAACGTGCGGGCTTCTTTCCAAAGGGCGAGTTGGGCCCCACAGCATCTTGCTTCCAGCTCTTTGGGAAGCTAAGAAACAACTCGCTCTGCACAGTGCTCATACAGCCTACCGGGAACATCTCTTCCAAAGGCCTGTGAAACGCAGTTTCTTTGCAGGCCTGATCTGGCTGAAGTAGGACTTCTGCTCTGGGTGTGCTACATTGCCCTAGAGCTGAAAGGCACAACGTGCAGGCTTCTTTCCAAAGGGCGAGTTGGGCCCCACAGCATCTTGCTTCCAGCTCTTTGGGAACCTAAGAAACAACTCGCTCTGCACAGTGCCCTTACAGCCTACCGGGAACATCTCTTCCAAAGGCCTTATAAACGCAGTTTCTTTGCAGGCCTGATCTGGCTGAAGGAGGACTTCTGCTCTGGGTGTGCTACATTGCCCTAGAGCTGAAAGGCACAACGTGCAGGCTTCTTTCCAAAGGGCGAGTTGGGCCCCACAGCATCTTGCTTCCAGCTCTTTGGGAAGCTAAGAAACAACTCGCTCTGCACAGTGCTCTTACAGCCTACCGGGCACAACTCTTCCAAAGGCCTGTAAAACGCAGTTTCTTTGCAGGCCTGATCTGGCTGAAGAAGGACTTCTGCTCTGGGTGTGCTAATTTGCCCTAGAGCTGAAAGGCACAACGTGCAGGCTTCTTTCCAAAGGGGGAGTTGGGCCCCACAGCATCTTGCTTCCAGCTCTTTCGGAAGCTAAGAAACAACTCGCTCTGCACAGTGCTCTTACAGCCTACCGGGAACATCTCTTCCAAGGGCCTGTGAAACGCAGTTTCTTTGCAGGCCTGATCTGGCTGAAGTAGGACTTCTGCTCTGGGTGTGCTACATTGTCCTAGAGCTGAAAGGCACAACGTGCAGGCTTCTTTCCAAAGGGCGAGTTGGGCCCCACAGCATCTTGCTTCCAGGTCTTTGGGAAGCGAAGAAACAACTCGCTCTGCTCAGTGGTTACAGCCTAGTGGCAACATCTCTTCCAAAGGCCTGTGCAACGCAGTTTCTTTGTAGGCCTGATCTGGCTGAAGTAGGACTTCTGCTCTGGGTGTGCTACATTGCCCTAGATCTGAAAGGCACAACGTGCAGGTTTCTTTACAAAGGGCCAGTGGGGCCCCACAGCATCTTGCTTCCAGCTCTTTGGGAAGCTAAGAAACAACTCGCTCTGCACAGTGCTCTTACAGCCTACCGGGAACATCTCTTCCAAAGGCCTGTGAAACGCAGTTTCTTTGTAGGCCTGATCTGGCTGAAGTAGGACTTCTGCTCTGGGTGTGCTACATTGCCCTAGAGCTGAAAGGCCCAACGTGCAGGTTTCTTTACAAAGGGCCAGTGGGGCCCCACAGCATCTTGCTTCCAGCTCTTTGGGAAGCTAAGAAACAACTCGCTCTGCACAGTGCTCTTGCAGCCTACCGGGAAAATCTCTTCCAAAAGCCTTCGAAACGCAGTTTCTTTGCAGGCCTGATCTGGCTGAAGTAGGACTTCTGCTCTGGGTGTGCTACATTGCCCTAGAGCTGAAAGGCCCAACGTGCAGGCTTCTTTCCAAAGGGCGAGTTGGGCCCCACAGCATCTTGCTTCCAGCTCTTTGGGAAGCTAAGAAACAACTCGCTCTGCACAGTGCTCTTACAGCCTACCGTGAACATCTCTTCCAAAGGCGTGTGAAATGCAGTTTCTTTGCAGGCGTGATCTGGCTGAAGTAGCACTTCTCCTCTGCTTGTGCTACGTTGCCCTAGAGCTGAAAGACACAACGTGCAGGCTTGTTTCCAAAGGGCCAGTGGGGCCCCACAGCATCTTGCTTCCAGCTCTTTGGGAAGCTACGAAACAACTCGCTCTGCACAGTGCTCTTACAGCCTACCGGGAACATCTCTTCCAAAGGCCTGTGAAACGCAGTTTCTTTGCAGGCCTGATCTGGGTGAAGTAGGACTTCTGCGCTGGGTGTGCTACATTGCCCTAGAGCTGAAAGGCCTAAAGTGCAGGCTTCTTTCCAAAGGGCGAGTTGGGCCCCACAGCATCTTGCTTCCAGCTCTTTGGGAAGCTAAGAAACAACTCGCTCTGCACAGTGCTCTTACAGCCTACCGGGAACATCTCTTCCAAAGGCCAGTGAAACGCAGTTTCTTTGCAGGCCTGATCTGGCTGAAGTAGGACTGCTGCTCTGGGTGTGCTACATTGCCCTAGAGCTGAAAGGCACAACGTGCAGGCTTCTTTCCAAAGGGCGAGTTGGGCCCTACAGCATCTTGGTTCCAGCTCTTTGGGAAGCTAAGAAACAACTCGCTCTGCACAGTGCTCTTACAGCCTACCGGGAACATCTCTTCCAAAGGCCTGTGTAACGCAATTTCTTTGCAGGCCTGATCTGGCTGAAGTAGCACTTCTGCTCTGGGTGTGCTACGTTGTCCTAGAGCTGAAAGGCCCCACGTGTAGGCTTCTTTCCAAAGGGCGAGTTGGGCCCCACAGCATCTTGCTTCCAGCTCTTTGGGAACCTAAGAAACAACTCGCTCTGCACAGTGTTCTTACAGCCTACCGGGAACATCTCTTCCAAAGGCCTGTGAAACGCATTTTCTTTGCAGGCCTGATCTGGCTGAAGTAGGACTTCTGCTCTGAGTGTGCTACATTGCCCTAGAGCTGAAAGGCCCAACGTGCAGGCTTCTTTCCAAAGGGCGAGTTGGGCCCCACAGCATCTTGCTTCCAGCTCTTTGGGAAGCTAAGAAACAACTCGCTCTGCACAGTGCTCTTACACCCTACCGGGAACATCTCTTCCAACGGCCTGTGAAACGCAGTTTCTTTGCAGGCCTGATCTGGCTGAAGTAGGACTCCTGCTCTGGGTGTGCTACATTGCCCTAGAGCTGAAAGGCCCAACGTGCAGGCTTCTTTCCAAAGGGCGAGGTGGGCCCCACAGCATCTTGCTTCCAGCTCTTTGGGAAGCTAAGAAACAACTCGCTCTGCACAGTGCTCTTACAGCCTACCGGGAACATCTCTTCCAAAGGCCTGTGAAAAGCAGTTTCTTTGCAGGCCTGATCTGGCTGAAGTAGGACTTCTGCTCTGGGTGTGCTACATTGCCCTAGAGCTGAAAGGCCCAACGTGCAGGCTTCTTTCCAAAGGGCCAGTGGGGCCCCACAGCATCTTGCTTCCAGCTCTTTGGGAAGCTAAGAAACAACTCGCTCTGCACAGTGCTCTTACAGCCTACCGGGAAAATCTCTTCCAAAAGCCTTCGAAACGCAGTTTCTTTGCAGGCCTGATCTGGCTGAAGTAGGACTTCTGCTCTGGGTGTGCTACATTGCCCTAGAGCTGAAAGGCACAACGTGCAGGCATCTTTACAAAGGGCGAGTTGGGCCCCACAGCATCTTGCTTCCAGCTCTTTGGGAAGCTAATAAACAACTCGCTCCGCACAGTGCTCTTACAGCCTACCGGGAACATCTCTTCCAAAGGCCTGTGAAACGCAGTTTCTTTGCAGGCCTGATCTGGCTGAAGTAGGACTTCTGCTCTGGGTGTGCTACATTGCCCTAGAGCTGAAAGGCACAACGTGCAGGCTTCTTTCCAAAGGGCGAGTTGGGCCCCACAGCATCTTGCTTCCAGATCTTTGGGAAGCTAAGAAACAACTCGCTCTGCACAGTGCTCTTAGAGCCTACCGGGAACTTCTCTTCCAAAGGCCTGTGAAACGCAGTTTCTTTGCAGGCCTGATCTGGCTGAAGTAGGACTTCTGCTCTGGGTGTGCTACATTGCCCTAGAGCTGAAAGGCCCAACGTGCAGGCTTCTTTCCAAAGGGCGAGTTGGGCCCCACAGCATCTTGCTTCCAGCTCTTTGGGAAGCTAAGAAACAACTCGCTCTGCACAGTGCTCATACAGCCTACCGGGAACATCTCTTCCAAAGGCCTGTGAAACGCAGTTTCTTTGCAGGCCTGATCTGGCTGAAGTAGGACTTCTGCTCTGGGTCTGCTACATTGCCCTAGAGCTGAAAGGCACAACGTGCAGGCTTCTTTCCAAAGGGCGAGTTGGGCCCCACAGCATCTTGCTTCCAGCTCTTTGGGAACCTAAGAAACAACTCGCTCTGAACAGTGCCCTTACAGCCTACCGGGAACATCTCTTCCAAAGGCCTTATAAACGCAGTTTCTTTGCAGGCCTGATCTGGCTGAAGGAGGACTTCTGCTCTGGGTGTGCTACATTGCCCTAGAGCTGAAAGGCACAACGTGCAGGCTTCTTTCCAAAGGGCGAGTTGGGCCCCACAGCATCTTGCTTCCAGCTCTTTGGGAAGCTAAGAAACAACTCGCTCTGCACAGTGCTCTTACAGCCTACCGGGCACAACTCTTCCAAAGGCCTGTAAAACGCAGTTTCTTTGCAGGCCTGATCTGGCTGAAGAAGGACTTCTGCTCTGGGTGTGCTAATTTGCCCTAGAGCTGAAAGGCACAACGTGCAGGCTTCTTTCCAAAGGGGGAGTTGGGCCCCACAGCATCTTGCTTCCAGCTCTTTCGGAAGCTAAGAAACAACTCGCTCTGCACAGTGCTCTTACAGCCTACCGGGAACATCTCTTCCAAGGGCCTGTGAAACGCAGTTTCTTTGCAGGCCTGATCTGGCTGAAGTAGGACTTCTGCTCTGGGTGTGCTACATTGTCCTAGAGCTGAAAGGCACAACGTGCAGGCTTCTTTCCAAAGGGCGAGTTGGGCCCCACAGCATCTTGCTTCCAGGTCTTTGGGAAGCGAAGAAACAACTCGCTCTGCTCAGTGGTTACAGCCTAGTGGCAACATCTCTTCCAAAGGCCTGTGCAACGCAGTTTCTTTGTAGGCCTGATCTGGCTGAAGTAGGACTTCTGCTCTGGGTGTGCTACATTGCCCTAGAGCTGAAAGGCCCAACGTGCAGGTTTCTTTACAAAGGGCCAGTGGGGCCCCACAGCATCTTGCTTCCAGCTCTTTAGGAAGCTAAGAAACAACTCGCTCTGCACAGTGCTCTTACAGCCTACCGGGAAAATCTCTTCCAAAAGCCTTCGAAACGCAGTTTCTTTGCAGGCCTGATCTGGCTGAAGTAGGACTTCTGCTCTGGGTGTGCTACATTGCCCTAGAGCTGAAAGGCCCAACGTGCAGGCTTCTTTCCAAAGGGCGAGTGGGGCCCCACAGCATCTTGCTTCCAGCTCTTTGGGAAGCTAAGAAACAACTCGCTCTGCACAGTGCTCTTACAGCCTACCGGGAACATCTCTTCCAAAGGCCTGTGAAATGCAGTTTCTTTGCAGGCGTGATCTGGCTGAAGTAGCACTTCTCCTCTGCTTGTGCTACGTTGCCCTAGAGCTGAAAGACACAACGTGCAGGCTTGTTTCCAAAGGGCCAGTGGGGCCCCACAGCATCTTGCTTCCAGCTCTTTGGGAAGCTACGAAACAACTCGCTCTGCACAGTGCTCTTACAGCCTACCGGGAACATCTCTTCCAAAGGCCTGTGAAACGCATTTTCTTTGCAGGCCTGATCTGGCTGAAGTAGGACTTCTGCTCTGGGTGTGCTACATTGCCCTTGAGCTGAAAGGCCCAACGTGCAGGCTTCTTTCCAAAGGGCGAGTTGGGCCCCACAGCATCTTGCTTCCAGCTCTTTGGGAAGCTAAGAAACAACTCGCTCTGCACAGTGCTCTTACACCCTACCGGGAACATCTCTTCCAACGGCCTGTGAAACGCAGTTTCTTTGCAGGCCTGATCTGGCTGAAGTAGGACTCCTGCTCTGGGTGTGCTACATTGCCCTAGAGCTGAAACGCCCAACGTGCAGGCTTCTTTCCAAAGGGCGAGTTGGGCCCCACAGCATCTTGCTTCTAGCTCTTTGGGAAGCTAAGAAACAACTCGCTCTGCACAGTGCTCTTACAGCCTACCGGGAACATCTCTTCCAAAGGCCTGTGAAACGCAGTTTCTTTGTAGGCCTGATCTGGCTGAAGTAGGACTTCTGCTCTGGGTGTGCTACATTGCCCTAGAGCTGAAAGGCCCAACGTGCAGGTTTCTTTACAAAGGGCCAGTGGGGCCCCACAGCATCTTGCTTCCAGCTCTTTGGGAAGCTAAGAAACAACTCGCTCTGCACAGTGCTCTTGCAGCCTACCGGGAAAATCTCTTCCAAAAGCCTTCGAAACGCAGTTTCTTTGCAGGCCTGATCTGGCTGAAGTAGGACTTCTGCTCTGGGTGTGCTACATTGCCCTAGAGCTGAAAGGCCCAACGTGCAGGCTTCTTTCCAAAGGGCGAGTTGGGCCCCACAGCATCTTGCTTCCAGCTCTTTGGGAAGCTAAGAAACAACTCGCTCTGCACAGTGCTCTTACAGCCTACCGTGAACATCTCTTCCAAAGGCGTGTGAAATGCAGTTTCTTTGCAGGCGTGATCTGGCTGAAGTAGCACTTCTCCTCTGCTTGTGCTACGTTGCCCTAGAGCTGAAAGACACAACGTGCAGGCTTGTTTCCAAAGGGCCAGTGGGGCCCCACAGCATCTTGCTTCCAGCTCTTTGGGAAGCTACGAAACAACTCGCTCTGCACAGTGCTCTTACAGCCTACCGGGAACATCTCTTCCAAAGGCCTGTGAAACGCAGTTTCTTTGCAGGCCTGATCTGGGTGAAGTAGGACTTCTGCGCTGGGTGTGCTACATTGCCCTAGAGCTGAAAGGCCTAAAGTGCAGGCTTCTTTCCAAAGGGCGAGTTGGGCCCCACAGCATCTTGCTTCCAGCTCTTTGGGAAGCTAAGAAACAACTCGCTCTGCACAGTGCTCTTACAGCCTACCGGGAACATCTCTTCCAAAGGCCTGTGAAACGCAGTTTCTTTGCAGGCCTGATCTGGCTGAAGTAGGACTGCTGCTCTGGGTGTGCTACATTGCCCTAGAGCTGAAAGGCACAACGTGCAGGCTTCTTTCCAAAGGGCGAGTTGGGCCCTACAGCATCTTGGTTCCAGCTCTTTGGGAAGCTAAGAAACAACTCGCTCTGCACAGTGCTCTTACAGCCTACCGGGAACATCTCTTCCAAAGGCCTGTGTAACGCAATTTCTTTGCAGGCCTGATCTGGCTGAAGTAGCACTTCTGCTCTGGGTGTGCTACGTTGTCCTAGAGCTGAAAGGCCCCACGTGTAGGCTTCTTTCCAAAGGGCGAGTTGGGCCCCACAGCATCTTGCTTCCAGCTCTTTGGGAACCTAAGAAACAACTCGCTCTGCACAGTGTTCTTACAGCCTACCGGGAACATCTCTTCCAAAGGCCTGTGAAACGCATTTTCTTTGCAGGCCTGATCTGGCTGAAGTAGGACTTCTGCTCTGAGTGTGCTACATTGCCCTAGAGCTGAAAGGCCCAACGTGCAGGCTTCTTTCCAAAGGGCGAGTTGGGCCCCACAGCATCTTGCTTCCAGCTCTTTGGGAAGCTAAGAAACAACTCGCTCTGCACAGTGCTCTTACACCCTACCGGGAACATCTCTTCCAACGGCCTGTGAAACGCAGTTTCTTTGCAGGCCTGATCTGGCTGAAGTAGGACTCCTGCTCTGGGTGTGCTACATTGCCCTAGAGCTGAAAGGCCCAACGTGCAGGCTTCTTTCCAAAGGGCGAGGTGGGCCCCACAGCATCTTGCTTCCAGCTCTTTGGGAAGCTAAGAAACAACTCGCTCTGCACAGTGCTCTTACAGCCTACCGGGAACATCTCTTCCAAAGGCCTGTGAAAAGCAGTTTCTTTGCAGGCCTGATCTGGCTGAAGTAGGACTTCTGCTCTGGGTGTGCTACATTGCCCTAGAGCTGAAAGGCCCAACGTGCAGGCTTCTTTCCAAAGGGCCAGTGGGGCCCCACAGCATCTTGCTTCCAGCTCTTTGGGAAGCTAAGAAACAACTCGCTCTGCACAGTGCTCTTACAGCCTACCGGGAAAATCTCTTCCAAAAGCCTTCGAAACGCAGTTTCTTTGCAGGCCTGATCTGGCTGAAGTAGGACTTCTGCTCTGGGTGTGCTACATTGCCCTAGAGCTGAAAGGCACAACGTGCAGGCATCTTTACAAAGGGCGAGTTGGGCCCCACAGCATCTTGCTTCCAGCTCTTTGGGAAGCTAATAAACAACTCGCTCCGCACAGTGCTCTTACAGCCTACCGGGAACATCTCTTCCAAAGGCCTGTGAAACGCAGTTTCTTTGCAGGCCTGATCTGGCTGAAGTAGGACTTCTGCTCTGGGTGTGCTACATTGCCCTAGAGCTGAAAGGCACAACGTGCAGGCTTCTTTCCAAAGGGCGAGTTGGGCCCCACAGCATCTTGCTTCCAGATCTTTGGGAAGCTAAGAAACAACTCGCTCTGCACAGTGCTCTTAGAGCCTACCGGGAACTTCTCTTCCAAAGGCCTGTGAAACGCAGTTTCTTTGCAGGCCTGATCTGGCTGAAGTAGGACTTCTGCTCTGGGTGTGCTACATTGCCCTAGAGCTGAAAGGCCCAACGTGCAGGCTTCTTTCCAAAGGGCGAGTTGGGCCCCACAGCATCTTGCTTCCAGCTCTTTGGGAAGCTAAGAAACAACTCGCTCTGCACAGTGCTCATACAGCCTACCGGGAACATCTCTTCCAAAGGCCTGTGAAACGCAGTTTCTTTGCAGGCCTGATCTGGCTGAAGTAGGACTTCTGCTCTGGGTCTGCTACATTGCCCTAGAGCTGAAAGGCACAACGTGCAGGCTTCTTTCCAAAGGGCGAGTTGGGCCCCACAGCATCTTGCTTCCAGCTCTTTGGGAACCTAAGAAACAACTCGCTCTGCACAGTGCCCTTACAGCCTACCGGGAACATCTCTTCCAAAGGCCTTATAAACGCAGTTTCTTTGCAGGCCTGATCTGGCTGAAGGAGGACTTCTGCTCTGGGTGTGCTACATTGCCCTAGAGCTGAAAGGCACAACGTGCAGGCTTCTTTCCAAAGGGCGAGTTGGGCCCCACAGCATCTTGCTTCCAGCTCTTTGGGAAGCTAAGAAACAACTCGCTCTGCACAGTGCTCTTACAGCCTACCGGGAACATCTCTTCCAAGGGCCTGTGAAACGCAGTTTCTTTGCAGGCCTGATCTGGCTGAAGTAGGACTTCTGCTCTGGGTGTGCTACATTGTCCTAGAGCTGAAAGGCACAACGTGCAGGCTTCTTTCCAAAGGGCGAGTTGGGCCCCACAGCATCTTGCTTCCAGGTCTTTGGGAAGCGAAGAAACAACTCGCTCTGCTCAGTGGTTACAGCCTAGTGGCAACATCTCTTCCAAAGGCCTGTGCAACGCAGTTTCTTTGTAGGCCTGATCTGGCTGAAGTAGGACTTCTGCTCTGGGTGTGCTACATTGCCCTAGAGCTGAAAGGCCCAACGTGCAGGTTTCTTTACAAAGGGCCAGTGGGGCCCCACAGCATCTTGCTTCCAGCTCTTTGGGAAGCTAAGAAACAACTCGCTCTGCACAGTGCTCTTACAGCCTACCGGGAAAATCTCTTCCAAAAGCGTTCGAAACGCAGTTTCTTTGCAGGCCTGATCTGGCTGAAGTAGGACTTCTGCTCTGGGTGTGCTACATTGCCCTAGAGCTGAAAGGCCCAACGTGCAGGCTTCTTTCCAAAGGGCGAGTGGGGCCCCACAGCATCTTGCTTCCAGCTCTTTGGGAAGCTAAGAAACAACTCGCTCTGCACAGTGCTCTTACAGCCTACCGGGAACATCTCTTCCAAAGGCCTGTGAAATGCAGTTTCTTTGCAGGCGTGATCTGGCTGAAGTAGCACTTCTCCTCTGCTTGTGCTACGTTGCCCTAGAGCTGAAAGACACAACGTGCAGGCTTGTTTCCAAAGGGCCAGTGGGGCCCCACAGCATCTTGCTTCCAGCTCTTTGGGAAGCTACGAAACAACTCGCTCTGCACAGTGCTCTTACAGCCTACCGGGAACATCTCTTCCAAAGGCCTGTGAAACGCAGTTTCTTTGCAGGCCTGATCTGGGTGAAGTAGGACTTCTGCGCTGGGTGTGCTACATTGCCCTAGAGCTGAAAGGCACAACGTGCAGGCTTCTTTCCAAAGGGCGAGTTGGGCCCCACAGCATCTTTCTTCCAGCTCTTTGGGAAGCTAAGAAACAACTCGCTCTGCACAGTGCTCTTACAGCCTACCGGGAACATCTCTTCCAAAGGCCTGTGAAACGCAGTTTCTTTGCAGGCCTGATCTGGCTGAAGTAGGACTGCTGCTCTGGGTGTGCTACATTGCCCTAGAGCTGAAAGGCACAACGTGCAGGCTTCTTTCCAAAGGGCGAGTTGGGCCCTACAGCATCTTGGTTCCAGCTCTTTGGGAAGCTAAGAAACAACTCGCTCTGCACAGTGCTCTTACAGCCTACCGGGAACATCTCTTCCAAAGGCCTGTGTAACGCAATTTCTTTGCAGGCCTGATCTGGCTGAAGTAGCACTTCTGCTCTGGGTGTGCTACGTTGCCCTAGAGCTGAAAGGCCCAACGTGCAGGCTTGTTTCCAGAGGGCGAGTTGGGCCCCACAGCATCTTGCTTCCAGCTCTTTGGGAAGCTAAGAGACAACTCGGTCTGCACAGTGCTCTTACACCCTACCGGGAACATCTCTTCCAACGACCTGTGAAACGCAGTTTCTTTGCAGGGCTGATCTGGCTGAAGTAGGACTCCTGCTCTGGGTGTGCTACATTGCCCTAGAGCTGAAAGGCAAAACGTGCAGGCTTCTTTCCAAAGGGCGAGTTGGGCCCCACAGCATCTTGCTTCCAGCTCTTTGGGAAGCTAAGAAACAACTCGCTCTGCACAGTGCTCTTACACCCTACCGGGAACATCTCTTCCAACGGCCTGTGAAACGCAGTTTCTTTCCAGGCCTGATCTGGCTGAAGTAGGACTTCTGCTCTGGGTGTGCTACATTGCCCTAGAGCTGAAAGGCACAACGTGCAGGCATCTTTCCAAAGGGCGAGTTGGGCCCCACAGCATCTTGCTTCCAGCTCTTTGGGAAGCTAAGAAACAACTCGCTCTGCACAGTGCTCTTACAGCCTACCGGGAACATCTCTTCCAAAGGCCTGTGAAACGCAGTTTCTTTGCAGGCCTGATCTGGCTGAAGTAGGACTTCTGCTCTGGGTGTGCTACATTGCCCTAGATCTGAAAGGCACAACGTGCAGGCTTCTTTCCAAAGGGCGAGTTCGGCCCCACAGAATCTTGCTTCCAGATCTTTGGGAAGCTAAGAAACAACTCGCTCTGCACAGTGCTCTTAGAGCCTACCGGGAACTTCTCTTCCAAAGGCCTGTGAAACGCAGTTTCTTTGCAGGCCTGATCTGGCTGAAGTAGGACTTCTGCTCTGGGTGTGCTACATTGCCCTAGAGCTGAAAGGCCCAACGTGCAGGCTTCTTTCCAAAGGGCGAGTTGGGCCCCACAGCATCTTGCTTCCAGCTCTTTGGGAAGCTAAGAAACAACTCGCTCTGCACAGTGCTCATACAGCCTACCGGGAACATCTCTTCCAAAGGCCTGTGAAACGCAGTTTCTTTGCAGGCCTCATCTGACTGAAGTAGCACTTCTGCTCTGCTTGTGCTACGTTGCCCTGGAGCTGAAAGGCCCAACGTGCAGGCTTCTTTTCAAAGGGCGAGTTGGGCCCCACAGCATCTTGCTTCCAGCTCTTTGGGAAGCTAAGAAACAACTCGCTCTGCACAGTGCTCTTACAGCCTACCGGGAACATCTCTTCCAAAGGCCTGTGAAACGCAGTTTCTTTGCAGGCCTGATCTGGGTGAAGTAGGACTTCTGCTCTGATTGTGCTACATTGCCCTAGAGCTGAAAGGCACAACGTGAAGGCTTCTTTCCAAAGGGCGAGTTGGGCCCCAAGCATCTTGCTTCCAGCTCTTTGGGAACCTAAGAAACAACTCGCTCTGCACAGTGCTCTTACAGCCTACCGGGAACATCTCTTGCAAAGGCCTGTGAAACGCAGTTTCTTTGCAGGCCTGTTCTGGCTGAAGTAGGACTCCTGCTCTGGGTGTGCTACATTGCACTAGAGCTGAAAGGCCCAACGTGCAGGCTTCTTTCCAAAGGGCGAGTTGGGCCCCACAGCATCTTGCTTCCAGCTCTTTGGGAAGCTAAGAAACAACTCGCTCTGCACAGTGCTCTTACACCCTACCGGGAACATCTCTTCAAAGGCCTGTTAAACGCAGTTTCTTTGCAGGCCTGATCTGGCTGAAGTAGGACTTCTGCTCTGGGTGTGCTACATTGCCCTAGAGCTGAAAGGCACAACATGCAGGCTTCTTTCCAAAGGGCGAGTTGGGCCCCACAGCATCTTGCTTCCAGCTCTTTGGGAACCTAAGAAACAACTCGCTCTGCACAGTGCTCTTACAGCCTACCGGGAACATCTCATCCAAAGGCCTGTGAAATGCAGTTTCTTTGCAGGCGTGATCTGACTGAAGTAGCACTTCTCCTCTGCTTGTGCTACGTTGCCCTAGAGCTGAAAGACACACCGTGCAGGCTTCTTTCCAAAGGGCCAGTGGGGCCCCACAGCATCTTGCTTAAAGCTCTTTGTGAAGCTAAGAAACAACTCGCTCTGCACAGTGCTCTTACAGCCTACCGGGAACATCTCTTCCAAAGGCCTGTGAAACCCAGTTTCTTTGCAGGCCTGATCTGCCTGAAGTAGGACTTCTGCTCTGGGTGTGCTACATTGCCCTAGAGCTGATAGGACCAAAGTGCAGGCTTCTTTCCAAAGGGCGAGTTGGGCCCCACAGCATCTTGCTTCCAGCTCTTTGGGAACCTAAGAAACAACTCGCTCTGCACAGTGCTCTTACAGCCTACCGGGAACATCTCTTCCAAAGGCCTGTGAAACGCAGTTTCTTTGCAGGCCTGATCTGGCTGAAGTAGGACTTCTGCTCTGGGTGTGCTACTTTGCCCGAGAGCTGAAAGGCACAACGTGCAGGCTTCTTTCCAAAGGGCGAGTTGGGCCCCACAGCATCTTGCTTCCAGCTCTTTGGGAACCTAAGAAACAACTCGCTCTGCACAGTGCTCTTACAGCCCATTGGGAACATCTCTTCCAAAGGCCTGTGAAACGCATGTTCTTTGCAGGCCTGATCTGGCTGAAGTAGGACTGCTGCTCTGGGTGTGCTACATTGCCCTAGAGCTGAAAGGCCCAACGTGCAGGCTTCTTTCCAAAGGGCGAGTTGGGCCCCACAGCATCTTTCTTCCAGCTCTTTGGGAAGCTAAGAAACAACTCGCTCTGCACAGTGCTCTTACAGCCTACCGGGAAAATCTCTTCCAAAAGCCTTCGAAACGCAGTTTCTTTGCAGGCCTGATCTGGCTGAAGTAGGACTTCTGCTCTGGGTGTGCTACATTGCCCTAGAGCTGAAAGGCAAAACGTGCAGGCTTCTTTCCAAAGGGCGAGTTGGGCCCCACAGCATCTTGCTTACAGCTCTTTGGGAAGCTAAGAAACAACTCGCTCTGCACAGTGCTCTTACAGCCTACCGGGAACATCTCTTCCAAAGGCCTGTGAAACGCAGTTTCTTTGCAGGCCTGATCTGGCTGGAGTAGGACTTCTGCTCTGGGTGTGCCACATTGCCATAGGGCTTAAAGACCCAACGTGCAGGCTTCTTTCCAAAGGGCGAGTTGGGCCCCACAGCATCTTGCTTCCAGCTCTTTGGAAAGCTAAGAAACAACTCGCTCTGCACAGTGCTCTTACACCCTACCGGGAACATCTCTTCCAAAGGCCTGTGAAACGCAGTTTCTTTGCAGGCCTGATCTGCCTGAAGTAGGACTTCTGCTCTGGGTGTGCTATATTGCCCTAGAGCTGAAAGGCCCAACGTGCAGGCTTCTTTCCAAAGGGCCAGTGGAGCCCCACAGCATCTTGCTTCCAGCTCTTTGGGAACCTAAGAATCAACTCGCTCTGCACAGTGTTCTTACAGCCTACCGGGAACATCTCTTCCAAAGGCCTGTGAAACGCATTTTCTTTGCAGGCCTGATCTGGCTGAAGTAGGACTTCTGCTCTGGGTGTGCTACATTGCCCTTGAGCTGAAAGGCCCAACGTGCAGGCTTCTTTCCAAAGGGCGAGTTGGTCCCCACAGCATCTTGCTTCCAGCTCTTTGGGAAGCTAAGAAACAACTCGCTCTGCACAGTGCTCTTACACCCTACCGGGAACATCTCTTCCAACGGCCTGTGAAACGCAGTTTCTTTGCAGGCCTGATCTGGCTGAAGTAGGACTCCTGCTCTGGGTGTGCTACATTGCCCTAGAGCTGAAAGGCCCAACGTGCAGGCTTCTTTCCAAAGGGCGAGTTGGGCCCCACAGCATCTTGCTTCTAGCTCTTTGGGAAGCTAAGAAACAACTCGCTCTGCACAGTGCTCTTACAGCCTACCGGGAACATCTCTTCCAAAGGCCTGTGAAACGCAGTTTCTTTGTAGGCCTGATCTGGCTGAAGTAGGACTTCTGCTCTGGGTGTGCTACATTGCCCTAGACCTGAAAGGCCCAACGTGCAGGTTTCTTTACAAAGGGCCAGTGGGGCCCCACAGCATCTTGCTTCCAGCTCTTTGGGAAGCTAAGAAACAACTCGCTCTGCACAGTGCTCTTACAGCCTACCGGGAAAATCTCTTCCAAAAGCCTTCGAAACGCAGTTTCTTTGCAGGCCTGATCTGGCTGAAGTAGGACTTCTGCTCTGGGTGTGCTACATTGCCCTAGAGCTGAAAGGCCCAACGTGCAGGCTTCTTTCCAAAGGGCGAGTGGGGCCCCACAGCATCTTGCTTCCAGCTCTTTGGGAAGCTAAGAAACAACTCGCTCTGCACAGTGCTCTTACAGCCTACCGTGAACATCTCTTCCAAAGGCCTGTGAAATGCAGTTTCTTTGCAGGCGTGATCTGGCTGAAGTAGCACTTCTCCTCTGCTTGTGCTACGTTGCCCTAGAGCTGAAAGACACAACGTGCAGGCTTGTTTCCAAAGGGCCAGTGGGGCCCCACAGCATCTTGCTTCCAGCTCTTTGGGAAGCTACGAAACAACTCGCTCTGCACAGTGCTCTTACAGCCTACCGGGAACATCTCTTCCAAAGGCCTGTGAAACGCAGTTTCTTTGCAGGCCTGATCTGGGTGAAGTAGGACTTCTGCTCTGGGTGTGCTACATTGCCCTAGAGGTGAAAGGCCTAAAGTGCAGGCTTCTTTCCAAAGGGCGAGTTGGGCCCCACAGCATCTTTCTTCCAGCTCTTTGGGAAGCTAAGAAACAACTCGCTCTGCACAGTGCTCTTACAGCCTACCGGGAACATCTCTTCCAATGGCCTGTGAAACGCAGTTTCTTTGCAGGCCTGATCTGGCTGAAGTAGGACTGCTGCTCTGGGTGTGCTACATTGCCCTAGAGCTGAAAGGCACAACGTGCAGGCTTCTTTCCAAAGGGCGAGTTGGGCCCTACAGCATCTTGGTTCCAGCTCTTTGGGAAGCTAAGAAACAACTCGCTCTGCACAGTGCTCTTACAGCCTACCGGGAACATCTCTTCCAAAGGCCTGTGTAACGCAATTTCTTTGCAGGCCTGATCTGGCTGAAGTAGCACTTCTGCTCTGGGTGTGCTACGTTGCCCTATAGCTGAAAGGCCCAACGTGCAGGCTTGTTTCCAAAGGGCGAGTTGGGCCCCACAGCATCTTGCTTCCAGCTCTTTGGGAAGCTAAGAAACAACTCGCTCTGCACAGTGCTCTTACAGCCTACCGGGAACATCTCTTCCAACGGCCTGTGAAACGCAGTTTCTTTGTAGGCCTGATCTGGCTGAAGTAGGACTTCTGCTCTGGGTGTGCTACATTGCCCTAGAGCTGAAAGGCCCAACGTGCAGGCTTCTTTCCAAAGGGCGAGTTGGGCCCCACAGCATCTTGCTTCCAGCTCTTTGGGAACCTAAGAAACAACTCGCTCTGCACAGTGCTCTTACAGCCTACCGGGAACATCTCTTCCAAAGGCCTGTGAAAAGCAGTTTCTTTGCAGGACTGATCTGGCTGAAGTAGGACTTCTGCTCTGGGTGTGCTACATTGCCCTAGAGCTGAAAGGCCCAACGTGCAGGCTTCTTTCCAAAGGGCCAGTGGGGCCCCACAGCATCTTGCTTCCAGCTCTTTGGGAAGCTAATAAACAACTCGCTCCGCACAGTGCTCTTACAGCCTACCGGGAACATCTCTTCCAAAGGCCTGTGAAACGCAGTTTCTTTGCAGGCCTGATCTGGCTGAAGTAGGACTTCTGCTCTGGGTGTGCTACATTGCCCTAGAGCTGAAAGGCACAACGTGCAGGCTTCTTTCCAAAGGGCGACTTGGGCCCCACAGCATCTTGCTTCCAGATCTTTGGGAAGCTAAGAAACAACTCGCTCTGCACAGTGCTCTTAGAGCCTACCGGGAACATCTCTTCCAAAGGCCTGTGAAACGCAGTTTCTTTGCAGGCCTGATCTGGCTGAAGTAGGACTTCTGCTCTGGGTGTGCTACATTGCCCTAGAGCTGAAAGGCCCAACGTGCAGGCTTCTTTCCAAAGGGCGAGTTGGGCCCCACAGCATCTTGCTTCCAGCTCTTTGGGAAGCTAAGAAACAACTCGCTCTGCACAGTGCTCATACAGCCTACCGGGAACATCTCTTCCAAAGGCCTGTGAAACGCAGTTTCTTTGCAGGCCTGATATGGCTGAAGTAGGACTTCTGCTCTGGGTCTGCTACATTGCCCTAGAGCTGAAAGGCACAACGTGCAGGCTTCTTTCCAAAGGGCGAGTTGGGCCCCACAGCATCTTGCTTCCAGCTCTTTGGGAACCTAAGAAACAACTCGCTCTGCACAGTGCCCTTACAGCCTACCGGGAACATCTCTTCCAAAGGCCTTATAAACGCAGTTTCTTTGCAGGCCTGATCTGGCTGAAGTAGGACTTCTGCTCTGGGTGTGCTACATTGCCCTAGAGCTGAAAGGCACAACGTGCATGCTTCTTTCCAAAGGGCGAGTTGGGCCCCACAGCATCTTGCTTCCAGCTCTTTGGGAAGCTAAGAAACAACTCGCTCTGCACAGTGCTCTTACAGCCTACCGGGCACAACTCTTCCAAAGGCCTGTGCAACGCAGTTTCTTTGCAGGCCTGATCTGGCTGAAGTAGGACTTCTGCTCTGGGTGTGCTACATTGCCCTAGAGCTGAAAGGCAAAACGTGCAGGCTTCTTTC
Source organism: Equus caballus (assembly GCF_041296265.1). Taxonomy (NCBI): domain Eukaryota; kingdom Metazoa; phylum Chordata; class Mammalia; order Perissodactyla; family Equidae; genus Equus; species Equus caballus. The sequence goes on from NC_091696.1 coordinate 15,117,733, forward strand.
CAAAGGGCGAGTTGGGCCCCATAGCGTCTTGCTTCCATCTCTTTGGGAAGCTAAGAAACAACTCGCTCTGCACAGTGCTCTTACAGCCTACCGGGAACATCTCTTCCAACGGCCTGTGAAACGCAGTTTCTTTGTAGGCCTGATCTGGCTGAAGTAGGACTCCTGCTCTGGGTGTGCTACATTGCCCTAGAGCTGAAAGGCCCAACGTGCAAGCTTCTTTCCAAAGGGCGAGTTGGGCCCCACAGCATCTTGCTTCCAGCTCTTTGGGAACCTAAGAAACAACTCGCTCTGCACAGTGCTTTTACAGCCTACCGGGAACATCTCTTCCAAAGTCCTGTGAAACGCATTTTCTTTGCAGGCCTGATCTGGCTGAAGTAGGACTTCTGCTCTGGGTGTGCTACATTGCCCTAGAGCTGAAAGGCCCAACGTGCAGGCTTCTTTCCAAAGGGCCAGTGGGGCCCCACAGCATCTTGCTTCCAGCTCTTTGGGAAGCTAAGAAACAACTCGCTCTGCACAGTGCTCTTACAGCCTACCGGGAAAATCTCTTACAAAAGCCTTCGAAACGCAGTTTCTTTGCAGGCCTGATCTGGCTGAAGTAGGACTTCTGCTCTGGGTGTGCTACATTGCCCTAGAGCTGAAAGGCACAACGTGCAGGCTTCTTTCCAAAGGGCGAGTTGGGCCCCACAGCATCTTGCTTCCAGATCTTTGGGAAGCTAAGAAACAACTCGCTCTGCACAGTGCTCTTAGAGCCTACCGGGAACTTCTCTTCCAAAGGCCTGTGAAACGCAGTTTCTTTGCAGGCCTGATCTGGCTGAAGTAGGACTTCTGCTCTGGGTGTGCTACATTGCCCTAGAGCTGAAAGGCCCAACGTGCAGGCTTCTTTCCAAAGGGCGAGTTGGGCCCCACAGCATCTTGCTTCCAGCTCTTTGGGAAGCTAAGAAACAACTCGCTCTGCACAGTGCTCATACAGCCTACCGGGAACATCTCTTCCAAAGGCCTGTGAAACGCAGTTTCTTTGCAGGCCTGATCTGGCTGAAGTAGGACTTCTGCTCTGGGTCTGCTACATTGCCCTAGAGCTGAAAGGCACAACGTGCAGGCTTCTTTCCAAAGGGCGAGTTGGGCCCCACAGCATCTTGCTTCCAGCTCTTTGGGAACCTAAGAAACAACTCGCTCTGCACAGTGCCCTTACAGCCTACCGGGAACATCTCTTCCAAAGGCCTTATAAACGCAGTTTCTTTGCAGGCCTGATCTGGCTGAAGTAGGACTTCTGCTCTGGGTGTGCTACATTGCCCTAGAGCTGAAAGGCACAACGTGCAGGCTTCTTTCCAAAGGGCGAGTTGGGCCCCACAGCATCTTGCTTCCAGCTCTTTGGGAAGCTAAGAAACAACTCGCTCGGCACAGTGCTCTTACAGCCTACCGGGCACAACTCTTCCAAAGGCCTGTAAAACGCAGTTTCTTTGCAGGCCTGATCTGGGTGAAGAAGGACTTCTGCTCTGGGTGTGCTAATTTGCCCTAGAGCTGAAAGGCACAACGTGCAGGCTTCTTTCCAAAGGGGGAGTTGGGCCCCACAGCATCTTGCTTCCAGCTCTTTCGGAAGCTAAGAAACAACTCGCTCTGCACAGTGCTCTTACAGCCTACCGGAAACATCTCTTCCAAGGGCCTGTGAAACGCAGTTTCTTTGCAGGCCTGATCTGGCTGAAGTAGGACTTCTGCTCTGGGTGTGCTACATTGTTCTAGAGCTGAAAGGCACAACGTGCAGGCTTCTTTCCAAAGGGCGAGTTGGGCCCCACAGCATCTTGCTTCCAGGTCTTTGGGAAGCTTAGAAACAACTCGCTCTGCTCAGTGGTTACAGCCTAGTGGGAACATCTCTTCCAAAGGCCTGTGCAACGCAGTTTCTTTGCAGGCCTGATCTGGCTGAAGTAGGACTTCTGCTCTGGGTGTGCTACATTGCCCTAGAGCTGAAAGGCAAAACGTGCAGGCTTCTTTCCAAAGGGCGAGTTGGGCCCCACAGCGTCTTGCTTCCATCTCTTTGGGAAGCTAAGAAACAACTCGCTCTGCACAGTGCTCTTACAGCCTACCGGGAACATCTCTTCCAACGGCCTGTGAAACGCAGTTTCTTTGTAGGCCTGATCTGGCTGAAGTAGGACTCCTGCTCTGGGTGTGCTACATTGCCCTAGAGCTGAAAGGCCCAACGTGCAGGCTTCTTTCCAAAGGGCGAGTTGGGCCCCACAGCATCTTGCTTCCAGCTCTTTGGGAACCTAAGAAACAACTCGCTCTGCACAGTGCTCTTACAGCCTACCGGGAACATCTCTTCCAAAGTCCTGTGAAACGCATTTTCTTTGCAGGCCTGATCTGGCTGAAGTAGGACTTCTGCTCTGGGTGTGCTACATTGCCCTAGAGCTGAAAGGCCCAACGTGCAGGCTTCTTTCCAAAGGGCGAGTTGGGCCCCACAGCATCTTGCTTCCAGCTCTTTGGGAAGCTAAGAAACAACTCGCTCTGCACAGTGCTCTTACAGCCTACCGGGAACATCTCTTCCAAAGGCCTGTGAAATGCAGTTTCTTTGCAGGCGTGATCTGACTGACGTAGCACTTCTCCTCTGCTTGTGCTACGTTGCCCTAGAGCTGAAAGACACAACGTGCAGGCTTCTTTCCAAAGGGCCAGTGGGGCCCCACAGCATCTTGCTTCCAGCTCTTTGGGAAGCTAAGAAACAACTCGCTCTGCACAGTGCTCTTACAGCCTACCGGGAACATCTCTTCCAAAGGTCTGTGAAACGCAGTTTCTTTGCAGGCCTGATCTGGCTGAAGTAGGACTTCTGCTCTGGGTGTGCTACATTGCCCTAGAGCTGAAAGGCCCAAAGTGCAGGCTTCTTTCCAAAGGGCGAGTTGGGCCCCACAGCATCTTTCTTCCAGCTCTTTGGGAAGCTAAGAAACAACTCGCTCTGCACAGTGCTCTTACAGCCTACCGGGAACATCTCTTCCAAAGGCCTGTGAAACGCAGTTTCTTTGCAGGCCTGATCTGGCTGAAGTAGGACTGCTGCTCTGGGTGTGCTACATGGCCCTAGAGCTTAAAGGCACAACGTGCAGGCTTCTTTCCAATGGGCGAGTTGGGCCCTACAGCATCTTGGTTCCAGCTCTTTGGGAAGCTAAGAAACAACTCGCTCTGCACAGTGCTCTTACAGCCTACCGGGACCATCTCTTCCAAAGGCCTGTGTAACGCAATTTCTTTGCAGGCCTGATCTGGCTGAAGTAGCACTTCTGCTCTGGGTGTGCTACGTTGCCCTAGAGCTGAAAGGCCCAACGTGCAGGCTTCTTTCCAAAGGGCGAGTTGGGCCCCACAGCATCTTGCTTCCAGCTCTTTGGGAAGCTAAGAAACCACTCGCTCTGCACAGTGCTCTTACACCCTACCGGGAACATCTCTTCCAAAGGCCTGTGAAACGCAGTTACTTTGCAGGCCTGATCTGGCTGAAGTAGGACTTCTGCTCTGGGTGTGCTACATTGCCCTAGAGCTGAAAGGCCCAACGTGCAGGCTTCTTTCCAAAGGGCGAGTTGGGCCCCACAGCATCTTGCTTCCAGCACTTTGGGAAGCTAAGAAACAACTCGCTCTGCACAGTGCTCTTACACCCTACCGGGAACATCTCTTCCAAAGGCCTGTGAAACGCAGTTTCTTTGCAGGCCTGATCTGGCTGAAGTAGGACTTCTGCTCTGGGTGTGCTACATTGCCCTAGAGCTGAAAGGCACAACGTGCAGGCTTCTTTCCAAAGGGCGACTTGGGCCCCACAGCATCTTGCTTCCAGCTCTTTGGGAACCTAAGAAACAACTCGCTCTGCACAGTGCCCTTACAGCCTACCGGGAACATCTCTTCCAAAGGCCTGTGAAACGCAGTTTCTTTGCAGGCCTGATCTGGCTGAAGTAGGACTTCTGCTCTGGGTGTGCTACATTGCCCTAGAGCTGAAAGGCACAACGTGCAGTCTTCTTTCCAAAGGGCGAGTTGGGCCCAACAGCATCTTGCTTCCAGCTCTTTGGGAAGCTAAGAAACAACTCGCTCTGCACAGTGTTCTTACAGCCTACCGGGAACATCTCTTCCAAAGGCCTGTGAAACGCATTTTCTTTGCTGGCCTGATCTGGCTGAAGTAGGACTTCTGCTCTGGGTGTGCTACATTGCCCTAGAGCTGAAAGGCCCAACGTGCAGGCTTCTTTCCAAAGGGCGAGTTGGGCCCCACAGCATCTTGCTTCCAGCTCTTTGGGAAGCTAAGAAACAACTCGCTCTGCACAGTGCTCTTAGAGCCTACCGGGAATTTCTCTTCCAAAGGCCTGTGAAACGCAGTTTCTTTGCAGGCCTGATCTGGCTGAAGTAGGACTTCTGCTCTGCTTGTGCTACGTTGCCCTAGAGCTGAAAGGCCCAACGTGCAGGCTTCTTTTCAAAGGTCGAGTTGGGCCCCACAGCATCTTGCTTCCAGCTCTTTGGGAAGCTAAGAAACAACTCGCTCTGCACAGTGCCCTTACAGCCTACCGGGAGCATCTCTTCCAAAGGCCTGTGAAACGCAGTTTCTTTGCAGGCCTGATCTGGCTGAAGTAGGACTGCTGCTCTGGGTGTGCTACATTGCCCTAGAGCTGAAAGGCACAACGTGCAGGCTTCTTTCCAAAGGGCGAGTTGGGGCCTACAGCATCTTGGTTCCAGCTCTTTGGGAAGCTAAGAAACAACTCGCTCTGCACAGTGCTCTTACAGCCTACCGGGAACATCTCTTCCAAAGGCCTGTGTAACGCAATTTCTTTGCAGGCCTGATCTGACTGAAGTAGCACTTCTGCTCTGGGTGTGCTACGTTGCCCTAGAGCTGAAAGGCCCAACGTGCAGCCTTCTTTCCAAAGGGCGAGTTGGGCCCCACAGCATATTGCTTCCAGCTCTTTGGGAAGCTAAGAAACATCTCGCTCTGCACAGTCCTCTTACACCCTACCGGGAACATCTCTTCCAACGGCCTGTGAAACGCAGTTTCTTTGCAGGCCTGATCTGGCTGAAGTAGGACTCCTGCTCTGGGTGTGCTACATTGCCCTAGAGCTGAAAGACCCAACGTGCAGGCTTCTTTCCAAAGGGCGAGTTGGGCCCCACAGCATCTTGCTTCCAGCTCTTTGGGAAGCTAAGAAACAACTCGCTCTGCACAGTGCTCTTACACCCTACCGGGAACATCTCTTCCAAAGGCCTGTGAAATGCAGTTTCTTTGCAGGCCTGATCTGGCTGAAGTAGGACTTCTGCTCTGGGTGTGCTACATTGCCCTAGAGCTGAAAGGCACAACGTGCAGGCATCGTTCCAAAGGGCGAGTTGGGCCCCACAGCATCTTGCTTCCAGCTCTTTGGGAAGCTAAGAAACAACTCGCTCTGCACAGTGCTCTTACAGCCTACTGGGAACATCTCTTCCAAAGGCCTGTGAAACGCAGTTTCTTTGCAGGCCTGATCTGGCTGAAGTAGGACTTCTGCTCTGGGTGTGCTACATTGCCCTAGAGCTGAAAGTCCCAAAGTGCAGGCTTCTTTCCAAAGGGCGAGTTGGGCCCCACAGCATCTTGCTTCCAGCTCTTTGGGAAGCTAAGAAACAACTCGCTCTGCACAGTGCTCTTTACACCCTACCGGGAACATCTCTTCCAAAGGCCTGTGAAACGCAGTTTCTTTTCAGGCCTGATCTGGCTGAAGTAGGACTTCTGCTCTGGGTGTGCTACATTGCCCTAGAGCTGAAAGGCACAACGTGCAGGCTTCTTTCCAAAGGGCGACTTGGGCCCCACAGCATCTTGCTTCCAGCTCTTTGGGAAGCTAAGAAACAACTCGCTCTGCACAGTGCTCTTACACCCTACCGGGAACATCTCTTCCAACGACCTGTGAAACGCAGTTTCTTTGCAGGGCTGATCTGGCTGAAGTAGGACTCCTGCTCTGGGTGTGCTACATTGCCCCAGAGCTGAAAGGCCCAACGTGCAGGCTTCTTTCCAAAGGGCGAGTTGGGCCCCACAGCATCTTGCTTCCAGCTCTTTGGGAAGCTAAGAAACAACTCGCTCTGCACAGTGCTCTTACACCCTACCGGGAACATCTCTTCCAAAGGCCTGTGAAACGCAGTTTCTTTGCAGGCCTGATCTGGCTGAAGTAGGACTTCTGCTCTGGGTGTGCTACATTGCCCTAGAGCTGAAAGGCACAACGTGCAGGCATCTTTACAAAGGGCGAGTTGGGCCCCACAGCATCTTGCTTCCAGCTCTTTGGGAAGCTAATAAACAACTCGCTCCGCACAGTGCTCTTACAGCCTACCGGGAACATCTCTTCCAAAGGCCTGTGAAACGCAGTTTCTTTGCAGGCCTGATCTGGCTGAAGTAGGACTTCTGCTCTGGGTGTGCTACATTGCCCTAGAGCTGAAAGGCACAACGTGCAGGCTTCTTTCCAAAGGGCGAGTTGGGCCCCACAGCATCTTGCTTCCAGATCTTTGGGAAGCTAAGAAACAACTCGCTCTGCACAGTGCTCTTAGAGCCTACCGGGAACTTCTCTTCCAAAGGCCTGTGAAACGCAGTTTCTTTGCAGGCCTGATCTGGCTGAAGTAGGACTTCTGCTCTGGGTGTGCTACATTGCCCTAGAGCTGAAAGGCACAACGTGCAGGCTTCTTTCCAAAGGGCGAGTTGGGCCCCACAGCATCTTGCTTCCAGCTCTTTGGGAACCTAAGAAACAACTCGCTCTGCACAGTGCCCTTACAGCCTACCGGGAACATCTCTTCCAAAGGCCTTATAAACGCAGTTTCTTTGCAGGCCTGATCTGGCTGAAGTAGGACTTCTGCTCTGGGTGTGCTACATTGCCCTAGAGCTGAAAGGCACAACGTGCAGGCTTCTTTCCAAAGGGCGAGTTGGGCCCCACAGCATCTTGCTTCCAGCTCTTTGGGAAGCTAAGAAACAACTCGCTCTGCACAGTGCTCTTACAGCCTACCGGGCACAACTCTTCCAAAGGCCTGTAAAGCGCAGTTTCTTTGCAGGCCTGATCTGGCTGAAGAAGGACTTCTGCTCTGGGTGTGCTAATTTGCCCTAGAGCTGAAAGGCACAACGTGCAGGCTTCTTTCCAAAGGGGGAGTTGGGCCCCACAGCATCTTGCTTCCAGCTCTTTGGGAAGCTAAGAAACAACTCGCTCTGCACAGTGCTCTTACAGCCTACCGGGAACATCTCTTCCAAGGGCCTGTGAAACGCAGTTTCTTTGCAGGCCTGATCTGGCTGAAGTAGGACTTCTGCTCTGGGTGTGCTACATTGTCCTAGAGCTGAAAGGCACAACGTGCAGGCTTCTTTCCAAAGGACGAGTTGGGCCCCACAGCATCTTGCTTCCAGGTCTTTGGGAAGCGAAGAAACAACTCGCTCTGCTCAGTGGTTACAGCCTAGTGGGAACATCTCTTCCAAAGGCCTGTGCAACGCAGTTTCTTTGCAGGCCTGATCTGGCTGAAGTAGGACTTCTGCTCTGGGTGTGCTACATTGCCCAGAGCTGAAAGGCAAAACGTGCAGGCTTCTTTCCAAAGGGCGAGTTGGACCCCACAGCGTCTTGCTTCCATCTCTTTGGGAAGCTAAGAAACAACTCGCTCTGCACAGTGCTCTTACAGCCTACCGGGAACATCTCTTCCAACGGCCTGTGAAACGCAGTTTCTTTGTAGGCCTGATCTGGCTGAAGTAGGACTCCTGCTCTGGGTGTGCTACATTGCCCTAGAGCTGAAAGGCCCAACGTGCAGGCTTCTTTCCAAAGGGCGAGTTGGGCCCCACAGCATCTTGCTTCCAGCTCTTTGGGAAGCTAAGAAACAACTCGCTCTGCACAGTGTTCTTACAGCCTACCGGGAACATCTCTTCCAAAGGCCTGTGAAACGCATTTTCTTTGCAGGCCTGATCTGGCTGAAGTAGGACTTCTGCTCTGGGTGTGCTACATTGCCCTAGAGCTGAAAGGCCCAACGTGCAGGCTTCTTTCCAAAGGGCGATTTGGGCCCCACAGCATCTTGCTTCCAGCTCTTTGGGAAGCTAAGAAACAACTCGCTCTGCACAGTGCTCTTAGAGCCTACCGGGAATTTCTCTTCCAAAGGCCTGTGAAACGCAGTTTCTTTGCAGGCCTGATCTGGCTGAAGTAGGACTTCTGCTCTGCTTGTGCTACGTTGCCCTAGAGCTGAAAGGCCCAACGTGCAGGCTTCTTTTCAAAGGTCGAGTTGGGCCCCACAGCATCTTGCTTCCAGCTCTTTGGGAAGCTAAGAAACAACTCGCTCTGCACAGTGCCCTTACAGCCTACCGGGAGCATCTCTTCCAAAGGCCTGTGAAACGCAGTTTCTTTGCAGGCCTGATCTGGCTGAAGTAGGACTGCTGCTCTGGGTGTGCTACATTGCCCTAGAGCTGAAAGGCACAACGTGCAGGCTTCTTTCCAAAGGGCGAGTTGGGGCCTACAGCATCTTGGTTCCAGCTCTTTGGGAAGCTAAGAAACAACTCGCTCTGCACAGTGCTCTTACAGCCTACCGGGAACATCTCTTCCAAAGGCCTGTGTAACGCAATTTCTTTGCAGGCCTGATCTGACTGAAGTAGCACTTCTGCTCTGGGTGTGCTACGTTGCCCTAGAGCTGAAAGGCCCAACGTGCAGCCTTCTTTCCAAAGGGCGAGTTGGGCCCCACAGCATATTGCTTCCAGCTCTTTGGGAAGCTAAGAAACATCTCGCTCTGCACAGTCCTCTTACACCCTACCGGGAACATCTCTTCCAACGGCCTGTGAAACGCAGTTTCTTTGCAGGCCTGATCTGGCTGAAGTAGGACTCCTGCTCTGGGTGTGCTACATTGCCCTAGAGCTGAAAGACCCAACGTGCAGGCTTCTTTCCAAAGGGCGAGTTGGGCCCCACAGCATCTTGCTTCCAGCTCTTTGGGAAGCTAAGAAACAACTCGCTCTGCACAGTGCTCTTACACCCTACCGGGAACATCTCTTCCAAAGGCCTGTGAAATGCAGTTTCTTTGCAGGCCTGATCTGGCTGAAGTAGGACTTCTGCTCTGGGTGTGCTACATTGCCCTAGAGCTGAAAGGCACAACGTGCAGGCATCGTTCCAAAGGGCGAGTTGGGCCCCACAGCATCTTGCTTCCAGCTCTTTGGGAAGCTAAGAAACAACTCGCTCTGCACAGTGCTCTTACAGCCTACTGGGAACATCTCTTCCAAAGGCCTGTGAAACGCAGTTTCTTTGCAGGCCTGATCTGGCTGAAGTAGGACTTCTGCTCTGGGTGTGCTACATTGCCCTAGAGCTGAAAGTCCCAAAGTGCAGGCTTCTTTCCAAAGGGCGAGTTGGGCCCCACAGCATCTTGCTTCCAGCTCTTTGGGAAGCTAAGAAACAACTCGCTCTGCACAGTGCTCTTTACACCCTACCGGGAACATCTCTTCCAAAGGCCTGTGAAACGCAGTTTCTTTTCAGGCCTGATCTGGCTGAAGTAGGACTTCTGCTCTGGGTGTGCTACATTGCCCTAGAGCTGAAAGGCACAACGTGCAGGCTTCTTTCCAAAGGGCGACTTGGGCCCCACAGCATCTTGCTTCCAGCTCTTTGGGAAGCTAAGAAACAACTCGCTCTGCACAGTGCTCTTACACCCTACCGGGAACATCTCTTCCAACGACCTGTGAAACGCAGTTTCTTTGCAGGGCTGATCTGGCTGAAGTAGGACTCCTGCTCTGGGTGTGCTACATTGCCCCAGAGCTGAAAGGCCCAACGTGCAGGCTTCTTTCCAAAGGGCGAGTTGGGCCCCACAGCATCTTGCTTCCAGCTCTTTGGGAAGCTAAGAAACAACTCGCTCTGCACAGTGCTCTTACACCCTACCGGGAACATCTCTTCCAAAGGCCTGTGAAACGCAGTTTCTTTGCAGGCCTGATCTGGCTGAAGTAGGACTTCTGCTCTGGGTGTGCTACATTGCCCTAGAGCTGAAAGGCACAACGTGCAGGCATCTTTACAAAGGGCGAGTTGGGCCCCACAGCATCTTGCTTCCAGCTCTTTGGGAAGCTAATAAACAACTCGCTCCGCACAGTGCTCTTACAGCCTACCGGGAACATCTCTTCCAAAGGCCTGTGAAACGCAGTTTCTTTGCAGGCCTGATCTGGCTGAAGTAGGACTTCTGCTCTGGGTGTGCTACATTGCCCTAGAGCTGAAAGGCACAACGTGCAGGCTTCTTTCCAAAGGGCGAGTTGGGCCCCACAGCATCTTGCTTCCAGATCTTTGGGAAGCTAAGAAACAACTCGCTCTGCACAGTGCTCTTAGAGCCTACCGGGAACTTCTCTTCCAAAGGCCTGTGAAACGCAGTTTCTTTGCAGGCCTGATCTGGCTGAAGTAGGACTTCTGCTCTGGGTGTGCTACATTGCCCTAGAGCTGAAAGGCACAACGTGCAGGCTTCTTTCCAAAGGGCGAGTTGGGCCCCACAGCATCTTGCTTCCAGCTCTTTGGGAACCTAAGAAACAACTCGCTCTGCACAGTGCCCTTACAGCCTACCGGGAACATCTCTTCCAAAGGCCTTATAAACGCAGTTTCTTTGCAGGCCTGATCTGGCTGAAGTAGGACTTCTGCTCTGGGTGTGCTACATTGCCCTAGAGCTGAAAGGCACAACGTGCAGGCTTCTTTCCAAAGGGCGAGTTGGGCCCCACAGCATCTTGCTTCCAGCTCTTTGGGAAGCTAAGAAACAACTCGCTCTGCACAGTGCTCTTACAGCCTACCGGGCACAACTCTTCCAAAGGCCTGTAAAGCGCAGTTTCTTTGCAGGCCTGATCTGGCTGAAGAAGGACTTCTGCTCTGGGTGTGCTAATTTGCCCTAGAGCTGAAAGGCACAACGTGCAGGCTTCTTTCCAAAGGGGGAGTTGGGCCCCACAGCATCTTGCTTCCAGCTCTTTGGGAAGCTAAGAAACAACTCGCTCTGCACAGTGCTCTTACAGCCTACCGGGAACATCTCTTCCAAGGGCCTGTGAAACGCAGTTTCTTTGCAGGCCTGATCTGGCTGAAGTAGGACTTCTGCTCTGGGTGTGCTACATTGTCCTAGAGCTGAAAGGCACAACGTGCAGGCTTCTTTCCAAAGGACGAGTTGGGCCCCACAGCATCTTGCTTCCAGGTCTTTGGGAAGCGAAGAAACAACTCGCTCTGCTCAGTGGTTACAGCCTAGTGGGAACATCTCTTCCAAAGGCCTGTGCAACGCAGTTTCTTTGCAGGCCTGATCTGGCTGAAGTAGGACTTCTGCTCTGGGTGTGCTACATTGCCCAGAGCTGAAAGGCAAAACGTGCAGGCTTCTTTCCAAAGGGCGAGTTGGACCCCACAGCGTCTTGCTTCCATCTCTTTGGGAAGCTAAGAAACAACTCGCTCTGCACAGTGCTCTTACAGCCTACCGGGAACATCTCTTCCAACGGCCTGTGAAACGCAGTTTCTTTGTAGGCCTGATCTGGCTGAAGTAGGACTCCTGCTCTGGGTGTGCTACATTGCCCTAGAGCTGAAAGGCCCAACGTGCAGGCTTCTTTCCAAAGGGCGAGTTGGGCCCCACAGCATCTTGCTTCCAGCTCTTTGGGAAGCTAAGAAACAACTCGCTCTGCACAGTGTTCTTACAGCCTACCGGGAACATCTCTTCCAAAGGCCTGTGAAACGCATTTTCTTTGCAGGCCTGATCTGGCTGAAGTAGGACTTCTGCTCTGGGTGTGCTACATTGCCCTAGAGCTGAAAGGCCCAACGTGCAGGCTTCTTTCCAAAGGGCGATTTGGGCCCCACAGCATCTTGCTTCCAGCTCTTTGGGAAGCTAAGAAACAACTCGGTCTGCACAGTGCTCTTAGAGCCTACCGGGAATTTCTCTTCAAAAGGCCTGTGAAACGCAGTTTCTTTGCAGGCCTGATCTGGCTGAAGTAGGACTTCTGCTCTGCTTGTGCTACGTTGCCCTAGAGCTGAAATGCCCAACGTGCAGGCTTCTTTTCAAAGGTCGAGTTGGGCCCCACAGCATCTTGCTTCCAGCTCTTTGGGAAGCTAAGAAACAACTCGCTCTGCACAGTGCCCTTACAGCCTACCGGGAGCATCTCTTCCAAAGGCCTGTGAAACGCAGTTTCTTTGTAGGCCTGATCTGGCTGAAGTAGGACTGCTGCTCTGGGTGTGCTACATTGCCCTAGAGCTGAAAGGCACAACGTGCAGGCTTCTTTCCAAAGGGCGAGTTGGGGCCTACAGCATCTTGGTTCCAGCTCTTTGGGAACCTAAGAAACAACTCGCTCTGCACAGTGCTCTTACAGCCTACCGGGAACATCTCTTCCAAAGGCCTGTGTAACGCAATTTCTTTGCAGGCCTGATCTGACTGAAGTAGCACTTCTGCTCTGGGTGTGCTACGTTGCCCTAGAGCTGAAAGGCCCAACGTGCAGGCTTCTTTCCAAAGGGCGAGTTGGGCCCCACAGCATCTTGCTTCCAGCTCTTTGGGAAGCCAAGAAACAACTCGCTCTGCACAGTCCTCTTACACCCTACCGGGAACATCTCTTCCAACAGCCTGTGAAACGCAGTTTCTTTGCAGGCCTGATCTGGCTGAAGTAGGACTCCTGCTCTGGGTGTGCTACATTGCCCTAGAGCTGAAAGACCCAACGTGCAGGCTTCTTTCCAAAGGGCGAGTTGGGCCCCACAGCATCTTGCTTCCAGCTCTTTGGGAAGCTAAGAAACAACTCGCTCTGCACAGTGCTCTTACACCCTACCGGGAGCATCTCTTCCAAAGGCCTGTGAAACGCAGTTTCTTTGCAGGCCTGATCTGGCTGAAGTAGGACTTCTGCTCTGGGTGTGCTACATTGCCCTAGAGCTGAAAGGCACAACGTGCAGGCATCTTTCCAAAGGGCGAGTTGGGCCCCACAGCATCTTGCTTCCAGCTCTTTGGGAAGCTAAGAAACAACTCGCTCTGCACAGTGCTCTTAGAGCCTACCGGGAATTTCTCTTCCAAAGGCCTGTGAAACGCAGTTTCTTTGCAGGCCTGATCTGGCTGAAGTAGGACTTCTGCTCTGCTTGTGCTACGTTGCCCTAGAGCTGAAAGGCCCAACGTGCAGGCTTCTTTCCAAAGTGCGAGTTGGGCCCCACAGCATCTTGCTTCCAGCTCTTTGGGAAGCTAAGAAACAACTCGCTCTGCACAGTGCCCTTACAGCCTACCGGGAGCATCTCTTCCAAAGGCCTGTGAAACGCAGTTTCTTTGTAGGCCTGATCTGGCTGAAGTAGGACTGCTGCTCTGGGTGTGCTACATTGCCCTAGAGCTGAAAGGCACAACGTGCAGGCTTCTTTCCAAAGGACGAGTTGGGGCCTACAGCATCTTGGTTCCAGCTCTTTGGGAAGCTAAGAAACAACTCGCTCTGCACAGTGCTCTTACAGCCTACCGGGAACATCTCTTCCAAAGGCCTGTGTAACGCAATTTCTTTGCAGGCCTGATCTGACTGAAGTAGCACTTCTGCTCTGGGTGTGCTACGTTGCCCTAGAGCTGAAAGGCCCAAAGTGCAGGCTTCTTTCCAAAGGGCGAGTTGGGCCGCACAGCATCTTGCTTCCAGCTCTTTGGGAAGCTAAGAAACAACTCGCTCTGCACAGTGCTCTTACACCCTACCGGGAACATCTCTTCCAACGGCCTGTGAAACGCAGTTTCTTTGCAGGCCTGATCTGGCTGAAGTAGGACTCCTGCTCTGGGTGTGCTACATTGGCCTAGAGCTGAAAGGCACAACGTGCAGGCTTCTTTCCAAAGGGCGAGTTGGGCCCCACAGCATCTTGCTTCCAGCTCTTTGGGAAGCTAAGAAACAACTCTCTCTGCACCGTGCTCTTACACCCTACCGGGAACATCTCTTCCAAAGGCCTGTGAAACGCAGTTTCTTTGCAGGCCTGATCTGGCTGAAGTAGGACTTCTGCTCTGGGTGTGCTACATTGCCCTAGAGCTGAAAGGCCCAACGTGCAGGCTTCTTTCCAAAGGGCGAGTTGTGCCCCACAGCATCTTGCTTCCAGCTCTTTGGGAAGCTAAGAAACAACTCGCTCTGCACAGTGCTCTTACAGCCTACCGGGAACATCTCTTCCAAAGGCCTGTGAAACGCAGTTTCTTTGCAGGCCTGATCTGGGTGAAGTAGGAATTCTGCTCTGATTGTGCTACATTGCCCTAGAGCTGAAAGGCCCAACGTGCAGGCTTCTTTCCAAAGGGCGAGTTGGGCCCCACAGCATCTTGCTTCCAGCTCTTTGGGAAGCTAAGAAACAACTCGCTCTGCACAGTGCTCTTACAGCCTACCGGGAACATCTCTTCCAAAGGCCTGTGAAATGCAGTTTCTTTGCAGGCCTGATCTGGCTGAAGTAGGACTTCTGCTCTGGGTGTGCTACATTGCCCTAGAGCTGAAAGGCCCAACGTGCAGGCTTCTTTCCAAAGGGCGAGTTGGGCCCCACAGCATCTTGCTTCCAGCTCTTTGGGAAGCTAAGAAACAACTCGCTCTGCACAGTGCTCTTTACACCCTACCGGGAACATCTCTTCCAAAGGCCTGTGAAACGCAGTTTCTTTGCAGGCCTGATCTGGCTGAAGTAGGACTTCTGCTCTGGGTGTGCTACATTGCCCTAGAGCTGAAAGGCACAACGTGCAGGCATCTTTCCAAAGGGCGAGTTGGGCCCCACAGCATCTTGCTTCCAGCTCTTTGGGAAGCTCATAAACAACTCGCTCTGCACAGTGCTCTTAGAGCCTACCGGGAATTTCTCTTCCAAAGGCCTGTGAAACGCAGTTTCTTTGCAGGCCTGATCTGGCTGAAGTAGGACTTCTGCTCTGCTTGTGCTACGTTGCCCTAGAGCTGAAAGGCCCAACGTGCAGGCTTCTTTCCAAAGTGCGAGTTGGGCCCCACAGCATCTTGCTTCCAGCTCTTTGGGAAGCTAAGAAACAACTCGCTCTGCACAGTGCCCTTACAGCCTACCGGGAGCATCTCTTCCAAAGGCCTGTGAAACGCAGTTTCTTTGTAGGCCTGATCTGGCTGAAGTAGGACTGCTGCTCTGGGTGTGCTACATTGCCCTAGAGCTGAAAGGCACAACGTGCAGGCTTCTTTCCAAAGGACGAGTTGGGGCCTACAGCATCTTGGTTCCAGCTCTTTGGGAAGCTAAGAAACAACTCGCTCTGCACAGTGCTCTTACAGCCTACCGGGAACATCTCTTCCAAAGGCCTGTGTAACGCAATTTCTTTGCAGGCCTGATCTGACTGAAGTAGCACTTCTGCTCTGGGTGTGCTACGTTGCCCTAGAGCTGAAAGGCCCAAAGTGCAGGCTTCTTTCCAAAGGGCGAGTTGGGCCGCACAGCATCTTGCTTCCAGCTCTTTGGGAAGCTAAGAAACAACTCGCTCTGCACAGTGCTCTTACACCCTACCGGGAACATCTCTTCCAACGGCCTGTGAAACGCAGTTTCTTTGCAGGCCTGATCTGGCTGAAGTAGGACTCCTGCTCTGGGTGTGCTACATTGGCCTAGAGCTGAAAGGCACAACGTGCAGGCTTCTTTCCAAAGGGCGAGTTGGGCCCCACAGCATCTTGCTTCCAGCTCTTTGGGAAGCTAAGAAACAACTCTCTCTGCACCGTGCTCTTACACCCTACCGGGAACATCTCTTCCAAAGGCCTGTGAAACGCAGTTTCTTTGCAGGCCTGATCTGGCTGAAGTAGGACTTCTGCTCTGGGTGTGCTACATTGCCCTAGAGCTGAAAGGCCCAACGTGCAGGCTTCTTTCCAAAGGGCGAGTTGTGCCCCACAGCATCTTGCTTCCAGCTCTTTGGGAAGCTAAGAAACAACTCGCTCTGCACAGTGCTCTTACAGCCTACCGGGAACATCTCTTCCAAAGGCCTGTGAAACGCAGTTTCTTTGCAGGCCTGATCTGGGTGAAGTAGGAATTCTGCTCTGATTGTGCTACATTGCCCTAGAGCTGAAAGGCCCAACGTGCAGGCTTCTTTCCAAAGGGCGAGTTGGGCCCCACAGCATCTTGCTTCCAGCTCTTTGGGAAGCTAAGAAACAACTCGCTCTGCACAGTGCTCTTACAGCCTACCGGGAACATCTCTTCCAAAGGCCTGTGAAACGCAGTTTCTTTGCAGGCCTGATCTGGCTGAAGTAGGACTTCTGCTCTGGGTGTGCTACATTGCCCTAGAGCTGAAAGGCCCAACGTGCAGGCTTCTTTCCAAAGGGCGAGTTGGGCCCCACAGCATCTTGCTTCCAGCTCTTTGGGAAGCTAAGAAGCAACTCGCTCTGCACAGTGCTCTTTACACCCTACCGGGAACATCTCTTCCAAAGGCCTGTGAAACGCAGTTTCTTTGCAGGCCTGATCTGGCTGAAGTAGGACTTCTGCTCTGGGTGTGCTACATTGCCCTAGAGCTGAAAGGCCCAACGTGCAGGCTTCTTTTCAAAGGGCGAGTTGTGCCCCACAGCATCTTGCTTCCAGCTCTTTGGGAAGCTAAGAAACAACTCGCTCTGCACAGTGCTCTTACAGCCTACCGGGAACATCTCTTCCAAAGGCCTGTGAAACGCAGTTTCTTTGCAGGCCTGATCTGGGTGAAGTAGGAATTCTGCTCTGATTGTGCTACATTGCCCTAGAGCTGAAAGGCACGACGTGAAGGCTTCTTTCCAAAGGGCGAGTTGGGCCCCACAGCATCTTGCTTCCAGCTCTTTGGGAAGCTAAGAAACAACTCTCTCTGCTCAGTGGTTACAGCCTAGTGGGAACATCTCTTCCAAAGGCCTGTGTAACGCAGTTTCTTTGCAGGCCTGATCTGGCTGAAGTAGGACTTCTGCTCTGGGTGTGCTACATTGCCCTAGAGATGAAAGGCACAACGTGCAGGCTTCTTTCCAAAGGGCGAGTTGGGCCCCACAGCATCTTGCTTCCAGCTCTTTGGGAAGCTAAGAAACAACTCGCTCTGCACAGTGCTCTTACACCCTACCGGGAACATCTCTTCCAACGGCCTGTGAAACGCAGTTTCTTTGCAGGCCTGATCTGGCTGAAGTAGGACTCCTGCTCTGGGTGTGCTACATTGCCCTAGAGCTGAAAGACCCAACGTGCAGGCTTCTTTCCAAAGGGCGAGTTTGGCCCCACAGCATCTTGCTTCCAGCTCTTTGGGAAGCGAAGAAACAACTCGCTCTGCACAGTGCTCTTACACCCTACCGGGAACATCTCTTCCAAAGGCCTGTGAAACGCAGTTTCTTTGCAGGCCTGATCGGGCTGAAGTAGGACTGCTGCTCTGGGTGTGCTACATTGCCCTAGAGCTGAAAGGCACAACGTGCAGGCTTCTTTCCAAAGGGCGAGTTGGGCCCTACAGCATCTTGGTTCCAGCTCTTTGGGAAGCTAAGAAACAACTCGCTCTGCACACTGCTCTTACAGTCTACCGGGAACATCTCTTCCAAAGGCCTGTGTAACGCAATTTCTTTTCAGGCCTGATCTGGCTGAAGTAGCACTTCTGCTCTGGGTGTGCTACGTTGCCCTAGAGCTGAAAGGCCCAACGTGCAGGCTTCTTTCCAAAGGGCGAGTTGGGCCCCACAGCATCTTGCTTCCAGCTCTTTGGGAAGCTAAGAAACAACTCGCTCTGCACAGTGCTCTTAGAGCCTACCGGGAACTTCTCTTCCAAAGTCCTGTGAAACGCAGTTTCTTTGCAGGCCTGATCTGGCTGAAGTAGGACTTCTGCTCTGGGTGTGCTACATTGCCCTAGAGCTGAAAGGCACAACGTGCAGGCTTCTTTCCAAAGGGCGAGTTGGGCCCCACAGCATCTTGCTTCCAGCTCTTTGGGAAGCTAAGAAACAACTCGCTCTGCACAGTGCTCTTACAGCCTACCGGGAACATCTCTTCCAAAGGCCTGTGAAACGCAGTTTCTTTGCAGGCCTGATCTGACTGAAGTAGCACTTCTGCTCTGCTTGTGCTACGTTGCCCTAGAGCTGAAAGGCCCAACGTGCAGGCTTCTTTTCAAAGGGCGAGTTGTGCCCCACAGCATCTTGCCTCCAGCTCTTTGGGAAGCTAAGAAACAACTCGCTCTGCACAGTGCTCTTACAGCCTACCGGGAACATCTCTTCCAAAGGCCTGTGAAACGCAGTTTCTTTGCAGGCCTGATCTGGGTGAAGTAGGAATTCTGCTCTGATTGTGCTACATTGCCCTAGAGCTGAAAGGCACGACGTGAAGGCTTATTTCCAAAGGGCGAGTTGGGCCCCACAGCATCTTGCTTCCAGCTCTTTGGGAAGCTAAGAAACAACTCGCTCTGCTCAGTGGTTACAGCCTAGTGGGAACATCTCTTCCAAAGGCCTGTGTAACGCAGTTTCTTTGCAGGCCTGATCTGGCTGAAGTAGGACTTCTGCTCTGGGTGTGCTACATTGCCCTAGAGCTGAAAGGCACAACGTGCAGGCTTCTTTCCAAAGGGCGAGTTGGGGCCTACAGCATCTTGGTTCCAGCTCTTTGGGAAGCTAAGAAACAACTCGCTCTGCACAGTACTCTTACAGCCTACCGGGAACATCTCTTCCAAAGGCCTGTGTAACGCAATTTCTTTGCAGGCCTGATCTGACTGAAGTAGCACTTCTGCTCTGGGTGTGATACGTTGCCCTAGAGCTGAAAGGCCCAACGTGCAGGCTTCTTTCCAAAGGGCGAGTTGGGCCCCACAGCATCTTGCTTCCAGCTCTTTGGGAAGCTAAGAAACAACTCGCTCTGCACAGTGCTCTTACAGCCTACCGGGAACATCACTTCCAAAGGCCTGTGAAATGCAGTTTCTTTGCAGGCGTGATCTGACTGACGTAGCACTTCTCCTCTGCTTTTGCTACGTTGCCCTAGAGCTGAAAGACACAACGTGCAGGCTTCTTTCCAAAGGGCCAGTGGGGCCCCACAGCATCTTGCTTCCAGCTCTTTGGGAAGCTAAGAAACAACTCGCTCTGCACAGTGCTCTTACAGCCTACCGGGAACATCTCTTCCAAAGGTCTGTGAAACGCAGATTCTTTGCAGGCCTGATCTGGCTGAAGTAGGACTTCTGCTCTGGGTGTGCTACATTGCCCTAGAGCTGAAAGGCCCAAAGTGCAGGCTTCTTTCCAAAGGGCGAGTTGGGCCCCACAGCATCTTTCTTCCAGCTCTTTGGGAAGCTAAGAAACAACTCGCTCTGCACAGTGCTCTTACAGCCTACCGGGAACATCTCTTCCAAAGGCCTGTGAAACGCAGTTTCTTTGCAGGCCTGATCTGGCTGAAGTAGGACTGCTGCTCTGGGTGTGCTACATTGCCCTAGAGCTTAAAGGCACGACGTGAAGGCTTCTTTCCAAAGGGCGAGTTGGGCCCCACAGCATCTTGCTTCCAGCTCTTTGGGAAGCTAAGAAACAACTCGCTCTGCTCAGTGGTTACAGCCTAGTGGGAACATCTCTTCCAAAGGCCTGTGTAACGCAGTTTCTTTGCAGGCCTGATCTGGCTGAAGTAGGACTTCTGCTCTGGGTGTGCTACATTGCCCTAGAGATGAAAGGCACAACGTGCAGGCTTCTTTCCAAAGGGCGAGTTGGGCCCCACAGCATCTTGCTTCCAGCTCTTTGGGAAGCTAAGAAACAACTCGCTCTGCACAGTGCTCTTACACCCTACCGGGAACATCTCTTCCAACGGCCTGTGAAACGCAGTTTCTTTGCAGGCCTGATCTGGCTGAAGTAGGACTCCTGCTCTGGGTGTGCTACATTGCCCTAGAGCTGAAAGACCCAACGTGCAGGCTTCTTTCCAAAGGGCGAGTTTGGCCCCACAGCATCTTGCTTCCAGCTCTTTGGGAAGCGAAGAAACAACTCGCTCTGCACAGTGCTCTTACACCCTACCGGGAACATCTCTTCCAAAGGCCTGTGAAACGCAGTTTCTTTGCAGGCCTGATCGGGCTGAAGTAGGACTGCTGCTCTGGGTGTGCTACATTGCCCTAGAGCTGAAAGGCACAACGTGCAGGCTTCTTTCCAAAGGGCGAGTTGGGCCCTACAGCATCTTGGTTCCAGCTCTTTGGGAAGCTAAGAAACAACTCGCTCTGCACACTGCTCTTACAGTCTACCGGGAACATCTCTTCCAAAGGCCTGTGTAACGCAATTTCTTTTCAGGCCTGATCTGGCTGAAGTAGCACTTCTGCTCTGGGTGTGCTACGTTGCCCTAGAGCTGAAAGGCCCAACGTGCAGGCTTCTTTCCAAAGGGCGAGTTGGGCCCCACAGCATCTTGCTTCCAGCTCTTTGGGAAGCTAAGAAACAACTCGCTCTGCACAGTGCTCTTAGAGCCTACCGGGAACTTCTCTTCCAAAGTCCTGTGAAACGCAGTTTCTTTGCAGGCCTGATCTGGCTGAAGTAGGACTTCTGCTCTGGGTGTGCTACATTGCCCTAGAGCTGAAAGGCACAACGTGCAGGCTTCTTTCCAAAGGGCGAGTTGGGCCCCACAGCATCTTGCTTCCAGCTCTTTGGGAAGCTAAGAAACAACTCGCTCTGCACAGTGCTCTTACAGCCTACCGGGAACATCTCTTCCAAAGGCCTGTGAAACGCAGTTTCTTTGCAGGCCTGATCTGACTGAAGTAGCACTTCTGCTCTGCTTGTGCTACGTTGCCCTAGAGCTGAAAGGCCCAACGTGCAGGCTTCTTTTCAAAGGGCGAGTTGTGCCCCACAGCATCTTGCCTCCAGCTCTTTGGGAAGCTAAGAAACAACTCGCTCTGCACAGTGCTCTTACAGCCTACCGGGAACATCTCTTCCAAAGGCCTGTGAAACGCAGTTTCTTTGCAGGCCTGATCTGGGTGAAGTAGGAATTCTGCTCTGATTGTGCTACATTGCCCTAGAGCTGAAAGGCACGACGTGAAGGCTTATTTCCAAAGGGCGAGTTGGGCCCCACAGCATCTTGCTTCCAGCTCTTTGGGAAGCTAAGAAACAACTCGCTCTGCTCAGTGGTTACAGCCTAGTGGGAACATCTCTTCCAAAGGCCTGTGTAACGCAGTTTCTTTGCAGGCCTGATCTGGCTGAAGTAGGACTTCTGCTCTGGGTGTGCTACATTGCCCTAGAGCTGAAAGGCACAACGTGCAGGCTTCTTTCCAAAGGGCGAGTTGGGGCCTACAGCATCTTGGTTCCAGCTCTTTGGGAAGCTAAGAAACAACTCGCTCTGCACAGTACTCTTACAGCCTACCGGGAACATCTCTTCCAAAGGCCTGTGTAACGCAATTTCTTTGCAGGCCTGATCTGACTGAAGTAGCACTTCTGCTCTGGGTGTGATACGTTGCCCTAGAGCTGAAAGGCCCAACGTGCAGGCTTCTTTCCAAAGGGCGAGTTGGGCCCCACAGCATCTTGCTTCCAGCTCTTTGGGAAGCTAAGAAACAACTCGCTCTGCACAGTGCTCTTACAGCCTACCGGGAACATCACTTCCAAAGGCCTGTGAAATGCAGTTTCTTTGCAGGCGTGATCTGACTGACGTAGCACTTCTCCTCTGCTTTTGCTACGTTGCCCTAGAGCTGAAAGACACAACGTGCAGGCTTCTTTCCAAAGGGCCAGTGGGGCCCCACAGCATCTTGCTTCCAGCTCTTTGGGAAGCTAAGAAACAACTCGCTCTGCACAGTGCTCTTACAGCCTACCGGGAACATCTCTTCCAAAGGTCTGTGAAACGCAGATTCTTTGCAGGCCTGATCTGGCTGAAGTAGGACTTCTGCTCTGGGTGTGCTACATTGCCCTAGAGCTGAAAGGCCCAAAGTGCAGGCTTCTTTCCAAAGGGCGAGTTGGGCCCCACAGCATCTTTCTTCCAGCTCTTTGGGAAGCTAAGAAACAACTCGCTCTGCACAGTGCTCTTACAGCCTACCGGGAACATCTCTTCCAAAGGCCTGTGAAACGCAGTTTCTTTGCAGGCCTGATCTGGCTGAAGTAGGACTGCTGCTCTGGGTGTGCTACATTGCCCTAGAGCTTAAAGGCACAACGTGCAGGCTTCTTTCCAAAGGGCGAGTTGGGCCCTACAGCATCTTGGTTCCAGCTCTTTGGGAAGCTAAGAAACAACTCGCTCTGCACAGTGCTCTTACAGCCTACCGGGAACATCTCTTCCAAAGGCCTGTGTAACGCAATTTCTTTGCAGGCCTGATCTGGCTGAAGTACCACTTCTGCTCTGTGTGTGCTACGTTGCCCTAGAGCTGAAAGGCCCAACGTGCAGGCTTCTTTCCAAAGGGCGAGTTGGGCCCCACAGCATCTTGCTTCCAGCTCTTTGGGAAGCTAAGAAACAACTCGCTCTGCACAGTGCTCTTACACCCTACCGGGAACATCTCTTCCAAAGGCCTGTGAAACGCAGTTTCTTTGCAGGCCTGATCTGGCTGAAGTAGGACTTCTGCTCTGGGTGTGCTACATTGCCCTAGAGCTGAAAGGCACAACGTGCAGGCTTCTTTCCAAAGGGCGAGTTGGGCCCCACAGCATCTTGCTTCCAGCTCTTTGGGAAGCTAAGAAACAACTCGCTCTGCACAGTGCTCTTACACCCTACCGGGAACATCTCTTCCAAAGGCCTGTGAAACGCAGTTTCTTTGCAGGCCTGATCTGGCTGAAGTAGGACTTCTGCTCTGGGTGTGCTACATTGCCCTAGAGCTGAAAGGCACAACGTGCAGGCTTCTTTCCAAAGGGCGACTTGGGCCCCACAGCATCTTGCTTCCAGCTCTTTGGGAACCTAAGAAACAAGTCGCTCTGCACAGTGCCCTTACAGCCTACCGGGAACATCTCTTCCAAAGGCCTGTGAAACGCAGTTTCTTTGCAGGCCTGATCTGGCTGAAGTAGGACTTCTGCTCTGGGTGTGCTACATTGCCCTAGAGCTGAAAGGCACAACGTGCAGTCTTCTTTCCAAAGGGCGAGTTGGGCCCAACAGCATCTTGCTTCCAGCTCTTTGGGAAGCTAAGAAACAACTCGCTCTGCACAGTGTTCTTACAGCCTACCGGGAACATCTCTTCCAAAGGCCTGTGAAACGCATTTTCTTTGCAGGCCTGATCTGGCTGAAGTAGGACTTCTGCTCTGGGTGTGCTACATTGCCCTAGAGCTGAAAGGCCCAACGTGCAGGCTTCTTTCCAAAGGGCGAGTTGGGCCCCACAGCATCTTGCTTCCAGCTCTTTGGGAAGCTAAGAAACAACTCGCTCTGCACAGTGCTCTTAGAGCCTACCGGGAATTTCTCTTCCAAAGGCCTGTGAAACGCAGTTTCTTTGCAGGCCTGATCTGGCTGAAGTAGGACTTCTGCTCTGCTTGTGCTACGGTGCCCTAGAGCTGAAAGGCCCAACGTGCAGGCTTCTTTTCAAAGGTCGAGTTGGGCCCCACAGCATCTTGCTTCCAGCTCTTTGGGAAGCTAAGAAACAACTCGCTCTGCACAGTGCCCTTACAGCCTACCGGGAGCATCTCTTCCAAAGGCCTGTGAAACGCAGTTTCTTTGTAGGCCTGATCTGGCTGAAGTAGGACTGCTGCTCTGGGTGTGCTACATTGCCCTAGAGCTGAAAGGCACAACGTGCAGGCTTCTTTCCAAAGGGCGAGTTGGGGCCTACAGCATCTTGGTTCCAGCTCTTTGGGAACCTAAGAAACAACTCGCTCTGCACAGTGCTCTTACAGCCTACCGGGAACATCTCTTCCAAAGGCCTGTGTAACGCAATTTCTTTGCAGGCCTGATCTGGCTGAAGTAGCACTTCTGCTCTGGGTGTGCTACGTTGCCCTAGAGCTGAAAGGCCCAACGTGCAGGCTTCTTTCCAAAGGGCGAGTTGGGCCCCACAGCATCTTGCTTCCAGCTCTTTGGGAACCTAAGAAACAACTCGCTCTGCACAGTGCCCTTACAGCCTACCGGGAACATCTCTTCCAAAGGCCTGTGAAACGCATTTTCTTTGCAGGCCTGATCTGGCTGAAGTAGGACTTCTGCTCTGGGTGTGCTACATTGCCCTAGAGCTGAAAGGAACAACGTGCAGGCTTCTTTCCAAAGGGCGAGTTGGGCCCCACAGCATCTTGCTTCCAGCTCTTTGGGAAGCTAAGAAACAACTCGCTCTGCACAGTGCTCTTACAGCCTACCAGGAAAATCTCTTCCAAAAACCTTCGAAACGCAGTTTCTTTGCAGGCCTGATCTGGCTGAAGTAGGACTTCTGCTCTGGGTGTGCTACATTGCCCTAGAGCTGAAAGGCACAACGTGCAGGCTTCTTTCCAAAGGGCGAGTTGGGCCCCACAGCATCTTGCTTCCAGCTCTTTGGGAAGCTAAGAAACAACTCGCTCTGCACAGTGCTCTTACAGCCTACCGGGAACATCTCTTCCAAGGGCCTGTAAAACGCAGTTTCTTTGCAGGCCTGATCTGGCTGAAGGAGGACTTCTGCTCTGGGTGTGCTAAATTGCCCTAGAGCTGAAAGGCACAACGTGCAGGCTTCTTTCCGAAGGGCGAGTTGGGCCCCACAGCATCTTGCTTCCAGCTCTTTTGGAAGCTAAGAAACAACTCGCTCTGCACCGTGCTCTTACAGCCTACCGGGAACATCTCTTCCAAGGGCCTGTGAAACGCAGTTTCTTTGCAGGCCTGATCTGGCTGAAGTAGGACTCTGCTCTGGGTGTGCTACATTGTCCTAGAGCTGAAAGGCACAACGTGCAGGCTTCTTTCCAAAGGGCGAGTTGGGCCCCACAGCATCTGGCTTCCAGCTCTTTGGGAAGCGAAGAAACAACTCGCTCTGCACAGTGCTCTTACAGCCTACCGGGAAAATCTCTTCCAAAAGCCTTCGAAACGCAGTTTCTTTGCAGGCCTGATCTTGCTGAAGTAGGACTTCTGCTCTGGGTGTGCTACATTGCCCTAGAGCTGAAAGGCACAACGTGCAGTCTTCTTTCCAAAGGGCGAGTTGGGCCCCACAGCATCTTGCTTCCAGCTCTTTGGGAAGCTAAGAAACAACTCGCTCTGCACAGTGCTCTTACAGCCTACCGGGAACATCTCTTCCAAAGGCCTGTGAAATGCAGTTTCTTTGCAGGCGTGATCTGACTGAAGTAGCACTTCTCCTCTGCTTGTGCTACGTTGCCCTAGAGCTGAAAGACACAACGTGCAGGCTTCTTTCCAAAGGGCGAGTTGGGCCCCACAGCAACTTGCTTCCAGCTCTTTGGGAAGCTAAGAAACAACTCGCTCTGCACAGTGCTCTTACAGCCTACCGGGAACATCTCTTCCAATGGCCTGTGAAACGCAGTTTCTTTGCAGGCCTGATCTGGCTGAAGTAGGACTCCTGCTCTGGGTGTGCTACATTGCCCTAGAGCTGAAAGGCCCAACGTGCAGGCTTCTTTCCAAAGGGCGAGTTGGGCCCCACAGCATCTTTCTTCCAGCTCTTTGGGAAGCTAAGAAACAACTCGCTCTGCACAGTGCTCTTACAGCCTACCGAAAACATCTCTTCCAAAGGCCTGTGAAACGCAGTTTCTTTGCAGGCCTGATCTGGCTGAAGTAGGACTGCTGCTCTGGGTGTGCTACATTGCCCTAGATCTGAAAGGCACAACGTGCAGGCTTCTTTCCAAAGGGCGAGTTGGGCCCTACAGCATCTTGGTTCCAGCTCTTTGGGAAGCTAAGAAACAACTCGCTCTGCACAGTGCTCTTACAGCCTACCGGGAACATCTCTTCCAAAGGCCTGTGTAACGCAATTTCTTTGCAGGCCTTATCTGGCTGAAGTAGCACTTCTGCTCTGGGTGTGCTACGTTGCCCTAGAGCTGAAAGGCCCAACGTGCAGGCTTCTTTCCAAAGGGCGAGTTGGGCCCCACAGCATCTTGCTTCCAGCTCTTTGGGAACCTAAGAAACAACTCGCTCTACACAGTGTTCTTACAGCCTACCGGGAACATCTCTTCCAAAGGCCTGTGAAACGCATTTTCTTTGCAGGCCTGATCTGGCTGAAGTAGGACTTCTTCTCTGGGTGCGCTACATTGCCCTAGAGCTGAAAGGCCCAACGTGCAGGCTTCTTTCCAAAGGGCGAGTTGGGCCCCACAGCATCTTGCTTCCAGTTCTTTGGGAAGCTAAGAAACAACTCGCTCTGCACAGTGCTCTTACACCCTACCGGAAACATATCTTCCAACGGCCTGTGAAACGCAGTTTCTTTGCAGGCCTGATCTGGCTGAAGTAGGACTCCTGCTCTGGGTGTGCTACATTGCCCTAGAGCTGAAAGGCCCAACGTGCAGGCTTCTTTCCAAAGGGCCAGTGGGGCCCCACAGCATCTTGCTTCCAGCTCTTTGGGAAGCTAAGAAACAACTCGCTCTGCACAGTGCTCTTTACACCCTACCGGGAACATCTCTTCCAAAGGCCTGTGAAACGCAGTTTCTTTGCAGGCCTGATCTGGCTGAAGTAGGACTTCTGCTCTGGGTGTGCTACATTGCCCTAGAGCTGAAAGGCCCAACGTGCAGGCTTCTTTCCAAAGGGCCAGTGGGGCCCCACAGCATCTTGCTTCCAGCTCTTTGGGAACCTAAGAAACAACTCGCTCTGCACAGTGCTCTTACAGCCTACCGGGAAAATCTCTTCCAAAAACCTTCGAAACGCAGTTTCTTTGCAGGCCTGATCTGGCTGAAGTAGGACTTCTGCTCTGGGTGTGCTACATTGCCCTAGAGCTGATAGGCACAACGTGCAGGCTTCTTTCCAAAGGGCGAGTTGGGCCCCACAGCATCTTGCTTCCAGCTCTTTGGGAAGCTAAGAAACAACTCGCTCTGCACAGTGCTCTTACAGCCTACCGGGAACATCTCTTCCAAAGGCCTGTGAAATGCAGTTTCTTTGCAGGCGTGATCTGGCTGAAGTAGCACTTCTCCTCTGCTTGTGCTACGTTGCCCTAGAGCTGAAAGACACAACGTGCAGGCTTCTTTCCAAAGGGCGAGTTGGGCCCCACAGCATCTTGCTTCCAGCTCTTTGGGAAGCTAAGAAACAACTCGCTCTGCACAGTGCTCTTACAGCCTACCGGGAACATCTCTTCCAAAGGCCTGTGAAACGCATTTTCTTTGCAGGCCTGATCTGGCTGAAGTAGGACTTCTGCTCTGGGTGTGCTACATTGCCCTAGAGCTGAAAGGCCCAATGTGCAGGCTTCTTTCCAAAGGGCGAGTTGGGCCCCACAGCATCTTGCTTCCAGCTCTTTGGGAACCTAAGAAACAACTCGCTCTGCACAGTGCTCTTACAGCCTACCGGGAACATCTCTTCCAAAGTCCTGTGAAACGCATTTTCTTTGCAGGCCTGATCTGGCTGAAGTAGGACTTCTGCTCTGGGTGTGCTACATTGCCCTAGAGCTGAAAGGGACAACGTGAAGGCTTCTTTCCAAAGCGCGAGTTGGGCCCCCCCCATCTTGCTTCCAGCTCTTTGGTAAGCTAAGAAACAACTCGCTCTGCACAGTGCTCTTACAGCCTACTGGGAAAATCTCTTCCAAAAGCCTTCGAAACGCAGTTTCTTTGCAGGCCTGATCTGGCTGAAGTAGGACTTCTGCTCTGGGTGTGCTACATTGCCCTAGAGCTGAAAGGCCCAACGTGCAGGCTTCTTTCCAAAGGGCGAGTTGGGCTCCACAGCATCTTGCTTCCAGCTCTTTGGGAAGCTAAGAAACAACTCGCTCTGCACAGTGCTCTTACAGCCTACCGGGAACATCTCTTCCAAGGGCCTGTAAAACGCAGTTTCTTTGCAGGCCTGATCTGGCTGAAGAAGGACTTCTGCTCTGGGTGTGCTAAATTGCCCTAGAGCTGAAAGGCACAACGTGCAGGCTTCTTTCCAAAGGGCGAGTTGGGCCCCACAGCATCTTGCTTCCAGCTCTTTCGGAAGCTAAGAAACAACTCGCTCTGCACCGTGCTCTTACAGCCTACCGGGAACATCTCTTCCAAGGGCCTGTGAAACGCAGTTTCTTTGCAGGCCTGATCTGGCTGGAGTAGGACTCTGCTCTGGGTGTGCTACATTGTCCTAGAGCTGAAAGGCCCAACGTGCAGGCTTCTTTCCAAAGGGCGAGTTGGGCCCCACAGCATCTGGCTTCCAGCTCTTTGGGAAGCTAAGAAACAACTCGCTCTGCTCAGTGGTTACAGCCTACCGGGAACATCTCTTCCAAAGGCCTGTGAAACGCAGTTTCTTTGCTGGCCTGATCTGGCTGAAGTAGGACTTCTGCTCTGGGTGTGCTACATTGCCCTAGAGCTGAAAGGCAAAACGTGCAGGCTTCTTTCCAAAGGGCGAGTTGGGCCCCACAGCATCTTGCTTCCAGCTCTTTGGGAAGCTAAGAAACAACTCGCTCTGCACAGTGCTCTTACAGCCTACCGGGAACATCTCTTCCAAAGGCCTGTGAAACGCAGTTTCTTTGCAGGCCTGATCTGGCTGGAGTAGGACTTCTGCTCTGGGTGTGCTACATTGCCCTAGGGCTGAAAGACCCAACGTGCAGGCTTCTTTCCAAAGGGCGAGTTGGGCCCCACAGCATCTTGCTTCCAGCTCTTTGGGAAGCTAAGAAACAACTCGCTCTGCACAGTGCTCTTACACCCTACCGGGAACATCTCTTCCAAAGGCCTGTGAAACGCAGTTTCTTTGCAGGCCTGATCTTTCTGAAGTAGGACTTCTGCTCTGGGTGTGCTACATTGCCCTAGAGCTGAAAGGCACAACGTTCAGGCTTCTTTCCAAAGGGCGAGTTGGGCCCCACAGCATCTTGCTTCCAGCTCTTTGGGAAGCTAAGAAACAACTCGCTCTGCACAGTGCTCTTACAGCCTACCGGGAAAATCACTTCCAAAGGCCTGTGAAACGCAGTTTCTTTGCAGGCCTGATCTGCCTGAAGTTGGACTTCTGCTCTGGGTGTGCTACATTGCCCTAGAGCTGAAAGGCACAACGTGCAGGCTTCTTTCCAAAGGGCGAGTTGGGCCCCACAGCATCTTGCTTCCAGCTCTTTGTGAACCTAAGAAACAACTCGCTCTGCACAGTGCTCTTACAGCCTACCGGGAACATCTCTTCCAAAGGCCTGTGAAACGCAGTTTCTTTGCAGCCCTGATCTGGCTGAAGTAGGACTCCTGCTCTGGTTGTGCTACATTGCACTAGAGCTGAAAGGCCCAACGTGCAGGCTTCTTTCCAAAGGGCGAGTTGGGCCCCACAGCATCTTGCTTCCAGCTCTTTGGGAAGATAAGAAACAACTCGCTCTGCACAGTGCTCTTACGCCCTACCGGGAACATCTCTTCAAAGGCCTGTTAAACGCAGTTTCTTTGCAGGCCTGATCTGGCTGAAGTAGGACTTCTGCTCTGGGTGTGCTACGTTGCCCTAGAGCTGAAAGGCCCAACGTGCAGGCTTCTTTCCAAAGGGCGAGTTGGGCCCCACAGCATCTTGCTTCCAGCTCTTTGGGAACCTAAGAAACAACTCGCTCTGCACAGTGTTCTTACAGCCTACCGGGAACATCTCTTCCAAAGGCCTGTGAAACGCATTTTCTTTTCAGGCCTGATCTGGCTGAAGTAGGACTTCTGCTCTGGGTGTGCTACATTGCCCTACAGCTGAAAGGCCCAACGTGCAGGCTTCTTTCCTAAGGGCGAGTTGGGCCCCACAGCATCTTGCTTCCAGCTCTTTGGTAAGCTAAGAAACAACTCGCTCTGCACAGTGCTCTTACAGCCTACCGGGAAAATCTCTTCCAAACGCCTTCGAAACGCAGTTTCTTTGCAGGCCTGATCTGGCTGAAGTAGGACTTCTGCTCTGGGTGTGCTACATTGCCCTAGAGCTGAAAGGCCCAACGTGCAGGCTTCTTTCCAAAGGGCGAGTGGGACCCCACAGCATCTTGCTTCCAGCTCTTTGGGAAGCTAAGAAACAACTCGCTCTGCACAGTGCTCTTACAGCCTACCGGGAACATCTCTTCCAAAGGCCTGTGAAATGCAGTTTCTTTGCAGGCGTGATCTGGCTGAAGTAGCACTTCTCCTCTGCTTGTGCTACGTTGCCCTAGAGCTGAAAGACACAACGTGCAGGCTTCTTTCCAAAGGGCGAGTTGGGCCCCACAGCATCTTGCTTCCAGGTCTTTGGGAAGCTAAGAAACAACTCGCTCTGCACAGTGCTCTTACAGCCTACCGGGAACATCTCTTCCAAAGGCCTGTGAAACGCAGTTTCTTTGCAGGCCTGATCTGGCTGGAGTAGGACTTCTGCTCTGGGTGTGCTACATTGCCCTAGGGCTGAAAGACCCAACGTGCAGGCTTCTTTCCAAAGGGCGAGTTGGGCCCCACAGCATCTTGCTTCCAGCTCTTTGGGAAGCTAAGAAACAACTCGCTCTGCACAGTGCTCTTACAGCCTACCGGGAACATCTCTTCCAAAGGCCTGTGAAACGCAGTTTCTTTGCAGGCCTGATCTGGCTGAAGTAGGACTTCTGCTCTGGGTGTGCTACATTGCCCTAGAGCTGAAAGGCCCAACGTCCAGGCTTCTTTCCAAAGGGCGAGTTGGGCCCCACAGCATCTTGCTTCCAGCTCTTTGGGAAGCTAAGAAACAACTCGCTCTGCACAGAGCTCTTACAGCCTACTGGGAAGATCTCTTCCAAGGGCCTGTAAAACGCAGTTTCTTTGCAGGCCTTATCTGGCTGAAGAAGGAGTTCTGCTCTGGGTGTGCTAAATTGCCCTAGTGCTGAAAGGCACAACGTGCAGGCTTCTTTCCAAAGGCGAGTTGGGCCCCACAACATCTTGCTTCCAGCTCTTTCGGAAGCTAAGAAACAACTCGCTCTGCACCGTGCTCCTACAGCCTACCGGGAACATCTCTTCCAAGGGCCTGTGAAACGCAGTTTCTTTGCAGGCCTGATCTGGCTGAAGTAGGACTCTGCTCTGGGTGTGCTACATTGTCCTAGAGCTGAAAGGCACAACGTGCAGTCTTCTTTCCAAAGGGCGAGTTGGGCCCCACAGCATCTGGCTTCCAGCTCTTTGGGAAGCGAAGAAACAACTCGCTCTGCTCAGTGGTTACAGCCTAGTGGGAACATCTATTCCAAAGGCCTGTGAAACGCAGTTTCTTTGCAGGCCTGATCTGGCTGAAGTAGCACTTCTCCTCTGCTTGTGCTACGTTGCCCTAGAGCTGAAAGACACAACGTGCAGGCTTCTTTCCAAAGGGCCAGTGGGGCCCCACAGCATCTTGCTTCCAGCTCTTTGGGAACCTAAGAAACAACTCGCTCTGCACAGTGTTCTTACAGCCTACCGGGAACATCTCTTCCAAAGGCCTGTGAAACGCATTTTCTTTGCAGGCCTGATCTGGCTGAAGTAGGACTTCTGCTCTGGGTGTGCTACATTGCCCTTGAGCTGAAAGGCCCAACGTGCAGGCTTCTTTCCAAAGGGCGAGTTGGGCCCCACAGCATCTTGCTTCCAGCTCTTTGGGAAGCTAAGAAACAACTCGCTCTGCACAGTGCTCTTACACCCTACCGGGAACATCTCTTCCAACGGCCTGTGAAACGCAGTTTCTTTGCAGGCCTGATCTGGCTGAAGTAGGACTCCTGCTCTGGGTGTGCTACATTGCCCTAGAGCTGAAAGGCCCAACGTGCAGGCTTCTTTCCAAAGGGCGAGTTGGGCCCCACAGCATCTTGCTTCTAGCTCTTTGGGAAGCTAAGAAACAACTCGCTCTGCACAGTGCTCTTACAGCCTACCGGGAACATCTCTTCCAAAGGCCTGTGAAACGCAGTTTCTTTGTAGGCCTGATCTGGCTGAAGTAGGACTTCTGCTCTGGGTGTGCTACATTGCCCTAGAGCTGAAAGGCCCAACGTGCAGGTTTCTTTACAAAGGGCCAGTGGGGCCCCACAGCATCTTGCTTCCAGCTCTTTGGGAAGCTAAGAAACAACTCGCTCTGCACAGTGCTCTTACAGCCTACCGGGAAAATCTCTTCCAAAAGCCTTCGAAACGCAGTTTCTTTGCAGGCCTGATCTGGCTGAAGTAGGACTTCTGCTCTGGGTGTGCTACATTGCCCTAGAGCTGAAAGGCCCAACGTGCAGGCTTCTTTCCAAAGGGCGAGTGGGGCCCCACAGCATCTTGCTTCCAGCTCTTTGGGAAGCTAAGAAACAACTCGCTCTGCACAGTGCTCTTACAGCCTACCGTGAACATCTCTTCCAAAGGCGTGTGAAATGCAGTTTCTTTGCAGGCGTGATCTGGCTGAAGTAGCACTTCTCCTCTGCTTGTGCTACGTTGCCCTAGAGCTGAAAGACACAATGTGCAGGCTTGTTTCCAAAGGGCCAGTGGGGCCCCACAGCATCTTGCTTCCAGCTCTTTGGGAAGCTACGAAACAACTCGCTCTGCACAGTGCTCTTACAGCCTACCGGGAACATCTCTTCCAAAGGCCTGTGAAACGCAGTTTCTTTGCAGGCCTGATCTGGGTGAAGTAGGACTTCTGCGCTGGGTGTGCTACATTGCCCTAGAGCTGAAAGGCCTAAAGTGCAGGCTTCTTTACAAAGGGCGAGTTGGGCCCCACAGCATCTTGCTTCCAGCTCTTTGGGAAGCTAAGAAACAACTCGCTCTGCACAGTGCTCTTACAGCCTACCGGGAACATCTCTTCCAAAGGCCTGTGAAACGCAGTTTCTTTGCAGGCCTGATCTGGCTGAAGTAGGACTGCTGCTCTGGGTGTGCTACATTGCCCTAGAGCTGAAAGGCACAACGTGCAGGCTTCTTTCCAAAGGGCGAGTTGGGCCCTACAGCATCTTGGTTCCAGCTCTTTGGGAAGCTAAGAAACAACTCGCTCTGCACAGTGCTCTTACAGCCTACCGGGAACATCTCTTCCAAAGGCCTGTGTAACGCAATTTCTTTGCAGGCCTGATCTGGCTGAAGTAGCACTTCTGCTCTGGGTGTGCTACGTTGCCCTAGAGCTGAAAGGCCCAACGTGCAGGCTTGTTTCCAAAGGGCGAGTTGGGCCCCACAGCATCTTACTTCCAGCTCTTTGGGAAGCTAAGAGACAACTCGCTCTGCACAGTGCTCTTACACCCTACCGGGAACATCTCTTCCAAGGACCTGTGAAACGCAGTTTGTTTGCAGGGCTGATCTGGCTGAAGTAGGACTCCTGCTCTGGGTGTGCTACATTGCCCTAGAGCTGAAAGGCCCAACGTGCAGGCTTCTTTCCAAAGGGCGAGTTGGGCCCCACAGCATCTAGCTTCCAGCTCTTTGGGAAGCTAAGAAACAACTCGCTCTGCACAGTGCTCTTACACCCTACCGGGAACATCTCTTCCAAAGGCCTGTGAAACGCAGTTTCTTTCCAGGCCTGATCTGGCTGAAGTAGGACTTCTGCTCTGGGTGTGCTACATTGCCCTACAGCTGAAAGGCACAACGTGCAGGCTTCTTTCCAAAGGGCGAGTTGGGCCCCACAGCATCTTGCTTCCAGCTCTTTGGGAAGCTAAGAAACAACTCGCTCCGCACAGTGCTCTTACAGCCTACCGGGAACATCTCTTCCAAAGGCCTGTGAAACGCAGTTTCTTTGCAGGCCTGATCTGGCTGAAGTAGGACTTCTGCTCTGGGTGTGCTACATTGCCCTAGATCTGAAAGGCACAACGTGCAGGCTTCTTTCCAAAGGGCGAGTTGGGCCCCACAGAATCTTGCTTCCAGATCTTTGGGAAGCTAAGAAACAACTCGCTCTGCACAGTGCTCTTAGAGCCTACCGGGAACTTCTCTTCCAAAGGCCTGTGAAACGCAGTTTCTTTGCAGGCCTGATCTGGCTGAAGTAGGACTTCTGCTCTGGGTGTGCTACATTGCCCTAGAGCTGAAAGGCACAACGTGCAGGCTTGTTTCCAAAGGGCGAGTTGGGCCCCACAGCATCTTGCTTCCAGCTCTTTGGGAAGCTAAGAAACAACTCGCTCTGCACAGTGCTCATACAGCCTACCGGGAACATCTCTTCCAAAGGCCTGTGAAACGCAGTTTCTTTGCAGGCCTCATCTGACTGAAGTAGCACTTCTGCTCTGCTTGTGCTACGTTGCCCTGGAGCTGAAAGGCCCAACGTGCAGGCTTCTTTTCAAAGGGCGAGTTGGGCCCCACAGCATCTTGCTTCCAGCTCTTTGGGAAGCTAAGAAACAACTCGCTCTGCACAGTGCTCTTACAGCCTACCGGTAACATCTCTTCCAAAGGCCTGTGAAACGCAGTTTCTTTGCAGGCCTGATCTGGCTGAAGTAGGACTTCTGCTCTGATTGTGCTACATTGCCCTAGAGCTGAAAGGCCCAACGTGCAGGCTTCTTTCCAAAGGGCGAGTTGGGCCCCACAGCATCTTGCTTCCAGCTCTTTGGGAAGCTAAGAATCAACTCGCTCTGCACAGTGCTCTTACACCCTACCGGGAACATCTCTTCAAAGGCCTGTGAAACGCAGTTTCTTTGCAGGCCTGATCTGGCTGAAGTAGGACTTCTGCTCTGGGTGTGCTACATTGCCCTAGAGCTGAAAGGCACAACGTGCAGGCTTCTTTCCAAAGGGAGAGTTGGGCCCCACAGCATCTTGCTTCCAGCTCTTTGGGAAGCTAAGAAACAACTCGCTCTGCACAGTGCTCTTACAGCCTACCGGGAACATCTCTTCCAAAGGCCTGTGAAACGCAGTTTCTTTGCAGGCCTGATCTGGCTGAAGTAGGACTTCTGCTCTGGGTGTGCTACATTGCCCTAGAGCTGAAAGGCACAACGTGCAGGCTTCTTTCCAAAGGGCGAGTTGGGCCCTACAGCATCTTGGTTCCAGCTCTTTGGGAAGCTAAGAAACAACTCGCTCTGCACAGTGCTCTTACAGCCTCCCGGGAACATCTCTTCCAAAGGCCTGTGTAACGCAATTTCTTTGCAGGCCTGATCTGGCTGAAGTCGCACTTCTGCTCTGGGTGTGCTACGTTTTCCTAGAGCTGAAAGGCCCCACGTGTAGGCTTCTTTCCAAAGGGCGAGTTGGGCCCCACAGCATCTTGCTTCCAGCTCTTTGGGAACCTAAGAAACAACTCGCTCTGCACAGTGTTCTTACAGCCTACCGGGAACATCTCTTCCAAAGGCCTGTGAAACGCATTTTCTTTGCAGGCCTGATCTGGCTGAAGTAGGACTTCTGCTCTGAGTGTGCTACATTGCCCTAGAGCTGAAAGGCCCAACGTGCAGGCTTCTTTCCAAAGGGCGAGTTGGGCCCCACAGCATCTTGCTTCCAGCTCTTTGGGAAGCTAAGAAACAACTCGCTCTGCACAGTGCTCTTACACCCTACCGGGAACATCTCTTCCAACGGCCTGTGAAACGCAGTTTCTTTGCAGGCCTGATCTGGCTGAAGTAGGACTCCTGCTCTGGGTGTGCTACATTGCCCTAGAGCTGAAAGGCCCAACGTGCAGGCTTCTTTCCAAAGGGCGAGGTGGGCCCCACAGCATCTTGCTTCCAGCTCTTTGGGAAGCTAAGAAACAACTCGCTCTGCACAGTGCTCTTTACACCCTACCGGGAACATCTCTTCCAAAGGCCTGTGAAACGCAGTTTCTTTTCAGGCCTGATCTGGCTGAAGTAGGACTTCTGCTCTGGGTGTGCTACATTGCCCTAGAGCTGAAAGGCACAACGTGCAGGCTTCTTTCCAAAGGGTCACTTGGGCCCCACAGCATCTTGCTTCCAGCTCTTTGGGAACCTAAGAAACAACTCGCTCTGCACAGTGCCCTTACAGCCTACCGGGAACATCTCTTCCAAAGGCCTGTGAAACGCACTTTCTTTGCAGGCCTGATCTGGCTGAAGTAGGACTTCTGCTCTGGGTGTGCTACATTGCCCTAGAGTTGAAAGGAACAACGTGCAGGCTTCTTTCCAAAGGGTGAGTTGGGCCCCACAGCATCTTGCTTCCAGCTCTTTGGGAAGCTAAGAAACAACTCGCTCTGCAGAGTGCTCTTAGAGCCTACCGGCAACTTCTCTTCCAAAGGCCTGTGAAACACAGTTTCTTTGCAGGCCTGATCTGGCTGAAGTAGGACTTCTGCTCTGGGTGTGCTACATTGCCCTAGAGCTGAAAGGCACAACGTGCAGGCTTCTTTCCAAAGGGCGAGTTGGGCCCCACAGCATCTTGCTTCCAGCTCTTTGGGAAGCTAAGAAACAACTCGCTCTGCACAGTGCCCTTACAGCCTACCGGGAGCATCTCTTCCAAAGGCCTGTGAAACGCAGTTTCTTTGTAGGCCTGATCTGGCTGAAGTAGGACTGCTGCTCTGGGTGTGCTACATTGCCCTAGAGCTGAAAGGCACAACGTGCAGGCTTCTTTCCAAAGGGCGAGTTGGGGCCTACAGCATCTTGGTTCCAGCTCTTTGGGAAGCTAAGAAACAACTCGCTCTGCACAGTGCTCTTACAGCCTACCGGGAACATCTCTTCCAAAGGCCTGTGTAACGCAATTTCTTTGCAGGCCTGATCTGACTGAAGTAGCACTTCTGCTCTGGGTGTGCTACGTTGCCCTAGAGCTGAAAGGCCCAACGTGCAGGCTTCTTTCCAAAGGGCGAGTTGGGCCCCACAGCATCTTGCTTCCAGCTCTTTGGGAAGCTAAGAAACAACTCGCTCTGCACAGTCCTCTTACACCCTACCGGGAACATCTCTTCCAACGGCCTGTGAAACGCAGTTTCTTTGCAGGCCTGATCTGGCTGAAGTAGGACTCCTGCTCTGGGTGTGCTACATTGCCCTAGAGCTGAAAGACCCAACGTGCAGGCTTCTTTCCAAAGGGCGAGTTGGGCCCCACAGCATCTTGCTTCCAGCTCTTTGGGAAGCTAAGAAACAACTCGCTCTGCACAGAGCTCTTACACCCTACCGGGAACATCTCTTCCAAAGGCCTGTGAAACGCAGTTTCTTTGCAGGCCTGATCTGGCTGAAGTAGGACTTCTGCTCTGGGTGTGCTACATTGCCCTAGAGCTGAAAGGCACAACGTGCAGGCATCTTTCCAAAGGGCGAGTTGGGCCCCACAGCATCTTGCTTCCAGCTCTTTGGGAAGCTAAGAAACAACTAGCTCTGCACAGTGCTCTTACAGCCTACTGGGAACATCTCTTCCAAAGGCCTGTGAAACGCAGTTTCTTTGCAGGCCTGATCTGGCTGAAGTAGGACTTCTGCTCTGGGTGTGCTACATTGCCCTAGAGCTGAACGTCCCAAAGTGCAGGCTTCTTTCCAAAGGGCGAGTTGGGCCCCACAGCATCTTGCTTCCAGCTCTTTGGGAAGCTAAGAAACAACTCGCTCTGCACAGTGCTCTTTACACCCTTCTGGGAACATCTCTTCCAAAGGCCTGTGAAATGCAGTTTCTTTGCAGGCGTGATCTGACTGAAGTAGCACTTCTCCTCTGCTTGTGCTACGTTGCCCTAGAGCTGAAAGACACAACGTGCAGGCTTCTTTCCAAAGGGCGAGTTGGGCCCCACAGCATCTTGCTTCCAGCTCTTTGGGAAGCTAAGAAACAACTCGCTCTGCACAGTGCTCTTACAGCCTACCAGGAAAATCTCTTCCAAAAACCTTCGAAACGCAGTTTCTTTGCAGGCCTGATCTGGCTGAAGTAGGACTTCTGCTCTGGGTGTGCTACATTGCCCTAGAGCTGAAAGGCACAACGTGCAGGCTTCTTTCCAAAGGGCGAGTTGGGCCCCACAGCATCTTGCTTCCAGCTCTTTGGGAAGCTAAGAAACAACTCGCTCTGCACAGTGCTCTTACAGCCTACCGGGAACATCTCTTCCAAGGGCCTGTAAAACGCAGTTTCTTTGCAGGCCTGATCTGGCTGAAGACGGACTTCTGCTCTGGGTGTGCTAAATTGCCCTAGAGCTGAAAGGCACAACG
The DNA here is from genome assembly GCF_041296265.1 of Equus caballus. Lineage (NCBI taxonomy): Eukaryota > Metazoa > Chordata > Mammalia > Perissodactyla > Equidae > Equus > Equus caballus. Next base: position 15,155,269 of record NC_091696.1, read on the forward strand.
TGCAGGCTTCTTTCCGAAGGGCGAGTTGGGCCCCACAGCATCTTGCTTCCAGCTCTTTCGGAAGCTAAGAAACAACTCGCTCTGCACCGTGCTCTTACAGCCTACCGGGAACATCTCTTCCAAGGGCCTGTGAAACGCAGTTTCTTTGCAGGCCTGATCTGGCTGAAGTAGGACTCTGCTCTGGGTGTGCTACATTGTCCTAGAGCTGAAAGGCACAACGTGCAGGCTTCTTTCCAAAGGGCGAGTTGGGCCCCACAGCATCTGGCTTCCAGCTCTTTGGGAAGCGAAGAAACAACTCGCTCTGCACAGTGCTCTTACAGCCTACCGGGAAAATCTCTTCCAAAAGCCTTCGAAACGCAGTTTCTTTGCAGGCCTGATCTTGCTGAAGTAGGACTTCTGCTCTGGGTGTGCTACATTGCCCTAGAGCTGAAAGGCACAACGTGCAGTCTTCTTTCCAAAGGGCGAGTTGGGCCCCACAGCATCTTGCTTCCAGCTCTTTGGGAAGCTAAAAAACAACTCGCTCTGCACAGTGCTCTTACAGCCTACCGGGAACATCTCTTCCAAAGGCCTGTGAAATGCAGTTTCTTTGCAGGCGTGATCTGACTGAAGTAGCACTTCTCCTCTGCTTGTGCTACGTTGCCCTAGAGCTGAAAGACACAACGTGCAGGCTTCTTTCCAAAGGGCGAGTTGGGCCCCACAGCATCTTGCTTCCAGCTCTTTGGGAAGCTAAGAAACAACTCGCTCTGCACAGTGCTCTTACAGCCTACCGGGAACATCTCTTCCAATGGCCTGTGAAACGCAGTTTCTTTGCAGGCCTGATCTGGCTGAAGTAGGACTCCTGCTCTGGGTGTGCTACATTGCCCTAGAGCTGAAAGGCCCAACGTGCAGGCTTCTTTCCAAAGGGCGAGTTGGGCCCCACAGCATCTTTCTTCCAGCTCTTTGGGAAGCTAAGAAACAACTCGCTCTGCACAGTGCTCTTACAGCCTACCGGGAACATCTCTTCCAGAGGCCTGTGTAACGCAATTTCTTTGCAGGCCTTATCTGGCTGAAGTAGCACTTCTGCTCTGGGTGTGCTACGTTGCCCTAGAGCTGAAAGGCCCAACGTGCAGGCTTCTTTCCAAAGGGCGAGTTGGGCCCCACAGCATCTTGCTTCCAGCTCTTTGGGAACCTAAGAAACAACTCGCTCTGCACAGTGTTCTTACAGCCTACCGGGAACATCTCTTCCAAAGGCCTGTGAAACGCATTTTCTTTGCAGGCCTGATCTGGCTGAAGTAGGACTTCTTCTCTGGGTGCGCTACATTGCCCTAGAGCTGAAAGGCCCAACGTGCAGGCTTCTTTCCAAAGGGCGAGTTGGGCCCCACAGCATCTTGCTTCCAGTTCTTTGGGAAGCTAAGAAACAACTCGCTCTGCACAGTGCTCTTACACCCTACCGGAAACATATCTTCCAACGGCCTGTGAAACGCAGTTTCTTTGCAGGCCTGATCTGGCTGAAGTAGGACTTCTGCTCTGGGTGTGCTACATTGCCCTAGAGCTGAAAGGCACAACGTGCAGGCTTCTTTCCAAAGGGCGAGTTGGGCCCCACAGCATCTTGCTTCCAGCTCTTTGGGAAGCTAAGAAACAACTCGCTCTGCACAGTGCTCTTACAGCCTACCGGGAACATCTCTTCCAAAGGCCTGTGAAATGCAGTTTCTTTGCAGGCGTGATCTGGCTGAAGTAGCACTTCTCCTCTGCTTGTGCTACGTTGCCCTAGAGCTGAAAGACACAACGTGCAGGCTTCTTTCCAAAGGGCGAGTTGGGCCCCACAGCATCTTGCTTCCAGCTCTTTGGGAAGCTAAGAAACAACTCGCTCTGCACAGTGCTCTTACAGCCTACCGGGAACATCTCTTCCAAAGGCCTGTGAAACGCATTTTCTTTGCAGGCCTGATCTGGCTGAAGTAGGACTTCTGCTCTGGGTGTGCTACATTGCCCTAGAGCTGAAAGGCCCAATGTGCAGGCTTCTTTCCAAAGGGCGAGTTGGGCCCCACAGCATCTTGCTTCCAGCTCTTTGGGAACCTAAGAAACAACTCGCTCTGCACAGTGCTCTTACAGCCTACCGGGAACATCTCTTCCAAAGTCCTGTGAAACGCATTTTCTTTGCAGGCCTGATCTGGCTGAAGTAGGACTTCTGCTCTGGGTGTGCTACATTGCCCTAGAGCTGAAAGGGACAACGTGAAGGCTTCTTTCCAAAGCGCGAGTTGGGCCCCCCCCATCTTGCTTCCAGCTCTTTGGTAAGCTAAGAAACAACTCGCTCTGCACAGTGCTCTTACAGCCTACCGGGAAAATCTCTTCCAAAAGCCTTCGAAACGCAGTTTCTTTGCAGGCCTGATCTGGCTGAAGTAGGACTTCTGCTCTGGGTGTGCTACATTGCCCTAGAGCTGAAAGGCCCAACGTGCAGGCTTCTTTCCAAAGGGCGAGTTGGGCTCCACAGCATCTTGCTTCCAGCTCTTTGGGAAGCTAAGAAACAACTCGCTCTGCACAGTGCTCTTACAGCCTACCGGGAACATCTCTTCCAAGGGCCTGTAAAACGCAGTTTCTTTGCAGGCCTGATCTGGCTGAAGAAGGACTTCTGCTCTGGGTGTGCTAAATTGCCCTAGAGCTGAAAGGCACAACGTGCAGGCTTCTTTCCAAAGGGCGAGTTGGGCCCCACAGCATCTTGCTTCCAGCTCTTTCGGAAGCTAAGAAACAACTCGCTCTGCACCGTGCTCTTACAGCCTACCGGGAACATCTCTTCCAAGGGCCTGTGAAACGCAGTTTCTTTGCAGGCCTGATCTGGCTGGAGTAGGACTCTGCTCTGGGTGTGCTACATTGTCCTAGAGCTGAAAGGCCCAACGTGCAGGCTTCTTTCCAAAGGGCGAGTTGGGCCCCACAGCATCTGGCTTCCAGCTCTTTGGGAAGCTAAGAAACAACTCGCTCTGCTCAGTGGTTACAGCCTACCGGGAACATCTCTTCCAAAGGCCTGTGAAACGCAGTTTCTTTGCTGGCCTGATCTGGATGAAGTAGGACTTCTGCTCTGGGTGTGCTACATTGCCCTAGAGCTGAAAGGCAAAACGTGCAGGCTTCTTTCCAAAGGGCGAGTTGGGCCCCACAGCATCTTGCTTCCAGCTCTTTGGGAAGCTAAGAAACAACTCGCTCTGCACAGTGCTCTTACAGCCTACCGGGAACATCTCTTCCAAAGGCCTGTGAAACGCAGTTTCTTTGCAGGCCTGATCTGGCTGGAGTAGGACTTCTGCTCTGGGTGTGCTACATTGCCCTAGGGCTGAAAGACCCAACGTGCAGGCTTCTTTCCAAAGGGCGAGTTGGGCCCCACAGCATCTTGCTTCCAGCTCTTTGGGAAGCTAAGAAACAACTCGCTCTGCACAGTGCTCTTACACCCTACCGGGAACATCTCTTCCAAAGGCCTGTGAAACGCAGTTTCTTTGCAGGCCTGATCTTTCTGAAGTAGGACTTCTGCTCTGGGTGTGCTACATTGCCCTAGAGCTGAAAGGCACAACGTTCAGGCTTCTTTCCAAAGGGCGAGTTGGGCCCGACAGCATCTTGCTTCCAGCTCTTTGGGAAGCTAAGAAACAACTCGCTCTGCACAGTGCTCTTACAGCCTACCGGGAAAATCACTTCCAAAGGCCTGTGAAACGCAGTTTCTTTGCAGGCCTGATCTGCCTGAAGTTGGACTTCTGCTCTGGGTGTGCTACATTGCCCTAGAGCTGAAAGGCACAACGTGCAGGCTTCTTTCCAAAGGGCGAGTTGGGCCCCACAGCATCTTGCTTCCAGCTCTTTGTGAACCTAAGAAACAACTCGCTCTGCACAGTGCTCTTACAGCCTACCGGGAACATCTCTTCCAAAGGCCTGTGAAACGCAGTTTCTTTGCAGCCCTGATCTGGCTGAAGTAGGACTCCTGCTCTGGGTGTGCTACATTGCACTAGAGCTGAAAGGCCCAACGTGCAGGCTTCTTTCCAAAGGGCGAGTTGGGCCCCACAGCATCTTGCTTCCAGCTCTTTGGGAAGATAAGAAACAACTCGCTCTGCACAGTGCTCTTACGCCCTACCGGGAACATCTCTTCAAAGGCCTGTTAAACGCAGTTTCTTTGCAGGCCTGATCTGGCTGAAGTAGGACTTCTGCTCTGGGTGTGCTACGTTGCCCTAGAGCTGAAAGGCCCAACGTGCAGGCTTCTTTCCAAAGGGCGAGTTGGGCCCCACAGCATCTTGCTTCCAGCTCTTTGGGAACCTAAGAAACAACTCGCTCTGCACAGTGTTCTTACAGCCTACCGGGAACATCTCTTCCAAAGGCCTGTGAAACGCATTTTCTTTTCAGGCCTGATCTGGCTGAAGTAGGACTTCTGCTCTGGGTGTGCTACATTGCCCTACAGCTGAAAGGCCCAACGTGCAGCCTTCTTTCCTAAGGGCGAGTTGGGCCCCACAGCATCTTGCTTCCAGCTCTTTGGTAAGCTAAGAAACAACTCGCTCTGCACAGTGCTCTTACAGCCTACCGGGAAAATCTCTTCCAAACGCCTTCGAAACGCAGTTTCTTTGCAGGCCTGATCTGGCTGAAGTAGGACTTCTGCTCTGGGTGTGCTACATTGCCCTAGAGCTGAAAGGCCCAACGTGCAGGCTTCTTTCCAAAGGGCGAGTGGGACCCCACAGCATCTTGCTTCCAGCTCTTTGGGAAGCTAAGAAACAACTCGCTCTGCACAGTGCTCTTACAGCCTCCCGGGAACATCTCTTCCAAAGGCCTGTGTAACGCAATTTCTTTGCAGGCCTGATCTGGCTGAAGTAGCACTTCTGCTCTGGGTGTGCTACGTTGTCCTAGAGCTGAAAGGCCCCACGTGTAGGCTTCTTTCCAAAGGGCGAGTTGGGCCCCACAGCATCTTGCTTCCAGCTCTTTGGGAACCTAAGAAACAACTCGCTCTGCACAGTGTTCTTACAGCCTACCGGGAACATCTCTTCCAAAGGCCTGTGAAACGCATTTTCTTTGCAGGCCTGATCTGGCTGAAGTAGGACTTCTGCTCTGAGTGTGCTACATTGCCCTAGAGCTGAAAGGCCCAACGTGCAGGCTTCTTTCCAAAGGGCGAGTTGGGCCCCACAGCATCTGGCTTCCAGCTCTTTGGGAAGCTAAGAAACAACTCGCTCTGCTCAGTGGTTACAGCCTACCGGGAACATCTCTTCCAAAGGCCTGTGAAACGCAGTTTCTTTGCTGGCCTGATCTGGCTGAAGTAGGACTTCTGCTCTGGGTGTGCTACATTGCCCTAGAGCTGAAAGGCAAAACGTGCAGGCTTCTTTCCAAAGGGCGAGTTGGGCCCCACAGCATCTTGCTTCCAGCTCTTTGGGAAGCTAAGAAACAACTCGCTCTGCACAGTGCTCTTACAGCCTACCGGGAACATCTCTTCCAAAGGCCTGTGAAACGCAGTTTCTTTGCAGGCCTGATCTGGCTGGAGTAGGACTTCTGCTCTGGGTGTGCTACATTGCCCTAGGGCTGAAAGACCCAACGTGCAGGCTTCTTTCCAAAGGGCGAGTTGGGCCCCACAGCATCTTGCTTCCAGCTCTTTGGGAAGCTAAGAAACAACTCGCTCTGCACAGTGCTCTTACGCCCTACCGGGAACATCTCTTCAAAGGCCTGTTAAACGCAGTTTCTTTGCAGGCCTGATCTGGCTGAAGTAGGACTCCTGCTCTGGGTGTGCTACATTGCACTAGAGCTGAAAGGCCCAACGTGCAGGCTTCTTTCCAAAGGGCGAGTTGGGCCCCACAGCATCTTGCTTCCAGCTCTTTGGGAAGATAAGAAACAACTCGCTCTGCACAGTGCTCTTACGCCCTACCGGGAACATCTCTTCAAAGGCCTGTTAAACGCAGTTTCTTTGCAGGCCTGATCTGGCTGAAGTAGGACTTCTGCTCTGGGTGTGCTACGTTGCCCTAGAGCTGAAAGGCCCAACGTGCAGGCTTCTTTCCAAAGGGCGAGTTGGGCCCCACAGCATCTTGCTTCCAGCTCTTTGGGAACCTAAGAAACAACTCGCTCTGCACAGTGTTCTTACAGCCTACCGGGAACATCTCTTCCAAAGGCCTGTGAAACGCATTTTCTTTTCAGGCCTGATCTGGCTGAAGTAGGACTTCTGCTCTGGGTGTGCTACATTGCCCTACAGCTGAAAGGCCCAACGTGCAGGCTTCTTTCCTAAGGGCGAGTTGGGCCCCACAGCATCTTGCTTCCAGCTCTTTGGTAAGCTAAGAAACAACTCGCTCTGCACAGTGCTCTTACAGCCTACCGGGAAAATCTCTTCCAAACGCCTTCGAAACGCAGTTTCTTTGCAGGCCTGATCTGGCTGAAGTAGGACTTCTGCTCTGGGTGTGCTACATTGCCCTAGAGCTGAAAGGCCCAACGTGCAGGCTTCTTTCCAAAGGGCGAGTGGGACCCCACAGCATCTTGCTTCCAGCTCTTTGGGAAGCTAAGAAACAACTCGCTCTGCACAGTGCTCTTACAGCCTCCCGGGAACATCTCTTCCAAAGGCCTGTGTAACGCAATTTCTTTGCAGGCCTGATCTGGCTGAAGTAGCACTTCTGCTCTGGGTGTGCTACGTTGTCCTAGAGCTGAAAGGCCCCACGTGTAGGCTTCTTTCCAAAGGGCGAGTTGGGCCCCACAGCATCTTGCTTCCAGCTCTTTGGGAACCTAAGAAACAACTCGCTCTGCACAGTGTTCTTACAGCCTACCGGGAACATCTCTTCCAAAGGCCTGTGAAACGCATTTTCTTTGCAGGCCTGATCTGGCTGAAGTAGGACTTCTGCTCTGAGTGTGCTACATTGCCCTAGAGCTGAAAGGCCCAACGTGCAGGCTTCTTTCCAAAGGGCGAGTTGGGCCCCACAGCATCTTGCTTCCAGCTCTTTGGGAAGCTAAGAAACAACTCGCTCTGCACAGTGCTCTTACACCCTACCGGGAACATCTCTTCCAACGGCCTGTGAAACGCAGTTTCTTTGCAGGCCTGATCTGGCTGAAGTAGGGCTCCTGCTCTGGGTGTGCTACATTGCCCTAGAGCTGAAAGGCCCAACGTGCAGGCTTCTTTCCAAAGGGCGAGGTGGGCCCCACAGCATCTTGCTTCCAGCTCTTTGGGAAGCTAAGAAACAACTCGCTCTGCACAGTGCTCTTACAGCCTACCGGGAACATCTCTTCCAAAGGCCTGTGAAAAGCAGTTTCTTTGCAGGCCTGATCTGGCTGAAGTAGGACTTCTGCTCTGGGTGTGCTACATTGCCCTAGAGCTGAAAGGCCCAACGTGCAGGCTTCTTTCCAAAGGGCCAGTGGGGCCCCACAGCATCTTGCTTCCAGCTCTTTGGGAAGCTAAGAAACAACTCGCTCTGCACAGTGCTCTTACAGCCTACCGGGAAAATCTCTTCCAAAAGCCTTCGAAACGCAGTTTCTTTGCAGGCCTGATCTGGCTGAAGTAGGACTTCTGCTCTGGGTGTGCTACATTGCCCTAGAGCTGAAAGGCACAACGTGCAGGCATCTTTACAAAGGGCGAGTTGGGCCCCACAGCATCTTGCTTCCAGCTCTTTGGGAAGCTAATAAACAACTCGCTCCGCACAGTGCTCTTACAGCCTACCGGGAACATCTCTTCCAAAGGCCTGTGAAACGCAGTTTCTTTGCAGGCCTGATCTGGCTGAAGTAGGACTTCTGCTCTGGGTGTGCTACATTGCCCTAGAGCTGAAAGGCACAACGTGCAGGCTTCTTTCCGAAGGGCGAGTTGGGCCCCACAGCATCTTGCTTCCAGATCTTTGGGAAGCTAAGAAACAACTCGCTCTGCACAGTGCTCTTAGAGCCTACCGGGAACTTCTCTTCCAAAGGCCTGTGAAACGCAGTTTCTTTGCAGGCCTGATCTGGCTGAAGTAGGACTTCTGCTCTGGGTGTGCTACATTGCCCTAGAGCTGAAAGGCCCAACGTGCAGGCTTCTTTCCAAAGGGCGAGTTGGGCCCCACAGCATCTTGCTTCCAGCTCTTTGGGAAGCTAAGAAACAACTCGCTCTGCACAGTGCTCATACAGCCTACCGGGAACATCTCTTCCAAAGGCCTGTGAAACGCAGTTTCTTTGCAGGCCTGATCTGGCTGAAGTAGGACTTCTGCTCTGGGTCTGCTACATTGCCCTAGAGCTGAAAGGCACAACGTGCAGGCTTCTTTCCAAAGGGCGAGTTGGGCCCCACAGCATCTTGCTTCCAGCTCTTTGGGAAGCTAAGAAACAACTCGCTCTGCACAGTGCCCTTACAGCCTACCGGGAACATCTCTTCCAAAGGCCTGTGAAACGCAGTTTCTTTGCAGGCCTGATCTGGCTGAAGTAGGACTTCTGCTCTGGGTGTGCTACATTGCCCTACAGCTGAAAGGCACAACGTGCAGGCTTCTTTCCAAAGGGCGAGTTGGGCCCCACAGCATCTTGCTTCCAGCTCTTTGGGAAGCTAACAAACAACTCGCTCTGCACAGTGCTCTTACAGCCTACGGGAACATCTCTTCCAAAGGCCTGTGAAACGCAGCTACTTTGCAGGCCTGATCTGGCTGAAGTAGGACTTCTGCTCTGGGTGTGCTACATTGCTCTAGAGCTGAAAGGCCCAACGTGCAGGCTTGTTTCCAAAGGGCGAGTTGGGACCCACAGCATCTTGCTTCCAGCTCTTTGGGAAGCTCAGAAACAACTCGCTCTGCACAGTGCTCTTACTGCCTACCGGGAACATCTCTTCCAAAGGCCTGTGAAACGCAGTTTCTCTGCAGGCCTGATCTGGGTGAAGTAGGACTTCTGCTCTGGGTGTGCTACATTGCCCTAGAGCTGAAAGGCAGAACGTGCAGGCTTCTTTCCAACGGGCGAGTTGGGCCCAACAGCATCTTGCTTCCAGTTCTTGGGGAAGCTAAGAAACAACTCGCTCTGCTAAGTGCTCTTACAGCCTAGTGGGAATATCTCTTATAAAGGCCTGTGAAACGCAGATTCTTTGCAGGCCTGATCTGGCTGAAGTAGGACTTCTGCTCTGGGTGTGCTACTTTGCCCTAGAGCTGAAAGGCACAACGTGCAGGCTTCTTTCCAAAGGGCGAGTTGGGCCCCACAGCATCTTGCTTCCAGCTCTTTGGGAAGCTAAGAAACAACTCGCTCTGCACAGTGCTCTTACAGCCTACCGGGAACATCTCTTCCAAAGGCCTGTGAAACGCAGTTTCGCTGCATGCCTGATCTGGCTGAAGTAGGACTTCTGCTCTGGGTGTGCTACATTGCCCTAGAGCTGAAAGGCAAAACGAGCAGGCTTCTTTTCAAAGGGCAAGTTGGGCCCCACAGCATCTTGCTTCCAGCTCTTTGGGAAGCTAAGAAACAACTCGCTCTGCACAGTGCTCTTACAGCCTACCGGGAACATCTCTTCCAAAGGCCTGTGAAACGCACTTTCTTTGCAGGCCTGATCTGGCTGAAGTAGGACTTCTGCTCTGGGTGTGCTACATTGCCCTAGAGCTGAAAGACCCAACGTGCAGGCTTCTTTCCAAAGGGCGAGTTGGGCCCCACAGCATCTTGCTTCCAGCTCTTTGGGAAGCTAAGAAACAACTCGCTCTGCACAGTGCTCTTACAGCCTACCGGGAACATCTCTTCCAAAGGCCTGTGAAACGCAGTTTCTTTGCAGGCCTGATCTGGCTGAAGTAGGACTTCTCCACTGGGTGTTCTAAAGTGCCCTAGAGCTGAAAGGCACAACGTCCAGGCTTCTTTCCAGGGGGCGAGTTGATCCCCACGGCATCTTGCTTCCAGCTCTTTGGGAAGCTAAGAAACAACTCGCTCTGCACAGTGCTCTTACAGCCTTCCGGGAACATCTCTTCCAAAGGCCTGTGAAACGCAGTTTCTTTGCAGGCCTGACCTGGCTGAAGTAGGACTTCTGCTCTGGGTGTTCTAAACTGCCCTAGAGCTGAAAGGCACAACGTGCAGGCTTCTTTCCAAAGGGCGAGTTGGGCCCCACAGCATCTTGCTTCCAGCTCTTTGGGAAGCTAAGAAACAACTCGCTCTGCACAGTGCTCTTACAGCCTACCGGGAGCATCTCTTCCAAAGGCCTGTGAAATGCAGTTTCTTTGCAGGCCTGATCTGGCTGAAGTGGGACTTCTGTTCTGGGTGTGCTACATTGCCCTAGAGCTGAAAGGCACAACGTGCAGGCTTCTTTCCAAAGGGCGAGTTGGGCCCCACATCATCTTGCTTCCAGCACTTTGGGAAGCTAAGAAACGACTCGCTCTGCACATTGCTCTTACAGCCTACCGGGAACATCTCTTCCAAAGGCCTGTGAAACGCAGTATCTTTGCAGGCCTGATCTGGCTGAAGTAGGACTTCTGCTCTGGGTGTGCTACATTGCCCTAGAGCTGAAAGGCACAACGTGCAGGCTTCTTTCCAAAGGGCGAGTTGGGCCCCACAGCATCTTGCTTCCAGCTCTTTGGGAAGCTAAGAAACAACTCGCTCTGCACAGTGCTCTTACAGCCTACCGGGAACATCTCTTCCAAAGGCCTGTGAAGCGCAGTTTCTTTGCAGGCCTGATCTGGCTGAAGTAGGACTTCTGCTCTGGGTGTGCTACATTGCCCTAGAGCTGAAAGGCCCAACGTGCAGGCTTCTTTCCAAAGGGCGAGTTCGGCCCCACAGCATTATGCTTCCAGTTCTTTGGGAAGCTAAGAAACAACTCGCTCTGCACAGTGCTCTTACAGCCTACGGGAACATCTCTTCCAAAGGCCTGTGAAACGCAGTTTCTTTGCAGGCCTGATCTGGCTGAAGTAGGACTTCTGCTCTGGGTGTGCTACTTTGCCCTAGAGCTGAAAGGCACAACGTGCAGGCTTCTTTCCAAAGGGCGAGTTGGGCCCCACAGCAGCTTGCTTCCAGCTCTTTGGGAAGCTAAGAAACAACTCGCTCTGCACAGTGCTCTTACAGCCTCCCGGGAACATCTCTTCCAAAGGCCTGTGAAACGCAGTTTCTTTGCAGGCCTGATCTGGCTGAAGTAGGACTTCTGCTCTGGGTGTGCTACATTGCCCTACAGCTCAAAGGAACAACGTGCAGGCTTCTTTCCAAAGGGCGAGTTGGGCCCCACAGCATCTTGCTTCCAGCTCTTTGGGAAGCTCAGAAACAACTCGCTCTGCACAGTGCTCTTACAGCCTACCGGGAACATCTCTTCCAAAGGCCTGTGAAACGCAGTTTCTTTGCAGGCATGATCTGGCTGAAGTAGGACTTCTGCTCTGGTTGTGCTTCTTTGCACTAAAGCTGAAAGGCACAACGTGCAGGCTTCTTTCCAAAGGGCGAGTTGGGCCCCACAGCATCTTGCTTCCAGCTCTTTGGGAAGCTAAGAAACAACTCGCTCTGCACAGTGCTCTTACAGCCTCCCGGGAACATCTCTTCCAAAGGCCTGTGAAACGCAGTTTCTTTGCAGGCCTGATCTGGCTGAAGTAGGACTTCTGCTCTGGGTGTGCTACATTGCCCTAGAGCTGAAAGGCGCAACGTGCAGGCTTCTTTCCAAAGGGCGAGTTGGGCACCACAGCATCTTGCTTCCAGCTCTTTGGGAAGCTAAGAAACAACTCGCTCTGCACAGTGCTCTTACAGCCTACCGGGAACATCTCTTCCAAAGGCCTGTGAAACGCAGTTTCTTTGCAGGCCTGATCTGGCTGAAGTAGGACTTCTGCTCTGGGTGTGCTACTTTGCCCTAGAGCTGAAAGGCACAACGTGCAGGCTTCTTTCCAAAGGGCGAGTTGGGCCCCACAGCATCTTGCTTCCAGCTCTTTGGGAAGCTAAGAAACAACTCGCTCTGCACAGTGCTCTTACAGCCTCCCGGGAACATCTCTGCCAAAGGCCTGTGAAACGCAGTTTCTTTGCAGGCCTGATCTGGCTGAAGTCGGATTCTGCTCTGGGTGTGCTACATTGCCCTACAGCTGAAAGGCACAACGTGCAGGCTTCTTTCCAAAGGGCGAGTTGGGCCCCACAGCATCTTGCATCCAGCTCTTTGGGAAGCTCAGAAACAACTCGCTCTGCACAGTGCTCTTACAGCCTACCGGGAACATTTCTTCCAAAGGCCTGTGAAACGCAGTTTCTTTGCAGGTCTGATCTGGCTGAAGTAGGACTTCTGCTCTGGGTGTGCTACATTGCCATAGAGCTGAAAGGCCCAACGTGCAGGCTTCTTTCCAAAGGGCGAGTTCGGCCCCACAGCATCTTGCTTCCAGCTCTTTGGGAAGCTAAGAAACAACTCGCTCTGCACAGTGCTCTTACAGCCTACCGGAACATCTCTTCCAAAGGCCTGTGAAACGCAGTTTCTTTGCAGGCCTGACCTGACTGAAGTAGGACTTCTGCTCTGGGTGTGCTACATTGCCCTACAGCTGAAAGGCACAACGTGTAGGCTTCTTTCCAAAGGGCGAGTTGAGCCCCACAGCATCTTGCTTCCAGCTCTTTGGGAAGCTAAGAAACAACTCGCTCTGCACAGTGCTCTTACAGCCTACCGGGAACATCTCTTCCAAAGGCCTGTGAAACGCAGTTTCTTTGCAGGCCTGATCTGGCTGAAGTAGGACTTCTGCTCTGGGTGTGCTACATTGCCCTAGAGCTGAAAGGCACAACGTGCAGGCTTCTTTCCAAAGGGCGAGTTGGGCCCCACAGCATCTTGCTTCCAGCTCTTTGGGAAGCTAAGAAACAACTCGCTCTGCACAGTGCTCTTACAGCCTACCAGGAACATCTCTTCCAAAGGCCTGTGAAACGCAGTTTCTCTGCAGGCCTGATCTGGCTGAAGTAGGACTTCTGCTCTGGGTGTGCTGCATTGCCCTAGAGCTGAAAGGCACAACGTGCAGGCTTCTTTCCAAAGGGCGATTTGGGCCCCACAGCATCTTGCTTCCAGCTCTTTGGGAAGCTAAGAAACAACTCGCTCTGCACAGTGCTCTTACAGCCTACCGGGAACATCTCTTCCAAAGGCCTGTGAAATGCAGTTTCTTTGCAGGCCTGATCTGGCTGAAGTCGGACTTCTGCTCTGGGTGTGCTACATTGGCCTAGAGCTGAAAGGCCCAACGTGCAGGCTTCTTTCCAAAGGGCGAGTTGGGCCCCACAGCATCTTGCTTCCAGCTCTTTGCTAAGCTAAGAAACAACTCGCTCTGCACAGTGCTCTTACAGCCTACCGGGTACATCTCTTCCAAAGGCCTGTGAAACGCAGTTTCTTTGCAATCCTGATCTGACTGAAGTAGGACTTCTGCTCTGGGTGTGCTACATTGCCCTACAGCTGAAAGGCACAACGTGTAGGCTTCTTTCCAAAGGGCGAGTTGAGCCCCACAGCATCTTGCTTCCAGCTCTTTGGGAAGCTAAGAAACAACTCGCTCTGCACAGTGCTCTAAACAGCCTACCGGGAACATCTCTTCCAAAGGCCTGTGAAACGCAGTTTCTTTGCAGGCCTGATCTGGCTGAAGTCGGACTTCTGCTCTGGGTGTGCTACTGTGCCCTAGAACTGAAAGGCACAACGTGCAGGCTTCTTTCCAAAGGGCGAGTTGGGCCCCACAGCATCTTGCTTCCAGCTCTTTGGGAAGGTAAGAAACAACTCGCTCTTCTCAGTGCCCTTACAGCCTACAGGGAACATCTCTTCCAAAGGCCTGTGAAACGCAATTTCTTTGCAGGCCTGATCTGGCTGAAGTAGGACTTCTGCTCTGGGTGTGCTACATTGCCCTACAGCTGAAAGGCACAACGTGCAGGCTTCTTTCCAAAGGGCGATTTGGGCCCCACAGCATCTTGCTTCCAGCTCTTTGGGAAGCTAACAAACAACTCGCTCTGCACAGTGCTCTTACAGCCTACCGGGAACATCTCTTCCAAAGGCCTGTGAAATGCAGTTTCTTTGGAGGCCTGGTCTGGCTGAAGTCGGACTTCTGCTCTGGGTGTGCTACATTGGCCTAGAGCTGAAAGGCACAACGTCCAGGCTTCTTTCCAAAGAGCGAGTTGGGCCCCACAGCATCTTGCTTCCAGCTCTTTGCTAAGCTAAGAAACAGCTCGCTCTGCACAGTGCTCTTACAGCCTACCGGGAACATCTCTTCCAAAGGCCTGTGAAACGCAGTTTCTTTGCAGGCCTGATCTGACTGAAGTAGGACTTCTGCTCTGGGTGTGCTACATTGCCCTACAGCTGAAAGGCACAACGTGTAGGCTTCTTTCCAAAGGGCGAGTTGAGCCCCACAGCATCTTGCTTCCAGCTCTTTGGGAAGCTAAGAAACAACTCGCTCTGCACAGTGCTCTAAACAGCCTACCGGGAACATCTCTTCCAAATGCCTGTGAAACGCAGTTTCTTTGCAGGCCTGCTCTGGCTGAAGTAGGACTTCTGCTCTGGGTGTGCTACATTGCCCTAGAGCTGAAAGGCACAACGTGCAGGCTTCTTTCCAAAGGGCGAGTTGGGCCCCACAGCATCTTGCTTCCAGCTCTTTGGGAAGCTAAGAAACAACTCGCTCTGCACAGTGCTCTTACAGCCTACCAGGAACATCTCTTCCAAAGGCCTGTGAAACGCAGTTTTCTGCAGGCCTGATCTGGCTGAAGTAGGACTTCTGCTCTGGGTGTGCTACATTGCCCTAGAGCTGAAAGGCAGAACGTGCAGGCTTCTTTCCAACGGGCGAGTTGGGCCCCACAGCATCTTGCTTCCAGCTCTTTGGGAAGCTAAGAAACAACTCGCTGTGCACAGTGCTCTTACAGCCTACCGGAACATCTCTTCCAAAGGCCTGTGAAACGCAGTTTCTTTGCAGGCCTGATCTGGCTGAAGTAGGACTTCTGCTCTGGGTGTGCTACGTTTCCCTAGAACTCAAAGGCACAACGGGCAATCTTCTTTCCAAAGGGCGAGTTGGGCCCCACAGCATCTTGCTTCCAGCTCTTTGGGAAGCTACGAAACAACTCGCTCTGCACAGTGCTCTTACAGCCTAACAGGAACATCTCTTCCAAAGGCCTGTGAAACGCAGTTTCTTTGCAGGCCTGATCTGGCTGAAGTAGGACTTCTGCTCTGGGTGTGCTACATTGCCCTAGAGCTGAAAGACCCAACGTGCAGGCTTCTTTCCAAAGGGCGAGTTGGGCCCCACAGCATCTTGCTTCCAGCTCTTTGGGAAGCTAAGAAACAACTCGCTCTGCACAGTGCTCTTACAGCCTCCCGGGAACATCTCTTCCAAAGGCCTGTGAAACGCAGTTTCTTTGCAGGCCTGATCTGGCTGAAGTGGGACTTCTGTTCTGGGTGTGCTACATTGCCCTAGAGCTGAAAGGCACAACGTGCAGGCTTCTTTCCAAAGGGCGAGTTGGGCCCCACAGCATCTTGCTTCCAGCTCTTTGGGAAGCTAAGAAACGACTCGCTCTGCACATTGCTCTTACAGCCTACCGGGAACATCTCTTCCAAAGGCCTGTGAAACGCAGTATCTTTGCAGGCCTGATCTGGCTGAAGTAGGACTTCTGCTCTGGTTGTGCTTCTTTGCACTAAAGCTGAAAGGCACAACGTGCAGGCTTCTTTCCAAAGGGCGAGTTGGGCCCCACAGCATCTTGCTTCCAGCTCTTTGGGAAGCTAAGAAACAACTCGCTCTGCACAGTGCTCTTACAGCCTACCGGGAACATCTCTTCCAAAGGCCTGTGAAATGCAGTTTCTTTGCATGCCTGATCTGGCTGAAGTCGGACTTCTGCTCTGGGTGTGCTACATTGGCCTAGAGCTGAAAGGCACAACGTGCAGGCTTCTTTCCAAAGGGCGAGTTGGGCCCCACAGCATCTTGCTTCCAGCTCTTTGCGAAGCTAAGAAACAACTCGCTCTGCACAGTGCTCTTACAGCCTACCGGGTACATCTCTTCCAAAGGCCTGTGAAACGCAGTTTCTTTGCAAGCCTGATCTGACTGAAGTAGGACTTCTGCTCTGGGTGTGCTACATTGCCCTACAGCTGAAAGGCACAACGTGTAGGCTTCTTTCCAAAGGGCGAGTTGAGCCCCACAGCATCTTGCTTCCAGCTCTTTGGGAAGCTAAGAAACAACTCGCTCTGCACAGTGCTCTAAACAGCCTACCGGGAACATCTCTTCCAAAGGCCTGTGAAACGCAGTTTCTTTGCAGGTCTGATCTGTCTGAAGTAGGACTTCTGCTCTGGGTGTGCTACATTGCCCTAGAGCTGAAAGGCAGAACGTGCAGGCTTCTTTCCAAAGGGCGAGTTGGGCCCCACAGTATCTTGCTTCCAGCTCTTTGGGAAGCTAAGAAACAACTCGCTCTGCACAGTGCTCTTACAGCCTACCGGGAACATGTCTTCCAAAGGCCTGTGAAACGCAGTTTCTTTGCAGGCCTGATCTGGCTGAAGTAGGACTTCTGCTCTGGGTGTGCTACTTTGCCCTAGAGCTGAAAGGCACAACGTGCAGGCTTGTTTCCAAAGTGCGAGTTGGGCCCCACAGCATCTTGCTTCCAGCTCTTTGGGAAGCTAAGAAACAACTCGCTCTGCACAGTGCTCTTACAGCCTACCGGGAACATCTCTTCCAAAGGCCTGTGAAACGCAGTTTCTTTGCAGGCCTGATCTGGCTGAAGTAGGACTTCTGCTCTGGGAGTGCTACATTGCCCTAGAGCTAAAGGCACAACGTGCAGGCTTCTTTCCAAAGGGCGAGTTGGGCCCCACAGCATCTTGCTTCCAGCTCTTTGGGAAGCTAAGAAACAACTCGCTCTGCACAGTGCTCTTACAGCCTACCGGGAACATCTCTTCCAAAGGCCTGTGAAGCGCAGTTTCTTTGCAGGCCTAATCTGGCTGAAGTAGGACTTCTGCTCTGGGTGTGCTACATTGCCATAGAGCTGAAAGGCCCAACGTGCAGGCTTCTTTCCAAAGGGCGAGTTGGGCCCCACAGCATCTTGCTTCCAGCTCTTTGGGAAGCTAAGAAACAACTCGCTCTGCACAGTGCTCTTACAGCCTACCGGAACATCTCTTCCAAAGGCCTGTGAAACGCAGTTTCTTTGCAGGCCTGACCTGACTGAAGTAGGACTTCTGCTCTGGGTGTGCTACATTGCCCTACAGCTGAAAGGCACAACGTGTAGGCTTCTTTCCAAAGGGCGAGTTGAGCCCCACAGCATCTTGCTTCCAGCTCTTTGGGAAGCTAAGAAACAACTCGCTCTGCACAGTGCTCTTACAGCCTACCGGGAACATCTCTTCCAAAGGCCTGTGAAACGCAGTTTCTTTGCAGGCCTGATCTGGCTGAAGTAGGACTTCTGCTCTGGGTGTGCTACATTGCCCTAGAGCTGAAAGGCACAACGTGCAGGCTTCTTTCCAAAGGGCGAGTTGGGCCCTACAGCATCTTGCTTCCAGCTCTTTGGGAAGCTAAGAAACAACTCGCTCTGCACAGTGCTCTTACAGCCTACCAGGAACATCTCTTCCAAAGGCCTGCGAAACGCAGTTTCTCTGCAGGCCTGATCTGGCTGAAGTAGGACTTCTGCTCTGGGTGTGCTGCATTGCCCTAGAGCTGAAAGGCACAACGTGCAGGCTTCTTTCCAAAGGGCGATTTGGGCCCCACAGCATCTTGCTTCCAGCTCTTTGGGAAGCTAAGAAACAACTCGCTCTGCACAGTGCTCTTACAGCCTACCGGGAACATCTCTTCCAAAGGCCTGTGAAATGCAGTTTCTTTGCAGGCCTGATCTGGCTGAAGTCGGACTTCTGCTCTGGGTGTGCTACATTGGCCTAGAGCTGAAAGGCACAACGTGCAGGCTTCTTTCCAAAGGGCGAGTTGGGCCCCACAGCATCTTGCTTCCAGCTCTTTGCTAAGCTAAGAAACAACTCGCTCTGCACAGTGCTCTTACAGCCTACCGGGTACATCTCTTCCAAAGGCCTGTGAAACGCAGTTTCTTTGCAATCCTGATCTGACTGAAGTAGGACTTCTGCTCTGGGTGTGCTACATTGCCCTACAGCTGAAAGGCACAACGTGTAGGCTTCTTTCCAAAGGGCGAGTTGAGCCCCACAGCATCTTGCTTCCAGCTCTTTGGGAAGCTAAGAAACAACTCGCTCTGCACAGTGCTCTAAACAGCCTACCGGGAACATCTCTTCCAAAGGCCTGTGAAACGCAGTTTCTTTGCAGGTCTGATCTGTCTGAAGTAGGACTTCTGCTCTGGGTGTGCTACATTGCCCTAGAGCTGAAAGGCAGAACGTGCAGGCTTCCCTCCAAAGGGCGAGTTGGGCCCCACAGTATCTTGCTTCCAGCTCTTTGGGAAGCTAAGAAACAACTCGCTCTGCACAGTGCTCTTACAGCCTACCGGGAACATGTCTTCCAAAGGCCTGTGAAACGCAGTTTCTTTGCAGGCCTGATCTGGCTGAAGTAGGACTTCTGCTCTGGGTGTGCTACTTTGCCCTAGAGCTGAAAGGCACAACGTCCAGGCTTGTTTCCAAAGTGCGAGTTGGGCCCCACAGCATCTTGCTTCCAGCTCTTTGGGAAGCTCAGAAAAAACTCGCTCTGCACAGTGCTCTTACAGCCTACCGGAAACATTTCTTCCAAAGGCCTGTGAAACACAGTTTCTTTGCAGGCCTGATCTGGCTGAAGTAGGACTTTTGCTCTGGTTGTGCTTCTTTGCACTAAAGCTGAAAGGCACAACGTTCAGGCTTCTTTCCAAAGGGCGAGTTGGGCCCCACAGCATCTTGCTTCCAGCTCTTTGGGAAGCTAAGAAACAACTCGCTCTGCACAGTGCTCTTACAGCCTACCGGGAACATCTCTTCCAAAGGCCTGTGAAATGCAATTTCTTTGCAGGCCTGATCTGGCTGAAGTCGGACTTCTGCTCTGGGTGTGCTACTGTGCCCTAGAACTGAAAGGCACAACGTGCAGGCTTCTTTCCAAAGGGCGAGTTGGGCCCCACAGCATCTTGCTTCCAGCTCTTTGGGAAGGTAAGAAACAACTCGCTCTTCTCAGTGCCCTTACAGCCTACAGGGAACATCTCTTCCAAAGGCCTGTGAAACGCAATTTCTTTGCAGGCCTGATCTGGCTGAAGTAGGACTTCTGCTCTGGGTGTGCTACATTGCCCTACAGCTGAAAGGCACAACGTGCAGGCTTCTTTCCAAAGGGCGATTTGGGCCCCACAGCATCTTGCTTCCAGCTCTTTGGGAAGCTAACAAACAACTCGCTCTGCACAGTGCTCTTACAGCCTACCGGGAACATCTCTTCCAAAGGCCTGTGAAATGCAGTTTCTTTGGAGGCCTGGTCTGGCTGAAGTCGGACTTCTGCTCTGGGTGTGCTACATTGGCCTAGAGCTGAAAGGCACAACGTCCAGGCTTCTTTCCAAAGGGCGAGTTGGGCCCCACAGCATCTTGCTTCCAGCTCTTTGCTAAGCTAAGAAACAGCTCGCTCTGCACAGTGCTCTTACAGCCTACCGGGAACATCTCTTCCAAAGGCCTGTGAAACGCAGTTTCTTTGCAGGCCTGATCTGACTGAAGTAGGACTTCTGCTCTGGGTGTGCTACATTGCCCTACAGCTGAAAGGCACAACGTGTAGGCTTCTTTCCAAAGGGCGAGTTGAGCCCCACAGCATCTTGCTTCCAGCTCTTTGGGAAGCTAAGAAACAACTCGCTCTGCACAGTGCTCTAAACAGCCTACCGGGAACATCTCTTCCAAATGCCTGTGAAACGCAGTTTCTTTGCAGGCCTGCTCTGGCTGAAGTAGGACTTCTGCTCTGGGTGTGCTACATTGCCCTAGAGCTGAAAGGCACAACGTGCAGGCTTCTTTCCAAAGGGCGAGTTGGGCCCCACAGCATCTTGCTTCCAGCTCTTTGGGAAGCTAAGAAACAACTCGCTCTGCACAGTGCTCTTACAGCCTACCAGGAACATCTCTTCCAAAGGCCTGTGAAACGCAGTTTCTCTGCAGGCCTGATCTGGCTGAAGTAGGACTTCTGCTCTGGGTGTGCTACATTGCCCTAGAGCTGAAAGGCAGAACGTGCAGGCTTCTTTCCAACGGGCGAGTTGGGCCCCACAGCATCTTGCTTCCAGCTCTTTGGGAAGCTAAGAAACAACTCGCTCTGCACAGTGCTCTTACAGCCTACCGGAACATCTCTTCCAAAGGCCTGTGAAACGCAGTTTCTTTGCAGGCCTGATCTGGCTGAAGTAGGACTTCTGCTCTGGGTGTGCTACGTTTCCCTAGAACTGAAAGGCACAACGGGCAATCTTCTTTCCAAAGGGCGAGTTGGGCCCCACAGCATCTTGCTTCCAGCTTTTGGGAAGGTAAGAAACAACTCGCTCTTCTCAGTGCCCTTACAGCCTACCAGGAACATCTCTTCAAAGGCCTGTGAAACGCAATTTCTTTGCAGGCCTGATCTGGCTGAAGTAGGACTTCTGCTCTGGGTGTGCTACATTGCCCTACAGCTGAAAGGCACAACGTGCAGGCTTCTTTCCAAAGGGCGATTTGGGCCCCACAGCATCTTGCTTCCAGCTCTTTGGGAAGCTAAGAAACAACTCGCTCTGCACAGTGCTCTTACAGCCTACCGGGAACATCTCTTCCAAAGGCCTGTGAAATGCAGTTTCTTTGCAGGCCTGATCTGGCTGAAGTCGGACTTCTGCTCTGGGTGTGCTACATTGGCCTAGAGCTGAAAGGCACAACGTGCAGGCTTCTTTCCAAAGGGCGAGTTGGGCCCCACAGCATCTTGCTTCCAGCTCTTTGCTAAGCTAAGAAACAACTCGCTCTGCACAGTGCTCTTACAGCCTACCGTGTACATCTCTTCCAAAGGCCTGTGAAACGCAGTTTCTTTGCAAGCCTGATCTGACTGAAGTAGGACTTCTGCTCTGGGTGTGCTACATTGCCCTACAGCTGAAAGGCACAACGTGTAGGCTTCTTTCCAAAGGGCGAGTTGGGCCCCACAGCATCTTGCTTCCAGCTCTTTGGGAAGCTAAGAAACAACTCGCTCTGCACAGTGCTCTTGCAGCCTACCGGGAGCATCTCTTCCAAAGGCCTCTGAAACGCAGTGTCTTTGCAGGGCTGATCTGGCGAAGTAGGACTTCAGCTCCTGGTGTGCTACATTGCCCTACAGCTAAAAGGCAAAACGTGCAGGCTTCTTTCCAAAGGGCGAGTTGGGCCCCACAGCATCTTGCTTCCAGCTCTTTGGGAAGCTAAGAAACAACTCGCTCTGCACAGTGCTCTTACAGCCTACCGGGAACATCTCTTCCAAAGGCCTGGGAAACGCAGCTCCTTTGCAGGCCTGATCTGGCTGAAGTAGGACTTCTGCTCTGGGTGTGCTACTTTGCCCTAGAGCTGAAAGGCACAACGTGCAAGCTTCTTTCCAAAGGGCGAGTTGGGCCCCACAGCATCTTGCTTCCAGCTCTTTGGGAAGCTAAGAAACAACTCGCTCTGCACAGTGCTCTTACAGCCTACCGGGAACATCTCTTCCAAAGGCCTGTGAAACGCAGTTTCTTTGCAGGCCTGATGGCTGAAGTAGGACTTCTGCTCTGGGTGTGCTACATTGCCCTACAGCTGAAAGGCACAACGTGCAGGCTTCTTTCCAAAGGGCGAGTTGGGCCCCACAGCATCTTGCTTCCAACTCTTTGGGAAGCTAAGAAACAACTCGCTCTGCACAGTGCTCTTAAAGCCTACCGGGAACATCTCTTCCAAAGGCCTGTGAAACGCAGTTTCTTTGCAGGCCTGATCTGGCTGAAGTAGGACTTCTGCTCTATGTGTGCTACTTTGCCCTAGAGCTGAAAGGCACAACGTGCAGGCTTCTTTCCACAGGCCGAGTTAGGCCCCACAGCATCTTGCTTCCAGCTCTTTGGGAAGCTAAGACACAACTCGCTCTGCACAGTGCTCTTACAGCCTACCGGGAACATCTCTTCCAAAGGCCTGGGAAACGCAGTTTCTTTGCAGGCCTGATCTGGCTGAAGTAGGACTTCTGCTCTGGGTGTGCTACATTGCCCTACAGCTGAAAGGCACAACGTGCAGGCTTCTTTCCAAAGGGCGAGTTGGGCCCCACAGCATCTTGCTTCCAGCTCTTTGGGAAGCTAAGAAACAACTCGCTCCGCACAGTGCTCTTAAAGCCTACCGGGAACATCTCTTCCAAAGGCCTGTGAAACGCAGCTTCTTTGCAGGCCTGATCTGGCTGAAGTAGGACTTCTGCTCTGGGTGTGCTACATTGCCCTAGAGCTGAAAGGCACAACGTGCAGGCTTCTTTCCACAGGCCGAGTTAGGCCCCACAGCATCTTGCTTCCAGCTCTTTGGGAAGCTAAGACACAACTCGCTCTGCACAGTGCTCTGACAGCCTACCGGGAACATCTCTTTTAAAGGCCTGTGAAACGCAGTTTCTTTGCAGGCCTATCTGGCTGAAGTAGGACTTCTGCTCTGGGTGTGCTACTTTGCCCTAGAGCTGAAAGGCACAACGTCCACGCTTCTTTCCAAAGGCCGAGTTGGGCCACACAGCATCTTGCTTCCAGCTCTTTGGGAAGCTAAGAAACAACTCGCTCTGCACAGTGCTCTTACAGCCTACCAGGAACATCTCTTCCAAAGGCCTGTGAAACGCAGTTTCTCTGCAGGCCTGATCTGGCTGAAGTAGGACTTCTGCTCTGGGTGTGCTACATTGCCCTAGAGCTGAAAGGCAGAACGTGCAGGCTTCTTTCCAACGGGCGAGTTGGGCCCCACAGCATCTTGCTTCCAGCTCTTTGGGAAGCTAAGAAACAACTCGCTCTGCACAGTGCTCTTACAGCCTACCGGAACATCTCTTCCAAAGGCCTGTGAAACGCAGTTTCTTTGCAGGCCTGATCTGGCTGAAGTAGGACTTCTGCTCTGGGTGTGCTACGTTTCCCTAGAACTGAAAGGCACAACGGGCAATCTTCTTTCCAAAGGGCGAGTTGGGCCCCACAGCATCTTGCTTCCAGCTTTTGGGAAGGTAAGAAACAACTCGCTCTTCTCAGTGCCCTTACAGCCTACCAGGAACATCTCTTCAAAGGCCTGTGAAACGCAATTTCTTTGCAGGCCTGATCTGGCTGAAGTAGGACTTCTGCTCTGGGTGTGCTACATTGCCCTACAGCTGAAAGGCACAACGTGCAGGCTTCTTTCCAAAGGGCGATTTGGGCCCCACAGCATCTTGCTTCCAGCTCTTTGGGAAGCTAAGAAACAACTCGCTCTGCACAGTGCTCTTACAGCCTACCGGGAACATCTCTTCCAAAGGCCTGTGAAATGCAGTTTCTTTGCAGGCCTGATCTGGCTGAAGTCGGACTTCTGCTCTGGGTGTGCTACATTGGCCTAGAGCTGAAAGGCACAACGTGCAGGCTTCTTTCCAAAGGGCGAGTTGGGCCCCACAGCATCTTGCTTCCAGCTCTTTGGGAAGCTAAGAAACAACTCGCTCTGCACAGTGCTCTTGCAGCCTACCGGGAGCATCTCTTCCAAAGGCCTCTGAAACGCAGTGTCTTTGCAGGGCTGATCTGGCGAAGTAGGACTTCAGCTCCTGGTGTGCTACATTGCCCTACAGCTAAAAGGCAAAACGTGCAGGCTTCTTTCCAAAGGGCGAGTTGGGCCCCACAGCATCTTGCTTCCAGCTCTTTGGGAAGCTAAGAAACAACTCGCTCTGCACAGTGCTCTTACAGCCTACCGGGAACATCTCTTCCAAAGGCCTGGGAAACGCAGCTCCTTTGCAGGCCTGATCTGGCTGAAGTAGGACTTCTGCTCTGGGTGTGCTACTTTGCCCTAGAGCTGAAAGGCACAACGTGCAAGCTTCTTTCCAAAGGGCGAGTTGGGCCCCACAGCATCTTGCTTCCAGCTCTTTGGGAAGCTAAGAAACAACTCGCTCTGCACAGTGCTCTTACAGCCTACCGGGAACATCTCTTCCAAAGGCCTGTGAAACGCAGTTTCTTTGCAGGCCTGATGGCTGAAGTAGGACTTCTGCTCTGGGTGTGCTACATTGCCCTACAGCTGAAAGGCACAACGTGCAGGCTTCTTTCCAAAGGGCGAGTTGGGCCCCACAGCATCTTGCTTCCAACTCTTTGGGAAGCTAAGAAACAACTCGCTCTGCACAGTGCTCTTAAAGCCTACCGGGAACATCTCTTCCAAAGGCCTGTGAAACGCAGTTTCTTTGCAGGCCTGATCTGGCTGAAGTAGGACTTCTGCTCTATGTGTGCTACTTTGCCCTAGAGCTGAAAGGCACAACGTGCAGGCTTCTTTCCACAGGCCGAGTTAGGCCCCACAGCATCTTGCTTCCAGCTCTTTGGGAAGCTAAGACACAACTCGCTCTGCACAGTGCTCTTACAGCCTACCGGGAACATCTCTTCCAAAGGCCTGGGAAACGCAGTTTCTTTGCAGGCCTGATCTGGCTGAAGTAGGACTTCTGCTCTGGGTGTGCTACATTGCCCTACAGCTGAAAGGCACAACGTGCAGGCTTCTTTCCAAAGGGCGAGTTGGGCCCCACAGCATCTTGCTTCCAGCTCTTTGGGAAGCTAAGAAACAACTCGCTCCGCACAGTGCTCTTAAAGCCTACCGGGAACATCTCTTCCAAAGGCCTGTGAAACGCAGCTTCTTTGCAGGCCTGATCTGGCTGAAGTAGGACTTCTGCTCTGGGTGTGCTACATTGCCCTAGAGCTGAAAGGCACAACGTGCAGGCTTCTTTCCACAGGCCGAGTTAGGCCCCACAGCATCTTGCTTCCAGCTCTTTGGGAAGCTAAGACACAACTCGCTCTGCACAGTGCTCTGACAGCCTACCGGGAACATCTCTTTTAAAGGCCTGTGAAACGCAGTTTCTTTGCAGGCCTATCTGGCTGAAGTAGGACTTCTGCTCTGGGTGTGCTACTTTGCCCTAGAGCTGAAAGGCACAACGTCCACGCTTCTTTCCAAAGGCCGAGTTGGGCCACACAGCATCTTGCTTCCAGTTCTTTGGGAAGCTAAGAAACAACTCGCTTTGCACAGTGCTCTTACAGCCTACCGGGAACATCTCTTCCAAAGGCCTGTGAAACGCAGTTTCTTTGCAGGCCTGATCTGGCTGAAGTAGGACTTCTGCTCTGGGTGTTCTACTTTGCCCTAGAGCTGAAAAGCACAACGTGCAGGCTTCTTTCCAAAGGGCGAGTTGGGACCCACAGCATCTTGCTTCCAGCTCTTTGGGAAGCTAAGAAACAACTCGCTCTGCACAGTGCTCTTACAGCCTACCGGGAACATCTCTTCCAAAGGCCTGTGAAACGCAGTTTCTTTGCAGGCCTGATCTGGCTGAAGTAGGACTTCTGCTCTGGGTGTGCTACATTGCCCGAGAGCGGAAAGGCACAACGTGCAGGCCTCTTTCCAAAGGGCGAGTTTGGCCCCACAGCATCTTGCTTCCAGCTCTTTGGGAAGCTAAGAAACAACTCGCTCTGCACAGTGCTCTTACAGCCTACCGGGAACATCTCTTCCAAAGGCCTGTGAAACGCAGTTTCTTTGCAGGCCCGATCTGGCTGAAGTAGGACTTCTGCTCTGGGTGTTCTACTTTGCCCTAGAGCTGAAAAGCACAACGTGCAGGCTTCTTTCCAAAGGGCGAGTTGGGCCCCACAGCATCTTGCTTCCAGCTCTTTGGGAAGCTAAGAAACAACTCGCTCTGCACAGTGCTCTTACAGCCTACCGGGAACATCTCTTCCAAAGGCCTGTGAAACGCAGTTTCTTTGCAGGCCTGATCTGGCTGAAGTAGGACTTCTGCTCTGGGTGTGCTACTTTGCCCTAGAGCTGAAAGGCACAACGTGCAGGCTTCTTTCCAAAGGGCGAGTTGGGCCCCACAGCATCTTGCTTCCAGCTCTTTGGGAAGCTAAGAAACAACTCGCTCTGCACAGTGCTCTTACAGCCTACCGGGAACATCTCTTCCAAAGGCCTGTGAAACGCAGTTTCTTTGCAGGCCTGATCTGGCTGAAGTAAGACTTCTGCTCTGGGTGTGCTACTTTGCCCTAGAGCTGAAAGGCACAACGTGCAGGCTTCTTTCCACAGGCCGAGTTGGGACCCACAGCATCTTGATTCCAGCTCTTTGGGAAGCTAAGACACAACTCGCTCTGCACAGTGCTCTTACAGCCTACCGGGAACATCTCTTCCACAGGCCTGGGAAACGCAGTTTCTTTGCAGGCCTGATCTGGCTGAAGTAGGACTTCTGCTCTGGGTGTGCTACTTTGCCCTAGAGCTGAAAGGCACAACGTGCAGGCTTCTTTCCAAAGGGCGAGTTGGGCCCCACAGCATCTTGCTTCCAACTCTTTGGGAAGCTAAGAAACAACTCGCTCTGCACAGTGCTCTTACAGCCTACCGGGAACATCTCTTCCAAAGGCCTGTGAAACGCAGTTTCTTTGCAGGCCTGATCTGGCTGAAGTAGGACTTCTGCTCTGGGTGTGCTACATTGCCCTAGAACTGAAAGGCACAACGTGCAGGCATCTTTCCAAAGGGCGAGTTGGGCCCCACAGCATCTTACTTCCAGCTCTTTGGGAAGCTAAGAAACAACTCGCTCTGCACAGTGCTCTTACAGCCTACCGGGAACATCTCTTACAAAGGCCTGTGAAACGCAGTTTCTTTGCAGGCCTGATCTGGCTGAAGTAGGACTTCTGCTCTGGGTGTGCTACTTTGCCCTAGAGCTGAAAGGCACAACGTGCAGGCTTCTTTCCAAAGGGCGAGTTGGGCCCCACAGCATCTTGCTTCCAGCTCTTTGGGAAGCTAAGAAACAACTCGCTCTGCACAGTGCTCTTACAGCCTACCGGGAACATCTCTTCCAAAGGCCTGTGAAACGCAGTTTCTTTGCAGTCCTGATGTCTGAAGTAGGACTTCTGCTCTGGGTGTGCTACATTGCCCTACAGCTGAAAGGCACAACGTGCAGGCTTCTTTCCAAAGGGCGAGTTGGGCCCCACAGCATCTTGCTTCCAGCTCTTTGGGAAGCTAAGAAACAACTCGCTCTGCACAGTGCTCTTACAGCCTACCGGGAACATCTCTTCCAAAGGCCTGTGAAACGCAGTTTCTTTGCAGGCCCGATCTGGCTGAAGTAGGACTTCTGCTCTGGGTGTTCTACTTTGCCCTAGAGCTGAAAAGCACAACGTGCAGGCTTCTTTCCAAAGGGCGAGTTGGGCCCTACAGCATCTTGCTTCCAGCTCTTTGGGAAGCTAAGAAACAACTCGCTCTGCACAGTGCTCTTACAGCCTACCGGGAACATCTCTTCCAAAGGCCTGTGAAACGCAGTTTCTTTGCAGGCCTGATCTGGCTGAAGTAGGACTTCTGCTCTGGGTGTGCTACTTTGCCCTAGAGCTGAAAGGCACAACGTGCAGGCTTCTTTCCAAAGGGCGAGTTGGGCCCCACAGCATCTTGCTTCCAGCTCTTTGGGAAGCTAAGAAACAACTCGCTCTGCACAGTGCTCTTACAGCCTACCGGGAACATCTCTTCCAAAGGCCTGTGAAACGCAGTTTCTTTGCAGGCCTGATCTGGCTGAAGTAGGACTTCTGCTCTATGTGTGCTACTTTGCCCTAGAGCTGAAAGGCACAACGTGCAGGCTTCTTTCCACAGGCCGAGTTAGGCCCCACAGAATCTTGCTTCCAGCTCTTTGGGAAGCTAAGACACAACTCGCTCTGCACAGTGCTCTTACAGCCTACCGGGAACATCTCTTCCAAAGGCCTGGGAAACGCAGTTTCTTTGCAGGCCTGATCTGGCTGAAGTAGGACTTCTGCTCTGGGTGTGCTACATTGCCCTACAGCTGAAAGGCACAACGTGCAGGCTTCTTTCCAAAGGGCGAGTTGGGCCCCCACAGCATCTTGCTTCCAGCTCTTTGGGAAGCTAAGAAACAACTCGCTCCTCACAGTGCTCTTAAAGCCTACCGGGAACATCTCTTCCAAAGGCCTGTGAAACGCAGCTTCTTTGCAGGCCTGATCTGGCTGAAGTAGGACTTCTGCTCTGGGTGTGCTACATTGCCCTAGAGCTGAAAGGCACAACGTGCAGGCTTCTTTCCACAGGCCGAGTTAGGCCCCACAGCATCTTGCTTCCAGCTCTTTGGGAAGCTAAGACACAACTCGCTCTGCACAGTGCTCTGACAGGCTACCGGGAACATCTCTTCTAAAGGCCTGTGAAATGCAGTTTCTTTGCAGGCCTATCTGGCTGAAGTAGGACTTCTGCTCTGGGTGTGCTACTTTGCCCTAGAGCTGAAAGGCACAACGTCCACGCTTCTTTCCAAAGGCCGAGTTGGGCCCCACAGCATCTTGCTTCCAGCTCTTTGGGAAGCTAAGAAACAACTCGCTCTGCACAGTGCTCTTACAGCCTACCGGGAACATCTCTTCCAAAGGCCTGTGAAACGCAGTTTCTTTGCAGGCCTGATCTGGCTGAAGTAGGAATTCTGCTCTGGGTGTGCTACTTTGCCCTAGAGCTGAAAGGCACAACGTGCAGGCTTCTTTCCAAAGGGCGAGTTGGGACCCACAGCATCTTGCTTCCAGCTCTTTGGGAAGCTAAGAAACAACTCGCTCTGCACAGTGCTCTTGCAGCCTACCGGGAGCATCTCTTCCAAAGGCCTCTGAAACGCAGTGTCTTTGCAGGGCTGATCTGGCGAAGTAGGACTTCAGCTCTTGGTGTGCTACATTGCCCTACAGCTAAAAGGCACAACGTGCAGGCTTCTTTCCAAAGGGCGAGTTGGGCCCCACAGCATCTTGCTTCCAGCTCTTTGGGAAGCTAAGAAACAACTCGCTCTGCACAGTGCTCTTACAGCCTACCGGGAACATCTCTTCCAAAGGCCTGTGAAACGCAGTTTCTTTGCAGGCCCGATCTGGCTGAAGTAGGACTTCTGCTCTGGGTGTTCTACTTTGCCCTAGAGCTGAAAAGCACAACGTGCAGGCTTCTTTCCAAAGGGCGAGTTGGGCCCTACAGCATCTTGCTTCCAGCTCTTTGGGAAGCTAAGAAACAACTCGCTCTGCACAGTGCTCTTACAGCCTACCGGGAACATCTCTTCCAAAGGCCTGTGAAACGCAGTTTCTTTGCAGGCCTGATCTGGCTGAAGTAGGACTTCTGCTCTGGGTGTGCTACTTTGCCCTAGAGCTGAAAGGCACAACGTGCAGGCTTCTTTCCAAAGGGCGAGTTGGGCCCCACAGCATCTTGCTTCCAGCTCTTTGGGAAGCTAAGAAACAACTCGCTCTGCACAGTGCTCTTACAGCCTACCGGGAACATCTCTTCCAAAGGCCTGTGAAACGCAGTTTCTTTGCAGGCCTGATCTGGCTGAAGTAGGACTTCTGCTCTGGGTGTGCTACTTTGCCCTAGAGCTGAAAGGCACAACGTGCAAGCTTCTTTGCAAAGGGCGAGTTGGGCCCCACAGCATCTTGCTTCCAGCTCTTTGGGAAGCTAAGAAACAACTCGCTCTGCACAGTGCTCTTACAGCCTACCGGGAACATCTCTTCCAAAGGCCTGTGAAACGCAGTTTCTTTGCAGGCCTGATGGCTGAAGTAGGAATTCTGCTCTGGGTGTGCTACATTGCCCTACAGCTGAAAGGCACAACGTGCAGGCTTCTTTCCAAAGGGCGAGTTGGGCCCCACAGCATCTTGCTTCCAACTCTTTGGGAAGCTAAGAAACAACTCGCTCTGCACAGTGCTCTTAAAGCCTACCGGGAACATCTCTTCCAAAGGCCTGTGAAACGCAGTTTCTTTGCAGGCCTGATCTGGCTGAAGTAGGACTTCTGCTCTATATGTGCTACTTTGCCCTAGAGCTGAAAGGCACAACGTGCAGGCTTCTTTCCACAGGCCGAGTTAGGCCCCACAGCATCTTGCTTCCAGCTCTTTGGGAAGCTAAGACACAACTCGCTCTGCACAGTGCTCTTACAGCCTACCGGGAACATCTCTTCCAAAGGCCTGGGAAACGCAGTTTCTTTGCAGGCCTGATCTGGCTGAAGTAGGACTTCTGCTCTGGGTGTGCTACATTGCCCTACAGCTGAAAGGCACAACGTGCAGGCTTCTTTCCAAAGGGCGAGTTGGGCCCCACAGCATCTTGCTTCCAGCTCTTTGGGAAGCCAAGAAACAACTCGCTCCGCACAGTGCTCTTAAAGCCTACCGGGAACATCTCTTCCAAAGGCCTGTGAAACGCAGCTTCTTTGCAGGCCTGATCTGGCTGAAGTAGGACTTCTGCTCTGGGTGTGCTACATTGCCCTAGAGCTGAAAGGCACAACGTGCAGGCTTCTTTCCACAGGCCGAGTTAGGCCCCACAGCATCTTGCTTCCAGCTCTTTGGGAAGCTAAGACACAACTCGCTCTGCACAGTGCTCTGACAGCCTACCGGGAACATCTCTTCTAAAGGCCTGTGAAACGCAGTTTCTTTGCAGGCCTATCTGGCTGAAGTAGGACTTCTGCTCTGGGTGTGCTACTTTGCCCTAGAGCTGAAAGGCACAACGTCCACGCTTCTTTCCAAAGGCCGAGTTGGGCCACACAGCATCTTGCTTCCAGTTCTTTGGGAAGCTAAGAAACAACTCGCTTTGCACAGTGCTCTTACAGCCTACCGGGAACATCTCTTCCAAAGGCCTGTGAAACGCAGTTTCTTTGCAGGCCTGATCTGGCTGAAGTAGTACTTCTGCTCTGGGTGTTCTACTTTGCCCTAGAGCTGAAAAGCACAACGTGGAGGCTTCTTTCCAAAGGGCGAGTTGGGCCCCACAGCATCTTGCTTCCAGCTCTTTGGGAAGCTAAGAAACAACTCGCTCTGCACAGTGCTCTTACAGCCTACTGGGAACATCTCTTCCAAAGGCCTGTGAAACGCAGTTTCTTTGCAGGCCTGATCTGGCTGAAGTAGGACTTCTGCTCTGGGTGTGCTACATTGCCCTAGAGCGGAAAGGCACAATGTGCAGGCTTCTTTCCAAAGGGCGAGTTGGGCCCCACAGCATCTTGCTTACAACTCTTTGGGAAGCTAAGAAACAACTCGCTCTGCACAGTGCTCTTACAGCCTACCGGGAACATCTCTTCCAAAGGCCTGTGAAACGCAGTTTCTTTGCAGGCCTGATCTGGCTGAAGTAGGACTTCTGCTCTGGGTGTGCTACTTTGCCCTAGAGCTGAAAGGCACAACGTGCAGGCTTCTTTCCAAAGGGCGAGTTGGGCCCCACAGCATCTTGCTTCCAGCTCTTTGGGAAGCTAAGAAACAACTCGCTCTGCACAGTGCTCTTACAGCCTACCGGGAACATCTCTTCCAAAGGCCTGTGAAACGCAGTTTCTTTGCAGGCCTGATCTGGCTGAAGTAGGACTTCTGCTCTGGGTGTGCTACTTTGCCCTAGAGCTGAAAGGCACAACGTGCAAGCTTCTTTGCAAAGGGCGAGTTGGGCCCCACAGCATCTTGCTTCCAGCTCTTTGGGAAGCTAAGAAACAACTCGCTCTGCACAGTGCTCTTACAGCCTACCGGGAACATCTCTTCCAAAGGCCTGTGAAACGCAGTTTCTTTGCAGGCCTGATGGCTGAAGTAGGACTTCTGCTCTGGGTGTGCTACATTGCCCTACAGCTGAAAGGCACAACGTGCAGGCTTCTTTCCAAAGGGCGAGTTGGGCCCCACAGCATCTTGCTTCCAACTCTTTGGGAAGCTAAGAAACAACTCGCTCTGCACAGTGCTCTTAAAGCCTACCGGGAACATCTCTTCCAAAGGCCTGTGAAACGCAGTTTCTTTGCAGGCCTGATCTGGCTGAAGTAGGACTTCTGCTCTATATGTGCTACTTTGCCCTAGAGCTGAAAGGCACAACGTGCAGGCTTCTTTCCACAGGCCGAGTTAGGCCCCACAGCATCTTGCTTCCAGCTCTTTGGGAAGCTAAGACACAACTCGCTCTGCACAGTGCTCTTTCAGCCTACCGGGAACATCTCTTCCAAAGGCCTGTGAAACGCAGTTTCTTTGCAGGCCTGATCTGGCTGAAGTAGGACTTCTGCTCTGGGTGTGCTACATTGCCCTACAGCTGAAAGGCACAACGTGCAGGCTTCTTTCCAAAGGGCGAGTTGGGCCCCACAGCATCTTGCTTCCAGCTCTTTGGGAAGCCAAGAAACAACTCGCTCCGCACAGTGCTCTTAAAGCCTACCGGGAACATCTCTTCCAAAGGCCTGTGAAACGCAGCTTCTTTGCAGGCCTGATCTGGCTGAAGTAGGACTTCTGCTCTGGGTGTGCTACATTGCCCTAGAGCTGAAAGGCACAACGTGCAGGCTTCTTTCCACAGGCCGAGTTAGGCCCCACAGCATCTTGCTTCCAGCTCTTTGGGAAGCTAAGACACAACTCGCTCTGCACAGTGCTCTGACAGCCTACCGGGAACATCTCTTCTAAAGGCCTGTGAAACGCAGTTTCTTTGCAGGCCTATCTGGCTGAAGTAGGACTTCTGCTCTGGGTGTGCTACTTTGCCCTAGAGCTGAAAGGCACAACGTCCACGCTTCTTTCCAAAGGCCGAGTTGGGCCACACAGCATCTTGCTTCCAGTTCTTTGGGAAGCTAAGAAACAACTCGCTTTGCACAGTGCTCTTACAGCCTACCGGGAACATCTCTTCCAAAGGCCTGTGAAACGCAGTTTCTTTGCAGGCCTGATCTGGCTGAAGTAGTACTTCTGCTCTGGGTGTTCTACTTTGCCCTAGAGCTGAAAAGCACAACGTGGAGGCTTCTTTCCAAAGGGCGAGTTGGGCCCCACAGCATCTTGCTTCCAGCTCTTTGGGAAGCTAAGAAACAACTCGCTCTGCACAGTGCTCTTACAGCCTACTGGGAACATCTCTTCCAAAGGCCTGTGAAACGCAGTTTCTTTGCAGGCCTGATCTGGCTGAAGTAGGACTTCTGCTCTGGGTGTGCTACATTGCCCTAGAGCGGAAAGGCACAATGTGCAGGCTTCTTTCCAAAGGGCGAGTTGGGCCCCACAGCATCTTGCTTACAACTCTTTGGGAAGCTAAGAAACAACTCGCTCTGCACAGTGCTCTTACAGCCTACCGGGAACATCTCTTCCAAAGGCCTGTGAAACGCAGTTTCTTTGCAGGCCTGATCTGGCTGAAGTAGGACTTCTGCTCTGGGTGTGCTACTTTGCCCTAGAGCTGAAAGGCACAACGTGCAGGCTTCTTTCCAAAGGGCGAGTTGGGCCCCACAGCATCTTGCTTCCAGCTCTTTGGGAAGCTAAGAAACAACTCGCTCTGCACAGTGCTCTTACAGCCTACCGGGAACATCTCTTCCAAAGGCCTGTGAAACGCAGTTTCTTTGCAGGCCTGATCTGGCTGAAGTAGGACTTCTGCTCTGGGTGTGCTACTTTGCCCTAGAGCTGAAAGGCACAACGTGCAAGCTTCTTTGCAAAGGGCGAGTTGGGCCCCACAGCCTCTTGCTTCCAGCTCTTTGGGAAGCTAAGAAACAACTCGCTCTGCACAGTGCTCTTACAGCCTACCGGGAACATCTCTTCCAAAGGCCTGTGAAACGCAGTTTCTTTGCAGGCCTGATGGCTGAAGTAGGACTTCTGCTCTGGGTGTGCTACATTGCCCTACAGCTGAAAGGCACAACGTGCAGGCTTCTTTCCAAAGGGCGAGTTGGGCCCCACAGCATCTTGCTTCCAACTCTTTGGGAAGCTAAGAAACAACTCGCTCTGCACAGTGCTCTTAAAGCCTACCGGGAACATCTCTTCCAAAGGCCTGTGAAACGCAGTTTCTTTGCAGGCCTGATCTGGCTGAAGTAGGACTTCTGCTCTATATGTGCTACTTTGCCCTAGAGCTGAAAGGCACAACGTGCAGGCTTCTTTCCACAGGCCGAGTTAGGCCCCACAGCATCTTGCTTCCAGCTCTTTGGGAAGCTAAGACACAACTCGCTCTGCACAGTGCTCTTACAGCCTACCGGGAACATCTCTTCCAAAGGCCTGGGATACGCAGTTTCTTTGCAGGCCTGATCTGGCTGAAGTAGGACTTCTGCTCTGGGTGTGCTACATTGCCCTACAGCTGAAAGGCACAACGTGCAGGCTTCTTTCCAAAGGGCGAGTTGGGCCCCACAGCATCTTGCTTCCAGCTCTTTGGGAAGCCAAGAAACAACTCGCTCCGCACAGTGCTCTTAAAGCCTACCGGGAACATCTCTTCCAAAGGCCTGTGAAACGCAGCTTCTTTGCAGGCCTGATCTGGCTGAAGTAGGACTTCTGCTCTGGGTGTGCTACATTGCCCTAGAGCTGAAAGGCACAACGTGCAGGCTTCTTTCCACAGGCCGAGTTAGGCCCCACAGCATCTTGCTTCCAGCTCTTTGGGAAGCTAAGACACAACTCGCTCTGCACAGTGCTCTGACAGCCTACCGGGAACATCTCTTCTAAAGGCCTGTGAAACGCAGTTTCTTTGCAGGCCTATCTGGCTGAAGTAGGACTTCTGCTCTGGGTGTGCTACTTTGCCCTAGAGCTGAAAGGCACAACGTCCACGCTTCTTTCCAAAGGCCGAGTTGGGCCACACAGCATCTTGCTTCCAGTTCTTTGGGAAGCTAAGAAACAACTCGCTTTGCACAGTGCTCTTACAGCCTACCGGGAACATCTCTTCCAAAGGCCTGTGAAACGCAGTTTCTTTGCAGGCCTGATCTGGCTGAAGTAGTACTTCTGCTCTGGGTGTTCTACTTTGCCCTAGAGCTGAAAAGCACAACGTGGAGGCTTCTTTCCAAAGGGCGAGTTGGGCCCCACAGCATCTTGCTTCCAGCTCTTTGGGAAGCTAAGAAACAACTCGCTCTGCACAGTGCTCTTACAGCCTACTGGGAACATCTCTTCCAAAGGCCTGTGAAACGCAGTTTCTTTGCAGGCCTGATCTGGCTGAAGTAGGACTTCTGCTCTGGGTGTGCTACATTGCCCTAGAGCGGAAAGGCACAATGTGCAGGCTTCTTTCCAAAGGGCGAGTTGGGCCCCACAGCATCTTGCTTACAACTCTTTGGGAAGCTAAGAAACAACTCGCTCTGCACAGTGCTCTTACAGCCTACCGGGAGCATCTCTTCCAAAGGCCTGTGAAACGCAGTGTCTTTGCAGGGCTGATCTGGCGAAGTAGGACTTCAGCTCTTGGTGTGCTACATTGCCCTACAGCTAAAAGGCACAACGTGCAGGCTTCTTTCCAAAGGGCGAGTTGGGCCCCACAGCATCTTGCTTCCAGCTCTTTGGGAAGCTAAGAAACAACTCGCTCTGCACAGTGCTCTTAAAGCCTACCGGGAACATCTCTTCCAAAGGCCTGTGAAACGCAGTTTCTTTGCAGGCCTGATCTGGCTGAAGTAAGACTTCTGCTCTGGGTGTGCTACTTTGCCCTAGAGCTGAAAGGCACAACGTGCAGGCTTCTTTCCACAGGCCGAGTTGGGCCCCACAGCATCTTGATTCCAGCTCTTTGGGAAGATAGGACACAACTCGCTCTGCACAGTGCTCTTACAGCCTACCGGGAACATCTCTTCCACAGGCCTGGGAAACGCAGTTTCTTTGCAGGCCTGATCTGGCTGAAGTAGGACTTCTGCTCTGGGTGTGCTACTTTGCCCTAGAGCTGAAAGGCACAACGTGCAGGCTTCTTTCCAAAGGGCGAGTTGGGCCCTACAGCATCTTGCTTCCAGCTCTTTGGGAAGCTAAGAAACAACTCGCTCTGCACAGTGCTCTTACAGCCTACCGGGAACATCTCTTCCAAAGGCCTGTGAAACGCAGTTTCTTTGCAGGCCTGATCTGGCTGAAGTAGGACTTCTGCTCTGGGTGTGCTACTTTGCCCTAGAGCTGAAAGGCACAACGTGCAGGCTTCTTTCCAAAGGGCGAGTTGGGCCCCACAGCATCTTGCTTCCAGCTCTTTGGGAAGCTAAGAAACAACTCGCTCTGCACAGTGCTCTTACAGCCTACCGGGAACATCTCTTCCAAAGGCCTGTGAAACGCAGTTTCTTTGCAGGCCTGATCTGGCTGAAGTAGGACTTCTGCTCTATGTGTGCTACTTTGCCCTAGAGCTGAAAGGCACAACGTGCAGGCTTCTTTCCACAGGCCGAGTTAGGCCCCACAGCATCTTGCTTCCAGCTCTTTGGGAAGCTAAGACACAACTCGCTCTGCACAGTGCTCTGACAGGCTACCGGGAACATCTCTTCTAAAGGCCTGTGAAATGCAGTTTCTTTGCAGGGCTATCTGGCTGAAGTAGGACTTCTGCTCTGGGTGTGCTACTTTGCCCTAGAGCTGAAAGGCACAACGTCCACGCTTCTTTCCAAAGGCCGAGTTGGGCCCCACAGCATCTTGCTTCCAGATCTTTGGGAAGCTAAGAAACAACTCGCTCTGCACAGTGCTCTTACAGCCTACCGGGAACATCTCTTCCAAAGGCCTGTGAAACGCAGTTTCTTTGCAGGCCTGATCTGGCTGAAGTAGGAATTCTGCTCTGGGTGTGCTACTTTGCCCTAGAGCTGAAAGGCACAACGTGCAGGCTTCTTTCCAAAGGGCGAGTTGGGCCCCACAGCATCTTGCTTCCAGCTCTTTGGGAAGCTAAGAAACAACTCGCTCTGCACAGTGCTCTTGCAGCCTACCGGGAGCATCTCTTCCAAAGGCCTCTGAAACGCAGTGTCTTTGCAGGGCTGATCTGGCGAAGTAGGACTTCAGCTCTTGGTGTGCTACATTGCCCTACAGCTAAAAGGCACAACGTGCAGGCTTCTTTCCAAAGGGCGAGTTGGGCCCCACAGCATCTTGCTTCCAGCTCTTTGGGAAGCTAAGAATCAACTCGCTCTGCACAGAGCTCTTACAGCCTACCGGGAACATCTCTTCCAAAGGCCTGTGAAACGCAGTTTCTTTACAGGCCTGATCTGGCTGAAGTAGGACTTCTGCTCTGGGTGTGCTACATTGCCCTAGAGCGGAAAGGCACAACGTGCAGGCGTCTTTCCAGAGGGCGAGTTGGGCCCCAGAGCATCTTGCTTCCAGCTCTTTGGGAAGCTCACAAACAACTCGCTCTGCACAGTGCTCTTACAGCCTACCGGGAACATCTCTTCCAAAGGCCTGTGAAACGCAGTTTCTTTGCAGGCCTATCTGGCTGAAGTAGGACTTCTGCTCTGGGTGTGCTACTTTGCCCTAGAGCTGAAAGGCACAACGTCCACGCTTCTTTCCAAAGGCCGAGTTGGGCCACACAGCATCTTGCTTCCAGTTCTTTGGGAAGCTAAGAAACAACTCGCTCTGCACAGTGCTCTTACAGCCTACCGGGAACATCTCTTCCAAAGGCCTGTGAAACGCAGTTTCTTTGCAGGCCTGATCTGGCTGAATTAGGACTTCTGCTCTGGGTGTTCTACTTTGCCCTAGAGCTGAAAAGCACAAAGTGCAGGCTTCTTTCCAAAGGGCGAGTTGGGCCCCACAGCATCTTGCTTCCAGCTCTTTGGGAAGCTAAGAAACAACTCGCTCTGCACAGTGCTCTTACAGCCTACCGGGAACATCTCTTCCAAAGGCCTGTGAAACGCAGTTTCTTTGCAGGCCTGATGGCTGAAGTAGGACTTCTGCTCTGGGTGTGCTACATTGCCCTACAGCTGAAAGGCACAACGTGCAGGCTTCTTTCCAAAGGGCGAGTTGGGCCCCACAGCATCTTGCTTCCAGCTCTTTGGGAAGCTAAGAAACAACTCGCTCTGCACAGTGCTCTTACAGCCTACCGGGAACATCTCTTCCAAAGGCCTGTGAAACGCAGTTTCTTTGCAGGCCCGATCTGGCTGAAGTAGGACTTCTGCTCTGGGTGTTCTACTTTGCCCTAGAGCTGAAAAGCACAACGTGCAGGCTTCTTTCCAAAGGGCGAGTTGGGCCCTACAGCATCTTGCTTCCAGCTCTTTGGGAAGCTAAGAAACAACTCGCTCTGCACAGTGCTCTTACAGCCTACCGGGAACATCTCTTCCAAAGGCCTGTGAAACGCAGCTTCTTTGCAGGCCTGATCTGGCTGAAGTAGGACTTCTGCTCTGGGTGTGCTACATTGCCCTAGAGCTGAAAGGCACAACGTGCAGGCTTCTTTCCACAGGCCGAGTTAGGCCCCACAGCATCTTGCTTCCAGCTCTTTGGGAAGCTAAGACACAACTCGCTCTGCACAGTGCTCTGACAGGCTACCGGGAACATCTCTTCTAAAGGCCTGTGAAATGCAGTTTCTTTGCAGGCCTATCTGGCTGAAGTAGGACTTCTGCTCTGGGTGTGCTACTTTGCCCTAGAGCTGAAAGGCACAACGTCCACGCTTCTTTCCAAAGGCCGAGTTGGGCCCCACAGCATCTTGCTTCCAGCTCTTTGGGAAGCTAAGAAACAACTCGCTCTGCACAGTGCTCTTACAGCCTACCGGGAACATCTCTTCCAAAGGCCTGTGAAACGCAGTTTCTTTGCAGGCCTGATCTGGCTGAAGTAGGAATTCTGCTCTGGGTGTGCTACTTTGCCCTAGAGCTGAAAGGCACAAGGTCCACGCTTGTTTCCAAAGGCCGAGTTGGGCCACACAGCATCTTGCTTCCAGCTCTTTGGGAAGCTAAGAAACAACTCGCTCTGCACAGTGCTCTTGCAGCCTACCGGGAGCATCTCTTCCAAAGGCCTCTGAAACGCAGTGTCTTTGCAGGGCTGATCTGGCGAAGTAGGACTTCAGCTCTTGGTGTGCTACATTGCCCTACAGCTAAAAGGCACAACGAGCAGGCTTCTTTCCAAAGGGCGAGTTGGGCCCCACAGCATCTTGCTTCCAGCTCTTTGGGAAGCTAAGAAACAACTCGCTCTGCACAGTGCTCTTACAGCCTACCGGGAACATCTCTTCCAAAGGCCTGTGAAACGCAGCTCCTTTGCAGGCCTGATCTGGCTGAAGTAGGACTTCTGCTCTGGGTGTGCTACTTTGCCCTAGAGCTGAAAGGCACAACGTGCAGGCTTCTTTCCAAAGGGCGAGTTGGGCCCCACAGCATCTTGCTTCCAGCTCTTTGGGAAGCTAAGAAACAACTCGCTCTGCACAGTGCTCTTACAGCCTACCGGGAACATCTCTTCCAAAGGCCTGTGAAACGCAGTTTCTTTGCAGGCCTGATCTGGCTGAAGTAGGACTTCTGCTCTATGTGTGCTACTTTGCCCTAGAGCTGAAAGGCACAACGTGCAGGCTTCTTTCCACAGGCCGAGTTAGGCCCCACAGAATCTTGCTTCCAGCTCTTTGGGAAGCTAAGACACAACTCGCTCTGCACAGTGCTCTTACAGCCTACCGGGAACATCTCTTCCAAAGGCCTGGGAAACGCAGTTTCTTTGCAGGCCTGATCTGGCTGAAGTAGGACTTCTGCTCTGGGTGTGCTACATTGCCCTACAGCTGAAAGGCACAACGTGCAGGCGTCTTTCCAAAGGGCGAGTTGGGCCCCACAGCATCTTGCTTCCAGCTCTTTGGGAAGCTAAGAAACAACTCGCTCCGCACAGTGCTCTTAAAGCCTACCGGGAACATCTCTTCCAAAGGCCTGTGAAACGCAGCTTCTTTGCAGGCCTGATCTGGCTGAAGTAGGACTTCTGCTCTGGGTGTGCTACATTGCCCTAGAGCTGAAAGGCACAACGTGCAGGCTTCTTTCCACAGGCCGAGTTAGGCCCCACAGCATCTTGCTTCCAGCTCTTTGGGAAGCTAAGACACAACTCGCTCTGCACAGTGCTCTGACAGGCTACCGGGAACATCTCTTCTAAAGGCCTGTGAAATGCAGTTTCTTTGCAGGCCTATCTGGCTGAAGTAGGACTTCTGCTCTGGGTGTGCTACTTTGCCCTAGAGCTGAAAGGCACAACGTCCACGCTTCTTTCCAAAGGCCGAGTTGGGCCCCACAGCATCTTGCTTCCAGCTCTTTGGGAAGCTAAGAAACAACTCGCTCTGCACAGTGCTCTTACAGCCTACCGGGAACATCTCTTCCAAAGGCCTGTGAAACGCAGTTTCTTTGCAGGCCTGATCTGGCTGAAGTAGGAATTCTGCTCTGGGTGTGCTACTTTGCCCTAGAGCTGAAAGGCACAACGTCCACGCTTGTTTCCAAAGGCCGAGTTGGGCCACACAGCATCTTGCTTCCAGCTCTTTGGGAAGCTAAGAAACAACTCGCTCTGCACAGTGCTCTTGCAGCCTACCGGGAGCATCTCTTCCAAAGGCCTCTGAAACGCAGTGTCTTTGCAGGGCTGATCTGGCGAAGTAGGACTTCAGCTCTTGGTGTGCTACATTGCCCTACAGCTAAAAGGCACAACGTGCAGGCTTCTTTCCAAAGGGCGAGTTGGGCCCCACAGCATCTTGCTTCCAGCTTTTTGGGAAGCTAAGAAACAACTCGCTCTGCACAGTGCTCTTACAGCCTACCGGGAACATCTCTTCCAAAGGCCTGGGAAACGCAGCTCCTTTGCAGGCCTGATCTGGCTGACGTAGGACTTCTGCTCTGGGTGTGCTACTTTGCCCTAGAGCTGAAAGGCACAACGTGCAGGCTTCTTACCAAAGGGCGAGTTGGGCCCCACAGCATCTTGCTTCCAGCTCTTTGGGAAGCTAAGAATCAACTCGCTCTGCACAGAGCTCTTACAGCCTACCGGGAACATCTCTTCCAAAGGCCTGTGAAACGCAGTTTCTTTACAGGCCTGATCTGGCTGAAGTAGGACTTCTGCTCTGGGTGTGCTACATTGCCCTAGAGCGGAAAGGCACAACGTGCAGTCTTCTTTCCAAAGGGCGAGTTGGGCCCCACAGCATCTTGCTTCCAGCTCTTTGGGAAGCTAAGAAACAACTTGCTCTGCACAGTGCTCTTGCAGCCTACCGGGAGCATCTCTTCCAAAGGCCTCTGAAACGCAGTGTCTTTGCAGGGCTGATCTGGCGAAGTAGGACTTCAGCTCTTGGTGTGCTACATTGCCCTACAGCTAAAAGGCACAACGTGCAGGCTTCTTTCCAAAGGGCGAGTTGGGCCCCACAGCATCTTGCTTCCAGCTCTTTGGGAAGCTAAGAAACAACTCGCTCTGCACAGTGCTCTTACAGCCTACCGGGAACATCTCTTCCAAAGGCCTGTGAAACGCAGTTTCTTTGCAGGCCTGATGTGGCTGAAGTAGGACTTCTGCTCTGGGTGTGCTACTTTGCCCTAGAGCTGAAAGGCACAACGTGCAGGCTTCTTTCCAAAGGGTGAGTTGGGCCCCACAGCATCTTGCTTCCAGCTCTTTGGGAAGCTAAGAAACAACTCGCTCTGCACAGTGCTCTTACAGCCTACCGGGAACATCTCTTCCAAAGGCCTGGGAAACGCAGTTTCTTTGCAGGCCTGATCTGGCTGAAGTAGGACTTCTGCTCTGGGTGTGCTACTTTGCCCTAGAGCTGAAAGGCACAACGTGCAGGCGTCTTTCCAAAGGGCGAGTTGGGCCCCAGAGCATCTTGCTTCCAGCTCTTTGGGAAGCTCACAAACAACTCGCTCTGCACAGTGCTCTTACAGCCTACCGGGAACATCTCTTCCAAAGGCCTGTGAAACGCAGTTTCTTTGCAGGCCTATCTGGCTGAAGTAGGACTTCTGCTCTGGGTGTGCTACTTTGCCCTAGAGCTGAAAGGCACAACGTCCACACTTCTTTCCAAAGGCCGAGTTGGGCCACACAGCATCTTGCTTCCAGTTCTTTGGGAAGCTAAGAAACAACTCGCTCTGCACAGTGCTCTTACAGCCTACCGGGAACATCTCTTCCAAAGGCCTGTGAAACGCAGTTTCTTTGCAGGCCTGATGGCTGAAGTAGGACTTCTGCTCTGGGTGTGCTACATTGCTCTACAGCTGAAAGGCACAACGTGCAGGCTTCTTTCCAAAGGGCGAGTTGGGACCCACAGCATCTTGCTTCCAGCTCTTTGGGAAGCTAAGAAACAACTCGCTCTGCACAGTGCTCTTACAGCCTACCGGGAACATCTCTTCCAAAGGCCTGTGAAACGCAGTTTCTTTGCAGGCCCGATCTGGCTGAAGTAGGACTTCTGCTCTGGGTGTTCTACTTTGCCCTAGAGCTGAAAAGCACAACGTGCAGGCTTCTTTCCAAAGGGCGAGTTGGGCCCTACAGCATCTTGCTTCCAGCTCTTTGGGAAGCTAAGAAACAACTCGCTCTGCACAGTGCTCTTACAGCCTACCGGGAACATCTCTTCCAAAGGCCTGTGAAACGCAGTTTCTTTGCAGGCCTGATCTGGCTGAAGTAGGACTTCTGCTCTGGGTGTGCTACTTTGCCCTAGAGCTGAAAGGCACAACGTGCAAGCTTCTTTGCAAAGGGCGAGTTGGGCCCCACAGCATCTTGCTTCCAGCTCTTTGGGAAGCTAAGAAACAACTCGCTCTGCACAGTGCTCTTACAGCCTACCGGGAACATCTCTTCCAAAGGCCTGTGAAACGCAGTTTCTTTGCAGGCCTGATCTGGCTGAAGTAGGACTTCTGCTCTATCTGTGCTACTTTGCCCTAGAGCTGAAATGCACAACGTGCAGGCTTCTTTCCACAGGCCGAGTTAGGCCCCACAGCATCTTGCTTCCAGCTCTTTGGGAAGCTAAGACACAACTCGCTCTGCACAGTGCTCTTACAGCCTACCGGGAACATCTCTTCCAAAGGCCTGGGAAACGCAGTTTCTTTGCAGGCCTGATCTGGCTGAAGTAGGACTTCTGCTCTGGGTGTGCTACATTGCCCTACAGCTGAAAGGCACAACGTGCAGGCTTCTTTCCAAAGGGCGAGTTGGGCCCCACAGCATCTTGCTTCCAGCTCTTTGGGAAGCCAAGAAACAACTCGCTCCGCACAGTGCTCTTAAATCCTACCGGGAACATCTCTTCCAAAGGCCTGTGAAACGCAGCTTCTTTGCAGGCCTGATCTGGCTGAAGTAGGACTTCTGCTCTGGGTGTGCTACATTGCCCTAGAGCTGAAAGGCACAACGTGCAGGCTTCTTTCCAAAGGGCGAGTTGGGCCCCACAGCATCTTGCTTCCAGCTCTTTGGGAAGCTAAGAAACAACTCGCTCTGCACAGTGCTCTTACAGCCTACCGGGAACATCTCTTCCAAAGGCCTGTGAAACGCAGTTTCTTTGCAGGCCTGATCTGGCTGAAGTAGGACTTCTGCTCTGGGTGTGCTACTTTGCCCTAGAGCTGAAAGGCACAACTTGCAAGCTTCTTTCCAAAGGGCGAGTTGGGCCCCACAGCATCTTGCTTCCAGCTCTTTGGGAAGCTAAGAAACAACTCGCTCTGCACAGTGCTCTTACAGCCTACCGGGAACATCTCTTCCAAAGGCCTGTGAAACGCAGTTTCTTTGCAGGCCTGATGGCTGAAGTAGGACTTCTGCTCTGGGTGTGCTACATTGCCCTACAGCTGAAAGGCACAACGTGCAGGCTTCTTTCCAAAGGGCGAGTTGGGCCCCACAGCATATTGCTTCCAACTCTTTGGGAAGCTAAGAAACAACTCGCTCTGCACAGTGCTCTTAAAGCCTACCGGGAACATCTCTTCCAAAGGCCTGTGAAACGCAGTTTCTTTGCAGGCCTGATCTGGCTGAAGTAGGACTTCTGCTCTATATGTGCTACTTTGCCCTAGAGCTGAAAGGCACAACGTGCAGGCTTCTTTCCACAGGCCGAGTTAGGCCCCACAGCATCTTGCTTCCAGCTCTTTGGGAAGCTAAGACACAACTCGCTCTGCACAGTGCTCTTACAGCCTACCGGGAACATCTCTTCCAAAGGCCTGGGAAACGCAGTTTCTTTGCAGGCCTGATCTGGCTGAAGTAGGACTTCTGCTCTGGGTGTGCTACATTGCCCTACAGCTGAAAGGTACAACGTGCAGGCTTCTTTCCAAAGGGCGAGTTGGGCCCCACAGCATCTTGCTTCCAGCTATTTGGGAAGCTAAGAAACAACTCGCTCTGCACAGTGCTCTTACAGCCTACCGGGAACATCTCTTCCAAATGCCTGGGAAACGCAGCTCCTTTGCACGCCTGATCTGGCTGAAGTAGGACTTCTGCTCTGGGTGTGCTACATTGCCCTAGAGCGGAAAGGCACAACGTGCAGGCTTCTTTCCAAAGGGCGAGTTGGGCCCCACAGCATCTTGCTTCCAGCTCTTTGGGAAGCTAAGAATCAACTCGCTCTGCACAGAGCTCTTACAGCCTACCGGGAACATCTCTTCCAAAGGCCTGTGAAACGCAGTTTCTTTACAGGCCTGATCTGGCTGAAGTAGGACTTCTGCTCTGGGTGTGCTACATTGCCCTAGAGCGGAAAGGCACAA
Organism: Equus caballus; assembly: GCF_041296265.1. Lineage (NCBI taxonomy): Eukaryota > Metazoa > Chordata > Mammalia > Perissodactyla > Equidae > Equus > Equus caballus. Next base: position 15,199,191 of record NC_091696.1, read on the forward strand.
CGTGCAGGCTTCTTTCCAAAGGGCGAGTTGGGCCCCACAGCATCTTGCTTCCAGCTCTTTGGGAAGCTAAGAAACAACTCGCTCTGCACAGTGCTCTTGCAGCCTACCGGGAGCATCTCTTCCAAAGGCCTGTGAAACGCAGTGTCTTTGCAGGGCTGATCTGGCGAAGTAGGACTTCAGCTCTTGGTGTGCTGCATTGCCCTACAGCTAAAAGGCACAACGTGCAGGCTTCTTTCCAAAGGGCGAGTTGGGCCCCACAGCATCTTGCTTCCAGCTCTTTGGGAAGCTAAGAAACAACTCGCTCTGCACAGTGCTCTTACAGCCTACCGGGAACATCTCTTCCAAAGTCCTGTGAAACGCAGTTTCTTTGCAGGCCTGATCTGGCTGAAGTAGGACTTCTGCTCTGGGTGTGCTACTTTGCCCTAGAGCTGAAAGGCACAACGTGCAGGCTTCTTTCCAAAGGGTGAGTTGGGCCCCACAGCATCTTGCTTCCAGCTCTTTGGGAAGCTCACAAACAACTCGCTCTGCACAGTGCTCTTACAGCCTACCGGGAACATCTCTTCCAAAGGCCTGTGAAACGCAGTTTCTTTGCAGGCCTGATCTGGCTGAAGTAGTACTTCTGCTCTGGGTGTTCTACTTTGCCCTAGAGCTGAAAAGCACAACGTGCAGGCTTCTTTCCAAAGGGCGAGTTGGGCCCCACAGCATCTTGATTCCAGCTCTTTGGGAAGCTAAGAAACAACTCGCTCTGCACAGTGCTCTTACAGCCTAACGGGAACATCTCTTCCAAAGGCCTGTGAAACGCAGTTTCTTTGCAGGCCTGATCTGGCTGAAGTAGGACTTCTGCTCTGGGTGTGCTACATTGGCCTAGAGCGGAAAGGCACAACGTGCAGGCTTCTTTCCAAAGGGCGAGTTGGGCCCCACAGCATCTTGCTTACAACTCTTTGGGAAGCTAAGAAACAACTCGCTCTGCACAGTGCTCTTACAGCCTACCGGGAGCATCTCTTCCAAAGGCCTGTGAAACGCAGTGTCTTTGCAGGCCTGATCTGGCGAAGTAGGACTTGGGCTCTTGGTGTGCTACATCGCCCTACAGCTAAAAGGCACAACGTGCAGGCTTCTTTCCAAAGGGCGAGTTGGGCCCCACAGCATCTTGCTTCCAGCTCTTTGGGAAGCTAAGAAACAACTCGCTCTGCACAGTGCTCTTACAGCCTACCGGGAACATCTCTTCCAAAGGCCTGTGAAACGCAGTTTCTTTGCAGGCCCGATCTGGCTGAAGTAGGACTTCTGCTCTGGGTGTTCTACTTTGCCCTAGAGCTGAAAAGCACAGCGTGCAGGCTTCTTTCCAAAGGGCGAGTTGGGCCCTACATCATCTTGCTTCCAGCTCTTTGGGAAGCTAAGAAACAACTCGCTCTGCACAGTGCTCTTACAGCCTACCTGGAACATCTCTTCCAAAGGCCTGTGAAACGCAGTTTCTTTGCAGGCCTGATCTGGCTGAAGTAGGACTTCTGCTCTGGGTGTGCTACTTTGCCCTAGAGCTGAAAGGCACAACGTGCAGGCTTCTTTCCAAAGGGCGAGTTGGGCCCCACAGCATCTTGCTTCCAGCTCTTTGGGAAGCTAAGAAACAACTCGCTCTGCACAGTGCTCTTACAGCCTACCGGGAACATCTCTTCCAAAGGCCTGTGAAACGCAGTTTCTTTGCAGGCCTGATCTGGCTGAAGTAGGACTTCTGCTCTGGGTGTGCTACTTTGCCCTAGAGCTGAAAGGCACAACGTGCAGGCTTCTTTCCAAAGGGCGAGTTGGGCCCCACAGCATCTTGCTTCCAGCTCTTTGGGAAGCTAAGAAACAACTCGCTCTGCACAGTGCTCTTACAGCCTACCGGGAACATCTCTTCCAAAGGCCTGTGAAACGCAGTTTCTTTGCAGGCCTGATCTGGCTGAAGTAGGACTTCTTCTCTGGGTGTGCTACATTGCCCTAGAGCGGAAAGGCACAACGTGCAGGCTTCTTTCCAAAGGGCGAGTTGGGCCCCACAGCATCTTGCTTACAACTCTTTGGGAAGCTAAGAAACAACTCGCTCTGCACAGTGCTCTTACAGCCTACCGGGAGCATCTCTTCCAAAGGCCTGTGAAACGCAGTGTCTTTGCAGGGCTGATCTGGCGAAGTAGGACTTCAGCTCTTGGTGTGCTACATTGCCCTACAGCTAAAAGGCACAACGTGCAGGCTTCTTTCCAAAGGGCGAGTTGGGCCCCACAGCATCTTGCTTCCAGCTCTTTGGGAAGCTAAGAAACAACTCGCTCTGCACAGTGCTCTTACAGCCTACCGGGAACATCTCTTCCAAAGGCCTGTGAAACGCAGTTTCTTTGCAGGCCCGATCTGGCTGAAGTAGGACTTCTGCTCTGGGTGTTCTACTTTGCCCTAGAGCTGAAAAGCACAACGTGCAGGCTTCTTTCCAAAGGGCGAGTTGGGCCCCACAGCATCTTGCTTCCAGCTCTTTGGGAAGCTAAGAAACAACTCGCTCTGCACAGTGCTCTTACAGCCTACCGGGAACATCTCTTCCAAAGGCCTGTGAAACGCAGTTTCTTTGCAGGCCTGATCTGGCTGAAGTAGGTCTTCTGCTCTGGGTGTGCTACTTTGCCCTAGAGCTGAAAGGCACAACGTGCAGGCTTCTTTCCAAAGGGCGAGTTGGGCCCCACAGCATCTTGCTTCCAGCTCTTTGGGAAGCTAAGAAACAACTCGCTCTGCACAGTGCTCTTACAGCCTACCGGGAACATCTCTTCCAAAGGCCTGTGAAACGCAGTTTCTTTGCAGGCCTGATCTGGCTGAAGTAGGACTTCTGCTCTGGGTGTGCTACATTGCCCGAGAGCGGAAAGGCACAACGTGCAGGCTTCTTTCCAAAGGGCGAGTTGGGCCCCACAGCATCTTGCTTCCAGCTCTTTGGGAAGCTAAGAAACAACTCGCTCTGCACAGTGCTCTTACAGCCTACCGGGAGCATCTCTTCCAAAGGCCTGTGAAACGCAGTGTCTTTGCAGGGCTGATCTGGTGAAGTAGGACTTCAGCTCTTGGTGTGCTACATTGCCCTACAGCTAATAGGCACAACGTGCAGGCTTCTTTCCAAAGGGCGAGTTGGGCCCCACAGCATCTTGCTTCCAGCTCTTTGGGAAGCTAAGAAACAACTCGCTCTGCACAGTGCTCTTACAGCCTACCGGGAACATCTCTTCCAAAGGCCTGTGAAACGCAGTTTCTTTGCAGGCCCGATCTGGCTGAAGTAGGACTTCTGCTCTGGGTGTTCTACTTTGCCCTAGAGCTGAAAAGCACAACGTGCAGGCTTCTTTCCAAAGGGCGAGTTGGGCCCCACAGCATCTTGCTTCCAGCTCTTTGGGAAGCTAAGAAACAACTCGCTCTGCACAGTGCTCTTACAGCCTACCGGGAACATCTCTTCCAAAGGCCTGTGAAACGCAGTTTCTTTGCAGGCCTGATCTGGCTGAAGTAGGACTTCTGCTCTGGGTGTGCTACTTTGCCCTAGAGCTGAAAGGCACAACGTGCAGGCTTCTTTCCAAAGGGCGAGTTGGGCCCCACAGCATCTTGCTTCCAGCTCTTTGGGAAGCTAAGAAACAACTCGCTCTGCACAGTGCTCTTACAGCCTACCGGGAACATCTCTTCCAAAGGCCTGTGAAACGCAGTTTCTTTGCAGGCCTGATCTGGCTGAAGTAGGACTTCTGCTCTGGGTGTGCTACATTGCCCGAGAGCGGAAAGGCACAACGTGCAGGCTTCTTTCCAAAGGGCGAGTTGGGCCCCACAGCATCTTGCTTCCAGCTCTTTGGGAAGCTAAGAAACAACTCGCTCTGCACAGTGCTCTTACAGCCTACCGGGAGCATCTCTTCCAAAGGCCTGTGAAACGCAGTGTCTTTGCAGGGCTGATCTGGTGAAGTAGGACTTCAGCTCTTGGTGTGCTACATTGCCCTACAGCTAATAGGCACAACGTGCAGGCTTCTTTCCAAAGGGCGAGTTGGGCCCCACAGCATCTTGCTTCCAGCTCTTTGGGAAGCTAAGAAACAACTCGCTCTGCACAGTGCTCTTACAGCCTACCGGGAACATCTCTTCCAAAGGCCTGTGAAACGCAGTTTCTTTGCAGGCCTGATCTGGCTGAAGTAGGACTTCTGCTCTGGGTGTGCTACTTTGACCTAGAGCTGAAAGGCACAACGTGCAGGCTTCTTTCCAAAGGGCGAGTTGGGCCCCACAGCATCTTGCTTACATCTCTTTGGGAAGCTAAGAAACAACTCGCTCTGCACAGTGCTCTTGCAGCCTACCGGGAGCATCTCTTCCAAAGGCCTCTGAAACGCAGTGTCTTTGCAGGGCTGATCTGGCGAAGTAGGACTTCAGCTCTTGGTGTGCTACATTGCCCTACAGCTAAAAGGCACAACGTGCAGGCTTCTTTCCAAAGGGCGAGTTGGGCCCCACAGCATCTTGCTTCCAGCTCTTTGGGAAGCTAAGAAACAACTCGCTCTGCACAGTGCTCTTACAGCCTACCGGGAACATCTCTTCCAAATGCCTGGGAAACGCAGCTCCTTTACAGGCCTGATCTGGCTGAAGTAGGACTTCTGCTCTGGGTGTGCTACTTTGCCCTAGAGCTGAAAGGCACAACGTGCAGGCTTCTTTCCAAAGGGCGAGTTGGGCCCCACAGCATCTTGCTTCCAGCTCTTTGGGAAGCTAAGAATCAACTCGCTCTGCACAGAGCTCTTACAGCCTACCGGGAACATCTCTTCCAAAGGCCTGTGAAACGCAGTTTCTTTACAGGCCTGATCTGGCTGAAGTAGGACTTCTCCTCTGGGTGTGCTACATTGCCCTAGAGCGGAAAGGCACAACGTGCAGGCTTCTTTCCAAAGGGCGAGTTGGGCCCCACAGCATCTTGCTTCCAGCTCTTTGGGAAGCTAAGAAACAACTCGCTCTGCACAGTGCTCTTGCAGCCTACCGGGAGCATCTCTTCCAAAGGCCTGTGAAACGCAGTGTCTTTGCAGGGCTGATCTGGCGAAGTAGGACTTCAGCTCTTGGTGTGCTACATTGCCCTACAGCTAAAAGGCACAACGTGCAGGCTTCTTTACAAAGGGCGAGTTGGGCCCCACAGCATCTTGCTTCCAGCTCTTTGGGAAGCTAAGAAACAACTCGCTCTGCACAGTGCTCTTACAGCCTACCGGGAACATCTCTTCCAAAGTCCTGTGAAACGCAGTTTCTTTGCAGGCCTGATCTGGCTGAAGTAGGACTTCTGCTCTGGGTGTGCTACTTTGCCCTAGAGCTGAAAGGCACAACGTGCAGGCTTCTTTCCAAAGGGTGAGTTGGGCCCCACAGCATCTTGCTTCCAGCTCTTTGGGAAGCTAAGAAACAACTCGCTCTGCACAGTGCTCTTAGAGCCTACCGGGAACATCTCTTCCAAAGGCCTGGGAAACGCAGTTTCTTTGCAGGCCTGATCTGGCTGAAGTAGGACTTCTGCTCTGGGTGTGCTACTTTGCCCTAGAGCTGAAAGGCACAACGTGCAGGCTTCTTTCCAAAGGGCGAGTTGGGCCCCAGAGCATCTTGCTTCCAGCTCTTTGGGAAGCTCACAAACAACTCGCTCTGCACAGTGCTCTTACAGCCTACCGGGAACATCTCTTCCAAAGGCCTGTGAAACGCAGTTTCTTTGCAGGCCTGATGGCTGAAGTAGGACTTCTGCTCTGGGTGTGCTACATTGCCCTACAGCTGAAAGGCACAACGTGCAGGCTTCTTTCCAAAGGGCGAGTTGGGCCCCACAGCATCTTGCTTCCAGCTCTTTGGGAAGCTAAGAAACAACTCGCTCCGCACAGTGCTCTTAAAGCCTACCGGGAACATCTCTTCCAAAGGCCTGTGAAACGCAGCTTCTTTACAGGCCTGATCTGGCTGAAGTAGGACTTCTGCTCTGGGTGTGCTACATTGCCCTAGAGCTGAAAGGGACAACGTGCAGGCTTCTTTCCACAGGCCGAGTTAGGCCCCACAGCATCTTGCTTCCAGCTCTTTGGGAAGCTAAGACACAACTCGCTCTGCACAGTGCTCTGACAGCCTACCGGGAACATCTCTTCTAAAGGCCTGTGAAACGCAGTTTCTCTGCAGGCCTATCTGGCTGAAGTAGGACTTCTGCTCTGGGTGTGCTACTTTGCCCTAGAGCTGAAAGGCACAACGTCCACGCTTCTTTCCAAAGGCCGAGTTGGGCCACACAGCATCTTGCTTCCAGTTCTTTGGGAAGCTAAGAAACAACTCGCTTTGCACAGTGCTCTTACAGCCTACCGGGAACATCTCTCCCAAAGGCCTGTGAAACGGAGTTTCTTTGCATGCCTGATCTGGCTGAAGTAGGACTTCTGCTCTGGGTGTTCTACTTTGCCCTAGAGCTGAAAAGCACAACGTGCAGGCTTCTTTCCAAAGGGCGAGTTGGGCCCCACAGCATCTTGCTTCCAGCTCTTTGGGAAGCTAAGAAACAACTCGCTCTGCACAGTGCTCTTACAGCCTACCGGGAACATCTCTTCCAAAGGCCTGTGAAACGCAGTTTCTTTGCAGGCCTGATCTGGCTGAAGTAGGACTTCTGCTCTGGGTGTGCTACATTGCCCGAGAGCGGAAAGGCACAACGTGCAGGCTTCTTTCCAAAGGGCGAGTTGGGCCCCACAGCATCTTGCTTCCAGCTCTTTGGGAAGCTAAGAAACAACTCGCTCTGCACAGTGCTCTTACAGCCTACCGGGAACATCTCTTCCAAAGGCCTGTGAAACGCAGTTTCTTTGCAGGCCCGATCTGGCTGAAGTAGGACTTCTGCTCTGGGTGTTCTACTTTGCCCTAGAGCTGAAAAGCACAACGTGCAGGCTTCTTTCCAAAGGGCGAGTTGGGCCCCACAGCATCTTGCTTCCAGCTCTTTGGGAAGCTAAGAAACAACTCGCTCTGCACAGTGCTCTTACAGCCTACCGGGAACATCTCTTCCAAAGGCCTGTGAAACGCAGTTTCTTTGCAGGCCTGATCTGGCTGAAGTAGGACTTCTGCTCTGGGTGTGCTACTTTGCCCTAGAGCTGAAAGGCACAACGTGCAGGCTTCTTTCCAAAGGGCGAGTTGGGCCCCACAGCATCTTGCTTCCAGCTCTTTGGGAAGCTAAGAAACAACTCGCTCTGCACAGTGCTCTTACAGCCTACCGGGAACATCTCTTCCAAAGGCCTGTGAAACGCAGTTTCTTTGCAGGCCTGATCTGGCTGAAGTAGGACTTCTGCTCTGGGTGTGCTACATTGCCCGAGAGCGGAAAGGCACAACGTGCAGGCTTCTTTCCAAAGGGCGAGTTGGGCCCCACAGCATCTTGCTTCCAGCTCTTTGGGAAGCTAAGAAACAACTCGCTCTGCACAGTGCTCTTACAGCCTACCGGGAGCATCTCTTCCAAAGGCCTGTGAAACGCAGTGTCTTTGCAGGGCTGATCTGGTGAAGTAGGACTTCAGCTCTTGGTGTGCTACATTGCCCTACAGCTAATAGGCACAACGTGCAGGCTTCTTTCCAAAGGGCGAGTTGGGCCCCACAGCATCTTGCTTCCAGCTCTTTGGGAAGCTAAGAAACAACTCGCTCTGCACAGTGCTCTTACAGCCTACCGGGAACATCTCTTCCAAAGGCCTGTGAAACGCAGTTTCTTTGCAGGCCTGATCTGGCTGAAGTAGGACTTCTGCTCTGGGTGTGCTACTTTGACCTAGAGCTGAAAGGCACAACGTGCAGGCTTCTTTCCAAAGGGCGAGTTGGGCCCCACAGCATCTTGCTTCCAGCACTTTGGGAAGCTAAGAAACAACTCGCTCTGCACAGTGCTCTTGCAGCCTACCGGGAGCATCTCTTCCAAAGGCCTCTGAAACGCAGTGTCTTTGCAGGGCTGATCTGGCGAAGTAGGACTTCAGCTCTTGGTGTGCTACATTGCCCTACAGCTAAAAGGCACAACGTGCAGGCTTCTTTCCAAAGGGCGAGTTGGGCCCCACAGCATCTTGCTTCCAGCTCTTTGGGAAGCTAAGAAACAACTCGCTCTGCACAGTGCTCTTACAGCCTACCGGGAACATCTCTTCCAAATGCCTGGGAAACGCAGCTCCTTTACAGGCCTGATCTGGCTGAAGTAGGACTTCTGCTCTGGGTGTGCTACTTTGCCCTAGAGCTGAAAGGCACAACGTGCAGGCTTCTTTCCAAAGGGCGAGTTGGGCCCCACAGCATCTTGCTTCCAGCTCTTTGGGAAGCTAAGAATCAACTCGCTCTGCACAGAGCTCTTACAGCCTACCGGGAACATCTCTTCCAAAGGCCTGTGAAACGCAGTTTCTTTACAGGCCTGATCTGGCTGAAGTAGGACTTCTCCTCTGGGTGTGCTACATTGCCCTAGAGCGGAAAGGCACAACGTGCAGGCTTCTTTCCAAAGGGCGAGTTGGGCCCCACAGCATCTTGCTTCCAGCTCTTTGGGAAGCTAAGAAACAACTCGCTCTGCACAGTGCTCTTGCAGCCTACCGGGAGCATCTCTTCCAAAGGCCTGTGAAACGCAGTGTCTTTGCAGGGCTGATCTGGCGAAGTAGGACTTCAGCTCTTGGTGTGCTACATTGCCCTACAGCTAAAAGGCACAACGTGCAGGCTTCTTTCCAAAGGGCGAGTTGGGCCCCACAGCATCTTGCTTCCAGCTCTTTGGGAAGCTAAGAAACAACTCGCTCTGCACAGTGCTCTTACAGCCTACCGGGAACATCTCTTCCAAAGTCCTGTGAAACGCAGTTTCTTTGCAGGCCTGATCTGGCTGAAGTAGGACTTCTGCTCTGGGTGTGCTACTTTGCCCTAGAGCTGAAAGGCACAACGTGCAGGCTTCTTTCCAAAGGGTGAGTTGGGCCCCACAGCATCTTGCTTCCAGCTCTTTGGGAAGCTAAGAAACAACTCGCTCTGCACAGTGCTCTTAGAGCCTACCGGGAACATCTCTTCCAAAGGCCTGGGAAACGCAGTTTCTTTGCAGGCCTGATCTGGCTGAAGTAGGACTTCTGCTCTGGGTGTGCTACTTTGCCCTAGAGCTGAAAGGCACAACGTGCAGGCTTCTTTCCAAAGGGCGAGTTGGGCCCCAGAGCATCTTGCTTCCAGCTCTTTGGGAAGCTCAGAAACAACTCGCTCTGCACAGTGCTCTTACAGCCTACCGGGAACATCTCTTCCAAAGGCCTGTGAAACGCAGTTTCTTTGCAGGCCTGATGGCTGAAGTAGGACTTCTGCTCTGGGTGTGCTACATTGCCAAACAGCTGAAAGGCACAACGTGCAGGCTTCTTTCCAAAGGGCGAGTTGGGCCCCACAGCATCTTGCTTCCAGCTCTTTGGGAAGCTAAGAAACAACTCGCTCCGCACAGTGCTCTTAAAGCCTACCGGGAACATCTCTTCCAAAGGCCTGTGAAACGCAGCTTCTTTGCAGGCCTGATCTGGCTGAAGTAGGACTTCTGCTCTGGGTGTGCTACATTGCCCTAGAGCTGAAAGGGACAACGTGCAGGCTTCTTTCCACAGGCCGAGTTAGGCCCCACAGCATCTTGCTTCCAGCTCTTTGGGAAGCTAAGACACAACTCGCTCTGCACAGTGCTCTGACAGCCTACCGGGAACATCTCTTCTAAAGGCCTGTGAAACGCAGTTTCTTTGCAGGCCTATCTGGCTGAAGTAGGACTTCTGCTCTGGGTGTGCTACTTTGCCCTAGAGCTGAAAGGCACAACGTCCACGCTTCTTTCCAAAGGCCGAGTTGGGCCACACAGCATCTTGCTTCCAGTTCTTTGGGAAGCTAAGAAACAACTCGCTTTGCACAGTGCTCTTACAGCCTACCGGGAACATCTCTCCCAAAGGCCTGTGAAACGCAGTTTCTTTGCATGCCTGATCTGGCTGAAGTAGGACTTCTGCTCTGGGTGTTCTACTTTGCCCTAGAGCTGAAAAGCACAACGTGCAGGCTTCTTTCCAAAGGGCGAGTTGGGCCCCACAGCATCTTGCTTCCAGCTCTTTGGGAAGCTAAGAAACAACTCGCTCTGCACAGTGCTCTTACAGCCTACCGGGAACATCTCTTCCAAAGGCCTGTGAAACGCAGTTTCTTTGCAGGCCTGATCTGGCTGAAGTAGGACTTCTGCTCTGGGTGTGCTACTTTGACCTAGAGCTGAAAGGCACAACGTGCAGGCTTCTTTCCAAAGGGCGAGTTGGGCCCCACAGCATCTTGCTTACATCTCTTTGGGAAGCTAAGAAACAACTCGCTCTGCACAGTGCTCTTGCAGCCTACCGGGAGCATCTCTTCCAAAGGCCTCTGAAACGCAGTGTCTTTGCAGGGCTGATCTGGCGAAGTAGGACTTCAGCTCTTGGTGTGCTACATTGCCCTACAGCTAAAAGGCACAACGTGCAGGCTTCTTTCCAAAGGGCGAGTTGGGCCCCACAGCATCTTGCTTCCAGCTCTTTGGGAAGCTAAGAAACAACTCGCTCTGCACAGTGCTCTTACAGCCTACCGGGAACATCTCTTCCAAATGCCTGGGAAACGCAGCTCCTTTACAGGCCTGATCTGGCTGAAGTAGGACTTCTGCTCTGGGTGTGCTACTTTGCCCTAGAGCTGAAAGGCACAACGTGCAGGCTTCTTTCCAAAGGGCGAGTTGGGCCCCACAGCATCTTGCTTCCAGCTCTTTGGGAAGCTAAGAATCAACTCGCTCTGCACAGAGCTCTTACAGCCTACCGGGAACATCTCTTCCAAAGGCCTGTGAAACGCAGTTTCTTTACAGGCCTGATCTGGCTGAAGTAGGACTTCTCCTCTGGGTGTGCTACATTGCCCTAGAGCGGAAAGGCACAACGTGCAGGCTTCTTTCCAAAGGGCGAGTTGGGCCCCACAGCATCTTGCTTCCAGCTCTTTGGGAAGCTAAGAAACAACTCGCTCTGCACAGTGCTCTTGCAGCCTACCGGGAGCATCTCTTCCAAAGGCCTGTGAAACGCAGTGTCTTTGCAGGGCTGATCTGGCGAAGTAGGACTTCAGCTCTTGGTGTGCTACATTGCCCTACAGCTAAAAGGCACAACGTGCAGGCTTCTTTACAAAGGGCGAGTTGGGCCCCACAGCATCTTGCTTCCAGCTCTTTGGGAAGCTAAGAAACAACTCGCTCTGCACAGTGCTCTTACAGCCTACCGGGAACATCTCTTCCAAAGTCCTGTGAAACGCAGTTTCTTTGCAGGCCTGATCTGGCTGAAGTAGGACTTCTGCTCTGGGTGTGCTACTTTGCCCTAGAGCTGAAAGGCACAACGTGCAGGCTTCTTTCCAAAGGGTGAGTTGGGCCCCACAGCATCTTGCTTCCAGCTCTTTGGGAAGCTAAGAAACAACTCGCTCTGCACAGTGCTCTTAGAGCCTACCGGGAACATCTCTTCCAAAGGCCTGGGAAACGCAGTTTCTTTGCAGGCCTGATCTGGCTGAAGTAGGACTTCTGCTCTGGGTGTGCTACTTTGCCCTAGAGCTGAAAGGCACAACGTGCAGGCTTCTTTCCAAAGGGCGAGTTGGGCCCCAGAGCATCTTGCTTCCAGCTCTTTGGGAAGCTCACAAACAACTCGCTCTGCACAGTGCTCTTACAGCCTACCGGGAACATCTCTTCCAAAGGCCTGTGAAACGCAGTTTCTTTGCAGGCCTGATGGCTGAAGTAGGACTTCTGCTCTGGGTGTGCTACATTGCCCTACAGCTGAAAGGCACAACGTGCAGGCTTCTTTCCAAAGGGCGAGTTGGGCCCCACAGCATCTTGCTTCCAGCTCTTTGGGAAGCTAAGAAACAACTCGCTCCGCACAGTGCTCTTAAAGCCTACCGGGAACATCTCTTCCAAAGGCCTGTGAAACGCAGCTTCTTTGCAGGCCTGATCTGGCTGAAGTAGGACTTCTGCTCTGGGTGTGCTACATTGCCCTAGAGCTGAAAGGGACAACGTGCAGGCTTCTTTCCACAGGCCGAGTTAGGCCCCACAGCATCTTGCTTCCAGCTCTTTGGGAAGCTAAGACACAACTCGCTCTGCACAGTGCTCTGACAGCCTACCGGGAACATCTCTTCTAAAGGCCTGTGAAACGCAGTTTCTCTGCAGGCCTATCTGGCTGAAGTAGGACTTCTGCTCTGGGTGTGCTACTTTGCCCTAGAGCTGAAAGGCACAACGTCCACGCTTCTTTCCAAAGGCCGAGTTGGGCCACACAGCATCTTGCTTCCAGTTCTTTGGGAAGCTAAGAAACAACTCGCTTTGCACAGTGCTCTTACAGCCTACCGGGAACATCTCTCCCAAAGGCCTGTGAAACGGAGTTTCTTTGCATGCCTGATCTGGCTGAAGTAGGACTTCTGCTCTGGGTGTTCTACTTTGCCCTAGAGCTGAAAAGCACAACGTGCAGGCTTCTTTCCAAAGGGCGAGTTGGGCCCCACAGCATCTTGCTTCCAGCTCTTTGGGAAGCTAAGAAACAACTCGCTCTGCACAGTGCTCTTACAGCCTACCGGGAACATCTCTTCCAAAGGCCTGTGAAACGCAGTTTCTTTGCAGACCTGATCTGGCTGAAGTAGGACTTCTGCTCTGGGTGTGCTACATTGCCCGAGAGCGGAAAGGCACAACGTGCAGGCTTCTTTCCAAAGGGCGAGTTGGGCCCCACAGCATCTTGCTTCCAGCTCTTTGGGAAGCTAAGAAACAACTCGCTCTGCACAGTGCTCTTACAGCCTACCGGGAACATCTCTTCCAAAGGCCTGTGAAACGCAGTTTCTTTGCAGGCCCGATCTGGCTGAAGTAGGACTTCTGCTCTGGGTGTTCTACTTTGCCCTAGAGCTGAAAAGCACAACGTGCAGGCTTCTTTCCAAAGGGCGAGTTGGGCCCCACAGCATCTTGCTTCCAGCTCTTTGGGAAGCTAAGAAACAACTCGCTCTGCACAGTGCTCTTACAGCCTACCGGGAACATCTCTTCCAAAGGCCTGTGAAACGCAGTTTCTTTGCAGGCCTGATCTGGCTGAAGTAGGACTTCTGCTCTGGGTGTGCTACTTTGCCCTAGAGCTGAAAGGCACAACGTGCAGGCTTCTTTCCAAAGGGCGAGTTGGGCCCCACAGCATCTTGCTTCCAGCTCTTTGGGAAGCTAAGAAACAACTCACTCTGCACAGTGCTCTTACAGCCTACCGGGAACATCTCTTCCAAAGGCCTGTGAAACGCAGTTTCTTTGCAGGCCTGATCTGGCTGAAGTAGGACTTCTGCTCTGGGTGTGCTACATTGCCCGAGAGCGGAAAGGCACAACGTGCAGGCTTCTTTCCAAAGGGCGAGTTGGGCCCCACAGCATCTTGCTTCCAGCTCTTTGGGAAGCTAAGAAACAACTCGCTCTGCACAGTGCTCTTACAGCCTACCGGGAGCATCTCTTCCAAAGGCCTGTGAAACGCAGTGTCTTTGCAGGGCTGATCTGGTGAAGTAGGACTTCAGCTCTTGGTGTGCTACATTGCCCTACAGCTAATAGGCACAACGTGCAGGCTTCTTTCCAAAGGGCGAGTTGGGCCCCACAGCATCTTGCTTCCAGCTCTTTGGGAAGCTAAGAAACAACTCGCTCTGCACAGTGCTCTTACAGCCTACCGGGAACATCTCTTCCAAAGGCCTGTGAAACGCAGTTTCTTTGCAGGCCTGATCTGGCTGAAGTAGGACTTCTGCTCTGGGTGTGCTACTTTGACCTAGAGCTGAAAGGCACAACGTGCAGGCTTCTTTCCAAAGGGCGAGTTGGGCCCCACAGCATCTTGCTTCCAGCTCTTTGGGAAGCTAAGAAACAACTCGCTCTGCACAGTGCTCTTGCAGCCTACCGGGAGCATCTCTTCCAAAGGCCTCTGAAACGCAGTGTCTTTGCAGGGCTGATCTGGCGAAGTAGGACTTCAGCTCTTGGTGTGCTACATTGCCCTACAGCTAAAAGGCACAACGTGCAGGCTTCTTTCCAAAGGGCGAGTTGGGCCCCACAGCATCTTGCTTCCAGCTCTTTGGGAAGCTAAGAAACAACTCGCTCTGCACAGTGCTCTTACAGCCTACCGGGAACATCTCTTCCAAATGCCTGGGAAACGCAGCTCCTTTACAGGCCTGATCTGGCTGAAGTAGGACTTCTGCTCTGGGTGTGCTACTTTGCCCTAGAGCTGAAAGGCACAACGTGCAGGCTTCTTTCCAAAGGGCGAGTTGGGCCCCACAGCATCTTGCTTCCAGCTCTTTGGGAAGCTAAGAATCAACTCGCTCTGCACAGAGCTCTTACAGCCTACCGGGAACATCTCTTCCAAAGGCCTGTGAAACGCAGTTTCTTTACAGGCCTGATCTGGCTGAAGTAGGACTTCTCCTCTGGGTGTGCTACATTGCCCTAGAGCGGAAAGGCACAACGTGCAGGCTTCTTTCCAAAGGGCGAGTTGGGCCCCACAGCATCTTGCTTCCAGCTCTTTGGGAAGCTAAGAAACAACTCGCTCTGCACAGTGCTCTTGCAGCCTACCGGGAGCATCTCTTCCAAAGGCCTGTGAAACGCAGTGTCTTTGCAGGGCTGATCTGGCGAAGTAGGACTTCAGCTCTTGGTGTGCTACATTGCCCTACAGCTAAAAGGCACAACGTGCAGGCTTCTTTCCAAAGGGCGAGTTGGGCCCCACAGCATCTTGCTTCCAGCTCTTTGGGAAGCTAAGAAACAACTCGCTCTGCACAGTGCTCTTACAGCCTACCGGGAACATCTCTTCCAAAGTCCTGTGAAACGCAGTTTCTTTGCAGGCCTGATCTGGCTGAAGTAGGACTTCTGCTCTGGGTGTGCTACTTTGCCCTAGAGCTGAAAGGCACAACGTGCAGGCTTCTTTCCAAAGGGTGAGTTGGGCCCCACAGCATCTTGCTTCCAGCTCTTTGGGAAGCTAAGAAACAACTCGCTCTGCACAGTGCTCTTAGAGCCTACCGGGAACATCTCTTCCAAAGGCCTGGGAAACGCAGTTTCTTTGCAGGCCTGATCTGGCTGAAGTAGGACTTCTGCTCTGGGTGTGCTACTTTGCCCTAGAGCTGAAAGGCACAACGTGCAGGCTTCTTTCCAAAGGGCGAGTTGGGCCCCAGAGCATCTTGCTTCCAGCTCTTTGGGAAGCTCAGAAACAACTCGCTCTGCACAGTGCTCTTACAGCCTACCGGGAACATCTCTTCCAAAGGCCTGTGAAACGCAGTTTCTTTGCAGGCCTGATGGCTGAAGTAGGACTTCTGCTCTGGGTGTGCTACATTGCCCTACAGCTGAAAGGCACAACGTGCAGGCTTCTTTCCAAAGGGCGAGTTGGGCCCCACAGCATCTTGCTTCCAGCTCTTTGGGAAGCTAAGAAACAACTCGCTCCGCACAGTGCTCTTAAAGCCTACCGGGAACATCTCTTCCAAAGGCCTGTGAAACGCAGCTTCTTTGCAGGCCTGATCTGGCTGAAGTAGGACTTCTGCTCTGGGTGTGCTACATTGCCCTAGAGCTGAAAGGGACAACGTGCAGGCTTCTTTCCACAGGCCGAGTTAGGCCCCACAGCATCTTGCTTCCAGCTCTTTGGGAAGCTAAGACACAACTCGCTCTGCACAGTGCTCTGACAGCCTACCGGGAACATCTCTTCTAAAGGCCTGTGAAACGCAGTTTCTTTGCAGGCCTATCTGGCTGAAGTAGGACTTCTGCTCTGGGTGTGCTACTTTGCCCTAGAGCTGAAAGGCACAACGTCCACGCTTCTTTCCAAAGGCCGAGTTGGGCCACACAGCATCTTGCTTCCAGTTCTTTGGGAAGCTAAGAAACAACTCGCTTTGCACAGTGCTCTTACAGCCTACCGGGAACATCTCTCCCAAAGGCCTGTGAAACGCAGTTTCTTTGCATGCCTGATCTGGCTGAAGTAGGACTTCTGCTCTGGGTGTTCTACTTTGCCCTAGAGCTGAAAAGCACAACGTGCAGGCTTCTTTCCAAAGGGCGAGTTGGGCCCCACAGCATCTTGCTTCCAGCTCTTTGGGAAGCTAAGAAACAACTCGCTCTGCACAGTGCTCTTACAGCCTACCGGGAACATCTCTTCCAAAGGCCTGTGAAACGCAGTTTCTTTGCAGGCCTGATCTGGCTGAAGTAGGACTTCTGCTCTGGGTGTGCTACATTGCCCGAGAGCGGAAAGGCACAACGTGCAGGCTTCTTTCCAAAGGGCGAGTTGGGCCCCACAGCATCTTGCTTCCAGCTCTTTGGGAAGCTAAGAAACAACTCGCTCTGCACAGTGCTCTTACAGCCTACCGGGAGCATCTCTTCCAAAGGCCTGTGAAACGCAGTGTCTTTGCAGGGCTGATCTGGTGAAGTAGGACTTCAGCTCTTGGTGTGCTACATTGCCCTACAGCTAATAGGCACAACGTGCAGGCTTCTTTCCAAAGGGCGAGTTGGGCCCCACAGCATCTTGCTTCCAGCTCTTTGGGAAGCTAAGAAAC
Organism: Equus caballus; assembly: GCF_041296265.1. Taxonomy (NCBI): domain Eukaryota; kingdom Metazoa; phylum Chordata; class Mammalia; order Perissodactyla; family Equidae; genus Equus; species Equus caballus. The sequence continues at coordinate 15,215,592 of NC_091696.1, forward strand.
AACTCGCTCTGCACAGTGCTCTTACAGCCTACCGTGAACATCTCTTCCAAAGGCCTGTGAAACGCAGTTTCTTTGCAGGCCTGATCTGGCTGAAGTAGGACTTCTGCTCTGGGTGTGCTACTTTGCCCTAGAGCTGAAAGGCACAACGTGCAGGCTTCTTTCCAAAGGGCGAGTTGGGCCCCACAGCATCTTGCTTCCAGCTCTTTGGGAAGCTAAGAAACAACTCGCTCTGCACAGTGCTCTTACAGCCTACCGGGAACATCTCTTCCAAAGGCCTGTGAAACGCAGTTTCTTTGCAGGCCTGATCTGGCTGAAGTAGGACTTCTGCTCTGGGTGTGCTACTTTGCCCTAGAGCTGAAAGGCACAACGTGCAGGCTTCTTTCCAAAGGGCGAGTTGGGCCCCACAGCATCTTGCTTCCAGCTCTTTGGGAAGCTAAGAAACAACTCACTCTGCACAGTGCTCTTACAGCCTACCGGGAACATCTCTTCCAAAGGCCTGTGAAACGCAGTTTCTTTGCAGGCCTGATCTGGCTGAAGTAGGACTTCTGCTCTGGGTGTGCTACATTGCCCGAGAGCGGAAAGGCACAACGTGCAGGCTTCTTTCCAAAGGGCGAGTTGGGCCCCACAGCATCTTGCTTCCAGCTCTTTGGGAAGCTAAGAAACAACTCGCTCTGCACAGTGCTCTTACAGCCTACCGGGAGCATCTCTTCCAAAGGCCTGTGAAACGCAGTGTCTTTGCAGGGCTGATCTGGTGAAGTAGGACTTCAGCTCTTGGTGTGCTACATTGCCCTACAGCTAATAGGCACAACGTGCAGGCTTCTTTCCAAAGGGCGAGTTGGGCCCCACAGCATCTTGCTTCCAGCTCTTTGGGAAGCTAAGAAACAACTCGCTCTGCACAGTGCTCTTACAGCCTACCGGGAACATCTCTTCCAAAGGCCTGTGAAACGCAGTTTCTTTGCAGGCCTGATCTGGCTGAAGTAGGACTTCTGCTCTGGGTGTGCTACTTTGACCTAGAGCTGAAAGGCACAACGTGCAGGCTTCTTTCCAAAGGGCGAGTTGGGCCCCACAGCATCTTGCTTCCAGCTCTTTGGGAAGCTAAGAAACAACTCGCTCTGCACAGTGCTCTTGCAGCCTACCGGGAGCATCTCTTCCAAAGGCCTCTGAAACGCAGTGTCTTTGCAGGGCTGATCTGGCGAAGTAGGACTTCAGCTCTTGGTGTGCTACATTGCCCTACAGCTAAAAGGCACAACGTGCAGGCTTCTTTCCAAAGGGCGAGTTGGGCCCCACAGCATCTTGCTTCCAGCTCTTTGGGAAGCTAAGAAACAACTCGCTCTGCACAGTGCTCTTACAGCCTACCGGGAACATCTCTTCCAAATGCCTGGGAAACGCAGCTCCTTTACAGGCCTGATCTGGCTGAAGTAGGACTTCTGCTCTGGGTGTGCTACTTTGCCCTAGAGCTGAAAGGCACAACGTGCAGGCTTCTTTCCAAAGGGCGAGTTGGGCCCCACAGCATCTTGCTTCCAGCTCTTTGGGAAGCTAAGAATCAACTCGCTCTGCACAGAGCTCTTACAGCCTACCGGGAACATCTCTTCCAAAGGCCTGTGAAACGCAGTTTCTTTACAGGCCTGATCTGGCTGAAGTAGGACTTCTCCTCTGGGTGTGCTACATTGCCCTAGAGCGGAAAGGCACAACGTGCAGGCTTCTTTCCAAAGGGCGAGTTGGGCCCCACAGCATCTTGCTTCCAGCTCTTTGGGAAGCTAAGAAACAACTCGCTCTGCACAGTGCTCTTGCAGCCTACCGGGAGCATCTCTTCCAAAGGCCTGTGAAACGCAGTGTCTTTGCAGGGCTGATCTGGCGAAGTAGGACTTCAGCTCTTGGTGTGCTACATTGCCCTACAGCTAAAAGGCACAACGTGCAGGCTTCTTTCCAAAGGGCGAGTTGGGCCCCACAGCATCTTGCTTCCAGCTCTTTGGGAAGCTAAGAAACAACTCGCTCTGCACAGTGCTCTTACAGCCTACCGGGAACATCTCTTCCAAAGTCCTGTGAAACGCAGTTTCTTTGCAGGCCTGATCTGGCTGAAGTAGGACTTCTGCTCTGGGTGTGCTACTTTGCCCTAGAGCTGAAAGGCACAACGTGCAGGCTTCTTTCCAAAGGGTGAGTTGGGCCCCACAGCATCTTGCTTCCAGCTCTTTGGGAAGCTAAGAAACAACTCGCTCTGCACAGTGCTCTTAGAGCCTACCGGGAACATCTCTTCCAAAGGCCTGGGAAACGCAGTTTCTTTGCAGGCCTGATCTGGCTGAAGTAGGACTTCTGCTCTGGGTGTGCTACTTTGCCCTAGAGCTGAAAGGCACAACGTGCAGGCTTCTTTCCAAAGGGCGAGTTGGGCCCCAGAGCATCTTGCTTCCAGCTCTTTGGGAAGCTCAGAAACAACTCGCTCTGCACAGTGCTCTTACAGCCTACCGGGAACATCTCTTCCAAAGGCCTGTGAAACGCAGTTTCTTTGCAGGCCTGATGGCTGAAGTAGGACTTCTGCTCTGGGTGTGCTACATTGCCCTACAGCTGAAAGGCACAACGTGCAGGCTTCTTTCCAAAGGGCGAGTTGGGCCCCACAGCATCTTGCTTCCAGCTCTTTGGGAAGCTAAGAAACAACTCGCTCCGCACAGTGCTCTTAAAGCCTACCGGGAACATCTCTTCCAAAGGCCTGTGAAACGCAGCTTCTTTGCAGGCCTGATCTGGCTGAAGTAGGACTTCTGCTCTGGGTGTGCTACATTGCCCTAGAGCTAAAAGGGACAACGTGCAGGCTTCTTTCCACAGGCCGAGTTAGGCCCCACAGCATCTTGCTTCCAGCTCTTTGGGAAGCTAAGACACAACTCGCTCTGCACAGTGCTCTGACAGCCTACCGGGAACATCTCTTCTAAAGGCCTGTGAAACGCAGTTTCTTTGCAGGCCTATCTGGCTGAAGTAGGACTTCTGCTCTGGGTGTGCTACTTTGCCCTAGAGCTGAAAGGCACAACGTCCACGCTTCTTTCCAAAGGCCGAGTTGGGCCACACAGCATCTTGCTTCCAGTTCTTTGGGAAGCTAAGAAACAACTCGCTTTGCACAGTGCTCTTACAGCCTACCGGGAACATCTCTCCCAAAGGCCTGTGAAACGCAGTTTCTTTGCATGCCTGATCTGGCTGAAGTAGGACTTCTGCTCTGGGTGTTCTACTTTGCCCTAGAGCTGAAAAGCACAACGTGCAGGCTTCTTTCCAAAGGGCGAGTTGGGCCCCACAGCATCTTGCTTCCAGCTCTTTGGGAAGCTAAGAAACAACTCGCTCTGCACAGTGCTCTTACAGCCTACCGGGAACATCTCTTCCAAAGGCCTGTGAAACGCAGTTTCTTTGCAGGCCTGATCTGGCTGAAGTAGGACTTCTGCTCTGGGTGTGCTACATTGCCCGAGAGCGGAAAGGCACAACGTGCAGGCTTCTTTCCAAAGGGCGAGTTGGGCCCCACAGCATCTTGCTTCCAGCTCTTTGGGAAGCTAAGAAACAACTCGCTCTGCACAGTGCTCTTACAGCCTACCGGGAGCATCTCTTCCAAAGGCCTGTGAAACGCAGTGTCTTTGCAGGGCTGATCTGGTGAAGTAGGACTTCAGCTCTTGGTGTGCTACATTGCCCTACAGCTAATAGGCACAACGTGCAGGCTTCTTTCCAAAGGGCGAGTTGGGCCCCACAGCATCTTGCTTCCAGCTCTTTGGGAAGCTAAGAAACAACTCGCTCTGCACAGTGCTCTTACAGCCTACCGTGAACATCTCTTCCAAAGGCCTGTGAAACGCAGTTTCTTTGCAGGCCTGATCTGGCTGAAGTAGGACTTCTGCTCTGGGTGTGCTACTTTGCCCTAGAGCTGAAAGGCACAACGTGCAGGCTTCTTTCCAAAGGGCGAGTTGGGCCCCACAGCATCTTGCTTCCAGCTCTTTGGGAAGCTAAGAAACAACTCGCTCTGCACAGTGCTCTTACAGCCTACCGGGAACATCTCTTCCAAAGGCCTGTGAAACGCAGTTTCTTTGCAGGCCTGATCTGGCTGAAGTAGGACTTCTGCTCTGGGTGTGCTACTTTGCCCTAGAGCTGAAAGGCACAACGTGCAGGCTTCTTTCCAAAGGGTGAGTTGGGCCCCACAGCATCTTGCTTCCAGCTCTTTGGGAAGCTAAGAAACAACTCGCTCTGCACAGTGCTCTTACAGCCTACCGGGAACATCTCTTCCAAAGGCCTGGGAAACGCAGTTTCTTTGCAGGCCTGATCTGGCTGAAGTAGGACTTCTGCTCTGGGTGTGCTACTTTGCCCTAGAGCTGAAAGGCACAACGTGCAGGCTTCTTTCCAAAGGGCGAGTTGGGCCCCACAGCATCTTGCTTCCAGCTCTTTGGGAAGCTCACAAACAACTCGCTCTGCACAGTGCTCTTACAGCCTACCGGGAACATCTCTTCCAAAGGCCTGTGAAACGCAGTTTCTTTGCAGGCCTGATGGCTGAAGTAGGACTTCGGCTCTGGGTGTGCTACATTGCCCTACAGCTGAAAGGCACAACGTGCAGGCTTCTTTCCAAAGGGCGAGTTGGGCCCCACAGCATCTTGCTTCCAGCTCTTTGGGAAGCTAAGAAACAACTCGCTCCGCACAGTGCTCTTAAAGCCTACCGGGAACATCTCTTCCAAAGGCCTGTGAAACGCAGCTTCTTTGCAGGCCTGATCTGGCTGAAGTAGGACTTCTGCTCTGGGTGTGCTACATTGCCCTAGAGCTGAAAGGCACAACGTGCAGGCTTCTTTCCACAGGCCGAGTTAGGCCCCACAGCATCTTGCTTCCAGCTCTTTGGGAAGCTAAGACACAACTCGCTCTGCACAGTGCTCTGACAGCCTACCGGGAACATCTCTTCTAAAGGCCTGTGAAACGCAGTTTCTTTGCAGGCCTATCTGGCTGAAGTAGGACTTCTGCTCTGGGTGTGCTACTTTGCCCTAGAGCTGAAAGGCACAACGTCCACGCTTCTTTCCAAAGGCCGAGTTGGGCCACACAGCATCTTGCTTCCAGTTCTTTGGGAAGCTAAGAAACAACGCGCTTTGCACAGTGGTCTTACAGCCTACCGGGAACATCTCTCCCAAAGGCCTGTGAAACGCAGTTTCTTTGCAGGGCTGATCTGGTGAAGTAGGACTTCAGCTCTTGGTGTGCTACATTGCCCTACAGCTAATAGGCACAACGTGCAGGCTTCTTTCCAAAGGGCGAGTTGGGCCCCACAGCATCTTGCTTCCAGCTCTTTGGGAAGCTAAGAAACAACTCGCTCTGCACAGTGCTCTTACAGCCTACCGGGAACATCTCTTCCAAAGGCCTGTGAAACGCAGTTTCTTTGCAGGCCTGATCTGGCTGAAGTAGGACTTCTGCTCTGGGTGTGCTACTTTGCCCTAGAGCTGAAAGGCACAACGTGCAGGCTTCTTTCCAAAGGGCGAGTTGGGCCCCACAGCATCTTGCTTCCAGCTCTTTGGGAAGCTAAGAAACAACTCGCTCTGCACAGTGCTCTTACAGCCTACCGGGAACATCTCTTCCAAAGGCCTGTGAAACGCAGTTTCTTTGCAGGCCTGATCTGGCTGAAGTAGGACTTCTGCTCTGGGTGTGCTACATTGCCCTAGAGCGGAAAGGCACAACGTGCAGGCTTCTTTCCAAAGGACGAGTTGGGCCCCACAGCATCTTGCTTACAACTCTTTGGGAAGGTAAGAAACAACTCGCTCTGCACAGTGCTCTTACAGCCTACCGGGAGCATCTCTTCCAAAGGCCTGTGAAACGCAGTGTCTTTGCAGGGCTGATCTGGCGAAGTAGGACTTCAGCTCTTGGTGTGCTACATTGCCCTACAGCTAAAAGGCACAACGTGCAGGCTTCTTTCCAAAGGGCGAGTTGGGCCCCACAGCATCTTGCTTCCAGCTCTTTGGGAAGCTAAGAAACAACTCGCTCTGCACAGTGCTCTTACAGCCTACCGGGAACATCTCTTCCAAAGGCCTGTGAAACGCAGTTTCTTTGCAGGCCCGATCTGGCTGAAGTAGGACTTCTGCTCTGGGTGTTCTACTTTGCCCTAGAGCTGAAAAGCACAACGTGCAGGCTTCTTTCCAAAGGGCGAGTTGGGCCCTACAGCATCTTGCTTCCAGCTCTTTGGGAAGCTAAGAAACAACTCGCTCTGCACAGTGCTCTTACAGCCTACCGGGAACATCTCTTCCAAAGGCCTGTGAAACGCAGTTTCTTTGCAGGCCTGATCTGGCTGAAGTAGGACTTCTGCTCTGGGTGTGCTACTTTGCCCTAGAGCTGAAAGGCACAACGTGCAGGCTTCTTTCCAAAGGGCGAGTTGGGCCCCACAGCATCTTGCTTCCAGCTCTTTGGGAAGCTAAGAAACAACTCGCTCTGCACAGTGCTCTTACAGCCTACCGGGAACATCTCTTCCAAAGGCCTGTGAAACGCAGTTTCTTTGCAGGCCTGATCTGGCTGAAGTAGGACTTCTGCTCTGGGTGTGCTACCTTGCCCTAGAGCTGAAAGGCACAACGTGCAAGCTTCTTTCCAAATGGCGAGTTGGGCCCCACAGCATCTTGCTTCCAGCTCTTTGGGAAGCTAAGAAACAACTCGCTCTGCACAGTGCTCTTACAGCCTACCGGGAGCATCTCTTCCAAAGGCCTCTGAAACGCAGTGTCTTTGCAGGGCTGATCTGGCGAAGTAGGACTTCAGCTCTTGATGTGCTACATTGCCCTACAGCTAAAAGGCACAACGTGCAGGCTTCTTTCCAAAGGGCGAGTTGGGCCCCACAGCATCTTGCTTCCAGCTCTTTGGGAAGCTAAGAAACAACTCGCTCTGCACAGTGCTCTTACAGCCTACCGGGAACATCTCTTCCAAAGGCCTGTGAAACGCAGTTTCTTTGCAGGCCTGATCTGGCTGAAGTAGGACTTCTGCTCTGGGTGTGCTACTTAGCCCTAGAGCTGAAAGGCACAACGTGCAGGCTTCTTTCCAAAGGGTGAGTTGGGCCCCACAGCATCTTGCTTCCAGCTCTTTGGGAAGCTAAGAAACAACTCGCTCTGCACAGTGCTCTTACAGCCTACCGGGAACATCTCTTCCAAAGGCCTGGGAAACGCAGTTTCTTTGCAGGCCTGATCTGGCTGAAGTAGGACTTCTGCTCTGGGTGTGCTACTTTGCCCTAGAGCTGAAAGGCACAACGTGCAGGCGTCTTTCCAAAGGGCGAGTTGGGCCCCACAGCATCTTGCTTCCAGCTCTTTTGGAAGCTAAGAAACAACTCGCTCTGCACAGTGCTCTTACAGCCTACCGGGAACATCTCTTCCAAAGGCCTGTGAAACGCAGTTTCTTTGCAGGCCTGATCTGGCTGAAGTAGGACTTCTGCTCTGGGTGTGCTACATTGCCCGAGAGCGGAAAGGCACAACGTGCAGGCTTCTTTCCAAAGGGCGAGTTGGGCCCCACAGCATCTTGCTTCCAGCTCTTTGGGAAGCTAAGAAACAACTCGCTCTGCACAGTGCTCTTACAGCCTACCGGGAGCATCTCTTCCAAAGGCCTGTGAAACGCAGTGTCTTTGCAGGGCTGATCTGGTGAAGTAGGACTTCAGCTCTTGGTGTGCTACATTGCCCTACAGCTAATAGGCACAACGTGCAGGCTTCTTTCCAAAGGGCGAGTTGGGCCCCACAGCATCTTGCTTCCAGCTCTTTGGGAAGCTAAGAAAGAACTCGCTCTGCACAGTGCTCTTACAGCCTACCGGGAACATCTCTTCCAAAGGCCTGTGAAACGCAGTTTCTTTGCAGGCCTGATGGCTGAAGTAGGACTTCTGCTCTGGGTGTGCTACATTGCCCTACAGCTGAAAGGCACAACGTGCAGGCTTCTTTCCAAAGGGCGAGTTGGGCCCCACAGCATCTTGCTTACAACTCTTTGGGAAGCTAGGAAACAACTAGCTCTGCACAGTGCTCTTACAGCCTACCGGGAGCATCTCTTCCAAAGGCCTGTGAAACGCAGTGTCTTTGCAGGGCTGATCTGGCGAAGTAGGACTTCAGCTCGTGGTATGCTACATTGCCCTACAGCTAAAAGGCACAACGTGCAGGCTTCTTTCCAAAGGGCGAGTTGGGCCCCACAGCATCTTGCTTCCAGCTCTTTGGGAAGCTAAGAAACAACTCGCTATGCGCAGTGCTCTTAAAGCCTACCGGGAACATCTCTTCCAAAGGCCTGTGAAACGCAGTTTCTTTGCAGGCCTGATCTGGCTGAAGTAGGACTTCTGCTCTGGGTGTGCTACTTTGCCCTAGAGCTGAAAGGCACAACGTGCAGGCTTCTTTCCACAGGCCGAGTTGGGCCCCACAGCATCTTGATTCCAGCTCTTTGGGAAGCTAAGACACAACTCGCTCTGCACAGCGCTCTTACAGCCTACCGGGAACATCTCTTCCAAAGGCCTGGGAAACGCAGTTTCTTTGCAGGCCTGATCTGGCTGAAGTAGGACTTCTGCTCTGGGTGTGCTACTTTGCCCTAGAGCTGAAAGGCACAACGTGCAGGCTTCTTTCCAAAGGGCGAGTTGGGCCCCACAGCATCTTGCTTCCAACTCTTTGGGAAGCTAAGAAACAACTCGCTCTGCACAGTGCTCTTACAGCCTACCGGGAACATCTCTTCCAAAGGCCTGTGAAACGCAGGTTCTTTGCAGGCCTGATCTGGCTGAAGTAGGACTTCTGCTCTGGGTGTGCTACATTGCCCTAGAGCTGAAAGGCACAACGTGCAGGCTTCTTTCCAAAGGGCGAGTTGGGCCCCACAGCATCTTACTTCCAGCTCTTTGGGAAGCTAAGAAACAACTCGCTCTGCACAGTGCTCTTACAGCCTACCGGGAACATCTCTTACAAAGGCCTGTGAAACGCAGTTTCCTTGCAGGCCTGATCTGGCTGAAGTAGGACTTCTGCTCTGGGTGTGCTACTTTGCCCTAGAGCTGAAAGGCACAACGTGCAGGCTTCTTTCCAAAGGGCGAGTTAGGCCCCACAGCATCTTGCTTCCAGCTCTTTGGGAAGCTAAGAAACAACTCGCTCTGCACAGTGCTCTTACAGCCTACCGGGAGCATCTCTTCCAAAGGCCTGTGAAACGGAGTGTCTTTGCAGGCCTGATCTGGCTGAAGTAGCACTTATGCTCTGGGTGTGCTACATTGCCCTGGAGCTAAAAGGCACAACGTGCAGGCTTCTTTCCAAAGGGCGAGTTGGGCCCCACAGCATCTTGCTTCCAGCTCTTTGGGAAGCTAAGAAACAACTCGCTCTGCACAGTGCTCTTACAGCCTACCGGGAACATCTCTTCCAAAGGCCTGTGAAACGCAGTTTCTTTGCAGTCCTGATGTCTGAAGTAGGACTTCTGCTCTGGGTGTGCTACATTGCCCTACAGCTGAAAGGCACAACGTGCAGGCTTCTTTCCAAAGGGCGAGTTGGGCCCCACAGCATCTTGCTTCCAGCTCTTTGGGAAGCTAAGAAACAACTCGCTCTGCACAGTGCTCTTACAGCCTACCGGGAACATCTCTTCCAAAGGCCTGTGAAACGCAGTTTCTTTGCAGGCCCGATCTGGCTGAAGTAGGACTTCTGCTCTGGGTGTTCTACTTTGCCCTAGAGCTGAAAAGCACAACGTGCAGGCTTCTTTCCAAAGGGCGAGTTGGGCCCTACAGCATCTTGCTTCCAGCTCTTTGGGAAGCTAAGAAACAACTCGCTCTGCACAGTGCTCTTACAGCCTACCGGGAACATCTCTTCCAAAGGCCTGTGAAACGCAGTTTCTTTGCAGGCCTGATCTGGCTGAAGTAGGACTTCTGCTCTGGGTGTGCTACTTTGCCCTAGAGCTGAAAGGCACAACGTGCAGGCTTCTTTCCAAAGGGCGAGTTGGGCCCCACAGCATCTTGCTTCCAGCTCTTTGGGAAGCTAAGAAACAACTCGCTCTGCACAGTGCTCTTACAGCGTACCGGGAACATCTCTTCCAAAGGCCTGTGAAACGCAGTTTCTTTGCAGGCCTGATCTGGCTGAAGTAGGACTTCTGCTCTGGGAGTGCTACTTTGCCCTAGAGCTGAAAGGCACAACGTGCAAGCTTCTTTCCAAAGGGCGAGTTGGGCCCCACAGCATCTTGCTTCCAGCTCTTTGGGAAGCTAAGAAACAACTCGCTCTGCACAGTGCTCTTACAGCCTACCGGGAACATCTCTTCCAAAGGCCTGTGAAACGCAGTTTCTTTGCAGGCCTGATGGCTGAAGTAGGACTTCTGCTCTGGGTGTGCTACATTGCCCTACAGCTGAAAGGCACAACGTGCAGGCATCTTTCCAAAGGGCGAGTTGGGCCCCACAGCATCTTGCTTCCAACTCTTTGGGAAGCTAAGAAACAACTCGCTCTGCACAGTGCTCTTAAAGCCTACCGGGAACATCTCTTCCAAAGGCCTGTGAAACGCAGTTTCTTTGCAGGCCTGATCTGGCTGAAGTAGGACTTCTGCTCTATGTGTGCTACTTTGCCCTAGAGCTGAAAGGCACAACGTGCAGGCTTCTTTCCACAGGCCGAGTTAGGCCCCACAGCATCTTGCTTCCAGCTCTTTGGGAAGCTAAGACACAACTCGCTCTGCACAGTGCTCTTACAGCCTACCGGGAACATCTCTTCCAAAGGCCTGGGAAACGCAGTTTCTTTGCAGGCCTGATCTGGCTGAAGTAGGACTTCTGCTCTGGGTGTGCTACATTGCCCTACAGCTGAAAGGCACAACGTGCAGGCTTCTTTCCAAAGGGCGAGTTGGGCCCCACAGCATCTTGCTTCCAGCTCTTTGGGAAGCTAAGAAACAACTCGCTCCGCACAGTGCTCTTAAAGCCTACCGGGAACATCTCTTCCAAAGGCCTGTGAAACGCAGCTTCTTTGCAGGCCTGATCTGGCTGAAGTAGGACTTCTGCTCTGGGTGTGCTACATTGCCCTAGAGCTGAAAGGCACAACGTGCAGGCTTCTTTCCACAGGTCGAGTTAGGCCCCACAGCATCTTGCTTCCAGCTCTTTGGGAAGCTAAGAAACAAGTCGCTCTGCACAGTGCTCTGACAGCCTACCGGGAACATCTCTTCTAAAGGCCTGTGAAACGCAGTTTCTTTGCAGGCCTATCTGGCTGAAGTAGGACTTCTGCTCTGTGTGTGCTACTTTGCCCTAGAGCTGAAAGGCACAACGTCCAGGCTTCTTTCCAAAGGGCGAGTTGGGCCCCAGAGCATCTTGCTTCCAGCTCTTTGGGAAGCTCAGAAACAACTCGCTCTGCACAGTGCTCTTACAGCCTACCGGGAACATCTCTTCCAAAGGCCTGTGAAACGCAGTTTCTTTGCAGGGCTGATCTGGCTGAAGTAGGACTTCTGCTCTGGGTGTGCTACTTTGCCCTAGAGCTGAAAGGCACAACGTGCAGGCTTCTTTCCAAAGGGTGAGTTGGGCCCCACAGCATCTTGCTTCCAGCTCTTTGGGAAGCTAAGAAACAACTCGCTCTGCACAGTGCTCTTACAGCCTACCGGGAACATCTCTTCCAAAGGCCTGGGAAACGCAGTTTCTTTGCAGGCCTGATCTGGCTGAAGTAGGACTTCTGCTCTGGGTGTGCTACTTTGCCCTAGAGCTGAAAGGCACAACGTGCAGGCTTCTTTCCAAAGGGCGAGTTGGGCCCCACAGCATCTTGCTTCCAGCTCTTTGGGAAGCTCACAAACAACTCGCTCTGCACAGTGCTCTTACAGCCTACCGGGAACATCTCTTCCAAAGGCCTGTGAAACGCAGTTTCTTTGCAGGCCTGATGGCTGAAGTAGGACTTCGGCTCTGGGTGTGCTACATTGCCCTACAGCTGAAAGGCACAACGTGCAGGCTTCTTTCCAAAGGGCGAGTTGGGCCCCACAGCATCTTGCTTCCAGCTCTTTGGGAAGCTAAGAAACAACTCGCTCCGCACAGTGCTCTTAAAGCCTACCGGGAACATCTCTTCCAAAGGCCTGTGAAACGCAGCTTCTTTGCAGGCCTGATCTGGCTGAAGTAGGACTTCTGCTCTGGGTGTGCTACATTGCCCTAGAGCTGAAAGGCACAACGTGCAGGCTTCTTTCCACAGGCCGAGTTAGGCCCCACAGCATCTTGCTTCCAGCTCTTTGGGAAGCTAAGACACAACTCGCTCTGCACAGTGCTCTGACAGCCTACCGGGAACATCTCTTCTAAAGGCCTGTGAAACGCAGTTTCTTTGCAGGCCTATCTGGCTGAAGTAGGACTTCTGCTCTGGGTGTGCTACTTTGCCCTAGAGCTGAAAGGCACAACGTCCACGCTTCTTTCCAAAGGCCGAGTTGGGCCACACAGCATCTTGCTTCCAGTTCTTTGGGAAGCTAAGAAACAACGCGCTTTGCACAGTGGTCTTACAGCCTACCGGGAACATCTCTCCCAAAGGCCTGTGAAACGCAGTTTCTTTGCAGGGCTGATCTGGTGAAGTAGGACTTCAGCTCTTGGTGTGCTACATTGCCCTACAGCTAATAGGCACAACGTGCAGGCTTCTTTCCAAAGGGCGAGTTGGGCCCCACAGCATCTTGCTTCCAGCTCTTTGGGAAGCTAAGAAACAACTCGCTCTGCACAGTGCTCTTACAGCCTACCGGGAACATCTCTTCCAAAGGCCTGTGAAACGCAGTTTCTTTGCAGGCCTGATCTGGCTGAAGTAGGACTTCTGCTCTGGGTGTGCTACTTTGCCCTAGAGCTGAAAGGCACAACGTGCAGGCTTCTTTCCAAAGGGCGAGTTGGGCCCCACAGCATCTTGCTTCCAGCTCTTTGGGAAGCTAAGAAACAACTCGCTCTGCACAGTGCTCTTACAGCCTACCGGGAACATCTCTTCCAAAGGCCTGTGAAACGCAGTTTCTTTGCAGGCCTGATCTGGCTGAAGTAGGACTTCTGCTCTGGGTGTGCTACATTGCCCTAGAGCGGAAAGGCACAACGTGCAGGCTTCTTTCCAAAGGGCGAGTTGGGCCCCACAGCATCTTGCTTACAACTCTTTGGGAAGCTAAGAAACAACTCGCTCTGCACAGTGCTCTTACAGCCTACCGGGAGCATCTCTTCCAAAGGCCTGTGAAACGCAGTGTCTTTGCAGGGCTGATCTGGCGAAGTAGGACTTCAGCTCTTGGTGTGCTACATTGCCCTACAGCTAAAAGGCACAACGTGCAGGCTTCTTTCCAAAGGGCGAGTTGGGCCCCACAGCATCTTGCTTCCAGCTCTTTGGGAAGCTAAGAAACAACTCGCTCTGCACAGTGCTCTTACAGCCTACCGGGAACATCTCTTCCAAAGGCCTGTGAAACGCAGTTTCTTTGCAGGCCCGATCTGGCTGAAGTAGGACTTCTGCTCTGGGTGTTCTACTTTGCCCTAGAGCTGAAAAGCACAACGTGCAGGCTTCTTTCCAAAGGGCGAGTTGGGCCCTACAGCATCTTGCTTCCAGCTCTTTGGGAAGCTAAGAAACAACTCGCTCTGCACAGTGCTCTTACAGCCTACCGGGAACATCTCTTCCAAAGGCCTGTGAAACGCAGTTTCTTTGCAGGCCTGATCTGGCTGAAGTAGGACTTCTGCTCTGGGTGTGCTACTTTGCCCTAGAGCTGAAAGGCACAACGTGCAGGCTTCTTTCCAAAGGGCGAGTTGGGCCCCACAGCATCTTGCTTCCAGCTCTTTGGGAAGCTAAGAAACAACTCGCTCTGCACAGTGCTCTTACAGCCTACCGGGAACATCTCTTCCAAAGGCCTGTGAAACGCAGTTTCTTTGCAGGCCTGATCTGGCTGAAGTAGGACTTCTGCTCTGGGTGTGCTACTTTGCCCTAGAGCTGAAAGGCACAACGTGCAAGCTTCTTTCCAAATGGCGAGTTGGGCCCCACAGCATCTTGCTTCCAGCTCTTTGGGAAGCTAAGAAACAACTCGCTCTGCACAGTGCTCTTACAGCCTACCGGGAGCATCTCTTCCAAAGGCCTCTGAAACGCAGTGTCTTTGCAGGGCTGATCTGGCGAAGTAGGACTTCAGCTCTTGATGTGCTACATTGCCCTACAGCTAAAAGGCACAACGTGCAGGCTTCTTTCCAAAGGGCGAGTTGGGCCACACAGCATCTTGCTTCCAGCTCTTTGGGAAGCTAAGAAACAACTCGCTCTGCACAGTGCTCTTACAGCCTACCGGGAACATCTCTTCCAAAGGCCTGTGAAACGCAGTTTCTTTGCAGGCCTGATCTGGCTGAAGTAGGACTTCTGCTCTGGGTGTGCTACTTAGCCCTAGAGCTGAAAGGCACAACGTGCAGGCTTCTTTCCAAAGGGTGAGTTGGGCCCCACAGCATCTTGCTTCCAGCTCTTTGGGAAGCTAAGAAACAACTCGCTCTGCACAGTGCTCTTACAGCCTACCGGGAACATCTCTTCCAAAGGCCTGGGAAACGCAGTTTCTTTGCAGGCCTGATCTGGCTGAAGTAGGACTTCTGCTCTGGGTGTGCTACTTTGCCCTAGAGCTGAAAGGCACAACGTGCAGGCGTCTTTCCAAAGGGCGAGTTGGGCCCCACAGCATCTTGCTTCCAGCTCTTTGGGAAGCTAAGAAACAACTCGCTCTGCACAGTGCTCTTACAGCCTACCGGGAACATCTCTTCCAAAGGCCTGTGAAACGCAGTTTCTTTGCAGGCCTGATCTGGCTGAAGTAGGACTTCTGCTCTGGGTGTGCTACATTGCCCGAGAGCGGAAAGGCACAACGTGCAGGCTTCTTTCCAAAGGGCGAGTTGGGCCCCACAGCATCTTGCTTCCAGCTCTTTGGGAAGCTAAGAAACAACTCGCTCTGCACAGTGCTCTTACAGCCTACCGGGAGCATCTCTTCCAAAGGCCTGTGAAACGCAGTGTCTTTGCAGGGCTGATCTGGTGAAGTAGGACTTCAGCTCTTGGTGTGCTACATTGCCCTACAGCTAATAGGCACAACGTGCAGGCTTCTTTCCAAAGGGCGAGTTGGGCCCCACAGCATCTTGCTTCCAGCTCTTTGGGAAGCTAAGAAAGAACTCGCTCTGCACAGTGCTCTTACAGCCTACCGGGAACATCTCTTCCAAAGGCCTGTGAAACGCAGTTTCTTTGCAGGCCTGATGGCTGAAGTAGGACTTCTGCTCTGGGTGTGCTACATTGCCCTACAGCTGAAAGGCACAACGTGCAGGCTTCTTTCCAAAGGGCGAGTTGGGCCCCACAGCATCTTGCTTACAACTCTTTGGGAAGCTAGGAAACAACTAGCTCTGCACAGTGCTCTTACAGCCTACCGGGAGCATCTCTTCCAAAGGCCTGTGAAACGCAGTGTCTTTGCAGGGCTGATCTGGCGAAGTAGGACTTCAGCTCGTGGTATGCTACATTGCCCTACAGCTAAAAGGCACAACGTGCAGGCTTCTTTCCAAAGGGCGAGTTGGGCCCCACAGCATCTTGCTTCCAGCTCTTTGGGAAGCTAAGAAACAACTCGCTATGCGCAGTGCTCTTAAAGCCTACCGGGAACATCTCTTCCAAAGGCCTGTGAAACGCAGTTTCTTTGCAGGCCTGATCTGGCTGAAGTAGGACTTCTGCTCTGGGTGTGCTACTTTGCCCTAGAGCTGAAAGGCACAACGTGCAGGCTTCTTTCCACAGGCCGAGTTGGGCCCCACAGCATCTTGATTCCAGCTCTTTGGGAAGCTAAGACACAACTCGCTCTGCACAGCGCTCTTACAGCCTACCGGGAACATCTCTTCCAAAGGCCTGGGAAACGCAGTTTCTTTGCAGGCCTGATCTGGCTGAAGTAGGACTTCTGCTCTGGGTGTGCTACTTTGCCCTAGAGCTGAAAGGCACAACGTGCAGGCTTCTTTCCAAAGGGCGAGTTGGGCCCCACAGCATCTTGCTTCCAACTCTTTGGGAAGCTAAGAAACAACTCGCTCTGCACAGTGCTCTTACAGCCTACCGGGAACATCTCTTCCAAAGGCCTGTGAAACGCAGGTTCTTTGCAGGCCTGATCTGGCTGAAGTAGGACTTCTGCTCTGGGTGTGCTACATTGCCCTAGAGCTGAAAGGCACAACGTGCAGGCTTCTTTCCAAAGGGCGAGTTGGGCCCCACAGCATCTTACTTCCAGCTCTTTGGGAAGCTAAGAAACAACTCGCTCTGCACAGTGCTCTTACAGCCTACCGGGAACATCTCTTACAAAGGCCTGTGAAACGCAGTTTCCTTGCAGGCCTGATCTGGCTGAAGTAGGACTTCTGCTCTGGGTGTGCTACTTTGCCCTAGAGCTGAAAGGCACAACGTGCAGGCTTCTTTCCAAAGGGCGAGTTAGGCCCCACAGCATCTTGCTTCCAGCTCTTTGGGAAGCTAAGAAACAACTCGCTCTGCACAGTGCTCTTACAGCCTACCGGGAGCATCTCTTCCAAAGGCCTGTGAAACGGAGTGTCTTTGCAGGCCTGATCTGGCTGAAGTAGCACTTATGCTCTGGGTGTGCTACATTGCCCTGGAGCTAAAAGGCACAACGTGCAGGCTTCTTTCCAAAGGGCGAGTTGGGCCCCACAGCATCTTGCTTCCAGCTCTTTGGGAAGCTAAGAAACAACTCGCTCTGCACAGTGCTCTTACAGCCTACCGGGAACATCTCTTCCAAAGGCCTGTGAAACGCAGTTTCTTTGCAGTCCTGATGTCTGAAGTAGGACTTCTGCTCTGGGTGTGCTACATTGCCCTACAGCTGAAAGGCACAACGTGCAGGCTTCTTTCCAAAGGGCGAGTTGGGCCCCACAGCATCTTGCTTCCAGCTCTTTGGGAAGCTAAGAAACAACTCGCTCTGCACAGTGCTCTTACAGCCTACCGGGAACATCTCTTCCAAAGGCCTGTGAAACGCAGTTTCTTTGCAGGCCCGATCTGGCTGAAGTAGGACTTCTGCTCTGGGTGTTCTACTTTGCCCTAGAGCTGAAAAGCACAACGTGCAGGCTTCTTTCCAAAGGGCGAGTTGGGCCCTACAGCATCTTGCTTCCAGCTCTTTGGGAAGCTAAGAAACAACTCGCTCTGCACAGTGCTCTTACAGCCTACCGGGAACATCTCTTCCAAAGGCCTGTGAAACGCAGTTTCTTTGCAGGCCTGATCTGGCTGAAGTAGGACTTCTGCTCTGGGTGTGCTACTTTGCCCTAGAGCTGAAAGGCACAACGTGCAGGCTTCTTTCCAAAGGGCGAGTTGGGCCCCACAGCATCTTGCTTCCAGCTCTTTGGGAAGCTAAGAAACAACTCGCTCTGCACAGTGCTCTTACAGCGTACCGGGAACATCTCTTCCAAAGGCCTGTGAAACGCAGTTTCTTTGCAGGCCTGATCTGGCTGAAGTAGGACTTCTGCTCTGGGTGTGCTACTTTGCCCTAGAGCTGAAAGGCACAACGTGCAAGCTTCTTTCCAAAGGGCGAGTTGGGCCCCACAGCATCTTGCTTCCAGCTCTTTGGGAAGCTAAGAAACAACTCGCTCTGCACAGTGCTCTTACAGCCTACCGGGAACATCTCTTCCAAAGGCCTGTGAAACGCAGTTTCTTTGCAGGCCTGATGGCTGAAGTAGGACTTCTG
Source organism: Equus caballus (assembly GCF_041296265.1). Lineage (NCBI taxonomy): Eukaryota > Metazoa > Chordata > Mammalia > Perissodactyla > Equidae > Equus > Equus caballus. The sequence continues at coordinate 15,233,121 of NC_091696.1, forward strand.
CTCTGGGTGTGCTACATTGCCCTACAGCTGAAAGGCACAACGTGCAGGCATCTTTCCAAAGGGCGAGTTGGGCCCCACAGCATCTTGCTTCCAACTCTTTGGGAAGCTAAGAAACAACTCGCTCTGCACAGTGCTCTTAAAGCCTACCGGGAACATCTCTTCCAAAGGCCTGTGAAACGCAGTTTCTTTGCAGGCCTGATCTGGCTGAAGTAGGACTTCTGCTCTATGTGTGCTACTTTGCCCTAGAGCTGAAAGGCACAACGTGCAGGCTTCTTTCCACAGGCCGAGTTAGGCCCCACAGCATCTTGCTTCCAGCTCTTTGGGAAGCTAAGACACAACTCGCTCTGCACAGTGCTCTTACAGCCTACCGGGAACATCTCTTCCAAAGGCCTGGGAAACGCAGTTTCTTTGCAGGCCTGATCTGGCTGAAGTAGGACTTCTGCTCTGGGTGTGCTACATTGCCCTACAGCTGAAAGGCACAACGTGCAGGCTTCTTTCCAAAGGGCGAGTTGGGCCCCACAGCATCTTGCTTCCAGCTCTTTGGGAAGCTAAGAAACAACTCGCTCCGCACAGTGCTCTTAAAGCCTACCGGGAACATCTCTTCCAAAGGCCTGTGAAACGCAGCTTCTTTGCAGGCCTGATCTGGCTGAAGTAGGACTTCTGCTCTGGGTGTGCTACATTGCCCTAGAGCTGAAAGGCACAACGTGCAGGCTTCTTTCCACAGGCCGAGTTAGGCCCCACAGCATCTTGCTTCCAGCTCTTTGGGAAGCTAAGACACAACTCGCTCTGCACAGTGCTCTGACAGCCTACCGGGAACATCTCTTCTAAAGGCCTGTGAAACGCAGTTTCTTTGCAGGCCTATCTGGCTGAAGTAGGACTTCTGCTCTGTGTGTGCTACTTTGCCCTAGAGCTGAAAGGCACAACGTCCAGGCTTCTTTCCAAAGGGCGAGTTGGGCCCCACAGCATCTTGCTTCCAGCTCTTTGGGAAGCTAAGAAACAACTCGCTCTGCACAGTGCTCTTACAGCCTACCGGGAACATCTCTTCCAAAGGCCTGTGAAACGCAGTTTCTTTGCAGGCCTGATCTGGCTGAAGTAGGACTTCTGCTCTGGGTGTGCTACTTTGCCCTAGAGCTGAAAGGCACAACGTGCAGGCTTCTTTCCAAAGGGCGAGTTGGGCCCCACAGCATCTTGCTTCCAGCTCTTTGGGAAGCTAAGAAACAACTCGCTCTGCACAGTGCTCTTGCAGCCTACCGGGAGCATCTCTTCCAAAGGCCTCTGAAACGCAGTGTCTTTGCAGGGCTGATCTGGCGAAGTAGGACTTCAGCTCTTGGTGTGCTACATTGCCCTACAGCTAAAAGGCACAACGTGCAGGCTTCTTTCCAAAGGGCGAGTTGGGCCCCACAGCATCTTGCTTCCAGCTCTTTGGGAAGCTAAGAAACAACTCGCTCTGCACAGTGCTCTTACAGCCTACCGGGAACATCTCTTCCAAAGGCCTGGGAAACGCAGTTTCTTTGCAGGCCTGATCTGGCTGAAGTAGGACTTCTGCTCTGGGTGTGCTACTTTGCCCTAGAGCTGAAAGGCACAACGTGCAGGCTTCTTTCCAAAGGGTGAGTTGGGCCCCACAGCATCTTGCTTCCAGCTCTTTGGGAAGCTAAGAAACAACTCGCTCTGCACAGTGCTCTTACAGCCTACCGGGAACATCTCTTCCAAAGGCCTGGGAAAAGCAGTTTCTTTGCAGGCCTGATCTGGCTGAAGTAGGACTTCTGCTCTGGGTGTGCTACTTTGCCCTAGAGCTGAAAGGCACAACGTGCAGGCGTCTTTCCAAAGGGCGAGTTGGGCCCCAGAGCATCTTGCTTCCAGCTCTTTGGGAAGCTCACAAACAACTCGCTCTGCACAGTGCTCTTACAGCCTACCGGGAACATCTCTTCCAAAGGCCTGTGAAACGCAGTTTCTTTGCAGGCCTATCTGGCTGAAGTAGGACTTCTGCTCTGGGTGTGCTACTTTGCCCTAGAGCTGAAAGGCACAACGTCCACGCTTCTTTCCAAAGGCCGAGTTGGGCCACACAGCATCTTGCTTCCAGTTCTTTGGGAAGCTAAGAAACAACTCGCTCTGCACAGTGCTCTTACAGCCTAGCGGGAACATCTCTTCCAAAGGCCTGTGAAACGCAGTTTCTTTGCAGGCCTGATCTGGCTGAAGTAGGACTTCTGCTCTGGGTGTTCTACTTTGCCCTAGAGCTGAAAAGCACAACGTGCAGGCTTCTTTCCAAAGGGCGAGTTGGGCCCCACAGCATCTTGCTTCCAGCTCTTTGGGAAGCTAAGAAACAACTCGCTCTGCACAGTGCTCTTACAGCCTACCGGGAACATCTCTTCCAAAGGCCTGTGAAACGCAGTTTCTTTGCAGGCCTGATGGCTGAAGTAGGACTTCTGCTCTGGGTGTGCTACATTGCCCTACAGCTGAAAGGCACAACGTGCAGGCTTCGTTCCAAAGGGCGAGTTGGGCCCCACAGCATCTTGCTTCCAGCTCTTTGGGAAGCTAAGACACAACTCGCTCTGCACAGTGCTCTTACAGCCTACCGGGAACATCTCTTCCAAAGGCCTGTGAAACGCAGTTTCTTTGCAGGCCCAATCTGGCTGAAGTAGGACTTCTGCTCTGGGTGTTCTACTTTGCCCTAGAGCTGAAAAGCACAACGTGCAGGCTTCTTTCCAAAGGGCGAGTTGGGCCCTACAGCATCTTGCTTCCAGCTCTTTGGGAAGCTAAGAAACAACTCGCTCTGCACAGTGCTCTTACAGCCTACCGGGAACATCTCTTCCAAAGGCCTGTGAAACGCAGCTTCTTTGCAGGCCTGATCTGGCTGAAGTAGGACTTCTGCTCTGGGTGTGCTACTTTGCCCTAGAGCTGAAAGGCACAACGTGCAGGCTTCTTTCCAAAGGGCGAGTTGGGCCCCACAGCATCTTGCTTCCAGCTCTTTGGGAAGCTAAGAAACAACTCGCTCTGCACAGTGCTCTTACAGCCTACCGGGAACATCTCTTCCAAAGGCCTGTGAAACGCAGTTTCTTTGCAGGCCTGATCTGGCTGAAGTAGGACTTCTGCTCTGGGTGTGCTACTTTGCCCTAGAGCTGAAAGGCACAACGTGCAAGCTTCTTTCCAAAGGGCGAGTTGGGCCCCACAGCATCTTGCTTCCAGCTCTTTGGGAAGCTAAGAAACAACTCGCTCTGCACAGTGCTCTTACAGCCTACCGGGAATATCTCTTCCAAAGGCCTGTGAAACGCAGTTTCTTTGCAGGCCTGATGGCTGAAGTAGGACTTCTGCTCTGGGTGTGCTACATTGCCCTACAGCTGAAAGGCACAACGTGCAGGCTTCTTTCCAAAGGGCGAGTTGGGCCCCACCGCATCTTGCTTCCAACTCTTTGGGAAGCTAAGAAACAACTCGCTCTGCACAGTGCTCTTAAAGCCTACCGGGAACATCTCTTCCAAAGGCCTGTGAAACGCAGTTTCTTTGCAGGCCTGATCTGGCTGAAGTAGGACTTCTGCTCTATGTGTGCTACTTTGCCCTAGAGCTGAAAGGCACAACGTGCAGGCTTCTTTCCACAGGCCGAGTTAGGCCCCACAGCATCTTGCTTCCAGCTCTTTGGGAAGCTAAGACACAACTCGCTCTGCACAGTGCTCTTACAGCCTACCGGGAACATCTCTTCCAAAGGCCTGGGAAACGCAGTTTCTTTGCAGGCCTGATCTGGCTGAAGTAGGACTTCTGCTCTGGGTGTGCTACATTGCCCTACAGCTGAAAGGCACAACGTGCAGGCTTCTTTCCAAAGGGCGAGTTGGGCCCCACAGCATCTTGCTTCCAGCTCTTTGGGAAGCCAAGAAACAACTCGCTCCGCACAGTGCTCTTAAAGCCTACCGGGAACATCTCTTCCAAAGGCCTGTGAAACGCAGCTTCTTTGCAGGCCTGATCTGGCTGAAGTAGGACTTCTGCTCTGGGTGTGCTACATTGCCCTAGATCTGAAAGGCACAACGTGCAGGCTTCTTTCCACAGGCCGAGTTAGGCCCCCAGCATCTTGCTTCCAGCTCTTTGGGAAGCTAAGACACAACTCGCTCTGCACAGTGCTCTGACAGCCTACCGGGAACATCTCTTCTAAAGGCCTGTGAAACGCAGTTTCTTTGCAGGCCTATCTGGCTGAAGTAGGACTTCTGCTCTGGGTGTGCTACTTTGCCCTAGAGCTGAAAGGCACAACGTCCACGCTTCTTTCCAAAGGCCGAGTTGGGCCACACAGCATCTTGCTTCCAGTTCTTTGGGAAGCTAAGAAACAACTCGCTTTGCACAGTGCTCTTACAGCCTACCGGGAACATCTCTTCCAAAGGCCTGTGAAACGCAGTTTCTTTGCATGCCTGATCTGGCTGAAGTAGGACTTCTGCTCTGGGTGTTCTACTTTGCCCTAGAGCTGAAAAGCACAATGTGCAGGCTTCTTTCCAAAGGGCGAGTTGGGCCCCACAGCATCTTGCTTCCAGCTCTTTGGGAAGCTAAGAAACAACTCGCTCTGCACAGTGCTCTTACAGCCTACCGGGAACATCTCTTCCAAAGGCCTGTGAAACGCAGTTTCTTTGCAGGCCTGATCTGGCTGAAGTAGGACTTCTGCTCTGGGTGTGCTACATTCCCCGAGAGCGGAAAGGCACAACGTGCAGGCTTCTTTCCAAAGGGCGAGTTGGGCCCCACAGCATCTTGCTTCCAGCTCTTTGGGAAGCTAAGAAACAACTCGCTCTGCACAGTGCTCTTACAGCCTACCGGGAGCATCTCTTCCAAAGGCCTGTGAAACGCAGTGTCTTTGCAGGGCTGATCTGGTGAAGTAGGACGTCAGCTCTTGGTGTGCTACATTGCCCTACAGCTAATAGGCACAACGTGCAGGCTTCTTTCCAAAGGGCGAGTTGGGCCCCACAGCATCTTGCTTCCAGCTCTTTGGGAAGCTAAGAAACAACTCGCTCTGCACAGTGCTCTTAAAGCCTACCGCGAACATCTCTTCCAAAGGCCTGTGAAACGCAGTTTCTTTGCAGGCCTGATCTGGCTGAAGTAGGACTTCTGCTCTGGGTGTGCTACTTTGCCCTAGAGCTGAAAGGCACAACGTGCAGGCTTCTTTCCAAAGGGCGAGTTGGGCCCCACAGCATCTTGCTTCCAGCTCTTTGGGAAGCTAAGAAACAACTAGCTCTGCACAGTGCTCTTGCAGCCTACCGGGAGCATCTCTTCCAAAGGCCTCTGAAACGCAGTGTCTTTGCAGGGCTGATCTGGCGAAGTAGGACTTCAGCTCTTGGTGTGCTACATTGCCCTACAGCTAAAAGGCATAACGTGCAGGCTTCTTTCCAAAGGGCGAGTTGGGCCCCACAGCATCTTGCTTCCAGCTCTTTGGGAAGCTAAGAAACAACTCGCTCTGCACAGTGCTCTTACAGCCTACCGGGAACATCTCTTCCAAAGGCCTGGGAAACGCAGCTCCTTTGCAGGCCTGATCTGGCTGAAGTAGGACTTCTGCTCTGGTTGTGCTACTTTGCCCTAGAGCTGAAAGGCACAACGTGCAGGCTTCTTTCCAAAGGGCGAGTTGGGCCCCACAGCATCTTGCTTCCAGCTCTTTGGGAAGCTAAGAATCAACTCGCTCTGCACAGAGCTCTTACAGCCTACCGGGAACATCTCTTCCAAAGGCCTGTGAAACGCAGTTTCTTTACAGGCCTGATCTGGCTGAAGTAGGACTTCTGCTCTGGGTGTGCTACATTGCCCTAGAGCGGAAAGGCACAACGTGCAGGCTTCTTTCCAAAGGGCGAGTTGGGCCCCACAGCATCTTGCTTCCAGCTCTTTGGGAAGCTAAGAAACAACTCGCTCTGCACAGTGCTCTTGCAGCCTACCGGGAGCATCTCTTCCAAAGGCCTCTGAAACGCAGTGTCTTTGCAGGGCTGATCTGGCGAAGTAGGACTTCAGCTCTTGGTGTGCTACATTGCCCTACAGCTAAAAGGCACAACGTGCAGGCTTCTTTCCAAAGGGCGAGTTGGGCCCCACAGCATCTTGCTTCCAGCTCTTTGGGAAGCTAAGAAACAACTCGCTCTGCACAGTGCTCTTACAGCCTACCGGGAACATCTCTTCCAAAGGCCTGTGAAACGCAGTTTCTTTGCAGGCCTGATCTGGCTGAAGTAGGACTTCTGCTCTGGGTGTGCTACTTTGCCCTAGAGCTGAAAGGCACAACGTGCAGGCTTCTTACCAAAGGGTGAGTTGGGCCCCACAGCATCTTGCTTCCAGCTCTTTGGGAAGCTAAGAAACAACTCGCTCTGCACAGTGCTCTTACAGCCTACCGGGAACATCTCTTCCAAAGGCCTGGGAAACGCAGTTTCTTTGCAGGCCTGATCTGGCTGAAGTAGGACTTCTGCTCTGGGTGTGCTACTTTGCCCTAGAGCTGAAAGGCACAACGTGCAGGCGTCTTTCCAAAGGGCGAGTTGGGCCTCAGAGCATCTTGCTTCCAGCTCTTTGGGAAGCTCACAAACAATTCGCTCTGCACAGTGCTCTTACAGCCTACCGGGAACATCTCTTCCAAAGGCCTGTGAAACGCAGTTTCTTTGCAGGCCTATCTGGCTGAAGTAGGACTTCTGCTCTGGGTGTGCTACTTTGCCCTAGAGCTGAAAGGCACAACGTGCACGCTTCTTTCCAAAGGCCGAGTTGGGCCACACAGCATCTTGCTTCCAGTTCTTTGGGAAGCTAAGAAACAACTCGCTCTGCACAGTGCTCTTACAGCCTACCGGGAACATCTCTTCCAAAGGCCTGTGAAACGCAGTTTCTTTGCAGGCCTGATCTGGCTGAAGTAGGACTTCTGCTCTGGGTGTTCTACTTTGCCCTAGAGCTGAAAAGCACAACGTGCAGGCTTCTTTCCAAAGGGCGAGTTGGGCCCCACAGCATCTTGCTTCCAGCTCTTTGGGAAGCTAAGAAACAACTCGCTCTGCACAGTGCTCTTACAGCCTACTGGGAACATCTCTTCCAAAGTCCTGTGAAACGCAGTTTCTTTGCAGGCCTGATGGCTGAAGTAGGACTTCTGCTCTGGGTGTGCTACATTGCCCTACAGCTGAAAGGCACAACGTGCAGGCTTCTTTCCAAAGGGCGACTTGGGCCCCACAGCATCTTGCTTCCAGCTCTTTGGGAAGCTAAGAAACAACTCGCTCTGCACAGTGCTCTTAAAGCCTACCGGGAACATCTCTTCCAAAGGCATGTGAAACGCAGCTTCTTTGCAGGCCTGATCTGGCTGAAGTAGGACTTCTGCTCTGGATGTGCTACTTTGCCCTAGAGCTGAAAGGCACAACGTGCAGGCTTCTTTCCACAGGCCGAGTTAGGCCCCACAGCATCTTGCTTCCAGCTCTTTGGGAAGCTAAGACACAACTCGCTCTGCACAGTGCTCTGACAGCCTACCGGGAACATCTCTTCTAAAGGCCTGTGAAACGCAGTTTCTTTGCAGGCCTATCTGGCTGAAGTAGGACTTCTGCTCTGGGTGTGCTACTTTGCCCTAGAGCTGAAAGGCACAACGTCCACGCTTCTTTCCAAAGGCCGAGTTGGGCCACACAGCATCTTGCTTCCAGCTCTTTGGGAAGCTAAGAAACAACTCGCTCTGCACAGTGCTCTTACAGCCTCCCGGGAGCATCTCTTCCAAAGGCCTGTGAAACGCAGTGTCTTTGCAGGGCTGATCTGGTGAAGTAGGACTTCAGCTCTTGGTGTGCTACATTGCCCTACAGCTAATAGGCACAACGTGCAGGCTTCTTTCCAAAGGGCGAGTTGGGCCCCACAGCATCTTGCTTCCAGCTCTTTGGGAAGCTAAGAAACAACTCGCTCTGCACAGTGCTCTTACAGCCTACCGGGAACATCTCTTCCAAAGGCCTGTGAAACGCAGTTTCTTTGCAGGCCTGATCTGGCTGAAGTAGGACTTCTGCTCTGGGTGTGCTACTTTGCCCTAGAGCTGAAAGGCACAACGTGCAGGCTTCTTTCCAAAGGGCGAGTTGGGCCCCACAGCATCTTGCTTCCAGCTCTTTGGGAAGCTAAGAAACAACTCGCTCTGCACAGTGCTCTTACAGCCTACCGGGAACATCTCTTCCAAAGGCCTGTGAAACGCAGTTTCTTTGCAGGCCTGATCTGGCTGAAGTAGGACTTCTGCTCTGGGTGTGCTACTTTGCCCTAGAGCTGAAAGGCACAACGTGCAAGCTTCTTTCCAAAGGGCGAGTTGGGCCCCACAGCATCTTGCTTCCAGCTCTTTGGGAAGCTAAGAAACAACTCGCTCTGCACAGTGCTCTTACAGCCTACCGGGAACATCTCTTCCAAAGGCCTGTGAAACGCAGTTTCTTTGCAGGCCTGATGGCTGAAGTAGGACTTCTGCTCTGGGTGTGCTACATTGCCCTACAGCTGAAAGTCACAACGTGCAGGCTTCTTTCCAAAGGGCGAGTTGGGCCCCACAGCATCTTGCTTCCAACTCTTTGGGAAGCTAAGAAACAACTCGCTCAGCACAGTGCTCTTAAAGCCTACCGGGAACATCTCTTCCAAAGGCCTGTGAAACGCAGTTTCTTTGCAGGCCTGATCTGGCTGAAGTAGGACTTCTGCTCTATGTGTGCTACTTTGCCCTAGAGCTGAAAGGCACAACGTGCAGGCTTCTTTCCACAGGCCGAGTTGGGCCACACAGCATCTTGCTTCCAGTTCTTTGGGAAGCTAAGAAACAACTCGCTTTGCACAGTGCTCTTACAGCCTACCGGGAACATCTCTTCCAAAGGCCTGTGAAACGCAGTTTCTTTGCAGGCCTGATCTGGCTGAAGTAGTACTTCTGCTCTGGGTGTTCTACTTTGCCCTAGAGCTGAAAAGCACAACGTGCAGGCTTCTTTCCAAAGGGCGAGTTGGGCCCCACAGCATCTTGCTTCCAGCTCTTTGGGAAGCTAAGAAACAACTCGCTCTGCACAGTGCTCTTACAGCCTACTGGGAACATCTCTTCCAAAGGCCTGTGAAACGCAGTTTCTTTGCAGGCCTGATCTGGCTGAAGTAGGACTTCTGCTCTGGGTGTGCTACATTGCCCTAGAGCGGAAAGGCACAACGTGCAGGCTTCTTTCCAAAGGGCGAGTTGGGCCCCACAGCATCTTGCTTACAAGTCTTTGGGAAGCTAAGAAACAACTCGCTCTGCACAGTGCTCTTACAGCCTACCGGGAGCATCTCTTCCAAAGGCCTGTGAAACGCAGTGTCTTTGCAGGGCTGATCTGGCGAAGTAGGACTTCAGCTCTTGGTGTGCTACATTGCCCTACAGCTAAAAGGCACAACGTGCAGGCTTCTTTCCAAAGGGCGAGTTGGGCCCCACAGCATCTTGCTTCCAGCTCTTTGGGAAGGTAAGAAACAACTCGCTCTGCACAGTGCTCTTAAAGCCTACCGGGAACATCTCTTCCAAAGGCCTGTGAAACGCAGTTTCTTTGCAGGCCTGATCTGGCTGAAGTAGGACTTCTGCTCTGGGTGTGCTACTTTGCCCTAGAGTTGAAAGGCACAACGTGCAGGCTTCTTTCCACAGGCCGAGTTGGGCCGCACAGCATCTTGATTCCAGCTCTTTGGGAACCTAAGAAACAACTCGCTCTGCACAGTGCTCTTACAGCCTACCGGGAACATCTCTTCCAAAGGCCTGTGAAACGCAGTTTCTTTGCAGGCCTGATCTGGCTGAAGTAGGACTTCTGCTCTGGGTGTGCTACTTTGCCCTAGAGCTGAAAGGCACAACGTGCAAGCTTCTTTCCAAAGGGCGAGTTGGGCCCCACAGCATCTTGCTTCCAGCTCTTTGGGAAGCTAAGAAACAACTCGCTCTGCACAGTGCTCTTACAGCCTACCGGGAACATCTCTTCCAAAGGCCTGTGAAACGCAGTTTCTTTGCAGGCCTGATGGCTGAAGTAGGACTTCTGCTCTGGGTGTGCTACATTGCCCTACAGCTGAAAGTCACAACGTGCAGGCTTCTTTCCAAAGGGCGAGTTGGGCCCCACAGCATCTTGCTTCCAACTCTTTGGGAAGCTAAGAAACAACTCGCTCAGCACAGTGCTCTTAAAGCCTACCGGGAACATCTCTTCCAAAGGCCTGTGAAACGCAGTTTCTTTGCAGGCCTGATCTGGCTGAAGTAGGACTTCTGCTCTATGTGTGCTACTTTGCCCTAGAGCTGAAAGGCACAACGTGCAGGCTTCTTTCCACAGGCCGAGTTGGGCCACACAGCATCTTGCTTCCAGTTCTTTGGGAAGCTAAGAAACAACTCGCTTTGCACAGTGCTCTTACAGCCTACCGGGAACATCTCTTCCAAAGGCCTGTGAAACGCAGTTTCTTTGCAGGCCTGATCTGGCTGAAGTAGTACTTCTGCTCTGGGTGTTCTACTTTGCCCTAGAGCTGAAAAGCACAACGTGCAGGCTTCTTTCCAAAGGGCGAGTTGGGCCCCACAGCATCTTGCTTCCAGCTCTTTGGGAAGCTAAGAAACAACTCGCTCTGCACAGTGCTCTTACAGCCTACTGGGAACATCTCTTCCAAAGGCCTGTGAAACGCAGTTTCTTTGCAGGCCTGATCTGGCTGAAGTAGGACTTCTGCTCTGGGTGTGCTACATTGCCCTAGAGCGGAAAGGCACAACGTGCAGGCTTCTTTCCAAAGGGCGAGTTGGGCCCCACAGCATCTTGCTTACAAGTCTTTGGGAAGCTAAGAAACAACTCGCTCTGCACAGTGCTCTTACAGCCTACCGGGAGCATCTCTTCCAAAGGCCTGTGAAACGCAGTGTCTTTGCAGGGCTGATCTGGCGAAGTAGGACTTCAGCTCTTGGTGTGCTACATTGCCCTACAGCTAAAAGGCACAACGTGCAGGCTTCTTTCCAAAGGGCGAGTTGGGCCCCACAGCATCTTGCTTCCAGCTCTTTGGGAAGGTAAGAAACAACTCGCTCTGCACAGTGCTCTTAAAGCCTACCGGGAACATCTCTTCCAAAGGCCTGTGAAACGCAGTTTCTTTGCAGGCCTCATCTGGCTGAAGTAGGACTTCTGCTCTGGGTGTGCTACTTTGCCCTAGAGTTGAAAGGCACAACGTGCAGGCTTCTTTCCACAGGCCGAGTTGGGCCGCACAGCATCTTGATTCCAGCTCTTTGGGAACCTAAGAAACAACTCGCTCTGCACAGTGCTCTTACAGCCTACCGGGAACATCTCTTCCAAAGGCCTGTGAAACGCAGTTTCTTTGCAGGCCTGATCTGGCTGAAGTAGGACTTCTGCTCTGGGTGTGCTACTTTGCCCTAGAGCTGAAAGGCACAACGTGCAGGCTTCTTTCCAAAGGGCGAGTTGGGCCCCACAGCATCTTGCTTCCAACTCTTTGGGAAGCTAAGAAACAACTCGCTCTGCACAGTGCTCTTACACCCTACCGGGAACATCTCTTCCAAAGGCCTGTGAAACGCAGTTTCTTTGCAGGCCTGATCTGGCTGAAGTAGGACTTCTGCTCTGGGTGTGCTACATTGCCCTAGAGCTGAAAGGCACAACGTGCAGGCTTCTTTCCAAAGGGCGAGTTGGGCCCAACAGCATCTTACTTCCAGCTCTTTGGGAAGCTAAGAAACAACTCGCTCTGCACAGTGCTCTTACAGCCTACCGGGAACATCTCTTACAAAGGCCTGTGAAACGCAGTTTCTTTGCAGGCCTGATCTGGCTGAAGTAGGACTTCTGCTCTGGGTGTGCTACTTTGCCCTAGAGCTGAAAGGCACAACGTGCAGGCTTCTTTCCAAAGGGCGAGTTAGGCCCCACAGCATCTTGCTTCCAGCTCTTTGGGAAGCTAAGAAACAACTCACTCTGCACAGTGCTCTTACAGCCTACCGGGAGCATCTCTTCCAAAGGCCTGTGAAACAGAGTGTCTTTGCAGGCCTGATCTGGCTGAAGTAGCACTTATGCTCTGGGTGTGCTACATTGCCCTGGAGCTAAAAGGCACAACGTGCAGGCTTCTTTCCAAAGGGCGAGTTGGGCCCCACAGCATCTTGCTTCCAGCTCTTTGGGAAGCTAAGAAACAACTCGCTCTGCACAGTGCTCTTACAGCCTACCGGGAACATCTCTTCCAAAGACCTGTGAAACGCAGTTTCTTTGCAGTCCTGATGTCTGAAGTAGGACTTCTGCTCTGGGTGTGCTACATTGCCCTACAGCTGAAAGGCACAACGTGCAGGCTTCTTTCCAAAGGGCGAGTTGGGCCCCACAGCATCTTGCTTCCAGCACTTTGGGAATCTAAGAAACAACTCGCTCTGCACAGTGCTCTTACAGCCTACCGGGAACATCTCTTCCAAAGGCCTGTGAAACGCAGTTTCTTTGCAGGCCCGATCTGGCTGAAGTAGGACTTCTGCTCTGGGTGTTCTACTTTGCCCTAGAGCTGAAAAGCACAGCGTGCAGGCTTCTTTCCAAAGGGCGAGATGGGCCCTACAGCATCTTGCTTCCAGCTCTTTGGGAAGCTAAGAAACAACTCGCTCTGCACAGTGCTCTTACAGCCTACCGGGAACATCTCTTCCAAAGGCCTGTGAAACGCAGTTTCTTTGCAGGCCTGATCTGGCTGAAGTAGGACTTCTGCTCTGGGTGTGCTACTTTGCCCTAGAGCTGAAAGGCACAACGTGCAGGCTTCTTTCCAAAGGGCGAGTTGGGCCCCACAGCATCTTGCTTCCAGCTCTTTGGGAAGCTAAGAAACAACTCGCTCTGCACAGTGCTCTTACAGCCTACCGGGAACATCTCTTCCAAAGGCCTGTGAAACGCAGTTTCTTTGCAGGCCTGATCTGGCTGAAGTAGGACTTCTGCTCTGGGTGTGCTACTTTGCCTTAGAGCTGAAAGGCACAACGTGCAGGCTTCTTTCCAAAGGGCGAGTTGGGCCCCACAGCATCTTGCTTCCAGCTCTTTGGGAAGCTAAGACACAACTCGCTCTGCACAGTGCTCTGACAGCCTACCGGGAACATCTCTTCTAAAGGCCTGTGAAACGCAGTTTCTTTGCAGGCCTATCTGGCTGAAGTAGGACTTCTGCTCTGGGTGTGCTACTTTGCCCTAGAGCTGAAAGGCACAACGTCCACGCTTCTTTCCAAAGGCCGAGTTGGGCCACACAGCATCTTGCTTCCAGTTATTTGGGAAGCTAAGAAACAACTCGCTTTGCATAGTGCTCTTACAGCCTACCGGGAACATCTCTCCCAAAGGCCTGTGAAACGCAGTTTCTTTGCAGGCCTGATCTGGCTGAAGTAGGACTTCTGCTCTGGGTGTTCTACTTTGCCCTAGAGCTGAAAAGCACAACGTGCAGGCTTCTTTCCACAGGGCGAGTTGGGCCCCACAGCATCTTGCTTCCAGCTCTTTGGGAAGCTAAGAAACAACTCGCTCTGCACAGTGCTCTTACAGCCTACCGGGAGCATCTCTTCCAAAGGCCTGTGAAACGCAGTGTCTTTGCAGGGCTGATCTGGTGAAGTAGGACTTCAGCTCTTGGTGTGCTACATTGCCCTACAGCTAATAGGCACAACGTGCAGGCTTCTTTCCAAAGGGCGAGTTGGGCCCCACAGCATCTTGCTTCCAGCTCTTTGGGAAGCTAAGAAACAACTCGCTCTGCACAGTGCTCTTACAGCCTACCGGGAACATCTCTTCCAAAGGCCTGTGAAACGCAGTTTCTTTGCAGGCCTGATCTGGCTGAAGTAGGACTTCTGCTCTGGGTGTGCTACTTTGCCCTAGAGCTGAAAGGCACAACGTGCAGGCTTCTTTCCAAAGGGCGAGTTGGGCCCCACAGCATCTTGCTTCCAGCTCTTTGGGAAGCTAAGAAACAACTCGCTCTGCACAGTGCTCTTACAGCCTACCGGGAACATCTCTTCCAAAGGCCTGTGAAACGCAGTTTCTTTGCAGGCCTGATCTGGCTGAAGTAGGACTTCTGCTCTGGGTGTGCTACTTTGCCCTAGAGCTGAAAGGCACAACGTGCAAGCTTCTTTCCAAAGGGCGAGTTGGGCCCCACAGCATCTTGCTTCCAGCTCTTTGGGAAGCTAAGAAACAACTCGCTCTGCACAGTGCTCTTACAGCCTACCGGGAACATCTCTTCCAAAGGCCTGTGAAATGCAGTTTCTTTGCAGGCCTGATGGCTGAAGTAGGACTTCTGCTCTGGGTGTGCTACATTGCCCTACAGCTGAAAGGCACAACGTGCAGGCTTCTTTCCAAAGGGCGAGTTGGGCCCCACAGCATCTTGCTTCCAGCTCTTTGGGAAGCTAAGAAACAACTCGCTCAGCACAGTGCTCTTAAAGCCTACCGGGAACATCTCTTCCAAAGGCCTGTGAAACGCAGTTTCTTTGCAGGCCTGATCTGGCTGAAGTAGGACTTCTGCTCTATGTGTGCTACTTTGCCCTAGAGCTGAAAGGCACAACGTGCAGGCTTCTTTCCACAGGCCGAGTTAGGCCCCACAGCATCTTACTTCCAGCTCTTTGGGAAGCTAAGAAACAACTCGCTCTGCACAGTGCTCTTACAGCCTACCGGGAACATCTCTTCCAAAGGCCTGTAAAACGCAGTTTCTTTGCAGGCCTATCTGGCTGAAGTAGGACTTCTGCTCTGGGTGTGCTACTTTGCCCTAGAGCTGAAAGGCACAACGTCCACGCTTCTTTCCAAAGGCCGAGTTGGGCCACACAGCATCTTGCTTCCAGTTCTTTGGGAAGCTAAGAAACAACTCGCTTTGCACAGTGCTCTTACAGCCTACCGGGAACATCTCTTCCAAAGGCCTGTGAAACGCAGTTTCTTTGCAGGCCTGATCTGGCTGAAGTAGTACTTCTGCTCTGGGTGTTCTACTTTGCCCTAGAGCTGAAAAGCACAACGTGCAGGCTTCTTTCCAAAGGGCGAGTTGGGCCCCACAGCATCTTGCTTCCAGCTCTTTGGGAAGCTAAGAAACAACTCGCTCTGCACAGTGCTCTTACAGCCTACTGGGAACATCTCTTCCAAAGGCCTGTGAAACGCAGTTTCTTTGCAGGCCTGATCTGGCTGAAGTAGGACTTCTGCTCTGGGTGTGCTACATTGCCCTAGAGCGGAAAGGCACAACGTGCAGGCTTCTTTCCAAAGGGCGAGTTGGGCCCCACAGCATCTTGCTTACAACTCTTTGGGAAGCTAAGAAACAACTCGCTCTGCACAGTGCTCTTACAGCCTACCGGGAGCATCTCTTCCAAAGGCCTGTGAAACGCAGTGTCTTTGCAGGGCTGATCTGGCGAAGTAGGACTTCAGCTCTTGGTGTGCTACATTGCCCTACAGCTAAAAGGCACAACGTGCAGGCTTCTTTCCAAAGGGCGAGTTGGGCCCCACAGCATCTTGCTTCCAGCTCTTTGGGAAGCTAAGAAACAACTCGCTCTGCACAGTGCTCTTAAAGCCTACCGGGAACATCTCTTCCAAAGGCCTGTGAAACGCAGTTTCTTTGCAGGCCTGACCTGGCTGAAGTAGGACTTCTGCTCTGGGTGTGCTACTTTGCCCTAGAGCTGAAAGGCACAACGTGCAGGCTTCTTTCCACAGGCCGAGTTGGGCCCCACAGCATCTTGATTCCAGCTCTTTGGGAAGCTAAGAAACAACTCGCTCTGCACAGTGCTCTTACAGCCTACCGGGAACATCTCTTCCAAAGGCCTGTGAAACGCAGTTTCTTTGCAGGCCTGATCTGGCTGAAGTAGGACTTCTGCTCTGGGTGTGCTACTTTGCCCTAGAGCTGAAAGGCACAACGTGCAGGCTTCTTTCCAAAGGGCGAGTTGGGCCCCACAGCATCTTGCTTCCAACTCTTTGGGAAGCTAAGAAACAACTCGCTCTGCACAGTGCTCTTACAGCCTACCGGGAACATCTCTTCCAAAGGCCTGTGAAACGCAGTTTCTTTGCAGGCCTGATCTGGCTGAAGTAGGACTTCTGCTCTGGGTGTGCTACATTGCCCTAGAGCTGAAAGGCACAACGTGCAGGCTTCTTTCCAAAGGGCGAGTTGGGCCCCACAGCATCTTACTTCCAGCTCTTTGGGAAGCTAAGAAACAACTCGCTGGGCACAGTGCTCTTACAGCCTACCGGGAACATCTCTTACAAAGGCCTGTGAAACGCAGTTTCTTTGCAGGCCTGATCTGGCTGAAGTAGGACTTCTGCTCTGGGTGTGCTACTTTGCCCTAGAGCTGAAAGGCACAACGTGCAGGCGTCTTTCCAAAGGGCGAGTTGGGCCCCACAGCATCTTGCTTCCAGCTCTTTGGGAAGCTAAGAAACAACTCGCTCTGCACAGTGCTCTTACAGCCTACCGGGAGCATCTCTTCCAAAGGCCTGTGAAACGGAGTGTCTTTGCAGGCCTGATCTGGCTGAAGTAGCACTTATGCTCTGGGTGTGCTACATTGCCCTGGAGCTAAAAGGCACAACGTGCAGGCTTCTTTCCAAAGGGCGAGTTGGGCCCCACAGCATCTTGCTTCCAGCTCTTTGGGAAGCTAAGAAACAACTCGCTCTGCACAGTGCTCTTACAGCCTACCGGGAACATCTCTTCCAAAGGCCTGTGAAACGCAGTTTCTTTGCAGGCCTATCTGGCTGAAGTAGGACTTCTGCTCTGGGTGTGCTACTTTGCCCTAGAGCTGAAAGGCACAACGTCCACGCTTCTTTCCAAAGGCCGAGTTGGGCCACACAGCATCTTGCTTCCAGTTCTTTGGGAAGCTAAGAAACAACTCGCTCTGCACAGTGCTCTTACAGCCTACAGGGAACATCTCTTCCAAAGGCCTGTGAAACGCAGTTTCTTTGCAGGCCTGATCTGGCTGAAGTAGGACTTCTGCTCTGGGTGTTCTACTTTGCCCTAGAGCTGAAAAGCACAACGTGCAGGCTTCTTTCCAAAGGGCGAGTTGGGCCCCACAGCATCTTGCTTCCAGCTCTTTGGGAAGCTAAGAAACAACTCGCTCTGCACAGTGCTCTTACAGCCTACCGGGAACATCTCTTCCAAAGGCCTGTGAAACGCAGTTTCTTTGCAGGCCTGATGGCTGAAGTAGGACTTCTGCTCTGGGTGTGCTACATTGCCCTACAGCTGAAAGGCACAACGTGCAGGCTTCTTTCCAAAGGGCGAGTTGGGCCCCACAGCATCTTGCTTACAACTCTTTGGGAAGCTAAGAAACAACTCGCTCTGCACAGTGCTCTTACAGCCTACCGGGAGCATCTCTTCCAAAGGCCTGTGAAACGCAGTGTCTTTGCAGGGCTGATCTGGCGAAGTAGGACTTCAGCTCTTGGTGTGCTACATTGCCCTACAGCTAAAAGGCACAACGTGCAGGCTTCTTTCCAAAGGGCGAGTTGGGCCCCACAGCATCTTGCTTCCAGCTCTTTGGGAAGCTAAGAAACAACTCGCTCTGCACAGTGCTCTTAAAGCCTACCGGGAACATCTCTTCCAAAGGCCTGTGAAACGCAGTTTCTTTGCAGGCCTGACCTGGCTGAAGTAGGACTTCTGCTCTGGGTGTGCTACTTTGCCCTAGAGCTGAAAGGCACAACGTGCAGGCTTCTTTCCACAGGCCGAGTTGGGCCCCACAGCATCTTCATTCCAGCTCTTTGGGAAGCTAAGAAACAACTCGCTCTGCACAGTGCTCTTACAGCCTACCGGGAACATCTCTTCCAAAGGCCTGTGAAACGCAGTTTCTTTGCAGGCCTGATCTGGCTGAAGTAGGACTTCTGCTCTGGGTGTGCTACTTTGCCCTAGAGCTGAAAGGCACAACGTGCAGGCTTCTTTCCAAAGGGCGAGTTGGGCCCCACAGCATCTTGCTTCCAACTCTTTGGGAAGCTAAGAAACAACTCGCTCTGCACAGTGCTCTTACAGCCTACCGGGAACATCTCTTCCAAAGGCCTGTGAAACGCAGTTTCTTTGCAGGCCTGATCTGGCTGAAGTAGGACTTCTGCTCTGGGTGTGCTACATTGCCCTAGAGCTGAAAGGCACAACGTGCAGGCTTCTTTCCAAAGGGCGAGTTGGGCCCCACAGCATCTTACTTCCAGCTCTTTGGGAAGCTAAGAAACAACTCGCTGGGCACAGTGCTCTTACAGCCTACCGGGAACATCTCTTACAAAGGCCTGTGAAACGCAGTTTCTTTGCAGGCCTGATCTGGCTGAAGTAGGACTTCTGCTCTGGGTGTGCTACTTTGCCCTAGAGCTGAAAGGCACAACGTGCAGGCGTCTTTCCAAAGGGCGAGTTGGGCCCCACAGCATCTTGCTTCCAGCTCTTTGGGAAGCTAAGAAACAACTCGCTCTGCACAGTGCTCTTACAGCCTACCGGGAGCATCTCTTCCAAAGGCCTGTGAAACGGAGTGTCTTTGCAGGCCTGATCTGGCTGAAGTAGCACTTATGCTCTGGGTGTGCTACATTGCCCTGGAGCTAAAAGGCACAACGTGCAGGCTTCTTTCCAAAGGGCGAGTTGGGCCCCACAGCATCTTGCTTCCAGCTCTTTGGGAAGCTAAGAAACAACTCGCTCTGCACAGTGCTCTTACAGCCTACCGGGAACATCTCTTCCAAAGGCCTGTGAAACGCAGTTTCTTTGCAGGCCTATCTGGCTGAAGTAGGACTTCTGCTCTGGGTGTGCTACTTTGCCCTAGAGCTGAAAGGCACAACGTCCACGCTTCTTTCCAAAGGCCGAGTTGGGCCACACAGCATCTTGCTTCCAGTTCTTTGGGAAGCTAAGAAACAACTCGCTCTGCACAGTGCTCTTACAGCCTACAGGGAACATCTCTTCCAAAGGCCTGTGAAACGCAGTTTCTTTGCAGGCCTGATCTGGCTGAAGTAGGACTTCTGCTCTGGGTGTTCTACTTTGCCCTAGAGCTGAAAAGCACAACGTGCAGGCTTCTTTCCAAAGGGCGAGTTGGGCCCCACAGCATCTTGCTTCCAGCTCTTTGGGAAGCTAAGAAACAACTCGCTCTGCACAGTGCTCTTACAGCCTACCGGGAACATCTCTTCCAAAGGCCTGTGAAACGCAGTTTCTTTGCAGGCCTGATGGCTGAAGTAGGACTTCTGCTCTGGGTGTGCTACATTGCCCTACAGCTGAAAGGCACAACGTGCAGGCTTCTTTCCAAAGGGCGAGTTGGGCCCCACAGCATCTTGCTTCCAGCTCTTTGGGAAGCTAAGAAACAACTCGCTCAGCACAGTGCTCTTAAAGCCTACCGGGAACATCTCTTCCAAAGGCCTGTGAAACGCAGTTTCTTTGCAGGCCTGATCTGGCTGAAGTAGGACTTCTGCTCTATGTGTGCTACTTTGCCCTAGAGCTGAAAGGCACAACGTGCAGGCTTCTTTCCACAGGCCGAGTTAGGCCCCACAGCATCTTACTTCCAGCTCTTTGGGAAGCTAAGACACAACTCGCTCTGCACAGTGCTCTTACAGCCTACCGGGAACATCTCTTCCAAAGGCCTGTAAAACGCAGTTTCTTTGCAGGCCTATCTGGCTGATGTAGGACTTCTGCTCTGGGTGTGCTACTTTGCCCTAGAGCTGAAAGGCACAACGTCCACGCTTCTTTCCAAATGCCGAGTTGGGCCACACAGCATCTTGCTTCCAGTTCTTTGGGAAGCTAAGAAACAACTCGCTTTGCACAGTGCTCTTACAGCCTACCGGGAACATCTCTTCCAAAGGCCTGTGAAACGCAGTTTCTTTGCAGGCCTGATCTGGCTGAAGTAGTACTTCTGCTCTGGGGGTTCTACTTTGCCCTAGAGCTGAAAAGCACAACGTGCAGGCTTCTTTCCAAAGGGCGAGTTGGGCCCCACAGCATCTTGCTTCCAGCTCTTTGGGAAGCTAAGAAACAACTCGCTCTGCACAGTGCTCTTACAGCCTACTGGGAACATCTCTTCCAAAGGCCTGTGAAACGCAGTTTCTTTGCAGGCCTGATCTGGCTGAAGTAGGACTTCTGCTCTGGGTGTGCTACATTGCCCTAGAGCGGAAAGGCACAACGTGCAGGCTTCTTTCCAAAGGGCGAGTTGGGCCCCACAGCATCTTGCTTACAACTCTTTGGGAAGCTAAGAAACAACTCGCTCTGCACAGTGCTCTTACAGCCTACCGGGAACATCTCTTCCAAAGGCCTGTGAAACGCAGTTTCTTTGCAGGCCTGATCTGGCTGAAGTAGGACTTCTGCTCTGGGTGTGCTACTTTGCCCTAGAGCTGAAAGGCACAACGTGCAGGCTTCTTTCCACAGGCCGAGTTGGGCCCCACAGCATCTTGATTCCAGCTCTTTGGGAAGCTAAGAAACAACTCGCTCTGCACAGTGCTCTTACAGCCTACCGGGAACATCTCTTCCAAAGGCCTGTGAAACGCAGTTTCTTTGCAGGCCTGATCTGGCTGAAGTAGGACTTCTGCTCTGGGTGTGCTACTTTGCCCTAGAGCTGAAAGGCACAACGTGCAGGCTTCTTTCCAAAGGGCGAGTTGGGCCCCACAGCATCTTGCTTCCAACTCTTTGGGAAGCTAAGAAACAACTCGCTCTGCACAGTGCTCTTACAGCCTACCGGGAACATCTCTTCCAAAGGCCTGTGAAACGCAGTTTCTTTGCAGGCCTGATCTGGCTGAAGTAGGACTTCTGCTCTGGGTGTGCTACATTGCCCTAGAGCTGAAAGGCACAACGTGCAGGCTTCTTTCCAAAGGGCGAGTTGGGCCCCACAGCATCTTACTTCCAGCTCTTTGGGAAGCTAAGAAACAACTCGCTCTGCACAGTGCTCTTACAGCCTACCGGGAACATCTCTTACAAAGGCCTGTGAAACGCAGTTTCTTTGCAGGCCTGATCTGGCTGAAGTAGGACTTCTGCTCTGGGTGTGCTACTTTGCCCTAGAGCTGAAAGGCACAACGTGCAGGCTTCTTTCCAAAGGGCGAGTTAGGCCCCACAGCATCTTGCTTCCAGCTCTTTGGGAAGCTAAGAAACAACTCGCTCT
Source organism: Equus caballus (assembly GCF_041296265.1). Taxonomy (NCBI): domain Eukaryota; kingdom Metazoa; phylum Chordata; class Mammalia; order Perissodactyla; family Equidae; genus Equus; species Equus caballus. Next base: position 15,253,981 of record NC_091696.1, read on the forward strand.
GCACAGTGCTCTTACAGCCTACTGGGAGCATCTCTTCCAAAGGCCTGTGAAACGGAGTGTCTTTGCAGGCCTGATCTGGCTGAAGTAGCACTTATGCTCTGGGTGTGCTACATTGCCCTGGAGCTAAAAGGCACAACGTGCAGGCTTCTTTCCAAAGGGCGAGTTGGGCCCCACAGCATCTTGCTTCCAGCTCTTTGGGAAGCTAAGAAACAACTCGCTCTGCACAGTGCTCTTACAGCCTACCGGGAACATCTCTTCCAAAGGCCTGTGAAACGCAGTTTCTTTGCAGGCCTATCTGGCTGAAGTAGGACTTCTGCTCTGGGTGTGCTACTTTGCCCTAGAGCTGAAAGGCACAACGTCCACGCTTCTTTCCAAAGGCCGAGTTGGGCCACACAGCATCTTGCTTCCAGTTCTTTGGGAAGCTAAGAAACAACTCGCTCTGCACAGTGCTCTTACAGCCTACAGGGAACATCTCTTCCAAAGGCCTGTGAAACGCAGTTTCTTTGCAGGCCTGATCTGGCTGAAGTAGGACTTCTGCTCTGGGTGTTCTACTTTGCCCTAGAGCTGAAAAGCACAACGTGCAGGCTTCTTTCCAAAGGGCGAGTTGGGCCCCACAGCATCTTGCTTCCAGCTCTTTGGGAAGCTAAGAAACAACTCGCTCTGCACAGTGCTCTTACAGCCTACCGGGAACATCTCTTCCAAAGGCCTGTGAAACGCAGTTTCTTTGCAGGCCTGATGGCTGAAGTAGGACTTCTGCTCTGGGTGTGCTACATTGCCCTACAGCTGAAAGGCACAACGTGCAGGCTTCTTTCCAAAGGGCGAGTTGGGCCCCACAGCATCTTGCTTCCAGCTCTTTGGGAAGCTAAGAAACAACTCGCTCTGCACAGTGCTCTTACAGCCTACCGGGAACATCTCTTCCAAAGGCCTGTGAAACGCAGTTTCTTTGCAGGCCCGATCTGGCTGAAGTAGGACTTCTGCTCTGGGTGTTCTACTTTGCCCTAGAGCTGAAAAGCACAACGTGCAGGCTTCTTTCCAAAGGGCGAGTTGGGCCCTACAGCATCTTGCTTCCAGCTCTTTGGGAAGCTAAGAAACAACTCGCTCTGCACAGTGCTCTTACAGCCTACCGGGAACATCTCTTCCAAAGGCCTGTGAAACGCAGTTTCTTTGCAGGCCTGATCTGGCTGAAGTAGGACTTCTGCTCTGGGTGTGCTACTTTGCCCTAGAGCTGAAAGGCACAACGTGCAGGCTTCTTTCCAAAGGGCGAGTTGGGCCCCACAGCATCTTGCTTCCAGCTCTTTGGGAAGCTAAGAAACAACTCGCTCTGCACAGTGCTCTTACAGCCTACCGGGAACATCTCTTCCAAAGGCCTGTGAAACGCTGTTTCTTTGCAGGCCTGATCTGGCTGAAGTAGGACTTCTGCTCTGGGTGTGCTACTTTGCCCTAGAGCTGAAAGGCACAACGTGCAAGCTTCTTTCCAAAGGGCGAGTTGGGCCCCACAGCATCTTGCTTCCAGCTCTTTTGGAAGCTAAGAAACAACTCGCTCTGCACAGTGCTCTTACAGCCTACCGGGAACATCTCTTCCAAAGGCCTGTGAAACGCAGTTTCTTTGCAGGCCTGATGGCTGAAGTAGCACTTCTGCTCTGGGTGTGCTACATTGCCCTACAGCTGAAAGGCACAACGTGCAGGCTTCTTTCCAAAGGGCGAGTTGGGCCCCACAGCATCTTGCTTCCAACTCTTTGGGAAGCTAAGAAACAACTCGCTCTGCACAGTGCTCTTAAAGCCTACCGGGAACATCTCTTCCAAAGGCCTGTGAAACGCAGTTTCTTTGCAGGCCTGATCTGGCTGAAGTAGGACTTCTGCTCTATGTGTGCTACTTTGCCCTAGAGCTGAAAGGCACAACGTGCAGGCTTCTTTCCACAGGCCGAGTTAGGCCCCACAGCATCTTGCTTCCAGCTCTTTGGGAAGCTAAGACACAACTCGCTCTGCACAGTGCTCTTACAGCCTACCGGGAACATCTCTTCCAAAGGCCTGGGAAACGCAGTTTCTTTGCAGGCCTGATCTGGCTGAAGTAGGACTTCTGCTCTGGGTGTGCTACATTGCCCTACAGCTGAAAGGCACAACGTGCAGGCTTCTTTCCAAAGGGCGAGTTGGGCCCCACAGCATCTTGCTTCCAGCTCTTTGGGAAGCTAAGAAACAACTCGCTCCGCACAGTGCTCTTAAAGCCTACCGGGAACATCTCTTCCAAAGGCCTGTGAAACGCAGCTTCTTTGCAGGCCTGATCTGGCTGAAGTAGGACTTCTGCTCTGGGTGTGCTACATTGCCCTAGAGCTGAAAGGCACAACGTGCAGGCTTCTTTCCAAAGGCCGAGTTAGGCCCCACAGCATCTTGCTTCCAGCTCTTTGGGAAGCTAAGACACAACTCGCTCTGCACAGTGCTCTGACAGCCTACCGGGAACATCTCTTCCAAAGGCCTGTGAAACGCAGTTTCTTTGCAGGCCTGATCTGGCTGAAGTAGGACTTCTGCTCTGGGTGTGCTACTTTGGCCTAGAGCTGAAAGGCACAACGTGCAGGCTTCTTTCCAAAGGGTGAGTTGGGCCCCACAGCATCTTGCTTCCAGCTCTTTGGGAAGCTAAGAAACAACTCGCTGTGCAAAGTGCTCCTACAGCCCAGTGGGAACATCTCTTCCAAAGGCCTGTGAAACGCAGTTTCTTTGCAGGCATGATCTGACTGAAGTAGGACTTCTGCTGTGGTTGTGCTACATTGACCTAGAGCTGAAAGGCACAATGTGCAGGCTTCTTTCCAAGGGTCGAATTGGGCCGTACAGCATCTTGCTTCCAGTTCTTTGGGAAGCTAAGAAACAACTGGCTCTGCACAGTGCTCTTACAGCCTACCGGGAACATCTCTTCCAAAGGCCTGTGAAACGCAGTTGCTTTGCAGGCCTGATCTGGCCGAAGTAGCACTTCTGCTCTGGGTGTGCTACATTGCCCTAGAGCTGAAAGGCCGAACGTGCAGGCTTCTTTCCAAAGGGCGAGTTGGGCCCCACAGCATCTTGCTTCCAGCTCTTTGGGAAGCTCAGAAACAACTCGCTCTGCACAGTGCTCTTACAGCCTACCAGGAACATCTCTTCCAAAGGCCTGTGAAACGCAGTTTCTTTGCAGGCCTGATCTGGCCGAAATAGGACTTCTGCTATGGGTGTGCTACTTTGCCCTAGAGCTGAAAGGCACAACGTGCAGGCTTCTTTCCAAAGGGCGAGTTGGGCCCCACAGCATCTTGCTTCCAGCTCTTTGGGAAGCTAAGAAACAACTCGCTCTGCACAGTGCTCTTACAGCCTACCGGGAACATCTCTTCCAAAGGCCTGTGAAACGCAGTTTCTTTGCAGGCCTGATCTGGCTGAAGTAGGACTTCTGCTCTGGGTGTGCTACTTTGCCCTAGAGCTGAAAGGCACAACGTGCAAGCTTCTTTCCAAAGGGCGAGTTGGGCCCCACAGCATCTTGCTTCCAGCTCTTTGGGAAGCTAAGAAACAACTCGCTCTGCACAGTGCTCTTACAGCCTACCGGGAACATCTCTTCCAAAGGCCTGTGAAACGCAGTTTCTTTGCAGGCCTGATGGCTGAAGTAGGACTTCTGCTCTGGGTGTGCTACATTGCCCTACAGCTGAAAGGCACAACGTGCAGGCTTCTTTCCAAAGGGCGAGTTGGGCCCCACAGCATCTTGCTTCCAACTCTTTGGGAAGCTAAGAAACAACTCGCTCTGCACAGTGCTCTTAAAGCCTACCGGGAACATCTCTTCCAAAGGCCTGTGAAACGCAGTTTCTTTGCAGGCCTGATCTGGCTGAAGTAGGACTTCTGCTCTATGTGTGCTACTTTGCCCTAGAGCTGAAAGGCACAACGTGCAGGCTTCTTTCCACAGGCCGAGTTAGGCCCCACAGCATCTTGCTTCCAGCTCTTTGGGAAGCTAAGACACAACTCGCTCTGCACAGTGCTCTTACAGCCTACCGGGAACATCTCTTCCAAAGGCCTGGGAAACGCAGTTTCTTTGCAGGCCTGATCTGGCTGAAGTAGGACTTCTGCTCTGGGTGTGCTACATTGCCCTACAGCTGAAAGGCACAACGGGCAGGCTTCTTTCCAAAGGGCGAGTTGGGCCCCACAGCATCTTGCTTCCAGCTCTTTGGGAAGCTAAGAAACAACTCGCTCCGCACAGTGCTCTTAAAGCCTACCGGGAACATCTCTTCCAAAGGCCTGTGAAACGCAGCTTCTTTGCAGGCCTGATCTGGCTGAAGTAGGACTTCTGCTCTGGGTGTGCTACATTGCCCTAGAGCTGAAAGGCACAACGTGCAGGCTTCTTTCCACAGGCCGAGTTAGGCCCCACAGCATCTTGCTTCCAGCTCTTTGGGAAGCTAAGACACAATTCGCTCTGCACAGTGCTCTGACAGCCTACCGGGAACATCTCTTCTAAAGGCCTGTGAAACGCAGTTTCTTTGCAGGCCTATCTGGCTGAAGTAGGACTTCTGATCTGGGTGTGCTACTTTGCCCTAGAGCGGAAAGGCACAACGTGCAGGCTTCTTTCCAAAGGGCGAGTTGGGCCCCACAGCATCTTGCTTCCAGCTCTTTGGGAAGCTAAGAAACAACTCGCTCTGCACAGTGCTCTTACAGCCTACCGGGAACATCTCTTCCAAAGGCCTGGGAAACGCAGTTTCTTTGCAGGCCTGATCTGGCTGAAGTAGGACTTCTGCTCTGGGTGTGCTACTTTGCCCTAGAGCTGAAAGGCACAACGTGCAGGCTTCTTTCCAAAGGGCGAGTTGGGCCCCACAGCATCTTGCTTCCAGCTCTTTGGGAAGCTAAGAAACAACTCGCTCTGCACAGTGCTCTTACAGCCTACCGGGAACATCTCTTCCAAAGGCCTGTGAAACGCAGTTTCTTTGCAGGCCTGATGGCTGAAGTAGGACTTCTGCTCTGGGTGTGCTACATTGCCCTACAGCTGAAAGGCACAACGTGCAGGCTTCTTTCCAAAGGGCGAGTTGGGCCCCACAGCATCTTGCTTCCAACTCTTTGGGAAGCTAAGAAACAACTCGCTCTGCACAGTGCTCTTAAAGCCTACCGGGAACATCTCTTCCAAAGGCCTGTGAAACGCAGTTTCTTTGCAGGCCTGATCTGGCTGAAGTAGGACTTCTGCTCTATGTGTGCTACTTTGCCCTAGAGCTGAAATGCACAACGTGCAGGCTTCTTTCCACAGGCCGAGTTAGGCCCCACAGCATCTTGCTTCCAGCTCTTTGGGAAGCTAAGACACAACTCGCTCTGCACAGTGCTCTTACAGCCTACCGGGAACATCTCTTCCAAAGGCCTGGGAAACGCAGTTTCTTTGCAGGCCTGATCTGGCTGAAGTAGGACTTCTGCTCTGGGTGTGCTACTTTGCCCTAGAGCTGAAAGGCACAACGTGCAGGCGTCTTTCCAAAGGGCGAGTTGGGCCCCACAGCATCTTGCTTCCAGCTCTTTTGGAAGCTAAGAAACAACTCGCTGGGCACAGTGCTCTTACAGCCTACCGTTAACATCTCTTCCAAAGGCCTGTGAAACGCAGTTTCTTTGCAGGCCTTATCTGGCTGAAGTGGGACTTCTGCTCTGGGTGTGCTACATTGCCCTAGAGCTGAAAGGCACAACGTGCAGGCTTCTTTCCAAAGGGCGAGTTGGGCCCCACAGCATCTTGCTTCCAGCTCTTTGGGAAGCTAAGAAACAACTCGCTCTGCACAGTGCTCTTACAGCCTACCTGGAACGTCTCTTCGAAAGGCCTGTGAAACGCAGTTTCTTTGCAGGCCTGATCTGGCTGAAGTAGGACTACTGCTCTGAGTGTGCTACATTGCCCTGGAGCTGAAAGGCACAACGTGCAGGCTTCTTTCCAAAGGGCGAGTTGGGCCCCACAGCATCTTGCTTCCAGCTCTTTGGGAACCTAAGAAACAACTCGCTCTGCACAGTGCTCTTACAGCCTACCGGGAACATCTCTTCCAAAGGCCTGTGAAACGCAGTGTCTTTGCAGGCCTGATCTGGCTGAAGTAGGACTTCTGCTCTGGGTGTGCTACGTTGCCCTAGAGCTGAAAGGCACAACGTGCAGGCTTCTTTCCAAAGGGCGATTGGGCCCCACAGCATCTTGCTTCCAGCTCTTTGGGAACCTAAGAAACAACTTGCTCTGCACAGTGCTCTTACAGCCTACCGGGAACATCTCTTCCAAAGGCCTGTGAAACGCAGTTTCTTTGCAGGCCTGATCTGGCTGAAGTAGGACTTCTGCTCTGGGTGTGCTACTTTGGCCTAGAGCTGAAAGGCACAACGTGCAGGCTTCTTTCCAAAGGGTGAGTTGGGCCCCACAGCATCTTGCTTCCAGCTCTTTGGGAAGCTAAGAAACAACTCGCTGTGCAAAGTGCTCCTACAGCCCAGTGGGAACATCTCTTCCAAAGGCCTGTGAAACGCAGTTTCTTTGCAGGCATGATCTGACTGAAGTAGGACTTCTGCTGTGGTTGTGCTACATTGACCTAGAGCTGAAAGGCACAATGTGCAGGCTTCTTTCCAAGGGTCGAATTGGGCCGTACAGCATCTTGCTTCCAGTTCTTTGGGAAGCTAAGAAACAACTGGCTCTGCACAGTGCTCTTACAGCCTACCGGGAACATCTCTTCCAAAGGCCTGTGAAACGCAGTTGCTTTGCAGGCCTGATCTGGCCGAAGTAGCACTTCTGCTCTGGGTGTGCTACATTGCCCTAGAGCTGAAAGGCCGAACGTGCAGGCTTCTTTCCAAAGGGCGAGTTGGGCCCCACAGCATCTTGCTTCCAGCTCTTTGGGAAGCTCAGAAACAACTCGCTCTGCACAGTGCTCTTACAGCCTACCAGGAACATCTCTTCCAAAGGCCTGTGAAACGCAGTTTCTTTGCAGGCCTGATCTGGCCGAAATAGGACTTCTGCTATGGGTGTGCTACTTTGCCCTAGAGCTGAAAGGCACAACGTGCAGGCTTCTTTCCAAAGGGCGAGTTGGGCCCCACAGCATCTTGCTTCCAGCTCTTTGGGAAGCTAAGAAACAACTCGCTCTGCACAGTGCTCTTACAGCCTACCGGGAACATCTCTTCCAAAGGCCTGTGAAACGCAGTTTCTTTGCAGGCCTGATCTGGCTGAAGTAGGACTTCTGCTCTGGGTGTGCTACTTTGCCCTAGAGCTGAAAGGCACAACGTGCAAGCTTCTTTCCAAAGGGCGAGTTGGGCCCCACAGCATCTTGCTTCCAGCTCTTTGGGAAGCTAAGAAACAACTCGCTCTGCACAGTGCTCTTACAGCCTACCGGGAACATCTCTTCCAAAGGCCTGTGAAACGCAGTTTCTTTGCAGGCCTGATGGCTGAAGTAGGACTTCTGCTCTGGGTGTGCTACATTGCCCTACAGCTGAAAGGCACAACGTGCAGGCTTCTTTCCAAAGGGCGAGTTGGGCCCCACAGCATCTTGCTTCCAACTCTTTGGGAAGCTAAGAAACAACTCGCTCTGCACAGTGCTCTTAAAGCCTACCGGGAACATCTCTTCCAAAGGCCTGTGAAACGCAGTTTCTTTGCAGGCCTGATCTGGCTGAAGTAGGACTTCTGCTCTATGTGTGCTACTTTGCCCTAGAGCTGAAAGGCACAACGTGCAGGCTTCTTTCCACAGGCCGAGTTAGGCCACACAGCATCTTGCTTCCAGCTCTTTGGGAAGCTAAGACACAACTCGCTCTGCACAGTGCTCTTACAGCCTACCGGGAACATCTCTTCCAAAGGCCTGGGAAACGCAGTTTCTTTGCAGGCCTGATCTGGCTGAAGTAGGACTTCTGCTCTGGGTGTGCTACATTGCCCTACAGCTGAAAGGCACAACGTGCAGGCTTCTTTCCAAAGGGCGAGTTGGGCCCCACAGCATCTTGCTTCCAGCTCTTTGGGAAGCTAAGAAACAACTCGCTCCGCACAGTGCTCTTAAAGCCTACCGGGAACATCTCTTCCAAAGGCCTGTGAAACGCAGCTTCTTTGCAGGCCTGATCTGGCTGAAGTAGGACTTCTGCTCTGGGTGTGCTACATTGCCCTAGAGCTGAAAGGCACAACGTGCAGGCTTCTTTCCACAGGCCGAGTTAGGCCCCACAGCATCTTGCTTCCAGCTCTTTGGGAAGCTAAGACACAACACGCTCTGCACAGTGCTCTGACAGCCTACCGGGAACATCTCTTCTAAAGGCCTGTGAAACGCAGTTTCTTTGCAGGCCTATCTGGCTGAAGTAGGACTTCTGATCTGGGTGTGCTACTTTGCCCTAGAGCTGAAAGGCACAACGTCCACGCTTCTTTCCAAAGGCCGAGTTGGGCTACACAGCATCTTGCTTCCAGTTCTTTGGGAAGCTAAGAAACAACTCGCTTTGCACAGTGCTCTTACAGCCTACCGGGAACATCTCTTCCAAAGGCCTGTGAAACGCAGTTTCTTTGCATGCCTGATCTGGCTGAAGTAGGACTTCTGCTCTGGGTGTTCTACTTTGCCCTAGAGCTGAAAAGCACAACGTGCAGGCTTCTTTCCAAAGGGCGAGTTGGGCCCCACAGCATCTTTCTTCCAGCTCTTAGGGAAGCTAAGAAACAACTCGCTCTGCACAGTGCTCTTACAGCCTACCGGGAACATCTCTTCCAAAGGCCTGTGAAACGCAGTTTCTTTGCAGGCCTGATCTGGCTGAAGTAGGACTTCTGCTCTGGGTGTGCTACATTGCCCGAGAGCGGAAAGGCACAACGTGCAGGCTTCTTTCCAAAGGGCGAGTTGGGCCCCACAGCATCTTGCTTCCAGCTCTTTGGGAAGCTAAGAAACAACTCGCTCTGCACAGTGCTCTTACAGCCTACCGGGAACATCTCTTCCAAAGGCCTGTGAAACGCAGTTTCTTTGCAGGCCTGATCTGGCTGAAGTAGGACTTCTGCTCTGGGTGTTCTACTTTGCCCTAGAGCTGAAAAGCACAACGTGCAGGCTTCTTTCCAAAGGGCGAGTTGGGCCCCACAGCATCTTGCTTCCAGCTCTTTGGGAAGCTAAGACACAACTCGCTCTGCACAGTGCTCTTACAGCCTACCGGGAACATCTCTTCCAAAGGCCTGTGAAACGCAGTTTCTTTGCAGGCCTGATCTGGCTGAAGTAGGACTTCTGCTCTGGGTGTGCTACTTTGCCCTAGAGCTGAAAGGCACAACGTGCAGGCTTCTTTCCAAAGGGCGAGTTGGGCCCCACAGCATCTTGCTTCCAGCTCTTTGGGAAGCTAAGAAACAACTCGCTCTGCACAGTGCTCTTGCAGCCTACCGGGAGCATCTCTTCCAAAGGCCTCTGAAACGCAGTGCCTTTGCAGGGCTGATCTGGCGAAGTAGGACTTCAGCTCTTGGTGTGCTACATTGCCCTACAGCTAAAAGGCACAACGTGCAGGCTTCTTTCCAAAGGGCGAGTTGGGCCCCACAGCATCTTGCTTCCAGCTCTTTGGGAAGCTAAGAAACAACTCGCTCTGCACAGTGCTCTTACAGCCTACCGGGAACATCTCTTCCAAAGGCCTGGGAAACGCAGCTCCTTTGCAGGCCTGATCTGGCTGAAGTAGGACTTCTGCTCTGGGTGTGCTACTTTGCCCTAGAGCTGAAAGGCACAACGTGCAGGCTTCTTTCCAAAGGGCGAGTTGGGCCCCACAGCATCTTGCTTCCAGCTCTTTGGGAAGCTAAGAATCAACTCGCTCTGCACAGAGCTCTTACAGCCTACCGGGAACATCTCTTCCAAAGGCCTGTGAAACGCAGTTTCTTTACAGGCCTGATCTGGCTGAAGTAGGACTTCTGCTCTGGGTGTGCTACCTTGCCCTAGAGCGGAAAGGCACAACGTGCAGGCTTCTTTCCAAAGGGCGAGTTGGGCCCCACAGCATCTTGCTTCCAGCTCTTTGGGAAGCTAAGAAACAACTCGCTCTGCACAGTGCTCTTACAGCCTACCGGGAACATCTCTTCCAAAGGCCTGGGAAACGCAGTTTCTTTGCAGGCCTGATCTGGCTGAAGTAGGACTTCTGCTCTGGGTGTGCTACCTTGCCCTAGAGCTGAAAGGCACAACGTGCAGGCTTCTTTCCAAAGGGCGAGTTGGGCCCCACAGCATCTTGCTTCCAGCTCTTTGGGAAGCTAAGAAACAACTCGCTCTGCACAGTGCTCTTACAGCCTACCGGGAACATCTCTTCCAAAGGCCTGTGAAACGCAGTTTCTTTGCAGGCCTGATCTGGCTGAAGTAGGACTTCTGCTCTGGGTGTGCTACTTTGCCCTAGAGCTGAAAGGCACAACGTGCAGGCTTCTTTCCAAAGGGCGAGTTGGGCCCCACAGCATCTTGCTTCCAGCTCTTTGGGAAGCTAAGAAACAACTCGCTCTGCACAGTGCTCTTACAGCCTACCGGGAACATCTCTTCCAAAGGCCTGTGAAACGCAGTTTCTTTGCAGGCCTGATGGCTGAAGTAGGACTTCTGCTCTGGGTGTGCTACATTGCCCTACAGCTGAAAGGCACAACGTGCAGGCTTCTTTCCAAAGGGCGAGTTGGGCCCCACAGCATCTTGCTTCCAACTCTTTGGGAAGCTAAGAAACAACTCGCTCTGCACAGTGCTCTTAAAGCCTACCGGGAACATCTCTTCCAAAGGCCTGTGAAACGCAGTTTCTTTGCAGGCCTGATCTGGCTGAAGTAGGACTTCTGCTCTATGTGTGCTACTTTGCCCTAGAGCTGAAATGCACAACGTGCAGGCTTCTTTCCACAGGCTGAGTTAGGCCCCACAGCATCTTGCTTCCAGCTCTTTGGGAAGCTAAGACACAACTCGCTCTGCACAGTGCTCTTACAGCCTACCGGGAACATCTCTTCCAAAGGCCTGGGAAACGCAGTTTCTTTGCAGGCCTGATCTGGCTGAAGTAGGACTTCTGCTCTGGGTGTGCTACTTTGCCCTAGAGCTGAAAGGCACAACGTGCAGGCGTCTTTCCAAAGAGCGAGTTGGGCCCCACAGCATCTTGCTTCCAGCTCTTTGGGAAGCTCACAAACAACTCGCTCTGCACAGTGCTCTTACAGCCTACCGGGAACATCTCTTCCAAAGGCCTGTGAAACGCAGTTTCTTTGCAGGCCTATCTGGCTGAAGTAGGACTTCTGCTCTGGGTGTGCTACTTTGCCCTAGAGCTGAAAGGCACAACGTCCACGCTTCTTTCCAAAGGCCGAGTTGGGCCACACAGCATCTTGCTTCCAGTTCTTTGGGAAGCTAAGAAACAACTCGCTCTGCACAGTGCTCTTACAGCCTACCGGGAACATCTCTTCCAAAGGCCTGTGAAACGCAGTTTCTTTGCAGGCCTGATCTGGCTGAAGTAGGACTTCTGCTCTGGGTGTTCTACTTTGCCCTAGAGCTGAAAAGCACAACGTGCAGGCTTCTTTCCAAAGGGCGAGTTGGGCCCCACAGCATCTTGCTTCCAGCTCTTTGGGAAGCTAAGAAACAACTCGCTATGCACAGTGCTCTTACAGCCTACCGGGAACATCTCTTCCAAAGGCCTGTGAAACGCAGTTTCTTTGCAGGCCTGATGGCTGAATTAGGACTTCTGCTCTGGGTGTGCTACATTGCCCTACAGCTGAAAGGCACAACGTGCAGGCTTCTTTCCAAAGGGCGAGTTGGGCCCCACAGCATCTTGCTTCCAGCTCTTTGGGAAGCTAAGAAACAACTCGCTCTGCACAGTGCTCTTACAGCCTACCGGGAACATCTCTTCCAAAGGCCTGTGAAACGCAGTTTCTTTGCAGGCCTGATCTGGCTGAAGTAGGACTTCTGCTCTGGGTGTTCTACTTTGCCCTAGAGCTGAAAAGCACAACGTGCAGGCTTCTTTCCAAAGGGCGAGTTGGGCCCCACAGCATCTTGCTTCCAGCTCTTTGGGAAGCTAAGAACCAACTCGCTCTGCACAGTGCTCTTACAGCCTACCGGGAACATCTCTTCCAAAGGCCTGTGAAACGCAGTTTCTTTGCAGGCCTGATCTGGCTGAAGTAGGACTTCTGCTCTGGGTGTGCTACTTTGCCCTAGAGCTGAAAGGCACAACGTGCAGGCTTCTTTCCAAAGGGCGAGTTGGGCCCCACAGCATCTTGCTTCCAGCTCTTTGGGAAGCTAAGAAACAACTCGCTCTGCACAGTGCTCTTGCAGCCTACCGGGAGCATCTCTTCCAAAGGCCTCTGAAACGCAGTGCCTTTGCAGGGCTGATCTGGCGAAGTAGGACTTCAGCTCTTGGTGTGCTACATTGCCCTACAGCTAAAAGGCACAACGTGCAGGCTTCTTTCCAAAGGGCGAGTTGGGCCCCACAGCATCTTGCTTCCAGCTCTTTGGGAAGCTAAGAAACAACTCGCTCTGCACAGTGCTCTTACAGCCTACCGGGAACATCTCTTCCAAAGGCCTGGGAAACGCAGCTCCTTTGCAGGCCTGATCTGGCTGAAGTAGGACTTCTGCTCTGGGTGTGCTACTTTGCCCTAGAGCTGAAAGGCACAACGTGCAGGCTTCTTTCCAAAGGGCGAGTTGGGCCCCACAGCATCTTGCTTCCAGCTCTTTGGGAAGCTAAGAATCAACTCGCTCTGCACAGAGCTCTTACAGCCTACCGGGAACATCTCTTCCAAAGGCCTGTGAAACGCAGTTTCTTTACAGGCCTGATCTGGCTGAAGTAGGACTTCTGCTCTGGGTGTGCTACCTTGCCCTAGAGCGGAAAGGCACAACGTGCAGGCTTCTTTCCAAAGGGCGAGTTGGGCCCCACAGCATCTTGCTTCCAGCTCTTTGGGAAGCTAAGAAACAACTCGCTCTGCACAGTGCTCTTACAGCCTACCGGGAACATCTCTTCCAAAGGCCTGGGAAACGCAGTTTCTTTGCAGGCCTGATCTGGCTGAAGTAGGACTTCTGCTCTGGGTGTGCTACCTTGCCCTAGAGCTGAAAGGCACAACGTGCAGGCTTCTTTCCAAAGGGCGAGTTGGGCCCCACAGCATCTTGCTTCCAGCTCTTTGGGAAGCTAAGAAACAACTCGCTCTGCACAGTGCTCTTACAGCCTACCGGGAACATCTCTTCCAAAGGCCTGTGAAACGCAGTTTCTTTGCAGGCCTGATCTGGCTGAAGTAGGACTTCTGCTCTGGGTGTGCTACTTTGCCCTAGAGCTGAAAGGCACAACGTGCAGGCTTCTTTCCAAAGGGCGAGTTGGGCCCCACAGCATCTTGCTTCCAGCTCTTTGGGAAGCTAAGAAACAACTCGCTCTGCACAGTGCTCTTACAGCCTACCGGGAACATCTCTTCCAAAGGCCTGTGAAACGCAGTTTCTTTGCAGGCCTGATGGCTGAAGTAGGACTTCTGCTCTGGGTGTGCTACATTGCCCTACAGCTGAAAGGCACAACGTGCAGGCTTCTTTCCAAAGGGCGAGTTGGGCCCCACAGCATCTTGCTTCCAACTCTTTGGGAAGCTAAGAAACAACTCGCTCTGCACAGTGCTCTTAAAGCCTACCGGGAACATCTCTTCCAAAGGCCTGTGAAACGCAGTTTCTTTGCAGGCCTGATCTGGCTGAAGTAGGACTTCTGCTCTATGTGTGCTACTTTGCCCTAGAGCTGAAATGCACAACGTGCAGGCTTCTTTCCACAGGCTGAGTTAGGCCCCACAGCATCTTGCTTCCAGCTCTTTGGGAAGCTAAGACACAACTCGCTCTGCACAGTGCTCTTACAGCCTACCGGGAACATCTCTTCCAAAGGCCTGGGAAACGCAGTTTCTTTGCAGGCCTGATCTGGCTGAAGTAGGACTTCTGCTCTGGGTGTGCTACTTTGCCCTAGAGCTGAAAGGCACAACGTGCAGGCGTCTTTCCAAAGAGCGAGTTGGGCCCCACAGCATCTTGCTTCCAGCTCTTTGGGAAGCTCACAAACAACTCGCTCTGCACAGTGCTCTTACAGCCTACCGGGAACATCTCTTCCAAAGGCCTGTGAAACGCAGTTTCTTTGCAGGCCTATCTGGCTGAAGTAGGACTTCTGCTCTGGGTGTGCTACTTTGCCCTAGAGCTGAAAGGCACAACGTCCACGCTTCTTTCCAAAGGCCGAGTTGGGCCACACAGCATCTTGCTTCCAGTTCTTTGGGAAGCTAAGAAACAACTCGCTCTGCACAGTGCTCTTACAGCCTACCGGGAACATCTCTTCCAAAGGCCTGTGAAACGCAGTTTCTTTGCAGGCCTGATCTGGCTGAAGTAGGACTTCTGCTCTGGGTGTTCTACTTTGCCCTAGAGCTGAAAAGCACAACGTGCAGGCTTCTTTCCAAAGGGCGAGTTGGGCCCCACAGCATCTTGCTTCCAGCTCTTTGGGAAGCTAAGAAACAACTCGCTATGCACAGTGCTCTTACAGCCTACCGGGAACATCTCTTCCAAAGGCCTGTGAAACGCAGTTTCTTTGCAGGCCTGATGGCTGAATTAGGACTTCTGCTCTGGGTGTGCTACATTGCCCTACAGCTGAAAGGCACAACGTGCAGGCTTCTTTCCAAAGGGCGAGTTGGGCCCCACAGCATCTTGCTTCCAGCTCTTTGGGAAGCTAAGAAACAACTCGCTCTGCACAGTGCTCTTACAGCCTACCGGGAACATCTCTTCCAAAGGCCTGTGAAACGCAGTTTCTTTGCAGGCCCGATCTGGCTGAAGTAGGACTTCTGCTCTGGGTGTTCTACTTTGCCCTAGAGCTGAAAAGCACAACGTGCAGGCTTCTTTCCAAAGGGCGAGTTGGGCCCTACAGCATCTTGCTTCCAGCTCTTTGGGAAGCGAAGAAACAACTCGCTCTGCACAGTGCTCTTACAGCCTACCGGGAACATCTCTTCCAAAGGCCTGTGAAACGCAGTTTCTTTGCAGGCCTGATCTGGCTGAAGTAGGACTTCTGCTCTGGGTGTGCTACTTTGCCCTAGAGCTGAAAGGCACAACGTGCAGGCTTCTTTCCAAAGGGCGAGTTGGGCCCCACAGCATCTTGCTTCCAGCTCTTTGGGAAGCTAAGAAACAACTCGCTCTGCACAGTGCTCTTACAGCCTACCGGGAACATCTCTTCCAAAGGCCTGTGAAACGCAGTTTCTTTGCAGGCCTGATCTGGCTGAAGTAGGACTTCTGCTCTATGTGTGCTACTTTGCCCTAGAGCTGAAATGCACAACGTGCAGGCTTCTTTCCACAGGCCGAGTTAGGCCCCACAGCATCTTGCTTCCAGCTCTTTGGGAAGCTAAGACACAACTCGCTCTGCACAGTGCTCTTACAGCCTACCGGGAACATCTCTTCCAAAGGCCTGGGAAACGCAGTTTCTTTGCAGGCCTGATCTGGCTGAAGTAGGACTTCTGCTCTGGGTGTGCTACTTTGCCCTAGAGCTGAAAGGCACAACGTGCAGGCGTCTTTCCAAAGGGCGAGTTGGGCCCCACAGCATCTTGCTTCCAGCTCTTTTGGAAGCTAAGAAACTACTCGCTGGGCACAGTGCTCTTACAGCCTACCGTTAACATCTCTTCCAAAGGCCTGTGAAACGCAGTTTCTTTGCAGGCCTTATCTGGCTGAAGTGGGACTTCTGCTCTGGGTGTGCTACATTGCCCTAGAGCTGAAAGGCACAACGTGCAGGCTTCTTTCCAAAGGGCGAGTTGGGCCCCACAGCATCTTGCTTCCAGCTCTTTGGGAAGCTAAGAAACAACTCGCTCTGCACAGTGCTCTTACAGCCTACCTGGAACGTCTCTTCGAAAGGCCTGTGAAACGCAGTTTCTTTGCAGGCCTGATCTGGCTGAAGTAGGACTACTGCTCTGAGTGTGCTACATTGCCCTGGAGCTGAAAGGCACAACGTGCAGGCTTCTTTCCAAAGGGCGAGTTGGGCCCCACAGCATCTTGCTTCCAGCTCTTTGGGAACCTAAGAAACAACTCGCTCTGCACAGTGCTCTTACAGGCTACTGGGAACATCTCTTCCAAAGACCTGTGAAACGCAGTGTCTTTGCAGGCCTGATCTGGCTGAAGTAGGACTTCTGCTCTGGGTGTGCTACATTGCCCTAGAGCTGAAAGGCACAACGTGCAGGCTTCTTTCCAAAGGGCGAGTTGGGCCCCACAGCATCTTGCTTCCAACTCTTAGGGAAGCTAAGAAGTAACTCGCTCTGCACAGTGCTCTTACAGCCTACCGGGAACATCTCTTCCAAAGGCCTGTGAAACGCAGTTTCTTTGCAGGCCTGATCTGGCTGAAGTAGGACTTCTGGTCTGGGTGTGCTACATTGCCCTAGAGCTGAAAGGCCCAACGTGCAGGCTTCTTTCTAAAGGGCGAGTTGGGCCCCACAGCATCTTGCTTCCAGCTCTTTGGGAAGCTAAGAAACAACTCGCTCTGCACAGTGCTCTTACAGCCTACCGGGAGCATCTCTTCCAAAGCCCTGTGAAACGCAGTTTCTTTGCAGGCCTGATCTGGATGAATTAGGACTTCTGCTCTGGGTGTGCTACTTTGCCCTAGAGCTGAAAGGCACAACGTGCAGGCTTCTTTCCAAAGGGCGAGTTGGGCCCCACAGCATCTTGCTTCCAGCTCTTTGGGAAGCTAAGAAACAACTCGCTCTGCACAGTGCTCTTACAGCCTACCGGGAACATCTCTTCCAAAGGCCTGTGAAACGCAGTTTCTTTGCAGGCCTGATCTGGCTGAAGTAGGAATTCTGCTCTGGGTGTGCTACTTTCGCCTAGAGCTGAAAGGCACAACGTGCAGGCTTCTTTCCCAAGGGCGAGTTGGGCCCCACAGCATCTTGCTTCCAGCTCTTTGGGAAGCTAAGAAACAACTCGCTCTGCACAGTGCTCTTACAGCCTACCGGGAACATCTCTTCCAAAGGCCTGTGAAACGCAGTGTCTTTGCAGGCCTGATCTGGCTGAAGTAGGACTTCTGCTCTGAGTGTGCTACGTTGCCCTAGAGCTGAAAGGCACAACGTGCAGGCTTCTTTCCAAAGGGCGAGTTGGGCCCCACAGCATCTTGCTTCCAACTCTTAGGGAAGCTAAGAAGTAACTCGCTCTGCACAGTGCTCTTACAGCCTACCGGGAACATCTCTTCCAAAGGCCTGTGAAACGCAGTTTCTTTGCAGGCCTGATCTGGCTGAAGTAGGACTTCTGGTCTGGGTGTGCTACATTGCCCTAGAGCTGAAAGGCCCAACGTGCAGGCTTCTTTCTAAAGGGCGAGTTGGGCCCCACAGCATCTTGCTTCCAGCTCTTTGGGAAGCTAAGAAACAACTCGCTCTGCACAGTGCTCTTACAGCCTACCGGGAGCATCTCTTCCAAAGCCCTGTGAAACGCAGTTTCTTTGCAGGCCTGATCTGGATGAATTAGGACTTCTGCTCTGGGTGTGCTACTTTGCCCTAGAGCTGAAAGGCACAACGTGCAGGCTTCTTTCCAAAGGGCGAGTTGGGCCCCACAGCATCTTGCTTCCAGCTCTTTGGGAAGCTAAGAAACAACTCGCTCTGCACAGTGCTCTTACAGCCTACCGGGAACATCTCTTCCAAAGGCCTGTGAAACGCAGTTTCTTTGCAGGCCTGATCTGGCTGAAGTAGGAATTCTGCTCTGGGTGTGCTACTTTCGCCTAGAGCTGAAAGGCACAACGTGCAGGCTTCTTTCCCAAGGGCGAGTTGGGCCCCACAGCATCTTGCTTCCAGCTCTTTGGGAAGCTAAGAAACAACTCGCTCTGCACAGTGCTCTTACAGCCTACCGGGAACATCTCTTCCAAAGGCCTGTGAAACGCAGTGTCTTTGCAGGCCTGATCTGGCTGAAGTAGGACTTCTGCTCTGGGTGTGCTACGTTGCCCTAGAGCTGAAAGGCACAACGTGCAGGCTTCTTTCCAAAGGGCGATTGGGCCCCACAGCATCTTGCTTCCAGCTCTTTGGGAACCTAAGAAACAACTTGCTCTGCACAGTGCTCTTACAGCCTACCGGGAACATCTCTTCCAAAGGCCTGTGAAACGCAGTTTCTTTGCAGGCCTGATCTGGCTGAAGTAGGACTTCTGCTCTGGGTGTGCTACTTTGGCCTAGAGCTGAAAGGCACAACGTGCAGGCTTCTTTCCAAAGGGCGAGTTGGGCCCCACAGCATCTTGCTTCCAGCTCTTTGGGAAGCTAAGAAACAACTCGCTCTGCACAGTGCTCTTACAGCCTACCGGGAACATCTCTTCCAAAGGCCTGTGAAACGCAGTTTCTTTGCAGGCCTGATCTGGCTGAAGTAGGAATTCTGCTCTGGGTGTGCTACTTTCGCCTAGAGCTGAAAGGCACAACGTGCAGGCTTCTTTCCCAAGGGCGAGTTGGGCCCCACAGCATCTTGCTTCCAGCTCTTTGGGAAGCTAAGAAACAACTCGCTCTGCACAGTGCTCTTACAGCCTACCGGGAACATCTCTTCCAAAGGCCTGTGAAACGCAGTGTCTTTGCAGGCCTGATCTGGCTGAAGTAGGACTTCTGCTCTGAGTGTGCTACGTTGCCCTAGAGCTGAAAGGCACAACGTGCAGGCTTCTTTCCAAAGGGCGAGTTGGGCCCCACAGCATCTTGCTTCCAGCTCTTTGCGAACCTAAGAAACAACTCGCTCTGCACAGTGCTCTTACAGCCTACCGGGAACATCTCTTCCAAAGGCCTGTGAAACGCAGTTTCTTTGCAGGCCTGATCTGGCTGAAGTAGGACTTCTGCTCTGGGTGTGCTACTTTGCCCTAGAGCTGAAAGGCACAACGTGCAGGCTTCTTTCCAAAGGGTGAGTTGGGCCCCACAGCATCTTGCTTCCAGCTCTTTGGGAAGCTAAGAAACAACTCGCTGTGCAAAGTGCTCCTACAGCCCAGTGGGAACATCTCTTCCAAAGGCCTGTGAAACGCAGTTTCTTTGCAGGCCTGATCTGACTGAAGTAGGACTTCTGCTGTGGTTGTGCTACATTGACCTAGAGCTGAAAGGCACAATGTGCAGGCTTCTTTCCAAGGGTCGAATTGGGCCGTACAGCATCTTGCTTCCAGTTCTTTGGGAAGCTAAGAAACAACTGGCTCTGCACAGTGCTCTTACAGCCTACCGGGAACATCTCTTCCAAAGGCCTGTGAAACGCAGTTGCTTTGCAGGCCTGATCTGGCCGAAGTAGCACTTCTGCTCTGGGTGTGCTACATTGCCCTAGAGCTGAAAGGCCGAACGTGCAGGCTTCTTTACAAAGGGCGAGTTGGGCCCCACAGCATCTTGCTTCCAGCTCTTTGGGAAGCTCAGAAACAACTCGCTCTGCACAGTGCTCTTACAGCCTACCAGGAACATCTCTTCCAAAGGCCTGTGAAACGCAGTTTCTTTGCAGGCCTGATCTGGCCGAAATAGGACTTCTGCTATGGGTGTGCTACTTTGCCCTAGAGCTGAAAGGCACAACGTGCAGGCTTCTTTCCAAAGGGCGAGTTGGGCCCCACAGCATCTTGCTTCCAGCTCTTTGGGAAGCTAAGAAACAACTCGCTCTGCACAGTGCTCTTACAGCCTACCGGGAACATCTCTTCCAAAGGCCTGTGAAACGCAGTTTCTTTGCAGGCCTGATGGCTGAAGTAGGACTTCTGCTCTGGGTGTGCTACATTGCCCTACAGCTGAAAGGCACAACGTGCAGGCTTCTTTCCAAAGGGCGAGTTGGGCCCCACAGCATCTTGCTTCCAACTCTTTGGGAAGCTAAGAAACAACTCGCTCTGCACAGTGCTCTTAAAGCCTACCGGGAACATCTCTTCCAAAGTCCTGTGAAACGCAGTTTCTTTGCAGGCCTGATCTGGCTGAAGTAGGACTTCTGCTCTATGTGTGCTACTTTGCCCTAGAGCTGAAAGGCACAACGTGCAGGCTTCTTTCCACAGGCCGAGTTAGGCCCCACAGCATCTTGCTTCCAGCTCTTTGGGAAGCTAAGACACAACTCGCTCTGCACAGTGCTCTTACAGCCTACCGGGAACATCTCTTCCAAAGGCCTGGGAAACGCAGTTTCTTTGCAGGCCTGATCTGGCTGAAGTAGGACTTCTGCTCTGGGTGTGCTACATTGCCCTACAGCTGAAAGGCACAACGTGCAGGCTTCTTTCCAAAGGGCGAGTTGGGCCCCACAGCATCTTGCTTCCAGCTCTTTGGGAAGCTAAGAAACAACTCGCTCCGCACAGTGCTCTTAAAGCCTACCGGGAACATCTCTTCCAAAGGCCTGTGAAACGCAGCTTCTTTGCAGGCCTGATCTGGCTGAAGTAGGACTTCTGCTCTGGGTGTGCTACATTGCCCTAGAGCTGAAAGGCACAACGTGCAGGCTTCTTTCCACAGGCCGAGTTAGGCCCCACAGCATCTTGCTTCCAGCTCTTTGGGAAGCTAAGACACAACTCGCTCTGCACAGTGCTCTGACAGCCTACCGGGAACATCTCTTCTAAAGGCCTGTGAAACGCAGTTTCTTTGCAGGCCTATCTGGCTGAAGTAGGACTTCTGCTCTGGGTGTGCTACTTTGCCCTAGAGCTGAAAGGCACAACGTCCACGCTTCTTTCCAAAGGCCGAGTTGGGCCACACAGCATCTTGCTTCCAGTTCTTTGGGAAGCTAAGAAACAACTCGCTTTGCACAGTGCTCTTACAGCCTACCGGGAACATCTCTTCCAAAGGCCTGTGAAACGCAGTTTCTTTGCATGCCTGATCTGGCTGAAGTAGGACTTCTGCTCTGGGTGTTCTACTTTGCCCTAGAGCTGAAAAGCACAACGTGCAGGCTTCTTTCCAAAGGGCGAGTTGGGCCCCACAGCATCTTGCTTCCAGCTCTTAGGGAAGCTAAGAAACAACTCGCTCTGCACAGTGCTCTTACAGCCTACCGGGAACATCTCTTCCAAAGGCCTGTGAAACGCAGTTTCTTTGCAGGCCTGATCTGGCTGAAGTAGGACTTCTGCTCTGGGTGTGCTACATTGCCCTAGAGCTGAAAGGCACAACGTGCAGGCTTCTTTCCAAAGGGCGAGTTGGGCCCCACAGCATCTTGCTTCCAGCTCTTTGGGAAGCTAAGAAACAACTCGCTCTGCACAGTGCTCTTACAGCCTACCGGGAACATCTCTTCCAAAGGCCTGTGAAACGCAGTTTCTTTGCAGGCCTGATCTGGCTGAAGTAGGACTTCTGCTCTGGGTGTTCTACTTTGCCCTAGAGCTGAAAAGCACAACGTGCAGGCTTCTTTCCAAAGGGCGAGTTGGGCCCCACAGCATCTTGCTTCCAGCTCTTTGGGAAGCTAAGAAACAACTCGCTCTGCACAGTGCTCTTACAGCCTACCGGGAACATCTCTTCCAAAGGCCTGTGAAACGCAGTTTCTTTGCAGGCCTGATCTGGCTGAAGTAGGACTTCTGCTCTGGGTGTGCTACTTTGCCCTAGAGCTGAAAGGCACAACGTGCAGGCTTCTTTCCAAAGGGCGAGTTGGGCCCCACAGCATCTTGCTTCCAGCTCTTTGGGAAGCTAAGAAACAACTCGCTCTGCACAGTGCTCTTGCAGCCTACCGGGAGCATCTCTTCCAAAGGCCTCTGAAACGCAGTGTCTTTGCAGGGCTGATCTGGCGAAGTAGGACTTCAGCTCTTGGTGTGCTACATTGCCCTACAGCTAAAAGGCACAACGTGCAGGCTTCTTTCCAAAGGGCGAGTTGGGCCCCACAGCATCTTGCTTCCAGCTCTTTGGGAAGCTAAGAAACAACTCGCTCTGCACAGTGCTCTTACAGCCTACCGGGAACATCTCTTCCAAAGGCCTGGGAAACGCAGCTCCTTTGCAGGCCTGATCTGGCTGAAGTAGGACTTCTGCTCTGGGTGTGCTACTTTGCCCTAGAGCTGAAAGGCACAACGTGCAGGCTTCGTTCCAAAGGGCGAGTTGGGCCCCACAGCATCTTGCTTCCAGCTCTTTGGGAAGCTAAGAATCAACTCGCTCTGCACAGAGCTCTTACAGCCTACCGGGAACATCTCTTCCAAAGGCCTGTGAAACGCAGTTTCTTTACAGGCCTGATCTGGCTGAAGTAGGACTTCTGCTCTGGGTGTGCTACCTTGCCCTAGAGCGGAAAGGCACAACGTGCAGGCTTCTTTCCAAAGGGCGAGTTGGGCCCCACAGCATCTTGCTTCCAGCTCTTTGGGAAGCTAAGAAACAACTCGCTCTGCACAGTGCTCTTACAGCCTACCGGGAACATCTCTTCCAAAGGGCTGGGAGACGCAGTTTCTTTGCAGGCCTGATCTGGCTGAAGTAGGACTTCTGCTCTGGGTGTGCTACTTTGCCCTAGAGCTGAAAGGCACAACGTGCAGGCTTCTTTCCAAAGGGCGAGTTGGGCCCCACAGCATCTTGCTTCCAGCTCTTTGGGAAGCTAAGAAACAACTCGCTCTGCACAGTGCTCTTACAGCCTACCGGGAACATCTCTTCCAAAGGCCTGTGAAACGCAGTTTCTTTGCAGGCCTGATCTGGCTGAAGTAGGACTTCTGCTCTGGGTGTGCTACTTTGCCCTAGAGCTGAAAGGCACAACGTGCAGGCTTCTTTCCAAAGGGCGAGTTGGGCCCCACAGCATCTTGCTTCCAGCTCATTGGGAAGCTAAGAAACAACTCGCTCTGCACAGTGCTCTTACAGCCTACCGGGAACATCTCTTCCAAAGGCCTGTGAAACGCAGTTTCTTTGCAGGCCTGATGGCTGAAGTAGGACTTCTGCTCTGGGTGTGCTACATTGCCCTACAGCTGAAAGGCACAACGTGCAGGCTTCTTTCCAAAGGGCGAGTTGGGCCCCACAGCATCTTGCTTCCAACTCTTTGGGAAGCTAAGAAACAACTCGCTCTGCACAGTGCTCTTAAAGCCTACCGGGAACATCTCTTCCAAAGGCCTGTGAAACGCAGTTTCTTTGCAGGCCTGATCTGGCTGAAGTAGGACTTCTGCTCTATGTGTGCTACTTTGCCCTAGAGCTGAAATGCACAACGTGCAGGCTTCTTTCCACAGGCCGAGTTAGGCCCCACAGCATCTTGCTTCCAGCTCTTTGGGAAGCTAAGACACAACTCGCTCTGCACAGTGCTCTTACAGCCTACCGGGAACATCTCTTCCAAAGGCCTGTGAAACGCAGTTTCTTTGCAGGCCTGATCTGGCTGAAGTAGGACTTCTGCTCTGGGTGTGCTACTTTGCCCTAGAGCTGAAAGGCACAACGTGCAGGCGTCTTTCCAAAGGGCGAGTTGGGCCCCACAGCATCTTGCTTCCAGCTGTTTGGGAAGCTCACAAACAACTCGCTCTGCACAGTGCTCTTACAGCCTACCGGGAACATCTCTTCCAAAGGCCTGTGAAACGCAGTTTCTTTGCAGGCCTATCTGGCTGAAGTAGGACTTCTGCTCTGGGTGTGCTACTTTGGCCTAGAGCTGAAAGGCACAACGTCCACGCTTCTTTCCAAAGGCCGAGTTGGGCCACACAGCATCTTGCTTCCAGTTCTTTGGGAAGCTAAGAAACAACTCGCTCTGCACAGTGCTCTTACAGCCTACCGGGAACATCTCTTCCAAAGGCCTGGGAAACGCAGTTTCTTTGCAGGCCTGATCTGGCTGAAGTAGGACTTCTGCTCTGGGTGTGCTACATTGCCCTACAGCTGAAAGGCACAACGTGCAGGCTTCTTTCCAAAGGGCGAGTTGGGCCCCACAGCATCTTGCTTCCAGCTCTTTGGGAAGCTAAGAAACAACTCGCTCCGCACAGTGCTCTTAAAGCCTACCGGGAACATCTCTTCCAAAGGCCTGTGAAACGCAGCTTCTTTGCAGGCCTGATCTGGCTGAAGTAGGACTTCTGCTCTGGGTGTGCTACATTGCCCTAGAGCTGAAAGGCACAACGTGCAGGCTTCTTTCCACAGGCCGAGTTAGGCCCCACAGCATCTTGCTTCCAGCTCTTTGGGAAGCTAAGACACAACTCGCTCTGCACAGTGCTCTGACAGCCTACCGGGAACATCTCTTCTAAAGGCCTGTGAAACGCAGTTTCTTTGCAGGCCTATCTGGCTGAAGTAGGACTTCTGCTCTGGGTGTGCTACTTTGCCCTAGAGCTGAAAGGCACAACGTCCACGCTTCTTTCCAAAGGCCGAGTTGGGCCACACAGCATCTTGCTTCCAGTTCTTTGGGAAGCTAAGAAACAACTCGCTTTGCACAGTGCTCTTACAGCCTACCGGGAACATCTCTTCCACAGGCCTGTTAAACGCAGTTTCTTTGCATGCCTGATCTGGCTGAAGTAGGACTTCTACTCTGGGTGTTCTACTTTGCCCTAGAGCTGAAAAGCACAACGTGCAGGCTTTTTTCCAAAGGGCGAGTTGGGCCCCACAGCATCTTGCTTCCAGCTCTTAGGGAAGCTAAGAAACAACTCGCTCTGCACAGTGCTCTTACAGCCTACCGGGAACATCTCTTCCAAAGGCCTGTGAAACGCAGTTTCTTTGCAGGTCTGATCTGGCTGAAGTAGGACTTCTGCTCTGGGTGTGCTACATTGCCCGAGAGCGGAAAGGCACAACGTGCAGGCTTCTTTCCAAAGGGCGAGTTGGGCCCCACAGCATCTTGCTTCCAGCTCTTTGGGAAGCTAAGAAACAACTCGCTCTGCACAGTGCTCTTACAGCCTACCGGGAGCATCTCTTCCAAAGGCCTGTGAAACGCAGTGTCTTTGCAGGGCTGATCTGGTGAAGTAGGACTTCAGCTCTTGGTGTGCTACATTGCCCTACAGCTAATAGGCACAACGTGCAGGCTTCTTTCCAAAGGGCGAGTTGGGCCCCACAGCATCTTGCTTCCAGCTCTTTGGGAAGCTAAGAAACAACTCGCTCTGCACAGTGCTCTTACAGCCTACCGGGAACATCTCTTCCAAAGGCCTGTGAAACGCAGTTTCTTTGCAGGCCTGATCTGGCTGAAGTAGGACTTCTGCTCTGGGTGTGCTACTTTGCCCTAGAGCTGAAAGGCAAAACGTGCAGGCGTCTTTCCAAAGGGCGAGTGGGGCCCCACAGCATCTTGCTTCCAGCTCTTTGGGAAGCTAAGAAACAACTCGCTCTGCACAGTGCTCTTGCAGCCTACCGGGAGCATCTCTTCCAAAGGCCTCTGAAACGCAGTGTCTTTGCAGGGCTGATCTGGCGAAGTAGGACTTCAGCTCTTGGTGTGCTACATTGCCCTACAGCTAAAAGGCACAACGTGCAGGCTTCTTTCCAAAGGGCGAGTTGGGCCCCACAGCATCTTGCTTCCAGCTCTTTGGGAAGCTAAGAAACAACTCGCTCTGCACAGGCTCTTACAGCCTACCGGGAACATCTCTTCCAAAGGCCTGGGAAACGCAGCTCCTTTGCAGGCCTGATCTGGCTGAAGTAGGACTTCTGCTCTGGGTGTGCTACTTTGCCCTAGAGCTGAAAGGCACAACGTGCAGGCTTCTTTCCAAAGGGCGAGTTGGGCCCCACAGCATCTTGCTTCCAGCTCTTTGGGAAGCTAAGAATCAACTCGCTCTGCACAGAGCTCTTACAGCCTACCGGGAACATCTCTTCCAAAGGCCTGTGAAACGCAGTTTCTTTACAGGCCTGATCTGGCTGAAGTAGGACTTCTGCTCTGGGTGTGCTACCTTGCCCTAGAGCGGAAAGGCACAACGTGCAGGCTTCTTTCCAAAGGGCGAGTTGGGCCCCACAGCATCTTGCTTCCAGCTCTTTGGGAAGCTAAGAAACAACTCGCTCTGCACAGTGCTCTTACAGCCTACCGGGAACATCTCTTCCAAAGGCCTTGGAAACGCAGTTTCTTTGCAGGCCTGATCTGGCTGAAGTAGGACTTCTGCTCTGGGTGTGCTACTTTGCCCTAGAGCTGAAAGGCACAACGTGCAGGCTTCTTTCCAAAGGGCGAGTTGGGCCCCACAGCATCTTGCTTCCAGCTCTTTGGGAAGCTAAGAAACAACTCGCTCTGCACAGTGCTCTTAAAGCCTACCGGGAACATCTCTTCCAAAGGCCTGTGAAACGCAGTTTCTTTGCAGGCCTGATCTGGCTGAAGTAGGACTTCTGCTCTGGGTGTGCTACTTTGCCCTAGAGCTGAAAGGCACAACGTGCAGGCTTCTTTCCAAAGGGCGAGTTGGGCCCCACAGCATCTTGCTTCCAGCTCTTTGGGAAGCTAAGAAACAACTCGCTCTGCACAGTGCTCTTACAGCCTACCGGGAACATCTCTTCCAAAGGCCTGTGAAACGCAGTTTCTTTGCAGGCCTGATGGCTGAAGTAGGACTTCTGCTCTGGGTGTGCTACATTGCCCTACAGCTGAAAGGCACAACGTGCAGGCTTCTTTCCAAAGGGCGAGTTGGGCCCCACAGCATCTTGCTTCCAACTCTTTGGGAAGCTAAGAAACAACTCGCTCTGCACAGTGCTCTTAAAGCCTACCGGGAACATCTCTTCCAAAGGCCTGTGAAACGCAGTTTCTTTGCAGGCCTGATCTGGCTGAAGTAGGACTTCTGCTCTATGTGTGCTACTTTGCCCTAGAGCTGAAATGCACAACGTGCAGGCTTCTTTCCACAGGCCGAGTTAGGCCCCACAGCATCTTGCTTCCAGCTCTTTGGGAAGCTAAGACACAACTCGCTCTGCACAGTGCTCTTAAAGCCTACCGGGAACATCTCTTCCAAAGGCCTGGGAAACGCAGTTTCTTTGCAGGCCTGATCTGGCTGAAGTAGGACTTCTGCTCTGGGTGTGCTACTTTGCCCTAGAGCTGAAAGGCACAACGTGCAGGCGTCTTTCCAAAGGGCGAGTTGGGCCCCACAGCATCTTGCTTCCAGCTCTTTGGGAAGCTCACAAACAACTCGCTCTGCACAGTGCTCTTACAGCCTACCGGGAACATCTCTTCCAAAGGCCTGTGAAACGCAGTTTCTTTGCAGGCCTATCTGGCTGAAGTAGGACTTCTGCTCTGGGTGTGCTACTTTGCCCTAGAGCTGAAAGGCACAACGTCCACGCTTCTTTCCAAAGGCCGAGTTGGGCCACACAGCATCTTGCTTCCAGTTCTTTGGGAAGCTAAGAAACAACTCGCTCTGCACAGTGCTCTTACAGCCTACCGGGAACATCTCTTCCAAAGGCCTGTGAAACGCAGTTTCTTTGCAGGCCTGATCTGGCTGAAGTAGGACTTCTGCTCTGGGTGTTCTACTTTGCCCTAGAGCTGAAAAGCACAACGTGCAGGCTTCTTTCCAAAGGGCGAGTTGGGCCCCACAGCATCTTGCTTCCAGCTCTTTGGGAAGCTAAGAAACAACTCGCTCTGCACAGTGCTCTTACAGCCTACCGGGAACATCTCTTCCAAAGGCCTGTGAAACGCAGTTTCTTTGCAGGCCTGATGGCTGAAGTAGGACTTCTGCTCTGGGTGTGCTACATTGCCCTACAGCTGAAAGGCACAACGTGCAGGCTTCTTTCCAAAGGGCGAGTTGGGCCCCACAGCATCTTGCTTCCAGCTCTTTGGGAAGCTAAGAAACAACTCGTTCTGCACAGTGCTCTTACAGCCTACCGGGAACATCTCTTCCAAAGGCCTGTGAAACGCAGTTTCTTTGCAGGCCCGATCTGGCTGAAGTAGGACTTCTGCTCTGGGTGTTCTACTTTGCCCTAGAGCTGAAAAGCACAACGTGCAGGCTTCTTTCCAAAGGGCGAGTTGGGCCCCACAGCATCTTGCTTCCAGCTCTTTGGGAAGCGAAGAAACAACTCGCTCTGCACAGTGCTCTTACAGCCTACCGGGAACATCTCTTCCAAAGGCCTGTGAAACGCAGTTTCTTTGCAGGCCTGATCTGGCTGAAGTAGGACTTCTGCTCTGGGTGTGCTACTTTGCCCTAGAGCTGAAAGGCACAACGTGCAGGCGTCTTTCCAAAGGGCGAGTTGGGCCCCACAGCATCTTGCTTCCAGCTCTTTGGGAAGCTAAGAAACAACTCGCTCTGCACAGTGCTCTTGCAGCCTACCGGGAGCATCTCTTCCAAAGGCCTCTGAAACGCAGTGTCTTTGCAGGGCTGATCTGGCGTAGTAGGACTTCAGCTCTTGGTGTGCTACATTGCCCTACAGCTAAAAGGCACAACGTGCAGGCTTCTTTCCAAAGGGCGAGTTGGGCCCCACAGCATCTTGCTTCCAGCTCTTTGGGAAGCTAAGAAACAACTCGCTCTGCACAGTGCTCTTACAGCCTACCGGGAACATCTCTTCCAAAGGCCTGGGAAACGCAGCTCCTTTGCAGGCCTGATCTGGCTGAAGTAGGACTTCTGCTCTGGGTGTGCTACTTTGCCCTAGAGCTGAAAGGCACAACGTGCAGGCTTCTTTCCAAAGGGCGAGTTGGGCCCCACAGCATCTTGCTTCCAGCTCTTTGGGAAGCTAAGAATCAACTCGCTCTGCACAGAGCTCTTACAGCCTACCGGGAACATCTCTTCCAAAGGCCTGTGAAACGCAGTTTCTTTACAGGCCTGATCTGGCTGAAGTAGGACTTCTGCTCTGGGTGTGCTACCTTGCCCTAGAGCGGAAAGGCACAACGTGCAGGCTTCTTTCCAAAGGGCGAGTTGGGCCCCACAGCATCTTGCTTCCAGCTCTTTGGGAAGCTAAGAAACAACTCGCTCTGCACAGTGCTCTTACAGCCTACCGGGAACATCTCTTCCAAAGGCCTGGGAAACGCAGTTTCTTTGCAGGCCTGATCTGGCTGAAGTAGGACTTCTGCTCTGGGTGTGCTACTTTGCCCTAGAGGTGAAAGGCACAACGTGCAGGCTTCTTTCCAAAGGGCGAGTTGGGCCCCACAGCATCTTGCTTCCAGCTCTTTGGGAAGCTAAGAAACAACTCGCTCTGCACAGTGCTCTTACAGCCTACCGGGAACATCTCTTCCAAAGGCCTGTGAAACGCAGTTTCTTTGCAGGCCTGATCTGGCTGAAGTAGGACTTCTGCTCTGGGTGTGCTACTTTGCCCTAGAGCTGAAAGGCACAACGTGCAGGCTTCTTTCCAAAGGGCGAGTTGGGCCCCACAGCATCTTGCTTCCAGCTCTTTGGGAAGCTAAGAAACAACTCGCTCTGCACAGTGCTCTTACAGCCTACCGGGAACATCTCTTCCAAAGGCCTGTGAAACGCAGTTTCTTTGCAGGCCTGATGGCTGAAGTAGGACTTCTGCTCTGGGTGTGCTACATTGCCCTACAGCTGAAAGGCACAACGTGCAGGCTTCTTTCCAAAGGGCGAGTTGGGCCCCACAGCATCTTGCTTCCAACTCTTTGGGAAGCTAAGAAACAACTCGCTCTGCACAGTGCTCTTAAAGCCTACCGGGAACATCTCTTCCAAAGGCCTGTGAAACGCAGTTTCTTTGCAGGCCTGATCTGGCTGAAGTAGGACTTCTGCTCTATGTGTGCTACTTTGCCCTAGAGCTGAAATGCACAACGTGCAGGCTTCTTTCCACAGGCCGAGTTAGGCCCCACAGCATCTTGCTTCCAGCTCTTTGGGAAGCTAAGAAACAACTCGCTCTGCACAGTGCTCTTAAAGCCTACCGGGAACATCTCTTCCAAAGGCCTGGGAAACGCAGTTTCTTTGCAGGCCTGATCTGGCTGAAGTAGGACTTCTGCTCTGGGTGTGCTACTTTGCCCTAGAGCTGAAAGGCACAACGTGCAGGCGTCTTTCCAAAGGGCGAGTTGGGCCCCACAGCATCTTGCTTCCAGCTCTTTGGGAAGCTCACAAACAACTCGCTCTGCACAGTGCTCTTAAAGCCTACCGGGAACATCTCTTCCAAAGGCCTGTGAAACGCAGTTTCTTTGCAGGCCTGATCTGGCTGAAGTAGGACTTCTGCTCTATGTGTGCTACTTTGCCCTAGAGCTGAAATGCACAACGTGCAGGCTTCTTTCCACAGGCCGAGTTAGGCCCCACAGCATCTTGCTTCCAGCTCTTTGGGAAGCTAAGACACAACTCGCTCTGCACAGTGCTCTTAAAGCCTACCGGGAACATCTCTTCCAAAGGCCTGGGAAACGCAGTTTCTTTGCAGGCCTGATCTGGCTGAAGTAGGACTTCTGCTCTGGGTGTGCTACTTTGCCCTAGAGCTGAAAGGCACAACGTGCAGGCTTCTTTCCAAAGGGCGAGTTGGGCCCCACAGCATCTTGCTTCCAGCTCTTTGGGAAGCTCACAAACAACTCGCTCTGCACAGTGCTCTTACAGCCTACCGGGAGCATCTCTTCCAAAGGCCTGTGAAACGCAGTTTCTTTGCAGGCCTATCTGGCTGAAGTAGGACTTCTGCTCTGGGTGTGCTACTTTGCCCTAGAGCTGAAAGGCACAACGTCCACGCTTCTTTCCAAAGGCCGAGTTGGGCCACACAGCATCTTGCTTCCAGTTCTTTGGGAAGCTAAGAAACAACTCGCTCTGCACAGTGCTCTTACAGCCTACCGGGAACATCTCTTCCAAAGGCCTGTGAAACGCAGTTTCTTTGCAGGCCTGATCTGGCTGAAGTAGGACTTCTGCTCTGGGTGTTCTACTTTGCCCTAGAGCTGAAAAGCACAACGTGCAGGCTTCTTTCCAAAGGGCGAGTTGGGCCCCACAGCATCTTGCTTCCAGCTCTTTGGGAAGCTAAGAAACAACTCGCTCTGCACAGTGCTCTTACAGCCTACCGGGAACATCTCTTCCAAAGGCCTGTGAAACGCAGTTTCTTTGCAGGCCTGATGGCTGAAGTAGGACTTCTGCTCTGGGTGTGCTACATTGCCCTACAGCTGAAAGGCACAACGTGCAGGCTTCTTTCCAAAGGGCGAGTTGGGCCCCACAGCATCTTGCTTCCAGCTCTTTGGGAAGCTAAGAAACAACTCGCTCTGCACAGTGCTCTTACAGCCTACCGGGAACATCTCTTCCAAAGGCCTGTGAAACGCAGTTTCTTTGCAGGCCCGATCTGGCTGAAGTAGGACTTCTGCTCTGGGTGTTCTACTTTGCCCTGGAGCTGAAAAGCACAACGTGCAGGCTTCTTTCCAAAGGGCGAGTTGGGCCCCACAGCATCTTGCTTCCAGCTCTTTGGGAAGCGAAGAAACAACTCGCTCTGCACAGTGCTCTTACAGCCTACCGGGAACATCTCTTCCAAAGGCCTGTGAAACGCAGTTTCTTTGCAGGCCTGATCTGGCTGAAGTAGGACTTCTGCTCTGGGTGTGCTACTTTGCCCTAGAGCTGAAAGGCACAACGTGCAGGCTTCTTTCCAAAGGGCGAGTTGGGCCCCACAGCATCTTGCTTCCAGCTCTTTGGGAAGCTAAGAATCAACTCGCTCTGCACAGAGCTCTTACAGCCTACCGGGAACATCTCTTCCAAAGGCCTGTGAAACGCAGTTTCTTTACAGGCCTGATCTGGCTGAAGTAGGACTTCTGCTCTGGGTGTGCTACCTTGCCCTAGAGCGGAAAGGCACAACGTGCAGGCTTCTTTCCAAAGGGCGAGTTGGGCCCCACAGCATCTTGCTTCCAGCTCTTTGGGAAGCTAAGAAACAACTCGCTCTGCACAGTGCTCTTACAGCCTACCGGGAACATCTCTTCCAAAGGCCTGGGAAACGCAGTTTCTTTGCAGGCCTGATCTGGCTGAAGTAGGACTTCTGCTCTGGGTGTGCTACTTTGCCCTAGAGCTGAAAGGCACAACGTGCAGGCTTCTTTCCAAAGGGCGAGTTGGGCCCCACAGCATCTTGCTTCCAGCTCTTTGGGAAGCTAAGAAACAACTCGCTCTGCACAGTGCTCTTGCAGCCTACCGGGAACATCTCTTCCAAAGGCCTGTGAAACGCAGTTTCTTTGCAGGCCTGATCTGGCTGAAGTAGGACTTCTGCTCTGGGTGTGCTACTTTGCCCTAGAGCTGAAAGGCACAACGTGCAGGCTTCTTTCCAAAGGGCGAGTTGGGCCCCACAGCATCTTGCTTCCAGCTCTTTGGGAAGCTAAGAAACAACTCGCTCTGCACAGTGCTCTTACAGCCTACCGGGAACATCTCTTCCAAAGGCCTGTGAAACGCAGTTTCTTTGCAGGCCTGATGGCTGAAGTAGGACTTCTGCTCTGGGTGTGCTACATTGCCCTACAGCTGAAAGGCACAACGTGCAGGCTTCTTTCCAAAGGGCGAGTTGGGCCCCACAGCATCTTGCTTCCAACTCTTTGGGAAGCTAAGAAACAACTCGCTCTGCACAGTGCTCTTAAAGCCTACCGGGAACATCTCTTCCAAAGGCCTGTGAAACGCAGTTTCTTTGCAGGCCTGATCTGGCTGAAGTAGGACTTCTGCTCTATGTGTGCTACTTTGCCCTAGAGCTGAAATGCACAACGTGCAGGCTTCTTTCCACAGGCCGAGTTAGGCCCCACAGCATCTTGCTTCCAGCTCTTTGGGAAGCTAAGACACAACTCGCTCTGCACAGTGCTCTTAAAGCCTACCGGGAACATCTCTTCCAAAGGCCTGGGAAACGCAGTTTCTTTGCAGGCCTGATCTGGCTGAAGTAGGACTTCTGCTCTGGGTGTGCTACTTTGCCCTAGAGCTGAAAGGCACAACGTGCAGGCGTCTTTCCAAAGGGCGAGTTGGGCCCCACAGCATCTTGCTTCCAGCTCTTTGGGAAGCTCACAAACAACTCGCTCTGCACAGTGCTCTTAAAGCCTACCGGGAACATCTCTTCCAAAGGCCTGTGAAACGCAGTTTCTTTGCAGGCCTGATCTGGCTGAAGTAGGACTTCTGCTCTATGTGTGCTACTTTGCCCTAGAGCTGAAATGCACAACGTGCAGGCTTCTTTCCACAGGCCGAGTTAGGCCCCACAGCATCTTGCTTCCAGCTCTTTGGGAAGCTAAGACACAACTCGCTCTGCACAGTGCTCTTAAAGCCTACCGGGAACATCTCTTCCAAAGGCCTGGGAAACGCAGTTTCTTTGCAGGCCTGATCTGGCTGAAGTAGGACTTCTGCTCTGGGTGTGCTACTTTGCCCTAGAGCTGAAAGGCACAACGTGCAGGCGTCTTTCCAAAGGGCGAGTTGGGCCCCACAGCATCTTGCTTCCAGCTCTTTGGGAAGCTCACAAACAACTCGCTCTGCACAGTGCTCTTACAGCCTACCGGGAACATCTCTTCCAAAGGCCTGTGAAACGCAGTTTCTTTGCAGGCCTATCTGGCTGAAGTAGGACTTCGGCTCTGGGTGTGCTACTTTGCCCTAGAGCTGAAAGGCACAACGTCCACGCTTCTTTCCAAAGGCCGAGTTGGGCCACACAGCATCTTGCTTCCAGTTCTTTGGGAAGCTAAGAAACAACTCGCTCTGCACAGTGCTCTTACAGCCTACCGGGAACATCTCTTCCAAAGGCCTGTGAAACGCAGTTTCTTTGCAGGCCTGATCTGGCTGAAGTAGGACTTCTGCTCTGGGTGTTCTACTTTGCCCTAGAGCTGAAAAGCACAACGTGCAGGCTTCTTTCCAAAGGGCGAGTTGGGCCCCACAGCATCTTGCTTCCAGCTCTTTGGGAAGCTAAGAAACAACTCGCTCTGCACAGTGCTCTTACAGCCTACCGGGAACATCTCTTCCAAAGGCCTGTGAAACGCAGTTTCTTTGCAGGCCTGATGGCTGAAGTAGGACTTCTGCTCTGGGTGTGCTACATTGCCCTACAGCTGAAAGGCACAACGTGCAGGCTTCTTTCCAAAGGGCGAGTTGGGCCCCACAGCATCTTGCTTCCAGCTCTTTGGGAAGCTAAGAAACAATTCGCTCTGCACAGTGCTCTTACAGCCTACCGGGAACATCTCTTCCAAAGGCCTGTGAAACGCAGTTTCTTTGCAGGCCCGATCTGGCTGAAGTAGGACTTCTGCTCTGGGTGTTCTACTTTGCCCTAGAGCTGAAAAGCACAACGTGCAGGCTTCTTTCCAAAGGGCGAGTTGGGCCCCACAGCATCTTGCTTCCAGCTCTTTGTGAAGCGAAGAAACAACTCGCTCTGCACAGTGCTCTTACAGCCTACCGGGAACATCTCTTCCAAAGGCCTGTGAAACGCAGTTTCTTTGCAGGCCTGATCTGGCTGAAGTAGGACTTCTGCTCTGGGTGTGCTACTTTGCCCTAGAGCTGAAAGGCACAACGTGCAGGCTTCTTTCCAAAGGGCGAGTTGGGCCCCACAGCATCTTGCTTCCAGCTCTTTGGGAAGCTAAGAAACAACTCGCTCTGCACAGTGCTCTTACAGCCTACCGGGAACATCTCTTCCAAAGGCCTGTGAAACGCAGTTTCTTTGCAGGCCTGATCTGGCTGAAGTAGGACTTCTGCTCTGGGTGTGCTACTTTGCCCTAGAGCTGAAAGGCACAACGTGCAAGCTTCTTTCCAAAGGGCGAGTTGGGCCCCACAGCATCTTGCTACCAGCTCTTTGGGAAGCTAAGAAACAACTCGCTCTGCACAGTGCTCTGACAGCCTACCGGGAACATCTCTTCCAAAGGCCTGTGAAACGCAGTTTCTTTGAAGGCCTGATGGCTGAAGTAGGACTTCTGCTCTGGGTGTGCTACATTGCCCTACAGCTGAAAGGCACAACGTGCAGGCTTCTTTCCAAAGGGCGAGTTGGGCCCCACAGCATCTTGCTTCCAACTCTTTGGGAAGCTAAGAAACAACTCGCTCTGCACAGTGCTCTTAAGGCCTACCGGGAACATCTCTTCCAAAGGCCTGTGAAACGCAGTTTCTTTGCAGGCCTGATCTGGCTGAAGTAGGACTTCTGCTCTATGTGTGCTACTTTGCCCTAGAGCTGAAAGGCACAACGTGCAGGCTTCTTTCCACAGGCCGAGTTAGGCCCCAGAGCATCTTGCTTCCAGCTCTTTGGGAAGCTAAGACACAACTCGCTCTGCACAGTGCTCTTACAGCCTACCGGGAACATCTCTTCCAAAGGCCTGTGAAACGCAGCTTCTTTGCAGGCCTGATCTGGCTGAAGTAGGACTTCTGCTCTGGGTGTGCTACATTGCCCTAGAGCTGAAAGGCACAACGTGC
Organism: Equus caballus; assembly: GCF_041296265.1. Lineage (NCBI taxonomy): Eukaryota > Metazoa > Chordata > Mammalia > Perissodactyla > Equidae > Equus > Equus caballus. Next base: position 15,288,763 of record NC_091696.1, read on the forward strand.
AGGCTTCTTTCCACAGGCCGAGTTAGGCCCCACAGCATCTTGCTTCCAGCTCTTTGGGAAGCTAAGACACAACTCGCTCTGCACAGTGCTCTGACAGCCTACCGGGAACATCTCTTCTAAAGGCCTGTGAAACGCAGTTTCTTTGCAGGCCTATCTGGCTGAAGTAGGACTTCTGCTCTGGGTGTGCTACTTTGCCCTAGAGCTGAAAGGCACAACGTCCACGCTTCTTTCCAAAGGCCGAGTTGGGCAACACAGCATCTTGCTTCCAGTTCTTTGGGAAGCTAAGAAACAACTCGCTTTGCACAGTGCTCTTACAGCCTACCGGGAACATCTCTTCCAAAGGCCTGTGAAACGCAGTTTCTTTGCATGCCTGATCTGGCTGAAGTAGGACTTCTGCTCTGGGTGTGCTACTTTGCCCTAGAGCGGAAAGGCACAACGTGCAGGCTTCTTTCCAAAGGGCGAGTTGGGCCCCACAGCATCTTGCTTCCAGCTCTTTGGGAAGCTAAGAAACAACTCGCTCTGCACAGTGCTCTTACAGCCTACCGGGAACAGCTCTTCCAAAGGCCTGTGAAACGCAGTTTCTTTGCAGGCCTGATCTGGCTGAAGTAGGACTTCTGCTCTGGGTGTGCTACTTTGCCCGAGAGCTGAAAGGCACAACGTGCAGGCTTCTTTCCAAAGGGCGAGTTGGGCCCCACAGCATCCTGCTTCCAGCTCTTTGGGAAGCTAAGAAACAACTCGCTCTGCACAGTGCTCTTACAGCCTACCGGGAGCATCTCTTCCAAAGGCCTGTGAAACGCAGTGTCTTTGCAGGGCTGATCTGGTGAAGTAGGACTTCAGCTCTTGGTGTGCTACATTGCCCTACAGCTAATAGGCACAACGTGCAGGCTTCTTTCCAAAGGGCGAGTTGGGCCCCACAGCATCTTGCTTCCAGCTCTTTGGGAAGCTAAGAAACAACTCGCTCTGCACAGTGCTCTTACAGCCTACCGGGAACATCTCTTCCAAAGGCCTGTGAAACGCAGTTTCTTTGCAGGCCTGATCTGGCTGAAGTAGGACTTCTGCTCTGGGTGTGCTACTTTGCCCTAGAGCTGAAAGGCACAACGTGCAGGCGTCTTTCCAAAGGGCGAGTTGGGCCCCACAGCATCTTGCTTCCAGCTCTTTGGGAAGCTAAGAAACAACTCGCTCTGCACAGTGCTCTTACAGCCTACCGGGAACATCTCTTCCAAAGGCCTGTGAAACGCAGTTTCTTTGCAGGCCTATCTGGCTGAAGTAGGACTGCTGCTCTGGGTGTGCTACTTTGCCCTAGAGCTGAAAGGCACAAAGTCCACGCTTCTTTCCAAAGGCCGAGTTGGGCCACACAGCATCTTGCTTCCAGTTCTTTGGGAAGCTAAGAAACAACTCGCTCTGCACAGTGCTCTTACAGCCTACCGGGAACATCTCTTCCAAAGGCCTGTGAAACGCAGTTTCTTTGCAGGCCTGATCTGGCTGAAGTAGGACTTCTGCTCTGGGTGTTCTACTTTGCCCTAGAGCTGAAAAGCACAACGTGCAGGCTTCTTTCCAAAGGGCGAGTTGGGCCCCACAGCATCTTGCTTCCAGCTCTTTGGGAAGCTAAGAAACAACTCGCTCTGCACAGTGCTCTTACAGCCTACCGGGAACATCTCTTCCAAAGGCCTGTGAAACGCAGTTTCTTTGCAGGCCTGATGGCTGAAGTAGGACTTCTGCTCTGGGTGTGCTACATTGCCCTACAGCTGAAAGGCACAACGTGCAGGCTTCTTTCCAAAGGGCGAGTTGGGCCCCACAGCATCTTGCTTCCAGCTCTTTGGGAAGCTAAGAAACAACTCGCTCTGCACAGTGCTCTTAAAGCCTACCGGGAACATCTCTTCCAAAGGCCTGTGAAACGCAGTTTCTTTGCAGGCCTGATCTGGCTGAAGTAGGACTTCTGCTCTGGGTGTGCTACTTTGCCCTAGAGCTGAAAGGCACAACGTGCAGGCTTCTTTCCACACGCCGAGTTATGCCCCACAGCATCTTGCTTGCAGCTCTTTGTGAAGCTAAGACACAACTCGCTCTGCACAGTGCTCTGACAGCCTACCGGGAACATCTCTTCTAAAGTCCTGTGAAACGCAGTTTCTTTGCAGGCCTATCTGGCTGAAGTAGGACTTCTGCTCTGGGTGTGCTACTTTGCCCTAGAGCTGAAAGGCACAACGTCCACGCTTCTTTCCAAAGGCCAAGTTGGGCCACACAGCATCTTGCTTCCAGTTCTTTGGGAAGCTAAGAAACAACTCGCTTTGCACAGTGCTCTTACAGCCTACCGGGAACATCTCTTCCAAAGGCCTGTGAAACGCAGTTTCTTTGCAGGCCCGATCTGGCTGAAGTAGGACTTCTGCTCTGGGTGTGCTACATTGCCCTACAGCTGAAAGGCACAACGTGCAGGCTTCTTTCCAAAGGGCGAGTTGGGCCCCACAGCATCTTGCTTCCAGCTCTTTGGGAAGCTAAGAAACAACTCGCTCTGCACAGTGCTCTTACAGCCTACCGGGAACATCTCTTCCAAAGGCCTGTGAAACGCAGTTTCTTTGCAGGCCTGATCTGGCTGAAGTAGGACTTCTGCTCTGGGTGTGCTACTTTGCCCTAGAGCTGAAAGTCACAACGTGCAGGCTTCTTTCCAAAGGGCGAGTTGGGCCCCACAGCATCTTGCTTCCAGCTCTTTGGGAAGCTCACAAACAACTCGCTCTGCACAGTGCTCTTACAGCCTACCGGGAACATCTCTTCCAAAGGCCTGTGAAACGCAGTTTCTTTGCAGGCCTATCTGGCTGAAGTAGGACTTCTGCTCTGGGTGTGCTACTTTGCCCTAGAGCTGAAAGGCACAACGTCCACGCTTCTTTCCAAAGGCCGAGTTGGGCCACACAGCATCTTGCTTCCAGTTCTTTGGGAAGCTAAGAAACAACTCGCTCTGCACAGTGCTCTTACAGCCTACCGGGAACATCTCTTCCAAAGGCCTGTGAAACGCAGTTTCTTTGCAGGCCTGATCTGGCTGAAGTAGGACTTCTGCTCTGGGTGTTCTACGTTGCCCTAGAGCTGAAAAGCACAACGTGCAGGCTTCTTTCCAAAGGGCGAGTTGGGCCCCACAGCATCTTGCTTCCAGCTCTTTGGGAAGCTAAGAAACAACTCGCTCTGCACAGTGCTCTTACAGCCTACCGGGAACATCTCTTCCAAAGGCCTGTGAAACGCAGTTTCTTTGCAGGCCTGATGGCTGAAGTTGGACTTCTGCTCTGGGTGTGCTACATTGCCCTAGAGCTGAAAGGCACAACGTGCAGGCTTCTTTCCAAAGGGCGAGTTGGGCCCCACAGCATCTTGCTTCCAGCTCTTTGGGAAGCTAAGAAACAACTCGCTCCGCACAGTGCTCTTAAAGCCTACCGGGAACATCTCTTCCAAAGGCCTGTGAAACGCAGCTTCTTTGCAGGCCTGATCTGGCTGAAGTAGGACTTCTGCTCTGGGTGTGCTACATTGCCCTAGAGCTGAAAGGCACAACGTGCAGGCTTCTTTCCACAGGCCGAGTTAGGCCCCACAGCATCTTGCTTCCAGCACTTTGGGAAGCTAAGACACAACTCGCTCTGCACAGTGCTCTGACAGCCTACTGGGAACATCTCTTCTAAAGGCCTGTGAAACGCAGTTTCTTTGCAGGCCTATCTGGCTGAAGTAGGACTTCTGCCCTGGGTGTGCTACTTTGCCCTAGAGCTGAAAGGCACAACGTCCACGCTTCTTTCCAAAGGCCGAGTTGGGCCACACAGCATCTTGCTTCCAGTTCTTTGGGAAGCTAAGAAACAACTCGCTCTGCACAGTGCTCTTACAGCCTACCGGGAACATCTCTTCCAAAGGCCTGTGAAACGCAGTTTCTTTGCAGGCCTGATCCGGCTGAAGTAGGACTTCTGCTCTGGGTGTGCTACTTTGCCCTAGAGCTGAAAGGCACAACGTGCAGCCTTCTTTCCAAAGGGCGAGTTGGGCCCCACAGCATCTTGCTTCCAGCTCTTTGGGAAGCTAAGAAACAACTCGCTCTGCACAGTGCTCTTGCAGCCTACCGGGAGCATCTCTTACAAAGGCCTCTGAAACGCAGTGTCTTTGCAGGGCTGATCTGGCGAAGTAGGACTTCAGCTCTTGGTGTGCTACATTGCCCTACAGCTAAAAGGCACAACGTGCAGGCTTCTTTCCAAAGGGCGAGTTGGGCCCCACAGCATCTTGCTTCCAGCTCTTTGGGAAGCTAAGAAACAACTCGCTCTGCACAGTGCTCTTACAGCCTACCGGGAACATCTCTTCCAAAGGCCTGGGAAACGCAGCTCCTTTGCAGGCCTGATCTGGCTGAAGTAGGACTTCTGCTCTGGGTGTGCTACTTTGCCCTAGAGCTGAAAGGCACAACGTGCAGGCTTCTTTCCAAAGGGCGAGTTGGGCCCCACAGCATCTTGCTTCCAGCTCTTTGGGAAGCTAAGAATCAACTCGCTCTGCACAGTGCTCTTACAGCCTACAGGGAACATCTCTTCCAAAGGCCTGTGAAACGCAGTTTCTTTGCAGGCCTGATCTGGCTGAAGTAGGACTTCTGCTCTGGGTGTGCTACATTGCCCTAGAGCGGAAAGGCACAACGTGCAGGCTTCTTTCCAAAGGGCGAGTTGGGCCCCACAGCATCTTGCTTCCAGCTCTTTGGGAAGCTAAGAAACAACTCGCTCTGCACAGTGCTCTTGCAGCCTACCGGGAGCATCTCTTCCAAAGGCCTCTGAAACGCAGTGTCTTTGCAGGGCTGATCTGGCGAAGTAGGACTTCAGCTCTTGGTGTGCTACATTGCCCTACAGCTAAAAGGCACAACGTGCAGGCTTCTTTCCAAAGGGCGAGTTGGGCCCCACAGCATCTTGCTTCCAGCTCTTTGGGAAGCTAAGAAACAACTCGCTCTGCACAGTGCTCTTACAGCCTACCGGGAACATCTCTTCCAAAGGCCTGTGAAACGCAGTTTCTTTGCAGGCCTGATCTGGCTGAAGTAGGACTTCTGCTCTGGGTGTGCTACTTTGCCCTAGAGCTGAAAGGCACAACGTGCAGGCTTCTTTCCAAAGGGTGAGTTGGGCCCCACAGCATCTTGCTTCCAGCTCTTTGGGAAGCTAAGAAACAACTCGCTCTGCACAGTGCTCTTACAGCCTACCGGGAACATCTCTTCCAAAGGCCTGTGAAACGCAGTTTCTTTGCAGGCCTGATCTGGCTGAAGTAGGACTTCTGCTCTGGGTGTGCTACTTTGCCCTAGAGCTGAAAGGCACAACGTGCAGGCGTCTTTCCAAAGGGCGAGTTGGGCCCCACAGCATCTTGCTTCCAGCTCTTTGGGAAGCTAAGAAACAACTCGCTCTGCACAGTGCTCTTACAGCCTACCGGGAACATCTCTTCCAAAGGCCTGTGAAACGCAGTTTCTTTGCAGGCCTATCTGGCTGAAGTAGGACTTCTGCTCTGGGTGTGCTACTTTGCCCTAGAGCTGAAAGGCACAACGTGCAGGCTTCTTTCCAAAGGGTGAGTTGGGCCCCACAGCATCTTGCTTCCAGCTCTTTGGGAAGCTAAGAAACAACTCGCTCTGCACAGTGCTCTTACAGCCTACCGGGAACATCTCTTCCAAAGGCCTGTGAAACGCAGCTTCTTTGCAGGCCTGATCTGGCTGAAGTAGGACTTCTGCTCTGGGTGTGCTACTTTGCCCTAGAGCTGAAAGGCACAACGTGCAGGCGTCTTTCCAAAGGGCGAGTTGGGCCCCACAGCATCTTGCTTCCAGCTCTTTGGGAAGCTCACAAACAACTCGCTCTGCACAGTGCTCTTACAGCCTACCGGGAACATCTCTTCCAAAGGCCTGTGAAACGCAGTTTCTTTGCAGGCCTATCTGGCTGAAGTAGGACTTCTGCTCTGGGTGTGCTACTTTGCCCTAGAGCTGAAAGGCACAACGTCCACGCTTCTTTCCAAAGGCCGAGTTGGGCCACACAGCATCTTGCTTCCAGTTCTTTGGGAAGCTAAGAAACAACTCGCTCTGCACAGTGCTCTTACAGCCTACCGGGAACATCTCTTCCAAAGGCCTGTGAAACGCAGTTTCTTTGCAGGCCTGATCTGGCTGAAGTAGGACTTCTGCTCTGGGTGTTCTACTTTGCCCTAGAGCTGAAAAGCACAACGTGCAGGCTTCTTTCCAAAGGGCGAGTTGGGCCCCACAGCATCTTGCTTCCAGCTCTTTGGGAAGCTAGGAAACAACTCGCTCTGCACAGTGCTCTTACAGCCTACCGGGAACATCTCTTCCAAAGGCCTGTGAAACGCAGTTTCTTTGCAGGCCTGATGGCTGAAGTAGGACTTCTGCTCTGGGTGTGCTACATTGCCCTACAGCTGAAAGGCACAACGTGCAGGCTTCTTTCCAAAGGGCGAGTTGGGCCCCACAGCATCTTGCTTCCAGCTCTTTGGGAAGCTAAGAAACAACTCGCTCCGCACAGTGCTCTTAAAGCCTACCGGGAACATCTCTTCCAAAGGCCTGTGAAACGCAGCTTCTTTGCAGGCCTGATCTGGCTGAAGTAGGACTTCTGCTCTGGGTGTGCTACATTGCCCTAGAGCTGAAAGGCACAACGTGCAGGCTTCTTTCCACAGGCCGAGTTAGGCCCCACAGCATCTTGCTTCCAGCTCTTTGGGAAGCTAAGACACAACTCGCTCTGCACAGTGCTCTGACAGCCTACCGGGAACATCTCTTCTAAAGGCCTGTGAAACGCAGTTTCTTTGCAGGCCTATCTGGCTGAAGTAGGACTTCTGCTCTGGGTGTGCTACTTTGCCCTAGAGCTGAAAGTCACAACGTCCACGCTTCTTTCCAAAGGCCGAGTTGGGCCACACAGCATCTTGCTTCCAGTTCTTTGGGAAGCTAAGAAACAACTCGCTTTGCACAGTGCTCTTACAGCCTACCGGGAACATCTCTTCCAAAGGCCTGTGAAACGCAGTTTCTTTGCAGGCCTGATCTGGCTGAAGTAGGACTTCTGCTCTGGGTGTTCTACTTTGCCCTAGAGCTGAAAAGCACAACGTGCAGGCTTCTTTCCAAAGGGCGAGTTGGGCCCCACAGCATCTTGCTTCCAGCTCTTTGGGAAGCTAAGAAACAACTCGCTCTGCACAGAGCTCTTACAGCCTACCGGGAACATCTCTTCCAAAGGCCTGTGAAACGCAGTTTCTTTGCAGGCCTGATCTGGCTGAAGTAGGACTTCTGCTCTGGGTGTGCTACATTGCCCTACAACTGAAAGGCACAACGTGCAGGCTTCTTTCCAAAGGGCGAGTTGTGCCCCCCAGCATCTTGCTTCCGGCTCTTTGGGAAGCTAAGAAACAACTCGCTATGCACAGTTCTCTTACAGGCTATCGGGAACATCTCTTCCAAAGGCCTGTGAAACGCAGTTTCTTTGCAGGCCTTATCTGGCTGAGGTAGGACTTCTGCTCTGGGTGTGCTACATGGCCCTAGAGCTGAAAGGCACAACGTGCAGGCTGCTTTCCAAGGGGCGAGTTGGGCCCCACAGCATCTTGCTTCCAGCTCTTTGGGAAGCTAAGAAACAACTCGCTCTGCACAGTGCTCTTACAGCCTACCGGGAACATCTCTTCCAAAGGCCTGTGAAACGCAGTGTCTTTGCAGGCCTGATCTGGCTGAAGTAGGACTTCTGCTCTGGCTGTGCTACATTGCCCTACAGCTGAAAGGCACAACGTGCAGGCTTCTTTCCAAAGGCCGAGTTGGGCCCCACACCATCTTGCTTCCAGCTCTTTGGGAACCTAAGAAACAACTCGCTCTGCACACTGCTCTTACAGCCTACCGGGAACATCTCTTCCAAAGGCCTGTGAAACGAAGTTTCTCTGCAGGCCTGATCTGGCTGAAGTAGGACTTCTGCTCTGGGTGTGCTACTTTGCCCTAGAGCTGAAAGGCACAACGTGCAGGCTTCTTTCCAAAGGGCGAGTTGGGCCCCACAGAATCTGGCTTAGAGCTCTTCGGGAAGCTAAGAAACAACTCGCTCTGCACAGTGCTCTTACAGCCTACCGGGAACATCTCTTCCAAAGGCCTGGGAAACGCAGTTTCTTTGCAGGCCTGATCTGGCTGAAGTAGGACTTCTGCTCTGGGTGTGCTACTTTGCCCTAGAGCTGAAAGGCACAACGTGCAGGCTTCTTTCCAAAGGGCGAGTTGGGCCCCACAGCATCTTGCTTCCAGCTCTTTGGGAAGCTAAGAAACAACTCGCTCTGCACAGTGCTCTTACAGCCTACCAGGAACATCTCTTCCAAAGGCCTGGGAAACGCAGTTTCTTTGCAGGCCTGATCTGGCTGAAGTAGGACTTCTGCTCTGGGTGTGCTACATTGCCCTAGAGCTGAAAGGCACAACGTGCAGGCTTCTTTCCAAAGGGCGAGTTGGGCCCCACAGCATCTTGCTTCCAGCTCTTTGGGAAGCTAAGAAACAACTCGCTCTGCACAGTGCTCTTACAGCCTACCGGGAACATCTCTTCCAAAGGCCTGTGAAACGCAGTTTCTTTGCAGGCCTGATCTGGCTGAAGTAGGACTTCTGCTCTGGCTGTGCTACATTGCCCTACAGCTGAAAGGCACAACGTGCAGGCTTCTTTCCAAAGGGCGAGTTGGGCCCCACAGCATCTTGCTTCCAGCTCTTTGGGAACCTAAGAATCAACTCGCTCTGCACAGTGCTCTTACAGCCTACCGGGAACATCTCTTCCAAAGGCCTGTGAAACGAAGTTTCTCTGCAGGCCTGATCTGGCTGAAGTAGGACTTCTGCTCTGGGTGTGCTACTTTGCCCTAGAGCTGAAAGGCACAACGTGCAGGCTTCTTTCCAAAGGGCGAGTTGGGCCCCACAGCATCTTGCATCCAGCTCGTTGGGAAGCTAAGAAACAGCTCTCTCTGCACAGTGCTCTTACAGCCTACCGGGAACATCTCTTCCAAAGGCCTGTGAAACGCAGTTTCTTTTCAGGCCTGATCTGACTGAAGTAGGACTTCTGCTCTGGGTGTGCTACTTTGCCCTAGAGCTGAAAGGCACAACGTGCAGGCTTCTTTCCAAAGGGCGAGTTGGGCCCCACACCATCTTGCTTCCAGCTCTTTGGGAAGCTACGAAACAACTCGCTCTGCACAGTGCTCTTACAGCCTACCGGGAACATCTCTTCCAAAGGCCTGTGAAACGCAGTTTCTTTGCAGGCCTGATCTGGCTGAAGTAGGACTTCCGCTCTGGGTGTGATACTTTGCCCTAGAGCTGAAAGTCACAACGTGCAGGCTTCTTTCCATAGGGCGAGTTGTGCCCCACAGCATCTTGCTTCCAGCTCTTTGGGAAGCTAAGAAACAACTCGCTCTGCTCAGTGCTCTTACATCCTACCGGGAGCATCTCTTCCAAAGGCCTGTGGAACGCAGTTTCTTTGCAGGCCTGATCTGCCTGAAGTAGGACTTCTGCTCTGGGTGTGCTACATTGCCCTAGAGTTGAATGGCGCAACGTGCAGGCTTCTTTCCAAAGGGCGAGTTGGGCCCCACAGCATCTTGCTTCCTGTTCTTTGGGAAGCTAAGAAACAACTCGCTCTGCACAGTGCTCTTACTGCCTACCGGGAACATCTCTTCCAAAGGCCTGTGAAACGCAGTTTCTTTGCAGGCCTGATCTGGCTGAAGTAGGACTTCTGCTCTGGGTGTGCTACATTGCCCTAGAGCTGAAAGGCACAGCGTGCAGGCTTCTTTCCAAAGGGAGAGTGGGCCCCACAGCATCTTGCTTCCAGCTCTTTGGGAAGCTAAGAAGCAACTCGCTCTGCTCAGTGCTCTTACATCCTAGTGGGAACATCTCTTCCAAAGGCCTATGAAACGCAGTTTCTTTGCAGGCCTGATCTGGCTGAAGTAGGACTTCTGCTCTGGGTGTGCTACTTTGTTCTAGAGCTGAAAGGCACAACGTGCAGGCTTCTTTCCAAAGGGCGAGTTGGGCCCCACAGCATCTTGCTTCCAGCTCTTAGGGAAGCTAAGAAACAACTCGCTCTGCACAGTGCTCTTACAGCCTACCGGGAACATCTCGTCGAAAGGCCTGTGAAACGCAGTTTCTTTGCAGGCCTGATCTGGCTGAAGTAGGACTTCTGCTCTGGGTGTGCTACATTGCCCTACAGCTGAAAGGCACAATGTGCAGGCTTCTTTCCAAAGGGCGAGTTGGGCCCCACAGCATCTTGCTTCCAGCTCTTAGGGAAGCTAAGAAACAACTCGCTCTGCACAGTGCTCTTACAGCCTACGGGGAGCATCTCTTCCAAAGGCCTGTGAAACGCAGTTTCTTTGCAGGCCTGATCTGGCTGAAGTAGGACTTCTGCTCTGGGTGGGCTACATTGCCCAAGAGCTGAAAGGCACAACGTGGAGGCTTCTTTCCAAAGGGCGTGTTGAGCCCCACAGCATCTTGCTTCCAGCTCGTTTGGAAGCTAAGAAACAGCTCTCTCTGCCCAGTGCTCTTAGAGCCTACCGGGAACATCTCTTCCAAAGGCCTGTGAAACGCAGTTTCTTTGCAGGCCTGATCTGGCTGAAGTAGGACTTCTGCTCTGGGTGTGCTACTTTGCCCTAGAGCTGAAAGGCACAACGTGCAGGCTTCTTTCCATAGGGCGAGTTGTGCCCCACAGCATCTTGCTTCCAGCTCTTTGGGAAGCTACGAAACAACTCGCTCTGCACAGTGCTCTTACAGCCTACCGGGAACATCTCTTCCAAAGGCCTGTGAAACGCAGTTTCTTTGCACGCCTGATCTGGCTGAAGTAGGACTTCTGCTCTGGGTGTGCTACATTGCCCTAGAGCTGAGAGGCACAGCGTGCAGGCTTCTTTCCAAAGGGCGAGTTGGGCCCCACAGAATCTGGCTTAGAGCTCTTTGGGAAGCTAAGAAACAACTCGCTCTGCACAGTGCTCCTACAGCCTACCGGGAACATCTCTTCCAAAGGCCTGTGTAACGCAGTTTCTCTGCAGGCCTGATCTGGCTGAAGTAGGACTTCTACTCTGGGTGTGCTACATTGCCATAGAGATGAAAGGCACAACGTGCAGGCTTCTTTACAAAGGGCGAGTGGGCCCCAGAGCATCTTGCATCCAGCACTTTGGGAAGCTAAGAAACAACTCGCTCCGCCCAGTGCTCTTACAGCCTACCGGGAGCATCTCTTCCAAAGGCCTGTGGAACGCAGTTTCTTTGCAGGCCTGATCTGGCTGAAGTAGGACTTCTGCTCTGGGTGTGCTACATTGCCCTAGAGCTGAAAGGCACAACGTGCAGGCTTCTTTCCAAAGGGCGAGTTGGGCCCCACAGCATCTTGCTTCCAGCTCTTTGGGAAGCTAAGAAACAACTCGCTCTGCACAGTGCTCTTTAGCCTACCGGGAACATCTCTTCCAAAGAACTGTGAAACGCAGTTTCTTTGCAGGCCTGATCTGGCTGAAGTAGGACTTCTGCTCTGGGTGTGCTACATTGCCCTAGAGCTGAAAGGCACAACGTGCAGGCTTCTTTCCAAAGGGCGAGTTGGGCCCCACAGCATCTTGCTTCCAGCTCTTTGGGAAGCTAAGAAACAACTCGCTCTGCACAGTGCTCTTACAGCCTACCAGGAACATCTCTTCCAAAGGCCTGGGAAACGCAGTTTCTTTGCAGGCCTGATCTGGCTGAAGTAGGACTTCTGCTCTGGGTGTGCTACATTGCCCTAGAGCTGAAAGGCACAACGTTCAGGCTTCTTTCCAAAGGGCGAGTTGGGCCCCACAGCATCTTGCTTCCAGCTCTTTGGGAAGCTAAGAAACAACTCGCTCTGCACAGTGCTCTTACAGCTTACCGGGAACATCTCTTCCAAAGGCCTGTGAAACGCAGTTTCTTTGCAGGCCTGATCTGGCTGAAGTAGGACTTCTGCTCTGGCTGTGCTACATTGCCCTACAGCTGAAAGGCACAACGTGCAGGCTTCTTTCCAAAGGGCGAGTTGGGCCCCACAGCATCTTGCTTCCAGCTCTTTGGGAACCTAAGAATCAACTCGCTCCGCACAGTGCTCTTACAGCCTACCGGGAACATCTCTTCCAAAGGCCTGTGAAACGAAGTTTCTCTGCAGGCCTGATCTGGCTGAAGTAGGACTTCTGCTCTGGGTGTGCTACTTTGCCCTAGAGCTGAAAGGCACAACGTGCAGGCTTCTTTCCAAAGGGCGAGTTGGGCCCCACAGCATCTTGCTTCCAGCTCGTTGGGAAGCTAAGAAACAGCTCTCTCTGCACAGTGCTCTTACAGCCTACCGGGAACATCTCTTCCAAAGGCCTGTGAAACGCAGTTTCTTTTCAGGCCTGATCTGACTGAAGTAGGACTTCTGCTCTGGGTGTGCTACTTTGCCCTAGAGCTGAAAGGCACAACGTGCAGGCTTCTTTCCAAAGGGCGAGTTGGGCCCCACACCATCTTGCTTCCAGCTCTTTGGGAAGCTACGAAACAACTCGCTCTGCACAGTGCTCTTACAGCCTACCGGGAACATCTCTTCCAAAGGCCTGTGAAACGCAGTTTCTTTGCAGGCCTGATCTGGCTGAAGTAGGACTTCCGCTCTGGGTGTGATACTTTGCCCTAGAGCTGAAAGTCACAACGTGCAGGCTTCTTTCCATAGGGCGAGTTGTGCCCCACAGCATCTTGCTTCCAGCTCTTTGGGAAGCTAAGAAACAACTCGCTCTGCTCAGTGCTCTTACATCCTACCGGGAGCATCTCTTCCAAAGGCCTGTGGAACGCAGTTTCTTTGCTGGCCTGATCTGCCTGAAGTAGGACTTCTGCTCTGGGTGTGCTACATTGCCCTAGAGTTGAATGGCGCAACGTGCAGGCTTCTTTCCAAAGGGCGAGTTGGGCCCCACAGCATCTTGCTTCCTGTTCTTTGGGAAGCTAAGAAACAACTCGCTCTGCACAGTGCTCTTACAGCCTACCGGGAACATCTCTTCCAAAGGCCTGTGAAACGCAGTTTCTTTGCAGGCCTGATCTGGCTGAAGTAGGACTTCTGCTCTGGGTGTGCTACATTGCCCTAGAGCTGAAAGGCACAGCGTGCAGGCTTCTTTCCAAAGGGAGAGTGGGCCCCACAGCATCTTGCTTCCAGCTCTTTGGGAAGCTAAGAAGCAACTCGCTCTGCTCAGTGCTCTTACATCCTAGTGGGAACATCTCTTCCAAAGGCCTATGAAACGCAGTTTCTTTGCAGGCCTGATCTGGCTGAAGTAGGACTTCTGCTCTGGGTGTGCTACTTTGTTCTAGAGCTGAAAGGCTCAACGTGCAGGCTTCTTTCCAAAGGGCGAGTTGGGCCCCACAGCATCTTGCTTCCAGCTCTTAGGGAAGCTAAGAAACAACTCGCTCCGCACAGTGCTCTTACAGCCTACCGGGAACATCTCGTCGAAAGGCCTGTGAAACGCAGTTTCTTTGCAGGCCTGATCTGGCTGAAGCAGGACTTCTGCTCTGGGTGTGCTACATTGCCCTACAGCTGAAAGGCACAATGTGCAGGCTTCTTTCCAAAGGGCGAGTTGGGCCCCACAGCATCTTGCTTCCAGCTCTTAGGGAAGCTAAGAAACAACTCGCTCTGCACAGTGCTCTTACAGCCTACGGGGAGCATCTCTTCCAAAGGCCTGTGAAACGCAGTTTCTTTGCAGGCCTTATCTGGCTGAAGTAGGACTTCTGCTCTGGGTGGGCTACATTGCCCAAGAGCTGAAAGGCACAACGTGCAGGCTTCTTTCCAAAGGGCGTGTTGAGCCCCACAGCATCTTGCTTCCAGCTCGTTGGGAAGCTAAGAAACAGCTCTCTCTGCACAGTGCTCTTACAGCCTACCGGGAACATCTCTTCCAAAGGCCTGTGAAACGCAGTTTCTTTCCAGGCCTGATCTGGCTGAAGTAGGACTTCTGCTCTGGGTGTGCTACTTTGCCCTAGAGCTGAAAGGCACAACGTGCAGGCTTCTTTCCATAGGGCGAGTTGTGCCCCACAGCATCTTGCTTCCAGCTCTTTGGGAAGCTACGAAACAACTCGTTCTGCACAGTGCTCTTACAGCCTACCGGGAACATCTCTTCCAAAGGCCTGTGAAACGCAGTTTCTTTGCACGCCTGATCTGGCTGAAGTAGGACTTCTGCTCTGGGTGTGCTACATTGCCCTAGAGCTGAGAGGCACAGCGTGCAGGCTTCTTTCCAAAGGGCGAGTTGGGCCCCACAGAATCTGGCTTAGAGCTCTTTGGGAAGCTAAGAAACAACTCGCTCTGCACAGTGCTCTTACAGCCTACCGGGAACATCTCTTCCAAAGGCCTGTGTAACGCAGTTTCTTTGCAGGCCTGATCTGGCTGAAGTAGGACTTCTACTCTGGGTGTGCTACATTGCCCTAGAGATGAAAGGCACAACGTGCAGGCTTCTTTACAAAGGGCGAGTGGGCCCCAGAGCATCTTGCATCCAGCTCTTTGGGAAGCTAAGAAACAACTCGCTCTGCACAGTGCTCTTACAGCCTACCGGGAGCATCTCTTCCAAAGGCCTGTGGAACGCAGTTTCTTTGCAGGCCTGATCTGGCTGAAGTAGGACTTCTGCTCTGGGTGTGCTACATTGCCCTAGAGCTGAAAGGCACAACGTGCAGGCTTCTTTCCAAAGGGCGAGTTGGGCCCCACAGCATCTTGCTTCCAGCTCTTTGGGAAGCTAAGAAACAACTCGCTCTGCACAGTGCTCTTACAGCCTACCGGGAACATCTCTTCCAAAGAACTGTGAAACGCAGTTTCTTTGCAGGCCTGATCTGGCTGAAGTAGGACTTCTGCTCTGGGTGTGCTACATTGCCCTAGAGCTGAAAGGCACAACGTGCAGGCTTCTTTCCAAAGGGCGAGTTGGGCCCCACAGCTTCTTGCTTCCAGCTCTTTGGGAAGCTAAGAAACATCTCGCTCTGCACAGTGCTCTTACAGCCTAGTGGGAACATCTCTTCCAAAGGCCTGTGAAACGCAGTTCCTTTGCAGGCCTGATCTGGCTGAAGTAGGACTTCTGCTCTGGGTGTGATACATTGCCCTAGAGCTGAAAGGCACAACGTGCAGGCTTCTTTCCAAAGGGCGAGTTGGGCCCCACAGCATCTTGCTTTCAGCTCTTTGGGAAGCTAAGAAACAACTCGCTCTGCACAGTGCTCTTACAGCCTACCGGGAACATCTCTTCCAAAGACCTGTGAAACGCAGTTTCTTTGCAGGCCTGATCTGGCTGAAGTAGGACTTCTGCTCTGGGTGTGCTACATTGCCCTAGAGCTGAAAGGCACAGCGTGCAGGCTTCTTTCCAAAGGGAGAGTGGGCCCCACAGCATCTTGCTTCCAGCTCTTTGGGAAGCTAAGAAACAACTCGCTCTGCTCAGTGCTCTTACATCCTAGTGGGAACATCTCTTCCAAAGGCCTATGAAACGCAGTTTCTTTGCAGGCCTGATCTGGCTGAAGTAGGACTTCTGCTCTGGGTGTGCTACTTTGCCCTAGAGCTGAAAGGCACAACGTGCAGGCTTCTTTCCAAGGGGCGATTTGGGCCCCACAGCATCTTGCTTCCAGCTCTTAGGCAAGCTAAGAAACAACTCGCTCTGCACAGTGCTCTTACAGCCTACCGGGAACATCTCGTCGAAAGGCCTGTGAAATGCAGTTTCTTTGCAGGCCTGATCTGGCTGAAGTAGGACTTCTGCTCTGGGTGTGCTACATTGCCCTACAGCTGAAAGGCACAATGTGCAGGCTTCTTTCCAAAGGGCGAGTTGGGCCCCACAGCATCTTGCTTCCAGCTCTTAGGGAAGCTAAGAAACAACTAGCTCTGCACAGTGCTCTTACAGCCTACGGGCAGCATCTCTTCCAAAGGCCTGTGAAACGCAGTTTCTTTGCAGGCCTGATCTGGCTGAATTAGGACTTCTGCTCTGGGTGGGCTACATTGCCCAAGAGCTGAAAGACACAACGTGCAGGCTCCTTTCCAAAGGGCGTGTTGAGCCCCACAGCATCTTGCTTCCAGCTCGTTGGGAAGCTAAGAAACAGCTCTCTCTGCCCAGTGCTCTTAGAGCCTACCGGGAACATCTCTTCCAAAGGCCTGTGAAACGCAGTTTCTTTGCAGGCCTGATCTGGCTGAAGTAGGACTTCTGCTCTGGGTGTGCTACTTTGCCCTAGAGCTGAAAGGCACAACGTGCAGGCTTCTTTCCAAAGGCCGAGTTGGGCCACACAGCATCTTGCTTCCAGCTCTTTGGGAAGCTAAGAAACAACTCGCTCTGCACAGTGCTCTTACAGCCTACCGGGAACATCTCTTCCAAAGGCCTGGGAAACGCAGTTTCTTTGCAGGCCTGATCTGGCTGAAGTAGGACTTCTGCTCTGGGTGTGCTACTTTGCCCTAGAGCTGAAAGGCACAACGTGCAGGCTTCTTTCCAAAGGGCGAGTTGGGCCCCACAGCATCTTGCTTCCAGCTCTTTGGGAAGCTAAGAAACAACTCGCTCTGCACAGTGCTCTTACAGCCTACCGGGAACATCTCTTCCAAAGGCCTGTGAAACGCAGTTTCTTTGCAGGCCTGATCTGGCTGAAGTAGGACTTCTGCTCTGGGTGTGCTACATTGCCCTAGAGCTGAAAGGCACAACGTGCAGGCTTCTTTCCAAAGGCCGAGTTGGGCCCCACAGCATCTTGCTTCCAGCTCTTTGGGAACCTAAGAAACAACTCGCTCTGCACAGTGCTCTTACAGCCTACCGGGAACATCTCTTCCAAAGGCCTGTGAAACGCAGTTTCTTTGCAGGCCTGATCTGGCTGAAGTTGGACTTCTGCTCAGGCTGTGCTACATTGCCCTACAGCTGCAAGGCACAACGTGCAGGCTTCTTTCCAAAGGCCGAGTTGGGCCCCACAGCATCTTGCTTCCAGCTCTTTGGGAACCTAAGAAACAACTCGCTCTGCACAGTGCTCTTACAGCCTACCGGGAACATCTCTTCCAAAGGCCTGTGAAACGAAGTTTCTCTGCAGGCCTGATCTGGCTGAAGTAGGACTTCTGCTCTGGGTGTGCTACTTTGCCCTAGAGCTGAAAGGCACAACGTGCAGGCTTCTTTCCAAAGGGCGAGTTGGGCCCCACAGCATCTTGCTTCCAGCTCGTTGGGAAGCTAAGAAACAGCTCTCTCTGCACAGTGCTCTTACAGCCTACCGGGAACATCTCTTCCAAAGGCCTGTGAAACGCAGTTTCTTTTCAGGCCTGATCTGACTGAAGTAGGACTTCTGCTCTGGGTGTGCTACTTTGCCCTAGAGCTGAAAGGCACAACGTGCAGGCTTCTTTCCAAAGGGCGAGTTGGGCCCCACAGCATCTTGCTTCCAGCTCTTTGTGAAGCTACGAAACAACTCGCTCTGCACAGTGCTCTTACAGCCTACCGGGAACATCTCTTCCAAAGGCCTGTGAAACGCAGTTTCTTGGCAGGCCTGATCTGGCTGAAGTAGGACTTCCGCTCTGGGTGTGCTACTTTGCCCTAGAGCTGAAAGGCACAACGTGCAGGCTTCTTTCCAGAGGGCGAGTTGTGCCCCACAGCATCTTGCTTCCAGCTCTTTGGGAAGCTACGAAACAACTCGCTCTGCAAAGTGCTCTTACAGCCTACCGGGAACATCTCTTCCAAAGGCCTGTGAAACGCAGTTTCTTTGCACGCCTGATCTGGCTGAAGTAGGACTTCTGCTCTGGGTGTGCTACATTGCCCTAGAGCTGAGAGGCACAGCGTGCAGGCTTCTTTCCAAAGGGCGAGTTGGGCCCCACAGAATCTGGCTTAGAGCTCTTGGGGAAGCTAAGAAACAACTCGCTCTGCACAGTGCTCTTACAGCCTACCTGGAACATCTCTTCCAAATGCCTGTGTAACGCAGTTTCTTTGCAGGCCTGATCTGGCTGAAGTAGGACTTCTACTCTGGGTGTGCTACATTGCCCTAGAGATGAAAGGCACAACGTGCAGGCTTCTTTACAAAGGGCGAGTGGTCCCCAGAGCATCTTGCATCCAGCTCTTTGGGAAGCTAAGAAACAACTCGCTCTGCACAGTGCTCTTACAGCCTACCGGGAGCATCTCTTCCAAAGGCCTGTGGAACGCAGTTTCTTTGCAGGCCTGATCTGGCTGAAGTAGGACTTCTGCTCTGGGTGTGCTACATTGCCCTAGAGCTGAAAGGCACAACGTGCAGGCTTCTTTCGAAAGGGCGAGTTGGGCCCCACAGCATCTTGCTTCCAGCTCTTTGGGAAGCTAAGAAACAACTCGCTCTGCACAGTGCTCTTACAGGCTACCGGGAACATCTCTTCCAAAGAACTGTGAAACGCAGTTTCCTTGCAGGCCTGATCTGGCTGAAGTAGGACTTCTGCTCTGGGTGTGCTACATTGCCCTAGAGCTGAAAGGCACAACGTGCAGGCTTCTTTCCAAAGGGCGAGTTGGGCCCCACAGCTTCTTGCTTCCAGCTCTTTGGGAAGCTAAGAAACTTCTCGCTCTGCACAGTGCTCTTACAGCCTAGTGGGAACATCTCTTCCAAAGGCCTGTGAAACGCAGTTTTTTTGCAGGCCTGATCTGGCTGAAGTAGGACTTCTGCTCTGGGTGTGCTACATTGCCCTACAACTGAAAGGCACAACGTGCAGGCTTCTTTCCAAAGGGCGAGTTGTGCCCCACAGCATCTTGCTTCCGGCTATTTGGGAAGCTAAGAAACAACTCGCTATGCACAGTTCTCTTACAGGCTATCGGGAACATCTCTTCCAAAGGCCTGTGAAACGCAGTTTCTTTGCAGGCCTCATCTGGCTGAAGTAGGACTTCTGCTCTGGGTGTGCTACATGGTCCTAGAGCTGAAAGGCACAACGTGCAGGCTGCTTTCCAAGGGGCGAGTTGGGCCCCACAGCATCTTGCTTCCAGCTCTTTGGGAAGCTAAGAAACAACTCGCTCTGCACAGTGCTCTTACAGCCTACCGGGAACATCTCTTCCAAAGGCCTGTGAAACGCAGTGTCTTTGCAGGCCTGAACTGGCTGAAGTAGGACTTCTGCTCTGGCTGGGCTACATTGCCCTACATCTGAAAGGCACAACGTGCAGGCTTCTTTCCAAAGGCCGAGTTGGGCCCCACAGCATCTTGCTTCCAGCTCTTTGGGAACCTAAGAAACAACTCGCTCTGCACAGTGCTCTTACAGCCTACTGGGAACATCTCTTCCAAAGGCCTGTGGAACGCAGTTTCTTTGCAGGCCTGATCTGCCTGAAGTAGGACTTCTGCTCTGGGTGTGCTACATTGCCCTAGAGTTGAATGGCGCAACGTGCAGGCTTCTTTCCAAAGGGCGAGTTGGGCCCCACAGCATCTTGCTTCCTGTTCTTTGGGAAGCTAAGAAACAACTCGCTCTGCACAGTGCTCTTACAGCCTACCGGGAACATCTCTTCCAAAGGCCTGTGAAACGCAGTTTCTTTGCAGGCCTGATCTGGCTGAAGTAGGACTTCTGCTCTGGGTGTGCTACATTGCCCTAGAGCTGAAAGGCACAGCGTGCAGGCTTCTTTCCAAAGGGAGAGTGGGCCCCACAGCATCTTGCTTCCAGCTCTTTGGGAAGCTAAGAAGCAACTCGCTCTGCTCAGTGCTCTTACATCCTAGTGGGAACATCTCTTCCAAAGGCCTATGAAACGCAGTTTCTTTGCAGGCCTGATCTGGCTGAAGTAGGACTTCTGCTCTGGGTGTGCTACTTTGTTCTAGAGCTGAAAGGCACAACGTGCAGGCTTCTTTCCAAAGGGCGAGTTGGGCCCCACAGCATCTTGCTTCCAGCTCTTAGGGAAGCTAAGAAACAACTCGCTCCGCACAGTGCTCTTACAGCCTACCGGGAACATCTCGTCGAAAGGCCTGTGAAACGCAGTTTCTTTGCAGGCCTGATCTGGCTGAAGCAGGACTTCTGCTCTGGGTGTGCTACATTGCCCTACAGCTGAAAGGCACAATGTGCAGGCTTCTTTCCAAAGGGCGAGTTGGGCCCCACAGCATCTTGCTTCCAGCTCTTAGGGAAGCTAAGAAACAACTCGCTCTGCACAGTGCTCTTACAGCCTACGGGGAGCATCTCTTCCAAAGGCCTGTGAAACGCAGTTTCTTTGCAGGCCTTATCTGGCTGAAGTAGGACTTCTGCTCTGGGTGGGCTACATTGCCCAAGAGCTGAAAGGCACAACGTGCAGGCTTCTTTCCAAAGGGCGTGTTGAGCCCCACAGCATCTTGCTTCCAGCTCGTTGGGAAGCTAAGAAACAGCTCTCTCTGCCCAGTGCTCTTAGAGCCTACCGGGAACATCTCTTCCAAAGGCCTGTGAAACGCAGTTTCTTTCCAGGCCTGATCTGGCTGAAGTAGGACTTCTGCTCTGGGTGTGCTACTTTGCCCTAGAGCTGAAAGGCACAACGTGCAGGCTTCTTTCCATAGGGCGAGTTGTGCCCCACAGCATCTTGCTTCCAGCTCTTTGGGAAGCTACGAAACAACTCGTTCTGCACAGTGCTCTTACAGCCTACCGGGAACATCTCTTCCAAAGGCCTGTGAAACGCAGTTTCTTTGCACGCATGATCTGGCTGAAGTAGGACTTCTGCTCTGGGTGTGCTACATTGCCCTAGAGCTGAGAGGCACAGCGTGCAGGCTTCTTTCCAAAGGGCGAGTTGGGCCCCACAGAATCTGGCTTAGAGCTCTTTGGGAAGCTAAGAAACAACTCGCTCTGCACAGTGCTCTTACAGCCTACCGGGAACATCTCTTCCAAAGGCCTGTGTAACGCAGTTTCTTTGCAGGCCTGATCTGGCTGAAGTAGGACTTCTACCTTGGGTGTGCTACATTGCCCTAGAGATGAAAGGCACAACGTGCAGGCTTCTTTACAAAGGGCGAGTGGGCCCCAGAGCATCTTGCATCCAGCTCTTTGGGAAGCTAAGAAACAACTCGCTCTGCACAGTGCTCTTACAGCCTACCGGGAGCATCTCTTCCAAAGGCCTGTGGAACGCAGTTTCTTTGCAGGCCTGATCTGGCTGAAGTAGGACTTCTGCTCTGGGTGTGCTACATTGCCCTAGAGCTGAAAGGCACAACGTGCAGGCTTCTTTCCAAAGGGCGAGTTGGGCCCCACAGCATCTTGCTTCCAGCTCTTTGGGAAGCTAAGAAACAACTCGCTCTGCACAGTGCTCTTACAGCCTACCGGGAACATCTCTTCCAAAGAACTGTGAAACGCAGTTTCTTTGCAGGCCTGATCTGGCTGAAGTAGGACTTCTGCTCTGGGTGTGCTACATTGCCCTAGAGCTGAAAGGCACAACGTGCAGGCTTCTTTCCAAAGGGCGAGTTGGGCCCCACAGCTTCTTGCTTCCAGCTCTTTGGGAAGCTAAGAAACATCTCGCTCTGCACAGTGCTCTTACAGCCTAGTGGGAACATCTCTTCCAAAGGCCTGTGAAACGCAGTTTTTTTGCAGGCCTGATCTGGCTGAAGTAGGACTTCTGCTCTGGGTGTGCTACATTGCCCTAGAGCTGAAAGGCACAACGTGCAGGCTTCTTTCCAAAGGGCGAGTTGTGCCCCACAGCATCTTGCTTCCAGCTCTTTGGGAAGCTAAGAAACAACTCGCTATGCACAGTTCTCTTACAGGCTATCGGGAACATCTCTTCCAAAGGCCTGTGAAACGCAGTTTCTTTGCAGGCCTTATCTGGCTGAAGTAGGACTTCTCCTCTGGGTGTGCTACATGGCCCTAGAGCTGAAAGGCACAACGTGCAGGCTGCTTTCCAAGGGGCCAGTTGGGCCCCAAAGCATCTTGCTTCCAGCTCTTTGGGAAGCTAAGAAACAACTCGCTCTGAACAGTGCTCTTACAGCCTACCGGGAACATCTCTTCCAAAGACCTGTGAAACGCAGTGTCTTTGCAGGCCTGATCTGGCTGAAGTAGGACTTCTGCTCTGGGTGTGCTACATTGCCCTAGAGCTGAAAGGCACAACGTGCAGGCTTCTTACCAAAGGGCGAGTTGGGCACCACAGCATCTTGCTTCCAGCTCTTTGGGAAGCTAAGAAACAACTCGCTCTGCACAGTGCTCTTACAGCCTACCGGGAACATCTCTTCCAAAGGACTGTGAAACGCAGTTTCTTTGCAGGCCTGATGTGGCTGAAGTAGGACTTCTGCTCTGGGTGTGCTACATTTCCCTAGAGCTGAAAGGCACAACGTGCAGGCTTCTTTCCAAAGGCCGAGTTGGGCCCCACAGCATCTTGCTTCCAGCTCTTTGGGAAGCTAAGAAACAACTCGCTCTGCACAGTGCTCTTACAGCCTACTGGGAACATCTCTTCCAAAGGCCTGTGAAACGCAGTTCCTTTGCAGGCCTGATCTGGCTGAAGTAGGACTTCTGCTCTGGGTGTGATACATTGCCCTAGAGCTGAAAGGCACAACGTGCAGGCTTCTTTCCAAAGGGCGAGTTGGGCCCCACAGCATCTTGCTTTCAGCTCTTTGGGAAGCTAAGAAACAACTCGCTCTGCACAGTGCTCTTACAGCCTACCGGGAACATCTCTTCCAAAGACCTGTGAAACGCAGTTTCTTTGCAGGCCTGATCTGGCTGAAGTAGGACTTCTGCTCTGGGTGTGCTACATTGCCCTAGAGCTGAAAGGCACAGCGTGCAGGCTTCTTTCCAAAGGGAGAGTGGGCCCCCCAGCATCTTGCTTCCAGCTCTTTGGGAAGCTAAGAAACAACTCGCTCTGCTCAGTGCTCTTACATCCTAGTGGGAACATCTCTTCCAAAGGCCTATGAAACGCAGTTTCTTTGCAGGCCTGATCTGGCTGAAGTAGGACTTCTGCTCTGGGTGTGCTACTTTGCCCTAGAGCTGAAAGGCACAACGTGCAGGCTTCTTTCCAAGGGGCGATTTGGGCCCCACAGCATCTTGCTTCCAGCTCTTAGGGAAGCTAAGAAACAACTCGCTCTGCACAGTGCTCTTACAGCCTACCGGGAACATCTCTTCGAAAGGCCTGTGAAATGCAGTTTCTTTGCAGGCCTGATCTGGCTGAAGTAGGACTTCTGCTCTGGGTGTGCTACATTGCCCTAGAGCTGAAAGGCACAACGTGCAGGCTTCTTTCCAAAGGGCGAGTTGGGCCCCACAGCTTCTTGCTTCCAGCTCTTTGGGAAGCTAAGAAACTTCTCGCTCTGCACAGTGCTCTTACAGCCTAGTGGGAACATCTCTTCCAAAGGCCTGTGAAACGCAGTTTTTTTGCAGGCCTGATCTGGCTGAAGTAGGACTTCTGCTCTGGGTGTGCTACATTGCCCTACAACTGAAAGGCACAACGTGCAGGCTTCTTTCCAAAGGGCGAGTTGTGCCCCCCAGCATCTTGCTTCCGGCTCTTTGGGAAGCTAAGAAACAACTCGCTCTGCACAGTGCTCTTACAGCCTACCGGGAACATCTCTTCCAAAGGCCTGTGAAACGCAGTGTCTTTGCAGGCCTGAACTGGCTGAAGTAGGACTTCTGCTCTGGCTGGGCTACATTGCCCTACATCTGAAAGGCACAACGTGCAGGCTTCTTTCCAAAGGCCGAGTTGGGCCCCACAGCATCTTGCTTCCAGCTCTTTGGGAACCTAAGAAACAACTCGCTCTGCACAGTGCTCTTACAGCCTACTGGGAACATCTCTTCCAAAGGCCTGTGAAACGCAGTTTCTTTGCAGGCCTGATCTGGCTGAAGTAGGACTTCTGCTCTGGGTGTGATACATTGCCCTAGAGCTGAAAGGCACAACGTGCCGGCTTCTTTCCCAAGGGCGAGTTGGGCCCCACAGCATCTTGCTTCCAGCTCTTTGGGAAGCTAAGAAACAACTCGCTCTGCTCAGTTCTCTTACAGCCTACCGGGAACATCTCTTCCAAAGGACTGTGAAAGGCAGTGTCTTTGCAGGCCTGATCTGGCTGAAGTAGGACTTCTGCTCTGGGTGTGCTACATTGCACTAGAGCTGAGAGGCACAGCGTGCAGGCTTCTTTCCAAAGGGCGAGTTGGGCCCCACAGAATCTGGCTTAGAGCTCTTTGGGAAGCTAAGAAACAACTCGCTCTGCACAGTGCTCTTACAGCCTACCGGGAACATCTCTTCCAAAGGCCTGTGAAACGCAGTTTCTTTGCAGGCCTGATCTGGCTGAAGTAGGACTTCTGCTCAGGCTGTGCTACATTGCCCTACAGCTGCAAGGCACAACGTGCAGGCTTCTTTCCAAAGGCCGAGTTGGGCCCCACAGCATCTTGCTTCCAGCTCTTTTGGAAGCTAAGAAACAACTCGCTCTGCACAGTGCTCTTACAGCCTACCGGGAACATCTCTTCCAAAGGCCTGTGAAACGAAGTTTCTCTGCAGGCCTGATCTGGCTGAAGTAGGACTTCTGCTCTGGGTGTGCTACTTTGCCCTAGAGCTGAAAGGCACAACGTGCAGGCTTCTTTCCAAAGGGTGAGTTGGGCCCCACAGCATCTTGCTTCCAGCTCGTTGGGAAGCTAAGAAACAGCTCTCTCTGCACAGTGCTCTTACAGCCTACCGGGAACATCTCTTCCAAAGGCCTGTGAAACGCAGTTTCTTTTCAGGCCTGATCTGACTGAAGTAGGACTTCTGCTCTGGGTGTGCTACTTTGCCCTAGAGCTGAAAGGCACAACGTGCAGGCTTCTTTCCAAAGGGCGAGTTGGGCCCCACAGCATCTTGCTTCCAGCTCTTTGTGAAGCTACGAAACAACTCGCTCTGCACAGTGCTCTTACAGCCTACCGGGAACATCTCTTCCAAAGGCCTGTGAAACGCAGTTTCTTGGCAGGCCTGATCTGGCTGAAGTAGGACTTCCGCTCTGGGTGTGCTACTTTGCCCTAGAGCTGAAAGGCACAACGTGCAGGCTTCTTTCCAGAGGGCGAGTTGTGCCCCACAGCATCTTGCTTCCAGCTCTTTGGGAAGCTACGAAACAACTCGCTCTGCAAAGTGCTCTTACAGCCTACCGGGAACATCTCTTCCAAAGGCCTGTGAAACGCAGTTTCTTTGCACGCCTGATCTGGCTGAAGTAGGACTTCTGCTCTGGGTGTGCTACATTGCCCTAGAGCTGAGAGGCACAGCGTGCAGGCTTCTTTCCAAAGGGCGAGTTGGGCCCCACAGAATCTGGCTTAGAGCTCTTTGGGAAGCTAAGAAACAACTCGCTCTGCACAGTGCTCTTACAGCCTACCTGGAACATCTCTTCCAAATGCCTGTGTAACGCAGTTTCTTTGCAGGCCTGATCTGGCTGAAGTAGGACTTCTACTCTGGGTGTGCTACATTGCCCTAGAGATGAAAGGCACAACGTGCAGGCTTCTTTACAAAGGGCGAGTGGTCCCCAGAGCATCTTGCTTCCAGCTCTTTGGGAAGCTAAGAAACAACTCGCTCTGCACAGTGCTCTTACAGCCTACCGGGAGCATCTCTTCCAAAGGCCTGTGGAACGCAGTTTCTTTGCAGGCCTGATCTGGCTGAAGTAGGACTTCTTCTCTGGGTGTGCTACATTGCCCTAGAGCTGAAAGGCACAACGTGCAGGCTTCTTTCGAAAGGGCGAGTTGGGCCCCACAGCATCTTGCTTCCAGCTCTTTGGGAAGCTAAGAAACAACTCGCTCTGCACAGTGCTCTTACAGCCTACCGGGAACATCTCTTCCAAAGAACTGTGAAACGCAGTTTCTTTGCAGGCCTGATCTGGCTGAAGTAGGACTTCTGCTCTGGGTGTGCTACTTTGCCCTAGAGCTGAAAGGCACAACGTGCAGGCTTCTTTCCAAAGGGCGAGTTGGGCCCCACAGCATCTTGCTTCCAGCTCGTTGGGAAGCTAAGAAACTTCTCGCTCTGCACAGTGCTCTTACAGCCTACCGGGAACATCTCTTCCAAAGGCCTGTGAAACGCAGTTTCTTTTCAGGCCTGATCTGACTGAAGTAGGACTTCTGCTCTGGGTGTGCTACTTTGCCCTAGAGCTGAAAGGCACAACGTGCAGGCTTCTTTCCAAAGGGCGAGTTGGGCCCCACAGCATCTTGCTTCCAGCTCTTTGGGAAGCTACAAAACAACTCGCTCTGCACAGTGCTCTTACAGCCTACCGGTAACATCTCTTCCAAAGGCCTGTGAAACGCAGTTTCTTGGCAGGCCTGATCTGGCTGAAGTAGGACTTCCGCTCTGGGTGTGCTACTTTGCCCTAGAGCTGAAAGGCACAACGTGCAGGCTTCTTTCCATAGGGCGAGTTGTGCCCCACAGCATCTTGCTTCCAGCTCTTTGGGAAGCTACGAAACAACTCGCTCTGCAAAGTGCTCTTACAGCCTACCGGGAACATGTCTTCCAAAGGCCTGTGAAACGCAGTTTCTTTGCACGCCTGATCTGGCTGAAGTAGGACTTCTGCTCTGGGTGTGCTACATTGCCCTAGAGCTGAGAGGCACAGCGTGCAGGCTTCTTTCCAAAGGGCGAGTTGGGCCCCACAGAATCTGGCTTAGAGCTCTTTGGGAAGCTAAGAAACAACTCGCTCTGCACAGTGCTCTTACAGCCTACCTGGAACATCTCTTCCAAATGCCTGTGTAACGCAGTTTCTTTGCAGGCCTGATCTGGCTGAAGTAGGACTTCTACTCTGGGTGTGCTACATTGCCCTAGAGCTGAAAGGCACAACGTGCAGGCTTCTTTACAAAGGGCGAGTGGTCCCCAGAGCATCTTGCAGCCAGCTCTTTGGGAAGCTAAGAAACAACTCGCTCTGCACAGTGCTCTTACAGCCTACCGGGAGCATCTCTTCCAAAGGCCAGTGGAACGCAGTTTCTTTGCAGGCCTGATCTGGCTGAAGTAGGACTTCTGCTCTGGGTGTGCTACATTGCCCTAGAGCTGAAAGGCACAACGTGCAGGCTTCTTTCGAAAGGGCGAGTTGGGCCCCACAGCATCTTGCTTCCAGCTCTTTGGGAAGCTAAGAAACAACTCGCACTGCACAGTGCTCTTACAGCCTACCGGGAACATCTCTTCCAAAGAACTGTGAAACGCACTTTCTTTGCAGGCCTGATCTGGCTGAAGTAGGACTTCTGCTCTGGGTGTGCTACATTGCCCTAGAGCTGAAAGGCACAACGTGCAGGCTTCTTTCCAAAGGGCGAGTTGGGCCCCACAGCTTCTTGCTTCCAGCTCTTTGGGAAGCTAAGAAACTTCTCGCTCTGCACAGTGCTCTTACAGCCTAGTGGGAACATCTCTTCCAAAGGCCTGTGAAACGCAGTTTTTTTGCAGGCCTGATCTGGCTGAAGTAGGACTTCTGCTCTGGGTGTGCTACATTGCCCTACAACTGAAAGGCACAACGTGCAGGCTTCTTTCCAAAGGGCGAGTTGTGCCCCCCAGCATCTTGCTTCCGGCTCTTTGGGAAGCTAAGAAACAACTCGCTATGCACAGTTCTCTTACAGGCTATCGGGAACATCTCTTCCAAAGGCCTGTGAAACGCAGTTTCTTTGCAGGCCTGATCTGGCTGAAGTAGGACTTCTGCTCTGGGTGTGCTACATGGTCCTAGAGCTGAAAGGCACAACGTGCAGGCTGCTTTCCAAGGGGCGAGTTGGGCCCCACAGCATCTTGCTTCCAGCTCTTTGGGAAGCTAAGAAACAACTCGCTCTGCACAGTGCTCTTACAGCCTACCGGGAACATCTCTTCCAAAGGCCTGTGAAACGCAGTTTCTTTGCAGGCCTGAACTGGCTGAAGTAGGACTTCTGCTCTGGCTGGGCTACATTCCCCTACAGCTGAAAGGCACAACGTGCAGGCTTCTTTCCAAAGGCCGAGTTGGGCCCCACAGCATCTTGCTTCCAGCTCTTTGGGAACCTAAGAAACAACTCGCTCTGCACAGTGCTCTTACAGCCTACCGGGAACATCTCTTCCAAAGGCCTGTGAAACGAAGTTTCTCTGCAGGCCTGATCTGGCTGAAGTAGGACTTCTGCTCTGGGTGTGCTACTTTGCCCTAGAGCTGAAAGGCACAACGTGCAGGCTTCTTTCCAAAGGGCGAGTTGGGCCCCACAGCATCTTGCTTCCAGCTCGTTGGGATGCTAAGAAACAGCTCTCTCTGCTCAGTGCTCTTACAGCCTACCGGGAACATCTCTTCCAAAGGCCTGTGAAACGCAGTTTCTTTTCAGGCCTGATCTGACTGAAGTAGGACTTCTGCTCTGGGTGTGCTACTTTGCCCTAGAGCTGAAAGGCACAACGTGCAGGCTTCTTTCCAAAGGGCGAGTTGGGCCCCACAGCATCTTGCTTCCAGCTCTTTGGGAAGCTACGAAACAACTCGCTCTGCACAGTGCTCTTACAGCCTACCGGGAACATCTCTTCCAAAGGCCTGTGAAACGCAGTTTCTTGGCAGGCCTGATCTGGCTGAAGTAGGACTTCCGCTCTGGGTGTGCTACTTTGCCCTAGAGCTGAAAGGCACAACGTGCAGGCTTCTTTCCAGAGGGCGAGTTGTGCCCCACAGCATCTTGCTTCCAGCTCTTTGGGAAGCTACGAAACAACTCGCTCTGCAAAGTGCTCTTACAGCCTACCGGGAACATCTCTTCCAAAGGCCTGTGAAACGCAGTTTCTTTGCACGCCTGATCTGGCTGAAGTAGGACTTCTGCTCTGGGTGTGCTACATTGCCCTAGAGCTGAGAGGCACAGCGTGCAGGCTTCTTTCCAAAGGGCGAGTTGGGCCCCACAGAATCTGGCTTAGAGCTCTTTGGGAAGCTAAGAAACAACTCGCTCTGCACAGTGCTCTTACAGCCTACCTGGAACATCTCTTCCAAATGCCTGTGTAACGCAGTTTCTTTGCAGGCCTGATCTGGCTGAAGTAGGACTTCTACTCTGGGTGTGCTACATTGCCCTAGAGATGAAAGGCACAACGTGCAGGCTTCTTTACAAAGGGCGAGTGGTCCCCAGAGCATCTTGCTTCCAGCTCTTTGGGAAGCTAAGAAACAACTCGCTCTGCACAGTGCTCTTACAGCCTACCGGGAGCATCTCTTCCAAAGGCCTGAGGAACGCAGTTTCTTTGCAGGCCTGATCTGGCTGAAGTAGGACTTCTGCTCTGGGTGTGCTACATTGCCCTAGAGCTGAAAGGCACAACGTGCAGGCTTCTTTCGAAAGGGCGAGTTGGGCCCCACAGCATCTTGCTTCCAGCTCTTTGGGAAGCTAAGAAACAACTCGCTCTGCACAGTGCTCTTACAGCCTACCGGGAACATCTCTTCCAAAGAACTGTGAAACGCAGTTTCTTTGCAGGCCTGATCTGGCTGAAGTAGGACTTCTGCTCTAGGTGTGCTACTTTGCCCTAGAGCTGAAAGGCACAACGTGCACTCTTCTTTCCAAAGGGCGAGTTGGGCCCCACAGCATCTTGCTTCCAGCTCGTTGGGAAGCTAAGAAACAGCTCTCTCTGCACAGTGCTCTTACAGCCTACCGGGAACATCTCTTCCAAAGGCCTGTGAAACGCAGTTTCTTTTCAGGCCTGATCTGACTGAAGTAGGACTTCTGCTCTGGGTGTGCTACTTTGCCCTAGAGCTGAAAGGCACAACGTGCAGGCTTCTTTCCAAAGGGCGAGTTGGGCCCCACAGCATCTTGCTTCCAGCTCTTTGGGAAGCTACGAAACAACTCGCTCTGCACAGTGCTCTTACAGCCTACCGGGAACAGCTCTTCCAAAGGCCTGTGAAACGCAGTTTCTTGGCAGGCCTGATCTGGCTGAAGTAGGACTTCCGCTCTGGGTGTGCTACTTTGCCCTAGAGCTGAAAGGCACAACGTGCAGGCTTCTTTCCATAGGGCGAGTTGTGCCCCACAGCATCTTGCTTCCAGCTCTTTGGGAAGCTACGAACAACTCGCTCTGCAAAGTGCTCTTACAGCCTACCGGGAACATCTCTTCCAAAGGCCTCTGAAACGCAGTTTCTTTGCACGCCTGATCTGGCTGAAGTAGGACTTCTGCTCTGGGTGTGCTACATTGCCCTAGAGCTGAGAGGCACAGCGTGCAGGCTTCTTTCCAAAGGGCGAGTTGGGCCCAACAGCATCTTGCTTCCAGCTCTTTGGGAAGCTAAGAAACAACTCGCTCTGCTCAGTTCTCTTACAGCCTACCGGGAACATCTCTTCCAAAGGACTGTGAAAGGCAGTGTCTTTGCAGGCCTGATCTGGCTGAAGTAGGACTTCTGCTCTGGGTGTGCTACATTGCACTAGAGCTGAGAGGCACAGCGTGCAGGCTTCTTTCCAAAGGGCGAGAGTGGCCCCACAGAATCTGGCTTAGAGCTCTTTGGGAAGCTAAGAAACAACTCGCTCTGCACAGTGCTCTTACAGCCTACCGGGAACATCTCTTCCAAAGGCCTGTGAAACGCAGTTTCTTTGCAGGCCTGATCTGGCTGAAGTAGGACTTCTGCTCAGGCTGTGCTACATTGCCCTACAGCTGCAAGGCACAACGTGCAGGCTTCTTTCCAAAGGCCGAGTTGGGCCACACAGCATCTTGCTTCCAGCTCTTTGGGAACCTAAGAAACAACTCGCTCTGCACAGTGCTCTTACAGCCTACCGGGAACATCTCTTCCAAAGGCCTGTGAAACGCAGTTTCTTGGCAGGCCTGATCTGGCTGAAGTAGGACTTCCGCTCTGGGTGTGCTACTTTGCCCTAGAGCTGAAAGGCACAACGTGCAGGCTTCTTTCCAGAGGGCGAGTTGTGCCCCACAGCATCTTGCTTCCAGCTCGTTGGGAAGCTACGAAACAACTCGCTCTGCAAAGTGCTTTTACAGCCTACCGGGAACATCTCTTCCAAAGGCCTGTGAAACGCAGTTTCTTTGCACGCCTGATCTGGCTGAAGTAGGACTTCTGCTCTGGGTGTGCTACATTGCCCTAGAGCTGAGAGACACAGCGTGCAGGCTTCTTTCCAAAGGGCGAGTTGGGCCCCACAGAATCTGGCTTAGAGCTCTTTGGGAAGCTAAGAAACAACTCGCTCTGCACAGTGCTCTTACAGCCTATCTGGAACATCTCTTCCAAATGCCTGTGTAACGCAGTTTCTTTGCAGGCCAGATCTGGCTGAAGTAGGACTTCTACTCTGGGTGTGCTACATTGCCCTAGAGATGAAAGGCACAACGTGCAGGCTTCTTTACAAAGGGCGAGTGGTCCCCAGAGCATCTTGCTTCCAGCTCTTTGGGAAGCTAAGAAACAACTCGCTCTGCACAGTGCTCTTACAGCCTACCGGGAGCATCTCTTCCTAAGGCCTGTGGAACGCAGTTTCTTTGCAGGCCTGATCTGGCTGAAGTAGGACTTCTGCTCTGGGTGTGCTACATTGCCCTAGAGCTGAAAGGCACAACGTGCAGGCTTCTTTCGAAAGGGCGAGTTGGGCCCCACAGCATCTTGCTTCCAGCTCTTTGGGAAGCTAAGAAACAACTCGCTCTGCACAGTGCTCTTACAGCCTACCGGGAACATCTCTTCCAAAGAACTGTGAAACGCAGTTTCTTTGCAGGCCTGATCTGGCTGAAGTAGGACTTCTGCTCTGGGTGTGCTACTTTGCCCTAGAGCTGAAAGGCACAACGTGCACTCTTCTTTCCAAAGGGCGAGTTGGGCCCCACAGCATCTTGCTTCCAGCTCGTTGGGAAGCTAAGAAACAGCTCTCTCTGCACAGTGCTCTTACAGCCTACCGGGAACATCTCTTCCAAAGGCCTGTGAAACGCAGTTTCTTTTCAGGCCTGATCTGACTGAAGTAGGACTTCTGCTCTGGGTGTGCTACTTTGCCCTAGAGCTGAAAGGCACAACGTGCAGGCTTCTTTCC
This sequence comes from Equus caballus, assembly GCF_041296265.1. Taxonomy (NCBI): domain Eukaryota; kingdom Metazoa; phylum Chordata; class Mammalia; order Perissodactyla; family Equidae; genus Equus; species Equus caballus. The sequence continues at coordinate 15,320,346 of NC_091696.1, forward strand.
AAAGGGCGAGTTGGGCCCCACAGCATCTTGCTTCCAGCTCTTTGGGAAGCTACGAAACAACTCGCTCTGCACAGTGCTCTTACAGCCTACCGGGAACAGCTCTTCCAAAGGCCTGTGAAACGCAGTTTCTTGGCAGGCCTGATCTGGCTGAAGTAGGACTTCCGCTCTGGGTGTGCTACTTTGCCCTAGAGCTGAAAGGCACAACGTGCAGGCTTCTTTCCATAGGGCGTGTTGTGCCCCACAGCATCTTGCTTCCAGCTCTTTGGGAAGCTACGAACAACTCGCTCTGCAAAGTGCTCTTACAGCCTACCGGGAACATCTCTTCCAAAGGCCTGTGAAACGCAGTTTCTTTGCACGCCTGATCTGGCTGAAGTAGGACTTCTGCTCTGGGTGTGCTACATTGCCCTAGAGCTGAGAGGCACAGCGTGCAGGCTTCTTTCCAAAGGGCGAGTTGGGCCCCACAGAATCTGGCTTAGAGCTCTTTGGGAAGCTAAGAAACAACTCGCTCTGCACAGTGCTCTTGCAGCCTACCTGGAACATCTCTTCCAAATGCCTGTGTAACGCAGTTTCTTTGCAGGCCTGATCTGGCTGAAGTAGGACTTCTACTCTGGGTGTGCTACATTGCCCTAGAGATGAAAGGCACAACGTGCAGGCTTCTTTACAAAGGGCGAGTGGTCCCCAGAGCATCTTGCAGCCAGCTCTTTGGGAACCTAAGAAACAACTCGCTCTGCACAGTGCTCTTACAGCCTACCGGGAGCATCTCTTCCAAAGGCCTGTGAAACGCAGTGTCTTTGCAGGCCTGATCTGGCTGAAGTAGGACTTCTGCTCTGGGTGTGCTACTTTGCCCTAGAGCTGAAAGGCACAACGTGCACTCTTCTTTCCAAAGGGCGAGTTGGGCCCCACAGCATCTTGCTTCCAGCTCGTTGGGAAGCTAAGAAACAGCTCTCTCTGCACAGTGCTCTTACAGCCTACCGGGAACATCTCTTCCAAAGGCCTGTGAAACGCAGTTTCTTTTCAGGCCTGATCTGACTGAAGTAGGACTTCTGCTCTGGGTGTGCTACTTTGCCCTAGAGCTGAAAGGCACAACGTGCAGGCTTCTTTCCAAAGGGCGAGTTGGGCCCCACAGCATCTTGCTTCCAGCTCTTTGGGAAGCTACGAAACAACTCGCTCTGCACAGTGCTCTTACAGCCTACCGGGAACAGCTCTTCCAAAGGCCTGTGAAACGCAGTTTCTTGGCAGGCCTGATCTGGCTGAAGTAGGACTTCCGCTCTGGGTGTGCTACTTTGCCCTAGAGCTGAAAGGCACAACGTGCAGGCTTCTTTCCATAGGGCGAGTTGTGCCCCACAGCATCTTGCTTCCAGCTCTTTGGGAAGCTACGAACAACTCGCTCTGCAAAGTGCTCTTACAGCCTACCGGGAACATCTCTTCCAAAGGCCTCTGAAACGCAGTTTCTTTGCACGCCTGATCTGGCTGAAGTAGGACTTCTGCTCTGGGTGTGCTACATTGCCCTAGAGCTGAGAGGCACAGCGTGCAGGCTTCTTTCCAAAGGGCGAGTTGGGCCCCACAGCATCTTGCTTCCAGCTCTTTGGGAAGCTAAGAAACAACTCGCTCTGCTCAGTTCTCTTACAGCCTACCAGGAACATCTCTTCCAAAGGACTGTGAAAGGCAGTGTCTTTGCAGGCCTGATCTGGCTGAAGTAGGACTTCTGCTCTGGGTGTGCTACATTGCACTAGAGCTGAGAGGCACAGCGTGCAGGCTTCTTTCCAAAGGGCGAGAGTGGCCCCACAGAATCTGGCTTAGAGCTCTTTGGGAAGCTAAGAAACAACTCGCTCTGCACAGTGCTCTTACAGCCTACCGGGAACATCTCTTCCAAAGGCCTGTGAAACGCAGTTTCTTTGCAGGCCTGATCTGGCTGAAGTAGGACTTCTGCTCAGGCTGTGCTACATTGCCCTACAGCTGCAAGGCACAACGTGCAGGCTTCTTTCCAAAGGCCGAGTTGGGCCACACAGCATCTTGCTTCCAGCTCTTTGGGAACCTAAGAAACAACTCGCTCTGCACAGTGCTCTTACAGCCTACCGGGAACATCTCTTCCAAAGGCCTGTGAAACGCAGTTTCTTGGCAGGCCTGATCTGGCTGAAGTAGGACTTCCGCTCTGGGTGTGCTACTTTGCCCTAGAGCTGAAAGGCACAACGTGCAGGCTTCTTTCCAGAGGGCGAGTTGTGCCCCACAGCATCTTGCTTCCAGCTCGTTGGGAAGCTACGAAACAACTCGCTCTGCAAAGTGCTCTTACAGCCTACCGGGAACATCTCTTCCAAAGGCCTGTGAAACGCAGTTTCTTTGCACGCCTGATCTGGCTGAAGTAGGACTTCTGCTCTGGGTGTGCTACATTGCCCTAGAGCTGAGAGACACAGCGTGCAGGCTTCTTTCCAAAGGGCGAGTTGGGCCCCACAGAATCTGGCTTAGAGCTCTTTGGGAAGCTAAGAAACAACTCGCTCTGCACAGTGCTCTTACAGCCTACCTGGAACATCTCTTCCAAATGCCTGTGTAACGCAGTTTCTTTGCAGGCCTGATCTGGCTGAAGTAGGACTTCTACTCTGGGTGTGCTACATTGCCCTAGAGATGAAAGGCACAACGTGCAGGCTTCTTTACAAAGGGCGAGTGGTCCCCAGAGCATCTTGCTTCCAGCTCTTTGGGAAGCTAAGAAACAACTCGCTCTGCACAGTGCTCTTACAGCCTACCGGGAGCATCTCTTCCTAAGGCCTGTGGAACGCAGTTTCTTTGCAGGCCTGATCTGGCTGAAGTAGGACTTCTGCTCTGGGTGTGCTACATTGCCCTAGAGCTGAAAGGCACAACGTGCAGGCTTCTTTCGAAAGGGCGAGTTGGGCCCCACAGCATCTTGCTTCCAGCTCTTTGGGAAGCTAAGAAACAACTCGCTCTGCACAGTGCTCTTACAGCCTACCGGGAACATCTCTTCCAAAGAACTGTGAAACGCAGTTTCTTTGCAGGCCTGATCTGGCTGAAGTAGGACTTCTGCTCTGGGTGTGCTACTTTGCCCTAGAGCTGAAAGGCACAACGTGCACTCTTCTTTCCAAAGGGCGAGTTGGGCCCCACAGCATCTTGCTTCCAGCTCGTTGGGAAGCTAAGAAACAGCTCTCTCTGCACAGTGCTCTTACAGCCTACCGGGAACATCTCTTCCAAAGGCCTGTGAAACGCAGTTTCTTTTCAGGCCTGATCTGACTGAAGTAGGACTTCTGCTCTGGGTGTGCTACTTTGCCCTAGAGCTGAAAGGCACAACGTGCAGGCTTCTTTCCAAAGGGCGAGTTGGGCCCCACAGCATCTTGCTTCCAGCTCTTTGGGAAGCTACGAAACAACTCGCTCTGCACAGTGCTCTTACAGCCTACCGGGAACAGCTCTTCCAAAGGCCTGTGAAACGCAGTTTCTTGGCAGGCCTGATCTGGCTGAAGTAGGACTTCCGCTCTGGGTGTGCTACTTTGCCCTAGAGCTGAAAGGCACAACGTGCAGGCTTCTTTCCATAGGGCGAGTTGTGCCCCACAGCATCTTGCTTCCAGCTCTTTGGGAAGCTACGAACAACTCGCTCTGCAAAGTGCTCTTACAGCCTACCGGGAACATCTCTTCCAAAGGCCTGTGAAACGCAGTTTCTTTGCACGCCTGATCTGGCTGAAGTAGGACTTCTGCTCTGGGTGTGCTACATTGCCCTAGAGCTGAGAGGCACAGCGTGCAGGCTTCTTTCCAAAGGGCGAGTTGGGCCCCACAGCATCTGGCTTAGAGCTCTTTGGGAAGCTAAGAAACAACTCGCTCTGCACAGTGCTCTTGCAGCCTACCTGGAACATCTCTTCCAAATGCCTGTGTAACGCAGTTTCTTTGCAGGCCTGATCTGGCTGAAGTAGGACTTCTACTCTGGGTGTGCTACATTGCCCTAGAGATGAAAGGCACAACGTGCAGGCTTCTTTACAAAGGGCGAGTGGTCCCCAGAGCATCTTGCAGCCAGCTCTTTGGGAAGCTAAGAAACAACTCGCTCTGCACAGTGCTCTTACAGCCTACCGGGAGCATCTCTTCCAAAGGCCTGTGGAACGCAGTTTCTTTGCAGGCCTGATCTGGCTGAAGTAGGACTTCTGCTCTGGGTGTGCTACATTGCCCTAGAGCTGAAAGGCACAACGTGCAGGCTTCTTTCGAAAGGGCGAGTTGGGCCCCACAGCATCTTGCTTCCAGCTCTTTGGGAAGCTAAGAAGCAACTCGCTCTGCACAGTGCTCTTACAGCCTACCGGGAACATCTCTTCCAAAGAACTGTGAAACGCAGTTTCTTTGCATGCCTGATCTGGCTGAAGTAGGACTTCTGCTCTGGGTGTGCTACATTGCCCTAGAGCTGAAAGGCACAACGTGCAGGCTTCTTTCCAAAGGGCGAGTTGGGCCCCACAGCTTCTTGCTTCCAGCTCTTTGGGAAGCTAAGAAACTTCTCGCTCTGCACAGTGCTCTTACAGCCTAGTGGGAACATCTCTTCCAAAGGCCTGTGAAACGCAGTTTTTTTGCAGGCCTGATCTGGCTGAAGTAGGACTTCTGCTCTGGGTGTGCTACATTGCCCTACAACTGAAAGGCACAACGTGCAGGCTTCTTTCCAAAGGGCGAGTTGTGCCCCCCAGCATCTTGCTTCCGGCTCTTTGGGAAGCTAAGAAACAACTCGCTATGCACAGTTCTCTTACAGGCTATCGGGAACATCTCTCCCAAAGGCCTGTGAAACGCAGTTTCTTTGCAGGCCTGATCTGGCTGAAGTAGGACTTCTGCTCTGGGTGTGCTACTTTGCCCTAGAGCTGAAAGGCACAACGTGCAGGCTGCTTTCCAAGGGGCGAGTTGGGCCCCACAGCATCTTGCTTCCAGCTCTTTGGGAAGCTAAGAAACAACTCGCTCTGCACAGTGCTCTTACAGCCTACCGGGAACATCTCTTCCAAAGGCCTGTGAAACGCAGTGTCTTTGCAGGCCTGATCTGGCTGAAGTAGGACTTCTGCTCTGGCTGTGCTACATTGCCCTACAGCTGAAAGGCACAACGTGCAGGCTTCTTTCCAAAGGCCGATTTGGGCCCCACAGCATCTTGCTTCCAGCTCTTTGGGAACCTAAGAATCAACTCGCTCTGCACAGTGCTCTTACAGCCTACCGGGAACATCTCTTCCAAAGGCCTGTGAAACGAAGTTTCTCTGCAGGCCTGATCTGGCTGAAGTAGGACTTCTGCTCTGGTTGTGCTACTTTGCCCTAGAGCTGAAAGGCACAACGTGCAGGCTTCTTTCCAAAGGGCGAGTTGGGCCCCACAGCATCTTGCTTCCAGCTCGTTGGGAAGCTAAGAAACAGCTCTCTCTGCACAGTGCTCTTACAGCCTACCGGGAACATCTCTTCCAAAGGCCTGTGAAACGCAGTTTCTTTGCAGGCCTGATCTGGCTGAAGTAGGACTTCTGCTCTGGGTGTGCTACATTGCGCTAGAGCTGAAAGGCCCAACGTGCAGGCTTCTTTCCAAAGGGCGAGTTGGGCCCCAAAGCATCTTGCTTCCAGCTCTTTGGGAAGCGAACAAACAACTCGCTCTGCACAGTGCTCTTACAGCCTACCGGGAACATCTCTTCCAAAGGCCTGTGAAACGCAGTTTCTTTGCAGGCCTGATCTGGCTGAAATAGGACTTCTGCTCTGGGTGTGCTACTTTGCCCTAGAGCTGAAAGGCACAACGTGCAGGCTTCTTTCCAAAGGGCGAGTTGGGCCCCACAGCATCTTGCTTCCAGCTCTTTGGGAAGCTAAGAAACAACTCGCTCTGCACAGTGCTCTTACAGCCTACCGGGAGCATCTCTTCCAAAGGCCTGTGAAACGCAGTTTCTTTGCAGGCCTGATCTGGCTGAGGTAGCACTTCTGCTCTGGGTGTGCTACATTGCCCTAGAGCTGAGAGGCACAGAGTGCAGGCTTCTTTCCAAAGGGCGAGTTGGGCCCCACAGCATCTTGCTTCCAGCTCTTTGGGAAGCTAAGAAACAACTCGCTCTGCACAGTGCTCTTACAGCCTACCGGGAACATCTCTTCCAAAGGCCTGTGAAACGCAGTTTCTTTGCAGGCCTGATCTGGCTGAAGTAGGACTTCTGCTCTGGGTGTGCTACATTGCCCTAGAGCTGAAAGGCACAACGTGCAGTCTTCTTTCCAAAGGGCGAGTTGGGCCCCACAGCATCTTGCTTCCAGCTCTTTGGGAAGCTAAGAAACAACTCGCTCTGCACAGTGCTCTTACAGCCTACCGGGTACAACTCTTCCAAAGGTCTGTGAAACGCAGTTTCTTTGCAGGCCTGATCTGGCTGAAGAAGGACTTCTGTTCTGGGTGTGCTACTTTGCCCTAGAGCTGAGAGGCACAACGTGCAGGCTTCTTTCCAAAGGGCGAGTTGGGCCCCACAGCATCTTGCTTCCAGCTCTTTGGGAAGCTAAGAAACAACTCGCTCTGCCCAGTGCTCTTACAGCCTACCGGGAACATCTCTTCCAAAGGCCTGGGAAACGCAGTTTCTTTGCAGGCCTGATCTGGCTGAAGTAGGACTTCTGCTCTGGGTGTGCTACATTGCCCTAGAGCTGAAAGGCACAACGTGCAGGCATCTTTCCTAAGGGCGAGTTGGGCCCCACAGCATCTTGCTTCCAGCTCTTTGGGAAGCTAACAAACAACTCGCTCTGCACAGTGCTCTTACAGCCTACCGGGAACATCTGTTCCAAAGGCCTGTGAAACGCAGTTTCTTTGCAGGCCTGATCTGGCTGAAGTAGGACTTCTGCTCTGGGTGTGCTACATTGCCCTAGAGCTGAAAGGCACAACGTGCAGGCTTCTTTCCAAAGGGCGAGTTGGGCCCCACAGCATCTTGCTTCCAGCTCTTTGGGAAGCTATGAAACAACTCGCTCTGCACAGTGCTCTTACAGCCTACCGGGAAGATCTCTTCCAAAGGCCTGTGAAACGCAGTTTCTTTGCAGGCCTGATCTGGCTGAAGTAGGACTTCTGCTCTGGGTGTGCTACATTGCCCTAGAGCTGAAAGGCACAACGTGCAGGCTTCTTTCCAAAGGGCGAGTTGGGCCCCACAGCTTCTTGCTTCCAGCTCTTTGGGAAGCTAAGAAACAACTCGCTCTGCACAGTGCTCTTACAGCCTACTGGGAACATCTCTTCCAAAGGCCTGTGAAACGCAGTTTCTTTGCAGGCCTGATCTGGCTGAAGTAGGACTTCTGCTCTGGGTGTGATACATTGCCCTAGAGCTGAAAGGCACAACGTGCAGGCTTCTTTCCAAAGGGCGAGTTGGGCCCCACAGCATCTTGCTTCCAGCTCTTTAGGAAGCTAAGAAACAACTCGCTCTGCACAGTGCTCTTACAGCCTACCGGGAACATCTCTTCCAAAGGCCTGTGAAACGCAGTTTCTTTGCAGGCCTGATCTGGCTGAAGTAGGACTTCTGCTCTGGGTGTGCTACATTGCCCTAGAGCTGAAAGGCACAGCGTGCAGGCTTCTTTCCAAAGGGAGAGTGGGCCCCACAGCATCTTGCTTCCAGCTCTTTGGGAAGCTAAGAAACAACTCGCTCTGCTCAGTGCTCTTACATCCTAGTGGGAACATCTCTTCCAAAGGCCTATGAAACGCAGTTTCTTTGCAGGCCTGATCTAGCTGAAGTAGGACTTCTGCTCTGGGTGTGCTACATTGCCCTAGAGCTGAGAGGCACAGCGTGCAGGCTTCTTTCCAAAGGGCGAGTTGGGCCCCACAGAATCTGGCTTAGAGCTCTTTGGGAAGCTAAGAAACAACTCGCTCTGCACAGTGCTCTTACAGCCTACCGGGAACATCTCTTCCAAAGGCCTGTGTAACGCACTTTCTTTGCAGGCCTGATCTGGCTGAAGTAGGACTTCTACTCTGGGTGTGCTACATTGCCCTAGAGATGAAAGGCACAATGTGCAGGCTTCTTTACAAAGGGCGAGTGGGCCCCAGAGCATCTTCCATCCAGCTCTTTGGGAAGCTAAGAAACAACTCGCTCTGCACAGTGCTCTTACAGCCTACCGGGAGCATCTCTTCCAAAGGCCTGTGGAACGCAGTTTCTTTGCAGGCCTGATCTGCCTGAAGTAGGACTTCTGCTCTGGGTGTGCTACATTGCCCTAGAGTTGAATGGCACAACGTGCAGGCTTCTTTCCAAAGGGCGAGTTGGGCCCCACATCATCTTGCTTCCTGTTCTTTGGGAAGGTAAGAATCAACTCGCTCTGCACAGTGCTCTTACAGCCTACCGGGAACATCTCTTCCAAAGGCCTGTGAAACGCAGTGTCTTTGCAGGCCTGATCTGGCTGAAGTAGGACTTCTGCTCTGGGTGTGCTACTTTGTTCTAGAGTTGAAAGGCACAACGTGCAGTCTTCTTTCCAAAGGGCGAGTTGGGCCCCACAGCATCTTGCTTCCAGCTCTTAGGGAAGCTAAGAAACAACTCGCTCTGCACAGTGCTCTTACAGCCTACCGGGAACATCTCTTCCAAAGGCCTGTGAAACGCAGTTTCTTTGCAGGCCTGATCTGGCTGAAGTAGGACTTCTGCTCTGGGTGTGCTACATTGCCCTAGAGCTGAAAGGCACAACGTGCAGGCTTCTTTCCAAAGGGCGAGTTGGGCCCCACAGCATCTTGCTTCCAGCTCTTTGGGAAGCTAAGAAACAACTCGCTCTGCACAGTGCTCTTACAGCCTACCGGGAACATCTCTTCCAAAGGCCTGTGAAACGCAGTTTCTTTGCAGGCCTGATCTGGCTGAAGTAGGACTTCTGCTCTGGCTGTGCTACATTGCCCTACAGCTGAAAGGCACAACGTGCAGGCTTCTTTCCAAAGGGCGAGTTGGGCCCCACAGCATCTTGCTTCCAGCTCGTTGGGAACCTAAGAAACAACTCGCTCTGCACAGTGCTCTTACAGCCTACCGGGAACATCTCTTCCAAAGGCCTGTGAAACGAAGTTTCTCTGCAGGCCTGATCTGGCTGAAGTAGGACTTCTGCTCTGGGTGTGCTACTTTGCCCTAGAGCTGAAAGGCACAACGTGCAGGCTTCTTTCCAAAGGGCGAGTTGGGCCCCACAGCATCTTGCTTCCAGCTCGTTGGGAAGCTAAGAAACAGCTCTCTCTGCACAGTGCTCTTAGAGCCTACCGGGAACATCTCTTCCAAAGGCCTGTGAAACGCAGTTTCTTTTCAGGCCTGATCTGACTGAAGTAGGACTTCTGCTCTGGGTGTGCTACTTTGCCCTAGAGCTGAAAGGCACAACGTGCAGGCTTCTTTCCAAAGGGCGAGTTGTGCCCCCCAGCATCTTGCTTCCAGCTCTTTGGGAAGCTAAGAAACAACTCGCTCTGCACAGTGCTCTTACAGCCTACCGGGAACATCTCTTCCAAAGGCCTGTGTAACGCAGTTTCTTTGCAGGCCTGATCTGGCTGAAGTAGGACTTCTGCTCTGGGTGTGCTACATTGCCCTAGAGCTGAAAGGCACAGCGTGCAGGCTTCTTTCCAAAGGGAGAGTGGGCCCCACAGCATCTTGCTTCCAGCTCTTTGGGAAGCTAAGAAACAACTCGCTCTGCTCAGTGCTCTTACATCCTAGTGGGAACATCTCTTCCAAAGGCCTATGAAACGCAGTTTCTTTGCAGGCCTGATCTGGCTGAAGTAGGACTTCTGCTCTGGGTGTGCTACTTTGTTCTAGAGCTGAAAGGCACAACGTGCAGGCTTCTTTCCAAAGGGCGAGTTGGGCCCCACAGCATCTTGCTTCCAGCTCTTAGGGAAGCTAAGAAACAACTCGCTCTGCACAGTGCTCTTACAGCCTACCGGGAACATCTCGTCGAAAGGACTGTGAAACGCAGTTTCTTTGCATGCCTGATCTGGCTGAAGTAGGACTTCTGCTCTGGGTGTGCTACATTGCCCTACAGCTGAAAGGCACAATGTGCAGGATTCTTTCCAAAGGGCGATTTGGGCCCCACAGCATCTTGCTTCCATCTCTTAGGGAAGCTAAGAAACAACTCGCTCTGCACAGTGCTCTTACAGCCTACGGGGAGCATCTCTTCCAAAGGCCTGTGAAACGCAGTTTCTTTGCAGGCCTGATCTGGCTGAAGTAGGACTTCTGCTCTGGGTGGGCTACATTGCCCAAGAGCTGAAAGGCACAACGTGCAGGCTTCTTTCCAAAGGGCGTGTTGAGCCCCACAGCATCTTGCTTCCAGCTCGTTGGGAAGCTAAGAAACAGCTCTCTCTGCCCAGTGCTCTTAGAGCCTACCGGGAACATCTCTTCCAAAGGCCTGTGAAACGCAGTTTCTTTGCAGGCCTGATCTGGCTGAAGTAGGACTTCTGCTCTGGGTGTGCTACTTTGCCCTAGAGCTGAAAGGCACAACGTGCAGGCTTCTTTCCAAAGGCCGAGTTGGGCCACACAGCATCTTGCTTCCAGCTCTTTGGGAAGCTAAGAAACAACTCGCTCTGCACAGTGCTCTTACAGCCTACCGGGAACATCTCTTCCAAACGCCTGGGAAACGCAGTTTCTTTGCAGGCCTGATCTGGCTGAAGTAGGACTTCTGCTCTGGGTGTGCTACTTTGCCCTAGAGCTGAAAGGCACAATGTGCAGGCTTCTTTCCAAAGGGCGAGTTGGGCCCCACAGCATCTTGCTTCCAGCTCTTTGGGAAGCTAAGAAACAACTCGCTCTGCACAGTGCTCTTACAGCCTACCGGGAACATCTCTTCCAAAGGCCTGTGAAACGCAATTTCTTTGCACGCCTGATCTGGCTGAAGTAGGACTTCTGCTCTGGGTGTGCTACATTGCCCTAGAGCTGGAGGCACAGCGTGCAGGCTTCTTTCCAAAGGGCGAGTTGGGCCCCACAGAATCTGGCTTAGAGCTCTTTGGGAAGCTAAGAAACAACTCGCTCTGCACAGTGCTCTTACAGCCTACCTGGAACATCTCTTCCAAAGGCCTGTGTAACGCAGTTTCTTTGCAGGCCTGATCTGGCTGAAGTAGGACTTCTACTCTGGGGTGCTACATTGCCCTAGAGATGAAAGGCACAACGTGCAGGCTTCTTTACAAAGGGCGAGTGGTCCCCAGAGCATCTTGCATCCAGCTCTTTGGGAAGCTAAGAAACAACTCGCTCTGCACAGTGCTCTTACAGCCTACCGGGAGCATCTCTTCCAAAGGCCTGTGGAACGCAGTTTCTTTGCAGGCGTGATCTGGCTGAAGTAGGACTTCTGCTCTGTGTGTGCTACATTGCCCTAGAGCTGAAAGGCACAACGTGCAGGCTTCTTTCCAAAGGGCGAGTTGGGCCCCACAGCATCTTGCTTCCAGCTCTTTGGGAAGCTAAGAAACAACTCGCTCTGCACAGTGCTCTTACAGCCTACCGGGAACATCTCTTCCAAAGAACTGTGAAACGCAGTTTCTTTGCAGGCCTGATCTGGCTGAAGTAGGACTTCTGCTCTGGGTGTGCTACATTGCCCTAGAGCTGAAAGGCACAACGTGCAGGCTTCTTTCCAAAGGGCGAGTTGGGCCCCACAGCTTCTTGCTTCCAGCTCTTTGGGAAGCTAAGAATCTTCTCGCTCTGCACAGTGCTCTGACAGCCTAGTGGGAACATCTCTTCCAAAGGCCTGTGAAACGCAGTTTTTTTGCAGGCCTGATCTGGCTGAAGTAGGACTTCTGCTCTGGGTGTGCTACATTGCCCTACAACTGAAAGGCACAACGTGCAGGCTTCTTTCCAAAGGGCGAGTTGTGCCCCCCAGCATCTTGCTTCCAGCTCTTTGGGAAGCTAAGAAACAACTCGCTCTGCACAGTGCTCTTACAGCCTACCGGGAACATCTCTTCCAAAGGCCTGTGAAACGCAGTTTCTTTGCAGGCCTGATCTGGCTGAAGTAGGACTTCTGCTCTGGGTGTGCTACTTTGCCCTAGAGCTGACAGGCACAGCGTGCAGGCTTCTTTCCAAAGGGCGAGTTGGGCCCCACAGCATCTTGCTTCCAGCTCTTTGGGAAGCTAAGAATCAACTCGCTCTGCACAGAGCTCTTAGAGCCTACCGGGAACATCTCTTCCAAAGGCCTGTGAAACGCAGTTTCTTTACAGGCCTGATCTGGCTGAAGTAGGACTTCTGCTCTGGGTGTGCTACCTTGCCCTAGAGCGGAAAGGCACAACGTGCAGGCTTCTTTCCAAAGGGCGAGTTGGGCCCCACAGCATCTTGCTTCCAGCTCTTTGGGAAGCTAAGAAACAACTCGCTCTGCACAGTGCTCTTACAGCCTACCGGGAACATCTCTTCCAAAGGCCTGGGAAACGCAGTTTCTTTGCAGGCCTGATCTGGCTGAAGTAGGACTTCTGCTCTGGGTGTGCTACTTTGCCCTAGAGCTGAAAGGCACAACGTGCAGGCTTCTTTCCAAAGGGCGAGTTGGGCCCCACAGCATCTTGCTTCCAGCTCTTTGTGAAGCTAAGAAACAACTCGCTCTGCACAGTGCTCTTACAGCCTACCGGGAACATCTCTTCCAAAGGCCTGTGAAACGCAGTTTCTTTGCAGGCCTGATCTGGCTGAAGTAGGACTTCTGCTCTGGGTGTGCTACTTTGCCCTAGAGCTGAAAGGCACAACGTGCAGGCTTCTTTCCAAAGGGCGAGTTGGGCCCCACAGCATCTTGCTTCCAGCTCTTTGGGAAGCTAAGAAACAACTCGCTCTGCACAGTGCTCTTACAGCCTACCGGGAACATCTCTTCCAAAGGCCTGTGAAACGCAGTTTCTTTGCAGGCCTGATGGCTGAAGTAGGACTTCTGCTCTGGGTGTGCTACATTGCCCTACAGCTGAAAGGCACAACGTGCAGGCTTCTTTCCAAAGGGCGAGTTGGGCCCCACAGCATCTTGCTTCCAACTCTTTGGGAAGCTAAGAAACAATTCGCTCTGCACAGTGCTCTTACAGCCTACCGGGAACATCTCTTCCAAAGGCCTGTGAAACGCAGTTTCTTTGCAGGCCTGATCTGGCTGAAGTAGGACTTCTGCACTATGTGTGCTACTTTGCCCTAGAGCTGAAATGCACAACGTGCAGGCTTCTTTCCACAGGCCGAGTTAGGCCACACAGCATCTTGCTTCCAGCTCTTTGGGAAGCTAAGACACAACTCGCTCTGCACAGTGCTCTTACAGCCTACCGGGAACATCTCTTCCAAAGGCCTGGGAAACGCAGTTTCTTTGCAGGCCTGATCTGGCTGAAATAGGACTTCTGCTCTGGGTGTGCTACTTTGCCCTAGAGCTGAAAGGCACAACGTGCAGGCGTCTTTCCAAAGGGCGAGTTGGGCCCCACAGCATCTTGCTTCCAGCTCTTTGGGAAGCTCACAAACAACTCGCTCTGCACAGTGCTCTTACAGCCTACCGGGAACATCTCTTCCAAAGGCCTGTGAAACGCAGTTTCTTTGCAGGCCTATCTGGCTGAAGTAGGACTTCTGCTCTGGGTGTGCTACTTTGCCCTAGAGCTGAAAGGCACAACGTCCACGCTTCTTTCCAAAGGCCGAGTTGGGCCACACAGCATCTTGCTTCCAGTTCTTTGGGAAGCTAAGAAACAACTCGCTCTGCACAGTGCTCTTACAGCCTACCGGGAACATCTCTTCCAAAGGCCTGTGAAACGCAGTTTCTTTGCAGGCCTGATCTGGCTGAAGTAGGACTTCTGCACTGGGTGTTCTACTTTGCCCTAGAGCTGAAAAGCACAACGTGCAGGCTTCTTTCCAAAGGGCGAGTTGGGCCCCACAGCATCTTGCTTCCAGCTCTTTGGGAAGCTAAGAAACAACTCGCTCTGCACAGTGCTCTTACAGCCTACCGGGAACATCTCTTCCAAAGGCCTGTGAAACGCAGTTTCTTTGCAGGCCTGATGGCTGAAGTAGGACTTCTGCTCTGGGTGTGCTACATTGCCCTACAGCTGAAAGGCACAACGTGCAGGCTTCTTTCCAAAGGGCGAGTTGGGCCCCACAGCATCTTGCTTCCAGCTCTTTGGGAAGCTAAGAAACAACTCGCTCTGCACAGTGCTCTTACAGCCTACCGGGAACATCTCTTCCAAAGGCCTGTGAAACGCAGTTTCTTTGCAGGCCCGATCTGGCTGAAGTAGGACTTCTGCTCTGGGTGTTCGACTTTGCCCTAGAGCTGAAAAGCACAACGTGCAGGCTTCTTTCCAAAGGGCGAGTTGGGCCCTACAGCATCTTGCTTCCAGCTGTTTGGGAAGCGAAGAAACAACTCGCTCTGCACAGTGCTCTTACAGCCTACCGGGAACATCTCTTCCAAAGGCCTGTGAAACGCAGTTTCTTTGCAGGCCTGATCTGGCTGAAGTAGGACTTCTGCTCTGGGTGTGCTACTTTGCCCTAGAGCTGAAAGGCACAACGTGCAGGCTTCTTTCCAAAGGGCGAGTTGGGCCCCACAGCATCTTGCTTCCAGCTCTTTGGGAAGCTAAGAAACAACTCGCTCTGCACAGTGCTCTTACAGCCTACCGGGAACATCTCTTCCAAAGGCCTGTGAAACGCAGTTTCTTTGCAGGCCTGATCTGGCTGAAGTAGGACTTCTGCTCTGGGTGTGCTACTTTGCCCTAGAGCTGAAAGGCACAACGTGCAGGCTTCTTTCCAAAGGGCGAGTTGGGCCCCACAGCATCTTGCTTCCAGCTCTTTGGGAAGCTAAGAAACAACTCGCTCTGCACAGTGCTCTTACAGCCTACCGGGAACATCTCTTCCAAAGGCCTGGGAAACGCAGTTTCTTTGCAGGCCTGATCTGGCTGAAGTAGGACTTCTGCTCTGGGTGTGCTACTTTGCCCTAGAGCTGAAAGGCACAACGTGCAGGCTTCTTTCCAAAGGGCGAGTTGGGCCCCACAGCATCTTGCTTCCAGCTCTTTGGGAAGCTAAGAAACAACTCGCTCTGCACAGTGCTCTTACAGCCTACCGGGAACATCTCTTCCAAAGGCCTGTGAAACGCAGTTTCTTTGCAGGCCTGATCTGGCTGAAGTAGGACTTCTGCTCTGGGTGTGCTACTTTGCCCTAGAGCTGAAAGGCACAACGTGCAGGCTTCTTTCCAAAGGGCGAGTTGGGCCCCACAGCATCTTGCTTCCAGCTCTTTGGGAAGCTAAGAAACAACTCGCTCTGCACAGTGCTCTTACAGCCTACCGGGAACATCTCTTCCAAAGGCCTGTGAAACGCAGTTTCTTTGCAGGCCTGATGGCTGAAGTAGGACTTCTGCTCTGGGTGTGCTACATTGCCCTACAGCTGAAAGGCACAACGTGCAGGCTTCTTTCCAAAGGGCGAGTTGGGCCCCACAGCATCTTGCTTCCAACTCTTTGGGAAGCTAAGAAACAACTCGCTCTGCACAGTGCTCTTAAAGCCTACCGGGAACATCTCTTCCAAAGGCCTGTGAAACGCAGTGTCTTTGCAGGCCTGATCTGGCTGAAGTAGGACTTCTGCTCTATGTGTGCTACTTTGCCCTAGAGCTGAAATGCACAACGTGCAGGCTTCTTTCCACAGGCCGAGTTAGGCCCCACAGCATCTTGCTTCCAGCTCTTTGGGAAGCTAAGACACAACTCGCTCTGCACAGTGCTCTTACAGCCTATCGGGAACATCTCTTCCAAAGGCCTGGGAAACGCAGTTTCTTTGCAGGCCTGATCTGGCTGAAGTAGGACTTCTGCTCTGGGTGTGCTACTTTGCCCTAGAGCTGAAAGGCACAACGTGCAGGCGTCTTTCCAAAGGGCGAGTTGGGCCCCACAGCATCTTGCTTCCAGCTCATTGGGAAGCTCACAAACAACTCGCTCTGCACAGTGCTCTTACAGCCTACCGGTAACATCTCTTCCAAAGGCCTGTGAAACGCAGTTTCTTTGCAGGCCTGATCTGGCTGAAGTAGGACTTCTGCTCTGGGTGTGCTACTTTGCCCTAGAGCTGAAAGGCACAACGTCCACGCTTCTTTCCAAAGGCCGAGTTGGGCCACACAGCATCTTTCTTCCAGTTCTTTGGGAAGCTAAGAAACAACTCGCTCTGCACAGTGCTCTTACAGCCTACCGGGAACATCTCTTCCAAAGGCCTGTGAAACGCAGTTTCTTTGCAGGCCTGATGTGGCTGAAGTAGGACTTCTGCTCTGGGTGTTCTACTTTGCCCTAGAGCTGAAAAGCACAACGTGCAGGCTTCTTTCCAAAGGGCGAGTTGGGCCCCACAGCATCTTGCTTCCAGCTCTTTGGGAAGCTAAGAAACAACTCGCTCTGCACAGTGCTCTTACAGCCTACCGGGAACATCTCTTCCAAAGGCCTGTGAAACGCAGTTTCTTTGCAGGCCTGATGGCTGAAGTAGGACTTCTGCTCTGGGTGTGCTACATTGCCCTACAGCTGAAAGGCACAACGTGCAGGCTTCTTTCCAAAGGGCGAGTTGGGCCCCACAGCATCTTGCTTCCAGCTCTTTGGGAAGCTAAGACACAACTCGCTCTGCACAGTGCTCTTACAGCCTACCGGGAACATCTCTTCCAAAGGCCTGTGAAACGCAGTTTCTTTGCAGGCCTGATCTGGCTGAAGTAGGACTTCTGCTCTGGGTGTGCTACATTGCCCTAGAGCTGAAAGGCACAACGTGCAGGCTTCTTTCCAAAGGGCGAGTTGGGCCCCACAGCATCTTGCTTCCAGCTCTTTGGGAAGCTAAGAAACAACTCGCTCTGCACAGTGCTCTTACAGCCTACCGGGAACATCTCTTCCAAAGGCCTGTGAAACGCAGTTTCTTTGCAGGCCTGATCTGGCTGAAGTAGGACTTCTGCTCTGGCTGTGCTACATTGCCCTACAGCTGAAAGGCACAACGTGCAGGCTTCTTTCCAAAGGGCGAGTTGGGCCCCACAGCATCTTGCTTCCAGCTCGTTGGGAACCTAAGAAACAACTCGCTCTGCACAGTGCTCTTACAGCCTACCGGGAACATCTCTTCCAAAGGCCTGTGAAACGAAGTTTCTCTGCAGGCCTGATCTGGATGAAGTAGGACTTCTGCTCTGGGTGTGCTACTTTGCCCTAGAGCTGAAAGGCACAACGTGCAGGCTTCTTTCCAAAGGGCGAGTTGTGCCCCCCAGCATCTTGCTTCCAGCTCTTTGGGAAGCTAAGAAACAACTCGCTCTGCACAGTGCTCTTACAGCCTACCGGGAACATCTCTTCCAAAGGCCTGTGTAACGCAGTTTCTTTGCAGGCCTGATCTGGCTGAAGTAGGACTTCTGCTCTGGGTGTGCTACATTGCCCTAGAGCTGAAAGGCACAGCGTGCAGGCTTCTTTCCAAAGGGAGAGTGGGCCCCACAGCATCTTGCTTCCAGCTCTTTGGGAAGCTAAGAAACAACTCGCTCTGCTCAGTGCTCTTACATCCTAGTGGGAACATCTCTTCCAAAGGCCTATGAAACGCAGTTTCTTTGCAGGCCTGATCTGGCTGAAGTAGGACTTCTGCTCTGGGTGTGCTACTTTGTTCTAGAGCTGAAAGGCACAACGTGCAGGCTTCTTTCCAAAGGGCGAGTTGGGCCCCACAGCATCTTGCTTCCAGCTCTTAGGGAAGCTAAGAAACAACTCGCTCTGCACAGTGCTCTTACAGCCTACCGGGAACATCTCGTCGAAAGGCCTGTGAAACGCAGTTTCTTTGCATGCCTGATCTGGCTGAAGTAGGACTTCTGCTCTGGGTGTGCTACATTGCCCTACAGCTGAAAGGCACAATGTGCAGGATTCTTTCCAAAGGGCGATTTGGGCCCCACAGCATCTTGCTTCCATCTCTTAGGGAAGCTAAGAAACAACTCGCTCTGCACAGTGCTCTTACAGCCTACGGGGAGCATCTCTTCCAAAGGCCTGTGAAACGCAGTTTCTTTGCAGGCCTGATCTGGCTGAAGTAGGACTTCTGCTCTGGGTGTGCTACTTTGCCCTAGAGCTGAAAGGCACAACGTGCAGGCTTCTTTCCAAAGGCCGAGTTGGGCCACACAGCATCTTGCTTCCAGCTCTTTGGGAAGCTAAGAAACAACTCGCTCTGCACAGTGCTCTTACAGCCTACCGGGAACATCTCTTCCAAACGCCTGGGAAACGCAGCTCCTTTGCAGGCCTGATCTGGCTGAAGTAGGACTTCTGCTCTGGGTGTGCTACTTTGCCCTAGAGCTGAAAGGCACAACGTGCAGGCTTCTTTCCAAAGGGCGAGTTGGGCCCCACAGCATCTTGCTTCCAGCTCTTTGGGAAGCTAAGAATCAACTCGCTCTGCACAGAGCTCTTACAGCCTACCGGGAACATCTCTTCCAAAGGCCTGTGAAACGCAGTTTCTTTACAGGCCTGATCTGGCTGAAGTAGGACTTCTGCTCTGGGTGTGCTACCTTGCCCTAGAGCGGAAAGGCACAACGTGCAGGCTTCTTTCCAAAGGGCGAGTTGCGCCCCACAGCATCTTGCTTCCAGCTCTTTGGGAAGCTAAGAAACAACTCGCTCTGCACAGTGCTCTTACAGCCTACCGGGAACATCTCTTCCAAAGGCCTGGGAAACGCAGTTTCTTTGCAGGCCTGATCTGGCTGAAGTAGGACTTCTGCTCTGGGTGTGCTACTTTGCCCTAGAGCTGAAAGGCACAACGTGCAGGCTTCTTTCCAAAGGGCGAGTTGGGCCCCACAGCATCTTGCTTCCAGCTCTTTGTGAAGCTAAGAAACAACTCGCTCTGCACAGTGCTCTTACAGCCTACCGGGAACATCTCTTCCAAAGGCCTGTGAAACGCAGTTTCTTTGCAGGCCTGATCTGGCTGAAGTAGGACTTCTGCTCTGGGTGTGCTACTTTGCCCTAGAGCTGAAAGGCACAACGTGCAGGCTTCTTTCCAAAGGGCGAGTTGGGCCCCACAGCATCTTGCTTCCAGCTCTTTGGGAAGCTAAGAAACAACTCGCTCTGCACAGTGCTCTTACAGCCTACCGGGAACATCTCTTCCAAAGGCCTGTGAAACGCAGTTTCTTTGCAGGCCTGATGGCTGAAGTAGGACTTCTGCTCTGGGTGTGCTACATTGCCCTACAGCTGAAAGGCACAACGTGCAGGCTTCTTTCCAAAGGGCGAGTTGGGCCCCACAGCATCTTGCTTCCAACTCTTTGGGAAGCTAAGAAACAACTAGCTCTGCACAGTGCTCTTACAGCCTACCGGGAACATCTCTTCCAAAGGCCTGTGAAACGCAGTTTCTTTGCAGGCCTGATCTGGCTGAAGTAGGACTTCTGCACTATGTGTGCTACTTTGCCCTAGAGCTGAAATGCACAACGTGCAGGCTTCTTTCCACAGGCCGAGTTAGGCCACACAGCATCTTGCTTCCAGCTCTTTGGGAAGCTAAGACACAACTCGCTCTGCACAGTGCTCTTACAGCCTACCGGGAACATCTCTTCCAAAGGCCTGGGAAACGCAGTTTCTTTGCAGGCCTGATCTGGCTGAAGTAGGACTTCTGCTCTGGGTGTGCTACTTTGCCCTAGAGCTGAAAGGCACAACGTGCAGGCGTCTTTCCAAAGGGCGAGTTGGGCCCCACAGCATCTTGCTTCCAGCTCTTTGGGAAGCTCACAAACAACTCGCTCTGCACAGTGCTCTTACAGCGTACCGGGAACATCTCTTCCAAAGGCCTGTGAAACGCAGTTTCTTTGCAGGCCTATCTGGCTGAAGTAGGACTTCTGCTCTGGGTGTGCTACTTTGCCCTAGAGCTGAAAGGCACAACGTCCACGCTTCTTTCCAAAGGCCGAGTTGGGCCACACAGCATCTTGCTTCCAGTTCTTTGGGAAGCTAAGAAACAACTCGCTCTGCACAGTGCTCTTACAGCCTACCGGGAACATCTCTTCCAAAGGCCTGTGAAACGCAGTTTCTTTGCAGGCCTGATCTGGCTGAAGTAGGACTTCTGCACTGGGTGTTCTACTTTGCCCTAGAGCTGAAAAGCACAACGTGCAGGCTTCTTTCCAAAGGGCGAGTTGGGCCCCACAGCATCTTGCTTCCAGCTCTTTGGGAAGCTAAGAAACAACTCGCTCTGCACAGTGCTCTTACAGCCTACCGGGAACATCTCTTCCAAAGGCCTGTGAAACGCAGTTTCTTTGCAGGCCTGATGGCTGAAGTAGGACTTCTGCTCTGGGTGTGCTACATTGCCCTACAGCTGAAAGGCACAACGTGCAGGCTTCTTTCCAAAGGGCGAGTTGGGCCCCACAGCATCTTGCTTCCAGCTCTTTGGGAAGCTAAGAAACAACTCGCTCTGCACAGTGCTCTTACAGCCTACCGGGAACATCTCTTCCAAAGGCCTGTGAAACGCAGTTTCTTTGCAGGCCCGATCTGGCTGAAGTAGGACTTCTGCTCTGGGTGTTCGACTTTGCCCTAGAGCTGAAAAGCACAACGTGCAGGCTTCTTTCCAAAGGGCGAGTTGGGCCCTACAGCATCTTGCTTCCAGCTGTTTGGGAAGCGAAGAAACAACTCGCTCTGCACAGTGCTCTTACAGCCTACCGGGAACATCTCTTCCAAAGGCCTGTGAAACGCAGTTTCTTTGCAGGCCTGATCTGGCTGAAGTAGGACTTCTGCTCTGGGTGTGCTACTTTGCCCTAGAGCTGAAAGGCACAACGTGCAGGCGTCTTTCCAAAGGGCGAGTTGCGCCCCACAGCATCTTGCTTCCAGCTCTTTGGGAAGCTCACAAACAACTCGCTCTGCACAGTGCTCTTACAGCCTACCAGGAACATCTCTTCCAAAGGCCTGTGAAACGCAGTTTCTTTGCAGGCCTATCTGGCTGAAGTAGGACTTCTGCTCTGGGTGTGCTACTTTGCCCTAGAGCTGAAAGGCACAACGTCCACGCTTCTTTCCAAAGGCCGAGTTGGGCCACACAGCATCTTTCTTCCAGTTCTTTGGGAAGCTAAGAAACAACTCGCTCTGCACAGTGCTCTTACAGCCTACCGGGAACATCTCTTCCAAAGGCCTGTGAAACGCAGTTTCTTTGCAGGCCTGATGTGGCTGAAGTAGGACTTCTGCTCTGGGTGTTCTACTTTGCCCTAGAGCTGAAAAGCACAACGTGCAGGCTTCTTTCCAAAGGGCGAGTTGGGCCCCACAGCATCTTGCTTCCAGCTCTTTGGGAAGCTAAGAAACAACTCGCTCTGCACAGTGCTCTTACAGCCTACCGGGAACATCTCTTCCAAAGGCCTGTGAAACGCAGTTTCTTTGCAGGCCTGATGGCTGAAGTAGGACTTCTGCTCTGGGTGTGCTACATTGCCCTACAGCTGAAAGGCACAACGTGCAGGCTTCTTTCCAAAGGGCGAGTTGGGCCCCACAGCATCTTGCTTCCAGCTCTTTGGGAAATTAAGACACAACTCGCTCTGCACAGTGCTCTGACAGCCTACCGGGAACATCTCTTCCAAAGGCCTGTGAAACGCAGTTTCTTTGCAGGCCCGATCTGGCTGAAGTAGGACTTCTGCTCTGGGTGTTCTACTTTGCCCTAGAGCTGAAAAGCACAACGTGCAGGCTTCTTTCCAAAGGGCGAGTTGGGCCCTACAGCATCTTGCTTCCAGCTGTTTGGGAAGCGAAGAAACAACTCGCTCTGCACAGTGCTCTTACAGCCTACCGGGAACATCTCTTCCAAAGGCCTGTGAAACGCAGTTTCTTTGCAGGCCTGATCTGGCTGAAGTAGGACTTCTGCTCTGGGTGTGCTACTTTGCCCTAGAGCTGAAAGGCACAACGTGCAGTCTTCTTTCCAAAGGACGAGTTGGGCCCCACAGCATCTTGCTTCCAGCTCTTTGGGAAGCTAAGAAACAACTCGCTCTGCACAGTGCTCTTACAGCCTACCGGGAACATCTCTTCCAAAGGCCTGTGAAACGCAGTTTCTTTGCAGGCCTGATCTGGCTGAAGTAGGACTTCTGCTCTGGGTGTGCTACTTTGCCCTAGAGCTGAAAGGCACAACGTGCAAGCTTCTTCCCAAAGGGCGAGTTGGGCCCCACAGCATCTTGCTTCCAGCTCTTTGGGAAGCTAAGAAACAACTCGCTCTGCACAGTGCTCTGACAGCCTACCGGGAACATCTCTTCCAAAGGCCTGTGAAACGCAGTTTCTTTGAAGGCCTGATGGCTGAAGTAGGACTTCTGCTCTGGGTGTGCTACATTGCCCTACAGCTGAAAGGCACAACGTGCAGGCTTCTTTCCAAAGGGCGAGTTGGGCCCCACAGCATCTTGCTTCCAACTCTTTGGGAAGCTAAGAAACAACTCGCTCTGCACAGTGCTCTTAAAGCCTACCGGGAACATCTCTTCCAAAGGCCTGTGAAACGCAGTTTCTTTGCAGGCCTGATCTGGCTGAAGTAGGACTTCTGCTCTATGTGTGCTACTTTGCCCTAGAGCTGAAAGGCACAACGTGCAGGCTTCTTTCCACAGGCCGAGTTAGGCCCCACAGCATCTTGCTTCCAGCTCTTTGGGAAGCTAAGACACAACTCGCTCTGCACAGTGCTCTTACAGCCTACCGGGAACATCTCTTCCAAAGGCCTGTGAAACGCAGCTTCTTTGCAGGCCTGATCTGGCTGAAGTAGGACTTCTGCTCTGGGTGTGCTACATTGCCCTAGAGCTGAAAGGCACAACGTGCAGGCTTCTTTCCACAGGCCGAGTTAGGCCCCACAGCATCTTGCTTCCAGCTCTTTGGGAAGCTAAGACACAACTCGCTCTGCACAGTGCTCTGACAGCCTACCGGGAACATCTCTTACAAAGGCCTGTGAAACGCAGTTTCTTTGCAGGCCTATCTGGCTGAAGTAGGACTTCTGCTCTGGGTGTGCTACTTTGCCCTAGAGCTGAAAGGCACAACGTCCACGCTTCTTTCCAAAGGCCGAGTTGGGCCACACAGCATCTTGCTTCCAGTTCTTTGGGAAGCTAAGAAACAACTCGCTTTGCACAGTGCTCTTACAGCCTACCGGGAACATCTCTTCCAAAGGCCTGTGAAACGCAGTTTCTTTGCATGCCTGATCTGGCTGAAGTAGGACTTCTGCTCTGGGTGTTCTACTTTGCCCTAGAGCTGAAAAGCACAACGTGCAGGCTTCTTTCCAAAGGGCGAGTTGGGCCCCACAGCATCTTGCTTCCAGCTCTTTGGGAAGCTAAGAAACAACTCGCTCTGCACAGTGCTCTTACAGCCTACCGGGAACAGCTCTTCCAAAGGCCTGTGAAACGCAGTTTCTTTGCAGGCCTGATCTGGCTGAAGTAGGACTTCTGCTCTGGGTGTGCTACATTGCCCGAGAGCGGAAAGGCACAACGTGCAGGCTTCTTTCCAAAGGGCGAGTTGGGCCCCACAGCATCTTGCTTCCAGCTCTTTGGGAAGCTAAGAAACAACTCGCTCTGCACAGTGCTCTTACAGCCTACCGGGAGCATCTCTTCCAGAGGCCTGTGAAACGCAGTGTCTTTGCAGGGCTGATCTGGTGAAGTAGGACTTCAGCTCTTGGTGTGCTACATTGCCCTACAGCTAATAGGCACAACGTGCAGGCTTCTTTCCAAAGGGCGAGTTGGGCCCCACAGCACCTTGCTTCCAGCTCTTTGGGAAGCTAAGAAACAACTCGCTCTGCACAGTGCTCTTACAGCCTACCGGGAACATCTCTTCCAAAGGCCTGTGAAACGCAGTTTCTTTGCAGGCCTGATCTGGCTGAAGTAGGACTTCTGCTCTGGGTGTGCTACTTTGCCCTAGAGCTGAAAGGCACAACGTGCAGGCTTCTTTCCAAAGGGCGAGTTGGGCCCCACAGCATCTTGCTTCCAGCTCTTTGGGAAGCTAAGAAACAACTCGCTCTGCACAGTGCTCTTGCAGCCTACCGGGAGCATCTCTTCCAAAGGCCTCTGAAACGCAGTGTCTTTGCAGGGCTGATCTGGCGAAGTAGGACTTCAGCTCTTGGTGTGCTACATTGCCCTACAGCTAAAAGGCACAACGTGCAGGCTTCTTTCCAAAGGGCGAGTTGGGCCCCACAGCATCTTGCTTCCAGCTCTTTGGGAAGCTAAGAAACAACTCGCTCTGCACAGTGCTCTTACAGCCTACCGGGAACATCTCTTCCAAAGGCCTGGGAAACGCAGCTCCTTTGCAGGCCTGATCTGGCTGAAGTAGGACTTCTGCTCTGGGTGTGCTACTTTGCCCTAGAGCTGAAAGGCACAACGTGCAGGCTTCTTTCCAAAGGGCGAGTTGGGCCCCACAGCATCTTGCTTCCAGCTCTTTGGGAAGCTGAGAATCAACTCGCTCTTCACAGTGCTCTTACAGCCTACCGGGAACATCTCTTCCAAAGGCCTGTGAAACGCAGTTTCTTTGCAGGCCTGATCTGGCTGAAGTAGGACTTCTGCTCTGGGTGTGCTACATTGCCCTAGAGCGGAAAGGCACAACGTGCAGGCTTCTTTCCAAAGGGCGAGTTGGGCCCCACAGCATCTTGCTTCCAGCTCTTTGGGAAGCTAAGAAACAACTCACTCTGCACAGTGCTCTTGCAGCCTACCGGGAGCATCTCTTCCAAAGGCCTCTGAAACGCAGTGTCTTTGCAGGGCTGATCTGGCGAAGTAGGACTTCAGCTCTTGGTGTGCTACATTGCCCTACAGCTAAAAGGCACAACGTGCAGGCTTCTTTCCAAAGGGCGAGTTGGGCCCCACAGCATCTTGCTTCCAGCTCTTTGGGAAGCTAAGAAACAACTCGCTCTGCACAGTGCTCTTACAGCCTACCGGGAACATCTCTTCCAAAGGCCTGTGAAACGCAGTTTCTTTGCAGGCCTATCTGGCTGAAGTAGGACTGCTGCTCTGGGTGTGCTACTTTGCCCTAGAGCTGAAAGGCACAAAGTCCACGCTTCTTTCCAAAGGCCGAGTTGGGCCACACAGCATCTTGCTTCCAGTTCTTTCGGAAGCTAAGAAACAACTCGCTCTGCACAGTGCTCTTACAGCCTACCGGGAACATCTCTTCCAAAGGCCTGTGAAACGCAGTTTCTTTGCAGGCCTATCTGGCTGAAGTAGGACTTCTGCTCTGGGTGTGCTACTTTGCCCTAGAGCTGAAAGGCACAACGTCCACGCTTCTTTCCAAAGGCCGAGTTGGGCCACACAGAATCTTGCTTCCAGTTCTTTGGGAAGCTAAGAAACAACTCGCTCTGCACAGTGCTCTTACAGCCTAACGGGAACATCTCTTCCAAAGGCCTGTGAAACGCAGTTTCTTTGCAGGCCTGATCTGGCTGAAGTAGGACTTCTGCTCTGGGTGTTCTACTTTGCCCTAGAGCTGAAAAGCACAACGTGCAGGCTTCTTTCCAAAGGGCGAGATGGGCCCCACAGCATCTTGCTTCCAGCTCTTTGGGAAGCTAAGGAACAACTCGCTCTGCACAGTGCTCTTACAGCCTACCGGGAACATCTCTTCCAAAGGCCTGTGAAACGCAGTTTCTTTGCAGGCCTGATGGCTGAAGTAGGACTTCTGCTCTGGGTGTGCTACATTGCCCTACAGCTGAAAGGCACAACGTGCAGGCTTCTTTCCAAAGGGCGAGTTGGGCCCCACAGCATCTTGCTTCCAGCTCTTTGGGAAGCTAAGAAACAACTCGCTCTGCACAGTGCTCTTACAGCCTACCGGGAACATCTCTTCCAAAGGCCTGTGAAACGCAGTTTCTTTGCAGGCCTGATCTGGCTGAAGTAGGACTTCTGCTCTGGGTGTTCTACTTTGCCCTAGAGCTGAAAAGCACAACGTGCAGGCTTCTTTCCAAAGGGCGAGTTGGGCCCTACAGCATCTTGCTTCCAGCTCTTTGGGAAGCGAAGAAACAACTCGCTCTGCACAGTGCTCTTACAGCCTACCGGGAACATCTCTTCCAAAGGCCTGTGAAACGCAGTTTCTTTGCAGGCCTGATCTGGCTGAAGTAGGACTTCTGCTCTGGGTGTGCTACTTTGCCCTAGAGCTGAAAGGCACAACGTGCAGGCTTCTTTCCAAAGGGCGAGTTGGGCCCCACAGCATCTTGCTTCCAGCTCTTTGGGAAGCTAAGAAACAACTCGCTCTGCACAGTGCTCTTACAGCCTACCGGGAACATCTCTTCCAAAGGCCTGTGAAACGCAGTTTCTTTGCAGGCCCGATCTGGCTGAAGTAGGACTTCTGCTCTGGGTGTTCGACTTTGCCCTAGAGCTGAAAAGCACAACGTGCAGGCTTCTTTCCAAAGGGCGAGTTGGGCCCTACAGCATCTTGCTTCCAGCTGTTTGGGAAGCGAAGAAACAACTCGCTCTGCACAGTGCTCTTACAGCCTACCGGGAACATCTCTTCCAAAGGCCTGTGAAACGCAGTTTCTTTGCAGGCCTGATCTGGCTGAAGTAGGACTTCTGCTCTGGGTGTGCTACTTTGCCCTAGAGCTGAAAGGCACAACGTGCAGGCGTCTTTCCAAAGGGCGAGTTGCGCCCCACAGCATCTTGCTTCCAGCTCTTTGGGAAGCTCACAAACAACTCGCTCTGCACAGTGCTCTTACAGCCTACCAGGAACATCTCTTCCAAAGGCCTGTGAAACGCAGTTTCTTTGCAGGCCTATCTGGCTGAAGTAGGACTTCTGCTCTGTGTGTGCTACTTTGCCCTAGAGCTGAAAGGCACAACGTCCACGCTTCTTTCCAAAGGCCGAGTTGGGCCACACAGCATCTTTCTTCCAGTTCTTTGGGAAGCTAAGAAACAACTCGCTCTGCACAGTGCTCTTACAGCCTACCGGGAACATCTCTTCCAAAGGCCTGTGAAACGCAGTTTCTTTGCAGGCCTGATGTGGCTGAAGTAGGACTTCTGCTCTGGGTGTTCTACTTTGCCCTAGAGCTGAAAAGCACAACGTGCAGGCTTCTTTCCAAAGGGCGAGTTGGGCCCCACAGCATCTTGCTTCCAGCTCTTTGGGAAGCTAAGAAACAACTCGCTCTGCACAGTGCTCTTACAGCCTACCGGGAACATCTCTTCCAAAGGCCTGTGAAACGCAGTTTCTTTGCAGGCCTGATGGCTGAAGTAGGACTTCTGCTCTGGGTGTGCTACATTGCCCTACAGCTGAAAGGCACAACGTGCAGGCTTCTTTCCAAAGGGCGAGTTGGGCCCCACAGCATCTTGCTTCCAGCTCTTTGGGAAGCTAAGACACAACTCGCTCTGCACAGTGCTCTGACAGCCTACCGGGAACATCTCTTCCAAAGGCCTGTGAAACGCAGTTTCTTTGCAGGCCCGATCTGGCTGAAGTAGGACTTCTGCTCTGGGTGTTCTACTTTGCCCTAGAGCTGAAAAGCACAACGTGCAGGCTTCTTTCCAAAGGGCGAGTTGGGCCCTACAGCATCTTGCTTCCAGCTGTTTGGGAAGCGAAGAAACAACTCGCTCTGCACAGTGCTCTTACAGCCTACCGGGAACATCTCTTCCAAAGGCCTGTGAAACGCAGTTTCTTTGCAGGCCTGATCTGGCTGAAGTAGGACTTCTGCTCTGGGTGTGCTACTTTGCCCTAGAGCTGAAAGGCACAACGTGCAGTCTTCTTTCCAAAGGACGAGTTGGGCCCCACAGCATCTTGCTTCCAGCTCTTTGGGAAGCTAAGAAACAACTCGCTCAGCACAGTGCTCTTACAGCCTACCGGGAACATCTCTTCCAAAGGCCTGTGAAACGCAGTTTCTTTGCAGGCCTGATCTGGCTGAAGTAGGACTTCTGCTCTGGGTGTGCTACTTTGCCCTAGAGCTGAAAGGCACAACGTGCAAGCTTCTTCCCAAAGGGCGAGTTGGGCCCCACAGCATCTTGCTTCCAGCTCTTTGGGAAGCTAAGAAACAACTCGCTCTGCACAGTGCTCTGACAGCCTACCGGGAACATCTCTTCCAAAGGCCTGTGAAACGCAGTTTCTTTGAAGGCCTGATGGCTGAAGTAGGACTTCTGCTCTGGGTGTGCTACATTGCCCTACAGCTGAAAGGCACAACGTGCAGGCTTCTTTCCAAAGGGCGAGTTGGGCCCCACAGCATCTTGCTTCCAACTCTTTGGGAAGCTAAGAAACAACTCGCTCTGCACAGTGCTCTTAAAGCCTACCGGGAACATCTCTTCCAAAGGCCTGTGAAACGCAGTTTCTTTGCAGGCCTGATCTGGCTGAAGTAGGACTTCTGCTCTATGTGTGCTACTTTGCCCTAGAGCTGAAAGGCACAACGTGCAGGCTTCTTTCCACAGGCCGAGTTAGGCCCCACAGCATCTTGCTTCCAGCTCTTTGGGAAGCTAAGACACAACTCGCTCTGCACAGTGCTCTTACAGCCTACCGGGAACATCTCTTCCAAAGGCCTGTGAAACGCAGCTTCTTTGCAGGCCTGATCTGGCTGAAGTAGGACTTCTGCTCTGGGTGTGCTACATTGCCCTAGAGCTGAAAGGCACAACGTGCAGGCTTCTTTCCACAGGCCGAGTTAGGCCCCACAGCATCTTGCTTCCAGCTCTTTGGGAAGCTAAGACACAACTCGCTCTGCACAGTGCTCTGACAGCCTACCGGGAACATCTCTTCTAAAGGCCTGTGAAACGCAGTTTCTTTGCAGGCCTATCTGGCTGAAGTAGGACTTCTGCTCTGGGTGTGCTACTTTGCCCTAGAGCTGAAAGGCACAACGTCCACGCTTCTTTCCAAAGGCCGAGTTGGGCCACACAGCATCTTGCTTCCAGTTCTTTGGGAAGCTAAGAAACAACTCGCTTTGCACAGTGCTCTTACAGCCTACCGGGAACATCTCTTCCAAAGGCCTGTGAAACGCAGTTTCTTTGCATGCCTGATCTGGCTGAAGTAGGACTTCTGCTCTGGGTGTTCTACTTTGCCCTAGAGCTGAAAAGCACAACGTGCAGGCTTCTTTCCAAAGGGCGAGTTGGGCCCCACAGCATCTTGCTTCCAGCTCTTTGGGAAGCTAAGAAACAACTCGCTCTGCACAGTGCTCTTACAGCCTACCGGGAACAGCTCTTCCAAAGGCCTGTGAAACGCAGTTTCTTTGCAGGCCTGATCTGGCTGAAGTAGGACTTCTGCTCTGGGTGTGCTACATTGCCCGAGAGCGGAAAGGCACAACGTGCAGGCTTCTTTCCAAAGGGCGAGTTGGGCCCCACAGCATCTTGCTTCCAGCTCTTTGGGAAGCTAAGAAACAACTCGCTCTGCACAGTGCTCTTACAGCCTACCGGGAGCATCTCTTCCAGAGGCCTGTGAAACACAGTGTCTTTGCAGGGCTGATCTGGTGAAGTAGGACTTCAGCTCTTGGTGTGCTACATTGCCCTACAGCTAATAGGCACAACGTGCAGGCTTCTTTCCAAAGGGCGAGTTGGGCCCCACAGCACCTTGCTTCCAGCTCTTTGGGAAGCTAAGAAACAACTCGCTCTGCACAGTGCTCTTACAGCCTACCGGGAACATCTCTTCCAAAGGCCTGTGAAACGCAGTTTCTTTGCAGGCCTGATCTGGCTGAAGTAGGACTTCTGCTCTGGGTGTGCTACTTTGCCCTAGAGCTGAAAGGCACAACGTGCAGGCTTCTTTCCAAAGGGCGAGTTGGGCCCCACAGCATCTTGCTTCCAGCTCTTTGGGAAGCTAAGAAACAACTCGCTCTGCACAGTGCTCTTGCAGCCTACCGGGAGCATCTCTTCCAAAGGCCTCTGAAACGCAGTGTCTTTGCAGGGCTGATCTGGCGAAGTAGGACTTCAGCTCTTGGTGTGCTACATTGCCCTACAGCTAAAAGGCACAACGTGCAGGCTTCTTTCCAAAGGGCGAGTTGGGCCCCACAGCATCTTGCTTCCAGCTCTTTGGGAAGCTAAGAAACAACTCGCTCTGCACAGTGCTCTTACAGCCTACCGGGAACATCTCTTCCAAAGGCCTGGGAAACGCAGCTCCTTTGCAGGCCTGATCTGGCTGAAGTAGGACTTCTGCTCTGGGTGTGCTACTTTGCCCTAGAGCTGAAAGGCACAACGTGCAGGCTTCTTTCCAAAGGGCGAGTTGGGCCCCACAGCATCTTGCTTCCAGCTCTTTGGGAAGCTGAGAATCAACTCGCTCTTCACAGTGCTCTTACAGCCTACCGGGAACATCTCTTCCAAAGGCCTGTGAAACGCAGTTTCTTTGCAGGCCTGATCTGGCTGAAGTAGGACTTCTGCTCTGGGTGTGCTACATTGCCCTAGAGCGGAAAGGCACAACGTGCAGGCTTCTTTCCAAAGGGCGAGTTGGGCCCCACAGCATCTTGCTTCCAGCTCTTTGGGAAGCTAAGAAACAACTCACTCTGCACAGTGCTCTTGCAGCCTACCGGGAGCATCTCTTCCAAAGGCCTCTGAAACGCAGTGTCTTTGCAGGGCTGATCTGGCGAAGTAGGACTTCAGCTCTTGGTGTGCTACATTGCCCTACAGCTAAAAGGCACAACGTGCAGGCTTCTTTCCAAAGGGCGAGTTGGGCCCCACAGCATCTTGCTTCCAGCTCTTTGGGAAGCTAAGAAACAACTCGCTCTGCACAGTGCTCTTACAGCCTACCGGGAACATCTCTTCCAAAGGCCTGTGAAACGCAGTTTCTTTGCAGGCCTATCTGGCTGAAGTAGGACTGCTGCTCTGGGTGTGCTACTTTGCCCTAGAGCTGAAAGGCACAAAGTCCACGCTTCTTTCCAAAGGCCGAGTTGGGCCACACAGCATCTTGCTTCCAGTTCTTTGGGAAGCTAAGAAACAACTCGCTCTGCACAGTGCTCTTACAGCCTACCGGGAACATCTCTTCCAAAGGCCTGTGAAACGCAGTTTCTTTGCAGGCCTATCTGGCTGAAGTAGGACTTCTGCTCTGGGTGTGCTACTTTGCCCTAGAGCTGAAAGGCACAACGTCCACGCTTCTTTCCAAAGGCCGAGTTGGGCCACACAGAATCTTGCTTCCAGTTCTTTGGGAAGCTAAGAAACAACTCGCTCTGCACAGTGCTCTTACAGCCTACCGGGAACATCTCTTCCAAAGGCCTGTGAAACGCAGTTTCTTTGCAGGCCTGATCTGGCTGAAGTAGGACTTCTGCTCTGGGTGTTCTACTTTGCCCTAGAGCTGAAAAGCACAACGTGCAGGCTTCTTTCCAAAGGGCGAGTTGGGCCCCACAGCATCTTGCTTCCAGCTCTTTGGGAAGCTAAGGAACAACTCGCTCTGCACAGTGCTCTTACAGCCTACCGGGAACATCTCTTCCAAAGGCCTGTGAAACGCAGTTTCTTTGCAGGCCTGATGGCTGAAGTAGGACTTCTGCTCTGGGTGTGCTACATTGCCCTACAGCTGAAAGGCACAACGTGCAGGCTTCTTTCCAAAGGGCGAGTTGGGCCCCACAGCATCTTGCTTCCAGCTCTTTGGGAAGCTAAGAAACAACTCGCTCTGCACAGTGCTCTTACAGCCTACCGGGAACATCTCTTCCAAAGGCCTGTGAAACGCAGTTTCTTTGCAGGCCTGATCTGGCTGAAGTAGGACTTCTGCTCTGGGTGTTCTACTTTGCCCTAGAGCTGAAAAGCACAACGTGCAGGCTTCTTTCCAAAGGGCGAGTTGGGCCCTACAGCATCTTGCTTCCAGCTCTTTGGGAAGCGAAGAAACAACTCGCTCTGCACAGTGCTCTTACAGCCTACCGGGAACATCTCTTCCAAAGGCCTGTGAAACGCAGTTTCTTTGCAGGCCTGATCTGGCTGAAGTAGGACTTCTGCTCTGGGTGTGCTACTTTGCCCTAGAGCTGAAAGGCACAACGTGCAGGCTTCTTTCCAAAGGGCGAGTTGGGCCCCACAGCATCTTGCTTCCAGCTCTTTGGGAAGCTAAGAAACAACTCGCTCTGCACAGTGCTCTTACAGCCTACCGGGAACATCTCTTCCAAAGGCCTGTGAAACGCAGTTTCTTTGCAGGCCTGATCTGGCTGAAGTAGGACTTCTGCTCTGGGTGTGCTACTTTGCCCTAGAGCTGAAAGGCACAACGTGCAAGCTTGTTTCCAAAGGGCCAGTTGGGCCCCACAGCATCTTGCTTCCAACTCTTTGGGAAGCTAAGAAACAACTCGCTCTGCACAGTGCTCTGACAGCCTACCGGGAACATCTCTTCCAAAGGCCTGTGAAACGCAGTTTCTTTGAAGGCCTGATGGCTGAAGTAGGACTTCTGCTCTGGGTGTGCTACATTGCCCTACAGCTGAAAGGCACAACGTGCAGGCTTCTTTCCAAAGGGCGAGTTGGGCCCCACAGCATCTTGCTTCCAACTCTTTGGGAAGCTAAGAAACAACTCGCTCTGCACAGTGCTCTTAAAGCCTACCGGGAACATCTCTTCCAAAGGCCTGTGAAACGCAGTTTCTTTGCAGGCCTGATCTGGCTGAAGTAGGACTTCTGCTCTGGGTGTGCTACTTTGCCCTAGAGCTGAAAGGCACAACGTGCAGGCTTCTTTCCACAGGCCGAGTTAGGCCCCACAGCATCTTGCTTCCAGCTCTTTGGGAAGCTAAGACACAACTCGCTCTGCACAGTGCTCTTACAGCCTACCGGGAACATCTCTTCCAAAGGCCTGTGAAACGCAGCTTCTTTGCAGGCCTGATCTGGCTGAAGTAGGACTTCTGCTCTGGGTGTGCTACATTGCCCTAGAGCTGAAAGGCACAACGTGCAGGCTTCTTTCCACAGGCCGAGTTAGGCCCCACAGCATCTTGCTTCCAGCTCTTTGGGAAGCTAAGACACAACTCGCTCTGCACAGTGCTCTGACAGCCTACCGGGAACATCTCTTCTAAAGGCCTGTGAAACGCAGTTTCTTTGCAGGCCTATCTGGCTGAAGTAGGACTTCTGCTTTGGGTGTGCTACTTTGCCCTAGAGCTGAAAGGCACAACGTCCACGCTTCTTTCCAAAGGCCGAGTTGGGCCACACAGCATCTTGCTTCCAGTTCTTTGGGAAGCTAAGAAACAACTCGCTTTGGACAGTGCTCTTACAGCCTACCGGGAACATCTCTTCCAAAGGCCTGTGAAACGCAGTTTCTTTGCATGCCTGATCTGGCTGAAGTAGGACTTCTGCTCTGGGTGTTCTACTTTGCCCTAGAGCTGAAAAGCACAACGTGCAGGCTTCTTTCCAAAGGGCGAGTTGGGCCCCACAGCATCTTGCTTCCAGCTCTTTGGGAAGCTAAGAAACAACTCGCTCTGCACAGTGCTCTTACAGCCTACCGGGAACATCTCTTCCAAACGCCTGGGAAACGCAGTTTCTTTGCAGGCCTGATCTGGCTGAAGTAGGACTTCTGCTCTGGGTGTGCTACATTGCCCGAGAGCGGAAAGGCACAACGTGCAGGCTTCTTTCCAAAGGGCGAGTTGGGCCCCACAGCATCTTGCTTCCAGCTCTTTGGGAAGCTAAGAAACAACTCGCTCTGCACAGTGCTCTTACAGCCTACCGGGAGCATCTCTTCCAAAGGCCTGTGAAACGCAGTGTCTTTGCAGGGCTGATCTGGTGAAGTAGGACTTCAGCTCTTGGTGTGCTACAGTGCCCTACAGCTAATAGGCACAACGTGCAGGCTTCTTTCCAAAGGGCGAGTTGGGCCCCACAGCATCTTGCTTCCAGCTCTTTGGGAAGCTAAGAAACAACTCGCTCTGCACAGTGCTCTTACAGCCTACCGGGAACATCTCTTCCAAAGGCCTGGGAAACGCAGTTTCTTTGCAGGCCTGATCTGGCTGAAGTAGGACTTCTGCTCTGGGTGTGCTACTTTGCCCTAGAGCTGAAAGGCACAACGTGCAGGCTTCTTTCCAAAGGGCGAGTTGGGCCCCACAGCATCTTGCTTCCAGCTCTTTGGGAAGCTAAGAAACAACTCGCTCTGCACAGTGCTCTTGCAGCCTACCGGGAGCATCTCTTCCAAAGGCCTCTGAAACGCAGTGTCTTTGCAGGGCTGATCTGGCGAAGTAGGACTTCAGCTCTTGGTGTGCTACATTGCCCTACAGCTAAAAGGCACAACGTGCAGGCTTCTTTCCAAAGGGCGAGTTGGGCCCCACAGCATCTTGCTTCCAGCTCTTTGGGAAGCTAAGAAACAACTCGCTCTGCACAGTGCTCTTACAGCCTACCGGGAACATCTCTTCCAAAGGCCTGGGAAACGCAGCTCCTTTGCAGGCCTGATCTGGCTGAAGTAGGACTTCTGCTCTGGGTGTGCTACTTTGCCCTAGAGCTGAAAGGCACAACGTCCACGCTTCTTTCCAAAGGGCGAGTTGGGCCCCACAGCATCTTGCTTCCAGCTCTTTGGGAAGCTGAGAATCAACTCGCTCTTCACAGTGCTCTTACAGCCTACCGGGAACATCTCTTCCAAAGGCCTGTGAAACGCAGTTTCTTTGCAGGCCTGATCTGGCTGAAGTAGGACTTCTGCTCTGGGTGTGCTACATTGCCCTAGAGCGGAAAGGCACAACGTGCAGGCTTCTTTCCAAAGGGCGAGTTGGGCCCCACAGCATCTTGCTTCCAGCTCTTTGGGAAGCTAAGAAACAACTCGCTCTGCACAGTGCTCTTGCAGCCTACCGGGAGCATCTCTTCCAAAGGCCTCTGAAACGCAGTGTCTTTGCAGGGCTGATCTGGCGAAGTAGGACTTCAGCTCTTGGTGTGCTACATTGCCCTACAGCTAAAAGGCACAACGTGCAGGCTTCTTTCCAAAGGGCGAGTTGGGCCCCACAGCATCTTGCTTCCAGCTCTTTGGGAAGCTAAGAAACAACTCGCTCTGCACAGTGCTCTTACAGCCTACCGGGAACATCTCTTCCAAAGGCCTGTGAAACGCAGTTTCTTTGCAGGCCTGATCTGGCTGAAGTAGGACTTCTGCTCTGGGTGTGCTACTTTGCCCTAGAGCTGAAAGGCACAACGTGCAGGCTTCTTTCCAAAGGGAGAGTTGGGCCCCACAGCATCTTGCTTCCAGCTCTTTGGGAAGCTAAGAAACAACTCGTTCTGCACAGTGCTCTTAAAGCCTACCGGGAACATCTCTTCCAAAGGCCTGTGAAACGCAGTTTCTTTGCAGGCCTGATCTGGCTGAAGTAGGACTTCTGCTCTGGGTGTGCTACTTTGCCCTAGAGCTGAAAGGCACAACGTGCAGGCTTCTTTCCACACGCCGAGTTATGCCCCACAGCATCTTGCTTGCAGCTCTTTGTGAAGCTAAGACACAACTCGCTCTGCACAGTGCTCTGACAGCCTACCGGGAACATCTCTTCCAAAGGCCTGTGAAACGCAGTTTCTTTGCAGGCCCGATCTGGCTGAAGTAGGACTTCTGCTCTGGGTGTTCTACTTTGCCCTAGAGCTGAAAAGCACAACGTGCAGGCTTCTTTCCAAAGGGCGAGTTGGGCCCCACAGCATCTTGCTTCCAGCTCTTTGGGAAGCTAAGAAACAACTCGCTCTGCACAGTGCTCTTACAGCCTACCGGGAGCATCTCTTCCAAAGCCCTGTGAAACGCAGTGTCTTTGCAGGGCTGATCTGGCGAAGTAGGACTTCAGCTCTTGGTGAGCTACATTGCCCTACAGCTTAAAGGCACAACGTGCAGGCTTCTTTCCAAAGGGCGAGTTGGGCCCCACAGCATCTTGCTTCCAGCTCTTTGGGTAGCTAAGAAACAACTCGCTCTGCACAGTGCTCTTACAGCCTACCGGGAACATCTCTTCCAAAGGCCTGTGAAACGCAGTTTCTTTGCAGGCCTGATGGCTGAAGTAGGACTTCTGCTCTGGGTGTGCTACATTGCCCTAGAGCTGAAAGGCACAACGTGCAGGCTTCTTTCCAAAGGGCGAGTTGGGCCCCACAGCATCTTGCTTCCAGCTCTTTGGGAAGCTAAGAAACAACTCGCTCTGCACAGTGCTCTTACAGCCTACCGGGAACATCTCTTCCAAAGGCCTGTGAAACGCAGTTTCTTTGCAGGCCTGATCTGGCTGAAGTAGGACTTCTGCTCTGGGTGTGCTACTTTGCCCTAGAGCTGAAAGTCACAACGTGCAGGCTTCTTTCCAAAGGGCGAGTTGGGCCCCACAGCATCTTGCTTCCAGCTCTTTGGGAAGCTCACAAACAACTCGCTCTGCACAGTGCTCTTACAGCCTACCGGGAACATCTCTTCCAAAGGCCTGTGAAACGCAGTTTCTTTGCAGGCCTATCTGGCTGAAGTAGGACTTCTGCTCTGGGTGTGCTACTTTGCCCTAGAGCTGAAAGGCACAACGTCCACGCTTCTTTCCAAAGGCCGAGTTGGGCCACACAGCATCTTCCTTCCAGTTCTTTGGGAAGCTAAGAAACAACTCGCTCTGCACAGTGCTCTTACAGCCTACCGGGAACATCTCTTCCAAAGGCCTGTGAAACGCAGTTTCTTTGCTGGCCTGATCTGGCTGAAGTAGGACTTCTGCTCTGGGTGTGCTACATTGCCCTAGAGCGGAAAGGCACAACGTGCAGGCTTCTTTCCAAAGGGCGAGTTGGGCCCCACAGCATCTTGCTTCCAGCTCTTTGGGAAGCTAAGAAACAACTCGCTCTGCACAGTGCTCTTGCAGCCTACCGGGAGCATCTCTTCCAAAGGCCTCTGAAACGCAGTGTCTTTGCAGGGCTGATCTGGCGAAGTAGGACTTCAGCTCTTGGTGTGCTACATTGCCCTACAGCTAAAAGGCACAACGTGCAGGCTTCTTTCCAAAGGGCGAGTTGGGCCCCACAGCATCTTGCTTCCAGCTCTTTGGGAAGCTAAGAAACAACTCGCTCTGCACAGTGCTCTTACAGCCTACCGGGAACATCTCTTCCAAAGGCCTGTGAAACGCAGTTTCTTTGCAGGCCTGATCTGGCTGAAGTAGGACTTCTGCTCTGGGTGTGCTACTTTGCCCTAGAGCTGAAAGGCACAACGTGCAGGCTTCTTTCCAAAGGGTGAGTTGGGCCCCACAGCATCTTGCTTCCAGCTCTTTGGGAAGCTAAGAAACAACTCGCTCTGCACAGTGCTCTTACAGCCTACCGGGAACATCTCTTCCAAAGGCCTGGGAAACGCAGTTTCTTTGCAGGCCTGATCTGGCTGATGTAGGACTTCTGCTCTGGGTGTGCTACTTTGCCCTAGAGCTGAAAGGCACAACGTGCAGGCGTCTTTCCAAAGGGCGAGTTGGGCCCCACAGCATCTTGCTTCCAGCTCTTTGGGAAGCTAAGAAACAACTCGCTCTGCACAGTGCTCTTACAGCCTACCGGGAACATCTCTTCCAAAGGCCTGTGAAACGCAGTTTCTTTGCAGGCCTATCTGGCTGAAGTAGGACTTCTGCTCTGGGTGTGCTACTTTGCCCTAGAGCTGAAAGGCACAACGTCCACGCTTCTTTCCAAAGGCCGAGTTGGGCCACACAGCATCTTGCTTCCAGTTCTTTGGGAAGCTAAGAAACAACTTGCTCTGCACAGTGCTCTTACAGCCTACCGGGAACATCTCTTCCAAAGGCCTGTGAAACGCAGTTTCTTTGCAGGCCTGATCTGGCTGAAGTAGGACTTCTGCTCTGGGTGTTCTACTTTGCCCTAGAGCTGAAAAGCACAACGTGCAGGCTTCTTTCCAAAGGGCGAGTAGGGCCCCATAGCATCTTGCTTCCAGCTCTTTGGGAAGCTAAGAAACAACTCGCTCTGCACAGTGCTCTTACAGCCTACCGGGAACATCTCTTCCAAAGGCCTGTGAAACGCAGTTTCTTTGCAGGCCTGATCGCTGAAGTAGGACTTCTGCTCTGGGTGTGCTACATTGCCCTACAGCTGAAAGGCACAACGTGCAAGCTTCTTTCCAAAGGGCGAGTTGGGCCCCACAGCATCTTGCTTCCAGCTCTTTGGGAAGCTAAGAAACAACTCGCTCCGCACAGTGCTCTTAAAGTCTACCGGGAACATCTCTTCCAAAGGCCTGTGAAACGCAGCTTCTTTGCAGGCCTGATCTGGCTGAAGTAGGACTTCTGCTCTGGGTGTGCTACATTGCCCTAGAGCTGAAAGGCACAACGTGCAGGCTTCTTTCCACAGGCCGAGTTAGGCCCCACAGCATCTTGCTTCCAGCTCTTTGGGAAGCTAAGAAACAACTCGCTCTGCACAGTGCTCTGACAGCCTACCGGGAACATCTCTTCTAAAGGCCTGTGAAACGCAGTTTCTTTGCAGGCCTATCTGGCTGAAGTAGGACTTCTGCTCTGGGTGTGCTACTTTGCCCTAGAGCTGAAAGGCACAACGTCCACGCTTCTTTCCAAAGGCCGAGTTGGGCCACACAGCATCTTGCTTCCAGTTCTTTGGGAAGCTAAGAAACACCTCGCTTTGCACAGTGCTCTTACAGCCTACCGGGAACATCTCTTCCAAAGGCCTGTGAAACGCAGTTTCTTTGCAGGCCTGATCTGGCTGAAGTAGGACTTCTGCTCTGGGTGTTCTACTTTGCCCTAGAGCTGAAAGGCACAACGTGCAGGCTTCTTTCCAAAGGGCGAGTTGGGCCCCACAGCATCTTGCTTCCAGCTCTTTGGGAAGCTAAGAAACAACTCGCTCTGCACAGTGCTCTGACAGCCTACCGGGAACATCTCTTCCAAAGGCCTGTGAAACGCAGTTTCTTTGAAGGCCTGATGGCTGAAGTAGGACTTCTGCTCTGGGTGTGCTACATTGCCCTACAGCTGAAAGGCACAACGTGCAGGCTTCTTTCCAAAGGGCGAGTTGGGCCCCACAGCATCTTGCTTCCAACTCTTTGGGAAGCTAAGAAACAACTCGCTCTGCACAGTGCTCTTAAAGCCTACCGGGAACATCTCTTCCAAAGGCCTGTGAAACGCAGTTTCTTTGCAGGCCTGATCTGGCTGAAGTAGGACTTCTGCTCTATGTGTGCTACTTTGCCCTAGAGCTGAAAGGCACAACGTGCAGGCTTCTTTCCACAGGCCGAGTTAGGCCCCACAGCATCTTGCTTCCAGCTCTTTTGGAAGCTAAGACACAACTCGCTCTGCACAGTGCTCTTACAGCCTACCGGGAACATCTCTTCCAAAGGCCTGTGAAACGCAGCTTCTTTGCAGGCCTGATCTGGCTGAAGTAGGACTTCTGCTCTGGGTGTGCTACATTGCCCTAGAGCTGAAAGGCACAACGTGCAGGCTTCTTTCCACAGGCCGAGTTAGGCCCCACAGCATCTTGCTTCCAGCTCTTTGGGAAGCTAAGACACAACTCGCTCTGCACAGTGCTCTGACAGCCTACCGGGAACATCTCTTCTAAAGGCCTGTGAAACGCAGTTTCTTTGCAGGCCTATCGGGCTGAAGTAGGACTTCTGCTCTGGGTGTGCTACTTTGCCCTAGAGCTGAAAGGCACAACGTCCACGCTTCTTTCCAAAGGCCGAGTTGGGCCACACAGCATCTTGCTTCCTGTTCTTTGGGAAGCTAAGAAACAACTCGCTTTGCACAGTGTTCTTACAGCCTACCGGGAACATCTCTTCCAAAGGCCTGTGAAACGCAGTTTCTTTGCATGCCTGATCTGGCTGAAGTAGGACTTCTGCTCTGGGTGTTCTACTTTGCCCTAGAGCTGAAAAGCACAACGTGCAGGCTTCTTTCCAAAGGGCGAGTTGGGCCCCACAGCATCTTGCTTCCAGCTCTTTGGGAAGCTAAGAAACAACTCGCTCTGCACAGTGCTCTTACAGCCTACCGGGAACATCTCTTCCAAAGGCCTGTGAAACGCAGTGTCTTTGAAGGGCTGATCTGGTGAAGTAGGACTTCAGCTCTTGGTGAGCTACATTGCCCTACAGCTAATAGGCACAACGTGCAGGCTTCTTTCCAAAGGGCGAGTTGGGCCCCACAGCATCTTGCTTCCAGCTCTTTGGGAAGCTAAGAAACAACTCGCTCTGCACAGTGCTCTTACAGCCTACCGGGAACATCTCTTCCAAAGGCCTGTGAAACGCAGTTTCTTTGCAGGCCTGATCTGGCTGAAGTAGGACTCCTGCTCTGGGTGTGCTACTTTGCCCTAGAGCTGAAAGGCACAACGTGCAGGCTTCTTTCCAAAGGGCGAGTTGGGCCCCACAGCATCTTGCTTCCAGCTCTTTGGGAAGCTAAGAAACAACTCGCTCTGCACAGTGCTCTTGCAGCCTACCGGGAGCATCTCTTCGAAAGGCCTCTGAAACGCAGTGTCTTTGCAGGGCTGATCTGGCGAAGTAGGACTTCAGCTCTTGGTGTGCTACATTGCCCTACAGCTAAAAGGCACAACGTGCAGGCTTCTTTCCAAAGGGCGAGTTGGGCCCCACAGCATCTTGCTTCCAGCTCTTTGGGAAGCTAAGAAACAACTCGCTCTGCACAGTGCTCTTACAGCCTACCGGGAACATCTCTTCCAAAGGCCTGGGAAACGCAGCTCCTTTGCAGGCCTGATCTGGCTGAAGTAGGACTTCTGCTCTGGGTGTGCTACTTTGCCCTAGAGCTGAAAGGCACAACGTGCAGGCTTCTTTCCAAAGGGCGAGTTGGGCCCCACAGCATCTTGCTTCCAGCTCTTTGGGAAGCTGAGAATCAACTCGCTCTTCACAGTGCTCTTACAGCCTACCGGGAACATCTCTTCCAAAGGCCTGTGAAACGCAGTTTCTTTGCAGGCCTGATCTGGCTGAAGTAGGACTTCTGCTCTGGGTGTGCTACATTGCCCTAGAGCGGAAAGGCACAACGTGCAGGCTTCTTTCCAAAGGGCGAGTTGGGCCCCACAGCATCTTGCTTCCAGCTCTTTGGGAAGCTAAGAAACAACTCGCTCTGCACAGTGCTCTTGCAGCCTACCGGGAGCATCTCTTCCAAAGGCCTCTGAAACGCAGTGTCTTTGCAGGGCTGATCTGGCGAAGTAGGACTTCAACTCTTGGTGTGCTACATTGCCCTACAGCTAAAAGGCACAACGTGCAGGCTTCTTTCCAAAGGGCGAGTTGGGCCCCACAGCATCTTGCTT
The DNA here is from genome assembly GCF_041296265.1 of Equus caballus. NCBI lineage: Eukaryota > Metazoa > Chordata > Mammalia > Perissodactyla > Equidae > Equus > Equus caballus. Next base: position 15,360,969 of record NC_091696.1, read on the forward strand.
CCAGCTCTTTGGGAAGCTAAGAAACAACTCGCTCTGCACAGTGCTCTTACAGCCTACCGGGAACATCTCTTCCAAAGGCCTGTGAAACGCAGTTTCTTTGCAGGCCTGATCTGGCTGAAGTAGGACTTCTGCTCTGGGTGTGCTACTTTGCCCTAGAGCTGAAAGGCACAACGTGCAGCCTTCTTTCCAAAGGGAGAGTTGGGCCCCACAGCATCTTGCTTCCAGCTCTTTGGGAAGCTAAGAAACAACTCGTTCTGCACAGTGCTCTTACAGCCTACCAGGAACATCTCTTCCAAAGGCCTGGGAAACGCAGTTTCTTTGCAGGCCTGATCTGGCTGAAGTAGGACTTCTGCTCTGGGTGTGCTACTTTGCCCTAGAGCTGAAAGGCACAACGTGCAGGCGTCTTTCCAAAGGGCGAGTTGGGCCCCACAGCATCTTGCTTCCAGCTCTTTGGGAAGCTAAGAAACAACTCGCTCTGCACAGTGCTCTTACAGCCTACCGGGAACATCTCTTCCAAAGGCCTGTGAAACGCAGTTTCTTTGCAGGCCTGATCTGGCTGAAGTAGGACTGCTGCTCTGGGTGTGCTACATTGCCCTACAGCTGAAAGGCACAACGTGCAGGCTTCTTTCCAAAGGGCGAGTTGGGCCCCACAGCATCTTGCTTCCAACTCTTTGGGAAGCTAAGAAACAACTCGCTCTGCACAGTGCTCTTAAAGCCTACCGGGAACATCTCTTCCAAAGGCCTGTGAAACGCAGTTTCTTTGCAGGTCTGATCTGGCTGAAGTAGGACTTCTGCTCTATGTGTGCTACTTTGCCCTAGAGCTGAAAGGCACAACGTGCAGGCTTCTTTCCACAGGCCGAGTTAGGCCCCACAGCATCTTGCTTCCAGCTCTTTGGGAAGCTAAGACACAACTCGCTCTGCACAGTGCTCTTACACCCTACCGGGAACATCTCTTCCAAAGGCCTGTAAAACGCAGTTTCTTTGCAGGCCTATCTGGCTGAAGTAGGACTTCTGCTCTGGGTGTGCTACTTTGCCCTAGAGCTGAAAGGCACAACGTCCACGCTTCTTTCCAAAGGGCGAGTTGGGCCCCACAGCATCTTGCTTCCAGCTCTTTGGGAAGCTAAGAAACAACTCGCTCTGCACAGTGCTCTTACAGCCTACCGGGAACATCTCTTCCAAAGGCCTGGGAAACGCAGCTCCTTTGCAGGCCTGATCTGGCTGAAGTAGGACTTCTGCTCTGGGTGTGCTACTTTGCCCTAGAGCTGAAAGGCACAACGTGCAGGCTTCTTTCCAAAGGGCGAGTTGGGCCCCACAGCATCTTGCTTCCAGCTCTTTGGGAAGCTGAGAATCAACTCGCTCTTCACAGTGCTCTTACAGCCTACCGGGAACATCTCTTCCAAAGGCCTGTGAAACGCAGTTTCTTTGCAGGCCTGATCTGGCTGAAGTAGGACTTCTGCTCTGGGTGTGCTACATTGCCCTAGAGCGGAAAGGCACAACGTGCAGGCTTCTTTCCAAAGGGCGAGTTGGGCCCCACAGCATCTTGCTTCCAGCTCTTTGGGAAGCTAAGAAACAACTCGCTCTGCACAGTGCTCTTGCAGCCTACCGGGAGCATCTCTTCCAAAGGCCTCTGAAACGCAGTGTCTTTGCAGGGCTGATCTGGCGAAGTAGGACTTCAACTCTTGGTGTGCTACATTGCCCTACAGCTAAAAGGCACAACGTGCAGGCTTCTTTCCAAAGGGCGAGTTGGGCCCCACAGCATCTTGCTTCCAGCTCTTTGGGAAGCTAAGAAACAACTCGCTCTGCACAGTGCTCTTACAGCCTACCGGGAACATCTCTTCCAAAGGCCTGTGAAACGCAGTTTCTTTGCAGGCCTGATCTGGCTGAAGTAGGACTTCTGCTCTGGGTGTGCTACTTTGCCCTAGAGCTGAAAGGCACAACGTGCAGCCTTCTTTCCAAAGGGAGAGTTGGGCCCCACAGCATCTTGCTTCCAGCTCTTTGGGAAGCTAAGAAACAACTCGTTCTGCACAGTGCTCTTACAGCCTACCAGGAACATCTCTTCCAAAGGCCTGGGAAACGCAGTTTCTTTGCAGGCCTGATCTGGCTGAAGTAGGACTTCTGCTCTGGGTGTGCTACTTTGCCCTAGAGCTGAAAGGCACAACGTGCAGGCGTCTTTCCAAAGGGCGAGTTGGGCCCCACAGCATCTTGCTTCCAGCTCTTTGGGAAGCTAAGAAACAACTCGCTCTGCACAGTGCTCTTACAGCCTACCGGGAACATCTCTTCCAAAGGCCTGTGAAACGCAGTTTCTTTGCAGGCCTGATCTGGCTGAAGTAGGACTGCTGCTCTGGGTGTGCTACATTGCCCTACAGCTGAAAGGCACAACGTGCAGGCTTCTTTCCAAAGGGCGAGTTGGGCCCCACAGCATCTTGCTTCCAACTCTTTGGGAAGCTAAGAAACAACTCGCTCTGCACAGTGCTCTTAAAGCCTACCGGGAACATCTCTTCCAAAGGCCTGTGAAACGCAGTTTCTTTGCAGGTCTGATCTGGCTGAAGTAGGACTTCTGCTCTATGTGTGCTACTTTGCCCTAGAGCTGAAAGGCACAACGTGCAGGCTTCTTTCCACAGGCCGAGTTAGGCCCCACAGCATCTTGCTTCCAGCTCTTTGGGAAGCTAAGACACAACTCGCTCTGCACAGTGCTCTTACACCCTACCGGGAACATCTCTTCCAAAGGCCTGTAAAACGCAGTTTCTTTGCAGGCCTATCTGGCTGAAGTAGGACTTCTGCTCTGGGTGTGCTACTTTGCCCTAGAGCTGAAAGGCACAACGTCCACGCTTCTTTCCAAAGGCCGAGTTGGGCCACACAGCATCTTGCTTCCAGTTCTTTGGGAAGCTAAGAAACAACTCGCTTTGCACAGTGCTCTTACAGCCTACCGGGAACATATCTTCCAAAGGCCTGTGAAACGCAGTTTCTTTGCAGGCCCGATCTGGCTGAAGTAGGACTTCTGCTCTGGGTGTTCTACTTTGCCCTAGAGCTGAAAAGCACAACGTGCAGGCTTCTTTCCAAAGGGCGAGTTGGGCCCCACAGCATCTTGCTTCCAGCTCTTTGGGAAGCTAAGAAACAACTCGCTCTGCACAGTGCTCTTACAGCCTACCGGGAACATCTCTTCCAAAGGCCTGTGAAACGCAGTTTCTTTGCAGGCCTGATCTGGCTGAAGTAGGACTTCTGCTCTGGGTGTGCTACATTGCCCTAGAGCGGAAAGGCACAACGTGCAGGCTTCTCTCCAAAGGGTGAGTTGGGCCCCACAGCATCTTGCTTCCAGCTCTTTGGGAAGCTAAGAAACAACTCGCTCTGCACAGTGGTCTTGCAGCCTACCGGGAGCATCTCTTCCAAAGGCCTCTGAAACGCAGTGTCTTTGCAGGGCTGATCTGGCGAAGTAGGACTTCAGCACTTGGTGTGCTACATTGCCCTACAGCTAAAAGGCACAACGTGCAGGCTTCTTTCCAAAGGGCGAGTTGGGCCCCACAGCATCTTGCTTCCAGCTCTTTGGGAAGCTAAGAAACAACTCGCTCTGCACAGTGCTCTTACAGCCTACCGGGAACATCTCTTCCAAAGGCCTGTGAAACGCAGTTTCTTTGCAGGCCTGATCTGGCTGAAGTAGGACTTCTGCTCTGGGTGTGCTACTTTGCCCTAGAGCTGAAAGGCACAACGTGCAGGCTTCTTTCCAAGGGCGAGTTGGGCCCCACAGCATCTTGCTTCCATCTCTTTGGGAAGCTAAGAAACAACTCGCTCTGCACAGTGCTCTTACAGCCTACCAGGAACATCTCTTCCAAAGGCCTGGGAAACGCAGTTTCTTTGCAGGCCTGATCTGGCTGAAGTAGGACTTCTGCTCTGGGTGTGCTACATTGCCCTAGAGCTGAAAGGCACAACGTGCAGGCTTCTTTCCAAAGGGCGAGTTGGGCCCCACAGCATCTTGCTTCCAGCTCTTTGGGAAGCTAAGAAACAACTCGCTCTGCACAGTGCTCTTACAGCCTACCGGGAACATCTCTTCCAAAGGCCTGTGAAACGCAGTTTCTTTGCAGGCCTGATCTGGCTGAAGTAGGACTTCTGCTCTGGCTGTGCTCCATTGCCCTACAGCTGAAAGGCACAACGTGCAGGCTTCTTTCCAAAGGGCGAGTTGGGCCCCACAGCATCTTGCTTCCAGCTCTTTGGGAACCTAAGAATCAACTCGCTCTGCACAGTGCTCTTACAGCCTACCGGGAACATCTCTTCCAAAGGCCTGTGAAACGAAGTTTCTCTGCAGGCCTGATCTGGCTGAAGTAGGACTTCTGCTCTGGGTGTGCTACTTTGCCCTAGAGCTGAAAGGCACAACGTGCAGGCTTCTTTCCAAAGGGCGAGTTGGGCCCCACAGCATCTTGCTTCCAGCTCGTTGGGAAGCTAAGAAACAGCTCTCTCTGCACAGTGCTCTTGCAGCCTACCGGGAACATCTCTTCCAAAGGCCTGTGAAACGCAGTTTCTTTTCAGGCCTGATCTGCCTGAAGTAGGACTTCTGCTCTGGGTGTGCTACATTGCCCTAGAGTTGAATGGCGCAACGTGCAGGCTTCTTTCCAAAGGGCGAGTTGGGCCCCACAGCATCTTGCTTCCTGTTCTTTGGGAAGCTAAGAAACAACTCGCTCTGCACAGTGCTCTTACAGCCTCCCGGGAACATCTCTTCCAAAGGCCTGTGAAATGCAGTTTCTTTGCAGGCCTGATCTGGCTGAAGTAGGACTTCTGCTCTGGGTGTGCTACATTGCCCTAGAGCTGAAAGGCACAGCGTGCAGGCTTCTTTGCAAAGGGAGAGTGGGCCCCACAGCATCTTGCTTCCAGCTCTTTGGGAAGCTAAGAAGCAACTCGCTCTGCTCAGTGCTCTTACATCCTAGTGGGAACATCTCTTCCAAAGGCCTATGAAACGCAGTTTCTTTGCAGGCCTGATCTGGCTGAAGTAGGACTTCTGCTCTGGGTGTGCTACTTTGTTCTAGAGCTGAAAGGCACAACGTGCAGGCTTCTTTCCAAAGGGCGAGTTGGGCCCCACAGCATCTTGCTTCCAGCTCTTAGGGAAGCTAAGAAACAACTCGCTCTGCACAGTGCTCTTACAGCCTACTGGGAACATCCCGTTGAAAGGCCTGTGAAACGCAGTTCTTTGCAGGCCTGATCTGGCTGAAGTAGGACTTCTGCTCTGGGTGTGCTACATTGCCCTACAGCTGAAAGGCACAATGTGCAGGCTTCTTTCCAAAGGGCGAGTTGGGCCCCACAGCATCTTGCTTCCAGCTCTTAGGGAAGCTAAGAAACAACTCGCTCTGCACAGTGCTCTTACAGCCTACGGGGAGCATCTCTTCCAAAGGCCTGTGAAACGCAGTTTCTTTGCAGGCCTGATCTGGCTGAAGTAGGACTTCTGCTCTGGGTGGGCTACATTGCCCAAGAGCTGAAAGGCACAACGTGCAGGCTTCTTTCCAAAGGGCGTGTTGAGCCCCACAGCATCTTGCTTCCAGCTCGTTGGGAAGCTAAGAAACAGCTCTCTCTGCCCAGTGCTCTTAGAGCCTACCGGGAACATCTCTTCCAAAGGCCTGTGAAACGCAGTTTCTTTGCAGGCCTGATCTGGCTGAAGTAGGACTTCTGCTCTGGGTGTGCTACTTTGCCCTAGAGCTGAAAGGCACAACGTGCAGGCTTCTTTCCATAGGGCGAGTTGTGCCCCACAGCATCTTGCTTCCAGCTCTTTGGGAAGCTACGAAACAACTCGCTCTGCACAGTGCTCTTACAGCCTACCGGGAACATCTCTTCCAAATGCCTGTGAAACGCAGTTTCTTTGCACGCCTGATCTGGCTGAAGTAGGACTTCTGCTCTGGGTGTGCTACATTGCCCTAGAGCTGAGAGGCACAGCGTGCAGGCTTCTTTCCAAAGGGCGAGTTGGGCCCCACAGAATCTGGCTTAGAGCTCTTTGGGAAGCTAAGAAACAACTCGCTCTGCACAGTGCTCTTACAGCCTACCGGGAACATCTCTTCCAAAGGCCTGTGTAACGCAGTTTCTTTGCAGGCCTGATCTGGCTGAAGTAGGACTTCTACTCTGGGTGTGCTACATTGCCCTAGAGATGAAAGGCACAACGTGCAGGCTTCTTTACAAAGGGCGAGTGGGCCCCAGAGCATCTTGCATCCAGCTCTTTGGGAAGCTAAGAAACAACTCGCTCTGCACAGTGCTCTTACAGCCTACCGGGAGCATCTCTTCCAAAGGCCTGTGGAACGCAGTTTCTTTGCAGGCCTGATCTGGCTGAAGTAGGACTTCTGCTCTGGGTGTGCTACATTGCCCCCAGCTGAAAGGCACAACGTGCAGGCTTCTTTCCAAAGGGCGAGTTGGGCCCCACAGCATCTTGCTTCCAGCTCTTTGGGAAGCTAAGAAACAACTCGCTCTGCACAGTGCTCTTACAGCCTACCGGGAACATCTCTTCCAAAGAACTGTGAAACGCAGTTTCTTTGCAGGCCTGATCTGGCTGAAGTAGGACTTCTGCTCTGGGTGTGCTACATTGCCCTAGAGCTGAAAGGCACAACGTGCAGGCTTCTTTCCAAAGGGCGAGTTGGGCCCCACAGCATCTTGCTTCCAGCTCTTTGGGAAGCTAAGAAACAACTCGCTCTGCACAGTGCTCTTACAGCCTACCAGGAACATCTCTTCCAAAGGCCTGGGAAACGCAGTTTCTTTGCAGGCCTGATCTGGCTGAAGTAGGACTTCTGCTCTGGGTGTGCTACATTGCCCTAGAGCTGAAAGGCACAACGTTCAGGCTTCTTTCCAAAGGGCGAGTTGGGCCCCACAGCATCTTGCTTCCAGCTCTTTGGGAAGCTAAGTAACAACTCGCTCTGCACAGTGCTCTTACAGCTTACCGGGAACATCTCTTCCAAAGGCCTGTGAAACGCAGTTTCTTTGCAGGCCTGATCTGGCTGAAGTAGGACTTCTGCTCTGGCTGTGCTACATTGCCCTACAGCTTAAAGGCACAACGTGCAGGCTTCTTTCCAAAGGGCGAGTTGGGCCCCACAGCATCTTGCTTCCAGCTCTTTGGGAACCTAAGAATCAACTCGCTCTGCACAGTGCTCTTACAGCCTACCGGGAACATCTCTTCCAAAGGCCTGTGAAACGAAGTTTCTCTGCAGGCCTGATCTGGCTGAAGTAGGACTTCTGCTCTGGGTGTGCTAATTTGCCCTAGAGCTGAAAGGCACAACGTGCAGGCTTCTTTCCAAAGGGCGAGTTGGGCCCCACAGCATCTTGCTTCCAGCTCGTTGGGAAGCTAAGAAACAGCTCTCTCTGCACAGTGCGCTTACAGCCTACCGGGAACATCTCTTCCAAAGGCCTGTGAAACGCAGTTTCTTTTCAGGCCTGATCTGACTGAAGTAGGACTTCTGCTCTGGGTGTGCTACTTTGCCCTAGAGCTGAAAGGCACAACGTGCAGGCTTCTTTCCAAAGGGCGAGTTGGGCCCCACACCATCTTGCTTCCAGCTCTTTGGGAAGCTACGAAACAACTCGCTCTGCACAGTGCTCTTACAGCCTACCGGGAACATCTCTTCCAAAGGCCTGTGAAACGCAGTTTCTTTGCAGGCCTGATCTGGCTGAAGTAGGACTTCCGCTCTGGGTGTGATACTTTGCCCTAGAGCTGAAAGTCACAACGTGCAGGCTTCTTTCCATAGGGCGAGTTGTGCCCCACAGCATCTTGCTTCCAGCTCTTTGGGAAGCTAAGAAACAACTCGCTCTGCACAGTGCTCTTACAGCCTCCCGGGAACATCTCTTCCAAAGACCTGTGAAACGCAGTTTCTTTGCAGGCCTGATCTGGCTGAAGTAGGACTTCTGCTCTGGGTGTGCTACATTGCCCTAGAGCTGAAAGGCACAGCGTGCAGGCTTCTTTCCAAAGGGAGAGTGGGCCCCACAGCATCTTGCTTCCAGCTCTTTGGGAAGCTAAGAAACAACTCGCTCTGCTCAGTGCTCTTACATCCTAGTGGGAACATCTCTTCCAAAGGCCTATGAAACGCAGTTTCTTTGCAGGCCTGATCTGGCTGAAGTAGGACTTCTGCTCTGGGTGTGCTACTTTGCCCTAGAGCTGAAAGGCACAACGTGCAGGCTTCTTTCCAAGGGGCGATTTGGGCCCCACAGCATCTTGCTTCCAGCTCTTAGGGAAGCTAAGAAACAACTCGCTCTGCACAGTGCTCTTACAGCCTACCGGGAACATCTCGTCGAAAGGCCTGTGAAATGCAGTTTCTTTGCAGGCCTGATCTGGCTGAAGTAGGACTTCTGCTCTGGGTGTGCTACATTGCCCTACAGCTGAAAGGCACAATGTGCAGGCTTCTTTCCAAAGGGCGAGTTGGGCCCCACAGCATCTTGCTTCCAGCTCTTAGGGAAGCTAAGAAACAACTAGCTCTGCACAGTGCTCTTACAGCCTACGGGCAGCATCTCTTCCAAAGGCCTGTGAAACGCAGTTTCTTTGCAGGCCTGATCTGGCTGAAGGAGGACTTCTGCTCTGGGTGGGCTACATTGCCCAAGAGCTGAAAGACACAACGTGCAGGCTCCTTTCCAAAGGGCGTGTTGAGCCCCACAGCATCTTGCTTCCAGCTCGTTGGGAAGCTAAGAAACAGCTCTCTCTGCCCAGTGCTCTTAGAGCCTACCGGGAACATCTCTTCCAAAGGCCTGTGAAACGCAGTTTCTTTGCAGGCCTGATCTGGCTGAAGTAGGACTTCTGCTCTGGGTGTGCTACTTTGCCCTAGAGCTGAAAGGCACAACGTGCAGGCTTCTTTCCAAAGGCCGAGTTGGGCCACACAGCATCTTGCTTCCAGCTCTTTGGGAAGCTAAGAAACAACTCGCTCTGCACAGTGCTCTTACAGCCTACCGGGAACATCTCTTCCAAAGGCCTGGGAAACGCAGTTTCTTTGCAGGCCTGATCTGGCTGAAGTAGGACTTCTGCTCTGGGTGTGCTACTTTGCCCTAGAGCTGAAAGGCACAACGTGCAGGCTTCTTTCCAAAGGGCGAGTTGGGCCCCACAGCATCTTGCTTCCAGCTCTTTGGGAAGCTAAGAAACAACTCGCTCTGCACAGTGCTCTTACAGCCTACCGGGAACATCTCTTCCAAAGGCCTGTGAAACGCAGTTTCTTTGCAGGCCTGATCTGGCTGAAGTAGGACTTCTGCTCTGGGTGTGCTACATTGCCCTAGAGCTGAAAGGCACAACGTGCAGGCTTCTTTCCAAAGGGCGAGTTGGGCCCCACAGCATCTTGCTTCCAGCTCTTTGGGAAGCTAAGAAACAACTCGCTCTGCACAGTGCTCTTACAGCCTACCGGGAACATCTCTTCCAAAGGCCTGTGAAACGCAATTTCTTTGCAGGCCTGATCTGGCTGAAGTTGGACTTCTGCTCAGGCTGTGCTACATTGCCCTACAGCTGCAAGGCACAACGTGCAGGCTTCTTTCCAAAGGCCGAGTTGGGCCCCACAGCATCTTGCTTCCAGCTCTTTGGGAACCTAAGAAACAACTCGCTCTGCACAGTGCTCTTACAGCCTACCGGGAACATCTCTTCCAAAGGCCTGTGAAACGAAGTTTCTCTGCAGGCCTGATCTGGCTGAAGTAGGACTTCTGCTCTGGGTGTGCTACTTTGCCCTAGAGCTGAAAGGCACAACGTGCAGGCTTCTTTCCAAAGGGCGAGTTGGGCCCCACAGCATCTTGCTTCCAGCTCGTTGGGAAGCTAAGAAACAGCTCTCTCTGCACAGTGCTCTTACAGCCTACCGGGAACATCTCTTCCAAAGGCCTGTGAAACGCAGTTTCTTTTCAGGCCTGATCTGACTGAAGTAGGACTTCTGCTCTGGGTGTGCTACTTTGCCCTAGAGCTGAAAGGCACAACGTGCAGGCTTCTTTCCAAAGGGCGAGTTGGGCCCCACACCATCTTGCTTCCAGCTCTTTGTGAAGCTACGAAACAACTCGCTCTGCACAGTGCTCTTACAGCCTACCGGGAACATCTCTTCCAAAGGCCTGTGAAACGCAGTTTCTTGGCAGGCCTGATCTGGCTGAAGTAGGACTTCCGCTCTGGGTGTGCTACTTTGCCCTAGAGCTGAAAGGCACAACGTGCAGGCTTCTTTCCATAGGGCGAGTTGTGCCCCACAGCATCTTGCTTCCAGCTCTTTGGGAAGCTACGAAACAACTCGCTCTGCAAAGTGCTCTTACAGCCTACCGGGAACATGTCTTCCAAAGGCCTGTGAAACGCAGTTTCTTTGCACGCCTGATCTGGCTGAAGTAGGACTTCTGCTCTGGGTGTGCTACATTGCCCTAGAGCTGAGAGGCACAGCGTGCAGGCTTCTTTCCAAAGGGCGAGTTGGGCCCCACAGAATCTGGCTTAGAGCTCTTTGGGAAGCTAAGAAACAACTCGCTCTGCACAGTGCTCTTACAGCCTACCTGGAACATCTCTTCCAAATGCCTGTGTAACGCAGTTTCTTTGCAGGCCTGATCTGGCTGAAGTAGGACTTCTACTCTGGGTGTGCTACATTGCCCTAGAGATGAAAGGCACAACGTGCAGGCTTCTTTACAAAGGGCGAGTGGTCCCCAGAGCATCTTGCATCCAGCTCTTTGGGAAGCTAAGAAACAACTCGCTCTGCACAGTGCTCTTACAGCCTACCGGGAGCATCTCTTCCAAAGGCCTGTGGAACGCAGTTTCTTTGCAGGCCTGATCTGGCTGAAGTAGGACTTCTGCTCTGGGTGTGCTACATTGCCCTAGAGCTGAAAGGCACAACGTGCAGGCTTCTTTCGAAAGGGCGAGTTGGGCCCCACAGCATCTTGCTTCCAGCTCTTTGGGAAGCTAAGAAACAACTCGCTCTGCACAGTGCTCTTACAGCCTACCGGGAACATCTCTTCCAAAGAACTGTGAAACGCAGTTTCTTTGCAGGCCTGATCTGGCTGAAGTAGGACTTCTGCTCTGGGTGTGCTACATTGCCCTAGAGCTGAAAGGCACAACGTGCAGGCTTCTTTCCAAAGGGCGAGTTGGGCCCCACAGCTTCTTGCTTCCAGCTCTTTGGGAAGCTAAGAAACTTCTCGCTCTGCACAGTGCTCTTACAGCCTAGTGGGAACATCTCTTCCAAAGGCCTGTGAAACGCAGTTTTTTTGCTGGCCTGATCTGGCTGAAGTAGGACTTCTGCTCTGGGTGTGCTACATTGCCCTACAACTGAAAGGAACAACGTGCAGGCTTCTTTCCAAAGGGCGAGTTGTGCCCCCCAGCATCTTGCTTCCGGCTCTTTGGGAAGCTAAGAAACAACTCGCTATGCACAGTTCTCTTACAGGCTATCGGGAACATCTCTTCCAAAGGCCTGTGAAACGCAGTTTCTTTGCAGGCCTGATCTGGCTGAAGTAGGACTTCTGCTTTGGGTGTGCTACATGGTCCTAGAGCTGAAAGGCACAACGTGCAGGCTGCTTTCCAAGGGGCGAGTTGGGCCCCACAGCATCTTGCTTCCAGCTCTTTGGGAAGCTAAGAAACAACTCGCTCTGCACAGTGCTCTTACAGCCTACCGGGAACATCTCTTCCAAAGGCCTGTGAAACGCAGTGTCTTTGCAGGCCTGAACTGGCTGAAGTAGGACTTCTGCTCTGGCTGGGCTACATTGCCCTACAGCTGAAAGGCACAACGTGCAGGCTTCTTTCCAAAGGCCGAGTTGGGCCCCACAGCATCTTGCTTCCAGCTCTTTGGGAACCTAAGAAACAACTCGCTCTGCACAGTGCTCTTACAGCCTACTGGGAACATCTCTTCCAAAGGCCTGTGAAACGCAGTTTCTTTGCAGGCCTGATCTGGCTGAAGTAGGACTTCTGCTCTGGGTGTGATACATTGCCCTAGAGCTGAAAGGCACAACGTGCCGGCTTCTTTCCAAAGGGCGAGTTGGGCCCCACAGCATCTTGCTTCCAGCTCTTTGGGAAGCTAAGAAACAACTCGCTCTGCTCAGTTCTCTTACAGCCTACCGGGAACATCTCTTCCAAAGGACTGTGAAACGCAGTGTCTTTGCAGGCCTGATCTGGCTGAAGTAGGACTTCTGCTCTGGGTGTGCTACATTGCACTAGAGCCGAGAGGCACAGCGTGCAGGCTTCTTTCCAAAGGGCGAGTTGGGCCCCACAGAATCTGGCTTAGAGCTCTTTGGGAAGCTAAGAAACAACTCGCTCTGCACAGTGCTCTTACAGCCTACCGGGAACATCTCTTCCAAAGGCCTGTGAAACGCAGTTTCTTTGCAGGCCTGATCTGGCTGAAGTAGGACTTCTGCTCAGGCTGTGCTACATTGCCCTACAGCTGCAAGGCACAACGTGCAGGCTTCTTTCCAAAGGCCGAGTTGGGCCCCACAGCATCTTGCTTCCAGCTCTTTGGGAACCTAAGAAACAACTCGCTCTGCACAGTGCTCTTACAGCCTACCGGGAACATCTCTTCCAAAGGCCTGTGAAACGCAGTTTCTTTGCAGGCCTGATCTGGCTGAAGTAGGACTTCTGCTCTGGGTGTGCTACTTTGCCCTAGAGCTGAAAGGCACAACGTGCAGGCTTCTTTCCAAAGGGCGAGTTTGCCCCACAGCATCTTGCTTCCAGCTCGTTGGGAAGCTAAGAAACAGCTCTCTCTGCCCAGTGCTCTTACAGCCTACCCGGAACATCTCTTCCAAAGGCCTGTGAAATGCAGTTTCTTTTCAGGCCTGATCTGACTGAAGTAGGACTTCTGCTCTGGGTGTGCTACTTTGCCCTAGAGCTGAAAGGCACAACGTGCAGGCTTCTTTCCAAAGGGCGAGTTGGGCCCCACAGCATCTTGCTTCCAGCTCTTTGGGAAGCTAAGAAACAACTCGCTCTGCACAGTGCTCTTACAGCCTACCGGGAACATCTCTTCCAAAGGCCTGTGAAACGCAGTTTCTTGGCAGGCCTGATCTGGCTGAAGTAGGACTTCCGCTCTGGGTGTGCTACTTTGCCCTTGAGCTGAAAGGCACAACGTGCAGGCTTCTTTCCAGAGGGCGAGTTGTGCCCCACAGCATCTTGCTTCCAGCTCTTTGGGAAGCTACGAAACAACTCGCTCTGCAAAGTGCTCTTACAGCCTACCGGGAACATCTCTTCCAAAGGCCTGTGAAACGCAGTTTCTTTGCACGCCTGATCTGGCTGAAGTAGGACTTCTGCTCTGGGTGTGCTACATTGCCCTAGAGCTGAGAGGCACAGCGTGCAGGCTTCTTTCCAAAGGGCGAGTTGGGCCCCACAGAATCTGGCTTAGAGCTCTTTGGGAAGCTAAGAAACAACTCGCTCTGCACAGTGCTCTTACAGCCTACCTGGAACATCTCTTCCAAATGCCTGTGTAACGCATTTTCTTTGCAGGCCTGATCTGGCTGAAGTAGGACTTCTACTCTGGGTGTGCTACATTGCCCTAGAGATGAAAGGCACAACGTGCAGGCTTCTTTACAAAAGGCGAGTGGTCCCCAGAGCATCTTGCTTCCAGCTATTTGGGAAGCTAAGAAACAACTCGCTCTGCTCAGTGCTCTTACAGCCTACCGGGAGCATCTCTTCCAAAGGCCTGTGGAACGCAGTTTCTTTGCAGGCCTGATCTGGCTGAAGTAGGACTTCTGCTCTGGGTGTGCTACATTGCCCTAGAGCTGAAAGGCACAACGTGCAGGCTTCTTTCGAAAGGGCGAGTTGGGCCCCACAGCATCTTGCTTCCAGCTCTTTGGGAAGCTAAGAAACAACTCGCTCTGCACAGTGCTCTTACAGCCTACCGGGAACATCTCTTCCAAAGAACTGTGAAACGCAGTTTCTTTGCAGGCCTGATCTGGCTGAAGTAGGACTTCTGCTCTGGGTGTGCTACTTTGCCCTAGAGCTGAAAGGCACAACGTGCAGGCTTCTTTCCAAAGGGCGAGTTGGGCCCCACAGCATCTTGCTTCCAGCTCGTTGGGAAGCTAAGAAACAGCTCTCTCTGCACAGTGCTCTTACAGCCTACCGGGAACATCTCTTCCAAAGGCCTGTGAAACGCAGTTTCTTTTCAGGCCTGATCTGACTGAAGTAGGACTTCTGCTCTGGGTGTGCTACTTTGCCCTAGAGCTGAAAGGCACAACGTGCAGGCTTCTTTCCAAAGGGCGAGTTGGGCCCCACAGCATCTTGCTTCCAGCTCTTTGGGAAGCTACGAAACAACTCGCTCTGCACAGTGCTCTTACAGCCTACCGGGAACAGCTCTTCCAAAGGCCTGTGAAATGCAGTTTCTTGGCAGGCCTGATCTGGCTGAAGTAGGACTTCCGCTCTGGGTGTGCTACTTTGCCCTAGAGCTGAAAGGCACAACGTGCAGGCTTCTTTCCATAGGGCGAGTTGTGCCCCACAGCATCTTGCTTCCAGCTCTTTGGGAAGCTACGAAACAACACGCTCTGCAAAGTGCTCTTACAGCCTACCGGGAACATCTCTTCCAAAGGCCTGTGAAACGCAGTTTCTTTGCACGCCTGATCTGGCTGAAGTAGGACTTCTGCTCTGGGTGTGCTACAGTGCCCTAGAGCTGAGAGGCACAGCGTGCAGGCTTCTTTCCAAAGGGCGAGTTGGGCCCCACAGAATCTGGCTTAGAGCTCTTTGGGAAGCTAAGAAACAACTCGCTCTGCACAGTGCTCTTGCAGCCTACCTGGAACATCTCTTCCAAATGCCTGTGTAACGCAGTTTCTTTGCAGACCTGATCTGGCTGAAGTAGGACTTCTACTCTGGGTGTGCTACATTGCCCTAGAGATGAAAGGCACAACGTGCAGGCTTCTTTACAAAGGGCGAGTGGTCCCCAGAGCATCTTGCAGCCAGCTCTTTGGGAAGCTAAGAAACAACTCGCTCTGCACAGTGCTCTTACAGCCTACCGGGAGCATCTCTTCCAAAGGCCTGTGGAACGCAGTTTCTTTGCAGGCCTGATCTGGCTGAAGTAGGACTTCTGCTCTGGGTGTGCTACATTGCCCTAGAGATGAAAGGCACAACGTGCAGTCTTCTTTCCAAAGGGCGAGTTGGGCCCCACAGCATCTTGCTTCCAGCTCTTTGGGAAGCTAAGAAGCAACTCGCTCTGCACAGTGCTCTTACAGCCTACCGGGAACATCTCTTCCAAAGAACTGTGAAACGCAGTTTCTTTGCAGGCCTGATCTGGCTGAAGTAGGACTTCTGCTCGGGGTGTGCTACATTGCCCTAGAGCTGAAAGGCACAACGTGCAGGCTTCTTTCCAAAGGGCGAGTTGGGCCCCACAGCTTCTTGCTTCCAGCTCTTTGGGAAGCTAAGAAACTTCTCGCTCTGCACAGTGCTCTTACAGCCTAGTGGGAACATCTCTTCCAAAGGCCTGTGAAACGCAGTTTTTTTGCAGGCCTGATCTGGCTGAAGTAGGACTTCTGCTCTGGGTGTGCTACATTGCCCTACAACTGAAAGGCACAACGTGCAGGCTTCTTTCCAAAGGGCGAGTTGTGCCCCCCAGCATCTTGCTTCCGGCTCTTTGGGAAGCTAAGAAACAACTCGCTATGCACAGTTCTCTTACAGGCTATCGGGAACATCTCTTCCAAAGGCCTGTGAAACGCAGTTTCTTTGCAGGCCTGATCTGGCTGAAGTAGGACTTCTGCTCTGGGTGTGCTACTTTGCCCTAGAGCTGAAAGGCACAACGTGCTGGCTGCTTTCCAAGGGGCGAGTTGGGCCCCACAGCATCTTGCTTCCAGCTCTTTGGGAAGCTAAGAAACAACTCGCTCTGCACAGTGCTCTTACAGCCTACCGGGAACATCTCTTCCAAAGGCCTGTGAAACGCAGTGTCTTTGCAGGCCTGATCTGGCTGAAGTAGGACTTCTGCTCTGGCTGTGCTACATTGCCCTACAGCTGAAAGGCACAACGTGCAGGCTTCTTTCCAAAGGCCGAGTTGGGCCCCACAGCATCTTGCTTCCAGCTCTTTGGGAACCTAAGAATCAACTCGCTCTGCACAGTGCTCTTACAGCCTACCGGGAAAATCTCTTCCAAAGGCCTGTGAAACGAAGTTTCTCTGCAGGCCTGATCTGGCTGAAGTAGGACTTCTGCTCTGGGTGTGCTACTTTGCCCTAGAGCTGAAAGGCACAACGTGCAGGCTTCTTTCCAAAGGGCGAGTTGGGCCCCACAGCATCTTGCTTCCAGCTCGTTGGGAAGCTAAGAAACAGCTCTCTCTGCACAGTGCTCTTACAGCCTACCGGGAACATCTCTTCCAAAGGCCTGTGAAACGCAGTTTCTTTGCAGGCCTGATCTGGCTGAAGTAGGACTTCTGCTCTGGGTGTGCTACATTGCGCTAGAGCTGAAAGGCCCAACGTGCAGGCTTCTTTCCAAAGGGCGAGTTGGGCCCCAAAGCATCTTGCTTCCAGCTCTTTGGGAAGCGAACAAACAACTCGCTCTGCACATTGCTCTTACAGCCTACCGGGAACATCTCTTCCAAAGGCCTGTGAAACGCAGTTTCTTGGCAGGCCTGATCTGGCTGAAGTAGGACTTCCGCTCTGGGTGTGCTACTTTGCCCTAGAGCTGAAAGGCACAACGTGCAGGCTTCTTTCCATAGTGCGAGTTGTGCCCCACAGCATCTTGCTTCCAGCTCTTTGGGAAGCTACGAAACAACTCGCTCTGCACAGTGCTCTTACAGCCTACCGGGAATATCTCTTCCAAAGAACTGTGAAACGCAGTTTCTTTGCAGGCCTGATCTGGCTGAAGTAGGACTTCTGCTCTGGGTGTGCTACATTGCCCTAGAGCTGAAAGGCACAACGTGCAGGCTTCTTTCCAAAGGGCGAGTTGGGCCCCACAGCTTCTTGATTCCAGCTCTTTGGGAAGCTAAGAATCTTCTCGCTCTGCACAGTGCTCTTACAGCCTAGTGGGAACATCTCTTCCAAAGGCCTGTGAAACGCAGTTTTTTTGCAGGCCTGATCTGGCTGAAGTAGGACTTCTGCTCTGGGTGTGCTACATTGCCCTACAACTGAAAGGCACAACGTGCAGGCTTCTTTCCAAAGGGAGAGTTGTGCCCCCCAGCATCTTGCTTCCAGCTCTTTGGGAAGCTAAGAAACAACTCGCTATGCACAGTTCTCTTACAGGCTATCGGGAACATCTCTTCCAAAGGCCTGTGAAACGCAGTTTCTTTGCAGGCCTCATCTGGCTGAAGTAGGACTTCTGCTCTGGGTGTGCTACAATGCCCTACAGCTGAAAGGCACAACGTGCAGGCTTCTTTCCAAAGGAGGAGTTGGGCCCCACAGCATCTTGCTTCCAGCTCTTAGGGAAGCTAAGAAATAACTCGCTCTGCACAGTGCTCTTACAGCCTACCGGGAACATCTCTTCCAAAGGCCTGTGAAACGCAGTTTCTTTGCAGGCCTGATCTGGCTGAAATAGGACTTCTGCTCTGGGTGTGCTACTTTGCCCTAGAGCTGAAAGGCACAACGTGCAGGCTTCTTTCCAAAGGGCGAGTTGGGCCCCACAGCATCTTGCTTCCAGCTCTTTGGGAAGCTAAGAAACAACTCGCTCTGCACAGTGCTCTTACAGCCTACCGGGAGCATCTCTTCCAAAGGCCTGTGAAACGCAGTTTCTTTGCAGGCCTGATCTGGCTGAAGTAGGACTTCTGCTCTGGGTGTGCTACATTGCCCTAGAGCTGAGAGGCACAGAGTGCAGGCTTCTTTCCAAAGGGCGAGTTGGGCCCCACAGCATCTTGCTTAGAGCTCTTTGGGAAGCTAAGTAACAACTCGCTCTGCACAGTGCTCTTACAGCCTACGGGGAACATCACTTCCAAAGGCCTGTGAAACGCAGTTTCTTTGCAGGCCTCATCTGGCTGAAGTAGGACTTTGGCTCTGGGTGTCCTACATTGCCCTAGAGCTGAAAGGCACAACGTGCAGGCTTCTTTCCAAGGGGCGAGTTGGGCCCCACAGCATCTCGTTTCCAGCTCTTTGGGAAGCTAAGAAACAACTCGCTCTGCACAGTGCTCTTACAGCCTACCGGGAACATCTCTTCCAAAGGCCTGTGAAACGCAGTTTCTTTGCAGGCCTGATCTGGCTGAAGTAGGACTTCTGATCTGGGTGTGCTACATTGCGCTAGAGCTGAAAGTCCCAACGTGCAGGCTTCTTTCCAAAGGGCGAGTTGGGCCCCACAGCATCTTGCTTCCAGCTCTTTGGGAAGCGAAGAAACAACTCGCTCTGCACAGTGCTCTTACAGCCTACCGGGAGCATCTCTTCCAAAGGCCTGTGAAACGCAGTTTCTTTGCAGGCCTGATCTGGCTGAAGTAGGACTTCTGCTCTGGGTGTGATACATTGCCCTAGAGCTGAAAGGCACAACGTGCCGGCTTCTTTCCAAAGGGCGAGTTGGTCCCCACAGCATCTTGGTTCCAGCTCTTTGGGAAGCTAAGAAACAACTCGCTCTGCACAGTGCTCTTACAGCCTACCGGCAACATGTCTTCCAAAGGCCTGTGAAACGCAGTTTCTTTGCAGGCCTGATCTGACTGAAGTAGGACTTCTGCTCTGGGTGTGCTACTTTGCCCTAGAGCTGAAAGGCACAACGTGCAGGCTTCTTTCCAAAGGGCGAGTTGTGCCCCACAGCATCTTGCTTCCAGCTCTTTGGGAAGCTAAGAAACAACTCGCTCTGCACAGTGCTCTTACAGCCTACCGGGAACATCTCTTCCAAAGGCCTGTGAAACGCAGTTTCTTTGCATGCCTGATCTGGCTGAAGTAGGACTTCTGCTCTGGGTGTGCTACATTGCCCTAGAGCTGACAGGCACAGCGTGCAGGCTTCTTTCCAAAGGGCGAGTTGGGCCCCACAGCATCTTGCCTCCAGCTCTTTGGGAAGCTAAGAAACAACTCGCTCTGCACAGTGCTCTTACAGCCTACCGGGAACATCTCTTCCAAAGGCCTGTGAAACGCAGTTTCTTTGCAGGCCTGATCTGGCTGAAGTAGGACTTCTGCTCTGGGTGTGCTACATTGCCCTAGAGCTGAGAGGCACAGAGTGCAGGCTTCTTTCCAAAGGGCGAGTTGGGCCCCACAGCATCTTGCTTAGAGCTCTTTGGGAAGCTAAGAAACAACTCGCTCTGCACAGTGCTCTTACAGCCTACGGGGAACATCTCTTCCAAAGGCCTGTGTAACGCAGTTTCTTTGCAGGCCTGATCTGGCTGAAGTAGGAATTCTGCTCTGGGTGTGCTACATTGCCCTAGAGATGAAAGGCACAACGTGCAGGCTTCTTTCCAAAGGGCGAGTGGGCCCCACAGCATCTTGCATCCAGCTCTTTGGGAAGCTAAGAAACAACTCGCTCTGCTCAGTGCTCTTACAGCCTACCGGGAACATCTCTTCCAAAGGCCTGTGAAACGCAGTTTCTTTGCAGGCCTGATCTGGCTGAAGTAGGACTTCTGCTCTGGGTGTGCTACATTGCCCTAGAGCTGAGAGGCACAACGTGCAGGCTTCTTTCCAAAGGGCGAGTTGGGCCCCACAGCATCTTGCTTCCAGCTCTTTGGGAAGCTAACAAACAACTCGCTCTGCACAGTGCTCATACAGCCTACCGGGAACATCTCTTCCAAAAGCCTGTGAAACGCAGTTTCTTTGCAGGCCTGATCTGGCTGAAGTGGGACTTCTGCTCTGGGTGTGCTACATTGCCCTAGAGCTGAAAGGCACAACGTGCAGGCTTCTTGCCAAAGGGCGAGTTGGGCCACACAGCATCTTGCTTCCAGCTCTTTGGGAAGCTAAGAAACAACTCGCTCTGCACAGTGCTCTTACAGCCTACCGGGTACAACTCTTCCAAAGGTCTGTGAAACGCAGTTTCTTTGCAGGCCTGATCTGGCTGAAGAAGGACTTCTGTTCTGGGTGTGCTACTTTGCCCTAGAGCTGAAAGGCACAACGTGCAGGCTTCTTTCCAAAGGGCGAGTTGGGCCCCACAGCATCTTGCTTCCAGCTCTTTGGGAAGCTAAGAAACAACTCGCTCTGCCCAGTGCTCTTACAGCCTACCGGGAACATCTCTTCCAAAGGCCTGTGAAACGCAGTTTCTTTGCAGGCCTGATCTGGCTGAAGTAGGACTTCTGCTCTGGGTGTGCTACATTGCCCTAGAGCTGAAAGGCACAACGTGCAGGCATCTTTCCTAAGGGCGAGTTGGGCCCCACAGCATCTTGCTTCCAGCTCTTTGGGAAGCTAAGAAACAACTCGCTCTGCACAGTGCTCTTACAGCCTACCGGGAACATCTCTTCCAAAGGCCTGTGAAACGCAGTTTCTTTGCAGGCCTGATCTGGCTGAAGTAGGACTTCTGCTCTGGCTGTGCTACATTGCCCTACAGCTGAAAGGCACAACGTGCATGCTTCTTTCCAAAGGGCGACTTGGGCCCCACAGCATCTTGCTTCCAGCTCTTTGGGAACCTAAGAAACAACTCGCTCTGCACAGTGCTCTTACAGCCTACCGGGAACATCTCTTCCAAAGGCCTGTGAAACGAAGTTTCTCTGCAGGCCTGATCTGGCTGAAGTAGGACTTCTGCTCTGGGTGTGCTACTTTGCCCTAGAGCTGAAAGGCACAACGTGCAGGCTTCTTTCCAAAGGGCGAGTTGGGCCCCACAGCATCTTGCTTCCAGCTCGTTGGGAAGCTAAGAAACAGCTCTCTCTGCACAGTGCTCTTACAGCCTACTGGGAACATCTCTTCCAAAGGCCTGTGAAACGCAGTTTCTTTTCAGGCCTGATCTGACTGAAGTAGGACTTCTGCTCTGGGTGTGCTACTTTGCCCTAGAGCTGAAAGGCACAACGTGCAGGCTTCTTTCCAAAGGGCGAGTTGGGCCCCACAGCATCTTGCTTCCAGCTCTTTGGGAAGCTAAGAAACAACTCGCTCTGCACAGTGCTCTTACAGCCTACCGGGAACATCTCTTCCAAAGGCCTGTGAAACGCAATTTCTTTGCACGCCTGATCTGGCTGAAGTAGGACTTCTGCTCTGGGTGTGCTACATTGCCCTAGAGCTGAGAGGCACAGCGTGCAGGCTTCTTTCCAAAGGGCGAGTTGGGCCCCACAGAATCTGGCTTAGAGCTCTTTGGGAAGCTAAGAAACAACTCGCTCTGCACAGTGCTCTTACAGCCTACCTGGAACATCTCTTCAAAAGGCCTGTGTAACGCAGTTTCTTTGCAGGCCTGATCTGGCTGAAGTAGGACTTCTACTCTGGGGTGCTACATTGCCCTAGAGATGAAAGGCACAACGTGCAGGCTTCTTTACAAAGGGCGAGTGGTCCCCAGAGCATCTTGCAGCCAGCTCTTTGGGAAGCTAAGAAACAACTCGCTCTGCACAGTGCTCTTACAGCCTACCGGGAGCATCTCTTCCAAAGGCCTGTGGAACGCAGTTTCTTTGCAGGCCTGATCTGGCTGAAGTAGGACTTCTGCTCTGGGTGTGCTACATTGCCCTAGAGCTGAAAGGCACAACGTGCAGTCTTCTTTCCAAAGGGCGAGTTGGGCCCCACAGCATCTTGCTTCCAGCTCTTTGGGAAGCTAAGAAGCAACTCGCTCTGCACAGTGCTCTTACAGCCTACCGGGAACATCTCTTCCAAAGAACTGTGAAACGCAGTTTCTTTGCAGGCCTGATCTGGCTGAAGTAGGACTTCTGCTCGGGGTGTGCTACATTGCCCTAGAGCTGAAAGGCACAACGTGCAGGCTTCTTTCCAAAGGGCGAGTTGGGCCCCACAGCTTCTTGCTTCCAGCTCTTTGGGAAGCTAAGAAACTTCTCGCTCTGCACAGTGCTCTTACAGCCTAGTGGGAACATCTCTGACAAAGGCCTGTGAAACGCAGTTTCTTTGCAGGCATGATCTGGCTGAAGTAGGACTTCTGCTCTGGGTGTGCTACATTGCCCTACAACTGAAAGGCACAACGTGCAGGCTTCTTTCCAAAGGGCGAGTTGTGCCCCCCAGCATCTTGCTTCCGGCTCTTTGGGAAGCTAAGAAACAACTCGCTATGCACAGTTCTCTTACAGGCTATCGGGAACATCTCTTCCAAAGGCCTGTGAAACGCAGTTTCTTTGCAGGCCTGATCTGGCTGAAGTAGGACTTCTGCTCTGGGTGTGCTACTTTGCCCTAGAGCTGAAAGGCACAACGTGCTGGCTGCTTTCCAAGGGGCGAGTTGGGCCCCACAGCATCTTGCTTCCAGCTCTTTGGGAAGCTAAGAAACAACTCGCTCTGCACAGTGCTCTTACAGCCTACCGGGAACATCTCTTCCAAAGGCCTGTGAAACGCAGTGTCTTTGCAGGCCTGATCTGGCTGAAGTAGGACTTCTGCTCTGGCTGTGCTACATTGCCCTACAGCTGAAAGGCACAACGTGCAGGCTTCTTTCCAAAGGCCGAGTTGGGCCCCACAGCATCTTGCTTCCAGCTCTTTGGGAACCTAAGAATCAACTCGCTCTGCACAGTGCTCTTACAGCCTACCGGGAAAATCTCTTCCAAAGGCCTGTGAAACGAAGTTTCTCTGCAGGCCTGATCTGGCTGAAGTAGGACTTCTGCTCTGGGTGTGCTACTTTGCCCTAGAGCTGAAAGGCACAACGTGCAGGCTTCTTTCCAAAGGGCGAGTTGGGCCCCACAGCATCTTGCTTCCAGCTCGTTGGGAAGCTAAGAAACAGCTCTCTCTGCACAGTGCTCTTACAGCCTACCGGGAACATCTCTTCCAAAGGCCTGTGAAACGCAGTTTCTTTGCAGGCCTGATCTGGCTGAAGTAGGACTTCTGCTCTGGGTGTGCTACATTGCGCTAGAGCTGAAAGGCCCAACGTGCAGGCTTCTTTCCAAAGGGCGAGTTGGGCCCCAAAGCATCTTGCTTCCAGCTCTTTGGGAAGCGAACAAACAACTCGCTCTGCACATTGCTCTTACAGCCTACCGGGAACATCTCTTCCAAAGGCCTGTGAAACGCAGTTTCTTGGCAGGCCTGATCTGGCTGAAGTAGGACTTCCGCTCTGGGTGTGCTACTTTGCCCTAGAGCTGAAAGGCACAACGTGCAGGCTTCTTTCCATAGTGCGAGTTGTGCCCCACAGCATCTTGCTTCCAGCTCTTTGGGAAGCTACGAAACAACTCGCTCTGCACAGTGCTCTTACAGCCTACCGGGAATATCTCTTCCAAAGAACTGTGAAACGCAGTTTCTTTGCAGGCCTGATCTGGCTGAAGTAGGACTTCTGCTCTGGGTGTGCTACATTGCCCTAGAGCTGAAAGGCACAACGTGCAGGCTTCTTTCCAAAGGGCGAGTTGGGCCCCACAGCTTCTTGATTCCAGCTCTTTGGGAAGCTAAGAATCTTCTCGCTCTGCACAGTGCTCTTACAGCCTAGTGGGAACATCTCTTCCAAAGGCCTGTGAAACGCAGTTTTTTTGCAGGCCTGATCTGGCTGAAGTAGGACTTCTGCTCTGGGTGTGCTACATTGCCCTACAACTGAAAGGCACAACGTGCAGGCTTCTTTCCAAAGGGAGAGTTGTGCCCCCCAGCATCTTGCTTCCAGCTCTTTGGGAAGCTAAGAAACAACTCGCTATGCACAGTTCTCTTACAGGCTATCGGGAACATCTCTTCCAAAGGCCTGTGAAACGCAGTTTCTTTGCAGGCCTCATCTGGCTGAAGTAGGACTTCTGCTCTGGGTGTGCTACAATGCCCTACAGCTGAAAGGCACAACGTGCAGGCTTCTTTCCAAAGGAGGAGTTGGGCCCCACAGCATCTTGCTTCCAGCTCTTAGGGAAGCTAAGAAATAACTCGCTCTGCACAGTGCTCTTACAGCCTACCGGGAACATCTCTTCCAAAGGCCTGTGAAACGCAGTTTCTTTGCAGGCCTGATCTGGCTGAAATAGGACTTCTGCTCTGGGTGTGCTACTTTGCCCTAGAGCTGAAAGGCACAACGTGCAGGCTTCTTTCCAAAGGGCGAGTTGGGCCCCACAGCATCTTGCTTCCAGCTCTTTGGGAAGCTAAGAAACAACTCGCTCTGCACAGTGCTCTTACAGCCTACCGGGAGCATCTCTTCCAAAGGCCTGTGAAACGCAGTTTCTTTGCAGGCCTGATCTGGCTGAAGTAGGACTTCTTCTCTGGGTGTGCTACATTGCCCTAGAGCTGAGAGGCACAGAGTGCAGGCTTCTTTCCAAAGGGCGAGTTGGGCCCCACAGCATCTTGCTTAGAGCTCTTTGGGAAGCTAAGTAACAACTCGCTCTGCACAGTGCTCTTACAGCCTACGGGGAACATCACTTCCAAAGGCCTGTGAAACGCAGTTTCTTTGCAGGCCTCATCTGGCTGAAGTAGGACTTTGGCTCTGGGTGTCCTACATTGCCCTAGAGCTGAAAGGCACAACGTGCAGGCTTCTTTCCAAGGGGCGAGTTGGGCCCCACAGCATCTCGTTTCCAGCTCTTG
Organism: Equus caballus; assembly: GCF_041296265.1. Classification (NCBI taxonomy): domain Eukaryota; kingdom Metazoa; phylum Chordata; class Mammalia; order Perissodactyla; family Equidae; genus Equus; species Equus caballus. Next base: position 15,385,272 of record NC_091696.1, read on the forward strand.
GGGAAGCTAAGAAACAACTCGCTCTGCACAGTGCTCTTACAGCCTACCGGGAACATCTCTTCCAAAGGCCTGTGAAACGCAGTTTCTTTGCAGGCCTGATCTGGCTGAAGTAGGACTTCTGATCTGGGTGTGCTACATTGCGCTAGAGCTGAAAGTCCCAACGTGCAGGCTTCTTTCCAAAGGGCGAGTTGGGCCCCACAGCATCTTGCTTCCAGCTCTTTGGGAAGCGAAGAAACAACTCGCTCTGCACAGTGCTCTTACAGCCTACCGGGAGCATCTCTTCCAAAGGCCTGTGAAACGCAGTTTCTTTGCAGGCCTGATCTGGCTGAAGTAGGACTTCTGCTCTGGGTGTGATACATTGCCCTAGAGCTGAAAGGCACAACGTGCCGGCTTCTTTCCAAAGGGCGAGTTGGTCCCCACAGCATCTTGGTTCCAGCTCTTTGGGAAGCTAAGAAACAACTCGCTCTGCACAGTGCTCTTACAGCCTACCGGCAACATGTCTTCCAAAGGCCTGTGAAACGCAGTTTCTTTGCAGGCCTGATCTGACTGAAGTAGGACTTCTGCTCTGGGTGTGCTACTTTGCCCTAGAGCTGAAAGGCACAACGTGCAGGCTTCTTTCCAAAGGGCGAGTTGTGCCCCACAGCATCTTGCTTCCAGCTCTTTGGGAAGCTAAGAAACAACTCGCTCTGCACAGTGCTCTTACAGCCTACCGGGAACATCTCTTCCAAAGGCCTGTGAAACGCAGTTTCTTTGCATGCCTGATCTGGCTGAAGTAGGACTTCTGCTCTGGGTGTGCTACATTGCCCTAGAGCTGACAGGCACAGCGTGCAGGCTTCTTTCCAAAGGGCGAGTTGGGCCCCACAGCATCTTGCCTCCAGCTCTTTGGGAAGCTAAGAAACAACTCGCTCTGCACAGTGCTCTTACAGCCTACCGGGAACATCTCTTCCAAAGGCCTGTGAAACGCAGTTTCTTTGCAGGCCTGATCTGGCTGAAGTAGGACTTCTGCTCTGGGTGTGCTACATTGCCCTAGAGCTGAGAGGCACAGAGTGCAGGCTTCTTTCCAAAGGGCGAGTTGGGCCCCACAGCATCTTGCTTAGAGCTCTTTGGGAAGCTAAGAAACAACTCGCTCTGCACAGTGCTCTTACAGCCTACCGGGAACATCTCTTCCAAAGGCCTGTGAAACGCAGTTTCTTGGCAGGCCTGATCTGGCTGAAGTAGGACTTCCGCTCTGGGTGTGCTACTTTGCCCTAGAGCTGAAAGGCACAACGTGCAGGCTTCTTTCCATAGTGCGAGTTGTGCCCCACAGCATCTTGCTTCCAGCTCTTTGGGAAGCTACGAAACAACTCGCTCTGCACAGTGCTCTTACAGCCTACCGGGAATATCTCTTCCAAAGAACTGTGAAACGCAGTTTCTTTGCAGGCCTGATCTGGCTGAAGTAGGACTTCTGCTCTGGGTGTGCTACATTGCCCTAGAGCTGAAAGGCACAACGTGCAGGCTTCTTTCCAAAGGGCGAGTTGGGCCCCACAGCTTCTTGATTCCAGCTCTTTGGGAAGCTAAGAATCTTCTCGCTCTGCACAGTGCTCTTACAGCCTAGTGGGAACATCTCTTCCAAAGGCCTGTGAAACGCAGTTTTTTTGCAGGCCTGATCTGGCTGAAGTAGGACTTCTGCTCTGGGTGTGCTACATTGCCCTACAACTGAAAGGCACAACGTGCAGGCTTCTTTCCAAAGGGAGAGTTGTGCCCCCCAGCATCTTGCTTCCAGCTCTTTGGGAAGCTAAGAAACAACTCGCTATGCACAGTTCTCTTACAGGCTATCGGGAACATCTCTTCCAAAGGCCTGTGAAACGCAGTTTATTTGCAGGCCTCATCTGGCTGAAGTAGGACTTCTGCTCTGGGTGTGCTACAATGCCCTACAGCTGAAAGGCACAACGTGCAGGCTTCTTTCCAAAGGAGGAGTTGGGCCCCACAGCATCTTGCTTCCAGCTCTTAGGGAAGCTAAGAAATAACTCGCTCTGCACAGTGCTCTTACAGCCTACCGGGAACATCTCTTCCAAAGGCCTGTGAAACGCAGTTTCTTTGCAGGCCTGATCTGGCTGAAATAGGACTTCTGCTCTGGGTGTGCTACTTTGCCCTAGAGCTGAAAGGCACAACGTGCAGGCTTCTTTCCAAAGGGCGAGTTGGGCCCCACAGCATCTTGCTTCCAGCTCTTTGGGAAGCTAAGAAACAACTCGCTCTGCACAGTGCTCTTACAGCCTACCGGGAGCATCTCTTCCAAAGGCCTGTGAAACGCAGTTTCTTTGCAGGCCTGATCTGGCTGAAGTAGGACTTCTTCTCTGGGTGTGCTACATTGCCCTAGAGCTGAGAGGCACAGAGTGCAGGCTTCTTTCCAAAGGGCGAGTTGGGCCCCACAGCATCTTGCTTAGAGCTCTTTGGGAAGCTAAGTAACAACTCGCTCTGCACAGTGCTCTTACAGCCTACGGGGAACATCACTTCCAAAGGCCTGTGAAACGCAGTTTCTTTGCAGGCCTCATCTGGCTGAAGTAGGACTTTGGCTCTGGGTGTCCTACATTGCCCTAGAGCTGAAAGGCACAACGTGCAGGCTTCTTTCCAAGGGGCGAGTTGGGCCCCACAGCATCTCGTTTCCAGCTCTTGGGGAAGCTAAGAAACAACTCGCTCTGCACAGTGCTCTTACAGCCTACCGGGAACATCTCTTCCAAAGGCCTGTGAAACGCAGTTTCTTTGCAGGCCTGATCTGGCTGAAGTAGGACTTCTGATCTGGGTGTGCTACATTGCGCTAGAGCTGAAAGTCCCAACGTGCAGGCTTCTTTCCAAAGGGCGAGTTGGGCCCCACAGCATCTTGCTTCCAGCTCTTTGGGAAGCGAAGAAACAACTCGCTCTGCACAGTGCTCTTACAGCCTACCGGGAGCATCTCTTCCAAAGGCCTGTGAAACGCAGTTTCTTTGCAGGCCTGATCTGGCTGAAGTAGGACTTCTGCTCTGGGTGTGATACATTGCCCTAGAGCTGAAAGGCACAACGTGCCGGCTTCTTTCCAAAGGGCGAGTTGGTCCCCACAGCATCTTGGTTCCAGCTCTTTGGGAAGCTAAGAAACAACTCGCTCTGCACAGTGCTCTTACAGCCTACCGGCAACATGTCTTCCAAAGGCCTGTGAAACGCAGTTTCTTTGCAGGCCTGATCTGACTGAAGTAGGACTTCTGCTCTGGGTGTGCTACTTTGCCCTAGAGCTGAAAGGCACAACGTGCAGGCTTCTTTCCAAAGGGCGAGTTGTGCCCCACAGCATCTTGCTTCCAGCTCTTTGGGAAGCTAAGAAACAACTCGCTCTGCACAGTGCTCTTACAGCCTACCGGGAACATCTCTTCCAAAGGCCTGTGAAACGCAGTTTCTTTGCATGCCTGATCTGGCTGAAGTAGGACTTCTGCTCTGGGTGTGCTACATTGCCCTAGAGCTGACAGGCACAGCGTGCAGGCTTCTTTCCAAAGGGCGAGTTGGGCCCCACAGCATCTTGCCTCCAGCTCTTTGGGAAGCTAAGAAACAACTCGCTCTGCACAGTGCTCTTACAGCCTACCGGGAACATCACTTCCAAAGGCCTGTGAAACGCAGTTTCTTTGCAGGCCTGATCTGGCTGAAGTAGGACTTCTGCTCTGGGTGTGCTACATTGCCCTAGAGCTGAGAGGCACAGAGTGCAGGCTTCTTTCCAAAGGGCGAGTTGGGCCCCACAGCATCTTGCTTAGAGCTCTTTGGGAAGCTAAGAAACAACTCGCTCTGCACAGTGCTCTTACAGCCTACGGGGAACATCTCTTCCAAAGGCCTGTGTAACGCAGTTTCTTTGCAGGCCTGATCTGGCTGAAGTAGGAATTCTGCTCTGGGTGTGCTACATTGCCCTAGAGATGAAAGGCACAACGTGCAGGCTTCTTTCCAAAGGGCGAGTGGGCCCCACAGCATCTTGCATCCAGCTCTTTGGGAAGCTAAGAAACAACTCGCTCTGCTCAGTGCTCTTACAGCCTACCGGGAACATCTCTTCCAAAGGCCTGTGAAACGCAGTTTCTTTGCAGGCCTGATCTGGCTGAAGTAGGACTTCTGCTCTGGGTGTGCTACATTGCCCTAGAGCTGAGAGGCACAACGTGCAGGCATCTTTCCTAAGGGCGAGTTGGGCCCCACAGCATCTTGCTTCCAGCTCTTTGGGAAGCTAACAAACAACTCGCTCTGCACAGTGCTCATACAGCCTACCGGGAACATCTCTTCCAAAAGCCTGTGAAACGCAGTTTCTTTGCAGGCCTGATCTGGCTGAAGTGGGACTTCTGCTCTGGGTGTGCTACATTGCCCTAGAGCTGAAAGGCACAACGTGCAGGCTTCTTGCCAAAGGGCGAGTTGGGCCACACAGCATCTTGCTTCCAGCTCTTTGGGAAGCTAAGAAACAACTCGCTCTGCACAGTGCTCTTACAGCCTACCGGGTACAACTCTTCCAAAGGTCTGTGAAACGCAGTTTCTTTGCAGGCCTGATCTGGCTGAAGAAGGACTTCTGTTCTGGGTGTGCTACTTTGCCCTAGAGCTGAAAGGCACAACGTGCAGGCTTCTTTCCAAAGGGCGAGTTGGGCCCCACAGCATCTTGCTTCCAGCTCTTTGGGAAGCTAAGAAACAACTCGCTCTGCCCAGTGCTCTTACAGCCTACCGGGAACATCTCTTCCAAAGGCCTGTGAAACGCAGTTTCTTTGCAGGCCTGATCTGGCTGAAGTAGGACTTCTGCTCTGGGTGTGCTACATTGCCCTAGAGCTGAAAGGCACAACGTGCAGGCATCTTTCCTAAGGGCGAGTTGGGCCCCACAGCATCTTGCTTCCAGCTCTTTGGGAAGCTAAGAAACAACTCGCTCTGCACAGTGCTCTTACAGCCTACCGGGAACATCTCTTCCAAAGGCCTGTGAAACGCAGTTTCTTTGCAGGCCTGATCTGGCTGAAGTAGGACTTCTGCTCTGGCTGTGCTACATTGCCCTACAGCTGAAAGGCACAACGTGCATGCTTCTTTCCAAAGGGCGACTTGGGCCCCACAGCATCTTGCTTCCAGCTCTTTGGGAACCTAAGAAACAACTCGCTCTGCACAGTGCTCTTACAGCCTACCGGGAACATCTCTTCCAAAGGCCTGTGAAACGAAGTTTCTCTGCAGGCCTGATCTGGCTGAAGTAGGACTTCTGCTCTGGGTGTGCTACTTTGCCCTAGAGCTGAAAGGCACAACGTGCAGGCTTCTTTCCAAAGGGCGAGTTGGGCCCCACAGCATCTTGCTTCCAGCTCGTTGGGAAGCTAAGAAACAGCTCTCTCTGCACAGTGCTCTTACAGCCTACTGGGAACATCTCTTCCAAAGGCCTGTGAAACGCAGTTTCTTTTCAGGCCTGCTCTGACTGAAGTAGGACTTCTGCTCTGGGTGTGCTACTTTGCCCTAGAGCTGAAAGGCACAACGTGCAGGCTTCTTTCCAAAGGGCGAGTTGGGCCCCACAGCATCTTGCTTCCAGCTCTTTGGGAAGCTAAGAAACAACTCGCTCTGCACAGTGCTCTTACAGCCTACCGGGAACATCTCTTCCAAAGGCCTGTGAAACGCAATTTCTTTGCACGCCTGATCTGGCTGAAGTAGGACTTCTGCTCTGGGTGTGCTACATTGCCCTAGAGCTGAGAGGCACAGCGTGCAGGCTTCTTTCCAAAGGGCGAGTTGGGCCCCACAGAATCTGGCTTAGAGCTCTTTGGGAAGCTAAGAAACAACTCGCTCTGCACAGTGCTCTTACAGCCTACCTGGAACATCTCTTCCAAAGGCCTGTGTAACGCAGTTTCTTTGCAGGCCTGATCTGGCTGAAGTAGGACTTCTACTCTGGGGTGCTACATTGCCCTAGAGATGAAAGGCACAACGTGCAGGCTTCTTTACAAAGGGCGAGTGGTCCCCAGAGCATCTTGCATCCAGCTCTTTGGGAAGCTAAGAAACAACTCGCTCTGCACAGTGCTCTTACAGCCTACCGGGAGCATCTCTTCCAAAGGCCTGTGGAACGCAGTTTCTTTGCAGGCCTGATCTGGCTGAAGTAGGACTTCTGCTCTGTGTGTGCTACATTGCCCTAGAGCTGAAAGGCACAACGTGCAGGCTTCTTTCCAAAGGGCGAGTTGGGCCCCACAGCATCTTGCTTCCAGCTCTTTGGGAAGCTAAGAAACAACTCGCTCTGCACAGTGCTCTTACAGCCTACCGGGAACATCTCTTCCAAAGAACTGTGAAACGCAGTTTCTTTGCAGGCCTGATCTGGCTGAAGTAGGACTTCTGCTCTGGGTGTGCTACATTGCCCTAGAGCTGAAAGGCACAACGTGCAGGCTTCTTTCCAAAGGGCGAGTTGGGCCCCACAGCTTCTTGCTTCCAGCTCTTTGGGAAGCTAAGAATCTTCTCGCTCTGCACAGTGCTCTGACAGCCTAGTGGGAACATCTCTTCCAAAGGCCTGTGAAACGCAGTTTTTTTGCAGGCCTGATCAGGCTGAAGTAGGACTTCTGCTCTGGGTGTGCTACATTGCCCTACAACTGAAAGGCACAACGTGCAGGCTTCTTTCCAAAGGGCGAGTTGTGCCCCCCAGCATCTTGCTTCCAGCTCTTTGGGAAGCTAAGAAACAACTCGCTATGCATAGTTCTCTTACAGGCTATCGGGAACATCTCTTCCAAAGGCCTGTGAAACGCAGTTTCTTTGCAGGCCTTATCTGGCTGAAGTAGGACTTCTGCTCTGGGTGTGCTACATGGCCCTAGAGCTGAAAGGCACAACGTGCAGGCTGCTTTCCAAGGGGCGAGTTGGGCCCCACAGCATCTTGCTTCCAGCTCTTTGGGAAGCTAAGAAACAACTCGCTCTGCACAGTGCTCTTACAGCCTACCGGGAACATCTCTTCCAAAGGCCTGTGAAACGCAGTTTCTTTGCAGGCCTGATCTGGCTGAAGTAGGACTTCTGCTCTGGGTGTGCTACATTGCCCTAGAGCTGAAAGGCACAACGTGCAGGCTTCTTTCCAAAGGGCGAGTTGGGCCCCACAGCATCTTGCTTCCAGCTCTTTGGGAAGCTAAGAAACAACTCGCTCTGCACAGTGCTCTTACAGCCTACCGGGAACATCCCTTCCAAAGGCCTGTGAAAGCAGTGTCTTTGCAGGCCTGATCTGGCTGAAGTAGGACTTCTGCTCTGGGTGTGCTACAATGCCCTACAGCTGAAAGGCACAACGTGCAGGCTTCTTTCCAAAGGAGGAGTTGGGCCCCACAGCATCTTGCTTCCAGCTCTTAGGGAAGCTAAGAAATAACTCGCTCTGCACAGTGCTCTTACAGCCTACCGGGAACATCTCTTCCAAATGCCTGAGAAACGCAGTTTCTTTGCAGGCCTGATCTGGCTGAAGTAGGACTTCTGCTCTGGGTGTGCTACTTTGCCCTAGAGCTGAAAGGCACAACGTGCAGGCTTCTTTCCAAAGGGCGAGTTGGGCCCCACAGCATCTTGCTTCCAGCTCTTTGGGAAGCTAAGAAACAACTCGCTCTGCACAGTGCTCTTACAGCCTACCGGGAACATCTCTTCCAAAGGCCTGTGAAACGCAGTTTCTTTGCAGGCCTGATCTGGCTGAAGTAGGACTTCTGCTCTGGGTGTGCTACATTGCCCTAGAGCTGAAAGGCACAACGTGCAGGCTTCTTTCCAAGGGGCGAGTTGGGCCCCACAGCATCTCGCTTCCAGCTCTTGGGGAAGCTAAGAAACAACTCGCTCTGCACAGTGCTCTTACAGCCTACCGGGAACATCTCTTCCAAAGGCCTGTGAAACGCAGTTTCTTTGCAGGCCTGATCTGGCTGAAGTAGGACTTCTGCTCTGGGTGTGCTACATTGCGCTAGAGCTGAAAGGCCCAACGTGCAGGCTTCTTTCCAAAGGGCGAGTTGGGCCCCACAGCATCTTGCTTCCAGCTCTTTGGGAAGCGAAGAAACAACTCGCTCTGCACAGTGCTCTTACAGCCTACCGGGAGCATCTCTTCCAAAGGCCTGTGAAACGCAGTTTCTTTGCAGGCCTGATCTGGCTGAAGTAGGACTTCTGCTCTGGGTGTGCTACATTGCCCTAGAGCTGAGAGGCACAGAGTGCAGGCTTCTTTCCAAAGGGCGAGTTGGGCCCCACAGCATCTTGCTTAGAGCTCTTTGGGAAGCTAAGAAACAACTCGCTCTGCACAGTGCTCTTACAGCCTACGGGGAACATCACTTCCAAAGGCCTGTGAAACGCAGTTTCTTTGCAGGCCTCATCTGGCTGAAGTAGGACTTTGGCTCTGGGTGTGCTACATTGCCCTAGAGCTGAAAGGCACAACGTGCAGGCTTCTTTCCAAGGGGCGAGTTGGGCCCCACAGCATCTCGCTTCCAGCTCTTGGGGAAGCTAAGAAACAACTCGCTCTGCACAGTGCTCCTACAGCCTACCGGGAACATCTCTTCCAAAGGCCTGTGAAACGCAGTTTCTTTGCAGGCCTGATCTGGCTGAAGTAGGACTTCTGATCTGGGTGTGCTACATTGTGCTAGAGCTGAAAGTCCCAACGTGCAGGCTTCTTTTCAAAGGGCGAGTTGGGCCCCACAGCATCTTGCTTCCAGCTCTTTGGGAAGCGAAGAAACAACTCGCTCTGCACAGTGCTCTTACAGCCTACCGGGAGCATCTCTTCCAAAGGCCTGTGAAACGCAGTTTCTTTGCAGGCCTGATCTGGCTGAAGTAGGACTTCTGCTCTGGGTGTGATACATTGCCCTAGAGCTGAAAGGCACAACGTGCCGGCTTCTTTCCAAAGGGCGAGTTGGTCCCCACAGCATCTTGCTTCCAGCTCTTTGGGAAGCTAAGAAACAACTCTCTCTGCACAGTGCTCTTACAGCCTACCGGCAACATCTCTTCCAAAGGCCTGTGAAACGCAGTTTCTTTGCAGGCCCTATCTGACTGAAGTAGGACTTCTGCTCTGGGTCTGCTACTTTGCCCTAGAGCTGAAAGGCACAACGTGCAGGCTTCTTTCCAAAGGGCGAGTTGTGCCCCACAGCATCTTGCTTCCAGCTCTTTGGGAAGCTAAGAAACAACTCGCTCTGCACAGTGCTCTTACAGCCTACGGGGAACATCTCTTCCAAAGGCCTGTGTAACGCAGTTTCTTTGCAGGCCTGATCTGGCTGAAGTAGGACTTCTGCTCTGGGTGTGCTACATTGCCCTAGAGATGAAAGGCACAACGTGCAGGCTTCTTTCCAAAGGGCGAGTGGGCCCCACAGCATCTTGCATCCAGCTCTTTGGGAAGCTAAGAAACAACTCGCTCTGCTCAGTGCTCTTACAGCCTACCGGGAACATCTCTTCCAAAGGCCTGTGAAACGCAGTTTCTTTGCAGGCCTGATCTGGCTGAAGTAGGACTTCTGCTCTGGGTGTGCTACATTGCCCTAGAGCTGAGAGGCACAACGTGCAGGCTTCTTTCCAAAGGGCGAGTTGGGCCCCACAGCATCTTGCTTCCAGCTCTTTGGGAAGCCAACAAACAACTCGCTCTGCACAGTGCTCATACAGCCTACAGGGAACATCTCTTCCAAAAGCCTGTGAAACGCAGTTTCTTTGCAGGCCTGATCTGGCTGAAGTGGGACTTCTGCTTTGGGTGTGCTACATGGCCCTAGAGCTGAAAGGCACAACGTGCAGGCTTCTTTCCAAAGGGCGAGTTGGGCCACACAGCATCTTGCTTCCAGCTCTTTGGGAAGCTAAGAAACAACTCGCTCTGCACAGTGCTCTTACAGCCTACCGGGAACATCTCTTCCAAAGAACTGTGAAACGCAGTTTCTTTGCAGGCCTGATCTGGCTGAAGTAGGACTTCTGCTCTGGGTGTGCTACATTGCCCTACAACTGAAAGGCACAACGTGCAGGCTTCTTTCCAAAGGGCGAGTTGTGCCCCCCAGCATCTTGCTTCCAGCTCTTTGGGAAGCTAAGAAACAACTCGCTATGCATAGTTCTCTTACAGGCTATCGGGAACATCTCTTCCAAAGGCCTGTGAAACGCAGTTTCTTTGCAGGCCTTATCTGGCTGAAGTAGGACTTCTGCTCTGGGTGTGCTACATGGCCCTAGAGCTGAAAGGCACAACGTGCAGGCTGCTTTCCAAGGGGCGAGTTGGGCCCCACAGCATCTTGCTTCCAGCTCTTTGGGAAGCTAAGAAACAACTCGCTCTGCACAGTGCTCTTACAGCCTACCGGGAACATCTCTTCCAAAGGCCTGTGAAACGCAGTTTCTTTGCAGGCCTGATCTGGCTGAAGTAGGACTTCTGCTCTGGGTGTGCTACATTGCCCTAGAGCTGAAAGGCACAACGTGCAGGCTTCTTTCCAAAGGGCGAGTTGGGCCCCACAGCATCTTGCTTCCAGCTCTTTGGGAAGCTAAGAAACAACTCGCTCTGCACAGTGCTCTTACAGCCTACCGGGAACATCTCTTCCAAAGGCCTGTGAAACGCAGTTTCTTTGCAGGCCTGATCTGGCTGAAGTAGGACTTCTGATCTGGGTGTGCTACATTGCGCTAGAGCTGAAAGTCCCAACGTGCAGGCTTCTTTCCAAAGGGCGAGTTGGGCCCCACAGCATCTTGCTTCCAGCTCTTTGGGAAGCGAAGAAACAACTCGCTCTGCACAGTGCTCTTATAGCCTACCGGGAGCATCTCTTCCAAAGGCCTGTGAAACGCAGTGTCTTTGCAGGCCTGATCTGGCTGAAGTAGGACTTCTGCTCTGGGTGTGCTACAATGCCCTACAGCTGAAAGGCACAACGTGCAGGCTTCTTTCCAAAGGGCGAGTTGGGCCCAACAGCGTCTTGCTTCCAGCTCTTTGGAAAGCTAAGAAACAACTCGCTCTGCACAATGCTCTTACAGCCTACCGGGAACATCCCTTCCAAAGGCCTGTGAAAGCAGTGTCTTTGCAGGCCTGATCTGGCTGAAGTAGGACTTCTGCTCTGGGTGTGCTACAATGCCCTACAGCTGAAAGGCACAACGTGCAGGCTTCTTTCCAAAGGAGGAGTTGGGCCCCACAGCATCTTGCTTCCAGCTCTTAGGGAAGCTAAGAAATAACTCGCTCTGCACAGTGCTCTTACAGCCTACCGGGAACATCTCTTCCAAATGCCTGAGAAACGCAGTTTCTTTGCAGGCCTGATCTGGCTGAAGTAGGACTTCTGCTCTGGGTGTGCTACTTTGCCCTAGAGCTGAAAGGCACAACGTGCAGGCTTCTTTCCAAAGGGCGAGTTGGGCCCCACAGCATCTTGCTTCCAGCTCTTTGGGAAGCTAAGAAACAACTCGCTCTGCACAGTGCTCTTACAGCCTACCGGGAACATCTCTTCCAAAGGCCTGTGAAACGCAGTTTCTTTGCAGGCCTGATCTGGCTGAAGTAGGACTTCTGCTCTGGGTGTGCTACATTGCCCTAGAGCTGAGAGGCACAGAGTGCAGGCTTCTTTCCAAAGGGCGAGTTGGGCCCCACAGCATCTTGCTTCCAGCTCTTTGGGAAGCGAAGAAACAACTCGCTCTGCACAGTGCTCTTACAGCCTACCGGGAGCATCTCTTCCAAAGGCCTGTGAAACGCAGTTTCTTTGCAGGCCTGATCTGGCTGAAGTAGGACTTCTGCTCTGGGTGTGCTACATTGCCCTAGAGCTGAGAGGCACAGAGTGCAGGCTTCTTTCCAAAGGGCGAGTTGGGCCCCACAGCATCTTGCTTAGAGCTCTTTGGGAAGCTAAGAAACAACTCGCTCTGCACAGTGCTCTTACAGCCTACGGGGAACATCACTTCCAAAGGCCTGTGAAACGCAGTTTCTTTGCAGGCCTCATCTGGCTGAAGTAGGACTTTGGCTCTGGGTGTGCTACATTGCCCTAGAGCTGAAAGGCACAACGTGCAGGCTTCTTTCCAAGGGGCGAGTTGGGCCCCACAGCATCTCGCTTCCAGCTCTTGGGGAAGCTAAGAAACAACTCGCTCTGCACAGTGCTCCTACAGCCTACCGGGAACATCTCTTCCAAAGGCCTGTGAAACGCAGTTTCTTTGCAGGCCTGATCTGGCTGAAGTAGGACTTCTGATCTGGGTGTGCTACATTGCGCTAGAGCTGAAAGTCCCAACGTGCAGGCTTCTTTTCAAAGGGCGAGTTGGGCCCCACAGCATCTTGCTTCCAGCTCTTTGGGAAGCGAAGAAACAACTCGCTCTGCACAGTGCTCTTACAGCCTACCGGGAGCATCTCTTCCAAAGGCCTGTGAAACGCAGTGTCTTTGCAGGCCTGATCTGGCTGAAGTAGGACTTCTGCTCTGGGTGTGCTACAATGCCCTACAGCTGAAAGGCACAACGTGCAGGCTTCTTTCCAAAGGGCGAGTTGGGCCCAACAGCGTCTTGCTTCCAGCTCTTTGGAAAGCTAAGAAACAACTCGCTCTGCACAATGCTCTTACAGCCTACCGGGAACATCCCTTCCAAAGGCCTGTGAAAGCAGTGTCTTTGCAGGCCTGATCTGGCTGAAGTAGGACTTCTGCTCTGGGTGTGCTACAATGCCCTACAGCTGAAAGGCACAACGTGCAGGCTTCTTTCCAAAGGAGGAGTTGGGCCCCACAGCATCTTGCTTCCAGCTCTTAGGGAAGCTAAGAAATAACTCGCTCTGCACAGTGCTCTTACAGCCTACCGGGAACATCTCTTCCAAATGCCTGAGAAACGCAGTTTCTTTGCAGGCCTGATCTGGCTGAAGTAGGACTTCTGCTCTGGGTGTGCTACTTTGCCCTAGAGCTGAAAGGCACAACGTGCAGGCTTCTTTCCAAAGGGCGAGTTGGGCCCCACAGCATCTTGCTTCCAGCTCTTTGGGAAGCTAAGAAACAACTCGCTCTGCACAGTGCTCTTACAGCCTACCGGGAACATCTCTTCCAAAGGCCTGTGAAACGCAGTTTCTTTGCAGGCCTGATCTGGCTGAAGTAGGACTTCTGCTCTGGGTGTGCTACATTGCCCTAGAGCTGAGAGGCACAGAGTGCAGGCTTCTTTCCAAAGGGCGAGTTGGGCCCCACAGCATCTTGCTTCCAGCTCTTTGGGAAGCGAAGAAACAACTCGCTCTGCACAGTGCTCTTACAGCCTACCGGGAGCATCTCTTCCAAAGGCCTGTGAAACGCAGTTTCTTTGCAGGCCTGATCTGGCTGAAGTAGGACTTCTGCTCTGGGTGTGCTACATTGCCCTAGAGCTGAGAGGCACAGAGTGCAGGCTTCTTTCCAAAGGGCGAGTTGGGCCCCACAGCATCTTGCTTAGAGCTCTTTGGGAAGCTAAGAAACAACTCGCTCTGCACAGTGCTCTTACAGCCTACGGGGAACATCACTTCCAAAGGCCTGTGAAACGCAGTTTCTTTGCAGGCCTCATCTGGCTGAAGTAGGACTTTGGCTCTGGGTGTGCTACATTGCCCTAGAGCTGAAAGGCACAACGTGCAGGCTTCTTTCCAAGGGGCGAGTTGGGCCCCACAGCATCTCGCTTCCAGCTCTTGGGGAAGCTAAGAAACAACTCGCTCTGCACAGTGCTCCTACAGCCTACCGGGAACATCTCTTCCAAAGGCCTGTGAAACGCAGTTTCTTTGCAGGCCTGATCTGGCTGAAGTAGGACTTCTGATCTGGGTGTGCTACATTGCGCTAGAGCTGAAAGTCCCAACGTGCAGGCTTCTTTTCAAAGGGCGAGTTGGGCCCCACAGCATCTTGCTTCCAGCTCTTTGGGAAGCGAAGAAACAACTCGCTCTGCACAGTGCTCTTACAGCCTACCGGGAGCATCTCTTCCAAAGGCCTGTGAAACGCAGTTTCTTTGCAGGCCTGATCTGGCTGAAGTAGGACTTCTGCTCTGGGTGTGATACATTGCCCTAGAGCTGAAAGGCAGAACGTGCCGGCTTCTTTCCAAAGGGCGAGTTGGTCCCCACAGCATCTTGCTTCCAGCTCTTTGGGAAGCTAAGAAACAACTCTCTCTGCACAGTGCTCTTACAGCCTACCGGCAACATCTCTTCCAAAGGCCTGTGAAACGCAGTTTCTTTGCAGGCCCTATCTGACTGAAGTAGGACTTCTGCTCTGGGTCTGCTACTTTGCCCTAGAGCTGAAAGGCACAACGTGCAGGCTTCTTTCCAAAGGGCGAGTTGTGCCCCACAGCATCTTGCTTCCAGCTCTTTGGGAAGCTAAGAAACAACTCGCTCTGCACAGTGCTCTTACAGCCTACCGGGAACATCTCTTCCAAAGGCCTGTGAAACGCAGTTTCTTTGAATGCCTGATCTGGCTGAAGTAGGACTTCTGCTCTGGGTGTGCTACATTGCCCTAGAGCTGACAGGCACAGCGTGCAGGCTTCTTTCCAAAGGGCGAGTTGGGCCCCACAGCATCTTGCCTCCAGCTCTTTGGGAAGGTAAGAAACAACTCGCTCTGCACAGTGCTCTTACAGCCTACTGGGAACATCTCTTCCAAAGGCCTGTGAAACGCAGTTTCTTTGCAGGCCTGATCTGGCTGAAGTAGGACTTCTGCTCTGGGTGTGCTACATTGCCCTAGAGCTGAGAGGCACAGAGTGCAGGCTTCTTTCCAAAGGGCGAGTTGGGCCCCACAGCATCTTGCTTAGAGCTCTTTGGGAAGCTAAGAAACAACTCGCTCTGCACAGTGCTCTTACAGCCTACGGGGAACATCTCTTCCAAAGGCCTGTGTAACGCAGTTTCTTTGCAGGCCTGATCTGGCTGAAGTAGGACTTCTGCTCTGGGTGTGCTACATTGCCCTAGAGATGAAAGGCACAACGTGCAGGCTTCTTTCCAAAGGGCGAGTGGGCCCCACAGCATCTTGCATCCAGCTCTTTGGGAAGCTAAGAAACAACTCGCTCTGCTCAGTGCTCTTACAGCCTACCGGGAACATCTCTTCCAAAGGCCTGTGAAACGCAGTTTCTTTGCAGGCCTGATCTGGCTGAAGTAGGACTTCTGCTCTGGGTGTGCTACATTGCCCTAGAGCTGAGAGGCACAACGTGCAGGCTTCTTTCCAAAGGGCGAGTTGGGCCCCACAGCATCTTGCTTCCAGCTCTTTGGGAAGCCAACAAACAACTCGCTCTGCACAGTGCTCATACAGCCTACAGGGAACATCTCTTCCAAAAGCCTGTGAAACGCAGTTTCTTTGCAGGCCTGATCTGGCTGAAGTGGGACTTCTGCTTTGGGTGTGCTACATGGCCCTAGAGCTGAAAGGCACAACGTGCAGGCTTCTTTCCAAAGGGCGAGTTGGGCCACACAGCATCTTGCTTCCAGCTCTTTGGGAAGCTAAGAAACAACTCGCTCTGCACAGTGCTCTTACAGCCTACCGGGTACAACTCTTCCAAAGGTCTGTGAAACGCAGTTTCTTTGCAGGCCTGATCTGGCTGAAGTAGGACTTCTGTTCTGGGTGTGCTACTTTGCCCTAGAGCTGAAAGGCACAACGTGCAGGCTTCTTTCCAAAGGCCGAGTTGGGCCCCACAGCATCTTGCTTCCAGCTCTTTGGGAAGCTAAGAAACAACTCGCTCTGCCCAGTGCTCTTACAGCCTACCGGGAACATCTCTTCCAAAGGCCTGTGAAACGCAGTTTCTTTGCAGGCCTGATCTGGCTGAAGTAGGACTTCTGCTCTGGGTGTGCTACATTGCCCTAGAGCTGAGAGGCACAGCGTGCAGGCTTCTTTCCAAAGGGCGAGTTGGGCCCCACAGAATCTGGCTTAGAGCTCTTTGGGAAGCTAAGAAACAACTCGCTCTGCACAGTGCTCTTACAGCCTACCGGGAACATCTCTTCCAAAGGCCTGTGTAACGCAGTTTCTTTGCAGGCCTGATCTGGCTGAAGTGGGACTTCTACTCTGGGTGTGCTACATTGCCCTAGAGATGAAAGGCACAACGTGCAGGCTTCTTTCCAAAGGGCGAGTGGGCCCCAGAGCATCTTGCATCCAGCTCTTTGGGAAGCTAAGAAACAACTCGCTCTGCACAGTGCTCTTACAGCCTACCGGGAGCATCTCTTCCAAAGGCCTGTGAAACGCAGTTTCTTTGCAGGCCTGATCTGGCTGAAGTAGGACTTCTGTTCTGGGTGTGCTACTTTGCCCTAGAGCTGAGAGGCACAGCGTGCAGGCTTCTTTCCAAAGGGCGAGTTGGGCCCCACAGAATCTGGCTTAGAGCTCTTTGGGAAGCTAAGAAACAACTCGCTCTGCACAGTGCTCTTACAGCCTACCGGGAACATCTCTTCCAAAGGCCTGTGTAACGCAGTTTCTTTGCAGGCCTGATCTGGCTGAAGTAGGACTTCTACTCTGGGTGTGCTACATTGCCCTAGAGATGAAAGGCACAACGTGCAGGCTTCTTTCCAAAGGGCGAGTGGGCCCCAGAGCATCTTGCATCCAGCTCTTTGGGAAGCTAAGAAACAACTCGCTCTGCACAGTGCTCTTACAGCCTACCGGGAGCATCTCTTCCAAAGGCCTGTGAAACGCAGTTTCTTTGCAGGCCTGATCTGGCTGAAGTAGGACTTCTGCTCTGGGTGTGCTACATTGCCCTAGAGCTGACAGGCACAGCGTGCAGGCTTCTTTCCAAAGGGCGAGTAGGGCCCCACAGCATCTTGCCTCCAGCTCTTTGGGAAGGTAAGAAACAACTCGCTCTGCACAGTGCTCTTACAGCCTACCGGGAACATCTCTTCCAAAGGCCTGTGAAACGCAGTTTCTTTGCAGGCCTGATCTGGCTGAAGTAGGACTTCTGCTCTGGGTGTGCTACATTGCCCTAGAGCTGAGAGGCACAGAGTGCAGGCTTCTTTCCAAAGGGCGAGTTGGGCCCCACAGCATCTTGCTTAGAGCTCTTTGGGAAGCTAAGAAACAACTCGCTCTGCACAGTGCTCTTACAGCCTACGGGGAACATCTCTTCCAAAGGCCTGTGTAACGCAGTTTCTTTGCAGGCCTGATCTGGCTGAAGTAGGACTTCTGCTCTGGGTGTGCTACATTGCCCTAGAGCTGAGAGGCACAGCGTGCAGGCTTCTTTCCAAAGGGCGAGTTGGGCCCCACAGAATCTGGCTTAGAGCTCTTTGGGAAGCTAAGAAACAACTCGCTCTGCACAGTGCTCTTACAGCCTACCGGGAACATCTCTTCCAAAGGCCTGTGTAACGCAGTTTCTTTGCAGGCCTGATCTGGCTGAAGTAGGACTTCTACTCTGGGTGTGCTACATTGCCCTAGAGATGAAAGGCACAACGTGCAGGCTTCTTTACAAAGGGCGAGTGGGCCCCAGAGCATCTTGCATCCAGCTCTTTGGGAAGCTAAGAAACAACTCGCTCTGCACAGTGCTCTTACAGCCTACCGGGAGCATCTCTTCCAAAGGCCTGTGGAACGCAGTTTCTTTGCAGGCCTGATCTGCCTGAAGTAGGACTTCTGCTCTGGGTGTGCTACATTGCCCTAGAGTTGAATGGCACAACGTGCAGGCTTCTTTCCAAAGGGCGAGTTGGGCCCCACAGCATCTTGCTTCCTGTTCTTTGGGAAGCTAAGAAACAACTCGCTCTGCACAGTGCTCTTACAGCCTACCGGGAACATCTCTTCCAAAGGCCTGTGAAACGCAGTTTCTTTGCAGGCCTGATCTGGCTGAAGTAGGACTTCTGCTCTGGGTGTGCTACATTGCCCTAGAGCTGAAAGGCACAGCGTGCAGGCTTCTTTCCAAAGGGAGAGTGGGCCCCACAGCATCTTGCTTCCAGCTCTTTGGGAAGCTAAGAAACAACTCGCTCTGCACAGTGCTCTTACAGCCTACCGGGTACAACTCTTCCAAAGGTCTGTGAAACGCAGTTTCTTTGCAGGCCTGATCTGGCTGAAGTAGGACTTCTGTTCTGGGTGTGCTACTTTGCCCTAGAGCTGAAAGGCACAACGTGCAGGCTTCTTTCCAAAGGCCGAGTTGGGCCCCACAGCATCTTGCTTCCAGCTCTTTGGGAAGCTAAGAAACAACTCGCTCTGCCCAGTGCTCTTACAGCCTACCGGGAAGATCTCTTCCAAAGGCCTGTGAAACGCAGTTTCTTTGCAGGCCTGATCTGGCTGAAGTAGGACTTCTGCTCTGGGTGTGCTACATTGCCCTAGAGCTGAGAGGCACAGCGTGCAGGCTTCTTTCCAAAGGGCGAGTTGGGCCCCACAGAATCTGGCTTAGAGCTCTTTGGGAAGCTAAGAAACAACTCGCTCTGCACAGTGCTCTTACAGCCTACCGGGAACATCTCTTCCAAAGGCCTGTGAAACGCAGTTTCTTTGCAGGCCTGATCTGGCTGTAGTAGGACTTCTACTCTGGGTGTGCTACATTGCCCTAGAGATGAAAGGCACAACGTGCAGGCTTCTTTCCAAAGGGCGAGTGGGCCCCAGAGCATCTTGCATCCAGCTCTTTGGGAAGCTAAGAAACAACTCGCTCTGCACAGTGCTCTTACAGCCTACCGGGAGCATCTCTTCCAAAGGCCTGTGGAACGCAGTTTCTTTGCAGGCCTGATCTGCCTGAAGTAGGACTTCTGCTCTGGGTGTGCTACATTGCCCTAGAGTTGAATGGCACAACGTGCAGGCTTCTTTCCAAAGGGCGAGTTGGGCCCCACAGCATCTTGCTTCCTGTTCTTTGGGAAGCTAAGAAACAACTCGCTCTGCACAGTGCTCTTACAGCCTACCGGGAACATCTCTTCCAAAGGCCTGTGAAACGCAGTTTCTTTGCAGGCCTGATCTGGCTGAAGTAGGACTTCTGCTCTGGGTGTGCTACTTTGTTCTAGAGCTGAAAGGCACAACGTGCAGTCTTCTTTCCAAAGGGCGAGTTGGGCCCCACAGCATCTTGCTTCCAGCTCTTAGGGAAGCTAAGAAACAACTCGCTCTGCACAGTGCTCTTACAGCCTACCAGGAACATCTCTTCCAAAGGCCTGTGAAACGCAGTTTCTTTGCAGGCCTGATCTGGCTGAAGTAGGACTTCTGCTCTGGGTGTGCTACATTGCCCTAGAGCTGAAAGGCACAACGTGCAGGCTTCTTTCCAAAGGGCGAGTTGGGCCCCACAGCATCTTGCTTCCAGCTCTTTGGGAAGCTAAGAAACAACTCGCTCTGCACAGTGCTCTTACAGCCTACCGGGAACATCTCTTCCAAAGGCCTGTGAAACGCAGTTTCTTTGCAGGCCTGATCTGGCTGAAGTAGGACTTCTGCTCTGGCTGTGCTACATTGCCCTACAGCTGAAAGGCACAACGTGCAGGCTTCTTTCCAAAGGGCGAGTTGGGCCCCACAGAATCTTGCTTCCAGCTCTTTGGGAACCTAAGAAACAACTCGCTCTGCACAGTGCTCTTACAGCCTACCGGGAACATCTCTTCCAAAGGCCTGTGAAACGAAGTTTCTCTGCAGGCCTGATCTGGCTGAAGTAGGACTTCTGCTCTGGGTGTGCTACTTTGCCCTAGAGCTGAAAGGCACAACGTGCAGGCTTCTTTCCAAAGGGCGAGTTGGGCCCCACAGCATCTTGCTTCCAGCTCGTTGGGAAGCTAAGAAACAGCTCTCTCTGCACAGTGCTCTTACAGCCTACCGGGAACATCTCTTCCAAAGGCCTGTGAAACGCAGTTTCTTTTCAGGCCTGATCTGACTGAAGTAGGACTTCTGCTCTGGGTGTGCTACTTTGCCCTAGAGCTGAAAGGCACAACGTGCAGGCTTCTTTCCAAAGGGCGAGTTGGGCCCCACAGCATCTTGCTTCCAGCTCTTTGGGAAGCTAAGAAACAACTCGCTCTGCACAGTGCTCTTACAGCCTACCAGGAACATCTCTTCCAAAGGCCTGTGTAACGCAGTTTCTTTGCAGGCCTGATCTGGCTGTAGTAGGACTTCTGCTCTGGGTGTGCTACATTGCCCTAGAGCTGAAAGGCACAGCGTGCAGGCTTCTTTCCAAAGGGAGAGTGGGCCCCACAGCATCTTGCTTCCAGCTCTTTGGGAAGCTAAGAAACAACTCGCTCTGCTCAGTGCTCTTACATCCTAGTGGGAACATCTCTTCCAAAGGCCTATGAAACGCAGTTTCTTTGCAGGCCTGATCTGGCTGAAGTAGGACTTCTGCTCTGGGTGTGCTACTTTGTTCTAGAGCTGAAAGGCACAACGTGCAGGCTTCTTTCCAAATGGCGAGTTGGGCCCCACAGCATCTTGCTTCCAGCTCTTAGGGAAGCTAAGAAACAACTCGCTCTGCACAGTGCTCTTACAGCCTACCGGGAACATCTCGTCGAAAGGCCTGTGAAACGCAGTTTCTTTGCAGGCCTGATCTGGCTGAAGTAGGACTTCTGCTCTGGGTGTGCTACATTGCCCTACAGCTGAAAGGCACAATGTGCAGGCTTCTTTCCAAAGGGCGATTTGGGCCCCACAGCATCTTGCTTCCATCTCTTAGGGAAGCTAAGAAACAACTCGCTCTGCACAGTGCTCTTAAGCCTACGGGGAGCATCTCTTCCAAAGGCCTGTGAAACGCAGTTTCTTTGCAGGCCTGATCTGGCTGAAGTAGGACTTCTGCTCTGGGTGGGCTACATTGCCCAAGAGCTGAAAGGCACAACGTGCAGGCTTCTTTCCAAAGGGCGTGTTGAGCCCCACAGCATCTTGCTTCCAGCTCGTTGGGAAGCTAAGAAACAGCTCTCTCTGCCCAGTTCTCTTAGAGCCTACCGGGAACATCTCTTCCAAAGGCCTGTGAAACGCTGTTTCTTTGCAGGCCTGATCTGGCTGAAGTAGGACTTCTGCTCTGGGTGTGCTACTTTGCCCTAGAGCTGAAAGGCACAACGTGCAGGCTTCTTTCCAAAGGCCGAGTTGGGCCACACAGCATCTTGCTTCCAGCTCTTTGGGAAGCTAAGAAACAACTCGCTCTGCACAGTGCTCTTACAGCCTACCGGGAACATCTCTTCCAAACGCCTGGGAAACGCAGTTTCTTTGCAGGCCTGATCTGGCTGAAGTAGGACTTCTGCTCTGGGTGTGCTACTTTGCCCTAGAGCTGAAAGGCACAACGTGCAGGCTTCTTTCCAAAGGGCGAGTTGGGCCCCACAGCATCTTGCTTCCAGCTCTTTGGGAAGCTAAGAAACAACTCGCTCTGCACAGTGCTCTTACAGCCTACCGGGAACATCTCTTCCAAAGGCCTGTGAAACGCAGTTTCTTTGCAGGCCTGATCTGGCTGAAGTAGGACTTCTGCTCTGGGTGTGCTACTTTGCCCTAGAGCTGAGAGGCACAGCGTGCAGGCTTCTTTCCAAAGGGCGAGTTGGGCCCCACAGAATCTGGCTTAGAGCTCTTTGGGAAGCTAAGAAACAACTCGCTCTGCATAGTGCTCTTACAGCCTACCTGGAACATCTCTTCCAAAGGCCTGTGTAACGCAGTTTCTTTGCAGGCCTGATCTGGCTGAAGTAGGACTTCTACTCTGGGGTGCTACATTGCCCTAGAGATGAAAGGCACAACGTGCAGGCTTCTTTACAAAGGGCGAGTGGTCCAAAGAGCATCTTGCATCCAGCTCTTTGGGAAGCTAAGAAACAACTCGCTCTGCACAGTGCTCTTACAGCCTACCGGGAGCATCTCTTCCAAAGGCCTGTGAAACGCAGTTTCTTTGCAGGCCTGATATGGCTGAAGTAGGACTTCTGCTCTGGGTTTGCTACATTGCCCTAGAGCTGAAAGGCACAACGTGCAGGCTTCTTTCCAAAGGGCGAGTTGGGCCCCACAGCATCTTTCTTCCAGCTCCTTGGGAAGCTAAGTAACAACTCGCTGTGCACAGTGCTCTTACAGCCTACGGGGAACATCTCTTCCAAAGGCCTGTGAAACGCTGTTTCTTTGCAGGCCTGATCTGGCTGAAGTAGGACTTCTGCTCTGGGTGTGCTACTTTGCCCTAGAGCTGAAAGGCACAACGTGCAGGCTTCTTTCCAAAGGGCGAGTTGGGCCCCACAGCATCTTGCGTCCAGCTCTTTGGGAAGCTAAGAAACAACTCGCTCTGCACAGTGCTCTTACAGCCTACCGGGAACATCTCTTCCAAAGGCCTCTGAAACGCAGTTTCTTTGCAGGGCTGATCTGGCTGAAGTAGGACTTCTGCTCTGGGTGTGCTACTTTGCCCTAGAGCTGAAACGCACAACGTGCAGGCTTCTTTCCAAAGGGCGAGTTGGGCCCCACAGCATCTTGCTTCCAGCTCTTTGGGAAGCTAAGAAACAACTCGCTCTGCACAGTGCTCTTACAGCCTACCGGGAACATCTCTGACAAAGGCCTGTGAAACGCAGTTTCTTTGCAGGCATGATCTGGCTGAAGTAGGACTTCTGCTCTGGGTGTGATTCTTTGCCCTAGAGCTGAAAGGCACAACGTGCAGGCTTCTTTCCAAAGGGCGAGTTGGGCCCCACAGCATCTTGCTTCCAGCTCTTTGGGAAGCTAAGAAACAACTCGCTCTGCATAGTGCTCTTAAATCCTAGTGGGAACATCTCTTCCAAAGGCCTGTGAAATGCAGTTTCTTTGCAGGCCTGATTTGGCTGAAGTAGGACTTCTGCTCTGGGTGTGCTACATTGCCCTAGAGATGAAAGGCACAACGTGCAGGCTTCTTTCCATGGGGCGAGTTGGACACCACAGCATCTTGCTTCCAGCTCTTTGGGAAGCTAAGAAACAACTCGCTCTGCACAGTGCTCTTACAGCCTACCGGGAACATCTCTTCCAAGGGAATGTGAAACGCAGATTCCTTGTAGGCCTGATCTGGCTGAAGTAGGACTTCTGCTCTGGGTGTGCTACTTTGCCCTAGAGCTGAAAGGCACAACGTGCAGGCTTCTTTCCAAAGGGCGAGTTGGGCCCCACAGCATCTTGCTTCCAGCTCTTTGGGAAGCTAAGAAACAACTCGCTCTGCACAGTGCTCTTACGGCCTACCGGGAACATCTCTTCCAAAGGCCTGTGAAACGCAGTTTCTTTGCAGGCCTGATCTGGCTGAAGTAGGACTTCTGCTCTGAGTGTGCTACTTTGCCCTAGAGCTGAAAGGCACAACGTGCAGGCTTCTTTCCAAAGGGCGAGTTGGGCCCCACAGCATCTTGCTTCCAGCTCTTTCGGAAGCTAAGAAACAACTCGCTCTGCACAGTGCTCTTACATCCTAGTGGGAACATCTCTTCCAAAGGCCTGTGAAACGCAGTTTCTTTGCAGGGCTCATCTGGCTGAAGTAGGACTTCTGCTCTGGGTGTGCTACATTGCCCTAGAGCTGAAAGGCACAACGTGCAGGCTTCTTTCCAAAGGGCGAGTTGGGCCCCACAGCATCTTGCTTCCAGCTCTTTGGGAAGCTAAGAAACAACTCGCTCTGCACAGTGCTCTTACAGCCTACCGGGAACATCTCTTCCAAAGGCCTGTGAAACGCAGTTTCTTTGCAGGCCTGATCTGGCTGAAGTAGGACTTCTGCTCTGGGTGTGCTACATTGCCCTAGAGCTGAAAGGCACAAGGTGCAGGCTTCTTTCCAAAGGGCGAGTTGGGCCCCACAGCATCTTGCTTCCAGCTCTTTGGGAAGCTTTGAAACAACTCGCTCTGCACAGTGCTCTTGCAGCCTACCGGGAACATCTCTTCCAAAGGCCTGTGAAACGCAGTTTCTTTTCAGGCCTGATCTGGCTGAAGTAGGACTTCTGCTCTGGGCTTGCTACTTTGCCCTAGAGCTGAAAGGCACAACGTGCAGGCTTCTTTCCAAAGGGCGAGTTGGGCCCCAGAGCATCTTGCTTCCAGCTCTTTGGGAAGCTAAGAAACAACTCGCTCTGCAAAGTGCTCTTACAGCCTACCGGGAACATCTCTTCCAAAGGCCTGTGAAACGCAGTTTCTTTGCAGGCCTGATCTGGTTGAAGTAGGACTTCTGCCCTGGGTGTGCTACATTGCCCTAGAGCTGAAAGGCACAACGTGCAGGCTTCTTTCCAAGGGGCGAGTTGGGCCCCACAGCATCTTGCTTACAGCTCTTTGGGAAGCTAAGAAACAACTCGCTCTGCACAGTGCTCTTTCAGCGTGCAGGGAACATCTCTTCCAAAGGCCTCTCAAACGCAGTGTCTTTGCAGGGCTGATGTGGCTGAAGTAGGACTTCTGCTCTGGGTGTGCTACTTTGCCCTAGAGCTGAAAGGCACAACGTGCAGGCTTCTTTCCAAAGGGCGAGTTGGGCCCCACAGCATCTTGCTTCCAGCTCTTTGGGAAGCTAAGAAACAACTCGCTCTGCACAGTGCTCTTACAGCCTACCGGGAACATCTCTTCCAAAGGCCTGTGAAATGCAGTTTCTTTGAGGGCATGATCTGGCTGAAGTAGGACTTCTGCTCTGGGTGTGCTACTTTGCCCTAGAGCTGAAAGGCACAACGTGCAGGCTTCTTTCCAAAGGGCGAGTTGGGCCCCACAGCATCTTGCTTCCAGCTCTTTGGGAAGCTAAGAAACAAATCGCTCTGCACAGTGCTCTTACAGCCTACCGGGAACATCTCTTCCAAAGGCCGGTGAAATGCAGTTTCTTTGCAGGCATGATCTGGCTGAAGTAGGACTTCTGCTCTGGATGTGCTACTTTGCCCTAGAGCTGAAAGGCACAACGTGCAGGCTTCTTTCCAAAGGCCGATTTGGGCCCCACAGCATCTTGCTTCCAGCTCTTGGGGAAGCTAAGAAACAACTCGCTCTGCACAGTGCTCTTACAGCCTACCGGGAACATCTCTTCCAAAGGCCTGTGAAATGCAGTTTCTTTGCAGGCATGATCTGGATGAAGTAGGACTTCTGCTCTGGGTGTGCTACTTTGCCCTAGAGCTGAAAGGCACAACGTGCAGGCTTCTTTACAAAGGGCGAGTGGGCCCCAAAGCATCTTGCATCCAGCTCTTTGGGAAGCTAAGAAACAACTCGCTCTGCACAGTGCTCTTACAGCCTACCGGGAGCATCTCTTCCAAAGGCCTGTGGAACGCAGTTTCTTTGCAGGCCTGATCTGCCTGAAGTAGGACTTCTGCTCTGGGTGTGCTACATTGCCCTAGAGTTGAATGGCACAACGTGCAGGCTTCTTTCCAAAGGGCGAGTTGGGCCCCACAGCATCTTGCTTCCTGTTCTTTGGGAAGCTAAGAAACAACTCGCTCTGCACAGTGCTCTTACAGCCTACCGGGAACATCTCTTCCAAAGGCCTGTGAAACGCAGTTTCTTTGCAGGCCTGATCTGGCTGAAGTAGGACTTCTGCTCTGGGTGTGCTACTTTGTTCTAGAGCTGAAAGGCACAACGTGCAGTCTTCTTTCCAAAGGGCGAGTTGGGCCCCACAGCATCTTGCTTCCAGCTCTTAGGGAAGCTAAGAAACAACTCGCTCTGCACAGTGCTCTGACAGCCTACCAGGAACATCTCTTCCAAAGGCCTGTGAAACGCAGTTTCTTTGCAGGCCTGATCTGGCTGAAGTAGGACTTCTGCTCTGGGTGTGCTACATTGCCCTAGAGCTGAAAGGCACAACGTGCAGGCTTCTTTCCAAAGGGCGAGTTGGGCCCCACAGCATCTTGCTTCCAGCTCTTTGGGAAGCTAAGAAACAACTCGCTCTGCACAGTGCTCTTACAGCCTACCGGGAACATCTCTTCCAAAGGCCTGTGAAACGCAGTTTCTTTGCAGGCCTGATCTGGCTGAAGTAGGACTTCTGCTCTGGCTGTGCTACATTGCCCTACAGCTGAAAGGCACAACGTGCAGGCTTCTTTCCAAAGGGCGAGTTGGGCCCCACAGCATTTTGCTTCCAGCTCTTTGGGAACCTAAGAAACAACTCGCTCTGCACAGTGCTCTTACAGCCTACCGGGAACATCTCTTCCAAAGGCCTGTGAAACGAAGTTTCTCTGCAGGCCTGATCTGGCTGAAGTAGGACTTCTGCTCTGGGTGTGCTACATTGCCCTAGAGCTGAAAGGCACAGCGTGCAGGCTTCTTTCCAAAGGGAGAGTGGGCCCCACAGCATCTTGCTTCCAGCTCTTTGGGAAGCTAAGAAACAACTCGCTCTGCTCAGTGCTCTTACATCCTAGTGGGAACATCTCTTCCAAAGGCCTATGAAACGCAGTTTCTTTGCAGGCCTGATCTGGCTGAAGTAGGACTTCTGCTCTGGGTGTGCTACATTGCCCTACAGCTGAAAGGCACAATGTGCAGGCTTCTTTCCAAAGGGCGATTTGGGCCCCACAGCATCTTGCTTCAATCTCTTAGGGAAGCTAAGAAACAACTCGCTCTGCACAGTGCTCTTACAGCCTACGGGGAGCATCTCTTCCAAAGGCCTGTGAAACGCAGTTTCTTTGCAGGCCTGATCTGGCTGAAGTAGGACTTCAGCTCTGGGTGGGCTACATTGCCCAAGAGCTGAAAGGCACAACGTGCAGGCTTCTTTCCAAAGGGCGTGTTGAGCCCCACAGCATCTTGCTTCCAGCTCGTTGGGAAGCTAAGAAACAGCTCTCTCTGCCCAGTGCTCTTAGAGCCTACCGGGAACATCTCTTCCAAAGGCCTGTGAAACGCAGTTTCTTTGCAGGCCTGATCTGGCTGAAGTAGGACTTCTGCTCTGGGTGTGCTACTTTGCCCTAGAGCTGAAAGGCACAACGTGCAGGCTTCTTTCCAAAGGCCGAGTTGGGCCACACAGCATCTTGCTTCCAGCTCTTTGGGAAGCTAAGAAACAACTCGCTCTGCACAGTGCTCTTACAGCCTACCGGGAACATCTCTTCCAAAGGCCTGTGAAACGCAGTTTCTTTGCAGGCCTGATCTGGCTGAAGTAGGACTTCTGCTCTGGGTGTGCTACATTGCCCTAGAGCTGAGAGGCACAGAGTGCAGGCTTCTTTCCAAAGGGCGAGTTGGGCCCCACAGCATCTTGCTTCCAGCTCTTTGGGAAGCGAAGAAACAACTCGCTCTGCACAGTGCTCTTACAGCCTACCGGGAGCATCTCTTCCAAAGGCCTGTGAAACGCAGTTTCTTTGCAGGCCTGATCTGGCTGAAGTAGGACTTCTGCTCTGGGTGTGCTACATTGCCCTAGAGCTGAGAGGCACAGAGTGCAGGCTTCTTTCCAAAGGGCGAGTTGGGCCCCACAGCATCTTGCTTAGAGCTCTTTGGGAAGCTAAGAAACAACTCGCTCTGCACAGTGCTCTTACAGCCTACGGGGAACATCACTTCCAAAGGCCTGTGAAACGCAGTTTCTTTGCAGGCCTCATCTGGCTGAAGTAGGACTTTGGCTCTGGGTGTGCTACATTGCCCTAGAGCTGAAAGGCACAACGTGCAGGCTTCTTTCCAAGGGGCGAGTTGGGCCCCACAGCATCTCGCTTCCAGCTCTTGGGGAAGCTAAGAAACAACTCGCTCTGCACAGTGCTCCTACAGCCTACCGGGAACATCTCTTCCAAAGGCCTGTGAAACGCAGTTTCTTTGCAGGCCTGATCTGGCTGAAGTAGGACTTCTGATCTGGGTGTGCTACATTGCGCTAGAGCTGAAAGTCCCAACGTGCAGGCTTCTTTTCAAAGGGCGAGTTGGGCCCCACAGCATCTTGCTTCCAGCTCTTTGGGAAGCGAAGAAACAACTCGCTCTGCACAGTGCTCTTACAGCCTACCGGGAGCATCTCTTCCAAAGGCCTGTGAAACGCAGTTTCTTTGCAGGCCTGATCTGGCTGAAGTAGGACTTCTGCTCTGGGTGTGATACATTGCCCTAGAGCTGAAAGGCAGAACGTGCCGGCTTCTTTCCAAAGGGCGAGTTGGTCCCCACAGCATCTTGCTTCCAGCTCTTTGGGAAGCTAAGAAACAACTCTCTCTGCACAGTGCTCTTACAGCCTACCGGCAACATCTCTTCCAAAGGCCTGTGAAACGCAGTTTCTTTGCAGGCCCTATCTGACTGAAGTAGGACTTCTGCTCTGGGTCTGCTACTTTGCCCTAGAGCTGAAAGGCACAACGTGCAGGCTTCTTTCCAAAGGGCGAGTTGTGCCCCACAGCATCTTGCTTCCAGCTCTTTGGGAAGCTAAGAAACAACTCGCTCTGCACAGTGCTCTTACAGCCTACCGGGAACATCTCTTCCAAAGGCCTGTGAAACGCAGTTTCTTTGAATGCCTGATCTGGCTGAAGTAGGACTTCTGCTCTGGGTGTGCTACATTGCCCTAGAGCTGACAGGCACAGCGTGCAGGCTTCTTTCCAAAGGGCGAGTTGGGCCCCACAGCATCTTGCCTCCAGCTCTTTGGGAAGGTAAGAAACAACTCGCTCTGCACAGTGCTCTTACAGCCTACTGGGAACATCTCTTCCAAAGGCCTGTGAAACGCAGTTTCTTTGCAGGCCTGATCTGGCTGAAGTAGGACTTCTGCTCTGGGTGTGCTACATTGCCCTAGAGCTGAGAGGCACAGAGTGCAGGCTTCTTTCCAAAGGGCGAGTTGGGCCCCACAGCATCTTGCTTAGAGCTCTTTGGGAAGCTAAGAAACAACTCGCTCTGCACAGTGCTCTTACAGCCTACGGGGAACATCTCTTCCAAAGGCCTGTGTAACGCAGTTTCTTTGCAGGCCTGATCTGGCTGAAGTAGGACTTCTGCTCTGGGTGTGCTACATTGCCCTAGAGATGAAAGGCACAACGTGCAGGCTTCTTTCCAAAGGGCGAGTGGGCCCCACAGCATCTTGCATCCAGCTCTTTGGGAAGCTAAGAAACAACTCGCTCTGCTCAGTGCTCTTACAGCCTACCGGGAACATCTCTTCCAAAGGCCTGTGAAACGCAGTTTCTTTGCAGGCCTGATCTGGCTGAAGTAGGACTTCTGCTCTGGGTGTGCTACATTGCCCTAGAGCTGAGAGGCACAACGTGCAGGCTTCTTTCCAAAGGGCGAGTTGGGCCCCACAGCATCTTGCTTCCAGCTCTTTGGGAAGCCAACAAACAACTCGCTCTGCACAGTGCTCATACAGCCTACAGGGAACATCTCTTCCAAAAGCCTGTGAAACGCAGTTTCTTTGCAGGCCTGATCTGGCTGAAGTGGGACTTCTGCTTTGGGTGTGCTACATGGCCCTAGAGCTGAAAGGCACAACGTGCAGGCTTCTTTCCAAAGGGCGAGTTGGGCCACACAGCATCTTGCTTCCAGCTCTTTGGGAAGCTAAGAAACAACTCGCTCTGCACAGTGCTCTTACAGCCTACCGGGTACAACTCTTCCAAAGGTCTGTGAAACGCAGTTTCTTTGCAGGCCTGATCTGGCTGAAGTAGGACTTCTGTTCTGGGTGTGCTACTTTGCCCTAGAGCTGAAAGGCACAACGTGCAGGCTTCTTTCCAAAGGCCGAGTTGGGCCCCACAGCATCTTGCTTCCAGCTCTTTGGGAAGCTAAGAAACAACTCGCTCTGCCCAGTGCTCTTACAGCCTACCGGGAACATCTCTTCCAAAGGCCTGTGAAACGCAGTTTCTTTGCAGGCCTGATCTGGCTGAAGTAGGACTTCTGCTCTGGGTGTGCTACATTGCCCTAGAGCTGAGAGGCACAGCGTGCAGGCTTCTTTCCAAAGGGCGAGTTGGGCCCCACAGAATCTGGCTTAGAGCTCTTTGGGAAGCTAAGAAACAACTCGCTCTGCACAGTGCTCTTACAGCCTACCGGGAACATCTCTTCCAAAGGCCTGTGTAACGCAGTTTCTTTGCAGGCCTGATCTGGCTGAAGTGGGACTTCTACTCTGGGTGTGCTACATTGCCCTAGAGATGAAAGGCACAACGTGCAGGCTTCTTTCCAAAGGGCGAGTGGGCCCCAGAGCATCTTGCATCCAGCTCTTTGGGAAGCTAAGAAACAACTCGCTCTGCACAGTGCTCTTACAGCCTACCGGGAGCATCTCTTCCAAAGGCCTGTGAAACGCAGTTTCTTTGCAGGCCTGATCTGGCTGAAGTAGGACTTCTGTTCTGGGTGTGCTACTTTGCCCTAGAGCTGAGAGGCACAGCGTGCAGGCTTCTTTCCAAAGGGCGAGTTGGGCCCCACAGAATCTGGCTTAGAGCTCTTTGGGAAGCTAAGAAACAACTCGCTCTGCACAGTGCTCTTACAGCCTACCGGGAACATCTCTTCCAAAGGCCTGTGTAACGCAGTTTCTTTGCAGGCCTGATCTGGCTGAAGTAGGACTTCTACTCTGGGTGTGCTACATTGCCCTAGAGATGAAAGGCACAACGTGCAGGCTTCTTTCCAAAGGGCGAGTGGGCCCCAGAGCATCTTGCATCCAGCTCTTTGGGAAGCTAAGAAACAACTCGCTCTGCACAGTGCTCTTACAGCCTACCGGGAGCATCTCTTCCAAAGGCCTGTGAAACGCAGTTTCTTTGCAGGCCTGATCTGGCTGAAGTAGGACTTCTGCTCTGGGTGTGCTACATTGCCCTAGAGCTGACAGGCACAGCGTGCAGGCTTCTTTCCAAAGGGCGAGTAGGGCCCCACAGCATCTTGCCTCCAGCTCTTTGGGAAGGTAAGAAACAACTCGCTCTGCACAGTGCTCTTACAGCCTACCGGGAACATCTCTTCCAAAGGCCTGTGAAACGCAGTTTCTTTGCAGGCCTGATCTGGCTGAAGTAGGACTTCTGCTCTGGGTGTGCTACATTGCCCTAGAGCTGAGAGGCACAGAGTGCAGGCTTCTTTCCAAAGGGCGAGTTGGGCCCCACAGCATCTTGCTTAGAGCTCTTTGGGAAGCTAAGAAACAACTCGCTCTGCACAGTGCTCTTACAGCCTACGGGGAACATCTCTTCCAAAGGCCTGTGTAACGCAGTTTCTTTGCAGGCCTGATCTGGCTGAAGTAGGACTTCTGCTCTGGGTGTGCTACATTGCCCTAGAGCTGAGAGGCACAGCGTGCAGGCTTCTTTCCAAAGGGCGAGTTGGGCCCCACAGAATCTGGCTTAGAGCTCTTTGGGAAGCTAAGAAACAACTCGCTCTGCACAGTGCTCTTACAGCCTACCGGGAACATCTCTTCCAAAGGCCTGTGTAACGCAGTTTCTTTGCAGGCCTGATCTGGCTGAAGTAGGACTTCTACTCTGGGTGTGCTACATTGCCCTAGAGATGAAAGGCACAACGTGCAGGCTTCTTTACAAAGGGCGAGTGGGCCCCAGAGCATCTTGCATCCAGCTCTTTGGGAAGCTAAGAAACAACTCGCTCTGCACAGTGCTCTTACAGCCTACCGGGAGCATCTCTTCCAAAGGCCTGTGGAACGCAGTTTCTTTGCAGGCCTGATCTGCCTGAAGTAGGACTTCTGCTCTGGGTGTGCTACATTGCCCTAGAGTTGAATGGCACAACGTGCAGGCTTCTTTCCAAAGGGCGAGTTGGGCCCCACAGCATCTTGCTTCCTGTTCTTTGGGAAGCTAAGAAACAACTCGCTCTGCACAGTGCTCTTACAGCCTACCGGGAACATCTCTTCCAAAGGCCTGTGAAACGCAGTTTCTTTGCAGGCCTGATCTGGCTGAAGTAGGACTTCTGCTCTGGGTGTGCTACATTGCCCTAGAGCTGAAAGGCACAGCGTGCAGGCTTCTTTCCAAAGGGAGAGTGGGCCCCACAGCATCTTGCTTCCAGCTCTTTGGGAAGCTAAGAAACAACTCGCTCTGCACAGTGCTCTTACAGCCTACCGGGTACAACTCTTCCAAAGGTCTGTGAAACGCAGTTTCTTTGCAGGCCTGATCTGGCTGAAGTAGGACTTCTGTTCTGGGTGTGCTACTTTGCCCTAGAGCTGAAAGGCACAACGTGCAGGCTTCTTTCCAAAGGCCGAGTTGGGCCCCACAGCATCTTGCTTCCAGCTCTTTGGGAAGCTAAGAAACAACTCGCTCTGCCCAGTGCTCTTACAGCCTACCGGGAACATCTCTTCCAAAGGCCTGTGAAACGCAGTTTCTTTGCAGGCCTGATCTGGCTGAAGTAGGACTTCTGCTCTGGGTGTGCTACATTGCCCTAGAGCTGAGAGGCACAGCGTGCAGGCTTCTTTCCAAAGGGCGAGTTGGGCCCCACAGAATCTGGCTTAGAGCTCTTTGGGAAGCTAAGAAACAACTCGCTCTGCACAGTGCTCTTACAGCCTACCGGGAACATCTCTTCCAAAGGCCTGTGAAACGCAGTTTCTTTGCAGGCCTGATCTGGCTGTAGTAGGACTTCTACTCTGGGTGTGCTACATTGCCCTAGAGATGAAAGGCACAACGTGCAGGCTTCTTTCCAAAGGGCGAGTGGGCCCCAGAGCATCTTGCATCCAGCTCTTTGGGAAGCTAAGAAACAACTCGCTCTGCACAGTGCTCTTACAGCCTACCGGGAGCATCTCTTCCAAAGGCCTGTGGAACGCAGTTTCTTTGCAGGCCTGATCTGCCTGAAGTAGGACTTCTGCTCTGGGTGTGCTACATTGCCCTAGAGTTGAATGGCACAACGTGCAGGCTTCTTTCCAAAGGGCGAGTTGGGCCCCACAGCATCTTGCTTCCTGTTCTTTGGGAAGCTAAGAAACAACTCGCTCTGCACAGTGCTCTTACAGCCTACCGGGAACATCTCTTCCAAAGGCCTGTGAAACGCAGTTTCTTTGCAGGCCTGATCTGGCTGAAGTAGGACTTCTGCTCTGGGTGTGCTACTTTGTTCTAGAGCTGAAAGGCACAACGTGCAGTCTTCTTTCCAAAGGGCGAGTTGGGCCCCACAGCATCTTGCTTCCAGCTCTTAGGGAAGCTAAGAAACAACTCGCTCTGCACAGTGCTCTTACAGCCTACCAGGAACATCTCTTCCAAAGGCCTGTGAAACGCAGTTTCTTTGCAGGCCTGATCTGGCTGAAGTAGGACTTCTGCTCTGGGTGTGCTACATTGCCCTAGAGCTGAAAGGCACAACGTGCAGGCTTCTTTCCAAAGGGCGAGTTGGGCCCCACAGCATCTTGCTTCCAGCTCTTTGGGAAGCTAAGAAACAACTCGCTCTGCACAGTGCTCTTACAGCCTACCGGGAACATCTCTTCCAAAGGCCTGTGAAACGCAGTTTCTTTGCAGGCCTGATCTGGCTGAAGTAGGACTTCTGCTCTGGCTGTGCTACATTGCCCTACAGCTGAAAGGCACAACGTGCAGGCTTCTTTCCAAAGGGCGAGTTGGGCCCCACAGAATCTTGCTTCCAGCTCTTTGGGAACCTAAGAAACAACTCGCTCTGCACAGTGCTCTTACAGCCTACCGGGAACATCTCTTCCAAAGGCCTGTGAAACGAAGTTTCTCTGCAGGCCTGATCTGGCTGAAGTAGGACTTCTGCTCTGGGTGTGCTACTTTGCCCTAGAGCTGAAAGGCACAACGTGCAGGCTTCTTTCCAAAGGGCGAGTTGGGCCCCACAGCATCTTGCTTCCAGCTCGTTGGGAAGCTAAGAAACAGCTCTCTCTGCACAGTGCTCTTACAGCCTACCGGGAACATCTCTTCCAAAGGCCTGTGAAACGCAGTTTCTTTTCAGGCCTGATCTGACTGAAGTAGGACTTCTGCTCTGGGTGTGCTACTTTGCCCTAGAGCTGAAAGGCACAACGTGCAGGCTTCTTTCCAAAGGGCGAGTTGGGCCCCACAGCATCTTGCTTCCAGCTCTTTGGGAAGCTAAGAAACAACTCGCTCTGCACAGTGCTCTTACAGCCTACCAGGAACATCTCTTCCAAAGGCCTGTGTAACGCAGTTTCTTTGCAGGCCTGATCTGGCTGTAGTAGGACTTCTGCTCTGGGTGTGCTACATTGCCCTAGAGCTGAAAGGCACAGCGTGCAGGCTTCTTTCCAAAGGGAGAGTGGGCCCCACAGCATCTTGCTTCCAGCTCTTTGGGAAGCTAAGAAACAACTCGCTCTGCTCAGTGCTCTTACATCCTAGTGGGAACATCTCTTCCAAAGGCCTATGAAACGCAGTTTCTTTGCAGGCCTGATCTGGCTGAAGTAGGACTTCTGCTCTGGGTGTGCTACTTTGTTCTAGAGCTGAAAGGCACAACGTGCAGGCTTCTTTCCAAATGGCGAGTTGGGCCCCACAGCATCTTGCTTCCAGCTCTTAGGGAAGCTAAGAAACAACTCGCTCTGCACAGTGCTCTTACAGCCTACCGGGAACATCTCGTCGAAAGGCCTGTGAAACGCAGTTTCTTTGCAGGCCTGATCTGGCTGAAGTAGGACTTCTGCTCTGGGTGTGCTACATTGCCCTACAGCTGAAAGGCACAATGTGCAGGCTTCTTTCCAAAGGGCGATTTGGGCCCCACAGCATCTTGCTTCCATCTCTTAGGGAAGCTAAGAAACAACTCGCTCTGCACAGTGCTCTTAAGCCTACGGGGAGCATCTCTTCCAAAGGCCTGTGAAACGCAGTTTCTTTGCAGGCCTGATCTGGCTGAAGTAGGACTTCTGCTCTGGGTGGGCTACATTGCCCAAGAGCTGAAAGGCACAACGTGCAGGCTTCTTTCCAAAGGGCGTGTTGAGCCCCACAGCATCTTGCTTCCAGCTCGTTGGGAAGCTAAGAAACAGCTCTCTCTGCCCAGTTCTCTTAGAGCCTACCGGGAACATCTCTTCCAAAGGCCTGTGAAACGCTGTTTCTTTGCAGGCCTGATCTGGCTGAAGTAGGACTTCTGCTCTGGGTGTGCTACTTTGCCCTAGAGCTGAAAGGCACAACGTGCAGGCTTCTTTCCAAAGGCCGAGTTGGGCCACACAGCATCTTGCTTCCAGCTCTTTGGGAAGCTAAGAAACAACTCGCTCTGCACAGTGCTCTTACAGCCTACCGGGAACATCTCTTCCAAACGCCTGGGAAACGCAGTTTCTTTGCAGGCCTGATCTGGCTGAAGTAGGACTTCTGCTCTGGGTGTGCTACTTTGCCCTAGAGCTGAAAGGCACAACGTGCAGGCTTCTTTCCAAAGGGCGAGTTGGGCCCCACAGCATCTTGCTTCCAGCTCTTTGGGAAGCTAAGAAACAACTCGCTCTGCACAGTGCTCTTACAGCCTACCGGGAACATCTCTTCCAAAGGCCTGTGAAACGCAGTTTCTTTGCAGGCCTGATCTGGCTGAAGTAGGACTTCTGCTCTGGGTGTGCTACTTTGCCCTAGAGCTGAGAGGCACAGCGTGCAGGCTTCTTTCCAAAGGGCGAGTTGGGCCCCACAGAATCTGGCTTAGAGCTCTTTGGGAAGCTAAGAAACAACTCGCTCTGCATAGTGCTCTTACAGCCTACCTGGAACATCTCTTCCAAAGGCCTGTGTAACGCAGTTTCTTTGCAGGCCTGATCTGGCTGAAGTAGGACTTCTACTCTGGGGTGCTACATTGCCCTAGAGATGAAAGGCACAACGTGCAGGCTTCTTTACAAAGGGCGAGTGGTCCAAAGAGCATCTTGCATCCAGCTCTTTGGGAAGCTAAGAAACAACTCGCTCTGCACAGTGCTCTTACAGCCTACCGGGAGCATCTCTTCCAAAGGCCTGTGAAACGCAGTTTCTTTGCAGGCCTGATATGGCTGAAGTAGGACTTCTGCTCTGGGTTTGCTACATTGCCCTAGAGCTGAAAGGCACAACGTGCAGGCTTCTTTCCAAAGGGCGAGTTGGGCCCCACAGCATCTTTCTTCCAGCTCCTTGGGAAGCTAAGTAACAACTCGCTGTGCACAGTGCTCTTACAGCCTACCGGGAACATCTCTTCCAAAGGCCTGTGAAACGCTGTTTCTTTGCAGGCCTGATCTGGCTGAAGTAGGACTTCTGCTCTGGGTGTGCTACTTTGCCCTAGAGCTGAAAGGCACAACGTGCAGGCTTCTTTCCAAAGGGCGAGTTGGGCCCCACAGCATCTTGCGTCCAGCTCTTTGGGAAGCTAAGAAACAACTCGCTCTGCACAGTGCTCTTACAGCCTACCGGGAACATCTCTTCCAAAGGCCTCTGAAACGCAGTTTCTTTGCAGGGCTGATCTGGCTGAAGTAGGACTTCTGCTCTGGGTGTGCTACTTTGCCCTAGAGCTGAAACGCACAACGTGCAGGCTTCTTTCCAAAGGGCGAGTTGGGCCCCACAGCATCTTGCTTCCAGCTCTTTGGGAAGCTAAGAAACAACTCGCTCTGCACAGTGCTCTTACAGCCTACCGGGAACATCTCTGACAAAGGCCTGTGAAACGCAGTTTCTTTGCAGGCATGATCTGGCTGAAGTAGGACTTCTGCTCTGGGTGTGATTCTTTGCCCTAGAGCTGAAAGGCACAACGTGCAGGCTTCTTTCCAAAGGGCGAGTTGGGCCCCACAGCATCTTGCTTCCAGCTCTTTGGGAAGCTAAGAAACAACTCGCTCTGCATAGTGCTCTTAAATCCTAGTGGGAACATCTCTTCCAAAGGCCTGTGAAATGCAGTTTCTTTGCAGGCCTGATTTGGCTGAAGTAGGACTTCTGCTCTGGGTGTGCTACATTGCCCTAGAGATGAAAGGCACAACGTGCAGGCTTCTTTCCATGGGGCGAGTTGGACACCACAGCATCTTGCTTCCAGCTCTTTGGGAAGCTAAGAAACAACTCGCTCTGCACAGTGCTCTTACAGCCTACCGGGAACATCTCTTCCAAGGGAATGTGAAACGCAGATTCCTTGTAGGCCTGATCTGGCTGAAGTAGGACTTCTGCTCTGGGTGTGCTACTTTGCCCTAGAGCTGAAAGGCACAACGTGCAGGCTTCTTTCCAAAGGGCGAGTTGGGCCCCACAGCATCTTGCTTCCAGCTCTTTGGGAAGCTAAGAAACAACTCGCTCTGCACAGTGCTCTTACGGCCTACCGGGAACATCTCTTCCAAAGGCCTGTGAAACGCAGTTTCTTTGCAGGCCTGATCTGGCTGAAGTAGGACTTCTGCTCTGAGTGTGCTACTTTGCCCTAGAGCTGAAAGGCACAACGTGCAGGCTTCTTTCCAAAGGGCGAGTTGGGCCCCACAGCATCTTGCTTCCAGCTCTTTCGGAAGCTAAGAAACAACTCGCTCTGCACAGTGCTCTTACATCCTAGTGGGAACATCTCTTCCAAAGGCCTGTGAAACGCAGTTTCTTTGCAGGGCTGATCTGGCTGAAGTAGGACTTCTGCTCTGGGTGTGCTACATTGCCCTAGAGCTGAAAGGCACAACGTGCAGGCTTCTTTCCAAAGGGCGAGTTGGGCCCCACAGCATCTTGCTTCCAGCTCTTTGGGAAGCTAAGAAACAACTCGCTCTGCACAGTGCTCTTACAGCCTACCGGGAACATCTCTTCCAAAGGCCTGTGAAACGCAGTTTCTTTGCAGGCCTGATCTGGCTGAAGTAGGACTTCTGCTCTGGGTGTGCTACATTGCCCTAGAGCTGAAAGGCACAAGGTGCAGGCTTCTTTCCAAAGGGCGAGTTGGGCCCCACAGCATCTTGCTTCCAGCTCTTTGGGAAGCTTTGAAACAACTCGCTCTGCACAGTGCTCTTGCAGCCTACCGGGAACATCTCTTCCAAAGGCCTGTGAAACGCAGTTTCTTTTCAGGCCTGATCTGGCTGAAGTAGGACTTCTGCTCTGGGCTTGCTACTTTGCCCTAGAGCTGAAAGGCACAACGTGCAGGCTTCTTTCCAAAGGGCGAGTTGGGCCCCAGAGCATCTTGCTTCCAGCTCTTTGGGAAGCTAAGAAACAACTCGCTCTGCAAAGTGCTCTTACAGCCTACCGGGAACATCTCTTCCAAAGGCCTGTGAAACGCAGTTTCTTTGCAGGCCTGATCTGGTTGAAGTAGGACTTCTGCCCTGGGTGTGCTACATTGCCCTAGAGCTGAAAGGCACAACGTGCAGGCTTCTTTCCAAGGGGCGAGTTGGGCCCCACAGCATCTTGCTTACAGCTCTTTGGGAAGCTAAGAAACAACTCGCTCTGCACAGTGCTCTTTCAGCGTGCAGGGAACATCTCTTCCAAAGGCCTCTCAAACGCAGTGTCTTTGCAGGGCTGATGTGGCTGAAGTAGGACTTCTGCTCTGGGTGTGCTACTTTGCCCTAGAGCTGAAAGGCACAACGTGCAGGCTTCTTTCCAAAGGGCGAGTTGGGCCCCACAGCATCTTGCTTCCAGCTCTTTGGGAAGCTAAGAAACAACTCGCTCTGCACAGTGCTCTTACAGCCTACCGGGAACATCTCTTCCAAAGGCCTGTGAAATGCAGTTTCTTTGAGGGCATGATCTGGCTGAAGTAGGACTTCTGCTCTGGGTGTGCTACTTTGCCCTAGAGCTGAAAGGCACAACGTGCAGGCTTCTTTCCAAAGGGCGAGTTGGGCCCCACAGCATCTTGCTTCCAGCTCTTTGGGAAGCTAAGAAACAAATCGCTCTGCACAGTGCTCTTACAGCCTACCGGGAACATCTCTTCCAAAGGCCGGTGAAATGCAGTTTCTTTGCAGGCATGATCTGGCTGAAGTAGGACTTCTGCTCTGGATGTGCTACTTTGCCCTAGAGCTGAAAGGCACAACGTGCAGGCTTCTTTCCAAAGGCCGATTTGGGCCCCACAGCATCTTGCTTCCAGCTCTTTGGGAAGCTAAGAAACAACTCGCTCTGCACAGTGCTCTTACAGCCTACCGGGAACATCTCTTCCAAAGGCCTGTGAAATGCAGTTTCTTTGCAGGCATGATCTGGATG
Source organism: Equus caballus (assembly GCF_041296265.1). Taxonomy (NCBI): domain Eukaryota; kingdom Metazoa; phylum Chordata; class Mammalia; order Perissodactyla; family Equidae; genus Equus; species Equus caballus. Next base: position 15,423,583 of record NC_091696.1, read on the forward strand.
AAGTAGGACTTCTGCTCTGGGTGTGCTACTTTGCCCTAGAGCTGAAAGGCACAACGTGCAGGCTTCTTTACAAAGGGCGAGTGGGCCCCAAAGCATCTTGCATCCAGCTCTTTGGGAAGCTAAGAAACAACTCGCTCTGCACAGTGCTCTTACAGCCTACCGGGAGCATCTCTTCCAAAGGCCTGTGGAACGCAGTTTCTTTGCAGGCCTGATCTGCCTGAAGTAGGACTTCTGCTCTGGGTGTGCTACATTGCCCTAGAGTTGAATGGCACAACGTGCAGGCTTCTTTCCAAAGGGCGAGTTGGGCCCCACAGCATCTTGCTTCCTGTTCTTTGGGAAGCTAAGAAACAACTCGCTCTGCACAGTGCTCTTACAGCCTACCGGGAACATCTCTTCCAAAGGCCTGTGAAACGCAGTTTCTTTGCAGGCCTGATCTGGCTGAAGTAGGACTTCTGCTCTGGGTGTGCTACTTTGTTCTAGAGCTGAAAGGCACAACGTGCAGTCTTCTTTCCAAAGGGCGAGTTGGGCCCCACAGCATCTTGCTTAGAGCTCTTAGGGAAGCTAAGAAACAACTCGCTCTGCACAGTGCTCTGACAGCCTACCAGGAACATCTCTTCCAAAGGCCTGTGAAACGCAGTTTCTTTGCAGGCCTGATCTGGCTGAAGTAGGACTTCTGCTCTGGGTGTGCTACATTGCCCTAGAGCTGAAAGGCACAACGTGCAGGCTTCTTTCCAAAGGGCGAGTTGGGCCCCACAGCATCTTGCTTCCAGCTCTTTGGGAAGCTAAGAAACAACTCGCTCTGCACAGTGCTCTTACAGCCTACCGGGAACATCTCTTCCAAAGGCCTGTGAAACGCAGTTTCTTTGCAGGCCTGATCTGGCTGAAGTAGGACTTCTGCTCTGGCTGTGCTACATTGCCCTACAGCTGAAAGGCACAACGTGCAGGCTTCTTTCCAAAGGGCGAGTTGGGCCCCACAGCATTTTGCTTCCAGCTCTTTGGGAACCTAAGAAACAACTCGCTCTGCACAGTGCTCTTACAGCCTACCGGGAACATCTCTTCCAAAGGCCTGTGAAACGAAGTTTCTCTGCAGGCCTGATCTGGCTGAAGTAGGACTTCTGCTCTGGGTGTGCTACATTGCCCTAGAGCTGAAAGGCACAGCGTGCAGGCTTCTTTCCAAAGGGAGAGTGGGCCCCACAGCATCTTGCTTCCAGCTCTTTGGGAAGCTAAGAAACAACTCGCTCTGCTCAGTGCTCTTACATCCTAGTGGGAACATCTCTTCCAAAGGCCTATGAAACGCAGTTTCTTTGCAGGCCTGATCTGGCTGAAGTAGGACTTCTGCTCTGGGTGTGCTACATTGCCCTACAGCTGAAAGGCACAATGTGCAGGCTTCTTTCCAAAGGGCGATTTGGGCCCCACAGCATCTTGCTTCAATCTCTTAGGGAAGCTAAGAAACAACTCGCTCTGCACAGTGCTCTTACAGCCTACGGGGAGCATCTCTTCCAAAGGCCTGTGAAACGCAGTTTCTTTGCAGGCCTGATCTGGCTGAAGTAGGACTTCAGCTCTGGGTGGGCTACATTGCCCAAGAGCTGAAAGGCACAACGTGCAGGCTTCTTTCCAAAGGGCGTGTTGAGCCCCACAGCATCTTGCTTCCAGCTCGTTGGGAAGCTAAGAAACAGCTCTCTCTGCCCAGTGCTCTTAGAGCCTACCGGGAACATCTCTTCCAAAGGCCTGTGAAACGCAGTTTCTTTGCAGGCCTGATCTGGCTGAAGTAGGACTTCTGCTCTGGGTGTGCTACTTTGCCCTAGAGCTGAAAGGCACAACGTGCAGGCTTCTTTCCAAAGGCCGAGTTGGGCCACACAGCATCTTGCTTCCAGCTCTTTGGGAAGCTAAGAAACAACTCGCTCTGCACAGTGCTCTTACAGCCTACCGGGAACATCTCTTCCAAACACCTGGGAAACGCAGTTTCTTTGCAGGCCTGATCTGGCTGAAGTAGGACTTCTGCTCTGGGTGTGCTACTTTGCCCTAGAGCTGAAAGGCACAACGTGCAGGCTTCTTTCCAAAGGGCGAGTTGGGCCCCACAGCATCTTGCTTCCAGCTCTTTGGGAAGCTAAGAAACAACTCGCTCTGCACAGTGCTCTTACAGCCTACCGGGAACATCTCTTCCAAAGGCCTGTGAAACGCAGTTTCTTTGCAGGCCTGATCTGGCTGAAGTAGGACTTCTGCTCTGGGTGTGCTACATTGCCCTAGAGCTGAAAGGCACAACGTGCAGGCTGCTTTCCAAAGGGCGAGTTTGCCCCACAGCATCTTGCTTCCAGCTCGTTGGGAAGCTAAGAAACAGCTCTCTCTGCCCAGTGCTCTTACAGCCTACCCGGAACATCTCTTCCAAAGGCCTGTGAAACGCAGTGTCTTTGCAGGCCTGATCTGGCTGAAGTAGGACTTCTGCTCTGGGTGTGCTACATTGCCCTAGAGCTGAAAGGCACAACGTGCAGGCTTCTTTCCAAAGGGCGAGTTGGGCCCCACAGCATCTTGCTTCCAGCTCTTTGGGAAGCTAAGAAACAACTCGCTCTGCACAGTGCTCTTACAGCCTACCGGGAACATCTCTTCCAAAGGCCTGTGAAACGCAAAGTCTTTGCAGGCCTGATCTGGCTGAAGTAGGACTTCTGCTCTGGGTGTGCTACATTGCCCTAGAGCTGAAAGGCACAACGTGCACGCTTCTTTCCAAAGGGCGAGTTGGGCCCCACAGCATCTTGCTTCCAGCTCTTTGGGAAGCTAAGAAACAACTCGCTCTGCACAGTGCTCTTACAGCCTACCGGGAACATCTCTTCCAAAGGCCTGTGAAACGCAAAGTCTTTGCAGGCCTGATCTGGCTGAAGTAGGACTTCTGCTCTGGGTGTGCTACATTGCCCTAGAGCTGAAAGGCACAACGTGCAGGCTTCTTTCCAAAGGCCGAGTTGGGCCACACAGCATCTTGCTTCCAGCTCTTTGGGAAGCTAAGAAACAACTCGCTCTGCACAGTGCTCTTACAGCCTACCGGGAACATCTCTTCCAAAGGCCTGTGAAACGCAGTGTCTTTGCAGGCCTGATCTGGCTGAAGTAGGACTTCTGCTCTGGGTGTGCTACATTGCCCTAGAGCTGAAAGGCACAACGTGCAGGCTTCTTTCCAAAGGGCGAGTTGGGCCCAACAGCGTCTTGCTTCCAGCTCTTTGGAAAGCTAAGAAACAACTCGCTCTGCACAATGCTCTTACAGCCTACCGGGAACATCCCTTCCAAAGGCCTGTGAAACGCAGTGTCTTTGCAGGCCTGATCTGGCTGAAGTAGGACTTCTGCTCTGGGTGTGCTACATTGCCCTAGAGCTGAAAGGCACAACGTGCAGGCTTCTTTCCAAGGGGCGAGTTGGGCCCCACAGCATCTCGCTTCCAGCTCTTGGGGAAGCTAAGAAACAACTCGCTCTGCACAGTGCTCTTACAGCCTACCGGGAACATCTCTTCCAAAGGCCTGTGAAACGCAGTTTCTTTGCAGGCCTGATCTGGCTGAAGTAGGACTTCTGCTCTGGGTGTGCTACATTGCCCTAGAGCTGAGAGGCACAGAGTGCAGGCTTCTTTCCAAAGGGCGAGTTGGGCCCCACAGCATCTTGCTTAGAGCTCTTTGGGAAGCTAAGAAACTACTCGCTCTGCACAGTGCTCTTACAGCCTACGGGGAACATCACTTCCAAAGGCCTGTGAAACGCGGTTTCTTTGCAGGCCTCATCTGGCTGAAGTAGGACTTTGGCTCTGGGTGTGCTACATTGCCCTAGAGCTGAAAGGCACAACGTGCAGGCTTCTTTCCAAGGGGTGAGTTGGGCCCCACAGCATCTCGCTTCCAGCTCTTGGGGAAGCTAAGAAACAACTCGCTCTGCACAGTGCTCTTACAGCCTACCGGGAACATCTCTTCCAAAGACCTGTGAAACGCAGTTTCTTTGCAGGCCTGATCTGGCTGAAGTAGGACTTCTGATCTGGGTGTGCTACATTGCGCTAGAGCTGAAAGTCCCAACGTGCAGGCTTCTTTCCTAAGGGCGAGTTGGGCCCCACAGCATCTTGCTTCCAGCTCTTTGGGAAGCGAAGAAACAACTCGCTCTGCACAGTGCTCTTACAGCCTACCGGGAGCATCTCTTCCAAAGGCCTGTGAAACGCACTGTCTTTGCAGGCCTGATCTGGCTGAAGTAGGACTTCTGCTCTGGGTGTGCTACAATGCCCTACAGCTGAAAGGCACAACGTGCAGGCTTCTTTCCAAAGGGCGAGTTGGGCCCCACAGCGTCTTGCTTCCAGCTCTTTGGAAAGCTAAGAAACAACTCGCACTGCACAGTGCTCTTACAGCCTACCGGGAACATCTCTTCCAAAGGCCTGTGAAACGCAGTTTCTTTGCAGGCCTGATCTGGCTGAAGTAGGACTTCTGCTCTGGGTGTGCTACATTGCCCTAGAGCTGAAAGGCACAACGTGCAGGCTTCTTTCCAAGGGTCGAGTTGGGCCCCACAGCATCTCGCTTCCAGCTCTTGGGGAAGCTAAGAAACAACTCGCTCTGCACAGTGCTCTTACAGCCTACCGGGAACATCTCTTCCAAAGGCCTGTGAAACGCAGTTTCTTTGCAGGCCTGATCTGGCTGAAGTAGGACTTCTGCTCTGGGTGTGCTACATTGCGCTAGAGCTGAAAGGCCCAACGTGCAGGCTTCTTTCCAAAGGGCGAGTTGGGCCCCACAGCATCTTGCTTCCAGCTCTTTGGGAAGCGAAGAAACAACTCGCTCTGCACAGTGCTCTTACAGCCTACCGGGAGCATCTCTTCCAAAGGCCTGTGAAACGCAGTTTCTTTGCAGGCCTGATCTGGCTGAAGTAGGACTTCTGCTCTGGGTGTGCTACATTGCCCTAGAGCTGAGAGGCACAGAGTGCAGGCTTCTTTCCAAAGGGCGAGTTGGGCCCCACAGCATCTTGCTTAGAGCTCTTTGGGAAGCTAAGAAACAACTCGCTCTGCACAGTGCTCTTACAGCCTACGGGGAACATCACTTCCAAAGGCCTGTGAAACGCAGTTTCTTTGCAGGCCTCATCTGGCTGAAGTAGGACTTTGGCTCTGGGTGTGCTACATTGCCCTAGAGCTGAAAGGCACAACGTGCAGGCTTCTTTCCAAGGGGCGAGTTGGGCCCCACAGCATCTCGCTTCCAGCTCTTTGGGAAGCTAAGAAACAACTCGCTCTGCACAGTGCTCTTACAGCCTACCGGGAACATCTCTTCCAAAGGCCTGTGAAACGCAGTTTCTTTGCAGGCCTGATCTGGCTGAAGTAGGACTTCTGATCTGGGTGTGCTACATTGCGCTAGAGCTGAAAGTCCCAACGTGCAGGCTTCTTTTCAAAGGGCGAGTTGGGCCCCACAGCATCTTGCTTCCAGCTCTTTGGGAAGCGAAGAAACAACTCGCTCTGCACAGTGCTCTTACAGCCTACCGGGAGCATCTCTTACAAAGGCCTGTGAAACGCAGTTTCTTTGCAGGCCTGATCTGGCTGAAGTAGGACTTCTGCTCTGGGTGTGCTACATTGCCCTAGAGATGACAGGCACAGCGTGCAGGCTTCTTTCCAAAGGGCGAGTTGGGCCCCACAGCATCTTGCCTCCAGCTCTTTGGGAAGCTAAGAAACAACTCGCTCTGCACAGTGCTCTTACAGCCTACCGGGAACATCTCTTCCAAAGGCCTGTGAAACGCAGTTTCTTTGCAGGCCTGATCTGGCTGAAGTAGGACTTCTGCTCTGGGTGTGCTACATTGCCCTAGAGCTGACAGGCACAGCGTGCAGTCTTCTTTCCAAAGGGCGAGTTGGGCCCCACAGCATCTTGCCTCCAGCTCTTTGGGAAGCTAAGAAACAACTCGCTCTGCACAGTGCTCTTACAGCCTACCGGGAACATCTCTTCCAAAGGCCTGTGAAACGCAGTTTCTTTGCAGGCCTGATCTGGCTGAAGTAGGACTTCTGCTCTGGGTGTGCTACATTGCCCTAGAGCTGAGAGGCACAGAGTGCAGGCTTCTTTCCAAAGGGCGAGTTGGGCCCCACAGCATCTTGCTTAGAGCTCTTTGGGAAGCTAAGAAACAACTCGCTCTGCACAGTGCTCTTACAGCCTACGGGGAACATCTCTTCCAAAGGCCTGTGTAACGCAGTTTCTTTGCAGGCCTGATCTGGCTGAAGTAGGACTTCTGCTCTGGGTGTGCTACATTGCCCTAGAGATGAAAGGCACAACGTGCAGGCTTCTTTCCAAAGGGCGAGTGGGCCCCACAGCATCTTGCATCCAGCTCTTTGGGAAGCTAAGAAACAACTCGCTCTGCTCAGTGCTCTTACAGCCTAGTGGGAACATCTCTTCCAAAGGCCTGTGAAACGCAGTTTCTTTGCAGGCCTGATCTGGCTGAAGTAGGACTTCTGCTCTGGGTGTGCTACATTGCCCTAGAGCTGAGAGGCACAACGTGCAGGCTTCTTTCCAAAGGGCGAGTTGGGCCCCACAGCATCTTGCTTCCAGCTCTTTGGGAAGCTAACAAACAACTCGCTCTGCACAGTGCTCATACAGCCTACAGGGAACATCTCTTCCAAAAGCCTGTGAAACGCAGTTTCTTTGCAGGCCTGATCTGGCTGAAGTGGGACTTCTGCTTTGGGTGTGCTACATGGCCCTAGAGCTGAAAGGCACAACGTGCAGGCTTCTTTCCAAAGGGCGAGTTGGGCCACACAGCATCTTGCTTCCAGCTCTTTGGGAAGCTAAGAAACAACTCGCTCTGCACAGTGCTCTTACAGCCTACCGGGTACAACTCTTCCAAAGGTCTGTGAAACGCAGTTTCTTTGCAGGCCTGATCTGGCTGAAGTAGGACTTCTGTTCTGGGTGTGCTACTTTGCCCTAGAGCTGAAAGGCACAACGTGCAGGCTTCTTTCCAAAGGCCGAGTTGGGCCCCACAGCATCTTGCTTCCAGCTCTTTGGGAAGCTAAGAAACAACTCGCTCTGCCCAGTGCTCTTACAGCCTATCGGGAACATCTCTTCCAAAGGCCTGTGAAACGCAGTTTCTTTGCAGGCCTGATCTGGCTGAAGTAGGACTTCTGCTCTGGGTGTGCTACATTGCCCTAGAGCTGAGAGGCACAGAGTGCAGGCTTCTTTCCAAAGGGCGAGTTGGGCCCCACAGCATCTTGCTTAGAGCTCTTTGGGAAGCTAAGAAACAACTCGCTCTGCACAGTGCTCTTACAGCCTACGGGGAACATCACTTCCAAAGGCCTGTGAAACGCAGTTTCTTTGCAGGCCTCATCTGGCTGAAGTAGGACTTTGGCTCTGGGTGTGCTACATTGCCCTAGAGCTGAAAGGCACAACGTGCAGGCTTCTTTCCAAGGGGCGAGTTGGGCCCCACAGCATCTCGCTTCCAGCTCTTGGGGAAGCTAAGAAACAACTCGCTCTGCACAGTGCTCTTACAGCCTACCGGGAACATCTCTTCCAAAGGCCTGTGAAACGCAGTTTCTTTGCAGGCCTGATCTGGCTGAAGTAGGACTTCTATTCTGGGTGTGCTACTTTGCCCTAGAGCTGAAAGGCACAACGTGCAGGCTTCTTTCCAAAGGCCGAGTTGGGCCCCACAGCATCTTGCTTCCAGCTCTTTGGGAAGCTAAGAAACAACTCGCTCTGCCCAGTGCTCTTACAGCCTACCGGGAACATCTCTTCCAAAGGCCTGTGAAACGCAGTTTCTTTGCAGGCCTGATCTGGCTGAAGTAGGACTTCTGCTCTGGGTGTGCTACATTGCCCTAGAGCTGAGAGGCACAGAGTGCAGGCTTCTTTCCAAAGGGCGAGTTGGGCCCCACAGCATCTTGCTTAGAGCTCTTTGGGAAGCTAAGAAACAACTCGCTCTGCACAGTGCTCTTACAGCCTACGGGGAACATCACTTCCAAAGGCCTGTGAAACGCAGTTTCTTTGCAGGCCTCATCTGGGTGAAGTAGGACTTTGGCTCTGGGTGTGCTACATTGCCCTAGAGCTGAAAGGCACAACGTGCAGGCTTCTTTCCAAGGGGCGAGTTGGGCCCCACAGCATCTCGCTTCCAGCTCTTGGGGAAGCTAAGAAACAACTCGCTCTGCACAGTGCTCTTACAGCCTACCGGGAACATCTCTTCCAAAGGCCTGTGAGACGCAGTTTCTTTGCAGGCCTGATCTGGCTGAAGTAGGACTTCTGATCTGGGTGTGCTACATTGTGCTAGAGCTGAAAGTCCCAATGTGCAGGCTTCTTTTCAAAGGGCGAGTTGGGCCCCACAGCATCTTGCTTCCAGCTCTTTGGGAAGCGAAGAAACAACTCGCTCTGCACAGTGCTCTTACAGCCTACCGGGAGCATCTCTTCCAAAGGCCTGTGAAACGCAGTTTCTTTGCAGGCCTGATCTGGCTGAAGTAGGACTTCTGCTCTGGGTGTGCTACATTGCCCTAGAGCTGACAGGCACAGCGTGCAGTCTTCTTTCCAAAGGGCGAGTTGGGCCCCACAGCATCTTGCCTCCAGCTCTTTGGGAAGCTAAGAAACAACTCGCTCTGCACAGTGCTCTTACAGCCTACCGGGAACATCTCTTCCAAAGGCCTGTGAAACGCAGTTTCTTTGCAGGCCTGATCTGGCTGAAGTAGGACTTCTGCTCTGGGTGTGCTACATTGCCCTAGAGCTGAGAGGCACAGAGTGCAGGCTTCTTTCCAAAGGGCGAGTTGGGCCCCACAGCATCTTGCTTAGAGCTCTTTGGGAAGCTAAGAAACAACTCGCTCTGCACAGTGCTCTTACAGCCTACGGGGAACATCTCTTCCAAAGGCCTGTGTAACGCAATTTCTTTGCAGGCCTGATCTGGCTGAAGTAGGACTTCTGCTCTGGGTGTGCTACATTGCCCTAGAGATGAAAGGCACAACGTGCAGGCTTCTTTCCAAAGGGCGAGTGGGCCCCACAGCATCTTGCATCCAGCTCTTTGGGAAGCTAAGAAAGAACTCGCTCTGCTCAGTGCTCTTACAGCCTACCGGGAACATCTCTTCCAAAGGCCTGTGAAACGCAGTTTCTTTGCAGGCCTGATCTGGCTGAAGTAGGACTTCTGCTCTGGGTGTGCTACATTGCCCTAGAGCTGAGAGGCACAACGTGCAGGCTTCTTTCCAAAGGGCGAGTTGGGCCCCACAGCATCTTGCTTCCAGCTCTTTGGGAAGCTAACAAACAACTCGCTCTGCACAGTGCTCATACAGCCTACAGGGAACATCTCTTCCAAAAGCCTGTGAAACGCAGTTTCTTTGCAGGCCTGATCTGGCTGAAGTGGGACTTCTGCTTTGGGTGTGCTGCATGGCCCTAGAGCTGAAAGGCACAACGTGCAGGCTTCTTTCCAAAGGGCGAGTTGGGCCCCACAGAATCTGGCTTAGAGCTCTTTGGGAAGCTAAGAAACAACTCGCTCTGCACAGTGCTCTTACAGCCTACCGGGAACATCTCTTCCAAAGGCCTGTGTAACGCAGTTTCTTTGCAGGCCTGATCTGGCTGAAGTAGGACTTCTACTCTGGGTGTGCTACATTGCCCTAGAGATGAAAGGCACAACGTGCAGGCTTCTTTACAAAGGGCGAGTGGGCCCCAGAGCATCTTGCATCCAGCTCTTTGGGAAGCTAAGAAACAACTCGCTCTGCACAGTGCTCTTACAGCCTACCGGGAGCATCTCTTCCAAAGGCCTGTGGAACGCAGTTTCTTTGCAGGCCTGATCTGCCTGAAGTAGGACTTCTGCTCTGGGTGTGCTACATTGCCCTAGAGTTGAATGGCACAACGTGCAGGCTTCTTTCCAAAGGGCGAGTTGGGCCCCACAGCATCTTGCTTCCAGCTCTTTGGGAAGCGAAGAAACAACTCGCTCTGCACAGTGCTCTTACAGCCTACCGGGAACATCTCTTCCAAAGGCCTGTGAAACGCAGTTTCTTTGCAGGCCTGATCTGGCTGAAGTAGGACTTCTGCTCTGGGTGTGCTACATTGCCCTAGAGCTGAAAGGCACAGCGTGCAGGCTTCTTTCCAAAGGGAGAGTGGGCCCCACAGCATCTTGCTTCCAGCTCTTTGGGAAGCTAAGAAACAACTCGCTCTGCTCAGTGCTCTTACATCCTAGTGGGAACATCTCTTCCAAAGGCCTATGAAACGCAGTTTCTTTGCAGGCCTGATCTGGCTGAAGTAGGACTTCTGCTCTGGGTGTGCTACTTTGTTCTAGAGCTGCAAGGCACAACGTGCAGTCTTCTTTCCAAAGGGCGAGTTGGGCCCCACAGCATCTTGCTTCCAGCTCTTAGGGAAGCTAAGAAACAACTCGCTCTGCACAGTGCTCTTACAGCCTACCAGGAACATCTCTTCCAAAGGCCTGTGAAACGCAGTTTCTTTGCAGGCCTGATCTGGCTGAAGTAGGACTTCTGCTCTGGGTGTGCTACATTGCCCTAGAGCTGAAAGGCACAACGTGCAGGCTTCTTTCCAAAGGGCGAGTTGGGCCCCACAGCATCTTGCTTCCAGCTCTTTGGGAAGCTAAGAAACAACTCGCTCTGCACAGTGCTCTTACAGCCTACCGGGAGCATCTCTTCCAAAGGCCTGTGAAACGCAGTGTCTTTGCAGGCCTGATCTGGCTGAAGTAGGACTTCTGCTCTGGGTGTGCTACAATGCCCTACAGCTGAAAGGCACAACGTGCAGGCTTCTTTCCAAAGGGCGAGTTGGGCCCAACAGCGTCTTGCTTCCAGCTCTTTGGAAAGCTAAGAAACAACTCGCACTGCACAGTGCTCTTACAGCCTACCGGGAACATCTCTTCCAAAGGCCTGTGAAACGCAGTTTCTTTGCAGGCCTGATCTGGCTGAAGTAGGACTTCTGCTCTGGGTGTGCTACATTGCCCTAGAGCTGAAAGGCACAACGTGCAGGCTTCTTTCCAAGGGTCGAGTTGGGCCCCACAGCATCTCGCTTCCAGCTCTTTGGGAAGCTAAGAAACAACTCGCTCTGCACAGTGCTCTTACAGCCTACCGGGAACATCTCTTCCAAAGGCCTGTGAAACGCAGTTTCTTTGCAGGCCTGATCTGGCTGAAGTAGGACTTCTGCTCTGGGTGTGCTACATTGCGCTAGAGCTGAAAGGCCCAACGTGCAGGCTTCTTTCCAAAGGGCGAGTTGGGCCCCACAGCATCTTGCTTCCAGCTCTTTGGGAAGCGAAGAAACAACTCGCTCTGCACAGTGCTCTTACAGCCTACCGGGAGCATCTCTTCCAAAGGCCTGTGAAACGCAGTTTCTTTGCAGGCCTGATCTGGCTGAAGTAGGACTTCTGCTCTGGGTGTGCTACATTGCCCTAGAGCTGAGAGGCACAGAGTGCAGGCTTCTTTCCAAAGGGCGAGTTGGGCCCCACAGCATCTTGCTTAGAGCTCTTTGGGAAGCTAAGAAACAACTCGCTCTGCACAGTGCTCTTACAGCCTACGGGGAACATCACTTCCAAAGGCCTGTGAAACGCAGTTTCTTTGCAGGCCTCATCTGGCTGAAGTAGGACTTTGGCTCTGGGTGTGCTACATTGCCCTAGAGCTGAAAGGCACAACGTGCAGGCTTCTTTCCAAGGGGCGAGTTGGGCCCCACAGCATCTCGCTTCCAGCTCTTTGGGAAGCTAAGAAACAACTCGCTCTGCACAGTGCTCTTACAGCCTACCGGGAACATCTCTTCCAAAGGCCTGTGAAACGCAGTTTCTTTGCAGGCCTGATCTGGCTGAAGTAGGACTTCTGATCTGGGTGTGCTACATTGCGCTAGAGCTGAAAGTCCCAACGTGCAGGCTTCTTTTCAAAGGGCGAGTTGGGCCCCACAGCATCTTGCTTCCAGCTCTTTGGGAAGCGAAGAAACAACTCGCTCTGCACAGTGCTCTTACAGCCTACCGGGAGCATCTCTTACAAAGGCCTGTGAAACGCAGTTTCTTTGCAGGCCTGATCTGGCTGAAGTAGGACTTCTGCTCTGGGTGTGCTACATTGCCCTAGAGATGACAGGCACAGCGTGCAGGCTTCTTTCCAAAGGGCGAGTTGGGCCCCACAGCATCTTGCCTCCAGCTCTTTGGGAAGCTAAGAAACAACTCGCTCTGCACAGTGCTCTTACAGCCTACCGGGTACAACTCTTCCAAAGGTCTGTGAAACGCAGTTTCTTTGCAGGCCTGATCTGGCTGAAGTAGGACTTCTGTTCTGGGTGTGCTACTTTGCCCTAGAGCTGAAAGGCACAACGTGCAGGCTTCTTTCCAAAGGCCGAGTTGGGCCCCACAGCATCTTGCTTCCAGCTCTTTGGGAAGCTAAGAAACAACTCGCTCTGCCCAGTGCTCTTACAGCCTATCGGGAACATCTCTTCCAAAGGCCTGTGAAACGCAGTTTCTTTGCAGGCCTGATCTGGCTGAAGTAGGACTTCTGCTCTGGGTGTGCTACTTTGCCCTAGAGCTGAAAGGCACAACGTGCAGGCTTCTTTCCAAAGGGCGAGTTGGGCCCCACAGCATCTTGCTTAGAGCTCTTTGGGAAGCTAAGAAACAACTCGCTCTGCACAGTGCTCTTACAGTCTACGGGGAACATCACTTCCAAAGGCCTGTGAAACGCAGTTTCTTTGCAGGCCTCATCTGGCTGAAGTAGGACTTTGGCTCTGGGTGTGCTACATTGCCCTAGAGCTGAAAGGCACAACGTGCAGGCTTCTTTCCAAGGGGCGAGTTGGGCCCCACAGCATCTCGCTTCCAGCTCTTGGGGAAGCTAAGAAACAACTCGCTCTGCACAGTGCTCTTACAGCCTACCGGGAACATCTCTTCCAAAGGCCTGTGAAACGCAGTTTCTTTGCAGGCCTGATCTGGCTGAAGTAGGACTTCTATTCTGGGTGTGCTACTTTGCCCTAGAGCTGAAAGGCACAACGTGCAGGCTTCTTTCCAAAGGCCGAGTTGGGCCCCACAGCATCTTGCTTCCAGCTCTTTGGGAAGCTAAGAAACAACTCGCTCTGCCCAGTGCTCTTACAGCCTACCGGGAACATCTCTTCCAAAGGCCTGTGAAACGCAGTTTCTTTGCAGGCCTGATCTGGCTGAAGTAGGACTTCTGCTCTGGGTGTGCTACATTGCCCTAGAGCTGAGAGGCACAGAGTGCAGGCTTCTTTCCAAAGGGCGAGTTGGGCCCCACAGCATCTTGCTTAGAGCTCTTTGGGAAGCTAAGAAACAACTCGCTCTGCACAGTGCTCTTACAGCCTACGGGGAACATCACTTCCAAAGGCCTGTGAAACGCAGTTTCTTTGCAGGCCTCATCTGGGTGAAGTAGGACTTTGGCTCTGGGTGTGCTACATTGCCCTAGAGCTGAAAGGCACAACGTGCAGGCTTCTTTCCAAGGGGCGAGTTGGGCCCCACAGCATCTCGCTTCCAGCTCTTGGGGAAGCTAAGAAACAACTCGCTCTGCACAGTGCTCTTACAGCCTACCGGGAACATCTCTTCCAAAGGCCTGTGAGACGCAGTTTCTTTGCAGGCCTGATCTGGCTGAAGTAGGACTTCTGATCTGGGTGTGCTACATTGTGCTAGAGCTGAAAGTCCCAATGTGCAGGCTTCTTTTCAAAGGGCGAGTTGGGCCCCACAGCATCTTGCTTCCAGCTCTTTGGGAAGCGAAGAAACAACTCGCTCTGCACAGTGCTCTTACAGCCTACCGGGAGCATCTCTTCCAAAGGCCTGTGAAACGCAGTTTCTTTGCAGGCCTGATCTGGCTGAAGTAGGACTTCTGCTCTGGGTGTGATACATTGCCCTAGAGCTGAAAGGCAGAACGTGCCGGCTTCTTTCCAAAGGGCGAGTTGGTCCCCACAGCATCTTGCTTCCAGCTCTTTGGGAAGCTAAGAAACAACTCGCTCTGCACAGTGCTCTTACAGCCTACCGGCAACATCTCTTCCAAAGGCCTGTGAAACGCAGTTTCTTTGCAGGCCTGATCTGACTGAAGTAGGACTTCTGCTCTGGGTCTGCTACTTTGCCCTAGAGCTGAAAGGCACAACGTGCAGGCTTCTTTCCAAAGGGCGAGTTGTGCCCCACAGCATCTTGCTTCCAGCTCTTTGGGAAGCTAAGAAACAACTCGCTCTGCACAGTGCTCTTACAGCCTACCGGGAACATCTCTTCCAAAGGCCTGTGAAACGCAGTTTCTTTGCATGCCTGATCTGGCTGAAGTAGGACTTCTGCTCTGGGTGTGCTACATTGCCCTAGAGCTGACAGGCACAGCGTGCAGGCTTCTTTCCAAAGGGCGAGTTGGGCCCCACAGCATCTTGCCTCTAGCTCTTTGGGAAGCTAAGAAACAACTCGCTCTGCCCAGTGCTCTTACAGCCTACCGGGAACATCTCTTCCAAAGGCCTGTGAAACGCAGTTTCTTTGCAGGCCTGATCTGGCTGAAGTAGGACTTCTGCTCTGGGTGTGCTACATTGCCCTAGAGCTGAGAGGCACAGAGTGCAGGCTTCTTTCCAAAGGGCGAGTTGGGCCCCACAGCATCTTGCTTAGAGCTCTTTGGGAAGCTAAGAAACAACTCGCTCTGCACAGTGCTCTTACAGCCTACGGGGAACATCTCTTCCAAAGGCCTGTGTAACGCAATTTCTTTGCAGGCCTGATCTGGCTGAAGTAGGACTTCTGCTCTGGGTGTGCTACATTGCCCTAGAGATGAAAGGCACAACGTGCAGGCTTCTTTCCAAAGGGCGAGTGGGCCCCACAGCATCTTGCATCCAGCTCTTTGGGAAGCTAAGAAACAACTCGCTCTGCTCAGTGCTCTTACAGCCTACCGGGAACATCTCTTCCAAAGGCCTGTGAAACGCAGTTTCTTTGCAGGCCTGATCTGGCTGAAGTAGGACTTCTGCTCTGGGTGTGCTACATTGCCCTAGAGCTGAGAGGCACAACGTGCAGGCTTCTTTCCAAAGGGCGAGTTGGGCCCCAAAGCATCTTGCTTCCAGCTCTTTGGGAAGCTAACAAACAACTCGCTCTGCACAGTGCTCATACAGCCTACAGGGAACATCTCTTCCAAAAGCCTGTGAAACGCAGTTTCTTTGCAGGCCTGATCTGGCTGAAGTGGGACTTCTGCTTTGGGTGTGCTGCATGGCCCTAGAGCTGAAAGGCACAACGTGCAGGCTTCTTTCCAAAGGGCGAGTTGGGCCCCACAGAATCTGGCTTAGAGCTCTTTGGGAAGCTAAGAAACAACTCGCTCTGCACAGTGCTCTTACAGCCTACCGGGAACATCTCTTCCAAAGGCCTGTGTAACGCAGTTTCTTTGCAGGCCTGATCTGGCTGAAGTAGGACTTCTACTCTGGGTGTGCTACATTGCCCTAGAGATGAAAGGCACAACGTGCAGGCTTCTTTACAAAGGGCGAGTGGGCCCCAGAGCATCTTGCATCCAGCTCTTTGGGAAGCTAAGAAACAACTCGCTCTGCACAGTGCTCTTACAGCCTACCGGGAGCATCTCTTCCAAAGGCCTGTGGAACGCAGTTTCTTTGCAGGCCTGATCTGCCTGAAGTAGGACTTCTGCTCTGGGTGTGCTACATTGCCCTAGAGTTGAATGGCACAACGTGCAGGCTTCTTTCCAAAGGGCGAGTTGGGCCCCACAGCATCTTGCTTCCAGCTCTTTGGGAAGCGAAGAAACAACTCGCTCTGCACAGTGCTCTTACAGCCTACCGGGAACATCTCTTCCAAAGGCCTGTGAAACGCAGTTTCTTTGCAGGCCTGATCTGGCTGAAGTAGGACTTCTGCTCTGGGTGTGCTACATTGCCCTAGAGCTGAAAGGCACAGCGTGCAGGCTTCTTTCCAAAGGGAGAGTGGGCCCCACAGCATCTTGCTTCCAGCTCTTTGGGAAGCTAAGAAACAACTCGCTCTGCTCAGTGCTCTTACATCCTAGTGGGAACATCTCTTCCAAAGGCCTATGAAACGCAGTTTCTTTGCAGGCCTGATCTGGCTGAAGTAGGACTTCTGCTCTGGGTGTGCTACTTTGTTCTAGAGCTGCAAGGCACAACGTGCAGTCTTCTTTCCAAAGGGCGAGTTGGGCCCCACAGCATCTTGCTTCCAGCTCTTAGGGAAGCTAAGAAACAACTCGCTCTGCACAGTGCTCTTACAGCCTACCAGGAACATCTCTTCCAAAGGCCTGTGAAACGCAGTTTCTTTGCAGGCCTGATCTGGCTGAAGTAGGACTTCTGCTCTGGGTGTGCTACATTGCCCTAGAGCTGAAAGGCACAACGTGCAGGCTTCTTTCCAAAGGGCGAGTTGGGCCCCACAGCATCTTGCTTCCAGCTCTTTGGGAAGCTAAGAAACAACTCGCTCTGCACAGTGCTCTTACAGCCTACCGGGAGCATCTCTTCCAAAGGCCTGTGAAACGCAGTTTCTTTGCAGGCCTGATCTGGCTGAAGTAGGACTTCTGCTCTGGGTGTGATACATTGCCCTAGAGCTGAAAGGCAGAACGTGCCGGCTTCTTTCCAAAGGGCGAGTTGGTCCCCACAGCATCTTGCTTCCAGCTCTTTGGGAAGCTAAGAAACAACTCGCTCTGCACAGTGCTCTTACAGCCTACCGGCAACATCTCTTCCAAAGGCCTGTGAAACGCAGTTTCTTTGCAGGCCTGATCTGACTGAAGTAGGACTTCTGCTCTGGGTGTGCTACATTGCCCTAGAGCTGAGAGGCACAACGTGCAGGCTTCTTTCCAAGGGGTGAGTTGGGCCCCACAGCATCTCGCTTCCAGCTCTTGGGGAAGCTAAGAAACAACTCGCTCTGCACAGTGCTCTTACAGCCTACCGGGAACATCTCTTCCAAAGACCTGTGAAACGCAGTTTCTTTGCAGGCCTGATCTGGCTGAAGTAGGACTTCTGATCTGGGTGTGTTACATTGCGCTAGAGCTGAAAGTCCCAACGTGCAGGCTTCTTTCCAAAGGGCGAGTTGGGCCCCACAGCATCTTGCTTCCAGCTCTTTGGGAAGCGAAGAAACAACTCGCTCTGCACAGTGCTCTTACAGCCTACCGGGAGCATCTCTTCCAAAGGCCTGTGAAACGCAGTGTCTTTGCAGGCCTGATCTGGCTGAAGTAGGACTTCTGCTCTGGGTGTGCTACAATGCCCTACAGCTGAAAGGCACAACGTGCAGGCTTCTTTCCAAAGGGCGAGTTGGGCCCAACAGCGTCTTGCTTCCAGCTCTTTGGAAAGCTAAGAAACAACTCGCACTGCACAGTGCTCTTACAGCCTACCGGGAAGATCTCTTCCAAAGGCCTGTGAAACGCAGTTTCTTTGCAGGCCTGATCTGGCTGAAGTAGGACTTCTGCTCTGGGTGTGCTACATTGCCCTAGAGCTGAAAGGCACAACGTGCAGGCTTCTTTCCAAGGGTCGAGTTGGGCCCCACAGCATCTCGCTTCCAGCTCTTGGGGAAGCTAAGAAACAACTCGCTCTGCACAGTGCTCTTACAGCCTACCGGGAACATCTCTTCCAAAGGCCTGTGAAACGCAGTTTCTTTGCAGGCCTGATCTGGCTGAAGTAGGACTTCTGCTCTGGGTGTGCTACATTGCGCTAGAGCTGAAAGGCCCAACGTGCAGGCTTCTTTCCAAAGGGCGAGTTGGGCCCCACAGCATCTTGCTTCCAGCTCTTTGGGAAGCGAAGAAACAACTCGCTCTGCACAGTGCTCTTACAGCCTACCGGGAGCATCTCTTCCAAAGGCCTGTGAAACGCAGTTTCTTTGCAGGCCTGATCTGGCTGAAGTAGGACTTCTGCTCTGGGTGTGCTACATTGCCCTAGAGCTGAGAGGCACAGAGTGCAGGCTTCTTTCCAAAGGGCGAGTTGGGCCCCACAGCATCTTGCTTAGAGCTCTTTGGGAAGCTAAGAAACAACTCGCTCTGCACAGTGCTCTTACAGCCTACGGGGAACATCACTTCCAAAGGCCTGTGAAACGCAGTTTCTTTGCAGGCCTCATCTGGCTGAAGTAGGACTTTGGCTCTGGGTGTGCTACATTGCCCTAGAGCTGAAAGGCACAACGTGCAGGCTTCTTTCCAAGGGGCGAGTTGGGCCCCACAGCATCTCGCTTCCAGCTCTTTGGGAAGCTAAGAAACAACTCGCTCTGCACAGTGCTCTTACAGCCTACCGGGAACATCTCTTCCAAAGGCCTGTGAAACGCAGTTTCTTTGCAGGCCTGATCTGGCTGAAGTAGGACTTCTGATCTGGGTGTGCTACATTGCGCTAGAGCTGAAAGTCCCAACGTGCAGGCTTCTTTTCAAAGGGCGAGTTGGGCCCCACAGCATCTTGCTTCCAGCTCTTTGGGAAGCGAAGAAACAACTCGCTCTGCACAGTGCTCTTACAGCCTACCGGGAGCATCTCTTACAAAGGCCTGTGAAACGCAGTTTCTTTGCAGGCCTGATCTGGCTGAAGTAGGACTTCTGCTCTGGGTGTGCTACATTGCCCTAGAGATGACAGGCACAGCGTGCAGGCTTCTTTCCAAAGGGCGAGTTGGGCCCCACAGCATCTTGCCTCCAGCTCTTTGGGAAGCTAAGAAACAACTCGCTCTGCACAGTGCTCTTACAGCCTACCGGGAACATCTCTTCCAAAGGCCTGTGAAACGCAGTTTCTTTGCAGGCCTGATCTGGCTGAAGTAGGACTTCTGCTCTGGGTGTGCTACATTGCCCTAGAGCTGACAGGCACAGCGTGCAGTCTTCTTTCCAAAGGGCGAGTTGGGCCCCACAGCATCTTGCCTCCAGCTCTTTGGGAAGCTAAGAAACAACTCGCTCTGCACAGTGCTCTTACAGCCTACCGGGAACATCTCTTCCAAAGGCCTGTGAAACGCAGTTTCTTTGCAGGCCTGATCTGGCTGAAGTAGGACTTCTGCTCTGGGTGTGCTACATTGCCCTAGAGCTGAGAGGCACAGAGTGCAGGCTTCTTTCCAAAGGGCGAGTTGGGCCCCACAGCATCTTGCTTAGAGCTCTTTGGGAAGCTAAGAAACAACTCGCTCTGCACAGTGCTCTTACAGCCTACGGGGAACATCTCTTCCAAAGGCCTGTGTAACGCAGTTTCTTTGCAGGCCTGATCTGGCTGAAGTAGGACTTCTGCTCTGGGTGTGCTACATTGCCCTAGAGATGAAAGGCACAACGTGCAGGCTTCTTTCCAAAGGGCGAGTGGGCCCCACAGCATCTTGCATCCAGCTCTTTGGGAAGCTAAGAAACAACTCGCTCTGCTCAGTGCTCTTACAGCCTACCGGGAACATCTCTTCCAAAGGCCTGTGAAACGCAGTTTCTTTGCAGGCCTGATCTGGCTGAAGTAGGACTTCTGCTCTGGGTGTGCTACATTGCCCTAGAGCTGAGAGGCACAACGTGCAGGCTTCTTTCCAAAGGGCGAGTTGGGCCCCACAGCATCTTGCTTCCAGCTCTTTGGGAAGCTAACAAACAACTCGCTCTGCACAGTGCTCATACAGCCTACAGGGAACATCTCTTCCAAAAGCCTGTGAAACGCAGTTTCTTTGCAGGCCTGATCTGGCTGAAGTGGGACTTCTGCTTTGGGTGTGCTACATGGCCCTAGAGCTGAAAGGCACAACGTGCAGGCTTCTTTCCAAAGGGCGAGTTGGGCCACACAGCATCTTGCTTCCAGCTCTTTGGGAAGCTAAGAAACAACTCGCTCTGCACAGTGCTCTTACAGCCTACCGGGTACAACTCTTCCAAAGGTCTGTGAAACGCAGTTTCTTTGCAGGCCTGATCTGGCTGAAGTAGGACTTCTGTTCTGGGTGTGCTACTTTGCCCTAGAGCTGAAAGGCACAACGTGCAGGCTTCTTTCCAAAGGCCGAGTTGGGCCCCACAGCATCTTGCTTCCAGCTCTTTGGGAAGCTAAGAAACAACTCGCTCTGCCCAGTGCTCTTACAGCCTATCGGGAACATCTCTTCCAAAGGCCTGTGAAACGCAGTTTCTTTGCAGGCCTGATCTGGCTGAAGTAGGACTTCTGCTCTGGGTGTGCTACATTGCCCTAGAGCTGAGAGGCACAGAGTGCAGGCTTCTTTCCAAAGGGCGAGTTGGGCCCCACAGCATCTTGCTTAGAGCTCTTTGGGAAGCTAAGAAACAACTCGCTCTGCACAGTGCTCTTACAGCCTACGGGGAACATCACTTCCAAAGGCCTGTGAAACGCAGTTTCTTTGCAGGCCTCATCTGGCTGAAGTAGGACTTTGGCTCTGGGTGTGCTACATTGCCCTAGAGCTGAAAGGCACAACGTGCAGGCTTCTTTCCAAGGGGCGAGTTGGGCCCCACAGCATCTCGCTTCCAGCTCTTGGGGAAGCTAAGAAACAACTCGCTCTGCACAGTGCTCTTACAGCCTACCGGGAACATCTCTTCCAAAGGCCTGTGAAACGCAGTTTCTTTGCAGGCCTGATCTGGCTGAAGTAGGACTTCTATTCTGGGTGTGCTACTTTGCCCTAGAGCTGAAAGGCACAACGTGCAGGCTTCTTTCCAAAGGCCGAGTTGGGCCCCACAGCATCTTGCTTCCAGCTCTTTGGGAAGCTAAGAAACAACTCGCTCTGCCCAGTGCTCTTACAGCCTACCGGGAACATCTCTTCCAAAGGCCTGTGAAACGCAGTTTCTTTGCAGGCCTGATCTGGCTGAAGTAGGACTTCTGCTCTGGGTGTGCTACATTGCCCTAGAGCTGAGAGGCACAGAGTGCAGGCTTCTTTCCAAAGGGCGAGTTGGGCCCCACAGCATCTTGCTTAGAGCTCTTTGGGAAGCTAAGAAACAACTCGCTCTGCACAGTGCTCTTACAGCCTACGGGGAACATCACTTCCAAAGGCCTGTGAAACGCAGTTTCTTTGCAGGCCTCATCTGGGTGAAGTAGGACTTTGGCTCTGGGTGTGCTACATTGCCCTAGAGCTGAAAGGCACAACGTGCAGGCTTCTTTCCAAGGGGCGAGTTGGGCCCCACAGCATCTCGCTTCCAGCTCTTGGGGAAGCTAAGAAACAACTCGCTCTGCACAGTGCTCTTACAGCCTACCGGGAACATCTCTTCCAAAGGCCTGTGAGACGCAGTTTCTTTGCAGGCCTGATCTGGCTGAAGTAGGACTTCTGATCTGGGTGTGCTACATTGTGCTAGAGCTGAAAGTCCCAATGTGCAGGCTTCTTTTCAAAGGGCGAGTTGGGCCCCACAGCATCTTGCTTCCAGCTCTTTGGGAAGCGAAGAAACAACTCGCTCTGCACAGTGCTCTTACAGCCTACCGGGAGCATCTCTTCCAAAGGCCTGTGAAACGCAGTTTCTTTGCAGGCCTGATCTGGCTGAAGTAGGACTTCTGCTCTGGGTGTGATACATTGCCCTAGAGCTGAAAGGCAGAACGTGCCGGCTTCTTTCCAAAGGGCGAGTTGGTCCCCACAGCATCTTGCTTCCAGCTCTTTGGGAAGCTAAGAAACAACTCGCTCTGCACAGTGCTCTTACAGCCTACCGGCAACATCTCTTCCAAAGGCCTGTGAAACGCAGTTTCTTTGCAGGCCTGATCTGACTGAAGTAGGACTTCTGCTCTGGGTCTGCTACTTTGCCCTAGAGCTGAAAGGCACAACGTGCAGGCTTCTTTCCAAAGGGCGAGTTGTGCCCCACAGCATCTTGCTTCCAGCTCTTTGGGAAGCTAAGAAACAACTCGCTCTGCACAGTGCTCTTACAGCCTACCGGGAACATCTCTTCCAAAGGCCTGTGAAACGCAGTTTCTTTGCATGCCTGATCTGGCTGAAGTAGGACTTCTGCTCTGGGTGTGCTACATTGCCCTAGAGCTGACAGGCACAGCGTGCAGGCTTCTTTCCAAAGGGCGAGTTGGGCCCCACAGCATCTTGCCTCTAGCTCTTTGGGAAGCTAAGAAACAACTCGCTCTGCCCAGTGCTCTTACAGCCTACCGGGAACATCTCTTCCAAAGGCCTGTGAAACGCAGTTTCTTTGCAGGCCTGATCTGGCTGAAGTAGGACTTCTGCTCTGGGTGTGCTACAGTGCCCTAGAGCTGAGAGGCACAGAGTGCAGGCTTCTTTCCAAAGGGCGAGTTGGGCCCCACAGCATCTTGCTTAGAGCTCTTTGGGAAGCTAAGAAACAACTCGCTCTGCACAGTGCTCTTACAGCCTATGGGGAACATCTCTTCCAAAGGCCTGTGTAACGCAATTTCTTTGCAGGCCTGATCTGGCTGAAGTAGGACTTCTGCTCTGGGTGTGCTACATTGCCCTAGAGATGAAAGGCACAACGTGCAGGCTTCTTTCCAAAGGGCGAGTGGGCCCCACAGCATCTTGCATCCAGCTCTTTGGGAAGCTAAGAAAGAACTCGCTCTGCTCAGTGCTCTTACAGCCTACCGGGAACATCTCTTCCAAAGGCCTGTGAAACGCAGTTTCTTTGCAGGCCTGATCTGGCTGAAGTAGGACTTCTGCTCTGGGTGTGCTACATTGCCCTAGAGCTGAGAGGCACAACGTGCAGGCTTCTTTCCAAAGGGCGAGTTGGGCCCCACAGCATCTTGCTTCCAGCTCTTTGGGAAGCTAACAAACAACTCGCTCTGCACAGTGCTCATACAGCCTACAGGGAACATCTCTTCCAAAAGCCTGTGAAACGCAGTTTCTTTGCAGGCCTGATCTGGCTGAAGTGGGACTTCTGCTTTGGGTGTGCTGCATGGCCCTAGAGCTGAAAGGCACAACGTGCAGGCTTCTTTCCAAAGGGCGAGTTGGGCCCCACAGAATCTGGCTTAGAGCTCTTTGGGAAGCTAAGAAACAACTCGCTCTGCACAGTGCTCTTACAGCCTACCGGGAACATCTCTTCCAAAGGCCTGTTTAACGCAGTTTCTTTGCAGGCCTGATCTGGCTGAAGTAGGACTTCTACTCTGGGTGTGCTACATTGCCCTAGAGATGAAAGGCACAACGTGCAGGCTTCTTTACAAAGGGCGAGTGGGCCCCAGAGCATCTTGCATCCAGCTCTTTGGGAAGCTAAGAAACAACTCGCTCTGCACAGTGCTCTTACAGCCTACCGGGAGCATCTCTTCCAAAGGCCTGTGGAACGCAGTTTCTTTGCAGGCCTGATCTGCCTGAAGTAGGACTTCTGCTCTGGGTGTGCTACATTGCCCTAGAGTTGAATGGCACAACGTGCAGGCTTCTTTCCAAAGGGCGAGTTGGGCCCCACAGCATCTTGCTTCCAGCTCTTTGGGAAGCGAAGAAACAACTCGCTCTGCACAGTGCTCTTACAGCCTACCGGGAACATCTCTTCCAAAGGCCTGTGAAACGCAGTTTCTTTGCAGGCCTGATCTGGCTGAAGTAGGACTTCTGCTCTGGGTGTGCTACATTGCCCTAGAGCTGAAAGGCACAGCGTGCAGGCTTCTTTCCAAAGGGAGAGTGGGCCCCACAGCATCTTGCTTCCAGCTCTTTGGGAAGCTAAGAAACAACTCGCTCTGCTCAGTGCTCTTACATCCTAGTGGGAACATCTCTTCCAAAGGCCTATGAAACGCAGTTTCTTTGCAGGCCTGATCTGGCTGAAGTAGGACTTCTGCTCTGGGTGTGCTACTTTGTTCTAGAGCTGCAAGGCACAACGTGCAGTCTTCTTTCCAAAGGGCGAGTTGGGCCCCACAGCATCTTGCTTCCAGCTCTTAGGGAAGCTAAGAAACAACTCGCTCTGCACAGTGCTCTTACAGCCTACCAGGAACATCTCTTCCAAAGGCCTGTGAAACGCAGTTTCTTTGCAGGCCTGATCTGGCTGAAGTAGGACTTCTGCTCTGGGTGTGCTACATTGCCCTAGAGCTGAAAGGCACAACGTGCAGGCTTCTTTCCAAAGGGCGAGTTGGGCCCCACAGCATCTTGCTTCCAGCTCTTTGGGAAGCTAAGAAACAACTCGCTCTGCACAGTGCTCTTACAGCCTACCGGGAGCATCTCTTCCAAAGGCCTGTGAAACGCAGTGTCTTTGCAGGCCTGATCTGGCTGAAGTAGGACTTCTGCTCTGGGTGTGCTACAATGCCCTACAGCTGAAAGGCACAACGTGCAGGCTTCTTTCCAAAGGGCGAGTTGGGCCCAACAGCGTCTTGCTTCCAGCTCTTTGGAAAGCTAAGAAACAACTCGCACTGCACAGTGCTCTTACAGCCTACCGGGAACATCTCTTCCAAAGGCCTGTGAAACGCAGTTTCTTTGCAGGCCTGATCTGGCTGAAGTAGGACTTCTGCTCTGGGTGTGCTACATTGCCCTAGAGCTGAAAGGCACAACGTGCAGGCTTCTTTCCAAGGGTCGAGTTGGGCCCCACAGCATCTCGCTTCCAGCTCTTGGGGAAGCTAAGAAACAACTCGCTCTGCACAGTGCTCTTACAGCCTACCGGGAACATCTCTTCCAAAGGCCTGTGAAACGCAGTTTCTTTGCAGGCCTGATCTGGCTGAAGTAGGACTTCTGCTCTGGGTGTGCTACATTGCGCTAGAGCTGAAAGGCCCAACGTGCAGGCTTCTTTCCAAAGGGCGAGTTGGGCCCCACAGCATCTTGCTTCCAGCTCTTTGGGAAGCGAAGAAACAACTCGCTCTGCACAGTGCTCTTACAGCCTACCGGGAGCATCTCTTCCAAAGGCCTGTGAAACGCAGTTTCTTTGCAGGCCTGATCTGGCTGAAGTAGGACTTCTGCTCTGGGTGTGCTACATTGCCCTAGAGCTGAGAGGCACAGAGTGCAGGCTTCTTTCCAAAGGGCGAGTTGGGCCCCACAGCATCTTGCTTAGAGCTCTTTGGGAAGCTAAGAAACAACTCGCTCTGCACAGTGCTCTTACAGCCTACGGGGAACATCACTTCCAAAGGCCTGTGAAACGCAGTTTCTTTGCAGGCCTCATCTGGCTGAAGTAGGACTTTGGCTCTGGGTGTGCTACATTGCCCTAGAGCTGAAAGGCACAACGTGCAGGCTTCTTTCCAAGGGGCGAGTTGGGCCCCACAGCATCTCGCTTCCAGCTCTTTGGGAAGCTAAGAAACAACTCGCTCTGCACAGTGCTCTTACAGCCTACCGGGAACATCTCTTCCAAAGGCCTGTGAAACGCAGTTTCTTTGCAGGCCTGATCTGGCTGAAGTAGGACTTCTGATCTGGGTGTGCTACATTGCGCTAGAGCTGAAAGTCCCAACGTGCAGGCTTCTTTTCAAAGGGCGAGTTGGGCCCCACAGCATCTTGCTTCCAGCTCTTTGGGAAGCGAAGAAACAACTCGCTCTGCACAGTGCTCTTACAGCCTACCGGGAGCATCTCTTACAAAGGCCTGTGAAACGCAGTTTCTTTGCAGGCCTGATCTGGCTGAAGTAGGACTTCTGCTCTGGGTGTGCTACATTGCCCTAGAGATGACAGGCACAGCGTGCAGGCTTCTTTCCAAAGGGCGAGTTGGGCCCCACAGCATCTTGCCTCCAGCTCTTTGGGAAGCTAAGAAACAACTCGCTCTGCACAGTGCTCTTACAGCCTACCGGGTACAACTCTTCCAAAGGTCTGTGAAACGCAGTTTCTTTGCAGGCCTGATCTGGCTGAAGTAGGACTTCTGTTCTGGGTGTGCTACTTTGCCCTAGAGCTGAAAGGCACAACGTGCAGGCTTCTTTCCAAAGGCCGAGTTGGGCCCCACAGCATCTTGCTTCCAGCTCTTTGGGAAGCTAAGAAACAACTCGCTCTGCCCAGTGCTCTTACAGCCTATCGGGAACATCTCTTCCAAAGGCCTGTGAAACGCAGTTTCTTTGCAGGCCTGATCTGGCTGAAGTAGGACTTCTGCTCTGGGTGTGCTACTTTGCCCTAGAGCTGAAAGGCACAACGTGCAGGCTTCTTTCCAAAGGGCGAGTTGGGCCCCACAGCATCTTGCTTAGAGCTCTTTGGGAAGCTAAGAAACAACTCGCTCTGCACAGTGCTCTTACAGTCTACGGGGAACATCACTTCCAAAGGCCTGTGAAACGCAGTTTCTTTGCAGGCCTCATCTGGCTGAAGTAGGACTTTGGCTCTGGGTGTGCTACATTGCCCTAGAGCTGAAAGGCACAACGTGCAGGCTTCTTTCCAAGGGGCGAGTTGGGCCCCACAGCATCTCGCTTCCAGCTCTTGGGGAAGCTAAGAAACAACTCGCTCTGCACAGTGCTCTTACAGCCTACCGGGAACATCTCTTCCAAAGGCCTGTGAAACGCAGTTTCTTTGCAGGCCTGATCTGGCTGAAGTAGGACTTCTATTCTGGGTGTGCTACTTTGCCCTAGAGCTGAAAGGCACAACGTGCAGGCTTCTTTCCAAAGGCCGAGTTGGGCCCCACAGCATCTTGCTTCCAGCTCTTTGGGAAGCTAAGAAACAACTCGCTCTGCCCAGTGCTCTTACAGCCTACCGGGAACATCTCTTCCAAAGGCCTGTGAAACGCAGTTTCTTTGCAGGCCTGATCTGGCTGAAGTAGGACTTCTGCTCTGGGTGTGCTACATTGCCCTAGAGCTGAGAGGCACAGAGTGCAGGCTTCTTTCCAAAGGGCGAGTTGGGCCCCACAGCATCTTGCTTAGAGCTCTTTGGGAAGCTAAGAAACAACTCGCTCTGCACAGTGCTCTTACAGCCTACGGGGAACATCACTTCCAAAGGCCTGTGAAACGCAGTTTCTTTGCAGGCCTCATCTGGGTGAAGTAGGACTTTGGCTCTGGGTGTGCTACATTGCCCTAGAGCTGAAAGGCACAACGTGCAGGCTTCTTTCCAAGGGGCGAGTTGGGCCCCACAGCATCTCGCTTCCAGCTCTTGGGGAAGCTAAGAAACAACTCGCTCTGCACAGTGCTCTTACAGCCTACCGGGAACATCTCTTCCAAAGGCCTGTGAGACGCAGTTTCTTTGCAGGCCTGATCTGGCTGAAGTAGGACTTCTGATCTGGGTGTGCTACATTGTGCTAGAGCTGAAAGTCCCAATGTGCAGGCTTCTTTTCAAAGGGCGAGTTGGGCCCCACAGCATCTTGCTTCCAGCTCTTTGGGAAGCGAAGAAACAACTCGCTCTGCACAGTGCTCTTACAGCCTACCGGGAGCATCTCTTCCAAAGGCCTGTGAAACGCAGTTTCTTTGCAGGCCTGATCTGGCTGAAGTAGGACTTCTGCTCTGGGTGTGATACATTGCCCTAGAGCTGAAAGGCAGAACGTGCCGGCTTCTTTCCAAAGGGCGAGTTGGTCCCCACAGCATCTTGCTTCCAGCTCTTTGGGAAGCTAAGAAACAACTCGCTCTGCACA
This sequence comes from Equus caballus, assembly GCF_041296265.1. Classification (NCBI taxonomy): domain Eukaryota; kingdom Metazoa; phylum Chordata; class Mammalia; order Perissodactyla; family Equidae; genus Equus; species Equus caballus. Next base: position 15,450,675 of record NC_091696.1, read on the forward strand.
GTGCTCTTACAGCCTACCGGCAACATCTCTTCCAAAGGCCTGTGAAACGCAGTTTCTTTGCAGGCCTGATCTGACTGAAGTAGGACTTCTGCTCTGGGTCTGCTACTTTGCCCTAGAGCTGAAAGGCACAACGTGCAGGCTTCTTTCCAAAGGGCGAGTTGTGCCCCACAGCATCTTGCTTCCAGCTCTTTGGGAAGCTAAGAAACAACTCGCTCTGCACAGTGCTCTTACAGCCTACCGGGAACATCTCTTCCAAAGGCCTGTGAAACGCAGTTTCTTTGCATGCCTGATCTGGCTGAAGTAGGACTTCTGCTCTGGGTGTGCTACATTGCCCTAGAGCTGAAAGGCACAGCGTGCAGGCTTCTTTCCAAAGGGCGAGTTGGGCCCCACAGCATCTTGCCTCTAGCTCTTTGGGAAGCTAAGAAACAACTCGCTCTGCCCAGTGCTCTTACAGCCTACCGGGAACATCTCTTCCAAAGGCCTGTGAAACGCAGTTTCTTTGCAGGCCTGATCTGGCTGAAGTAGGACTTCTGCTCTGGGTGTGCTACATTGCCCTAGAGCTGAGAGGCACAGAGTGCAGGCTTCTTTCCAAAGGGCGAGTTGGGCCCCACAGCATCTTGCTTAGAGCTCTTTGGGAAGCTAAGAAACAACTCGCTCTGCACAGTGCTCTTACAGCCTACGGGGAACATCTCTTCCAAAGGCCTGTGTAACGCAATTTCTTTGCAGGCCTGATCTGGCTGAAGTAGGACTTCTGCTCTGGGTGTGCTACATTGCCCTAGAGATGAAAGGCACAACGTGCAGGCTTCTTTCCAAAGGGCGAGTGGGCCCCACAGCATCTTGCATCCAGCTCTTTGGGAAGCTAAGAAACAACTCGCTCTGCTCAGTGCTCTTACAGCCTACCGGGAACATCTCTTCCAAAGGCCTGTGAAACGCAGTTTCTTTGCAGGCCTGATCTGGCTGAAGTAGGACTTCTGCTCTGGGTGTGCTACATTGCCCTAGAGCTGAGAGGCACAACGTGCAGGCTTCTTTCCAAAGGGCGAGTTGGGCCCCACAGCATCTTGCTTCCAGCTCTTTGGGAAGCTAACAAACAACTCGCTCTGCACAGTGCTCATACAGCCTACAGGGAACATCTCTTCCAAAAGCCTGTGAAACGCAGTTTCTTTGCAGGCCTGATCTGGCTGAAGTGGGACTTCTGCTTTGGGTGTGCTGCATGGCCCTAGAGCTGAAAGGCACAACGTGCAGGCTTCTTTCCAAAGGGCGAGTTGGGCCCCACAGAATCTGGCTTAGAGCTCTTTGGGAAGCTAAGAAACAACTCGCTCTGCACAGTGCTCTTACAGCCTACCGGGAACATCTCTTCCAAAGGCCTGTGTAACGCAGTTTCTTTGCAGGCCTGATCTGGCTGAAGTAGGACTTCTACTCTGGGTGTGCTACATTGCCCTAGAGATGAAAGGCACAACGTGCAGGCTTCTTTACAAAGGGCGAGTGGGCCCCAGAGCATCTTGCATCCAGCTCTTTGGGAAGCTAAGAAACAACTCGCTCTGCACAGTGCTCTTACAGCCTACCGGGAGCATCTCTTCCAAAGGCCTGTGGAACGCAGTTTCTTTGCAGGCCTGATCTGCCTGAAGTAGGACTTCTGCTCTGGGTGTGCTACATTGCCCTAGAGTTGAATGGCACAACGTGCAGGCTTCTTTCCAAAGGGCGAGTTGGGCCCCACAGCATCTTGCTTCCAGCTCTTTGGGAAGCGAAGAAACAACTCGCTCTGCACAGTGCTCTTACAGCCTACCGGGAACATCTCTTCCAAAGGCCTGTGAAACGCAGTTTCTTTGCAGGCCTGATCTGGCTGAAGTAGGACTTCTGCTCTGGGTGTGCTACATTGCCCTAGAGCTGAAAGGCACAGCGTGCAGGCTTCTTTCCAAAGGGAGAGTGGGCCCCACAGCATCTTGCTTCCAGCTCTTTGGGAAGCTAAGAAACAACTCGCTCTGCACAGTGCTCTTACAGCCTACCGGGAGCATCTCTTCCAAAGGCCTGTGAAACGCAGTTTCTTTGCAGGCCTGATCTGGCTGAAGTAGGACTTCTGCTCTGGGTGTGATACATTGCCCTAGAGCTGAAAGGCAGAACGTGCCGGCTTCTTTCCAAAGGGCGAGTTGGTCCCCACAGCATCTTGCTTCCAGCTCTTTGGGAAGCTAAGAAACAACTCGCTCTGCACAGTGCTCTTACAGCCTACCGGCAACATCTCTTCCAAAGGCCTGTGAAACGCAGTTTCTTTGCAGGCCTGATCTGACTGAAGTAGGACTTCTGCTCTGGGTCTGCTACTTTGCCCTAGAGCTGAAAGGCACAACGTGCAGGCTTCTTTCCAAAGGGCGAGTTGTGCCCCACAGCATCTTGCTTCCAGCTCTTTGGGAAGCTAAGAAACAACTCGCTCTGCACAGTGCTCTTACAGCCTACCGGGAACATCTCTTCCAAAGGCCTGTGAAACGCAGTTTCTTTGCATGCCTGATCTGGCTGAAGTAGGACTTCTGCTCTGGGTGTGCTACATTGCCCTAGAGCTGACAGGCACAGCGTGCAGGCTTCTTTCCAAAGGGCGAGTTGGGCCCCACAGCATCTTGCCTCTAGCTCTTTGGGAAGCTAAGAAACAACTCGCTCTGCCCAGTGCTCTTACAGCCTACCGGGAACATCTCTTCCAAAGGCCTGTGAAACGCAGTTTCTTTGCAGGCCTGATCTGGCTGAAGTAGGACTTCTGCTCTGGGTGTGCTACATTGCCCTAGAGCTGAGAGGCACAGAGTGCAGGCTTCTTTCCAAAGGGCGAGTTGGGCCCCACAGCATCTTGCTTAGAGCTCTTTGGGAAGCTAAGAAACAACTCGCTCTGCACAGTGCTCTTACAGCCTACGGGGAACATCTCTTCCAAAGGCCTGTGTAACGCAATTTCTTTGCAGGCCTGATCTGGCTGAAGTAGGACTTCTGCTCTGGGTGTGCTACATTGCCCTAGAGATGAAAGGCACAACGTGCAGGCTTCTTTCCAAAGGGCGAGTGGGCCCCACAGCATCTTGCATCCAGCTCTTTGGGAAGCTAAGAAAGAACTCGCTCTGCTCAGTGCTCTTACAGCCTACCGGGAACATCTCTTCCAAAGGCCTGTGAAACGCAGTTTCTTTGCAGGCCTGATCTGGCTGAAGTAGGACTTCTGCTCTGGGTGTGCTACATTGCCCTAGAGCTGAGAGGCACAACGTGCAGGCTTCTTTCCAAAGGGCGAGTTGGGCCCCACAGCATCTTGCTTCCAGCTCTTTGGGAAGCTAACAAACAACTCGCTCTGCACAGTGCTCATACAGCCTACAGGGAACATCTCTTCCAAAAGCCTGTGAAACGCAGTTTCTTTGCAGGCCTGATCTGGCTGAAGTGGGACTTCTGCTTTGGGTGTGCTGCATGGCCCTAGAGCTGAAAGGCACAACGTGCAGGCTTCTTTCCAAAGGGCGAGTTGGGCCCCACAGAATCTGGCTTAGAGCTCTTTGGGAAGCTAAGAAACAACTCGCTCTGCACAGTGCTCTTACAGCCTACCGGGAACATCTCTTCCAAAGGCCTGTGTAACGCAGTTTCTTTGCAGGCCTGATCTGGCTGAAGTAGGACTTCTACTCTGGGTGTGCTACATTGCCCTAGAGATGAAAGGCACAACGTGCAGGCTTCTTTACAAAGGGCGAGTGGGCCCCAGAGCATCTTGCATCCAGCTCTTTGGGAAGCTAAGAAACAACTCGCTCTGCACAGTGCTCTTACAGCCTACCGGGAGCATCTCTTCCAAAGGCCTGTGGAACGCAGTTTCTTTGCAGGCCTGATCTGCCTGAAGTAGGACTTCTGCTCTGGGTGTGCTACATTGCCCTAGAGTTGAATGGCACAACGTGCAGGCTTCTTTCCAAAGGGCGAGTTGGGCCCCACAGCATCTTGCTTCCAGCTCTTTGGGAAGCGAAGAAACAACTCGCTCTGCACAGTGCTCTTACAGCCTACCGGGAACATCTCTTCCAAAGGCCTGTGAAACGCAGTTTCTTTGCAGGCCTGATCTGGCTGAAGTAGGACTTCTGCTCTGGGTGTGCTACATTGCCCTAGAGCTGAAAGGCACAGCGTGCAGGCTTCTTTCCAAAGGGAGAGTGGGCCCCACAGCATCTTGCTTCCAGCTCTTTGGGAAGCTAAGAAACAACTCGCTCTGCTCAGTGCTCTTACATCCTAGTGGGAACATCTCTTCCAAAGGCCTATGAAACGCAGTTTCTTTGCAGGCCTGATCTGGCTGAAGTAGGACTTCTGCTCTGGGTGTGCTACTTTGTTCTAGAGCTGCAAGGCACAACGTGCAGTCTTCTTTCCAAAGGGCGAGTTGGGCCCCACAGCATCTTGCTTCCAGCTCTTAGGGAAGCTAAGAAACAACTCGCTCTGCACAGTGCTCTTACAGCCTACCAGGAACATCTCTTCCAAAGGCCTGTGAAACGCAGTTTCTTTGCAGGCCTGATCTGGCTGAAGTAGGACTTCTGCTCTGGGTGTGCTACATTGCCCTAGAGCTGAAAGGCACAACGTGCAGGCTTCTTTCCAAAGGGCGAGTTGGGCCCCACAGCATCTTGCTTCCAGCTCTTTGGGAAGCTAAGAAACAACTCGCTCTGCACAGTGCTCTTACAGCCTACCGGGAGCATCTCTTCCAAAGGCCTGTGAAACGCAGTGTCTTTGCAGGCCTGATCTGGCTGAAGTAGGACTTCTGCTCTGGGTGTGCTACAATGCCCTACAGCTGAAAGGCACAACGTGCAGGCTTCTTTCCAAAGGGCGAGTTGGGCCCAACAGCGTCTTGCTTCCAGCTCTTTGGAAAGCTAAGAAACAACTCGCACTGCACAGTGCTCTTACAGCCTACCGGGAACATCTCTTCCAAAGGCCTGTGAAACGCAGTTTCTTTGCAGGCCTGATCTGGCTGAAGTAGGACTTCTGCTCTGGGTGTGCTACATTGCCCTAGAGCTGAAAGGCACAACGTGCAGGCTTCTTTCCAAGGGTCGAGTTGGGCCCCACAGCATCTCGCTTCCAGCTCTTGGGGAAGCTAAGAAACAACTCGCTCTGCACAGTGCTCTTACAGCCTACCGGGAACATCTCTTCCAAAGGCCTGTGAAACGCAGTTTCTTTGCAGGCCTGATCTGGCTGAAGTAGGACTTCTGCTCTGGGTGTGCTACATTGCGCTAGAGCTGAAAGGCCCAACGTGCAGGCTTCTTTCCAAAGGGCGAGTTGGGCCCCACAGCATCTTGCTTCCAGCTCTTTGGGAAGCGAAGAAACAACTCGCTCTGCACAGTGCTCTTACAGCCTACCGGGAGCATCTCTTCCAAAGGCCTGTGAAACGCAGTTTCTTTGCAGGCCTGATCTGGCTGAAGTAGGACTTCTGCTCTGGGTGTGCTACATTGCCCTAGAGCTGAGAGGCACAGAGTGCAGGCTTCTTTCCAAAGGGCGAGTTGGGCCCCACAGCATCTTGCTTAGAGCTCTTTGGGAAGCTAAGAAACAACTCGCTCTGCACAGTGCTCTTACAGCCTACGGGGAACATCACTTCCAAAGGCCTGTGAAACGCAGTTTCTTTGCAGGCCTCATCTGGCTGAAGTAGGACTTTGGCTCTGGGTGTGCTACATTGCCCTAGAGCTGAAAGGCACAACGTGCAGGCTTCTTTCCAAGGGGCGAGTTGGGCCCCACAGCATCTCGCTTCCAGCTCTTTGGGAAGCTAAGAAACAACTCGCTCTGCACAGTGCTCTTACAGCCTACCGGGAACATCTCTTCCAAAGGCCTGTGAAACGCAGTTTCTTTGCAGGCCTGATCTGGCTGAAGTAGGACTTCTGATCTGGGTGTGCTACATTGCGCTAGAGCTGAAAGTCCCAACGTGCAGGCTTCTTTTCAAAGGGCAAGTTGGGCCCCACAGCATCTTGCTTCCAGCTCTTTGGGAAGCGAAGAAACAACTCGCTCTGCACAGTGCTCTTACAGCCTACCGGGAGCATCTCTTACAAAGGCCTGTGAAACGCAGTTTCTTTGCAGGCCTGATCTGGCTGAAGTAGGACTTCTGCTCTGGGTGTGCTACATTGCCCTAGAGATGACAGGCACAGCGTGCAGGCTTCTTTCCAAAGGGCGAGTTGGGCCCCACAGCATCTTGCCTCCAGCTCTTTGGGAAGCTAAGCAACAACTCGCTCTGCACAGTGCTCTTACAGCCTACCGGGAACATCTCTTCCAAAGGCCTGTGAAACGCAGTTTCTTTGCAGGCCTGATCTGGCTGAAGTAGGACTTCTGCTCTGGGTGTGCTACATTGCCCTAGAGCTGACAGGCACAGCGTGCAGTCTTCTTTCCAAAGGGCGAGTTGGGCCCCACAGCATCTTGCCTCCAGCTCTTTGGGAAGCTAAGAAACAACTCGCTCTGCACAGTGCTCTTACAGCCTACCGGGAACATCTCTTCCAAAGGCCTGTGAAACGCAGTTTCTTTGCAGGCCTGATCTGGCTGAAGTAGGACTTCTGCTCTGGGTGTGCTACATTGCCCTAGAGCTGAGAGGCACAGAGTGCAGGCTTCTTTCCAAAGGGCGAGTTGGGCCCCACAGCATCTTGCTTAGAGCTCTTTGGGAAGCTAAGAAACAACTCGCTCTGCACAGTGCTCTTACAGCCTACGGGGAACATCTCTTCCAAAGGCCTGTGTAACGCAGTTTCTTTGCAGGCCTGATCTGGCTGAAGTAGGACTTCTGCTCTGGGTGTGCTACATTGCCCTAGAGATGAAAGGCACAACGTGCAGGCTTCTTTCCAAAGGGCGAGTGGGCCCCACAGCATCTTGCATCCAGCTCTTTGGGAAGCTAAGAAACAACTCGCTCTGCTCAGTGCTCTTACAGCCTACCGGGAACATCTCTTCCAAAGGCCTGTGAAACGCAGTTTCTTTGCAGGCCTGATCTGGCTGAAGTAGGACTTCTGCTCTGGGTGTGCTACATTGCCCTAGAGCTGAGAGGCACAACGTGCAGGCTTCTTTCCAAAGGGCGAGTTGGGCCCCACAGCATCTTGCTTCCAGCTCTTTGGGAAGCTAACAAACAACTCGCTCTGCACAGTGCTCATACAGCCTACAGGGAACATCTCTTCCAAAAGCCTGTGAAACGCAGTTTCTTTGCAGGCCTGATCTGGCTGAAGTGGGACTTCTGCTTTGGGTGTGCTACATGGCCCTAGAGCTGAAAGGCACAACGTGCAGGCTTCTTTCCAAAGGGCGAGTTGGGCCACACAGCATCTTGCTTCCAGCTCTTTGGGAAGCTAAGAAACAACTCGCTCTGCACAGTGTTCTTACAGCCTACCGGGTACAACTCTTCCAAAGGTCTGTGAAACGCAGTTTCTTTGCAGGCCTGATCTGGCTGAAGTAGGACTTCTGTTCTGGGTGTGCTACTTTGCCCTAGAGCTGAAAGGCACAACGTGCAGGCTTCTTTCCAAAGGCCGAGTTGGGCCCCACAGCATCTTGCTTCCAGCTCTTTGGGAAGCTAAGAAACAACTCGCTCTGCCCAGTGCTCTTACAGCCTATCGGGAACATCTCTTCCAAAGGCCTGTGAAACGCAGTTTCTTTGCAGGCCTGATCTGGCTGAAGTAGGACTTCTGCTCTGGGTGTGCTACATTGCCCTAGAGCTGAGAGGCACAGAGTGCAGGCTTCTTTCCAAAGGGCGAGTTGGGCCCCACAGCATCTTGCTTAGAGCTCTTTGGGAAGCTAAGAAACAACTCGCTCTGCACAGTGCTCTTACAGCCTACGGGGAACATCACTTCCAAAGGCCTGTGAAACGCAGTTTCTTTGCAGGCCTCATCTGGCTGAAGTAGGACTTTGGCTCTGGGTGTGCTACATTGCCCTAGAGCTGAAAGGCACAACGTGCAGGCTTCTTTCCAAGGGGCGAGTTGGGCCCCACAGCATCTCGCTTCCAGCTCTTGGGGAAGCTAAGAAACAACTCGCTCTGCACAGTGCTCTTACAGCCTACCGGGAACATCTCTTCCAAAGGCCTGTGAAACGCAGTTTCTTTGCAGGCCTGATCTGGCTGAAGTAGGACTTCTATTCTGGGTGTGCTACTTTGCCCTAGAGCTGAAAGGCACAACGTGCAGGCTTCTTTCCAAAGGCCGAGTTGGGCCCCACAGCATCTTGCTTCCAGCTCTTTGGGAAGCTAAGAAACAACTCGCTCTGCCCAGTGCTCTTACAGCCTACCGGGAACATCTCTTCCAAAGGCCTGTGAAACGCAGTTTCTTTGCAGGCCTGATCTGGCTGAAGTAGGACTTCTGCTCTGGGTGTGCTACATTGCCCTAGAGCTGAGAGGCACAGAGTGCAGGCTTCTTTCCAAAGGGCGAGTTGGGCCCCACAGCATCTTGCTTAGAGCTCTTTGGGAAGCTAAGAAACAACTCGCTCTGCACAGTGCTCTTACAGCCTACGGGGAACATCACTTCCAAAGGCCTGTGAAACGCAGTTTCTTTGCAGGCCTCATCTGGGTGAAGTAGGACTTTGGCTCTGGGTGTGCTACATTGTCCTAGAGCTGAAAGGCACAACGTGCAGGCTTCTTTCCAAGGGGCGAGTTGGGCCCCACAGCATCTCGCTTCCAGCTCTTGGGGAAGCTAAGAAACAACTCGCTCTGCACAGTGCTCTTACAGCCTACCGGGAACATCTCTTCCAAAGGCCTGTGAGACGCAGTTTCTTTGCAGGCCTGATCTGGCTGAAGTAGGACTTCTGATCTGGGTGTGCTACATTGTGCTAGAGCTGAAAGTCCCAATGTGCAGGCTTCTTTTCAAAGGGCGAGTTGGGCCCCACAGCATCTTGCTTCCAGCTCTTTGGGAAGCGAAGAAACAACTCGCTCTGCACAGTGCTCTTACAGCCTACCGGGAGCATCTCTTCCAAAGGCCTGTGAAACGCAGTTTCTTTGCAGGCCTGATCTGGCTGAAGTAGGACTTCTGCTCTGGGTGTGATACATTGCCCTAGAGCTGAAAGGCAGAACGTGCCGGCTTCTTTCCAAAGGGCGAGTTGGTCCCCACAGCATCTTGCTTCCAGCTCTTTGGGAAGCTAAGAAACAACTCGCTCTGCACAGTGCTCTTACAGCCTACCGGCAACATCTCTTCCAAAGGCCTGTGAAACGCAGTTTCTTTGCAGGCCTGATCTGACTGAAGAAGGACTTCTGCTCTGGGTCTGCTACTTTGCCCTAGAGCTGAAAGGCACAACGTGCAGGCTTCTTTCCAAAGGGCGAGTTGTGCCCCACAGCATCTTGCTTCCAGCTCTTTGGGAAGCTAAGAAACAACTCGCTCTGCACAGTGCTCTTACAGCCTACCGGGAACATCTCTTCCAAAGGCCTGTGAAACGCAGTTTCTTTGCATGCCTGATCTGGCTGAAGTAGGACTTCTGCTCTGGGTGTGCTACATTGCCCTAGAGCTGACAGGCACAGCGTGCAGGCTTCTTTCCAAAGGGCGAGTTGGGCCCCACAGCATCTTGCCTCTAGCTCTTTGGGAAGCTAAGAAACAACTCGCTCTGCCCAGTGCTCTTACAGCCTACCGGGAACATCTCTTCCAAAGGCCTGTGAAACGCAGTTTCTTTGCAGGCCTGATCTGGCTGAAGTAGGACTTCTGCTCTGGGTGTGCTACATTGCCCTAGAGCTGAGAGGCACAGAGTGCAGGCTTCTTTCCAAAGGGCGAGTTGGGCCCCACAGCATCTTGCTTAGAGCTCTTTGGGAAGCTAAGAAACAACTCGCTCTACACAGTGCTCTTACAGCCTACGGGGAACATCTCTTCCAAAGGCCTGTGTAACGCAATTTCTTTGCAGGCCTGATCTGGCTGAAGTAGGACTTCTGCTCTGGGTGTGCTACATTGCCCTAGAGATGAAAGGCACAACGTGCAGGCTTCTTTCCAAAGGGCGAGTGGGCCCCACAGCATCTTGCATCCAGCTCTTCGGGAAGCTAAGAAACAACTCGCTCTGCTCAGTGCTCTTACAGCCTACCGGGAACATCTCTTCCAAAGGCCTGTGAAACGCAGTTTCTTTGCAGGCCTGATCTGGCTGAAGTAGGACTTCTGCTCTGGGTGTGCTACATTGCCCTAGAGCTGAGAGGCACAACGTGCAGGCTTCTTTCCAAAGGGCGAGTTGGGCCCCACAGCATCTTGCTTCCAGCTCTTTGGGAAGCTAACAAACAACTCGCTCTGCACAGTGCTCATACAGCCTACAGGGAACATCTCTTCCAAAAGCCTGTGAAACGCAGTTTCTTTGCAGGCCTGATCTGGCTGAAGTGGGACTTCTGCTTTGGGTGTGCTGCATGGCCCTAGAGCTGAAAGGCACAACGTGCAGGCTTCTTTCCAAAGGGCGAGTTGGGCCCCAAGAATCTGGCTTAGAGCTCTTTGGGAAGCTAAGAAACAACTCGCTCTGCACAGTGCTCTTACAGCCTACCGGGAACATCTCTTCCAAAGGCCTGTGTAACGCAGTTTCTTTGCAGGCCTGATCTGGCTGAAGTAGGACTTCTACTCTGGGTGTGCTACATTGCCCTAGAGATGAAAGGCACAACGTGCAGGCTTCTTTACAAAGGGCGAGTGGGCCCCAGAGCATCTTGCATCCAGCTCTTTGGGAAGCTAAGAAACAACTCGCTCTGCACAGTGCTCTTACAGCCTACCGGGAGCATCTCTTCCAAAGGCCTGTGGAACGCAGTTTCTTTGCAGGCCTGATCTGCCTGAAGTAGGACTTCTGCTCTGGGTGTGCTACATTGCCCTAGAGTTGAATGGCACAACGTGCAGGCTTCTTTCCAAAGGGCGAGTTGAGCCGCACAGCATCTTGCTTCCAGCTCTTTGGGAAGCGAAGAAACAACTCGCTCTGCACAGTGCTCTTACAGCCTACCGGGAACATCTCTTCCAAAGGCCTGTGAAACGCAGTTTCTTTGCAGGCCTGATCTGGCTGAAGTAGGACTTCTGCTCTGGGTGTGCTACATTGCCCTAGAGCTGAAAGGCACAGCGTGCAGGCTTCTTTCCAAAGGGAGAGTGGGCCCCACAGCATCTTGCTTCCAGCTCTTTGGGAAGCTAAGAAACAACTCGCTCTGCTCAGTGCTCTTACATCCTAGTGGGAACATCTCTTCCAAAGGCCTATGAAACGCAGTTTCTTTGCAGGCCTGATCTGGCTGAAGTAGGACTTCTGCTCTGGGTGTGCTACTTTGTTCTAGAGCTGCAAGGCACAACGTGCAGTCTTCTTTCCAAAGGGCGAGTTGGGCCCCACAGCATCTTGCTTCCAGCTCTTAGGGAAGCTAAGAAACAACTCGCTCTGCACAGTGCTCTTACAGCCTACCAGGAACATCTCTTCCAAAGGCCTGTGAAACGCAGTTTCTTTGCAGGCCTGATCTGGCTGAAGTAGGACTTCTGCTCTGGGTGTGCTACATTGCCCTAGAGCTGAAAGGCACAACGTGCAGGCTTCTTTCCAAAGGGCGAGTTGGGCCCCACAGCATCTTGCTTCCAGCTCTTTGGGAAGCTAAGAAACAACTCGCTCTGCACAGTGCTCTTACAGCCTACCGGGAACATCTCTTCCAAAGGCCTGTGAAACGCAGTTTCTTTGCAGGCCTGATCTGGCTGAAGTAGGACTTCTGCTCTGGCTGTGCTACATTGCCCTACAGCTGAAAGGCACAACGTGCAGGCTTCTTTCCAAAGGGCGAGTTGGGCCCCACAGCATCTTGCTTCCAGCTCTTTGGGAACCTAAGAAACAACTCGCTCTGCACAGTGCTCTTACAGCCTACCGGGAACATCTCTTCCAAAGGCCTGTGAAACGAAGTTTCTCTGCAGGCCTGATCTGGCTGAAGTAGGACTTCTGCTCTGGGTGTGCTACTTTGCCCTAGAGCTGAAAGGCACAACGTGCAGGCTTCTTTCCAAAGGGCGAGTTGGGACCCACAGCATCTTGCTTCCAGCTCGTTGGGAAGCTAAGAAACAGCTCTCTCTGCACAGTGCTCTTACAGCCTACCGGGAACATCTCTTCCAAAGGCCTGTGAAACGCAGTTTCTTTTCAGGCCTGATCTGACTGAAGTAGGACTTCTGCTCTGGGTGTGCTACTTTGCCCTAGAGCTGAAAGGCACAACGTGCAGGCTTCTTTCCAAAGGGCGAGTTGGGCCCAACAGCGTCTTGCTTCCAGCTCTTTGGAAAGCTAAGAAACAACTCGCTCTGCACAATGCTCTTACAGCCTACCGGGAACATCCCTTCCAAAGGCCTGTGAAACGCAGTGTCTTTGCAGGCCTGATCTGGCTGAAGTAGGACTTCTGCTCTGGGTGTGCTACATTGCCCTAGAGCTGAAAGGCACAACGTGCAGGCTTCTTTCCAAGGGGCGAGTTGGGCCCCACAGCATCTCGCTTCCAGCTCTTGGGGAAGCTAAGAAACAACTCGCTCTGCACAGTGCTCTTACAGCCTACCGGGAACATCTCTTCCAAAGGCCTGTGAAACGCAGTTTCTTTGCAGGCCTGATCTGGCTGAAGTAGGACTTCTGCTCTGGGTGTGCTACATTGCCCTAGAGCTGAGAGGCACAGAGTGCAGGCTTCTTTCCAAAGGGCGAGTTGGGCCCCACAGCATCTTGCTTAGAGCTCTTTGGGAAGCTAAGAAACAACTCGCTCTGCACAGTGCTCTTACAGCCTACGGGGAACATCACTTCCAAAGGCCTGTGAAACGCGGTTTCTTTTCAGGCCTCATCTGGCTGAAGTAGGACTTTGGCTCTGGGTGTGCTACATTGCCCTAGAGCTGAAAGGCACAACGTGCAGGCTTCTTTCCAAGGGGCGAGTTGGGCCCCACAGCATCTCGCTTCCAGCTCTTGGGGAAGCTAAGAAACAACTCGCTCTGCACAGTGCTCTTACAGCCTACCGGGAACATCTCTTCCAAAGACCTGTGAAACGCAGTTTCTTTGCAGGCCTGATCTGGCTGAAGTAGGACTTCTGATCTGGGTGTGCTACATTGCGCTAGAGCTGAAAGTCCCAACGTGCAGGCTTCTTTCCAAAGGGCGAGTTGGGCCCCACAGCATCTTGCTTCCAGCTCTTAGGGAAGCGAAGAAACAACTCGCTCTGCACAGTGCTCTTACAGCCTACCGGGAGCATCTCTTCCAAAGGCCTGTGAAACGCAGTGTCTTTGCAGGCCTGATCTGGCTGAAGTAGGACTTCTGCTCTGGGGGTGCTACAATGCCCTACAGCTGAAAGGCACAACGTGCAGGCTTCTTTCCAAAGGGCGAGTTGGGCCCAACAGCGTCTTGCTTCCAGCTCTTTGGAAAGCTAAGAAACAACTCGCTCTGCACAGTGCTCTTACAGCCTACCGGGAACATCTCTTCCAAAGGCCTGTGAAACGCAGTTTCTTTGCAGGCCTGATCTGGCTGAAGTAGGACTTCTGCTCTGGGTGTGCTACATTGCCCTAGAGCTGAAAGGCACAACGTGCAGGCTTCTTTCCAAGGGGCGAGTTGGGCCCCACAGCATCTCGCTTCCAGCTCTTGGGGAAGCTAAGAAACAACTCGCTCTGCACAGTGCTCTTACAGCCTACCGGGAACATCTCTTCCAAAGGCCTGTGAAACGCAGTTTCTTTGCAGGCCTGATCTGGCTGAAGTAGGACTTCTGCTCTGGGTGTGCTACATTGCGCTAGAGCTGAAAGGCCCAACGTGCAGGCTTCTTTCCAAAGGGCGAGTTGGGCCCCACAGCATCTTGCTTCCAGCTCTTTGGGAAGCGAAGAAACAACTCGCTCTGCACAGTGCTCTTACAGCCTACCGGGAGCATCTCTTCCAAAGGCCTGTGAAACGCAGTTTCTTTGCAGGCCTGATCTGGCTGAAGTAGGACTTCTGCTCTGGGTGTGATACATTGCCCTAGAGCTGAAAGGCAGAACGTGCCGGCTTCTTTCCAAAGGGCGAGTTGGTCCCCACAGCATCTTGCTTCCAGCTCTTTGGGAAGCTAAGAAACAACTCGCTCTGCACAGTGCTCTTACAGCCTACCGGCAACATCTCTTCCAAAGGCCTGTGAAACGCAGTTTCTTTGCAGGCCTGATCTGACTGAAGTAGGACTTCTGCTCTGGGTCTGCTACTTTGCCCTAGAGCTGAAAGGCACAACGTGCAGGCTTCTTTCCAAAGGGCGAGTTGTGCCCCACAGCATCTTGCTTCCAGCTCTTTGGGAAGCTAAGAAACAACTCGCTCTGCACAGTGCTCTTACAGCCTACCGGGAACATCTCTTCCAAAGGCCTGTGAAACGCAGTTTCTTTGCATGCCTGATCTGGCTGAAGTAGGACTTCTGCTCTGGGTGTGCTACATTGCCCTAGAGCTGACAGGCACAGCGTGCAGGCTTCTTTCCAAGGGGCGAGTTGGGCCCCACAGCATCTTGCCTCCAGCTCTTTGGGAAGCTAAGAAACAACTCGCTCTGCACAGTGCTCTTACAGCCTACCGGGAACATCTCTTCCAAAGGCCTGTGAAACGCAGTTTCTTTCCAGGCCTGATCTGGCTGAAGTAGGACTTCTGCTCTGGGTGTGCTACATTGCCCTAGAGCTGAGAGGCACAGAGTGCAGGCTTCTTTCCAAAGGGCGAGTTGGGCCCCACAGCATCTTGCTTAGAGCTCTTTGGGAAGCTAAGAAACAACTCGCTCTGCACAGTGCTCTTACAGCCTACGGGGAACATCTCTTCCAAAGGCCTGTGTAACGCAGTTTCTTTGCAGGCCTGATCTGGCTGAAGTAGGACTTCTGCTCTGGGTGTGCTACATTGCCCTAGAGATGAAAGGCACAACGTGCAGGCTTCTTTCCAAAGGGCGAGTGGGCCCCACAGCATCTTGCATCCAGCTCTTTGGGAAGCTAAGAAACAACTCGCTCTGCACAGTGCTCTTACAGCCTACCGGGAACATCTCTTCCAAAGGCCTGTGAAACGCAGTTTCTTTGCAGGCCTGATCTGGCTGAAGTAGGACTTCTGCTCTGGGTGTGCTACATTGCCCTAGAGCTGAGAGGCACAACGTGCAGGCTTCTTTCCAAAGGGCGAGTTGGGCCCCACAGCATCTTGCTTCCAGCTCTTTGGGAAGCTAACAAACAACTCGCTCTGCACAGTGCTCTTACAGCCTACGGGGAACATCACTTCCAAAGGCCTGTGAAACGCAGTTTCTTTGCAGGCCTCATCTGGCTGAAGTAGGACTTTGGCTCTGGGTGTGCTACATTGCCCTAGAGCTGAAAGGCACAACGTGCAGGCTTCTTTCCAAGGGGCGAGTTGGGCCCCACAGCATCTCGCTTCCAGCTCTTGGGGAAGCTAAGAAACAACTCGCTCTGCACAGTGCTCTTACAGCCTACGGGGAACATCACTTCCAAAGGCCTGTGAAACGCAGTTTCTTTGCAGGCCTCATCTGGCTGAAGTAGGACTTTGGCTCTGGGTGTGCTACATTGCCCTAGAGCTGAAAGGCACAACGTGCAGGCTTCTTTCCAAGGGGCGAGTTGGGCCCCACAGCATCTCGCTTCCAGCTCTTGGGGAAGCTAAGAAACAACTCGCTCTGCACAGTGCTCTTACAGCCTACCGGGAACATCTCTTCCAAAGGCCTGTGAAACGCAGTTTCTTTGCAGGCCTGATCTGGCTGAAGTAGGACTTCTGATCTGGGTGTGCTACATTGCGCTAGAGCTGAAAGTCCCAATGTGCAGGCTTCTTTTCAAAGGGCGAGTTGGGCCCCACAGCATCTTGCTTCCAGCTCTTTGGGAAGCGAAGAAACAACTCGCTCTGCACAGTGCTCTTACAGCCTACCGGGAGCATCTCTTCCAAAGGCCTGTGAAACGCAGTTTCTTTGCAGGCCTGATCTGGCTGAAGTAGGACTTCTGCTCTGGGTGTGATACATTGCCCTAGAGCTGAAAGGCAGAACGTGCCGGCTTCTTTCCAAAGGGCGAGTTGGTCCCCACAGAATCTTGCTTCAAGCTCTTTGGGAAGCTAAGAAACAACTCGCTCTGCACAGTGCTCTTACAGCCTACCGGCAACATCTCTTCCAAAGGCCTGTGAAACGCAGTTTCTTTGCAGGCCTGATCTGACTGAAGTAGGACTTCTGCTCTGGGTCTGCTACTTTGCCCTAGAGCTGAAAGGCACAACGTGCAGGCTTCTTTCCAAAGGGCGAGTTGTGCCCCACAGCATCTTGCTTCCAGCTCTTTGGGAAGCTAAGAAACAACTCGCTCTGCACAGTGCTCTTACAGCCTACCGGGAACATCTCTTCCAAAGGCCTGTGAAACGCAGTTTCTTTGCATGCCTGATCTGGCTGAAGTAGGACTTCTGCTCTGGGTGTGCTACATTGCCCTAGAGCTGACAGGCACAGCGTGCAGGCTTCTTTCCAAAGGGCGAGTTGGGCCCCACAGCATCTTGCCTCCAGCTCTTTGGGAAGCTAAGAAACAACTCGCTCTGCACAGTGCTCTTACAGCCTACCGGGAACATCTCTTCCAAAGGCCTGTGAAACGCAGTTTCTTTGAAGGCCTGATCTGGCTGAAGTAGGACTTCTGCTCTGGGTGTGCTACATTGCCCTAGAGCTGAGAGGCACAGAGTGCAGGCTTCTTTCCAAAGGGCGAGTTGGGCCCCACAGCATCTTGCTTAGAGCTCTTTGGGAAGCTAAGAAACAACTCGCTCTGCACAGTGCTCTTACAGCCTACGGGGATCATCTCTTCCAAAGGCCTGTGTAACGCAATTTCTTTGCAGGCCTGATCTGGCTGAAGTAGGACTTCTGCTCTGGGTGTGCTACATTGCCCTAGAGATGAAAGGCACAACGTGCAGGCTTCTTTCCAAAGGGCGAGTGGGCCCCACAGCATCTTGCATCCAGCTCTTTGGGAAGCTAAGAAACAACTCGCTCTGCTCAGTGCTCTTACAGCCTACCGGGAACATCTCTTCCAAAGGCCTGTGAAACGCAGTTTCTTTGCAGGCCTGATCTGGCTGAAGTAGGACTTCTGCTCTGGGTGTGCTACATTGCCCTAGAGCTGAGAGGCACAACGTGCAGGCTTCTTTCCAAAGGGCGAGTTGGGCCCCACAGCATCTTGCTTCCAGCTCTTTGGGAAGCTAACAAACAACTTGCTCTGCACAGTGCTCATACAGCCTACAGGGAACATCTCTTCCAAAAGCCTGTGAAACGCAGTTTCTTTGCAGGCCTGATCTGGCTGAAGTGGGACTTCTGCTTATGGTGTGCTACCTGGCCCTAGAGCTGAAAGGCACAACGTGCAGGCTTCTTTCCAGGGGGCGAGTTGGGCCCCACAGCATCTCGCTTCCAGCTCTTGGGGAAGCTAAGAAACAACTCGCTCTGCACAGTGCTCTTACAGCCTACCGGGAACATCTCTTCCAAAGGCCTGTGAAACGCAGTTTCTTTGCAGGCCTGATCTGGCTGAAGTAGGACTTCTGATCTGGGTGTGCTACATTGCGCTAGAGCTGAAAGTCCCAACGTGCAGGCTTCTTTTCAAAGGGCGAGTTGGTCCCCACAGCATCTTGCTTCCAGCTCTTTGGGAAGCGAAGAAACAACTCGCTCTGCACAGTGCTCTTACAGCCTACCGGGAACATCTCTTCCAAAGGCCTGTGAAACGCAGTTTCTTTGCAGGCCTGATCTGGCTGAAGTAGGACTTCTGCTCTGGGTGTGATACATTGCCCTAGAGCTGAAAGGCAGAACGTGCCGGCTTCTTTCCAAAGGGCGAGTTGGTCCCCACAGCATCTTGCTTCCAGCTCTTTGGGAAGCTAAGAAACAACTCGCTCTGCACAGTGCTCTTACAGCCTACCGGCAACATCTCTTCCAAAGGCCTGTGAAACGCAGTTTCTTTGCAGGCCTGATCTGACTGAAGTAGGACTTCTGCTCTGGGTCTGCTACTTTGCCCTAGAGCTGAAAGGCACAACGTGCAGGCTTCTTTCCAAAGGGCGAGTTGTGCCCCACAGCATCTTGCTTCCAGCTCTTTGGGAAGCTAAGAAACAACTCGCTCTGCACAGTGCTCTTACAGCCTACCGGGAACATCTCTTCCAAAGGCCTGTGAAACGCAGTTTCTTTGCATGCCTGATCTGGCTGAAGTAGGACTTCTGCTCTGGGTGTGCTACATTGCCCTAGAGCTGACAGGCACAGCGTGCAGGCTTCTTTCCAAGGGGCGAGTTGGGCCCCACAGCATCTTGCCTCCAGCTCTTTGGGAAGCTAAGAAACAACTCGCTCTGCACAGTGCTCTTACAGCCTACCGGGTACAACTCTTCCAAAGGCCTGTGAAACGCAGTTTCTTTGCAGGCCTGATCTGGCTGAAGTAGGACTTCTGTTCTGGGTGTGCTACTTTGCCCTAGAGCTGAAAGGCACAACGTGCAGGCTTCTTTCCAAAGGCCGAGTTGGGCCCCACAGCATCTTGCTTCCAGCTCTTTGGGAAGCTAAGAAACAACTCGCTCTGCCCAGTGCTCTTACAGCCTACCGGGAACATCTCTTCCAAAGGCCTGTGAAACGCAGTTTCTTTGCAGGCCTGATCTGGCTGAAGTAGGACTTCTGCTCTGGGTGTGCTACATTGCCCTAGAGCTGAGAGGCACAGAGTGCAGGCTTCTTTCCAAAGGGCGAGTTGGGCCCCACAGCATCTTGCTTAGAGCTCTTTGGGAAGCTAAGAAACAACTCGCTCTGCACAGTGCTCTTACAGCCTACGGGGAACATCACGTCCAAAGGCCTGTGAAACGCAGTTTCTTTGCAGGCCTCATCTGGCTGAAGTAGGACTTTGGCTCTGGGTGTGCTACATTGCCCTAGAGCTGAAAGGCACAACGTGCAGGCTTCTTTCCAAGGGGCGAGTTGGGCCCCACAGCATCTCGCTTCCAGCTCTTGGGGAAGCTAAGAAACAACTCGCTCTGCACAGTGCTCTTACAGCCTACCGGGAAAATCTCTTCCAAAGGCCTGTGAAACGCAGTTTCTTTGCAGGCCTGATCTGGCTGAAGTAGGACTTCTGATCTGGGTGTGCTACATTGCGCTAGAGCTGAAAGTCCCAATGTGCAGGCTTCTTTTCAAAGGGCGAGTTGGGCCCCACAGCATCTTGCTTCCAGCTCTTTGGGAAGCGAAGAAACAACTCGCTCTGCACAGTGCTCTTACAGCCTACCGGGAGCATCTCTTCCAAAGGCCTGTGAAACGCAGTTTCTTTGCAGGCCTGATCTGGCTGAAGTAGGACTTCTGCTCTGGGTGTGATACATTGCCCTAGAGCTGAAAGGCAGAACGTGCCGGCTTCTTTCCAAAGGGCGAGTTGGTCCCCACAGCATCTTGCTTCCAGCTCTTTGGGAAGCTAAGAAACAACTCGCTCTGCACAGTGCTCTTACAGCCTACCGGCAACATCTCTTCCAAAGGCCTGTGAAACGCAGTTTCTTTGCAGGCCTGATATGACTGAAGTAGGACTTCTGCTCTGGGTCTGCTACTTTGCCCTAGAGCTGAAAGGCACAACGTGCAGGCTTCTTTCCAAAGGGCGAATTGTGCCCCACAGCATCTTGCTTCCAGCTCTTTGGGAAGCTAAGAAACAACTCGCTCTGCACAGTGCTCTTACAGCCTACCAGGAACATCTCTTCCAAAGGCCTGTGTAACGCAATTTCTTTGCAGGCCTGATCTGGCTGAAGTAGGACTTCTGCTCTGGGTGTGCTACATTGCCCTAGAGATGAAAGGCACAACGTGCAGGCTTCTTTCCAAAGGGCGAGTGGGCCCCACAGCATCTTGCATCCAGCTCTTTGGGAAGCTAAGAAACAACTCGCTCTGCTCAGTGCTCTTACAGCCTACCGGGAACATCTCTTCCAAAGGCCTGTGAAACGCAGTTTCTTTGCAGGCCTGATCTGGCTGAAGTAGGACTTCTGCTCTGGGTGTGCTACATTGCGCTAGAGCTGAAAGGCCCAACGTGCAGGCTTCTTTCCAAAGGGCGAGTTGGGCCCCACAGCATCTTGCTTCCAGCTCTTTGGGAAGCTAACAAACAACTTGCTCTGCACAGTGCTCATACAGCCTACAGGGAACATCTCTTCCAAAAGCCTGTGAAACGCAGTTTCTTTGCAGGCCTGATCTGGCTGAAGTGGGACTTCTGCTTTGGGTGTGCTACCTGGCCCTAGAGCTGAAAGGCACAACGTGCAGGCTTCTTTCCAAAGGGCGAGTTGGGCCACACAGCATCTTGCTTCCAGCTCTTTGGGAAGCGAAGAAACAACTCGCTCTGCACAGTGCTCTTACAGCCTACCGGGAACATCTCTTCCAAAGGCCTGTGAAACGCAGTTTCTTTGCAGGCCTGATCTGGCTGAAGTAGGACTTCTGCTCTGGGTGTGATACATTGCCCTAGAGCTGAAAGGCAGAACGTGCCGGCTTCTTTCCAAAGGGCGAGTTGGTCCCCACAGCATCTTGCTTCCAGCTCTTTGGGAAGCTAAGAAACAACTCGCTCTGCACAGTGCTCTTACAGCCTACCGGCAACATCTCTTCCAAAGGCCTGTGAAACGCAGTTTCTTTGCAGGCCTGATCTGACTGAAGTAGGACTTCTGCTCTGGGTCTGCTACTTTGCCCTAGAGCTGAAAGGCACAACGTGCAGGCTTCTTTCCAAAGGGCGAGTTGTGCCCCACAGCATCTTGCTTCCAGCTCTTTGGGAAGCTAAGAAACAACTCGCTCTGCACAGTGCTCTTACAGCCTACCGGGAACATCTCTTCCAAAGGCCTGTGAAACGCAGTTTCTTTGCATGCCTGATCTGGCTGAAGTAGGACTTCTGCTCTGGGTGTGCTACATTGCCCTAGAGCTGACAGGCACAGCGTGCAGGCTTCTTTCCAAGGGGCGAGTTGGGCCCCACAGCATCTTGCCTCCAGCTCTTTGGGAAGCGAAGAAACAACTCGCTCTGCACAGTGCTCTTACAGCCTACCGGGTACAACTCTTCCAAAGGCCTGTGAAACGCAGTTTCTTTGCAGGCCTGATCTGGCTGAAGTAGGACTTCTGTTCTGGGTGTGCTACTTTGCCCTAGAGCTGAAAGGCACAACGTGCAGGCTTCTTTCCAAAGGCCGAGTTGGGCCCCACAGCATCTTGCTTCCAGCTCTTTGGGAAGCTAAGAAACAACTCGCTCTGCCCAGTGCTCTTACAGCCTACCGGGAACATCTCTTCCAAAGGCCTGTGAAACGCAGTTTCTTTGCAGGCCTGATCTGGCTGAAGTAGGACTTCTGCTCTGGGTGTGCTACATTGCCCTAGAGCTGAGAAGCACAGAGTGCAGGCTTCTTTCCAAAGGGCGAGTTGGGCCCCACAGCATCTTGCTTAGAGCTCTTTGGGAAGCTAAGAAACAACTCGCTCTGCACAGTGCTCTTACAGCCTACGGGGAACATCACGTCCAAAGGCCTGTGAAACGCAGTTTCTTTGCAGGCCTCATCTGGCTGAAGTAGGACTTTGGCTCTGGGTGTGCTACATTGCCCTAGAGCTGAAAGGCACAACGTGCAGGCTTCTTTCCAAGGGGCGAGTTGGGCCCCACAGCATCTCGCTTCCAGCTCTTTGGGAAGCTAAGAAACAACTCGCTCTGCACAGTGCTCTTACAGCCTACCGGGAACATCTTTTCCAAAGGCCTGTGAAACGCAGTTTCTTTGCAGGCCTGATCTGGCTGAAGTAGGACTTCTGATCTGGGTGTGCTACATTGCGCTAGAGCTGAAAGTCCCAATGTGCAGGCTTCTTTTCAAAGGGCGAGTTGGGCCCCACAGCATCTTGCTTCCAGCTCTTTGGGAAGCGAAGAAACAACTCGCTCTGCACAGTGCTCTTACAGCCTACCGGGAGCATCTCTTCCAAAGGCCTGTGAAACGCAGTTTCTTTGCAGGCCTGATCTGGCTGAAGTAGGACTTCTGCTCTGGGTGTGATACATTGCCCTAGAGCTGAAAGGCAGAACGTGCCGGCTTCTTTCCAAAGGGCGAGTTGGTCCCCACAGCATCTTGCTTCCAGCTCTTTGGGAAGCTAAGAAACAACTCGCTCTGCACAGTGCTCTTACAGCCTACCGGCAACATCTCTTCCAAAGGCCTGTGAAACGCAGTTTCTTTGCAGGCCTGATATGACTGAAGTAGGACTTCTGCTCTGGGTCTGCTACTTTGCCCTAGAGCTGAAAGGCACAACGTGCAGGCTTCTTTCCAAAGGGCGAATTGTGCCCCACAGCATCTTGCTTCCAGCTCTTTGGGAAGCTAAGAAACAACTCGCTCTGCACAGTGCTCTTACAGCCTACCGGGAACATCTCTTCCAAAGGCCTGTGAAACGCAGTTTCTTTGCATGCCTGATCTGGCTGAAGTAGGACTTCTGCTCTGGGTGTGCTACATTGCCCTAGAGATGAAAGGCACAACGTGCAGGCTTCTTTCCAAAGGGCGAGTGGGCCCCACAGCATCTTGCATCCAGCTCTTTGGGAAGCTAAGAAACAACTCGCTCTGCTCAGTGCTCTTACAGCCTACCGGGAACATCTCTTCCAAAGGCCTGTGAAACGCAGTTTCTTTGCAGGCCTGATCTGGCTGAAGTAGGACTTCTGCTCTGGGTGTGCTACATTGCGCTAGAGCTGAAAGGCCCAACGTGCAGGCTTCTTTCCAAAGGGCGAGTTGGGCCCCACAGCATCTTGCTTCCAGCTCTTTGGGAAGCTAACAAACAACTTGCTCTGCACAGTGCTCATACAGCCTACAGGGAACATCTCTTCCAAAAGCCTGTGAAACGCAGTTTCTTTGCAGGCCTGATCTGGCTGAAGTGGGACTTCTGCTTTGGGTGTGCTACCTGGCCCTAGAGCTGAAAGGCACAACGTGCAGGCTTCTTTCCAAAGGGCGAGTTGGGCCACACAGCATCTTGCTTCCAGCTCTTTGGGAAGCTAAGAAACAACTCGCTCTGCACAGTGCTCTTACAGCCTACCGGGTACAACTCTTCCAAAGGTCTGTGAAACGCAGTTTCTTTGCAGGCCTGATCTGGCTGAAGTAGGACTTCTCTTCTGGGTGTGCTACTTTGCCCTAGAGCTGAAAGGCACAACGTGCAGGCTTCTTTCCAAAGGCCGATTTGGGCCCCACAGCATCTTGCTTCCAGCTCTTTGGGAAGCTAAGAAACAACTCGCTCTGCCCAGGGCTCTTACAGCCTACCGGGAACATCTCTTCCAAAGGCCTGTGAAACGCAGTTTCTTTGCAGGCCTGATCTGGCTGAAGTAGGACTTCTGCTCTGGGTGTGCTACATTGCCCTAGAGCTGAGAGGCACAGCGTGCAGGCTTCTTTCCAAAGGGCGAGTTGGGCCCCACAGAATCTGGCTTAGAGCTCTTTGGGAAGCTAAGAAACAACTCGCTCTGCACAGTGCTCTTACAGCCTACCGGGAACATCTCTTCCAAAGGCCTGTGTAACGCAGTTTGTTTGCAGGCCTGATCTGGCTGAAGTAGGACTTCTACTCTGGGTGTGCTACATTGCCCTAGAGATGAAAGGCACAACGTGCAGGCTTCTTTACAAAGGGCGAGTGGGCCCCAGAGCATCTTGCATCCAGCTCTTTGGGAAGCTAAGAAACAACTCGCTCTGCACAGTGCTCTTACAGCCTACCGGGAGCATCTCTTCCAAACGCCTGTGGAACGCAGTTTCTTTGCAGGCCTGATCTGCCTGAAGTAGGACTTCTGCTCTGGGTGTGACACATTGCCCTAGAGTTGAATGGCACAACGTGCAGGCTTCTTTCCAAAGGGCGAGTTGGGCCCCACAGCATCTTGCTTCCTGTTCTTTGGGAAGCTAAGAAACAACTCGCTCTGCACAGTGCTCTTACAGCCTACCGGGAACATCTCTTCCAAAGGCCTGTGAAACGCAGTTTCTTTGCAGGCCTGATCTGGCTGAAGTAGGACTTCTGCTCTGGGTGTGCTACATTGCCCTAGAGCTGAAAGGCACAGCGTGCAGGCTTCTTTCCAAAGGGCGAGTTGGGCCCCACAGAATCTGGCTTAGAGCTGTTTGGGAAGCTAAGAAACAACTCGCTCTGCACAGTGCTCTTACAGCCTACCTGGAACATCTCTTCCAAAGGCCTGTGTAACGCAGTTTCTTTGCAGGCCTGATCTGGCTGAAGTAGGACTTCTACTCTGGGGTGCTACATTGCCCTAGAGATGAAAGGCACAACGTGCAGGCTTCTTTACAAAGGGCGAGTGGTCCCCAGAGCATCTTGCATCCAGCTCTTTGGGAAGCTAAGAAACAACTCGCTCTGCACAGTGCTCTTACAGCCCACCGGGAGCATCTCTTCCAAAGGCCTGTGGAACGCAGTTTCTTTGCAGGCGTGATCTGGCTGAAGTAGGACTTCTGCTCTGTGTGTGCTACATTGCCCTAGAGCTGAAAGGCACAACGTGCAGGCTTCTTTCCAAAGGGCGAGTTTGGCCCCACAGCATCTTGCTTCCAGCTCTTTGGGAAGCTAAGAAACAACTCGCTCTGCACAGTGCTCTTACAGCCTACCGGGAACATCTCTTCCAAAGAACTGTGAAACGCAGTTTCTTTGCAGGCCTGATCTGGCTGAAGTAGGACTTCTGCTCTGGGTTTGCTACATTGCCCTAGAGCTGAAAGGCACAACGTGCAGGCTTCTTTCAAAAGGGCGAGTTGGGCCCCACAGCTTCTTGCTTCCAGCTCTTTGGGAAGCTAAGAATCTTCTTGCTCTGCACAGTGCTCTGACAGCCTAGTGGGAACATCTCTTCCAAAGGCCTGTGAAACGCAGTTTTTTTGCAGGCCTGATCTGGCTGAAGTAGGACTTCTGCTCTGGGTGTGCTACATTGCCCTACAACTGAAAGGCACAACGTGCAGCCTTCTTTCCAAAGGGCGAGTTGTGCCCCCCACCATCTTGCTTCCAGCTATTTGGGAAGCTAAGAAACAACTCGCTATGCATAGTCCTCTTACAGGCTATCGGGAACATCTCTTCCAAAGGCCTGTGAAACGCAGTTTCTTTGCAGGCCTTATCTGGCTGAAGTAGGACTTCTGCTCTGGGTGTGCTACATGGCCCTAGAGCTGAAAGGCACAACGTGCAGGCTGCTTTCCAAGGGGCGAGTTGGGCCCCACAGCATCTTGCTTCCAGCTCTTTGGGAAGCTAAGAAACAACTCGCTCTGCACAGTGCTCTTACAGCCTACCGGGAACATCTCTTCCAAACGCCTGTGAAACGCAGTGTCTTTGCAGGCCTGATCTGGCTGAAGTAGGACTTCTGCTCTGGGTGTGCTACATTGCCCTAGAGCTGAAAGGCACAACGTGCAGGCTTCTTTCCAAAGGGCGAGTTGGGCCCCACAGCATCTTGCTTCCAGCTCTTTGGGAAGCTAAGAAACAACTCGCTCTGCACAGTGCTCTTACAGCCTACCGGCAACATCTCTTCCAAAGGCCTGTGAAACGCAGTTTCTTTGCAGGCCTGATATGACTGAAGTAGGACTTCTGCTCTGGGTCTGCTACTTTGCCCTAGAGCTGAAAGGCACAACGTGCAGGCTTCTTTCCAAAGGGCGAATTGTGCCCCACAGCATCTTGCTTCCAGCTCTTTGGGAAGCTAAGAAACAACTCGCTCTGCACAGTGCTCTTACAGCCTACCGGGAACATCTCTTCCAAAGGCCTGTGAAACGCAGTTTCTTTGCATGCCTGATCTGGCTGAAGTAGGACTTCTGCTCTGGGTGTGCTACATTGCCCTAGAGCTGACAGGCACAGCGTGCAGGCTTCTTTCCAAAGGGCGAGTTGGGCCCCACAGCATCTTGCAGCCAGCTCTTTGGGAAGCTAAGAAACAACTCGCTCTGCACAGTGCTCTTACAGCCTACCGGGAACATCTCTTCCAAAGGCCTGTGAAACGCAGTTTCTTTGAAGGCCTGATCTGGCTGAAGTAGGACTTCTGCTCTGGGTGTGCTACATTGCCCTAGAGCTGAGAGGCACAGAGTGCAGGCTTCTTTCCAAAGGGCGAGTTGGGCCCCACAGCATCTTTCTTAGAGCTCTTTGGGAAGCTAAGAAACAACTCGCTCTGCACAGTGCTCTTACAGCCTACCAGGAACATCTCTTCCAAAGGCCTGTGTAATGCAATTTCTTTGCAGGCCTGAACTGGCTGAAGTGGGACTTCTGCTTTGGGTGTGCTACCTGGCCCTAGAGCTGAAAGGCACAACGTGCAGGCTTCTTTCCAAAGGGCGAGTTGGGCCCCACAGCATCTTGCTTCCAGCTCTTTGGGAAGCTAAGAAACAACTCGCTCTGCACAGTGCTCTTACAGCCTACCGGGTACAACTCTTCCAAAGGTCTGTGAAACGCAGTTTCTTTGCAGGCCTGATCTGGCTGAAGTAGGACTTCTGTTCTGGGTGTGCTACTTTGCCCTAGAGCTGAAAGGCACAACGTGCAGGCTTCTTTCCAAAGGCCGATTTGGGCCCCACAGCATCTTGCTTCCAGCTCTTTGGGAAGCTAAGAAACAACTCGCTCTGCCCAGGGCTCTTACAGCCTACCGGGAACATCTCTTCCAAAGGCCTGTGAAACGCAGTTTCTTTGCAGGCCTGATCTGGCTGAAGTAGGATTTCTGCTCTGGGTGTGCTACATTGCCCTAGAGCTGAGAGGCACAGCGTGCAGGCTTCTTTCCAAAGGGCGAGTTGGGCCCCACAGAATCTGGCTTAGAGCTCTTTGGGAAGCTAAGAAACAACTCGCTCTGCACAGTGCTCTTACAGCCTACCGGGAACATCTCTTCCAAAGGCCTGTGTAACGCAGTTTGTTTGCAGGCCTGATCTGGCTGAAGTAGAACTTCTACTCTGGGTGTGCTACATTGCCCTAGAGATGAAAGGCACAACGTGCAGGCTTCTTTACAAAGGGCGAGTGGGCCCCAGAGCATCTTGCATCCAGCTCTTTGGGAAGCTAAGAAACAACTCGCTCTGCACAGTGCTCTTACAGCCTACCGGGAGCATCTCTTCCAAAGGCCTGTGGAACGCAGTTTCTTTGCAGGGCTGATCTGCCTGAAGTAGGACTTCTGCTCTGGGTGTGCTACATTGCCCTAGAGTTGAATGGCACAACGTGCAGGCTTCTTTCCAAAGGGCGAGTTGGGCCCCACAGCATCTTGCTTCCTGTTCTTTGGGAAGCTAAGAAACAACTCGCTCTGCACAGTGCTCTTACAGCCTACCGGGAACATCTCTTCCAAAGGCCTGTGAAACGCAGTTTCTTTGCAGGCCTGATCTGGCTGAAGTAGGACTTCTGCTCTGGGTGTGCTACATTGCCCTAGAGCTGAAAGGCACAGCGTGCAGGCTTCTTTCCAAAGGGCGAGTTGGGCCCCACAGAATCTGGCTTAGAGCTGTTTGGGAAGCTAAGAAACAACTCGCTCTGCACAGTGCTCTTACAGCCTACCTGGAACATCTCTTCCAAAGGCCTGTGTAACGCAGTTTCTTTGCAGGCCTGAGCTGGCTGAAGTAGGACTTCTACTCTGGGGTGCTACATTGCCCTAGAGATGAAAGGCACAACGTGCAGGCTTCTTTACAAAGGGCGAGTGGGCCCCAGAGCATCTTGCATCCAGCTCTTTGGGAAGCTAAGAAACAACTCGCTCTGCACAGTGCTCTTACAGCCTACCGGGAGCATCTCTTCCAAAGGTCTGTGGAACGCAGTTTCTTTGCAGGCGTGATCTGGCTGAAGTAGGACTTCTGCTCTGTGTGTGCTACATTGCCCTAGAGCTGAAAGGCACAACGTGCAGGCTTCTTTCCAAAGGGCGAGTTTGGCCCCACAGCATCTTGCTTCCAGCTCTTTGGGAAGCTAAGAAACAACTCGCTCTGCACAGTGCTCTTACAGCCTACCGGGAACATCTCTTCCAAAGAACTGTGAAACGCAGTTTCTTTGCAGGCCTGATCTGGCTGAAGTAGGACTTCTGCTCTGGGTTTGCTACATTGCCCTAGAGCTGAAAGGCACAACGTGCAGGCTTCTTTCCAAAGGGCAAGTTGGGCCCCACAGCTTCTTGCTTGCAGCTCTTTGGGAAGCTAAGAATCTTCTTGCTCTGCACAGTGCTCTGACAGCCTAGTGGGAACATCTCTTCCAAAGGCCTGTGAAACGCAGTTTTTTTGCAGGCCTGATCTGGCTGAAGTAGGACTTCTGCTCTGGGTGTGCTACATTGCCCTACAACTGAAAGGCACAACGTGCAGCCTTCTTTCCAAAGGGCGAGTTGTGCCCCCCACCATCTTGCTTCCAGCTCTTTGGGAAGCTAAGAAACAACTCGCTATGCATAGTTCTCTTACAGGCTATCGGGAACATCTCTTCCAAAGGCCTGTGAAACGCAGTTTCTTTGCAGGCCTTATCTGGCTGAAGTAGGACTTCTGCTCTGGGTGTGCTACATGGCCCTAGAGCTGAAAGGCACAACGTGCAGGCTGCTTTCCAAGGGGCGAGTTGGGCCCCACAGCATCTTGCTTCCAGCTCTTTGGGAAGCTAAGAAACAACTCGCTCTGCACAGTGCTCTTACAGCCTACCGGGAACATCTCTTCCAAAGGCCTGTGAAACGCAGTGTCTTTGCAGGCCTGATCTGGCTGAAGTAGGACTTCTGCTCTGGGTGTGCTACATTGCCCTAGAGCTGACAGGCACAGCGTGCAGGCTTCTTTCCAAAGGGCGAGTTGGGCCCCACAGCATCTTGCCTCCAGCTCTTTGGGAAGCTAAGAAACAACTCGCTCTGCACAGTGCTCTTACAGCCTACCGGGAACATCTCTTCCAAAGGCCTGTGAAACGCAGTTTCTTTGAAGGCCTGATCTGGCTGAAGTAGGACTTCTGCTCTGGGTGAGCTACATTGCCCTAGAGCTGAGAGGCACAGAGTGCAGGCTTCTTTCCAAAGGGCGAGTTGGGCCCCACAGCATCTTGCTTAGAGCTCTTTGGGAAGCTAAGAAACAACTCGCTCTGCACAGTGCTCTTACAGCCTACGGGGAACATCTCTTCCAAAGGCCTGTGTAACGCAATTTCTTTGCAGGCCTGATCTGGCTGAAGTAGGACTTCTGCTCTGGGTGTGCTACATTGCCCTAGAGATGAAAGGCACAACGTGCAGGCTTCTTTCCAAAGGGCGAGTGGGCCCCACAGCATCTTGCATCCAGCTCTTTGGGAAGCTAAGAAACAACTCGCTCTGCTCAGTGCTCTTACAGCCTACCGGGAACATCTCTTCCAAAGGCCTGTGAAACGCAGTTTCTTTGCAGGCCTGATCTGGCTGAAGTAGGACTTCTGCTCTGGGTGTGCTACATTGCCCTAGAGCTGAGAGGCACAACGTGCAGGCTTCTTTCCAAAGGGCGAGTTGGGCCCCACAGCATCTTGCTTCCAGCTCTTTGGGAAGCTAACAAACAACTTGCTCTGCACAGTGCTCATACAGCCTACAGGGAACATCTCTTCCAAAAGCCTGTGAAACGCAGTTTCTTTGCAGGCCTGATCTGGCTGTAGTGGGACTTCTGCTTTGGGTGTGCTACCTGGCCCTAGAGCTGAAAGGCACAACGTGCAGGCTTCTTTCCAGGGGGCGAGTTGGGCCCCACAGCATCTCGCTTCCAGCTCTTGGGGAAGCTAAGAAACAACTCGCTCTGCACAGTGCTCTTACAGCCTACCGGGAGCATCTCTTCCAAAGGCCTGTGGAACGCAGTTTCTTTGCAGGGCTGATCTGCCTGAAGTAGGACTTCTGCTCTGGGTGTGCTACATTGCCCTAGAGTTGAATGGCACAACGTGCAGGCTTCTTTCCAAAGGGCGAGTTGGGCCCCACAGCATCTTGCTTCCTGTTCTTTGGGAAGCTAAGAAACAACTCGCTCTGCACAGTGCTCTTACAGCCTACCGGGAACATCTCTTCCAAAGGCCTGTGAAACGCAGTTTCTTTGCAGGCCTGATCTGGCTGAAGTAGGACTTCTGCTCTGGGTGTGCTACATTGCCCTAGAGCTGAAAGGCACAGCGTGCAGGCTTCTTTCCAAAGGGCGAGTTGGGCCCCACAGAATCTGGCTTAGAGCTGTTTGGGAAGCTAAGAAACAACTCGCTCTGCACAGTGCTCTTACAGCCTACCTGGAACATCTCTTCCAAAGGCCTGTGTAACGCAGTTTCTTTGCAGGCCTGAGCTGGCTGAAGTAGGACTTCTACTCTGGGGTGCTACATTGCCCTAGAGATGAAAGGCACAACGTGCAGGCTTCTTTACAAAGGGCGAGTGGGCCCCAGAGCATCTTGCATCCAGCTCTTTGGGAAGCTAAGAAACAACTCGCTCTGCACAGTGCTCTTACAGCCTACCGGGAGCATCTCTTCCAAAGGTCTGTGGAACGCAGTTTCTTTGCAGGCGTGATCTGGCTGAAGTAGGACTTCTGCTCTGTGTGTGCTACATTGCCCTAGAGCTGAAAGGCACAACGTGCAGGCTTCTTTCCAAAGGGCGAGTTTGGCCCCACAGCATCTTGCTTCCAGCTCTTTGGGAAGCTAAGAAACAACTCGCTCTGCACAGTGCTCTTACAGCCTACCGGGAACATCTCTTCCAAAGAACTGTGAAACGCAGTTTCTTTGCAGGCCTGATCTGGCTGAAGTAGGACTTCTGCTCTGGGTTTGCTACATTGCCCTAGAGCTGAAAGGCACAACGTGCAGGCTTCTTTCCAAAGGGCAAGTTGGGCCCCACAGCTTCTTGCTTGCAGCTCTTTGGGAAGCTAAGAATCTTCTTGCTCTGCACAGTGCTCTGACAGCCTAGTGGGAACATCTCTTCCAAAGGCCTGTGAAACGCAGTTTTTTTGCAGGCCTGATCTGGCTGAAGTAGGACTTCTGCTCTGGGTGTGCTACATTGCCCTACAACTGAAAGGCACAACGTGCAGCCTTCTTTCCAAAGGGCGAGTTGTGCCCCCCACCATCTTGCTTCCAGCTCTTTGGGAAGCTAAGAAACAACTCGCTATGCATAGTTCTCTTACAGGCTATCGGGAACATCTCTTCCAAAGGCCTGTGAAACGCAGTTTCTTTGCAGGCCTTATCTGGCTGAAGTAGGACTTCTGCTCTGGGTGTGCTACATGGCCCTAGAGCTGAAAGGCACAACGTGCAGGCTGCTTTCCAAGGGGCGAGTTGGGCCCCACAGCATCTTGCTTCCAGCTCTTTGGGAAGCTAAGAAACAACTCGCTCTGCACAGTGCTCTTACAGCCTACCGGGAACATCTCTTCCAAAGGCCTGTGAAACGCAGTGTCTTTGCAGGCCTGATCTGGCTGAAGTAGGACTTCTGCTCTGGGTGTGCTACATTGCCCTAGAGCTGACAGGCACAGCGTGCAGGCTTCTTTCCAAAGGGCGAGTTGGGCCCCACAGCATCTTGCCTCCAGCTCTTTGGGAAGCTAAGAAACAACTCGCTCTGCACAGTGCTCTTACAGCCTACCGGGAACATCTCTTCCAAAGGCCTGTGAAACGCAGTTTCTTTGAAGGCCTGATCTGGCTGAAGTAGGACTTCTGCTCTGGGTGAGCTACATTGCCCTAGAGCTGAGAGGCACAGAGTGCAGGCTTCTTTCCAAAGGGCGAGTTGGGCCCCACAGCATCTTGCTTAGAGCTCTTTGGGAAGCTAAGAAACAACTCGCTCTGCACAGTGCTCTTACAGCCTACGGGGAACATCTCTTCCAAAGGCCTGTGTAACGCAATTTCTTTGCAGGCCTGATCTGGCTGAAGTAGGACTTCTGCTCTGGGTGTGCTACATTGCCCTAGAGATGAAAGGCACAACGTGCAGGCTTCTTTCCAAAGGGCGAGTGGGCCCCACAGCATCTTGCATCCAGCTCTTTGGGAAGCTAAGAAACAACTCGCTCTGCTCAGTGCTCTTACAGCCTACCGGGAACATCTCTTCCAAAGGCCTGTGAAACGCAGTTTCTTTGCAGGCCTGATCTGGCTGAAGTAGGACTTCTGCTCTGGGTGTGCTACATTGCCCTAGAGCTGAGAGGCACAACGTGCAGGCTTCTTTCCAAAGGGCGAGTTGGGCCCCACAGCATCTTGCTTCCAGCTCTTTGGGAAGCTAACAAACAACTTGCTCTGCACAGTGCTCATACAGCCTACAGGGAACATCTCTTCCAAAAGCCTGTGAAACGCAGTTTCTTTGCAGGCCTGATCTGGCTGTAGTGGGACTTCTGCTTTGGGTGTGCTACCTGGCCCTAGAGCTGAAAGGCACAACGTGCAGGCTTCTTTCCAGGGGGCGAGTTGGGCCCCACAGCATCTCGCTTCCAGCTCTTGGGGAAGCTAAGAAACAACTCGCTCTGCACAGTGCTCTTACAGCCTACCGGGAACATCTCTTCCAAAGGCCTGTGAAACGCAGTTTCTTTGCAGGCCTGATCTGGCTGAAGTAGGACTTCTGATCTGGGTGTGCTACATTGCGCTAGAGCTGAAAGTCCCAACGTGCAGGCTTCTTTTCAAAGGGCGAGTTGGGCCCCACAGCATCTTGCTTCCAGCTCTTTGGGAAGCGAAGAAACAACTCGCTCTGCACAGTGCTCTTACAGCCTACCGGGAACATCTCTTCCAAAGGCCTGTGAAACGCAGTTTCTTTGCAGGCCTGATCTGGCTGAAGTAGGACTTCTGCTCTGGGTGTGATACATTGCCCTAGAGCTGAAAGGCAGAACGTGCCGGCTTCTTTCCAAAGGGCGAGTTGGGCCCCACAGCATCTTGCTTCCAGCTCTTTGGGAAGCTAAGAAACAACTCGCTCTGCACAGTGCTCTTACAGCCTACCGGCAACATCTCTTCCAAAGGCCTGTGAAACGCAGTTTCTTTGCAGGCCTGATCTGACTGAAGTAGGACTTCTGCTCTGGGTCTGCTACTTTGCCCTAGAGCTGAAAGGCACAACGTGCAGGCTTCTTTCCAAAGGGCGAGTTGTGCCCCACAGCATCTTGCTTCCAGCTCTTTGGGAAGCTAAGAAACAACTCGCTCTGCACAGTGCTCTTACAGCCTACCGGGAACATCTCTTCCAAAGGCCTGTGAAACGCAGTTTCTTTGCATGCCTGATCTGGCTGAAGTAGGACTTCTGCTCTGGGTGTGCTAAATTGCCCTAGAGCTGACAGGCACAGCGTGCAGGCTTCTTTCCAAGGGGCGAGTTGGGCCCCACAGCATCTTGCCTCCAGCTCTTTGGGAAGCTAAGAAACAACTCGCTCTGCACAGTGCTCTTACAGCCTACCGGGTACAACTCTTCCAAAGGCCTGTGAAACGCAGTTTCTTTGCAGGCCTGATCTGGCTGAAGTAGGACTTCTGTTCTGGGTGTGCTACTTTGCCCTAGAGCTGAAAGGCACAACGTGCAGGCTTCTTTCCAAAGGCCGAGTTGGGCCCCACAGCATCTTGCTTCCAGCTCTTTGGGAAGCTAAGAAACAACTCGCTCTGCCCAGTGCTCTTACAGCCTACCAGGAACATCTCTTCCAAAGGCCTGTGAAACGCAGTTTCTTTGCAGGCCTGATCTGGCTGAAGTAGGACTTCTGCTCTGGGTGTGCTACATTGCCCTAGAGCTGAGAGGCACAGAGTGCAGGCTTCTTTCCAAAGGGCGAGTTGGGCCCCACAGCATCTTGCTTAGAGCTCTTTGGGAAGCTAAGAAACAACTCGCTCTGCACAGTGCTCTTACAGCCTACGGGGAACATCACTTCCAAAGGCCTGTGAAACGCAGTTTCTTTGCAGGCCTCATATGGCTGAAGTAGGACTTTGGCTCTGGGTGTGCTACATTGCCCTAGAGCTGAAAGGCACAACGTGCAGGCTTCTTTCCAAGGGGCGAGTTGGGCCCCACAGCATCTCGCTTCCAGCTCTTGGGGAAGCTAAGAAACAACTCGCTCTGCACAGTGCTCTTACAGCCTACCGGGAACATCTCTTCCAAAGGCCTGTGAAACGCAGTTTCTTTGCAGGCCTGATCTGGCTGAAGTAGGACTTCTGATCTGGGTGTGCTACATTGCACTAGAGCTGAAAGTCCCAATGTGCAGGCTTCTTTTCAAAGGGCGAGTTGGGCCCCACAGCATCTTGCTTCCAGCTCTTTGGGAAGCGAAGAAACAACTCGCTCTGCACAGTGCTCTTACAGCCTACCGGGAGCATCTCTTCCAAAGGCCTGTGAAACGCAGTTTCTTTGCAGGCCTGATCTGGCTGAAGTAGGACTTCTGCTCTGGGTGTGATACATTGCCCTAGAGCTGAAAGGCAGAACGTGCCGGCTTCTTTCCAAAGGGCGAGTTGGTCCCCACAGCATCTTGCTTCCAGCTCTTTGGGAAGCTAAGAAACAACTCGCTCTGCACAGTGCTCTTACAGCCTACCGGCAACATCTCTTCCAAAGGCCTGTGAAACGCAGTTTCTTTGCAGGCCTGATCTGACTGAAGTAGGACTTCTGCTCTGGGTCTGCTACTTTGCCCTAGAGCTGAAAGGCACAACGAGCAGGCTTCTTTCCAAAGGGCGAGTTGTGCCCCACAGCATCTTGCTTCCAGCTCTTTGGGACGCTAAGAAACAACTCGCTCTGCACAGTGCTCTTACAGCCTACCGGGAACATCACTTCCAAAGGCCTGTGAAACGCAGTTTCTTTGCATGCCTGATCTGGCTGAAGTAGGACTTCTGCTCTGGGTGTGCTACATTGCCCTAGAGCTGACAGGCACAGCGTGCAGGCTTCTTTCCAAAGGGCGAGTTGGGCCCCACAGCATCTTGCCTCCAGCTCTTTGGGAAGCTAAGAAACAACTCGCTCTGCACAGTGCTCTTACAGCCTACCGGGAACATCTCTTCCAAAGGCCTGTGAAACGCAGTTTCTTTGAAGGCCTGATCTGGCTGAAGTAGGACTTCTGCTCTGGGTGTGCTACATTGCCCTAGAGCTGAGAGGCACAGAGTGCAGGCTTCTTTCCAAAGGGCGAGTTGGGCCCCACAGCATCTTGCTTAGAGCTCTTTGGGAAGCTAAGAAACAACTCGCTCTGCACAGTGCTCTTACAGCCTACGGGGAACATCTCTTCCAAAGGCCTGTGTAACGCAATTTCTTTGCAGGCCTGAACTGGCTGAAGTAGGACTTCTGCTCTGGGTGTGCTACATTGCCCTAGAGATGAAAGGCACAACGTGCAGGCTTCTTTCCAAAGGGCGAGTGGGCCCCACAGCATCTTGCATCCAGCTCTTTGGGAAGCTAAGAAACAACTCGCTCTGCTCAGTGCTCTTACAGCCTACCGGGAACATCTCTTCCAAAGGCCTGTGAAACGCAGTTTCTTTGCAGGCCTGATCTGGCTGAAGTAGGACTTCTGCTCTGGGTGTGCTACATTGCCCTAGAGCTGAGAGGCACAACGTGCAGGCTTCTTTCCAAAGGGCGAGTTGGGCCCCACAGCATCTTGCTTCCAGCTCTTTGGGAAGCTAACAAACAACTTGCTCTGCACAGTGCTCATACAGCCTACAGGGAACATCTCTTCCAAAAGCTTGTGAAACGCAGTTTCTTTGCAGGCCTGATCTGGCTGAAGTGGGACTTCTGCTTTGGGTGTGCTACCTGGCCCTAGAGCTGAAAGGCTCAACGTGCAGGCTTCTTTCCAAAGGGCGAGTTGGGCCACACAGCATCTTGCTTCCAGCTCTTTGGGAAGCTAAGAAACAACTCGCTCTGCACAGTGCTCTTACAGCCTACCGGGTACAACTCTTCCAAAGGTCTGTGAAACGCAGTTTCTTTGCAGGCCTGATCTGGCTGAAGTAGGACTTCTGTTCTGGGTGTGCTACTTTGCCCTAGAGCTGAAAGGCACAACGTGCAGGCTTCTTTCCAAAGGCCGATTTGGGCCCCACAGCATCTTGCTTCCAGCTCTTTGGGAAGCTAAGAAACAACTCGCTCTGCCCAGGGCTCTTACAGCCTACCGGGAACATCTCTTCCAAAGGCCTGTGAAACGCAGTTTCTTTGCAGGCCTGATCTGGCTGAAGTAGGACTTCTGCTCTGGGTGTGCTACATTGCCCTAGAGCTGAGAGGCACAGCGTGCAGGCTTCTTTCCAAAGGCCGAGTTGGGCCCCACAGCATCTTGCTTCCAGCTCTTTGGGAAGCTAAGAAACAACTCGCTCTGCCCAGTGCTCTTACAGCCTACCGGGAGCATCTCTTCCAAAGGCCTGTGAAACGCAGTTTCTTTGCAGGCCTGATCTGGCTGAAGTAGGACTTCTGCTCTGGGTGTGCTACATTGCCCTAGAGCTGAGAGGCACAGAGTGCAGGCTTCTTTCCAAAGGGCGAGTTGGGCCCCACAGCATCTTGCTTAGAGCTCTTTGGGAAGCTAAGAAACAACTCGCTCTGCACAGTGCTCTTACAGCCTACGGGGAACATCACTTCCAAAGGCCTGTGAAACGCAGTTTCTTTGCAGGCCTCATCTGGCTGAAGTAGGACTTTGGCTCTGGGTGTGCTACATTGCCCTAGAGCTGAAAGGCACAACGTGCAGGCTTCTTTCCAAGGGGCGAGTTGGGCCCCACAGCATCTCGCTTCCAGCTCTTGGGGAAGCTAAGAAACAACTCGCTCTGCACAGTGCTCTTACAGCCTACCGGGAACATCTCTTCCAAAGGCCTGTGAAACGCAGTTTCTTTGCAGGCCTGATCTGGCTGAAGTAGGACTTCTGATCTGGGTGTGCTACATTGCGCTAGAGCTGAAAGTCCCAATGTGCAGGCTTCTTTTCAAAGGGCGAGTTGGGCCCCACAGCATCTTGCTTCCAGCTCTTTGGGAAGCGAAGAAACAACTCGCTCTGCACAGTGCTCTTACAGCCTACAGGGAGCATCTCTTCCAAAGGCCTGTGAAACGCAGTTTCTTTGCAGGCCTGATCTGGCTGAAGTAGGACTTCTGCTCTGGGTGTGATACATTGCCCTAGAGCTGAAAGGCAGAACGTGCCGGCTTCTTTCCAAAGGGCGAGTTGGTCCCCACAGCATCTTGCTTCCAGCTCTTTGGGAAGCTAAGAAACAACTCGCTCTGCACAGTGCTCTTACAGCCTACCGGCAACATCTCTTCCAAAGGCCTGTGAAACGCAGTTTCTTTGCAGGCCTGATCTGACTGAAGTAGGACTTCTGCTCTGGGTCTGCTACTTTGCCCTAGAGCTGAAAGGCACAACGAGCAGGCTTCTTTCCAAAGGGCGAGTTGTGCCCCACAGCATCTTGCTTCCAGCTCTTTGGGAAGCTAAGAAACAACTCGCTCTGCACAGTGCTCTTACAGCCTACCGGGAACATCACTTCCAAAGGCCTGTGAAACGCAGTTTCTTTGCATGCCTGATCTGGCTGAAGTAGGACTTCTGCTCTGGGTGTGCTACATTGCCCTAGAGCTGACAGGCCCAGCGTGCAGGCTTCTTTCCAAAGGGCGAGTTGGGCCCCACAGCATCTTGCCTCCAGCTCTTTGGGAAGCTAAGAAACAACTCGCTCTGCACAGTGCTCTTACAGCCTACCGGGAACATCTCTTCCAAAGGCCTGTGAAACGCAGTTTCTTTGCAGGCCTGATCTGGCTGAAGTAGGACTTCTGCTCTGGGTGTGCTACATTGCCCTAGAGCTGAGAGGCACAGAGTGCAGGCTTCTTTCCAAAGGGCGAGTTGGGCCCCACAGCATCTTGCTTAGAGCTCTTTGGGAAGCTAAGAAACAACTCGCTCTGCACAGTGCTCTTACAGCCTACGGGGAACATCTCTTCCAAAGGCCTGTGGAACGCAGTTTCTTTGCAGGCCTGAACTGGCTGAAGTAGGACTTCTGCTCTGGGTGTGCTACATTGCCCTAGAGATGAAAGGCACAACGTGCAGGCTTCTTTCCAAAGGGCGAGTGGGCCCCACAGCATCTTGCATCCAGCTCTTTGGGAAGCTAAGAAACAACTCGCTCTGCTCAGTGCTCTTACAGCCTACCGGGAACATCTCT
This sequence comes from Equus caballus, assembly GCF_041296265.1. Taxonomy (NCBI): domain Eukaryota; kingdom Metazoa; phylum Chordata; class Mammalia; order Perissodactyla; family Equidae; genus Equus; species Equus caballus. The sequence goes on from NC_091696.1 coordinate 15,488,248, forward strand.
TCCAAAGGCCTGTGAAACGCAGTTTCTTTGCAGGCCTGATCTGGCTGAAGTAGGACTTCTGCTCTGGGTGTGCTACATTGCCCTAGAGCTGAGAGGCACAACGTGCAGGCTTCTTTCCAAAGGGCGAGTTGGGCCCCACAGCATCTTGCTTCCAGCTCTTTGGGAAGCTAACAAACAACTTGCTCTGCACAGTGCTCATACAGCCTACAGGGAACATCTCTTCCAAAAGCCTGTGAAACGCAGTTTCTTTGCAGGCCTGATCTGGCTGAAGTGGGACTTCTGCTTTGGGTGTGCTACCTGGCCCTAGAGCTGAAAGGCTCAACGTGCAGGCTTCTTTCCAAAGGGCGAGTTGGGCCACACAGCATCTTGCTTCCAGCTCTTTGGGAAGCTAAGAAACAACTCGCTCTGCACAGTGCTCTTACAGCCTACCGGGTACAACTCTTCCAAAGGTCTGTGAAACGCAGTTTCTTTGCAGGGCTGATCTGGCTGAAGTAGGACTTCTGTTCTGGGTGTGCTACTTTGCCCTAGAGCTGAAAGGCACAACGTGCAGGCTTCTTTCCAAAGGCCGATTTGGGCCCCACAGCATCTTGCTTCCAGCTCTTTGGGAAGCTAAGAAACAACTCGCTCTGCCCAGGGCTCTTACAGCCTACCGGGAACATCTCTTCCAAAGGCCTGTGAAACGCAGTTTCTTTGCAGGCCTGATCTGGCTGAAGTAGGACTTCTGCTCTGGGTGTGCTACATTGCCCTAGAGCTGAGAGGCACAGCGTGCAGGCTTCTTTCCAAAGGGCGAGTTGGGCCCCACAGAATCTGGCTTAGAGCTCTTTGGGAAGCTAAGAAACAACTCGCTCTGCACAGTGCTCTTACAGCCTACCGGGAACATCTCTTCCAAAGGCCTGTGAAACGCAGTTTCTTTGCAGGCCTGATCTGGCTGAAGTAGGACTTCTGCTCTGGGTGTGCTACATTGCCCTAGAGCTGAAAGGCACAGCGTGCAGGCTTCTTTCCAAAGGGCGAGTTGGGCCCCACAGAATCTGGCTTAGAGCTGTTTGGGAAGCTAAGAAACAACTCGCTCTGCACAGTGCTCTTACAGCCTACCTGGAACATCTCTTCCAAAGGCCTGTGTAACGCAGTTTCTTTGCAGGCCTGATCTGGCTGAAGTAGGACTTCTACTCTGGGTGTGCTACATTGCCCTAGAGATGAAAGGCACAACGTGCAGGCTTCTTTACAAAGGGCGAGTGGGCCCCAGAGCATCTTGCATCCAGCTCTTTGGGAAGCTAAGAAACAACTCGCTCTGCACAGTGCTCTTACAGCCTACCGGGAGCATCTCTTCCAAAGGCCTGTGGAACGCAGTTTCTTTGCAGGCCTGATCTGCCTGAAGTAGGACTTCTGCTCTGGGTGTGCTACATTGCCCTAGAGTTGAATGGCACAACGTGCAGGCTTCTTTCCAAAGGGCGAGTTGGGCCCCACAGCATCTTGCTTCCTGTTCTTTGGGAAGCTAAGAAACAACTCGCTCTGCACAGTGCTCTTACAGCCTACCGGGAACATCTCTTCCAAAGGCCTGTGAAACGCAGTTTCTTTGCAGGCCTGATCTGGCTGAAGTAGGACTTCTGCTCTGGGTGTGCTACATTGCCCTAGAGCTGAAAGGCACAGCGTGCAGGCTTCTTTCCAAAGGGCGAGTTGGGCCCCACAGAATCTGGCTTAGAGCTGTTTGGGAAGCTAAGAAACAACTCGCTCTGCACAGTGCTCTTACAGCCTACCTGGAACATCTCTTCCAAAGGCCTGTGTAACGCAGTTTCTTTGCAGGCCTGATCTGGCTGAAGTAGGACTTCTACTCTGGGGTGCTACATTGCCCTAGAGATGAAAGGCACAACGTGCAGGCTTCTTTACAAAGGGCGAGTGGTCCCCAGAGCATCTTGCATCCAGCTCTTTGGGAAGCTAAGAAACAACTCGCTCTGCACAGTGCTCTTACAGCCTACCGGGAGCATCTCTTCCAAAGGCCTGTGGAACGCAGTTTCTTTGCAGGCGTGATCTGGCTGAAGTAGGACTTCTGCTCTGTGTGTGCTACATTGCCCTAGAGCTGAAAGGCACAACGTGCAGGCTTCTTTCCAAAGGGCGAGTTTGGCCCCACAGCATCTTGCTTCCAGCTCTTTGGGAAGCTAAGAAACAACTCGCTCTGCACAGTGCTCTTACAGCCTACCGGGAACATCTCTTCCAAAGAACTGTGAAACGCAGTTTCTTTGCAGGCCTGATCTGGCTGAAGTAGGACTTCTGCTCTGGGTTTGCTACATTGCCCTAGAGCTGAAAGGCACAACGTGCAGGCTTCTTTCCAAAGGGCGAGTTGGGCCCCACAGCTTCTTGCTTCCAGCTCTTTGGGAAGCTAAGAATCTTCTTGCTCTGCACAGTGCTCTGACAGCCTAGTGGGAACATCTCTTCCAAAGGCCTGTGAAACGCAGTTTTTTTGCAGGCCTGATCTGGCTGAAGTAGGACTTCTGCTCTGGGTGTGCTACATTGCCCTACAACTGAAAGGCACAACGTGCAGCCTTCTTTCCAAAGGGCGAGTTGTGCCCCCCACCATCTTGCTTCCAGCTCTTTGGGAAGCTAAGAAACAACTCGCTATGCATAGTTCTCTTACAGGCTATCGGGAACATCTCTTCCAAAGGCCTGTGAAACGCAGTTTCTTTGCAGGCCTTATCTGGCTGAAGTAGGACTTCTGCTCTGGGTGTGCTACATGGCCCTAGAGCTGAAAGGCACAACGTGCAGGCTGCTTTCCAAGGGGCGAGTTGGGCCCCACAGCATCTTGCTTCCAGCTCTTTGGGAAGCTAAGAAACAACTCGCTCTGCACAGTGCTCTTACAGCCTACCGGGAACATCTCTTCCAAAGGCCTGTGAAACGCAGTGTCTTTGCAGGCCTGATCTGGCTGAAGTAGGACTTCTGCTCTGGGTGTGCTACATTGCCCTAGAGCTGAAAGGCACAACGTGCAGGCTTCTTTCCAAAGGGCGAGTTGGGCCCCACAGCATCTTGCTTCCAGCTCTTTGGGAAGCTAAGAAACAACTCGCTCTGCACAGTGCTCTTACAGCCTACCGGGAACATCTCTTCCAAAGGCCTGTGAAACGCAGTGTCTTTGCAGGCCTGATCTGGCTGAAGTAGGACTTCTGCTCTGAGTGTGCTACAATGCCCTACAGCTGAAAGGCACAACGTGCAGGCTTCTTTCCAAAGGGCGAGTTGGGCCCAACAGCGTCTTGCTTCCAGCTCTTTGGAAAGCTAAGAAACAACTCGCTCTGCACAATGCTCTTACAGCCTACCGGGTACATCCCTTCCAAAGGCCTGTGAAACGCAGTGTCTTTGCAGGCCTGATCTGGCTGAAGTAGGACTTCTGCTCTGGGTGTGCTACATTGCCCTAGAGCTGAAAGGCACAACGTGCAGGCTTCTTTCCAAGGGGCGAGTTGGGCCCCACAGCATCTCGCTTCCAGCTCTTGGGGAAGCTAAGAAACAACTCGCTCTGCACAGTGCTCTTACAGCCTACCGGGAACATCTCTTCCAAAGGCCTGTGAAACGCAGTTTCTTTGCAGGCCTGATCTGGCTGAAGTAGGACTTCTGCTCTGGGTGTGCTACATTGCCCTAGAGCTGAGAGGCACAGAGTGCAGGCTTCTTTCCAATGGGCGAGTTGGGCCCCACAGCATCTTGCTTCCAGCTCGTTGGGAAGCTAAGAAACAGCTCTCTCTGCACAGTGCTCTTACAGCCTACCAGGAACATCTCTTCCAAAGGCCTGTGAAACGCAGTTTCTTTTCAGGCCTGATCTGACTGAAGTAGGACTTCTGCTCTGGGTGTGCTACTTTGCCCTAGAGCTGAAAGGCACAACGTGCAGGCTTCTTTCCAAAGGGCGAGTTGGGCCCCACAGCATCTTGCTTCCAGCTCTTTGGGAAGCTAAGAAACAACTCGCTCTGCACAGTGCTCTTACAGCATACCGGGAACATCTCTTCCAAAGGCCTGTGTAACGCAGTTTCTTTGCAGGCCTGATCTGGCTGAAGTAGGACTTCTGCTCTGGGTGTGCTACATTGCCAGAGAGCTGAAAGGCACAGCGTGCAGGCTTCTTTCCAAAGGGAGAGTGGGCCCCACAGCATCTTGCTTCCAGCTCTTTGGGAAGCTAAGAATCAACTCGCTCTGCTCAGTGCTCTTACATCCTAGTGGGAACATCTCTTCCAAAGGCCTATGAAACGCAGTTTCTTTGCAGGCCTGATCTGGCTGAAGTAGGACTTCTGCTCTGGGTGTGCTACTTTGTTCTAGAGCTGAAAGGCACAACGTGCAGGCTTCTTTCCCAAGGGCGAGTTGGGCCCCACAGCATCTTGCTTCCAGCTCTTAGGGAAGCTAAGAAACAACTCGCTCTGCACAGTGCTCTTACAGCCTACCGGGAACATCTCGTCGAAAGGCCTGTGAAACGCAGTTTCTTTGCAGGCCTGATCTGGCTGAAGTAGGACTTCTGCTCTGGGTGTGCTACATCGCCCTACAGCTGAAAGGCACAATGTGCAGGCTTCTTTCCAAAGGGCGATTTGGGCCCCACAGCATCTTGCTTCCATCTCTTAGGGAAGCTAAGAAACAACTCGCTCTGCACAGTGCTCTTACAGCCTACGGGGAGCATCTCTTCCAAAGGCCTGTGAAACGCAGTTTCTTTGCAGGCCTGATCTGGCTGAAGTAGGACTTCTGCTCTGGGTGGGCTACATTGCCCAAGAGCTGAAAGGCACAACGTGCAGGCTTCTTTCCAAAGGGCGTGTTGAGCCCCACAGCATCTTGCTTCCAGCTCGTTGGGAAGCTAAGAAACAGCTCTCTCTGCCCAGTGCTCTTAGAGCCTACCGGGAACATCTCTTCCAAAGGCCTGTGAAACGCAGTTTCTTTGCAGGCCTGATCTGGCTGAAGTAGGACTTCTGCTCTGGGTGTGCTACTTTGCCCTAGAGCTGAAAGGCACAACGTGCAGGCTTCTTTCCAAAGGCCGAGTTGGGCCACACAGCATCTTGCTTCCAGCTCTTTGGGAAGCTAAGAAACAACTCGCTCTGCACAGTGCTCTTACAGCCTACCGGGAACATCTCTTCCAAACGCCTGGGAAACGCAGTTTCTTTGCAGGCCTGATCTGGCTGAAGTAGGACTTCTGTTCTGGGTGTGCTACTTTGCCCTAGAGCTGAAAGGCACAACGTGCAGGCTTCTTTCCAAAGGCCGATTTGGGCCCCACAGCATCTTGCTTCCAGCTCTTTGGGAAGCTAAGAAACAACTCGCTCTGCCCAGGGCTCTTACAGCCTACCGGGAACATCTCTTCCAAAGGCCTGTGAAACGCAGTTTCTTTGCAGGCCTGATCTGGCTGAAGTAGGACTTCTGCTCTGGGTGTGCTACATTGCCCTAGAGCTGAGAGGCACAGCGTGCAGGCTTCTTTCCAAAGGGCGAGTTGGCCCCACAGAATCTGGCTTAGAGCTCTTTGGGAAGCTAAGAAACAACTCGCTCTGCACAGTGCTCTTACAGCCTACCGGGAACATCTCTTCCAAAGGCCTGTGTAACGCAGTTTGTTTGCAGGCCTGATCTGGCTGAAGTAGGACTTCTACTCTGGGTGTGCTACATTGCCCTAGAGATGAAAGGCACAACGTGCAGGCTTCTTTACAAAGGGCGAGTGGGCCCCAGAGCATCTTGCATCCAGCTCTTTGGGAAGCTAAGAAACAACTCGCTCTGCACAGTGCTCTTACAGCCTACCGGGAGCATCTCTTCCAAAGGCCTGTGGAACGCAGTTTCTTTGCAGGCCTGATCTGCCTGAAGTAGGACTTCTGCTCTGGGTGTGCTACATTGCCCTAGAGTTGAATGGCACAACGTGCAGGCTTCTTTCCAAAGGGCGAGTTGGGCCCCAAAGCATCTTGCTTCCTGTTCTTTGGGAAGCTAAGAAACAACTCGCTCTGCACAGTGCTCTTACAGCCTACCGGGAACATCTCTTCCAAAGGCCTGTGAAACGCAGTTTCTTTGCAGGCCTGATCTGGCTGAAGTAGGACTTCTGCTCTGGGTGTGCTACATTGCCCTAGAGCTGAAAGGCACAGCGTGCAGGCTTCTTTCCAAAGGGCGAGTTGGGCCCCACAGAATCTGGCTTAGAGCTGTTTGGGAAGCTAATAAACAACTCGCTCTGCACAGTGCTCTTACAGCCTACCTGGAATATCTCTTCCAAAGGCCTGTGTAACGCAGTTTCTTTGCAGGCCTGATCTGGCTGAAGTAGGACTTCTACTCTGGGGTGCTACATTGCCCTAGAGATGAAAGGCACAACGTGCAGGCTTCTTTACAAAGGGCGAGTGGTCCCCAGAGCATCTTGCATCCAGCTCTTTGGGAAGCTAAGAAACAACTCGCTCTGCACAGTGCTCTTACAGCCTACCGGGAGCATCTCTTCCAAAGGCCTGTGGAACGCAGTTTCTTTGCAGGCGTGATCTGGCTGAAGTAGGACTTCTGCTCTGTGTGTGCTACATTGCCCTAGAGCTGAAAAGCACAACGTGCAGGCTTCTTTCCAAAGGGCGAGCTTGGCCCCACAGCATCTTGCTTCCAGCTCTTTGGGAAGCTAAGAAACAACTCGCTCTGCACAGTGCTCTTACAGCCTACCGGGAACATCTCTTCCAAAGAACTGTGAAACGCAGTTTCTTTGCAGGCCTGATCTGGCTGAAGTAGGACTTCTGCTCTGGGTTTGCTACATTGCCCTAGAGCTGAAAGGCACAACGTGCAGGCTTCTTTCCAAAGGGCGAGTTGGGCCCCACAGCTTCTTGCTTCCAGCTCTTTGGGAAGCTAAGAATCTTCTTGCTCTGCACAGTGCTCTGAAAGCCTAGTGGGAACATCTCTTCCAAAGGCCTGTGAAACGCAGTTTTTTTGCAGGCCTGATCTGGCTGAAGTAGGACTTCTGCTCTGGGTGTGCTACATTGCCCTACAACTGAAAGGCACAACGTGCAGCCTTCTTTCCAAAGGGCGAGTTGTGCCCCCCACCATCTTGCTTCCAGCTCTTTGGGAAGCTAAGAAACAACTCGCTATGCATAGTTCTCTTACAGGCTATCGGGAACATCTCTTCCAAAGGCCTGTGAAACGCAGTTTCTTTGCAGGCCTTATCTGGCTGAAGTAGGACTTCTGCTCTGGGTGTGCTACATGGCCCTAGAGCTGAAAGGCACAACGTGCAGGCTGCTTTCCAAGGGGCGAGTTGGGCCCCACAGCATCTTGCTTCCAGCTCTTTGGGAAGCTAAGAAACAACTCGCTCTGCACAGTGCTCTTACAGCCTACCGGGAACATCTCTTCCAAACGCCTGTGAAACGCAGTGTCTTTGCAGGCCTGATCTGGCTGAAGTAGGACTTCTGCTCTGGGTGTGCTACATTGCCCTAGAGCTGAAAGGCACAACGTGCAGGCTTCTTTCCAAAGGGCGAGTTGGGCCCCACAGCATCTTGCTTCCAGCTCTTTGGGAAGCTAAGAAACAACTCGCTCTGCACAGTGCTCTTACAGCCTACCGGGAACATCTCTTCCAAAGGCCTGTGAAACGCAGTGTCTTTGCAGGCCTGATCTGGCTGAAGTAGGACTTCTGCTCTGGGTGTGCTACATTGCCCTAGAGCTGAAAGGCACAACGTGCAGGCTTCTTTCCAAAGGCCGAGTTGGGCCACACAGCATCTTGCTTACAGCTCTTTGGGAAGCTAAGAAACAACTCGCTCTGCACAGTGCTCTTACAGCCTACCGGGAACATCTCTTCCAAAGGCCTGTGAAACGCAGTGTCTTTGCAGGCCTGATCTGGCTGAAGTAGGACTTCTGCTCTGGGTGTGCTACATTGCCCTAGAGCTGAAAGGCACAACGTGCAGGCTTCTTTCCAAAGGGCGAGTTGGGCCCCACAGCATCTTGCTTCCAGCTCTTTGGGAAGCTAAGAAACAACTCGCTCTGCACAGTGCTCTTACAGCCTACCGGGAACATCTCTTCCAAAGGCCTGTGAAACGCAGTGTCTTTGCAGGCCTGATCTGGCTGAAGTAGGACTTCTGCTCTGAGTGTGCTACAATGCCCTACAGCTGAAAGGCACAACGTGCAGGCTTCTTTCCAAAGGGCGAGATGGGCCCAACAGCGTCTTGCTTCCAGCTCTTTGGAAAGCTAAGAAACAACTCGCTCTGCACAATGCTCTTACAGCCTACCGGGTACATCCCTTCCAAAGGCCTGTGAAACGCAGTGTCTTTGCAGGCCTGATCTGGCTGAAGTAGGACTTCTGCTCTGGGTGTGCTACATTGCCCTAGAGCTGAAAGGCACAACGTGCAGGCTTCTTTCCAAGGGGCGAGTTGGGCCCCACAGCATCTCGCTTCCAGCTCTTGGGGAAGCTAAGAAACAACTCGCTCTGCACAGTGCTCTTACAGCCTACCGGGAACATCTCTTCCAAAGGCCTGTGAAACGCAGTTTCTTTGCAGGCCTGATCTGGCTGAAGTAGGACTTCTGCTCTGGGTGTGCTACATTGCCCTAGAGCTGAGAGGCACAGAGTGCAGGCTTCTTTCCAAAGGGCGAGTTGGGCCCCACAGCATCTTGCTTCCAGCTCGTTGGGAAGCTAAGAAACAGCTCTCTCTGCACAGTGCTCTTACAGCCTACCAGGAACATCTCTTCCAAAGGCCTGTGAAACGCAGTTTCTTTTCAGGCCTGATCTGACTGAAGTAGGACTTCTGCTCTGGGTGTGCTACTTTGCCCTAGAGCTGAAAGGCACAACGTGCAGGCTTCTTTCCAAAGGGCGAGTTGGGCCCCACAGCATCTTGCTACCAGCTCTTTGGGAAGCTAAGAAACAACTCGCTCTGCACAGTGCTCTTACAGCATACCGGGAACATCTCTTCCAAAGGCCTGTGTAACGCAGTTTCTTTGCAGGCCTGATCTGGCTGAAGTAGGACTTCTGCTCTGGGAGTGCTACATTGCCCTAGAGCTGAAAGGCACAGCGTGCAGGCTTCTTTCCAAAGGGAGAGTGGGCCCCACAGCATCTTGCTTCCAGCTCTTTGGGAAGCTAAGAATCAACTCGCTCTGCTCAGTGCTCTTACATCCTAATGGGAACATCTCTTCCAAAGGCCTATGAAACGCAGTTTCTTTGCAGGCCTGATCTGGCTGAAGTAGGACTTCTGCTCTGGGTGTGCTACTTTGTTCTAGAGCTGAAAGGCACAACGTGCAGGCTTCTTTCCCAAGGGCGAGTTGGGCCCCACAGCATCTTGCTTCCAGCTCTTAGGGAAGCTAAGAAACAACTCGCTCTGCACAGTGCTCTTACAGCCTACCGGGAACATCTCGTCGAAAGGCCTGTGAAACGCAGTTTCTTTGCAGGCCTGATCTGGCTGAAGTAGGACTTCTGCTCTGGGTGTGCTACATTGCCCTACAGCTGAAAGGCACAATGTGCAGGCTTCTTTCCAAGAGGCGATTTGGGCCCCACAGCATCTTGCTTCCATCTCTTAGGGAAGCTAAGAAACAACTCGCTCTGCACAGTGCTCTTACAGCCTACGGGGAGCATCTCTTCCAAAGGCCTGTGAAACGCAGTTTCTTTGCAGGCCTGATCTGGCTGAAGTAGGACTTCTGCTCTGGGTGGGCTACATTGCCCAAGAGCTGAAAGGCACAACGTGCAGGCTTCTTTCCAAAGGGCGTGTTGAGCCCCACAGCATCTTGCTTCCAGCTCGTTGGGAAGCTAAGAAACAGCTCTCTCTGCCCAGTGCTCTTAGAGCCTACCGGGAACATCTCTTCCAAAGGCCTGTGAAACGCAGTTTCTTTGCAGGCCTGATCTGGCTGAAGTAGGACTTCTGCTCTGGGTGTGCTACTTTGCCCTAGAGCTGAAAGGCACAACGTGCAGGCTTCTTTCCAAAGGCCGAGTTGGGCCACACAGCATCTTGCTTCCAGCTCTTTGGGAAGCTAAGAAACAACTCGCTCTGCACAGTGCTCTTACAGCCTACCGGGAACATCTCTTCCAAACGCCTGGGAAACGCAGTTTCTTTGCAGGCCTGATCTGGCTGAAGTAGGACTTCTGCTCTGGGTGTGCTACTTTGCCCTAGAGCTGAAAGGCACAACGTGCAGGCTTCTTTCCAAAGGGCGAGTTGGGCCCCACAGCATCTTGCTTCCAGCTCTTTGGGAAGCTAAGAAACAACTCGCTCTGCACAGTGCTCTTACAGCCTACCGGGAACATCTCTTCCAAAGGCCTGTGAAACGCAGTTTCTTTGCACGCCTGATCTGGCTGAAGTAGGACTTCTGCTCTGGGTGTGCTACATTGCCCTAGAGCTGAGAGGCACAACGTGCAGGCTTCTTTCCAAAGGGCGAGTTGGGCCCCACAGAATCTGGCTTAGAGCTCTTTGGGAAGCTAAGAAACAACTCGCTCTGCACAGTGCTCTTACAGCCTACCTGGAACATCTCTTCCAAAGGCCTGTGTAACGCAGTTTCTTTGCAGGCCTGATCTGGCTGAAGTAGGACTTCTACTCTGGGGTGCTACATTGCCCTAGAGATGAAAGGCACAACGTGCAGGCTTCTTTACAAAGGGCGAGTGGTCCCCAGAGCATCTTGCATCCAGCTCTTTGGGAAGCTAAGAAACAACTCGCTCTGCACAGTGCTCTTACAGCCTACCGGGAGCATCTCTTCCAAAGGCCTGTCTAACGCAGTTTCTTTGCAGGCGTGATCTGGCTGAAGTAGGACTTCTGCTCTGTGTGTGCTACATTGCCCTAGAGCTGAAAGGCACAACGTGCAGGCTTCTTTCCAAAGGGCGAGTTGGGCCCCACAGCATCTTGCTTCCAGCTCTTTGGGAAGCTAAGAAACAACTCGCTCTGCACAGTGCTCTTACAGCCTACCGGGAACATCTCTTCCAAAGAACTGTGAAACGCAGTTTCTTTGCAGGCCTGATCTGGCTGAAGTAGGACTACTGCTCTGGGTGTGCTACATTGCCCTAGAGCTGAAAGGCACAACGTGCAGGCTTCTTTCCAAAGGGCGAGTTGGGCCCCACAGCTTCTTGCTTCCAGCTCTTTGGGAAGCTAAGAATCTTCTCGCTCTGCACAGTGCTCTGACAGCCTAGTGGGAACATCTCTTCCAAAGGCCTGTGAAACGCAGTTTTTTTGCAGGCCTGATCTGGCTGAAGTAGGACTTCTGCTCTGGGTGTGCTACATTGCCCTACAACTGAAAGGCACAACGTGCAGGCTCCTTTCCAAAGGGCGAGTTGTGCCCCCCAGCATCTTGCTTCCAGCTCTTTGGGAAGCTAAGAAACAACTCGCTATGCATAGTTCTCTTACAGGCTATCGGGAACATCTCTTCCAAAGGCCTGTGAAACGCAGTTTCTTTGCAGGCCTTATCTGGCTGAAGTAGGACTTCTGCTCTGGGTGTGCTACATGGCCCTAGAGCTGAAAGGCACAACGTGCAGGCTTCTTTCCAAAGGGCGAGTTGGGCCCCACAGCATCTTGCTTCCAGCTCGTTGGGAAGCTAAGAAACAGCTCTCTCTGCACAGTGCTCTTACAGCCTACCGGGAGCATCTCTTCCAAAGGCCTGTGAAACGCAGTTTCTTTTCAGGCCTGATCTGACTGAAGTAGGACTTCTGCTCTGGGTGTGCTACTTTGCCCTAGAGCTGAAAGGCACAACGTGCAGGCTTCTTTCCAAAGGGCGAGTTGGGCCCAACAGCGTCTTGCTTCCAGCTCTTTGGAAAGCTAAGAAACAACTCGCTCTGCACAATGCTCTTACAGCCTACCGGCAACATCCCTTCCAAAGGCCTGTGAAACGCAGTGTCTTTGCAGGCCTGATCTGGCTGAAGTAGGACTTCTGCTCTGGGTGTGCTACATTGCCCTAGAGCTGAAAGGCACAACGTGCAGGCTTCTTTCCAAGGGGCGAGTTGGGCCCCACAGCATCTCGCTTCCAGCTCTTGGGGAAGCTAAGAAACAACTCGCTCTGCACAGTGCTCTTACAGCCTACCGGGAACATCTCTTCCAAAGGCCTGTGAAACGCAGTTTCTTTGCAGGCCTGATCTGGCTGAAGTAGGACTTCTGCTCTGGGTGTGCTACATTGCCCTAGAGCTGAGAGGCACAGAGTGCAGGCTTCTTTCCAAAGGGCGAGTTGGGCCCCACAGCATCTTGCTTAGAGCTCTTTGGGAAGCTAAGAAACAACTCGCTCTGCACAGTGCTCTTACAGCCTACGGGGAACATCACTTCCAAAGGCCTGTGAAACGCGGTTTCTTTGCAGGCCTCATCTGGCTGAAGTAGGACTTTGGCTCTGGGTGTGCTACGTTGCCCTAGAGCTGAAAGGCACAACGTGCAGGCTTCTTTCCAAGGGGCGAGTTGGGCCCCACAGCATCTCGCTTCCAGCTCTTGGGGAAGCTAAGAAACAACTCGCTCTGCACAGTGCTCTTACAGCCTACCGGGAACATCTCTTCCAAAGACCTGTGAAACGCAGTTTCTTTGCAGGCCTGATCTGGCTGAAGTAGGACTTCTGATCTGGGTGTGCTACATTGCGCTAGAGCTGAAAGTCCCAACGTGCAGGCTTCTTTCCAAAGGGCGAGTTGGGCCCCACAGCATCTTGCTTCCAGCTCTTAGGGAAGCGAAGAAACAACTCGCTCTGCACAGTGCTCTTACAGCCTACCGGGAGCATCTCTTCCAAAGGCCTGTGAAACGCAGTGTCTTTGCAGGCCTGATCTGGCTGAAGTAGGACTTCTGCTCTGGGTGTGCTACAATGCCCTACAGCTGAAAGGCACAACGTGCAGGCTTCTTTCCAAAGGGCGAGTTGGGCCCAACAGCGTCTTGCTTCCAGCTCTTTGGAAAGCTAAGAAACAACACGCTCTGCACAGTGCTCTTACAGCCTACCGGGAACATCTCTTCCAAAGGCCTGTGAAACGCAGTTTCTTTGCAGGCCTGATCTGGCTGAAGTAGGACTTCTGCTCTGGGTGTGCTACATTGCCCTAGAGCTGAAAGGCACAACGTGCAGGCTTCTTTCCAAGGGGCGAGTTGGGCCCCACAGCATCTCGCTTCCAGCTCTTGGGGAAGCTAAGAAACAACTCGCTCTGCACAGTGCTCTTACAGCCTACCGGGAACATCTCTTCCAAAGGCCTGTGAAACGCAGTTTCTTTGCAGGCCTGATCTGGCTGAAGTAGGACTTCTGCTCTGGGTGTGCTACATTGCGCTAGAGCTGAAAGGCCCAACGTGCAGGCTTCTTTCCAAAGGGCGAGTTGGGCCCCACAGCATCTTGCTTCCAGCTCTTTGGGAAGCGAAGAAACAACTCGCTCTGCACAGTGCTCTTACAGCCTACCGGGAGCATCTCTTCCAAAGGCCTGTGAAACGCAGTTTCTTTGCAGGCCTGATCTGGCTGAAGTAGGACTTCTGCTCTGGGTGTGCTACATTGCCCTAGAGCTGAGAGGCACAGAGTGCAGGCTTCTTTCCAAAGGGCGAGTTGGGCCCCACAGCATCTTGCTTAGAGCTCTTTGGGAAGCTAAGAAACAACTCGCTCTGCACAGTGCTCTTACAGCCTACGGGGAACATCACTTCCAAAGGCCTGTGAAACGCAGTTTCTTTGCAGGCCTCATCTGGCTGAAGTAGGACTTTGGCTCTGGGTGTGCTACATTGCCCTAGAGCTGAAAGGCACAACGTGCAGGCTTCTTTCCAAGGGGCGAGTTGGGCCCCACAGCATCTCGCTTCCAGCTCTTGGGGAAGCTAAGAAACAACTCGCTCTGCACAGTGCTCTTACAGCCTACCGGGAACATCTCTTCCAAAGGCCTGTGAAACGCAGTTTCTTTGCAGGCCTGATCTGGATGAAGTAGGACTTCTGATCTGGGTGTGCTACATTGCGCTAGAGCTGAAAGTCCCAACGTGCAGGCTTCTTTTCAAAGGGCGAGTTGGGCCCCACAGCATCTTGCTTCCAGCTCTTTGGGAAGCGAAGAAACAACTCGCTCTGCACAGTGCTCTTACAGCCTACCGGGAACATCTCTTCCAAAGGCCTGTGAAACGCAGTTTCTTTGCAGGCCTGATCTGGCTGAAGTAGGACTTCTGCTCTGGGTGTGATACATTGCCCTAGAGCTGAAAGGCAGAACGTGCCGGCTTCTTTCCAAAGGGCGAGTTGGTCCCCACAGCATCTTGCTTCCAGCTCTTTGGGAAGCTAAGAAACAACTCGCTCTGCACAGTGCTCTTACAGCCTACCGGCAACATCTCTTCCAAAGGCCTGTGAAACGCAGTTTCTTTGCAGGCCTGATCTGACTGAAGTAGGACTTCTGCTCTGGGTCTGCTACTTTGCCCTAGAGCTGAAAGGCACAACGTGCAGGCTTCTTTCCAAAGGGCGAGTTGTGCCCCACAGCATCTTGCTTCCAGCTCTTTGGGAACCTAAGAAACAACTCGCTCTGCACAGTGCTCTTACAGCCTACCGGGAACATCTCTTCCAAAGGCCTGTGAAACGCAGTTTCTTTGCAGGCCTGATCTGGCTGAAGTAGGACTTCTGCTCTGGGTGTGCTACATTGCCCTAGAGCTGAGAGGCACAGAGTGCAGGCTTCTTTCCAAAGGGCGAGTTGGGCCCCACAGCATCTTGCTTAGAGCTCTTTGGGAAGCTAAGAAACAACTCGCTCTGCACAGTGCTCTTACAGCCTACGGGGAACATCTCTTCCAAAGGCCTGTGTAACGCAGTTTCTTTGCAGGCCTGATCTGGCTGAAGTAGGACTTCTGCTCTGGCTGTGCTACATTGCCCTAGAGATGAAAGGCACAACGTGCAGGCTTCTTTCCAAAGGGCGAGTGGGCCCCACAGCATCTTGCATCCAGCTCTTTGGGAAGCTAAGAAACAACTCGCTCTGCTCAGTGCTCTTACAGCCTACCGGGAACATCTCTTCCAAAGGCCTGTGAAACGCAGTTTCTTTGCAGGCCTGATCTGGCTGAAGTAGGACTTCTGCTCTGGGTGTGCTACATTGCCCTAGAGCTGAGAGGCACAACGTGAAGGCTTCTTTCCAAAGGGCGAGTTGGGCCCCACAGCATCTTGCTTCCAGCTCTTTGGGATGCTAACAAACAACTCGCTCTGCACAGTGCTCATACAGCCTACAGGGAACATCTCTTCCAAAAGCCTGTGAAACGCAGTTTCTTTGCAGGCCTGATCTGGCTGAAGTGGGACTTCTGCTTTGGGTGTGCTACATGGCCCTAGAGCTGAAAGGCACAACGTGCAGGCTTCTTTCCAAAGGGCGAGTTGGGCCACACAGCATCTTGCTTCCAGCTCTTTGGGAAGCTAAGAAACAACTCGCTCTGCACAGTGCTCTTACAGCCTACCGGGTACAACTCTTCCAAAGGTCTGTGAAATGCAGTTTCTTTGCAGGCCTGATCTGGCTGAAGTAGGACTTCTGTTCTGGGTGTGCTACTTTGCCCTAGAGCTGAAAGGCACAACGTGCAGGCTTCTTTCCAAAGGCCGAGTTGTGCCCCACAGCATCTTGCTTCCAGCTCTTTGGGAAGCTAAGAAACAACTCGCTCTGCCCAGTGCTCTTACAGCCTACCGGGAACATCTCTTCCAAAGGCCTGTGAAACGCAGTTTCTTTGCAGGCCTGATCTGGCTGAAGTAGGACTTCTGCTCTGGGTGTGCTACATTGCCCTAGAGCTGAGAGGCACAGAGTGCAGGCTTCTTTCCAAAGGGCGAGTTGGGCCCCACAGCATCTTGCTTAGAGCTCTTTGGGAAGCTAAGAAACAACTCGCTCTGCACAGTGCTCTTACAGCCTACGGGGAACATCACTTCCAAAGGCCTGTGAAACGCAGTTTCTTTGCAGGCCTCATCTGGCTGAAGTAGGACTTTGGCTCTGGGTGTGCTACATTGCCCTAGAGCTGAAAGGCACAACGTGCAGGCTTCTTTCCAAGGGGCGAGTTGGGCCCCACAGCATCTCGCTTCCAGCTCTTGGGGAAGCTAAGAAACAACTCGCTCTGCACAGTGCTCTTACAGCCTACCGGGAACATCTCTTCCAAAGGCCTGTGAAACGCAGTTTCTTTGCAGGCCTGATCTGGCTGAAGTAGGACTTCTGATCTGGGTGTGCTACATTGCGCTAGAGCTGAAAGTCCCAATGTGCAGGCTTCTTTTCAAAGGGCGAGTTGGGCCCCACAGCATCTTGCTTCCAGCTCTTTGGGAAGCGAAGAAACAACTCGCTCTGCACAGTGCTCTTACAGCCTACCGGGAGCATCTCTTCCAAAGGCCTGTGAAACGCAGTTTCTTTGCAGGCCTGATCTGGCTGAAGTAGGACTTCTGCTCTGGGTGTGATACATTGCCCTAGAGCTGAAAGGCAGAACGTGCCGTCTTCTTTCCAAAGGGCGAGTTGGTCCCCACAGCATCTTGCTTCCAGCTCTTTGGGAAGCTAAGAAACAACTCGCTCTGCACAGTGCTCTTACAGCCTACCGGCAACATCTCTTCCAAAGGCCTGTGAAACGCAGTTTCTTTGCAGGCCTGATCTGACTGAAGTAGGACTTCTGCTCTGGGTCTGCTACTTTGCCCTAGAGCTGAAAGGCACAACGTGCAGGCTTCTTTCCAAAGGGCGAGTTGTGCCCCACAGCATCTTGCTTCCAGCTCTTTGGGAAGCTAAGAAACAACTCGCTCTGCACAGTGCTCTTACAGCCTACCGGGAACATCTCTTCCAAAGGCCTGTGAAACGCAGTTTCTTTGCATGCCTGATCTGGCTGAAGTAGGACTTCTGCTCTGGGTGTGCTACATTGCCCTAGAGCTGACAGGCACAGCGTGCAGGCTTCTTTCCAAAGGGCGAGTTGGGCCCCACAGCATCTTGCCTCCAGCTCTTTGGGAAGCTAAGAAACAACTCGCTCTGCACAGTGCTCTTACAGCCTACCGGGAACATCTCTTCCAAAGGCCTGTGTAACGCAGTTTGTTTGCAGGCCTGATCTGGCTGAAGTAGGACTTCTACTCTGGGTGTGCTACATTGCCCTAGAGATGAAAGGCACAACGTGCAGGCTTCTTTACAAAGGGCGAGTGGGCCCCAGAGCATCTTGCATCCAGCTCTTTGGGAAGCTAAGAAACAACTCGCTCTGCACAGTGCTCTTACAGCCTACCGGGAACATCTCTTCCAAAGGCCTGTGAAACGCAGTGTCTTTGCAGGCCTGATCTGGCTGAAGTAGGACTTCTGCTCTGGGTGTGCTACATTGCCCTAGAGCTGAAAGGCACAACGTGCAGGCTTCTTTCCAAAGGGCGAGTTGGGCCCCACAGCATCTTGCTTCCAGCTCTTTGGGAAGCTAAGAAACAACTCGCTCTGCACAGTGCTCTTACAGCCTACCGGGAACATCTCTTCCAAAGGCCTGTGAAACGCAGTGTCTTTGCAGGCCTGATCTGGCTGAAGTAGGACTTCTGCTCTGGGTGTGCTACAATGCCCTACAGCTGAAAGGCACAACGTGCAGGCTTCTTTCCAAAGGGCGAGTTGGGCCCAACAGCGTCTTGCTTCCAGCTCTTTGGAAAGCTAAGAAACAACTCGCTCTGCACAATGCTCTTACAGCCTACCGGGTACATCCCTTCCAAAGGCCTGTGAAACGCAGTGTCTTTGCAGGCCTGATCTGGCTGAAGTAGGACTTCTGCTCTGGGTGTGCTACATTGCCCTAGAGCTGAAAGGCACAACGTGCAGGCTTCTTTCCAAGGGGCGAGTTGGGCCCCACAGCATCTCGCTTCCAGCTCTTGGGGAAGCTAAGAAACAACTCGCTCTGCACAGTGCTCTTACAGCCTACCGGGAACATCTCTTCCAAAGGCCTGTGAAACGCAGTTTCTTTGCAGGCCTGATCTGGCTGAAGTAGGACTTCTGCTCTGGGTGTGCTACATTGCCCTAGAGCTGAGAGGCACAGAGTGCAGGCTTCTTTCCAAAGGGCGAGTTGGCCCCACAGCATCTTGCTTCCAGCTCGTTGGGAAGCTAAGAAACAGCTCTCTCTGCCCAGTGCTCTTACAGCCTACCAGGAACATCTCTTCCAAAGGCCTGTGAAACGCAGTTTCTTTTCAGGCCTGATCTGACTGAAGTAGGACTTCTGCTCTGGGTGTGCTACTTTGCCCTAGAGCTGAAAGGCACAACGTGCAGGCTTCTTTCCAAAGGGCGAGTTGGGCCCCACAGCATCTTGCTTCCAGCTCTTTGGGAAGCTAAGAAACAACTCGCTCTGCACAGTGCTCTTACAGCCTACCGGGAACATCTCTTCCAAAGGCCTGTGTAACGCAGTTTCTTTGCAGGCCTGATCTGGCTGAAGTAGGACTTCTGCTCTGGGTGTGCTACATTGCCCTAGAGCTGAAAGGCACAGCGTGCAGGCTTCTTTCCAAAGGGAGAGTGGGCCCCACATCATCTTGCTTCCAGCTCTTTGGGAAGCTAAGAATCAACTCGCTCTGCTCAGTGCTCTTACATCCTAGTGGGAACATCTCTTCCAAAGGCCTATGAAACGCAGTTTCTTTGCAGGCCTGATCTGGCTGAAGTAGGACTTCTGCTCTGGGTGTGCTACTTTGTTCTAGAGCTGAAAGGCACAACGTGCAGGCTTCTTTCCCAAGGGCGAGTTGGGCCCCACAGCATCTTGCTTCCAGCTCTTAGGGAAGCTAAGAAACAACTCGCTCTGCACAGTGCTCTTACAGCCTACGGGGAGCATCTCTTCCAAAGGCCTGTGAAACGCAGTTTCTTTGCAGGCCTGATCTGGCTGAAGTAGGACTTCTGCTCTGGGTGGGCTACATTGCCCAAGAGCTGAAAGGCACAACGTGCAGGCTTCTTTCCAAAGGGCGTGTTGAGCCCCACAGCATCTTGCTTCCAGCTCGTTGGGAAGCTAAGAAACAGCTCTCTCTGCCCAGTGCTCTTAGAGCCTACCGGGAACATCTCTTCCAAAGGCCTGTGAAACGCAGTTTCTTTGCAGGCCTGATCTGGCTGAAGTAGGACTTCTGCTCTGGGTGTGCTACTTTGCCCTAGAGCTGAAAGGCACAACGTTCAGGCTTCTTTCCAAAGGCCGAGTTGGGCCACACAGCATCTTGCTTCCAGCTCTTTGGGAAGCTAAGAAACAACTCGCTCTGCACAGTGCTCTTACAGCCTACCGGGAACATCTCTTCCAAACGCCTGGGAAACGCAGTTTCTTTGCAGGCCTGATCTGGCTGAAGTAGGACTTCTGCTCTGTGTGTGCTACTTTGCCCTAGAGCTGAAAGGCACAACGTGCAGGCTTCTTTCCAAAGGGCGAGTTGGGCCCCACAGCATCTTGCTTCCAGCTCTTTGGGAAGCTAAGAAACAACTCGCTCTGCACAGTGCTCTTACAGCCTACCGGGAACATCTCTTCCAAAGGCCTGTGAAACGCAGTTTCTTTGCACGCCTGATCTGGCTGAAGTAGGACTTCTGCTCTGGGTGTGCTACATTGCCCTAGAGCTGAGAGGCACAGCGTGCAGGCTTCTTTCCAAAGGGCGAGTTGGGCCCCACAGAATCTGGCTTAGAGCTCTTTGGGAAGCTAAGAAACAACTCGCTCTGCACAGTGCTCTTACAGCCTACCTGGAACATCTCTTCCAAAGGCCTGTGTAACGCAGTTTCTTTGCAGGCCTGATCTGGCTGAAGTAGGACTTCTACTCTGGGGTGCTACATTGCCCTAGAGATGAAAGGCACAACGTGCAGGCTTCTTTACAAAGGGCGAGTGGTCCCCAGAGCATCTTGCATCCAGCTCTGTGGGAAGCTAAGAAACAACTCGCTCTGCACAGTGCTCTTACAGCCTACCGGGAGCATCTCTTCCAAAGGCCTGTGGAACGCAGTTTCTTTGCAGGCGTGATCTGGCTGAAGTAGGACTTCTGCTCTGTGTGTGCTACATTGCCCTAGAGCTGAAAGGCACAACGTGCAGGCTTCTTTCCAAAGGGCGAGTTGGGCCCCACAGCATCTTGCTTCCAGCTCTTTGGGAAGCTAAGAAACAACTCGCTCTGCACAGTGCTCTTACAGCCTACCGGGAACATCTCTTCCAAAGAACTGTGAAACGCAGTTTCTTTGCAGGCCTGATCTGGCTGAAGTAGGACTACTGCTCTGGGTGTGCTACATTGCCCTAGAGCTGAAAGGCACAACGTGCAGGCTTCTTTCCAAAGGGCGAGTTGGGCCCCACAGCTTCTTGCTTCCAGCTCTTTGGGAAGCTAAGAATCTTCTCGCTCTGCACAGTGCTCTGACAGCCTAGTGGGAACATCTCTTCCAAAGGCCTGTGAAACGCAGTTTTTTTGCAGGCCTGATCTGGCTGAAGTAGGACTTCTGCTCTGGGTGTGCTACTTTGTTCTAGAGCTGAAAGGCACAACGTGCAGGCTTCTTTCCCAAGGGCGAGTTGGGCCCCACAGCATCTTGCTTCCAGCTCTTAGGGAAGCTAAGAAACAACTCGCTCTGCACAGTGCTCTTACAGCCTACGGGGAGCATCTCTTCCAAAGGCCTGTGAAACGCAGTTTCTTTGCAGGCCTGATCTGGCTGAAGTAGGACTTCTGCTCTGGGTGGGCTACATTGCCCAAGAGCTGAAAGGCACAACGTGCAGGCTTCTTTCCAAAGGGCGTGTTGAGCCCCACAGCATCTTGCTTCCAGCTCGTTGGGAAGCTAAGAAACAGCTCTCTCTGCCCAGTGCTCTTAGAGCCTACCGGGAACATCTCTTCCAAAGGCCTGTGAAACGCAGTTTCTTTGCAGGCCTGATCTGGCTGAAGTAGGACTTCTGCTCTGGGTGTGCTACTTTGCCCTAGAGCTGAAAGGCACAACGTTCAGGCTTCTTTCCAAAGGCCGAGTTGGGCCACACAGCATCTTGCTTCCAGCTCTTTGGGAAGCTAAGAAACAACTCGCTCTGCACAGTGCTCTTACAGCCTACCGGGAACATCTCTTCCAAACGCCTGGGAAACGCAGTTTCTTTGCAGGCCTGATCTGGCTGAAGTAGGACTTCTGCTCTGTGTGTGCTACTTTGCCCTAGAGCTGAAAGGCACAACGTGCAGGCTTCTTTCCAAAGGGCGAGTTGGGCCCCACAGCATCTTGCTTCCAGCTCTTTGGGAAGCTAAGAAACAACTCGCTCTGCACAGTGCTCTTACAGCCTACCGGGAACATCTCTTCCAAAGGCCTGTGAAACGCAGTTTCTTTGCACGCCTGATCTGGCTGAAGTAGGACTTCTGCTCTGGGTGTGCTACATTGCCCTAGAGCTGAGAGGCACAGCGTGCAGGCTTCTTTCCAAAGGGCGAGTTGGGCCCCACAGAATCTGGCTTAGAGCTCTTTGGGAAGCTAAGAAACAACTCGCTCTGCACAGTGCTCTTACAGCCTACCTGGAACATCTCTTCCAAAGGCCTGTGTAACGCAGTTTCTTTGCAGGCCTGATCTGGCTGAAGTAGGACTTCTACTCTGGGGTGCTACATTGCCCTAGAGATGAAAGGCACAACGTGCAGGCTTCTTTACAAAGGGCGAGTGGTCCCCAGAGCATCTTGCATCCAGCTCTGTGGGAAGCTAAGAAACAACTCGCTCTGCACAGTGCTCTTACAGCCTACCGGGAGCATCTCTTCCAAAGGCCTGTGGAACGCAGTTTCTTTGCAGGCGTGATCTGGCTGAAGTAGGACTTCTGCTCTGTGTGTGCTACATTGCCCTAGAGCTGAAAGGCACAACGTGCAGGCTTCTTTCCAAAGGGCGAGTTGGGCCCCACAGCATCTTGCTTCCAGCTCTTTGGGAAGCTAAGAAACAACTCGCTCTGCACAGTGCTCTTACAGCCTACCGGGAACATCTCTTCCAAAGAACTGTGAAACGCAGTTTCTTTGCAGGCCTGATCTGGCTGAAGTAGGACTACTGCTCTGGGTGTGCTACATTGCCCTAGAGCTGAAAGGCACAACGTGCAGGCTTCTTTCCAAAGGGCGAGTTGGGCCCCACAGCTTCTTGCTTCCAGCTCTTTGGGAAGCTAAGAATCTTCTCGCTCTGCACAGTGCTCTGACAGCCTAGTGGGAACATCTCTTCCAAAGGCCTGTGAAACGCAGTTTTTTTGCAGGCCTGATCTGGCTGAAGTAGGACTTCTGCTCTGGGTGTGCTACATTGCCCTACAACTGAAAGGCACAACGTGCAGGCTTCTTTCCAAAGGGCGAGTTGTGCCCCCCAGCATCTTGCTTCCAGCTCTTTGGGAAGCTAAGAAACAACTCGCTATGCATAGTTCTCTTACAGGCTATCGGGAACATCTCTTCAAAAGGCCTGTGAAACGCAGTTTCTTTGCAGGCCTTATCTGGCTGAAGTAGGACTTCTGCTCTGGGTGTGCTACATGGCCCTAGAGCTGAAAGGCACAACGTGCAGGCTGCTTTCCAAGGGGCGAGTTGGGCCCCACAGCATCTTGCTTCCAGCTCTTTGGGAAGCTAAGAAACAACTCGCTCTGCACAGTGCTCTTACAGCCTACCGGGAACATCTCTTCCAAAGGCCTGTGAAACGCAGTGTCTTTGCAGGCCTGATCTGGCTGAAGTAGGACTTCTGCTCTGGGTGTGCTACATTGCCCTAGAGCTGAAAGGCACAACGTGCAGGCTTCTTTCCAAAGGGCGAGTTGGGCCCCACAGCATCTTGCTTCCAGCTCTTTGGGAAGCTAAGAAACAACTCGCTCTGCACAGTGCTCTTACAGCCTACCGGGAACATCTCTTCCAAAGGCCTGTGAAACGCAGTGTCTTTGCAGGCCTGATCTGGCTGAAGTAGGACTTCTGCTCTGGGTGTGCTACATTGCCCTAGAGCTGAAAGGCACAACGTGCAGGCTTCTTTCCAAGGGGCGAGTTGGGCCCCACAGCATCTCGCTTCCAGCTCTTGGGGAAGCTAAGAAACAACTCGCTCTGCACAGTGCTCTTACAGCCTACCGGGAACATCTCTTCCAAAGGCCTGTGAAACGCAGTTTCTTTGCAGGCCTGATCTGGCTGAAGTAGGACTTCTGATCTGGGTGTGCTACATTGCGCTAGAGCTGAAAGTCCCAACGTGCAGGCTTCTTTTCAAAGGGCGAGTTGGGCCCCACAGCATCTTGCTTCCAGCTCTTTGGGAAGCGAAGAAACAACTCGCTCTGCACAGTGCTCTTACAGCCTACCGGGAGCATCTCTTCCAAAGGCCTGTGAAACGCAGTTTCTTTGCAGGCCTGATCTGGCTGAAGTAGGACTTCTGCTCTGGGTGTGATACATTGCCCTAGAGCTGAAAGGCAGAACGTGCCGGCTTCTTTCCAAAGGGCGAGTTGGTCCCCACAGCATCTTGCTTCCAGCTCTTTGGGAAGCTAAGAAACAACTCGCTCTGCACAGTGCTCTTACAGCCTACCGGCAACATCTCTTCCAAAGGCCTGTGAAACGCAGTTTCTTTGCAGGCCTGATCTGACTGAAGTAGGACTTCTGCTCTGGGTTTGCTACTTTGCCCTAGAGCTGAAAGGCACAACGTGCAGGCTTCTTTCCAAAGGGCGAGTTGTGCCCCACAGCATCTTGCTTCCAGCTCTTTGGGAAGCTAAGAAACAACTCGCTCTGCACAGTGCTCTTACAGCCTACCGGGAACATCTCTTCCAAAGGCCTGTGAAACGCAGTTTCTTTGCAGGCCTGATCTGGCTGAAGTAGGACTTCTGCTCTGGGTGTGCTACATTGCCCTAGAGCTGACAGGCACAGCGTGCAGGCTTCTTTCCAAAGGGCGAGTTGGGCCCCACAGCATCTTGCCTCCAGCTCTTTGGGAAGCTAAGAAACAACTCGCTCTGCACAGTGCTCTTACAGCCTACCGGGAACATCTCTTCCAAAGGCCTGTGAAACGCAGTGTCTTTGCAGGCCTGATCTGGCTGAAGTAGGACTTCTGCTCTGGGTGTGCTACATTGCCCTAGAGCTGAGAGGCACACAGTGCAGGCTTCTTTCCAAAGGGCGAGTTGGGCCCCACAGCATCTTGCTTAGAGCTCTTTGGGAAGCTAAGAAACAACTCGCTCTGCACAGTGCTCTTACAGCCTACGGGGAACATCTCTTCCAAAGGCCTGTGTAACGCAGTTTCTTTGCAGGCCTGATCTGGCTGAAGTAGGACTTCTGCTCTGGGTGTGCTACATTGCCCTAGAGATGAAAGGCACAACGTGCAGGCTTCTTTCCAAAGGGCGAGTGGGCCCCACAGCATCTTGCATCCAGCTCTTTGGGAAGCTAAGAAACAACTCGCTCTGCACAGTGCTCTTACAGCCTACCGGGAACATCTCTTCCAAAGGCCTGTGAAACGCAGTTTCTTTGCAGGCCTGATCTGGCTGAAGTAGGACTTCTGCTCTGGCTGTGCTACATTGCCCTACAGCTGAAAGGCACAACGTGCAGGCTTCTTTCCAAGGGGCGAGTTGGGCCCCACAGCATCTTGCTTCCAGCTCTTTGGGAACCTAAGAAACAACTCGCTCTGCACAGTGCTCTTACAGCCTACCGGGAACATCTCTTCCAAAGGCCTGTGAAACGAAGTTTCTCTGCAGGCCTGATCTGGCTGAAGTAGGACTTCTGCTCTGGGTGTGCTACTTTGCCCTAGAGCTGAAAGGCACAACGTGCAGGCTTCTTTCCAAAGGGCGAGTTGGGCCCCACAGCATCTTGCTTCCAGCTCGTTGGGAAGCTAAGAAACAGCTCTCTCTGCACAGTGCTCTTACAGCCTACCGGGAACATCTCTTCCAAAGGCCTGTGAAACGCAGTTTCTTTGCAGGCCTGATCTGACTGAAGTAGGACTTCTGCTCTGGGTGTGCTACTTTGTTCTAGAGCTGAAAGGCACAACGTGCAGGCTTCTTTCCAAAGGGCGAGTTGGGCCCCACAGCATCTTGCTTCCAGCTCTTAGGGAAGCTAAGAAACAACTCGCTCTGCACAGTGCTCTTACAGCCTACCGGGAACATCTCGTCGAAAGGCCTGTGAAACGCAGTTTCTTTGCAGGCCTGATCTGGCTGAAGTAGGACTTCTGCTCTGGGTGTGCTACATTGCCCTAGAGCTGAAAGGCAGAACGTGCCGGCTTCTTTCCAAAGGGTGAGTTGGTCCCCACAGCATCTTGCTTCCAGCTCTTTGGGAAGCTAAGAAACAACTCGCTCTGCACAGTGCTCTTACAGCCTACCGGCAACATCTCTTCCAAAGGCCTGTGAAACGCAGTTTCTTTGCAGGCCTGATCTGACTGAAGTAGGACTTCTGCTCTGGGTTTGCTACTTTGCCCTAGAGCTGAAAGGCACAACGTGCAGGCTTCTTTCCAAAGGGCGAGTTGTGCCCCACAGCATCTTCCTTCCAGCTCTTTGGGAAGCTAAGAAACAACTCGCTCTGCACAGTGCTCTTACAGCCTACCGGGAACATCTCTTCCAAAGGCCTGTGAAACGCAGTTTCTTTGCATGCCTGATCTGGCTGAAGTAGGACTTCTGCTCTGGGTGTGCTACATTGCCCTAGAGCTGACAGGCACAGCGTGCAGGCTTCTTTCCAAAGGGCGAGTTGGGCCCCACAGCATCTTGCCTCCAGCTCTTTGAGAAGCTAAGAAACAACTCGCTCTGCACAGTGCTCTTACAGCCTACCGGGAACATCTCTTCCAAAGGCCTGTGAAACGCAGTGTCTTTGCAGGCCTGATCTGGCTGAAGTAGGACTTCTGCTCTGGGTGTGCTACATTGCCCTAGAGCTGAGAGGCACAGAGTGCAGGCTTCTTTCCAAAGGGCGAGTTGGGCCCCACAGCATCTTGCTTAGAGCTCTTTGGGAAGCTAAGAAACAACTCGCTCTGCACAGTGCTCTTACAGCCTACGGGGAACATCTCTTCCAAAGGCCTGTGTAACGCAGTTTCTTTGCAGGCCTGATCTGGCTGAAGTAGGACTTCTGCTCTGGGTGTGCTACATTGCCCTAGAGATGAAAGGCACAACGTGCAGGCTTCTTTCCAAAGGGCGAGTGGGCCCCACAGCATCTTGCATCCAGCTCTTTGGGAAGCTAAGAAACAACTCGCTCTGCACAGTGCTCTTACAGCCTACCGGGAACATCTCTTCCAAAGGCCTGTGAAACGCAGTTTCTTTGCAGGCCTGATCTGGCTGAAGTAGGACTTCTGCTCTGGCTGTGCTACATTGCCCTACAGCTGAAAGGCACAACGTGCAGGCTTCTTTCCAAGGGGCGAGTTGGGCCCCACAGCATCTTGCTTCCAGCTCTTTGGGAACCTAAGAAACAACTCGCTCTGCACAGTGCTCTTACAGCCTACGGGGAGCATCTCTTCCAAAGGCCTGTGAAACGCAGTTTCTTTGCAGGCCTGATCTGGCTGAAGTAGGACTTCTGCTCTGGGTGTGCTACATTGCCCTAGAGCTGACAGGCACAGCGTGCAGGCTTCTTTCCAAAGGGCGAGTTGGGCCCAACAGCATCTTGCCTCCAGCTCTTTGGGAAGCTAAGAAACAACTCGCTCTGCACAGTGCTCTTACAGCCTACCGGGAACATCTCTTCCAAAGGCCTGTGAAACGCAGTGTCTTTGCAGGCCTGATCTGGCTGAAGTAGGACTTCTGCTCTGGGTGTGCTACATTGCCCTAGAGCTGAGAGGCACACAGTGCAGGCTTCTTTCCAAAGGGCGAGTTGGGCCCCACAGCATCTTGCTTAGAGCTCTTTGGGAAGCTAAGAAACAACTCGCTCTGCACAGTGCTCTTACAGCCTACGGGGAACATCTCTTCCAAAGGCCTGTGTAACGCAGTTTCTTTGCAGGCCTGATCTGGCTGAAGTAGGACTTCTGCTCTGGGTGTGCTACATTGCCCTAGAGATGAAAGGCACAACGTGCAGGCTTCTTTCCAAAGGGCGAGTGGGCCCCACAGCATCTTGCATCCAGCTCTTTGGGAAGCTAAGAAACAACTCGCTCTGCACAGTGCTCTTACAGCCTAACGGGAACATCTCTTCCAAAGGCCTGTGAAACGCAGTTTCTTTGCAGGCCTGATCTGGCTGAAGTAGGACTTCTGCTCTGGCTGTGCTACATTGCCCTACAGCTGAAAGGCACAACGTGCAGGCTTCTTTCCAAGGGGCGAGTTGGGCCCCACAGCATCTTGCTTCCAGCTCTTTGGGAACCTAAGAAACAACTCGCTCTGCACAGTGCTCTTACAGCCTACCGGGAACATCTCTTCCAAAGGCCTGTGAAACGAAGTTTCTCTGCAGGCCTGATCTGGCTGAAGTAGGACTTCTGCTCTGGGTGTGCTACTTTGCCCTAGAGCTGAAAGGCACAACGTGCAGGCTTCTTTCCAAAGGGCGAGTTGGGCCCCACAGCATCTTGCTTCCAGCTCGTTGGGAAGCTAAGAAACAGCTCTCTCTGCACAGTGCTCTTACAGCCTACCGGGAACATCTCTTCCAAAGGCCTGTGAAACGCAGTTTCTTTGCAGGCCTGATCTGACTGAAGTAGGACTTCTGCTCTGGGTGTGCTACTTTGTTCTAGAGCTGAAAGGCACAACGTGCAGGCTTCTTTCCAAAGGGCGAGTTGGGCCCCACAGCATCTTGCTTCCAGCTCTTAGGGAAGCTAAGAAACAACTCGCTCTGCACAGTGCTCTTACAGCCTACCGGGAACATCTCGTCGAAAGGCCTGTGAAACGCAGTTTCTTTGCAGGCCTGATCTGGCTGAAGTAGGACTTCTGCTCTGGGTGTGCTACATTGCCCTAGAGCTGAAAGGCAGAACGTGCCGGCTTCTTTCCAAAGGGTGAGTTGGTCCCCACAGCATCTTGCTTCCAGCTCTTTGGGAAGCTAAGAAACAACTCGCTCTGCACAGTGCTCTTACAGCCTACCGGCAACATCTCTTCCAAAGGCCTGTGAAACGCAGTTTCTTTGCAGGCCTGATCTGACTGAAGTAGGACTTCTGCTCTGGGTTTGCTACTTTGCCCTAGAGCTGAAAGGCACAACGTGCAGGCTTCTTTCCAAAGGGCGAGTTGTGCCCCACAGCATCTTCCTTCCAGCTCTTTGGGAAGCTAAGAAACAACTCGCTCTGCACAGTGCTCTTACAGCCTACCGGGAACATCTCTTCCAAAGGCCTGTGAAACGCAGTTTCTTTGCAGGCCTGATCTGGCTGAAGTAGGACTTCTGCTCTGGGTGTGCTACATTGCCCTAGAGCTGACAGGCACAGCGTGCAGGCTTCTTTCCAAAGGGCGAGTTGGGCCCCACAGCATCTTGCCTCCAGCTCTTTGAGAAGCTAAGAAACAACTCGCTCTGCACAGTGCTCTTACAGCCTACCGGGAACATCTCTTCCAAAGGCCTGTGAAACGCAGTGTCTTTGCAGGCCTGATCTGGCTGAAGTAGGACTTCTGCTCTGGGTGTGCTACATTGCCCTAGAGCTGAGAGGCACAGAGTGCAGGCTTCTTTCCAAAGGGCGAGTTGGGCCCCACAGCATCTTGCTTAGAGCTCTTTGGGAAGCTAAGAAACAACTCGCTCTGCACAGTGCTCTTACAGCCTACGGGGAACATCTCTTCCAAAGGCCTGTGTAACGCAGTTTCTTTGCAGGCCTGATCTGGCTGAAGTAGGACTTCTGCTCTGGGTGTGCTACATTGCCCTAGAGATGAAAGGCACAACGTGCAGGCTTCTTTCCAAAGGGCGAGTGGGCCCCACAGCATCTTGCATCCAGCTCTTTGGGAAGCTAAGAAACAACTCGCTCTGCACAGTGCTCTTACAGCCTACCGGGAACATCTCTTCCAAAGGCCTGTGAAACGCAGTTTCTTTGCAGGCCTGATCTGGCTGAAGTAGGACTTCTGCTCTGGCTGTGCTACATTGCCCTACAGCTGAAAGGCACAACGTGCAGGCTTCTTTCCAAGGGGCGAGTTGGGCCCCACAGCATCTTGCTTCCAGCTCTTTGGGAACCTAAGAAACAACTCGCTCTGCACAGTGCTCTTACAGCCTACCGGGAACATCTCTTCCAAAGGCCTGTGAAACGAAGTTTCTCTGCAGGCCTGATCTGGCTGAAGTAGGACTTCTGCTCTGGGTGTGCTACTTTGCCCTAGAGCTGAAAGGCACAACGTGCAGGCTTCTTTCCAAAGGGCGAGTTGGGCCCCACAGCATCTTGCTTCCAGCTCGTTGGGAAGCTAAGAAACAGCTCTCTCTGCACAGTGCTCTTACAGCCTACCGGGAACATCTCTTCCAAAGGCCTATGAAACGCAGTTTCTTTGCAGGCCTGATCTGGCTGAAGTAGGACTTCTGCTCTGGGTGTGCTACTTTGCCCTAGAGCTGAAAGGCACAACGTGCAGGCTTCTTTCCAAAGGCCGAGTTGGGCCACACAGCATCTTGCTTCCAGCTCTTTGGGAAGCTAAGAAACAACTCGCTCTGCACAGTGCTCTTACAGCCTACCGGGAACATCTCTTCCAAAGGCCTGTGAAACGCAGTTTCTTTGCAGGCCTGATCTGGCTGAAGTAGGACTTCTGCTCTGGGTGTGCTACATTGCCCTAGAGCTGAAAGGCACAACGTGCAGGCTTCTTTCCAAAGGGCGAGTTTGGCCCCACAGCATCTTGCTTCCAGCTCTTTGGGAAGCTAAGAAACAACTCGCTCTGCACAGTGCTCTTACAGCCTACCGGGAACATCTCTTCCAAAGAACTGTGAAACGCAGTTTCTTTGCAGGCCTGATCTGGCTGAAGTAGGACTTCTGCTCTAGGTGTGCTACATTGCCCTAGAGCTGAAAGGCACAACGTGCAGGCTTCTTTCCAAAGGGCGAGTTGGGCCCCACAGCATCTTTCTTCCAGCTCCTTGGGAAGCTAAGTAACCACTCGCTGTGCACAGTGCTCTTACAGCCTACGGGGAACATCTCTTCCAAAGGCCTGTGAAACGCTGTTTCTTTGCAGGCCTGATCTGGCTGAAGTAGGACTTCTGCTCTGGGTGTGCTACTTTGCCCTAGAGCTGAAAGGCACAACGTGCAGGCTTCTTTCCAAAGGGCGAGTTGGGCCCCACAGCATCTTGCGTCCAGCTCTTTGGGAAGCTAAGAAACAACTCGCTCTGCACAGTGCTCTTACAGCCTACCGGGAACATCTCTGACAAAGGCCTGTGAAACGCAGTTTCTTTGCAGGCATGATCTGGCTGAAGTAGGACTTCTGCTCTGGGTGTGATTCTTTGCCCTAGAGCTGAAAGGCACAACGTGCAGGCTTCTTTCCAAAGGGCGAGTTGGGCCCCACAGCATCTTGCTTCCAGCTCTTTGGGAAGCTAAGAAACAACTCGCTCTGCATAGTGCTCTTAAATCCTAGTGGGAACATCTCTTCCAAAGGCCTGTGAAATGCAGTTTCTTTGCAGGCCTGATTTGGCTGAAGTAGGACTTCTGCTCTGGGTGTGCTACTTTGCCCTAGAGCTGAAAGGCACAACGTGCAGGCTTCTTTCCATGGGGCGAGTTGGACACCACAGCATCTTGCTTCCAGCTCTTTGGGAAGCTAAGAAACAACTCGCTCTGCACAGTGCTCTTACAGCCTACCGGGAACATCTCTTCCAAGGGAATGTGAAACGCAGATTCCTTGTAGGCCTGATCTGGCTGAAGTAGGACTTCTGCTCTGGGTGTGCTACTTTGCCCTAGAGCTGAAAGGCACAACGTGCAGGCTTCTTTCCAAAGGGCGAGTTGGGCCCCACAGCATCTTGCTTCCAGCTCTTTGGGAAGCTAAGAAACAACTCGCTCTGCACAGTGCTCTTACGGCCTACCGGGAACATCTCTTCCAAAGGCCTGTGAAACGCAGTTTCTTTGCAGGCCTGATCTGGCTGAAGTAGGACTTCTGCTCTGAGTGTGCTACTTTGCCCTAGAGCTGAAAGGCACAACGTGCAGGCTTCTTTCCAAAGGGCGAGTTGGGCCCCACAGCATCTTGCTTCCAGCTCTTTCGGAAGCTAAGAAACAACTCGCTCTGCACAGTGCTCTTACATCCTAGTGGGAACATCTCTTCCAAAGGCCTGTGAAACGCAGTTTCTTTGCAGGGCTGATCTGGCTGAAGTAGGACTTCTGCTCTGGGTGTGGTACTTTGCCCTAGAGCTGAAAGGCACAACGTGCAGGCTTCTTTCCAAAGGGCGAGTTGGGCCCCACAGCATCTTGCTTCCAGCTCTTTGGGAAGCTAAGAAACAACTCGCTGTGCACAGTGCTCTTACAGCCTACCGGGAACATCTCTTCCAAAGGCCTGTGAAACGCAGTTTCTTTGCAGGCCTGATCTGGCTGAAGTAGGACTTCTGCTCTGGGTGTGCTCCATTGCCCTAGAGCTGAAAGGCACAAGGTGCAGGCTTCTTTCCAAAGGGCGAGTTGGGCCCCACAGCATCTTGCTTCCAGCTCTTTGGGAAGCTTTGAAACAACTCGCTCTGCACAGTGCTCTTGCAGCCTACCGGGAACATCTCTTCCAAAGGCCTGTGAAACGCAGTTTCTTTTCAGGCCTGATCTGGCTGAAGTAGGACTTCTGCTCTGGGCTTGCTACTTTGCCCTAGAGCTGAAAGGCACAACGTGCAGGCTTCTTTCCAAAGGGCGAGTTGGGCCCCACAGCATCTTGCTTCCAGCTCTTTGGGAAGCTAAGAAACAACTCGCTCTGCACAGTGCTCTTACAGCCTACCGGGAACATCTCTTCCAAAGGACTGTGAAACGCAGTTTCTTTGCAGGCCTGATCTGGCTGAAGTAGGACTTCTGCCCTGGGTGTGCTACATTGCCCTAGAGCTGAAAGGCACAACGTGCAGGCTTCTTTCCAAGGGGCGCGTTGGGCCCCACAGCATCTTGCTTCCAGCTCTTTGGGAAGCTAAGAAACAACTCGCTCTGCACAGTGCTCTTTCAGCGTGCAGGGAACATCTCTTCCAAAGGCCTCTCAAACGCAGTGTCTTTGCAGGGCTGATCTGGCTGAAGTAGGACTTCTGCTCTGGGTGTGCTACTTTGCCCTAGAGCTGAAAGGCACAACGTGCAGGCTTCTTTCCAAAGGGCGAGTTGGGCCCCACAGCATCTTGCTTCCAGCTCTTTGGGAAGCTAAGAAACAACTCGCTCTGCACAGTGCTCTTACAGCCTACAGGGAACATCTCTTCCAAAGGCCTGTGAAATGCAGTTTCTTTGAGGGCATGATCTGGCTGAAGTAGGACTTCTGCTCTGGGTGTGCTACTTTGCCCTAGAGCTGAGAGGCACAACGTGCAGGCTTCTTTCCAAAGGGCGAGTTGGGCCCCACAGCATCTTGCTTCCAGCTCTTTGGGAAGCTAAGAAACAAATCGCTCTGCACAGTGCTCTTACAGCCTACCGGGAACATCTCTTCCAAAGGCCGGTGAAATGCAGTTTCTTTGCAGGCATGATCTGGCTGAAGTAGGACTTCTGCTCTGGATGTGCTACTTTGCCCTAGAGCTGAAAGGCACAACGTGCAGGCTTCTTTTCAAAGGGCGAGTTGGGCCCCACAGCATCTTGCTTCCAGCTCTTTGGGAAGCTAAGAAACAAATCGCTCTGCACAGTGCTCTTACAGCCTACCGGGAACATCTCTTCCAAAGGCCTGTGAAATGCAGTTTCTTTGCAGGCATGATCTGGATGAAGTAGGACTTCTGCTCTGGGTGTGCTACTTTGCCCTAGAGCTGAAAGGCACAACGTGCAGGCTTCTTTACAAAGGGCGAGTGGGCCCCAAAGCATCTTGCATCCAGCTCTTTGGGAAGCTAAGAAACAACTCGCTCTGCACAGTGCACTTACAGCCTACCGGGAGCATTTCTTCCAAAGGCCTGTGGAACGCAGTTTCTTTGCAGGCCTGATCTGCCTGAAGTAGGACTTCTGCTCTGGGTGTGCTACATTGCCCTAGAGTTGAATGGCACAACGTGCAGGCTTCTTTCCAAAGGGCGAGTTGGGCCCCACAGCATCTTGCTTCCTGTTCTTTGGGAAGCTAAGAAACAACTCGCTCTGCACAGTGCTCTTACAGCCTACCGGGAACATCTCTTCCAAAGGCCTGTGAAACGCAGTTTCTTTGCAGGCCTGATCTGGCTGAAGTAGGACTTCTGCTCTGGGTGTGCTACTTTGTTCTAGAGCTGAAAGGCACAACGTGCAGTCTTCTTTCCAAAGGGCGAGTTGGGCCCCACAGCATCTTGCTTCCAGCTCTTAGGGAAGCTAAGAAACAACTCGCTCTGCACAGTGCTCTTACAGCCTACCAGGAACATCTCTTCCAAAGGCCTGTGAAACGCAGTTTCTTTGCAGGCCTGATCTGGCTGAAGTAGGACTTCTGCTCTGGGTGTGCTACATTGCCCTAGAGCTGAAAGGCACAACGTGCAGGCTTCTTTCCAAAGGGCGAGTTGGGCCCCACAGCATCTTGCTTCCAGCTCGTTGGGAAGCTAAGAAACAGCTCTCTCTGCACAGTGCTCTTACAGCCTACCGGGAACATCTCTTCCAAGGGAATGTGAAACGCAGATTCCTTGTAGGCCTGATCTGGCTGAAGTAGGACTTCTGCTCTGGGTGTGCTACTTTGCCCTAGAGCTGAAAGGCACAACGTGCAGGCTTCTTTCCAAAGGGCGAGTTGGGCCCCACAGCATCTTGCTTCCAGCTCTTTGGGAAGCTAAGAAACAACTCGCTCTGCACAGTGCTCTTACGGCCTACCGGGAACATCTCTTCCAAAGGCCTGTGAAACGCAGTTTCTTTGCAGGCCTGATCTGGCTGAAGTAGGACTTCTGCTCTGAGTGTGCTACTTTGCCCTAGAGCTGAAAGGCACAACGTGCAGGCTTCTTTCCAAAGGGCGAGTTGGGCCCCACAGCATCTTGCTTCCAGCTCTTTCGGAAGCTAAGAAACAACTCGCTCTGCACAGTGCTCTTACATCCTAGTGGGAACATCTCTTCCAAAGGCCTGTGAAACGCAGTTTCTTTGCAGGGCTGATCTGGCTGAAGTAGGACTTCTGCTCTGGGTGTGGTACTTTGCCCTAGAGCTGAAAGGCACAACGTGCAGGCTTCTTTCCAAAGGGCGAGTTGGGCCCCACAGCATCTTGCTTCCAGCTCTTTGGGAAGCTAAGAAACAACTCGCTGTGCACAGTGCTCTTACAGCCTACCGGGAACATCTCTTCCAAAGGCCTGTGAAACGCAGTTTCTTTGCAGGCCTGATCTGGCTGAAGTAGGACTTCTGCTCTGGGTGTGCTCCATTGCCCTAGAGCTGAAAGGCACAAGGTGCAGGCTTCTTTCCAAAGGGCGAGTTGGGCCCCACAGCATCTTGCTTCCAGCTCTTTGGGAAGCTTTGAAACAACTCGCTCTGCACAGTGCTCTTGCAGCCTACCGGGAACATCTCTTCCAAAGGCCTGTGAAACGCAGTTTCTTTTCAGGCCTGATCTGGCTGAAGTAGGACTTCTGCTCTGGGCTTGCTACTTTGCCCTAGAGCTGAAAGGCACAACGTGCAGGCTTCTTTCCAAAGGGCGAGTTGGGCCCCACAGCATCTTGCTTCCAGCTCTTTGGGAAGCTAAGAAACAACTCGCTCTGCAAAGTGCTCTTACAGCCTACCGGGAACATCTCTTCCAAAGGACTGTGAAACGCAGTTTCTTTGCAGGCCTGATCTGGCTGAAGTAGGACTTCTGCCCTGGGTGTGCTACATTGCCCTAGAGCTGAAAGGCACAACGTGCAGGCTTCTTTCCAAGGGGCGCGTTGGGCCCCACAGCATCTTGCTTCCAGCTCTTTGGGAAGCTAAGAAACAACTCGCTCTGCACAGTGCTCTTTCAGCGTGCAGGGAACATCTCTTCCAAAGGCCTCTCAAACGCAGTGTCTTTGCAGGGCTGATCTGGCTGAAGTAGGACTTCTGCTCTGGGTGTGCTACTTTGCCCTAGAGCTGAAAGGCACAACGTGCAGGCTTCTTTCCAAAGGGCGAGTTGGGCCCCACAGCATCTTGCTTCCAGCTCTTTGGGAAGCTAAGAAACAACTCGCTCTGCACAGTGCTCTTACAGCCTACCGGGAACATCTCTTCCAAAGGCCTGTGAAATGCAGTTTCTTTGAGGGCATGATCTGGCTGAAGTAGGACTTCTGCTCTGGGTGTGCTACTTTGCCCTAGAGCTGAGAGGCACAACGTGCAGGCTTCTTTCCAAAGGGCGAGTTGGGCCCCACAGCATCTTGCTTCCAGCTCTTTGGGAAGCTAAGAAACAAATCGCTCTGCACAGTGCTCTTACAGCCTACCGGGAACATCTCTTCCAAAGGCCGGTGAAATGCAGTTTCTTTGCAGGCATGATCTGGCTGAAGTAGGACTTCTGCTCTGGATGTGCTACTTTGCCCTAGAGCTGAAAGGCACAACGTGCAGGCTTCTTTTCAAAGGGCGAGTTGGGCCCCACAGCATCTTGCTTCCAGCTCTTTGGGAAGCTAAGAAACAAATCGCTCTGCACAGTGCTCTTACAGCCTACCGGGAACATCTCTTCCAAAGGCCTGTGAAATGCAGTTTCTTTGCAGGCATGATCTGGATGAAGTAGGACTTCTGCTCTGGGTGTGCTACTTTGCCCTAGAGCTGAAAGGCACAACGTGCAGGCTTCTTTACAAAGGGCGAGTGGGCCCCAAAGCATCTTGCATCCAGCTCTTTGGGAAGCTAAGAAACAACTCGCTCTGCACAGTGCACTTACAGCCTACCGGGAGCATTTCTTCCAAAGGCCTGTGGAACGCAGTTTCTTTGCAGGCCTGATCTGCCTGAAGTAGGACTTCTGCTCTGGGTGTGCTACATTGCCCTAGAGTTGAATGGCACAACGTGCAGGCTTCTTTCCAAAGGGCGAGTTGGGCCCCACAGCATCTTGCTTCCTGTTCTTTGGGAAGCTAAGAAACAACTCGCTCTGCACAGTGCTCTTACAGCCTACCGGGAACATCTCTTCCAAAGGCCTGTGAAACGCAGTTTCTTTGCAGGCCTGATCTGGCTGAAGTAGGACTTCTGCTCTGGGTGTGCTACTTTGTTCTAGAGCTGAAAGGCACAACGTGCAGTCTTCTTTCCAAAGGGCGAGTTGGGCCCCACAGCATCTTGCTTCCAGCTCTTAGGGAAGCTAAGAAACAACTCGCTCTGCACAGTGCTCTTACAGCCTACCGGGAACATCTCTTCCAAAGGCCTGTGAAACGCAGTTTCTTTGCAGGCCTGATCTGGCTGAAGTAGGACTTCTGCTCTGGGTGTGCTACATTGCCCTAGAGCTGAAAGGCACAACGTGCAGGCTTCTTTCCAAAGGGCGAGTTGGCCCCACAGCATCTTGCTTCCAGCTCGTTGGGAAGCTAAGAAACAGCTCTCTCTGCACAGTGCTCTTACAGCCTACCGGGAACATCTCTTCCAAAGGCCTATGAAACGCAGTTTCTTTGCAGGCCTGATCTGACTGAAGTAGGACTTCTGCTCTGGGTGTGCTACTTTGTTCTAGAGCTGAAAGGCACAACGTGCAGGCTTCTTTCCAAAGGGCGAGTTGGGCCCCACAGCATCTTGCTTCCAGCTCTTAGGGAAGCTAAGAAACAACTCGCTCTGCACAGTGCTCTTACAGCCTACCGGGAACATCTCGTCGAAAGGCCTGTGAAACGCAGTTTCTTTGCAGGCCTGATCTGGCTGAAGTAGGACTTCTGCTCTGGGTGTGCTACATTGCCCTACAGCTGAAAGTCACAATGTGCAGGCTTCTTTCCAAAGGGCGATTTGGGCCCCACAGCATCTTGCTTCCATCTCTTAGGGAAGCTAAGAAACAACTCGCTCTGCACAGTGCTCTTACAGCCTACGGGGAGCATCTCTTCCAAAGGCCTGTGAAACGCAGTTTCTTTGCAGGCCTGATCTGGCTGAAGTAGGACTTCTGCTCTGGGTGTGCTACTTTGCCCTAGAGCTGAAAGGCACAACGTGCAGGCTTCTTTCCAAAGGCCGAGTTGGGCCACACAGCATCTTGCTTCCAGCTCTTTGGGAAGCTAAGAAACAACTCGCTCTGCACAGTGCTCTTACAGCCTACCGGGAACATCTCTTCCAAAGAACTGCGAAACGCAGTTTCTTTGCAGGCCTGATCTGGCTGAAGTAGGACTTCTGCTCTGGGTGTGCTACATTGCCCTAGAGCTGAAAGGCACAACGTGCAGGCTTCTTTCCAAAGGGCGAGTTGGGCCCCACAGCATCTTTCTTCCAGCTCCTTGGGAAGCTAAGTAACAACTCGCTGTGCACAGTGCTCTTACAGCCTACGGGGAACATCTCTTCCAAAGGCCTGTGAAACGCTGTTTCTTTGCAGGCCTGATCTGGCTGAAGTAGGACTTCTGCTCTGGGTGTGCTACTTTGCCCTAGAGCTGAAAGGCACAACGTGCAGGCTTCTTTCCAAAGGGCGAGTTGGGCCCCACAGCATCTTGCGTCCAGCTCTTTGGGAAGCTAAGAAACAACTCGCTCTGCACAGTGCTCTTACAGCCTACCGGGAACATCTCTTCCAAAGGCCTCTGAAACGCAGTTTCTTTGCAGGGCTGATCTGGCTGAAGTAGGACTTCTGCTCTGGGTGTGCTACTTTGCCCTAGAGCTGAAAGGCACAACGTGCAGGCTTCTTTCCAAAGGGCGAGTTGGGCCACACAGCATCTTGCTTCCAGCTCTTTGGGAAGCTAAGAAACAACTCGCTCTGCACAGTGCTCTTACAGCCTACCGGGAACATCTCTGACAAAGGCCTGTGAAACGCAGTTTCTTTGCAGGCATGATCTGGCTGAAGTAGGACTTCTGCTCTGGGTGTGAT
Source organism: Equus caballus (assembly GCF_041296265.1). Taxonomy (NCBI): domain Eukaryota; kingdom Metazoa; phylum Chordata; class Mammalia; order Perissodactyla; family Equidae; genus Equus; species Equus caballus. The sequence continues at coordinate 15,525,645 of NC_091696.1, forward strand.
TCTTTGCCCTAGAGCTGAAAGGCACAACGTGCAAGCTTCTTTCCAAAGGGCGAGTTGGGCCCCACAGCATCTTGCTTCCAGCTCTTTGGGAAGCTAAGAAACAACTCGCTCTGCATAGTGCTCTTAAATCCTAGTGGGAACATCTCTTCCAAAGGCCTGTGAAATGCAGTTTCTTTGCAGGCCTGATTTGGCTGAAGTAGGACTTCTGCTCTGGGTGTGCTACTTTGCCCTAGAGCTGAAAGGCACAACGTGCAGGCTTCTTTCCATGGGGCGAGTTGGACACCACAGCATCTTGCTTCCAGCTCTTTGGGAAGCTAAGAAACAACTCGCTCTGCACAGTGCTCTTACAGCCTACCGGGAACATCTCTTCCAAGGGAATGTGAAACGCAGATTCCTTGTAGGCCTGATCTGGCTGAAGTAGGACTTCTGCTCTGAGTGTGCTACTTTGCCCTAGAGCTGAAAGGCACAACGTGCAGGCTTCTTTCCAAAGGGCGAGTTGGGCCCCACAGCATCTTGCTTCCAGCTCTTTCGGAAGCTAAGAAACAACTCGCTCTGCACAGTGCTCTTACATCCTAGTGGGAACATCTCTTCCAAAGGCCTGTGAAACGCAGTTTCTTTGCAGGGCTGATCTGGCTGAAGTAGGACTTCTGCTCTGGGTGTGGTACTTTGCCCTAGAGCTGAAAGGCACAACGTGCAGGCTTCTTTCCAAAGGGCGAGTTGGGCCCCACAGCATCTTGCTTCCAGCTCTTTGGGAAGCTAAGAAACAACTCGCTGTGCACAGTGCTCTTACAGCCTACCGGGAACATCACTTCCAAAGGCCTGTGAAACGCAGTTTCTTTTCAGGCCTGATCTGGCTGAAGTAGGACTTCTGCTCTGGGTGTGATACATTGCCCTAGAGCTGAAAGGCACAAGGTGCAGGCTTCTTTCCAAAGGGCGAGTTGGGCCCCACAGCATCTTGCTTCCAGCTCTTTGGGAAGCTTTGAAACAACTCGCTCTGCACAGTGCTCTTGCAGCCTACCGGGAACATCTCTTCCAAAGGCCTGTGAAACGCAGTTTCTTTTCAGGCCTGATCTGGCTGAAGTAGGACTTCTGCTCTGGGCTTGCTACTTTGCCCTAGAGCTGAAAGGCACAACGTGCAGGCTTCTTTCCAAAGGGCGAGTTGGGCCCCACAGCATCTTGCTTCCAGCTCTTTGGGAAGCTAAGAAACAACTCGCTCTGCAAAGTGCTCTTACAGCCTACCGGGAACATCTCTTCCAAAGGACTGTGAAACGCAGTTTCTTTGCAGGCCTGATCTGGCTGAAGTAGGACTTCTGCCCTGGGTGTGCTACATTGCCCTAGAGCTGAAAGGCACAACGTGCAGGCTTCTTTCCAAGGGGCGCGTTGGGCCCCACAGCATCTTGCTTCCAGCTCTTTGGGAAGCTAAGAAACAACTCGCTCTGCACAGTGCTCTTTCAGCGTGCAGGGAACATCTCTTCCAAAGGCCTCTCAAACGCAGTGTCTTTGCAGGGCTGATCTGGCTGAAGTAGGACTTCTGCTCTGGGTGTGCTACTTTGCCCTAGAGCTGAGAGGCACAACGTGCAGGCTTCTTTCCAAAGGGCGAGTTGGGCCCCACAGCATCTTGCTTCCAGCTCTTTGGGAAGCTAAGAAACAAATCGCTCTGCACAGTGCTCTTACAGCCTACCGGGAACATCTCTTCCAAAGGCCGGTGAAATGCAGTTTCTTTGCAGGCATGATCTGGCTGAAGTAGGACTTCTGCTCTGGGTGTGCTACATTGCCCTAGAGTTGAATGGCACAACGTGCAGGCTTCTTTCCAAAGGGCGAGTTGGGCCCCACAGCATCTTGCTTCCTGTTCTTTGGGAAGCTAAGAAACAACTCGCTCTGCACAGTGCTCTTACAGCCTACCGGGAACATCTCTTCCAAAGGCCTGTGAAACGCAGTTTCTTTGCAGGCCTGATCTGGCTGAAGTAGGACTTCTGCTCTGGGTGTGCTACTTTGTTCTACAGCTGAAAGGCACAACGTGCAGTCTTCTTTCCAAAGGGCGAGTTGGGCCCCACAGCATCTTGCTTCCAGCTCTTAGGGAAGCTAAGAAACAACTCGCTCTGCACAGTGCTCTTACAGCCTACCAGGAACATCTCTTCCAAAGGCCTGTGAAACGCAGTTTCTTTGCAGGCCTGATCTGGCTGAAGTAGGACTTCTGCTCTGGGTGTGCTACATTGCCCTAGAGCTGAAAGGCACAACGTGCAGGCTTCTTTCCAAAGGGCGAGTTGGGCCCCACAGCATCTTGCTTCCAGCTCGTTGGGAAGCTAAGAAACAGCTCTCTCTGCACAGTGCTCTTACAGCCTACCGGGAACATCTCTTCCAAAGGCCTATGAAACGCAGTTTCTTTGCAGGCCTGATCTGACTGAAGTAGGACTTCTGCTCTGGGTGTGCTACTTTGTTCTAGAGCTGAAAGGCACAACGTGCAGGCTTCTTTCCAAAGGGCGAGTTGGGCCCCACAGCATCTTGCTTCCAGCTCTTAGGGAAGCTAAGAAACAACTCGCTCTGCACAGTGCTCTTACAGCCTACCGGGAACATCTCGTCGAAAGGCCTGTGAAACGCAGTTTCTTTGCAGGCCTGATCTGGCTGAAGTAGGACTTCTGCTCTGGGTGTGCTTCATTGCCCTACAGCTGAAAGGCACAATGTGCAGGCTTCTTTCCAAAGGGCGATTTGGGCCCCACAGCATCTTGCTTCCATCTCTTAGGGAAGCTAAGAAACAACTCGCTCTGCACAGTGCTCTTACAGCCTACGGGGAGCATCTCTTCCAAAGGCCTGTGAAACGCAGTTTCTTTGCAGGCCTGATCTGGCTGAAGTAGGACTTCTGCTCTGGGTGTGCTACTTTGCCCTAGAGCTGAAAGGCACAACGTGCAGGCTTCTTTCCAAAGGCCGAGTTGGGCCACACAGCATCTTGCTTCCAGCTCTTTGGGAAGCTAAGAAACAACTCGCTCTGCACAGTGCTCTTACAGCCTACCGGGAACATCTCTTCCAAAGAACTGCGAAACGCAGTTTCTTTGCAGGCCTGATCTGGCTGAAGTAGGACTTCTGCTCTGGGTGTGCTACATTGCCCTAGAGCTGAAAGGCACAACGTGCAGGCTTCTTTCCAAAGGGCGAGTTGGGCCCCACAGCATCTTTCTTCCAGCTCCTTGGGAAGCTAAGTAACAACTCGCTGTGCACAGTGCTCTTACAGCCTACGGGGAACATCTCTTCCAAAGGCCTGTGAAACGCTGTTTCTTTGCAGGCCTGATCTGGCTGAAGTAGGACTTCTGCTCTGGGTGTGCTACTTTGCCCTAGAGCTGAAAGGCACAACGTGCAGGCTTCTTTCCAAAGGGCGAGTTGGGCCCCACAGCATCTTGCGTCCAGCTCTTTGGGAAGCTAAGAAACAACTCGCTCTGCACAGTGCTCTTACAGCCTACCGGGAACATCTCTTCCAAAGGCCTCTGAAACGCAGTTTCTTTGCAGGGCTGATCTGGCTGAAGTAGGACTTCTGCTCTGGGTGTGCTACTTTGCCCTAGAGCTGAAAGGCACAACGTGCAGGCTTCTTTCCAAAGGGCGAGTTGGGCCCCACAGCATCTTGCTTCCAGCTCTTTGGGAAGCTAAGAAACAACTCGCTCTGCACAGTGCTCTTACAGCCTACCGGGAACATCTCTGACAAAGGCCTGTGAAACGCAGTTTCTTTGCAGGCATGATCTGGCTGAAGTAGGACTTCTGCTCTGGGTGTGATTCTTTGCCCTAGAGCTGAAAGGCACAACGTGCAAGCTTCTTTCCAAAGGGCGAGTTGGGCCCCACAGCATCTTGCTTCCAGCTCTTTGGGAAGCTAAGAAACAACTCGCTCTGCATAGTGCTCTTAAATCCTAGTGGGAACATCTCTTCCAAAGGCCTGTGAAATGCAGTTTCTTTGCAGGCCTGATTTGGCTGAAGTAGGACTTCTGCTCTGGGTGTGCTACTTTGACCTAGAGCTGAAAGGCACAACGTGCAGGCTTCTTTCCATGGGGCGAGTTGGACACCACAGCATCTTGCTTCCAGCTCTTTGGGAAGCTAAGAAACAACTCGCTCTGCACAGTGTTCTTACAGCCTACCGGGAACATCTCTTCCAAGGGAATGTGAAACGCAGATTCCTTGTAGGCCTGATCTGGCTGAAGTAGGACTTCTGCTCTGGGTGTGCTACTTTGCCCTAGAGCTGAAAGGCACAACGTGCAGGCTTCTTTCCAAAGGCCGAGTTGGGCCCCACAGCATCTTGCTTCCAGCTCTTTGGGAAGCTAAGAAACAACTCGCTCTGCACAGTGCTCTTACGGCCTACCGGGAACATCTCTTCCAAAGGCCTGTGAAACGCAGTTTCTTTGCAGGCCTGATCTGGCTGAAGTAGGACTTCTGCTCTGAGTGTGCTACTTTGCCCTAGAGCTGAAAGGCACAACGTGCAGGCTTCTTTCCCAAGGGCGAGTTGGGCCCCACAGCATCTTGCTTCCAGCTCTTTCGGAAGCTAAGAAACAACTCGCTCTGCACAGTGCTCTTACATCCTAGTGGGAACATCTCTTCCAAAGGCCTGTGAAACGCAGTTTCTTTGCAGGGCTGATCTGGCTGAAGTAGGACTTCTGCTCTGGGTGTGGTACTTTGCCCTAGAGCTGAAAGGCACAACGTGCAGGCTTCTTTCCAAAGGGCGAGTTGGGCCCCACAGCATCTTGCTTCCAGCTCTTTGGGAAGCTAAGAAACAACTCGCTGTGCACAGTGCTCTTACAGCCTACCGGGAACATCACTTCCAAAGGCCTGTGAAACGCAGTTTCTTTTCAGGCCTGATCTGGCTGAAGTAGGACTTCTGCTCTGGGTGTGATACATTGCCCTAGAGCTGAAAGGCACAAGGTGCAGGCTTCTTTCCAAAGGGCGAGTTGGGCCCCACAGCATCTTGCTTCCAGCTCTTTGGGAAGCTTTGAAACAACTCGCTCTGCACAGTGCTCTTGCAGCCTACCGGGAACATCTCTTCCAAAGGCCTGTGAAACGCAGTTTCTTTTCAGGCCTGATCTGGCTGAAGTAGGACTTCTGCTCTGGGCTTGCTACTTTGCCCTAGAGCTGAAAGGCACAACGTGCAGGCTTCTTTCCAAAGGGCGAGTTGGGCCCCACAGCATCTTGCTTCCAGCTCTTTGGGAAGCTAAGAAACAACTCGCTCTGCAAAGTGCTCTTACAGCCTACCGGGAACATCTCTTCCAAAGGACTGTGAAACGCAGTTTCTTTGCAGGCCTGATCTGGCTGAAGTAGGACTTCTGCCCTGGGTGTGCTACATTGCCCTAGAGCTGAAAGGCACAACGTGCAGGCTTCTTTCCAAGGGGCGCGTTGGGCCCCACAGCATCTTGCTTCCAGCTCTTTGGGAAGCTAAGAAACAACTCGCTCTGCACAGTGCTCTTTCAGCGTGCAGGGAACATCTCTTCCAAAGGCCTCTCAAACGCAGTGTCTTTGCAGGGCTGATCTGGCTGAAGTAGGACTTCTGCTCTGGGTGTGCTACTTTGCCCTAGAGCTGAGAGGCACAACGTGCAGGCTTCTTTCCAAAGGGTGAGTTGGGCCCCACAGCATCTTGCTTCCAGCTCTTTGGGAAGCTAAGAAACAAATCGCTCTGCACAGTGCTCTTACAGCCTACCGGGAACATCTCTTCCAAAGGCCGGTGAAATGCAGTTTCTTTGCAGGCATGATCTGGCTGAAGTAGGACTTCTGCTCTGGATGTGCTACTTTGCCCTAGAGCTGAAAGGCACAACGTGCAGGCTTCTTTCCAAAGGGCGAGTTGGGCCCCACAGCATCTTGCTTCCAGCTCTTTGGGAAGCTAACAAACAAATCGCTCTGCACAGTGCTCTTACAGCCTACCGGGAACATCTCTTCCAAAGGCCTGTGAAATGCAGTTTCTTTGCAGGCATGATCTGGATGAAGTAGGACTTCTGCTCTGGGTGTGCTACTTTGCCCTAGAGCTGAAAGGCACAACGTGCAGGCTTCTTTACAAAGGGCGAGTGGGCCCCAAAGCATCTTGCATCCAGCTCTTTGGGAAGCTAAGAAACAACTCGCTCTGCACAGTGCTCTTACAGCCTACCGGGAGCATCTCTTCCAAAGGCCTGAGGAACGCAGTTTCTTTGCAGGCCTGATCTGCCTGAAGTAGGACTTCTGCTCTGGGTGTGCTACATTGCCCTAGAGTTGAATGGCACAACGTGCAGGCTTCTTTCCAAAGGGCGAGTTGGGCCCCACAGCATCTTGCTTCCTGTTCTTTGGGAAGCTAAGAAACAGCTCGCTCTGCACAGTGCTCTTACAGCCTACCGGGAACATCTCTTCCAAAGGCCTGTGAAACGCAGTTTCTTTGCAGGCCTGATCTGGCTGAAGTAGGACTTCTGCTCTGGGTGTGCTACTTTGTTCTAGAGCTGAAAGGCACAACGTGCAGTCTTCTTTCCAAAGGGCGAGTTGGGCCCCACAGCATCTTGCTTCCAGCTCTTAGGGAAGCTAAGAAACAACTCGCTCTGCACAGTGCTCTTACAGCCTACCAGGAACATCTCTTCCAAAGGCCTGTGAAACGCAGTTTCTTTGCAGGCCTGATCTGGCTGAAGTAGGACTTCTGCTCTGGGTGTGCTACATTGCCCTAGAGCTGAAAGGCACAACGTGCAGGCTTCTTTCCAAAGGGCGAGTTGGGCCCCACAGCATCTTGCTTCCAGCTCTTTGGGAAGCTAAGAAACAACTCGCTCTGCACAGTGCTCTTACAGCCTACCGGGAACATCTCTGACAAAGGCCTGTGAAACGCAGTTTCTTTGCAGGCATGATCTGGCTGAAGTAGGACTTCTGCTCTGGGTGTGATTCTTTGCCCTAGAGCTGAAAGGCACAACGTGCAAGCTTCTTTCCAAAGGGCGAGTTGGGCCCCACAGCATCTTGCTTCCAGCTCTTTGGGAAGCTAAGAAACAACTCGCTCTGCATAGTGCTCTTAAATCCTAGTCTGAACATCTCTTCCAAAGGCCTGTGAAATGCAGTTTCTTTGCAGGCCTGATTTGGCTGAAGTAGGACTTCTGCTCTGGGTGTGCTACTTTGCCCTAGAGCTGAAAGGCACAACGTGCAGGCTTCTTTCCATGGGGCGAGTTGGACACCACAGCATCTTGCTTCCAGCTCTTTGGGAAGCTAAGAAACAACTCGCTCTGCACAGTGCTCTTACAGCCTACCGGGAACATCTCTTCCAAGGGAATGTGAAACGCAGATTCCTTGTAGGCCTGATCTGGCTGACGTAGGACTTCTGCTCTGGGTGTGCTACTTTGCCCTAGAGCTGAAAGGCACAACGTGCAGGCTTCTTTCCAAAGGCCGAGTTGGGCCCCACAGCATCTTGCTTCCAGCTCTTTGGGAAGCTAAGAAACAACTCGCTCTGCACAGTGCTCTTACGGCCTACCGGGAACATCTCTTCCAAAGGCCTGTGAAACGCAGTTTCTTTGCAGGCCTGATCTGGCTGAAGTAGGACTTCTGCTCTGAGTGTGCTACTTTGCCCTAGAGCTGAAAGGCACAACGTGCAGGCTTCTTTCCAAAGGGCGAGTTGGGCCCCACAGCATCTTGCTTCCAGCTCTTTCGGAAGCTAAGAAACAACTCGCTCTGCACAGTGCTCTTACATCCTAGTGGGAACATCTCTTCCAAAGGCCTGTGAAACGCAGTTTCTTTGCAGGGCTGATCTGGCTGAAGTAGGACTTCTGCTCTGGGTGTGGTACTTTGCCCTAGAGCTGAAAGGCACAACGTGCAGGCTTCTTTCCAAAGGGCGAGTTGGGCCCCACAGCATCTTGCTTCCAGCTCTTTGGGAAGCTAAGAAACAACTCGCTGTGCACAGTGCTCTTACAGCCTACCGGGAACATCACTTCCAAAGGCCTGTGAAACGCAGTTTCTTTTCAGGCCTGATCTGGCTGAAGTAGGACTTCTGCTCTGGGTGTGCTCCATTGCCCTAGAGCTGAAAGGCACAAGGTGCAGGCTTCTTTCCAAAGGGCGAGTTGGGCCCCACAGCATCTTGCTTCCAGCTCTTTGGGAAGCTTTGAAACAACTCGCTGTGCACAGTGCTCTTACAGCCTACCGGGAACATCTCTTCCAAAGGACTGTGAAACGCAGTTTCTTTGCAGGCCTGATCTGGCTGAAGTAGGACTTCTGCCCTGGGTGTGCTACATTGCCCTAGAGCTGAAGGGCACAACGTGCAGGCTTCTTTCCAAGGGGCGCGTTGGGCCCCACAGCATCTTGCTTCCAGCTCTTTGGGAAGCTAAGAAACAACTCGCTCTGCACAGTGCTCTTTCAGCGTGCAGGGAACATCTCTTCCAAAGGCCTCTCAAACGCAGTGTCTTTGCAGGGCTGATCTGGCTGAAGTAGGACTTCTGCTCTGGGTGTGCTACTTTGCCCTAGAGCTGAGAGGCACAACGTGCAGGCTTCTTTCCAAAGGGCGAGTTGGGCCCCACAGCATCTTGCTTCCAGCTCTTTGGGAAGCTAAGAAACAAATCGCTCTGCACAGTGCTCTTACAGCCTACCGGGAACATCTCTTCCAAAGGCCGGTGAAATGCAGTTTCTTTGCAGGCATGATCTGGCTGAAGTAGGACTTCTGCTCTGGATGTGCTACTTTGCCCTAGAGCTGAAAGGCACAACGTGCAGGCTTCTTTCCAAAGGGCGAGTTGGGCCCCACAGCATCTTGCTTCCAGCTCTTTGGGAAGCTAAGAAACAAATCGCTCTGCACAGTGCTCTTACAGCCTACCGGGAACATCTCTTCCAAAGGCCTGTGAAATGCAGTTTCTTTGCAGGCATGATCTGGATGAAGTAGGACTTCTGCTCTGGGTGTGCTACTTTGCCCTAGAGCTGAAAGGCACAAGGTGCAGGCTTCTTTACAAAGGGCGAGTGGGCCCCAAAGCATCTTGCATCCAGCTCTTTGGGAAGCTAAGAAACAACTCGCTCTGCACAGTGCTCTTACAGCCTACCGGGAGCATCTCTTCCAAAGGCCTGTGGAACGCAGTTTCTTTGCAGGCCTGATCTGCCTGAAGTAGGACTTCTGCTCTGGGTGTGCTACATTGCCCTAGAGTTGAATGGCACAACGTGCAGGCTTCTTTCCAAAGGGCGAGTTGGGCCCCACAGCATCTTGCTTCCTGTTCTTTGGGAAGCTAAGAAACAACTCGCTCTGCACAGTGCTCTTACAGCCTACTGGGAACATCTCTTCCAAAGGCCTGTGAAACGCAGTTTCTTTGCAGGCCTGATCTGGCTGAAGTAGGACTTCTGCTCTGGGTGTGCTACTTTGTTCTAGAGCTGAAAGGCACAACGTGCAGTCTTCTTTCCAAAGGGCGAGTTGGGCCCCACAGCATCTTGCTTCCAGCTCTTAGGGAAGCTAAGAAACAACTCGCTCTGCACAGTGCTCTTACAGCCTACCAGGAACATCTCTTCCAAAGGCCTGTGAAACGCAGTTTCTTTGCAGGCCTGATCTGGCTGAAGTAGGACTTCTGCTCTGGGTGTGCTACATTGCCCTAGAGCTGAAAGGCACAACGTGCAGGCTTCTTTCCAAAGGGCGAGTTGGGCCCCACAGCATCTTGCTTCCAGCTCTTTGGGAAGCTAAGAAACAACTCGCTCTGCCCAGTGCTCTTACAGCCTACCGGGAACATCTCTTCCAAAGGCCTGTGAAACGCAGTTTCTTTGCAGGCCTGATCTGGCTGAAGTAGGACTTCTGCTCTGGCTGTGCTACATTGCCCTACAGCTGAAAGGCACAACGTGCAGGCTTCTTTCCAAAGGGCGAGTTGGGCCCCACAGCATCTTGCTTCCAGCTCTTTGGGAACCTAAGAAACAACTCGCTCTGCACAGTGCTCTTACAGCCTACCGGGAACATCTCTTCCAAAGGCCTGTGAAACGAAGTTTCTCTGCAGGCCTGATCTGGCTGAAGTAGGACTTCTGCTCTGGGTGTGCTACTTTGCCCTAGAGCTGAAAGGCACAACGTGCAGGCTTCTTTCCAAAGGGCGAGTTGGGCCCCACAGCATCTTGCTTCCAGCTCGTTGGGAAGCTAAGAAACAGCTCTCTCTGCACAGTGCTCTTACAGCCTACCGGGAACATCTCTTCCAAAGGCCTGTGAAACGCAGTTTCTTTTCAGGCCTGATCTGACTGAAGTAGGACTTCTGCTCTGGGTGTGCTACTTTGCCCTAGAGCTGAAAGGCACAACGTGCAGGCTTCTTTCCAAAGGGCGAGTTGGGCCCCACAGCATCTTGCTTCCAGCTCTTTGGGAAGCTACGAAACAACTCGCTCTGCACAGTGCTCTTACAGCCTACCGGGAACATCTCTTCCAAAGGCCTGTGTAACGCAGTTTCTTTGCAGGCCTGATCTGGCTGAAGTAGGACTTCTGCTCTGGGTGTGCTACATTGCCCTAGAGCTGAAAGGCACAGCGTGCAGGCTTCTTTCCAAAGGGAGAGTGGGCCCCACAGCATCTTGCTTCCAGCTCTTTGGGAAGCTAAGAAACAACTCGCTCTGCTCAGTGCTCTTACATCCTAGTGGGAACATCTCTTCCAAAGGCCTATGAAACGCAGTTTCTTTGCAGGCCTGATCTGGCTGAAGTAGGACTTCTGCTCTGGGTGTGCTACTTTGTTCTAGAGATGAAAGGCACAACGTGCAGGCTTCTTTCCAAAGGGCGAGTTGGGCCCCACAGCATCTTGCTTCCAGCTCTTAGGGAAGCTAAGAAACAACTCGCTCTGCACAGTGCTCTTACAGCCTACCGGGAACATCTCGTCGAAAGGCCTGTGAAACGCAGTTTCTTTGCAGGCCTGATCTGGCTGAAGTAGGACTTCTGCACTGGGTGTGCTACTTTGCCCTAGAGCTGAAAGGCACAACGTGCAGGCTTCTTTCCAAAGGCCGAGTTGGGCCACACAGCATCTTGCTTCCAGCTCTTTGGGAAGCTAAGAAACAACTCGCTCTGCACAGTGCTCTTACAGCCTACCGGGAACATCTCTTACAAACGCCTGGGAAACGCAGTTTCTTTGCAGGCCTGATCTGGCTGAAGTAGGACTTCTGCTCTGGGTGTGCTACTTTGCCCTAGAGCTGAAAGGCACAACGTGCAGGCTTCTTTCCAAAGGGCGAGTTGGGCCCAACAGCATCTTGCTTCCAGCTCTTTGGGAAGCTAAGAAACAACTCGCTCTGCACAGTGCTCTTACAGCCTACCGGGAACATCTCTTCCAAAGGCCTGTGAAACGCAGTTTCTTTGCACGCCTGATCTGGCTGAAGTAGGACTTCTGCTCTGGGTGTGCTACATTGCCCTAGAGCTGAGAGGCACAGCGTGCAGGCTTCTTTCCAAAGGGCGAGTTGGGCCCCACAGAATCTGGCTTAGAGCTCTTTGGGAAGCTAAGAAACAACTCGCTCTGCACAGTGCTCTTACAGCCTACCTGGAACATCTCTTCCAAAGGCCTGTGTAACGCAGTTTCTTTGCAGGCCTGAGCTGGCTGAAGTAGGACTTCTAATCTGGGGTGCTACATTGCCCTAGAGATGAAAGGCACAACGTGCAGGCTTCTTTACAAAGGGCGAGTGGTCCCCAGAGCATCTTGCATCCAGCTCTTTGGGAAGCTAAGAAACAACTCGCTCTGCACAGTGCTCTTACAGCCTACCGGGAGCATCTCTTCCAAAGGCCTGTGGAACGCAGTTTCTTTGCAGGCGTGATCTGGCTGAAGTAGGACTTCTGCTCTGTGTGTGCTACATTGCCCTAGAGCTGAAAGGCACAACGTGCAGGCTTCTTTCCAAAGGGCGAGTTTGGCCCCACAGCATCTTGCTTCCAGCTCTTTGGGAAGCTAAGAAACAACTCGCTCTGCACAGTGCTCTTACAGCCTACCGGGAACATCTCTTCCAAAGAACTGTGAAACGCAGTTTCTTTGCAGGCCTGATCTGGCTGAAGTAGGACTTCTGCTCTGGGTTTGCTACATTGCCCTAGAGCTGAAATGCACAACGTGCAGGCTTCTTTCCAAATGGCGAGTTGGGCCCCACAGATTCTTGCTTCCAGCTCTTTGGGAAGCTAAGAATCTTCTTGCTCTGCACAGTGCTCTGACAGCCTAGTGGGAACATCTCTTCCAAAGGCCTGTGAAACGCAGTTTTTTTGCAGGCCTGATCTGGCTGAAGTAGGACTTCTGCTCTGGGTGTGCTACATTGCCCTACAACTGAAAGGCACAACGTGCAGCCTTCTTTCCAAAGGGCGAGTTGTGCCCCCCAGCATCTTGCTTCCAGCTCTTTGGGAAGCTAAGAAACAACTCGCTATGCATAGTTCTCTTACAGGCTATCGGGAACATCTCTTCCAAAGGCCTGTGAAACGCAGTTTCTTTGCAGGCCTTATCTGGCTGAAGTAGGACTTCTGCTCTGGGTGTGCTACATGGCCCTAGAGCTGAAAGGCACAACGTGCAGGCTGCTTTCCAAGGGGCGAGTTGGGCCCCACAGCATCTTGCTTCCAGCTCTTTGGGAAGCTAAGAAACAACTCGCTCTGCACAGTGCTCTTACAGCCTACCGGGAACATCTCTTCCAAAGGCCTGTGAAACGCAGTGTCTTTGCAGGCCTGATCTGGCTGAAGTAGGACTTCTGCTCTGGGTGTGCTACATTGCCCTAGAGCTGAAAGGCACAACGTGCAGGCTTCTTTCCAAAGGGCGAGTTGGGCCCCACAGCATCTTGCTTCCAGCTCTTTGGGAAGCTAAGAAACAACTCGCTCTGCACAGTGCTCTTACAGCCTACCGGGAACATCTCTTCCAAAGGCCTGTGAAACGCAAAGTCTTTGCAGGCCTGATCTGGCTGAAGTAGGACTTCTGCTCTGGGTGTGCTACATTGCCCTAGAGCTGAAAGGCACAACGTGCAGGCTTCTTTCCAAAGGCCGAGTTGGGCCACACAGCATCTTGCTTCCAGCTCTTTGGGAAGCTAAGAAACAACTCGCTCTGCACAGTGCTCTTACAGCCAACCGGGAACATCTCTTCCAAAGGCCTGTGAAACGCAGTGTCTTTGCAGGCCTGATCTGGCTGAAGTAGGACTTCTGCTCTGCGTGTGCTGCATTGCCCTAGAGCTGAAAGGCACAACGTGCAGGCTTCTTTCCAAAGGGCGAGTTGGGCCCCACAGCATCTTGCTTCCAGCTCTTTGGGAAGCTAAGAAACAACTCGCTCTGCACAGTGCTCTTACAGCCTACCGGGAACATCTCTTCCAAAGGCCTGTGAAACGCAGTGTCTTTGCAGGCCTGATCTGGCTGAAGTAGGACTTCTGCTCTGGGTGTGCTACAATGCCCTACAGCTGAAAGGCACAACGTGCAGGCTTCTTTCCAAAGGGAGAGTTGGGCCCAACAGCGTCTTGCTTCCAGCTCTTTGGAAAGCTAAGAAACAACTCGCTCTGCACAATGCTCTTACAGCCTACCGGGAACATCCCTTCCAAAGGCCTGTGAAACGCAGTGTCTTTGCAGGCCTGATCTGGCTGAAGTAGGACTTCTGCTCTGGGTGTGCTACATTGCCCTAGAGCTGAAAGGCACAACGTGCAGGCTTCTTTCCAAGGGGCGAGTTGGGCCCCACAGCATCTCGCTTCCAGCTCTTGGGGAAGCTAAGAAACAACTCGCTCTGCACAGTGCTCTTACAGCCTACCGGGAACATCTCTTCCAAAGGCCTGTGAAACGCAGTTTCTTTGCAGGCCTGATCTGGCTGAAGTAGGACTTCTGCTCTGGGTGTGCTACATTGCCCTAGAGCTGAGAGGCACAGAGTGCAGGCTTCTTTCCAAAGGGCGAGTTGGGCCCCACAGCATCTTGCTTAGAGCTCTTTGGGAAGCTAAGAAACAACTCGCTCTGCACAGTGCTCTTACAGCCTACGGGGAACATCACTTCCAAAGGCCTGTGAAACGCGGTTTCTTTGCAGGCCTCATCTGGCTGAAGTAGGACTTTGGCTCTGGGTGTGCTACATTGCCCTAGAGCTGAAAGGCACAACGTGCAGGCTTCTTTCCAAGGGGCGAGTTGGGCCCCACAGCATCTCGCTTCCAGCTCTTGGGGAAGCTAAGAAACAACTCGCTCTGCACAGTGCTCTTACAGCCTACCGGGAACATCTCTTCCAAAGACCTGTGAAACGAAGTTTCTTTGCAGGCCTGATCTGGCTGAAGTAGGACTTCTGATCTGGGTGTGCTACATTGCGCTAGAGCTGAAAGTCCCAACGTGCAGGCTTCTTTCCAAAGGGCGAGTTGGGCCCCACAGCATCTTGCTTCCAGCTCTTTGGGAAGCGAAGAAACAACTCGCTCTGCACAGTGCTCTTACAGCCTACCGGGAGCATCTCTTCCAAAGGCCTGTGAAACGCAGTGTCTTTGCAGGCCTGATCTGGCTGAAGTAGGACTTCTGCTCTGGGTGTGCTACAATGCCCTACAGCTGAAAGGCACAACGTGCAGGCTTCTTTCCAAAGGGCGAGTTGGGCCCAACAGCGTCTTGCTTCCAGCTCTTTGGAAAGCTAAGAAACAACTCGCTCTGCACAGTGCTCTTACAGCCTACCGGGAACATCTCTTCCAAAGGCCTGTGAAACGCAGTTTCTTTGCAGGCCTGATCTGGCTGAAGTAGGACTTCTGCTCTGGGTGTGCTACATTGCCCTAGAGCTGAAAGGCACAACGTGCAGGCTTCTTTCCAAGGGGCGAGTTGGGCCCCACAGCATCTCGCTTCCAGCTCTTGGGGAAGCTAAGAAACAACTCGCTCTGCACAGTGCTCTTACAGCCTACCGGGAACATCTCTTCCAAAGGCCTGTGAAACGCAGTTTCTTTGCAGGCCTGATCTGGCTGAAGTAGGACTTCTGCTCTGGGTGTGCTACATTGCCCTAGAGCTGAGAGGCACAGAGTGCAGGCTTCTTTCCAAAGGGCGAGTTGGGCCCCACAGCATCTTGCTTACAGCTCTTTGGGAAGCTAAGAAACAACTCGCTCTGCACAGTGCTCTTACAGCCTACGGGGAACATCACTTCCAAAGGCCTGTGAAACGCCGTTTCTTTGCAGGCCTCATCTGGCTGAAGTAGGACTTTGGAACTGGGTGTGCTACATTGCCCTAGAGCTGAAAGGCACAACGTGCAGGCTTCTTTCCAAGGGGCGAGTTGGGCCCCACAGCATCTCGCTTCCAGCTCTTGGGGAAGCTAAGAAACAACTCGCTCTGCACAGTGCTCTTACAGCCTACAGGGAACATCTCTTCCAAAGGCCTGTGAAACGCAGTTTCTTTGCAGGCCTGATCTGGCTGAAGTAGGACTTCTGATCTGGGTGTGCTACATTGCGCTAGAGCTGAAAGTCCCAACGTGCAGGCTTCTTTTCAAAGGGCGAGTTGGGCCCCACAGCATCTTGCTTCCAGCTCTTTGGGAAGCGAAGAAACAACTCGCTCTGCACAGTGCTCTTACAGCCTACCGGGAGCATCTCTTCCAAAGGCCTGTGAAACGCAGTTTCTTTGCAGGCCTGATCTGGCTGAAGTAGGACTTCTGCTCTGGGTGTGCTACATTGCCCTAGAGCTGACAGGCACAGCGTGCAGGCTTCTTTCCAAAGGGCGAGTTGGGCCCCACAGCATCTTGCCTCCAGCTCTTTGGGAAGCTAAGAAACAACTCGCTCTGCACAGTGCTCTTACAGCCTACCGGGAACATCTCTTCCAAAGGCCTGTGAAACGCAGTTTCTTTGCAGGCCTGATCTGGCTGAAGTAGGACTTCTGCTCTGGGTGTGCTACATTGCCCTAGAGCTGACAGGCACAGCGTGCAGTCTTCTTTCCAAAGGGCGAGTTGGGCCCCACAGCATCTTGCCTCCAGCTCTTTGGGAAGCTAAGAAACAACTCGCTCTGCACAGTGCTCTTACAGCCTACCGGGAACATCTCTTCCAAAGGCCTGTGAAACGCAGTTTCTTTGCAGGCCTGATCTGGCTGAAGTAGGACTTCTGCTCTGGGTGTGCTACATTGCCCTAGAGCTGAGAGGCACAGAGTGCAGGCTTCTTTCCAAAGGGCGAGTTGGGCCCCACAGCATCTTGCTTAGAGCTCTTTGGGAAGCTAAGAAACAACTCGCTCTGCACAGTGCTCTTACAGCCTACGGGGAACATCTCTTCCAAAGGCCTGTGTAACGCAGTTTCTTTACAGGCCTGATCTGGCTGAAGTAGGACTTCTGCTCTGGGTGTGCTACATTGCCCTAGAGATGAAAGGCACAACGTGCAGGCTTCTTTCCAAAGGGCGAGTGGGCCCCACAGCATCTTGCATCCAGCTCTTTGGGAAGCTAAGAAACAACTCGCTCTGCTCAGTGCTCTTACAGCCTACCGGGAACATCTCTTCAAAAGGCCTGTGAAACGCAGTTTCTTTGCAGGCCTGATCTGGCTGAAGTAGGACTTCTGCTCTGGGTGTGCTACATTGCCCTAGAGCTGAGAGGCACAGAGTGCAGGCTTCTTTCCAAAGGGCGAGTTGGGCCCCACAGCATCTTGCTTAGAGCTCTTTGGGAAGCTAAGAAACAACTCGCTCTGCACAGTGCTCTTACAGCCTACGGGGAACATCACTTCCAAAGGCCTGTGAAACGCAGTTTCTTTGCAGGCCTCATCTGGCTGAAGTAGGACTTTGGCTCTGGGTGTGCTACATTGCCCTAGAGCTGAAAGGCACAACGTGCAGGCTTCTTTCCAAGGGGCGAGTTGGGCCCCACAGCATCTCGCTTCCAGCTCTTGGGGAAGCTAAGAAACAACTCGCTCTGCACAGTGCTCTTACAGCCTACCGGGAACATCTCTTCCAAAGGCCTGTGAGACGCAGTTTCTTTGCAGGCCTGATCTGGCTGAAGTAGGACTTCTGCTCTGGGTGTGCTACTTTGCCCTAGAGCTGAAAGGCACAACGTGCAGGCTTCTTTCCAAAGGGCGAGTTGGGCCCAACAGCGTCTTGCTTCCAGCTCTTTGGAAAGCTAAGAAACAACTCGCTCTGCACAATGCTCTTACAGCCTACCGGGAACATCCCTTCCAAAGGCCTGTGAAACGCAGTGTCTTTGCAGGCCTGATCTGGCTGAAGTAGGACTTCTGCTCTGGGTGTGCTACATTGCCCTAGAGCTGAAAGGCACAACGTGCAGGCTTATTTCCAAAGGGCGAGTTGGGCCCCACAGCATCTTGCTTCCAGCTCTTTGGGAAGCGAAGAAACAACTCGCTCTGCACAGTGCTCTTACAGCCTACCGGGAGCATCTCTTCCAAAGGCCTGTGAAACGCAGTTTCTTTGCAGGCCTGATCTGGCTGAAGTAGGACTTCTGCTCTGGGTGTGCTACATTGCCCTAGAGCTGACAGGCACAGAGTGCAGGCTTCTTTCCAAAGGGCGCGTTGGGCCCCACAGCATCTTGCTTAGAGCTCTTTGGGAAGCTAAGAAACAACTCGCTCTGCACAGTGCTCTTACAGCCTACGGGGAACATCACTTCCAAAGGCCTGTGAAACGCGGTTTCTTTGCAGGCCTCATCTGGCTGAAGTAGGACTTTGGCTCTGGGTGTGCTACATTGCCCTAGAGCTGAAAGGCACAACGTGCAGGCTTCTTTCCAAGGGGCGAGTTGGGCCCCACAGCATCTCGCTTCCAGCTCTTGGGGAAGCTAAGAAACAACTCGCTCTGCACAGTGCTCTTACAGCCTACCGGGAACATCTCTTCCAAAGACCTGTGAAACGCAGTTTCTTTGCAGGCCTGATCTGGCTGAAGTAGGACTTCTGATCTGGGTGTGCTACATTGCGCTAGAGCTGAAAGTCCCAACGTGCAGGCTTCTTTCCAAAGGGCGAGTTGGGCCCCACAGCATCTTGCTTCCAGCTCTTTGGGAAGCGAAGAAACAACTCGCTCTGCACAGTGCTCTTACAGCCTACCGGGAGCATCTCTTCCAAAGGCCTGTGAAACGCAGTGTCTTTGCAGGCCTGATCTGGCTGAAGTAGGACTTCTGCTCTGGGTGTGCTACAATGCCCTACAGCTGAAAGGCACAACGTGCAGGCTTCTTTCCAAAGGGCGAGTTGGGCCCAACAGCGTCTTGCTTCCAGCTCTTTGGAAAGCTAAGAAACAACTCGCTCTGCACAGTGATCTTACAGCCTACCGGGAACATCTCTTCCAAAGGCCTGTGAAACGCAGTTTCTTTGCAGGCCTGATCTAGCTGAAGTAAGACTTCTGCTCTGGGTGTGCTACATTGCCCTAGAGCTGAAAGGCACAACGTGCAGGCTTCTTTCCAAGGGGCGAGTTGGGCCCCACAGCATCTCGCTTCCAGCTCTTGGGGAAGCTAAGAAACAACTCGCTCTGCACAGTGCTCTTACAGCCTACCGGGAACATCTCTTCCAAAGGCCTGTGAAACGCAGTTTCTTTGCAGGCCTGATCTGGCTGAAGTAGGACTTCTGCTCTGGGTGTGCTACATTGCGCTAGAGCTGAAAGGCCCAACGTGCAGGCTTCTTTCCAAAGGGCGAGTTGGGCCCCACAGCATCTTGCTTCCAGCTCTTTGGGAAGCGAAGAAACAACTCGCTCTGCACAGTGCTCTTACAGCCTACCGGGAGCATCTCTTCCAAAGGCCTGTGAAACGCAGTTTCTTTGCAGGCCTGATCTGGCTGAAGTAGGACTTCTGCTCTGGGTGTGCTACATTGCCCTAGAGCTGAGAGGCACAGAGTGCAGGCTTCTTTCCAAAGGGCGAGTTGGGCCCCACAGCATCTTGCTTAGAGCTCTTTGGGAAGCTAAGAAACAACTCGCTCTGCACAGTGCTCTTACAGCCTACGGGGAACATCACTTCCAAAGGCCTGTGAAACGCAGTTTCTTTGCAGGCCTCATCTGGCTGAAGTAGGACTTTGGCTCTGGGTGTGCTACATTGCCCTAGAGCTGAAAGGCACAACGTGCAGGCTTCTTTCCAAGGGGCGAGTTGGGCCCCACAGCATCTCGCTTCCAGCTCTTGGGGAAGCTAAGAAACAACTCGCTCTGCACAGTGCTCTTACAGCCTACCGGGAACATCTCTTCCACAGGCCTGTGAAACGTAGTTTCTTTGCAGGCCTGATCTGGCTGAAGTAGGACTTCTGATCTGGGTGTGCTACATTGCGCTAGAGCTGAAAGTCCCAACGTGCAGGCTTCTTTTCAAAGGGCGAGTTGGGCCCCACAGCATCTTGCTTCCAGCTCTTTGGGAAGCGAAGAAACAACTCGCTCTGCACAGTGCTCTTACAGCCTACCGGGAGCATCTCTTCCAAAGGCCTGTGAAACGCAGTTTCTTTGCAGGCCTGATCTGGCTGAAGTAGGACTTCTGCTCTGGGTGTGATACATTGCCCTAGAGCTGAAAGGCAGAACGTGCCGGCTTCTTTCCAAAGGGCGAGTTGGTCCCCACAGCATCTTGCTTCCAGCTCTTTGGGAAGCTAAGAAACAACTCGCTCTGCACAGTGCTCTTACAGCCTACCGGCAACATCTCTTCCAAAGGCCTGTGAAACGCAGTTTCTTTGCAGGCCTGATCTGACTGAAGTAGGACTTCTGCTCTGGGTCTGCTACTTTGCCCTAGAGCTGAAAGGCACAACGTGCAGGCTTCTTTCCAAAGGGCGAGTTGTGCCCCACAGCATCTTGCTTCCAGCTCTTTGGGAAGCTAAGAAACAACTCGCTCTGCACAGTGCTCTTACAGCCTACCGGGAACATCTCTTCCAAAGGCCTGTGAAACGCAGTTTCTTTGCATGCCTGATCTGGCTGAAGTAGGACTTCTGCTCTGGGTGTGCTACATTGCCCTAGAGCTGACAGGCACAGCGTGCAGGCTTCTTTCCAAGGGGCGAGTTGGGCCCCACAGCATCTTGCCTCCAGCTCTTTGGGAAGCTAAGAAACAACTCGCTCTGCACAGTGCTCTTACAGCCTACCGGGAACATCTCTTCCAAAGGCCTGTGAAACGCAGTTTCTTTGCAGGCCTGATCTGGCTGAAGTAGGACTTCTGCTCTGGGTGTGCTACATTGCCCTAGAGCTGAGAGGCACAGAGTGCAGGCTTCTTTCCAAAGGGCGAGTTGGGCCCCACAGCATCTTGCTTAGAGCTCTTTGGGAAGCTAAGAAACAACTCGCTCTGCACAGTGCTCTTACAGCCTACGGGGAACATCTCTTCCAAAGGCCTGTGTAACGCAGTTTCTTTGCAGGCCTGATCTGGCTGAAGTAGGACTTCTGCTCTGGGTGTGCTACATTGCCCTAGAGATGAAAGGCACAACGTTCAGGCTTCTTTCCAAAGGGCGAGTGGGCCCCACAGCATCTTGCATCCAGCTCTTTGGGAAGCTAAGAAACAACTCGCTCTGCTCAGTGCTCTTACAGCCTACCGGGAACATCTCTTCCAAAGGCCTGTGAAACGCAGTTTCTTTGCAGGCCTGATCTGGCTGAAGTAGGACTTCTGCTCTGGGTGTGCTACATTTCCCTAGAGCTGAGAGGCACAACGTGCAGGCTTCTTTCGAAAGGGCGAGTTGGGCCCCACAGCATCTTGCTTCCAGCTCTTTGGGAAGCTAACAAACAACTCGCTCTGCCCAGTGCTCATACAGCCTACAGGGAACATCTCTTCCAAAAGCCTGTGAAACGCAGTTTCTTTGCAGGCCTGATCTGGCTGAAGTGGGACTTCTGCTTTGGGTGTGCTACATGGCCCTAGAGCTGAAAGGCACAACGTGCAGGCTTCTTTCCAAAGGGCGAGTTGGGCCACACAGCATCTTGCTTCCAGCTCTTTGGGAAGCTAAGAAACAACTCGCTCTGCACAGTGCTCTTACAGCCTACCGGGTACAACTCTTCCAAAGGTCTGTGAAACGCAGTTTCTTTGCAGGCCTGATCTGGCTGAAGTAGGACTTCTGTTCTGGGTGTGCTACTTTGCCCTAGAGCTGAAAGGCACAACGTGCAGGCTTCTTTCCAAAGGCCGAGTTGGGCCCCACAGCATCTTGCTTCCAGCTCTTTGGGAAGCTAAGAAACAACTCGCTCTGCCCAGTGCTCTTACAGCCTACCGGGAACATCTCTTCCAAAGGCCTGTGAAACGCAGTTTCTTTGCAGGCCTGATCTGGCTGAAGTAGGACTTCTGCTCTGGGTGTGCTACATTGCCCTAGAGCTGAGAGGCACAGAGTGCAGGCTTCTTTCCAAAGGGCGAGTTGGGCCCCACAGCATCTTGCTTAGAGCTCTTTGGGAAGCTAAGAAACAACTCGCTCTGCACAATGCTCTTACAGCCTACGGGGAACATCACTTCCAAAGGCCTGTGGAACGCAGTTTCTTTGCAGGCCTCATCTGGCTGAAGTAGGACTTTGGCTCTGGGTGTGCTACATTGCCCTAGAGCTGAAAGGCACAACGTGCAGGCTTCTTTCCAAGGGGCGAGTTGGGCCCCACAGCATCTCGCTTCCAGCTCTTGGGGAAGCTAAGAAACAACTCGCTCTGCACAGTGCTCTTACAGCCTACCGGGAACATCTCTTCCAAAGGCCTGTGAAACGCAGTTTCTTTGCAGGCCTGATCTGGCTGAAGTAGGACTTCTGATCTGGGTGTGCTACATTGCGCTAGAGCTGAAAGTCCCAATGTGCAGGCTTCTTTTCAAAGGGCGAGTTGGGCCCCACAGCATCTTGCATCCAGCTCTTTGGGAAGCGAAGAAACAACTCGCTCTGCACAGTGCTCTTACAGCCTACCGGGAGCATCTCTTCCAAAGGCCTGTGAAACGCAGTTTCTTTGCAGGCCTGATCTGGCTGAAGTAGGACTTCTGCTCTGGGTGTGATACATTGCCCTAGAGCTGAAAGGCAGAACGTGCCGGCTTCTTTCCAAAGGGCGAGTTGGTCCCCACAGCATCTTGCTTCCAGCTCTTTGGGAAGCTAAGAAACAACTCGCTCTGCACAGTGCTCTTACAGCCTACCGGCAACATCTCTTCCAAAGGCCTGTGAAACGCAGTTTCTTTGCAGGCCTGATCTGACTGAAGTAGGACTTCTGCTCTGGGTCTGCTACTTTGCCCTAGAGCTGAAAGGCACAACGTGCAGGCTTCTTTCCAAAGGGCGAGTTGTGCCCCACAGCATCTTGCTTCCAGCTCTTTGGGAAGCTAAGAAACAACTCGCTCTGCACAGTGCTCTTACAGCCTACCGGGAACATCTCTTCCAAAGGCCTGTGAAACGCAGTTTCTTTGCATGCCTGATCTGGCTGAAGTAGGACTTCTGCTCTGGGTGTGCTACATTGCCCTAGAGCTGACAGGCACAGCGTGCAGGCTTCTTTCCAAAGGGCGAGTTGGGCCCCACAGCATCTTGCCTCCAGCTCTTTGGGAAGCTAAGAAACAACTCGCTCTGCCCAGTGCTCTTACAGCCTACCGGGAACATCTCTTCCAAAGGCCTGTGAAACGCAGTTTCTTTGCAGGCCTGATCTGGCTGAAGTAGGACTTCTGCTCTGGGTGTGCTACATTGCCCTAGAGCTGAGAGGCACAGAGTGCAGGCTTCTTTCCAAAGGGCGAGTTGGGCCCCACAGCATCTTGCTTAGAGCTCTTTGGGAAGCTAAGAAACAACTCGCTCTGCACAGTGCTCTTACAGCCTACGGGGAACATCTCTTCCAAAGGCCTGTGTAACGCAATTTCTTTGCAGGCCTGATCTGGCTGAAGTAGGACTTCTGCTCTGGGTGTGCTACATTGCCCTAGAGATGAAAGGCACAACGTGCAGGCTTCTTTCCAAAGGGCGAGTGGGCCCCACAGCATCTTGCATCCAGCTCTTTGGGAAGCTAAGAAACAACTCGCTCTGCTCAGTGCTCTTACAGCCTACCGGGAACATCTCTTCCAAAGGCCTGTGAAACGCAGTTTCTTTGCAGGCCTGATCTGGCTGAAGTAGGACTTCTGCTCTGGGTGTGCTACATTGCCCTAGAGCTGAGAGGCACAACGTGCAGGCTTCTTTCCAAAGGGCGAGTTGGGCCCCACAGCATCTTGCTTCCAGCTCTTTGGGAAGCTAACAAACAACTTGCTCTGCACAGTGCTCATACAGCCTACAGGGAACATCTCTTCCAAAAGCCTGTGAAACGCAGTTTCTTTGCAGGCCTGATCTGGCTGAAGTGGGACTTCTGCTTTGGGTGTGCTACCTGGCCCTAGAGCTGAAAGGCACAACGTGCAGGCTTCTTTCCAAAGGGCGAGTTGGGCCACACAGCATCTTGCTTCCAGCTCTTTGGGAAGCTAAGAAACAACTCGCTCTGCACAGTGCTCTTACAGCCTACCGGGTACAATTCTTCCAAAGGTCTGTGAAACGCAGTTTCTTTGCAGGCCTGATCTGGCTGAAGTAGGACTTCTGTTCTGGGTGTGCTACTTTGCCCTAGAGCTGAAAGGCACAACGTGCAGGCTTCTTTCCAAAGGCCGATTTGGGCCCCACAGCATCTTGCTTCCAGCTCTTTGGGAAGCTAAGAAACAAGTCGCTCTGCCCAGGGCTCTTACAGCCTACCGGGAACATCTCTTCCAAAGGCCTGTGAAACGCAGTTTCTTTGCAGGCCTGATCTGGCTGAAGTAGGACTTCTGCTCTGGGTGTGCTACATTGCCCTAGAGCTGAGAGGCACAGCGTGCAGGCTTCTTTCCAAAGGGCGAGTTGGGCCCCACAGAATCTGGCTTAGAGCTCTTTGGGAAGCTAAGAAACAACTCGCTCTGCACAGTGCTCTTACAGCCTACCGGGAACATCTCTTCCAAAGGCCTGTGAAACGCAGTTTGTTTGCAGGCCTGATCTGGCTGAAGTAGGACTTCTACTCTGGGTGTGCTACATTGCCCTAGAGATGAAAGGCACAACGTGCAGGCTTCTTTACAAAGGGCGAGTGGGCCCCAGAGCATCTTGCATCCAGCTCTTTGGGAAGCTAAGAAACAACTCGCTCTGCACAGTGCTCTTACAGCCTACCGGGAGCATCTCTTCCAAAGGCCTGTGGAACGCAGTTTCTTTGCAGGCCTGATCTGCCTGAAGTAGGACTTCTGCTCTGGGTGTGCTACATTGCCCTAGAGTTGAATGGCACAACGTGCAGGCTTCTTTCCAAAGGGCGAGTTGGGCCCCACAGCATCTTGCTTCCTGTTCTTTGGGAAGCTAAGAAACAACTCGCTCTGCACAGTGCTCTTACAGCCTACCGGGAACATCTCTTCCAAAGGCCTGTGAAACGCAGTTTCTTTGAAGGCCTGATCTCGCTGAAGTAGGACATCTGCTCTGGGTGTGCTACATTGCCCTAGAGCTGAAAGGCACAGCGTGCAGGCTTCTTTCCAAAGGGCGAGTTGGGCCCCACAGAATCTGGCTTAGAGCTGTTTGGGAAGCTAAGAAACAACTCGCTCTGCACAGTGCTCTTACAGCCTACCTGGAACATCTCTTCCAAAGGCCTGTGTAACGCAGTTTCTTTGCAGGCCTGATCTGGCTGAAGTATGACTTCTACTCTGGGGTCCTACATTGCCCTAGAGATGAAAGGCACAACGTGCAGGCTTCTTTACAAAGGGCGAGTGGTCCCCAGAGCATCTTGCATCCAGCTCTTTGGGAAGCTAAGAAACAACTCGCTCTGCACAGTGCTCTTACAGCCTACCGGGAGCATCTCTTCCAAAGGCCTGTGGAACGCAGTTTCTTTGCAGGCGTGATCTGGCTGAAGTAGGACTTCTGCTCTGTGTGTGCTACATTGCCCTAGAGCTGAAAGGCACAACGTGCAGGCTTCTTTCCAAAGGGCGAGTTTGGCCCCACAGCATCTTGCTTCCAGCTCTTTGGGAAGCTAAGAAACAACTCGCTCTGCACAGTGCTCTTACAGCCTACCGGGAACATCTCTTCCAAAGAACTGTGAAACGCAGTTTCTTTGCAGGCCTGATCTGGCTGAAGTAGGACTTCTGCTCTGGGTTTGCTACATTGCCCTAGAGCTGAAAGGCACAACGTGCAGGCTTCTTTCCAAAGGGCGAGTTGGGCCCCACAGCTTCTTGCTTCCAGCTCTTTGGGAAGCTAAGAATCTTCTTGCTCTGCACAGTGCTCTGACAGCCTAGTGGGAACATCTCTTCCAAAGGCCTGCGAAACGCAGTTTTTTTGCAGGCCTGATCTGGCTGAAGTAGGACTTCTGCTCTGGGTGTGCTACATTGCCCTACAACTGAAAGGCACAACGTGCAGCCTTCTTTCCAAAGGGCGAGCTGTGCCCCCCAGCATCTTGCTTCCAGCTCTTTGGGAAGCTAAGAAACAACTCGCTATGCATAGTTCTCTTACAGGCTATCGGGAACATCTCTTCCAAAGGCCTGTGAAACGCAGTTTCTTTGCAGGCCTTATCTGGCTGAAGTAGGACTTCTGCTCTGGGTGTGCTACATGGCCCTAGAGCTGAAAGGCACAACGTGCAGGCTGCTTTCCAAGGGGCGAGTTGGGCCCCACAGCATCTTGCTTCCAGCTCTTTGGGAAGCTAAGAAACAACTCGCTCTGCACAGTGCTCTTACAGCCTACCGGGAACATCTCTTCCAAACGCCTGTGAAACGCAGTGTCTTTGCAGGCCTGATCTGGCTGAAGTAGGACTTCTGCTCTGGGTGTGCTACATTGCCCTAGAGCTGAAAGGCACAACGTGCAGGCTTCTTTCCAAAGGGCGAGTTGGGCCCCACAGCATCTTGCTTCCAGCTCTTTGGGAAGCTAAGAAACAACTCGCTCTGCACAGTGCTCTTACAGCCTACCGGGAACATCTCTTCCAAAGGCTTGTGAAACGCAGTGTCTTGGCAGGCCTGATCTGGCTGAAGTAGGACTTCTGCTCTGGGTGTGCTACATTGCCCTAGAGCTGAGAGGCACAGCGTGCAGGCTTCTTTCCAAAGGGCGAGTTGGGCCCCACAGAATCTGGCTTAGAGCTCTTTGGGAAGCTAAGAAACAACTCGCTCTGCACAGTGCTCTTACAGCCTACCGGGAACATCTCTTCCAAAGGCCTGTGAAACGCAGTTTGTTTGCAGGCCTGATCTGGCTGAAGTAGGACTTCTACTCTGGGTGTGCTACATTGCCCTAGAGATGAAAGGCACAACGTGCAGGCTTCTTTACAAAGGGCGAGTGGGCCCCAGAGCATCTTGCATCCAGCTCTTTGGGAAGCTAAGAAACAACTCGCTCTGCACAGTGCTCTTACAGCCTACCGGGAGCATCTCTTCCAAAGGCCTGTGGAACGCAGTTTCTTTGCAGGCCTGATCTGCCTGAAGTAGGACTTCTGCTCTGGGTGTGCTACATTGCCCTAGAGTTGAATGGCACAACGTGCAGGCTTCTTTCCAAAGGGCGAGTTGGGCCCCACAGCATCTTGCTTCCTGTTCTTTGGGAAGCTAAGAAACAACTCGCTCTGCACAGTGCTCTTACAGCCTACCGGGAACATCTCTTCCAAAGGCCTGTGAAACGCAGTTTCTTTGAAGGCCTGATCTCGCTGAAGTAGGACATCTGCTCTGGGTGTGCTACATTGCCCTAGAGCTGAAAGGCACAGCGTGCAGGCTTCTTTCCAAAGGGCGAGTTGGGCCCCACAGAATCTGGCTTAGAGCTGTTTGGGAAGCTAAGAAACAACTCGCTCTGCACAGTGCTCTTACAGCCTACCTGGAACATCTCTTCCAAAGGCCTGTGTAACGCAGTTTCTTTGCAGGCCTGATCTGGCTGAAGTATGACTTCTACTCTGGGGTCCTACATTGCCCTAGAGATGAAAGGCACAACGTGCAGGCTTCTTTACAAAGGGCGAGTGGTCCCCAGAGCATCTTGCATCCAGCTCTTTGGGAAGCTAAGAAACAACTCGCTCTGCACAGTGCTCTTACAGCCTACCGGGAGCATCTCTTCCAAAGGCCTGTGGAACGCAGTTTCTTTGCAGGCGTGATCTGGCTGAAGTAGGACTTCTGCTCTGTGTGTGCTACATTGCCCTAGAGCTGAAAGGCACAACGTGCAGGCTTCTTTCCAAAGGGCGAGTTTGGCCCCACAGCATCTTGCTTCCAGCTCTTTGGGAAGCTAAGAAACAACTCGCTCTGCACAGTGCTCTTACAGCCTACCGGGAACATCTCTTCCAAAGAACTGTGAAACGCAGTTTCTTTGCAGGCCTGATCTGGCTGAAGTAGGACTTCTGCTCTGGGTTTGCTACATTGCCCTAGAGCTGAAAGGCACAACGTGCAGGCTTCTTTCCAAAGGGCGAGTTGGGCCCCACAGCTTCTTGCTTCCAGCTCTTTGGGAAGCTAAGAATCTTCTTGCTCTGCACAGTGCTCTGACAGCCTAGTGGGAACATCTCTTCCAAAGGCCTGCGAAAC
This sequence comes from Equus caballus, assembly GCF_041296265.1. Taxonomy (NCBI): domain Eukaryota; kingdom Metazoa; phylum Chordata; class Mammalia; order Perissodactyla; family Equidae; genus Equus; species Equus caballus. Next base: position 15,552,758 of record NC_091696.1, read on the forward strand.
GCAGTTTTTTTGCAGGCCTGATCTGGCTGAAGTAGGACTTCTGCTCTGGGTGTGCTACATTGCCCTACAACTGAAAGGCACAACGTGCAGCCTTCTTTCCAAAGGGCGAGCTGTGCCCCCCAGCATCTTGCTTCCAGCTCTTTGGGAAGCTAAGAAACAACTCGCTATGCATAGTTCTCTTACAGGCTATCGGGAACATCTCTTCCAAAGGCCTGTGAAACGCAGTTTCTTTGCAGGCCTTATCTGGCTGAAGTAGGACTTCTGCTCTGGGTGTGCTACATGGCCCTAGAGCTGAAAGGCACAACGTGCAGGCTGCTTTCCAAGGGGCGAGTTGGGCCCCACAGCATCTTGCTTCCAGCTCTTTGGGAAGCTAAGAAACAACTCGCTCTGCACAGTGCTCTTACAGCCTACCGGGAACATCTCTTCCAAACGCCTGTGAAACGCAGTGTCTTTGCAGGCCTGATCTGGCTGAAGTAGGACTTCTGCTCTGGGTGTGCTACATTGCCCTAGAGCTGAAAGGCACAACGTGCAGGCTTCTTTCCAAAGGGCGAGTTGGGCCCCACAGCATCTTGCTTCCAGCTCTTTGGGAAGCTAAGAAACAACTCGCTCTGCACAGTGCTCTTACAGCCTACCGGGAACATCTCTTCCAAAGGCTTGTGAAACGCAGTGTCTTGGCAGGCCTGATCTGGCTGAAGTAGGACTTCTGCTCTGGGTGTGCTACATTGCCCTAGAGCTGAAAGGAACAACGTGCAGGCTTCTTTCCAAAGGCCGAGTTGGGCCACACAGCATCTTGCTTCCAGCTCTTTGGGAAGCTAAGAAACAACTCGCTCTGCACAGTGCTCTTACAGCCTACCGGGAACATCTCTTCCAAAGGCCTGTGAAACGCAGTGTCTTTGCAGGCCTGATCTGGCTGAAGTAGGACTTCTGCTCTGGGTGTGCTACATTGCCCTAGAGCTGAAAGGCACAACGTGCAGGCTTCTTTCCAAAGGGCGAGTTGGGCCCCACAGCATCTTGCTTCCAGCTCTTTGGGAAGCTAAGAAACACCTCGCTCTGCACAGTGCTCTTACAGCCTACCGGGAACATCTCTTCCAAAGGCCTGTGAAACGCAGTGTCTTTGCAGGCCTGATCTGGCTGAAGTAGGACTTCTGCTCTGGGTGTGCTACAATGCCCTACAGCTGAAAGGCACAACGTGCAGGCTTCTTTCCAAAGGGCGAGTTGGGCCCCACAGCATCTTGCTTCCAGCTCTTTGGAAAGCTAAGAAACAACTCGCTCTGCACAATGCTCTTACAGCCTACCGGGTACATCCCTTCCAAAGGCCTGTGAAACGCAGTGTCTTTGCAGGCCTGATCTGGCTTAAGTAGGACTTCTGCTCTGGGTGTGCTACATTGCCCTAGAGCTGAAAGGCACAACGTGCAGGCTTCTTTCCAAGGGGCGAGTTGGGCCCCACAGCATCTCGCTTCCAGCTCTTGGGGAAGCTAAGAAACAACTCGCTCTGCAGAGTGCTCTTACAGCCTACCGGGAACATCTCTTCCAAAGGCCTGTGAAACGCAGTTTCTTTGCAGGCCTGATCTGGCTGAAGTAGGACTTCTGCTCTGGGTGTGCTACATTGCCCTAGAGCTGAGAGGCACAGAGTGCAGGCTTCTTTCAAAAGGGCGAGTTGGGCCCCACAGCATCTTGCTTCCAGCTCGTTGGGAAGCTAAGAAGCAGCTCTCTCTGCACAGTGCTCTTACAGCCTACCAGGAACATCTCTTCCAAAGGCCTGTGAAACGCAGTTTCTTTTCAGGCCTGATCTGACTGAAGTAGGACTTCTGCTCTGGGTGTGCTACTTTGCCCTAGAGCTGAAAGGCACAACGTGCAGGCTTCTTTCCAAAGGGCGAGTTGGGCCCCACAGCATCTTGCTTCCAGCTCTTTGGGAAGCTAAGAAACAACTCGCTCTGCACAGTGCTCTTACACCCTACCGGGAACATCTCTTCCAAAGGCCTGTGTAACGCAGTTTCTTTGCAGGCCTGATCTGGCTGAAGTAGGACTTCTGCTCTGGGTGTGCTACATTGCCCTAGAGCTGAAAGGAACAGCGTGCAGGCTTCTTTCCAAAGGGAGAGTGGGCCCCACAGCATCTTGCTTCCAGCTCTTTGGGAAGCTAAGAATCAACTCGCTCTGCTCAGTGCTCTTACATCCTAGTGGGAACATCTCTTCCAAAGGCCTATGAAACGCAGTTTCTTTGCAGGCCTGATCTGGCTGAAGTAGGACTTCTGCTCTGGGTGTGCTACTTTGTTCTAGAGCTGAAAGGCACAACGTGCAGGCTTCTTTCCAAAGGGCGAGTTGGGCCCCACAGCATCTTGCTTCCAGCTCTTAGGGAAGCTAAGAAACAACTCGCTCTGCACAGTGCTCTTACAGCCTACCGGGAACATCTCGTCGAAAGGCCTGTGAAACGCAGTTTCTTTGCAGGCCTGATCTGGCTGAAGTAGGACTTCTGCTCTGGGTGTGCTACATTGCCCTACAGCTGAAAGGCACAATGTGCAGGCTTCTTTCCAAAGGGCGATTTGGGCCCCACAGCATCTTGCTTCCATCTCTTAGGGAAGCTAAGAAACAACTCGCTCTGCACAGTGCTCTTACAGCCTACGGGGAGCATCTCTTCCAAAGGCCTGTGAAACGCAGTTTCTTTGCAGGCCAGATCTGGCTGAAGTAGGACTTCTGCTCTGGGTGGGCTACATTGCCCAAGAGCTGAAAGGCACAACGTGCAGGCTTCTTTCCAAAGGGCGTGTTGAGCCCCACAGCATCTTGCTTCCAGCTCGTTGGGAAGCTAAGAAACAGCTCTCTCTGCCCAGTGCTCTTAGAGCCTACCGGGAACATCTCTTTCAAAGGCCTGTGAAACGCAGTTTCTTTGCAGGCCTGATCTGGCTGAAGTAGGACTTCTGCTCTGGGTGTGCTACTTTGCCCTAGAGCTGAAAGGCACAACGTGCAGGCTTCTTTCCAAAGGCCGAGTTGGGCCACACAGCATCTTGCTTCCAGCTCTTTGGGAAGCTAAGAAACAACTCGCTCTGCACAGTGCTCTTACAGCCTACCGGGAACATCTCTTCCAAACGCCTGGGAAACGCAGTTTCTTTGCAGGCCTGATCTGGCTGAAGTAGGACTTCTGCTCTGGGTGTGCTACTTTGCCCTAGAGCTGAAAGGCACAACGTGCAGGCTTCTTTCCAAAGGGCGAGTTGGGCCCCACAGCATCTTGCTTCCCGCTCTTTGGGAAGCTAAGAAACAACTCGCTCTGCACAGTGCTCTTACAGCCTACCGGGAACATCTCTTCCAAAGGCCTGTGAAACGCAGTTTCTTTGCACGCCTGATCTGGCTGAAGTAGGACTTCTGCTCTGGGTGTGCTACATTGCCCTAGAGCTGAGAGGCACAGCGTGCAGGCTTCTTTCCAAAGGGCGAGTTGGGCCCCACAGAATCTGGCTTAGAGCTCTTTGGGAAGCTAAGAAACAACTCGCTCTGCACAGTGCTCTTACAGCCTACCTGGAACATCTCTTCCAAAGGCCTGTGTAACGCAGTTTCTTTGCAGGCCTGATCTGGCTGAAGTAGGACTTCTACTCTGGGGTGCTACATTGCCCTAGAGATGAAAGGCACAACGTGCAGGCTTCTTTACAAAGGGCGAGTGGTCCCCAGAGCATCTTGCATCCAGCTCTTTGGGAAGCTAAGAAACAACTCGCTCTGCACAGTGCTCTTACAGCCTACCGGGAGCATCTCTTCCAAAGGCCTGTGGAACGCAGTTTCTTTGCAGGCGTGATCTGGCTGAAGTAGGACTTCTGCTCTGTGTGTGCTACATTGCCCTAGAGCTGAAAGGCACAACGTGCAGGCTTCTTTCCAAAGGGCGAGTTGGGCCCCACAGCATCTTGCTTCCAGCTCTTTGGGAAGCTAAGAAACAACTCGCTCTGCACAGTGCTCTTACAGCCTACCGGGAACATCTCTTCCAAAGAACTGTGAAACGCAGTTTCTTTGCAGGCCTGATCTGGCTGAAGTAGGACTTCTGCTCTGGGTGTGCTACATTGCCCTAGAGCTGAAAGGCACAACGTGCAGGCTTCTTTCCAAAGGGCGAGTTGGGCCCCACAGCTTCTTGCTTCCAGCTCTTTGGGAAGCTAAGAAACAACTCGCTCTGCACAGTGCTCTTACAGCCTACCGGGAACATCTCTTACAAAGGCCTGTGAAACGCAGTGTCTTTGCAGGCCTGATCTGGCTGAAGTAGGACTTCTGCTCTGGGTGTGCTACAATGCCCTACAGCTGAAAGGCACAACGTGCAGGCTTCTTTCCAAAGGCCGAGTTGGGCCCAACAGCGTCTTGCTTCCAGCTCTTTGGAAAGCTAAGAAACAACTCGCTCTGCACAATGCTCTTACAGCCTACCGGGAACATCCCTTCCAAAGGCCTGTGAAACGCAGTGTCTTTGCAGGCCTGATCTGGCTGAAGTAGGACTTCTGCTCTGGGTGTGCTACAATGCCCTACAGCTGAAAGGGACAACGTCCAGGCTTCTTTCCAAAGGAGGAGTTGGGCCCCACAGCATCTTGCTTCCAGCTCTTTGGGAAGCTAAGAAACAACTCGCTCTGCACAGTGCTCTTACAGCCTACCGGGAACATCTCTTCCAAAGGCCTGTGAAACGCAGTTTCTTTGCAGGCCTGATCTGGCTGAAGTAGGACTTCTGCTCTGGGTGTGCTACATTGCGCTAGAGCTGAAAGGCCCAACGTGCAGGCTTCTTTCCAAAGGGCGAGTTGGGCCCCACAGCATCTTGCTTCCAGCTCTTTGGGAAGCGAAGAAACAACTCGCTCTGCACAGTGCTCTTACAGCCTACCGGGAGCATCTCTTCCAAAGGCCTGTGAAACGCAGTTTCTTTGCAGGCCTGATCTGGCTGAAGTAGGACTTCTGCTCTGGGTGTGCTACATTGCCCTAGAGCTGAGAGGCACAGAGTGCAGGCTTCTTTCCAAAGGGCGAGTGGGCCCCACAGCATCTTGCTTAGAGCTCTTTGGGAAGCTAAGAAACAACTCGCTCTGCACAGTGCTCTTACAGCCTACGGGGAACATCACTTCCAAAGGCCTGTGAAACGCAGTTTCTTTGCAGGCCTCATCTGGCTGAAGTAGGACTTTGGCTCTGGGTGTGCTACATTGCCCTAGAGCTGAAAGGCACAACGTGCAGGCTTCTTTCCAAGGGGCGAGTTGGGCCCCACAGCATCTCGCTTCCAGCTCTTGGGGAAGCTAAGAAACAACTCGCTCTGCACAGTGCTCTTACAGCCTACCGGGAACATCTCTTCCAAAGGCCTGTGAAACGCAGTTTCTTTGCAGGCCTGATCTGGCTGAAGTAGGACTTCTGATCTGGGTGTGCTACATTGCGCTAGAGCTGAAAGTCCCAACGTGCAGGCTTCTTTTCAAAGGGCGAGTTGGGCCCCACAGCATCTTGCATCCAGCTCTTTGGGAAGCGAAGAAACAACTCGCTCTGCACAGTGCTCTTACAGCCTACCGGGAGCATCTCTTCCAAAGGCCTGTGAAACGCAGTTTCTTTGCAGGCCTGATCTGGCTGAAGTAGGACTTCTGCTCTGGGTGTGATACATTGCCCTAGAGCTGAAAGGCAGAACGTGCCGGCTTCTTTCCAAAGGGCGAGTTGGTCCCCACAGCATCTTGCTTCCAGCTCTTTGGGAAGCTAAGAAACAACTCGCTCTGCACAGTGCTCTTACAGCCTACCGGCAACATCTCTTCCAAAGGCCTGTGAAACGCAGTTTCTTTGCAGGCCTGATCTGACTGAAGTAGGACTTCTGCTCTGGGTTTGCTACTTTTCCCTAGAGCTGAAAGGCACAACGTGCAGGCTTCTTTCCAAAGGGCGAGTTGTGCCCCACAGCATCTTGCTTCCAGCTCTTTGGGAAGCTAAGAAACAACTCGCTCTGCACAGTGCTCTTACAGCCTACCGGGAACATCTCTTCCAAAGGCCTGTGAAACGCAGTTTCTTTGCATGCCTGATCTGGCTGAAGTAGGACTTCTGCTCTGGGTGTGCTACATTGCCCTAGAGCTGACAGGCACAGCGTGCAGGCTTCTTTCCAAAGGGCGAGTTGGGCCCCACAGCATCTTGCCTCCAGCTCTTTGGGAAGCTAAGAAACAACTCGCTCTGCACAGTGCTCTTACAGCCTACCGGGAACATCTCTTCCAAAGGCCTGTGAAACGCAGTTTCTTTGCAGGCCTGATCTGGCTGAAGTAGGACTTCTGCTCTGGGTGTGCTACATTGCCCTAGAGCTGAGAGGCACAACGTGCAGGCTTCTTTCCAAAGGGCGAGTTGGGCCCCACAGCATCTTGCTTCCAGCTCTTAGGGAAGCTAAGAAACAACTCGCTCTGCACAGTGCTCTTACAGCCTACCGGGAACATCTCGTCGAAAGGCCTGTGAAACGCAGTTTCTTTGCAGGCCTGATCTGGCTGAAGTAGGACTTCTGCTCTGGGTGTGCTACATTGCCCTACAGCTGAAAGGCACAATGTGCAGGCTTCTTTCCAAAGGGCGATTTGGGCCCCACAGCATCTTGCTTCCATCTCTTAGGGAAGCTAAGAAACAACTCGCTCTGCACAGTGCTCTTACAGCCTACGGGGAGCATCTCTTCCAAAGGCCTGTGAAACGCAGTTTCTTTGCAGGCCTGATCTGGCTGAAGTAGGACTTCTGCTCTGGGTGGGCTACATTGCCCAAGAGCTGAAAGGCACAACGTGCAGGCTTCTTTCCAAAGGGCGTGTTGAGCCCCACAGCATCTTGCTTCCAGCTCGTTGGGAAGCTAAGAAACAGCTCTCTCTGCCCAGTGCTCTTAGAGCCTACCGGGAACATCTCTTCCAAAGGCCTGTGAAACGCAGTTTCTTTGCAGGCCTGATCTGGCTGAAGTAGGACTTCTGTTCTGGGTGTGCTACTTTGCCCTAGATCTGAAAGGCACAACGTGCAGGCTTCTTTCCAAAGGCCGAGTTGGGCCTCACAGCATCTTGCTTCCAGCTCTTTGGGAAGCTAAGAAACAACTCGCTCTGCACAGTGCTCTTACAGCCTACCGGGAACATCTCTTCCAAACGCCTGGGAAACGCAGTTTCTTTGCAGGCCTGATCTGGCTGAAGTAGGACTTCTGCTCTGGGTGTGCTACTTTGCCCTAGAGCTGAAAGGCACAACGTGCAGGCTTCTTTCCAAAGGGCGAGTTGGGCCCCACAGCATCTTGCTTCCAGCTCTTTGGGAAGCTAAGAAACAACTCGCTCTGCACAGTGCTCTTACAGCCTACCGGGAACATCTCTTCCAAAGGCCTGTGAAACGCAAAGTCTTTGCAGGCCTGATCTGGCTGAAGTAGGACTTCTGCTCTGGGTGTGCTACATTGCCCTAGAGCTGAGAGGCACAGCGTGCAGGCTTCTTTCCAAAGGGCGAGTTGGGCCCCACAGAATCTGGCTTAGAGCTCTTTGGGAAGCTAAGAAACAACTCGCTCTGCACAGTGCTCTTACAGCCTACCGGGAACATCTCTTCCAAAGGCCTGTGTAACGCAGTTTCTTTGCAGGCCTGATCTGGCTGAAGTAGGACTTCTACTCTGGGGTGCTACATTGCCCTAGAGATGAAAGGCACAACGTGCAGGCTTCTTTACAAAGGGCGAGTGGTCCCCAGAGCATCTTGCATCCAGCTCTTTGGGAAGCTAAGAAACAACTCGCTCTGCACAGTGCTCTTACAGCCTACCGGGAGCATCTCTTCCAAAGGCCTGTGGAACGCAGTTTCTTTGCAGGCGTGATCTGGCTGAAGTAGGACTTCTGCTCTGGGTGTGCTAGATTGCGCTAGAGCTGAAAGGCCCAACGTGCAGGCTTCTTTCCAAAGGGCGAGTTGGGCCCCACAGCATCTTGCTTCCAGCTCTTTGGGAAGCGAAGAAACAACTCGCTCTGCACAGTGCTCTTACAGCCTACCGTGAGCATCTCTTCCAAAGGCCTGTGAAACGCAGTTTCTTTGCAGGCCTGATCTGGCTGAAGTAGGACTTCTGCTCTGGGTGTGCTACATTGCCCTAGAGCTGAGAGGCACAGAGTGCAGGCTTCTTTCCAAAGGGCGAGTTGGGCCCCACAGCATCTTGCTTAGAGCTCTTTGGGAAGCTAAGAAACAACTCGCTCTGCACAGTGCTCTTACAGCCTACGGGGAACATCACTTCCAAAGGCCTGTGAAACGCAGTTTCTTTGCAGGCCTCATCTGGCTGAAGTAGGACTTCTGCTCTGGGTGTGCTACATTGCCCTAGAGCTGAAAGGCACAACGTGCAGGCTTCTTTCCAAAGGGCGAGTTGGGCCCCACAGCATCTTGCTTCCAGCCCTTTGGGAAGCTAAGAAACACCTCGCTCTGCACAGTGCTCTTACAGCCTACCGGGAACATCTCTTCCAAAGGCCTGTGAAACGCAGTGTCTTTGCAGGCCTGATCTGGCTGAAGTAGGACTTCTGCTCTGGGTGTGCTACAATGCCCTACAGCTGAAAGGCACAACGTGCAGGCTTCTTTCCAAAGGGCGAGTTGGGCCCCACAGCATCTTGCTTCCACCTCTTTGGAAAGCTAAGAAACAACTCGCTCTGCACAATGCTCTTACAGCCTACCGGGTACATCCCTTCCAAAGGCCTGTGAAACGCAGTGTCTTTGCAGGCCTGATCTGGCTGAAGTAGGACTTCTGCTCTGGGTGTGCTACATTGCCCTAGAGCTGAAAGGCACAACGTGCAGGCTTCTTTCCAAGGGGCGAGTTGGGCCCCACAGCATCTCGCTTCCAGCTCTTGGGGAAGCTAAGAAACAACTCGCTCTGCAGAGTGCTCTTACAGCCTACCGGGAACATCTCTTCCAAAGGCCTGTGAAACGCAGTTTCTTTGCAGGCCTGATCTGGCTGAAGTAGGACTTCTGCTCTGGGTGTGCTACATTGCCCTAGAGCTGAGAGGCACAGAGTGCAGGCTTCTTTCAAAAGGGCGAGTTGGGCCCCACAGCATCTTGCTTCCAGCTCGTTGGGAAGCTAAGAAACAGCTCTCTCTGCACAGTACTCTTACAGCCTACCAGGAACATCTCTTCCAAAGGCCTGTGAAACGCAGTTTCTTTTCAGGCCTGATCTGACTGAAGTAGGACTTCTGCTCTGGGTGTGCTACTTTGCCCTAGAGCTGAAAGGCACAACGTGCAGGCTTCTTTCCAAAGGGCGAGTTGGGCCCCACAGCATCTTGCTTCCAGCTCTTTGGGAAGCTAAGAAACAACTCGCTCTGCACAGTGCTCTTACACCCTACCGGGAACATCTCTTCCAAAGGCCTGTGTAACGCAGTTTCTTTGCAGGCCTGATCTGGCTGAAGTAGGACTTCTGCTCTGGGTGTGCTACATTGCCCTAGAGCTGAAAGGAACAGCGTGCAGGCTTCTTTCCAAAGGGAGAGTGGGCCCCACAGCATCTTGCTTCCAGCTCTTTGGGAAGCTAAGAATCAACTCGCTCTGCTCAGTGCTCTTACATCCTAGTGGGAACATCTCTTCCAAAGGCCTATGAAACGCAGTTTCTTTGCAGGCCTGATCTGGCTGAAGTAGGACTTCTGCTCTGGGTGTGCTACTTTGTTCTAGAGCTGAAAGGCACAACGTGCAGGCTTCTTTCCAAAGGGCGAGTTGGGCCCCACAGCATCTTGCTTCCAGCTCTTAGGGAAGCTAAGAAACAACTCGCTCTGCACAGTGCTCTTACAGCCTACCGGGAACATCTCGTCGAAAGGCCTGTGAAACGCAGTTTCTTTGCAGGCCTGATCTGGCTGAAGTAGGACTTCTGCTCTGGGTGTGCTACATTGCCCTACAGCTGAAAGGCACAATGCGCAGGCTTCTTTCCAAAGGGCGATTTGGGCCCCACAGCATCTTGCTTCCATCTCTTAGGGAAGCTAAGAAACAACTCGCTCTGCACAGTGCTCTTACAGCCTACGGGGAGCATCTCTTCCAAAGGCCTGTGAAACGCAGTTTCTTTGCAGGCCTGATCTGGCTGAAGTAGGACTTCTGCTCTGGGTGGGCTACATTGCCCAAGAGCTGAAAGGCACAACGTGCAGGCTTCTTTCCAAAGGGCGTGTTGAGCATCACAGCATCTTGCTTCCAGCTCGTTGGGAAGCTAAGAAACAGCTCTCTCTGCCCAGTGCTCTTAGAGCCTACCGGGAACATCTCTTTCAAAGGCCTGTGAAACGCAGTTTCTTTGCAGGCCTGATCTGGCTGAAGTAGGACTTCTGCTCTGGGTGTGCTACTTTGCCCTAGAGCTGAAAGGCACAACGTGCAGGCTTCTTTCCAAAGGCCGAGTTGGGCCACACAGCATCTTGCTTCCAGCTCTTTGGGAAGCTAAGAAACAACTCGCTCTGCACAGTGCTCTTACAGCCTACCGGGAACATCTCTTCCAAACGCCTGGGAAACGCAGTTTCTTTGCAGGCCTGATCTGGCTGAAGTAGGACTTCTGCTCTGGGTGTGCTACTTTGCCCTAGAGCTGAAAGGCACAACGTGCAGGCTTCTTTCCAAAGGGCGAGTTGGGCCCCACAGCATCTTGCTTCCCGCTCTTTGGGAAGCTAAGAAACAACTCGCTCTGCACAGTGCTCTTACAGCCTACCGGGAACATCTCTTCCAAAGGCCTGTGAAACGCAGTTTCTTTGCACGCCTGATCTGGCTGAAGTAGGACTTCTGCTCTGGGTGTGCTACATTGCCCTAGAGCTGAGAGGCACAGCGTGCAGGCTTCTTTCCAAAGGGCGAGTTGGGCCCCACAGAATCTGGCTTAGAGCTCTTTGGGAAGCTAAGAAACAACTCGCTCTGCACAGTGCTCTTACAGCCTACCTGGAACATCTCTTCCAAAGGCCTGTGTAACGCAGTTTCTTTGCAGGCCTGATCTGGCTGAAGTAGGACTTCTACTCTGGGGTGCTACATTGCCCTAGAGATGAAAGGCACAACGTGCAGGCTTCTTTACAAAGGGCGAGTGGTCCCCAGAGCATCTTGCATCCAGCTCTTTGGGAAGCTAAGAAACAACTCGCTCTGCACAGTGCTCTTACAGCCTACCGGGAGCATCTCTTCCAAAGGCCTGTGGAACGCAGTTTCTTTGCAGGCGTGATCTGGCTGAAGTAGGACTTCTGCTCTGTGTGTGCTACATTGCCCTAGAGCTGAAAGGCACAACGTGCAGGCTTCTTTCCAAAGGGCGAGTTGGGCCCCACAGCATCTTGCTTCCAGCTCTTTGGGAAGCTAAGAAACAACTCGCTCTGCACAGTGCTCTTACAGCCTACCGGGAACATCTCTTCCAAAGAACTGTGAAACGCAGTTTCTTTGCAGGCCTGATCTGGCTGAAGTAGGACTTCTGCTCTGGGTGTGCTACATTGCCCTAGAGCTGAAAGGCACAACGTGCAGGCTTCTTTCCAAAGGGCGAGTTGGGCCCCACAGCTTCTTGCTTCCAGCTCTTTGGGAAGCTAAGAAACAACTCGCTCTGCACAGTGCTCTTACAGCCTACCGGGAACATCTCTTACAAAGGCCTGTGAAACGCAGTGTCTTTGCAGGCCTGATCTGGCTGAAGTAGGACTTCTGCTCTGGGTGTGCTACAATGCCCTACAGCTGAAAGGCACAACGTGCAGGCTTCTTTCCAAAGGCCGAGTTGGGCCCAACAGCGTCTTGCTTCCAGCTCTTTGGAAAGCTAAGAAACAACTCGCTCTGCACAATGCTCTTACAGCCTACCGGGAACATCCCTTCCAAAGGCCTGTGAAACGCAGTGTCTTTGCAGGCCTGATCTGGCTGAAGTAGGACTTCTGCTCTGGGTGTGCTACAATGCCCTACAGCTGAAAGGGACAACGTCCAGGCTTCTTTCCAAAGGAGGAGTTGGGCCCCACAGCATCTTGCTTCCAGCTCTTTGGGAAGCTAAGAAACAACTCGCTCTGCACAGTGCTCTTACAGCCTACCGGGAACATCTCTTCCAAAGGCCTGTGAAACGCAGTTTCTTTGCAGGCCTGATCTGGCTGAAGTAGGACTTCTGCTCTGGGTGTGCTACATTGCGCTAGAGCTGAAAGGCCCAACGTGCAGGCTTCTTTCCAAAGGGCGAGTTGGGCCCCACAGCATCTTGCTTCCAGCTCTTTGGGAAGCGAAGAAACAACTCGCTCTGCACAGTGCTCTTACAGCCTACCGGGAGCATCTCTTCCAAAGGCCTGTGAAACGCAGTTTCTTTGCAGGCCTGATCTGGCTGAAGTAGGACTTCTGCTCTGGGTGTGCTACATTGCCCTAGAGCTGAGAGGCACAGAGTGCAGGCTTCTTTCCAAAGGGCGAGTGGGCCCCACAGCATCTTGCTTAGAGCTCTTTGGGAAGCTAAGAAACAACTCGCTCTGCACAGTGCTCTTACAGCCTACGGGGAACATCACTTCCAAAGGCCTGTGAAACGCAGTTTCTTTGCAGGCCTCATCTGGCTGAAGTAGGACTTTGGCTCTGGGTGTGCTACATTGCCCTAGAGCTGAAAGGCACAACGTGCAGGCTTCTTTCCAAGGGGCGAGTTGGGCCCCACAGCATCTCGCTTCCAGCTCTTGGGGAAGCTAAGAAACAACTCGCTCTGCACAGTGCTCTTACAGCCTACCGGGAACATCTCTTCCAAAGGCCTGTGAAACGCAGTTTCTTTGCAGGCCTGATCTGGCTGAAGTAGGACTTCTGATCTGGGTGTGCTACATTGCGCTAGAGCTGAAAGTCCCAACGTGCAGGCTTCTTTTCAAAGGGCGAGTTGGGCCCCACAGCATCTTGCATCCAGCTCTTTGGGAAGCGAAGAAACAACTCGCTCTGCACAGTGCTCTTACAGCCTACCGGGAGCATCTCTTCCAAAGGCCTGTGAAACGCAGTTTCTTTGCAGGCCTGATCTGGCTGAAGTAGGACTTCTGCTCTGGGTGTGATACATTGCCCTAGAGCTGAAAGGCAGAACGTGCCGGCTTCTTTCCAAAGGGCGAGTTGGTCCCCACAGCATCTTGCTTCCAGCTCTTTGGGAAGCTAAGAAACAACTCGCTCTGCACAGTGCTCTTACAGCCTACCGGCAACATCTCTTCCAAAGGCCTGTGAAACGCAGTTTCTTTGCAGGCCTGATCTGACTGAAGTAGGACTTCTGCTCTGGGTTTGCTACTTTTCCCTAGAGCTGAAAGGCACAACGTGCAGGCTTCTTTCCAAAGGGCGAGTTGTGCCCCACAGCATCTTGCTTCCAGCTCTTTGGGAAGCTAAGAAACAACTCGCTCTGCACAGTGCTCTTACAGCCTACCGGGAACATCTCTTCCAAAGGCCTGTGAAACGCAGTTTCTTTGCATGCCTGATCTGGCTGAAGTAGGACTTCTGCTCTGGGTGTGCTACATTGCCCTAGAGCTGACAGGCACAGCGTGCAGGCTTCTTTCCAAAGGGCGAGTTGGGCCCCACAGCATCTTGCCTCCAGCTCTTTGGGAAGCTAAGAAACAACTCGCTCTGCACAGTGCTCTTACAGCCTACCGGGAACATCTCTTCCAAAGGCCTGTGAAACGCAGTTTCTTTGCAGGCCTGATCTGGCTGAAGTAGGACTTCTGCTCTGGGTGTGCTACATTGCCCTAGAGCTGAGAGGCACAACGTGCAGGCTTCTTTCCAAAGGGCGAGTTGGGCCCCACAGCATCTTGCTTCCAGCTCTTAGGGAAGCTAAGAAACAACTCGCTCTGCACAGTGCTCTTACAGCCTACCGGGAACATCTCGTCGAAAGGCCTGTGAAACGCAGTTTCTTTGCAGGCCTGATCTGGCTGAAGTAGGACTTCTGCTCTGGGTGTGCTACATTGCCCTACAGCTGAAAGGCACAATGTGCAGGCTTCTTTCCAAAGGGCGATTTGGGCCCCACAGCATCTTGCTTCCATCTCTTAGGGAAGCTAAGAAACAACTCGCTCTGCACAGTGCTCTTACAGCCTACGGGGAGCATCTCTTCCAAAGGCCTGTGAAACGCAGTTTCTTTGCAGGCCTGATCTGGCTGAAGTAGGACTTCTGCTCTGGGTGGGCTACATTGCCCAAGAGCTGAAAGGCACAACGTGCAGGCTTCTTTCCAAAGGGCGTGTTGAGCCCCACAGCATCTTGCTTCCAGCTCGTTGGGAAGCTAAGAAACAGCTCTCTCTGCCCAGTGCTCTTAGAGCCTACCGGGAACATCTCTTCCAAAGGCCTGTGAAACGCAGTTTCTTTGCAGGCCTGATCTGGCTGAAGTAGGACTTCTGTTCTGGGTGTGCTACTTTGCCCTAGATCTGAAAGGCACAACGTGCAGGCTTCTTTCCAAAGGCCGAGTTGGGCCTCACAGCATCTTGCTTCCAGCTCTTTGGGAAGCTAAGAAACAACTCGCTCTGCACAGTGCTCTTACAGCCTACCGGGAACATCTCTTCCAAACGCCTGGGAAACGCAGTTTCTTTGCAGGCCTGATCTGGCTGAAGTAGGACTTCTGCTCTGGGTGTGCTACTTTGCCCTAGAGCTGAAAGGCACAACGTGCAGGCTTCTTTCCAAAGGGCGAGTTGGGCCCCACAGCATCTTGCTTCCAGCTCTTTGGGAAGCTAAGAAACAACTCGCTCTGCACAGTGCTCTTACAGCCTACCGGGAACATCTCTTCCAAAGGCCTGTGAAACGCAAAGTCTTTGCAGGCCTGATCTGGCTGAAGTAGGACTTCTGCTCTGGGTGTGCTACATTGCCCTAGAGCTGAGAGGCACAGCGTGCAGGCTTCTTTCCAAAGGGCGAGTTGGGCCCCACAGAATCTGGCTTAGAGCTCTTTGGGAAGCTAAGAAACAACTCGCTCTGCACAGTGCTCTTACAGCCTACCGGGAACATCTCTTCCAAAGGCCTGTGTAACGCAGTTTCTTTGCAGGCCTGATCTGGCTGAAGTAGGACTTCTACTCTGGGGTGCTACATTGCCCTAGAGATGAAAGGCACAACGTGCAGGCTTCTTTACAAAGGGCGAGTGGTCCCCAGAGCATCTTGCATCCAGCTCTTTGGGAAGCTAAGAAACAACTCGCTCTGCACAGTGCTCTTACAGCCTACCGGGAGCATCTCTTCCAAAGGCCTGTGGAACGCAGTTTCTTTGCAGGCGTGATCTGGCTGAAGTAGGACTTCTGCTCTGGGTGTGCTAGATTGCGCTAGAGCTGAAAGGCCCAACGTGCAGGCTTCTTTCCAAAGGGCGAGTTGGGCCCCACAGCATCTTGCTTCCAGCTCTTTGGGAAGCGAAGAAACAACTCGCTCTGCACAGTGCTCTTACAGCCTACCGTGAGCATCTCTTCCAAAGGCCTGTGAAACGCAGTTTCTTTGCAGGCCTGATCTGGCTGAAGTAGGACTTCTGCTCTGGGTGTGCTACATTGCCCTAGAGCTGAGAGGCACAGAGTGCAGGCTTCTTTCCAAAGGGCGAGTTGGGCCCCACAGCATCTTGCTTAGAGCTCTTTGGGAAGCTAAGAAACAACTCGCTCTGCACAGTGCTCTTACAGCCTACGGGGAACATCACTTCCAAAGGCCTGTGAAACGCAGTTTCTTTGCAGGCCTCATCTGGCTGAAGTAGGACTTTGGCTCTGGGTGTGCTACATTGCCCTAGAGCTGAAAGGCACAACGTGCAGGCTTCTTTCCAAGGGGCGAGTTGGGCCCCACAGCATCTCGCTTCCAGCTCTTGGGGAAGCTAAGAAACAACTCGCTCTGCACAGTGCTCTTACAGCCTACCGGGAACATCTCTTCCAAAGGCCTGTGAAACGCAGTTTCTTTGCAGGCCTGATCTGGCTGAAGTAGGACTTCTGATCTGGGTGTGCTACATTGCGCTAGAGCTGACAGGCACAGCGTGCAGGCTTCTTTCCAAAGGGCGAGTTGGGCCCCACAGCATCTTGCCTCCAGCTCTTTGGGAAGCTAAGAAACAACTCGCTCTGCACAGTGCTCTTACAGCCTACCGGGAACATCTCTTCCAAAGGCCTGTGAAACGCAGTTTCTTTGCAGGCCTGATCTGGCTGAAGTAGGACTTCTGCTCTGGGTGTGCTACATTGCCCTAGAGCTGAGAGGCACAACGTGCAGGCTTCTTTCCAAAGGGCGAGTTGGGCCCCACAGCATCTTGCTTCCAGCTCTTAGGGAAGCTAAGAAACAACTCGCTCTGCACAGTGCTCTTACAGCCTACCGGGAACATCTCGTCGAAAGGCCTGTGAAACGCAGTTTCTTTGCAGGCCTGATCTGGCTGAAGTAGGACTTCTGCTCTGGGTGTGCTACATTGCCCTACAGCTGAAAGGCACAATGTGCAGGCTTCTTTCCAAAGGGCGATTTGGGCCCCACAGCATCTTGCTTCCATCTCTTAGGGAAGCTAAGAAACAACTCGCTCTGCACAGTGCTCTTACAGCCTACGGGGAGCATCTCTTCCAAAGGCCTGTGAAACGCAGTTTCTTTGCAGGCCTGATCTGGCTGAAGTAGGACTTCTGCTCTGGGTGGGCTACATTGCCCAAGAGCTGAAAGGCACAACGTGCAGGCTTCTTTCCAAAGGGCGTGTTGAGCCCCACAGCATCTTGCTTCCAGCTCGTTGGGAAGCTAAGAAACAGCTCTCTCTGCCCAGTGCTCTTAGAGCCTACCGGGAACATCTCTTCCAAAGGCCTGTGAAACGCAGTTTCTTTGCAGGCCTGATCTGGCTGAAGTAGGACTTCTGTTCTGGGTGTGCTACTTTGCCCTAGATCTGAAAGGCACAACGTGCAGGCTTCTTTCCAAAGGCCGAGTTGGGCCTCACAGCATCTTGCTTCCAGATCTTTGGGAAGCTAAGAAACAACTCGCTCTGCACAGTGCTCTTACAGCCTACCGGGAACATCTCTTCCAAACGCCTGGGAAACGCAGTTTCTTTGCAGGCCTGATCTGGCTGAAGTAGGACTTCTGCTCTGGGTGTGCTACTTTGCCCTAGAGCTGAAAGGCACAACGTGCAGGCTTCTTTCCAAAGGGCGAGTTGGGCCCCACAGCATCTTGCTTCCAGCTCTTTGGGAAGCTAAGAAACAACTCGCTCTGCACAGTGCTCTTACAGCCTACCGGGAACATCTCTTCCAAAGGCCTGTGAAACGCAAAGTCTTTGCAGGCCTGATCTGGCTGAAGTAGGACTTCTGCTCTGGGTGTGCTACATTGCCCTAGAGCTGAGAGGCACAGCGTGCAGGCTTCTTTCCAAAGGGCGAGTTGGGCCCCACAGAATCTGGCTTAGAGCTCTTTGGGAAGCTAAGAAACAACTCGCTCTGCACAGTGCTCTTACAGCCTACCGGGAACATCTCTTCCAAAGGCCTGTGTAACGCAGTTTCTTTGCAGGCCTGATCTGGCTGAAGTAGGACTTCTACTCTGGGGTGCTACATTGCCCTAGAGATGAAAGGCACAACGTGCAGGCTTCTTTACAAAGGGCGAGTGGTCCCCAGAGCATCTTGCATCCAGCTCTTTGGGAAGCTAAGAAACAACTCGCTCTGCACAGTGCTCTTACAGCCTACCGGGAGCATCTCTTCCAAAGGCCTGTGGAACGCAGTTTCTTTGCAGGCGTGATCTGGCTGAAGTAGGACTTCTGCTCTGGGTGTGCTAGATTGCGCTAGAGCTGAAAGGCCCAACGTGCAGGCTTCTTTCCAAAGGGCGAGTTGGGCCCCACAGCATCTTGCTTCCAGCTCTTTGGGAAGCGAAGAAACAACTCGCTCTGCACAGTGCTCTTACAGCCTACCGTGAGCATCTCTTCCAAAGGCCTGTGAAACGCAGTTTCTTTGCAGGCCTGATCTGGCTGAAGTAGGACTTCTGCTCTGGGTGTGCTACATTGCCCTAGAGCTGAGAGGCACAGAGTGCAGGCTTCTTTCCAAAGGGCGAGTTGGGCCCCACAGCATCTTGCTTAGAGCTCTTTGGGAAGCTAAGAAACAACTCGCTCTGCACAGTGCTCTTACAGCCTACGGGGAACATCACTTCCAAAGGCCTGTGAAACGCAGTTTCTTTGCAGGCCTCATCTGGCTGAAGTAGGACTTTGGCTCTGGGTGTGCTACATTGCCCTAGAGCTGAAAGGCACAACGTGCAGGCTTCTTTCCAAGGGGCGAGTTGGGCCCCACAGCATCTCGCTTCCAGCTCTTGGGGAAGCTAAGAAACAACTCGCTCTGCACAGTGCTCTTACAGCCTACCGGGAACATCTCTTCCAAAGGCCTGTGAAACGCAGTTTCTTTGCAGGCCTGATCTGGCTGAAGTAGGACTTCTGATCTGGGTGTGCTACATTGCGCTAGAGCTGAAAGTCCCAACGTGCAGGCTTCTTTTCAAAGGGCGAGTTGGGCCCCACAGCATCTTGCTTCCAGCTCTTTGGGAAGCGAAGAAACAACTCGCTCTGCACAGTGCTCTTACAGCCTACCGGGAGCATCTCTTCCAAAGGCCTGTGAAACGCAGTTTCTTTGCAGGCCTGATCTGGCTGAAGTAGGACTTCTGCTCTGGGTGTGCTACATTGCCCTAGAGCTGACAGGCACAGCGTGCAGGCTTCTTTCCAAAGGGCGAGTTGGGCCCCACAGCATCTTGCCTCCAGCTCTTTGGGAAGCTAAGAAACAACTCGCTCTGCACAGTGCTCTTACAGCCTACCGGGAACATCTCTTCCAAAGGCCTGTGAAACGCAGTTTCTTTGCAGGCCTGATCTGGCTGAAGTAGGACTTCTGCTCTGGGTGTGCTACATTGCCCTAGAGCTGAGAGGCACAGAGTGCAGGCTTCTTTCCAAAGGGCGAGTTGGGCCCCACAGCATCTTGCTTAGAGCTCTTTGGGAAGCTAAGAAACAACTCGCTCTGCACAGTGCTCTTACAGCCTACGGGTAACATCTCTTCCAAAGGCCTGTGTAACGCAGTTTCTTTGCAGGCCTGATCTGGCTGAAGTAGGACTTCTGCTCTGGGTGTGCTACATTGCCCTAGAGATGAAAGGCACAACGTGCAGGCTTCTTTCCAAAGGGCGAGTGGGCCCCACAGCATCTTACATCCAGCTCTTTGGGAAGCTAAGAAACAACTCGCTCTGCTCAGTGCTCTTACTGCCTACCGGGAACATCTCTTCCAAAGGCCTGTGAAACGCAGTTTCTTTGCAGGCCTGATCTGGCTGAAGTAGGACTTCTGCTCTGGGTGTGCTACATTGCCCTAGAGCTGAGAGGCACAACGTGCAGGCTTCTTTCCAAAGGGCGAGTTGGGCCCCACAGCATCTTGCTTCCAGCTCTTTGGGAAGCTAACAAACAACTCGCTCTGCACAGTGCTCATACAGCCTACAGGGAACATCTCTTCCAAAAGCCTGTGAAACGCAGTTTCTTTGCAGGCCTGATCTGGCTGAAGTGGGACTTCTGCTTTGGGTGTGCTACATGGCCCTAGAGCTGAAAGGCACAACGTGCAGGCTTCTTTCCAAAGGGCGAGTTGGGCCACACAGCATCTTGCTTCCAGCTCTTTGGGAAGCTAAGAAACAACTCGCTCTGCACAGTGCTCTTACAGCCTACCGGGTACAACTCTTCCAAAGGTCTGTGAAACGCAGTTTCTTTGCAGGCCTGATCTGGCTGAAGTAGGACTTCTGTTCTGGGTGTGCTACTTTGCCCTAGAGCTGAAAGGCACAACGTGCAGGCTTCTTTCCAAAGGGCGAGTTGGGCCACACAGAATCTGGCTTAGAGCTCTTTGGGAAGCTAAGAAACAACTCGCTCTGCACAGTGCTCTTACAGCCTACCGGGAACATCTCTTCCAAAGGCCTGTGTAACGCAGTTTCTTTGCAGGCCTGATCTGGCTGAAGTAGGACTTCTACTCTGGGTGTGCTACATTGCCCTAGAGATGAAAGGCACAACGTGCAGGCTTCTTTACAAAGGGCGAGTTGGGCCCCAGAGCATCTTGCATCCAGCTCTTTGGGAAGCTAAGAAACAACTCGCTCTGCACAGTGCTCTACAGCCTACCGGGAGCATCTCTTCCAAAGGCCTGTGGAACGCAGTTTCTTTGCAGGCCTGATCTGGCTGAAGTAGGACTTCTGCTCTGGGTGTGCTACATTGCCCTAGAGCTGAGAGGCACAGAGTGCAGGCTTCTTTCCAAAGGGCGAGTTGGGCCCCACAGCATCTTGCTTAGAGCTCTTTGGGAAGCTAAGAAACAACTCGCTCTGCACAGTGCTCTTACAGCCTACGGGGAACATCACTTCCAAAGGCCTGTGAAACGCAGTTTCTTTGCAGGCCTCATCTGGCTGAAGTAGGACTTTGGCTCTGGGTGTGCTACATTGCCCTAGAGCTGAAAGGCACAACGTGCAGGCTTCTTTCCAAAGGGCGAGTTGGGCCCCACAGCATCTCGCTTCCAGCTCTTGGGGAAGCTAAGAAACAACTCGCTCTGCACAGTGCTCTTACAGCCTACCGGGAACATCTCTTCCAAAGGCCTGTGAAACGCAGTTTCTTTGCAGGCCTGATCTGGCTGAAGTAGGACTTCTGATCTGGGTGTGCTACATTGCGCTAGAGCTGAAAGTCCCAACGTGCAGGCTTCTTTTCAAAGGGCGAGTTGGGCCCCACAGCATCTTGCTTCCAGCTCTTTGGGAAGCGAAGAAACAACTCGCTCTGCACAGTGCTCTTACAGCCTACCGGGAGCATCTCTTCCAAAGGCCTGTGAAACGCAGTTTCTTTGCAGGCCTGATCTGGCTGAAGTAGGACTTCTGCTCTGGGTGTGATACATTGCCCTAGAGCTGAAAGGCAGAACGTGCCGGCTTCTTTCCAAAGGGCGAGTTGGGCCCCACAGCATCTTGCTTCCAGCTCTTTGGGAAGCTAAGAAACAACTCGCTCTGCACAGTGCTCTTACAGCCTACCGGCAACATCTCTTCCAAAGGCCTGTGAAACGCAGTTTCTTTGCAGGCCTGATCTGACTGAAGTAGGACTTCTGCTCTGGGTTTGCTACTTTGCCCTAGAGCTGAAAGGCACAACGTGCAGGCTTCTTTCCAAAGGGCGAGTTGTGCCCCACAGCATCTTGCTTCCAGCTCTTTGGGAAGCTAAGAAACAACTCGCTCTGCACAGTGCTCTTACAGCCTACCGGGAACATCTCTTCCAAAGGCCTGTGAAACGCAGTTTCTTTGCATGCCTGATCTGGCTGAAGTAGGACTTCTGCTCTGGGTGTGCTACATTGCCCTAGAGCTGACAGGCACAGCGTGCAGGCTTCTTTCCAAAGGGCGAGTTGGGCCCCACAGCATCTTGCCTCCAGCTCTTTGGGAAGCTAAGAAACAACTCGCTCTGCACAGTGCTCTTACAGCCTACCGGGAACATCTCTTCCAAAGGCCTGTGAAACGCAGTGTCTTTGCAGGCCTGATCTGGCTGAAGTAGGACTTCTGCTCTGGGTGTGCTACATTGCCCTAGAGCTGAGAGGCACAGAGTGCAGGCTTCTTTCCAAAGGGCGAGTTGGGCCCCACAGCCTCTTGCTTAGAGCTCTTTGGGAAGCTAAGAAACAACTCGCTCTGCACAGTGCTCTTACAGCCTACGGGGAACATCTCTTCCAAAGGCCTGTGTAACGCAGTTTCTTTGCAGGCCTGATCTGGCTGAAGTAGGACTTCTGCTCTGGGTGTGCTACATTGCCCTAGAGATGAAAGGCACAACGTGCAGGCTTCTTTCCAAAGGGCGAGTGGGCCCCACAGCATCTTGCATCCAGCTCTTTGGGAAGCTAAGAAACAACTCGCTCTGCTCAGTGCTCTTACAGCCTACCGGGAACATCTCTTCCAAAGGCCTGTGAAACGCAGTTTCTTTGCAGGCCTGATCTGGCTGAAGTAGGACTTCTGCTCTGGGTGTGCTACATTGCCCTAGAGCTGAGAGGCACAACGTGCAGGCTTCTTTCCAAAGGGCGAGTTGGGCCCCACAGCATCTTACTTCCAGCTCTTAGGGAAGCTAAGAAACAACTCGCTCTGCACAGTGCTCTTACAGCCTACCGGGAACATCTCGTCGAAAGGCCTGTGAAACGCAGTTTCTTTGCAGGCCTGATCTGGCTGAAGTAGGACTTCTGCTCTGGGTGTGCTACATTGCCCTACAGCTGAAAGGCACAATGTGCAGGCTTCTTTCCAAACGGCGATTTGGGCCCCACAGCATCTTGCTTCCATCTCTTAGGGAAGCTAAGAAACAACTCGCTCTGCACAGTGCTCTTACAGCCTACGGGGAGCATCTCTTCCAAAGGTCTGTGAAACGCAGTTTCTTTGCAGGCCTGATCTGGCTGAAGTAGGACTTCTGCTCTGGGTGGGCTACATTGCCCAAGAGCTGAAAGGCACAACGTGCAGGCTTCTTTCCAAAGGGCGTGTTGAGCCCCACAGCATCTTGCTTCCAGCTCGTTGGGAAGCTAAGAAACAGCTCTCTCTGCCCAGTGCTCTCAGAGCCTACCGGGAACATCTCTTCCAAAGGCCTGTGAAACGCAGTTTCTTTGCAGGCCTGATCTGGCTGAAGTAGGACTTCTGTTCTGGGTGTGCTACTTTGCCCTAGATCTGAAAGGCACAACGTGCAGGCTTCTTTCCAAAGGGCGAGTTGGGCCCCACAGCATCTTGCTTCCAGCTCTTTGGGAAGCTAAGAAACAACTCGCTCTGCACAGTGCTCTTACAGCCTACCGGGAACATCTCTTCCAAACGCCTGGGAAACGCAGTTTCTTTGCAGGCCTGATCTGGCTGAAGTAGGACTTCTGCTCTGGGTGTGCTACTTTGCCCTAGAGCTGAAAGGCACAACGTGCAGGCTTCTTTCCAAAGGGCGAGTTGGGCCCCACAGAATCTGGCTTAGAGCTCTTTGGGAAGCTAAGAAACAACTCGCTCTGCACAGTGCTCTTACAGCCTACCGGGAACATCTCTTCCAAAGGCCTGTGTAACGCAGTTTCTTTGCAGGCCTGATCTGGCTGAAGTAGGACTTGTACTCTGGGGTGCTACATTGCCCTAGAGATGAAAGGCACAACGTGCAGGCTTCTTTACAAATGGCGAGTGGTCCCCAGAGCATCTTGCATCCAGCTCTTTGGGAAGCTAAGAAACAACTCGCTCTGCACAGTGCTCTTACAGCCTACCGGGAGCATCTCTTCCAAAGGCCTGTGGAACGCAGTTTCTTTGCAGGCGTGATCTGGCTGAAGTAGGACTTCTGCTCTGGGTGTGCTACATTGCGCTAGAGCTGAAAGGCCCAAAGTGCAGGCTTCTTTCCAAAGGGCGAGTTGGGCCCCACAGCATCTTGCTTCCAGCTCTTTGGGAAGCGAAGAAACAACTCGCTCTGCACAGTGCTCTTACAGCCTACCGGGAGCATCTCTTCCAAAGGCCTGTGAAACGCAGTTTCTTTGCAGGCCTGATCTGGCTGAAGTAGGACTTCTGCTCTGGGTGTGCTACATTGCCCTAGAGCTGAGAGGCACAGAGTGCAGGCTTCTTTCCAAAGGGCGAGTTGGGCCCCACAGCATCTTGCTTAGAGCTCTTTGGGAAGCTAAGAAACAACTCGCTCTGCACAGTGCTCTTACAGCCTACGGGGAACATCACTTCCAAAGGCCTGTGAAACGCAGTTTCTTTGCAGGCCTCATCTGGCTGAAGTAGGACTTCTGCTCTGGGTGTGCTACATTGCCCTAGAGCTGAAAGGCACAACGTGCAGGCTTCTTTCCAAGGGGCGAGTTGGGCCCCACAGCATCTCGCTTCCAGCTCTTGGGGAAGCTAAGAAACAACTCGCTCTGCACAGTGCTCTTACAGCCTACCGGGAACATCTCTTCCAAAGGCCTGTGAAACGCAGTTTCTTTGCAGGCCTGATCTGGCTGAAGTAGGACTTCTGCTCTGGGTGTGCTACATTGCCCTAGAGCTGAGAGGCACAGAGTGCAGGCTTCTTTCCAAAGGGCGAGTTGGGCCCCACAGCATCTTGCTTAGAGCTCTTTGGGAAGCTAAGAAACAACTCGCTCTGCACAGTGCTCTTACAGCCTACGGAGAACATCTCTTCCAAAGGCCTGTGTAACGCAGTTTCTTTGCAGGCCTGATCTGGCTGAAGTAGGACTTCTGCTCTGGGTGTGCTACATTGCCCTAGAGATGAAAGGCACAACGTGCAGGCTTCTTTCCAAAGGGCGAGTGGGCCCCACAGCATCTTACATCCAGCTCTTTGGGAAGCTAAGAAACAACTCGCTCTGCTCAGTGCTCTTACTGCCTACCGGGAACATCTCTTCCAAAGGCCTGTGAAACGCAGTTTCTTTGCAGGCCTGATCTGGCTGAAGTAGGACTTCTGCTCTGGGTGTGCTACATTGCCCTAGAGCTGAGAGGCACAACGTGCAGGCTTCTTTCCAAAGGGCGAGTTGGGCCCCACAGCATCTTGCTTCCAGCTCTTTGGGAAGCTAACAAACAACTCGCTCTGCACAGTGCTCATACAGCCTACAGGGAACATCTCTTCCAAAAGCCTGTGAAACGCAGTTTCTTTGCAGGCCTGATCTGGCTGAAGTGGGACTTCTGCTTTGGGTGTGCTATATGGCCCTAGAGCTGAAAGGCCCAACGTGCAGGCTTCTTTCCAAAGGGCGAGTTGGGCCACACAGCATCTTGCTTCCAGCTCTTTGGGAAGCTAAGAAACAACTCGCTCTGCACAGTGCTCTTACAGCCTACCGGGTACAACTCTTCCAAAGGTCTGTGAAACGCAGTTTCTTTGCAGGCCTGATCTGGCTGAAGTAGGACTTCTGTTCTGGGTGTGCTACTTTGCCCTAGAGCTGAAAGGCACAACGTGCAGGCTTCTTTCCAAAGGCCGAGTTGGGCCCCACAGCATCTTGCTTCCAGCTCTTTGGGAAGCTAAGAAACAACTCGCTCTGCCCAGTGCTCTTACAGCCTACCGGGAACATCTCTTCCAAAGGCCTGTGAAACGCAGTTTCTTTGCAGGCCTGATCTGGCTGAAGTAGGACTTCTGCTCTGGGTGTGCTACATTGCCCTAGAGCTGAGAGGCACAGCGTGCAGGCTTCTTTCCAAAGGGCGAGTTGGGCCCCACAGAATCTGGCTTAGAGCTCTTTGGGAAGCTAAGAAACAACTCGCTCTGCACAGTGCTCTTACAGCCTACCGGGAACATCTCTTCCAAAGGCCTGTGTAACGCAGTTTCTTTGCAGGCCTGATCTGGCTGAAGTAGGACTTCTACTCTGGGTGTGCTACATTGCCCTAGAGATGATAGGCACAACGTGCAGGCTTCTTTACAAAGGGCGAGTGGGCCCCAGAGCATCTTGCATCCAGCTCTTTGGGAAGCTAAGAAACAACTCGCTCTGCACAGTGCTCTTACAGCCTACCGGGAGCATCTCTTCCAAAGGCCTGTGGAACGCAGTTTCTTTGCAGGCCTGATCTGCCTGAAGTAGGACTTCTGCTCTGGGTGTGCTACATTGCCCTAGAGTTGAGTGGCACAACGTGCAGGCTTCTTTCCAAAGGGCGAGTTGGGCCCCACAGCATCTTGCTTCCTGTTCTTTGGGAAGCTAAGAAACAACTCGCTCTGCACAGTGCTCTTACAGCCTACCGGGAACATCTCTTCCAAAGGCCTGTGAAACGCAGTTTCTTTGCAGGCCTGATCTGGCTGAAGTAGGACTTCTGCTCTGGGTGTGCTACATTGCCCTAGAGCTGAAAGGCACAGCGTGCAGGCTTCTTTCCAAAGGGAGAGTGGGCCCCACAGCATCTTGCTTCCAGCTCTTTGGGAAGCTAAGAAACAACTCGCTCTGCTCAGTGCTCTTACATCCTAGTGGGAACATCTCTTCCAAAGGCCTATGAAACGCAGTTTCTTTGCAGGCCTGATCTGGCTGAAGTAGGACTTCTGCTCTGGGTGTGCTACTTTGTTCTAGAGCTGAAAGGCACAACGTGCAGTCTTCTTTGCAAAGGGCGAGTTGGGCCCCACAGCATCTTGCTTCCAGCTCTTAGGGAAGCTAAGAAACAACTCGCTCTGCACAGTGCTCTTACAGCCTACCAGGAACATCTCTTCCAAAGGCCTGTGAAACGCAGTTTCTTTGCAGGCCTGATCTGGCTGAAGTAGGACTTCTGCTCTGGGTGTGCTACATTGCCCTAGGGCGGAAAGGCACAACGTGCAGGCTTCTTTCCAAAGGCCGAGTTGGGCCCCACAGCATCTTGCTTCCAGCTCTTTGGGAAGCTAAGAAACAACTCGCTCTGCACAGTGCTCTTACAGCCTACCGGGAACATCTCTTCCAAAGGCCTGTGAAACGCAGTTTCTTTGCAGGCC
This sequence comes from Equus caballus, assembly GCF_041296265.1. NCBI lineage: Eukaryota > Metazoa > Chordata > Mammalia > Perissodactyla > Equidae > Equus > Equus caballus. Next base: position 15,578,832 of record NC_091696.1, read on the forward strand.
TGATCTGGCTGAAGTAGGACTTCTGCTCTGGCTGTGCTACATTGCCCTACAGCTGAAAGGCACAACGTGCAGGCTTCTTTCCAAAGGGCGAGTTGGGCCCCACAGCATCTTGCTTCCAGCTCTTTGGGAACCTAAGAAACAACTCGCTCTTCACAGTGCTCTTACAGCCTACCGGGAACATCTCTTCCAAACGCCTGGGAAACAAAGTTTCTCTGCAGGCCTGATCTGGCTGAAGTAGGACTTCTGCTCTGGGTGTGCTACTTTGCCCTAGAGCTGAAAGGCACAACGTGCAGGCTTCTTTCCAAAGGGCGAGTTGGGCCCCACAGCATCTTGCTTCCAGCTCGTTGGGAAGCTAAGAAACAGCTCTCTCTGCACAGTGCTCTTACAGCCTACCGGGAACATCTCTTCCAAAGGCCTGTGAAACGCAGTTTCTTTTCAGGCCTGATCTGACTGAAGTAGGACTTCTGCTCTGGGTGTGCTACTTTGCCCTAGAGCTGAAAGGCACAACGTGCAGGCTTCTTTCCAAAGGGCGAGTTGGGCCCCACAGCATCTTGCTTCCAGCTCTTTGGGAAGCTAAGAAACAACTCGCTCTGCACAGTGCTCTTACAGCCTACCGGGAACATCTCTTCCAAAGGCCTGTGTAACGCAGTTTCTTTGCAGGCCTGATCTGGCTGAAGTAGGACTTCTGCTCTGGGTGTGCTACATTGCCCTAGAGCTGAAAGGCACAGCGTGCAGGCTTCTTTCCAAAGGGAGAGTGGGCCCCACAGCATCTTGCTTCCAGCTCTTTGGGAAGCTAAGAAACAACTCGCTCTGCTCAGTGCTCTTACATCCTAGTGGGAACATCTCTTCCAAAGGCCTATGAAACGCAGTTTCTTTGCAGGCCTGATCTGGCTGAAGTAGGACTTCTGCTCTGGGTGTGCTACTTTGTTCTAGAGCTGAAAGGCACAACGTGCAGGCTTCTTTCCAAAGGCCGAGTTGGGCCCCACAGCATCTTGCTTCCAGCTCTTAGGGAAGCTAAGAAACAACTCGCTCTGCACAGTGCTCTTACAGCCTACCGGGAACATCTCGTCGAAAGGCCTGTGAAACGCAGTTTCTTTGCAGGCCTGATCTGGCTGAAGTAGGACTTCTGCTCTGGGTGTGCTACTTTGCCCTAGAGCTGAAAGGCACAACGTGCAGGCTTCTTTCTAAAGGCCGAGTTGGGCCACACAGCATCTTGCTTCCAGCTCTTTGGGAAGCTAAGAAACAACTCGCTCTGCACAGTGCTCTTACAGCCTACCGGGAACATCTCTTCCAAAGGCCTGTGAAACGCAGTTTCTTTGCAATCCTGATTTGGCTGAAGTAGGACTTCTGCTCTGGGTGTGCTACTTTGCCCTAGAGCTGAAAGGCACAACGTGCAGGCTTCTTTCCAAAGGGCGAGTTGGGCCCCACAGCATCTTGCTTCCAGCTCTTTGGGAAGCTAAGAAACAACTCGCTCTGCACAGTGCTCTTACAGCCTACCGGGAACATCTCTTCCAAAGGCCTGTGAAACGCAGTTTCTTTGCACGCCTGATCTGGCTGAAGTAGGACTTCTGCTCTGGGTGTGCTACATTGCCCTAGAGCTGAGAGGCACAGCGTACAGGCTTCTTTCCAAAGGGCGAGTTGGGCCCCACAGAATCTGGCTTAGAGCTCTTTGGGAAGCTAAGAAACAACTCGCTCTGCACAGTGCTCTTACAGCCTACCTGGAACATCTCTTCCAAAGGCCTGTGTAACGCAGTTTCTTTGCAGGCCTGATCTGGCTGAAGTAGGACTTCTACTCTGGGGTGCTACATTGCCCTAGAGATGAAAGGCACAACGTGCAGGCTTCTTTACAAAGGGCGAGTGGTCCCCAGAGCATCTTGCATCCAGCTCTTTGGGAAGCTAAGAAACAACTCGCTCTGCACAGTGCTCTTACAGCCTACCGGGAACATCTCTTCCAAAGGCCTGTGAAACGCAGTTTCTTTGCAGGCGTGATCTGGCTGAAGTAGGACTTCTGCTCTGGGTGTGCTACATTGCGCTAGAGCTGAAAGGCCCAACGTGCAGGCTTCTTTCCAAAGGGCGAGTTGGGCCCCACAGCATCTTGCTTCCAGCTCTTTGGGAAGCGAAGAAACAACTCGCTCTGCACAGTGCTCTTACAGCCTACCGGGAGCATCTCTTCCAAAGGCCTGTGAAACGCAGTTTCTTTGCAGGCCTGATCTGGCTGAAGTAGGACTTCTGCTCTGGGTGTGCTACATTGCCCTAGAGCTGAGAGGCACAGAGTGCAGGCTTCTTTCCAAAGGGCGAGTTGGGCCCCACAGCATTTTGCTTAGAGCTCTTTGGGAAGCGAAGAAACAACTCGCTCTGCACAGTGCTCTTACAGCCTACGGGGAACATCACTTCCAAAGGCCTGTGAAATGCAGTTTCTTTGCAGGCCTCATCTGGCTGAAGTAGGACTTTGGCTCTGGGTGTGCTACATTGCCCTAGAGCTGAAAGGCACAATGTGCAGGCTTCTTTCCAAGGGGCGAGTTGGGCCCCACAGCATCTCACTTCCAGCTCTTGGGGAAGCTAAGAAACAACTCGCTCTGCACAGTGCTCTTACAGCCTACCGGGAACATCTCTTCCAAAGGCCTGTGAAACGCAGTTTCTTTGCAGGCCTGATCTGGCTGAAGTAGGACTTCTGATCTGGGTGTGCTACATTGCGCTAGAGCTGAAAGTCCCAACGAGCAGGCTTCTTTTCAAAGGGCGAGTTGGGCCCCACAGCATCTTGCTTCCAGCTCTTTGGGAAGCGAAGAAACAACTCGCTCTGCACAGTGCTCTTACAGCCTACCGGGAGCATCTCTTCCAAAGGCCTGTGAAACGCAGTTTCTTTGCAGGCCTGATCTGGCTGAAGTAGGACTTCTGCTCTGGGTGTGATACATTGCCCTAGAGCTGAAAGGCAGAACGTGCCGGCTTCTTTCCAAAGGGCGAGTTGGTCCCCACAGCATCTTGCTTCCAGCTCTTTGGGAAGCTAAGAGACAACTCGCTCTGCACAGTGCTCTTACAGCCTACCGGCAACATCTCTTCCAAAGGCCTGTGAAACGCAGTTTCTTTGCAGGCCTGATCTGACTGAAGTAGGACTTCTGCTCTGGGTCTGCTACTTTGCCCTAGAGCTGAAAGGCACAACGTGCAGGCTTCTTTCCAAAGGGCGAGTTGAGGCCCACAGCATCTTGCTTCCAGCTCTTTGGAAAGCTAAGAAACAACTCGCTCTGCACAGTGCTCTTACAGCCTACCGGGTACAACTCTTCCAAAGGTCTGTGAAACGCAGTTTCTTTGCAGGCCTGATCTGGCTGAAGTAGGACTTCTGTTCTGGGTGTGCTACTTTGCCCTAGAGCTGAAAGGCACAACGTGCAGGCTTCTTTCCAAAGGCCGAGTTGGGCCCCACAGCATCTTGCCTCCAGCTCTTTGGGAAGCTAAGAAACAACTCGCTCTGCCCAGTGCTCTTACAGCCTACCGGGAACATCTCTTCCAAAGGCCTGTGAAACGCAGTTTCTTTGCAGGCCTGATCTGGCTGAAGTAGGACTTCTGCTCTGGGTGTGCTACATTGCCCTAGAGCTGAGAGGCACAGCGTGCAGTCTTCTTTCCAAAGGGCGAGTTGGGCCCCACAGAATCTGGCTTAGAGCTCTTTGGGAAGCTAAGAAACAACTCGCTCTGCACAGTGCTCTTACAGCCTACCGGGAACATCTCTTCCAAAGGCCTGTGTAACGCAGCTTCTTTGCAGGCCTGATCTGGGTGAAGTAGGACTTCTACTCTGGGTGTGCTACATTGCCCTAGAGATGAAAGGCACAACGTGCAGGCTTCTTTACAAAGGGCGAGTGGGCCCCAGAGCATCTTGCATCCAGCTCTTTGGGAAGCTAAGAAACAACTCGCTCTGCACAGTGCTCTTACAGCCTACCGGGAGCATCTCTTCCAAAGGCCTGTGGAACGCAGTTTCTTTGCAGGCCTGATCTGCCTGAAGTAGGACTTCTGCTCTGGGTGTGCTACATTGCCCTAGAGTTGAATGGCACAACGTGCAGGCTTCTTTCCAAAGGGCGAGTTGGGCCCCACAGCATCTTGCTTCCTGTTCTTTGGGAAGCTAAGAAACAACTCGCTCTGCACAGTGCTCTTACAGCCTACCGGGAACATCTCTTCCAAAGGCCTGTGAAACGCAGTTTCTTTGCAGGCCTGATCTGGCTGAAGTAGGACTTCTGCTCTGGGTGTGCTACATTGCCCTAGAGCTGAAAGGCACAACGTGCAGGCTTCTTTCCAAAGGGCGAGTTGGGCCCCACAGCATCTTGCTTCCAGCTCTTTGGGAAGCTAAGAAACAACTCGCTCTGCACAGTGCTCTTACAGCCTACCGGGAACATCTCTTCCAAAGGCCTGTGAAACGCAGTTTCTTTGCAGGCCTGATCTGGCTGAAGTAGGACTTCTGCTCTGGCTGTGCTACATTGCCCTAGAGCTGAAAGGCACAACGTGCAGGCTTCTTTCCAAAGGGCGAGTTGGGCCCCACAGCATCTTGCTTCCAGCTCTTTGGGAACCTAAGAAACAACTCGCTCTGCACAGTGCTCTTACAGCCTACCGGGAACATCTCTTCCAAAGGCCTGTGAAACGAAGTTTCTCTGCAGGCCTGATCTGGCTGAAGTAGGACTTCTGCTCTGGGTGTGCTACTTTGCCCTAGAGCTGAAAGGCACAACGTGCAGGCTTCTTTCCAAAGGGCGAGTTGGGCCCCACAGCATCTTGCTTCCAGCTCGTTGGGAAGCTAAGAAACAGCTCTCTCTGCACAGTGCTCTTACAGCCTACCGGGAACATCTCTTCCAAAGGCCTGTGAAACGCAGTTTCTTTTCAGGCCTGATCTGACTGAAGTAGGACTTCTGCTCTGGGTGTGCTACTTTGCCCTAGAGCTGAAAGGCACAACGTGCAGGCTTCTTTCCAAAGGGCGAGTTGGGCCCCACAGCATCTTGCTTCCAGCTCTTTGGGAAGCTAAGAAACAACTCGCTCTGCACAGTGCTCTTACAGCCTACCGGGAACATCTCTTCCAAAGGCCTGTGTAACGCAGTTTCTTTGCAGGCCTGATCTGGCTGAAGTAGGACTTCTGCTCTGGGTGTGCTACATTGCCCTAGAGCTGAAAGGCACAGCGTGCAGGCTTCTTTCCAAAGGGAGAGTGGGCCCCACAGCATCTTGCTTCCAGCTCTTTGGGAAGCTAAGAAACAACTCGCTCTGCTCAGTGCTCTTACATCCTAGGGGAACATCTCTTCCAAAGGCCTATGAAACGCAGTTTCTTTGCAGGCCTGATCTGGCTGAAGTAGGACTTCTGCTCTGGGTGTGCTACTTTGTTCTAGAGCTGAAAGGCACAACGTGCAGGCTTCTTTCCAAAGGGCGAGTTGGGCCCCACAGCATCTTGCTTCCAGCTCTTAGGGAAGCTAAGAAACAACTCGCTGTGCACAGTGCTCTTACAGCCTACCGGGAACATCTCGTCGAAAGGCCTGTGAAACGCAGTTTCTTTGCAGGCCTGATCTGCCTGAAGTAGGACTTCTGCTCTGGGTGTGCTACATTGCCCTACAGCTGAAAGGCACAATGTGCAGGCTTCTTTCCAAAGGGCGATTTGGGCCCCACAGCATCTTGCTTCCATCTCTTAGGGAAGCTAAGAAACAACTCGCTCTGCACAGTGCTCTTAAGCCTACGGGGAGCATCTCTTCCAAAGGCCTGTGAAACGCAGTTTCTTTGCACGCCTGATCTGGCTGAAGTAGGACTTCTGCTCTGGGTGTGCTACATTGCCCTAGAGCTGAGAGGCACAGCGTGCAGGCTTCTTTCCAAAGGGCGAGTTGGGCCCCACAGAATCTGGCTTAGAGCTCTTTGGGAAGCTAAGAAACAACTCGCTCTGCACAGTGCTCTTACAGCCTACCTGGAACATCTCTTCCAAAGGCCTGTGTAACGCAGTTTCTTTGCAGGCCTGATCTGGCTGAAGTAGGACTTCTACTCTGGGGTGCTACATTGCCCTAGAGATGAAAGGCACAACGTGCAGGCTTCTTTACAAAGGGCGAGTGGTCCCCAGAGCATCTTGCATCCAGCTCTTTGGGAAGCTAAGAAACAACTCGCTCTGCACAGTGCTCTTACAGCCTACCGGGAGCATCTCTTCCAAAGGCCTGTGGAACGCAGTTTCTTTGCAGGCGTGATCTGGCTGAAGTAGGACTTCTGCTCTGTGTGTGCTACATTGCCCTAGAGCTGAAAGGCACAACGTGCAGGCTTCTTTCCAAAGGGCGAGTTTGGCCCCACAGCATCTTGCTTCCAGCTCTTTGGGAAGCTAAGAAACAACTCGCTCTGCACAGTGCTCTTACAGCCTACCGGGAACATCTCTTCCAAAGAACTGTGAAACGCAGTTTCTTTGCAGGCCTGATCTGGCTGAAGTAGGACTTCTGCTCTGGGTTTGCTACATTGCCCTAGAGCTGAAAGGCACAACGTGCAGGCTTCTTTCCAAAGGGCGAGTTGGGCCCCACAGCTTCTTGCTTCCAGCTCTTTGGGAAGCTAAGAAACAACTCGCTCTGCACAGTGCTCTTACAGCCTACCCTGAACATCTCTTCCAAAGGCCTGTGAAACGCAGTTTCTTTGCAGGCCTGATCTGGCTGAAGTAGGACTTCTGCTCTGGCTGTGCTACATTGCCCTACAGCTGAAAGGCAAAACGTGCAGGCTTCTTTCCAAAGGGCGAGTTGGGCCCCACAGCATCTTGCTTCCAGCTCTTTGGGAACCTAAGAAACAACTCGCTCTGCACAGTGCTCTTACAGCCTACCGGGAACATCTCTTCCAAAGGCCTGTGAAACGCAGTTTTTTTGCAGGCCTGATCTGGCTGAAGTAGGACTTCTGCTCTGGGTGTGCTACTTTGCCCTAGAGCTGAAAGGCACAACGTGCAGGCTTCTTTCCAAAGGGCGAGTTGGGCCCCACAGCATCTTGCTTCCAGTTCGTTGGGAAGCTAAGAAACAGCTCTCTCTGCACAGTGCTCTTACAGCCTACCGGGAACATCTCTTCCAAACGCCTGGGAAACGCAGTTTCTTTGCAGGCCTGATCTGGCTGAAGTAGGACTTCTGCTCTGGGTGTGCTACTTTGCCCTAGAGCTGAAAGGCACAACGTGCTGGCTTCTTTCCAAAGGGCGAGTTGGGCCCCACAGCATCTTGCTTCCAGCTCTTTGGGAAGCTAAGAAACAACTCGCTCTGCACAGTGCTCTTACAGCCTACCTGGAACATCTCTTCCAAAGGCCTGTGTAACGCAGTTTCTTTGCAGGCCTGATCTGGCTGAAGTAGGACTTCTACTCTGGGGTGCTACATTGCCCTAGAGCTGAAAGGCACAACGTGCAGGCTTCTTTCCAAAGGGCGAGTGGTCCCCAGAGCATCTTGCATCCAGCTCTTTGGGAAGCTAAGAAACAACTCGCTCTGCACAGTGCTCTTACAGCCTACCGGGAGCATCTCTTCCAAAGGCCTGTGGAACGCAGTTTCTTTGCAGGCGTGATCTGGCTGAAGTAGGACTTCTGCTCTGTGTGTGCTACATTGCCCTAGAGCTGAAAGGCACAACGTGCAGGCTTCTTTCCAAAGGGCGAGTTTGGCCCCACAGCATCTTGCTTCCAGCTCTTTGGGAAGCTAAGAAACAACTCGCTCTGCACAGTGCTCTTACAGCCTACCGGGAACATCTCTTCCAAAGAACTGTGAAACGCAGTTTCTTTGCAGGCCTGATCTGGCTGAAGTAGGACTTCTGCTCTGGGTGTGCTACATTGCCCTAGAGCTGAAAGGCACAACGTGCAGGCTTCTTTCCAAAGGGCGAGTTGGGCCCCACAGCATCTTTCTTCCAGCTCCTTGGGAAGCTAAGTAACAACTCGCTGTGCACAGTGCTCTTACAGCCTACGGGGAACATCTCTTCCAAAGGCCTGTGAAACGCTGTTTCTTTGCAGGCATGATCTGGCTGAAGTAGGACTTCTGCTCTGGGTGTGCTACTTTGCCCTAGAGCTGAAAGGCACAACGTGCAGGCTTCTTTCCAAAGGGCGAGTTGGGCCCCACAGCATCTTGCGTCCAGCTCTTTGGGAAGCTAAGAAACAACTCGCTCTGCACAGTGCTCTTACAGCCTACCGGGAACATCTCTTCCAAAGGCCTCTGAAACGCAGTTTCTTTGCAGGGCTGATCTGGCTGAAGTAGGACTTCTGCTCTGGGTGTGCTACTTTGCCCTAGAGCTGAAAGGCACAACGTGCAGGCTTCTTTCCAAAGGGCGAGTTGGGCCCCACAGCATCTTGCTTCCAGCTCTTTGGGAAGCTAAGAAACAACTCGCTCTGCACAGTGCTCTTACGGCCTACCGGGAACATCTCTGACAAAGGCCTGTGAAACGCAGTTTCTTTGCAGGCCTGATCTGGCTGAAGTAGGACTTCTGCTCTGAGTGTGCTACTTTGCCCTAGAGCTGAAAGGCACAACGTGCAGGCTTCTTTCCAAAGGGCGAGTTGGGCCCCACAGCATCTTGCTTCCAGCTCTTTCGGAAGCTAAGAAACAACTCGCTCTGCACAGTGCTCTTACATCCTAGTGGGAACATCTCTTCCAAAGGCCTGTGAAACGCAGTTTCTTTGCAGGGCTGATCTGGCTGAAGTAGGACTTCTGCTCTGGCTGTGGTACTTTGCCCTAGAGCTGAAAGGCACAACGTGCAGGCTTCTTTCCAAAGGGCGAGTTGGGCCCCACAGCATCTTGCTTCCAGCTCTTTGGGAAGCTAAGAAACAACTCGCTGTGCACAGTGCTCTTACAGCCTACCGGGAACATCTCTTCCAAAGGCCTGTGAAACGCAGTTTCTTTGCAGGCCTGATCTGGCTGAAGTAGGACTTCTGCTCTGGGTGTGCTCCATTGCCCTAGAGCTGAAAGGCACAAGGTGCAGGCTTCTTTCCAAAGGGCGAGTTGGGCCCCACAGCATCTTGCTTCCAGCTCTTTGGGAAGCTTTGAAACAACTCGCTCTGCACAGTGCTCTTGCAGCCTACCGGGAAAATCTCTTCCAAAGGCCTGTGAAATGCCGTTTCTTTTCAGGCCTGATCTGGCTGAAGTAGGACTTCTGCTCTGGGTGTGCTACTTTGCCCTAGAGCTGAAAGGCACAACTTGCAGGCTTCTTTCCAAAGGGCGAGTTGGGCCCCACAGCATCTTGCTTCCAGCTCTTTGGGAAGCTAAGAAACAACTCGCTCTGCAAAGTGCTCTTACAGCCTACCGGGAACATCTCTTCCAAAGGACTGTGAAACGCAGTTTCTTTGCAGGCCTGATCTGGCTGAAGTAGGACTTCTGCCCTGGGTGTGCTACATTGCCCTAGAGCTGAAAGGCACAACGTGCAGGCTTCTTTCCAAGGGGCGCGTTGGGCCCCACAGCATCTTGCTTCCAGCTCTTTGGGAAGCTAAGAAACAACTCACTCTGCACAGTGCTCTTTCAGCGTGCAGGGAACATCTCTTCCAAAGGCCTCTCAAACGCAGTGTCTTTGCAGGCCTGATGTGGCTGAAGTAGGACTTCTGCTCTGGGTGTGCTACATTGCCCTAGAGCTGAAAGGCACAGCGTGCAGGCTTCTTTCCAAAGGGAGAGTGGGCCCCACAGCATCTTGCTTCCAGCTCTTTGGGAAGCTAAGAAACAACTCGCTCTGTTCAGTGCTCTTACATCCTAGTGGGAACATCTCTTCCAAAGGCCTATGAAACGCAGTTTCTTTGCAGGCCTGATCTGGCTGAAGTAGGACTTCTGCTCTGGGTGTGCTACTTTGTTCTAGAGCTGAAAGGCACAACGTGCAGGCTTCTTTCCAAAGGGCGAGTTGGGCCCCACAGCATCTTGCTTCCAGCTCTTAGGGAAGCTAAGAAACAACTCGCTCTGCACAGTGCTCTTACAGCCTACCGGGAACATCTCGTCGAAAGGCCTGTGAAACGCAGTTTCTTTGCAGGCCTGATCTGGCTGAAGTAGGACTTCTGCTCTGGGTGTGCTACATTGCCCTACAGCTGAAAGGCACAATGTGCAGGCTTCTTTCCAAAGGGCGATTTGGGCCCCACAGCATCTTGCTTCCATCTCTTAGGGAAGCTAAGAAACAACTCACTCTGCACAGTGCTCTTACAGCCTACGGGGAGCATCTCTTCCAAAGGCCTGTGAAACGCAGTTTCTTTGCAGGCCTGATCTGGCTGAAGTAGGACTTCAGCTCTGGGTGGGCTACATTGCCCAAGAGCTGAAAGGCACAACGTGCGGGCTTCTTTCCAAAGGGCGTGTTGAGCCCCACAGCATCTTGCTTCCAGCTCGTTGGGAAGCTAAGAAACAGCTCTCTCTGCCCAGTGCTCTTAGAGCCTACCGGGAAAATCTCTTCCAAAGGCCTGTGAAACGCAGTTTCTTTGCAGGCCTGATCTGGCTGAAGTAGGACTTCTGCTCTGGGTGTGCTACTTTGCCCTAGAGCTGAAAGGCACAACGTGCAGGCTTCTTTCCAAAGGCCGAGTTGGGCCACACAGCATCTTGCTTCCAGCTCTTTGGGAAGCTAAGAAACAACTCGCTCTGCACAGTGCTCTTACAGCCTACCGGGAACATCTCTTCCAAACGCCTGGGAAACGCAGTTTCTTTGCAGGCCTGATCTGGCTGAAGTAGGACTTCTGCTCTGGGTGTGCTACTTTGCCCTAGAGCTGAAAGGCACAACGTGCAGGCTTCTTTCCAAAGGGCGAGTTGGGCCCCACAGCATCTTGCTTCCAGCTCTTTGGGAAGCTAAGAAACAACTCGCTCTGCACAGTGCTCTTACAGCCTACCGGGAACATCTCTTCCAAAGGCCTGTGAAACGCAGTTTCTTTGCACGCCTCATCTGGCTGAAGTAGGACTTCTGCTCTGGGTGTGCTACATTGCCCTAGAGCTGAGAGGCACAGCGTGCAGGGTTCTTTCCAAAGGGAGAGTTGGGCCCCACAGAATCTGGCTTAGAGCTCTTTGGGAAGCTAAGAAACAACTCGCTCTGCACAGTGCTCTTACAGCCTACCTGGAACATCTCTTCCAAAGGCCTGTGTAACGCAGTTTCTTTGCAGGCCTGATCTGGCTGAAGTAGGACTTCTACTCTGGGGTGCTACATTGCCCTAGAGATGAAAGGCACAACGTGCAGGCTTCTTTACAAAGGGCGAGTGGTCCCCAGAGCATCTTGCATCCAGCTCTTTGGGAAGCTAAGAAACAACTCGCTCTGCACAGTGCTCTTACAGCCTACCGGGAGCATCTCTTCCAAAGGCCTGTGGAACGCAGTTTCTTTGCAGGCGTGATCTGGCTGAAGTAGGACTTCTGCTCTGTGTGTGCTACATTGCCCTAGAGCTGAAAGGCACAACGTGCAGGCTTCTTTCCAAAGGGCGAGTTTGGCCCCACAGCATCTTGCTTCCAGCTCTTTGGGAAGCTAAGAAACAACTCGCTCTGCACAGTGCTCTTACAGCCTACCGGGAACATCTCTTCCAAAGAACTGTGAAACGCAGTTTCTTTGCAGGCCTGATCTGGCTGAAGTAGGACTTCTGCTCTGGGTTTGCTACATTGCCCTAGAGCTGAAACGCACAACGTGCAGGCTTCTTTCCAAAGGGCGAGTTGGGCCCCACAGCTTCTTGCTTCCAGCTCTTTGGGAAGCTAAGAATCTTCTTGCTCTGCACAGTGCTCTGACAGCCTAGTGGGAACATCTCTTCCAAAGGCCTGTGAAACGCAGTTTTTTTGCAGGCCTGATCTGGCTGAAGTAGGACTTCTGCTCTGGGTGTGCTACATTGCCCTACAACTGAAAGGCAAAACGTGCAGCCTTCTTTCCAAAGGGCGAGTTGTGCCCCCCAGCATCTTGCTTCCAGCTCTTTGGGAAGCTAAGAAACAACTCGCTCTGCACAGTGCTCTTACAGCCTACCAGGAACATCTCTTCCAAAGGCCTGTGAAACGCAGTTTCTTTGCAGGCCTGATCTGGCTGAAGTAGGACTTCTGCTCTGGGTGTGCTACATTGCCCTAGAGCTGAAAGGCACAGCGTGCAGGCTTCTTTCCAAAGGGAGAGTGGGCCCCACAGCATCTTGCTTCCAGCTCTTTGGGAAGCTAAGAAACAACTCGCTCTGCTCAGTGCTCTTACATCCTAGTGGGAACATCTCTTCCAAAGGCCTATGAAATGCAGTTTCTTTGCAGGCCTGATCTGGCTGAAGTAGGACTTCTGCTCTGGGTGTGCTACTTTGTTCTAGAGCTGAAAGGCACAACGTGCAGGCTTCTTTCCAAAGGGCGAGTTGGGCCCCACAGCATCTTGCTTCCATCTCTTAGGGAAGCTAAGAAACAACTCGCTCTGCACAGTGCTCTTACAGCCTACCGGGATCATCTCGTCGAAAGGCCTGTGAAACGCAGTTTCTTTGCAGGCCTGATCTGGCTGAAGTAGGACTTCTGCTCTGGGTGTGCTACATTGCCCTACAGCTGAAAGGCACAATGTGCAGGCTTCTTTCCAAAGGGCGATTTGGGCCCCACAGCATCTTGCTTCCATCTCTTAGGGAAGCTAAGAAACAACTCGCTCTGCACAGTGCTCTTACAGCCTACGGGGAGCATCTCTTCCAAAGGCCTGTGAAACGCAGTTTCTTTGCAGGCCTGATCTGGCTGAAGTAGGACTTCAGCTCTGGGTGGGCTACATTGCCCAAGAGCTGAAAGGCACAACGTGCGGGCTTCTTTCCAAAGGGCGTGTTGAGCCCCACAGCATCTTGCTTCCAGCTCGTTGGGAAGCTAAGAAACAGCTCTCTCTGCCCAGTGCTCTTAGAGCCTACCGGGAACATCTCTTCCAAAGGCCTGTGAAACGCAGTTTCTTTGCAGGCCTGATCTGGCTGAAGTAGGACTTCTGCTCTGGGTGTGCTACTTTGCCCTAGAGCTGAAAGGCACAACGTGCCGGCTTCTTTCCAAAGGCCAAGTTGGGCCACACAGCATCTTGCTTCCAGCTCTTTGGGAAGCTAAGAAACAACTCGCTCTGCACAGTGCTCTTACAGCCTACCGGGAACATCTCTTCCAAACGCCTGGGAAACGCAGTTTCTTTGCAGGCCTGATCTGGCTGAAGTAGGACTTCTGCTCTGGGTGTGCTACTTTGCCCTAGAGCTGAAAGGCACAACGTGCAGGCTTCTTTCCAAAGGGCGAGTTGGTCCCCACAGCATCTTGCTTCCAGCTCTTTGGGAAGCTAAGAAACAACTCGCTCTGCACAGTGCTCTTACAGCCTACCGGGAACATCACTTCCAAAGGCCCGTGAAACGCAGTTTCTTTGCACGCCTGATCTGGCTGAAGTAGGACTTCTGCTCTGGGTGTGCTACATTGCCCTAGAGCTGAGAGGAACAGCGTGCAGGCTTCTTTCCAAAGGGCGAGTTGGGCCCCACAGAATCTGGCTTAGAGCTCTTTGGGAGGCTAAGAAACAACTCGCTCTGCACAGTGCTCTTACAGCCTACCTGGACATCTCTTCCAAAGGCCTGTGTAACGCAGTTTCTTTGCAGGCCTGATCTGGCTGAAGTTGGACTTCTACTCTGGGGTGCTACATTGCCCTAGAGATGAAAGGCACAACGTGCAGGCTTCTTTACAAAGGGCGAGTGGTCCCCAGAGCATCTTGCATCCAGCTCTTTGGGAATCTAAGAAACAACTCGCTCTGCACAGTGCTCTTACAGCCTACCGGGAGCATCTCTTCCAAAGGCCTGTGGAACGCAGTTTCTTTGCAGGCGTGATCTGGCTGAAGTAGGACTTCTGCTCTGTGTGTGCTACATTGCCCTAGAGCTGAAAGGCACAACGTGCAGGCTTCTTTCCAAAGGGCGAGTTTGGCCCCACAGCATCTTGCTTCCAGCTCTTTGGGAAGCTAAGAAACAACTCGCTCTGCACAGTGCTCTTACAGCCTACCGGGAACATCTCTTCCAAAGAACTGTGAAACGCAGTTTCTTTGCAGGCCTGATCTGGCTGAAGTAGGACTTCTGCTCTGGGTTTGCTACATTGCCCTAGAGCTGAAAGGCACAACGTGCAGGCTTCTTTCCAAAGGGCGAGTTGGGCCCCACAGCTTCTTGCTTCCAGCTCTTTGGGAAGCTAAGAATCTTCTTGCTCTGCACAGTGCTCTGACAGCCTAGTGGGAACATCTCTTCCAAAGGCCTGTGAAACGCAGTTTTTTTGCAGGCCTGATCTGGCTGAAGTAGGACTTCTGCTCTGGGTGTGCTACATTGCCCTACAACTGAAAGGCACAACGTGCAGCCTTCTTTCCAAAGGGCGAGTTGTGCCCCCCAGCATCTTGCTTCCAGCTCTTTGGGAAGCTAAGAAACAACTCGCTCTGCACAGTGCTCTTACAGCCTACCAGGAACATCTCTTCCAAAGGCCTGTGAAACGCAGTTTCTTTGCAGGCCTGATCTGGCTGAAGTAGGACTTCTGCTCTGGGTGTGCTACATTGCCCTAGAGCTGAAAGGCACAACGTGCAGGCTTCTTTCCAAAGGGCGAGTTGGGCCCCACAGCATCTTGCTTCCAGCTCTTTGGGAAGCTAAGAAACAACTCGCTCTGCACAGTGCTCTTACAGCCTACCGGGAACATCTCTTCCAAAGGCCTGTGAAACGCAGTTTCTTTGCAGGCCTGATCTGGCTGAAGTAGGACTTCTGCTCTGGCTGTGCTACATTGCCCTACAGCTGAAAGGCACAACGTGCAGGCTTCTTTCCAAAGGGCGAGTTGGGCCCCACAGCATCTTGCTTCCAGCTCTTTGGGAACCTAAGAAACAACTCGCTCTGCACAGTGCTCTTACAGCCTACCGGGAACATCTCTTCCAAAGGCCTGTGAAACGAAGTTTCTCTGCAGGCCTGATCTGGCTGAAGTAGGACTTCTGCTCTGGGTGTGCTACTTTGCCCTAGAGCTGAAAGGCACAACGTGCAGGCTTCTTTCCAAAGGGCGAGTTGGGCCCCACAGCATCTTGCTTCCAGCTCGTTGGGAAGCTAAGAAACAGCTCTCTCTGCACAGTGCTCTTACAGCCTACCGGGAACATCTCTTCCAAAGGCCTGTGAAACGCAGTTTCTTTTCAGGCCTGATCTGACTGAAGTAGGACTTCTGCTCTGGGTGTGCTACTTTGCCCTAGAGCTGAAAGGCACAACGTGCAGGCTTCTTTCCAAAGGGCGAGTTGGGCCCCACAGCATCTTGCTTCCAGCTCTTTGGGAAGCTAAGAAACAACTCGCTCTGCACAGTGCTCTTACAGCCTACCGGGAACATCTCTTCCAAAGGCCTGTGTAACACAGTTTCTTTGCAGGCCTGATCTGGCTGAAGTAGGACTTCTTCTCTGGGTGTGCTACATTGCCCTAGAGCTGAAAGGCACAGCGTGCAGGCTTCTTTCCAAAGGGAGAGTGGGCCCCACAGCATCTTGCTTCCAGCTCTTTGGGAAGCTAAGAAACAACTCGCTCTGCTCAGTGCTCTTACATCCTAGTGGGAACATCTCTTCCAAAGGCCTATGAAACGCAGTTTCTTTGCAGGCCTGATCTGGCTGAAGTAGGACTTCTGCTCTGGGTGTGCTACTTTGTTCTAGAGCTGAAAGGCACAACGTGCAGGCTTCTTTCCAAAGGGCGAGTTGGGCCCCACAGCATCTTGCTTCCAGCTCTTAGGGAAGCTAAGAAACAACTCGCTCTGCACAGTGCTCTTACAGCCTACCGGGAACATCTCGTCGAAAGGCCTGTGAAACGCAGTTTCTTTGCAGGCCTGATCTGGCTGAAGTAGGACTTCTGCTCTGGGTGTGCTACATTGCCCTACAGCTGAAAGGCACAATGTGCAGGCTTCTTTCCAAAGGGCGATTTGGGCCCCACAGCATCTTGCTTCCATCTCTTAGGGAAGCTAAGAAACAACTCGCTCTGCACAGTGCTCTTACAGCCTACGGGGAGCATCTCTTCCAAAGGCCTGTGAAACGCAGTTTCTTTGCAGGCCTGATCTGGCTGAAGTAGGACTTCAGCTCTGGGTGGGCTACATTGCCCAAGAGCTGAAAGGCACAACGTGCGGGCTTCTTTCCAAAGGGCGTGTTGAGCCCCACAGCATCTTGCTTCCAGCTCGTTGGGAAGCTAAGAAACAGCTCTCTCTGCCCAGTGCTCTTAGAGCCTACCGGGAACATCTCTTCCAAAGGCCTGTGAAACGCAGTTTCTTTGCAGGCCTGATCTGGCTGAAGTAGGACTTCTGCTCTGGGTGTGCTACTTTGCCCTAGAGCTGAAAGGCACAACGTGCAGGCTTCTTTCCAAAGGCCGAGTTGGGCCACACAGCATCTTGCTTCCAGCTCTTTGGGAAGCTAAGAAACAACTCGCTCTGCACAGTGCTCTTACAGCCTACCGGGAACATCTCTTCCAAACGCCTGGGAAACGCAGTTTCTTTGCAGGCCTGATCTGGCTGAAGTAGGACTTCTGCTCTGGGTGTGCTACTTTGCCCTAGAGCTGAAAGGCACAACGTGCCGGCTTCTTTCCAAAGGGCGAGTTGGGCCCCACAGCATCTTGCTTCCAGCTCTTTGGGAAGCTAAGAAACAACTCGCTCTGCACAGTGCTCTTACAGCCTACCGGGAACATCTCTTCCAAAGGCCTGTGAAACGCAGTTTCTTTGCACGCCTGATCTGGCTGAAGTAGGACTTCTGCTCTGGGTGTGCTACATTGCCCTAGAGCTGAGAGGCACAGCGTGCAGGGTTCTTTCCAAAGGGAGAGTTGGGCCCCACAGAATCTGGCTTAGAGCTCTTTGGGAAGCTAAGAAACAACTCGCTCTGCACAGTGCTCTTACAGCCTACCTGGAACATCTCTTCCAAAGGCCTGTGTAACGCAGTTTCTTTGCAGGCCTGATCTGGCTGAAGTAGGACTTCTACTCTGGGGTGCTACATTGCCCTAGAGATGAAAGGCACAACGTGCAGGCTTCTTTACAAAGGGCGAGTGGTCCCCAGAGCATCTTGCATCCAGCTCTTTGGGAAGCTAAGAAACAACTCGCTCTGCACAGTGCTCTTACAGCCTACCGGGAGCATCTCTTCCAAAGGCCTGTGGAACGCAGTTTCTTTGCAGGCGTGATCTGGCTGAAGTAGGACTTCTGCTCTGGGTGTGCTACATTGCCCTAGAGCTGAAAGGCACAACGTGCAGGCTTCTTTCCAAAGGGCGAGTTTGGCCCCACAGCATCTTGCTTCCAGCTCTTTGGGAAGCTAAGAAACAACTCGCTCTGCACAGTGCTCTTACAGCCTACCGGGAACATCTCTTCCAAAGAACTGTGAAACGCAGTTTCTTTGCAGGCCTGATCTGGCTGAAGTAGGACTTCTGCTCTGGGTTTGCTACATTGCCCTAGAGCTGAAAGGCACAACGTGCAGGCTTCTTTCCAAAGGGCGAGTTGGGCCCCACAGCTTCTTGCTTCCAGCTCTTTGGGAAGCTAAGAATCTTCTTGCTCTGCACAGTGCTCTGACAGCCTAGTGGGAACATCTCTTCCAAAGGCCTGTGAAACGCAGTTTTTTTGCAGGCCTGATCTGGCTGAAGTAGGACTTCTGCTCTGGGTGTGCTACATTGCCCTACAACTGAAAGGCACAACGTGCAGCCTTCTTTCCAAAGGGCGAGTTGTGCCCCCCAGCATCTTGCTTCCAGCTCTTTGGGAAGCTAAGAAACAACTCGCTCTGCACAGTGCTCTTACAGCCTACCAGGAACATCTCTTCCAAAGGCCTGTGAAACGCAGTTTCTTTGCAGGCCTGATCTGGCTGAAGTAGGACTTCTGCTCTGGGTGTGCTACATTGCCCTAGAGCTGAAAGGCACAACGTGCAGGCTTCTTTCCAAAGGGCGAGTTGGGCCCCACAGCATCTTGCTTCCAGCTCTTTGGGAAGCTAAGAAACAACTCGCTCTGCACAGTGCTCTTACAGCCTACCGGGAACATCTCTTCCAAAGGCCTGTGAAACGCAGTTTCTTTGCAGGCCTGATCTGGCTGAAGTAGGACTTCTGCTCTGGCTGTGCTACATTGCCCTACAGCTGAAAGGCACAACGTGCAGGCTTCTTTCCAAAGGGCGAGTTGGGCCCCACAGCATCTTGCTTCCAGCTCTTTGGGAACCTAAGAAACAACTCGCTCTGCACAGTGCTCTTACAGCCTACCGGGAACATCTCTTCCAAAGGCCTGTGAAACGAAGTTTCTCTGCAGGCCTGATCTGGCTGAAGTAGGACTTCTGCTCTGGGTGTGCTACTTTGCCCTAGAGCTGAAAGGCACAACGTGCAGGCTTCTTTCCAAAGGGCGAGTTGGGCCCCACAGCATCTTGCTTCCAGCTCGTTGGGAAGCTAAGAAACAGCTCTCTCTGCACAGTGCTCTTACAGCCTACCGGGAACATCTCTTCCAAAGGCCTGTGAAACGCAGTTTCTTTTCAGGCCTGATCTGACTGAAGTAGGACTTCTGCTCTGGGTGTGCTACTTTGCCCTAGAGCTGAAAGGCACAACGTGCAGGCTTCTTTCCAAAGGGCGAGTTGGGCCCCACAGCATCTTGCTTCCAGCTCTTTGGGAAGCTAAGAAACAACTCGCTCTGCACAGTGCTCTTACAGCCTACCGGGAACATCTCTTCCAAAGGCCTGTGTAACACAGTTTCCTTGCAGGCCTGATCTGGCTGAAGTAGGACTTCTGCTCTGGGTGTGCTACATTGCCCTAGAGCTGAAAGGCACAGCGTGCAGGCTTCTTTCCAAAGGGAGAGTGGGCCCCACAGCATCTTGCTTCCAGCTCTTTGGGAAGCTAAGAAACAACTCGCTCTGCTCAGTGCTCTTACATCCTAGTGGGAACATCTCTTCCAAAGGCCTATGAAACGCAGTTTCTTTGCAGGCCTGATCTGGCTGAAGTAGGACTTCTGCTCTGGGTGTGCTACTTTGTTCTAGAGCTGAAAGGCACAACGTGCAGGCTTCTTTCCAAAGGGCGAGTTGGGCCCCACAGCATCTTGCTTCCAGCTCTTAGGGAAGCTAAGAAACAACTCGCTCTGCACAGTGCTCTTACAGCCTACCGGGAACATCTCGTCGAAAGGCCTGTGAAACGCAGTTTCTTTGCAGGCCTGATCTGGCTGAAGTAGGACTTCTGCTCTGGGTGTGCTACATTGCCCTACAGCTGAAAGGCACAATGTGCAGGCTTCTTTCCAAAGGGCGATTTGGGCCCCACAGCATCTTGCTTCCATCTCTTAGGGAAGCTAAGAAACAACTCGCTCTGCACAGTGCTCTTACAGCCTACGGGGAGCATCTCTTCCAAAGGCCTGTGAAACGCAGTTTCTTTGCAGGCCTGATCTGGCTGAAGTAGGACTTCAGCTCTGGGTGGGCTACATTGCCCAAGAGCTGAAAGGCACAACGTGCGGGCTTCTTTCCAAAGGGCGTGTTGAGCCCCACAGCATCTTGCTTCCAGCTCGTTGGGAAGCTAAGAAACAGCTCTCTCTGCCCAGTGCTCTTAGAGCCTACCGGGAACATCTCTTCCAAAGGCCTGTGAAACGCAGTTTCTTTGCAGGCCTGATCTGGCTGAAGTAGGACTTCTATTCTGGGTGTGCTACTTTGCCCTAGAGCTGAAAGGCACAACGTGCAGGCTTCTTTCCAAAGGCCGAGTTGGGCCACACAGCATCTTGCTTCCAGCTCTTTGGGAAGCTAAGAAACAACTCGCTCTGCACAGTGCTCTTACAGCCTACCGGGAACATCTCTTCCAAACGCCTGGGAAACGCAGTTTCTTTGCAGGCCTGATCTGGCTGAAGTAGGACTTCTGCTCTGGGTGTGCTACTTTGCCCTAGAGCTGAAAGGCACAACGTGCAGGCTTCTTTCCAAAGGGCGAGTTGGGCCCCACAGCATCTTGCTTCCAGCTCTTTGGGAAGCTAAGAAACAACTCGCTCTGCACAGTGCTCTTACAGCCTACCGGGAACATCTCTTCCAAAGGCCTGTGAAACGCAGTTTCTTTGCACGCCTCATCTGGCTGAAGTAGGACTTCTGCTCTGGGTGTGCTACATTGCCCTAGAGCTGAGAGGCACAGCGTGCAGGGTTCTTTCCAAAGGGAGAGTTGGGCCCCACAGAATCTGGCTTAGAGCTCTTTGGGAAGCTAAGAAACAACTCGCTCTGCACAGTGCTCTTACAGCCTACCTGGAACATCTCTTCCAAAGGCCTGTGTAACGCAGTTTCTTTGCAGGCCTGATCTGGCTGAAGTAGGACTTCTACTCTGGGGTGCTACATTGCCCTAGAGATGAAAGGCACAACGTGCAGGCTTCTTTACAAAGGGCGAGTGGTCCCCAGAGCATCTTGCATCCAGCTCTTTGGGAAGCTAAGAAACAACTCGCTCTGCACAGTGTTCTTACAGCCTACCGGGAGCATCTCTTCCAAAGGCCTGTGGAACGCAGTTTCTTTGCAGGCGTGATCTGGCTGAAGTAGGACTTCTGCTCTGTGTGTGCTACATTGCCCTAGAGCTGAAAGGCACAACGTGCAGGCTTCTTTCCAAAGGGCGAGTTTGGCCCCACAGCATCTTGCTTCCAGCTCTTTGGGAAGCTAAGAAACAACTCGCTCTGCACAGTGCTCTTACAGCCTACCGGGAACATCTCTTCCAAAGAACTGTGAAACGCAGTTTCTTTGCAGGCCTGTTCTGGCTGAAGTAGGACTTCTGCTCTGGGTTTGCTACATTGCCCTAGAGCTGAAACGCACAACGTGCAGGCTTCTTTCCAAAGGGCGAGTTGGGCCCCACAGCTTCTTGCTTCCAGCTCTTTGGGAAGCTAAGAATCTTCTTGCTCTGCACAGTGCTCTGACAGCCTAGTGGGAACATCTCTTCCAAAGGCCTGTGAAACGCAGTTTTTTTGCAGGCCTGATCTGGCTGAAGTAGGACTTCTGCTCTGGGTGTGCTACATTGCCCTACAACTGAAAGGCACAACGTGCAGCCTTCTTTCCAAAGGGCGAGTTGTGCCCCCCAGCATCTTGCTTCCAGCTCTTTGGGAAGCTAAGAAACAACTCGCTCTGCACAGTGCTCTTACAGCCTACCAGGAACATCTCTTCCAAAGGCCTGTGAAACGCAGTTTCTTTGCAGGCCTGATCTGGCTGAAGTAGGACTTCTGCTCTGGGTGTGCTACATTGCCCTAGAGCTGAAAGGCACAGCGTGCAGGCTTCTTTCCAAAGGGAGAGTGGGCCCCACAGCATCTTGCTTCCAGCTCTTTGGGAAGCTAAGAAACAACTCGCTCTGCTCAGTTCTCTTACATCCTAGTGGGAACATCTCTTCCAAAGGCCTATGAAACGCAGTTTCTTTGCAGGCCTGATCTGGCTGAAGTAGGACTTCTGCTCTGGGTGTGCTACTTTGTTCTAGAGCTGAAAGGCACAACGTGCAGGCTTCTTTCCAAAGGGCGAGTTGGGCCCCACAGCATCTTGCTTCCATCTCTTAGGGAAGCTAAGAAACAACTCGCTCTGCACAGTGCTCTTACAGCCTACCGGGATCATCTCGTCGAAAGGCCTGTGAAACGCAGTTTCTTTGCAGGCCTGATCTGGCTGAAGTAGGACTTCTGCTCTGGGTGTGCTACATTGCCCTACAGCTGAAAGGCACAATGTGCAGGCTTCTTTCCAAAGGGCGATTTGGGCCCCACAGCATCTTGCTTCCATCTCTTAGGGAAGCTAAGAAACAACTCGCTCTGCACAGTGCTCTTACAGCCTACGGGGAGCATCTCTTCCAAAGGCCTGTGAAACGCAGTTTCTTTGCAGGCCTGATCTGGCTGAAGTAGGACTTCAGCTCTGGGTGGGCTACATTGCCCAAGAGCTGAAAGGCACAACGTGCGGGCTTCTTTCCAAAGGGCGTGTTGAGCCCCACAGCAACTTGCTTCCAGCTCGTTGGGAAGCTAAGAAACAGCTCTCTCTGCCCAGTGCTCTTAGAGCCTACCGGGAACATCTCTTCCAAAGGCCTGTGAAACGCAGTTTCTTTGCAGGCCTGATCTGGCTGAAGTAGGACTTCTGCTCTGGGTGTGCTACTTTGCCCTAGAGCTGAAAGGCACAACGTGCAGGCTTCTTTCCAAAGGCCGAGTTGGGCCACACAGCATCTTGCTTCCAGCTCTTTGGGAAGCTAAGAAACAACTCGCTCTGCACAGTGCTCTTACAGCCTACCGGGAACATCTCTTCCAAACGCCTGGGAAACGCAGTTTCTTTGCAGGCCTGATCTGGCTGAAGTAGGACTTCTGCTCTGGGTGTGCTACTTTGCCCTAGAGCTGAAAGGCACAACGTGCAGGCTTCTTTCCAAAGGGCGACTTGGTCCCCACAGCATCTTGCTTCCAGCTCTTTGGGAAGCTAAGAAACAACTCGCTCTGCACAGTGCTCTTACAGCCTACCGGGAACATCACTTCCAAAGGCCTGTGAAACGCAGTTTCTTTGCACGCCTGATCTGGCTGAAGTAGGACTTCTGCTCTGGGTGTGCTACATTGCCCTAGAGCTGAGAGGCACAGCGTGCAGGCTTCTTTCCAAAGGGCGAGTTGGGCCCCACAGAATCTGGCTTAGAGCTCTTTGGGAAGCTAAGAAACAACTCGCTCTGCACAGTGCTCTTACAGCCTACCTGGACATCTCTTCCAAAGGCCTGTGTAACGCAGTTTCTTTGCAGGCCTGATCTGGCTGAAGTAGGACTTCTACTCTGGGGTGCTACATTGCCCTAGAGATGAAAGGCACAACGTGCAGGCTTCTTTACAAAGGGCGAGTGGTCCCCAGAGCATCTTGCATCCAGCTCTTTGGGAATCTAAGAAACAACTCGCTCTGCACAGTGCTCTTACAGCCTACCGGGAGCATCTCTTCCAAAGGCCTGTGGAACGCAGTTTCTTTGCAGGCGTGATCTGGCTGAAGTAGGACTTCTGCTCTGTGTGTGCTACATTGCCCTAGAGCTGAAAGGCACAACGTGCAGGCTTCTTCCCAAAGGGCGAGTTTGGCCCCACAGCATCTTGCTTCCAGCTCTTTGGGAAGCTAAGAAACAACTCGCTCTGCACAGTGCTCTTACAGCCTACCGGGAACATCTCTTCCAAAGAACTGTGAAACGCAGTTTCTTTGCAGGCCTGATCTGGCTGAAGTAGGACTTCTGCTCTGGGTTTGCTACATTGCCCTAGAGCTGAAAGGCACAACGTGCAGGCTTCTTTCCAAAGGGCGAGTTGGGCCCCACAGCTTCTTGCTTCCAGCTCTTTGGGAAGCTAAGAATCTTCTTGCTCTGCACAGTGCTCTGACAGCCTAGTGGGAACATCTCTTCCAAAGGCCTGTGAAACGCAGTTTTTTTGCAGGCCTGATCTGGCTGAAGTAGGACTTCTGCTCTGGGTGTGCTACATTGCCCTACAACTGAAAGGCACAACGTGCAGCCTTCTTTCCAAAGGGCGAGTTGTGCCCCCCAGCATCTTGCTTCCAGCTCTTTGGGAAGCTAAGAAACAACTCGCTCTGCACAGTGCTCTTACAGCCTACCAGGAACATCTCTTCCAAAGGCCTGTGAAACGCAGTTTCTTTGCAGGCCTGATCTGGCTGAAGTAGGACTTCTGCTCTGGGTGTGCTACATTGCCCTAGAGCTGAAAGGCACAACGTGCAGGCTTCTTTCCAAAGGGCGAGTTGGGCCCCACAGCATCTTGCTTCCAGCTCTTTGGGAAGCTAAGAAACAACTCGCTCTGCACAGTGCTCTTACAGCCTACCGGGAACATCTCTTCCAAAGGCCTGTGAAACGCAGTTTCTTTGCAGGCCTGATCTGGCTGAAGTAGGACTTCTGCTCTGGCTGTGCTACATTGCCCTACAGCTGAAAGGCACAACGTGCAGGCTTCTTTCCAAAGGGCGAGTTGGGCCCCACAGCATCTTGCTTCCAGCTCTTTGGGAACCTAAGAAACAACTCGCTCTGCACAGTGCTCTTACAGCCTACCGGGAACATCTCTTCCAAAGGCCTGTGAAACGAAGTTTCTCTGCAGGCCTGATCTGGCTGAAGTAGGACTTCTGCTCTGGGTGTGCTACTTTGCCCTAGAGCTGAAAGGCACAACGTGCAGGCTTCTTTCCAAAGGGCGAGTTGGGCCCCACAGCATCTTGCTTCCAGCTCGTTGGGAAGCTAAGAAACAGCTCTCTCTGCACAGTGCTCTTACAGCCTACCGGGAACATCTCTTCCAAAGGCCTGTGAAACGCAGTTTCTTTTCAGGCCTGATCTGACTGAAGTAGGACTTCTGCTCTGGGTGTGCTACTTTGCCCTAGAGCTGAAAGGCACAACGTGCAGGCTTCTTTCCAAAGGGCGAGTTGGGCCCCACAGCATCTTGCTTCCAGCTCTTTGGGAAGCTAAGAAACAACTCGCTCTGCACAGTGCTCTTACAGCCTACCGGGAACATCTCTTCCAAAGGCCTGTGTAACACAGTTTCTTTGCAGGCCTGATCTGGCTGAAGTAGGACTTCTGCTCTGGGTGTGCTACATTGCCCTAGAGCTGAAAGGCACAGCGTGCAGGCTTCTTTCCAAAGGGAGAGTGGGCCCCACAGCATCTTGCTTCCAGCTCTTTGGGAAGCTAAGAAACAACTCGCTCTGCTCAGTGCTCTTACATCCTAGTGGGAACATCTCTTCCAAAGGCCTATGAAACGCAGTTTCTTTGCAGGCCTGATCTGGCTGAAGTAGGACTTCTGCTCTGGGTGTGCTACTTTGTTCTAGAGCTGAAAGGCACAACGTGCAGGCTTCTTTCCAAAGGGCGAGTTGGGCCCCACAGCATCTTGCTTCCAGCTCTTAGGGAAGCTAAGAAACAACTCGCTCTGCACAGTGCTCTTACAGCCTACCGGGAACATCTCGTCGAAAGGCCTGTGAAACGCAGTTTCTTTGCAGGCCTGATCTGGCTGAAGTAGGACTTCTGCTCTGGGTGTGCTACATTGCCCTACAGCTGAAAGGCACAATGTGCAGGCTTCTTTCCAAAGGGCGATTTGGGCCCCACAGCATCTTGCTTCCATCTCTTAGGGAAGCTAAGAAACAACTCGCTCTGCACAGTGCTCTTACAGCCTACGGGGAGCATCTCTTCCAAAGGCCTGTGAAACGCAGTTTCTTTGCAGGCCTGATCTGGCTGAAGTAGGACTTCAGCTCTGGGTGGGCTACATTGCCCAAGAGCTGAAAGGCACAACGTGCGGGCTTCTTTCCAAAGGGCTTGTTGAGCCCCACAGCATCTTGCTTCCAGCTCGTTGGGAAGCTAAGAAACAGCTCTCTCTGCCCAGTGCTCTTAGAGCCTACCGGGAACATCTCTTCCAAAGGCCTGTGAAACGCAGTTTCTTTGCAGGCCTGATCTGGCTGAAGTAGGACTTCTGCTCTGGGTGTGCTACTTTGCCCTAGAGCTGAAAGGCACAACGTGCAGGCTTCTTTCCAAAGGCCGAGTTGGGCCACACAGCATCTTGCTTCCAGCTCTTTGGGAAGCTAAGAAACAACTCGCTCTGCACAGTGCTCTTACAGCCTACCGGGAACATCTCTTCCAAACGCCTGGGAAACGCAGTTTCTTTGCCGGCCTGATCTGGCTGAAGTAGGACTTCTGCTCTGGGTGTGCTACTTTGACCTAGAGCTGAAAGGCACAACGTGCAGGCTTCTTTCCAAAGGGCGAGTTGGGCCCCACAGCATCTTGCTTCCAGCTCTTTGGGAAGCTAAGAAACAACTCGCTCTGCACAGTGCTCTTACAGCCTACCGGGAACATCTCTTCCAAAGGCCTGTGAAACGCAGTTTCTTTGCACGCCTGATCTGGCTGAAGTAGGACTTCTGCTCTGGGTGTGCTACATTGCCCTAGAGCTGAGAGGCACAGCGTGCAGGCTTCTTTCCAAAGGGCGAGTTGGGCCCCACAGAATCTGGCTTAGAGCTCTTTGGGAAGCTAAGAAACAACTCGCTCTGCACAGTGCTCTTACAGCCTACCTGGAACATCTCTTCCAAAGGCCTGTGTAACGCAGTTTCTTTGCAGGCCTCATCTGGCTGAAGTAGGACTTCTACTCTGGGGTGCTACATTGCCCTAGAGATGAAAGGCACAACGTGCAGGCTTCTTTACAAAGGGCGAGTGGTCCCCAGAGCATCTTGCATCCAGCTCTTTGGGAAGCTAAGAAACAACTCGCTCTGCACAGTGCTCTTACAGCCTACCGGGAGCATCTCTTCCAAAGGCCTGTGGAACGCAGTTTCTTTGCAGGCGTGATCTGGCTGAAGTAGGACTTCTGCTCTGTGTGTGCTACATTGCCCTAGAGCTGAAAGGCACAACGTGCAGGCTTCTTTCCAAAGGGCGAGTTTGGCCCCACAGCATCTTGCTTCCAGCTCTTTGGGAAGCTAAGAAACAACTCGCTCTGCACAGTGCTCTTACAGCCTACCGGGAACATCTCTTCCAAAGGCCTGTGAAACGCAGTTTCTTTGCAGGCCTGATCTGGCTGAAGTAGGACTTCTGCTCTGGGTTTGCTACATTGCCCTAGAGCTGAAAGGCACAACGTGCAGGCTTCTTTCCAAAGGGCGAGTTGGGCCCCACAGCTTCTTGCTTCCAGCTCTTTGGGAAGCTAAGAATCTTCTTGCTCTGCACAGTGCTCTGACAGCCTAGTGGGAACATCTCTTCCAAAGGCCTGTGAAACGCAGTTTTTTTGCAGGCCTGATCTGGCTGAAGTAGGACTTCTGCTCTGGGTGTGCTACATTGCCCTACAACTGAAAGGCACAACGTGCAGCCTTCTTTCCAAAGGGCGAGTTGTGCCCCCCAGCATCTTGCTTCCAGCTCTTTGGGAAGCTAAGAAACAACTCGCTATGCATAGTTCTCTTACAGGCTATCGGGAACATCTCTTCCAAAGGCCTGTGAAACGCAGTTTCTTTGCAGGCCTTATCTGGCTGAAGTAGGACTTCTGCTCTGGGTGTGCTACATGGCCCTAGAGCTGAAAGGCACAACGTGCAGGCTGCTTTCCAAGGGGCGAGTTGGGCCCCACAGCATCTTGCTTCCAGCTCTTTGGGAAGCTAAGAAACAACTCGCTCTGCACAGTGCTCTTACAGCCTACCGGGAACATCTCTTCCAAAGGCCTGTGAAACGCAGTGTCTTTGCAGGCCTGCTCTGGCTGAAGTAGGACTTCTGCTCTGGGTGTGCTACATTGCCCTAGAGCTGAAAGGCACAACGTGCAGGCTTCTTTCCAAAGGGCGAGTTGGGCCCCACAGCATCTTGCTTCCAGCTCTTTGGGAAGCTAAGAAACAACTCGCTCTGCACAGTGCTCTTACAGCCTACCGGGAACATCTCTTCCAAAGGCCTGTGAAACGCAGTTTCTTTGCAGGCCTGATCTGGCTGAAGTAGGACTTCTGCTCTGGGTGTGCTACAATGCCCTACAGCTGAAAGGCACAACATGCAGGCTTCTTTACAAAGGGCGAGTTGGGCCCCACAGCATCTTGCTTCCAGCTCTTTGGGAAGCTAAGAAACAACTCGCTCTGCACAGTGCTCTTACAGCCTACCGGGAACATCTCTTCCAAAGGCCTGTGAAACGCAGTTTCTTTGCAGGCCTGATCTGGCTGAAGTAGGACTTCTGATCTGGGTGTGCTACATTGCCCTAGAGCTGAAAGTCCCAACGTGCAGGCTTCTTTCCAAAGGGCGAGTTGGGCCCCACAGCATCTTGCTTCCAGCTCTTTGGGAAGCGAAGAAACAACTCGCTCTGCACAGTGCTCTTACAGCCTACCGGGAGCATCTCTTCCAAAGGCCTGTGAAACGCAGTGTCTTTGCAGGCCTGATCTGGCTGAAGTAGGACTTCTGCTCTGGGTGTGCTACAATGCCCTACAGCTGAAAGGCACAACGTGCAGGCTTCTTTCCAAGGGGCGAGTTGGGCCCAACAGCGTCTTGCTTCCAGCTCTTTGGAAAGCTAAGAAACAACTCGCTCTGCACAGTGCTCTTACAGCCTACCGGGAACATCTCTTCCAAAGGCCTGTGAAACGCAGTTTCTTTGCAGGCCTGATCTGGCTGAAGTAGGACTTCTGCTCTGGGTGTGCTACATTGCCCTAGAGCTGAAAGGCACAACGTGCAGGCTTCTTTCCAAGGGGCGAGTTGGGCCCCACAGCATCTCGCTTCCAGCTCTTGGGGAAGCTAAGAAACAACTCGCTCTGCACAGTGCTCTTAAAGCCTACCGGGAACATCTCTTCCAAAGGCCTGTGAAACGCAGTTTCTTTGCAGGCCTGATCTGGCTGAAGTAGGACTTCTGCTCTGGGTGTGCTACATTGCGCTAGAGCTGAAAGGCCCAACGTGCAGGCTTCTTTCCAAAGGGCGAGTTGGGCCCCACAGCATCTTGCTTCCAGCTCTTTGGGAAGCGAAGAAACAACTCGCTCTGCACAGTGCTCTTACAGCCTACCGGGAGCATCTCTTCCAAAGGCCTGTGAAACGCAGTTTCTTTGCAGGCCTGATCTGGCTGAAGTAGGACTTCTGCTCTGGGTGTGCTACATTGCCCTAGAGCTGAGAGGCACAGAGTGCAGGCTTCTTTCCAAAGGGCGAGTTGGGCCCCACAGCATCTTGCTTAGAGCTCTTTGGGAAGCTAAGAAACAACTCGCTCTGCACAGTGCTCTTACAGCCTACGGGGAACATCACTTCCAAAGGCCTGTGAAACGCAGTTTCTTTGCAGGCCTCATCTGGCTGAAGTAGGACTTTGGCTCTGGGTGTGCTACATTGCCCTAGAGCTGAAAGGCACAACGTGCAGGCTTCTTTCCAAGGGGCGAGTTGGGCCCCACAGCATCTCGCTTCCAGCTCTTGGGGAAGCTAAGAAACAACTCGCTCTGCACAGTGCTCTTACAGCCTACCGGGAACATCTCTTCCAAAGGCCTGTGAAACGCAGTTTCTTTGCAGGCCTGATCTGGCTGAAGTAGGACTTCTGATCTGGGTGTGCTACATTGCGCTAGAGCTGAAAGTCCCAATGTGCAGGCTTCTTTTCAAAGGGCGAGTTGGGCCCCACAGCATCTTGCTTCCAGCTCTTTGGGAAGCGAAGAAACAACTCGCTCTGCACAGTGCTCTTACAGCCTACCGGGAGCATCTCTTCCAAAGGCCTGTGAAACGCAGTTTCTTTGCAGGCCTGATCTGGCTGAAGTAGGACTTCTGCTCTGGGTGTGATACATTGCCCTAGAGCTGAAAGGCAGAACGTGCCGGCTTCTTTCCAAAGGGCGAGTTGGTCCCCACAGCATCTTGCTTCCAGCTCTTTGGGAAGCTAAGAAACAACTCGCTCTGCACAGTGCTCTTACAGCCTACCGGCAACATCTCTTCCAAAGGCCTGTGAAACGCAGTTTCTTTGCAGGCCTGATCTGACTGAAGTAGGACTTCTGCTCTGGGTCTGCTACTTTGCCCTAGAGCTGAAAGGCACAACGTGCAGGCTTCTTTCCAAAGGGCGAGTTGTGCCCCACAGCATCTTGCTTCCAGCTCTTTGGGAAGCTAAGAAACAACTCGCTCTGCACAGTGCTCTTACAGCCTACCGGGAACATCTCTTCCAAAGGCCTGTGAAACGCAGTTTCTTTGCATGCCTGATCTGGCTGAAGTAGGACTTCTGCTCTGGGTGTGCTACATTGCCCTAGAGCTGACAGGCACAGCGTGCAGGCTTCTTTCCAAAGGGCGAGTTGGGCCCCACAGCATCTTGCCTCCAGCTCTTTGGGAAGCTAAGAAACAACTCGCTCTGCACAGTGCTCTTACAGCCTACCGGGAACATCTCTTCCAAAGGCCTGTGAAACGCAGTTTCTTTGCAGGCCTGATCTGGCTGAAGTAGGACTTCTGCTCTGGGTGTGCTACATTGCCCTAGAGCTGAGAGGCACAGAGTGCAGGCTTCTTTCCAAAGGGCGAGTTGGGCCCCACAGCATCTTGCTTAGAGCTCTTTGGGAAGCTAAGAAACAACTCGCTCTGCACAGTGCTCTTACAGCCTACGGGGAACATCTCTTCCAAAGGCCTGTGTAACGCAATTTCTTTGCAGGCCTGATCTGGCTGAAGTAGGACTTCTGCTCTGGGTGTGCTACATTGCCCTAGAGATGAAAGGCACAACGTGCAGGCTTCTTTCCAAAGGGCGAGTGGGCCCCACAGCATCTTGCATCCAGCTCTTTGGGAAGCTAAGAAACAACTCGCTCTGCTCAGTGCTCTTACAGCCTACCGGGAACATCTCTTCCAAAGGCCTGTGAAACGCAGTTTCTTTGCAGGCCTGATCTGGCTGAAGTAGGACTTCTGCTCTGGGTGTGCTACATTGCCCTAGAGCTGAGAGGCCCAACGTGCAGGCTTCTTTCCAAAGGGCGAGTTGGGCCCCACAGCATCTTGCTTCCAGCTCTTTGGGAAGCTAACAAACAACTCGCTCTGCACAGTGCTCATACAGCCTACAGGGAACATCTCTTCCAAAAGCCTGTGAAACGCAGTTTCTTTGCAGGCCTGATCTG
Organism: Equus caballus; assembly: GCF_041296265.1. Lineage (NCBI taxonomy): Eukaryota > Metazoa > Chordata > Mammalia > Perissodactyla > Equidae > Equus > Equus caballus. Next base: position 15,609,084 of record NC_091696.1, read on the forward strand.
GCTGAAGTGGGACTTCTGCTTTGGGTGTGCTACATGGCCCTAGAGCTGAAAGGCACAATGTGCAGGCTTCTTTCCAAAGGGCGAGTTGGGCCACACAGCATCTTGCTTCCAGCTCTTTGGGAAGCTAAGAAACAACTCGCTCTGCACAGTGCTCTTACAGCCTACCGGGTACAACTCTTCCAAAGGTCTGTGACACGCAGTTTCTTTGCAGGCCTGATCTGGCTGAAGTAGGACTTCTGCTCTTGGTGTGCTACATTGCCCTAGAGCTGAAAGGCACAACGTGCAGGCTTCTTTCCAAAGGGCGAGTTGGGCCCCACAGCATCTTGCTTCCAGCTCTTTGGGAAGCTAAGAAACAACTCGCTCTGCCCAGTGCTCTTACAGCCTACCGGGAACATCTCTTCCAAAGGCCTGTGAAACGCAGTTTCTTTGCAGGCCTGATCTGGCTGAAGTAGGACTTCTGCTCTGGGTGTGCTACATTGCCCTAGAGCTGAGAGGCACAGCGTGCAGGCTTCTTTCCAAAGGGCGAGTTGGGCCCCACAGAATCTGGCTTAGAGCTCTTTGAGAAGCTAAGAAACAACTCGCTCTGCACAGTGCTCTTAGAGCCTACCGGGAACATCTCTTCCAAAGGCCTGTGTAACGCAGTTTCTTTGCAGGCCTGATCTGGCTGAAGTAGGACTTCTACTCTGGGTATGCTACATTGCCCTAGAGATGAAAGGCACAACGTGCAGGCTTCTTTACAAAGGGCGAGTGGGCCCCAGAGCATCTTGCATCCAGCTCTTTGGGAAGCTAAGAAACAACTCGCTCTGCACAGTGCTCTTACAGCCTACCGGGAGCATCACATCCAAAGGCCTGTGGAACGCAGTTTCTTTGCAGGCCTGATCTGCCTGAAGTAGGACTTCTGCTCTGGGTGTGCTACATTGCCCTAGAGTTGAATGGCACAACGTGCAGGCTTCTTTCCAAAGGGCGAGTTGGGCCCCACAGCATCTTGCTTCCTGTTCTTTGGGAAGCTAAGAAACAACTCGCTCTGCACAGTGCTCTTACAGCCTACCGGGAACATCTCTTCCAAAGGCCTGTGAAACGCAGTTTCTTTGCAGGCCTGATCTGGCTGAAGTAGGACTTCTGCTCTGGGTGTGCTACATTGCCCTAGAGCTGAAAGGCACAGCGTGCAGGCTTCTTTCCAAAGGGAGAGTGGGCCCCACAGCATCTTGCTTCCAGCTCTTTGGGAAGCTAAGAAACAACTCGCTCTGCTCAGTGCTCTTACATCCTAGTGGGAACATCTCTTCCAAAGGCCTATGAAACGCAGTTTCTTTGCAGGCCTGATCTGGCTGAAGTAGGACTTCTGCTCTGGGTGTGCTACTTTGTTCTAGAGCTGAAAGGCACAACGTGCAGTCTTCTTTCCAAAGGGCGAGTTGGGCCCCACAGCATCTTGCTTCCAGCTCTTAGGGAAGCTAAGAAACAACTCGCTCTGCACAGTGCTCTTACAGCCTACCAGGAACATCTCTTCCAAAGGCCTGTGATACGCAGTTTCTTTGCAGGCCTGATCTGGCTGAAGTAGGACTTCTGCTCTGGGTGTGCTACATTGCCCTAGAGCTGAAAGGCACAACGTGCAGGCTTCTTTCCAAAGGGCGAGTTGGGCCCCACAGCATCTTGCTTCCAGCTCTTTGGGAAGCTAAGAAACAACTCGCTCTGCACAGTGCTCTTACAGCCTACCGGGAACATCTCTTCCAAAGGCCTGTGAAACGCAGTTTCTTTGCAGGCCTGATCTGGCTGAAGTAGGACTTCTGCTCTGGCTGTGCTACATTGCCCTACAGCTGAAAGGCACAACGTGCAGGCTTCTTTCCAAAGGGCGAGTTGGGCCCCACAGCATCTTGCTTCCAGCTCTTTGGGAAGCTAAGAAACAACTCGCTCTGCACAGTGCTCTTACAGCCTACCGGGAACATCTCTTCCAAAGGCCTGTGAAACGAAGTTTCTCTGCAGGCCTGATCTGGCTGAAGTAGGACTTCTGCTCTGGGTGTGCTACTTTGCCCTAGAGCTGAAAGGCACAACGTGCAGGCTTCTTTCCAAAGGGCGAGTTGGGCCCCACAGCATCTTGCTTCCAGCTCGTTGGGAAGCTAAGAAACAGCTCTCTCTGCACAGTGCTCTTACAGCCTACCGGGAACATCTCTTCCAAAGGCCTGTGAAACGCAGTTTCTTTTCAGGCCTGATCTGACTGAAGTAGGACTTCTGCTCTGGGTGTGCTACTTTGCCCTAGAGCTGAAAGGCACAACGTGCAGGCTTCTTTCCAAAGGGCGAGTTGGGCCCAACAGCGTCTTGCTTCCAGCTCTTTGGAAAGCTAAGAAACAACTCGCTCTGCACAATGCTCTTACAGCCTACCGGGAACATCCCTTCCAAAGGCCTGTGAAACGCAGTGTCTTTGCAGGCCTGATCTGGCTGAAGTAGGACTTCTGCTCTGGCTGTGCTACATTGCCCTAGAGCTGAAAGGCACAACGTGCAGGCTTCTTTCCAAGGGGCGAGTTGGGCCCCACAGCATCTCGCTTCCAGCTCTTGGGGAAGCTAAGAAACAACTCGCTCTGCACAGTGCTCTTACAGCCTACCGGGAGCATCTCTTCCAAAGGCCTGTGAAACGCAGTTTCTTTGCAGGCCTGATCTGGCTGAAGTAGGACTTCTGCTCTGGGTGTGCTACATTGCCCTAGAGCTGAGAGGCACAGAGTGCAGGCTTCTTTCCAAAGGGCGAGTTGGGCCCCACAGCATCTTGCTTAGAGCTCTTTGGGAAGCTAAGAAACAACTCGCTCTGCACAGTGCTCTTACAGCCTACGGGGAACATCACTTCCAAAGGCCTGTGAAACGCGGTTTCTTTGCAGGCCTCATCTGGCTGAAGTAGGACTTTGGCTCTGGGTGTGCTACATTGCCCTAGAGCTGAAAGGCACAACGTGCAGGCTTCTTTCCAAGGGGCGAGTTGGGCCCCACAGCATCTCGCTTCCAGCTCTTGGGGAAGCTAAGAAACAACTCGCTCTGCACAGTGCTCTTACAGCCTACCGGGAACATCTCTTCCAAAGACCTGTGAAACGCAGTTTCTTTGCAGGCCTGATCTGGCTGAAGTAGGACTTCTGATCTGGGTGTGCTACATTGCGCTAGAGCTGAAAGTCCCAACGTGCAGGCTTCTTTCCAAAGGGCGAGTTGGGCCCCAGAGCATCTTGCTTCCAGCTCTTTGGGAAGCGAAGAAACAACTCGCTCTGCACAGTGCTCTTACAGCCTACCGGGAGCATCTCTTCCAAAGGCCTGTGAAATGCAGTGTCTTTGCAGGCCTGATCTGGCTGAAGTAGGACTTCTGCTCTGGGTGTGCTACAATGCCCTACAGCTGAAAGGCCCAACGTGCAGGCTTCTTTCCAAAGGGCGAGTTGGGCCCAACAGCGTCTTGCTTCCAGCTCTTTGGAAAGCTAAGAAACAACTCGCTCTGCACAGTGCTCTTACAGCCTACCGGGAACATCTCTTCCAAAGGCCTGTGAAACGCAGTTTCTTTGCAGGCCTGATCTGGCTGAAGTAGGACTTCTGCTCTGGGTGTGCTACATTGCCCTAGAGCTGAAAGGCACAACGTGCAGGCTTCTTTCCAAGGGGCGAGTTGGGCCCCAAAGCATCTCGCTTCCAGCTCTTGGGGAAGCTAAGAAACAACTCGCTCTGCACAGTGCTCTTACAGCCTACCGGGAACATCTCTTCCAAAGGCCTGTGAAACGCAGTTTCTTTGCAGGCCTGATCTGGCTGAAGTAGGACTTCTGATCTGGGTGTGCTACATTGCCCTAGAGCTGAGAGGCACAACGTGCAGGCTTCTTTCCAAAGGGCGAGTTGGGCCCCACAGCATCTTGCTTCCAGCTCTTTGGGAAGCTAACAAACAACTCGCTCTGCACAGTGCTCATACAGCCTACAGGGAACATCTCTTCCAAAAGCCTGTGAAACGCAGTTTCTTTGCAGGCCTGATCTGGCTGAAGTGGGACTTCTGCTTTGGGTGTGCTACATGGCCCTAGAGCTGAAAGGCACAACGTGCAGGCTTCTTTCCAAAGGGCGAGTTGGGCCACACAGCATCTTGCTTCCAGCTCTTTGGGAAGCTAAGAAACAACTCGCTCTGCACAGTGCTCTTACAGCCTACCGGGTACAACTCGTCCAAAGGTCTGTGACACGCAGTTTCTTTGCAGGCCTGATCTGGCTGAAGTAGGACTTCTGCTCTTGGTGTGCTACATTGCCCTAGAGCTGAAAGGCACAACGTGCAGGCTTCTTTCCAAAGGGCGAGTTGGGCCCCACAGCATCTTGCTTCCAGCTCTTTGGGAAGCTAAGAAACAACTCGCTCTGCCCAGTGCTCTTACAGCCTACCGGGAACATCTCTTCCAAAGGCCTGTGAAACGCAGTTTCTTTGCAGGCCTGATCTGGCTGAAGTAGGACTTCTGCTCTGGGTGTGCTACATTGCCCTAGAGCTGAGAGGCACAGCGTGCAGGCTTCTTTCCAAAGGGCGAGTTGGGCCCCACAGAATCTGGCTTAGAGCTCTTTGGGAAGCTAAGAAACAACTCGCTCTGCACAGTGCTCTTACAGCCTACCGGGAACATCTCTTCCAAAGGCCTGTGAAACGCAGTTTCTTTGCAGGCCTGATCTGGCTGAAGTAGGACTTCTGCTCTGGGTGTGCTACATTGCGCTAGAGCTGAAAGGCCCAACGTGCAGGCTTCTTTCCAAAGGGCGAGTTGGGCCCCACAGCATCTTGCTTCCAGCTCTTTGGGAAGCGAAGAAACAACTCGCTCTGCACAGTGCTCTTACAGCCTACCGGGAGCATCTCTTCCAAAGGCCTGTGAAACGCAGTTTCTTTGCAGGCCTGATCTGGCTGAAGTAGGACTTCTGCTCTGGGTGTGCTACATTGCCCTAGAGCTGAGAGGCACAGAGTGCAGTCTTCTTTCCAAAGGCCGAGTTGGGCCCCACAGCATCTTGCTTCCAGCTCTTTGGGAAGCTAAGAAACAACTCGCTCTGCACAGTGCTCTTACAGCCTACCGGCAACATCTCTTCCAAAGGCCTGTGAAACGCAGTTTCTTTGCAGGCCTGATCTGACTGAAGTAGGACTTCTGCTCTGGGTCTGCTACTTTGCCCTAGAGCTGAAAGGCACAACGTGCAGGCTTCTTTCCAAAGGGCGAGTTGTGCCCCACAGCATCTTGCTTCCAGCTCTTTGGGAAGCTAAGAAACAACTCGCTCTGCACAGTGCTCTTACAGCCTACCGGGAACATCTCTTCCAAAGGCCTGTGAAACGCAGTTTCTTTGCATGCCTGATCTGGCTGAAGTAGGACTTCTGCTCTGGGTGTGCTACATTGCCCTAGAGCTGACAGGCACAGCGTGCAGGCTTCTTTCCAAAGGGCGAGTTGGGCCCCACAGCATCTTGCCTCCAGCTCTTTGGGAAGCTAAGAAACAACTCGCTCTGCACAGTGCTCTTACAGCCTACCGGGAACATCTCTTCCAAAGGCCTGTGAAACGCAGTTTCTTTGCAGGCCTGATCTGGCTGAAGTAGGACTTCTGCTCTGGGTGTGCTACATTGCCCTAGAGCTGAGAGGCACAGAGTGCAGGCTTCTTTCCAAAGGGCGAGTTGGGCCCCACAGCATCTTGCTTAGAGCTCTTTGGGAAGCTAAGAAACAACTCGCTCTGCACAGTGCTCTTACAGCCTACGGGGAACATCTCTTCCAAAGGCCTGTGTAACGCAATTTCTTTGCAGGCCTGATCTGGCTGAAGTAGGACTTCTGCTCTGGGTGTGCTACATTGCCCTAGAGATGAAAGGCACAACGTGCAGGCTTCTTTCCAAAGGGCGAGTGGGCCCCACAGCATCTTGCATCCAGCTCTTTGGGAAGCTAAGAAACAACTCGCTCTGCTCAGTGCTCTTACAGCCTACCGGGAACATCTCTTCCAAAGGCCTGTGAAACGCAGTTTCTTTGCAGGCCTGATCTGGCTGAAGTAGGACTTCTGCTCTGGGTGTGCTACATTGCCCTAGAGCTGAGAGGCACAGCGTGCAGGCTTCTTTCCAAAGGGCGAGTTGGGCCCCACAGAATCTGGCTTAGAGCTCTTTGAGAAGCTAAGAAACAACTCGCTCTGCACAGTGCTCTTACAGCCTACCGGGAACATCTCTTCCAAAGGCCTGTGTAACGCAGTTTCTTTGCAGGCCTGATCTGGCTGAAGTAGGACTTCTACTCTGGGTATGCTACATTGCCCTAGAGATGAAAGGCACAACGTGCAGGCTTCTTTACAAAGGGCGAGTGGGCCCCAGAGCATCTTGCATCCAGCTCTTTGGGAAGCTAAGAAACAACTCGCTCTGCACAGTGCTCTTACAGCCTACCGGGAGCATCACATCCAAAGGCCTGTGGAACGCAGTTTCTTTGCAGGCCTGATCTGCCTGAAGTAGGACTTCTGCTCTGGGTGTGCTACATTGCCCTAGAGTTGAATGGCACAACGTGCAGGCTTCTTTCCAAAGGGCGAGTTGGGCCCCACAGCATCTTGCTTCCTGTTCTTTGGGAAGCTAAGAAACAACTCGCTCTGCACAGTGCTCTTACAGCCTACCGGGAACATCTCTTCCAAAGGCCTGTGAAACGCAGTTTCTTTGCAGGCCTGATCTGGCTGAAGTAGGACTTCTGCTCTGGGTGTGCTACATTGCCCTAGAGCTGAAAGGCACAGCGTGCAGGCTTCTTTCCAAAGGGAGAGTGGGCCCCACAGCATCTTGCTTCCAGCTCTTTGGGAAGCTAAGAAACAACTCGCTCTGCTCAGTGCTCTTACATCCTAGTGGGAACATCTCTTCCAAAGGCCTATGAAACGCAGTTTCTTTGCAGGCCTGATCTGGCTGAAGTAGGACTTCTGCTCTGGGTGTGCTACTTTGTTCTAGAGCTGAAAGGCACAACGTGCAGTCTTCTTTCCAAAGGGCGAGTTGGGCCCCACAGCATCTTGCTTCCAGCTCTTAGGGAAGCTAAGAAACAACTCGCTCTGCACAGTGCTCTTACAGCCTACCAGGAACATCTCTTCCAAAGGCCTGTGATACGCAGTTTCTTTGCAGGCCTGATCTGGCTGAAGTAGGACTTCTGCTCTGGGTGTGCTACATTGCCCTAGAGCTGAAAGGCACAACGTGCAGGCTTCTTTCCAAAGGGCGAGTTGGGCCCCACAGCATCTTGCTTCCAGCTCTTTGGGAAGCTAAGAAACAACTCGCTCTGCACAGTGCTCTTACAGCCTACCGGGAACATCTCTTCCAAAGGCCTGTGAAACGCAGTTTCTTTGCAGGCCTGATCTGGCTGAAGTAGGACTTCTGCTCTGGCTGTGCTACATTGCCCTACAGCTGAAAGGCACAACGTGCAGGCTTCTTTCCAAAGGGCGAGTTGGGCCCCACAGCATCTTGCTTCCAGCTCTTTGGGAAGCTAAGAAACAACTCGCTCTGCACAGTGCTCTTACAGCCTACCGGGAACATCTCTTCCAAAGGCCTGTGAAACGAAGTTTCTCTGCAGGCCTGATCTGGCTGAAGTAGGACTTCTGCTCTGGGTGTGCTACTTTGCCCTAGAGCTGAAAGGCACAACGTGCAGGCTTCTTTCCAAAGGGCGAGTTGGGCCCCACAGCATCTTGCTTCCAGCTCTTTGGGAAGCTAACAAACAACTCGCTCTGCACAGTGCTCATACAGCCTACAGGGAACATCTCTTCCAAAAGCCTGTGAAACGCAGTTTCTTTGCAGGCCTGATCTGGCTGAAGTGCGACTTCTGCTTTGGGTGTGCTACATGGCCCTAGAGCTGAAAGGCACAACGTGCAGGCTTCTTTCCAAAGGGCGAGTTGGGCCACACAGCATCTTGCTTCCAGCTTTTTGGGAAGCTAAGAAACAACTCGCTCTGCACAGTGCTCTTACAGCCTACCGGGTACAACTCTTCCAAAGGTCTGTGACACGCAGTTTCTTTGCAGGCCTGATCTGGCTGAAGTAGGACTTCTGCTCTTGGTGTGCTACATTGCCCTAGAGCTGAAAGGCACAACGTGCAGGCTTCTTTCCAAATGGCGAGTTGGGCCCCACAGCATCTTGCTTCCAGCTCTTTGGGAAGCTAAGAAACAACTCGCTCTGCCCAGTGCTCTTACAGCCTACCGGGAACATCTCTTCCAAAGGCCTGTGAAACGCAGTTTCTTTGCAGGCCTGATCTGGCTGAAGTAGGACTTCTGCTCTGGGTGTGCTACATTGCCCTAGAGCTGAGAGGCACAGCGTGCAGGCTTCTTTCCAAAGGGCGAGTTGGGCCCCACAGAATCTGGCTTAGAGCTCTTTGGGAAGCTAAGAAACAACTCGCTCTGCACAGTGCTCTTACAGCCTACCGGGAACATCTCTTCCAAAGGCCTGTGTAACGCAGTTTCTTTGCAGGCCTGATCTGGCTGAAGTAGGACTTCTACTCTGGGTGTGCTACATTGCCCTAGAGATGAAAGGCACAACGTGCAGGCTTCTTTACAAAGGGCGAGTGGGCCCCAGAGCATCTTGCATCCAGCTCTTTGGGAAGCTAAGAAACAACTCGCTCTGCACAGTGCTCTTACAGCCTACCGGGAGCATCTCTTCCAAAGGCCTGTGGAACGCAGTTTCTTTGCAGGCCTGATCTGCCTGAAGTAGGACTTCTGCTCTGGGTGTGCTACATTGCCCTAGAGTTGAATGGCACAACGTGCAGGCTTCTTTCCAAAGGGCGAGTTGGGCCCCACAGCATCTTGCTTCCTGTTCTTTGGGAAGCTAAGAAACAACTCGCTCTGCACAGTGCTCTTACAGCCTACCGGGAACATCTCTTCCAAAGGCCTGTGAAACGCAGTTTCTTTGCAGGCCTGATCTGGCTGAAGTAGGACTTCTGCTCTGGGTGTGCTACATTGCCCTAGAGCTGAAAGGCACAGCGTGCAGGCTTCTTTCCAAAGGGAGAGTGGGCCCCACAGCATCTTGCTTCCAGCTCTTTGGGAAGCTAAGAAACAACTCGCTCTGCTCAGTGCTCTTACATCCTAGTGGGAACATCTCTTCCAAAGGCCTATGAAACGCAGTTTCTTTGCAGGCCTGATCTGGCTGAAGTAGGACTTCTGCTCTGGGTGTGCTACTTTGTTCTAGAGCTGAAAGGCACAACGTGAAGTCTTCTTTCCAAAGGGCGAGTTGGGCCCCACAGCATCTTGCTTCCAGCTCTTAGGGAAGCTAAGAAACAACTCGCTCTGCACAGTGCTCTTACAGCCTACCAGGAACATCTCTTCCAAAGGCCTGTGATACGCAGTTTCTTTTAGGCCTGGTCTGGCTGAAGTAGGACTTCTGCTCTGGGTGTGCTACATTGCCCTAGAGCTGAAAGGCACAACGTGCTGGCTTCTATCCAAAGGGGGAGTTGGGCCCACAGCATCTTGCTTCCAGCTCTTTGGGAAGCTAAGAAACAACTCGCTCTGCACAGTGCTCTTACAGCCTACCGGGAACATCTCTTCCAAAGGCCTGTGAAACGCAGTTTCTTTGCAGGCCTGATCTGGCTGAAGTAGGACTTCTGCTCTGGCTGTGCTACATTGCCCTACAGCTGAAAGGCACAACGTGCAGGCTTCTTTCCAAAGGGCGAGTTGGGCCCCACAGCATCTTGCTTCCAGCTCTTTGGGAACCTAAGAAACAACTCGCTCTGCACAGTGCTCTTACAGCCTACCGGGAACATCTCTTCCAAAGGCCTGTGAAACGAAGTTTCTCTGCAGGCCTGATCTGGCTGAAGTAGGACTTCTGCTCTGGCTGTGCTACATTGCCCTAGAGCTGAAAGGCACAACGTGCAGGCTTCTTTCCAAGGGGCGAGTCGGGCCCCACAGCATCTCGCTTCCAGCTCTTGGGGAAGCTAAGAAACAACTCGCTCTGCACAGTGCTCTTACAGCCTACCGGGAACATCTCTTCCAAAGGCCTGTGAAACGCAGTTTCTTTGCAGGCCTGATCTGGCTGAAGTAGGACTTCTGCTCTGGGTGTGCTACATTGCCCTAGAGCTGAGAGGCACAGAGTGCAGGCTTCTTTCCAAAGGGCGAGTTGGGCCCCACAGCATCTTGCTTAGAGCTCTTTGGGAAGCTAAGAAACAACTCGCTCTGCACAGTGCTCTTACAGCCTACGGGGAACATCACTTCCAAAGGCCTGTGAAACGCGGTTTCTTTGCATGCCTCATCTGGCTGAAGTAGGACTTTGGCTCTGCGTGTGCTACATTGCCCTAGAGCTGAAAGGCACAACGTGCAGGCTTCTTTCCAAGGGGCGAGTTGGGCCCCACAGCATCTCGCTTCCAGCTCTTGGGGAAGCTAAGAAACAACTCGCTCTGCACAGTGCTCTTACAGCCTACCGGGAACATCTCTTCCAAAGACCTGTGAAACGCAGTTTCTTTGCAGGCCTGATCTGGCTGAAGTAGGACTTCTGATCTGGGTGTGCTACATTGCGCTAGAGCTGAAAGTCCCAACGTGCAGGCTTCTTTCCAAAGGGCGAGTTGGGCCCCACAGCATCTTGCTTCCAGCTCTTTGGGAAGCGAAGAAACAACTCGCGCTGCACAGTGCTCTTACAGCCTACCGGGAGCATCTCTTCCAAAGGCCTGTGAAACGCAGTGTCTTTGCAGGCCTGATCTGGCTGAAGTAGGACTTCTGCTCTGGGTGTGCTACAATGCCCTACAGCTGAAAGGCACAACGTGCAGGCTTCTTTCCAAAGGGCGAGTTGGGCCCAACAGCGTCTTGCTTCCAGCTCTTTGGAAAGCTAAGAAACAACTCGCTCTGCACAGTGCTCTTACAGCCTACCGGGAACATCTCTTCCAAAGGCCTGTGAAACGCAGTTTCTTTGCAGGCCTGACCTGGCTGAAGTAGGACTTCTGCTCTGAGTTTCCCACTTTGACCTAGAGCTGAAAGGCACAACGTGCAGGCTTCTTTCCAAGGGGCGAGTTGGGCCCCACAGCATCTCGCTTCCAGCTCTTGGGGAAGCTAAGAAACAACTCGCTCTGCACAGTGCTCTTACAGCCTACCGGGAACATCTCTTCCAAAGGCCTGTGAAACGCAGTTTCTTTGCAGGCCTGATCTGGCTGAAGTAGGACTTCTGCTCTGGGTGTGCTACATTGCGCTAGAGCTGAAAGGCCCAACGTGCAGGCTTCTTTCCAAAGGGCGAGTTGGGCCCCACAGCATCTTGCTTCCAGCTCTTTGGGAAGCGAAGAAACAACTCGCTCTGCACAGTGCTCTTACAGCCTACCGGGAGCATCTCTTCCAAAGGCCTGTGAAACGCAGTTTCTTTGCAGGCCTGATCTGGCTGAAGTAGGACTTCTGCTCTGGGTGTGCTACATTGCCCTAGAGCTGAGAGGCTCAGAGTGCAGGCTTCTTTCCAAAGGGCGAGTTGGGCCCCACAGCATCTTGCTTAGAGCTCTTTGGGAAGCTAAGAAACAACTCGCTCTGCACAGTGCTCTTACAGCCTACGGGGAACATCACTTCCAAAGGCCTGTGAAACGCAGTTTCTTTGCAGGCCTCATCTGGCTGAAGTAGGACTTTGGCTCTGGGTGTGCTACATTGCCCTAGAGCTGAAAGGCACAACGTGCAGGCTTCTTTCCAAGGGGCGAATGGGGCCCCACAGCATCTCGCTTCCAGCTCTTGGGGAAGCTAAGAAACAACTCGCTCTGCACAGTGCTCTTACAGCCTACCGGGAACATCTCTTCCAAAGGCCTGTGAAACGCAGTTTCTTTGCAGGCCTGATCTGGCTGAAGTAGGACTTCTGATCTGGGTGTGCTACATTGCGCTAGAGCTGAAAGTCCCAACGTGCAGGCTTCTTTTCAAAGGGCGAGTTGGGCCCCACAGCATCTTGCTTCCAGCTCTTTGGGAAGCGAAGAAACAACTCGCTCTGCACAGTGCTCTTACAGCCTACCGGGAGCATCTCTTCCAAAGGCCTGTGAAACGCAGTTTCTTTGCAGGCCTGATCTGGCTGAAGTAGGACTTCTGCTCTGGGTGTGATACATTGCCCTAGAGCTGAAAGGCAGAACGTGCCGGCTTCTATCCAAAGGGCGAGTTGGTCCCCACAGCATCTTGCTTCCAGCTCTTTGGGAAGCTAAGAAACAACTCGCTCTGCACAGTGCTCTTACAGCCTACCGGGAACATCACTTCCAAAGGCCTGTGAAACGCAGTTTCTTTGCAGGCCTGATCTGACTGAAGTAGGACTTCTGCTCTGGGTCTGCTACTTTGCCCTAGAGCTGAAAGGCACAACGTGCAGGCTTCTTTCCAAAGGGCGAGTTGTGCCCCACAGCATCTTGCTTCCAGCTCTTTGGGAAGCTAAGAAACAACTCGCTCTGCACAGTGCTCTTACAGCATACCGGGAACATCTCTTCCAAAGGCCTGTGAAACGCAGTTTCTTTGCATGCCTGATCTGGCTGAAGTAGGACTTCTGCTCTGGGTGTGCTACATTGCCCTAGAGCTGACAGGCACAGCGTGCAGGCTTCTTTCCAAGGGGCGAGTTGGGCCCCACAGCATCTTGCCTCCAGCTCTTTGGGAAGCTAAGAAACAACTTGCTCTGCACAGTGCTCTTACAGCCTACCGGGAACATCTCTTCCAAAGGCCTGTGAAACGCAGTTTCTTTGCAGGCCTGATCTGGCTGAAGTAGGACTTCTGCTCTGGGTGTGCTACATTGCCCTAGAGCTGAGAGGCACAGAGTGCAGGCTTCTTTCCAAATGGCGAGTTGGGCCCCACAGCATCTTGCTTAGAGCTCTTTGGGAAGCTAAGAAACAACTCGCTCTGCACAGTGCTCTTACAGCCTACGGGGAACATCTCTTCCAAAGGCCTGTGAAACGCAGTTTCTTTGCAGGCCTGATGTGGCTGAAGTAGGACTTCTGCTCTGGGTGTGCTACATTGCCCTAGAGCTGAGAGGCACAACGTGCAGGCTTCTTTCCAAAGGGCGAGTTGGGCCCCACAGCATCTTGCTTCCAGCTCTTTGGGAAGCTAACAAACAACTCGCTCTGCACAGTGCTCATACAGCCTACAGGGAACATCTCTTCCAAAAGCCTGTGAAACGCAGTTTCTTTGCAGGCCTGATCTGGCTGAAGTGGGACTTCTGCTTTGGGTGTGCTACATGACCCTAGAGCTGAAAGGCACAACGTGCAGGCTTCTTTCCAAAGGGCGAGTTGGGCCACACAGCATCTTGCTTCCAGCTCTTTGGGAAGCTAAGAAACAACTCGCTCTGCACAGTGCTCTTACAGCCTACCGGGTACAACTCTTCCAAAGGTCTGTGAAACGCAGTTTCTTTGCAGGCCTGAGCTGGCTGAAGTAGGACTTCTGTTCTGGGTGTGCTACTTTGCCCTAGAGCTGAAAGGCACAACGTGCAGGCTTCTTTCCAAAGGCCGAGTTGGGCCCCACAGCATCTTGCTTCCAGCTCTTTGGGAAGCTAAGAAACAACTCGCTCTGCCCAGTGCTCTTACAGCCTACCGGGAACATCTCTTCCAAAGGCCTGTGAAACGCAGTTTCTTTGCAGGCCTGATCTGGCTGAAGTAGGACTTCTGATCTGGGTGTGCTACATTGCGCTAGAGCTGAAAGTCCCAATGTGCACGCTTCTTTTCAAAGGGCGAGTTGGGCCCCACAGCATCTTGCTTCCAGCTCTTTGGGAAGCGAAGAAACAACTCGCTCTGCACAGTGCTCTTACAGCCTACCGGGAGCATCTCTTCCAAAGGCCTGTGAAACGCAGTTTCTTTGCAGGCCTGATCTGGCTGAAGTAGGACTTCTGCTCTGGGTGTGATACATTGCCCTAGAGCTGAAAGGCAGAACGTGCCGGCTTCTTTCCAAAGGGCGAGTTGGTCCCCACAGCATCTTGCTTCCAGCTCTTTGGGAAGCTAAGAAACAACTCGCTCTGCACAGTGCTCTTAGAGCCTACCGGCAACATCTCTTCCAAAGGCCTGTGAAACGCAGTTTCTTTGCAGGCCTGATCTGACTGAAGTAGGACTTCTGCTCTGGGTGTGCTACTTTGCCCTAGAGCTGAAAGGCACAACGTGCAGGCTTCTTTCCAAAGGGCGAGTTGTGCCCCACAGCATCTTGCTTCCAGCTCTTTGGGAAGCTAAGAAACAACTCGCTCTGCACAGTGCTCTTACAGCCTACCGGGAACATCTCTTCCAAAGGCCTGTGAAACGCAGTTTCTTTGCATGCCTGATCTGGCTGAAGTAGGACTTCTGCTCTGGGTGTGCTACATTGCCCTAGAGCTGACAGGCACAGCGTGCAGGCTTCTTTCCAAAGGGCGAGTTGGGCCCCACAGCATCTTGCCTCCAGCTCTTTGGGAAGCTAAGAAACAACTCGCTCTGCACAGTGCTCTTACAGCCTACCGGGAACATCTCTTCCAAAGGCCTGTGAAACGCAGTTTCTTTGCAGGCCTGATCTGCCTGAAGTAGGACTTCTGCTCTGGGTGTGCTACATTGCCCTAGAGTTGAATGGCACAACGTGCAGGCTTCTTTCCAAAGGGCGAGTTGGGCCACACAGCATCTTGCTTCCTGTTCTTTGGGAAGCTAAGAAACAACTCGCTCTGCACAGTGCTCTTACAGCCTACCGGGAACATCTCTTCCAAAGGCCTGTGAAACGCAGTTTCTTTGCAGGCCTGATCTGGCTGAAGTAGGACTTCTGCTCTGGGTGTGCTACATTGCCCTAGAGCTGAAAGGAACAGCGTGCAGGCTTCTTTCCAAAGGGAGAGTGGGCCCCACAGCATCTTGCTTCCAGCTCTTTGGGAAGCTAAGAAACAACTCGCTCTGCTCAGTGCTCTTACATCCTAGTGGGAACATCTCTTCCAAAGGCCTATGAAACGCAGTTTCTTTGCAGGCCTGATCTGGCTGAAGTAGGACTTCTGCTCTGGGTGTGCTACTTTGTTCTAGAGCTGAAAGGCACAACGTGCAGGCTTCTTTCCAAAGGGCGAGTTGGGCCCCACAGCATCTTGCTTCCAGCTCTTAGGGAAGCTAAGAAACAACTCGCTCTGCACAGTGCTCTTACAGCCTACCAGGAACATCTCTTCCAAAGGCCTGTGAAACGCAGTTTCTTTGCAGGCCTGATCTGGCTGAAGTAGGACTTCTGCTCTGGGTGTGCTACATTGCCCTAGAGCTGAAAGGCACAACGTGCAGGCTTCTTTCCAAAGGGCGAGTTGGGCCCCACAGCATCTTGCTTCCAGCTCTTTGGGAAGCTAAGAAACAACTCGCTCTGCACAGTGCTCTTAAAGCCTACCGGGAACATCTCTTCCAAAGGCCTGTGAAACGCAGTTTCTTTGCAGGCCTGATCTGGCTGAAGTAGGACTTCTGCTCTGGGTGTGCTACATTGCCCTACAGCTGAAAGGCACAACGTGCAGGCTTCTTTCCAAAGGGCGAGTTGGG
Source organism: Equus caballus (assembly GCF_041296265.1). Taxonomy (NCBI): domain Eukaryota; kingdom Metazoa; phylum Chordata; class Mammalia; order Perissodactyla; family Equidae; genus Equus; species Equus caballus. The sequence goes on from NC_091696.1 coordinate 15,624,413, forward strand.
CCCCACAGCATCTTGCTTCCAGCTCTTTGGGAACCTAAGAAACAACTCGCTCTGCACAGTGCTCTTACAGCCTACCGGGAACAGCTCTTCCAAAGGCCTGTGAAACGCAGTTTCTTTGCAGGCCTGATCTGGCTGAAGTAGGACTTCTGCTCTGGGTGTGCTACATTGCCCTAGAGCTGAAAGGCACAACGTGCAGGCTGCTTTCCAAAGGGCGAGTTTGCCCCACAGCATCTTGCTTCCAGCTCGTTGGGAAGCTAAGAAACAGCTCTCTCTGCCCAGTGCTCTTACAGCCTACCCGGAACATCTCTTCCAAAGGCCTGTGAAACGCAGTTTCTTTGCAGGCCTGATCTGGCTGAAGTAGGACTTCTGCTCTGGGTGTGCTACTTTGCCCTAGAGCTGAAAGGCACAACGTGCAGGCTTCTTTCCAAAGGGCGAGTTGGGCCCCACAGCATCTTGCTTCCAGCTCTTTGGGAAGCTAAGAAACAACTCGCTCTGCACAGTGCTCTTACAGCCTACCGGGAACATCTCTTCCAAAGGCCTGTGAAACGCAGTTTCTTTGCAGGCCTGATCTGGCTGAAGTAGGACTTCTGCTCTGGGTGTGCTACATTGCCCTAGAGCTGAAAGGCACAGCGTGCAGGCTTCTTTCCAAAGGGAGAGTGGGCCCCACAGCATCTTGCTTCCAGCTCTTTGGGAAGCTAAGAAACAACTCGCTCTGCTCAGTGCTCTTACATCCTAGTGGGAACATCTCTTCCAAAGGCCTATGAAACGCAGTTTCTTTGCAGGCCTGATCTGGCTGAAGTAGGACTTCTGCTCTGGGTGTGCTACTTTGTTCTAGAGCTGAAAGGCACAACGTGCAGGCTTCTTTCCAAAGGGCGAGTTGGGCCCCACAGCATCTTGCTTCCAGCTCTTTGGGAAGCTAAGAAACAACTCGCTCTGCACAGTGCTCTTACAGCCTACCGGGAACATCTCATCGAAAGGCCTGTGAAACGCAGTTTCTTTGCAGGCCTGATCTGGCTGAAGTAGGACTTCTGCTCTGGGTGTGCTACATTGCCCTACAGCTGAAAGGCACAATGTGCAGGCTTCTTTCCAAAGGGCGATTTGGGCCCCACAGCATCTTGCTTCCATCTCTTAGGGAAGCTAAGAAACAACTCGCTCTGCACAGTGCTCTTACAGCCTACGGGGAGCATCTCTTCCAAAGGCCTGTGAAACGCAGTTTCTTTGCAGGCCTGATCTGGCTGAAGTAGGACTTCTGCTCTGGGTGGGCTACATTGCCCAAGAGCTGAAAGGCACAACGTGCAGGCTTCTTTCCAAAGGGCGTGTTGAGCCCCACAGCATCTTGCTTCCAGCTCGTTGGGAAGCTAAGAAACAGCTCTCTCTGCCCAGTGCTCTTAGAGCCTACCGGGAACATCTCTTCCAAAGGCCTGTGAAACGCAGTTTCTTTGCAGGCCTGATCTGGCTGAAGTAGGACTTCTGCTCTGGGTGTGCTACTTTGCCCTAGAGCTGAAAGGCACAACGTGCAGGCTTCTTTCCAAAGGCCGAGTTGGGCCACACAGCATCTTGCTTCCAGCTCTTTGGGAAGCTAAGAAACAACTCGCTCTGCACAGTGCTCTTACAGCCTACCGGGAACATCTCTTCCAAACGCCTGGGAAACGCAGTTTCTTTGCAGGCCTGATCTGGCTGAAGTAGGACTTCTGCTCTGGGTGTGCTACTTTGCCCTAGAGCTGAAAGGCACAACGTGCAGGCTTCTTTCCAAAGGGCGAGTTGGGCCCCACAGCATCTTGCTTCCAGCTCTTTGGGAAGCTAAGAAACAACTCGCTCTGCACAGTGCTCTTACAGCCTACCGGGAACATCTCTTCCAAAGGCCTGTGAAACGCAGTTTCTTTGCACGCCTGATCTGGCTGAAGTAGGACTTCTGCTCTGGGTGTGCTACATTGCCCTAGAGCTGAGAGGCACAGCGTGCAGGCTTCTTTCCAAAGGGCGAGTTGGGCCCCACAGAATCTGGCTTAGAGCTCTTTGGGAAGCTAAGAAACAACTCGCTCTGCACAGTGCTCTTACAGCCTACCTGGAACATCTCTTCCAAAGGCCTGTGTAACGCAGTTTCTTTGCACGCCTGATCTGGCTGAAGTAGGACTTCTACTCTGGGGTGCTACATTGCCCTAGAGATGAAAGGCACAACGTGCAGGCTTCTTTACAAAGGGCGAGTGGTCCCCAGAGCATCTTGCATCCAGCTCTTTGGGAAGCTAAGAAACAACTCGCTCTGCACAGTGCTCTTACAGCCTACCGGGAGCATCTCTTCCAAAGGCCTGTGGAACGCAGTTTCTTTGCAGGCGTGATCTGGCTGAAGTAGGACTTCTGCTCTGTGTGTGCTACATTGCCCTAGAGCTGAAAGGCACAACGTGCTGGCTTCTTTCCAAAGGGCGAGTTTGGCCCCACAGCATCTTGCTTCCAGCTCTTTGGGAAGCTAAGAAACAACTCGCTCTGCACAGTGCTCTTACAGCCTACCGGGAACATCTCTTCCAAAGAACTGTGAAACGCAGTTTCTTTGCAGGCCTGATCTGGCTGAAGTAGGACTTCTGCTCTGGGTTTGCTACATTGCCCTAGAGCTGAAAGGCACAACGTGCAGGCTTCTTTCCAAAGGGCGAGTTGGGCCCCACAGCTTCTTGCTTCCAGCTCTTTGGGAAGCTAAGAATCTTCTTGCTCTGCACAGTGCTCTGTCAGCCTAGTGGGAACATCTCTTCCAAAGGCCTGTGAAACGCAGTTTTTTTGCAGGCCTGATCTGGCTGAAGTAGGACTTCTGCTCTGGGTGTGCTACATTGCCCTACAACTGAAAGGCACAACGTGCAGCCTTCTTTCCAAAGGGCGAGTTGTGCCCCCCAGCATCTTGCTTCCAGCTCTTTGGGAAGCTAAGAAACAACTCGCTATGCATAGTTCTCTTACAGGCTATCGGGAACATCTCTTCCAAAGGCCTGTGAAACGCAGTTTCTTTGCAGGCCTTATCTGGCTGAAGTAGGACTTCTGCTCTGGGTGTGCTACATGGCCCTAGAGCTGAAAGGCACAACGTGCAGGCTGCTTTCCAAGGGGCGAGTTGGGCCCCACAGCATCTTGCTTCCAGCTCTTTGGGAAGCTAAGAAACAACTCGCTCTGCACAGTGCTCTTACAGCCTACCGGGAACATCTCTTCCAAAGGCCTGTGAAACGCAGTGTCTTTGCAGGCCTGATCTGGCTGAAGTAGGACTTCTGCTCTGGGTGTGCTACATTGCCCTAGAGCTGAAAGGCACAACGTGCAGGCTTCTTTCCAAAGGGCGAGTTGGGCCCCACAGCATCTTGCTTCCAGCTCTTTGGGAAGCTAAGAAACAACTCGCTCTGCACAGTGCTCTTACAGCCTACCGGGAACATCTCTTCCAAAGGCCTGTGAAACGCAGTGTCTTTGCAGGCCTGATCTGGCTGAAGTAGGACTTCTGCTCTGGGTGTGCTACATTGCCCTAGAGCTGAAAGGCACAACGTGCAGGCTTCTTTCCAAAGGCCGAGTTGGGCCCCACAGCATCTTGCTTCCAGCTCTTTGGGAAGCTAAGAAACAACTCGCTCTGCACAGTGCTCTTACAGCCTACCGGGAACATCTCTTCCAAAGGCCTGTGTAACGCAGTTTCTTTGCAGGCCTGATCTGGCTGAAGTAGGACTTCTGCTCTGGGTGTGCTACATTGCCCTAGAGCTGAAAGGCACAACGTGCAGGCTTCTTTCCAAAGGGAGAGTGGGCCCCACAGCATCTTGCTTCCAGCTCTTTGGGAAGCTAAGAAACAACTCGCTCTGCTCAGTGCTCTTACATCCTAGTGGGAACATCTCTTCCAAAGGCCTATGAAACGCAGTTTCTTTGCAGGCCTGATCTGGCTGAAGTAGGACTTCTGCTCTGGGTGTGCTACTTTGTTCTAGAGCTGAAAGGCACAACGTGCAGGCTTCTTTCCAAAGGGCGAGTTGGGCCCCACAGCATCTTGCTTCCAGCTCTTAGGGAAGCTAAGAAACAACTCGCTCTGCACAGTGCTCTTACAGCCTACCGGGAACATCTCGTCGAAAGGCCTGTGAAACCCAGTTTCTTTGCAGGCCTGATCTGGCTGAAGTAGGACTTCTGCTCTGGGTGTGCTACATTGCCCTACAGCTGAAAGGCACAATGTGCAGGCTTCTTTCCAAAGGGCGATTTGGGCCCCACAGCATCTTGCTTCCATCTCTTAGGGAAGCTAAGAAACAACTCGCTCTGCACAGTGCTCTTACAGCCTACGGGGAGCATCTCTTCCAAAGGCCTGTGAAACGCAGTTTCTTTGCAGGCCTGATCTGGCTGAAGTAGGACTTCTGCTCTGGGTGGGCTACATTGCCCAAGAGCTGAAAGGCACAACGTGCAGGCTTCTTTCCAAAGGGCGTGTTGAGCCCCACAGCATCTTGCTTCCAGCTCGTTGGGAAGCTAAGAAACAGCTCTCTCTGCCCAGTGCTCTTAGAGCCTACCGGGAACATCTCTTCCAAAGGCCTGTGAAACGCAGTTTCTTTGCAGGCCTGATCTGGCTGAAGTAGGACTTCTGCTCTGGGTGTGCTACTTTGCCCTAGAGCTGAAAGGCACAACGTGCAGGCTTCTTTCCAAAGGCCGAGTTGGGCCACACAGCATCTTGCTTCCAGCTCTTTGGGAAGCTAAGAAACAACTCGCTCTGCACAGTGCTCTTACAGCCTACCGGGAACATCTCTTCCAAACGCCTGGGAAACGCAGTTTCTTTGCAGGCCTGATCTGGCTGAAGTAGGACTTCTGCTCTGGGTGTGCTACTTTGCCCTAGAGCTGAAAGGCACAACGTGCAGGTTTCTTTCCAAAGGGCGAGTTGGGCCCCACAGCATCTTGCTTCCAGCTCTTTGGGAAGCTAAGAAACAACTCGCTCTGCACAGTGCTCTTACAGCCTACCGGGAACATCTCTTCCAAAGGCCTGTGAAACGCAGTTTCTTTGCACGCCTGATCTGGCTGAAGTAGGACTTCTGCTCTGGGTGTGCTACATTGCCCTAGAGCTGAGAGGCACAGCGTGCAGGCTTCTTTCCAAAGGGCGAGTTGGGCCCCACAGAATCTGGCTTAGAGCTCTTTGGGAAGCTAAGAAACAACTCGCTCTTCACAGTGCTCTTACAGCCTACCTGGAACATCTCTTCCAAAGGCCTGTGTAACGCAGTTTCTTTGCAGGCCTGATCTGGCTGAAGTAGGACTTCTACTCTGGGGTGCTACATTGCCCTAGAGATGAAAGGCACAACGTGCAGGCTTCTTTACAAAGGGCGAGTGGTCCCCAGAGCATCTTGCATCCAGCTCTTTGGGAAGCTAAGAAACAACTCGCTCTGCACAGTGCTCTTACAGCCTACAGGGAGCATCTCTTCCAAAGGCCTGTGGAACGCAGTTTCTTTGCAGGCGTGATCTGGCTGAAGTAGGACTTCTGCTCTGTGTGTGCTACATTGCCCTAGAGCTGAAAGGCACAACGTGCAGGCTTCTTTACAAAGGGCGAGTTGGGCCCCACAGCTTCTTGCTTCCAGCTCTTTGGGAAGCTAAGAATCTTCTCGCTCTGCACAGTGCTCTGACAGCCTAGTGGGAACATCTCTTCCAAAGGCCTGTGAAACGCAGTTTTTTTGCAGGCCTGATCTGGCTGAAGTAGGACTTCTGCTCTGGGTGTGCTACATTGCCCTACAACTGAAAGGCACAACGTGCAGGCTTCTTTCCAAAGGGCGAGTTGTGCCCCCCAGCATCTTGCTTCCAGCTCTTTGGGAAGCTAAGAAACAACTCGCTATGCATAGTTCTCTTACAGGCTATCGGGAACATCTCTTCCAAAGGCCTGTGAAACGCAGTTTCTTTGCAGGCCTTATCTGGCTGAAGTAGGACTTCTGCTCTGGGTGTGCTACATGGCCCTAGAGCTGAAAGGCACAACGTGCAGGCTGCTTTCCAAGGGGCGAGTTGGGCCCCACAGCATCTTGCTTCCAGCTCTTTGGGAAGCTAAGAAACAACTCGCTCTGCACAGTGCTCTTACAGCCTACCGGGAACATCTCTTCCAAAGGCCTGTGAAACGCAGTGTCTTTGCAGGCCTGATCTGGCTGAAGTAGGACTTCTGCTCTGGGTGTGCTACATTGCCCTAGAGCTGAAAGGCACAACGTGCAGGCTTCTTTCCAAAGGCCGAGTTGGGCCCCACAGCATCTTGCTTCCAGCTCTTTGGGAAGCTAAGAAACAACTCGCTCTGCACAGTGCTCTTACAGCCTACCGGGAACATCTCTTCCAAAGGCCTGTGAAACGCAGTGTCTTTGCAGGCCTGATCTGGCTGAAGTAGGACTTCTGCTCTGGGTGTGCTACATTGCCCTAGAGCTGAAAGGCACAACGTGCAGGCTTCTTTCCAAAGGGCGAGTTGGGCCCCACAGCATCTTGCTTCCAGCTCTTTGGGAAGCTAAGAAACAACTCGCTCTGCACAGTGCTCTTACAGCCTACCGGGAACATCTCTTCCAAAGGCCTGTGAAACGCAGTGTCTTTGCAGGCCTGATCTGGCTGAAGTAGGACTTCTGCTCTGGGTGTGCTACATGGCCCTAGAGCTGAAAGGCACAACGAGCAGGCTTCTTTCCAAAGGGCGAGTTGGGCCCCACAGCATCTTGCTTCCAGCTCTTTGGGAAGCTAAGAAACAACTCGCTCTGCACAGTGCTCTTACAGCCTACCGGGAACATCTCTTACAAAGGCCTGTGAAACGCAGTGTCTTTGCAGGCCTGATCTGGCTGAAGTAGGACTTCTGCTCTGGGTGTGCTACAATGCCCTACAGCTGAAAGGCACAACGTGCAGGCTTCTTTCCAAAGGCCGAGTTGGGCCCAACAGCGTCTTGCTTCCAGCTCTTTGGAAAGCTAAGAAACAACTCGCTCTGCACAATGCTCTTACAGCCTACCGGGAACATCCCTTCCAAAGGCCTGTGAAACGCAGTGTCTTTGCAGGCCTGATCTGGCTGAAGTAGGACTTCTGCTCTGGGTGTGCTACAATGCCCTACAGCTGAAAGGCACAACGTGCAGGCTTCTTTCCAAAGGAGGAGTTGGGCCCCACAGCATCTTGCTTCCAGCTCTTAGGGAAGCTAAGAAATATCTCGCTCTGCACAGTGCTCTTACAGCCTACCGGGAACATCTCTTCCAAATGCCTGTGAAACGCAGTTTCTTTGCAGGCCTGATCTGGCTGAAGTAGGACTTCTGCTCTGGGTGTGCTACTTTGCCCTAGAGCTGAAAGGCACAACGTGCAGGCTTCTTTCCAAAGGGCGAGTTGGGCCCCACAGCATCTTGCATCCAGCTCTTTGGGAAGCTAAGAAACAACTCGCTCTGCTCAGTGCTCTTACAGCCTACCGGGAACATCTCTTCCAAAGGCCTGTGAAACGCAGTTTCTTTGCAGGCCTGATCTGGCTGAAGTAGGACTTGTGCTCTGGGTGTGCTACATTGCCCTAGAGCTGAGAGGCACAGCGTGCAGGCTTCTTTCCAAAGGGCGAGTTGGGCCCCACAGAATCTGGCTTAGAGCTCTTTGGGAAGCTAAGAAACAACTCGCTCTGCACAGTGCTCTTACAGCCTACCGGGAACATCTCTTCCAAAGGCCTGTGTAACGCAGTTTCTTTGCAGGCCTGATCTGGCTGAAGTAGGACTTCTACTCTGGGGTGCTACATTGCCCTAGAGATGAAAGGCACAACGTGCAGGCTTCTTTACAAAGGGCGAGTGGTCCCCAGAGCATCTTGCATCCAGCTCTTTGGGAAGCTAAGAAACAACTCGCTCTGCACAGTGCTCTTACAGCCTACCGGGAGCATCTCTTCCAAAGGCCTGTGGAACGCAGTTTCTTTGCAGGCGTGATCTGGCTGAAGTAGGACTTCTGCTCTGGGTGTGCTACATTGCGCTAGAGCTGAAAGGCCCAACGTGCAGGCTTCTTTCCAAAGGGCGAGTTGGGCCCCACAGCATCTTGCTTCCAGCTCTTTGGGAAGCGAAGAAACAACTCGCTCTGCACAGTGCTCTTACAGCCTACCGGGAGCATCTCTTCCAAAGGCCTGTGAAACGCAGTTTCTTTGCAGGCCTGATCTGGCTGAAGTAGGACTTCTGCTCTGGGTGTGCTACATTGCCCTAGAGCTGAGAGGCACAGAGTGCAGGCTTCTTTCCAAAGGGCGAGTTGGGCCCCACAGCATCTTGCTTAGAGCTCTTTGGGAAGCTAAGAAACAACTCGCTCTGCACAGTGCTCTTACAGCCTACGGGGAACATCACTTCCAAAGGCCTGTGAAACGCAGTTTCTTTGCAGGCCTCATCTGGCTGAAGTAGGACTTTGGCTCTGGTTGTGCTACATTGCCCTAGAGCTGAAAGGCACAACGTGCAGGCTTCTTTCCAAGGGGCGAGTTGGGCCCCACAGCATCTCGCTTCCAGCTCTTGGGGAAGCTAAGAAACAACTCGCTCTGCACAGTGCTCTTACAGCCTACCGGGAACATCTCTTCCAAAGGTCTGTGAAACGCAGTTTCTTTGCAGGCCTGATCTGGCTGAAGTAGGACTTCTGCTCTGGGTGTGCTACATTGCCCTAGAGATGAAAGGCACAACGTGCAGGCTTCTTTCCAAAGGGCGAGTGGGCCCCACAGCATCTTGCATCCAGCTCTTTGGGAAGCTAAGAAACAACTCGCTCTGCTCAGTGCTCTTACTGCCTACCGGGAACATCTCTTCCAAAGGCCTGTGAAACGCAGTTTCTTTGCAGGCCTGATCTGGCTGAAGTAGGACTTCTGCTCTGGGTGTGCTACATTGCCCTAGAGCTGAGAGGCACAACGTGCAGGCTTCTTTCCAAAGGGCGAGTTGGGCCCCACAGCATCTTGCTTCCAGCTCTTTGGGAAGCTAACAAACAACTCGCTCTGCACAGTGCTCATACAGCCTACAGGGAACATCTCTTCCAAAAGCCTGTGAAACGCAGTTTCTTTGCAGGCCTGATCTGGCTGAAGTGGGACTTCTGCTTTGGGTGTGCTACATGGCCCTAGAGCTGAAAGGCACAACGTGCAGGCTTCTTTCCAAAGGGCGAGTTGGGCCCCACAGCATCTTGCTTCCAGCTCTTTGGGAAGCTAAGAAACAACTCGCTCTGCACAGTGCTCTTACAGCCTACCGGGTACAACTCTTCCAAAGGTCTGTGAAACGCAGTTTCTTTGCAGGCCTGATCTGGCTGAAGTAGGACTTCTGTTCTGGGTGTGCTACTTTGCCCTAGAGCTGAAAGGCACAACGTGCAGGCTTCTTTCCAAAGGCCGAGTTGGGCCCCACAGCATCTTGCTTCCAGCTCTTTGGGAAGCTAAGAAACAACTCGCTCTGCCCAGTGCTCTTACAGCCTACCGGGAACATCTCTTCCAAAGGCCTGTGAAACGCAGTTTCTTTGCAGGCCTGATCTGGCTGAAGTAGGACTTCTGCTCTGGGTGTGCTACATTGCCCTAGAGCTGAGAGGCACAGCGTGCAGGCTTCTTTCCAAAGGGCGAGTTGGGCCCCACAGAATCTGGCTTAGAGCTCTTTGGGAAGCTAAGAAACAACTCGCTCTGCACAGTGCTCTTACAGCCTACCGGGAACATCTCTTCCAAAGGCCTGTGTAACGCAGTTTCTTTGCAGGCCTGATCTGGCTGAAGTAGGACTTCTACTCTGGGTGTGCTACATTGCCCTAGAGATGAAAGGCACAACGTGCAGGCTTCTTTACAAAGGGCGAGTGGGCCCCAGAGCATCTTGCATCCAGCTCTTTGGGAAGCTAAGAAACAACTCGCTCTGCACAGTGCTCTTACAGCCTACCGGGAGCATCTCTTCCAAAGGCCTGTGGAACGCAGTTTCTTTGCAGGCCTGATCTGCCTGAAGTAGGACTTCTGCTCTGGGTGTGCTACATTGCCCTAGAGTTGAATGGCACAACGTGCAGGCTTCTTTCCAAAGGGCGAGTTGGGCCCCACAGCATCTTGCTTCCTGTTCTTTGGGAAGCTAAGAAACAACTCGCTCTGCACAGTGCTCTTACAGCCTACCGGGAACATCTCTTCCAAAGGCCTGTGAAACGCAGTTTCTTTGCAGGCCTGATCTGGCTGAAGTAGGACTTCTGCTCTGGGTGTGCTACATTGCCCTAGAGCTGAAAGGCACAGCGTGCAGGCTTCTTTCCAAAGGGAGAGTGGGCCCCACAGCATCTTGCTTCCAGCTCTTTGGGAAGCTAAGAAACAACTCGCTCTGCTCAGTGCTCTTACATCCTAGTGGGAACATCTCTTCCAAAGGCCTATGAAACGCAGTTTCTTTGCAGGCCTGATCTGGCTGAAGTAGGACTTCTGCTCTGGGTGTGCTACTTTGTTCTAGAGCTGAAAGGAACAACGTGCAGTCTTCTTTCCAAAGGGCGAGTTGGGCCCCACAGCATCTTGCTTCCAGCTCTTAGGGAAGCTAAGAAACAACTCGCTCTGCACAGTGCTCTTACAGCCTACCAGGAACATCTCTTCCAAAGGCCTGTGAAACGCAGTTTCTTTGCAGGCCTGATCTGGCTGAAGTAGGACTTCTGCTCTGGGTGTGCTACATTGCCCTAGAGCGGAAAGGCACAACGTGCAGGCTTCTTTCCAAAGGCCGAGTTGGGCCCCACAGCATCTTGCTTCCAGCTCTTTGGGAAGCTAAGAAACAACTCGCTCTGCACAGTGCTCTTACAGCCTACCGGGAACATCTCTTCCAAAGGCCTGTGAAACGCAGTTTCTTTGCAGGCCTGATCTGGCTGAAGTAGGACTTCTGCTCTGGCTGTGCTACATTGCCCTACAGCTGAAAGGCACAACGTGCAGGCTTCTTTCCAAAGGGCGAGTTGGGCCCCACAGCATCTTGCTTCCAGCTCTTTGGGAACCTAAGAAACAACTCGCTCTGCACAGTGCTCTTACAGCCTACCGGGAACATCTCTTCCAAACGCCTGGGAAACGAAGTTTCTCTGAAGGCCTGATCTGGCTGAAGTAGGACTTCTGCTCTGGGTGTGCTACTTTGCCCTAGAGCTGAAAGGCACAACGTGCAGGCTTCTTTCCAAAGGGCGAGTTGGGCCCCACAGCATCTTGCTTCCAGCTCGTTGGGAAGCTAAGAAACAGCTCTCTCTGCACAGTGCTCTTACAGCCTACCGGGAACATCTCTTCCAAAGGCCTGTGAAACGCAGTTTCTTTTCAGGCCTGATCCGACTGAAGTAGGACTTCTGCTCTGGGTGTGCTACTTTGCCCTAGAGCTGAAAGGCACAACGTGCAGGCTTCTTTCCAAAGGGCGAGTTGGGCCCCACAGCATCTTGCTTCCAGCTCTTTGGGAAGCTAAGAAACAACTCGCTCTGCACAGTGCTCTTACAGCCTACCGGGAACATCTCTTCCAAAGGCCTGTGTAACGCAGTTTCTTTGCAGGCCTGATCTGGCTGAAGTAGGACTTCTGCTCTGGGTGTGCTACATTGCCCTAGAGCTGAAAGGCACAGCGTGCAGGCTTCTTTCCAAAGGGAGAGTGGGCCCCACAGCATCTTGCTTCCAGCTCTTTGGGAAGCTAAGAAACAACTCGCTCTGCTCAGTGCTCTTACATCCTAGGGGGAACATCTCTTCCAAAGGCCTATGAAACGCAGTTTCTTTGCAGGCCTGATCTGGCTGAAGTAGGACTTCTGCTCTGGGTGTGCTACTTTGTTCTAGAGCTGAAAGGCACAACGTGCAGGCTTCTTTCCAAAGGGCGAGTTGGGCCCCACAGCATCTTGCTTCCAGCTCTTAGGGAAGCCAAGAAACAACTCGCTCTGCACAGTGCTCTTACAGCCTACGGGGAGCATCTCTTCCAAAGGCCTGTGAAACGCAGTTTCTTTGCAGGCCTGAACTGGCTGAAGTAGGACTTCTGCTCTGGGTGGGCTACATTGCCCAAGAGCTGAAAGGCACAACGTGCAGGCTTCTTTCCAAAGGGCGAGTTTGCCCCACAGCATCTTGCTTCCAGCTCGTTGGGAATCTAAGAAACAGCTCTCTCTGCCCAGTGCTCTTACAGCCTACCCGGAACATCTCTTCCAAAGGCCTGTGAAACGCAGTTTCTTTGCAGGCCTGATCTGGCTGAAGTAGGACTTCTGCTCTGGGTGTGCTACTTTGCCCTAGAGCTGAAAGGCACAACGTGCAGGCTTCTTTCCAAAGGCCGAGTTGGGCCACACAGCATCTTGCTTCCAGCTCTTTGGGAAGCTAAGAAACAACTCGCTCTGCACAGTGCTCTTACAGCCTACCGGGAACATCTCTTCCAAAGGCCTGTGAAACGCAGTTTCTTTGCAGGCCTGATCTGGCTGAAGTAGGACTTCTGCTCTGGGTGTGCTACTTTGCCCTAGAGCTGAAAGGCACAACGTGCAGGCTTCTTTCCAAAGGGCGAGTTGGGCCCCACAGCATCTTGCTTCCAGCTCTTTGGGAAGCTAAGAAACAACTCGCTCTGCACAGTGCTCTTACAGCCTACCGGGAACATCTCTTCCAAAGGCCTGTGAAACGCAGTTTCTTTGCACGCCTGATCTGGTTGAAGTAGGACTTCTGCTCTGGGTGTGCTACATTGCCCTAGAGCTGAGAGGCACAGCGTGCAGGCTTCTTTCCAAAGGGCGAGTTGGGCCCCACAGAATCTGGCTTAGAGCTCTTTGGGAAGCTAAGAAACAACTCGCTCTGCACAGTGCTCTTACAGCCTACCTGGAACATCTCTTCCAAAGGCCTGTGTAACGCAGTTTCTTTGCAGGCCTGATCTGGCTGAAGTAGGACTTCTACTCTGGGGTGCTACATTGCCCTAGAGATGAAAGGCACAACGTGCAGGCTTCTTTACAAAGGGCGAGTGGTCCCCAGAGCATCTTGCATCCAGCTCTTTGGGAAGCTAAGAAACAACTCGCTCTGCACAGTGCTCTTACAGCCTACCGGGAGCATCTCTTCCAAAGGCCTGTGGAACGCAGTTTCTTTGCAGGCGTGATCTGGCTGAAGTAGGACTTCTGCTCTGTGTGTGCTACATTGCCCTAGAGCTGAAAGGCACAACGTGCAGCCTTCTTTCCAAAGGGCGAGTTGGGCCCCACAGCATCTTGCTTCCAGCTCTTTGGGAAGCTAAGAAACAACTCGCTCTGCACAGTGCTCTTACAGCCTACCGGGAACATCTCTTCCAAAGGCCTGTGAAACGCAGTGTCTTTGCAGGCCTGATCTGGCTGAAGTAGGACTTCTGCTCTGGGTGTGCTACATTGCCCTAGAGCTGAAAGGCACAACGTGCAGGCTTCTTTCCAAAGGCCGAGTTGGGCCACACAGCATCTTGCTTCCAGCTCTTTGGGAAGCTAAGAAACAACTCGCTCTGCACAGTGCTCTTACAGCCTACCAGGAACATCTCTTCCAAAGGCCTGTGAAACGCAGTGTCTTTGTAGGCCTGATCTGGCTGAAGTAGGACTTCTGCTCTGGGTGTGCTACATTGCCCTAGAGCTGAAAGGCACAACGTTCAGGCTTCTTTCCAAAGGGCGAGTTGGGCCCCACAGCATCTTGCTTCCAGCTCTTTGGGAAGCTAAGAAACAACTCGCTCTGCACAGTGCTCTTACAGCCTACCGGGAACATCTCTTCCAAAGGCCTGTGAAACGCAGTGTCTTTGCAGGCCTGATCTGGCTGAAGTAGGACTTCTGCTCTGGGTGTGCTACAATGCCCTACAGCTGAAAGGCACAACGTGCAGGCTTCTTTCCAAAGGGCGAGTTGGGCCCAACAGCGTCTTGCTTCCAGCTCTTTGGAAAGCTAAGAAACAACTCGCTCTGCACAGTGCTCTTACAGCCTACCGGGAACATCCCTTCCAAAGGCCTGTGAAACGCAGTGTCTTTGCAGGCCTGATCTGGCTGAAGTAGGACTTCTGCTCTGGGTGTGCTACATTGCCCTAGAGCTGAAAGGCACAACGTGCAGGCTTCTTTCCAAGGGGCGAGTTGGGCCCCACAGCATCTCGCTTCCAGCTCTTGGGGAAGCTAAGAAACAACTCGCTCTGCACAGTGCTCTTACAGCCTACCGGGAACATCTCTTCCAAAGGCCTGTGAAACGCAGTTTCTTTGCAGGCCTGATCTGGCTGAAGTAGGACTTCTGCTCTGGGTGTGCTACATTGCCCTAGAGCTGAGAGGCACAGAGTGCAGGCTTCTTTCCAAAGGGCGAGTTGGGCCCCACAGCATCTTGCTTAGAGCTCTTTGGGAAGTTAAGAAACAACTCGCTCTGCACAGTGCTCTTACAGCCTACGGGGAACATCACTTCCAAAGGCCTGTGAAACGCGGTTTCTTTGCAGGCCTCATCTGGCTGAGTAGGACTTTGGCTCTGGGTGTGCTACATTGCCCTAGAGCTGAAAGGCACAACGTGCAGGCTTCTTTCCAAGGGGCGAGTTGGGCCCCACAGCATCTCGCTTCCAGCTCTTGGGGAAGCTAAGAAACAACTCGCTCTGCACAGTGCTCTTACAGCCTACCGGGAACATCTCTTCCAAAGGCCTGTGAAACGCAGTTTCTTTGCAGGCCTGATCTGGCTGAAGTAGGACTTCTGATCTGGGTGTGCTACATTGCGCTAGAGCTGAAAGTCCCAACGTGCAGGCTTCTTTCCAAAGGGCGAGTTGGGCCCCACAGCATCTTGCTTCCAGCTCTTTGGGAAGCTAAGAAACAACTCGCTCTGCACAGTGCTCTTACAGCCTACCGGGAGCATCTCTTCCAAAGGCCTGTGAAACGCAGTGTCTTTGCAGGCCTGATCTGGCTGAAGTAGGACTTCTGCTCTGGGTGTGCTACATTGTCCTAGAGCTGAAAGGCACAACGTGCAGGCTTCTTTCCAAAGGGCGAGTTGGGCCCAACAGCGTCTTGCTTCCAGCTCTTTGGAAAGCTAAGAAACAACTCGCTCTGCACAGTGCTCTTACAGCCTACCGGGAACATCTCTTCCAAAGGCCTGTGAAACGCAGTTTCTTTGCAGGCCTGATCTGGCTGAAGTAGGACTTCTGCTCTGGGTGTGCTACATTGCCCTAGAGCTGAAAGGCACAACGTGCAGTCTTCTTTCCAAGGGGCGAGTTGGGCCCCACAGCATCTCGCTTCCAGCTCTTGGGGAAGCTAAGAAACAACTCGCTCTGCACAGTGCTCTTACAGCCTACCGGGAACATCTCTTCCAAAGGCCTGTGAAACGCAGTTTCTTTGCAGGCCTGATCTGGCTGAAGTAGGACTTCTGCTCTGAGTGTGCTACATTGCGCTAGAGCTGAAAGGCCCAACGTGCAGGCTTCTTTCCAAAGGGCGAGTTGGGCCCCACAGCATCTTGCTTCCAGCTCTTTGGGAAGCTAAGAAACAACTCGCTCTGCACAGTGCTCTTACAGCCTACCGGGAGCATCTCTTCCAAAGGCCTGTGAAACGCAGTTTCTTTGCAGGCCTGATCTGGCTGAAGTAGGACTTCTGCTCTGGGTGTGCTACATTGCCCTAGAGCTGAGAGGCACAGAGTGCAGGCTTCTTTCCAAAGGGCGAGTTGGGCCCCACAGCATCTTGCTTAGAGCTCTTTGGGAAGCTAAGAAACAACTCGCTCTGCACAGTGCTCTTACAGCCTACGGGGAACATCACTTCCAAAGGCCTGTGAAACGCAGTTTCTTTGCAGGCCTCATCTGGCTGAAGTAGGACTTTGGCTCTGGGTGTGCTACATTGCCCTAGAGCTGAAAGGCACAACGTGCAGGCTTCTTTCCAAGGGGCGAGTTGGGCCCCACAGAATCTCGCTTCCAGCTCTTGGGGAAGCTAAGAAACAACTCGCTCTGCACAGTGCTCTTACAGCCTACCGGGAACATCTGTTCCAAAGGCCTGTGAAACGCAGTTTCTTTGCAGGCCTCATCAGGCTGAAGTAGGACTTCTGATCTGGGTGTGCTACATTGCGCTAGAGCTGAAAGTCCCAACGTGCAGGCTTCTTTTCAAAGGGCGAGTTGGGCCCCACAGCATCTTGCTTCCAGCTCTTTGGGAAGCGAAGAAACAACTCGCTCTGCACAGTGCTCTTACAGCCTACCGGGAGCATCTCTTCCAAAGGCCTGTGAAACGCAGTTTCTTTGCAGGCCTGATCTGGCTGAAGTAGGACTTCTGCTCTGGGTGTGATACATTGCCCTAGAGCTGAAAGGCAGAACGTGCCGGCTTCTTTCCAAAGGGCGAGTTGGGCCACACAGCATCTTGCTTCCAGCTCTTTGGGAAGCTAAGAAACAACTCGCTCTGCACAGTGCTCTTACAGCCTACCGGCAACATCTCTTCCAAAGGCCTGTGAAACGCAGTTTCTTTGCAGGCCTGATCTGACTGAAGTAGGACTTCTGCTCTGGGTCTGCTACTTTGCCCTAGAGCTGAAAGGCACAACGTGCAGGCTTCTTTCCAAAGGGCGAGTTGTGCCCCACAGCATCTTGCTTCCAGCTCTTTGGGAAGCTAAGAAACAACTCGCTCTGCACAGTGCTCTTACAGCCTACCGGGAACATCTCTTCCAAAGGCCTGTGAAACGCAGTTTCTTTGCATGCCTGATCTGGCTGAAGTAGGACTTCTGCTCTGGGTGTGCTACATTGCCCTAGAGCTGACAGGCACAGCGTGCAGGCTTCTTTCCAAAGGGCGAGTTGGGCCCCACAGCATCTTGCCTCCAGCTCTTTGGGAAGCTAAGAAACAACTCGCTCTGCACAGTGCTCTTACAGCCTACCGGGAACATCTCTTCCAAAGGCCTGTGAAACGCAGTTTCTTTGCAGGCCTGATCTGGCTGAAGTAGGACTTCTGCTCTGGGTGTGCTACATTGCCCTAGAGCTGAGAGGCACAGAGTGCAGGCTTCTTTCCAAAGGGCGAGTTGGGCCCCACAGCATCTTGCTTAGAGCTCTTTGGGAAGCTAAGAAACAACTCGCTCTGCACAGTGCTCTTACAGCCTACGGGGAACATCTCTTCCAAAGGCCTGTGTAACGCAGTTTCTTTGCAGGCCTGATCTGGCTGAAGTAGGACTTCTGCTCTGGGTGTGCTACATGGCCCTAGAGCTGAAAGGCACAACGTGCAGGCTTCTTTCCAAAGGGCGAGTTGGGCCACACAGCATCTTGCTTCCAGCTCTTTGGGAAGCTAAGAAACAACTCGCTCTGCACAGTGCTCTTACAGCCTACCGGGTACAACTCTTCCAAAGGTCTGTGAAACGCAGTTTCTTTGCAGGCCTGATCTGGCTGAAGTAGGACTTCTGTTCTGGGTGTGCTACTTTGCCCTAGAGCTGAAAGGCACAACGTGCAGGCTTCTTTCCAAAGGCCGATTTTGGCCCCACAGCATCTTGCTTCCAGCTCTTTGGGAAGCTAAGAAACAACTCGCTCTGCCCAGTGCTCTTACAGCCTACCGGGAACATCTCTTCCAAAGGCCTGTGAAACGCAGTTTCTTTGCAGGCCTGATCTGGCTGAAGTAGGACTTCTGCTCTGGGTGTGCTACATTGCCCTAGAGCTGAGAGGCACAGAGTGCAGGCTTCTTTCCAAAGGGCGAGTTGGGCCGCACAGCATCTTGCTTAGAGCTCTTTGGGAAGCTAAGAAACAACTCGCTCTGCACAGTGCTCTTACAGCCTACGGGGAACATCACTTCCAAAGGCCTGTGAAACGCAGTTTCTTTGCAGGCCTCATCTGGCTGAAGTAGGACTTTGGCTCTGGGTGTGCTACATTGCCCTAGAGCTGAAAGGCACAACGTGCAGGCTTCTTTCCAAGGGGCGAGTTGGGCCCCACAGCATCTCGCTTCCAGCTCTTGGGGAAGCTAAGAAACAACTCGCTCTGCACAGTGCTCTTACAGCCTACCGGGAACATCTCTTCCAAAGGCCTGTAAAACGCAGTTTCTTTGCAGGCCTGATCTGGCTGAAGTAGGACTTCTGATCTGGGTGTGCTACATTGCGCTAGAGCTGAAAGTCCCAACGTGCAGGCTTCTTTTCAAAGGGCGAGTTGGGCCCCACAGCATCTTGCTTCCAGCTCTTTGGGAAGCGAAGAAACAACTCGCTCTGCACAGTGCTCTTACAGCCTACCGGGAGCATCTCTTCCAAAGGCCTGTGAAACGCAGTTTCTTTGCAGGCCTGATCTGGCTGAAGTAGGACTTCTGCTCTGGGTGTGATACATTGCCCTAGAGCTGAAAGGCAGAACGTGCCGGCTTCTTTCCAAAGGGCGAGTTGGGCCACACAGCATCTTGCTTCCAGCTCTTTGGGAAGCTAAGAAACAACTCGCTCTGCACAGTGCTCTTACAGCCTACCGGCAACATCTCTTCCAAAGGCCTGTGAAACGCAGTTTCTTTGCAGGCCTGATCTGACTGAAGTAGGACTTCTGCTCTGGGTCTGCTACTTTGCCCTAGAGCTGAAAGGCACAACGTGCAGGCTTCTTTCCAAAGGGCGAGTTGTGCCCCACAGCATCTTGCTTCCAGCTCTTTGGGAAGCTAAGAAACAACTCGCTCTGCACAGTGCTCTTACAGCCTACCGGGAACATCTCTTCCAAAGGCCTGTGAAACGCAGTTTCTTTGCATGCCTGATCTGGCTGAAGTAGGACTTCTGCTCTGGGTGTGCTACATTGCCCTAGAGCTGACAGGCACAGCGTGCAGGCTTCTTTCCAAAGGGCGAGTTGGGCCCCACAGCATCTTGCCTCCAGCTCTTTGGGAAGCTAAGAAACAACTCGCTCTGCACAGTGCTCTTACAGCCTACCGGGAACATCTCTTCCAAAGGCCTGTGAAACGCAGTTTCTTTGCAGGCCTGATCTGGCTGAAGTAGGACTTCTGCTCTGGGTGTGCTACATTGCCCTAGAGCTGAGAGGCACAGAGTGCAGGCTTCTTTCCAAAGGGCGAGTTGGGCCCCACAGCATCTTGCTTAGAGCTCTTTGGGAAGCTAAGAAACAACTCGCTCTGCACAGTGCTCTTACAGCCTACGGGGAACATCTCTTCCAAAGGCCTGTGTAACGCAGTTTCTTTGCAGGCCTGATCTGGCTGAAGTAGGACTTCTGCTCTGGGTGTGCTACATTGCCCTAGAGATGAAAGGCACAACGTGCAGGCTTCTTTCCAAAGGGCGAGTGGGCCCCACAGCATCTTGCATCCAGCTCTTTGGGAAGCTAAGAAACAACTCGCTCTGCTCAGTGCTCTTACAGCCTACCGGGAACATCTCTTCCAAAGGCCTGTGAAACGCAGTTTCTTTGCAGGCCTGATCTGGCTGAAGTAGGACTTCTGCTCTGGGTGTGCTACATTGCCCTAGAGCTGAGAGGCACAACGTGCAGGCTTCTTTCCAAAGGGCGAGTTGGGCCCCACAGCATCTTGCTTCCAGCTCTTTGGGAAGCTAACAAACAACTCGCTCTGCACAGTGCTCATACAGCCTACAGGGAACATCTCTTCCAAAAGCCTGTGAAACGCAGTTTCTTTGCAGGCCTGATCTGGCTGAAGTGGGACTTCTGCTTTGGGTGTGCTACATGGCCCTAGAGCTGAAAGGCACAACGTGCAGGCTTCTTTCCAAAGGGCGAGTTGGGCCACACAGCATCTTGCTTCCATCTCTTTGGGAAGCTGAGAAACAACTCGCTCTGCACAGTGCTCTTACAGCCTACCGGGTACAACTCTTCCAAAGGTCTGTGAAACGCAGTTTCTTTGCAGGCCTGATCTGGCTGAAGTAGGACTTCTGTTCTGGGTGTGCTACTTTGCCCTAGAGCTGAAAGGCAAAACGTGCAGGCTTCTTTCCAAAGGCCGAGTTGGGCCCCACAGCATCTTGCTTCCAGCTCTTTGGGAAGCTAAGAAACAACTCGCTCTGCCCAGTGCTCTTACAGCCTACCGGGAACATCTCTTCCAAAGGCCTGTGAAACGCAGTTTCTTTGCAGGCCTGATCTGGCTGAAGTAGGACTTCTGCTCTGGGTGTGCTACATTGCCCTAGAGCTGAGAGGCACAGCGTGCAGGCTTCTTTCCAAAGGGCGAGTTTGGCCCCACAGAATCTGGCTTAGAGCTCTTTGGGAAGCTAAGAAACAACTCGCTCTGCACAGTGCTCTTACAGCCTACCGGGAACATCTCTTCCAAAGGCCTGTGTAACGCAGTTTCTTTGCAGGCCTGATCTGGCTGAAGTAGGACTTCTACTCTGGGTGTGCTACATTGCCCTAGAGATGAAAGGCACAACGTGCAGGCTTCTTTACAAAGGGCGAGTGGGCCCCAGAGCAACTTGCATCCAGCTCTTTGGGAAGCTAAGAAACAACTCGCTCTGCACAGTGCTCTTACAGCCTACCGGGAGCATCTCTTCCAAAGGCCTGTGGAACGCAGTTTCTTTGCAGGCCTGATCTGCCTGAAGTAGGACTTCTGCTCTGGGTGTGCTACAATGCCCTAGAGTTGAATGGCACAACGTGCAGGCTTCTTTCCAAAGGGCGAGTTGGGCCCCACAGCATCTTGCTTCCTGTTCTTTGGGAAGCTAAGAAACAACTCGCTCTGCACAGTGCTCTTACAGCCTACCGGGAACATCTCTTAAAAAGGCCTGTGAAACGCAGTTTCTTTGCAGGCCTGATCTGGCTGAAGTAGGACTTCTGCTCTGGGTGTGCTACATTGCCCTAGAGCTGAAAGGCACAGCGTGCAGGCTTCTTTCCAAAGGGAGAGTGGGCCCCACAGCATCTTGCTTCCAGCTCTTTGGGAAGCTAAGAAACAACTCGCTCTGCTCAGTGCTCTTACATCCTAGTGGGAACATCTCTTCCAAAGGCCTATGAAACGCAGTTTCTTTGCAGGCCTGATCTGGCTGAAGTAGGACTTCTGCTCTGGGTGTGCTACTTTGTTCTAGAGCTGAAAGGCACAACGTGCAGTCTTCTTTCCAAAGGGCGAGTTGGGCCCCACAGCATCTTGCTTCCAGCTCTTAGGGAAGCTAAGAAACAACTCGCTCTGCACAGTGCTCTTACAGCCTACCAGGAACATCTCTTCCAAAGGCCTGTGAAACGCAGTTTCTTTGCAGGCCTGATCTGGCTGAAGTAGGACTTCTGCTCTGGGTGTGCTACATTGCCCTAGAGCTGAAAGGCACAACGTGCAGGCTTCTTTCCAAAGGGCGAGTTGGGCCCCACAGCATCTTGCTTCCAGCTCTTTGGGAAGCTAAGAAACAACTCACTCTGCACAGTGCTCTTACAGCCTACCGGGAACATCTCTTCCAAAGGCCTGTGAAACGCAGTTTCTTTGCAGGCCTGATCTGGCTGAAGTAGGACTTCTGCTCTGGGTGTGCTACATTGCCCTACAGCTGAAAGGCACAACGTGCAGGCTTCTTTCCAAAGGGCGAGTTGGGCCCCACAGCATCTTGCTTCCAGCTCTTTGGGAACCTAAGAAACAACTCGCTCTGCACAGTGCTCTTACAGCCTACCGGGAACATCTCTTCCAAAGGCCTGTGAAACGAAGTTTCTCTGCAGGCCTGATCTGGCTGAAGTAGGACTTCTGCTCTGGGTGTGCTACTTTGCCCTAGAGCTGAAAGGCACAACGTGCAGGCTTCTTTCCAAAGGGCGAGTTGGGCCCCACAGCATCTTGCTTCCAGCTGGTTGGGAAGCTAAGAAACAGCTCTCTCTGCACAGTGCTCTTACAGCCTACCGGGAACATCTCTTCCAAAGGACTGTGAAACGCAGTTTCTTTTCAGGCCTGATCTGACTGAAGTAGGACTTCTGCTCTGGGTGTGCTACTTTGCCCTAGAGCTGAAAGGCACAACGTGCAGGCTTCTTTCCAAAGGGCGAGTTGGGCCCCACAGCATCTTGCTTCCAGCTCTTTGGGAAGCTAAGAAACAACTCGCTCTGCACAGTGCTCTTACAGCCTACCGGGAACATCTCTTCCAAAGGCCTGTGTAACGCAGTTTCTTTGCAGGCCTGATCTGGCTGAAGTAGGACTTCTGCTCTGGGTGTGCTACATTGCCCTAGAGCTGAAAGGCACAGCGTGCAGGCTTCTTTCCAAAGGGAGAGTGGGCCCCACAGCATCTTGCTTCCAGCTCTTTGGGAAGCTAAGAAACAACTCGCTCTGCTCAGTGCTCTTACATCCTAGTGGGAACATCTCTTCCAAAGGCCTATGAAACGCAGTTTCTTTGCAGGCCTGATCTGGCTGAAGTAGGACTTCTGCTCTGGGTGTGCTACTTTGTTCTAGAGCTGAAAGGCACAACGTGCAGGCTTCTTTCCAAAGGGCGAGTTGGGCCCCACAGCATCTTGCTTCCAGCTCTTAGGGAAGGTAAGAAACAACTCGCTCTGCACAGTGCTCTTACAGCCTACCGGGAACATCTCGTCGAAAGGCCTGTGAAACGCAGTTTCTTTGCACGCCTGATCTGGCTGAAGTAGGACTTCTGCTCTGGGTGTGCTACATTGCCCTACAGCTGAAGGGCACAATGTGCAGGCTTCTTTCCAAAGGGCGATTTGGGCCCCACAGCATCTTGCTTCCATCTCTTAGGGAAGCTAAGAAACAACTCGCTCTGCACAGTGCTCTTACAGCCTACCGGGAACATCTCTTCCAAAGGCCTGTGAAACGCAGTTTCTTTGCACGCCTGATCTGGCTGAAGTAGGACTTCTGCTCTGGGTGTGCTACATTGCCCTAGAGCTGAGAGGCACAGCGTGCAGGCTTCTTTCCAAAGGGCGAGTTGGGCCCCACAGCATCTTGCATCCAGCTCTTTGGGAAGCTAAGAAACAACTCGCTCTGCACAGTGCTCTTACAGCCTACCGGGAGCATCTCTTCCAAAGGCCTGTGGAACGCAGTTTCTTTGCAGGCGTGATCTGGCTGAAGTAGGACTTCTGCTCTGTGTGTGCTACATTGCCCTAGAGCTGAAAGGCACAACGTGCAGGCTTCTTTCCAAAGGGCGAGTTGGGCCCCACAGCTTCTTGCTTCCAGCTCTTTGGGAAGCTAAGAATCTTCTTGCTCTGCACAGTGCTCTGACAGCCTAGTGGGAACATCTCTTCCAAAGGCCTGTGAAACGCAGTTTTTTTGCAGGCCTGATCTGGCTGAAGTAGGACTTCTGCTCTGGGTGTGCTACATTGCCCTACAACTGAAAGGCACAACGTGCAGCCTTCTTTCCAAAGGGCGAGTTGTGCCCCCCAGCATCTTGCTTCCAGCTCTTTGGGAAGCTAAGAAACAACTCGCTATGCATAGTTCTCTTACAGGCTATCGGGAACATCTCTCCCAAGGCCTGTGAAACGCAGTTTCTTTGCAGGCCTTATCTGGCTGAAGTAGGACTTCTGCTCTAGGTGTGCTACATGGCCCTAGAACTGAAAGGCACAACGTGCAGGCTGCTTTACAAGGGGCGAGTTGGGCCCCACAGCATCTTGCTTCCAGCTCTTTGGGAAGCTAAGAAACAACTCGCTCTGCACAGTGCTCTTACAGCCTACCGGGAACATCTCTTCCAAAGGCCTGTGAAACGCAGTGTCTTTGCAGGCCTGATCTGGCTGAAGTAGGACTTCTGCTCTGGGTGTGCTACATTGCCCTAGAGCTGAAAGGCACAACGTGCAGGCTTCTTTCCAAAGGGCGAGTTGGTCCCCACAGCATCTTGCTTCCAGCTCTTTGGGAAGCTAAAAAACAACTCGCTCTGCACAGTGCTCTTACAGCCTACCGGGAACATCTCTTCCAAAGGCCTGTGAAACGCAGTGTCTTTGCAGGCCTGATCTGGCTGAAGTAGGACTTCTGCTCTGGGTGTGCTACATTGCCCTAGAGCTGAAAGGCACAACGTGCAGGCTTCTTTCCAAAGGCCGAGTTGGGCCACACAGCATCTTGCTTCCAGCTCTTTCGGAAGCTAAGAAACAACTCGCTCTGCACAGTGCTCTTACAGCATACCGGGAACATCCCTTCCAAAGGCCTGTGAAACGCAGTGTCTTTGCAGGCCTGATCTGGCTGAAGTAGGACTTCTGCTCTGGGTGTGCTACATTGCCCTAGAGCTGAAAGTCCCAACGTGCAGGCTTCTTTCCAAAGGGCGAGTTGGGCCCCACAGCATCTTGCTTCCAGCTCTTTGGGAAGCGAAGAAACAACTCGCTCTGCACAGTGCTCTTACAGCCTACCGGGAGCATCTCTTCCAAAGTCCTGTGAAACGCAGTGTCCTTGCAGGCCTGATCTGGCTGAAGTAGGACTTCTGCTCTGGGTGTGCTACAATGCCCTACAGCTGAAAGGCACAACGTGCAGGCTTCTTTCCAAAGGGCGAGTTGGGCCCAACAGCGTCTTGCTTCCAGCTCTTTGGAAAGCTAAGAAACAACTCACTCTGCACAGTGCTCTTACAGCCTACCGGGAACATCTCTTCCAAAGTCCTGTGAAACGCAGTTTCTTTGCAGGCCTGATCTGGCTGAAGTAGGACTTCTGCTCTGGGTGTGCTACATTGCCCTAGAGCTGAAAGGCACAACGTGCAGGCTTCTTTCCAAGGGGCGAGTTGGGCCCCACAGCATCTCGCTTCCAGCTCTTGGGGAAGCTAAGAAACAACTCGCTCTGCACAGTGCTCTTACAGCCTACCGGGAACATCTCTTCCAAAGGCCTGTGAAACGCAGTTTCTTTGCAGGCCTGATCTGGATGAAGTAGGACTTCTGCTCTGGGTGTGCTACATTGCGCTAGAGCTGAAAGGCCCAACGTGCAGGCTTCTTTCCAAAGGGCGAGTTGGGCCCCACAGCATCTTGCTTCCAGCTCTTTGGGAAGTGAAGAAACAACTCGCTCTGCACAGTGCTCTTACAGCCTACCGGGAGCATCTCTTCCAAAGGCCTGTGAAACGCAGTTTCTTTGCAGGCCTGATCTGGCTGAAGTAGGACTTCTGCTCTGGGTGTGCTACATTGCCCTAGAGCTGAAAGGCACAACGTGCAGGCTTCTTTCCAAAGGGCGAGTTGGGCCCCACAGCATCTTGCTTAGAGCTCTTTGGGAAGCTAAGAAACAACTCGCTCTGCACAGTGCTCTTACAGCCTACGGGGAACATCACTTCCAAAGGCCTGTGAAACGCAGTTTCTTTGCCGGCCTCATCTGGCTGAAGTAGGACTTTGGCTCTGGGTGTGCTACATTGCCCTAGAGCTGAAAGGCACAACGTGCAGGCTTCTTTCCAAGGGGCGAGTTGGGCCCCACAGCATCTCGCTTCCAGCTCTTGGGGAAGCTAAGAAACAACTCGCTCTGCACAGTGCTCTTACAGCCTACCGGGAACATCTCTTCCAAAGGCCTGTGAAACGCAGTTTCTTTGCAGGCCTGATTTGGCTGAAGTAGGACTTCTGATCTGGGTGTGCTACATTGCGCTAGAGCTGAAAGTCCCAACGTGCAGGCTTCTTTTCAAAGGGCGAGTTGGGCCCCACAGCATCTTGCTTCCAGCTCTTTGGGAAGCGAAGAAACAACTCGCTCTGCACAGTGCTCTTACAGCCTACCGGGAGCATCTCTTCCAAAGGCCTGTGAAACGCAGTTTCTTTGCAGGCCTGATCTGGCTGAAGTAGGACTTCTGCTCTGGGTGTGATGCATTGCCCTAGAGCTGAAAGGCACAACGTGCCGGCTTCTTTCCAAAGGGCGAGTTGGTCCCCACAGCATCTTGCTTCCAGCTCTTTGGGATGCTAAGTAACAACTCG
The DNA here is from genome assembly GCF_041296265.1 of Equus caballus. Classification (NCBI taxonomy): domain Eukaryota; kingdom Metazoa; phylum Chordata; class Mammalia; order Perissodactyla; family Equidae; genus Equus; species Equus caballus. The sequence continues at coordinate 15,649,855 of NC_091696.1, forward strand.
CTCTGCACAGTGCTCTTACAGCCTACCGGCAACATCTCTTCCAAAGGCCTGTGAAACGCAGTTTCTTTGCAGGCCTGATCTGACTGAAGTAGGACTTCTGCTCTGGGTCTGCTACTTTGCCCTAGAGCTGAAAGGCACAACGTGCAGGCTTCTTTCCAAAGGGCGAGTTCTGCCCCACAGCATCTTGCTTCCAGCTCTTTGGGAAGCTAAGAAACAACTCGCTCTGCACAGTGCTCTTACAGCCTACCGGGAACATCTCTTCCAAAGGCCTGTGTAACGCAGTTTCTTTGCATGCCTGATCTGGCTGAAGTAGGACTTCTGCTCTGGGTGTGCTACATTGCCCTAGAGCTGACAGGCACAGCGTGCAGGCTTCTTTCCAAAGGGCGAGTTGGGCCCCACAGCATCTTGCCTCCAGCTCTTTGGGAAGCTAAGAAACAACTCGCTCTGCACAGTGCTCTTACAGCCTACCGGGAACATCTCTTCCAAAGGCCTGTGAAACGCAGTTTCTTTGCAGGCCTGATCTGGCTGAAGTAGGACTTCTGCTCTGGGTGTGCTACATTGCCCTAGAGCTGAGAGGCACAGAGTGCAGGCTTCTTTCCAAAGGGCGAGTTGGGCCCCACAGCATCTTGCTTAGAGCTCTTTGGGAAGCTAAGAAACAACTCGCTCTGCACAGTGCTCTTACAGCCTACGGGGAACATCTCTTCCAAAGGCCTGTGTAACGCAGTTTCTTTGCAGGCCTGATCTGGCTGAAGTAGGACTTCTGCTCTGGGTGTGCTACATTGCCCTAGAGATGAAAGGCACAACGTGCAGGCTTCTTTCCAAAGGGCGAGTGGGCCCCACAGCATCTTGCATCCAGCTCTTTGGGAAGCTAAGAAACAACTCGCTCTGCTCAGTGCTCTTACAGCCTACCGGGAACATCTCTTCCAAAGGCCTGTGAAACGCAGTTTCTTTGCAGGCCTGATCTGGCTGAAGTAGGACTTCTGCTCTGGGTGTGCTACATTGCCCTAGAGCTGAGAGGCACAACGTGCAGGCTTCTTTCCAAAGGGCGAGTTGGGCCCCACAGCATCTTGCTTCCAGCTCTTTGGGAAGCTAACAAACAACTCGCTCTGCACAGTGCTCATACAGCCTACAGGGAACATCTCTTCCAAAAGCCTGTGAAACGCAGTTTCTTTGCAGGCCTGATCTGGCTGAAGTGGGACTTCTGCTTTGGGTGTGGTACATGGCCCTAGAGCTGAAAGGCACAACGTGCAGGCTTCTTTCCAAAGGGCGAGTCGGGCCACACAGCATCTTGCTTCCAGCTCTTTGGGAAGCTAAGAAACAACTCGCTCTGCACAGTGCTCTTACAGCCTACCGGGTACAACTCTTCCAAAGGTCTGTGAAACGCAGTTTCTTTGCAGGCCTGATCTGGCTGAAGTAGGACTTCTGCTCTGGTTGTGCTACTTTGCCCTAGAGCTGAAAGGCACAACGTGCAGGCTTCTTTCCAAAGGGCGAGTTGGGCCCCACAGCATCTTGCTTCCAGCTCTTTGGGAAGCTAAGAAACAACTCGCTCTGCCCAGTGCTCTTACAGCCTACCGGGAACATCTCTTCCAAAGGCCTGTGAAACGCAGTTTCTTTGCAGGCCTGATCTGGCTGAAGTAGGACTTCTGCTCTGGGTGTCCTACATTGCCCTAGAGCTGAAAGGCACAACGTGCAGGCATCTTTCCAAAGGGCGAGTTGGGCCCCACAGCATCTTGCTTCCACCTCTTTGGGAAGCTAAGAAACAACTCGCTCTGCACAGTGCTCTTACAGCCTACCGGGAACATGTCTTCCAAAGGCCTGGGAAACGCTGTCTCTTTGCAGGCCTGATGTGGCTGAAGTAGGACTTCTGCTCTGGGTGTGCTACATTGCCCTAGAGCTGAAAGGCACAACGTGCCGGCTTCTTTCCAAAGGGCGAGTTGGGCCGCACAGCATCTTGCTTCCAGCTCTTTGGGAAGCTAAAAAACAACTCGCTCTGCACAGTGCTCTTACAGCCTACTGGGAACAGCTCTTCCAAAGGCCGGTGAAACGCAGTTTCTTTGCAGGCCTGATCTGGCTGAAGTAGGACTTCTGCTCTGGGTGTGCTACTTTGCCCTAGAGCTGAAAGTCACAAGGTGCAGGCTTCTTTCCAAAGGGCGAGTTGGGCCCCACAGCATCTTGCTTCCAGATCTTTGGGAAGCTAAGAAACAACTCGCTCTGCTTAATGCTCTTACAGCCTACCGGGAACATCTCTTCCAAAGGACTGTGAAACGCAGTGTCTTTGCAGGCCGGATCTGGCTGAAGTAGGACTTCTGCTCTGGGTGTGCTACATTGCACTAGAGCTGAGAGGCACAGCGTGCAGGCTTCTTTCCAAAGGGCGAGTTGGGCCCCACAGAATCTGGCTTAGAGCTCTTTGGGAAGCTAAGAAACAACTCGCTCTGCACAGTGCTCTTACAGCCTACCAGGAACATCTCTTCCAAAGGCCTGTGTAACGCAGTTTCTTTGCAGGCCTGATCTGGCTGAAGTAGGACTTCTACTCTGGGTGTGCTACATTGCCCTAGAGATGAAAGGCACAACGTGCAGGCTTCTTTCCAAAGGGCGAGTTGGGCCCCACAGCATCTTGCTTCCAGCTCTTTGGGAAGCTGAGAAACAACTCGCTCTGCACAGTGCTCTTACAGCCTACCAGGAACATCTCTTCCAAAGGCCTGTGAAACGCAGTTTCTTTGCAGGCCTGATCTGGCTGAAGTAGGACTTCTGATCAGGGTGTGTTAAATTGCCCTAGAGCTGAAAGGCACATCGTGCAGGCTTCTTTCCAAAGAGCGAGTTGGGCCCCACAGCATCTTGCTTCCAGCTCTTTGGGAAGCTAAGAAACAACTCGCTCTACTCAGTACTCTTACAGCCTACTGGGAACGTCTCTTCCAAAGGCCTGTGAAACGCAGTTTCTTTGCAGGCCTGATCTGGCTGAAGTAGGACTTCTGCTCTGGGTGTGCTACATAGCCCTACAGCTGAAAGGCACAACGTGCAGGCTTCTTTCCAAAGGGCGAGTTGGGCCCCACAGCATCTTGCTTCCAGCTCTTTGGGAAGCTAAGAAACAACTCGCTCTGCACAGTGCTCTTACAGCCTACCGGGAGCATCTCTTCCAAAGGCCTGTGAAACGCAGTTTCTTTGCAGGCCTGATCTGGCTGAAGTAGGACTTCTGCTCTGGGTGTACTACAGTGCCCTAGAGCTGAAAGGCACAATGTGCAGGCTTCTTTCCAAAGGGCGAGTTGGGCCCCACAGCATCTTGCTTCCAGCTCTTTGGGAAGATAAGAAACAACTCGCTCTGCACAGTGCTCTTACAGCCTACCGGGAACATCTCTTCCAAAGGCCTGTGAAACGCAGTCTCTTTGCAGGCCTGATCTGGCTGAAGTAGGACTTCTGCTCTGGGTGTGCTACTTTGCCCTAGAGCTGAAAGGCACAACGGGCAGGCTTCTTTCCAAAGGGTGAGTTGGGCCCCACAGCATCTTGCTTCCAGCTCTTTGGGAAGCTAAGAAACAACTCGCTCTGCTCAGTGCTCTTACAGCCTAGTGGGAACATCTCTTCCAAAGGCCTGTGAAACGCAGTTTCTTTGCAGGCCTGATCTGGCTGAAGTAGGACTTCTGCTCTGGGTGTGCTACATTGCCCTAGAGCTGAAAGGCACAACGTGCAGGCTTCTTTCCAAAGGGCGAGTTGGGCCCCACAGCCTCTTGCTTACAGCTCTTTGGGAAGCTAAGAAACAACTCGCTCTGCACAGTGCTCTTACAGCCTACCGGGAGCATCTCTTCCAAAGGCCTGTGAAACGCAGTTTCTTTGCAGGCCTGATCTGGCTGAAGTAGGACTTCTGCTCTGGGTGTGCTACATTGCCCTAGAGCTGAAAGGCACAACGTGCACGCTTCTTTCCAAAGGGTGAGTTGGGCCCCACAGCATCTTGCTTCCAGCTCTTGGGGAAGCTAAGAAACAACTCGCTCTGCACAGTGCTCTTACAGCCTACCGGGAACATCTCTTCCAAAGGCCTGTGAAACGCAGTTTCTTTGCAGGCCTGATCTGACTGAAGTAGGACTTCTGCTCTGGGTGTGCTACTTTGCCCTAGAGCTGAAAGGCACAACGTGCAGGCTTCTTTCCAAAGGGCGAGATGGGCCCCACAGCATCTTGCTTCCAGCTCTTTGGGAAGCTAAGAAACAACTCGCTCTGCACAGTGCTCTTACAGCCTACCGGGAACATCTCTTCCAAAGGCCTGTGAAACGCAGTTTCTTTGCAGGCATGATCTGGCTGAAGTAGAACTTCTGCTCTGGGTGTGCTACTTTGCCCTAGAGCTGAAAGGCCCAACGTGCAGGCTTCTTTCCAAAGGCCGAGTTGGGCCACACAGCATCTTGCTTCCAGCTCTTTGGGAAGCTAAGAAACAACTCGCTCTGCACAGTGCTCTTACAGCCTACCGGGAACATCTCTGCAAACGCCTGTGAAACGCAGTTTCTTTTCAGGCCTGATCTGGCTGAAGTAGGACTTCTGCTCTGGGTGTGCTACATTGCCCTACAGCTGAAAGGCACAACGTGCAGGCTTCTTTCCAAGGGGCGAGTTGGGCCCCACAGCATCTCGCTTCCAGCTCTTGGGGAAGCTAAGAAACAACTCGCTCTGCACAGTGCTCTTACAGCCTACCGGGAACATCTGTTCCAAAGGCCTGTGAAACGCAGTTTCTTTGCAGGCCTGATCTGGCTGAAGTAGGACTTCTGCTCTGGGTGTGCTACATTGCCCTAGAGCTGAAAGGCACAACGTGCAGGCTTCTTTCCAAAGGGCGAGTTGGGCCCCACAGCATCTTGCTTCCAGCTCTTTGGGAAGCTAGGAAACAACTCGCTCTGCACAGTGCTCTTACAGCCTACCGGGAAGATCTCTTCCAAAGGCCTGTGAAACGCAGTTTCTTTGCAGGCCTGATCTGGCTGAAGTAGGACTTCTGCTCTGGGTGTGCTACATTGCCCTAGAGCTGAAAGGCACAACGTGCAGGCTTCTTTCCAAAGGGCGAGTTGGGCCCCACAGCTTCTTGCTTCCAGCTCTTTGCTAAGCTAAGAAACAACTCGCTCTGCACAGTGCTCTTACAGCCTACTGGGAACATCTCTTCCAAAGGCCTGTGAAACGCAGTTTCTTTGCAGGCCTGATCTGGCTGAAGTAGGACTTCTGCTCTGGGTGTGATACATTGCCCTAGAGCTGAAAGGGACAACGTGCAGGCTTCTTTCCAAAGGGCGAGTTGGGCCCCACAGCATCTTGCTTCCAGCTCTTTGGGAAGCTAAGAAACAACTCGCTCTGCACAGTGCTCTTACAGCCTACCGGGAACATCTCTTCCAAAGGCCTGTGAAACGCAGTTTCTTTGCAGGCCTGATCTGGCTGAAGTAGGACTTCTGCTCTTGGTGTGCTACATTGCCCTAGAGCTGAGAGGCACAGCGTGCAGGCTTCTTTCCAAAGGGCGAGTTGGGCCCCACAGAATCTGGCTTAGAGCTCTTTGGGAAGCTAAGAAACAACTCGCTCTGCACAGTGCTCTTACAGCCTACCGGGAACATCTCTTCCAAAGGCCTGTGTAACGCAGTTTCTTTGCAGGCCTGATCTGGCTGAAGTAGGACTTCTACTCTGGGTGTGCTACATTGCCCTAGAGATGAAAGGCACAACGTGCAGGCTTCTTTACAAAGGGCGAGTGGGCCCCAGAGCATCTTGCATCCAGCTCTTTGGGAAGCTAAGAAACAACTCGCTCTGCACAGTGCTCTTACAGCCTACCGGGAGCATCTCTTCCAAAGGCCTGTGGAACGCAGTTTCTTTGCAGGCCTGATCTGCCTGAAGTAGGACTTCTGCTCTGGGTGTGCTACATTGCCCTAGAGTTGAATGGCACAACGTGCAGGCTTCTTTCCAAAGGGCGAGTTGGGCCCCACAGCATCTTGCTTCCTGTTCTTTGGGAAGCTAAGAAACAACTCGCTCTGCACAGTGCTCTTACAGCCTACCTGGAACATCTCTTCCAAAGGCCTGTGAAACGCAGTTTCTTTGCAGGCCTGATCTGGCTGAAGTAGGACTTCTGCTCTGGGTGTGCTACATTGCCCTAGAGCTGAAAGGCACAGCGTGCAGGCTTCTTTCCAAAGGGAGAGTGGGCCCCACAGCATCTTGCTTCCAGCTCTTTGGGAAGCTAAGAAACAACTCGCTCTGCTCAGTGCTCTTACATCCTAGTGGGAACATCTCTTCCAAAGGCCTATGAAACGCAGTTTCTTTGCAGGCCTGATCTGGCTGAAGTAGGACTTCTGCTCTGGGTGTGCTACTTTGTTCTAGATCTGAAAGGCACAACGTGCAGGCTTCTTTCCAAAGGGCGAGTTGGGCCCCACAGCATCTTGCTTACAGCTCTTAGGGAAGCTAAGAAACAACTCGCTTTGCACAGTGCTCTTACAGCCTACCGGGAACATCTCGTCGAAAGGCCTGTGAAACGCACTTTCTTTGCAGGCCTGATCTGGCTGAAGTAGGACTTCTGCTCTGGGTGTGCTACATTGCCCTACAGCTGAAAGGCACAGTGTGCAGGCTTCTTTCCAAAGGGCGAGTGGGGCCCCACAGCATCTTGCTTCCATCTCTTAGGGAAGCTAAGAAACAACTCGCTCTGCACAGTGCTCTTACAGCCTACGGGGAGCATCTCTTCCAATGGCCTGTGAAACGCAGTTTCTTTGCAGGCCTGATCTGGCTGAAGTAGGACTTCTGCTCTGGGTGGGCTACATTGCCCAAGAGCTGAAAGGCACAACGTGCAGGCTTCTTTCCAAAGGGCGTGTTGAGCCCCACAGCATCTTGCTTCCAGCTCGTTGGGAAGCTAAGAAACAGCTCTCTCTGCCCAGTGCTCTTAGATCCTACCGGGAACATCTCTTCCAAAGGCCTGTGAAACGCAGTTTCTTTGCAGGCCTGATCTGGCTGAAGTAGGACTTCTGCTCTGGGTGTGCTACTTTGCCCTAGAGCTGAAAGGCACAACGTGCAGGCTTCTTTCCAAAGGGCGAGTTGGGCCCCACAGCATCTTGCTTCCAGCTCTTTGGGAAGCTAAGAAACAACTCGCTCTGCACAGTGCTCTTACAGCCTACCGGGAACATCTCTTCCAAAGGCCTGTGAAACGCAGTTTCTTTGCAGGCCTGATCTGGCTGAAGTAGGACTTCTGCTCTGGGTGTGCTACTTTGACCTAGAGCTGAAAGGCACAACGTGCAGGCTTCTTTCCAAAGGGCGAGTTGGGCCCCACAGCATCTTGCTTCCAGCTCTTTGGGAAGCTAAGAAACAACTCGCTCTGCACAGTGCTCTTACAGCCTACCGGGAACATCTCTTCCAAAGGCCTGTGAAACGCAGTTTCTTTGCAGGCCTGATCTGGCTGAAGTAGGACTTCTGCTCTGGGTGTGCTACTTTGCCCTAGAGCTGAAAGGCACAACGTGCAGGCTTCTTTCCAAAGGGCGAGTTGGGCCCCACCGCATCTTGCTTCCAGCTCTTTGGGAAGCTAAGAAACAACTCGCTCTGCACAGTGCTCTTACAGCCTACTGGGAACATCTCTTCCAAAGGCCTGTGAAACGCAGTTTCTTTGCAGGCGTGATCTGGCTGAAGTAGGACTTCTGCTCTGGCTGTGCTACATTGCCCTACAGCTGAAAGGCACAACGTGCAGGCTTCTTTCCAAAGGGCGAGTTGGGCCCCACAGCATCTTGCTTCCAGCTCTTTGGGAAGCTAAGAAACAACTCGCTCTGCACAGTGCTCTTACAGCCTACCGGGAACATCTCTTCCAAAGGCCTGTGAAACGCAGTTTCTTTGCAGGCCTGATCTGGCTGAAGTAGGACTTCTGCTCTGGGTGTGCTACATTGCCCTAGAGCTGAGAGGCACAGCGTGCAGGCTTCTTTCCAAAGGGCGAGTTGGGCCCCACAGAATCTGGCTTAGAGCTCTTTGGGAAGCTAAGAAACAACTCGCTCTGCACAGTGCTCTTACAGCCTACCGGGAACATCTCTTCCAAAGGCCTGTGTAACGCAGTTTCTTTGCAGGCCTGATCTGGCTGAAGTAGGACTTCTACTCTGGGTGTGCTACATTGCCCTAGAGATGAAAGGCACAACGTGCAGGCTTCTTTACAAAGGGCGAGTGGGCCCCAGAGCATCTTGCATCCAGCTCTTTGGGAAGCTAAGAAACAACTCGCTCTGCACAGTGCTCTTACAGCCTACCGGGAGCATCTCTTCCAAAGGCCTGTGGAACGCAGTTTCTTTGCAGGCCTGATCTGCCTGAAGTAGGACTTCTGCTCTGGGTGTGCTACATTGCCCTAGAGTTGAATGGCACAACGTGCAGGCTTCTTTCCAAAGGGCGAGTTGGGCCCCACAGCATCTTGCTTCCAGCTCTTTGGGAAGCTAAGAAACAACTCGCTCTGCACAGTGCTCTTACAGCCTACCGGGAACATCTCTTCCAAAGGCCTGTGAAACGCAGTTTCTTTGCAGGCCTGATCTGGCTGAAGTAGGACTTCTGCTCTGGGTGTGCTACATTGCCCTAGAGCTGAAAGGCACAGCGTGCAGGCTTCTTTCCAAAGGGAGAGTGGGCCCCACAGCATCTTGCTTCCAGCTCTTTGGGAAGCTAAGAAACAACTCGCTCTGCTCAGTGCTCTTACATCCTAGTGGGAACATCTCAACCAAAGGCCTATGAAACGCAGTTTCTTTGCAGGCCTGATCTGGCTGAAGTAGGACTTCTGCTCTGGGTGTGCTACATTGCCCTACAGCTGAAAGGCACAACGTGCAGGCTTCTTTCCAAAGGGCGAGTTGGGCCCCACAGCATCTTGCTTCCAGCTCTTAGGGAAGCTAAGAAACAACTCGCTCTGCACAGTGCTCTTACAGCCTACGGGGAGCATCTCTTCCAAAGGCCTGTGAAACGCAGTTTCTTTGCAGGCCTGATCTGGCTGAAGTAGGACTTCTGCTCTGGGTGGGCTACATTGCCCAAGAGCTGAAAGGCACAACGTGCAGGCTTCTTTCCAAAGGGCGTGTTGAGCCCCACAGCATCTTGCTTCCAGCTCGTTGGGAAGCTAAGAAACAGCTCTCTCTGCCCAGTGCTCTTAGATCCTACCGGGAACATCTCTTCCAAAGGCCTGTGAAACGCAGTTTCTTTGCAGGCCTGATCTGGCTGAAGTAGGACTTCTGCTCTGGGTGTGCTACTTTGCCCTAGAGCTGAAAGGCACAACGTGCAGGCTTCTTTCCAAAGGGCGAGTTGGGCCCCACAGCATCTTGCTTCCAGCTCTTTGGGAAGCTAATAAACAACTCGCTCTGCACAGAGCTCTTACAGCCTACCGGGAACATCTCTTCCAAAGGCCTGTGAAACGCAGTTTCTTTGCAGGCCTGATCTGGCTGAAGTAGGACTTCTGCTCTGGGTGTGCTACTTTGCCCTAGAGCTGAAAGGCACAACGTGCAGGCTTCTTTCCAAAGGGCGAGTTGGGCCCCACAGCATCTTGCTTCCAGCTCTTTGGGAAGCTAAGAAACAACTCGCTCTGCACAGTGCTCTTACAGCCTACCGGGAACATCTCTTCCAAAGGCCTGTGAAACGCAGTTTCTTTGCACGCCTGATCTGGCTGAAGTAGGACTTCTGCTCTGGGTGTGCTACTTTGCCCTAGAGCTGAAAGGCACAACGTGCAGGCTTCTTTCCAAAGGGCGAGTTGGGCCCCACCGCATCTTGCTTCCAGCTCTTTGGGAAGCTAAGAAACAACTCGCTCTGCACAGTGCTCTTACAGCCTACTGGGAACATCTCTTCCAAAGGCCTGTGAAACGCAGTTTCTTTGCAGGCCTGATCTGGCTGAAGTAGGACTTCTGCTCTGGCTGTGCTACATTGCCCTACAGCTGAAAGGCACAACGTGCAGGCTTCTTTCCAAAGGGCGAGTTGGGCCCCACAGCATCTTGCTTCCAGCTCTTTGGGAAGCTAAGAAACAACTCGCTCTGCACAGTGCTCTTACAGCCTACCGGGAACATCTCTTCCAAAGGCCTGTGAAACGAAGTTTCTCTGCAGGCCTGATCTGGCTGAAGTAGGACTTCTGCTCCGGGTGTGCTACTTTGCCCTAGAGCTGAAAGACACAACGTGCAGGCTTCTTTCCAAAGGGCGAGTTGGGCCCCACAGCATCTTGCTTCCAGCTCGTTGGGAAGCTAAGAAACAGCTCTCTCTGCACAGTGCTCTTACAGCCTACCGGGAACATCTCTTCCAAAGGCCTGTGAAACGCAGTTTCTTTTCAGGCCTGATCTGACTGAAGTAGGACTTCTGCTCTGGGTGTGCTACTTTGCCATAGAGCTGAAAGTCACAACATGCAGGCTTCTTTCCAAAGGGCGAGTTGGGCCCCACAGCATCTTGCTTCCAGCTCTTTGGGAAGCTACGAAACAACTCGCTCTGCACAGTGCTCTTACAGCCTACCGGGAACATCTCTTCCAAAGGCCTGTGAAACGCAGTTTCTTTGCAGGCCTGATCTGGCTGAAGTAGGACTTCTGCTCTGGGTGTGCTACATTGCCCTAGAGCTGAGAGGCACAGCGTGCAGGCTTCTTTCCAAAGGGCGAGATGGGCCCCACAGAATCTGGCTTAGAGCTCTTTGGGAAGCTAAGAAACAACTCGCTCTGCACAGTGCTCTTACAGCCTACCTGGAACATCTCTTCCAAAGGCCTGTGAAACGCAGTTTCTTTGCAGGCCTTATCTGGCTGAAGTAGGACTTCTGCTCTGGGTGTGCTACATGGCCCTAGAGCTGAAAGGCACAACGTGCAGGCTGCTTTCCAAGGGGCGAGTTGGGCCCCACAGCATCTTGCTTCCAGCTCTTTGGGAAGCTAAGAAACAACTCGCTCTGCACAGTGCTCTTACAGCCTACCGGGAACATCCCTTCCAAAGGCCTGTGAAACGCAGTTTCTTTGCAGGCCTGATCTGGCTGAAGTAGGACTTCTGCTCTGGGTGTGCTACATTGCCCTAGAGCTGAAAGGCACAGCGTGCAGGCTTCTTTCCAAAGGGAGAGTGGGCCCCACAGCATCTTGCTTCCAGCTCTTTGGGAAGCTAAGAAACAACTCGCTCTGCACAGTGCTCTTACAGCCTACCGGGAACATCTCTTCCAAAGGCCTGTGAAACGCAGTTTCTTTGCAGGCCTGATCTGGCTGAAGTAGGACTTCTGCTCTGGGTGTGCTACTTTGCCCTAGAGCTGAAAGGCACAACGTGCAGGCTTCTTTCCAAAGGGCGAGTTGGGCCCCACCGCATCTTGCTTCCAGCTCTTTGGGAAGCTAAGAAACAACTCGCTCTGCACAGTGCTCTTACAGCCTACTGGGAACATCTCTTCCAAAGGCCTGTGAAACGCAGTTTCTTTGCAGGCGTGATCTGGCTGAAGTAGGACTTCTGCTCTGGCTGTGCTACATTGCCCTACAGCTGAAAGGCACAACGTGCAGGCTTCTTTCCAAAGGGCGAGTTGGGCCCCACAGCATCTTGCTTCCAGCTCTTTGGGAAGCTAAGAAACAACTCGCTCTGCACAGTGCTCTTACAGCCTACCGGGAACATCTCTTCCAAAGGCCTGTGAAACGCAGTTTCTTTGCAGGCCTGATCTGGCTGAAGTAGGACTTCTGCTCTGGGTGTGCTACATTGCCCTAGAGCTGAGAGGCACAGCGTGCAGGCTTCTTTCCAAAGGGCGAGTTGGGCCCCACAGAATCTGGCTTAGAGCTCTTTGGGAAGCTAAGAAACAACTCGCTCTGCACAGTGCTCTTACAGCCTACCGGGAACATCTCTTCCAAAGGCCTGTGTAACGCAGTTTCTTTGCAGGCCTGATCTGGCTGAAGTAGGACTTCTACTCTGGGTGTGCTACATTGCCCTAGAGATGAAAGGCACAACGTGCAGGCTTCTTTACAAAGGGCGAGTGGGCCCCAGAGCATCTTGCATCCAGCTCTTTGGGAAGCTAAGAAACAACTCGCTCTGCACAGTGCTCTTACAGCCTACCGGGAGCATCTCTTCCAAAGGCCTGTGGAACGCAGTTTCTTTGCAGGCCTGATCTGCCTGAAGTAGGACTTCTGCTCTGGGTGTGCTACATTGCCCTAGAGTTGAATGGCACAACGTGCAGGCTTCTTTCCAAAGGGCGAGTTGGGCCCCACAGCATCTTGCTTCCAGCTCTTTGGGAAGCTAAGAAACAACTCGCTCTGCACAGAGCTCTTACAGCCTACCGGGAACATCTCTTCCAAAGGCCTGTGAAACGCAGTTTCTTTGCAGGCCTGATCTGGCTGAAGTAGGACTTCTGCTCTGGGTGTGCTACTTTGCCCTAGAGCTGAAAGGCACAACGTGCAGGCTTCTTTCCAAAGGGCGAGTTGGGCCCCACAGCATCTTGCTTCCAGCTCTTTGGGAAGCTAAGAAACAACTCGCTCTGCACAGTGCTCTTACAGCCTACCGGGAACATCTCTTCCAAAGGCCTGTGAAACGCAGTTTCTTTGCACGCCTGATCTGGCTGAAGTAGGACTTCTGCTCTGGGTGTGCTACTTTGCCCTAGAGCTGAAAGGCACAACGTGCAGGCTTCTTTCCAAAGGGCGAGTTGGGCCCCACCGCATCTTGCTTCCAGCTCTTTGGGAAGCTAAGAAACAACTCGCTCTGCACAGTGCTCTTACAGCCTACTGGGAACATCTCTTCCAAAGGCCTGTGAAACGCAGTTTCTTTGCAGGCCTGATCTGGCTGAAGTAGGACTTCTGCTCTGGCTGTGCTACATTGCCCTACAGCTGAAAGGCACAACGTGCAGGCTTCTTTCCAAAGGGCGAGTTGGGCCCCACAGCATCTTGCTTCCAGCTCTTTGGGAAGCTAAGAAACAACTCGCTCTGCACAGTGCTCTTACAGCCTACCGGGAACATCTCTTCCAAAGGCCTGTGAAACGAAGTTTCTCTGCAGGCCTGATCTGGCTGAAGTAGGACTTCTGCTCCGGGTGTGCTACTTTGCCCTAGAGCTGAAAGACACAACGTGCAGGCTTCTTTCCAAAGGGCGAGTTGGGCCCCACAGCATCTTGCTTCCAGCTCGTTGGGAAGCTAAGAAACAGCTCTCTCTGCACAGTGCTCTTACAGCCTACCGGGAACATCTCTTCCAAAGGCCTGTGAAACGCAGTTTCTTTTCAGGCCTGATCTGACTGAAGTAGGACTTCTGCTCTGGGTGTGCTACTTTGCCATAGAGCTGAAAGTCACAACATGCAGGCTTCTTTCCAAAGGGCGAGTTGGGCCCCACAGCATCTTGCTTCCAGCTCTTTGGGAAGCTACGAAACAACTCGCTCTGCACAGTGCTCTTACAGCCTACCGGGAACATCTCTTCCAAAGGCCTGTGAAACGCAGTTTCTTTGCAGGCCTTATCTGGCTGAAGTAGGACTTCTGCTCTGGGTGTGCTACATTGCCCTAGAGCTGAGAGGCACAGCGTGCAGGCTTCTTTCCAAAGGGCGAGATGGGCCCCACAGAATCTGGCTGAGAGCTCTTTGGGAAGCTAAGAAACAACTCGCTCTGCACAGTGCTCTTACAGCCTACCTGGAACATCTCTTCCAAAGGCCTGTGAAACGCAGTTTCTTTGCAGGCCTTATCTGGCTGAAGTAGGACTTCTGCTCTGGGTGTGCTACATGGCCCTAGAGCTGAAAGGCACAACGTGCAGGCTGCTTTCCAAGGGGCGAGTTGGGCCCCACAGCATCTTGCTTCCAGCTCTTTGGGAAGCTAAGAAACAACTCGCTCTGCACAGTGCTCTTACAGCCTACCGGGAACATCTCTTCCAAAGGCCTGTGAAACGCAGTGTCTTTGCAGGCCTGATCTGGCTGAAGTAGGACTTCTGCTCTGGCTGTGCTACATTGCCCTACAGCTGAAAGGCACAACGTGCAGGCTTCTTTCCAAAGGCCGAGTTGGGACCCACAGCATCTTGCTTCCAGCTCTTTGGGAACCTAAGAAACAACTCGCTCTGCACAGTGCTCTTACAGCCTACCGGGAACATCTCTTCCAAAGGCCTGTGAAACGAAGTTTCTCTGCAGGCCTGATCTGGCTGAAGTAGGACTTCTGCTCTGGGTGTGCTACTTTGCCCTAGAGCTGAAAGGCACAAGGTGCAGGCTTCTTTCCAAAGGGCGAGTTGGGCCCCACAGCATCTTGCTTCCAGCTCGTTGGGAAGCTAAGAAACAGCTCTCTCTGCACAGTGCTCTTACAGCCTACCGGGAACATCCCTTCCAAAGGCCTTTGAAACGCAGTTTCTGTTCAGGCCTGATCTGACTGAAGTAGGACTTCTGCTCTGGGTGTGCTACTTTGCCCTAGAGCTGACAGGCACAGCGTGCAGGCTTCTTTCCAAAGGGCGAGTTGGGCCCCACAGCATCTTGCTTCCAGCTCTTTGGGAAGCTAAGAAACAACTCGCTCTGCACAGTGCTCTTACAGCCTACCGGGAACATCCCTTCCAAAGGCCTGTGAAACGCAGTTTCTTTGCAGGCCTGATCTGGCTGAAGTAGGACTTCTGCTCTGGGTGTGCTACATTGCCCTAGAGCTGAAAGGCACAGCGTGCAGGCTTCTTTCCAAAGGGAGAGTGGGCCCCACAGCATCTTGCTTCCAGCTCTTTGGGAAGCTAAGAAACAACTCGCTCTGCACAGTGCTCTTACAGCCTACCGGGAACATCTCTTCCAAAGGCCTGTGAAACGCAGTTTCTTTGCAGGCCTGATCTGGCTGAAGTAGGACTTCTGCTCTGGGTGTGCTACTTTGCCCTAGAGCTGAAAGGCACAACGTGCAGGCTTCTTTCCAAAGGGCGAGTTGGGCCCCACCGCATCTTGCTTCCAGCTCTTTGGGAAGCTAAGAAACAACTCGCTCTGCACAGTGCTCTTACAGCCTACTGGGAACATCTCTTCCAAAGGCCTGTGAAACGCAGTTTCTTTGCAGGCGTGATCTGGCTGAAGTAGGACTTCTGCTCTGGCTGTGCTACATTGCCCTACAGCTGAAAGGCACAACGTGCAGGCTTCTTTCCAAAGGGCGAGTTGGGCCCCACAGCATCTTGCCTCCAGCTCTTTGGGAAGCTAAGAAACAACTCGCTCTGCACAGTGCTCTTACAGCCTACCGGGAACATCTCTTCCAAAGGCCTGTGAAACGCAGTTTCTTTGCAGGCCTGATCTGGCTGAAGTAGGACTTCTGCTCTGGGTGTGCTACATTGCCCTAGAGCTGAGAGGCACAGCGTGCAGGCTTCTTTCCAAAGGGCGAGTTGGGCCCCACAGAATCTGGCTTAGAGCTCTTTGGGAAGCTAAGAAACAACTCGCTCTGCACAGTGCTCTTACAGCCTACCGGGAACATCTCTTCCAAAGGCCTGTGTAACGCAGTTTCTTTGCAGGCCTGATCTGGCTGAAGTAGGACTTCTACTCTGGGTGTGCTACATTGCCCTAGAGATGAAAGGCACAACGTGCAGGCTTCTTTACAAAGGGCGAGTGGGCCCCAGAGCATCTTGCATCCAGCTCTTTGGGAAGCTAAGAAACAACTCGCTCTGCACAGTGCTCTTACAGCCTACCGGGAGCATCTCTTCCAAAGGCCTGTGGAACGCAGTTTCTTTGCAGGCCTGATCTGCCTGAAGTAGGACTTCTGCTCTGGGTGTGCTACATTGCCCTAGAGTTGAATGGCACAACGTGCAGGCTTCTTTCCAAAGGGCGAGTTGGGCCCCACAGCATCTTGCTTCCAGCTCTTTGGGAAGCTAAGAAACAACTCGCTCTGCACAGTGCTCTTACAGCCTACCGGGAACATCTCTTCCAAAGGCCTGTGAAACGCAGTTTCTTTGCAGGCCTGATCTGGCTGAAGTAGGACTTCTGCTCTGGGTGTGCTACATTGCCCTAGAGCTGAAAGGCACAGCGTGCAGGCTTCTTTCCAAAGGGAGAGTGGGCCCCACAGCATCTTGCTTCCAGCTCTTTGGGAAGCTAAGAAACAACTCGCTCTGCTCAGTGCTCTTACATCCTAGTGGGAACATCTCAACCAAAGGCCTATGAAACGCAGTTTCTTTGCAGGCCTGATCTGGCTGAAGTAGGACTTCTGCTCTGGGTGTGCTACTTTGTTCTAGAGCTGAAAGGCACAACGTGCAGGCTTCTTTCCAAAGGGCGAGTTGGGCCCCACAGCATCTTGCTTCCAGCTCTTAGGGAAGCTAAGAAACAACTCGCTCTGCACAGTGCTCTTACAGCCTACGGGGAGCATCTCTTCCAAAGGCCTGTGAAACGCAGTTTCTTTGCAGGCCTGATCTGGCTGAAGTAGGACTTCTGCTCTGGGTGGGCTACATTGCCCAAGAGCTGAAAGGCACAACGTGCAGGCTTCTTTCCAAAGGGCGTGTTGAGCCCCACAGCATCTTGCTTCCAGCTCGTTGGGAAGCTAAGAAACAGCTCTCTCTGCCCAGTGCTCTTAGATCCTACCGGGAACATCTCTTCCAAAGGCCTGTGAAACGCAGTTTCTTTGCAGGCCTGATCTGGCTGAAGTAGGACTTCTGCTCTGGGTGTGCTACTTTGCCCTAGAGCTGAAAGGCACAACGTGCAGGCTTCTTTCCAAAGGGCGAGTTGGGCCCCACAGCATCTTGCTTCCAGCTCTTTGGGAAGCTAAGAAACAACTCGCTCTGCACAGAGCTCTTACAGCCTACCGGGAACATCTCTTCCAAAGGCCTGTGAAACGCAGTTTCTTTGCAGGCCTGATCTGGCTGAAGTAGGACTTCTGCTCTGGGTGTGCTACTTTGCCCTAGAGCTGAAAGGCACAACGTGCAGGCTTCTTTCCAAAGGGCGAGTTGGGCCCCACAGCATCTTGCTTCCAGCTCTTTGGGAAGCTAAGAAACAACTCGCTCTGCACAGTGCTCTTACAGCCTACCGGGAACATCTCTTCCAAAGGCCTGTGAAACGCAGTTTCTTTGCACGCCTGATCTGGCTGAAGTAGGACTTCTGCTCTGGGTGTGCTACTTTGCCCTAGAGCTGAAAGGCACAACGTGCAGGCTTCTTTCCAAAGGGCGAGTTGGGCCCCACCGCATCTTGCTTCCAGCTCTTTGGGAAGCTAAGAAACAACTCGCTCTGCACAGTGCTCTTACAGCCTACTGGGAACATCTCTTCCAAAGGCCTGTGAAACGCAGTTTCTTTGCAGGCCTGATCTGGCTGAAGTAGGACTTCTGCTCTGGCTGTGCTACATTGCCCTACAGCTGAAAGGCACAACGTGCAGGCTTCTTTCCAAAGGGCGAGTTGGGCCCCACAGCATCTTGCTTCCAGCTCTTTGGGAAGCTAAGAAACAACTCGCTCTGCACAGTGCTCTTACAGCCTACCGGGAACATCTCTTCCAAAGGCCTGTGAAACGAAGTTTCTCTGCAGGCCTGATCTGGCTGAAGTAGGACTTCTGCTCCGGGTGTGCTACTTTGCCCTAGAGCTGAAAGACACAACGTGCAGGCTTCTTTCCAAAGGGCGAGTTGGGCCCCACAGCATCTTGCTTCCAGCTCGTTGGGAAGCTAAGAAACAGCTCTCTCTGCACAGTGCTCTTACAGCCTACCGGGAACATCTCTTCCAAGGGCCTGTGAAACGCAGTTTCTTTTCAGGCCTGATCTGACTGAAGTAGGACTTCTGCTCTGGGTGTGCTACTTTGCCATAGAGCTGAAAGTCACAACATGCAGGCTTCTTTCCAAAGGGCGAGTTGGGCCCCACAGCATCTTGCTTCCAGCTCTTTGGGAAGCTACGAAACAACTCGCTCTGCACAGTGCTCTTACAGCCTACCGGGAACATCTCTTCCAAAGGCCTGTGAAACGCAGTTTCTTTGCAGGCCTGATCTGGCTGAAGTAGGACTTCTGCTCTGGGTGTGCTACATTGCCCTAGAGCTGAGAGGCACAGCGTGCAGGCTTCTTTCCAAAGGGCGAGATGGGCCCCACAGAATCTGGCTTAGAGCTCTTTGGGAAGCTAAGAAACAACTCGCTCTGCACAGTGCTCTTACAGCCTACCTGGAAGATCTCTTCCAAAGGCCTGTGAAACGCAGTTTCTTTGCAGGCCTTATCTGGCTGAAGTAGGACTTCTGCTCTGGGTGTGCTACATGGCCCTAGAGCTGAAAGGCACAACGTGCAGGCTGCTTTCCAAGGGGCGAGTTGGGCCCCACAGCATCTTGCTTCCAGCTCTTTGGGAAGCTAAGAAACAACTCGCTCTGCACAGTGCTCTTACAGCCTACCGGGAACATCTCTTCCAAAGGCCTGTGAAACGCAGTGTCTTTGCAGGCCTGATCTGGCTGAAGTAGGACTTCTGCTCTGGCTGTGCTACATTGCCCTACAGCTGAAAGGCACAACGTGCAGGCTTCTTTCCAAAGGCCGAGTTGGGACCCACAGCATCTTGCTTCCAGCTCTTTGGGAACCTAAGAAACAACTCGCTCTGCACAGTGCTCTTACAGCCTACCGGGAACATCTCTTCCAAAGGCCTGTGAAACGAAGTTTCTCTGCAGGCCTGATCTGGCTGAAGTAGGACTTCTGCTCTGGGTGTGCTACTTTGCCCTAGAGCTGAAAGGCACAACGTGCAGGCTTCTTTCCAAAGGGCGAGTTGGGCCCCACAGCATCTTGCTTCCAGCTCGTTGGGAAGCTAAGAAACAGCTCTCTCTGCACAGTGCTCTTACAGCCTACCGGGAACATCCCTTCCAAAGGCCTTTGAAACGCAGTTTCTGTTCAGGCCTGATCTGACTGAAGTAGGACTTCTGCTCTGGGTGTGCTACTTTGCCCTAGAGCTGACAGGCACAGCGTGCAGGCTTCTTTCCAAAGGGCGAGTTGGGCCCCACAGCATCTTGCTTCCAGCTCTTTGGGAAGCTAAGAAACAACTCGCTCTGCACAGTGCTCTTACAGCCTACCGGGAACATCCCTTCCAAAGGCCTGTGAAACGCAGTTTCTTTGCAGGCCTGATCTGGCTGAAGTAGGACTTCTGCTCTGGGTGTGCTACATTGCCCTAGAGCTGAAAGGCACAGCGTGCAGGCTTCTTTCCAAAGGGAGAGTGGGCCCCACAGCATCTTGCTTCCAGCTCTTTGGGAAGCTAAGAAACAACTCGCTCTGCTCAGTGCTCTTACATCCTAGTGGGAACATCTCTTCCAAAGGATTATGAAACGCAGTTTCTTTGCAGGCCTGATCTGGCTGAAGTAGGACTTCTGCTCTGGGTGTGCTACTTTGCCCTAGAGCTGAAAGGCACAACGTGCAGGCTTCTTTCCAAAGGGCGAGTTGGGCCCCACAGCATCTTGCTTCCAGCTCGTTGGGAAGCTAAGAAACAGCTCTCTCTGCACAGTGCTCTTACAGCCTACCGGGAACATCTCTTCCAAAGGCCTGTGAAACGCAGTTTCTTTTCAGGCCTGATCTGACTGAAGTAGGACTTCTGCTCTGGGTGTGCTACTTTGCCCTAGAGCTGAAAGGCACAACGTGCAGGCTTCTTTCCAAAGGGCGAGTTGGGCCCCACAGCATCTTGCTTCCAGCTCTTTGTGAAGCTACGAAACAACTCGCTCTGCACAGTGCTCTTACAGCCTACCGGGAACATCTCTTCCAAAGGCCTGTGAAACGCAGTTTCTTGGCAGGCCTGATCTGGCTGAAGTAGGACTTCCGCTCTGGGTGTGCTACTTTGCCCTAGAGCTGAAAGGCACAACGTGCAGGCTTCTTTCCATAGGGCGAGTTGTGCCCCACAGCATCTTGCTTCCAGCTCTTTGGGAAGCTACGAAACAACTCGCTCTGCACAGTGCTCTTACAGCCTACCGGGAACATCTCTTCCAAAGGCCTGTGAAACGCAGTTTCTTTGCACGCCTGATCTGGCTGAAGTAGGACTTCTGCTCTGGGTGTGCTACATTGCCCTAGAGCTGAGAGCCACAGCGTGCAGGCTTCTTTCCAAAGGGCGAGTTGGGCCCCACAGAATATGGCTTAGAGCTCTTTGGGAAGCTAAGAAACAACTCGCTCTGCACAGTGCTCTTACAGCCTACCTGGAACATCTCTTCCAAAGGCCTGTGTAACGCAGTTTCTTTGCAGGCCTGATCTGGCTGAAGTAGGACTTCTACTCTGGGTGTGCTACATTGCCCTAGAGATGAAAGGCACAACGTGCAGGCTTCTTTACAAAGTGCGAGTGATCCCCAGAGCATCTTGCATCCAGCTCTTTGGGAAGCTAAGAAACAACTCGCTCTGCACAGTGCTCTTACAGCCTACCGGGAGCATCTCTTCCAAAGGCCTGTGGAACGCAGTTTCTTTGCAGGCCTGATCTGGCTGAAGTAGGACTTCTGCTCTGGGTGTGCTACATTGCCCTAGAGCTGAAAGGCACAACGTGCAGGCTTCTTTCCAAAGGGCGAGTTGGGCCCCACAGCATCTTGCTTCCAGCTCGTTGGGAAGCTAAGAAACAGCTCTCTCTGCACAGTGCTCTTACAGCCTACCGGGAACATCCCTTCCAAAGGCCTTTGAAACGCAGTTTCTGTTCAGGCCTGATCTGACTGAAGTAGGACTTCTGCTCTGGGTGTGCTACTTTGCCCTAGAGCTGACAGGCACAGCGTGCAGGCTTCTTTCCAAAGGGCGAGTTGGGCCCCACAGCATCTTGCTTCCAGCTCTTTGGGAAGCTAAGAAACAACTCGCTCTGCACAGTGCTCTTACAGCCTACCGGGAACATCCCTTCCAAAGGCCTGTGAAACGCAGTTTCTTTGCAGGCCTGATCTGGCTGAAGTAGGACTTCTGCTCTGGGTGTGCTACATTGCCCTAGAGCTGAAAGGCACAGCGTGCAGGCTTCTTTCCAAAGGGAGAGTGGGCCCCACAGCATCTTGCTTCCAGCTCTTTGGGAAGCTAAGAAACAACTCGCTCTGCTCAGTGCTCTTACATCCTAGTGGGAACATCTCTTCCAAAGGATTATGAAACGCAGTTTCTTTGCAGGCCTGATCTGGCTGAAGTAGGACTTCTGCTCTGGGTGTGCTACTTTGCCCTAGAGCTGAAAGGCACAACGTGCAGGCTTCTTTCCAAAGGGCGAGTTGGGCCCCACAGCATCTTGCTTCCAGCTCGTTGGGAAGCTAAGAAACAGCTCTCTCTGCACAGTGCTCTTACAGCCTACCGGGAACATCTCTTCCAAAGGCCTGTGAAACGCAGTTTCTTTTCAGGCCTGATCTGACTGAAGTAGGACTTCTGCTCTGGGTGTGCTACTTTGCCCTAGAGCTGAAAGGCACAACGTGCAGGCTTCTTTCCAAAGGGCGAGTTGGGCCCCACAGCATCTTGCTTCCAGCTCTTTGTGAAGCTACGAAACAACTCGCTCTGCACAGTGCTCTTACAGCCTACCGGGAACATCTCTTCCAAAGGCCTGTGAAACGCAGTTTCTTGGCAGGCCTGATCTGGCTGAAGTAGGACTTCCGCTCTGGGTGTGCTACTTTGCCCTAGAGCTGAAAGGCACAACGTGCAGGCTTCTTTCCATAGGGCGAGTTGTGCCCCACAGCATCTTGCTTCCAGCTCTTTGGGAAGCTACGAAACAACTCGCTCTGCACAGTGCTCTTACAGCCTACCGGGAACATCTCTTCCAAAGGCCTGTGAAACGCAGTTTCTTTGCACGCCTGATCTGGCTGAAGTAGGACTTCTGCTCTGGGTGTGCTACATTGCCCTAGAGCTGAGAGCCACAGCGTGCAGGCTTCTTTCCAAAGGGCGAGTTGGGCCCCACAGAATATGGCTTAGAGCTCTTTGGGAAGCTAAGAAACAACTCGCTCTGCACAGTGCTCTTACAGCCTACCTGGAACATCTCTTCCAAAGGCCTGTGTAACGCAGTTTCTTTGCAGGCCTGATCTGGCTGAAGTAGGACTTCTACTCTGGGTGTGCTACATTGCCCTAGAGATGAAAGGCACAACGTGCAGGCTTCTTTACAAAGTGCGAGTGATCCCCAGAGCATCTTGCATCCAGCTCTTTGGGAAGCTAAGAAACAACTCGCTCTGCACAGTGCTCTTACAGCCTACCGGGAGCATCTCTTCCAAAGGCCTGTGGAACGCAGTTTCTTTGCAGGCCTGATCTGGCTGAAGTAGGACTTCTGCTCTGGGTGTGCTACATTGCCCTAGAGCTGAAAGGCACAACGTGCAGGCTTCTTTCCAAAGGGCGAGTTGGGCCCCACAGCATCTTGCTTCCAGCTCGTTGGGAAGCTAAGAAACAGCTCTCTCTGCACAGTGCTCTTACAGCCTACCGGGAACATCCCTTCCAAAGGTCTTTGAAACGCAGTTTCTGTTCAGGCCTGATCTGACTGAAGTAGGACTTCTGCTCTGGGTGTGCTACTTTGCCCTAGAGCTGACAGGCACAGCGTGCAGGCTTCTTTCCAAAGGGCGAGTTGGGCCCCACAGCATCTTGCTTCCAGCTCTTTGGGAAGCTAAGAAACAACTCGCTCTGCACAGTGCTCTTACAGCCTACCGGGAACATCCCTTCCAAAGGCCTGTGAAACGCAGTTTCTTTGCAGGCCTGATCTGGCTGAAGTAGGACTTCTGCTCTGGGTGTGCTACATTGCCCTAGAGCTGAAAGGCACAGCGTGCAGGCTTCTTTCCAAAGGGAGAGAGGGCCCCACAGCATCTTGCTTCCAGCTCTTTGGGAAGCTAAGAAACAACTCGCTCTGCTCAGTGCTCTTACATCCTAGTGGGAACATCTCTTCCAAAGGCCTATGAAACGCAGTTTCTTTGCAGGCCTGATCTGGCTGAAGTAGGACTTCTGCTCTGGGTGTGCTACTTTGCCCTAGAGCTGAAAGGCACAACGTGCAGGCTTCTTTCCAAAGGGCGAGTTGGGCCCCACAGCATCTTGCTTCCAGCTCGTTGGGAAGCTAAGAAACAGCTCTCTCTGCACAGTGCTCTTACAGCCTACCGGGAACATCTCTTCCAAAGGCCTGTGAAACGCAGTTTCTTTTCAGGCCTGATCTGACTGAAGTAGGACTTCTGCTCTGGGTGTGCTACTTTGCCCTAGAGCTGAAAGGCACAACGTGCAGGCTTCTTTCCAAAGGGCGAGTTGGGCCCCACAGCATCTTGCTTCCAGCTCTTTGTGAAGCTACGAAACAACTCGCTCTGCACAGTGCTCTTACAGCCTACCGGGAACATCTCTTCCAAAGGCCTGTGAAACGCAGTTTCTTGGCAGGCCTGATCTGGCTGAAGTAGGACTTCTGCTCTGGGTGTGCTACTTTGCCCTAGAGCTGAAAGGCACAACGTGCAGGCTTCTTTCCATAGGGCGAGTTGTGCCCCACAGCATCTTGCTTCCAGCTCTTTGGGAAGCTAAGAAACAACTCGCTCTGCACAGTGCTCTTACAGCCTACCGGGAACATCTCTTCCAAAGGCCTGTGAAACGCAGTGTCTTTGCAGGCCTGATCTGGCTGAAGTAGGACTTCTGCTCTGGCTGTGCTACATTGCCCTACAGCTGAAAGGCACAGCGTGCAGGCTTCTTTCCAAAGGGCGAGTTGGGCCCCACAGAATCTGGCTTAGAGCTCTTTGGGAAGCTAAGAAACAACTCGCTCTGCACAGTGCTCTTACAGCCTACCTGGAACATCTCTTCCAAAGGCCTGTGTAACGCAGTTTCTTTGCAGGCCTGATCTGGCTGAAGTAGGACTTCTACTCTGGGTGTGCTACATTGCCCTAGAGATGAAAGGCACAACGTGCAGGCTTCTTTACAAAGTGCGAGTGATCCCCAGAGCATCTTGCATCCAGCTCTTTGGGAAGCTAAGAAACAACTCGCTCTGCACAGTGCTCTTACAGCCTACCGGGAGCATCTCTTCCAAAGGCCTGTGGAACGCAGTTTCTTTGCAGGCCTGATCTGGCTGAAGTAGGACTTCTGCTCTGGGTGTGCTACATTGCCCTAGAGCTGAGAGGCACAGCGTGCAGGCTTCTTTCCAAAGGGCGAGTTGGGCCCCACAGAATCTGGCTTAGAGCTCTTTGGGAAGCTAAGAAACAACTCGCTCTGCACAGTGCTCTTACAGCCTACCGGGAACATCTCTTCCAAAGGCCTGTGTAACGCAGTTTCTTTGCAGGCCTGATCTGGCTGAAGTAGGACTTCTACTCTGGGTGTGCTACATTGCCCTAGAGATGAAAGGCACAACGTGCAGGCTTCTTTACAAAGGGCGAGTGGTCCCCAGAGCATCTTGCATCCAGCTCTTTGGGAAGCTAAGAAACAACTCGCTCTGCACAGTGCTCTTACAGCCTACCGGGAGCATCTCTTCCAAAGGCCTGTGGAACGCAGTTTCTTTGCAGGCCTGATCTGGCTGAAGTAGGACTTCTGCTCTGGGTGTGCTACATTGCCCTAGAGCTGAAAGGCACAACGTGCAGGCTTCTTTCCAAAGGGCGAGTTGGGCCCCACAGCATCTTGCTTCCAGCTCTTTGGGAAGCTAAGAAACAACTCGCTCTGCACAGTGCTCTTACAGCCTACCGGGAACATCTCTTCCAAAGAACTGTGAAACGCAGTTTCTTTGCAGGCCTGATCTACTGAAGTAGGACTTCTGCTCTGGGTTGCCACATTGCCCTAGAGCTGAAAGGCACAACGTGCAGGCTTCTTTCCAAGGGGCGAGTTGGGCCCCACAGCATCTCGCTTCCAGCTCTTGGGGAAGCTAAGAAACAACTCGCTCTGCACAGTGCTCTTACAGCCTACCGGGAACATCTCTACCAAAGGCCTGTGAAACACAGTTTCTTTGCAGGCCTGATCTGGCTGAAGTAGGACTTCTGCTCTGGGTGTGCTACATTGCGCTAGAGCTGAAAGGCCCAACGTGCAGGCTTCTTTCCAAAGGGCGAGTTGGGCCCCACAGCATCTTGCTTCCAGCTCTTTGGGAAGCGAAGAAACAACTCGCTCTGCACAGTGCTCTTACAGCCTTCCGGGAGCATGTCTTCCAAAGGCCTGTGAAACGCAGTTTCTTTGCAGGCCTGATCTGGCTGAAGTAGGACTTCTGCTCTGGGTGTGCTACATTGCCCTAGAGCTGAGAGGCACAGAGTGCAGGCTTCTTTCCAAAGGGCGAGTTGGGCCCCACAGCATCTTGCTTAGAGCTCTTTGGGAAGCTAAGAAACAACTCGCTCTGCACAGTGCTCTTACAGCCTACGGGGAACATCACTTCCAAAGGCCTGTGAAACGCAGTTTCTTTGCAGGCCTCATCTGGCTGAAGTAGGACTTTGGCTCTGTGTGTGCTACATTGCCCTAGAGCTGAAAGGCACAACGTGCAGGCTTCTTTCCAAGGGGCGAGTTGGGCCCCACAGCATCTGGCTTCCAGCCCTTGGGGAAGCTAAGAAACAACTCGCTCTGCACAGTGCTCTTACAGCCTACCGGGAACATCTCTTCCAAAGGCCTGTGAAACGCAGTGTCTTTGCAGGCCTGATCTGGCTGAAGTAGGACTTCTGATCTGGGTGTGCTACATTGCGCTAGAGCTGAAAGTCCCAACGTGCAGGCTTCTTTCCAAAGGGCGAGTTGGGCCCCACAGCATCTTGCTTCCAGCTCTTTGGGAAGCGAAGAAACAACTCGCTCTGCACAGTGCTCTTACAGCCTACCGGGAGCATCTCTTCCAAGGGCCTGTGAAACGCAGTTTCTTTGCAGGCCTGATCTGGCTGAAGTAGGACTTCTGCTCTGGGTGTGATACATTGCCCTAGAGCTGAAAGGCAGAACGTGCCGGCTTCTTTCCAAAGGGCGAGTTGGTCCCCACAGCATCTTGCTTCCAGCTCTTTGGGAAGCTAAGAAACAACTCGCTCTGCACAGTGCTCTTACAGCCTACCGGCAACATCTCTTCCAAAGGCCTGTGAAACGCAGTTTCTTTGCAGGCCTGCTCTGACTGAAGTAGGACTTCTGCTCTGGGTGTGCTACTTTGCCCTAGAGCTGAAAGGCACAACGTGCAGGCTTCTTTCCAAAGGGCGAGTTGTGCCCCACAGCATCTTGCTTCCAGCTCTTTGGGAAGCTAAGAAACAACTCGCTCTGCACAGTGCTCTTACAGCCTACCGGGAACATCTCTTCCAAAGGCCTGGGAAACGCAGTTTCTTTGCATGCCTGATGTGGCTGAAGTAGGACTTCTGCTCTGGGTGTGCTACATTGCCCTAGAGCTGACAGGCACAGCGTGCAGGCTTATTTCCAAAGGGCGAGTTGGGCCCCACAGCATCTTGCCTCCAGCTCTTTGGGAAGCTAAGAAACAACTCGCTCTGCACAGTGCTCTTACAGCCTACCGGGAACATCTCTTCCAAAGGCCTGTGAAACGCAGTTTCTTTGCAGGCCTGATCTGGCTGAAGTAGGACTTCTGCTCTGGGTGTGCTACATTGCCCTAGAGCTGAGAGGCACAGAGTGCAGGCTTCTTTCCAAAGGGCGAGTTGGGCCCCACAGCATCTTGCTTCCAGCTCGTTGGGAAGCTACGAAACAACTCGCTCTGCACAGTGCTCTTACAGCCTACCGGGAACATCTCTTCCAAAGGCCTGTGAAACGCAGTTTCTTTGCAGGCCTGATCTGGCTGAAGTAGGAGTTCTGCTCTGGGTGTGCTACTTTGCCCTAGAGCTGAAAGGCACAACGTGCAGGCTTCTTTCCAAAGGGCGAGTTGTGCCCCACAGCATCTTGCTTCCAGCTCCTTGGGAAGCTAAGAAACAACTCGCTCTGCACAGTGCTCTTACAGCCTACCGGGAACATCTCTTCCAAAGGCCTGTGAAACGCAGTTTCTTTGCACGCCTGATCTGGCTGAAGTAGGACTTCTGCTCTGGGTGTGCTACATTGCCCTAGAGCTGAGAGGCACGGCGTGCAGGCTTCTTTCCAAAGGGCGAGTTGGGCCCCACAGCATCTTGCTTCCAGCTCTTTGGGAAGCTAAGAAACAACTCGCTGTGCACAATGCTCTTACAGCCTAGGGGGAACATCCCTTCCAAAGGCCTGTGAAACGCAGTGTCTTTGCAGGCCTGATCTGGCTGAAGTAGGACTTCTGCTCTGGGTGTGCTACAATGCCCTACAGCTGAAAGGCACAACGTGCAGGCTTCTTTCCAAAGGAGGAGTTGGGCCCCACAGCATCTTGCTTCCAGCTCTTAGGGAAGCTAAGAAATAACTCGCTCTGCACAGTGCTCTTACAGCCTACCGGGAACATCTCTTCCAAATGCCTGTGAAACGCAGTTTCTTTGCAGGCCTGATCTGGCTGAAGTAGGACTTCTGCTCTGGGTGTGCTACTTTGCCCTAGAGCTGAAAGGCACAACGTGCAGGCTTCTTTCCAAAGGGCGAGTTGGGCCCCACAGCATCTTGCTTCCAGCTCTTTGGGAAGCTAAGAAACAACTCGCTCTGCACAGTGCTCTTACAGCCTACCGTGAAGATCTCTTCCAAAGAACTGTGAAACGCAGTTTCTTTGCAGGCCTGATCTGGCTGAAGTAGGACTTCTGCTCTGGGTTGCTACATTGCCCTAGAGCTGAAAGGCACAACGTGCAGGCTTCTTTCCAAGGGGCGAGTTGGGCCCCACAGAATCTCGCTTCCAGCTCTTGGGGAAGCTAAGAAACAACTCGCTCTGCACAGTGCTCTTACAGCCTACCGCGAACATCTCTTCCAAAGGCCTGTGAAACGCAGTTTCTTTGCAGGCCTGATCTGGCTGAAGTAGGACTTCTGCTCTGGGTGTGCTACATTGCGCTAGAGGTGAAAGGCCCAACGTGCAGGCTTCTTTCCAAAGGGCGAGTTGGGCCCCACAGCATCTTGCTTCCAGCTCTTTGGGAAGCGAAGAAACAACTAGCTCTGCACAGTGCTCTTACAGCCTACCGGGAGCATCTCTTCCAAAGGCCTGTGAAACGCAGTTTCTTTGCAGGCCTGATCTGGCTGAACTAGGACTTCTGCTCTGGGTGTGCTACATTGCCCTAGAGCTGAGAGGCACAGAGTGCAGGCTTCTTTCCAAAGGGCGAGTTGGGCCCCACAGCATCTTGCTTAGAGCTCTTTGGGAAGCTAAGAAACAACTCGCTCTGCACAGTGCTCTTACAGCCTACGGGGAACATCACTTCCAAAGGCCTGTGAAACGCAGTTTCTTTGCAGGCCTCATCTGGCTGAAGTAGGACTTTGGCTCTGGGTGTGCTACATTGCCCTAGAGCTGAAAGGCACAACGTGCAGGCTTCTTTCCAAGGGGCGAGTTGGGCCCCACAGCATCTGGCTTCCAGCCCTTGGGGAAGCTAAGAAACAACTCGCTCTGCACAGTGCTCTTACAGCCTACCGGGAACATCTCTTCCAAAGGCCTGTGAAACGCAGTTTCTTTGCAGGCCTGATCTGGCTGAAGTAGGACTTCTGATCTGGGTGTGCTACATTGCGCTAGAGCTGAAAGTCCCAACGTGCAGGCTTCTTTCCAAAGGGCGAGTTGGGCCCCACAGCATCTTGCTTCCAGCTCTTTGGGAAGCGAAGAAACAACTCGCTCTGCACAGTGCTCTTACAGCCTACCGGGAGCATCTCTTCCAAGGGCCTGTGAAACGCAGTTTCTTTGCAGGCCTGATCTGGCTGAAGTAGGACTTCTGCTCTGGGTGTGATACATTGCCCTAGAGCTGAAAGGCAGAACGTGCCGGCTTCTTTCCAAAGGGCGAGTTGGTCCCCACAGCATCTTGCTTCCAGCTCTTTGGGAAGCTAAGAAACAACTCGCTCTGCACAGTGCTCTTACAGCCTACCGGCAACATCTCTTCCAAAGGCCTGTGAAACGCAGTTTCTTTGCACGCCTGATCTGGCTGAAGTAGGACTTCTGCTCTGGGTGTGCTACATTGCCCTAGAGCTGAGAGGCACGGCGTGCAGGCTTCTTTCCAAAGGGCGAGTTGGGCCCCACAGCATCTTGCTTCCAGCTCTTTGGGAAGCTAAGAAACAACTCGCTGTGCACAATGCTCTTACAGCCTAGGGGGAACATCCCTTCCAAAGGCCTGTGAAACGCAGTGTCTTTGCAGGCCTGATCTGGCTGAAGTAGGACTTCTGCTCTGGGTGTGCTACAATGCCCTACAGCTGAAAGGCACAACGTGCAGGCTTCTTTCCAAAGGAGGAGTTGGGCCCCACAGCATCTTGCTTCCAGCTCTTAGGGAAGCTAAGAAATAACTCGCTCTGCACAGTGCTCTTACAGCCTACCGGGAACATCTCTTCCAAATGCCTGTGAAACGCAGTTTCTTTGCAGGCCTGATCTGGCTGAAGTAGGACTTCTGCTCTGGGTGTGCTACTTTGCCCTAGAGCTGAAAGGCACAACGTGCAGGCTTCTTTCCAAAGGGCGAGTTGGGCCCCACAGCATCTTGCTTCCAGCTCTTTGGGAAGCTAAGAAACAACTCGCTCTGCACAGTGCTCTTACAGCCTACCGTGAAGATCTCTTCCAAAGAACTGTGAAACGCAGTTTCTTTGCAGGCCTGATCTGGCTGAAGTAGGACTTCTGCTCTGGGTTGCTACATTGCCCTAGAGCTGAAAGGCACAACGTGCAGGCTTCTTTCCAAGGGGCGAGTTGGGCCCCACAGAATCTCGCTTCCAGCTCTTGGGGAAGCTAAGAAACAACTCGCTCTGCACAGTGCTCTTACAGCCTACCGCGAACATCTCTTCCAAAGGCCTGTGAAACGCAGTTTCTTTGCAGGCCTGATCTGGCTGAAGTAGGACTTCTGCTCTGGGTGTGCTACATTGCGCTAGAGGTGAAAGGCCCAACGTGCAGGCTTCTTTCCAAAGGGCGAGTTGGGCCCCACAGCATCTTGCTTCCAGCTCTTTGGGAAGCGAAGAAACAACTAGCTCTGCACAGTGCTCTTACAGCCTACCGGGAGCATCTCTTACAAAGGCCTGTGAAACGCAGTTTCTTTGCAGGCCTGATCTGGCTGAACTAGGACTTCTGCTCTGGGTGTGCTACATTGCCCTAGAGCTGAGAGGCACAGAGTGCAGGCTTCTTTCCAAAGGGCGAGTTGGGCCCCACAGCATCTTGCTTAGAGCTCTTTGGGAAGCTAAGAAACAACTCGCTCTGCACAGTGCTCTTACAGCCTACGGGGAACATCACTTCCAAAGGCCTGTGAAACGCAGTTTCTTTGCAGGCCTCATCTGGCTGAAGTAGGACTTTGGCTCTGGGTGTGCTACATTGCCCTAGAGCTGAAAGGCACAACGTGCAGGCTTCTTTCCAAGGGGCGAGTTGGGCCCCACAGCATCTGGCTTCCAGCCCTTGGGGAAGCTAAGAAACAACTCGCTCTGCACAGTGCTCTTACAGCCTACCGGGAACATCTCTTCCAAAGGCCTGTGAAACGCAGTTTCTTTGCAGGCCTGATCTGGCTGAAGTAGGACTTCTGATCTGGGTGTGCTACATTGCGCTAGAGCTGAAAGTCCCAACGTGCAGGCTTCTTTCCAAAGGGCGAGTTGGGCCCCACAGCATCTTGCTTCCAGCTCTTTGGGAAGCGAAGAAACAACTCGCTCTGCACAGTGCTCTTACAGCCTACCGGGAGCATCTCTTCCAAGGGCCTGTGAAACGCAGTTTCTTTGCAGGCCTGATCTGGCTGAAGTAGGACTTCTGCTCTGGGTGTGATACATTGCCCTAGAGCTGAAAGGCAGAACGTGCCGGCTTCTTTCCAAAGGGCGAGTTGGTCCCCACAGCATCTTGCTTCCAGCTCTTTGGGAAGCTAAGAAACAACTCGCTCTGCACAGTGCTCTTACAGCCTACCGGCAACATCTCTTCCAAAGGCCTGTGAAACGCAGTTTCTTTGCAGGCCTGATCTGACTGAAGTAGGACTTCTGCTCTGGGTGTGCTACTTTGCCCTAGAGCTGAAAGGCACAACGTGCAGGCTTCTTTCCAAAGGGCGAGTTGTGCCCCACAGCATCTTGCTTCCAGCTCTTTGGGAAGCTAAGAAACAACTCGCTCTGCACAGTGCTCTTACAGCCTACCGGGAACATCTCTTCCAAAGGCCTGTGAAACGCAGTTTCTTTGCATGCCTGATCTGGCTGAAGTAGGACTTCTGCTCTGGGTGTGCTACATTGCCCTAGAGCTGACAGGCACAGCGTGCAGGCTTCTTTCCAAAGGGCGAGTTGGGCCCCACAGCATCTTGCCTCCAGCTCTTTGGGAAGCTAAGAAACAACTCGCTCTGCACAGTGCTCTTACAGCCTACCGGGAACATCTCTTCCAAAGGCCTGTGAAACGCAGTTTCTTTGCAGGCCTGATCTGGCTGAAGTAGGACTTCTGCTCTGGGTGTGCTACATTGCCCTGGAGCTGAGAGGCACAGAGTGCAGGCTTCTTTCCAAAGGGCGAGTTGGGCCCCACAGCATCTTTCTTAGAGCTCTTTGGGAAGCTAGAAACAACTCGCTCTGCACAGTGCTCTTACAGCCTACGGGGAACATCTCTTCCAAAGGCCTGTGTAACGCAGTTTCTTTGCAGCCCTGATCTGGCTGAAGTAGGACTTCTGCTCTGGGTGTGCTACATTGCCCTAGAGATGAAAGGCACAACGTGCAGGCTTCTTTCCAAAGGGCGAGTGGGCCCCACAGCATCTTGCATCCAGCTCTTTGGGAAGCTAAGAAACAACTCGCTCTGCTCAGTGCTCTTACAGCCTACCGGGAACATCTCTTCCAAAGGCCTGTGAAACGCAGTTTCTTTGCAGGCCTGATCTGGCTGAAGTAGGACTTCTGCTCTGGGTGTGCTACATTGCCCTAGAGCTGAGAGGCACAACGTGCAGGCTTCTTTCCAAAGGGCGAGTTGGGCCCCACAGCATCTTTCTTCCAGCTCTTTGGGAAGCTAAGAAACAACTCGCTCTGCACAGTGCTCATACAGCCTACCGGGAACATCTCTTCCAAAGGCCTGTGAAACGCAGTGTCTTTGCAGGCCTGATCTGGCTGAAGTAGGACTTCTGCTCTGGGTGTGCTACAATGCCCTACAGCTGCAATGCACAACGTGCAGGCTTCTTTCCAAAGGGCCTGTTGGGCCCCACAGCGTCTTGCTTCCAGCTCTTTGGAAAGCTAAGAAACAACTCGCTGTGCACAATGCTCTTATAGCCTAGGGGGAACATCCCTTCCAAAGGCCTGTGAAACGCAGTGTCTTTGCAGGCCTGATCTGGCTGAAGTAGGACTTCTGCTCTGGGTGTGCTACAATGCCCTACAGCTGAAAGGCACAACGTGCAGGCTTCTTTCAAAAGGAGGAGTTGGGCCCCACAGCATCTTGCTTCCAGCTCTTAGGGAAGCTAAGAAATAACTCGCTCTGCACAGTGCTCTTACAGCCTACCGGGAACATCTCTTCCAAATGCCTGTGAAACGCAGTTTCTTTGCAGGCCTGATCTGGCTGAAGTAGGACTTCTGCTCTGGGTGTGCTACTTTGCCCTAGAGCTGAAAGGCACAACGTGCAGGCTTCTTTCCAAAGGGCGAGTTGGGCCCCACAGCATCTTGCTTCCAGCTCTTTGGGAAGCTAAGAAACAACTCGCTCTGCACAGTGCTCTTACAGCCTACCGGGAAGATCTCTTCCAAAGAACTGTGAAACGCAGTTTCTTTGCAGGCCTGATCTGGCTGAAGTAGGACTTCTGCTCTGGGTTGCTACATTGCCCTAGAGCTGAAAGGCACAACGTGCAGGCTTCTTTCCAAGGGGCGAGTTGGGCCGCACAGCATCTCGCTTCCAGCTCTTGGGGAAGCTAAGAAACAACTCGCTCTGCACAGTGCTCTTACAGCCTACCGGGAACATCTCTTCCAAAGGCCTGTGAAATGCAGTTTCTTTGCAGGCCTGATCTGGCTGAAGTAGGACTTCTGCTCTGGGTGTGCTACATTGCGCTAGAACTGAAAGGCCCAACGTGCAGGCTTCTTTCCAAAGGGCGAGTTGGGCCCCACAGCATCTTGCTTCCAGCTCTTTGGGAAGCGAAGAAACAACTCGCTCTGCACAGTGCTCTTACAGCCTACCGGGAGCATCTCTTCCAAAGGCCTGTGAAACGCAGTTTCTTTGCAGGCCTGATCTGGCTGAAGTAGGACTTCTGCTCTGGGTGTGCTACATTGCCCTAGAGCTGACAGGCACAGCGTGCAGGCTTCTTTCCAAAGGGCGAGTTGGGCCCCACAGCATCTTGCCTCCAGCTCTTTGGGAAGCTAAGAAACAACTCGCTCTGCACAGTGCTCTTACAGCCTACCGGGAACATCTCTTCCAAAGGCCTGTGAAACGCAGTTTCTTTGCAGGCCTGATCTGGCTGAAGTAGGACTTCTGCTCTGGGTGTGCTACATTGCCCTAGAGCTGAGAGGCACAGAGTGCAGGCTTCTTTCCAAAGGGCGAGTTGGGCCCCACAGCATCTTGCTTAGAGCTCTTTGGGAAGCTAAGAAACAACTCGCTCTGCACAGTGCTCTTACAGCCTACGGCGAACATCTCTTCCAAAGGCCTGTGTAACGCAGTTTCTTTGCAGGCCTGATCTGGCTGAAGTAGGACTTCTGCTCTGGGTGTGCTACATTGCCCTAGAGATGAAAGGCACAACGTGCAGGCTTCTTTCCAAAGGGCGAGTGGGCCCCACAGCATCTTGCATCCAGCTCTTTGGGAAGCTAAGAAACAACTCGCTCTGCTCAGTGCTCTTACAGCCTACCGGGACCATCTCTTCCAAAGGCCTGTGAAACGCAGTTTCTTTGCAGGCCTGATCTGGCTGAAGTAGGACTTCTGCTCTGGGTGTGCTACATTGCCCTAGAGCTGAGAGGCACAACGTGCAGGCTTCTTTCCAAAGGGCGAGTTGGGCCCCACAGCATCTTTCTTCCAGCTCTTTGGGAAGCTAAGAAACAACTCGCTCTGCACAGTGCTCATACAGCCTACCGGGAACATCTCTTCCAAAGGCCTGTGAAACGCAGTGTCTTTGCAGGCCTGATCTGGCTGAAGTAGGACTTCTGCTCTGGGTGTGCTACAATGTCCTACAGCTGCAAGGCACAACGTGCAGGCTTCTTTCCAAAGGGCCTGTTGGGCCCCACAGCGTCTTGCTTCCAGCTCTTTGGAAAGCTAAGAAACAACTCGCTGTGCACAATGCTCTTATAGCCTAGGGGGAACATCCCTTCCAAAGGCCTGTGAAACGCAGTGTCTTTGCAGGCCTGATCTGGCTGAAGTAGGACTTCTGCTCTGGGTGTGCTACAATGCCCTACAGCTGAAAGGCACAACGTGCAGGCTTCTTTCCAAAGGAGGAGTTGGGCCCCACAGCATCTTGCTTCCAGCTCTTAGGGAAGCTAAGAAATAACTCGCTCTGCACAGTGCTCTTACAGCCTACCGGGAACATCTCTTCCAAATGCCTGTGAAACGCAGTTTCTTTGCAGGCCTGATCTGGCTGAAGTAGGACTTCTGCTCTGGGTGTGCTACTTTGCCCTAGAGCTGAAAGGCACAACGTGCAGGCTTCTTTCCAAAGGGCGAGTTGGGCCCCACAGCATCTTGCTTCCAGCTCTTTGGGAAGCTAAGAAACAACTCGCTCTGCACAGTGCTCTTACAGCCTACCGGGAAGATCTCTTCCAAAGAACTGTGAAAGGCAGTTTCTTTGCAGGCCTGATCTGGCTGAAGTAGGACTTCTGCTCTGGGTGTGCTACATTGCCCTAGAGCTGAAAGGCACAACGTGCAGGCTTCTTTCCAAGGGGCGAGTTGGGCCCCACAGCATCTCGCTTCCAGCTCTTGGGGAAGCTAAGAAACAACTCGCTCTGCACAGTGCTCTTACAGCCTACCGGGAACATCTCTTCCAAAGGCCTGTGAAACGCAGTTTCTTTGCAGGCCTGATCTGGCTGAAGTAGGACTTCTGCTCTGGGTGTGCTACATTGCGCTAGAGCTGAAAGGCCCAACGTGCAGGCTTCTTTCCAAAGGGCGAGTTGGGCCCCACAGCATCTTGCTTCCAGCTCTTTGGGAAGCGAAGAAACAACTCGCTCTGCACAGTGCTCTTACAGCCTACCGGGAGCATCTCTTCCAAAGGCCTGTGAAACGCAGTTTCTTTGCATGCCTGATCTGGCTGAAGTAGGACTTCTGCTCTGGGTGTGCTACATTGCCCTAGAGCTGACAGGCACAGCGTGCAGGCTTCTTTCCAAAGGGCGAGTTGGGCCCCACAGCATCTTGCTTAGAGCTCTTTGGGAAGCTAAGAAACAACTTGCTCTGCACAGTGCTCTTACAGCCTACGGGGAACATCACTTCCAAAGGCCTGTGAAACGCAGTTTCTTTGCAGGCCTGATCTGGCTGAAGTAGGACTTCTGCTCTGGGTGTGCTACATTGCCCTAGAGCTGAAAGGCACAACGTGCAGGCTTCTTTCCAAAGGGCGAGTTGGGCCCCACAGCTTCTTGCTTCCAGCTCTTTGGGAAGCTAAGAAACAACTCGCTCTGCACAGTGCTCTTACAGCCTAGTGGGAACATCTCTTCCAAAGGCCTGTGAAACGCAGTTTTTTGCAGGCCTGATCTGGCTGAAGTAGGACTTCTGCTCTGGGTGTGCTACATTGCCCTAGAGCTGAAAGGCACAACGTGCAGGCTTCTTTCCAAAGGGCGAGTTGTGCCCCACAGCATCTTGCTTCCAGCTCTTTGGGAAGCTAAGAAACAACTCGCTATGCACAGTTCTCTTACAGGCTATCGGGAAGATCTCTTCCAAAGGCCTGTGAAACGCAGTTTCTTTGCAGGCCTTATCTGGCTGAAGTAGGACTTCTGCTCTGGGTGTGCTACATGGCCCTAGAGCTGAAAGGCACAACGTGCAGGCTGCTTTCCAAGGGGCGAGTTGGGCCCCACAGCATCTTGCTTCCAGCTCTTTGGGAAGCTAAGAAACAACTCGCTCTGCACAGTGCTCTTACAGCCTACCGGGAACATCTCTTCCAAAGGCCTGTGAAACGCAGTTTCTTTGCAGGCCTGATCTGGCTGAAGTAGGACTTCTGCTCTGGGTGTGCTACATTGCCCTAGAGCTGAAAGGCACAACGTGCAGGCTTCTTTCCAAAGGGCGAGTTGGGCCCCACAGCATCTTGCTTCCAGCTCTTTGGGAAGCTACGAAACAACTCGCTCTGCACAGTGCTCTTACAGCCTACCGGGAACATCCCTTCCAAAGGCCTGTGAAACGCAGTGTCTTTGCAGGCCTGATCTGGCTGAAGTAGGACTTCTGCTCTGGGTGTGCTACTTTGCCCTAGAGCTGAAAGGCACAACGTGCAGGCTTCTTTCCAAGGGGCGAGTTGGGCCCCACAGCATCTCGCTTCCAGCTCTTGGGGAAGCTAAGAAACAACTCGCTCTGCACAGTGCTCTTACAGCCTACCGGGAACATCTCTTCCAAAGGCCTGTGAAACGCAGTTTCTTTGCAGGCCTGATCTGGCTGAAGTAGGACTTCTGCTCTGGGTGTGCTACATTGCGCTAGAACTGAAAGGCCCAACGTGCAGGCTTCTTTCCAAAGGGCGAGTTGGGCCCCACAGCATCTTGCTTCCAGCTCTTTGGGAAGCGAAGAAACAACTCGCTCTGCACAGTGCTCTTACAGCCTACCGGGAGCATCTCTTCCAAAGGCCTGTGAAACGCAGTTTCTTTGCAGGCCTGATCTGGCTGAAGTAGGACTTCTGCTCTGGGTGTGCTACATTGCCCTAGAGCTGACAGGCACAGCGTGCAGGCTTCTTTCCAAAGGGCGAGTTGGGCCCCACAGCATCTTGCCTCCAGCTCTTTGGGAAGCTAAGAAACAACTCGCTCTGCACAGTGCTCTTACAGCCTACCGGGAACATCTCTTCCAAAGGCCTGTGAAACGCAGTTTCTTTGCAGGCCTGATCTGGCTGAAGTAGGACTTCTGCTCTGGGTGTGCTACATTGCCCTAGAGCTGAGAGGCACAGAGTGCAGGCTTCTTTCCAAAGGGCGAGTTGGGCCCCACAGCATCTTGCTTAGAGCTCTTTGGGAAGCTAAGAAACAACTCGCTCTGCACAGTGCTCTTACAGCCTACGGCGAACATCTCTTCCAAAGGCCTGTGTAACGCAGTTTCTTTGCAGGCCTGATCTGGCTGAAGTAGGACTTCTGCTCTGGGTGTGCTACATTGCCCTAGAGATGAAAGGCACAACGTGCAGGCTTCTTTCCAAAGGGCGAGTGGGCCCCACAGCATCTTGCATCCAGCTCTTTGGGAAGCTAAGAAACAACTCGCTCTGCTCAGTGCTCTTACAGCCTACCGGGACCATCTCTTCCAAAGGCCTGTGAAACGCAGTTTCTTTGCAGGCCTGATCTGGCTGAAGTAGGACTTCTGCTCTGGGTGTGCTACATTGCCCTAGAGCTGAGAGGCACAACGTGCAGGCTTCTTTCCAAAGGGCGAGTTGGGCCCCACAGCATCTTTCTTCCAGCTCTTTGGGAAGCTAAGAAACAACTCGCTCTGCACAGTGCTCATACAGCCTACCGGGAACATCTCTTCCAAAGGCCTGTGAAACGCAGTGTCTTTGCAGGCCTGATCTGGCTGAAGTAGGACTTCTGCTCTGGGTGTGCTACAATGTCCTACAGCTGCAAGGCACAACGTGCAGGCTTCTTTCCAAAGGGCCTGTTGGGCCCCACAGCGTCTTGCTTCCAGCTCTTTGGAAAGCTAAGAAACAACTCGCTGTGCACAATGCTCTTATAGCCTAGGGGGAACATCCCTTCCAAAGGCCTGTGAAACGCAGTGTCTTTGCAGGCCTGATCTGGCTGAAGTAGGACTTCTGCTCTGGGTGTGCTACAATGCCCTACAGCTGAAAGGCACAACGTGCAGGCTTCTTTCCAAAGGAGGAGTTGGGCCCCACAGCATCTTGCTTCCAGCTCTTAGGGAAGCTAAGAAATAACTCGCTCTGCACAGTGCTCTTACAGCCTACCGGGAACATCTCTTCCAAATGCCTGTGAAACGCAGTTTCTTTGCAGGCCTGATCTGGCTGAAGTAGGACTTCTGCTCTGGGTGTGCTACTTTGCCCTAGAGCTGAAAGGCACAACGTGCAGGCTTCTTTCCAAAGGGCGAGTTGGGCCCCACAGCATCTTGCTTCCAGCTCTTTGGGAAGCTAAGAAACAACTCGCTCTGCACAGTGCTCTTACAGCCTACCGGGAAGATCTCTTCCAAAGAACTGTGAAAGGCAGTTTCTTTGCAGGCCTGATCTGGCTGAAGTAGGACTTCTGCTCTGGGTGTGCTACATTGCCCTAGAGCTGAAAGGCACAACGTGCAGGCTTCTTTCCAAGGGGCGAGTTGGGCCCCACAGCATCTCGCTTCCAGCTCTTGGGGAAGCTAAGAAACAACTCGCTCTGCACAGTGCTCTTACAGCCTACCGGGAACATCTCTTCCAAAGGCCTGTGAAACGCAGTTTCTTTGCAGGCCTGATCTGGCTGAAGTAGGACTTCTGCTCTGGGTGTGCTACATTGCGCTAGAGCTGAAAGGCCCAACGTGCAGGCTTCTTTCCAAAGGGCGAGTTGGGCCCCACAGCATCTTGCTTCCAGCTCTTTGGGAAGCGAAGAAACAACTCGCTCTGCACAGTGCTCTTACAGCCTACCGGGAGCATCTCTTCCAAAGGCCTGTGAAACGCAGTTTCTTTGCATGCCTGATCTGGCTGAAGTAGGACTTCTGCTCTGGGTGTGCTACATTGCCCTAGAGCTGACAGGCACAGCGTGCAGGCTTCTTTCCAAAGGGCGAGTTGGGCCCCACAGCTTCTTGCTTCCAGCTCTTTGGGAAGCTAAGAAACAACTCGCTCTGCACAGTGCTCTTACAGCCTAGTGGGAACATCTCTTCCAAAGGCCTGTGAAACGCAGTTTTTTGCAGGCCTGATCTGGCTGAAGTAGGACTTCTGCTCTGGGTGTGCTACATTGCCCTAGAGCTGAAAGGCACAACGTGCAGGCTTCTTTCCAAAGGGCGAGTTGTGCCCCACAGCATCTTGCTTCCAGCTCTTTGGGAAGCTAAGAAACAACTCGCTATGCACAGTTCTCTTACAGGCTATCGGGAAGATCTCTTCCAAAGGCCTGTGAAACGCAGTTTCTTTGCAGGCCTTATCTGGCTGAAGTAGGACTTCTGCTCTGGGTGTGCTACATGGCCCTAGAGCTGAAAGGCACAACGTGCAGGCTGCTTTCCAAGGGGCGAGTTGGGCCCCAAGCATCTTGCTTCCAGCTCTTTGGGAAGCTAAGAAACAACTCGCTCTGCACAGTGCTCTTACAGCCTACCGGGAACATCTCTTCCAAAGGCCTGTGAAACGCAGTTTCTTTGCAGGCCTGATCTGGCTGAAGTAGGACTTCTGCTCTGGGTGTGCTACATTGCCCTAGAGCTGAAAGGCACAACGTGCAGGCTTCTTTCCAAAGGGCGAGTTGGGCCCCACAGCATCTTGCTTCCAGCTCTTTGGGAAGCTACGAAACAACTCGCTCTGCACAGTGCTCTTACAGCCTACCGGGAACATCCCTTCCAAAGGCCTGTGAAACGCAGTGTCTTTGCAGGCCTGATCTGGCTGAAGTAGGACTTCTGCTCTGGGTGTGCTACTTTGCCCTAGAGCTGAAAGGCACAACGTGCAGGCTTCTTTCCAAAGGGCGAGTTGGGCCCCACAGCATCTTGCTTCCAGCTCTTTGGGAAGCTACGAAACAACTCGCTCTGCACAGTGCTCTTACAGCCTACCGGGAACATCCCTTCCAAAGGCCTGTGAAACGCAGTGTCTTTGCAGGCCTTATCTGACTGAAGTAGGACTTTTGCTCTCGGTGTGCTACTTTGCCTAGAGCTGAAAGGCACAACGTGCAGGCTTCTTTCCAAAGGGCGAGTTGTGCCCCACAGCATCTTGCTTCCAGCTCTTTGGGAAGCTAAGAAACAACTCGCTCTACACAGTGCTCTTACAGCCTACCGGGAACATCTCTTCCAAAGGCCTGTGAAACGCAGTTTCTTTGCACGCCTGATCTGGCTGAAGTAGGACTTCTGCTCTGGGTGTGCTACATTGCCCTAGAGCTGAGAGGCACAGCGTGCAGGCTTCTTTCCAAAGGGCGAGTTGGGCCCCACAGAATCTGGCTTAGAGCTCTTTGGGAAGCTAAGAAACAACTCGCTCTGCACAGTTCTCTTACAGCCTACCGGAAACATCTCTTCCAAAGGCCTGTGAAACGCAGCGTCTTTGCAGGCCTGATCTGGCTGAAGTAGGACTTCTGCTCTGGGGGTGCTACACTGTCCTACAGTTGAAAGGCACAACGTGCAGGCTTCTTTCCAAAGGGCGAGTTGGGCCCCACAGCATCTTGTTTCCAGCTCGTTGGGAAGCTAAGAAACAGCTCTCTGCACAGTGCTCTTACAGCCTACCGGGAACATCTCTTCCAAAGGCCTGGGAAACGCAGTTTCTTTTCAGGCCTGATCTGACTGAAGTAGGACTTCTGCTCTGGGTGTGCTACTTTGCCCTAGAGCTGAAAGGCACAACGTGCAGGCTTCTTTCCAAAGGGCGAGTTGGGCCCCACAGCATCTTGCTTCCAGCTCGTTGGGAAGCTACGAAACAACTCGCTCTGCACAGTGCTCTTACAGCCTACCGGGAAGATCTCTTCCAAAGAACTGTGAAACGCAGTTTCTTTGCAGGCCTGATCTGGCTGAAGTAGGACTTCTGCTCTGGGTGTGCTACATTGCCCTAGAGCTGAAAGGCACAACGTGCAGGCTTCTTTCCAAAGGG
Source organism: Equus caballus (assembly GCF_041296265.1). Lineage (NCBI taxonomy): Eukaryota > Metazoa > Chordata > Mammalia > Perissodactyla > Equidae > Equus > Equus caballus. The sequence goes on from NC_091696.1 coordinate 15,690,207, forward strand.
CGAGTTGGGCCCCACAGCTTCTTGCTTCCAGCTCTTTGGGAAGCTAAGAAACAACTCGCTCTGCACAGTGCTCTTACAGCCTAGTGGGAACATCTCTTCCAAAGGCCTGTGAAACGCAGTTTTTTTGCAGGCCTGATCTGGCTGAAGTAGGACTTCTGCTCTGGGTGTGCTACATTGCCCTAGAGCTGAAAGGCACAACGTGCAGGCTTCTTTCCAAAGGGCGAGTTGTGCCCCACAGCATCTTGCTTCCAGCTCTTTGGGAAGCTAAGAAACAACTCGCTATGCACAGTTCTCTTACAGGCTATCGGGAAGATCTCTTCCAAAGGCCTGTGAAACGCAGTTTCTTTGCAGGCCTTATCTGGCTGAAGTAGGACTTCTGCTCTGGGTGTGCTACATGGCCCTAGAGCTGAAAGGCACAACGTGCAGGCTGCTTTCCAAGGGGCGAGTTGGGCCCCACAGCATCTTGCTTCCAGCTCTTTGGGAAGCTACGAAACAACTCGCTCTGCACAGTGCTCTTACAGCCTACCGGGAACATCCCTTCCAAAGGCCTGTGAAACGCAGTTTCTTTGCAGGCCTGATCTGGCTGTAGTAGGACTTCTGCTCTGGGTGTGCTACATTGCCCTAGAGCTGAAAGGCACAACGTGCAGGCTTCTTTCCAAAGGGCGAGTTGGGCCCCACAGCATCTTGCTTCCAGCTCTTTGGGAAGCTAAGAAACAACTCGCTCTGCACAGTGCTCTTACAGCCTACCGGGAAGATCTCTTCCAAAGAACTGTGAAACGCAGTTTCTTTGCAGGCCTGATCTGGCTGAAGTAGGACTTCTGCTCTGGCTGTGCTACATTGCCCTATAGCGGAAAGGCACAACGTGCAGGCTTCTTTCCAAAGGGCGAGTTGGGCCCCACAGCATCTTGCTTCCAGCTCTTTGGGAACCTAAGAAACAACTCGCTCTGCACAGTGCTCTTACAGCCTACCGGGAACATCTCTTCCAAAGGCCTGTGAAACGCAGTTTCTTTGCAGGCCTGATCTGGCTGAAGTAGGACTTCTGCTCTGGGTGTGCTACATTGCCCTAGAGCTGAAAGGCACAACGTGCAGGCTTCTTTCCAAAGGGCGAGTTGGGCCCCACAGCTTCTTGCTTCCAGCTTTTTGGGAAGCTAAGAAACTTCTCGCTCTGCACAGTGCTCTTACAGCCTAGTGGGAACATCTCTTCCAAAGGCCTGTGAAACGCAGTTTTTTTGCAGGCCTGATCTGGCTGAAGTAGGACTTCTGCTCTGGGTGTGCTACATTGCCCTACAACTGAAAGGCACAACGTGCAGGCTTCTTTCCAAAGGGCGAGTTGTGCCCCCCAGCATCTTGCTTCCAGCTCTTTGGGAAGCTAAGAAACAACTCGCTATGCACAGTTCTCTTACAGGCTATCGGGAACATCTCTTCCAAAGGCCTGTGAAACGCAGTTTCTTTGCAGGCCTTATCTGGCTGAAGTAGGACTTCTGCTCTGGGTGTGCTACATGGCCCTAGAGCTGAAAGGCACAACGTGCAGGCTGCTTTCCAAGGGGCGAGTTGGGCCCCACAGCATCTTGCTTCCAGCTCTTTGGGAAGCTAACAAACAACTCGCTCTGCACAGTGCTCTTACAGCCTACCGGGAACATCTCTTCCAAAGGCCTGTGAAACGCAGTGTCTTTGCAGGCCTGATCTGGCTGAAGTAGGACTTCTGCTCTGGGTGTGCTACATTGTCCTAGAGCAGAAAGGCACAACGTGCAGGCTTCTTTCCAAAGGGCGAGTTGGGCCCCACAGCATCTTGCTTCCAGCTCTTAGGGAAGCTAAGAAATAACTCGCTCTGCACAGTGCTCTTACAGCCTACCGGGAACATCTCTTCCAAATGCCTGTGAAACGCAGTTTCTTTGCAGGCCTGATCTGGCTGAAGTAGGACTTCTGCTCTGGGTGTGCTACTTTGCCCTAGAGCTGAAAGGCACAACGTGCAGGCTTCTTTCCAAAGGGCGAGTTGGGCCCCACAGCATCTTGCTTCCAGCTCTTTGGGAAGCTAAGAAACAACTCGCTCTGCACAGTGCTCTTACAGCCTACCGGGAAGATCTCTTCCAAAGAACTGTGAAACGCAGTTTCTTTGCAGGCCTGATCTGGCTGAAGTAGGACTTCTGCTCTGGGTTGCTACATTGCCCTAGAGCTGAAAGGCACAACGTGCAGGCTTCTTTCCAAGGGGCGAGTTGGGCCCCACAGCATCTCGCTTCCAGATCTTGGGGAAGCTAAGAAACAACTCGCTCTGCACAGTGCTCTTACAGCCTACCGGGAACATCTCTTCCAAAGGCCTGTGAAACGCAGTTTCTTTGCAGGCCTGATCTGGCTGAAGTAGGACTTCTGCTCTGGGTGTGCTACATTGCGCTAGAGCTGAAAGGCCCAACGTGCAGGCTTCTTTCCAAAGGGCGAGTTGGGCCCCACAGCATCTTGCTTCCAGCTCTTTGGGAAGCGAAGAAACAACTCGCTCTGCACAGTGCTCTTACAGCCTACCGGGAACATCTCTTCCAAAGGCCTGTGAAACGCAGTTTCTTTGCAGGCCTGATCTGGCTGAAGTAGGACTTCTGCTCTGGGTGTGCTACATTGCCCTAGAGCTGAGAGGCACAGAGTGCAGGCTTCTTTCCAAAGGGCGAGTTGGGCCCCACAGCATCTTGCTTAGAGCTCTTTGGGAAGCTAAGAAACAACTCGCTCTGCACAGTGCTCTTACAGCCTACGGGGAACATCACTTCCAAAGGCCTGTGAAACGCAGTTTCTTTGCAGGCCTCATCTGGCTGAAGTAGGACTTTGGCTCTGGGTGTGCTACATTGCCCTAGAGCTGAAAGGCACAACGTGCAGGCTTCTTTCCAAAGGGCGAGTTGGTCCCCACAGCATCTTGCTTCCAGCTCTTTGGGAAGCTAAGAAACAACTCGCTCTGCACAGTGCTCTTACAGCCTACCGGGAACATCTCTTCCAAAGGCCTGTGAAACGCAGTTTCTTTGCAGGCCTGATCTGACTGAAGTAGGACTTCTGCTCTGGGTGTGCTACTTTGCCCTAGAGCTGAAAGGCACAACGTGCAGGCTTCTTTCCAAAGGGCGAGTTGTGCCCCACAGCATCTTGCTTCCAGCTCTTTGGGAAGCTAAGAAACAACTCGCTCTGCACAGTGCTCTTACAGCCTACCGGGAACATCTCTTCCAAAGGCCTGTGAAACGCAGTTTCTTTGCATGCCTGATCTGGCTGAAGTAGGACTTCTGCTCTGGGTGTGCTACATTGCCCTAGAGCTGACAGGCACAGCGTGCAGGCTTCTTTCCAAAGGGCGAGTTGGGCCCCACAGCATCTTGCCTTCAGCTCTTTGGGAAGCTAAGAAACAACTCGCTCTGCACAGTGCTATTACAGCCTACCGGGAACATCTCTTCCAAAGGCCTGTGAAACGCAGTTTCTTTGCAGGCCTGATCTGGCTGAAGTAGGACTTCTGCTCTGGGTGTGCTACATTGCCCTAGAGCTGAGAGGCACAACGTGCAGGCTTCTTTCCAAAGGGCGAGTTGGGCCCCACAGCATCTTGCTTCCAGCTCTTTGGGAAGCTAAGAAACAACTCGCTCTGCACAGTGCTCATACAGCCTACCGGGAACATCTCTTCCAAAAGCCTGTGAAACGCAGTTTCTTTGCAGGCCTGATCTGGATGAAGTCGGACTTCTGCTCTGGGTGTGCTACATTGCCCTAGAGCTGAAAGGCACAACGTGCAGGCTTCTTTCCAAAGGGCGAGTTGGGCCACACAGCATCTTGCTTCCAGCTCTTTGGGAAGCTAAGAAACAACTCGCTCTGCACAGTGCTCTTACAGCCTACCGGGTACAACTCTTCCAAAGGTCTGTGAAACGCAGTTTCTTTGCAGGCCTGATCTGGCTGAAGTAGGACTTCTGTTCTGGGTGTGCTACTTTGCCCTAGAGCTGAAAGGCAAAACGTGCAGGCTTCTTTCCAAAGGGCGAGTTGGGCCCCACAGCATCTTGCTTCCAGCTCTTTGGGAAGCTAAGAAACAACTCGCTCTGCACAGTGCTCTTACAGCCTACCGGGTACAACTCTTCCAAAGGTCTGTGAAACGCACTTCCTTTGCAGGCCTGATCTGGCTGAAGTAGGACTTCTGTTCTGGGTGTGCTACTTTGCCCTAGAGCTGAAAGGCACAACGTGCAGGCTGCTTTCCAAAGGGCGAGTTGGGCCGCACAGCATCTTGCTTCCAGTTCTTTGGGAAGCTAAGAAACAACTCGCACTGCACAGTGCTCTTACAGCCTACTGGGAACATTTCTTCCAAAGGCCGGTGAAACGCAGTTTCTTTGCAGGCCTGATCTGGCTGAAGTAGGACTTCTGCTCTGGGTGTGCTACATTGCCCTAGAGCTGAAAGGCACAACGTGCAGGCTTCTTTCCAAAGGGCGAGTTGTGCCCCACAGCATCTTGCTTCCAGCTCTTTGGGAAGCTACGAAACAACTCCCTCTGCACAGTGCTCTTACAGCCTACCGGGAACATCTCTTCCAAAGGCCTGTGAAACGCAGTTTCTTTGCACGCCTGATCTGGCTGAAGTAGGACTTCTGCTCTGGGTGTGCTACATTGCCCTAGAGCTGAGAGGCACAGCGTGCAGGCTTCTTTCCAAAGGGCGAGTTGGGCCCCACAGAATCTGGCTTAGAGCTCTTTGGGAAGCTAAGAAACAACTCGCTCTGCACAGTGCTCTTACAGCCTACCGGGAACATCTCTTCCAAAGGCCTGTGTAACGCAGTTTCTTTGCAGGCCTGATCTGGCTGAAGTAGGACTTCCACTCTGGGTGTGCTACATTGCCCTAGAGATGAAAGGCACAACGTGCAGGCTTCTTTTCAAAGGGCGAGTGGGCCCCAGAGCATCTTGCATCCAGCTCTTTGGGAAGCTGAGAAACAACTCGCTCTGCAGAGTGCTCTTACAGCCTACCGGGAGCATCTCTTCCAAAGGCCTGTGGAACGCAGTTTCTTTGCAGGCCTGATCTGGCTGAAGTAGGACTTCTGCTCTGGGTGTGCTACATTGCCCTAGAGATGAAAGGCACAACGTGCAGGCTTCTTTCCAAAGGGCGAGTTGGGCCCCACAGCATCTTGCTTCCAGCTCTTTGGGAAGCTAAGAAACAACTCGCTCTGCACAGTGCTCTTACAGCCTACCGGGAAGATCTCTTCCAAAGAACTGTGAAACGCAGTTTCTTTGCAGGCCTGATCTGGCTGAAGTAGGACTTCTGCTCTGGGTTGCTACATTGCCCTAGAGCTGAAAGGCACAACGTGCAGGCTTCTTTCCAAGGGGCGAGTTGGGCCCCACAGCATCTCGCTTCCAGATCTTGGGGAAGCTAAGAAACAACTCGCTCTGCACAGTGCTCTTACAGCCTACCGGGAACATCTCTTCCAAAGGCCTGTGAAACGCAGTTTCTTTGCAGGCCTGATCTGGCTGAAGTAGGACTTCTGCTCTGGGTGTGCTACATTGCGCTAGAGCTGAAAGGCCCAACGTGCAGGCTTCTTTCCAAAGGGCGAGTTGGGCCCCACAGCATCTTGCTTCCAGCTCTTTGGGAAGCGAAGAAACAACTCGCTCTGCACAGTGCTCTTACAGCCTACCGGGAACATCTCTTCCAAAGGCCTGTGAAACGCAGTTTCTTTGCAGGCCTGATCTGGCTGAAGTAGGACTTCTGCTCTGGGTGTGCTACATTGCCCTAGAGCTGAGAGGCACAGAGTGCAGGCTTCTTTCCAAAGGGCGAGTTGGGCCCCACAGCATCTTGCTTAGAGCTCTTTGGGAAGCTAAGAAACAACTCGCTCTGCACAGTGCTCTTACAGCCTACGGGGAACATCACTTCCAAAGGCCTGTGAAACGCAGTTTCTTTGCAGGCCTCATCTGGCTGAAGTAGGACTTTGGCTCTGGGTGTGCTACATTGCCCTAGAGCTGAAAGGCACAACGTGCAGGCTTCTTTCCAAAGGGCGAGTTGGTCCCCACAGCATCTTGCTTCCAGCTCTTTGGGAAGCTAAGAAACAACTCGCTCTGCACAGTGCTCTTACAGCCTACCGGGAACATCTCTTCCAAAGGCCTGTGAAACGCAGTTTCTTTGCAGGCCTGATCTGACTGAAGTAGGACTTCTGCTCTGGGTGTGCTACTTTGCCCTAGAGCTGAAAGGCACAACGTGCAGGCTTCTTTCCAAAGGGCGAGTTGTGCCCCACAGCATCTTGCTTCCAGCTCTTTGGGAAGCTAAGAAACAACTCGCTCTGCACAGTGCTCTTACAGCCTACCGGGAACATCTCTTCCAAAGGCCTGTGAAACGCAGTTTCTTTGCATGCCTGATCTGGCTGAAGTAGGACTTCTGCTCTGGGTGTGCTACATTGCCCTAGAGCTGACAGGCACAGCGTGCAGGCTTCTTTCCAAAGGGCGAGTTGGGCCCCACAGCATCTTGCCTTCAGCTCTTTGGGAAGCTAAGAAACAACTCGCTCTGCACAGTGCTATTACAGCCTACCGGGAACATCTCTTCCAAAGGCCTGTGAAACGCAGTTTCTTTGCAGGCCTGATCTGGCTGAAGTAGGACTTCTGCTCTGGGTGTGCTACATTGCCCTAGAGCTGAGAGGCACAACGTGCAGGCTTCTTTCCAAAGGGCGAGTTGGGCCCCACAGCATCTTGCTTCCAGCTCTTTGGGAAGCTAAGAAACAACTCGCTCTGCACAGTGCTCATACAGCCTACCGGGAACATCTCTTCCAAAAGCCTGTGAAACGCAGTTTCTTTGCAGGCCTGATCTGGATGAAGTCGGACTTCTGCTCTGGGTGTGCTACATTGCCCTAGAGCTGAAAGGCACAACGTGCAGGCTTCTTTCCAAAGGGCGAGTTGGGCCACACAGCATCTTGCTTCCAGCTCTTTGGGAAGCTAAGAAACAACTCGCTCTGCACAGTGCTCTTACAGCCTACCGGGTACAACTCTTCCAAAGGTCTGTGAAACGCAGTTTCTTTGCAGGCCTGATCTGGCTGAAGTAGGACTTCTGTTCTGGGTGTGCTACTTTGCCCTAGAGCTGAAAGGCAAAACGTGCAGGCTTCTTTCCAAAGGGCGAGTTGGGCCCCACAGCATCTTGCTTCCAGCTCTTTGGGAAGCTAAGAAACAACTCGCTCTGCACAGTGCTCTTACAGCCTACCGGGTACAACTCTTCCAAAGGTCTGTGAAACGCACTTCCTTTGCAGGCCTGATCTGGCTGAAGTAGGACTTCTGTTCTGGGTGTGCTACTTTGCCCTAGAGCTGAAAGGCACAACGTGCAGGCTGCTTTCCAAAGGGCGAGTTGGGCCGCACAGCATCTTGCTTCCAGTTCTTTGGGAAGCTAAGAAACAACTCGCACTGCACAGTGCTCTTACAGCCTACTGGGAACATTTCTTCCAAAGGCCGGTGAAACGCAGTTTCTTTGCAGGCCTGATCTGGCTGAAGTAGGACTTCTGCTCTGGGTGTGCTACATTGCCCTAGAGCTGAAAGGCACAACGTGCAGGCTTCTTTCCAAAGGGCGAGTTGTGCCCCACAGCATCTTGCTTCCAGCTCTTTGGGAAGCTACGAAACAACTCCCTCTGCACAGTGCTCTTACAGCCTACCGGGAACATCTCTTCCAAAGGCCTGTGAAACGCAGTTTCTTTGCACGCCTGATCTGGCTGAAGTAGGACTTCTGCTCTGGGTGTGCTACATTGCCCTAGAGCTGAGAGGCACAGCGTGCAGGCTTCTTTCCAAAGGGCGAGTTGGGCCCCACAGAATCTGGCTTAGAGCTCTTTGGGAAGCTAAGAAACAACTCGCTCTGCACAGTGCTCTTACAGCCTACCGGGAACATCTCTTCCAAAGGCCTGTGTAACGCAGTTTCTTTGCAGGCCTGATCTGGCTGAAGTAGGACTTCCACTCTGGGTGTGCTACATTGCCCTAGAGATGAAAGGCACAACGTGCAGGCTTCTTTTCAAAGGGCGAGTGGGCCCCAGAGCATCTTGCATCCAGCTCTTTGGGAAGCTGAGAAACAACTCGCTCTGCAGAGTGCTCTTACAGCCTACCGGGAGCATCTCTTCCAAAGGCCTGTGGAACGCAGTTTCTTTGCAGGCCTGATCTGGCTGAAGTAGGACTTCTGCTCTGGGTGTGCTACATTGCCCTAGAGATGAAAGGCACAACGTGCAGGCTTCTTTCCAAAGGGCGAGTTGGGCCCCACAGCATCTTGCTTCCAGCTCTTTGGGAAGCTAAGAAACAACTCGCTCTGCACAGTGCTCTTACAGCCTACCGGGAAGATCTCTTCCAAAGAACTGTGAAACGCAGTTTCTTTGCAGGCCTGATCTGGCTGAAGTAGGACTGCTGCTCTGGGTGTGCTACATTGCCCTAGAGCTGAAAGGCACAACGTGCAGGCTTCTTTCCAAAGGGCGAGTTGGGCCCCACAGCTTCTTGCTTCCAGCTCTTTGGGAAGCTAAGAAACAACTCGCTCTGCACAGTGCTCTTACAGCCTAGTGGGAACATCTCTTCCAAAGGCCTGTGAAACGCAGTTTTTTTGCAGGCCTGATCTGGCTGAAGTAGGACTTCTGCTCTGGGTGTGCTACATTGCCCTAGAGCTGAAAGGCACAACGTGCAGGCTTCTTTCCAAAGGGCGAGTTGTGCCCCACAGCATCTTGCTTCCAGCTCTTTGGGAAGCTAAGAAACAACTCGCTATGCACAGTTCTCTTACAGGCTATCGGGAAGATCTCTTCCAAAGGCCTGTGAAACGCAGTTTCTTTGCAGGCCTTATCTGGCTGAAGTAGGACTTCTGCTCTGGGTGTGCTACATGGCCTTAGAGCTGAAAGGCACAACGTGCAGGCTGCTTTCCAAGGGGCGAGTTGGGCCCCACAGCATCTTGCTTCCAGCTCTTTGGGAAGCTAAGAAACAACTCGCTCTGCACAGTGCTCTTACAGCCTACCGGGAACATCTCTTCCAAAGGCCTGTGAAACGCAGTGTCTTTGCAGGCCTGATCTGGCTGAAGTAGGACTTCTGCTCTGGGTGTGCTACATTACCCTAGAGCTGAAAGGCACAACGTGCAGGCTTCTTTCCAAAGGGCGAGTTGGGCCCCACAGCATCTTGCTTCCAGCTCTTTGGGAAGCTACGAAACAACTCGCTCTGCACAGTGCTCTTACAGCCTACCGGGAACATCCCTTCCAAAGGCCTGTGAAACGCAGTGTCTTTGCAGGCCTGATCTGGCTGAAGTAGGACTTCTGCTCTGGGTGTGCTACTTTGCCCTAGAGCTGAAAGGCACAACGTGCAGGCTTCTTTCCAAAGGGCGAGTTGGGCCCCACAGCATCTTGCTTCCAGCTCTTTGGGAAGCTACGAAACAACTCGCTCTGCACAGTGCTCTTACAGCCTACCGGGAACATCCCTTCCAAAGGCCTCTGAAACGCAGTGTCTTTGCAGGCCTTATCTGACTGAAGTAGGACTTCTGCTCTCGGTGTGCTACTTTGCCCTAGAGCTGAAAGGCACAACGTGCAGGCTTCTTTCCAAAGGGCGAGTTGTGCCCCACAGCATCTTGCTTCCAGCTCTTTGGGAAGCTAAGAAACAACTCGCTCTACACAGTGCTCTTACAGCCTACCGGGAACATCTCTTCCAAAGGCCTGTGAAACGCAGTTTCTTTGCACGCCTGATCTGGCTGAAGTAGGACTTCTGCTCTGGGTGTGCTACATTGCCCTAGAGCTGAGAGGCACAGCGTGCAGGCTTCTTTCCAAAGGGCGAGTTGGGCCCCACAGAATCTGGCTTAGAGCTCTTTGGAAAGCTAAGAAACAACTCGCTCTGCACAATGCTCTTACAGCCTAGGGGGAACATCCCTTCCAAAGGCCTGTGAAACGCAGTGTCTTTGCAGGCCTGATCTGGCTGAAGTAGGACTTCTGCTCTGGGTGTGCTACAATGCCCTACAGCTGAAAGGCACAACGTGCAGGCTTCTTTCCAAAGGAGGAGTTGGGCCCCACAGCATCTTGCTTCCAGCTCTTAGGGAAGCTAAGAAATAACTCGCTCTGCACAGTGCTCTTACAGCCTACCGGGAACATCTCTTCCAAATGCCTGTGAAACGCAGTTTCTTTGCAGGCCTGATCTGGCTGAAGTAGGACTTCTGCTCTGGGTGTGCTACTTTGCCCTAGAGCTGAAAGGCACAACGTGCAGGCTTCTTTCCAAAGGGCGAGTTGGGCCCCACAGCATCTTGCTTCCAGCTCTTTGGGAAGCGAAGAAACAACTCGCTCTGCACAGTGCTCTTACAGCCTACCGGGAGCATCTCTTCCAAAGGCCTGTGAAACGCAGTTTCTTTGCAGGCCTGATCTGGCTGAAGTAGGACTTCTGCTCTGGGTGTGCTACATTGCCCTAGAGCTGACAGGCACAGCGTGCAGGCTTCTTTCCAAAGGGCGAGTTGGGCCCCACAGCATCTTGCCTCCAGCTCTTTGGGAAGCTAAGAAACAACTCGCTCTGCACAGTGCTCTTACAGCCTACCGGGAACATCTCTTCCAAAGGCCTGTGAAACGCAGTTTCTTTGCAGGCCTGATCTGGCTGAAGTAGGACTTCTGCTCTGGGGGTGCTACACTGCCCTACAGGTGAAAGGCACAACATGCAGGCTTCTTTCCAAAGGGCGAGTTGGGCCCCACAGCATCTTGTTTCCAGCTCGTTGGGAAGCTAAGAAACAGCTCTCTGCACAGTGCTCTTACAGCCTACCGGGAACATCTCTTCCAAAGGCCTGTGAAACGCAGTTTCTTTGCAGGCCTGATCTGGCTGAAGTAGGACTTCTGCTCTGGGTGTGGAACTTTGCCCTAGAGCTGAAAGGCCCAACGTGCAGGCTTCTTTCCAAAGGCCGAGTTGGGCCACACAGCATCTTGCTTCCAGCTCTTTGGGAAGCTAAGAAACAACTCGCTCTGCACAGTGCTCTTACAGCCTACCGGGAACATCTCTTCCAAAGGCCTGTGAAACGCAGTTTCTTTTCAGGCCTGATCTGGCTGAAGTAGGACTTCTGCTCTGGGTGTGCTACATTGCCCTACAGGTGAAAGGCACAACGTGCAGGCTTCTTTCCAAGGGGCGAGTTGGGCCCCACAGCATCTCGCTTCCAGCTCTTGGGGAAGCTAAGAAACAACTCGCTCTGCACAGTGCTCTTACAGCCTACCGGGAACATCTGTTCCAAAGGCCTGTGAAACGAAGTTTCTTTGCAGGCCTGATCTGGCTGAAGTAGGACTTCTGCTCTGGGTGTGCTACATTGCCCTAGAGCTGAAAGGCACAACGTGCAGGCTTCTTTCCAAAGGGCGAGTTGGGCCCCACAGCATCTTGCTTCCAGCTCTTTGGGAAGCTAATAAACAACTCGCTCTGCACAGTGCTCTTACAGCCTACCGGGAACATCTCTTCCAAAGGCCTGTGAAACGCAGTTTCTTTGCAGGCCTGATCTGGCTGAAGTAGGACTTCTGCTCTGGGTGTGCTACATTGCCCTAGAGCTGAAAGGCACAGCGTGCAGGCTTCTTTCCAAAGGGCGAGTGGGCCCCACAGCATCTTGCTTCCAGCTCTTTGGGAAGCTAAGAAACAACTCGCTCTGCTCAGTGCTCTTACATCCTAGTGGGAACATCTCTTCCAAAGGCCTGTGAAACGCAGTTTCTTTGCAGGCCTGATCTGGCTGAAGTAGGACTTCTGCTCTGGGTGTGCTACATTGCCCTACAGCTGAAAGTCACAACGTGCAGGCTTCTTTCCAAAGGGCGAGTTGGGCCCCACAGCATCTTGCTTCCAGCTCTTAGGGAAGCTAAGAAACAACTCGCTCTGCACAGTGCTCTTACAGCCTACCGGGAACATCTCTTCCAAAGGCCTGTGGAACGCAGTTTCTTTGCAGGCCTGACCTGGCTGTAGTAGGACTTCTGTTCTGAGTTTGCCACTTTGACCTAGAGCTGAAAGGCACAACGTGCAGGCTTCTTTCCAAAGGGTGAGTTGGGCCCCACAGCATCTTGCTTCCAGCTCTTTGGGAAGCTAAGAAACAACTCGCTCTGCACAGTGCTCTTACAGCCTACCGGGAACATCTGTTCCAAAGGCCTGTGAAACGCAGTTTCTTTGCAGGCCTGATCTGGCTGAAGTAGGACTTCTGCTCTGGGTGTGCTACATTGCCCTAGAGCTGAAAGGCACAACGTGCAGGCTTCTTTCCAAAGGGCGAGTTGGGCCCCACAGCATCTTGCTTCCAGCTCTTTGGGAAGCTAAGAAACAACTCGCTCTGCACAGTGCTCTTACAGCCTACCGGGAACATCTCTTCCAAAGGCCTGTGAAACGCAGTTTCTTTGCAGGCCTGATCTGGCTGAAGTAGGACTTCTGCTCTGGGTGTGCTACTTTGCCCTAGAGCTGAAAGGCACAACGTGCAGGCTTCTTTCCAAAGGGCGAGTTGGGCCCCACAGCATCTTTCTTCTAGCTCTTTGGGAAGCTAAGAAACAACTCGCTCTGCACAGTGCTCTTACAGCCTACCGGGAGCATCTCTTGAAAAGGCCTGTGGAACGCAGTTTCTTTGCAGGCCTGATCTGCCTGAAGTAGGACTTCTGCTCTGGGTGTGCTACATTGCCCTAGAGTTGAATGGCACAACGTGCAGGCTTCTTTCCAAAGGGCGAGTTGGGCCCCACAGCATCTTGCTTCCAGCTCTTTGGGAAGCTAAGAAACAACTCGCTCTGCACAGTGCTCTTACAGCCTACCAGGAACATCTCTTCCAAAGGCCTGTGAAACGCTGTTTCTTTGCAGGCCTGATCTGGCTGAAGTGGGACTTCTGCTCTGGGTGTGCTACTTTACCCTAGAGCTGAAAGGCCCAACGTGCAGGCTTCTTTCAAAGGCCGAGTTGGGCCCCACAGCATCTTGCTTCCAGCTCTTTGGGAAGCTAAGAAACAACTCGCTCTGCACAGTGCTCTTACAACCTACCGGGAACATCTCTTCCAAAGGCCTGGGAAACGCAGTTTCTTTGCAGGCCTGATCTGCCTGAAGTAGGACTTCTGCTCTGGGTGTGCTACATTGCCCTAGAGCTGAAAGGCACAACGTGCAGGCTTCTTTCCAAAGGGCGAGTTGGGCCCCACAGCATCTTGCTTCCAGCTCTTTGGGAAGCTAAGAAACAACTCGCTCTGCACAGTGCTCTTACAGCCTACCGGGAACATCTCTTCCAAAGAACTGTGAAACGCAGTTTCTTTGCAGGCCTGATCTGGCTGAAGTAGGACTTCTGCTCTGGGTGTGCTACATTGCCCTAGAGCTGAAAGGCACAACGTGCAGGCTTCTTTCCAAAGGGCGAGTTGGGCCCCACAGCTTCTTGCTTCCAGCTCTTTGGGAAGCTAAGAAACATCTCGCTCTGCACAGTGCTCTTACAGCCTAGTGGGAACATCTCTTCCAAAGGCCTGTGAAACGCAGTTTCTTTGCAGGCCTGATCTGGCTGAAGTAGGACTTCTGTTCTGAGTTTGCCACTTTGACCTAGAGCTGAAAGGCACAACGTGCAGGCTTCTTTCCAAAGGGTGAGTTGGGCCCCACAGCATCTTGCTTCCAGCTCTTTGGGAAGCTACGAAACAACTCGCTCTGCACAGTGCTCTTACAGCCTACCGGGAACATCTCTTCCAAAGGCCTGGGAAACGCAGTTTCTTTGCAGGCCTGATCTGGCTGAAGTAGGACTTCTGCTCTGGGTGTGCTACTTTACCCTAGAGCTGAAAGGCCCAACGTGCAGGCTTCTTTCAAAGGCCGAGTTGGGCCCCACAGCATCTTGCTTCCAGCTCTTTGGGAAGCTAAGAAACAACTCGCTCTGCACAGTGTTCTTACAACCTACCGGGAACATCTCTTCCAAAGGCCTGGGAAACGCAGTTTCTTTGCAGGCCTGATCTGGCTGAAGTAGGACTTCTGCTCTGGGTGTGCTACATGGCCCTAGAGCTGAAAGGCACAACGTGCAGGCTTCTTTCCAAAGGGCGAGTTGGGCCCCACAGCATCTTGCTTCCAGCTCTTTGGGAAGCTAAGAAACAACTCGCTCTGCACAGTGCTCTTACAGCCTACCGGGAACATCTCTTCAAAAGGCCTGTGAAACGCAGTTTCTTTGCAGGCCTGATCTGGCTGAAGTAGGACTTCTGCTCTGGGTGTGCTACATTGCCCTAGAGCTGAGAGGCACAGCGTGCAGGCTTCTTTCCAAAGGGCGAGTTGGGCCCCACAGAATCTGGCTTAGAGCTCTTTGGGAAGCTAAGAAACAACTCGCTCTGCACAGTGCTCTTACAGCCTACCGGGAACATCTCTTCCAAAGGCCTGTGTAACGCAGTTTCTTTGCAGGCCTGATCTGGCTGAAGTAGGACTTCTTCTCTGGGTGTGCTACATTGCCCTAGAGATGAAAGGCACAACGTGCAGGCTTCTTTACAAAGGGCGAGTGGGCCCCAGAGCATCTTGCATTCAGCTCTTTGGGAAGCTAAGAAACAACTCGCTCTGCACAGTGCTCTTACAACCTACCGGGAACATCTCTTCCAAAGGCCTGGGAAACGCAGTTTCTTTGCAGGCCTGATCTGGCTGAAGTAGGACTTCTGCTCTGGGTGTGCTACATTGCCCTAGAGCTGAAAGGCACAACGTGCAGGCTTCTTTCCAAAGGGCGAGTTGGGCCCCACAGCATCTTGCTTCCAGCTCTTTGGGAAGCTAAGAAACAACTCGCTCTGGATAGTGCTCTTACAGCCTACCCGGAACATCTCTTACAAAGGCCTGTGAAACGCAGTTTCTTTGCAGGCCTGATCTGGCTGAAGTAGGACTTCTGCTCTGGGTGTGCTACATTGCCCTAGAGCTGAAAGGCACAACGTGCCGGCTTCTTTCCAAGGGGTGACTTGGGCCCCACAGCATCTTGCTTCCAGCTCTTTGCAAATCTAAGAAACAACTCGCTCTGCACAGTGCTCTTACAGCCTACCCGGAACATCTCTTCCAAAGGCCTGTGAAACGCAGTTTCTTTGCAGGCCTGATCTGGCTGAAGTAGGACTTCTGCTCTGGGTGTGCTACTTTGCCCTAGAGCTGAAAGGCACAAGGTGCAGGCTTCTTTCCAAAGGGCGAGTTGGGCCCCACAGCATCTTGCTTCCAGCTCTTTGGGAACCTAAGAAACAACTCGCTCTGCACAGTGCTCTTACAGCCTACCGGGAACATCTCTTCCAAAGGCCTGTGAAACGCAGTTTCTTTGCAGGCCTGATCTGGCTGAAGTAGGACTTCCGCTCAGGGTGTGCTACTTTGCCCTAGAGCTGAAAGGCACAACGTGCAGGCTTCTTTCCATAGGGCGAGTTGTGCCCCACAGCATCTTGCTTCCAGCTCTTTGGGAAGCTACGAAACAACTCGCTCTGCACAGTGCTCTTACAGCCTACCGGGAACATCTCTTCCAAAGGCCTGTGAAACGGAGTTTCTTTGCACGCCTGATCTGGCTGAAGTAGGACTTCTGCTCTGGGTGTGCTACATTGCCCTAGAGCTGAAAGGCACAGCGTGCAGGCTTCTTTCCAAAGGGCGAGTTGGGCCCCACAGAATCTGGCTTAGAGCTCTTTGGGAAGCTAAGAAACAACTCGCTCTGCACAGTGCTCTTACAGCCTACCTGGAACATCTCTTCCAAAGGCCTGTGTAACGCAGTTTCTTTGCAGGCCTGATCTGGCTGAAGTAGGACTTCTACTCTGGGTGTGCTACATTGCCCTAGAGATGAAAGGCACAACGTGCAGGCTTCTTTACAAAGGGCGAGTGGTCCCCAGAGCATCTTGCATCCAGCTCTTTGGGAAGCTAAGAAACAACTCGCTCTGCACAGTGCTCTTACAGCCTACCGGGAGCATCTCTTCCAAAGGCCTGTGGAACTCAGTTTCTTTGCAGGCCTGATCTGGCTGAAGTAGGACTTCTGCTCTGGGTGTGCTACATTGCCCTAGAGCTGAAAGGCACAACGTGCAGGCTTCTTTCCAAAGGGCGAGTTGGGCCCCACAGCATCTTGCTTCCAGCTCTTTGGGAAGCTAAGAAACAACTCGCTCTGCACAGTGCTCTTACAGCCTACCGGGAACATCTCTTCCAAAGAACTGTGAAACGCAGTTTCTTTGCAGGCCTGATCTGGCTGAAGTAGGACTTCTGCTCTGGGTGTGCTACATTGCCCTAGAGCTGAAAGGCACAACGTGCAGGCTTCTTTCCAAAGGGCGAGTTGGGCCCCACAGCTTCTTGCTTCCAGCTCTTTGGGAAGCTAAGAAACTTCTCGCTCTGCACAGTGCTCTTACAGCCTAGTGGGAACATCTCTTCCAAAGGCCTGTGAAACGCAGTTTTTTTGCAGGCCTGATCTGGCTGAAGTAGGACTTCTGCTCTGGGTGTGCTACATTGCCCTACAACTGAAAGGCACAACGTGCAGGCTTCTTTCCAAAGGGCGAGTTGTGCCCCCCAGCATCTTGCTTCCAGCTCTTTGGGAAGCTAAGAAACAACTCGCTCTGCACAGTGCTCTTACAGGCTATCGGGAACATCTCTTCCAAAGGCCTGTGAAACGCAGTTTCTTTGCAGGCCTTATCTGGCTGAAGTAGGACTTCTGCTCTGGGTGTGCTACATGGCCCTAGAGCTGAAAGGCACAACGTGCAGGCTGCTTTCCAAGGGGCGAGTTGGGCCCCACAGCATCTTGCTTCCAGCTCTTTGGGAACCTAAGAAACAACTCGCTCTGCACAGTTCTCTTAAAGGCTATCGGGAACATCTCTTCCAAAGGCCTGTGAAACGCAGTTTCTTTGCAGGCCTTATCTGGCTGAAGTAGGACTTCTGCTCTGGGTGTGCTACATGGCCCTAGAGCTGAAAGGCACAACGTGCAGGCTTCTTTCCAAAGGCCGAGTTGGGCCACACAGCATCTTGCTTCCAGCTCTTTGGGAAGCTAAGAAACAACTCGCTCTGCACAGTGCTCTTACAGCCTACCGGGAACATCTCTTCCAAAGGCCTGGGAAACGCAGTTTCTTTGCAGGCCTGATCTGGCTGAAGTAGGACTTCTGCTCTGGGTGTGCTACTTTGCCCTAGAGCTGAAAGGCACAACGTGCAGGCTTCTTTCCAAAGGGCGAGTTGGGCCCCACAGCATCTTGCTTCCAGCTCTTTGGGAAGCTAAGAAACAACTCGCTCTGCACAGTGCTCTTACAGCCTACCGGGAACATCTCTTCCAAAGGCCTGTGAAACGCAGTTTCTTTGCAGGCCTGATCTGGCTGAAGTGGGACTTCTGCTCTGGGTGTGCTACTTTACCCTAGAGCGGAAAGGCCCAACGTGCAGGCTTCTTTCAAAGGCCGAGTTGGGCCCCACAGCATCTTGCTTCCAGCTCTTTGGGAAGCTAAGAAACAACTCGCTCTGCACAGTGCTCTTACAACCTACCGGGAACATCTCTTCCAAAGGTCTGGGAAACGCAGTTTCTTTGCAGGCCTGATCTGGCTGAAGTAGGACTTCTGCTCTGGGTGTGCTACATTGCCCTAGAGCTGAAAGGCACAACGTGCAGGCTTCTTTCCAAAGGGCGAGTTGGGCCCCACAGCATCTTGCTTCCAGCTCTTTGGGAAGCTAAGAAACAACTCGCTCTGCACAGTGCTCTTACAGCCTACCGGAAACATCTCTTCCAAAGAACTGTGAAACGCAGTTTCTTTGCAGGCCTGATCTGGCTGAAGTAGGACTTCTGCTCTGGGTGTGCTACATTGCCCTAGAGCTGAAAGGCACAACGTGCAGGCTTCTTTCCAAAGGGCGAGTTGGGCCCCACAGCTTCTTGCTTCCAGCTCTTTGGGAAGCTAAGAAACATCTCGCTCTGCACAGTGCTCTTACAGCCTAGTGGGAACATCTCTTCCAAAGGCCTGTGAAACGCAGTTTTTTTGCAGGCCTGATCTGGCTGAAGTAGGACTTGTGCTCTGGGTGTGCTACATTGCCCTAGAGCTGAAAGGCACAACGTGCACGCTTCTTTCCAAAGGGCGAGTTGGGCCCCACAGCATCTTGCTTCCAGCTCTTTGGGAACCTAAGAAACAACTCGCTCTGCACAGTTCTCTTAAAGGCTATCGGGAACATCTCTTCCAAAGGCCTGTGAAACGCAGTTTCTTTGCAGGCCTTATCTGGCTGAAGTAGGACTTCTGCTCTGGGTGTGCTACATGGCCCTAGAGCTGAAAGGCACAACGTGCAGGCTTCTTTCCAAAGGCCGAGTTGGGCCACACAGCATCTTGCTTCCAGCTCTTTGGGAAGCTAAGAAACAACTCGCTCTGCACAGTGCTCTTACAGCCTACCGGGAACATCTCTTCCAAAGGCCTGGGAAACGCAGTTTCTTTGCAGGCCTGATCTGGCTGAAGTAGGACTTCTGCTCTGGGTGTGCTACTTTGCCCTAGAGCTGAAAGGCACAACGTGCAGGCTTCTTTCCAAAGGGCGAGTTGGGCCCCACAGCATCTTGCTTCCAGCTCTTTGGGAAGCTAAGAAACAACTCGCTCTGCACAGTGCTCTTACAGCCTACCGGGAACATCTCTTCAAAAGGCCTGTGAAACGCAGTTTCTTTGCAGGCCTGATCTGGCTGAAGTAGGACTTCTGCTCTGGGTGTGCTACATTGCCCTAGAGCTGAGAGGCACAGCGTGCAGGCTTCTTTCCAAAGGGCGAGTTGGGCCCCACAGAATCTGGCTTAGAGCTCTTTGGGAAGCTAAGAAACAACTCGCTCTGCACAGTGCTCTTACAGCCTACCGGGAGCATCTCTTCCAAAGGCCTGTGGAACGCAGTTTCTTTGCAGGCCTGATCTGCCTGAAGTAGGACTTCTGCTCTGGGTGTGCTACATTGCCCTAGAGTTGAATGGCACAACGTGCAGGCTTCTTTCCAAAGGGCGAGTTGGGCCCCACAGCATCTTGCTTCCTGTTCTTTGGGAAGCTAAGAAACAACTCGCTCTGCACAGTGCTCTTACAGCCTACCGGGAACATCTCTTCCAAAGGCCTGTGAAACGGAGTTTCTTTGCACGCCTGATCTGGCTGAAGTAGGACTTCTGCTCTGGGTGTGCTACATTGCCCTAGAGCTGAAAGGCACAGCGTGCAGGCTTCTTTCCAAAGGGCGAGTTGGGCCCCACAGAATCTGGCTTAGAGCTCTTTGGGAAGCTAAGAAACAACTCGCTCTGCACAGTGCTCTTACAGCCTACCTGGAACATCTCTTCCAAAGGCCTGTGTAACGCAGTTTCTTTGCAGGCCTGATCTGGCTGAAGTAGGACTTCTACTCTGGGTGTGCTACATTGCCCTAGAGATGATAGGCACAACGTGCAGGCTTCTTTACAAAGGGCGAGTGGTCCCCAGAGCATCTTGCATCCAGCTCTTTGGGAAGCTAAGAAACAACTCGCTCTGCACAGTGCTCTTACAGCCTACCGGGAGCATCTCTTCCAAAGGCCTGTGGAACGCACTTTCTTTGCAGGCCTGATCTGGCTGAAGTAGGACTTCTGCTCTGGGTGTGCTACATTGCCCTAGAGCTGAAAGGCACAACGTGCAGGCTTCTTTCCAAAGGGCGAGTTGGGCCCCACAGCATCTTGCTTCCAGCTCTTTGGGAAGCTAAGAAACAACTCGCTCTGCACAGTGCTCTTACAGCCTACCGGGAACATCTCTTCCAAAGAACTGTGAAACGCAGTTTCTTTGCAGGCCTGATCTGGCTGAAGTAGGACTTCTGCTCTGGGTGTGCTACATTGCCCTAGAGCTGAAAGGCACAACGTGCAGGCTTCTTTCCAAAGGGCGAGTTGGGCCCCACAGCTTCTTGCTTCCAGCTCTTTGGGAAGCTAAGAAACTTCTCGCTCTGCACAGTGCTCTTACAGCCTAGTGGGAACATCTCTTCCAAAGGCCTGTGAAACGCAGTTTTTTTGCAGGCCTGATCTGGCTGAAGTAGGACTTCTGCTCTGGGTGTGCTACATTGCCCTACAACTGAAAGGCACAACGTGCAGGCTTCTTTCCAAAGGGCGAGTTGTGCCCCCCAGCATCTTGCTTCCAGCTCTTTGGGAAGCTAAGAAACAACTCGCTATGCACAGTTCTCTTACAGGCTATCGGGAACATCTCTTCCAAAGGCCTGTGAAACGCAGTTTCTTTGCAGGCCTTATCTGGCTGAAGTAGGACTTCTGCTCTGGGTGTGCAACATGGCCCTAGAGCTGAAAGGCACAACGTGCAGGCTGCTTTCCAAGGGGCGAGTTGGGCCCCACAGCATCTTGCTTCCAGCTCTTTGGGAAGCTAAGAAACAACTCGCTCTGCACAGTGCTCTTACAGCCTACCGGGAACATCTCTTACAAAGGCCTGTGAAACGCAGTTTCTTTGCAGGCCTGATCTGGCTGAAGTAGGACTTCTGCTCTGGGTGTGCTACATTGCCCTAGAGCTGAAAGGCACAACGTGCCGGCTTCTTTCCAAGGGGTGACTTGGGCCCCACAGCATCTTGCTTCCAGCTCTTTGCAAATCTAAGAAACAACTCGCTCTGCACAGTGCTCTTACAGCCTACCCGGAACATCTCTTCCAAAGGCCTGTGAAACGCAGTTTCTTTGCAGGCCTGATCTGGCTGAAGTAGGACTTCTGCTCTGGGTGTGCTACTTTGCCCTAGAGCTGAAAGGCACAAGGTGCAGGCTTCTTTCCAAAGGGCGAGTTGGGCCCCACAGCATCTTGCTTCCAGCTCTTTGGGAAGCTAAGAAACAACTCTCTCTGCTCAGTGCTCTTACAGCCTACCGGGAACATCTCTTCCAAAGGCCTGTGAAACGCAGTTTCTTTGCAGGCCTGATCTGGCTGAAGTAGGACTTCCGCTCAGGGTGTGCTACTTTGCCCTAGAGCTGAAAGGCACAACGTGCAGGCTTCTTTCCATAGGGCGAGTTGTGCCCCACAGCATCTTGCTTCCAGCTCTTTGGGAAGCTACGAAACAACTCGCTCTGCACAGTGCTCTTACAGCCTACCGGGAACATCTCTTCCAAAGGCCTGTGAAACGGAGTTTCTTTGCACGCCTGATCTGGCTGAAGTAGGACTTCTGCTCTGGGTGTGCTACATTGCCCTAGAGCTGAAAGGCACAGCGTGCAGGCTTCTTTCCAAAGGGCTAGTTGGGCCCCACAGCTTCTTGCTTCCAGCTCTTTGGGAAGCTAAGAAACTTCTCGCTCTGCACAGTGCTCTTACAGCCTAGTGGGAACATCTCTTCCAAAGGCCTGTGAAACGCAGTTTTTTTGCAGGCCTGATCTGGCTGAAGTAGGACTTCTGCTCTGGGTGTGCTACATTGCCCTACAACTGAAAGGCACAACGTGCAGGCTTCTATCCAAAGGGCGAGTTGTGCCCCCCAGCATCTTGCTTCCAGCTCTTTGGGAAGCTAAGAAACAACTCGCTATGCACAGTTCTCTTACAGGCTATCGGGAACATCTCTTCCAAAGGCCTGTGAAACGCAGTTTCTTTGCAGGCCTTATCTGGCTGAAGTAGGACTTCTGCTCTGGGTGTGCAACATGGCCCTAGAGCTGAAAGGCACAACGTGCAGGCTGCTTTCCAAGGGGCGAGTTGGGCCCCACAGCATCTTGCTTCCAGCTCTTTGGGAAGCTAAGAAACAACTCGCTCTGCACAGTGCTCTTACAGCCTACCGGGAACATCTCTTCCAAAGGCCTGTGAAACGCAGTGTCTTTGCAGGCCTGATCTGGCTGAAGTAGGACTTCTGCTCTGGGTGTGCTACATTGCCCTAGAGCTGAAAGGCACAACGTGCAGGCTTCTTTCCAAAGGGCGAGTTGGGCCCCACAGCATCTTGCTTCCAGCTCTTTGGGAAGCTAAGAAACAACTCGCTCTGCACAGTGCTCTTACAGCCTACCGGGAACATCCCTTCCAGAGGGCTGTGAAACGCAGTGTCTTTGCAGGCCTGATCTGGCTGAAGTAGGACTTCTGCTCTGGGTGTGCTACAATGCCCTACAGCTGAAAGGCACAACGTGCAGGCTTCTTTCCAAAGGAGGAGTTGGGCCCCACAGCATCTTGCTTCCAGCTCTTAGGGAAGCTAAGAAATAACTCGCTCTGCACAGTGCTCTTACAGCCTACCGGGAACATCTCTTCCAAAGGCCTGTGAAACGCAGTCTCTTTGCAGGCCTGATCTGGCTGAAGTAGGACTTCTGCTCTGGGTGTGCTACTTTGCCCTAGAGCTGAAAGACACAACGTGCAGGCTTCTTTCCAAAGGGCGAGTTGGGCCCCACAGCATCTTGCTTCCAGCTCTTGGGGAAGCTAAGAAACAACTCGCTCTGCACAGTGCTCTTACAGCCTACCGGGAACATCTCTTCCAAAGGCCTGTGAAACGCAGTTTCTTTGCAGGCCTGATCTGGCTGAAGTAGGACTTCTGCTCTGGGTGTGCTACATTGCCCTAGAGCTGAAAGGCACAACGTGCACGCTTCTTTCCAAAGGGCGAGTTGGGCCCCACAGCATCTTGCTTCCAGCTCTTTGGGAAGCTAAGAAACAACTCGCTCTGCACAGTGCTCTTACAGCCTACCGGGAACATCTCTTCCAAAGGCCTGTGAAACGCAGTTTCTTTGCAGGCCTGATCTGGCTGAAGTAGGACTTCTGCTCTGGGTGTGCTACTTTGCCCTAGAGCTGAAAGGCCCAACGTGCAGGCTTCTTTCCAAAGGCCGAGTTGGGCCACACAGCATCTTGCTTCCAGCTCTTTGGGAAGCTAAGAAACAACTCGCTCTGCACACTGCTCTTACAGCCTACCGGGAACATCTCTTCCAAACGCCTGTGAAACGCAGTTTCTTTGCAGGCCTGATCTGGCTGAAGTAGGACTTCTGCTCTGGGTGTGCTACATTGCCCTACAGCTGAAAGGCACAACGTGCAGGCTTCTTTCCAAGGGGCGAGTTGGGCCCCTCAGCATCTCGCTTCCAGCTCTTTGCAAATCTAAGAAACAACTCGCTCTGCACAGTGCTCTTACAGCCTACCCGGAACATCTCTTCCAAAGGCCTGTGAAACGCAGTTTCTTTGCAGGCCTGATCTGGCTGAAGTAGGACTTCTGCTCTGGGTGTGCTACTTTGCCCTAGAGCTGAAAGGCACAAGGTGCAGGCTTCTTTCCAAAGGGCGAGTTGGGCCCCACAGCATCTTGCTTCCAGCTCTTTGGGAAGCTAGGAAACAACTCGCTCTGCACAGTGCTCTTACAGCCTACCGGGAAGATCTCTTCCAAAGGCCTGTGAAACGCAGTTTCTTTGCAGGCCTGATCTGGCTGAAGTAGGACTTCTGCTCTGGGTGTGCTACATTGCCCTAGAGCTGAAAGGCACAACGTGCACGCTTCTTTCCAAAGGGCGAGTTGGGCCCCACAGCTTCTTGCTTCCAGCTCTTTGGGAAGCTAAGAAACAACTCGCTCTGCACAGTGCTCTTACAGCCTACTGGGAACATCTCTTCCAAAGGCCTGTGAAACGCAGTTTCTTTGCAGGCCTGATCTGGCTGAAGTAGGACTTCTGCTCTGGGTGTGATACATTGCCCTAGAGCTGAAAGGCACAACGTGCAGGCTTCTTTCCAAAGGGCGAGTTGGGCCCCACAGCATCTTGCTTCCAGCTCTTTGGGAAGCTGAGAAACAACTCGCTCTGCACAGTGCTCTTACAGCCTACCGGGAACATCTCTTCCAAATGCCTGTGAAACGCAGTTTCTTTGCAGGCCTGATCTGGCTGAAGTAGGACTTCTGCTCTGGGTGTGCTACATTGCCCTAGAGCTGAAAGGCACAGCGTGCAGGCTTCTTTCCAAAGGGAGAGTGGGCCCCACAGCATCTTGCTTCCAGCTCTTTGGGAAGCTAAGAAACAACTCACTCTGCTCAGTGCTCTTACATCCTAGTGGGAACATCTCTTCCAAAGGCCTATGAAACGCAGTTTCTTTGCAGGCCTCATCTGGCTGAAGTAGGACTTCTGCTCTGGCTGTGCGACTTTGCCCTAGAGCTGAAAGGCACAACGTGCAGGCTTCTTTCCAAAGGGCGAGTTGGGCCCCACAGCATCTTGCTTCCAGCTCTTAGGGAAGCTAAGAAACAACTCGCTCTGCACAGTGCTCTTACAGCCTACCGGGAACATCTCGTCGAAAGGCCTGTGAAACGCAGTGTCTTTGCAGGCCTGATCTGGCTGAAGTAGGACTTCTGCTCTGGGTGTGCTACATTGCCCTACAGCTGAAAGGCACAATGTGCAGGCTTCTTTACAAAGGGCGAGTTGGGCCCCACAGCATCTTGCTTCCAGCTCTTAGGGAAGCTAAGAAACAACTCGCTCTGCACAGTGCTCTTACAGCCTACGGGGAGCATCTCTTCCAAAGGCCTGTGAAACGCAGTTTCTTTGCAGGCCTGATCTGGCTGAAGTAGGACTTCTGCTCTGGGTGGGCTACATTGCCCAAGAGCTGAAAGGCACAACGTGCAGGCTTCTTTCCAAAGGGCGTGTTGAGCCCCACAGCATCTTGCTTCCAGCTCTTTGGGAAGCTAAGAAACAGCTCTCTCTGCCCAGTGCTCTTAGAGCCTACCGGGAACATCTCTTCCAAAGGTCTGTGAAACGCAGTTTCTTTGCAGGCCTGATCTGGCTGAAGTAGGACTTCTGCTCTGGGTGTGCTACTTTGCCCTAGAGCTGAAAGGCACAGCGTGCAGGCTTCTTTCCAAAGGGAGAGTGGGCCCCACAGCATCTTGGTTCCAGCTCTTTGGGAAGCTAAGAAACAACTCGCTCTGCTCAGTGCTCTTACATCCTAGTGGGAACATCTCTTCCAAAGGCCTAGGAAACGCAGTTTCTTTGCAGGCCTGATCTGGCTGAAGTAGGACCTCTGCTCTGGGTGTGCTACATTGCCCTACAACTGAAAGGCACAACGTGCAGGCTTCTATCCAAAGGGCGAGTTGTGCCCCCCAGCATCTTGCTTCCAGCTCTTTGGGAAGCTAAGAAACAACTCGCTATGCACAGTTCTCTTACAGGCTATCGGGAACATCTCTTCCAAAGGCCTGTGAAACGCAGTTTCTTTGCAGGCCTTATCTGGCTGAAGTAGGACTTCTGCTCTGGGTGTGCAACATGGCCCTAGAGCTGAAAGGCACAACGTGCAGGCTGCTTTCCAAGGGGCGAGTTGGGCCCCACAGCATCTTGCTTCCAGCTCTTTGGGAAGCTAAGAAACAACTCGCTCTGCACAGTGCTCTTACAGCCTACCGGGAACATCTCTTCCAAAGGCCTGTGAAACGCAGTGTCTTTGCAGGCCTGATCTGGCTGAAGTAGGACTTCTGCTCTGGGTGTGCTACATTGCCCTAGAGCTGAAAGGCACAACGTGCAGGCTTCTTTCCAAAGGGCGAGTTGGGCCCCACAGCATCTTGCTTCCAGCTCTTTGGGAAGCTAAGAAACAACTCGCTCTGCACAGTGCTCTTACAGCCTACCGGGAACATCCCTTCCAGAGGGCTGTGAAACGCAGTGTCTTTGCAGGCCTGATCTGGCTGAAGTAGGACTTCTGCTCTGGGTGTGCTACAATGCCCTACAGCTGAAAGGCACAACGTGCAGGCTTCTTTCCAAAGGAGGAGTTGGGCCCCACAGCATCTTGCTTCCAGCTCTTAGGGAAGCTAAGAAATAACTCGCTCTGCACAGTGCTCTTACAGCCTCCCGGGAACATCTCTTCCAAATGCCTGTGAAACGCAGTCTCTTTGCAGGCCTGATCTGGCTGAAGTAGGACTTCTGCTCTGGGTGTGCTACTTTGCCCTAGAGCTGAAAGACACAACGTGCAGGCTTCTTTCCAAAGGGCGAGTTGGGCCCCACAGCATCTTGCTTCCAGCTCTTGGGGAAGCTAAGAAACAACTCGCTCTGCACAGTGCTCTTACAGCCTACCGGGAACATCTCTTCCAAAGGCCTGTGAAACGCAGTTTCTTTGCAGGCCTGATCTGGCTGAAGTAGGACTTCTGCTCTGGGTGTGCTACATTGCCCTAGAGCTGAAAGGCACAACGTGCACGCTTCTTTCCAAAGGGCGAGTTGGGCCCCACAGCATCTTGCTTCCAGCTCTTTGGGAAGCTAAGAAACAACTCGCTCTGCACAGTGCTCTTACAGCCTACCGGGAACATCTCTTCCAAAGGCCTGTGAAACGCAGTTTCTTTGCAGGCCTGATCTGGCTGAAGTAGGACTTCTGCTCTGGGTATGCTACTTTGCCCTAGAGCTAAAAGGCCCAACGTGCAGGCTTCTTTCCAAAGGCCGAGTTGGGCCACACAGCATCTTGCTTCCAGCTCTTTGGGAAGCTAAGAAACAACTCGCTCTGCACACTGCTCTTACAGCCTACCGGGAACATCTCTTCCAAACGCCTGTGAAACGCAGTTTCTTTTCAGGCCTGATCTGGCTGAAGTAGGACTTCTGCTCTGGGTGTGCTACATTGCCCTACAGCTGAAAGGCACAACGTGCAGGCTTCTTTCCAAGGGGCGAGTTGGGCCCCTCAGCATCTCGCTTCCAGCTCTTGGGGAAGCTAAGAAACAACTCGCTCTGCACAGTGCTCTTACAGCCTACCGGGAACATCTGTTCCAAAGGCTTGTGAAACGCAGATTCTTTGCAGGCCTGATGTGGCTGAAGTAGGACTTCTGCTCTGGGTGTGCTACATTGCCCTAGAGCTGAAAGGCACAACGTGCAGGCTTCTTTCCAAAGGGCGAGTTGGGCCCCACAGCATCTTGCTTCCAGCTCTTTGGGAAGCTAGGAAACAACTCGCTCTGCACAGAGCTCTTACATCCTACCGGGAAGATCTCTTCCAAAGGCCTGTGAAACGCAGTTTCTTTGCAGGCCTGATCTGGCTGAAGTAGGACTTCTGCTCTGGGTGTGCTACTTTGCCCTAGAGCTGAAAGGCCCAACGTGCAGGCTTCTTTCCAAAGGCCGAGTTGGGCCACACAGCATCTTGCTTCCAGCTCTTTGGGAAGCTAAGAAACAACTCGCTCTGCACACTGCTCTTACAGCCTACCGGGAACATCTCTTCCAAACGCCTGTGAAACGCAGTTTCTTTTCAGGCCTGATCTGGCTGAAGTAGGACTTCTGCTCTGGGTGTGCTACATTGCCCTACAGCTGAAAGGCACAACGTGCAGGCTTCTTTCCAAGGGGCGAGTTGGGCCCCTCAGCATCTCGCTTCCAGCTCTTGGGGAAGCTAAGAAACAACTCGCTCTGCACAGTGCTCTTACAGCCTACCGGGAACATCTGTTCCAAAGGCTTGTGAAACGCAGATTCTTTGCAGGCCTGATGTGGCTGAAGTAGGACTTCTGCTCTGGGTGTGCTACATTGCCCTAGAGCTGAAAGGCACAACGTGCAGGCTTCTTTCCAAAGGGCGAGTTGGGCCCCACAGCATCTTGCTTCCAGCTCTTTGGGAAGCTAGGAAACAACTCGCTCTGCACAGCGCTCTTACATCCTACCGGGAAGATCTCTTCCAAAGGCCTGTGAAACGCAGTTTCTTTGCAGGCCTGATCTGGCTGAAGTAGGACTTCTGCTCTGGGTGTGCTACATTGCCCTAGAGCTGAAAGGCACAACGTGCAGGCTTCTTTCCAAAGGGCGAGTTGGGCCCCACAGCTTCTTGCTTCCAGCTCTTTGGGAAGCTAAGAAACAACTCGCTGTGCACAGTGCTCTTACAGCCTACTGGGAACATCTCTTCCAAAGGCCTGTGTAACGCAGTTTCTTTGCAGGCCTGATCTGGCTGAAATAGGACTTCTGCTCTGGGTGTGCCACTTTGCCCTAGAGCTGAAAGGCACAACGTGCAGGCTTCTTTCCAAAGGGCGAGTTGGGCCCCACAGCATCTTGCTTCCAGCTCTTTGGGAAGCTAAGAAACAACTCGCTCTGCACAGTGCTCTTACAGCCTACCGGGAACATCTCTTCCAAAGGCCTGTGATACGCAGTTTCTTTGCAGGCCTGATCTGGCTGAAGTAGGACTTCTGCTCTGGGTGTGCTACATTGCCCTAGAGCTGAAAGGCACAGCGTGCAGGCTTCTTTCCAAAGGGAGAGTGGGCCCCACAGCATCTTGCTTCCAGCTCTTTGGGAAGCTAAGAAACAACTCGCTCTGCTCAGTGCTCTTACATCCTAGTGGGAACATCTCTTCCAAAGGCCTATGAAACGCAGTTTCTTTGCAGGCCTGATCTGGCTGAAGTAGGACTTCTGCTCTGGGTGTGCTACTTTGCCCTAGAGCTGAAAGGCACAACGTGCAGGCTTCTTTCCAAAGGCCGAGTTGGGCCACACAGAATCTTGCTTCCAGCTCTTTGGGAAGCTAAGAAACAACTCGCTCTGCACAGTGCTCTTACAGCCTACCGGGAACATCTCTTCCAAAGGCCTGTGAAACGCAGTTTCTTTGCAGGCCTGATCTGGCTGAAGTAGGACTTCTGCTCTGGGTGTGCTACTTTACCCTAGAGCTGAAAGGCCCAACGTGCAGGCTTCTTTCAAAGGCCGAGTTGGGCCCCACAGCATCTTGCTTCCAGCTCTTTGGGAAGCTAAGAAACAACTCGCTCTGCACAGTGCTCTTACAACCTACCGGGAACATCTCTTCCAAAGGCCTGGGAAACGCAGTGTCTTTGCAGGCCTGATCTGGCTGAAGTAGGACTTCTGCTCTGGGTGTGCTACATTGCCCTAGAGCTGAAAGGCACAACGTGCCGGCTTCTTCCCAAGGGGTGAGTTGGGCCCCACAGCATCTTGCTTCCAGCTCTTTGCAAATCTAAGAAACAACTCGCTCTGCACAGTGCTCTTACAGCCTACCCGGAACATCTCTTCCAAAGGCCTGTGAAACGCAGTTTCTTTGCAGGCCTGATCTGGCTGAAGTAGGACTTCTGCTCTAGGTGTGCTACTTTGCCCTAGAGCTGAAAGGCACAAGGTGCAGGCTTCTTTCCAAAGGGCGAGTTGGGCCCCACAGCATCTTGCTTCCAGCTCTTTGGGAAGCTAAGAAACAACTCTCTCTGCTCAGTGCTCTTACAGCCTACCGGGAACATCTCTTCCAAAGGCCTGTGAAACGCAGTTTCTTTGCAGGCCTGATGTGGCTGAAGTAGGACTTCTGCTCTGGGTGTGCTACGTTGCCCTAGAGCTGAAAGGCACAACGTGCAGGCTTCTTTCCAAAGGGCGAGTTGGGCCCCACAGCATCTTGCTTCCAGCTCTTTGGGAAGCTAAGAAACAACTCGCTCTGCACAGTGCTCTTACAGCCTACTGGGAACATTTCTTCCAAAGGCCGGTGAAACGCAGTTTCTTTGCAGAACTGATCTGGCTGAAGTAGGACTTCTGCTCTGGGTGTGCTACTTTGCGCTAGAGCTGAAAGGCCCAACGTGCAGGCTTCTTTCCAAAGCCCGAGTTGGGCCACACAGCATCTTGCTTCCAGCTCTTTGGGAAGCTAAGAAACAACTCGCTCTGCACAGTGCTCTTACAGCCTACCGGGAACATCTCTTCCAAACGCCTGTGAAACGCAATTTCTTTTCAGGCCTGATTTGGCTGAAGTAGGACTTCTGCTCTGGGTGTGCTACATTGCCCTACAGCTGAAAGGCACAACGTGCAGGCTTCTTTCCAAGGGGCGAGTTGGGCCCCACAGCATCTCGCTTCCAGCTCTTGGGGAAGCTAAGAAACAACTCGCTCTGCACAGTGCTCTTACAGCCTACCGGGAACATCTGTTCCAAAGGCCTGTGAAACGCAGTTTCTTTGCAGGCCTGATCTGGCTGAAGTAGGACTTCTGCTCTGGGTGTGCTACATTGCCCTAGAGCTGAAAGGCACAACGTGCACGCTTCTTTCCAAAGGGCGAGTTGGGCCCCACAGCATCTTGCTTCCAGCTCTTTGGGAAGCTAAGAAACAACTCGCTCTGCACAGTGCTCTTACAGCCTACCGGGAACATCTCTTCCAAAGGCCTGTGAAACGCAGTTTCTTTGCAGGCCTGATCTGGCTGAAGTAGGACTTCTGCTCTGGGTGTGCTACTTTGCCCTAGAGCTGAAAGGCCCAACGTGCAGGCTTCTTTCCAAAGGCCGAGTTGGGCCACACAGCATCTTGCTTCCAGCTCTTTGGGAAGCTAAGAAACAACTCGCTCTGCACACTGCTCTTACAGCCTACCGGGAACATCTCTTCCAAACGCCTGTGAAACGCAGTTTCTTTTCAGGCCTGATCTGGCTGAAGTAGGACTTCTGCTCTGGGTGTGCTACATTGCCCTACAGCTGAAAGGCACAACGTGCAGGCTTCTTTCCAAGGGGCGAGTTGGGCCCCTCAGCATCTCGCTTCCAGCTCTTGGGGAAGCTAAGAAACAACTCGCTCTGCACAGTGCTCTTACAGCCTACCGGGAACATCTGTTCCAAAGGCCTGTGAAACGCAGATTCTTTGCAGGCCTGATGTGGCTGAAGTAGGACTTCTGCTCTGGGTGTGCTACATTGCCCTAGAGCTGAAAGGCACAACGTGCAGGCTTCTTTCCAAAGGGCGAGTTGGGCCCCACAGCATCTTGCTTCCAGCTCTTTGGGAAGCTAGGAAACAACTCGCTCTGCACAGTGCTCTTACAGCCTACCGGGAAGATCTCTTCCAAAGGCCTGTGAAACGCAGTTTCTTTGCAGGCCTGATCTGGCTGAAGTAGGACTTCTGCTCTGGGTGTGCTACATTGCCCTAGAGCTGAAAGGCACAACGTGCAGGCTTCTTTCCAAAGGGCGAGTTGGGCCCCACAGCTTCTTGCTTCCAGCTCTTTGGGAAGCTAAGAAACAACTCGCTGTGCACAGTGCTCTTACAGCCTACTGGGAACATCTCTTCCAAAGGCCTGTGAAACGCAGTTTCTTTGCAGGCCTGATCTGGCTGAAATAGGACTTCTGCTCTGGGTGTGCCACTTTGCCCTAGAGCTGAAAGGCACAACGTGCAGGCTTCTTTCCAAAGGGCGAGTTGGGCCCCACAGCATCTTGCTTCCAGCTCTTTGGGAAGCTAAGAAACAACTCGCTCTGCACAGTGCTCTTACAGCCTACCGGGAACATCTCTTCCAAAGGCCTGTGATACGCAGTTTCTTTGCAGGCCTGATCTGGCTGAAGTAGGACTTCTGCTCTGGGTGTGCTACATTGCCCTAGAGCTGAAAGGCACAGCGTGCAGGCTTCTTTCCAAAGGGAGAGTGGGCCCCACAGCATCTTGCTTCCAGCTCTTTGGGAAGCTAAGAAACAACTCGCTCTGCTCAGTGCTCTTACATCCTAGTGGGAACATCTCTTCCAAAGGCCTATGAAATGCAGTTTCTTTGCAGGCCTGATCTGGCTGAAGTAGGACTTCTGCTCTGGGTGTGCTACTTTGCCCTAGAGCTGAAAGGCACAACGTGCAGGCTTCTTTCCAAAGGGTGAGTTGGGCCCCACAGCATCTTGCTTCCAGCTCTTTGGGAAGCTAAGAAACAACTCGCTCTGCACAGTGCTCTTACAGCCTACCGGGAACATCTCTTCCAAAGGCCTGTGAAACGCAGTTTCTTTGCAGGCCTGATCTGGCTGAAGTAGGACTTCTGCTCTGGGTGTGCTACTTTACCCTAGAGCTGAAAGGCCCAAAGTGCAGGCTTCTTTCAAAGGCCGAGTTGGGCCCCACAGCATCTTGCTTCCAGCTCTTTGGGAAGCTAAGAAACAACTCGCTCTGCACAGTGCTCTTACAACCTACCGGGAACATCTCTTCCAAAGGCCTGGGAAACGCAGTGTCTTTGCAGGCCTGATCTGGCTGAAGTAGGACTTCTGCTCTGGGTGTGCTACATTGCCCTAGAGCTGAAATGCACAACGTGCAGGCTTCTTTCCAAAGGGCGAGTTGGGCCCCACAGCATCTTGCTTCCAGCTCTTTGGGAAGCTAAGAAACAACTCGCTCTGGATAGTGCTCTTACAGCCTACCCGGAACATCTCTTACAAAGGCCTGTGAAACGCAGTTTCTTTGCAGGCCTGATCTGGCTGAAGTAGGACTTCTGCTCTGGGTGTGCTACATTGCCCTCTAGCTGAAAGGCACAACGTGCCGGCTTCTTTCCAAGGGGTGAGTTGGGCCCCACAGCATCTTGCTTCCAGCTCTTTGCAAATCTAAGAAACAACTCGCTCTGCACAGTGCTCTTACAGCCTACCGGGAGCATCTCTTCCAAAGGCCTGTGGAACGCAGTTTCTTTGCAGGCCTGATCTGCCTGAAGTAGGACTTCTGCTCTGGGTGTGCTACATTGCCCTAGAGTTGAATGGCACAACGTGCAGGCTTCTTTCCAAAGGGCGAGTTGGGCCCCACAGCATCTTGCTTCCTGTTCTTTGGGAAGCTAAGAAACAACTCGCTCTGCACAGTGCTCTTACAGCCTACCGGGAACATCTCTTCCAAAGGCCTGTGAAACGGAGTTTCTTTGCACGCCTGATCTGGCTGAAGTAGGACTTCTGCTCTGGGTGTGCTACATTGCCCTAGAGCTGAAAGGCACAGCGTGCAGGCTTCTTTCCAAAGGGCGAGTTGGGCCCCACAGAATCTGGCTTAGAGCTCTTTGGGAAGCTAAGAAACAACTCGCTCTGCACAGTGCTCTTACAGCCTACCTGGAACATCTCTTCCAAAGGCCTGTGTAACGCAGTTTCTTTGCAGGCCTGATCTGGCTGAAGTAGGACTTCTACTCTGGGTGTGCTACATTGCCCTAGAGATGATAGGCACAACGTGCAGGCTTCTTTACAAAGGGCGAGTGGTCCCCAGAGCATCTTGCATCCAGCTCTTTGGGAAGCTAAGAAACAACTCGCTCTGCACAGTGCTCTTACAGCCTACCGGGAGCATCTCTTCCAAAGGCCTGTGGAACGCACTTTCTTTGCAGGCCTGATCTGGCTGAAGTAGGACTTCTGCTCTGGGTGTGCTACATTGCCCTAGAGCTGAAAGGCACAACGTGCAGGCTTCTTTCCAAAGGGCGAGTTGGGCCCCACAGCATCTTGCTTCCAGCTCTTTGGGAAGCTAACAAACAACTCGCTCTGCACAGTGCTCTTACAGCCTACCGGGAACATCTCTTCCAAAGAACTGTGAAACGCAGTTTCTTTGCAGGCCTGATCTGGCTGAAGTAGGACTTCTGCTCTGGGTGTGCTACATTGCCCTAGAGCTGAAAGGCACAACGTGCAGGCTTCTTTCCAAAGGGCGAGTTGGGCCCCACAGCTTCTTGCTTCCAGCTCTTTGGGAAGCTAAGAAACTTCTCGCTCTGCACAGTGCTCTTACAGCCTAGTGGGAACATCTCTTCCAAAGGCCTGTGAAACGCAGTTTTTTTGCAGGCCTGATCTGGCTGAAGTAGGACTTCTGCTCTGGGTGTGCTACATTGCCCTACAACTGAAAGGCACAACGTGCAGGCTTCTTTCCAAAGGGCGAGTTGTGCCCCCCAGCATCTTGCTTCCAGCTCTTTGGGAAGCTAAGAAACAACTCGCTATGCACAGTTCTCTTACAGGCTATCGGGAACATCTCTTCCAAAGGCCTGTGAAACGCAGTTTCTTTGCAGGCCTTATCTGGCTGAAGTAGGACTTCTGCTCTGGGTGTGCAACATGGCCCTAGAGCTGAAAGGCACAACGTGCAGGCTGCTTTCCAAGGGGCGAGTTGGGCCCCACAGCATCTTGCTTCCAGCTCTTTGGGAAGCTAAGAAACAACTCGCTCTGCACAGTGCTCTTACAGCCTACCGGGAACATCTCTTCCAAATGCCTGTGAAACGCAGTCTCTTTGCAGGCCTGATCTGGCTGAAGTAGGACTTCTGCTCTGGGTGTGCTACTTTGCCCTAGAGCTGAAAGACACAACGTGCAGGCTTCTTTCCAAAGGGCGAGTTGGGCCCCACAGCATCTTGCTTCCAGCTCTTGGGGATGCTAAGAATCAACTCGCTCTGCACAGTGCTCTTACAGCCTACCGGGAACATCTCTTCCAAAGGCCTGTGAAACGCAGTTTCTTTGCAGGCCTGATCTGGCTGAAGTAGGACTTCTGCTCTGGGTGTGCTACATTGCCCTAGAGCTGAAAGGCACAACGTGCAGGCTTCTTTCCAAAGGGCGAGTTGGGCCCCACAGCATCTTGCTTCCAGCTCTTTGGGAAGCTAAGAAACAACTCGCTCTGCACAGTGCTCTTACAGCCTACCGGGAACATCTCTTCCAAAGGCCTGTGAAACGCAGTTTCTTTGCAGGCCTGATCTGGCTGAAGTAGGACTTCTGCTCTGGGTGTGCTACTTTGCCCTAGAGCTGAAAGGCCCAACGTGCAGGCTTCTTTCCAAAGGCCGAGTTGGGCCACACAGCATCTTGCGTCCAGCTCTTTGGGAAGCTAAGAAACAACTCGCTCTGCACAGTGCTCTTACAGCCTACCGGGAACATCTCTTCCAAAGGCCTGTGAAACGCAGTTTCTTTGCAGGCCTGATCTGGCTGAAGTAGGACTTCTGTTCTGAGTTTGCCACTTTGACCTAGAGCTGAAAGGCACAACGTGCACGCTTCTTTCCAAAGGGTGAGTTGGGCCCCACAGCATCTTGCTTCCAGCTCTTTGGGAAGCTAAGAAACAACTCGCTCTGCACAGTGCTCTTACAGCCTACCGGGAACATCTCTTCCAAAGGCCTGTGAAACGCAGTTTCTTTGCAGGCCTGATCTGGCTGAAGTGGGACTTCTGCTCTGGGTGTGCTACTTTACCCTAGAGCTGAAAGGCCCAACGTGCAGGCTTCTTTCAAAGGCCGAGTTGGGCCCCACAGCATCTTGCTTCCAGCTCTTTGGGAAGCTAAGAAACAACTCGCTCTGCACAGTGCTCTTACAACCTACCGGGAACATCTCTTCCAAAGGCCTGGGAAACGCAGTTTCTTTGCAGGCCTGATCTGGCTGAAGTAGGACTTCTGCTCTGGGTGTGCTACATTGCCCTAGAGCTGTAAGGCACAACGTGCAGGCTTCTTTCCAAAGGGCGAGTTGGGCCCCACAGCATCTTGCTTCCAGCTCTTTGGGAAGCTAAGAAACAACTCGCTCTGCACAGTCCTCTTACAGCCTACCCGGAACATCTCTTACAAAGGCCTGTGAAACGCAGTTTCTTTGCAGGCCTGATCTGGCTGAAGTGGGACTTCTGCTCTGGGTGTGCTACTTTACCCTAGAGCTGAAAGGCCCAACGTGCAGGCTTCTTTCAAAGGCCGAGTTGGGCCCCACAGCATCTTGCTTCCAGCTCTTTGGGAAGCTAAGAAACAACTCGCTCTGCACAGTGCTCTTACAACCTACCGGGAACATCTCTTCCAAAGGCCTGGGAAACGCAGTTTCTTTGCAGGCCTGATCTGGCTGAAGTAGGACTTCTGCTCTGGGTGTGCTACATTGCCCTAGAGCTGTAAGGCACAACGTGCAGGCTTCTTTCCAAAGGGCGAGTTGGGCCCCACAGCATCTTGCTTCCAGCTCTTTGGGAAGCTAAGAAACAACTCGCTCTGCACAGTCCTCTTACAGCCTACCCGGAACATCTCTTACAAAGGCCTGTGAAACGCAGTTTCTTTGCAGGCCTGATCTGGCTGAAGTAGGACTTCTGCTCTGGGTGTGCTACATTGCCCTAGAGCTGAAAGGCACAACGTGCCGGCTTCTTTCCAAGGGGTGACTTGGGCCCCACAGCATCTTGCTTCCAGCTCTTTGCAAATCTAAGAAACAACTCGCTCTGCACAGTGCTCTTACAGCCTACCCGGAACATCTCTTCCAAAGGCCTGTGAAACGCAGTTTCTTTGCAGGCCTGATCTGGCTGAAGTAGGACTTCTGCTCTGGGTGTGCTACTTTGCCCTAGAGCTGAAAGGCACAAGGTGCAGGCTTCTTTCCAAAGGGCGAGTTGGGCCCCACAGCATCTTGCTTCCAGCTCTTTGGGAAGCTAAGAAACAACTCTCTCTGCTCAGTGCTCTTACAGCCTACCGGGAACATCTCTTCCAAAGGCCTGTGAAACGCAGTTTCTTTGCAGGCCTGATCTGGCTGAAGTAGGACTTCCGCTCAGGGTGTGCTACTTTGCCCTAGAGCTGAAAGGCACAACGTGCAGGCTTCTTTCCATAGGGCGAGTTGTGCCCCACAGCATCTTGCTTCCAGCTCTTTGGGAAGCTACGAAACAACTCGC
Organism: Equus caballus; assembly: GCF_041296265.1. NCBI lineage: Eukaryota > Metazoa > Chordata > Mammalia > Perissodactyla > Equidae > Equus > Equus caballus. The sequence continues at coordinate 15,726,046 of NC_091696.1, forward strand.
TCTGCACAGTGCTCTTACAGCCTACCGGGAACATCTCTTCCAAAGGCCTGTGAAACGGAGTTTCTTTGCACGCCTGATCTGGCTGAAGTAGGACTTCTGCTCTGGGTGTGCTACATTGCCCTAGAGCTGAAAGGCACAGCGTGCAGGCTTCTTTCCAAAGGGCTAGTTGGGCCCCACAGCTTCTTGCTTCCAGCTCTTTGGGAAGCTAAGAAACTTCTCGCTCTGCACAGTGCTCTTACAGCCTAGTGGGAACATCTCTTCCAAAGGCCTGTGAAACGCAGTTTTTTTGCAGGCCTGATCTGGCTGAAGTAGGACTTCTGCTCTGGGTGTGCTACATTGCCCTACAACTGAAAGGCACAACGTGCAGGCTTCTATCCAAAGGGCGAGTTGTGCCCCCCAGCATCTTGCTTCCAGCTCTTTGGGAAGCTAAGAAACAACTCGCTATGCACAGTTCTCTTACAGGCTATCGGGAACATCTCTTCCAAAGGCCTGTGAAACGCAGTTTCTTTGCAGGCCTTATCTGGCTGAAGTAGGACTTCTGCTCTGGGTGTGCAACATGGCCCTAGAGCTGAAAGGCACAACGTGCAGGCTGCTTTCCAAGGGGCGAGTTGGGCCCCACAGCATCTTGCTTCCAGCTCTTTGGGAAGCTAAGAAACAACTCGCTCTGCACAGTGCTCTTACAGCCTACCGGGAACATCTCTTCCAAAGGCCTGTGAAACGCAGTGTCTTTGCAGGCCTGATCTGGCTGAAGTAGGACTTCTGCTCTGGGTGTGCTACATTGCCCTAGAGCTGAAAGGCACAACGTGCAGGCTTCTTTCCAAAGGGCGAGTTGGGCCCCACAGCATCTTGCTTCCAGCTCTTTGGGAAGCTAAGAAACAACTCGCTCTGCACAGTGCTCTTACAGCCTACCGGGAACATCCCTTCCAGAGGGCTGTGAAACGCAGTGTCTTTGCAGGCCTGATCTGGCTGAAGTAGGACTTCTGCTCTGGGTGTGCTACAATGCCCTACAGCTGAAAGGCACAACGTGCAGGCTTCTTTCCAAAGGAGGAGTTGGGCCCCACAGCATCTTGCTTCCAGCTCTTAGGGAAGCTAAGAAATAACTCGCTCTGCACAGTGCTCTTACAGCCTACCGGGAACATCTCTTCCAAAGGCCTGTGAAACGCAGTCTCTTTGCAGCCCTGATCTGGCTGAAGTAGGACTTCTGCTCTGGGTGTGCTACTTTGCCCTAGAGCTGAAAGACACAACGTGCAGGCTTCTTTCCAAAGGGCGAGTTGGGCCCCACAGCATCTTGCTTCCAGCTCTTGGGGAAGCTAAGAAACAACTCGCTCTGCACAGTGCTCTTACAGCCTACCGGGAACATCTCTTCCAAAGGCCTGTGAAACGCAGTTTCTTTGCAGGCCTGATCTGGCTGAAGTAGGACTTCTGCTCTGGGTGTGCTACATTGCCCTAGAGCTGAAAGGCACAACGTGCACGCTTCTTTCCAAAGGGCGAGTTGGGCCCCACAGCATCTTGCTTCCAGCTCTTTGGGAAGCTAAGAAACAACTCGCTCTGCACAGAGCTCTTACAGCCTACCGGGAACATCTCTTCCAAAGGCCTGTGAAACGCAGTTTCTTTGCAGGCCTGATCTGGCTGAAGTAGGACTTCTGCTCTGGGTGTGCTACTTTGCCCTAGAGCTGAAAGGCCCAACGTGCAGGTTTCTTTCCAAAGGCCGAGTTGGGCCACACAGCATCTTGCTTCCAGCTCTTTGGGAAGCTAAGAAACAACTCGCTCTGCACACTGCTCTTACAGCCTACCGGGAACATCTCTTCCAAACGCCTGTGAAACGCAGTTTCTTTGCAGGCCTGATCTGGCTGAAGTAGGACTTCTGCTCTGGGTGTGCTACATTGCCCTACAGCTGAAAGGCACAACGTGCAGGCTTCTTTCCAAGGGGCGAGTTGGGCCCCTCAGCATCTCGCTTCCAGCTCTTGGTGAAGCTAAGAAACAACTCGCTCTGCACAGTGCTCTTACAGCCTACCGGGAACATCTGTTCCAAAGGCCTGTGAAACGCAGATTCTTTGCAGGCCTGATGTGGCTGAAGTAGGACTTCTGCTCTGGGTGTGCTACATTGCCCTAGAGCTGAAAGACACAACGTGCAGGCTTCTTTCCAAAGGGCGAGTTGGGCCCCACAGCATCTTGCTTCCAGCTCTTTGGGAAGCTAGGAAACAACTCGCTCTGCACAGTGCTCTTACAGCCTACCGGGAAGATCTCTTCCAAAGGCCTGTGAAACGCAGTTTCTTTGCAGGCCTGATCTGGCTGAAGTAGGACTTCTGCTCTGGGTGTGCTACATTGCCCTAGAGCTGAAAGGCACAACGTGCAGGCTTCTTTCCAAAGGGCGAGTTGGGCCCCACAGCTTCTTGCTTCCAGCTCTTTGGGAAGCTAAGAAACAACTCGCTGTGCACAGTGCTCTTACAGCCTACTGGGAACATCTCTTCCAAAGGCCTGTGTAACGCAGTTTCTTTGCAGGCCTGATCTGGCTGAAATAGGACTTCTGCTCTGGGTGTGCCACTTTGCCCTAGAGCTGAAAGGCACAACGTGCAGGCTTCTTTCCAAAGGGCGAGTTGGGCCCCACAGCATCTTGCTTCCAGCTCTTTGGGAAGCTAAGAAACAACTCGCTCTGCACAGTGCTCTTACAGCCTACCGGGAACATCTCTTCCAAAGGCCTGTGATACGCAGTTTCTTTGCAGGCCTGATCTGGCTGAACTGGGACTTCTGCTCTGGGTGTGCTACTTTACCCTAGAGCTGAAAGGCCCAACGTGCAGGCTTCTTTCAAAGGCCGAGTAGGGCCCCACAGCATCTTGCTTCCAGCTCTTTGGGAAGCTAAGAAACAACTCGCTCTGCACAGTGCTCTTACAACCTACCGGGAACATCTCTTCCAAAGGCCTGGGAAACGCAGTTTCTTTGCAGGCCTGATCTGGCTGAAGTAGGACTTCTGCTCTGGGTGTGCTACATTGCCCTAGAGCTGTAAGGCACAACGTGCAGGCTTCTTTCCAAAGGGCGAGTTGGGCCCCACAGCATCTTGCTTCCAGCTCTTTGGGAAGCTAAGAAACAACTCGCTCTGCACAGTCCTCTTACAGCCTACCCGGAACATCTCTTACAAAGGCCTGTGAAACGCAGATTCTTTGCAGGCCTGATCTGGCTGAAGTAGGACTTCTGCTCTGGGTGTGCTACATTGCCCTAGAGCTGAAAGGCACAACGTGCCGGCTTCTTTCCAAGGGGTGACTTGGGCCCCACAGCATCTTGCTTCCAGCTCTTTGCAAATCTAAGAAACAACTCGCTCTGCACAGTGCTCTTACAGCCTACCCGGAACATCTCTTCCAAAGGCCTGTGAAACGCAGTTTCTTTGCAGGCCTGATCTGGCTGAAGTAGGACTTCTGCTCTGGGTGTGCTACTTTGCCCTAGAGCTGAAAGGCACAAGGTGCAGGCTTCTTTCCAAAGGGCGAGTTGGGCCCCACAGCATCTTGCTTCCAGCTCTTTGGGAAGCTAGGAAACAACTCGCTCTGCACAGTGCTCTTACAGCCTACCGGGAAGATCTCTTCCAAAGGCCTGTGAAACGCAGTTTCTTTGCAGGCCTGATCTGGCTGAAGTAGGACTTCTGCTCTGGGTGTGCTACATTGCCCTAGAGCTGAAAGGCACAACGTGCAGGCTTCTTTCCAAAGGGCGAGTTGGGCCCCACAGCTTCTTGCTTCCAGCTCTTTGGGAAGCTAAGAAACAACTCGCTCTGCACAGTGCTCTTACAGCCTACTGGGAACATCTCTTCCAAAGGCCTGTGAAACGCAGTTTCTTTGCAGGCCTGATCTGGCTGAAGTAGGACTTCTGCTCTGGGTGTGATACATTGCCCTAGAGCTGAAAGGCACAACGTGCAGGCTTCTTTCCAAAGGGCGAGTTGGGCCCCACAGCATCTTGCTTCCAGCTCTTTGGGAAGCTGAGAAACAACTCGCTCTGCACAGTGCTCTTACAGCCTACCGGGAACATCTCTTCCAAATGCCTGTGAAACGCAGTTTCTTTGCAGGCCTGATCTGGCTGAAGTAGGACTTCTGCTCTGGGTGTGCTACATTGCCCTAGAGCTGAAAGGCACAGCGTGCAGGCTTCTTTCCAAAGGGAGAGTGGGCCCCACAGCATCTTGCTTCCAGCTCTTTGGGAAGCTAAGAAACAACTCACTCTGCTCAGTGCTCTTACATCCTAGTGGGAACATCTCTTCCAAAGGCCTATGAAACGCAGTTTCTTTGCAGGCCTCATCTGGCTGAAGTAGGACTTCTGCTCTGGCTGTGCGACTTTGCCCTAGAGCTGAAAGGCACAACGTGCAGGCTTCTTTCCAAAGGGCGAGTTGGGCCCCACAGCATCTTGCTTCCAGCTCTTAGGGAAGCTAAGAAACAACTCGCTCTGCACAGTGCTCTTACAGCCTACCGGGAACATCTCGTCGAAAGGCCTGTGAAACGCAGTGTCTTTGCAGGCCTGATCTGGCTGAAGTAGGACTTCTGCTCTGGGTGTGCTACATTGCCCTACAGCTGAAAGGCACAATGTGCAGGCTTCTTTACAAAGGGCGAGTTGGGCCCCACAGCATCTTGCTTCCAGCTCTTAGGGAAGCTAAGAAACAACTCGCTCTGCACAGTGCTCTTACAGCCTACGGGGAGCATCTCTTCCAAAGGCCTGTGAAACGCAGTTTCTTTGCAGGCCTGATCTGGCTGAAGTAGGACTTCTGCTCTGGGTGGGCTACATTGCCCAAGAGCTGAAAGGCACAACGTGCAGGCTTCTTTCCAAAGGGCGTGTTGAGCCCCACAGCATCTTGCTTCCAGCTCTTTGGGAAGCTAAGAAACAGCTCTCTCTGCCCAGTGCTCTTAGAGCCTACCGGGAACATCTCTTCCAAAGGTCTGTGAAACGCAGTTTCTTTGCAGGCCTGATCTGGCTGAAGTAGGACTTCTGCTCTGGGTGTGCTACTTTGCCCTAGAGCTGAAAGGCACAGCGTGCAGGCTTCTTTCCAAAGGGAGAGTGGGCCCCACAGCATCTTGGTTCCAGCTCTTTGGGAAGCTAAGAAACAACTCGCTCTGCTCAGTGCTCTTACATCCTAGTGGGAACATCTCTTCCAAAGGCCTAGGAAACGCAGTTTCTTTGCAGGCCTGATCTGGCTGAAGTAGGACCTCTGCTCTGGGTGTGCTACATTGCCCTACAACTGAAAGGCACAACGTGCAGGCTTCTATCCAAAGGGCGAGTTGTGCCCCCCAGCATCTTGCTTCCAGCTCTTTGGGAAGCTAAGAAACAACTCGCTATGCACAGTTCTCTTACAGGCTATCGGGAACATCTCTTCCAAAGGCCTGTGAAACGCAGTTTCTTTGCAGGCCTTATCTGGCTGAAGTAGGACTTCTGCTCTGGGTGTGCAACATGGCCCTAGAGCTGAAAGGCACAACGTGCAGGCTGCTTTCCAAGGGGCGAGTTGGGCCCCACAGCATCTTGCTTCCAGCTCTTTGGGAAGCTAAGAAACAACTCGCTCTGCACAGTGCTCTTACAGCCTACCGGGAACATCTCTTCCAAAGGCCTGTGAAACGCAGTGTCTTTGCAGGCCTGATCTGGCTGAAGTAGGACTTCTGCTCTGGGTGTGCTACATTGCCCTAGAGCTGAAAGGCACAACGTGCAGGCTTCTTTCCAAAGGGCGAGTTGGGCCCCACAGCATCTTGCTTCCAGCTCTTTGGGAAGCTAAGAAACAACTCGCTCTGCACAGTGCTCTTACAGCCTACCGGGAACATCCCTTCCAGAGGGCTGTGAAACGCAGTGTCTTTGCAGGCCTGATCTGGCTGAAGTAGGACTTCTGCTCTGGGTGTGCTACAATGCCCTACAGCTGAAAGGCACAACGTGCAGGCTTCTTTCCAAAGGAGGAGTTGGGCCCCACAGCATCTTGCTTCCAGCTCTTAGGGAAGCTAAGAAATAACTCGCTCTGCACAGTGCTCTTACAGCCTCCCGGGAACATCTCTTCCAAATGCCTGTGAAACGCAGTCTCTTTGCAGGCCTGATCTGGCTGAAGTAGGACTTCTGCTCTGGGTGTGCTACTTTGCCCTAGAGCTGAAAGACACAACGTGCAGGCTTCTTTCCAAAGGGCGAGTTGGGCCCCACAGCATCTTGCTTCCAGCTCTTGGGGAAGCTAAGAAACAACTCGCTCTGCACAGTGCTCTTACAGCCTACCGGGAACATCTCTTCCAAAGGCCTGTGAAACGCAGTTTCTTTGCAGGCCTGATCTGGCTGAAGTAGGACTTCTGCTCTGGGTGTGCTACATTGCCCTAGAGCTGAAAGGCACAACGTGCACGCTTCTTTCCAAAGGGCGAGTTGGGCCCCACAGCATCTTGCTTCCAGCTCTTTGGGAAGCTAAGAAACAACTCGCTCTGCACAGTGCTCTTACAGCCTACCGGGAACATCTCTTCCAAAGGCCTGTGAAACGCAGTTTCTTTGCAGGCCTGATCTGGCTGAAGTAGGACTTCTGCTCTGGGTATGCTACTTTGCCCTAGAGCTGAAAGGCCCAACGTGCAGGCTTCTTTCCAAAGGCCGAGTTGGGCCACACAGCATCTTGCTTCCAGCTCTTTGGGAAGCTAAGAAACAACTCGCTCTGCACACTGCTCTTACAGCCTACCGGGAACATCTCTTCCAAACGCCTGTGAAACGCAGTTTCTTTTCAGGCCTGATCTGGCTGAAGTAGGACTTCTGCTCTGGGTGTGCTACATTGCCCTACAGCTGAAAGGCACAACGTGCAGGCTTCTTTCCAAGGGGCGAGTTGGGCCCCTCAGCATCTCGCTTCCAGCTCTTGGGGAAGCTAAGAAACAACTCGCTCTGCACAGTGCTCTTACAGCCTACCGGGAACATCTGTTCCAAAGGCTTGTGAAACGCAGATTCTTTGCAGGCCTGATGTGGCTGAAGTAGGACTTCTGCTCTGGGTGTGCTACATTGCCCTAGAGCTGAAAGGCACAACGTGCAGGCTTCTTTCCAAAGGGCGAGTTGGGCCCCACAGCATCTTGCTTCCAGCTCTTTGGGAAGCTAGGAAACAACTCGCTCTGCACAGCGCTCTTACATCCTACCGGGAAGATCTCTTCCAAAGGCCTGTGAAACGCAGTTTCTTTGCAGGCCTGATCTGGCTGAAGTAGGACTTCTGCTCTGGGTGTGCTACATTGCCCTAGAGCTGAAAGGCACAACGTGCAGGCTTCTTTCCAAAGGCCGAGTTGGGCCACACAGAATCTTGCTTCCACCTCTTTGGGAAGCTAAGAAACAACTCGCTCTGCACAGTGCTCTTACAGCCTACCGGGAACATCTCTTCCAAAGGCCTGTGAAACGCAGTTTCTTTGCAGGCCTGATCTGGCTGAAGTAGGACTTCTGCTCTGGGTGTGCTACTTTACCCTAGAGCTGAAAGGCCCAACGTGCAGGCTTCTTTCAAAGGCCGAGTTGGGCCCCACAGCATCTTGCTTCCAGCTCTTTGGGAAGCTAAGAAACAACTCGCTCTGCACAGTGCTCTTACAACCTACCGGGAACATCTCTTCCAAAGGCCTGGGAAACGCAGTGTCTTTGCAGGCCTGATCTGGCTGAAGTAGGACTTCTGCTCTGGGTGTGCTACATTGCCCTAGAGCTGAAAGGCACAACGTGCCGGCTTCTTCCCAAGGGGTGAGTTGGGCCCCACAGCATCTTGCTTCCAGCTCTTTGCAAATCTAAGAAACAACTCGCTCTGCACAGTGCTCTTACAGCCTACCGGGAACATCTGTTCCAAAGGCTTGTGAAACGCAGATTCTTTGCAGGCCTGATGTGGCTGAAGTAGGACTTCTGCTCTGGGTGTGCTACGTTGCCCTAGAGCTGAAAGGCACAACGTGCAGGCTTCTTTCCAAAGGGCGAGTTGGGCCCCACAGCATCTTGCTTCCAGCTCTTTGGGAAGCTAAGAAACAACTCGCTCTGCACAGTGCTCTTACAGCCTACTGGGAACATTTCTTCCAAAGGCCGGTGAAACGCAGTTTCTTTGCAGAACTGATCTGGCTGAAGTAGGACTTCTGCTCTGGGTGTGCTACTTTGCGCTAGAGCTGAAAGGCCCAACGTGCAGGCTTCTTTCCAAAGCCCGAGTTGGGCCACACAGCATCTTGCTTCCAGCTCTTTGGGAAGCTAAGAAACAACTCGCTCTGCACAGTGCTCTTACAGCCTACCGGGAACATCTCTTCCAAACGCCTGTGAAACGCAATTTCTTTTCAGGCCTGATCTGGCTGAAGTAGGACTTCTGCTCTGGGTGTGCTACATTGCCCTACAGCTGAAAGGCACAACGTGCAGGCTTCTTTCCAAGGGGCGAGTTGGGCCCCACAGCATCTCGCTTCCAGCTCTTGGGGAAGCTAAGAAACAACTCGCTCTGCACAGTGCTCTTACAGCCTACCGGGAACATCTGTTCCAAAGGCCTGTGAAACGCAGTTTCTTTGCAGGCCTGATCTGGCTGAAGTAGGACTTCTGCTCTGGGTGTGCTACATTGCCCTAGAGCTGAAAGGCACAACGTGCACGCTTCTTTCCAAAGGGCGAGTTGGGCCCCACAGCATCTTGCTTCCAGCTCTTTGGGAAGCTAAGAAACAACTCGCTCTGCACAGTGCTCTTACAGCCTACCGGGAACATCTCTTCCAAAGGCCTGTGAAACGCAGTTTCTTTGCAGGCCTGATCTGGCTGAAGTAGGACTTCTGCTCTGGGTGTGCTACTTTGCCCTAGAGCTGAAAGACACAACGTGCAGGCTTCTTTCCAAAGGGCGAGTTGGGCCCCACAGCATCTTGCTTCCAGCTCTTGGGGAAGCTAAGAAACAACTCGCTCTGCACAGTGCTCTTACAGCCTACCGGGAACATCTCTTCCAAAGGCCTGTGAAACGCAGTTTCTTTGCAGGCCTGATCTGGCTGAAGTAGGACTTCTGCTCTGGGTGTGCTACATTGCCCTAGAGCTGAAAGGCACAACGTGCACGCTTCTTTCCAAAGGGCGAGTTGGGCCCCACAGCATCTTGCTTCCAGCTCTTTGGGAAGCTAAGAAACAACTCGCTCTGCACAGTGCTCTTACAGCCTACCGGGAACATCTCTTCCAAAGGCCTGTGAAACGCAGTTTCTTTGCAGGCCTGATCTGGCTGAAGTAGGACTTCTGCTCTGGGTGTGCTACTTTGCCCTAGAGCTGAAAGGCCCAACGTGCAGGCTTCTTTCCAAAGGCCGAGTTGGGCCACACAGCATCTTGCTTCCAGCTCTTTGGGAAGCTAAGAAACAACTCGCTCTGCACACTGCTCTTACAGCCTACCGGGAACATCTCTTCCAAACGCCTGTGAAACGCAGTTTCTTTTCAGGCCTGATCTGGCTGAAGTAGGACTTCTGCTCTGGGTGTGCTACATTGCCCTACAGCTGAAAGGCACAACGTGCAGGCTTCTTTCCAAGGGGCGAGTTGGGCCCCTCAGCATCTCGCTTCCAGCTCTTGGGGAAGCTAAGAAACAACTCGCTCTGCACAGTGCTCTTACAGCCTACCGGGAACATCTGTTCCAAAGGCTTGTGAAACGCAGATTCTTTGCAGGCCTGATGTGGCTGAAGTAGGACTTCTGCTCTGGGTGTGCTACATTGCCCTAGAGCTGAAAGGCACAACGTGCAGGCTTCTTTCCAAAGGGCGAGTTGGGCCCCACAGCATCTTGCTTCCAGCTCTTTGGGAAGCTAGGAAACAACTCGCTCTGCACAGCGCTCTTACATCCTACCGGGAAGATCTCTTCCAAAGGCCTGTGAAACGCAGTTTCTTTGCAGGCCTGATCTGGCTGAAGTAGGACTTCTGCTCTGGGTGTGCTACATTGCCCTAGAGCTGAAAGGCACAACGTGCAGGCTTCTTTCCAAAGGGCGAGTTGGGCCCCACAGCTTCTTGCTTCCAGCTCTTTGGGAAGCTAAGAAACAACTCGCTGTGCACAGTGCTCTTACAGCCTACTGGGAACATCTCTTCCAAAGGCCTGTGTAACGCAGTTTCTTTGCAGGCCTGATCTGGCTGAAATAGGACTTCTGCTCTGGGTGTGCCACTTTGCCCTAGAGCTGAAAGGCACAACGTGCAGGCTTCTTTCCAAAGGGCGAGTTGGGCCCCACAGCATCTTGCTTCCAGCTCTTTGGGAAGCTAAGAAACAACTCGCTCTGCACAGTGCTCTTACAGCCTACCGGGAACATCTCTTCCAAAGGCCTGTGATACGCAGTTTCTTTGCAGGCCTGATCTGGCTGAAGTAGGACTTCTGCTCTGGGTGTGCTACATTGCCCTAGAGCTGAAAGGCACAGCGTGCAGGCTTCTTTCCAAAGGGAGAGTGGGCCCCACAGCATCTTGCTTCCAGCTCTTTGGGAAGCTAAGAAACAACTCGCTCTGCTCAGTGCTCTTACATCCTAGTGGGAACATCTCTTCCAAAGGCCTATGAAACGCAGTTTCTTTGCAGGCCTGATCTGGCTGAAGTAGGACTTCTGCTCTGGGTGTGCTACTTTGCCCTAGAGCTGAAAGGCACAACGTGCAGGCTTCTTTCCAAAGGCCGAGTTGGGCCACACAGAATCTTGCTTCCAGCTCTTTGGGAAGCTAAGAAACAACTCGCTCTGCACAGTGCTCTTACAGCCTACCGGGAACATCTCTTCCAAAGGCCTGTGAAACGCAGTTTCTTTGCAGGCCTGATCTGGCTGAAGTAGGACTTCTGCTCTGGGTGTGCTACTTTACCCTAGAGCTGAAAGGCCCAACGTGCAGGCTTCTTTCAAAGGCCGAGTTGGGCCCCACAGCATCTTGCTTCCAGCTCTTTGGGAAGCTAAGAAACAACTCGCTCTGCACAGTGCTCTTACAACCTACCGGGAACATCTCTTCCAAAGGCCTGGGAAACGCAGTGTCTTTGCAGGCCTGATCTGGCTGAAGTAGGACTTCTGCTCTGGGTGTGCTACATTGCCCTAGAGCTGAAAGGCACAACGTGCCGGCTTCTTCCCAAGGGGTGAGTTGGGCCCCACAGCATCTTGCTTCCAGCTCTTTGCAAATCTAAGAAACAACTCGCTCTGCACAGTGCTCTTACAGCCTACCCGGAACATCTCTTCCAAAGGCCTGTGAAACGCAGTTTCTTTGCAGGCCTGATCTGGCTGAAGTAGGACTTCTGCTCTAGGTGTGCTACTTTGCCCTAGAGCTGAAAGGCACAAGGTGCAGGCTTCTTTCCAAAGGGCGAGTTGGGCCCCACAGCATCTTGCTTCCAGCTCTTTGGGAAGCTAAGAAACAACTCTCTCTGCTCAGTGCTCTTACAGCCTACCGGGAACATCTCTTCCAAAGGCCTGTGAAACGCAGTTTCTTTGCAGGCCTGATGTGGCTGAAGTAGGACTTCTGCTCTGGGTGTGCTACGTTGCCCTAGAGCTGAAAGGCACAACGTGCAGGCTTCTTTCCAAAGGGCGAGTTGGGCCCCACAGCATCTTGCTTCCAGCTCTTTGGGAAGCTAAGAAACAACTCGCTCTGCACAGTGCTCTTACAGCCTACTGGGAACATTTCTTCCAAAGGCCGGTGAAACGCAGTTTCTTTGCAGAACTGATCTGGCTGAAGTAGGACTTCTGCTCTGGGTGTGCTACTTTGCGCTAGAGCTGAAAGGCCCAACGTGCAGGCTTCTTTCCAAAGCCCGAGTTGGGCCACACAGCATCTTGCTTCCAGCTCTTTGGGAAGCTAAGAAACAACTCGCTCTGCACAGTGCTCTTACAGCCTACCGGGAACATCTCTTCCAAACGCCTGTGAAACGCAATTTCTTTTCAGGCCTGATCTGGCTGAAGTAGGACTTCTGCTCTGGGTGTGCTACATTGCCCTACAGCTGAAAGGCACAACGTGCAGGCTTCTTTCCAAGGGGCGAGTTGGGCCCCACAGCATCTCGCTTCCAGCTCTTGGGGAAGCTAAGAAACAACTCGCTCTGCACAGTGCTCTTACAGCCTACCGGGAACATCTGTTCCAAAGGCCTGTGAAACGCAGTTTCTTTGCAGGCCTGATCTGGCTGAAGTAGGACTTCTGCTCTGGGTGTGCTACATTGCCCTAGAGCTGAAAGGCACAACGTGCACGCTTCTTTCCAAAGGGCGAGTTGGGCCCCACAGCATCTTGCTTCCAGCTCTTTGGGAAGCTAAGAAACAACTCGCTCTGCACAGTGCTCTTACAGCCTACCGGGAACATCTCTTCCAAAGGCCTGTGAAACGCAGTTTCTTTGCAGGCCTGATCTGGCTGAAGTAGGACTTCTGCTCTGGGTGTGCTACTTTGCCCTAGAGCTGAAAGGCCCAACGTGCAGGCTTCTTTCCAAAGGCCGAGTTGGGCCACACAGCATCTTGCTTCCAGCTCTTTGGGAAGCTAAGAAACAACTCGCTCTGCACACTGCTCTTACAGCCTACCGGGAACATCTCTTCCAAACGCCTGTGAAACGCAGTTTCTTTTCAGGCCTGATCTGGCTGAAGTAGGACTTCTGCTCTGGGTGTGCTACATTGCCCTACAGCTGAAAGGCACAACGTGCAGGCTTCTTTCCAAGGGGCGAGTTGGGCCCCTCAGCATCTCGCTTCCAGCTCTTGGGGAAGCTAAGAAACAACTCGCTCTGCACAGTGCTCTTACAGCCTACCGGGAACATCTGTTCCAAAGGCCTGTGAAACGCAGATTCTTTGCAGGCCTGATGTGGCTGAAGTAGGACTTCTGCTCTGGGTGTGCTACATTGCCCTAGAGCTGAAAGGCACAACGTGCAGGCTTCTTTCCAAAGGGCGAGTTGGGCCCCACAGCATCTTGCTTCCAGCTCTTTGGGAAGCTAGGAAACAACTCGCTCTGCACAGTGCTCTTACAGCCTACCGGGAAGATCTCTTCCAAAGGCCTGTGAAACGCAGTTTCTTTGCAGGCCTGATCTGTCTGAAGTAGGACTTCTGCTCTGGGTGTGCTACATTGCCCTAGAGCTGAAAGGCACAACGTGCAGGCTTCTTTCCAAAGGGCGAGTTGGGCCCCACAGCTTCTTGCTTCCAGCTCTTTGGGAAGCTAAGAAACAACTCGCTGTGCACAGTGCTCTTACAGCCTACTGGGAACATCTCTTCCAAAGGCCTGTGAAACGCAGTTTCTTTGCAGGCCTGATCTGGCTGAAATAGGACTTCTGCTCTGGGTGTGCCACTTTGCCCTAGAGCTGAAAGGCACAACGTGCAGGCTTCTTTCCAAAGGGCGAGTTGGGCCCCACAGCATCTTGCTTCCAGCTCTTTGGGAAGCTAAGAAACAACTCGCTCTGCACAGTGCTCTTACAGCCTACCGGGAACATCTCTTCCAAAGGCCTGTGATACGCAGTTTCTTTGCAGGCCTGATCTGGCTGAAGTAGGACTTCTGCTCTGGGTGTGCTACATTGCCCTCTAGCTGAAAGGCACAACGTGCCGGCTTCTTTCCAAGGGGTGAGTTGGGCCCCACAGCATCTTGCTTCCAGCTCTTTGCAAATCTAAGAAACAACTCGCTCTGCACAGTGCTCTTACAGCCTACCCGGAACATCTCTTCCAAAGGCCTGTGAAACGCAGTTTCTTTGCAGGCCTGATCTGGCTGAAGTAGGACTTCTGCTCTAGGTGTGCTACTTTGCCCTAGAGCTGAAAGGCACAAGGTGCAGGCTTCTTTCCAAAGGGCGAGTTGGGCCCCACAGCATCTTGCTTCCAGCTCTTTGGGAAGCTAAGAAACAACTCTCTCTGCTCAGTGCTCTTACAGCCTACCGGGAACATCTCTTCCAAAGGCCTGTGAAACGCAGTTTCTTTGCAGGCCTGATGTGGCTGAAGTAGGACTTCTGCTCTGGGTGTGCTACGTTGCCCTAGAGCTGAAAGGCACAACGTGCAGGCTTCTTTCCAAAGGGCGAGTTGGGCCCCACAGCATCTTGCTTCCAGCTCTTTGGGAAGCTAAGAAACAACTCGCTCTGCACAGTGCTCTTACAGCCTACTGGGAACATTTCTTCCAAAGGCCGGTGAAACGCAGTTTCTTTGCAGAACTTATCTGGCTGAAGTAGGACTTCTGCTCTGGGTGTGCTACTTTGCGCTAGAGCTGAAAGGCCCAACGTGCAGGCTTCTTTCCAAAGCCCGAGTTGGGCCACACAGCATCTTGCTTCCAGCTCTTTGGGAAGCTAAGAAACAACTCGCTCTGCACAGTGCTCTTACAGCCTACCGGGAAGATCTCTTCCAAACGCCTGTGAAACGCAATTTCTTTTCAGGCCTGATCTGGCTGAAGTAGGACTTCTGCTCTGGGTGTGCTACATTGCCCTACAGCTGAAAGGCACAACGTGCAGGCTTCTTTCCAAGGGGCGAGTTGGGCCCCACAGCATCTCGCTTCCAGCTCTTGGGGAAGCTAAGAAACAACTCGCTCTGCACAGTGCTCTTACAGCCTACCGGGAACATCTGTTCCAAAGGCCTGTGAAACGCAGTTTCTTTGCAGGCCTGATCTGGCTGAAGTAGGACTTCTGCTCTGGGTGTGCTACATTGCCCTAGAGCTGAAAGGCACAACGTGCAGGCTTCTTTCCAAAGGGCGAGTTGGGCCCCACAGCATCTTGCTTCCAGCTCTTTGGGAAGCTAGGAAACAACTCGCTCTGCACAGTGCTCTTACAGCCTACCGGGAAGATCTCTTCCAAAGGCCTGTGAAACGCAGTTTCTTTGCAGGCCTGATCTGGCTGAAGTAGGACTTCTGCTCTGGGTGTGCTACATTGCCCTACAGCTGAAAGGCACAATGTGCAGGCTTCTTTCCAAAGGGCGAGTTGGGCCCCACAGCATCTTGCTTCCAGCTCTTAGGGAAGCTAAGAAACAACTCGCTCTGCACAGTGCTCTTACAGCCTACGGGGAGCATCTCTTCCAAAGGCCTGTGAAACGCAGTTTCTTTGCAGGCCTGATCTGGCTGAAGTAGGACTTCTGCTCTGGGTGGGCTACATTGCCCAAGAGCTGAAAGGCACAACGTGCAGGCTTCTTTCCAAACGGCGTGTTGAGCCCCACAGCATCTTGCTTCCAGCTCGTTGGGAAGCTAAGAAACAGCTCTCTCTGCCCAGTGCTCTTAGAGCCTACCGGGAACATCTCTTCCAAAGGCCTGTGAAACGCAGTTTCTTTGCAGGCCTGATCTGGCTGAAGTAGGACTTCTGCTCTGGGTGTGCTACTTTGCCCTAGAGCTGAAAGGCACAGCGTGCAGGCTTCTTTCCAAAGGGAGAGTGGGCCCCACAGCATCTTGGTTCCAGCTCTTTGGGAAGCTAAGAAACAACTCGCTCTGCTCAGTTCTCTTACATCCTAGTGGGAACATCTCTTCCAAAGGCCTAGGAAACGCAGTTTCTTTGCAGGCCTCATCTGGCTGAAGTAGGACTTCTGCTCTGGGTGTGCTACTTTGCCCTAGAGCTGTAAGGCACAACGTGCAGGCTTCTTTCCAAAGGGCGAGTTGGGCCCCACAGCATCTTGCTTCCAGCTCTTAGGGAAGCTAAGAAACAACTCGCTCTGCACAGTGCTCTTACAGCCTACCGGGAACATCTCGTCGAAAGGCCTGTGAAACGCAGTTTCTTTGCAGGACTGATCTGGCTGAAGTAGGACTGCTGCTCTGGCTGTGCTACATTGCCCTACAGCTGAAAGGCACAATGTGCAGGCTTCTTTCCAAAGGGCGAGTTGGGCCCCACAGCATCTTGCTTCCAGCTCTTAGGGAAGCTAAGAAACAACTCGCTCTGCACAGTGTTCTTACAGCCTACCGGGAACATCTCTTCCAAAGGCCTGTGAAACGCAGTTTCTTTGCAGGCCTGATCTGGCTGAAGTAGGACTTCGGCTCTGGGTGGGCTACATTGCCCAAGAGCTGAAAGACACAACGTGCAGGCTCCTTTCCAAAGGGCGTGTTGAGCCCCACAGCATCTTGCTTCCAGCTCTTTGGGAAGCTAAGAAACAACTCGCTCTGCACAGTGCTCTTACAGCCTACCGGGAACATCTCTTCCAAAGGCCTGGGAAACGCAGTTTCTTTGCAGGCCTGATCTGGCTGAAGTAGGACTTCTGCTCTGGGTGTGCTACTTTGCCCTAGAGCTGAAAGGCACAACGTGCAGGCTTCTTTCCAAAGGGCGAGTTGGGCCCCACAGCATCTTGCTTCCAGCTCTTTGGGAAGCTAAGAAACAACTCGCTCTGCACAGTGCTCTTACAGCCTACCAGGAACATCTCTTCCAAAGGCCTGTGAAACGCAGTTTCTTTGCAGGCCTGATCTGGCTGAAGTAGGACTTCTGCTCTGGGTGTGCTACATTGCCCTAGAGCTGAAAGGCACAACGTGCAGGCTTCTTTCCAAAGGGCGAGTTGGGCCCCACAGCATCTTGCTTCCAGCTCTTTGGGAAGCTAAGAAACAACTCGCTCTGCACAGTGCTCTTACAGCCTACCGGGAACATCTCTTCCAAAGGCCTGTGAAACGCAGTTTCTTTGCAGGCCTGATCTGGCTGAAGTAGGACTTCTGCTCTGGCTGTGCTACATTGCCCTACAGCTGAAAGGCACAACGTGCAGGCATCTTTCCAAAGGGCGAGTTGGGCCCCACAGCATCTTGCTTCCAGCTCTTTGGGAACCTAAGAAACAACTCGCTCTGCACAGTGCTCTTACAGCCTACCGGGAACATCTCTTCCAAAGGCCTGTGAAACGAAGTTTCTCTGCAGGCCTGATCTGGCTGAAGTAGGACTTCTGCTCTGGGTGTGCTACTTTGCCCTAGAGCAGAAAGGCACAACGTGCAGGCTTCTTTCCAAAGGGCGAGTTGGGCCCCACAGCATCTTGCTTCCAGCTCGTTGGGAAGCTAAGAAACAGCTCTCTCTGCACAGTGCTCTTACAGCCTACCGGGAACATCTCTTCCAAAGGCCTGTGAAACGCAGTTTCTTTTCAGGCCTGATCTGACTGAAGTAGGACTTCTGCTCTGGGTGTGCTACTTTGCCCTAGAGCTGAAAGGCACAACGTGCAGGCTTCTTTCCAAAGGGCGAGTTGGGCCCCACACCATCTTGCTTCCAGCTCTTTGGGAAGCTACGAAACAACTCGCTCTGCACAGTGCTCTTACAGCCTACCGGGAACATCTCTTCCAAAGGCCTGTGAAACGCAGTTTCTTGGCAGGCCTGATCTGGCTGAAGTAGGACTTCCGCTCTGGGTGTGCTACTTTGCCCTAGAGCTGAAAGGCACAACGTGCAGGCTTCTTTCCATAGGGCGAGTTGTGCCCCACAGCATCTTGCTTCCAGCTCTTTGGGAAGCTACGAAACAACTCGCTCTGCACAGTGCTCTTACAGCCTACCGGGAACATCTCTTCCAAAGGCCTGTGAAACGCAGTTTCTTTGCACGCCTGATCTGTCTGAAGTAGGACTTCTGCTCTGGGTGTGCTACGTTGCCCTAGAGCTGAGAGGCACAGCGTGCAGGCTTCTTTCCAAAGGGCGAGTTGGGCCCCACAGAATCTGGCTTAGAGCTCTTTGGGAAGCTAAGAAACAACTCGCTCTGCACAGTGCTCTTACAGCCTACCGGGAACATCTCTTTCAAAGGCCTGTGTAACGCAGTTTCTTTGCAGGCCTGATCTGGCTGAAGTAGGACTTCTACTCTGGGTGTGCTACATTGCCCTAGAGATGAAAGGCACAACGTGCAGGCTTCTTTACAAAGGGCGAGTGGGCCCCAGAGCATCTTGCATCCAGCTCTTTGGGAAGCTAAGAAACAACTCGCTCTGCACAGTGCTCTTACAGCCTACTGGGAACATCTCTTCCAAAGGCCTGTGAAACGCAGTTCCTTTGCAGGCCTGATCTGTCTGAAGTAGGACTTCTGCTCTGGGTGTGATACATTGCCCTAGAGCTGAAAGGCACAACGTGCAGGCTTCTTTCCAAAGGGCGAGTTGGGCCCCACAGTATCTTGCTTCCAGCTCTTTGGGAAGCTAAGAAACAACTCGCTCTGCACAGTGCTCTTACAGCCTACCGGGAACATCTCTTCCAAAGGCCTGTGAAACGCAGTTTCTTTGCAGGCCTGATCTGGCTGAAGTAGGACTTCTGCTCTGGGTGTGCTACATTGCCCTAGAGCTGAAAGGCACAGCGTGAAGGCTTCTTTCCAAAGGGAGAGTGGGCCCCACAGCATCTTGCTTCCATCTCTTTGGGAAGCTACGAAACAACTCGCTCTGCTCAGTGCTCTTACAGCCTACCGGGAACATCTCTTCCAAAGGCCTATGAAACGCAGTTTCTTTGCAGGCCTGATCTGGCTGAAGTAGGACTTCTGCTCTGGGTGTGCTACTTTGCCCTAGAGCTGAAAGGCACAAGGTGCAGGCTTCTTTCCAAAGGGCGAGTTGGGCCCCACAGCATCTTGCTTCCAGCTCTTTGGGAAGCTAAGAAACAACTCTCTCTGCTCAGTGCTCTTACAGCCTACCGGGAACATCTCTTCCAAAGGCCTGTGAAACGCAGTTTCTTTGCAGGCCTGATGTGGCTGAAGTAGGACTTCTGCTCTGGGTGTGCTACGTTGCCCTAGAGCTGAAAGGCACAACGTGCACGCTTCTTTCCAAAGGGCGAGTTGGGCCCCACAGCATCTTGCTTCCAGCTCTTTGGGAAGCTAAGAAACAACTCGCTCTGCACAGTGCTCTTACAGCCTACTGGGAACATTTCTTCCAAAGGCCGGTGAAACGCAGTTTCTTTGCAGACCTGATCTGGCTGAAGTAGGACTTCTGCTCTGGGTGTGCTACTTTGCCCTAGAGCTTAAAGGCACAACGTGCAGGCTTCTTTCCAAAGGGCGTGTTGTGCCCCACAGCATCTTGCTTCCAGCTCTTTGGGAAGCTAAGAAACAACTCGCTATGCACAGTTCTCTTACAGGCTATCGGGAACATCTCTTCCAAAGGCCTGTGAAACGCAGTTTCTTTGCAGGCCTTATCTGGCTGAAGTAGGACTTCTGCTCTGGGTGTGCTACATGGCCCTAGAGCTGAAAGGCACAACATGCAGGCTTCTTTCCAAAGGACGAGTTGGGCCCCACAGCATCTTGCTTCCAGCTCTTTGGGAAGCTAAGAAACAACTCGCTCTGCACAGTGCTCTTACAGCCTACCGGGAACATCTCTTCCAAATGCCTGTGAAACGCAGTCTCTTTGCAGGCCTGATCTGGCTGAAGTAGGACTTCTGCTCTGGGTGTGCTACTTTGCCCTAGAGCTGAAAGGCACAACGTGCAGGCTTCTTTCCAAAGGGCGAATTGGGCCCCACAGCATCTTGCTTCCAGCTCTTTGGGAAGCTAAGAAACAACTCGCTCTGCACAGTGCTCTTACAGCCTACCGGGAACATCTCTTCCAAAGGCCTGTGAAACGCAATTTCTTTGCAGGCCTGATCTGGCTGAAGTAGGACTTCTGCTCTGGGTGTGCTACATTGCCCTAGAGCTGAAAGGCACAACGTGCAGGCTTCTTTCCAAAGGGCGAGTTGGGCCCCACAGCATCTTGCTTCCAGCTCTTTGGGAAGCTAAGAAACAACTCGCTCCGCACAGTGCTCTTACAGCCTACTGGGAACATTTCTTCCAAAGGCCGGTGAAACGCAGATTCTTTGCAGGCCTGATCTGGCTGAAGTAGGACTTCTGCTCTGGGTGTGCTACATTGCCCTAGAGCTGAAAGGCACAACGTGCACGCTTCTTTCCAAAGGGCGAGGTGGGCCCCACAGCATCTTGCTTCCAGCTCTTGGGGAAGCTAAGAAACAACTCGCTCTGCACAGTGCTCTTACAGCCTACCGGGAACAGCTCTTCCAAAGGCCTGTGAAACGCAGTTTCTTTGCAGGCCTGATCTGGCTGAAGTAGGACTTCTGCTCTGGGTGTGCTTCTTTGCGCTAGAGCTGAAAGGCCCAACGTGCAGGCTTCTTTCCAAAGGCCTAGTTGGGCCACACAGCATCTTGCTTCCAGCTCTTTGGGAAGCTAAGAAACAACTCGCTCTGCACAGTGCTCTTACAGCCTACCGGGAACATCTCTTCCAAACGCCTGTGAAACGCAGTTTCTTTGCACGCCTGATCTGGCTGAAGTAGGACTTCTGCTCTGGGTGTGCTACATTGCCCTACAGCTGAAAGGCACAACGTGCAGGCTTCTTTCCAAGGGGCGAGTTGGGCCCCACAGCATCTCGCTTCCAGCTCTTGGGGAAGCTAAGAAACAACTCGCTCTGCACAGTGCTCTTACAGCCTACCGGGAACATCTGTTCCAAAGGCCTGTGAAACGCAGTTTCTTTGCACGCCTGATCTGGCTGAAGTAGGACTTCTGCTCTGGGTGTGCTACATTGCCCTAGAGCTGAAAGGCACAACGTGCAGGCTTCTTTCCAAAGGGCGAGTTGGGCCCCACAGCATCTTGCTTCCAGCTCTTTGGGAAGCTAGGAAACAACTCGCTCTGCACAGTGCTCTTACAGCCTACCGGGAAGATCTCTTCCAAAGGCCTGTGAAACGCAGTTTCTTTGCAGGCCTGATCTGGCTGAAGTAGGACTTCTGCTCTGGGTGTGCTACATTGCACTAGAGCTGAAAGGCACAACGTGCAGGCTTCTTTCCAAAGGGCGAGTTGGGCCCCACAGCTTCTTGCTTCCAGCTCTTTGGGAAGCTAAGAAACAACTCGCTCTGCACAGTGCTCTTACAGCCTACTGGGAACATCTCTTCCAAAGGCCTGTGAAACGCAGTTTCTTTGCAGGCCTGATCTGGCTGAAGTAGGACTTCTGCTCTGGGTGTGATACATTGCCCTAGAGCTGAAAGGCACAACGTGCAGGCTTCTTTCCAAAGGGCGAGTTGGGCCCCACAGCATCTTGCTTCCAGCTCTTTGGGAAGCTGAGAAACAACTCGCTCTGCACAGTGCTCTTACAGCCTACCGGGAACATCTCTTCCAAATGCCTGTGAAACGCAGTTTCTTTGCAGGCCTGATATGGCTGAAGTAGGACTTCTGCTCTGGGTGTGCTACATTGCCCTAGAGCTGAAAGGCACAGCGTGCAGGCTTCTTTCCAAAGGGAGAGTGGGCCCCACAGCATCTTGCTTCCAGCTCTTTGGGAAGCTAAGAAACAACTCGCTCTGCTCAGTGCTCTTACATCCTAGTGGGAACATCTCTTCCAAAGGCCTATGAAACGCAGTTTCTTTGCAGGCCTCATCTGGCTGAAGTAGGACTTCTGCTCTGGGTGTGCTACTTTGCCCTAGAGCTGAAAGGCACAACGTGCAGGCTTCTTTCCAAAGGGCGAGTTGGGCCCCACAGCATCTTGCTTCCAGCTCTTAGGGAAGCTAAGAAACAACTCGCTCTGCACAGTGCTCTTACAGCCTACCGGGAACATCTCGTCGAAAGGCCTGTGAAACGCAGTTTCTTTGCAGGCCTGATCTGGCTGAAGTAGGACTTCTGCTCTGGGTGTGCTACATTGCCCTACAGCTGAAAGGCACAATGTGCAGGCTTCTTTCCAAAGGGCGAGTTGGGCCCCACAGCATCTTGCTTCCAGCTCTTAGGGAAGCTAAGAAACAACTCGCTCTGCACAGTGCTCTTACATCCTACGGGGAGCATCTCTTCCAAAGGCCTGTGAAACGCAGTTTCTTTGCAGGCCTGATCTGGCTGAAGTAGGACTTCTGCTCTGGGTGGGCTACATTGCCCAAGAGCTGAAAGGCGCAACGTGCAGGCTTCTTTCCAAAGGGCGTGTTGAGCCCCACAGCATCTTGCTTCCAGCTCGTTGGGAAGCTAAGAAACAGCTCTCTCTGCCCAGTGCTCTTAGAGCCTACCGGGAACATCTCTTCCAAAGGCCTGTGAAACGCAGTTTCTTTGCAGGCCTGATCTGGCTGAAGTAGGACTTCTGCTCTGGGTGTGCTACTTTGCCCTAGAGCTGAAAGGCACAGCGTGCAGGCTTCTTTCCAAAGGGAGAGTGGGCCCCACAGCATCTTGGTTCCAGCTCTTTGGGAAGCTAAGAAACAACTCGCTCTGCTCAGTGCTCTTACATCCTAGTGGGAACATCTCTTCCAAAGGCCTAGGAAACGCAGTTTCTTTGCAGGCCTAATCTGGCTGAAGTAGGACTTCTGCTCTGGGTGTGCTACTTTGCCCTAGAGCTGTAAGGCACAACGTGCAGGCTTCTTTCCAAAGGGCGAGTTGGGCCCCACAGCATCTTGCTTCCAGCTCTTAGGGAAGCTAAGAAACAACTCGCTCTGCACAGTGCTCTTACAGCCTACCGGGAACATCTCGTCGAAAGGCCTGTGAAACGCAGTTTCTTTGCAGGCCTGATCTGGCTGAAGTAGGACTTCTGCTCTGGCTGTGCTACATTGCCCTACAGCTGAAAGGCACAATGTGCAGGCTTCTTTCCAAAGGCCGAGTTGTGCCCCACAGCATCTTGCTTCCAGCTCTTAGGGAAGCTAAGAAACAACTCGCTCTGCACAGTGCTCTTACAGCCTACGGGGAGCATCTCTTCCAAAGGCCTGTGAAACGCAGTTTCTTTGCAGGCCTGATCTGGCTGAAGTAGGACTTCGGCTCTGGGTGGGCTACATTGCCCAAGAGCTGAAAGACACAACGTGCAGGCTCCTTTCCAAAGGGCGTGTTGAGCCCCACAGCATCTTGCTTCCAGCTCTTTGGGAAGCTAAGAAACAACTCGCTCTGCACAGTGCTCTTACAGCCTACCGGGAACATCTCTTCCAAAGGCCTGGGAAACGCAGTTTCTTTGCAGGCCTGATCTGGCTGAAGTAGGACTTCTGCTCTGGGTGTGCTACTTTGCCCTAGAGCTGAAAGGCACAACGTGCAGGCTTCTTTCCAAAGGGCGAGTTGGGCCCCACAGCATCTTGCTTCCAGCTCTTTGGGAAGCTAAGAAACAACTCGCTCTGCACAGTGCTCTTACAGCCTACCGGGAACATCTCTTCCAAAGGCCTGTGAAACGCAGTTTCTTTGCAGGCCTGATCTGGCTGAAGTAGGATTTCTGCTCTGGCTGTGCTACATTGCCCTACAGCTGAAAGGCACAACGTGCAGGCATCTTTCCAAAGGGCGAGTTGGGCCCCACAGCATCTTGCTTCCAGCTCTTTGGGAACCTAAGAAACAACTCGCTCTGCACAGTGCTCTTACAGCCTACCGGGAACATCTCTTCCAAAGGCCTGTGAAACGAAGTTTCTCTGCAGGCCTGATCTGGCTGAAGTAGGACTTCTGCTCTGGGTGTGCTACTTTGCCCTAGAGCAGAAAGGCACAACGTGCAGTCTTCTTTCCAAAGGGCGAGTTGGGCCCCACAGCATCTTGCTTCCAGCTCGCTGGGAAGCTAAGAAACAGCTCTCTCTGCACAGTGCTCTTACAGCCTACCGGGAACATCTCTTCCAAAGGCCTGTGAAACGCAGTTTCTTTTCAGGCCTGATCTGACTGAAGTAGGACTTCTGCTCTGGGTGTGCTACTTTGCCCTAGAGCTGAAAGGCACAACGTGCAGGCTTCTTTCCAAAGGGCGAGTTGGGCCCCACACCATCTTGCTTCCAGCTCTTTGGGAAGCTACGAAACAACTCGCTCTGCACAGTGCTCTTACAGCCTACCGGGAACATCTCTTCCAAAGGCCTGTGAAACGCAGTTTCTTGGCAGGCCTGTTCTGGCTGAAGTAGGACTTCCGCTCTGGGTGTGCTACTTTGCCCTAGAGCTGAAAGGCACAACGTGCAGGCTTCTTTCCATAGGGCGAGTTGTGCCCCACAGCATCTTGCTTCCAGCGCTTTGGGAAGCTACGAAACAACTCGCTCTGCACAGTGCTCTTACAGCCTACCGGGAACATCTCTTCCAAAGGCCTGTGAAACGCAGTTTCTTTGCACGCCTGATCTGTCTGAAGTAGGACTTCTGCTCTGGGTGTGCTACATTGCCCTAGAGCTGAGAGGCACAGCGTGCAGGCTTCTTTCCAAAGGGCGAGTTGGGCCCCACAGAATCTGGCTTAGAGCTCTTTGGGAAGCTAAGAAACAACTCGCTCTGCACAGTGCTCTTACAGCCTACCGGGAACATCTCTTCCAAAGGCCTGTGAAACGCAGTTTCTTTGCAGGCCTGATGTGGCTGAAGTAGGACTTCTGCTCTGGGTGTGCTACGTTGCCCTAGAGCTGAAAGGCACAACGTGCAGGCTTCTTTCCAAAGGGCGAGTTGGGCCCCACAGCATCTTGCTTCCAGCTCTTTGGGAAGCTAAGAAACAACTCGCTCTGCACAGTGCTCTTACAGCCTACCGGGAACATCTCGTCGAAAGGCCTGTGAAACGCAGTTTCTTTGCACGCCTGATCTGGCTGAAGTAGGACTTCTGCTCTGGGTGTGCTACATTGCCCTACAGCTGAAAGGCACAATGTGCAGGCTTCTTTCCAAAGGGCGAGTTGGGCCCCACAGCATCTTGCTTCCAGCTCTTAGGGAAGCTAAGAAACAACTCGCTCTGCACAGTGCTCTTACAGCCTACGGGGAGCATCTCTTCCAAAGGCCTGTGAAACGCAGTTTCTTTGCAGGCCTGATCTGGCTGAAGTAGGACTTCTGCTCTGGGTGGTCTACATTGCCCAAGAGCTGAAAGACACAACGTGCAGGCTCCTTTCCAAAGGGCGTGTTGAGCCCCATAGCATCTTGCTTCCAGCTCGTTGGGAAGCTAAGAAACAGCTCTCTCTGCCCAGTGCTCTTAGAGCCTACCGGGAACATCTCTTCCAAAGGCCTGTGAAACGCAGTTTCTTTGCAGGCCTGATCTGGCTGAAGTAGGACTTCTGCTCTGGGCGTGCTACTTTGCCCTAGAGCTGAAAGGCACAACGTGCAGGCTTCTTTCCAAAGGCCGAGTTGGGCCACACAGCATCTTGCTTCCAGCTCTTTGGGAAGCTAAGAAACAACTCGCTCTGCACAGTGCTCTTACAGCCTACCGGGAACATCTCTTCCAAAGGCCTGGGAAACGCAGTTTCTTTGCAGGCCTGATCTGGCTGAAGTAGGACTTCTGCTCTGGGTGTGCTACTTTGCCCTAGAGCTGAAAGGCACAACGTGCAGGCTTCTTTCCAAAGGGCGAGTTGGGCCCCACAGCATCTTGCTTCCAGCTCTTTGGGAAGCTAAGAAACAACTCGCTCTGCACAGTGCTCTTACAGCCTACCGGGAACATCTCTTCCAAAGGCCTGTGAAACGCAGTTTCTTTGCAGGCCTGATCTGGCTGAAGTAGGACTTCTGCTCTGGGTGTGCTACATTGCCCTAGAGGTGAAAGGCACAACGTGCAGGCTTCTTTCCAAAGGGCGAGTTGGGCCCCACAGCATCTTGCTTCCAGCTCTTTGGGAAGCTAAGAAACAACTCGCTCTGCACAGTGCTCTTACAGCCTACCGGGAACATCTCTTCCAAAGGCCTGTGAAACGCAGTTTCTTTGCAGGCCTGATCTGGCTGAAGTAGGACTTCTGCTCTGGCTGTGCTACATTGCCCTACAGCTGAAAGGCACAACGTGCAGGCTTCTTTCCAAAGGCCGAGTTGGGCCCCACAGCATCTTGCTTCCAGCTCTTTGGGAACCTAAGAAACAACTCGCTCTGCACAGTGTTCTTACAGCCTACCGGGAACATCTCTTCCAAAGGCCTGTGAAACGCAGTTACTTTGCACGCCTGATCTGGCTGAAGTAGGACTTCTGCTCTGGGTGTGCTACATTGCCCTAGAGCTGAGAGGCACAGCGTGCAGGCTTCTTTCCAAAGGGCGAGTTGGGCCCCACAGAATCTGGCTTAGAGCTCTTTGGGAAGCTAAGAAACAACTCGCTCTGCACAGTTCTCTTACAGCCTGCCGGGAACATCTCTTCCAAAGGCCTGTGTAACGCAGTTTCTTAGCAGGCCTGATCTGGCTGAAGTAGGACTTCTACTCTGGGTGTGCTACATTGCCCTAGAGATGAAAGGCACAACGTGCAGGGTTCTTTACAAAGGGCGAGTGGGCCCCAGAGCATCTTGCATCCAGCTCTTTGGGAAGCTAAGAAACAACTCGCTCTGCACAGTGCTCTTACAGCCTACCGGGAGCATCTCTTCCAAAGGCCTGTGGAACGCCGTTTCTTTGCAGGCCTGATCTGGCTGAAGTAGGACTTCTGCTCTGGGTGTGCTACATTGCCCTAGAGTTGAATGGCACAACGTGCAGGCTTCTTTCCAAAGGGCGAGTTGGGCCCCACAGCATCTTGCTTCCTGTTCTTTGGGAAGCTAAGAAACAACTCGCTCTGCACAGTGTTCTTACAGCCTACCGGGAACATCTCTTCCAAAGGCCTGTGAAACGCAGTTTCTTTGCAGGCCTGATCTGGCTGAAGTAGGACTTCTGTTCTGAGTTTGCCACTTTGACCTAGAGCTGAAAGGCACACCGTGCAGGCTTCTTTCCAAAGGGTGAGTTGGGCCCCACAGCATCTTGCTTCCAGCTCTTTGGGAAGCTAAGAAACAACTCGCTCTGCACAGTGCTCTTACAGCCTACCGGGAACATCTCTTCCAAAGGCCTGTGAAACGCAGTTTCTTTGCAGGCCTGATCTGGCTGAAGTAGGACTTCTGCTCTGGGTGTGCTACTTTACCCTAGAGCTGAAAGGCCCAACGTGCAGGCTTCTTTCAAAGGGCGAGTTGGGCCCCACAGCATCTTGCTTCCAGCTCTTTGGGAAGCTAAGAAACAACTCGCTCTGCACAGTGCTCTTACAACCTACCGGGAACATCTCTTCCAAAGGCCTGGGAAACGCAGTGTCTTTGCAGGCCTGATCTGGCTGAAGTAGGACTTCTGCTCTGGGTGTGCTACATTGCCCTAGAGCTGAAAGGCACAACGTGCAGGCTTCTTTCCAAAGGGCGAGTTGGGCCCCACAGCATCTTGCTTCCAGCTCTTTGGGAAGCTAAGAAACAACTCGCTCTGGATAGTGCTCTTACAGCCTACCCGGAACATCTCTTACAAAGGCCTGTGAAACGCAGTTTCTTTGCAGGCCTGATCTGGCTGAAGTAGGACTTCTGCTCTGGGTGTGCTACATTGCCCTAGAGCTGAAAGGCACAACGTGCCAGCTTCTTTCCAAGGGGTGAGTTGGGCCCCACAGCATCTTGCTTCCAGCTCTTTGCAAATCTAAGAAACAACTCGCTCTGCACAGTGCTCTTACAGCCTACCCGGAACATCTCTTCCAAAGGCCTGTGAAACGCAGTTTCTTTGCAGGCCTTATGTGGCTGAAGTAGGACTTCTGCTCTAGGTGTGCTACTTTGCCCTAGAGCTGAAAGGCACAAGGTGCAGGCTTCTTTCCAAAGGGCGAATTGGGCCCCACAGCATCTTGCTTCCAGCTCTTTGGGAAGCTAAGAAACAACTCGCTCTGCACAGTGCTCTTACAGCCTACCGGGAACATCTCGTCGAAAGGCCTGTGAAACGCAGTTTCTTTGCAGGCCTGATCTGGCTGAAGTAGGACTTCTGCTCTGGGTGTGCTACATTGCCCTAGAGCTGAAAGGCACAACGTGCAGGCTTCTTTCCAAAGGGCGAGTTGGGCCCCACAGCATCTTGCTTCCAGCTCTTTGGGAAGCGAAGAAACAACTCGCTCCGCACAGTGCTCTTACAGCCTACTGGGAACATTTCTTCCAAAGGCCGGTGAAACGCAGATTCTTTGCAGGCCTGATCTGGCTGAAGTAGGACTTCTGCTCTGGGTGTGCTACATTGCCCTAGAGCTGAAAGGCACAACGTGCAGGCTTCTTTCCAAAGGGCGAGTTGGGCCCCACAGCTTCTTGCTTCCAGCTCTTTGGGAAGCTAAGAAACAACTCGCTCTGCACAGTGCTCTTACAGCCTACTGGGAACATCTCTTCCAAAGGCCTGTGAAACGCAGTTTCTTTGCAGGCCTGATCTGGCTGAAGTAGGACTTCTGCTCTGGGTGTGATACATTGCCCTAGAGCTGAAAGGCACAACGTGCAGGCTTCTTTCCAAAGGGCGAGTTGGGCCCCACAGCATCTTGCTTCCAGCTCTTTGGGAAGCTGAGAAACAACTCGCTCTGCACAGTGCTCTTACAGCCTACCGGGAACATCTCTTCCAAATGCCTGTGAAACGCAGTTTCTTTGCAGGCCTGATATGGCTGAAGTAGGACTTCTGCTCTGGGTGTGCTACATTGCCCTAGAGCTGAAAGGCACAGCGTGCAGGCTTCTTTCCAAAGGGAGAGTGGGCCCCACAGCATCTTGCTTCCAGCTCTTTGGGAAGCTAAGAAACAACTCGCTCTGCTCAGTGCTCTTACATCCTAGTGGGAACATCTCTTCCAAAGGCCTATGAAACGCAGTTTCTTTGCAGGCCTCATCTGGCTGAAGTAGGACTTCTGCTCTGGGTGTGCTACTTTGCCCTAGAGCTGAAAGGCACAACGTGCAGTCTTTTTCCAAAGGGCGAGTTGGGCCCCACAGCATCTTGCTTCCAGCTCTTAGGGAAGCTAAGAAACAACTCGCTCTGCACAGTGCTCTTACAGCCTACCGGGAACACCTCGTCGAAAGGCCTGTGAAACGCAGTTTCTTTGCAGGCCTGATCTGGCTGAAGTAGGACTTCTGCTCTGGGTGTGCTACATTGCCCTACAGCTGAAAGGCACAATGTGCAGGCTTCTTTCCAAAGGGCGAGTTGGGCCCCACAGCATCTTGCTTCCAGCTCTTAGGGAAGCTAAGAAACAACTCGCTCTGCACAGTGCTCTTACAGCCTACGGGGAGCATCTCTTCCAAAGGCCTGTGAAACGCAGTTTCTTTGCAGGCCTGATCTGGCTGAAGTAGGACTTCTGCTCTGGGTGGGCTACATTGCCCAAGAGCTGAAAGGCACAACGTGCAGGCTTCTTTCCAAAGGGCGTGTTGAGCCCCACAGCATCTTGCTTCCAGCTCGTTGGGAAGCTAAGAAACAGCTCTCTCTGCCCAGTGCTCTTAGAGCCTACCGGGAACATCTCTTCCAAAGGCCTGTGAAACGCAGTTTCTTTGCAGGCCTGATCTGGCTGAAGTAGGACTTCTGCTCTGGGTGTGCTACTTTGCCCTAGAGCTGAAAGGCACAGCGTGCAGGCTTCTTTCCAAAGGGAGAGTGGGCCCCACAGCATCTTGGTTCCAGCTCTTTGGGAAGCTAAGAAACAACTCGCTCTGCTCAGTGCTCTTACATCCTAGTGGGAACATCTCTTCCAAAGGCCTAGGAAACGCAGTTTCTTTGCAGGCCTGATCTGGCTGAAGTAGGACTTCTGCTCTGGGTGTGCTACTTTGCCCTAGAGCTGTAAGGCACAACGTGCAGGCTTCTTTCCAAAGGGCGAGTTGGGCCCCACAGCATCTTGCTTCCAGCTCTTAGGGAAGCTAAGAAACAACTCGCTCTGCACAGTGCTCTTACAGCCTACCGGGAACATCTCGTCGAAAGGCCTGTGAAACGCAGTTTCTTTGCAGGCCTGATCTGGCTGAAGTAGGACTTCTGCTCTGGCTGTGCTACATTGCCCTACAGCTGAAAGGCACAATGTGCAGGCTTCTTTCCAAAGGGCGAGTTGTGCCCCACAGCATCTTGCTTCCAGCTCTTAGGGAAGCTAAGAAACAACTCGCTCTGCACAGTGCTCTGACAGCCTACGGGGAGCATCTCTTCCAAAGGCCTGTGAAACGCAGTTTCTTTGCAGGCCTGATCTGGCTGAAGTAGGACTTCGGCTCTGGGTGGGCTACATTGCCCAAGAGCTGAAAGACACAACGTGCAGGCTCCTTTCCAAAGGGCGTGTTGAGCCCCACAGCATCTTGCTTCCAGCTCTTTGGGAAGCTAAGAAACAACTCGCTCTGCACAGTGCTCTTACAGCCTACCGGGAACATCTCTTCCAAAGGCCTGGGAAACGCAGTTTCTTTGCAGGCCTGATCTGGCTGAAGTAGGACTTCTGCTCTGGGTGTGCTACTTTGCCCTAGAGCTGAAAGGCACAACGTGCAGGCTTCTTTCCAAAGGGCGAGTTGGGCCCCACAGCATCTTGCTTCCAGCTCTTTGGGAAGCTAAGAAACAACTCGCTCTGCACAGTGCTCTTACAGCCTACCAGGAACATCTCTTCCAAAGGCCTGTGAAACGCAGTTTCTTTGCAGGCCTGATCTGGCTGAAGTAGGACTTCTGCTCTGGGTGTGCTACATTGCCCTAGAGCTGAAAGGCACAACGTGCAGGCTTCTTTCCAAAGGGCGAGTTGGGCCCCACAGCATCTTGCTTCCAGCTCTTTGGGAAGCTAAGAAACAACTCGCTCTGCACAGTGCTCTTACAGCCTACCGGGAACATCTCTTCCAAAGGCCTGTGAAACGCAGTTTCTTTGCAGGCCTGATCTGGCTGAAGTAGGACTTCTGCTCTGGCTGTGCTACATTGCCCTACAGCTGAAAGGCACAACGTGCAGGCATCTTTCCAAAGGGCGAGTTGGGCCCCACAGCATCTTGCTTCCAGCTCTTTGGGAACCTAAGAAACAACTCGCTCTGCACAGTGCTCTTACAGCCTACCGGGAACATCTCTTCCAAAGGCCTGTGAAACGAAGTTTCTCTGCAGGCCTGATCTGGCTGAAGTAGGACTTCTGCTCTGGGTGTGCTACTTTGCCCTAGAGCAGAAAGGCACAACGTGCAGGCTTCTTTCCAAAGGGCGAGTTGGGCCCCACAGCATCTTGCTTCCAGCTCGTTGGGAAGCTAAGAAACAGCTCTCTCTGCACAGTGCTCTTACAGCCTACCGGGAACATCTCTTCCAAAGGCCTGTGAAACGCAGTTTCTTTTCAGGCCTGATCTGACTGAAGTAGGACTTCTGCTCTGGGTGTGCTACTTTGCCCTAGAGCTGAAAGGCACAACGTGCAGGCTTCTTTCCAAAGGGCGAGTTGGGCCCCACACCATCTTGCTTCCAGCTCTTTGGGAAGCTACGAAACAACTCGCTCTGCACAGTGCTCTTACAGCCTACCGGGAACATCTCTTCCAAAGGCCTGTGAAACGCAGTTTCTTGGCAGGCCTGTTCTGGCTGAAGTAGGACTTCCGCTCTGGGTGTGCTAGTTTGCCCTAGAGCTGAAAGGCACAACGTGCAGGCTTCTTTCCATAGGGCGAGTTGTGCCCCACAGCATCTTGCTTCCAGCTCTTTGGGAAGCTACGAAACAACTCGCTCTGCACAGTGCTCTTACAGCCTACCGGGAACATCTCTTCCAAAGGCCTGTGAAACGCAGTTTCTTTGCACGCCTGATCTGTCTGAAGTAGGACTTCTGCTCTGGGTGTGCTACATTGCCCTAGAGCTGAGAGGCACAGCGTGCAGGCTTCTTTCCAAAGGGCGAGTTGGGCCCCACAGAATCTGGCTTAGAGCTCTTTGGGAAGCTAAGAAACAACTCGCTCTGCACAGTGCTCTTACAGCCTACCGGGAACATCTCTTCCAAAGGCCTTTGAAACGCAGTTTCTTTGCAGGCCTGATGTGGCTGAAGTAGGACTTCTGCTCTGGGTGTG
Organism: Equus caballus; assembly: GCF_041296265.1. Taxonomy (NCBI): domain Eukaryota; kingdom Metazoa; phylum Chordata; class Mammalia; order Perissodactyla; family Equidae; genus Equus; species Equus caballus. The sequence continues at coordinate 15,757,301 of NC_091696.1, forward strand.
CTACGTTGCCCTAGAGCTGAAAGGCACAACGTGCAGGCTTCTTTCCAAAGGGCGAGTTGGGCCCCACAGCATCTTGCTTCCAGCTCTTTGGGAAGCTAAGAAACAACTCGCTCTGCACAGTGCTCTTACAGCCTACTGGGAACATTTCTTCCAAAGGCCGGTGAAACGCAGTTTCTTTGCAGACCTGATCTGGCTGAAGTAGGACTTCTGCTCTGGGTGTGCTACTTTGCCCTAGAGCTTAAAGGCACAACGTGCAGGCTTCTTTCCAAAGGGCGTGTTGTGCCCCACAGCATCTTGCTTCCAGCTCTTTGGGAAGCTAAGAAACAACTCGCTATGCACAGTTCTCTTACAGGCTATCGGGAACATCTCTTCCAAAGGCCTGTGAAACGCAGTTTCTTTGCAGGCCTTATCTGGCTGAAGTAGGACTTCTGCTCTGGGTGTGCTACATGGCCCTAGAGCTGAAAGGCACAACGTGCAGGCTTCTTTCCAAAGGGCGAGTTGGGCCCCACAGCATCTTGCTTCCAGCTCTTTGGGAAGCTAAGAAACAACTCGCTCTGCACAGTGCTCTTACAGCCTACCGGGAACATCTCTTCCAAATGCCTGTGAAACGCAGTCTCTTTGCAGGCATGATCTGGCTGAAGTAGGACTTCTGCTCTGGGTGTGCTACTTTGCCCTAGAGCTGAAAGGCACAACGTGCAGGCTTCTTTCCAAAGGGCGAATTGGGCCCCACAGCATCTTGCTTCCAGCTCTTTGGGAAGCTAAGAAACAACTCGCTCTGCACAGTGCTCTTACAGCCTACCGGGAACTTCTCTTCCAAAGGCCTGTGAAACGCAATTTCTTTGCAGGCCTGATCTGGCTGAAGTAGGACTTCTGCTCTGGGTGTGCTACATTGCCCTAGAGCTGAAAGGCACAACGTGCAGGCTTCTTTCCAACGGGCGAGTTGGGCCCCACAGCATCTTGCTTCCAGCTCTTTGGGAAGCTAAGAAACAACTCGCTCCGCACAGTGCTCTTACAGCCTACTGGGAACATTTCTTCCAAAGGCCGGTGAAACGCAGATTCTTTGCAGGCCTGATCTGGCTGAAGTAGGACTTCTGCTCTGGGTGTGCTACATTGCCCTAGAGGTGAAAGGCACAACGTGCACGCTTCTTTCCAAAGGGCGAGTTGGGCCCCACAGCATCTTGCTTCCAGCTCTTGGGGAAGCTAAGAAACAACTCGCTCTGCACAGTGCTCTTACAGCCTACCGGGAACATCTCTTCCAAAGGCCTGTGAAACGCAGTTTCTTTGCAGGCCTGATCTGGCTGAAGTAGGACTTCTGCTTTGGGTGTGCTACTTTGCGCTAGAGCTGAAAGGCCCAACGTGCAGGCTTCTTTCCAAAGGCCGAGTTGGGCCACACAGCATCTTGCTTCCAGCTCTTTGGGAAGCTAAGAAACAACTCGCTCTGCACAGTGCTCTTACAGCCTACCGGGAACATCTCTTCCAAACGCCTGTGAAACGCAGTTTCTTTGCACGCCTGATCTGGCTGAAGTAGGACTTCTGCTCTGGGTGTGCTACATTGCCCTAGAGCTGAAAGGCACAACGTGCAGGCTTCTTTCCAAGGGGCGAGTTGGGCCCCACAGCATCTCGCTTCCAGCTCTTGGGGAAGCTAAGAAACAACTCGCTCTGCACAGTGCTCTTACAGCCTACCGGGAACATCTGTTCCAAAGGCCTGTGAAACGCAGTTTCTTTGCACGCCTGATCTGGCTGAAGTAGGACTTCTGCTCTGGGTGTGCTACATTGCCCTAGAGCTGAAAGGCACAACGTGCAGGCTTCTTTCCAAAGGGCGAGTTGGGCCCCACAGCATCTTGCTTCCAGCTCTTTGGGAAGCTAGGAAACAACTCGCTCTGCACAGTGCTCTTACAGCCTACCGGGAAGATCTCTTCCAAAGGCCTGTGAAACGCAGTTTCTTTGCAGGCCTGATCTGGCTGAAGTAGGACTTCTGCTCTGGGTGTGCTACATTGCCCTAGAGCTGAAAGGCACAACGTGCAGGCTTCTTTCCAAAGGGCGAGTTGGGCCCCACAGCTTCTTGCTTCCAGCTCTTTGGGAAGCTAAGAAACAACTCGCTCTGCACAGTGCTCTTACAGCCTACTGGGAACATCTCTTCCAAAGGCCTGTGAAACGCAGTTTCTTTGCAGGCCTGATCTGGCTGAAGTAGGACTTCTGCTCTGGGTGTGATACATTGCCCTAGAGCTGAAAGGCACAACGTGCAGGCTTCTTTCCAAAGGGCGAGTTGGGCCCCACAGCATCTTGCTTCCAGCTCTTTGGGAAGCTGAGAAACAACTCGCTTTGCACAGTGCTCTTACAGCCTACCGGGAACATCTCTTCCAAATGCCTGTGAAACGCAGTTTCTTTGCAGGCCTGATATGGCTGAAGTAGGACTTCTGCTCTGGGTGTGCTACATTGCCCTAGAGCTGAAAGGCACAGCGTGCAGGCTTCTTTCCAAAGGGAGAGTGGGCCCCACAGCATCTTGCTTCCAGCTCTTTGGGAAGCTAAGAAACAACTCGCTCTGCTCAGTGCTCTTACATCCTAGTGGGAACATCTCTTCCAAAGGCCTATGAAACGCAGTTTCTTTGCAGGCCTCATCTGGCTGAAGTAGGACTTCTGCTCTGGGTGTGCTACTTTGCCCTAGAGCTGAAAGGCACAACGTGCAGGCTTCTTTCCAAAGGGCGAGTTGGGCCCCACAGCATCTTGCTTCCAGCTCTTAGGGAAGCTAAGAAACAACTCGCTCTGCACAGTGCTCTTACAGCCTACCGGGAACATCTCGTCGAAAGGCCTGTGAAACGCAGTTTCTTTGCAGGCCTGATCTGGCTGAAGTAGGACTTCTGCTCTGGGTGTGCTACATTGCCCTACAGCTGAAAGGCACAATGTGCAGGCTTCTTTCCAAAGGGCGAGTTGGGCCCCACAGCATCTTGCTTCCAGCTCTTAGGGAAGCTAAGAAACAACTCGCTCTGCACAGTGCTCTTACAGCCTACGGGGAGCATCTCTTCCAAAGGCCTGTGAAACGCAGTTTCTTTGCAGGCCTGATCTGGCTGAAGTAGGACTTCTGCTCTGGGTGGGCTACATTGCCCAAGAGCTGAAAGGCACAACGTGCAGGCTTCTTTCCAAAGGGCGTGTTGAGCCCCACAGCATCTTGCTTCCAGCTCGTTGGGAAGCTAAGAAACAGCTCTCTCTGCCCAGTGCTCTTAGAGCCTACCGGGAACATCTCTTCCAAAGGCCTGTGAAACGCAGTTTCTTTGCAGGCCTGATCTGGCTGAAGTAGGACTTCTGCTCTGGGTGTGCTACTTTGCCCTAGAGCTGAAAGGCACAGCGTGCAGGCTTCTTTCCAAAGGGAGAGTGGGCCCCACAGCATCTTGGTTCCAGCTCTTTGGGAAGCTAAGAAACAACTCGCTCTGCTCAGTGCTCTTACATCCTAGTGGGAACATCTCTTCCAAAGGCCTAGGAACGCAGTTTCTTTGCAGGCCTGATCTGGCTGAAGTAGGACTTCTGCTCTGGGTGTGCTACTTTGCCCTAGAGCTGTAAGGCACAACGTGCAGGCTTCTTTCCAAAGGGCGAGTTGGGCCCCACAGCATCTTGCTTCCAGCTCTTAGGGAAGCTAAGAAACAACTCGCTCTGCACCGTGCTCTTACAGCCTACCGGGAACATCTCGTCGAAAGGCCTGTGAAACGCAGTTTCTTTGCAGGCCTGATCTGGCTGAAGTAGGACTTCTGCTCTGGCTGTGCTACATTGCCCTACAGCTGAAAGGCACAATGTGCAGGCTTCTTTCCAAAGGGCGAGTTGTGCCCCACAGCATCTTGCTTCCAGCTCTTTGGGAAGCTAAGAAACAACTCGCTCTGCACAGTGCTCTTACAGCCTACGGGGAGCATCTCTTCCAAAGGCCTGTGAAACGCAGTTTCTTTGCAGGCCTGATCTGGCAGAAGTAGGACTTCGGCTCTGGGTGGGCTACATTGCCCAAGAGCTGAAAGACACAACGTGCAGGCTCCTTTCCAAAGGGCGTGTTGAGCCCCACAGCATCTTGCTTCCAGCTCTTTGGGAAGCTAAGAAACAACTCGCTCTGCACAGTGCTCTTACAGCCTACCGGGAACATCTCTTCCAAAGGCCTGGGAAACGCAGTTTCTTTGCAGGCCTGATCTGGCTGAAGTAGGACTTCTGCTCTGGGTGTGCTACTTTGCCCTAGAGCTGAAAGGCACAACGTGCAGGCTTCTTTCCAAAGGGCGAGTTGGGCCCCACAGCATCTTGCTTCCAGCTCTTTGGGAAGCTAAGAAACAACTCGCTCTGCACAGTGCTCTTACAGCCTACCAGGAACATCTCTTCCAAAGGCCTGTGAAACGCAGTTTCTTTGCAGGCCTGATCTGGCTGAAGTAGGACTTCTGCTCTGGGTGTGCTACATTGCCCTAGAGCTGAAAGGCACAACGTGCAGGCTTCTTTCCAAAGGGCGAGTTGGGCCCCACAGCATCTTGCTTCCAGCTCTTTGGGAAGCTAAGAAACAACTCGCTCTGCACAGTGCTCTTACAGCCTACCGGGAACATCTCTTCCAAAGGCCTGTGAAACGCAGTTTCTTTGCAGGCCTGATCTGGCTGAAGTAGGACTTCTGCTCTGGCTGTGCTACATTGCCCTACAGCTGAAAGGCACAACGTGCAGGCATCTTTCCAAAGGGCGAGTTGAGCCCCACAGCATCTTGCTTCCAGCTCTTTGGGAAGCTAAGAAACAACTCGCTCTGCACAGTGCTCTTACAGCCTACCGGGAACATCTCTTCCAAAGGCCTGTGAAACGAAGTTTCTCTGCAGGCCTGATCTGGCTGAAGTAGGACTTCTGCTCTGGGTGTGCTACTTTGCCCTAGAGCTGAAAGGCACAACGTGCAGGCTTCTTTCCAAAGGGCGAGTTGGGCCCCACAGCATCTTGCTTCCAGCTCTTAGGGAAGCTAAGAAACAACTCGCTCTGCACAGTGCTCTTACAGCCTACCGGGAACATCTCGTCGAAAGGCCTGTGAAACGCAGTTTCTTTGCAGGCCTGATCTGGCTGAAGTAGGACTTCTGCTCTGGGTGTGCTACATTGCCCTAGAGCTGAAAGGCACAGCGTGAAGGCTTCTTTCCAAAGAGAGAGTGGGCCCCACAGCATCTTGCTTCCAGCTCTTTGGGAAGCTAAGAAACAACTCGCTCTGCTCAGTGCTCTTACATCCTAGTTGGAACATCTCTTCCAAAGGCCTATGAAACGCAGTTTCTTTGCAGGCCTGATCTGGCTGAAGGAGGACTTCTGCTCTGGGTGTGCTACTTTGCCCTAGAGCTGAAAGGCACAACGTGCAGGCTTCTTTCCAAAGGGCGAGTTGGGCCCCACAGCATCTTGCTTCCAGCTCTTAGGGAAGCTAAGAAACAACTCGCTCTGCACAGTGCTCTTACAGCCTACCGGGAACATCTCGTCGAAAGGCCTGTGAAACGCAGTTTCTTTCCAGGCCTGATCTGGCTGAAGTAGGACTTCTGCTCTGGGTGTGCTACATTGCCCTACAGCTGAAAGGCACAATGTGCAGGCTTCTTTCCAAAGGGCGAGTTGGGCCCCACAGCATCTTGCTTCCAGCTCTTAGGGAAGCTAAGAAACAACTCGCTCTGCACAGTGCTCTTACAGCCTACGGGCAGCATCTCTTCCAAAGGCCTGTGAAACGCAGTTTCTTTGCAGGCCTGATCTGGCTGAAGTAGGACTTCTGCTCTGGGTGGTCTACATTGCCCAAGAGCTGAAAGACACAACGTGAAGGCTCCTTTCCAAAGGGCGTGTTGAGCCCCACAGCATCTTGCTTCCAGCTCGTTGGGAAGCTAAGAAACAGCTCTCTCTGCCCAGTGCTCTTAGAGCCTAACGGGAACATCTCTTCCAAAGGCCTGTGAAAAGCAGTTTCTTTGCAGGCCTGATCTGGCTGAAGTAGGACTTCTGCTCTGGGTGTGCTACTTTGCCCTAGAGCTGAAAGGCACAACGTGCAGGCTTCTTTCCAAAGGGCGAGTTGGGCCCCACAGCATCTTGCTTCCAGCTCTTTGGGAAGCTAAGAAACAACTCGCTCTGCACAGTGCTCTTACAGCCTACCAGGAACATCTCTTCCAAAGGCCTGTGAAACGCAGTTTCTTTGCAGGCCTGATCTGGCTGAAGTAGGACTTCTGCTCTGGGTGTGCTACATTGACCTAGAGCTGAAAGGCACAACGTGCAGGCTTCTTTCCAAAGGGCGAGTTGGGCCCCACAGCATCTTGCTTCCAGCTCTTTGGGAAGCTAAGAAACAACTCGCTCTGCACAGTGCTCTTACAGCCTACCGGGAACATCTCTTCCAAAGGCCTGTGAAACGCAGTTTCTTTGCAGGCCTGATCTGGCTGAAGTAGGACTTCTGCTCTGGCTGTGCTACATTGCCCTACAGCTGAAAGGCACAACGTGCAGGCATCTTTCCAAAGGGCGAGTTGGGCCCCACAGCATCTTGCTTCCAGCTCTTTGGGAACCTAAGAAACAACTCGCTCTGCACAGTGCTCTTACAGCCTACCGGGAACATCTCTTCCAAAGGCCTGTGAAACGAAGTTTCTCTGCAGGCCTGATCTGGCTGAAGTAGGACTTCTGCTCTGGGTGTGCTACTTTGCCCTAGAGCAGAAAGGCACAACGTGCAGGCTTCTTTCCAAAGGGCGAGTTGGGCCCCACAGCATCTTGCTTCCAGCTCGTTGGGAAGCTAAGAAACAGCTCTCTCTGCACAGTGCTCTTACAGCCTACCGGGAACATCTCTTCCAAAGGCCTGTGAAACGCAGTTTCTTTTCAGGCCTGATCTGACTGAAGTAGGACTTCTGCTCTGGGTGTGCTACTTTGCCCTAGAGCTGAAAGGCACAACGTGCAGGCTTCTTTCCAAAGGGCGAGTTGGGCCCCACACCATCTTGCTTCCAGCTCTTTGGGAAGCTACGAAACAACTCGCTCTGCACAGTGCTCTTACAGCCTACCGGGAACATCTCTTCCAAAGGCCTGTGAAACGCAGTTTCTTGGCAGGCCTGTTCTGGCTGAAGTAGGACTTCCGCTCTGGGTGTGCTACTTTGCCCTAGAGCTGAAAGGCACAACGTGCAGGCTTCTTTCCATAGGGCGAGTTGTGCCCCACAGCATCTTGCTTCCAGCTCTTTGGGAAGCTACGAAACAACTCGCTCTGCACAGTGCTCTTACAGCCTACCGGGAACATCTCTTCCAAAGGCCTGTGAAACGCAGTTTCTTTGCACGCCTGATCTGTCTGAAGTAGGACTTCTGCTCTGGGTGTGCTACATTGCCCTAGAGCTGAGAGGCACAGCGTGCAGGCTTCTTTCCAAAGGGCGAGTTGGGCCCCACAGAATCTGGCTTAGAGCTCTTTGGGAAGCTAAGAAACAACTCGCTCTGCACAGTGCTCTTACAGCCTACCGGGAACATCTCTTCCAAAGGCCTGTGAAACGCAGTTTCTTTGCAGGCCTGATGTGGCTGAAGTAGGACTTCTGCTCTGGGTGTGCTACGTTGCCCTAGAGCTGAAAGGCACAACGTGCAGGCTTCTTTCCAAAGGGCGAGTTGGGCCCCACAGCATCTTGCTTCCAGCTCTTTGGGAAGCTAAGAAACAACTCGCTCTGCACAGTGCTCTTACAGCCTACTGGGAACATTTCTTCCAAAGGCCGGTGAAACGCAGTTTCTTTGCAGACCTGATCTGGCTGAAGTAGGACTTCTGCTCTGGGTGTGCTACTTTGCCCTAGAGCTTAAAGGCACAACGTGCAGGCTTCTTTCCAAAGGGCGTGTTGTGCCCCACAGCATCTTGCTTCCAGCTCTTTGGGAAGCTAAGAAACAACTCGCTATGCACAGTTCTCTTACAGGCTATCGGGAACATCTCTTCCAAAGGCCTGTGAAACGCAGTTTCTTTGCAGGCCTTATCTGGCTGAAGTAGGACTTCTGCTCTGGGTGTGCTACATGGCCCTAGAGCTGAAAGGCACAACGTGCAGGCTTCTTTCCAAAGGGCGAGTTGGGCCCCACAGCATCTTGCTTCCAGCTCTTTGGGAAGCTAAGAAACAACTCGCTCTGCACAGTGCTCTTACAGCCTACCGGGAACATCTCTTCCAAATGCCTGTGAAACGCAGTCTCTTTGCAGGCATGATCTGGCTGAAGTAGGACTTCTGCTCTGGGTGTGCTACTTTGCCCTAGAGCTGAAAGGCACAACGTGCAGGCTTCTTTCCAAAGGGCGAATTGGGCCCCACAGCATCTTGCTTCCAGCTCTTTGGGAAGCTAAGAAACAACTCGCTCTGCACAGTGCTCTTACAGCCTACCGGGAACATCTCTTCCAAAGGCCTGTGAAACGCAATTTCTTTGCAGGCCTGATCTGGCTGAAGTAGGACTTCTGCTCTGGGTGTGCTACATTGCCCTAGAGCTGAAAGGCACAACGTGCAGGCTTCTTTCCAACGGGCGAGTTGGGCCCCACAGCATCTTGCTTCCAGCTCTTTGGGAAGCTAAGAAACAACTCGCTCCGCACAGTGCTCTTACAGCCTACTGGGAACATTTCTTCCAAAGGCCGGTGAAACGCAGATTCTTTGCAGGCCTGATCTGGCTGAAGTAGGACTTCTGCTCTGGGTGTGCTACATTGCCCTAGAGCTGAAAGGCACAACGTGCACGCTTCTTTCCAAAGGGCGAGTTGGGCCCCACAGCATCTTGCTTCCAGCTCTTGGGGAAGCTAAGAAACAACTCGCTCTGCACAGTGCTCTTACAGCCTACCGGGAACATCTCTTCCAAAGGCCTGTGAAACGCAGTTTCTTTGCAGGCCTGATCTGGCTGAAGTAGGACTTCTGCTCTGGGTGTGCTACTTTGCGCTAGAGCTGAAAGGCCCAACGTGCAGGCTTCTTTCCAAAGGCCGAGTTGGGCCACACAGCATCTTGCTTCCAGCTCTTTGGGAAGCTAAGAAACAACTCGCTCTGCACAGTGCTCTTACAGCCTACCGGGAACATCTCTTCCAAAGGCCTGTGAAACGCAGTTTCTTTGCAGGCCTGATCTGGCTGAAGTAGGACTTCTGCTCTGGCTGTGCTACATTGCCCTACAGCTGAAAGGCACAACGTGCAGGCATCTTTCCAAAGGGCGAGTTGGGCCCCACAGCATCTTGCTTCCAGCTCTTTGGGAACCTAAGAAACAACTCGCTCTGCACAGTGCTCTTACAGCCTACCGGGAACATCTCTTCAAAAGGCCTGTGAAACGAAGTTTCTCTGCAGGCCTGATCTGGCTGAAGTAGGACTTCTGCTCTGGGTGTGCTACTTTGCCCTAGAGCAGAAAGGCACAACGTGCAGGCTTCTTTCCAAAGGGCGAGTTGGGCCCCACAGCATCTTGCTTCCAGCTCGTTGGGAAGCTAAGAAACAGCTCTCTCTGCACAGTGCTCTTACAGCCTACCGGGAACATCTCTTCCAAAGGCCTGTGAAACGCAGTTTCTTTTCAGGCCTGATCTGACTGAAGTAGGACTTCTGCTCTGGGTGTGCTACTTTGCCCTAGAGCTGAAAGGCACAACGTGCAGGCTTCTTTCCAAAGGGCGAGTTGGGCCCCACACCATCTTGCTTCCAGCTCTTTGGGAAGCTACGAAACAACTCGCTCTGCACAGTGCTCTTACAGCCTACCGGGAACATCTCTTCCAAAGGCCTGTGAAACGCAGTTTCTTGGCAGGCCTGTTCTGGCTGAAGTAGGACTTCCGCTCTGGGTGTGCTACTTTGCCCTAGAGCTGAAAGGCACAACGTGCAGGCTTCTTTCCATAGGGCGAGTTGTGCCCCACAGCATCTTGCTTCCAGCTCTTTGGGAAGCTACGAAACAACTCGCTCTGCACAGTGCTCTTACAGCCTACCGGGAACATCTCTTCCAAAGGCCTGTGAAACGCAGTTTCTTTGCACGCCTGATCTGTCTGAAGTAGGACTTCTGCTCTGGGTGTGCTACATTGCCCTAGAGCTGAGAGGCACAGCGTGCAGGCTTCTTTCCAAAGGGCGAGTTGGGCCCCACAGAATCTGGCTTAGAGCTCTTTGGGAAGCTAAGAAACAACTCGCTCTGCACAGTGCTCTTACAGCCTACCGGGAACATCTCTTCCAAAGGCCTGTGAAACGCAGTTTCTTTGCAGGCCTGATGTGGCTGAAGTAGGACTTCTGCTCTGGGTGTGCTACGTTGCCCTAGAGCTGAAAGGCACAACGTGCAGGCTTCTTTCCAAAGGGCGAGTTGGGCCCCACAGCATCTTGCTTCCAGCTCTTTGGGAAGCTAAGAAACAACTCGCTCTGCACAGTGCTCTTACAGCCTACTGGGAACATTTCTTCCAAAGGCCGGTGAAACGCAGTTTCTTTGCAGACCTGATCTGGCTGAAGTAGGACTTCTGCTCTGGGTGTGCTACTTTGCCCTAGAGCTTAAAGGCACAACGTGCAGGCTTCTTTCCAAAGGGCGTGTTGTGCCCCACAGCATCTTGCTTCCAGCTCTTTGGGAAGCTAAGAAACAACTCGCTATGCACAGTTCTCTTACAGGCTATCGGGAACATCTCTTCCAAAGGCCTGTGAAACGCAGTTTCTTTGCAGGCCTTATCTGGCTGAAGTAGGACTTCTGCTCTGGGTGTGCTACATGGCCCTAGAGCTGAAAGGCACAACGTGCAGGCTTCTTTCCAAAGGGCGAGTTGGGCCCCACAGCATCTTGCTTCCAGCTCTTTGGGAAGCTGAGAAACAACTCGCTCTGCACAGTGCTCTTAAAGCCTACCGGGAACATCTCTTCCAAATGCCTGTGAAACGCAGTTTCTTTGCAGGCCTGATATGGCTGAAGTAGGACTTCTGCTCTGGGTGTGCTACATTGCCCTAGAGCTGAAAGGCACAGCGTGCAGGCTTCTTTCCAAAGGGAGAGTGGGCCCCACAGCATCTTGCTTCCAGCTCTTTGGGAAGCTAAGAAACAACTCGCTCTGCTCAGTGCTCTTACATCCTAGTGGGAACATCTCTTCCAAAGGCCTATGAAACGCAGTTTCTTTGCAGGCCTCATCTGGCTGAAGTAGGACTTCTGCTCTGGGTGTGCTACTTTGCCCTAGAGCTGAAAGGCACAACGTGCAGGCTTCTTTCCAAAGGGCGAGTTGGGCCCCAGAGCATCTTGCTTCCAGCTCTTAGGGAAGCTAAGAAACAACTCGCTCTGCACAGTGCTCTTACAGCCTACCGGGAACATCTCGTCGAAAGGCCTGTGAAACGCAGTTTCTTTGCAGGCCTGATCTGGCTGAAGTAGGACTTCTGCTCTGGGTGTGCTACATTGCCCTACAGCTGAAAGGCACAATGTGCAGGCTTCTTTCCAAAGGGCGAGTTGGGCCCCACAGCATCTTGCTTCCAGCTCTTAGGGAAGCTAAGAAACAACTCGCTCTGCACAGTGCTCTTACAGCCTACGGGGAGCATCTCTTCCAAAGGCCTGTGAAACGCAGTTTCTTTGCAGGCCTGATCTGGCTGAAGTAGGACTTCTGCTCTGGGTGGGCTACATTGCCCAAGAGCTGAAAGGCACAACGTGCAGGCTTCTTTCCAAAGGGCGTGTTGAGCCCCACAGCATCTTGCTTCCAGCTCGTTGGGAAGCTAAGAAACAGCTCTCTCTGCCCAGTGCTCTTAGAGCCTACCGGGAACATCTCTTCCAAAGGCCTGTGAAACGCAGTTTCTTTGCAGGCCTGATCTGGCTGAAGTAGGACTTCTGCTCTGGGTGTGCTACTTTGCCCTAGAGCTGAAAGGCACAGCGTGCAGGCTTCTTTCCAAAGGGAGAGTGGGCCCCACAGCATCTTGCTTCCAGCTCTTTGGGAAGCTAAGAAACAACTCGCTCTGCTCAGTGCTCTTACATCCTAGTGGGAACATCTCTTCCAAAGGCCTAGGAAACGCAGTTTCTTTGCAGGCCTGATCTGGCTGAAGTAGGACTTCTGCTCTGGGTGTGCTACTTTGCCCTAGAGCTGTAAGGCACAACGTGCAGGCTTCTTTCCAAAGGGCGAGTTGGGCCCCACAGCATCTTGCTTCCAGCTCTTAGGGAAGCTAAGAAACAACTCGCTCTGCACAGTGCTCTTACAGCCTACCGGGAACATCTCGTCGAAAGGCCTGTGAAACGCAGTTTCTTTGCAGGCCTGATCTGGCTGAAGTAGGACTTCTGCTCTGGCTGTGCTACATTGCCCTACAGCTGAAAGGCACAATGTGCAGGCTTCTTTCCAAAGGGCGAGTTGTGCCCCACAGCATCTTGCTTCCAGCTCTTTTGGAAGCTAAGAAACAACTCGCTCTGCACAGTGCTCTTACAGCCTACGGGGAGCATCTCTTCCAAAGGCCTGTGAAACGCAGTTTCTTTGCAGGCCTGATCTGGCTGAAGTAGGACTTCGGCTCTGGGTGGGCTACATTGCCCAAGAGCTGAAAGACACAACGTGCAGGCTCCTTTCCAAAGGGCGTGTTGAGCCCCACAGCATCTTGCTTCCAGCTCTTTGGGAAGCTAAGAAACAACTCGCTCTGCACAGTGCTCTTACAGCCTACCGGGAACATCTCTTCCAAAGGCCTGGGAAACGCAGTTTCTTTGCAGGCCTGATCTGGCTGAAGTAGGACTTCTGCTCTGGGTGTGCTACTTTGCCCTAGAGCTGAAAGGCACAACGTGCAGGCTTCTTTCCAAAGGGCGAGTTGGGCCCCACAGCATCTTGCTTCCAGCTCTTTGGGAAGCTAAGAAACAACTCGCTCTGCACAGTGCTCTTACAGCCTACCAGGAACATCTCTTCCAAAGGCCTGTGAAACGCAGTTTCTTTGCAGGCCTGATCTGGCTGAAGTAGGACTTCTGCTCTGGGTGTGCTACATTGCCCTAGAGCTGAAAGGCACAACGTGCAGGCTTCTTTCCAAAGGGCGAGTTGGGCCCCACAGCATCTTGCTTCCAGCTCTTTGGGAAGCTAAGAAACAACTCGCTCTGCACAGTGCTCTTACAGCCTACCGGGAACATCTCTTCCAAAGGCCTGTGAAACGCAGTTTCTTTGCAGGCCTGATCTGGCTGAAGTAGGACTTCTGCTCTGGCTGTGCTACATTGCCCTACAGCTGAAAGGCACAACGTGCAGGCATCTTTCCAAAGGGCGAGTTGGGCCCCACAGCATCTTGCTTCCAGCTCTTTGGGAACCTAAGAAACAACTCGCTCTGCACAGTGCTCTTACAGCCTACCGGGAACATCTCTTCCAAAGGCCTGTGAAACGAAGTTTCTCTGCAGGCCTGATCTGGCTGAAGTAGGACTTCTGCTCTGGGTGTGCTACTTTGCCCTAGAGCAGAAAGGCACAACGTGCAGGCTTCTTTCCAAAGGGCGAGTTGGGCCCCACAGCATCTTGCTTCCAGCTCGTTGGGAAGCTAAGAAACAGCTCTCTCTGCACAGTGCTCTTACAGCCTACCGGGAACATCTCTTCCAAAGGCCTGTGAAACGCAGTTTCTTTTCAGGCCTGGTCTGACTGAAGTAGGACTTCTGCTCTGGGTGTGCTACTTTGCCCTAGAGCTGAAAGGCACAACGTGCAGGCTTCTTTCCAAAGGGCGAGTTGGGCCCCACACCATCTTGCTTCCAGCTCTTTGGGAAGCTACGAAACAACTCGCTCTGCACAGTGCTCTTACAGCCTACCGGGAACATCTCTTCCAAAGGCCTGTGAAACGCAGTTTCTTGGCAGGCCTGTTCTGGCTGAAGTAGGACTTCCGCTCTGGGTGTGCTACTTTGCCCTAGAGCTGAAAGGCACAACGTGCAGGCTTCTTTCCATAGGGCGAGTTGTGCCCCACAGCATCTTGCTTCCAGCTCTTTGGGAAGCTACGAAACAACTCGCTCTGCACAGTGCTCTTACAGCCTACCGGGAACATCTCTTCCAAAGGCCTGTGAAACGCAGTTTCTTTGCACGCCTGATCTGTCTGAAGTAGGACTTCTGCTCTGGGTGTGCTACATTGCCCTAGAGCTGAGAGGCACAGCGTGCAGGCTTCTTTCCAAAGGGCGAGTTGGGCCCCACAGAATCTGGCTTAGAGCTCTTGGGGAAGCTAAGAAACAACTCGCTCTGCACAGTGCTCTTACAGCCTACCGGGAACATCTCTTTCAAAGGCCTGTGTAACGCAGTTTCTTTGCAGGCCTGATCTGGCTGAAGTAGGACTTCTACTCTGGGTGTGCTACATTGACCTAGAGCTGAAAGGCACAGCGTGCAGGCTTCTTTCCAAAGGGAGAGTGGGCCCCACAGCATCTTGCTTCCAGCTCTTTGGGAAGCTAAGAAACAACTCGCTCTGCTCAGTGCTCTTACATCCTAGTTGGAACATCTCTTCCAAAGGCCTATGAAACGCAGTTTCTTTGCAGGCCTGATCTGGCTGAAGTAGGACTTCTGCTCTGGGTGTGCTACTTTGCCCTAGAGCTGAAAGGCACAACGTGCAGGCTTCTTTCCAAAGGGCGAGTTGGGCCCCACAGCATCTTGCTTCCAGCTCTTAGGGAAGCTAAGAAACAACTCGCTCTGCACAGTGCTCTTACAGCCTACCGGGAACATCTCTTCCAAAGGCCTGGGAAACGCAGTTTCTTTGCAGGCCTGATCTGGCTGAAGTAGGACTTCTGCTCTGGGTGTGCTACTTTGCCCTAGAGCTGAAAGGCACAACGTGCAGGCTTCTTTCCAAAGGGCGAGTTGGGCCCCACAGCATCTTGCTTCCAGCTCTTTGGGAAGCTAAGAAACAACTCGCTCTGCACAGTGCTCTTACAGCCTACCGGGAACATCTCTTCCAAAGGCCTGTGAAACGCAGTTTCTTTGCAGGCCTGATCTGGCTGAAGTAGGACTTCTGCTCTGGGTGTGCTACATTGCCCTAGAGCTGAAAGGCACAACGTGCAGGCTTCTTTCCAAAGGGCGAGTTGGGCCCCACAGCATCTTGCTTCCAGCTCTTTGGGAAGCTAAGAAACAACTCGCTCTGCACAGTGCTCTTACAGCCTACCGGGAACATCTCGTCGAAAGGCCTGTGAAACGCAGTTTCTTTGCAGGCCTGATCTGGCTGAAGTAGGACTTCTGCTCTGGGTGTGCTACATTGCCCTACAGCTGAAAGGCACAATGTGCAGGCTTCTTTCCAAAGGGCGAGTTGGGCCCCACAGCATCTTGCTTCCAGCTCTTAGGGAAGCTAAGAAACAACTCGCTCTGCACAGTGCTCTTACAGCCTACGGGGAGCATCTCTTCCAAAGGCCTGTGAAACGCAGTTTCTTTGCAGGCCTGATCTGGCTGAAGTAGGACTTCTGCTCTGGGTGGTCTACATTGCCCAAGAGCTGAAAGACACAACGTGCAGGCTCCTTTCCAAAGGGCGTGTTGAGCCCCATAGCATCTTGATTCCAGCTCGTTGGGAAGCTAAGAAACAGCTCTCTCTGCCCAGTGCTCTTAGAGCCTACCGGGAACATCTCTTCCAAAGGCCTGTGAAACGCAGTTTCTTTGCAGGCCTGATCTGGCTGAAGTAGGACTTCTGCTCTGGGTGTGCTACTTTGCCCTAGAGCTGAAAGGCACAACGTGCAGGCTTCTTTCCAAAGGCCGAGTTGGGCCACACAGCATCTTGCTTCCAGCTCTTTGGGAAGCTAAGAAACAACTCGCTCTGCACAGTGCTCTTACAGCCTACCGGGAACATCTCTTCCAAAGGCCTGGGAAACGCAGTTTCTTTGCAGGCCTGATCTGGCTGAAGTAGGACTTCTGCTCTGGGTGTGCTACTTTGCCCTAGAGCTGAAAGGCACAACGTGCAGGCTTCTTTCCAAAGGGCGAGTTGGGCCCCACAGCATCTTGCTTCCAGCTCTTTGGGAAGCTAAGAAACAACTCGCTCTGCACAGTGCTCTTACAGCCTACCGGGAACATCTCTTCCAAAGGCCTGTGAAACGCAGTTTCTTTGCAGGCCTGATCTGGCTGAAGTAGGACTTCTGCTCTGGGTGTGCTACATTGCCCTAGAGCTGAAAGGCACAACGTGCAGGCTACTTTCCAAAGGGCGAGTTGGGCCCCACAGCATCTTGCTTCCAGCTCTTTGGGAAGCTAAGAAACAACTCGCTCTGCACAGTGCTCTTACAGCCTACCGGGAACATATCTTCCAAAGGCCTGTGAAACGCAGTTTCTTTGCAGGCCTGATCTGGCTGAAGTAGGACTTCTGCTCTGGCTGTGCTACATTGCCCTACAGCTGAAAGGCACAACGTGCAGGCTTCTTTCCAAAGGCCGAGTTGGGCCCCACAGCATCTTGCTTCCAGCTCTTTGGGAACCTAAGAAACAACTCGCTCTGCACAGTGTTCTTACAGCCTACCGGGAACATCTCTTCCAAAGGCCTGTGAAACGCAGTTACTTTGCACGCCTGATCTGGCTGAAGTAGGACTTCTGCTCTGGGTGTGCTACATTGCCCTAGAGCTGAGAGGCACAGCGTGCAGGCTTCTTTCCAAAGGGCGAGTTGGGCCCCACAGAATCTGGCTTAGAGCTCTTTGGGAAGCTAAGAAACAACTCGCTCTGCACAGTTCTCTTACAGCCTGCCGGGAACATCTCTTCCAAAGGCCTGTGTAACGCAGTTTCTTTGCAGGCCTGATCTGGCTGAAGTAGGACTTCTACTCTGGGTGTGCTACATTGCCCTAGAGATGAAAGGCACAACGTGCAGGCTTCTTTACAAAGGGCGAGTGGGCCCCAGAGCATCTTGCATCCAGCTCTTTGGGAAGCTAAGAAACAACTCGCTCTGCACAGTGCTCTTACAGCCTACCGGGAGCATCTCTTCCAAAGGCCTGTGGAACGCAGTTTCTTTGCAGGCCTGATCTGCCTGAAGTAGGACTTCTGCTCTGGGTGTGCTACATTGCCCTAGAGTTGAATGGCACAACGTGCAGGCTTCTTTCCAAAGGGCGAGTTGGGCCCCACAGCATCTTGCTTCCTGTTCTTTGGGAAGCTAAGAAACAACTCGCTCTGCACAGTGTTCTTACAGCCTACCGGGAACATCTCTTCCAAAGGCCTGTGAAACGCAGTTTCTTTGCAGGCCTGATCTGGCTGAAGTAGGACTTCTGTTCTGAGTTTGCCACTTTGACCTAGAGCTGAAAGGCACACCGTGCAGGCTTCTTTCCAAAGGGTGAGTTGGGCCCCACAGCATCTTGCTTCCAGCTCTTTGGGAAGCTAAGAAACAACTCGCTCTGCACAGTGCTCTTACAGCCTACCGGGAACATCTCTTCCAAAGGCCTGTGAAACGCAGTTTCTTTGCAGGCCTGATCTGGCTGAAGTAGGACTTCTGCTCTGGGTGTGCTACTTTACCCTAGAGCTGAAAGGCCCAACGTGCAGGCTTCTTTCAAAGACCGAGTTGGGCCCCACAGCATCTTGCTTCCAGCTCTTTGGGAAGCTAGGAAACAACTCGCTCTGCACAGTGCTCTTACAACCTACCGGGAACATCTCTTCCAAAGGCCTGGGAAACGCAGTGTCTTTGCAGGCCTGATCTGGCTGAAGTAGGACTTCTGCTCTGGGTGTGCTACATTGCCCTAGAGCTGAAAGGCACAACGTGCAGGCTTCTTTCCAAAGGGCGAGTTGGGCCCCAAAGCATCTTGCTTCCAGCTCTTTGGGAAGCTAAGAAACAACTCGCTCTGGATAGTGCTCTTACAGCCTACCCGGAACATCTCTTACAAAGGCCTGTGAAACGCAGTTTCTTTGCAGGCCTGATCTGGCTGAAGTAGGACTTATGCTCTGGGTGTGCTACATTGCCCTAGAGCTGAAAGGCACAACGTGCCAGCTTCTTTCCAAGGGGTGAGTTGGGCCCCACAGCATCTTGCTTCCAGCTCTTTGCAAATCTAAGAAACAACTCGCTCTGCACAGTGCTCTTACAGCCTACCCGGAACATCTCTTCCAAAGGCCTGTGAAACGCAGTTTCTTTGCAGGCCTTATGTGGCTGAAGTAGGACTTCTGCTCTAGGTGTGCTACTTTGCCCTAGAGCTGAAAGGCACAAGGTGCAGGCTTCTTTCCAAAGGGCGAGTTGGGCCCCACAGCATCTTGCTTCCAGCTCTTTGGGAAGCTAAGAAACAACTCTCTCTGCTCAGTGCTCTTACAGCCTACCGGGAACATCTCTTCCAAAGGCCTGTGAAACGCAGATTCTTTGCAGGCCTGATCTGGCTGAAGTAGGACTTCTGCTCTGGGTGGTCTACATTGCCCAAGAGCTGAAAGACACAACGTGCAGGCTCCTTTCCAAAGGGCGTGTTGAGCCCCATAGCATCTTGCTTCCAGCTCGTTGGGAAGCTAAGAAACAGCTCTCTCTGCCCAGTGCTCTTAGAGCCTAACGGGAACATCTCTTCCAAAGGCCTGTGAAAAGCAGTTTCTTTGCAGGCCTGATCTGGCTGAAGTAGGACTTCTGCTCTGGGTGTGCTACTTTGCCCTAGAGCTGAAAGGCACAACGTGCAGGCTTCTTTCCAAAGGGCGAGTTGGGCCCCACAGCATCTTGCTTCCAGCTCTTAGGGAAGCTAAGAAACAACTCGCTCTGCACAGTGCTCTTACAGCCTACCGGGAACATCTCTTCCAAAGGCCTGGGAAACGCAGTTTCTTTGCAGGCCTGATCTGGCTGAAGTAGGACTTCTGCTCTGGGTGTGCTACTTTGCCCTAGAGCTGAAAGGCACAACGTGCAGGCTTCTTTCCAAAGGGCGAGTTGGGCCCCACAGCATCTTGCTTCCAGCTCTTTGGGAAGCTAAGAAACAACTCGCTCTGCACAGTGCTCTTACAGCCTACCGGGAACATCTCTTCCAAAGGCCTGTGAAACGCAGTTTCTTTGCAGGCCTGATCTGGCTGAAGTAGGACTTCTGCTCTGGGTGTGCTACATTGCCCTAGAGCTGAAAGGCACAACGTGCAGGCTTCTTTCCAAAGGGCGAGTTGGGCCCCACAGCATCTTGCTTCCAGCTCTTTGGGAAGCTAAGAAACAACTCGCTCTGCACAGTGCTCTTACAGCCTACCGGGAACATCTCGTCGAAAGGCCTGTGAAACGCAGTTTCTTTGCAGGCCTGATCTGGCTGAAGTAGGACTTCTGCTCTGGGTGTGCTACATTGCCCTACAGCTGAAAGGCACAATGTGCAGGCTTCTTTCCAAAGGGCGAGTTGGGCCCCACAGCATCTTGCTTCCAGCTCTTAGGGAAGCTAAGAAACAACTCGCTCTGCACAGTGCTCTTACAGCCTACGGGGAGCATCTCTTCCAAAGGCCTGTGAAACGCAGTTTCTTTGCAGGCCTGATCTGGCTGAAGTAGGACTTCTGCTCTGGGTGGGCTACATTGCCCAAGAGCTGAAAGACACAACGTGCAGGCTCCTTTCCAAAGGGCGTGTTGAGCCCCATAGCATCTTGCTTCCAGCTCGTTGGGAAGCTAAGAAACAGCTCTCTCTGCCCAGTGCTCTTAGAGCCTACCGGGAACATCTCTTCCAAAGGCCTGTGAAACGCAGTTTCTTTGCAGGCCTGATCTGGCTGAAGTAGGACTTCTGCTCTGGGTGTGCTACTTTGCCCTAGAGCTGAAAGGCACAACGTGCAGGCTTCTTTCCAAAGGCCGAGTTGGGCCACACAGCATCTTGCTTCCAGCTCTTTGGGAAGCTAAGAAACAACTCGCTCTGCACAGTGCTCTTACAGCCTACCGGGAACATCTCTTCCAAAGGCCTGGGAAACGCAGTTTCTTTGCAGGCCTGATCTGGCTGAAGTAGGACTTCTGCTCTGGGTGTGCTACTTTGCCCTAGAGCTGAAAGGCACAACGTGCAGGCTTCTTTCCAAAGGGCGAGTTGGGCCCCACAGCATCTTGCTTCCAGCTCTTTGGGAAGCTAAGAAACAACTCGCTCTGCACAGTGCTCTTACAGCCTACCGGGAACATCTCTTCCAAAGGCCTGTGAAACGCAGTTTCTTTGCAGGCCTGATCTGGCTGAAGTAGGACTTCTGCTCTGGGTGTGCTACATTGCCCTAGAGCTGAAAGGCACAACGTGCAGGCTACTTTCCAAAGGGCGAGTTGGGCCCCACAGCATCTTGCTTCCAGCTCTTTGGGAAGCTAAGAAACAACTCGCTCTGCACAGTGCTCTTACAGCCTACCGGGAACATATCTTCCAAAGGCCTGTGAAACGCAGTTTCTTTGCAGGCCTGATCTGGCTGAAGTAGGACTTCTGCTCTGGCTGTGCTACATTGCCCTACAGCTGAAAGGCACAACGTGCAGGCTTCTTTCCAAAGGCCGAGTTGGGCCCCACAGCATCTTGCTTCCAGCTCTTTGGGAACCTAAGAAACAACTCGCTCTGCACAGTGTTCTTACAGCCTACCGGGAACATCTCTTCCAAAGGCCTGTGAAACGCAGTTACTTTGCACGCCTGATCTGGCTGAAGTAGGACTTCTGCTCTGGGTGTGCTACATTGCCCTAGAGCTGAGAGGCACAGCGTGCAGGCTTCTTTCCAAAGGGCGAGTTGGGCCCCACAGAATCTGGCTTAGAGCTCTTTGGGAAGCTAAGAAACAACTCGCTCTGCACAGTTCTCTTACAGCCTGCCGGGAACATCTCTTCCAAAGGCCTGTGTAACGCAGTTTCTTTGCAGGCCTGATCTGGCTGAAGTAGGACTTCTACTCTGGGTGTGCTACATTGCCCTAGAGATGAAAGGCACAACGTGCAGGCTTCTTTACAAAGGGCGAGTGGGCCCCAGAGCATCTTGCATCCAGCTCTTTGGGAAGCTAAGAAACAACTCGCTCTGCACAGTGCTCTTACAGCCTACCGGGAGCATCTCTTCCAAAGGCCTGTGGAACGCAGTTTCTTTGCAGGCCTGATCTGCCTGAAGTAGGACTTCTGCTCTGGGTGTGCTACATTGCCCTAGAGTTGAATGGCACAACGTGCAGGCTTCTTTCCAAAGGGCGAGTTGGGCCCCACAGCATCTTGCTTCCTGTTCTTTGGGAAGCTAAGAAACAACTCGCTCTGCACAGTGTTCTTACAGCCTACCGGGAACATCTCTTCCAAAGGCCTGTGAAACGCAGTTTCTTTGCAGGCCTGATCTGGCTGAAGTAGGACTTCTGTTCTGAGTTTGCCACTTTGACCTAGAGCTGAAAGGCACACCGTGCAGGCTTCTTTCCAAAGGGTGAGTTGGGCCCCACAGCATCTTGCTTCCAGCTCTTTGGGAAGCTAAGAAACAACTCGCTCTGCACAGTGCTCTTACAGCCTACCGGGAACATCTCTTCCAAAGGCCTGTGAAACGCAGTTTCTTTGCAGGCCTGATCTGGCTGAAGTAGGACTTCTGCTCTGGGTGTGCTACTTTACCCTAGAGCTGAAAGGCCCAACGTGCAGGCTTCTTTCAAAGACCGAGTTGGGCCCCACAGCATCTTGCTTCCAGCTCTTTGGGAAGCTAAGAAACAACTCGCTCTGCACAGTGCTCTTACAACCTACCGGGAACATCTCTTCCAAAGGCCTGGGAAATGCAGTGTCTTTGCAGGCCTGATCTGGCTGAAGTAGGACTTCTGCTCTGGGTGTGCTACATTGCCCTAGAGCTGAAAGGCACAACGTGCAGGCTTCTTTCCAAAGGGCGAGTTGGGCCCCAAAGCATCTTGCTTCCAGCTCTTTGGGAAGCTAAGAAACAACTCGCTCTGGATAGTGCTCTTACAGCCTACCCGGAACATCTCTTACAAAGGCCTGTGAAACGCAGTTTCTTTGCAGGCCTGATCTGGCTGAAGTAGGACTTCTGCTCTGGGTGTGCTACATTGCCCTAGAGCTGAAAGGCACAACGTGCCAGCTTCTTTCCAAGGGGTGAGTTGGGCCCCACAGCATCTTGCTTCCAGCTCTTTGCAAATCTACGAAACAACTCGCTCTGCACAGTGCTCTTAAAGCCTACCCGGAACATCTCTTCCAAAGGCCTGTGAAACGCAGTTTCTTTGCAGGCCTTATGTGGCTGAAGTAGGACTTCTGCTCTAGGTGTGCTACTTTGCCCTAGAGCTGAAAGGCACAAGGTGCAGGCTTCTTTCCAAAGGGCGAGTTGGGCCCCACAGCATCTTGCTTCCAGCTCTTTGGGAAGCTAAGAAACAACTCTCTCTGCTCAGTGCTCTTACAGCCTACCGGGAACATCTCTTCCAAAGGCCTGTGAAACGCAGATTCTTTGCAGGCCTGATCTGGCTGAAGTAGGACTTCTGCTCTGGGTGTGCTACATTGCCCTAGAGCTGAAAGGCACAACGTGCACGCTTCTTTCCAAAGGGCGAGTTGGGCCCCACAGCATCTTGCTTCCAGCTCTTGGGGAAGCTAAGAAACAACTCGCTCTGCACAGTGCTCTTACAGCCTACCGGGAACATCTCTTCCAAACGCCTGTGAAACGCAGTTTCTTTGCAGGCCTGATCTGGCTGAAGTAGGACTTCTGCTCTGGGTGTGCTACTTTGCCCTAGAGCTGAAAGGCCCAACGTGCAAGCTTCTTTCCAAAGGCCGAGTTGGGCCACACAGCATCTTGCTTCCAGCTCTTTGGGAAGCTAAGAAACAACTCGCTCTGCACAGTGCTCTTACAGCCTACCGGGAACATCTCTTCCAAACGCCTGTGAAACGCAGTTTCTTTTCAGGCCTGATCTGGCTGAAGTAGGACTTCTGCTCTGGGTGTGCTACATTGCCCTCAGCTGAAAGGCACAACGTGCAGGCTTCTTTCCAAGGGGCGAGTTGGGCCCCACAGCATCTCGCTTCCAGCTCTTGGGGAAGCTAAGAAACAACTCGCTCTGCACAGTGCTCTTACAGCCTACCGGGAACATCTGTTCCAAAGGCCTGTGAAACGCAGTTTCTTTGCAGGCCTGATCTGGCTGAAGTAGGACTTCTGCTCTGGGTGTGCTACATTGTCCTAGAGCTGAAAGGCACAACGTGCAGGCTTCTTTCCCAAGGGCGAGTTGGGCCCCACAGCATCTTGCTTCCAGCTCTTTGGGAAGCTAGGAAACAACTCGCTCTGCACAGTGCTCTTACAGCCTACCGGGAACATCTCTTCCAAAGGCCTGGGAAACGCAGTTTCTTTGCAGGCCTGATCTGGCTGAAGTAGGACTTCTGCTCTGGGTGTGCTACATTGCCCTAGAGCTGAAAGGCACAACGTGCAGGCTTCTTTCCAAAGGGCGAGTTGGGCCCCACAGCTTCTTGCTTCCGCCTCTTTGGGAAGCTAAGAAACAACTCGCTCTGCACAGTGCTCTTACAGCCTACTGGGAACATCTCTTCCAAAGGCCTGTGAAACGCAGTTTCTTTGCAGGCCTGATCTGGCTGAAGTAGGACTTCTGCTCTGGGTGTGATACATTGCCCTAGAGCTGAAAGGCACAACGTGCAGGCTTCTTTCCAAAGGGCGAGTTGGGCCCCACAGCATCTTGCTTCCAGCTCTTTGGGAAGCTAAGAAACAACTCGCTCTGCACAGTGCTCTTACAGCCTACCGGGAACATCTCTTCCAAAGGCCTGTGAAACGCAGTTTCTTTGCAGGCCTGATCTGGCTGAAGTAGGACTTCTGCTCTGGGTGTGCTACATTGCCCTAGAGCTGAAAGGCACAGCGTGCAGGCTTCTTTCCAAAGGGAGAGTGGGCCCCACAGCATCTTACTTCCAGCTCTTTGGGAAGCTAAGAAACAACTCGCTCTGCTCAGTGCTCTTACATCCTAGTGGGAACATCTCTTCCAAAGGCCTATGAAACACAGTTTCTTTGCAGGCCTGATCTGGCTGAAGTAGGACTTCTGCTCTGGGTGTGCTACTTTGCCCTAGAGCTGAAAGGCACAACGTGCAGGCTTCTTTCCAAAGGGCGAGTTGGGCCCCACAGCATCTTGCTTCCAGCTCTTAGGGAAGCTAAGAAACAACTCGCTCTGCACAGTGCTCTTACAGCCTACCGGGAACATCTCGTCGAAAGGCCTGTGAAACCCAGTTTCTTTGCAGGCCTGATCTGGCTGAAGTAGGACTTCTGCTCTGGGTGTGCTACATTGCCCTACAGCTGAAAGGCACAATGTGCAGGCTTCTTTCCAAAGGGCGAGTTGGGCCCCACAGCATCTTGCTTCCAGCTCTTAGGGAAGCTAAGAAACAACTCGCTCTGCACAGTGCTCTTACAGCCTACGGGGAGCATCTCTTCCAAAGGCCTGTGAAACGCAGTTTCTTTGCAGGCCTGATCTGGTTGAAGTAGGACTTCTGCTCTGGGTGGGCTACATTGCCCAAGAACTGAAAGACACAACGTGCAGGCTCCTTTCCAAAGGGCGTGTTGAGCCCCACAGCATCTTGCTTCCAGCTCGTTGGGAAGCTAAGAAACAGCTCTCTCTGCCCAGTGCTCTTAGAGCCTACCGGCAACATCTCTTCCAAAGGCCTGTGAAACGCAGTTTCTTTGCAGGCCTGATCTGGCTGAAGTAGGACTTCTGCTCTGGGTGTGCTACTTTGCCCTAGAGCTGAAAGGCACAACGTGCAGGCTTCTTTCCAAAGGCCGAGTTGGGCCACACAGCATCTTGCTTCCAGCTCTTTGGGAAGCTAAGACACAACTCGCTCTGCACAGTGCTCTTACAGCCTACCGGGAACATCTCTTCCAAAGGCCTGGGAAACGCAGTTTCTTTGCAGGCCTGATCTGGCTGAAGTAGGACTTCTGCTCTGGGTGTGCTACTTTGCCCTAGAGCTGAAAGGCACAACGTGCAGGCTTCTTTCCAAAGGGCGAGTTGGGCCCCACAGCATCTTGCTTCCAGCTCTTTGGGAAGCTAAGAAACAACTCGCTCTGCACAGTGCTCTTACAGCCTACCAGGAACATCTCTTCCAAAGGCCTGTGAAACGCAGTTTCTTTGCAGGCCTGATCTGGCTGAAGTAGGACTTCTGCTCTGGGTGTGCTACATTGCGCTAGAGCTGAAAGTCCCAACGTGCAGGCTTCTTTTCAAAGGGCGAGTTGGGCCCCACAGCATCTTGCTTCCAGCTCTTTGGGAAGCGAAGAAACAACTCGCTCTGCACAGTGCTCTTACAGCCTACCGGGAACATCTCTTCCAAAGGCCTGTGAAACGCAGTTTCTTTGCAGGCCTGATCTGGCTGAAGTAGGACTTCTGCTCTGGGTGTGATACATTGCCCTAGAGCTGAAAGGCAGAACGTGCCGGCTTCTTTCCAAAGGGCGAGTTGGTCCCCACAGCATCTTGCTTCCAGCTCTTTGGGAAGCTAAGAAACAACTCGCTCTGCACAGTGCTCTTACAGCCTACCGGCAACATCTCTTCCAAAGGCCTGTGAAACGCAGTTTCTTTGCAGGCCTGATCTGACTGAAGTAGGACTTCTGCTCTGGGTCTGCTACTTTGCCCTAGAGCTGAAAGGCACAACGTGCAGGCTTCTTTCCAAAGGGCGAGTTGTGCCCCACAGCATCTTGCTTCCAGCTCTTTGGGAAGCTAAGATACAACTCGCTCTGCACAGTGCTCTTACAGCCTACCGGGAACATCTCTTCCAAAGGCCTGTGAAACGCAGTTTCTTTGCAGGCCTGATCTGGCTGAAGTAGGACTTCTGCTCTGGGTGTGCTAAATTGCCCTAGAGCTGACAGGCACAGCGTGCAGGCTTCTTTCCAAGGGGCGAGTTGGGCCCCACAGCATCTTGCCTCCAGCTCTTTGGGAAGCTAAGAAACAACTCGCTCTGCACAGTGCTCTTACAGCCTACCGGGTACAACTCTTCCAAAGGCCTGTGAAACGCAGTTTCTTTGCAGGCCTGATCTGGCTGAAGTAGGACTTCTGTTCTGGGTGTGCTACTTTGCCCTAGAGCTGAAAGGCACAACGTGCAGGCTCCTTTCCAAAGGCCGAGTTGGGCCCCACAGCATCTTGCTTCCAGCTCTTTGGGAAGCTAAGAAACAACTCGCTCTGCCCAGTGCTCTTACAGCCTACCGGGAACATCTCTTCCAAAGGCCTGTGAAACGCAGTTTCTTTGCAGGCCTGATCTGGCTGAAGTAGGACTTCTGCTCTGGGTGTGCTACATTGCCCTAGAGCTGAGAGGCACAGAGTGCAGGCTTCTTTCCAAAGGGCGAGTTGGGCCCCACAGCATCTTGCTTAGAGCTCTTTGGGAAGCTAAGAAACAACTCGCTCTGCACAGTGGTCTTACAGCCTACGGGGAACATCACTTCCAAAGGCCTGTGAAACGCAGTTTCTTTGCAGGCCTCATCTGGCTGAAGTAGGACTTTGGCTCTGGGTGTGCTACATTGCCCTAGAGCTGAAAGGCACAACGTGCAGGCTTCTTTCCAAGGGGCGAGTTGGGCCCCACAGCATCTCGCTTCCAGCTCTTGGGGAAGCTAAGAAACAACTCGCTCTGCACAGTGCTCTTACAGCCTACCGGGAACATCTCTTCCAAAGGCCTGTGAAACGCAGTTTCTTTGCAGGCCTGATCTGGCTGAAGTAGGACTTCTGATCTGGGTGTGCTACATTGCGCTAGAGCTGAAAGTCCCAATGTGCAGGCTTCTTTTCAAAGGGCGAGTTGGGCCCCACAGAATCTTGCTTCCAGCTCTTTGGGAAGCGAAGAAACAACTCGCTCTGCACAGTGCTCTTACAGCCTACCGGGAGCATCTCTTCCAAAGGCCTGTGAAACGCAGTTTCTTTGCAGGCCTGATCTGGCTGAAGTAGGACTTCTGCTCTGGGTGTGATACATTGCCCTAGAGCTGAAAGGCAGAACGTGCCGGCTTCTTTCCAAAGGGCGAGTTGGTCCCCACAGCATCTTGCTTCCAGCTCTTTGGGAAGCTAAGAAACAACTCGCTCTGCACAGTGCTCTTACAGCCTACCGGGAACATCTCTTCCAAAGGCCTGTGAAACGCAGTTTCTTTGCATGCCTGATCTGGCTGAAGTAGGACTTCTGCTCTGGGTGTGCTACATTGCCCTAGAGCTGACAGGCACAGCGTGCAGGCTTCTTTCCAAAGGGCGAGTTGGGCCCCACAGCATCTTGCCTCCAGCTCTTTGGGAAGCTAAGAAACAACTCGCTCTGCACAGTGCTCTTACAGCCTACCGGGAACATCTCTTCCAAAGGCCTGTGAAACGCAGTTTCTTTGAAGGCCTGATCTGGCTGAAGTAGGACTTCTGCTCTGGGTGTGCTACATTGCCCTAGAGCTGAGAGGCACAGAGTGCAGGCTTCTTTCCAAAGGGCGAGTTGGGCCCCACAGCATCTTGCTTAGAGCTCTTTGGGAAGCTAAGAAACAACTCGCTCTGCACAGTGCTCTTACAGCCTACGGGGAACATCTATTCCAAAGGCCTGTGTAACGCAATTTCTTTGCAGGCCTGAACTGGCTGAAGTAGGACTTCTGCTCTGGGTGTGCTACATTGCCCTAGAGATGAAAGGCACAACGTGCAGGCTTCTTTCCAAAGGGCGAGTGGGCCCCACAGCATCTTGCATCCAGCTCTTTGGGAAGCTAAGAAACAACTCGCTCTGCTCAGTGCTCTTACAGCCTACCGGGAACATCTCTTCCAAAGGCCTGTGAAACGCAGTTTCTTTGCAGGCCTGATCTGGCTGAAGTAGGACTTCTGCTCTGGGTGTGCTACATTGCCCTAGAGCTGAGAGGCACAACGTGCAGGCTTCTTTCCAAAGGGCGAGTTGGGCCCCACAGCATCTTGCTTCCAGCTCTTTGGGAAGCTAACAAACAACTTGCTCTGCACAGTGCTCATACAGCCTACAGGGAACATCTCTTCCAAAAGCCTGTGAAACACAGTTTCTTTGAAGGCCTGATCTGGCTGAAGTGGGACTTCTGCTTTGGGTGTGCTACCTGGCCCTAGAGCTGAAAGGCACAACGTGCAGGCTTCTTTCCAAAGGGCGAGTTGGGCCACACAGCATCTTGCTTCCAGCTCTTTGGGAAGCTAAGAAACAACTCGCTCTGCACAGTGCTCTTACAGCCTACCGGGTACAACTCTTCCAAAGGTCTGTGAAACGCAGTTTCTTTGCAGGCCTGATCTGGCTGAAGTAGGACTTCTGTTCTGGGTGTGCTACTTTGCCCTAGAGCTGAAAGGCACAACGTGCAGGCTTCTTTCCAAAGGCCGATTTGGGCCCCACAGCATCTTGCTTCCAGCTCTTTGGGAAGCTAAGAAACAACTCGCTCTGCCCAGGGCTCTTACAGCCTACCGGGAACATCTCTTCCAAAGGCCTGTGAAACGCAGTTTCTTTGCAGGCCTGATCTGGCTGAAGTAGGACTTCTGCTCTGGGTGTGCTACATTGCCCTAGAGCTGAAAGGCACAGCGTGCAGGCTTCTTTCCAAAGGGCGAGTTGGGCCCCACAGAATCTGGCTTAGAGCTGTTTGGGAAGCTAAGAAACAACTCGCTCTGCACAGTGCTCTTACAGCCTACCTGGAACATCTCTTCCAAAGGCCTGTGAAACGCAGTGTCTTTGCAGGCCTGATCTGGCTGAAGTAGGACTTCTGCTCTGGGTGTGCTACATTGCCCTAGAGCTGAAAGGCACAACGTGCAGGCTTCTTTCCAAAGGGCGAGTTGGGCCCCACAGCATCTTGCTTCCAGCTCTTTGGGAAGCTAAGAATCAACTCGCTCTGCACAGTGCTCTTACAGCCTACCGGGAACATCTCTTCCAAAGGCCTGTGAAACGCAGTGTCT
The DNA here is from genome assembly GCF_041296265.1 of Equus caballus. Lineage (NCBI taxonomy): Eukaryota > Metazoa > Chordata > Mammalia > Perissodactyla > Equidae > Equus > Equus caballus. The sequence goes on from NC_091696.1 coordinate 15,785,751, forward strand.
TTGCAGGCCTGATCTGGCTGAAGTAGGACTTCTGCTCTGAGTGTGCTACAATGCCCTACAGCTGAAAGGCACAACGTGCAGGCTTCTTTCCAAAGGGCGAGTTGGGCCCAACAGCGTCTTGCTTCCAGCTCTTTGGAAAGCTAAGAAACAACTCGCTCTGCACAATGCTCTTACAGCCTACCGGGTACATCCCTTCCAAAGGCCTGTGAAACGCAGTGTCTTTGCAGGCCTGATCTGGCTGAAGTAGGACTTCTGCTCTGGGTGTGCTACATTGCCCTAGAGCTGAAAGGCACAACGTGCAGGCTTCTTTCCAAGGGGCGAGTTGGGCCCCACAGCATCTCGCTTCCAGCTCTTGGGGAAGCTAAGAAACAACTCGCTCTGCACAGTGCTCTTACAGCCTACCGGGAACATCTCTTCCAAAGGCCTGTGAAACGCAGTTTCTTTGCAGGCCTGATCTGGCTGAAGTAGGACTTCTGCTCTGGGTGTGCTACATTGCCCTAGAGCTGAGAGGCACAGAGTGCAGGCTTCTTTCCAAAGGGCGAGTTGGGCCCCACAGCATCTTGCTTCCAGCTCGTTGGGAAGCTAAGAAACAGCTCTCTCTGCACAGTGCTCTTACAGCCTACCAGGAACATCTCTTCCAAAGGCCTGTGAAACGCAGTTTCTTTTCAGGCCTGATCTGACTGAAGTAGGACTTCTGCTCTGGGTGTGCTACTTTGCCCTAGAGCTGAAAGGCACAACGTGCAGGCTTCTTTCCAAAGGGCGAGTTGGGCCCCACAGCATCTTGCTTCCAGCTCTTTGGGAAGCTAAGAAACAACTCGCTCTGCACAGTGCTCTTACAGCCTACCGGGAACATCTCTTCCAAAGGCCTGTGTAACGCAGTTTCTTTGCAGGCCTGATCTGGCTGAAGTAGGACTTCTGCTCTGGGTGTGCTACATTGCCCTAGAGCTGAAAGGCACAGCGTGCAGGCTTCTTTCCAAAGGGAGAGTGGGCCCCACAGCATCTTGCTTCCAGCTCTTTGGGAAGCTAAGAATCAACTCGCTCTGCTCAGTGCTCTTACATCCTAGTGGGAACATCTCTTCCAAAGGCCTATGAAACGCAGTTTCTTTGCAGGCCTGATCTGGCTGAAGTAGGACTTCTGCTCTGGGTGTGCTACTTTGTTCTAGAGCTGAGAGGCACAACGTGCAGGCTTCTTTCCCAAGGGCGAGTTGGGCCCCACAGCATCTTGCTTCCAGCTCTTAGGGAAGATAAGAAACAACTCGCTCTGCACAGTGCTCTTACAGCCTACCGGGAACATCTCGTCGAAAGGCCTGTGAAACGCAGTTTCTTTGCAGGCCTGATCTGGCTGAAGTAGGACTTCTGCTCTGGGTGTGCTACATTGCCCTACAGCTGAAAGGCACAATGTGCAGGCTTCTTTCCAAAGGGCGATTTGGGCCCCACAGCATCTTGCTTCCATCTCTTAGGGAAGCTAAGAAACAACTCGCTCTGCACAGTGCTCTTACAGCCTACGGGGAGCATCTCTTCCAAAGGCCTGTGAAACGCAGTTTCTTTGCAGGCATGATCTGGCTGAAGTAGGACTTCCGCTCTGGGTGGGCTACATTGCCCAAGAGCTGAAAGGCACAACGTGCAGGCTTCTTTCCAAAGGGCGTGTTGAGCCCCACAGCATCTTGCTTCCAGCTCGTTGGGAAGCTAAGAAACAGCTCTCTCTGCCCAGTGCTCTTAGAGCCTACCGGGAACATCTCTTCCAAAGGCCTGTGAAACGCAGTTTCTTTGCAGGCCTGATCTGGCTGAAGTAGGACTTCTGCTCTGGGTGTGCTACTTTGCCCTAGAGCTGAAAGGCACAACGTGCAGGCTTCTTTCCAAAGGCCGAGTTGGGCCACACAGCATCTTGCTTCCAGCTCTTTGGGACGCTAAGAAACAACTCGCTCTGCACAGTGCTCTTACAGCCTACCGGGAACATCTCTTCCAAACGCCTGGGAAACGCAGTTTCTTTGCAGGCCTGATCTGGCTGAAGTAGGACTTCTGCTCTGGGTGTGCTACTTTGCCCTACAGCTGAAAGGCACAACGTGCAGGCTTCTTTCCAAAGGGCGAGTTGGGCCCCACAGCATCTTGCTTCCAGCTCTTTGGGAAGCTAAGAAACAACTCGCTCTGCACAGTGCTCTTACAGCCTACCGGCAACATCTCTTCCAAAGGCCTGTGAAACGCAGTTTCTTTGCACGCCTGATCTGGCTGAAGTAGGACTTCTGCTCTGGGTGTGCTACATTGCCCTAGAGCTGAGAGGCACAGCGTGCAGGCTTCTTTCCAAAGGGCGAGTTGGGCCCCACAGAATCTGGCTTAGAGCTCTTTGGGAAGCTAAGAAACTACTCGCTCTGCACAGTGCTCTTACAGCCTACCTGGAACATCTCTTCCAAAGGCCTGTGTAACGCAGTTTCTTTGCAGGCCTGATCTGGCTGAAGTAGGACTTCTACTCTGGGGTGCTACATTGCCCTAGAGATGAAAGGCACAACGTGCAGGCTTCTTTACAAAGGGCGAGTGGTCCCCAGAGCATCTTGCATCCAGCTCTTTGGGAAGCTAAGAAACAACTCGCTCTGCACAGTGCTCTTACAGCCTACCGGGAGCATCTCTTCCAAAGGCCTGTGGAACGCAGTTTCTTTGCAGGCGTGATCTGGCTGAAGTAGGACTTCTGCTCTGTGTGTGCTACATTGCCCTAGAGCTGAAAGGCACAACGTGCAGGCTTCTTTCCAAAGGGCGAGTTGGGCCCCACAGCTTCTTGCTTCCAGCTCTTTGGGAAGCTAAGAATCTTCTCGCTCTGCACAGTGCTCTGACAGCCTAGTGGGAACATCTCTTCCAAAGGCCTGTGAAACGCAGTTTTTTTGCAGGCCTGATCTGGCTGAAGTAGGACTTCTGCTCTGGGTGTGCTACATTGCCCTACAACTGAAAGGCACAACGTGCAGGCTCCTTTCCAAAGGGCGAGTTGTGCCCCCCAGCATCTTGCTTCCAGCTCTTTGGGAAGCTACGAAACAACTCGCTATGCATAGTTCTCTTACAGGCTATCGGGAACATCTCTTCCAAAGGCCTGTGAAACGCAGTTTCTTTGCAGGCCTTATCTGGCTGAAGTAGGACTTCTGCTCTGGGTGTGCTACATGGCCCTAGAGCTGAAAGGCACAACGTGCAGGCTTCTTTCCAAAGGGCGAGTTGGGCCCCACAGCATCTTGCTTCCAGCTCGTTGGGAAGCTAAGAAACAGCTCTCTCTGCACAGTGCTCTTACAGCCTACCGGGAGCATCTCTTCCAAAGGCCTGTGAAACGCAGTTTCTTTTCAGGCCTGATCTGACTGAAGTAGGACTTCTGCTCTGGGTGTGTTACTTTGCCCTAGAGCTGAAAGGCACAACGTGCAGGCTTCTTTCCAAAGGGCGAGTTGGGCCCAACAGCGTCTTGCTTCCAGCTCTTTGGAAAGCTAAGAAACAACTCGCTCTGCACAGTGCTCTTACAGCCTACCGGGAACATCTCTTCCAAAGACCTGTGAAACGCAGTTTCTTTGCAGGCCTGATCTGGCTGAAGTAGGTTTCTGATCTGGGTGTGCTACATTGCGCTAGAGCTGAAAGTCCCAACGTGCAGGCTTCTTTCCAAAGGGCGAGTTGGGCCCCACAGCATCTTGCTTCCAGCTCTTAGGGAAGCGAAGAAACAACTCGCTCTGCACAGTGCTCTTACAGCCTACCGGGAGCATCTCTTCCAAAGGCCTGTGAAACGCAGTGTCTTTGCAGGCCTGATCTGGCTGAAGTAGGACTTCTGCTCTGGGTGTGCTACAATGCCCTACAGCTGAAAGGCACAACGTGCAGGCTTCTTTCCAAAGGGCGAGTTGGGCCCAACAGCGTCTTGCTTCCAGCTCTTTGGAAAGCTAAGAAACAACTCGCTCTGCACAGTGCTCTTACAGCCTACCGGGAACATCTCTTCCAAAGGCCTGTGAAACGCAGTTTCTTTGCAGGCGTGATCTGGCTGAAGTAGGACTTCTGCTCTGGGTGTGCTACATTGCCCTAGAGCTGAAAGGCACAACGTGCAGGCTTCTTTCCAAGGGGCGAGTTGGGCCCCACAGCATCTCGCTTCCAGCTCTTGGGGAAGCTAAGAAACAACTCGCTCTGCACAGTGCTCTTACAGCCTACCGGGAACATCTCTTCCAAAGGCCTGTGAAACGCAGTTTCTTTGCAGGCCTGATCTGGCTGAAGTAGGACTTCTGCTCTGGGTGTGCTACATTGCGCTAGAGCTGAAAGGCCCAACGTGCAGGCTTCTTTCCAAAGGGCGAGTTGGGCCCCACAGCATCTTGCTTCCAGCTCTTTGGGAAGCGAAGAAACAACTCGCTCTGCACAGTGCTCTTACAGCCTACCGGGAGCATCTCTTCCAAAGGCCTGTGAAACGCAGTTTCTTTGCAGGCCTGATCTGGCTGAAGTAGGACTTCTGCTCTGGGTGTGCTACATTGCCCTAGAGCTGAGAGGCACAGAGTGCAGGCTTCTTTCCAAAGGGCGAGTTGGGCCCCACAGCATCTTGCTTAGAGCTCTTTGGGAAGCTAAGAAACAACTCGCTCTGCACAGTGCTCTTACAGCCTACGGGGAACATCACTTCCAAAGGCCTGTGAAACGCAGTTTCTTTGCAGGCCTCATCTGGCTGAAGTAGGACTTTGGCTCTGGGTGTGCTACATTGCCCTAGAGCTGAAAGGCACAACGTGCAGGCTTCTTTCCAAGGGGCGAGTTGGGCCCCACAGCATCTCGCTTCCAGCTCTTGGGGAAGCTAAGAAACAACTCGCTCTGCACAGTGCTCTTACAGCCTACCGGGAACATCTCTTCCAAAGGCCTGTGAAACGCAGTTTCTTTGCAGGCCTGATCTGGCTGAAGTAGGACTTCTGATCTGGGTGTGCTACATTGCGCTAGAGCTGAAAGTCCCAACGTGCAGGCTTCTTTTCAAAGGGCGAGTTGGGCCCCACAGCATCTTGCTTCCAGCTCTTTGGGAAGCGAAGAAACAACTCGCTCTGCACAGTGCTCTTACAGCCTACCGGGAACATCTCTTCCAAAGGCCTGTGAAACGCAGTTTCTTTGCAGGCCTGATCTGGCTGAAGTAGGCCTTCTGCTCTGGGTGTGATACATTGCCCTAGAGCTGAAAGGCAGAACGTGCCGGCTTCTTTCCAAAGGGCGAGTTGGTCCCCACAGCATCTTGCTTCCAGCTCTTTGGGAAGCTAAGAAACAACTCGCTCTGCACAGTGCTCTTACAGCCTACCGGCAACATCTCTTCCAAAGGCCTGTGAAACGCAGTTTCTTTTCTTTGCATGCCTGATCTGGCTGAAGTAGGACTTCTGCTCTGGGTGTGCTACATTGCCCTAGAGCTGACAGGCACAGCGTGCAGGCTTCTTTCCAAGGGGCGAGTTGGGCCCCACAGCATCTTGCCTCCAGCTCTTTGGGAAGCTAAGAAACAACTCGCTCTGCACAGTGCTCTTACAGCCTACCGGGAACATCTCTTCCAAAGGCCTGTGAAACGCAGTTTCTTTGCAGGCCTGATCTGGCTGAAGTAGGACTTCTGCTCTGGGTGTGCTACATTGCCCTAGAGCTGAGAGGCACAGAGTGCAGGCTTCTTTCCAAAGGGCGAGTTGGGCCCCACAGCATCTTGCTTAGAGCTCTTTGGGAAGCTAAGAAACAACTCGCTCTGCACAGTGCTCTTACAGCCTACGGGGAACATCTCTTCCAAAGGCCTGTGTAACGCAGTTTCTTTGCAGGCCTGATCTGGCTGAAGTAGGACTTCTGCTCTGGGTGTGCTACATTGCCCTAGAGATGAAAGGCACAACGTGCAGGCTTCTTTCCAAAGGGCGAGTGGGCCCCACAGCATCTTGCATCCAGCTCTTTGGGAAGCTAAGAAACAACTCGCTCTGCTCAGTGCTCTTACAGCCTACCGGGAACATCTCTTCCAAAGGCCTGTGAAACGCAGTTTCTTTGCAGGCCTGATCTGGCTGAAGTAGGACTTCTGCTCTGGGTGTGCTACATTGCCCTAGAGCTGAGAGGCACAACGTGCAGGCTTCTTTCCAAAGGGCGAGTTGGGCCCCACAGCATCTTGCTTCCAGCTCTTTTGGAAGCTAACAAACAACTCGCTCTGCACAGTGCTCATACAGCCTACAGGGAACATCTCTTCCAAAAGCCTGTGAAACGCAGTTTCTTTGCAGGCCTGATCTGGCTGAAGTGGGACTTCTGCTTTGGGTGTGCTACATGGCCCTAGAGCTGAAAGGCACAACGTGCAGGCTTCTTTCCAAAGGGCGAGTTGGGCCACACAGCATCTTGCTTCCAGCTCTTTGGGAAGCTAAGAAACAACTCGCTCTGCACAGTGCTCTTACAGCCTACCGGGTACAACTCTTCCAAAGGTCTGTGAAATGCAGTTTCTTTGCAGGCCTGATCTGGCTGAAGTAGGACTTCTGTTCTGGGTGTGCTACTTTGCCCTAGAGCTGAAAGGCACAACGTGCAGGCTTCTTTCCAAAGGCCGAGTTGTGCCCCACAGCATCTTGCTTCCAGCTCTTTGGGAAGCTAAGAAACAACTCGCTCTGCCCAGTGCTCTTACAGCCTACCGGGAACATCTCTTCCAAAGGCCTGTGAAACGCAGTTTCTTTGCAGGCCTGATCTGGCTGAAGTAGGACTTCTGCTCTGGGTGTGCTACATTGCCCTAGAGCTGAGAGGCACAGAGTGCAGGCTTCTTTCCAAAGGGCGAGTTGGGCCCCACAGCATCTTGCTTAGAGCTCTTTGGGAAGCTAAGAAACAACTCGCTCTGCACAGTGCTCTTACAGCCTACGGGGAACATCACTTCCAAAGGCCTGTGAAACGCAGTTTCTTTGCAGGCCTCATCTGGCTGAAGTAGGACTTTGGCTCTGGGTGTGCTACATTGCCCTAGAGCTGAAAGGCACAACGTGCAGGCTTCTTTCCAAGGGGCGAGTTGGGCCCCACAGCATCTCGCTTCCAGCTCTTGGGGAAGCTAAGAAACAACTCGCTCTGCACAGTGCTCTTACAGCCTACCGGGAACATCTCTTCCAAAGGCCTGTGAAACGCAGTTTCTTTGCAGGCCTGATCTGGCTGAAGTAGGACTTCTGATCTGGGTGTGCTACATTGCGCTAGAGCTGAAAGTCCCAATGTGCAGGCTTCTTTTCAAAGGGCGAGTTGGGCCCCACAGCATCTTGCTTCCAGCTCTTTGGGAAGCTAAGAAACAACTCGCTCTGCACAGTGCTCTTACAGCCTACCGGGAGCATCTCTTCCAAAGGCCTGTGAAACGCAGTTTCTTTGCAGGCCTGATCTGGCTGAAGTAGGACTTCTGCTCTGGGTGTGATACATTGCCCTAGAGCTGAAAGGCAGAACGTGCCGGCTTCCTTCCAAAGGGCGAGTTGGTCCCCACAGCATCTTGCTTCCAGCTCTTTGGGAAGCTAAGAAACAACTCGCTCTGCACAGTGCTCTTACAGCCTACCGGCAACATCTCTTCCAAAGGCCTGTGAAACGCAGTTTCTTTGCAGGCCTGATCTGACTGAAGTAGGACTTCTGCTCTGGGTCTGCTACTTTGCCCTAGAGCTGAAAGGCACAACGTGCAGGCTTCTTTCCAAAGGGCGAGTTGGGCCCCACAGCATCTTGCTTCCAGCTCTTTGGGAAGCTAAGAAACAACTCGCTCTGCACAGTGCTCTTACAGCCTACCGGGAACATCTCTTCCAAAGGCCTGTGAAACGCAGTTTCTTTGCATGCCTGATCTGGCTGAAGTAGGACTTCTGCTCTGGGTGTGCTACATTGCCCTAGAGCTGACAGGCACAGCGTGCAGGCTTCTTTCCAAAGGGCGAGTTGGGCCCCACAGCATCTTGCCTCCAGCTCTTTGGGAAGCTAAGAAACAACTCGCTCTGCACAGTGCTCTTACAGCCTACCGGGAACATCTCTTCCAAAGGCCTGTGTAACGCAGTTTGTTTGCAGGCCTGATCTGGCTGAAGTAGGACTTCTACTCTGGGTGTGCTACATTGCCCTAGAGATGAAAGGCACAACGTGCAGGCTTCTTTACAAAGGGCGAGTGGGCCCCAGAGCATCTTGCATCCAGCTCTTTGGGAAGCTAAGAAACAACTCGCTCTGCACAGTGCTCTTACAGCCTACCGGGAACATCTCTTCCAAAGGCCTGTGAAACGCAGTGTCTTTGCAGGCCTGATCTGGCTGAAGTAGGACTTCTGCTCTGGGTGTGCTACATTGCCCTAGAGCTGAAAGGCACAACGTGCAGGCTTCTTTCCAAAGGGCGAGTTGGGCCCCACAGCATCTTGCTTCCAGCTCTTTGGGAAGCTAAGAAACAACTCGCTCTGCACAGTGCTCTTACAGCCTACCGGGAACATCTCTTCCAAAGGCCTGTGAAACGCAGTGTCTTTGCAGGCCTGATCTGGCTGAAGTAGGACTTCTGCTCTGGGTGTGCTACAATGCCCTACAGCTGAAAGGCACAACGTGCAGGCTTCTTTCCAAAGGGCGAGTTGGGCCCAACAGCGTCTTGCTTCCAGCTCTTTGGAACGCTAAGAAACAACTCGCTCTGCACAATGCTCTTACAGCCTACCGGGTACATCCCTTCCAAAGGCCTGTGAAACGCAGTGTCTTTCCAGGCCTGATCTGGCTGAAGTAGGACTTCTGCTCTGGGTGTGCTACATTGCCCTAGAGCTGAAAGGCACAACGTGCAGGCTTCTTTCCAAGGGGCGAGTTGGGCCCCACAGCATCTCGCTTCCAGCTCTTGGGGAAGCTAAGAAACAACTCGCTCTGCACAGTGCTCTTACAGCCTACCGGGAACATCTCTTCCAAAGGCCTGTGAAACGCAGTTTCTTTGCAGGCCTGATCTGGCTGAAGTAGGACTTCTGCTCTGGGTGTGCTACATTGCCCTAGAGCTGAGAGGCACAGAGTGCAGGCTTCTTTCCAAAGGGCGAGTTGGGCCCCACAGCATCTTGCTTCCAGCTCGTTGGGAAGCTAAGAAACAGCTCTCTCTGCACAGTGCTCTTACAGCCTACCAGGAACATCTCTTCCAAAGGCCTGTGAAACGCAGTTTCTTTTCAGGCCTGATCTGACTGAAGTAGGACTTCTGCTCTGGGTGTGCTACTTTGCCCTAGAGCTGAAAGGCACAACGTGCAGGCTTCTTTCCAAAGGGCGAGTTGGGCCCCACAGCATCTTGCTTCCAGCTCTTTGGGAAGCTAAGAAACAACTCGCTCTGCACAGTGCTCTTACAGCCTACCGGGAACATCTCTTCCAAAGGCCTGTGTAACGCAGTTTCTTTGCAGGCCTGATCTGGCTGAAGTAGGACTTCTGCTCTGGGTGTGCTACATTGCCCTAGAGCTGAAAGGCTCAGCGTGCAGGCTTCTTTCCAAAGTTAGAGTGGGCCCCACAGCATCTTGCTTCCAGCTCTTTGGGAAGCTAAGAATCAACTCGCTCTGCTCAGTGCTCTTACATCCTAGTGGGAACATCTCTTCCAAAGGCCTATGAAACGCAGTTTCTTTGCAGGCCTGATCTGGCTGAAGTAGGACTTCTGCTCTGGGTGTGCTACTTTGTTCTAGAGCTGAAAGGCACAACGTGCAGGCTTCTTTCCCAAGGGCGAGTTGGGCCCCACAGCATCTTGCTTCCAGCTCTTAGGGAAGCTAAGAAACAACTCGCTCTGCACAGTGCTCTTACAGCCTACGGGGAGCATCTCTTCCAAAGGCCTGTGAAACGCAGTTTCTTTGCAGGCCTGATCTGGCTGAAGTAGGACTTCTGCTCTGGGTGGGCTACATTGCCCAAGAGCTGAAAGGCACAACGTGCAGGCTTCTTTCCAAAGGGCGTGTTGAGCCCCACAGCATCTTGCTTCCAGCTCGTTGGGAAGCTAAGAAACAGCTCTCTCTGCCCAGTGCTCTTAGAGCCTACCGGGAACATCTCTTCCAAAGGCCTGTGAAACGCAGTTTCTTTGCAGGCCTGATCTGGCTGAAGTAGGACTTCTGCTCTGGGTGTGCTACTTTGCCCTAGAGCTGAAAGGCACAACGTGCAGGCTTCTTTCCAAAGGCCGAGTTGGGCCACACAGCATCTTGCTTCCAGCTCTTTGGGAAGCTAAGAAACAACTCGCTCTGCACAGTGCTCTTACAGCCTACCGGGAACATCTCTTCCAAACGCCTGGGAAACGCAGTTTCTTTGCAGGCCTGATCTGGCTGAAGTAGGACTTCTGCTCTGGGTGTGCTACTTTGCCCTAGAGCTGAAAGGCACAACGTGCAGGCTTCTTTCCAAAGGGCGAGTTGGGCCCCACAGCATCTTGCTTCCAGCTCTTTGGGAAGCTAAGAAACAACTCGCTCTGCACAGTGCTCTTACAGCCTACCGGGAACATCTCTTCCAATGGCCTGTGAAACGCAGTTTCTTTGCACGCCTGATCTGGCTGAAGTAGGACTTCTGCTCTGGGTGTGCTACATTGCCCTAGAGCTGAGAGGCACAGCGTGCAGGCTTCTTTCCAAAGGGCGAGTTGGGCCCCACAGAATCTGGCTTAGAGCTCTTTGGGAAGCTAAGAAACAACTCGCTCTGCACAGTGCTCTTACAGCCTACCTGGAACATCTCTTCCAAAGGCCTGTGTAACGCAGTTTCTTTGCAGGCCTGATCTGGCTGAAGTAGGACTTCTACTCTGGGGTGCTTCATTGCCCTAGAGATGAAAGGCACAACGTGCAGGCTTCTTTACAAAGGGCGAGTGGTCCCCAGAGCATCTTGCATCCAGCTCTTTGGGAAGCTAAGAAACAACTCGCTCTGCACAGTGCTCTTACAGCCTACCGGGAGCATCTCTTCCAAAGGCCTGTGGAACGCAGTTTCTTTGCAAGCGTGATCTGGCTGAAGTAGGACTTCTGCTCTGTGTGTGCTACATTGCCCTAGAGCTGAAAGGCACAACGTGCAGGCTTCTTTCCAAAGGGCGAGTTGGGCCCCACAGCATCTTGCTTCCAGCTCTTTGGGAAGCTAAGAAACAACTCGCTCTGCACAGTGCTCTTACAGCCTACCGGGAACATCTCTTCCAAAGAACTGTGAAACGCAGTTTCTTTGCAGGCCTGATCTGGCTGAAGTAGGACTACTGCTCTGGGTGTGCTACATTGCCCTAGAGCTGAAAGGCACAACGTGCAGGCTTCTTTCCAAAGGGCGAGTTGGGCCCCACAGCTTCTTGCTTCCAGCTCTTTGGGAAGCTAAGAATCTTCTCGCTCTGCACAGTGCTCTGACAGCCTAGTGGGAACATCTCTTCCAAAGGCCTGTGAAACGCAGTTTTTTTGCAGGCCTGATCTGGCTGAAGTAGGACTTCTGCTCTGGGTGTGCTACATTGCCCTACAACTGAAAGGCACAACGTGCAGGCTTCTTTCCAAAGGGCGAGTTGTGCCCCCCAGCATCTTGCTTCCAGCTCTTTGGGAAGCTAAGAAACAACTCGCTATGCATAGTTCTCTTACAGGCTATCGGGAACATCTCTTCCAAAGGCCTGTGAAACGCAGTTTCTTTGCAGGCCTTATCTGGCTGAAGTAGGACTTCTGCTCTGGGTGTGCTACATGGCCCTAGAGCTGAAAGGCACAACGTGCAGGCTGCTTTCCAAGGGGCGATTTGGCCCCACAGCATCTTGCTTCCAGCTCTTTGGGAAGCTAAGAAACAACTCGCTCTGCACAGTGCTCTTACAGCCTACCGGGAACATCTCTTCCAAAGGCCTGTGAAACGCAGTGTCTTTGCAGGCCTGATCTGGCTGAAGTAGGACTTCTGCTCTGGGTGTGCTACATTGCCCTAGAGCTGAAAGGCACAACGTGCAGGCTTCTTTCCAAAGGGCGAGTTGGGCCCCACAGCATCTTGCTTCCAGCTCTTTGGGAAGCTAAGAAACAACTCGCTCTGCACAGTGCTCTTACAGCCTACCGGGAACATCTCTTCCAAAGGCCTGTGAAACGCAGTGTCTTTGCAGGCCTGATCTGGCTGAAGTAGGACTTCTGCTCTGGGTGTGCTACATTGCCCTAGAGCTGAAAGGCACAACGTGCAGGCTTCTTTCCAAAGGGCGAGTTGGGCCCCACAGCATCTTGCTTCCAGCTCTTTGGGAAGCTAAGAAACAACTCGCTCTGCACAGTGCTCTTACAGCCTACCGGGAACATCTCTTCCAAAGGCCTGTGAAACGCAGTGTCTTTGCAGGCCTGATCTGGCTGAAGTAGGACTTCTGCTCTGGGTGTGCTACATTGCCCTAGAGCTGAAAGGCACAACGAGCAGGCTTCTTTCCAAAGGGCGAGTTGGGCCCCACAGCATCTTGCTTCCAGCTCTTTGGGAAGCTAAGAAACAACTCGCTCTGCACAGTGCTCTTACAGCCTACGGGGAACATCTCTTCCAAAGGCCTGTGAAACGCAGTGTCTTTGCAGGCCTGATCTGGCTGAAGTAGGACTTCTGCTCTGGGTGTGCTACAATGCCCTACAGCTGAAAGGCACAACGTGCAGGCTTCTTTCCAAAGGCCGAGTTGGGCCCAACAGCGTCTTGCTTCCAGCTCTTTGGAAAGCTAAGAAACAACTCGCTCTGCACAATGCTCTTACAGCCTACCGGGAACATCCCTTCCAAAGGCCTGTGAAACGCAGTGTCTTTGCAGGCCTGATCTGGCTGAAGTAGGACTTCTGCTCTGGGTGTGCTACAATGCCCTACAGCTGAAAGGCACAACGTGCAGGCTTCTTTCCAAAGGAGGAGTTGGGCCCCACAGCATCTTGCTTCCATCTCTTAGGGAAGCTAAGAAATAACTCGCTCTGCACAGTGCTCTTACAGCCTACCGGGAACATCTCTTCCAAATGCCTGTGAAACGCAGTTTCTTTGCAGGCCTGATCTGGCTGAAGTAGGACTTCTGCTCTGGGTGTGCTACTTTGCCCTAGAGCTGAAAGGCACATCGTGCAGGCTTCTTTCCAAAGGGCGAGTTGGGCCCCACAGCATCTTGCTTCCAGCTCTTTGGGAAGCTAAGAAACAACTCGCTCTGCACAGTGCTCTTACAGCCTACCGGGAACATCTCTTCCAAAGGCCTGTGAAACGCAGTTTCTTTGCAGGCCTGATCTGGCTGAAGTAGGACTTCTGCTCTGGGTGTGCTACATTGCGCTAGAGCTGAAAGGCCCAACGTGCAGGCTTCTTTCCAAAGGGCGAGTTGGGCCCCACAGCATCTTGCTTCCAGCTCTTTGGGAAGCGAAGAAACAACTCGCTCTGCACAGTGCTCTTACAGCCTACCGGGAGCATCTCTTCCAAAGGCCTGTGAAACGCAGTTTCTTTGCAGGCCTGATCTGGCTGAAGTAGGACTTCTGCTCTGGGTGTGCTACATTGCCCTAGAGCTGAGAGGCACAGAGTGCAGGCTTCTTTCCAAAGGGCGAGTTGGGCCCCACAGCATCTTGCTTAGAGCTCTTTGGGAAGCTAAGAAACAACTCGCTCTGCACAGTGCTCTTACAGCCTACGGGGAACATCACTTCCAAAGGCCTGTGAAACGCAGTTTCTTTGCAGGCCTCATCTGGCTGAAGTAGGACTTTGGCTCTGGGTGTTCTACATTGCCCTAGAGCTGAAAGGCACAACGTGCAGGCTTCTTTCCAAGGGGCGAGTTGGGCCCCACAGCATCTCGCTTCCAGCTCTTGGGGAAGCTAAGAAACAACTCGCTCTGCACAGTGCTCTTACAGCCTACCGGGAACATCTCTTCCAAAGGCCTGTGAAACGCAGTTTCTTTGCAGGCCTGATCTGGCTGAAGTAGGACTTCTGATCTGGGTGTGCTACATTGCGCTAGAGCTGAAAGTCCCAACGTGCAGGCTTCTTTTCAAAGGGCGAGTTGGGCCCCACAGCATCTTGCTTCCAGCTCTTTGGGAAGCGAAGAAACAACTCGCTCTGCACAGTGCTCTTACAGCCTACCGGGAGCATCTCTTCCAAAGGCCTGTGAAACGCAGTTTCTTTGCAGGCCTGATCTGGCTGAAGTAGGACTTCTGCTCTGGGTGTGATACATTGCCCTAGAGCTGAAAGGCAGAACGTGCCGGCTTCTTTCCAAAGGGCGAGTTGGTCCCCACAGCATCTTGCTTCCAGCTCTTTGGGAAGCTAAGAAACAACTCGCTCTGCACAGTGCTCTTACAGCCTACCGGCAACATCTCTTCCAAAGGCCTGTGAAACGCAGTTTCTTTGCAGGCCTGATCTGGCTGAAGTAGGACTTCTGCTCTGGGTGTGCTACTTTGCCCTAGAGCTGAGAGGCACAACGTGCAGGCTTCTTTCCAAAGGCCGAGTTGGGCCACACAGCATCTTGCTTCCAGCTCTTTGGGAAGCTAAGAAACAACTCGCTCTGCACAGTGCTCTTACAGCCTACCGGGAACATCTCTTCCAAACGCCTGGGAAACGCAGTTTCTTTGCAGGCCTGATCTGGCTGAAGTAGGACTTCTGCTCTGGGTGTGCTACTTTGCCCTAGAGCTGAAAGGCACAACGTGCAGGCTTCTTTCCAAAGGGCGAGTTGGGCCCCACAGCATCTTGCTTCCAGCTCTTTGGGAAGCTAAGAAACAACTCGCTCTGCACAGTGCTCTTACAGCCTACCGGGAACATCTCTTCCAATGGCCTGTGAAACGCAGTTTCTTTGCACGCCTGATCTGGCTGAAGTAGGACTTCTGCTCTGGGTGTGCTACATTGCCCTAGAGCTGAGAGGCACAGCGTGCAGGCTTCTTTCCAAAGGGCGAGTTGGGCCCCACAGAATCTGGCTTAGAGCTCTTTGGGAAGCTAAGAAACAACTCGCTCTGCACAGTGCTCTTACAGCCTACCTGGAACATCTCTTCCAAAGGCCTGTGTAACGCAGTTTCTTTGCAGGCCTGATCTGGCTGAAGTAGGACTTCTACTCTGGGGTGCTTCATTGCCCTAGAGATGAAAGGCACAACGTGCAGGCTTCTTTACAAAGGGCGAGTGGTCCCCAGAGCATCTTGCATCCAGCTCTTTGGGAAGCTAAGAAACAACTCGCTCTGCACAGTGCTCTTACAGCCTACCGGGAGCATCTCTTCCAAAGGCCTGTGGAACGCAGTTTCTTTGCAAGCGTGATCTGGCTGAAGTAGGACTTCTGCTCTGTGTGTGCTACATTGCCCTAGAGCTGAAAGGCACAACGTGCAGGCTTCTTTCCAAAGGGCGAGTTGGGCCCCACAGCATCTTGCTTCCAGCTCTTTGGGAAGCTAAGAAACAACTCGCTCTGCACAGTGCTCTTACAGCCTACCGGGAACATCTCTTCCAAAGAACTGTGAAACGCAGTTTCTTTGCAGGCCTGATCTGGCTGAAGTAGGACTACTGCTCTGGGTGTGCTACATTGCCCTAGAGCTGAAAGGCACAACGTGCAGGCTTCTTTCCAAAGGGCGAGTTGGGCCCCACAGCTTCTTGCTTCCAGCTCTTTGGGAAGCTAAGAATCTTCTCGCTCTGCACAGTGCTCTGACAGCCTAGTGGGAACATCTCTTCCAAAGGCCTGTGAAACGCAGTTTTTTTGCAGGCCTGATCTGGCTGAAGTAGGACTTCTGCTCTGGGTGTGCTACATTGCCCTACAACTGAAAGGCACAACGTGCAGGCTTCTTTCCAAAGGGCGAGTTGTGCCCCCCAGCATCTTGCTTCCAGCTCTTTGGGAAGCTAAGAAACAACTCGCTATGCATAGTTCTCTTACAGGCTATCGGGAACATCTCTTCCAAAGGCCTGTGAAACGCAGTTTCTTTGCAGGCCTTATCTGGCTGAAGTAGGACTTCTGCTCTGGGTGTGCTACATGGCCCTAGAGCTGAAAGGCACAACGTGCAGGCTGCTTTCCAAGGGGCGATTTGGCCCCACAGCATCTTGCTTCCAGCTCTTTGGGAAGCTAAGAAACAACTCGCTCTGCACAGTGCTCTTACAGCCTACCGGGAACATCTCTTCCAAAGGCCTGTGAAACGCAGTGTCTTTGCAGGCCTGATCTGGCTGAAGTAGGACTTCTGCTCTGGGTGTGCTACATTGCCCTAGAGCTGAAAGGCACAACGTGCAGGCTTCTTTCCAAAGGGCGAGTTGGGCCCCACAGCATCTTGCTTCCAGCTCTTTGGGAAGCTAAGAAACAACTCGCTCTGCACAGTGCTCTTACAGCCTACCGGGAACATCTCTTCCAAAGGCCTGTGAAACGCAGTGTCTTTGCAGGCCTGATCTGGCTGAAGTAGGACTTCTGCTCTGGGTGTGCTACATTGCCCTAGAGCTGAAAGGCACAACGTGCAGGCTTCTTTCCAAAGGGCGAGTTGGGCCCCACAGCATCTTGCTTCCAGCTCTTTGGGAAGCTAAGAAACAACTCGCTCTGCACAGTGCTCTTACAGCCTGCCGGGAACATCTCTTCCAAAGGCCTGTGAAACGCAGTGTCTTTGCAGGCCTGATCTGGCTGAAGTAGGACTTCTGCTCTGGGTGTGCTACATTGCCCTAGAGCTGAAAGGCACAACGAGCAGGCTTCTTTCCAAAGGGCGAGTTGGGCCCCACAGCATCTTGCTTCCAGCTCTTTGGGAAGCTAAGAAACAACTCGCTCTGCACAGTGCTCTTACAGCCTACGGGGAACATCTCTTCCAAAGGCCTGTGAAACGCAGTGTCTTTGCAGGCCTGATCTGGCTGAAGTAGGACTTCTGCTCTGGGTGTGCTACAATGCCCTACAGCTGAAAGGCACAACGTGCAGGCTTCTTTCCAAAGGCCGAGTTGGGCCCAACAGCGTCTTGCTTCCAGCTCTTTGGAAAGCTAAGAAACAACTCGCTCTGCACAATGCTCTTACAGCCTACCGGGAACATCCCTTCCAAAGGCCTGTGAAACGCAGTGTCTTTGCAGGCCTGATCTGGCTGAAGTAGGACTTCTGCTCTGGGTGTGCTACAATGCCCTACAGCTGAAAGGCACAACGTGCAGGCTTCTTTCCAAAGGAGGAGTTGGGCCCCACAGCATCTTGCTTCCATCTCTTAGGGAAGCTAAGAAATAACTCGCTCTGCACAGTGCTCTTACAGCCTACCGGGAACATCTCTTCCAAATGCCTGTGAAACGCAGTTTCTTTGCAGGCCTGATCTGGCTGAAGTAGGACTTCTGCTCTGGGTGTGCTACTTTGCCCTAGAGATGAAAGGCACATCGTGCAGGCTTCTTTCCAAAGGGCGAGTTGGGCCCCACAGCATCTTGCTTCCAGCTCTTTGGGAAGCTAAGAAACAACTCGCTCTGCACAGTGCTCTTACAGCCTACCGGGAACATCTCTTCCAAAGGCCTGTGAAACGCAGTTTCTTTGCAGGCCTGATCTGGCTGAAGTAGGACTTCTGCTCTGGGTGTGCTACATTGCGCTAGAGCTGAAAGGCCCAACGTGCAGGCTTCTTTCCAAAGGGCGAGTTGGGCCCCACAGCATCTTGCTTCCAGCTCTTTGGGAAGCGAAGAAACAACTCGCTCTGCACAGTGCTCTTACAGCCTACCGGGAGCATCTCTTCCAAAGGCCTGTGAAACGCAGTTTCTTTGCAGGCCTGATCTGGCTGAAGTAGGACTTCTGCTCTGGGTGTGCTACATTGCCCTAGAGCTGAGAGGCACAGAGTGCAGGCTTCTTTCCAAAGGGCGAGTTGGGCCCCACAGCATCTTGCTTAGAGCTCTTTGGGAAGCTAAGAAACAACTCGCTCTGCACAGTGCTCTTACAGCCTACGGGGAACATCACTTCCAAAGGCCTGTGAAACGCAGTTTCTTTGCAGGCCTCATCTGGCTGAAGTAGGACTTTGGCTCTGGGTGTTCTACATTGCCCTAGAGCTGAAAGGCACAACGTGCAGGCTTCTTTCCAAGGGGCGAGTTGGGCCCCACAGCATCTCGCTTCCAGCTCTTGGGGAAGCTAAGAAACAACTCGCTCTGCACAGTGCTCTTACAGCCTACCGGGAACATCTCTTCCAAAGGCCTGTGAAACGCAGTTTCTTTGCAGGCCTGATCTGGCTGAAGTAGGACTTCTGATCTGGGTGTGCTACATTGCGCTAGAGCTGAAAGTCCCAACGTGCAGGCTTCTTTTCAAAGGGCGAGTTGGGCCCCACAGCATCTTGCTTCCAGCTCTTTGGGAAGCGAAGAAACAACTCGCTCTGCACAGTGCTCTTACAGCCTACCGGGAGCATCTCTTCCAAAGGCCTGTGAAACGCAGTTTCTTTGCAGGCCTGATCTGGCTGAAGTAGGACTTCTGCTCTGGGTGTGATACATTGCCCTAGAGCTGAAAGGCAGAACGTGCCGGCTTCTTTCCAAAGGGCGAGTTGGTCCCCACAGCATCTTGCTTCCAGCTCTTTGGGAAGCTAAGAAACAACTCGCTCTGCACAGTGCTCTTACAGCCTACCGGCAACATCTCTTCCAAAGGCCTGTGAAACGCAGTTTCTTTGCAGGCCTGATCTGGCTGAAGTAGGACTTCTGCTCTGGGTGTGCTACATTGCCCTAGAGCTGAAAGGCACAACGTGCAGGCTTCTTTCCAAAGGGCGAGTTGGGCCCCACAGCATCTTTCTTCCAGCTCCTTGGGAAGCTAAGTAACAACTCGCTGTGCACAGTGCTCTTACAGCCTACGGGGAACATCACTTCCAAAGGCCTGTGAAACGCTGTTTCTTTGCAGGCCTGATCTGGCTGAAGTAGGACTTCTGCTCTGGGTGTGCTACTTTGCCCTAGAGCTGAAAGGCACAACGTGCAGGCTTCTTTCCAAAGGGCGAGTTGGGCCACACAGCATCTTTCTTCCAGCTCCTTGGGAAGCTAAGTAACAACTCGCTGTGCACAGTGCTCTTACAGCCTACGGGGAACATCTCTTCCAAAGGCCTGTGAAACGCTCTTTCTTTGCAGGCCTGATCTGGCTGAAGTAGGACTTCTGCTCTGGCTGTGCTACATTGCCCTACAGCTGAAAGGCACAACGTGCAGGCTTCTTTCCAAAGGGCGAGTTGGGCCCCACAGCATCTTGCTTCCAGCTCGTTGGGAAGCTAAGAAACAGCTCTCTCTGCACAGTGCTCTTACAGCCTACCGGGAACATCTCTTCCAAAGGCCTGTGAAACGCAGTTTCTTTTCAGGCCTGATCTGACTGAAGTAGGACTTCTGCTCTGGGTGTGCTACTTTGCCCTAGAGCTGAAAGGCACAACGTGCAGGCTTCTTTCCAAAGGGCGAGTTGGGCCCCACAGCATCTTGCTTCCAGCTCTTTGGGAAGCTAAGAAACAACTCGCTCTGCACAGTGCTCTTACAGCCTACCGGGAACATCTCTTCCAAAGGCCTGTGTAACGCAGTTTCTTTGCAGGCCTGATCTGGCTGAAGTAGGACTTCTGCTCTGGGTGTGCTACATTGCCCTAGAGCTGAAAGGCACAGCGTGCAGGCTTCTTTCCAAAGGGAGAGTGGGCCCCACAGCATCTTGCTTCCAGCTCTTTGGGAAGCTAAGAAACAACTCGCTCTGCTCAGTGCTCTTACATCCTAGTGGGAACATCTCTTCCAAAGGCCTATGAAACGCAGTTTCTTTGCAGGCCTGATCTGGCTGAAGTAGGACTTCTGCTCTGGGTGTGCTACTTTGTTCTAGAGCTGAAAGGCACAACGTGCAGGCTTCTTTCCAAAGGGCGAGTTGGGCCCCACAGCATCTTGCTTCCAGCTCTTAGGGAAGCTAAGAAACAACTCGCTCTGCACAGTGCTCTTACAGCCTACCGGGAACATCTCGTCGAAAGGCCTGTGAAACGCAGTTTCTTTGCAGGCCTGATCTGGCTGAAGTAGGACTTCTGCTCTGGGTGTGCTACATTGCCCTACAGCTGAAAGGCACAATGTGCAGGCTTCTTTCCAAAGGGCGATTTGGGCCCCACAGCATCTTGCTTCCATCTCTTAGGGAAGCTAAGAAACAACTCGCTCTGCACAGTGCTCTTACAGCCTACGGGGAGCATCTCTTCCAAAGGCCTGTGAAACGCAGTTTCTTTGCAGGCCTGATCTGGCTGAAGTAGGACTTCAGCTCTGGGTGGGCTACATTGCCCAAGAGCTGAAAGGCACAACGTGCAGGCTTCTTTCCAAAGGGCGTGTTGAGCCCCACAGCATCTTGCTTCCAGCTCGTTCGGAAGCTAAGAAACAGCTCTCTCTGCCCAGTGCTCTTAGAGCCTACCGGGAACATCTCTTCCAAAGGCCTGTGAAACGCAGTTTCTTTGCAGGCCTGATCTGGCTGAAGTAGGACTTCTGCTCTGGGTGTGCTACTTTGCCCTAGAGCTGAAAGGCACAACGTGCAGGCTTCTTTCCAAAGGCCGAGTTGGGCCACACAGCATCTTGCTTCCAGCTCTTTGGGAAGCTAAGAAACAACTCGCTCTGCACAGTGCTCTTACAGCCTACCGGGAACATCTCTTCCAAACGCCTGGGAAACGCAGTTTCTTTGCAGGCCTGATCTGGCTGAAGTAGGACTTCTGCTCTGGGTGTGGTACTTTGCCCTAGAGCTGAAAGGCACAACATGCAGGCTTCTTTCCAAAGGGCGAGTTGGGCCCCACAGCATCTTGCTTCCAGCTCTTTGGGAAGCTAAGAAACAACTCGCTCTGCACAGTGCTCTTAAAGCCTACCGGGAACATCTCTTCCAAAGGCCTGTGAAACGCAGTTTCTTTGCACGCCTGATCTGGCTGAAGTAGGACTTCTGCTCTGGGTGTGCTACATTGCCCTAGAGCTGAGAGGCACAGCGTGCAGGCTTCTTTCCAAAGGGCGAGTTGGGCCCCACAGAATCTGGCTTAGAGCTCTTTGGGAAGCTAAGAAACAACTCGCTCTGCACAGTGCTCTTACAGCCTACCTGGAACATCTCTTCCAAAGGCCTGTGTAACGCAGTTTCTTTGCAGGCCTGATCTGGCTGAAGTAGGACTTCTACTCTGGGGTGCTACATTGCCCTAGAGATGAAAGGCACAACGTGCAGGCTTCTTTACAAAGGGCGAGTGGTCCCCAGAGCATCTTGCATCCAGCTCTTTGGGAAGCTAAGAAACAACTCGCTCTGCACAGTGCTCTTACAGCCTACCGGGAGCATCTCTTCCAAAGGCCTGTGGAACGCAGTTTCTTTGCAGGCGTGATCTGGCTGAAGTAGGACTTCTGCTCTGTGTGTGCTACATTGCCCTAGAGCTGAAAGGCACAACGTGCAGGCTTCTTTCCAAAGGGCGAGTTTGGCCCCACAGCATCTTGCTTCCAGCTCTTTGGGAAGCTAAGAAACAACTCGCTCTGCACAGTGCTCTTACAGCCTACCGGGAACATCTCTTCCAAAGAACTGTGAAACGCAGTTTCTTTGCAGGCCTGATCTGGCTGAAGTAGGACTTCTGCTCTGGGTTTGCTACATTGCCCTAGAGCTGAAATGCACAACGTGCAGGCTTCTTTCCAAATGGCGAGTTGGGCCCCACAGATTCTTGCTTCCAGCTCTTTGGGAAGCTAAGAATCTTCTTGCTCTGCACAGTGCTCTGACAGCCTAGTGGGAACATCTCTTCCAAAGGCCTGTGAAACGCAGTTTTTTTGCAGGCCTGATCTGGCTGAAGTAGGACTTCTGCTCTGGGTGTGCTACATTGCCCTACAACTGAAAGGCACAACGTGCAGCCTTCTTTCCAAAGGGCGAGTTGTGCCCCCCAGCATCTTGCTTCCAGCTCTTTGGGAAGCTAAGAAACAACTCGCTATGCATAGTTCTCTTACAGGCTATCGGGAACATCTCTTCCAAAGGCCTGTGAAACGCAGTTTCTTTGCAGGCCTTATCTGGCTGAAGTAGGACTTCTGCTCTGGGTGTGCTACATGGCCCTAGAGCTGAAAGGCACAACGTGCAGGCTGCTTTCCAAGGGGCGAGTTGGGCCCCACAGCATCTTGCTTCCAGCTCTTTGGGAAGCTAAGAAACAACTCGCTCTGCACAGTGCTCTTACAGCCTACCGGGAACATCTCTTCCAAAGGCCTGTGAAACGCAGTGTCTTTGCAGGCCTGATCTGGCTGAAGTAGGACTTCTGCTCTGGGTGTGCTACATTGCCCTAGAGCTGAAAGGCACAACGTGCAGGCTTCTTTCCAAAGGGCGAGTTGGGCCCCACAGCATCTTGCTTCCAGCTCTTTGGGAAGCTAAGAAACAACTCGCTCTGCACAGTGCTCTTACAGCCTACCGGGAACATCTCTTCCAAAGGCCTGTGAAACGCAAAGTCTTTGCAGGCCTGATCTGGCTGAAGTAGGACTTCTGCTCTGGGTGTGCTACATTGCCCTAGAGCTGAAAGGCACAACGTGCAGGCTTCTTTCCAAAGGCCGAGTTGGGCCACACAGCATCTTGCTTCCAGCTCTTTGGGAAGCTAAGAAACAACTCGCTCTGCACAGTGCTCTTACAGCCTACCGGGAACATCTCTTCCAAAGGCCTGTGAAACGCAGTGTCTTTGCAGGCCTGATCTGGCTGAAGTAGGACTTCTGCTCTGGGTGTGCTACATTGCCCTAGAGCTGAAAGGCACAACGTGCAGGCTTCTTTCCAAAGGGCGAGTTGGGCCCCACAGCATCTTGCTTCCAGCTCTTTGGGAAGCTAAGAAACAACTCGCTCTGCACAGTGCTCTTACAGCCTACCGGGAACATCTCTTCCAAAGGCCTGTGAAACGCAGTGTCTTTGCAGGCCTGATCTGGCTGAAGTAGGACTTCTGCTCTGGGTGTGCTACAATGCCCTACAGCTGAAAGGCACAACGTGCAGGCTTCTTTCCAAAGGGCGAGTTGGGCCCAACAGCGTCTTGCTTCCAGCTCTTTGGAAAGCTAAGAAACAACTCGCTCTGCACAATGCTCTTACAGCCTACCGGGAACATCCCTTCCAAAGGCCTGTGAAACGCAGTGTCTTTGCAGGCCTGATCTGGCTGAAGTAGGACTTCTGCTCTGGGTGTGCTACATTGCCCTAGAGCTGAAAGGCACAACGTGCAGGCTTCTTTCCAAGGGGCGAGTTGGGCCCCACAGCATCTCGCTTCCAGCTCTTGGGGAAGCTAAGAAACAACTCGCTCTGCACAGTGCTCTTACAGCCTACCGGGAACATCTCTTCCAAAGGCCTGTGAAACGCAGTTTCTTTGCAGGCCTGATCTGGCTGAAGTAGGACTTCTGCTCTGGGTGTGCTACATTGCCCTAGAGCTGAGAGGCACAGAGTGCAGGCTTCTTTCCAAAGGGCGAGTTGGGCCCCACAGCATCTTGCTTAGAGCTCTTTGGGAAGCTAAGAAACAACTCGCTCTGCACAGTGCTCTTACAGCCTACGGGGAACATCACTTCCAAAGGCCTGTGAAACGCGGTTTCTTTGCAGGCCTCATCTGGCTGAAGTAGGACTTTGGCTCTGGGTGTGCTACATTGCCCTAGAGCTGAAAGGCACAACGTGCAGGCTTCTTTCCAAGGGGCGAGTTGGGCCCCACAGCATCTCGCTTCCAGCTCTTGGGGAAGCTAAGAAACAACTCGCTCTGCACAGTGCTCTTACAGCCTACCGGGAACATCTCTTCCAAAGACCTGTGAAACGCAGTTTCTTTGCAGGCCTGATCTGGCTGAAGTAGGACTTCTGATCTGGGTGTGCTACATTGCGCTAGAGCTGAATGTCCCAACGTGCAGGCTTCTTTGCAAAGGGCGAGTTGGGCCCCACAGCATCTTGCTTCCAGCTCTTTGGGAAGCGAAGAAACAACTCGCTCTGCACAGTGCTCTTACAGCCTACCGGGAGCATCTCTTCCAAAGGCCTGTGAAACGCAGTGTCTTTGCAGGCCTGATCTGGCTGAAGTAGGACTTCTGCTCTGGGTGTGCTACAATGCCCTACAGCTGAAAGGCACAACGTGCAGGCTTCTTTCCAAAGGGCGAGTTGGGCCCAACAGCGTCTTGCTTCCAGCTCTTTGGAAAGCTAAGAAACAACTCGCTCTGCACAGTGCTCTTACAGCCTACCGGGAACATCTCTTCCAAAGGCCTGTGAAACGCAGTTTCTTTGCAGGCCTGATCTGGCTGAAGTAGGACTTCTGCTCTGGGTGTGCTACATTGCGCTAGAGCTGAAAGGCCCAACGTGCAGGCTTCTTTCCAAAGGGCGAGTTGGGCCCCACAGCATCTTGCTTCCAGCTCTTTGGGAAGCGAAGAAACAACTCGCTCTGCACAGTGCTCTTACAGCCTACCGGGAGCATCTCTTCCAAAGGCCTGTGAAACGCAGTTTCTTTGCAGGCCTGATCTGGCTGAAGTAGGACTTCTGCTCTGGGTGTGCTACATTGCCCTAGAGCTGAGAGGCACAGAGTGCAGGCTTCTTTCCAAAGGGCGAGTTGGGCCCCACAGCATCTTGCTTAGAGCTCTTTGGGAAGCTAAGAAACAACTCGCTCTGCACAGTGCTCTTACAGCCTACGGGGAACATCACTTCCAAAGGCCTGTGAAACGCAGTTTCTTTGCAGGCCTCATCTGGCTGAAGTAGGACTTTGGCTCTGGGTGTGCTACATTGCCCTAGAGCTGAAAGGCACAACGTGCAGGCTTCTTTCCAAGGGGCGAGTTGGGCCCCACAGCATCTCGCTTCCAGCTCTTGGGGAAGCTAAGAAACAACTCGCTCTGCACAGTGCTCTTACAGCCTACAGGGAACATCTCTTCCAAAGGCCTGTGAAACGCAGTTTCTTTGCAGGCCTGATCTGGCTGAAGTAGGACTTCTGATCTGGGTGTGCTACATTGCGCTAGAGCTGAAAGTCCCAACGTGCAGGCTTCTTTTCAAAGGGCGAGTTGGGCCCCACAGCATCTTGCTTCCAGCTCTTTGGGAAGCGAAGAAACAACTCGCTCTGCACAGTGCTCTTACAGCCTACCGGGAGCATCTCTTACAAAGGCCTGTGAAACGCAGTTTCTTTGCAGGCCTGATCTGGCTGAAGTAGGACTTCTGCTCTGGGTGTGCTACATTGCCCTAGAGCTGACAGGCACAGCGTGCAGGCTTCTTTCCAAAGGGCGAGTTGGGCCCCACAGCATCTTGCCTCCAGCTCTTTGGGAAGCTAAGAAACAACTCGCTCTGCACAGTGCTCTTACAGCCTACCGGGAACATCTCTTCCAAAGGCCTGTGAAACGCAGTTTCTTTGCAGGCCTGATCTGGCTGAAGTAGGACTTCTGCTCTGGGTGTGCTACATTGCCCTAGAGCTGACAGGCACAGCGTGCAGTCTTCTTTCCAAAGGGCGAGTTGGGCCCCACAGCATCTTGCCTCCAGCTCTTTGGGAAGCTAAGAAACAACTCGCTCTGCACAGTGCTCTTACAGCCTACCGGGAACATCTCTTCCAAAGGCCTGTGAAACGCAGTTTCTTTGCAGGCCTGATCTGGCTGAAGTAGGACTTCTGCTCTGGGTGTGCTACATTGCCCTAGATCTGAGAGGCACAGAGTGCAGGCTTCTTTCCAAAGGGCGAGTTGGGCCCCACAGCATCTTGCTTAGAGCTCTTTGGGAAGCTAAGAAACAACTCGCTCTGCACAGTGCTCTTACAGCCTACGGGGAACATCTCTTCCAAAGGCCTGTGTAACGCAGTTTCTTTGCAGGCCTGATCTGGCTGAAGTAGGACTTCTGCTCTGGGTGTGCTACATTGCCCTAGAGATGAAAGGCACAACGTGCAGGCTTCTTTCCAAAGGGCGAGTGGGCCCCACAGCATCTTGCATCCAGCTCTTTGGGAAGCTAAGAAACAACTAGCTCTGCTCAGTGCTCTTACAGCCTACGGGGAACATCACTTCCAAAGGCCTGTGAAACGCAGTTTCTTTGCAGGCCTCATCTGGCTGAAGTAGGACTTTGGCTCTGGGTGTGCTACATTGCCCTAGAGCTGAAAGGCACAACGTGCAGGCTTCTTTCCAAGGGGCGAGTTGGGCCCCACAGCATCTCGCTTCCAGCTCTTGGGGAAGCTAAGAAACAACTCGCTCTGCCCAGTGCTCTTACAGCCTACCGGGAACATCTCTTCCAAAGGCCTGTGAAACGCAGTTTCTTTGCAGGCCTGATCTGGCTGAAGTAGGACTTCTGTTCTGGGTGTGCTGCTTTGCCCTAGAGCTGAAAGGCACAACGTGCAGGCTTCTTTCCAAAGGCCGAGTTGGGCCCCACAGCATCTTGCTTCCAGCTCTTTGGGAAGCTAAGAAACAACTCGCTCTGCCCAGTGCTCTTACAGCCTACCGGGAACATCTCTTCCAAAGGCCTGTGAAACGCAGTTTCTTTGCAGGCCTGATCTGGCTGAAGTAGGACTTCTGCTCTGGGTGTGCTACATTGCCCTAGAGCTGAGAGGCACAGAGTGCAGGCTTCTTTCCAAAGGGCGAGTTGGGCCCCACAGCATCTTGCTTAGAGCTCTTTGGGAAGCTAAGAAACAACTCGTTCTGCACAGTGCTCTTACAGCCTACGGGGAACATCACTTCCAAAGGCCTGTGAAACGCAGTTTCTTTGCAGGCCTCATCTGGCTGAAGTAGGACTTTGGCTCTGGGTGTGCTACATTGCCCTAGAGCTGAAAGGCACAACGTGCAGGCTTCTTTCCAAGGGGCGAGATGGGCCCCACAGCATCTCGCTTCCAGCTCTTGGGGAAGCTAAGAAACAACTCGCTCTGCACAGTGCTCTTACAGCCTACCGGGAACATCTCTTCCAAAGGCCTGTGAGACGCAGTTTCTTTGCAGGCCTGATCTGGCTGAAGTAGGACTTCTGCTCTGGGTGTGCTACTTTGCCCTAGAGCTGAAAGGCACAACGTGCAGGCTTCTTTCCAAAGGGCGAGTTGGGCCCAACAGCGTCTTGCTTCCAGCTCTTTGGAAAGCTAAGAAACAACTCGCTCTGCACAATGCTCTTACAGCCTACCGGGAACATCCCTTCCAAAGGCCTGTGAAACGCAGTGTCTTTGCAGGCCTGATCTGGCTGAAGTAGGACTTCTGCTCTGGGTGTGCTACATTGCCCTAGAGCTGAAAGGCACAACGTGCAGGCTTCTTTCCAAGGGGCGAGTTGGGCCCCACAGCATCTCGCTTCCAGCTCTTGGGGAAGCTAAGAAACAAGTCGCTCTGCACAGTGCTCTTACAGCCTACCGGGAACATCTCTTCCAAAGGCCTGTGAAACGCAGTTTCTTTGCAGGCCTGATCTGGCTGAAGTAGGACTTCTGCTCTGGGTGTGCTACATTGCCCTAGAGCTGAGAGGCACAGAGTGCAGGCTTCTTTCCAAAGGGCGAGTTGGGCCCCACAGCATCTTGCTTAGAGCTCTTTGGGAAGCTAAGCAACAACTCGCTCTGCACAGTGCTCTTACAGCCTACGGGTAACATCACTTCCAAAGGCCTGTGAAACGCGGTTTCTTTGCAGGCCTCATCTGGCTGAAGTAGGACTTTGGCTCTGGGTGTGCTACATTGCCCTAGAGCTGAAAGGCACAACGTGCAGGCTTCTTTCCAAGGGGCGAGTTGGGCCCCAAGCATCTCGCTTCCAGCTCTTGGGGAAGCTAAGAAACAACTCGCTCTGCACAGTGCTCTTACAGCCTACCGGGAACATCTCTTCCAAAGACCTGTGAAACGCAGTTTCTTTGCAGGCCTGATCTGGCTGAAGTAGGACTTCTGATCTGGGTGTGCTACATTGCGCTAGAGCTGAAAGTCCCAACGTGCAGGCTTCTTTCCAAAGGGCGAGTTGGGCCCCACAGCATCTTGCTTCCAGCTCTTTGGGAAGCGAAGAAACAACTCGCTCTGCACAGTGCTCTTACAGCCTACCGGGAGCATCTCTTCCAAAGGCCTGTGAAACGCAGTGTCTTTGCAGGCCTGATCTGGCTGAAGTAGGACTTCTGCTCTGGGTGTGCTACAATGCCCTACAGCTGAAAGGCACAACGTGCAGGCTTCTTTCCAAAGGGCGAGTTGGGCCCAACAGCGTCTTGCTTCCAGCTCTTTGGAAAGCTAAGAAACAACTCGCTCTGCACAGTGCTCTTACAGCCTACCGGGAACATCTCTTCCAAAGGCCTGTGAAACGCAGTTTCTTTGCAGGCCTGATCTGGCTGAAGTAGGACTTCTGCTCTGGGTGTGCTACATTGCCCTAGAGCTGAAAGGCACAACGTGCAGGCTTCTTTCCAAGGGGCGAGTTGGGCCCCACAGCATCTCGCTTCCAGCTCTTGGGGAAGCTAAGAAACAACTCGCTCTGCACAGTGCTCTTACAGCCTACCGGGAACATCTCTTCCAAAGGCCTGTGAAACGCAGTTTCTTTGCAGGCCTGATCTGGCTGAAGTAGGACTTCTGCTCTGGGTGTGCTACATTGCGCTAGAGCTGAAAGGCCCAACGTGCAGGCTTCTTTCCAAAGGGCGAGTTGGGCCCCACAGCATCTTGCTTCCAGCTCTTTGGGAAGCGAAGAAACAACTCGCTCTGCACAGTGCTCTTACAGCCTACCGGGAGCATCTCTTCCAAAGGCCTGTGAAACGCAGTTTCTTTGCAGGCCTGATCTGGCTGAAGTAGGACTTCTGCTCTGGGTGTGCTACATTGCCCTAGAGCTGAGAGGCACAGAGTGCAGGCTTCTTTCCAAAGGGCGAGTTGGGCCCCACAGCATCTTGCTTAGAGCTCTTTGGGAAGCTAAGAAACAACTCGCTCTGCACAGTGCTCTTACAGCCTACGGGGAACATCACTTCCAAAGGCCTGTGAAACGCAGTTTCTTTGCAGGCCTCATCTGGCTGAAGTAGGACTTTGGCTCTGGGTGTGCTACATTGCCCTAGAGCTGAAAGGCACAACGTGCAGGCTTCTTTCCAAGGGGCGAGTTGGGCCCCACAGCATCTCGCTTCCAGCTCTTGGGGAAGCTAAGAAACAACTCGCTCTGCACAGTGCTCTTACAGCCTACCGGGAACATCTCTTCCAAAGGCCTGTGTAACGCAGTTTCTTTGCAGGCCTGATCTGGCTGAAGTAGGACTTCTGCTCTGGGTGTGCTACATTGCCCTAGAGATGAAAGGCACAACGTGCAGGCTTCTTTCCAAAGGGCGAGTGGGCCCCACAGCATCTTGCATCCAGCTCTTTGGGAAGCTAAGAAACAACTCGCTCTGCTCAGTGCTCTTACAGCCTACCGGGAACATCTCTTCCAAAGGCCTGTGAAACGCAGTTTCTTTGTAGGCCTGATCTGGCTGAAGTAGGACTTCTGCTCTGGGTGTGCTACATTGCCCTAGAGCTGAGAGGCACAACGTGCAGGCTTCTTTCCAAAGGGCGAGTTGGGCCCCACAGCATCTTGCTTCCAGCTCTTTGGGAAGCTAACAAACAACTCGCTCTGCACAGTGCTCATACAGCCTACAGGGAACATCTCTTCCAAAAGCCTGTGAAACGCAGTTTCTTTGCAGGCCTGATCTGGCTGAAGTGGGACTTCTGCTTTGGGTGTGCTACATGGCCCTAGAGCTGAAAGGCACAACGTGCAGGCTTCTTTCCAAAGGGCGAGTTGGGCCCCACAGCATCTTGCTTCCAGCTCTTTGGGAAGCTAAGAAACAACTCGCTCTGCACAGTGCTCTTACAGCCTACCGGGTACAACTCTTCCAAAGGTCTGTGAAACGCAGTTTCTTTGCAGGCCTGATCTGGCTGAAGTAGGACTTCTGTTCTGGGTGTGCTACTTTGCCCTAGAGCTGAAAGGCACAACTTGCAGGCTTCTTTCCAAAGGCCGAGTTGGGCCCCACAGCATCTTGCTTCCAGCTCTTTGGGAAGCTAAGAAACAACTCGCTCTGCCCAGTGCTCTTACAGCCTACCGGGAACATCTCTTCCAAAGGCCTGTGAAACGCAGTTTCTTTGCAGGCCTGATCTGGCTGAAGTAGGACTTCTGCTCTGGGTGTGCTACATTGCCCTAGAGCTGAGAGGCACAGAGTGCAGGCTTCTTTCCAAAGGGCGAGTTGGGCCCCACAGCATCTTGCTTAGAGCTCTTTGGGAAGCTAAGAAACAACTCGCTCTGCACAGTGCTCTTACAGCCTACGGGGAACATCACTTCCAAAGGCCTGTGAAACGCAGTTTCTTTGCAGGCCTCATCTGGCTGAAGTAGGACTTTGGCTCTGGGTGTGCTACATTGCCCTAGAGCTGAAAGGCACAACGTGCAGGCTTCTTTCCAAGGGGCGAGTTGGGCCCCACAGCATCTCGCTTCCAGCTCTTGGGGAAGCTAAGAAACAACTCGCTCTGCACAGTGCTCTTACAGCCTACCGGGAACATCTCTTCCAAAGGCCTGTGAAACGCAGTTTCTTTGCAGGCCTGATCTGGCTGAAGTAGGACTTCTGATCTGGGTGTGCTACATTGCGCTAGAGCTGAAAGTCCCAATGTGCAGGCTTCTTTTCAAAGGGCGAGTTGGGCCCCACAGCATCTTGCATCCAGCTCTTTGGGAAGCGAAGAAACAACTCGCTCTGCACAGTGCTCTTACAGCCTACCGGGAGCATCTCTTCCAAAGGCCTGTGAAACGCAGTTTCTTTGCAGGCCTGATCTGGCTGAAGTAGGACTTCTGCTCTGGGTGTGATACATTGCCCTAGAGCTGAAAGGCAGAACGTGCCGGCTTCTTTCCAAAGGGCGAGTTGGTCCCCACAGCATCTTGCTTCCAGCTCTTTGGGAAGCTAAGAAACAACTCGCTCTGCACAGTGCTCTTACAGCCTACCGGCAACATCTCTTCCAAAGGCCTGTGAAACGCAGTTTCTTTGCAGGCCTGATCTGACTGAAGTAGGACTTCTGCTCTGGGTCTGCTACTTTGCCCTAGAGCTGAAAGGCACAACGTGCAGGCTTCTTTCCAAAGGGCGAGTTGTGCCCCACAGCATCTTGCTTCCAGCTCTTTGGGAAGCTAAGAAACAACTCGCTCTGCACAGTGCTCTTACAGCCTACCGGGAACATCTCTTCCAAAGGCCTGTGAAACGCAGTTTCTTTGCATGCCTGATCTGGCTGAAGTAGGACTTCTGCTCTGGGTGTGCTACATTGCCCTAGAGCTGACAGGCACAGCGTGCAGGCTTCTTTCCAAAGGGCGAGTTGGGCCCCACAGCATCTTGCCTCCAGCTCTTTGGGAAGCTAAGAAACAACTCGCTCTGCACAGTGCTCTTACAGCCTACCGGGAACATCTCTTCCAAAGGCCTGTGAAACGCAGTTTCTTTGCAGGCCTGATCTGGCTGAAGTAGGACTTCTGCTCTGGGTGTGCTACATTGCCCTAGAGCTGAGAGGCACAGAGTGCAGGCTTCTTTCCAAAGGGCGAGTTGGGCCCCACAGCATCTTGCTTAGAGCTCTTTGGGAAGCTAAGAAACAACTCGCTCTGCACAGTGCTCTTACAGCCTACGGGGAACATCTCTTCCAAAGGCCTGTGTAACGCAATTTCTTTGCAGGCCTGATCTGGCTGAAGTAGGACTTCTGCTCTGGGTGTGCTACATTGCCCTAGAGATGAAAGGCACAACGTGCAGGCTTCTTTCCAAAGGGCGAGTGGGCCCCACAGCATCTTGCATCCAGCTCTTTGGGAAGCTAAGAAACAACTCGCTCTGCTCAGTGCTCTTACAGCCTACCGGGAACATCTCTTCCAAAGGCCTGTGAAACGCAGTTTCTTTGCAGGCCTGATCTGGCTGAAGTAGGACTTCTGCTCTGGGTGTGCTACATTGCCCTAGAGCTGAGAGGCACAACGTGCAGGCTTCTTTCCAAAGGGCGAGTTGGGCCCCACAGCATCTTGCTTCCAGCTCTTTGGGAAGCTAACAAACAACTTGCTCTGCACAGTGCTCATACAGCCTACAGGGAACATCTCTTCCAAAAGCCTGTGAAACGCAGTTTCTTTGCAGGCCTGATCTGGCTCAAGTGGGACTTCTGCTTTGGGTGTGCTACCTGGCCCTAGAGCTGAAAGGCACAACGTGCAGGCTTCTTTGCAAAGGGCGAGTTGGGCCCCACAGCATCTGGCTTAGAGCTCTTTGGGAAGCTAAGAAACAACTCGCTCTGCACAGTGCTCTTACAGCCTACCGGGAACATATCTTCCAAAGGCCTGTGTAACGCAGTTTGTTTGCAGGCCTGATCTGGCTGAAGTAGGACTTCTACTCTGGGTGTGCTACATTGCCCTAGAGATGAAAGGCACAACGTGCAGGCTTCTTTACAAAGGGCGAGTGGGCCCCAGAGCATCTTGCATCCAGCTCTTTGGGAAGCTAAGAAACAACTCGCTCTGCACAGTGCTCTTACAGCCTACCGGGAGCATCTCTTCCAAAGGCCTGTGGAACGCAGTTTCTTTGCAGGCCTGATCTGCCTGAAGTAGGACTTCTGCTCTGGGTGTGCTACATTGCCCTAGAGTTGAATGGCACAACGTGCAGGCTTCTTTCCAAAGGGGGAGTTGGGCCCCACAGCATCTTGCTTCCTGTTCTTTGGGAAGCTAAGAAACAACTCGCTCTGCACAGTGCTCTTACAGCCTACCGGGAACATCTCTTCCAAAGGCCTGTGAAACGCAGTTTCTTTGCAGGCCTGATCTGGCTGAAGTAGGACTTCTGCTCTGGGTGTGCTACATTGCCCTAGAGCTGAAAGGCACAGCGTGCAGGCTTCTTTCCAAAGGGCGAGTTGGGCCCCACAGAATCTGGCTTAGAGCTGTTTGGGAAGCTAAGAAACAACTCGCTCTGCACAGTGCTCTTACAGCCTACCTGGAACATCTCTTCCAAAGGCCTGTGTAACGCAGTTTCTTTGCAGGCCTGATCTGGCTGAAGTATGACTTCTACTCTGGGGTCCTACATTGCCCTAGAGATGAAAGGCACAACGTGCAGGCTTCTTTACAAAGGGCGAGTGGTCCCCAGAGCATCTTGCATCCAGCTCTTTGGGAAGCTAAGAAACAACTCGCTCTGCACAGTGCTCTTACAGCCTACCGGGAGCATCTCTTCCAAAGGCCTGTGGAACGCAGTTTCTTTGCAGGCGTGATCTGGCTGAAGTAGGACTTCTGCTCTGTGTGTGCTACATTGCCCTAGAGCTGAAAGGCACAACGTGCAGGCTTCTTTCCAAAGGGCGAGTTTGGCCCCACAGCATCTTGCTTCCAGCTCTTTGGGAAGCTAAGAAACAACTCGCTCTGCACAGTGCTCTTACAGCCTACCGGGAACATCTCTTCCAAAGAACTGTGAAACGCAGTTTCTTTGCAGGCCTGATCTGGCTGAAGTAGGACTTCTGCTCTGGGTTTGCTACATTGCCCTAGAGCTGAAAGGCACAACGTGCAGGCTTCTTTCCAAAGGGCGAGTTGGGCCCCACAGCTTCTTGCTTCCAGCTCTTTGGGAAGCTAAGAATCTTCTTGCTCTGCACAGTGCTCTGACAGCCTAGTGGGAACATCTCTTCCAAAGGCCTGCGAAACGCAGTTTTTTTGCAGGCCTGATCTGGCTGAAGTAGGACTTCTGCTCTGGGTGTGCTACATTGCCCTACAACTGAAAGGCACAACGTGCAGCCTTCTTTCCAAAGGGCGAGCTGTGCCCCCCAGCATCTTGCTTCCAGCTCTTTGGGAAGCTAAGAAACAACTCGCTATGCATAGTTCTCTTACAGGCTATCGGGAACATCTCTTCCAAAGGCCTGTGAAACGCAGTTTCTTTGCAGGCCTTATCTGGCTGAAGTAGGACTTCTGCTCTGGGTGTGCTACATGGCCCTAGAGCTGAAAGGCACAACGTGCAGGCTGCTTTCCAAGGGGCGAGTTGGGCCCCACAGCATCTTGCTTCCAGCTCTTTGGGAAGCTAAGAAACAACTCGCTCTGCACAGTGCTCTTACAGCCTACCGGGAACATCTCTTCCAAACGCCTGTGAAACGCAGTGTCTTTGCAGGCCTGATCTGGCTGAAGTAGGACTTCTGCTCTGGGTGTGCTACATTGCCCTAGAGCTGAAAGGCACAACGTGCAGGCTTCTTTCCAAAGGGCGAGTTGGGCCCCACAGCATCTTGCTTCCAGCTCTTTGGGAAGCTAAGAAACAACTCGCTCTGCACAGTGCTCTTACAGCCTACCGGGAACATCTCTTCCAAAGGCCTGTGAAACGCAGTGTCTTGGCAGGCCTGATCTGGCTGAAGTAGGACTTCTGCTCTGGGTGTGCTACATTGCCCTAGAGCTGAAAGGCACAACGTGCAGGCTTCTTTCCAAAGGGCGAGTTGGGCCCCACAGCATCTTGCTTCCAGCTCTTTGGGAAGCTAAGAAACAACTCGCTCTGCACAGTGCTCTTACAGCCTACCGGGAACATCTCTTCCAAAGGCCTGTGAAACGCAGTGTCTTTGCAGGCCTGATCTGGCTGAAGTAGGACTTCTGCTCTGGGTGTGCTACATTGCCCTAGAGCTGAAAGGCACAACGTGCAGGCTTCTTTCCAAAGGGCGAGTTGGGCCCCACAGCATCTTGCTTCCAGCTCTTTGGGAAGCTAAGAAACAACTCGCTCTGCACAGTGCTCTTACAGCCTACCGGGAACATCTCTTCCAAAGGCCTGTGAAACGCAGTGTCTTTGCAGGCCTGATCTGGCTGAAGTAGGACTTCTGCTCTGGGTGTGCTACAATGCCCTACAGCTGAAAGGCACAACGTGCAGGCTTCTTTCCAAAGGGCGAGTTGGGCCCCACAGCATCTTGCTTCCAGCTCTTTGGAAAGCTAAGAAACAACTCGCTCTGCACAATGCTCTTACAGCCTACCGGGTACATCCCTTCCAAAGGCCTGTGAAACGCAGTGTCTTTGCAGGCCTGATCTGGCTGAAGTAGGACTTCTGCTCTGGGTGTGCTACATTGCCCTAGAGCTGAAAGGCACAACGTGCAGGCTTCTTTCCAAGGGGCGAGTTGGGCCCCACAGCATCTCGCTTCCAGCTCTTGGGGAAGCTAAGAAACAACTCGCTCTGCACAGTGCTCTTACAGCCTACCGGGAACATCTCTTCCAAAGGCCTGTGAAACGCAGTTTCTTTGCAGGCCTGATCTGGCTGAAGTAGGACTTCTGCTCTGGGTGTGCTACATTGCCCTAGAGCTGAGAGGCACAGAGTGCAGGCTTCTTTCCAAAGGGCGAGTTGGGCCCCACAGCATCTTGCTTCCAGCTCGTTGGGAAGCTAAGAAACAGCTCTCTCTGCACAGTGCTCTTACAGCCTACCAGGAACATCTCTTCCAAAGGCCTGTGAAACGCAGTTTCTTTTCAGGCCTGATCTGACTGAAGTAGGACTTCTGCTCTGGGTGTGCTACTTTGCCCTAGAGCTGAAAGGCACAACGTGCAGGCTTCTTTCCAAAGGGCGAGTTGGGCCCCACAGCATCTTGCTTCCAGCTCTTTGGGAAGCTAAGAAACAACTCGCTCTGCACAGTGCTCTTACAGCCTACCGGGAACATCTCTTCCAAAGGCCTGTGTAACGCAGTTTCTTTGCAGGCCTGATCTGGCTGAAGTAGGACTTCTGCTCTGGGTGTGCTACATTGCCCTAGAGCTGAAAGGCACAGCGTGCAGGCTTCTTTCCAAAGGGAGAGTGGGCCCCACAGCATCTTGCTTCCAGCTCTTTGGGAAGCTAAGAATCAACTCGCTCGGCTCAGTGCTCTTACATCCTAGTGGGAACATCTCTTCCAAAGGCCTATGAAACGCAGTTTCTTTGCAGGCCTGATCTGGCTGAAGTAGGACTTCTGCTCTGGGTGTGCTACTTTGTTCTAGAGCTGAAAGGCACAACGTGCAGGCTTCTTTCCAAAGGGCGAGTTGGGCCCCACAGCATCTTGCTTCCAGCTCTTAGGGAAGCTAAGAAACAACTCGCTCTGCACAGTGCTCTTACAGCCTACCGGGAACATCTCGTCGAAAGGCCTGTGAAACGCAGTTTCTTTGCAGGCCTGATCTGGCTGAAGTAGGACTTCTGCTCTGGGTGTGCTACATTGCCCTACAGCTGAAAGGCACAATGTGCAGGCTTCTTTCCAAAGGGCGATTTGGGCCCCACAGCATCTTGCTTCCATCTCTTAGGGAAGCTAAGAAACAACTCGCTCTGCACAGTGCTCTTACAGCCTACGGGGAGCATCTCTTCCAAAGGCCTGTGAAACGCAGTTTCTTTGCAGGCCTGATCTGGCTGAAGTAGGATTTCTGCTCTGGGTGGGCTACATTGCCCAAGAGCTGAAAGGCACAACGTGCAGGCTTCTTTCCAAAGGGCGTGTTGAGCCCCACAGCATCTTGCTTCCAGCTCGTTGGGAAGCTAAGAAACAGCTCTCTCTGCCCAGTGCTCTTAGAGCCTACCGGGAACATCTCTTCCAAAGGCCTGTGAAACGCAGTTTCTTTGCAGGCCTGATCTGGCTGAAGTAGGACTTCTGCTCTGGGTGTGCTACTTTGCCCTAGAGCTGAAAGGCACAACGTGCAGGCTTCTTTCCAAAGGCCGAGTTGGGCCACACAGCATCTTGCTTCCAGCTCTTTGGGAAGCTAAGAAACAACTCGCTCTGCACAGTGCTCTTACAGCCTACCGGGAACATCTCTTCCTAACGCCTGGGAAACGCAGTTTCTTTGCAGGACTGATCTGGCTGAAGTAGGACTTCTGCTCTGGGTGTGCTACTTTGCCCTAGAGCTGAAAGGCACAACGTGCAGGCTTCTTTCCAAAGGCCGAGTTGGGCCCCACAGCATCTTGCTTCCAGCTCTTTGGGAAGCTAAGAAACAACTCGCTCTGCACAGTGCTCTTACAGCCTACCGGCAACATCTCTTCCAAAGGCCTGTGAAACGCAGTTTCTTTGCAGGCCTGATCTGACTGAAGTAGGACTTCTGCTCTGGGTTTGCTACTTTGCCCTAGAGCTGAAAGGCACAACGTGCAGGCTTCTTTCCAAAGGGCGAGTTGGGCCCCACAGCATCTTGCTTCCAGCTCTTTGGGAAGCTAAGAAACAACTCGCTCTGCACAGTGCTCTTACAGCCTACCGGGAACATCTCTTCCAAAGGCCTGTGAAACGCAGTTTCTTTGCATGCCTGATCTGGCTGAAGTAGGACTTCTGCTCTGGGTGTGCTACATTGCCCTAGAGCTGACAGGCACAGCGTGCAGGCTTCTTTCCAAAGGGCGAGTTGGGCCCCACAGCATCTTGCCTCCAGCTCTTTCGGAAGCTAAGAAACAACTCGCTATGCACAGTGCTCTTACAGCCTACCGGGAACATCACTTCCAAAGGCCTGTGAAACGCAGTGTCTTTGCAGGCCTGATCTGGCTGAAGTAGGACTTCTGCTCTGGGTGTGCTACATTGCCCTAGAGCTGAGAGGCACAGAGTGCAGGCTTCTTTCCAAAGGGCGAGTTGGCCCCCACAGCATCTTGCTTAGAGCTCTTTGGGAAGCTAAGAAACAACTCGCTCTGCACAGTGCTCTTACAGCCTACGGGGAACATCTCTTCCAAAGGCCTGTGTAACGCAGTTTCTTTGCAGGCCTGATCTGGCTGAAGTAGGACTTCTGCTCTGGGTGTGCTACATTGCCCTAGAGATGAAAGGCACAACGTGCAGGCTTCTTTCCAAAGG
This sequence comes from Equus caballus, assembly GCF_041296265.1. Taxonomy (NCBI): domain Eukaryota; kingdom Metazoa; phylum Chordata; class Mammalia; order Perissodactyla; family Equidae; genus Equus; species Equus caballus. The sequence goes on from NC_091696.1 coordinate 15,822,956, forward strand.
GCGAGTGGGCCCCACAGCATCTTGCATCCAGCTCTTTGGGAAGCTAAGAAACAACTCGCTCTGCTCAGTGCTCTTACAGCCTACCGGGAACATCTCTTCCAAAGGCCTGTGAAACGCAGTTTCTTTGCAGGCCTGATCTGGCTGAAGTAGGACTTCTGCTCTGGGTGTGATACATTGCCCTAGAGCTGAGAGGCACAACGTGCAGGCTTCTTTCCAAAGGGCGAGTTGGGCCCCACAGCATCTTGCTTCCAGCTCTTAGGGAAGCTAAGAAACAACTCGCTCTGCACAGTGCTCTTACAGCCTACCGGGAACATCTCGTCGAAAGGCCTGTGAAACGCAGTTTCTTTGCAGGCCTGATCTGGCTGAAGTAGGACTTCTGCTCTGGGTGTGCTACATTGCCCTACAGCTGAAAGGCACAATGTGCAGGCTTCTTTCCAAAGGGCGATTTGGGCCCCACAGCATCTTGCTTCCATCTCTTAGGGAAGCTAAGAAACAACTCGCTCTGAACAGTGCTCTTACAGCCTACGGGGAGCATCTCTTCCAAAGGCCTGTGAAACGCAGTTTCTTTGCAGGCCTGATCTGGCTGAAGTAGGACTTCTGCTCTGGGTGGGCTACATTGCCCAAGAGCTGAAAGGCACAACGTGCAGGCTTCTTTCCAAAGGGCGTGTTGAGCCCCACAGCATCTTGCTTCCAGCTCGTGGGGAAGCTAAGAAACAGCTCGCTCTGCCCAGTGCTCTTAGAGCCTACCGGGAACATCTCTTCCAAAGGCCTGTGAAACGCAGTTTCTTTGCAGGCCTGATCTGGCTGAAGTAGGACTTCTGTTCTGGGTGTGCTACTTTGCCCTAGATCTGAAAGGCACAACGTGCAGGCTTCTTTCCAAAGGCCGAGTTGGGCCACACAGCATCTTGCTTCCAGCTCTTTGGGAAGCTAAGAAACAACTCGCTCTGCACAGTGCTCTTACAGCCTACCGGGAACATCTCTTCCAAACGCCTGGGAAACGCAGTTTCTTTGCAGGCCTGATCTGGCTGAAGTAGGACTTCTGCTCTGGGTGTGCTACTTTGCCCTAGAGCTGAAAGGCACAACGTGCAGGCTTCTTTCCAAAGGGAGAGTTGGGCCCCACAGCATCTTGCTTCCAGCTCTTTGGGAAGCTAAGAAACAACTCGCTCTGCACAGTGCTCTTACAGCCTACCGGGAACATCTCTTCCAAAGGCCTGTGAAACGCAGTTTCTTTGCACGCCTGATCTGGCTGAAGTAGGACTTCTGCTCTGGGTGTGCTACATTGCCCTAGAGCTGAGAGGCACAGCGTGCAGGCTTCTTTCCAAAGGGCGAGTTGGGCCCCACAGAATCTGGCTTAGAGCTCTTTGGGAAGCTAAGAAACAACTCGCTCTGCACAGTGCTCTTACAGCCTACCGGGAACATCTCTTCCAAAGGCCTGTGTAACGCAGTTTCTTTGCAGGCCTGATCTGGCTGAAGTAGGACTTCTACTCTGGGGTGCTACATTGCCCTAGAGATGAAAGGCACAACGTGCAGGCTTCTTTACAAAGGGCGAGTGGTCCCCAGAGCATCTTGCATCCAGCTCTTTGGGAAGCTAAGAAACAACTCGCTCTGCACAGTGCTCTTACAGCCTACCGGGAGCATCTCTTCCAAAGGCCTGTGAAACGCAGTTTCTTTGCAGGCCTGATCTGGCTGAAGTAGGACTTCTGCTCTGGGTGTGCTACATTGCGCTAGAGCTGAAAGGCCCAACGTGCAGGCTTCTTTCCAAAGGGCGAGTTGGGCCCCACAGCATCTTGCTTCCAGCTCTTTGGGAAGCGAAGAAACAACTCGCTCTGCACAGTGCTCTTACAGCCTACCGGGAGCATCTCTTCCAAAGGCCTGTGAAACGCAGTTTCTTTGCAGGCCTGATCTGGCTGAAGTAGGACTTCTGCTCTGGGTGTGCTACATTGCCCTAGAGCTGAGAGGCACAGAGTGCAGGCTTCTTTCCAAAGGGCGAGTTGGGCCCCACAGCATCTTGCTTAGAGCTCTTTGGGAAGCTAAGAAACAACTCGCTCTGCACAGTGCTCTTACAGCCTACGGGGAACATCACTTCCAAAGGCCTGTGAAACGCAGTTTCTTTGCAGGCCTCATCTGGCTGAAGTAGGACTTTGGCTCTGGGTGTGCTACATTGCCCTAGAGCTGAAAGGCACAACGTGCAGGCTTCTTTCCAAGGGGCGAGTTGGGCCCCACAGCATCTCGCTTCCAGCTCTTGGGGAAGCTAAGAAACAACTCGCTCTGCACAGTGCTCTTACAGCCTACCGGGAACATCTCTTCCAAAGGCCTGTGAAACGCAGTTTCTTTGCAGGCCTGATCTGGCTGAAGTAGGACTTCTGATCTGGGTGTGCTACATTGCGCTAGAGCTGAAAGTCCCAACGTGCAGGCTTCTTTTCAAAGGGCGAGTTGGGCCCCACAGCATCTTGCTTCCAGCTCTTTGGGAAGCGAAGAAACAACTCGCTCTGCACAGTGCTCTTACAGCCTACCGGGAGCATCTCTTCCAAAGGCCTGTGAAACGCAGTTTCTTTGCAGGCCTGATCTGGCTGAAGTAGGACTTCTGCTCTGGGTGTGCTACATTGCCCTAGAGGTGACAGGCACAGCGTGCAGGCTTCTTTCCAAAGGGCGAGTTGGGCCCCACAGCATCTTGCCTCCAGCTCTTTGGGAAGCTAAGAAACAACTCGCTCTGCACAGTGCTCTTACAGCCTACCGGGAACATCTCTTCCAAAGGCCTGTGAAACGCAGTCTCTTTGCAGGCCTGATCTGGCTGAAGTAGGACTTCTGCTCTGGGTGTGCTACATTGCCCTAGAGCTGAGAGGCACAGAGTGCAGGCTTCTTTCCAAAGGGCGAGTTGGGCCCCACAGCATCTTGCTTAGAGCTCTTTGGGAAGCTAAGAAACAACTCGCTCTGCACAGTGCTCTTACAGCCTACGGGGAACATCTCTTCCAAAAGCCTGTGTAACGCAGTTTCTTTGCAGGCCTGATCTGGCTGAAGTAGGACTTCTGCTCTGGGTGTGCTACATTGCCCTAGAGATGAAAGGCACAACGTGCAGGCTTCTTTCCAAAGGGCGAGTGGGCCCCACAGCATCTTACATCCAGCTCTTTGGGAAGCTAAGAAACAACTCGCTCTGCTCAGTGCTCTTACTGCCTACCGGGAACATCTCTTCCAAAGGCCTGTGAAACGCAGTTTCTTTGCAGGCCTGATCTGGCTGAAGTAGGACTTCTGCTCTGGGTGTGCTACATTGCCCTAGAGCTGAGAGGCACAACGTGCAGGCTTCTTTCCAAAGGGCGAGTTGGGCCCCACAGCATCTTGCTTCCAGCTCTTTGGGAAGCTAACAAACAACTCGCTCTGCACAGTGCTCATACAGCCTACAGGGAACATCTCTTCCAAAAGCCTGTGAAACGCAGTTTCTTTGCAGGCCTGATCTGGCTGAAGTGGGACTTCTGCTTTGGGTGTGCTACATGGCCCTAGAGCTGAAAGGCACAACGTGCAGGCTTCTTTCCAAAGGGCGAGTTGGGCCACACAGCATCTTGCTTCCAGCTCTTTGGGAAGCTAAGAAACAACTCGCTCTGCACAGTGCTCTTACAGCCTACCGGGTACAACTCTTCCAAAGGTCTGTGAAACGCAGTTTCTTTGCAGGCCTGATCTGGCTGAAGTAGGACTTCTGTTCTGGGTGTGCTACTTTGCCCTAGAGCTGAAAGGCACAACGTGCAGGCTTCTTTCCAAAGGCCGAGTTGGGCCACACAGAATCTGGCTTAGAGCTCTTTGGGAAGCTAAGAAACAACTCGCTCTGCACAGTGCTCTTACAGCCTACCGGGAACATCTCTTCCAAAGGCCTGTGTAACGCAGTTTCTTTGCAGGCCTGATCTGGCTGAAGTAGGACTTCTACTCTGGGTGTGCTACATTGCCCTAGAGATGAAAGGCACAACGTGCAGGCTTCTTTACAAAGGGCGAGTTGGGCCCCAGAGCATCTTGCATCCAGCTCTTTGGGAAGCTAAGAAACAACTCGCTCTGCACAGTGCTCTTACAGCCTACCGGGAGCATCTCTTCCAAAGGCCTGTGGAACGCAGTTTCTTTGCAGGCCTGATCTGGCTGAAGTAGGACTTCTGCTCTGGGTGTGCTACATTGCCCTAGAGCTGAGAGGCACAGAGTGCAGGCTTCTTTCCAAAGGGCGAGTTGGGCCCCACAGCATCTTGCTTAGAGCTCTTTGGGAAGCTAAGAAACAACTCGCTCTGCACAGTGCTCTTACAGCCTACGGGGAACATCACTTCCAAAGGCCTGTGAAACGCAGTTTCTTTGCAGGCCTCATCTGGCTGAAGTAGGACTTTGGCTCTGGGTGTGCTACATTGCCCTAGAGCTGAAAGGCACAACGTGCAGTCTTCTTTCCAAAGGGCGAGTTGGGCCCCACAGCATCTCGCTTCCAGCTCTTGGGGAAGCTAAGAAACAACTCGCTCTGCACAGTGCTCTTACAGCCTACCGGGAACATCTCTTCCAAAGGCCTGTGAAACGCAGTTTCTTTGCAGGCCTGATCTGGCTGAAGTAGGACTTCTGATCTGGGTGTGCTACATTGCGCTAGAGCTGAAAGTCCCAACGTGCAGGCTTCTTTTCAAAGGGCGAGTTGGGCCCCACAGCATCTTGCTTCCAGCTCTTTGGGAAGCGAAGAAACAACTCGCTCTGCACAGTGCTCTTACAGCCTACCGGGAGCATCTCTTCCAAAGGCCTGTGAAACGCAGTTTCTTTGCAGGCCTGATCTGGCTGAAGTAGGACTTCTGCTCTGGGTGTGATACATTGCCCTAGAGCTGAAAGGCAGAACGTGCCGGCTTCTTTCCAAAGGGCGAGTTGGGCCCCACAGCATCTTGCTTCCAGCTCTTTGGGAAGCTAAGAAACAACTCGCTCTGCACAGTGCTCTTACAGCCTACCGGCAACATCTCTTCCAAAGGCCTGTGAAACGCAGTGTCTTTGCAGGCCTGATCTGGCTGAAGTAGGACTTCTGCTCTGGGTGTGCTACATTGCCCTAGAGCTGAGAGGCACAGAGTGCAGGCTTCTTTCCAAAGGGCGAGTTGGGCCCCACAGCATCTTGCTTCCAGCTCTTTGGGAAGCTAAGAAACAACTCGCTCTGCACAGTGCTCTTACAGCCTACGGGGAACATCTCTTCCAAAGGCCTGTGTAACGCAGTTTCTTTGCAGGCCTGATCTGGCTGAAGTAGGACTTCTGCTCTGGGTGTGCTACATTGCCCTAGAGATGAAAGGCACAACGTGCAGGCTTCTTTCCAAAGGGCGAGTGGGCCCCACAGCATCTTGCATCCAGCTCTTTGGGAAGCTAAGAAACAACTCGCTCTGCTCAGTGCTCTTACAGCCTACCGGGAACATCTCTTCCAAAGGCCTGTGAAACGCAGTTTCTTTGCAGGCCTGATCTGGCTGAAGTAGGACTTCTGCTCTGGGTGTGCTACATTGCCCTAGAGCTGAGAGGCACAACGTGCAGGCTTCTTTCCAAAGGGCGAGTTGGGCCCCACAGCATCTTACTTCCAGCTCTTAGGGAAGCTAAGAAACAACTCGCTCTGCACAGTGCTCTTACAGCCTACCGGGAACATCTCGTCGAAAGGCCTGTGAAACGCAGTTTCTTTGCAGGCCTGATCTGGCTGAAGTAGGACTTCTGCTCTGGGTGTGCTACATTGCCCTACAGCTGAAAGGCACAATGTGCAGGCTTCTTTCCAAAGGGCGATTTGGGCCCCACAGCATCTTGCTTCCATCTCTTAGGGAAGCTAAGAAACAACTCGCTCTGCACAGTGCTCTTACAGCCTACGGGGAGCATCTCTTCCAAAGGCCTGTGAAACGCAGTTTCTTTGCAGGCCTGATCTGGCTGAAGTAGGACTTCTGCTCTGGGTGGGCTACATTGCCCAAGAGCTGAAAGGCACAACGTGCAGGCTTCTTTCCAAAGGGCGTGTTGAGCCCCACAGCATCTTGATTCCAGCTCGTTGGGAAGCTAAGAAACAGCTCTCTCTGCCCAGTGCTCTTAGAGCCTACCGGGAACATCTCTTCCAAAGGCCTGTGAAACGCAGTTTCTTTGCAGGCCTGATCTGGCTGAAGTAGGACTTCTGTTCTGGGTGTGCTACTTTGCCCTAGATCTGAAAGGCACAACGTGCAGGCTTCTTTCCAAAGGCCGAGTTGGGCCACACAGCATCTTGCTTCCAGCTCTTTGGGAAGCTAAGAAACAACTCGCTCTGCACAGTGCTCTTACAGCCTACCGGGAACATCTCTTCCAAAGGCCTGTGAAACGCAGTTTCTTTGCATGCCTGATCTGGCTGAAGTAGGACTTCTGCTCTGGGTGTGCTACATTGCCCTAGAGCTGACAGGCACAGCGTGCAGGCTTCTTTCCAAAGGGCGAGTTGGGCCCCACAGAATCTGGCTTAGAGCTCTTTGGGAAGCTAAGAAACAACTCGCTCTGCACAGTGCTCTTACAGCCTACCTGGAACATCTCTTCCAAAGGCCTGTGTAACGCAGTTTCTTTGCAGGCCTGATCTGGCTGAAGTAGGACTTCTACTCTGGGGTGCTACATTGCCCTAGAGATGAAAGGCACAACGTGCAGGCTTCTTTACAAAGGGCGAGTGGTCCCCAGAGCATCTTGCATCCAGCTCTTTGGGAAGCTAAGAAACAACTCGCTCTGCACAGTGCTCTTACAGCCTACCGGGAACATCTCTTCCAAAGGCCTGTGAAACGCAGTTTCTTTGCAGGCCTGATCTGGCTGAAGTAGGACTTCTGCTCTGGGTGTGCTACATTGCGCTAGAGCTGAAAGGCCCAACGTGCAGGCTTCTTTCCAAAGGGCGAGTTGGGCCCCACAGCATCTTGCTTCCAGCTCTTTGGGAAGCGAAGAAACAACTCGCTCTGCACAGTGCTCTTACAGCCTACCGGGAGCATCTCTTCCAAAGGCCTGTGAAACGCAGTTTCTTTGCAGGCCTGATCTGGCTGAAGTAGGACTTCTGCTCTGGGTGTGCTACATTGCCCTAGAGCTGAGAGGCACAGAGTGCAGGCTTCTTTCCAAAGGGCGAGTTGGGCCCCACAGCATTTTGCTTAGAGCTCTTTGGGAAGCTAAGAAACAACTCGCTCTGCACAGTGCTCTTACAGCCTACGGGGAACATCACTTCCAAAGGCCTGTGAAATGCAGTTTCTTTGCAGGCCTCATCTGGCTGAAGTAGGACTTTGGCTCTGGGTGTGCTACATTGCCCTAGAGCTGAAAGGCACAATGTGCAGGCTTCTTTCCAAGGGGCGAGTTGGGCCCCACAGCATCTCACTTCCAGCTCTTGGGGAAGCTAAGAAACAACTCGCTCTGCACAGTGCTCTTACAGCCTACCGGGAACATCTCTTCCAAAGGCCTGTGAAACGCAGTTTCTTTGCAGGCCTGATCTGGCTGAAGTAGGACTTCTGATCTGGGTGTGCTACATTGCGCTAGAGCTGAAAGTCCCAACGTGCAGGCTTCTTTTCAAAGGGCGAGTTGGGCCCCACAGCATCTTGCTTCCAGCTCTTTGGGAAGCGAAGAAACAACTCGCTCTGCACAGTGCTCTTACAGCCTACCGGGAGCATCTCTTCCAAAGGCCTGTGAAACGCAGTTTCTTTGCAGGCCTGATCTGGCTGAAGTAGGACTTCTGCTCTGGGTGTGATACATTGCCCTAGAGCTGAAAGGCAGAACGTGCCGGCTTCTTTCCAAAGGGCGAGTTGGTCCCCACAGCATCTTGCTTCCAGCTCTTTGGGAAGCTAAGAAACAACTCGCTCTGCACAGTGCTCTTACAGCCTACCGGCAATATCTCTTCCAAAGGCCTGTGAAACGCAGTTTCTTTGCAGGCCTGATCTGACTGAAGTAGGACTTCTGCTCTGGGTCTGCTACTTTGCCCTAGAGCTGAAAGGCACAACGTGCAGGCTTCTTTCCAAAGGGCGAGTTGTGCCCCACAGCATCTTGCTTCCAGCTCTTTGGAAAGCTAAGAAACAACTCGCTCTGCACAGTGCTCTTACAGCCTACCGGGAACATGTCTTCCAAAGGCCTGTGAAACGCAGTTTCTTTGCATGCCTGATCTGGCTGAAGTAGGACTTCTGCTCTGGGTGTGCTACATTGCCCTAGAGCTGACAGGCACAGCGTGCAGGCTTCTTTCCAAAGGGCGAGTTGGGCCCCACAGCATCTTGCCTCCAGCTCTTTGGGAAGGTAAGAAACAACTCGCTCTGCACAGTGCTCTTACAGCCTACCGGGAACATCTCTTCCAAAGGCCTGTGAAACGCACTTTCTTTGCAGGCCTGATCTGGCTGAAGTAGGACTTCTGCTCTGGGTGTGCTACATTGCCCTAGAGCTGAGAGGCACAGAGTGCAGGCTTCTTTCCAAAGGGCGAGTTGGGCCCCACAGCATCTTGCTTAGAGCTCTTTGGGAAGCTAAGAAACAACTCGCTCTGCACAGTGCTCTTACAGCCTACGGGGAACATCTCTTCCAAAGGCCTGTGTAACGCAGTTTCTTTGCAGGCCTGATCTGGCTGAAGTAGGACTTCTGCTCTGGGTGTGCTACATTGCCCTAGAGATGAAAGGCACAACGTGCAGGCTTCTTTCCAAAGGGCGAGTGGGCCCCACAGCATCTTGCATCCAGCTCTTTGGGAAGCTAAGAAACAACTCGCTCTGCACAGTGCTCTTACAGCCTACCGGGAACATCTCTTCCAAAGGCCTGTGAAACGCAGTTTCTTTGCAGGCCTGATCTGGCTGAAGTAGGACTTCTGCTCTGGGTGTGCTACATTGCCCTAGAGCTGAGAGGCACAACGTGCAGGCTTCTTTCCAAAGGGCGAGTTGGGCCCCACAGCATCTTGCTTCCAGCTCTTTGGGAAGCTAACAAACAACTCGCTCTGCACAGTGCTCATACAGCCTACAGGGAACATCTCTTCCAAAAGCCTGTGAAACGCAGTTTCTTTGCAGGCCTGATCTGGCTGAAGTGGGACTTCTGCTTTGGGTGTGCTACATGGCCCTAGAGCTGAAAGGCACAACGTGCAGGCTTCTTTCCAAAGGGCGAGTTGGGCCACACAGCATCTTGCTTCCAGCTCTTTGGGAAGCTAAGAAACAACTCGCTCTGCACAGTGCTCTTACAGCCTACCGGGTACAACTCTTCCAAAGGTCTGTGAAACGCAGTTTCTTTGCAGGCCTGATCTGGCTGAAGTAGGACTTCTGTTCTGGGTGTGCTACTTTGCCCTAGAGCTGAAAGGCACAACGTGCAGGCTTCTTTCCAAAGGCCGAGTTGGGCCCCACAGCATCTTGCTTCCAGCTCTTTGGGAAGCTAAGAAACAACTCGCTCTGCCCAGTGCTCTTACAGCCTACCGGGAACATCTCTTCCAAAGGCCTGTGAAACGCAGTTTCTTTGCAGGCCTGATCTGGCTGAAGTAGGACTTCTGCTCTGGGTGTGCTACATTGCCCTAGAGCTGAGAGGCACAGCGTGCAGGCTTCTTTCCAAAGGGCGAGTTGGGCCCCACAGAATCTGGCTTAGAGCTCTTTGGGAAGCTAAGAAACAACTCGCTCTGCACAGTGCTCTTACAGCCTACCGGGAACATCTCTTCCAAAGGCCTCTGTAACGCAGCTTCTTTGCAGGCCTGATCTGGGTGAAGTAGGACTTCTACTCTGGGTGTGCTACATTGCCCTAGAGCTGAAAGGCACAGCGTGCAGGCTTCTTTCCAAAGGGAGAGTGGGCCCCACAGCATCTTGCTTCCAGCTCTTTGGGAAGCTAAGAAACAACTCGCTCTGCTCAGTGCTCTTACATCCTAGGGGAACATCTCTTCCAAAGGCCTATGAAACGCAGTTTCTTTGCAGGCCTGATCTGGCTGAAGTAGGACTTCTGCTCTGGGTGTGCTACTTTGTTCTAGAGCTGAAAGGCACAACGTGCAGGCTTCTTTCCAAAGGGCGAGTTGGGCCCCACAGCATCTTGCTTCCAGCTCTTAGGGAAGCTAAGAAACAACTCGCTGTGCACAGTGCTCTTACAGCCTACCGGGAACATCTCGTCGAAAGGCCTGTGAAACGCAGTTTCTTTGCAGGCCTGATCTGCCTGAAGTAGGACTTCTGCTCTGGGTGTGCTACATTGCCCTACAGCTGAAAGGCACAATGTGCAGGCTTCTTTCCAAAGGGCGATTTGGGCCCCACAGCATCTTGCTTCCATCTCTTAGGGAAGCTAAGAAACAACTCGCTCTGCACAGTGCTCTTAAGCCTACGGGGAGCATCTCTTCCAAAGGCCTGTGAAACGCAGTTTCTTTGCACGCCTGATCTGGCTGAAGTAGGACTTCTGCTCTGGGTGTGCTATATTGCCCTAGAGCTGAGAGGCACAGCGTGCAGGCTTCTTTCCAAAGGGCGAGTTGGGCCCCACAGAATCTGGCTTAGAGCTCTTTGGGAAGCTAAGAAACAACTCGCTCTGCACAGTGCTCTTACAGCCTACCTGGAACATCTCTTCCAAAGGCCTGTGTAACGCAGTTTCTTTGCAGGCCTGATCTGGCTGAAGTAGGACTTCTACTCTGGGGTGCTACATTGCCCTAGAGCTGAAAGGCACAACGTGCAGGCTTCTTTACAAAGGGCGAGTGGTCCCCAGAGCATCTTGCATCCAGCTCTTTGGGAAGCTAAGAAACAACTCGCTCTGCACAGTGCTCTTACAGCCTACCGGGAGCATCTCTTCCAAAGGCCTGTGGAACGCAGTTTCTTTGCAGGCGTGATCTGGCTGAAGTAGGACTTCTGCTCTGTGTGTGCTACATTGCCCTAGAGCTGAAAGGCACAACGTGCAGGCTTCTTTCCAAAGGGCGAGTTTGGCCCCACAGCATCTTGCTTCCAGCTCTTTGGGAAGCTAAGAAACAACTCGCTCTGCACAGTGCTCTTACAGCCTAACGGGAACATCTCTTCCAAAGAACTGTGAAACGCAGTTTCTTTGCAGGCCTGATCTGGCTGAAGTAGGACTTCTGCTCTGGGTTTGCTACATTGCCCTAGAGCTGAAAGGCACAACGTGCAGGCTTCTTTCCAAAGGGCGAGTTGGGCCCCACAGCTTCTTGCTTCCAGCTCTTTGGGAAGCTAAGAATCAACTCGCTCTGCACAGTGCTCTTACAGCCTACCGGGAACATCTCTTCCAAAGGCATGTGAAACGCAGTTTCTTTGCAGGCCTGATCTGGCTGAAGTAGGACTTCTGCTCTGGCTGTGCTACATTGCCCTACAGCTGAAAGGCAAAACGTGCAGGCTTCTTTCCAAAGGGCGAGTTGGGCCCCACAGCATCTTGCTTCCAGCTCTTTGGGAACCTAAGAAACAACTCGCTCTGCACAGTGCTCTTACAGCCTACGGGGAGCATCTCTTCCAAAGGCCTGTGAAACGCAGTTTCTTTGCAGGCCTGATCTGGCTGAAGTAGGACTTCTGCTCTGGGTGGGCTACATTGCCAAGAGCTGAAAGGCACAACGTGCAGGCTTCTTTCCAAAGGGCGTGTTGAGCCCCACAGCATCTTGCTTCCAGCTCGTTGGGAAGCTAAGAAACAGCTCTCTCTGCCCAGTGCTCTTAGAGCCTACCGGGAACATCTCTTCCAAAGGCCTGTGAAACGCAGTTTCTTTGCAGGCCTGATCTGGCTGAAGTAGGACTTCTGCTCTGGGTGTGCTACTTTGCCCTAGAGCTGAAAGGCACAACGTGCAGGCTTCTTTCCAAAGGCCGAGTTGGGCCACACAGAATCTTGCTTCCAGCTCTTTGGGAAGCTAAGAAACAACTCGCTCTGCACAGTGCTCTTACAGCCTACCGGGAACATCTCTTCCAAACGCCTGGGAAACGCAGTTTCTTTGCAGGCCTGATCTGGCTGAAGTAGGACTTCTGCTCTGGGTGTGCTACTTTGCCCTAGAGCTGAAAGGCACAACGTGCAGGCTTCTTTCCAAAGGGCGAGTTGGGCCCCACAGCATCTTGCTTCCAGCTCTTTGGGAAGCTAAGAAACAACTCGCTCTGCACAGTGCTCTTACAGCCTACCGGGAACATCTCTTCCAAAGGCCTGTGAAACGCAGTTTCTTTGCACGCCTGATCTGGCTGAAGTAGGACTTCTGCTCTGGGTGTGCTACATTGCCCTAGAGCTGAGAGGCAAAGCGTGCAGGCTTCTTTCCAAAGGGCGAGTTGGGCCCCACAGAATCTGGCTTAGAGCTCTTTGGGAAGCTAAGAAACAACTCGCTCTGCACAGTGCTCTTACAGCCTACCTGGAACATCTCTTCCAAAGGCCTGTGTAACGCAGTTTCTTTGCAGGCCTGATCTGGCTGAAGTAGGACTTCTACTCTGGGGTGCTACATTGCCCTAGAGCTGAAATGCACAACGTGCAGGCTTCTTTACAAAGGGCGAGTGGTCCCCAGAGCATCTTGCATCCAGCTCTTTGGGAAGCTAAGAAACAACTCGCTCTGCACAGTGCTCTTACAGCCTACCGGGAGCATCTCTTCCAAAGGCCTGTGGAACGCAGTTTCTTTGCAGGCGTGATCTGGCTGAAGTAGGACTTCTGCTCTGTGTGTGCTACATTGCCCTAGAGCTGAAAGGCACAACGTGCAGGCTTCTTTCCAAAGGGTGAGTTTGGCCCCACAGCATCTTGCTTCCAGCTCTTTGGGAAGCTAAGAAACAACTCGCTCTGCACAGTGCTCTTACAGCCTACCGGGAACATCTCTTCCAAAGAACTGTGAAACGCAGTTTCTTTGCAGGCCTGATCTGGCTGAAGTAGGACTTCTGCTCTGGGTGTGCTACATTGCCCTAGAGCTGAAAGGCACAACGTGCAGGCTTCTTTCCAAAGGGCGAGTTGGGCCCCACAGCATCTTTCTTCCAGCTCCTTGGGAAGCTAAGTAACAACTCGCTGTGCACAGTGCTCTTACAGCCTACGGGGAACATCTCTTCCAAAGGCCTGTGAAACGCTGTTTCTTTGCAGGCCTGATCTGGCTGAAGTAGGACTTCTGCTCTGGGTGTGCTACTTTGCCCTAGAGCTGAAAGGCACAACGTGCAGGCTTCTTTCCAAAGGGCGAGTTGGGCCCCACAGCATCTTGCGTCCAGCTCTTTGGGAAGCTAAGAAACAACTCGCTCTGCACAGTGCTCTTACAGCCTACCGGGAACATCTCTTCCAAAGGCCTCTGAAACGCAGTTTCTTTGCAGGGCTGATCTGGCTGAAGTAGGACTTCTGCTCTGGGTGTGCTACTTTGCCCTAGAGCTGAAAGGCACAACGTGCAGGCTTCTTTCCAAAGGGCGAGTTGGGCCCCACAGCATCTTGCTTCCAGCTCTTTGGGAAGCTAAGAAACAACTCGCTCTGCACAGTGCTCTTACGGCCTACCGGGAACATCTCTGACAAAGGCCTGTGAAACGCAGTTTCTTTGCAGGCCTGATCTGGCTGAAGTAGGACTTCTGCTCTGAGTGTGCTACTTTGCCCTAGAGCTGAAAGGCACAACGTGCAGGCTTCTTTCCAAAGGGCGAGTTGGGCCCCACAGCATCTTGCTTCCAGCTCTTTCGGAAGCTAAGAAACAACTCGCTCTGCACAGTGCTCTTACATCCTAGTGGGAACATCTCTTCCAAAGGCCTGTGAAACGCAGTTTCTTTGCAGGGCTGATCTGGCTGAAGTAGGACTTCTGCTCTGGGTGTGGTACTTTGCCCTAGAGCTGAAAGGCACAACGTGCAGGCTTCTTTCCAAAGGGCGAGTTGGGCCCCACAGCATCTTGCTTCCAGCTCTTTGGGAAGCTAAGAAACAACTCGCTGTGCACAGTGCTCTTACAGCCTACCGGGAACATCTCTTCCAAAGGCCTGTGAAACGCAGTTTCTTTGCAGGCCTGATCTGGCTGAAGTAGGACTTCTGCTCTGGGTGTGCTCCATTGCCCTAGAGCTGAAAGGCACAAGGTGCAGGCTTCTTTCCAAAGGGCGAGTTGGGCCCCACAGCATCTTGCTTCCAGCTCTTTGTGAAGCTTTGAAACAACTCGCTCTGCACAGTGCTCTTGCAGCCTACCGGGAACATCTCTTCCAAAGGCCTGTGAAACGCAGTTTCTTTTCAGGCCTGATCTGGCTGAAGTAGGACTTCTGCTCTGGGCTTGCTACTTTGCCCTAGAGCTGAAAGGCACAACGTGCAGGCTTCTTTCCAAAGGGCGAGTTGGGCCCCACAGCATCTTGCTTCCAGCTCTTTGGGAAGCTAAGAAACAACTCGCTCTGCAAAGTGCTCTTACAGCCTACCGGGAACATCTCTTCCAAAGGACTGTGAAACGCAGTTTCTTTGCAGGCCTGATCTGGCTGAAGTAGGACTTCTGCCCTGGGTGTGCTACATTGCCCTAGAGCTGAAAGGCACAACGTGCAGGCTTCTTTCCAAGGGGCGCGTTGGGCCCCACAGCATCTTGCTTCCAGCTCTTTGGGAAGCTAAGAAACAACTCGCTCTGCACAGTGCTCTTTCAGCGTGCAGGGAACATCTCTTCCAAAGGCCTCTCAAACGCAGTGTCTTTGCAGGGCTGATCTTGCTGAAGTAGGACTTCTGCTCTGGGTGTGCTACTTTGCCCTAGAGCTGAAAGGCACAACGTGCAGGCTTCTTTCCAAAGGGCGAGTTGGGCCCCACAGCATCTTGCTTCCAGCTCTTTGGGAAGCTAAGAAACAACTCGCTCTGCACAGTGCTCTTACAGCCTACCGGGAACATCTCTTCCAAAGGCCTGTGAAATGCAGTTTCTTTGAGGGCATGATCTGGCTGAAGTAGGACTTCTGCTCTGGGTGTGCTACTTTGCCCTAGAGCTGAAAGGCACAACGTGCAGGCTTCTTTCCAAAGGGCGAGTTGGGCCCCACAGCATCTTGCTTCCAGCTCTTTGGGAAGCTAAGAAACAAATCGCTCTGCACAGTGCTCTTACAGCCTACCGGGAACATCTCTTCCAAACGCCTGGGAAACGCAGTTTCTTTGCAGGCCTGATCTGGCTGAAGTAGGACTTCTGCTCTGGGTGTGCTACTTTGCCCTAGAGCTGAAAGGCACAACGTGCAGGCTTCTTTCCAAAGGGCGAGTTGGGCCCCACAGCATCTTGCTTCCAGCTCTTTGGGAAGCTAAGAAACAACTCGCTCTGCACAGTGCTCTTACAGCCTACCGGGAACATTTCTTCCAAAGGCCTGTGAAACGCAGTTTCTTTGCACGCCTGATCTGGCTGAAGTAGGACTTCTGCTCTGGGTGTGCTACATTGCCCTAGAGCTGAGAGGCACAGCGTGCAGGCTTCTTTCCAAAGGGCGAGTTGGGCCCCACAGAATCTGGCTTAGAGCTCTTTGGGAAGCTATGAAACAACTCGCTCTGCACAGTGCTCTTACAGCCTACCTGGAACATCTCTTCCAAAGGCCTGTGTAACGCAGTTTCTTTGCAGGCCTGATCTGGCTGAAGTAGGACTTCTACTCTGGGGTGCTACATTGCCCTAGAGCTGAAATGCACAACGTGCAGGCTTCTTTACAAAGGGCGAGTGGTCCCCAGAGCATCTTGCATCCAGCTCTTTGGGAAGCTAAGAAACAACTCGCTCTGCACAGTGCTCTTACAGCCTACCGGGAGCATCTCTTCCAAAGGCCTGTGGAACGCAGTTTCTTTGCAGGCGTGATCTGGCTGAAGTAGGACTTCTGCTCTGTGTGTGCTACATTGCCCTAGAGCTGAAAGGCACAACGTGCAGGCTTCTTTCCAAAGGGCGAGTTTGGCCCCACAGCATCTTGCTTCCAGCTCTTTGGGAAGCTAAGAAACAACTCGCTCTGCACAGTGCTCTTACAGCCTAACGGGAACATCTCTTCCAAAGAACTGTGAAACGCAGTTTCTTTGCAGGCCTGATCTGGCTGAAGTAGGACTTCTGCTCTGGGTTTGCTACATTGCCCTAGAGCTGAAAGGCACAACGTGCAGGCTTCTTTCCAAAGGCCGAGTTGGGCCACACAGCATCTTGCTTCCAGCTCTTTGGGAAGCTAAGAAACAACTCGCTCTGCACAGTGCTCTTACAGCCTACCGGGAACATCTCTTCCAAACGCCTGGGAAACGCAGTTTCTTTGCAGGCCTGATCTGGCTGAAGTAGGACTTCTGCTCTGGGTGTGCTACTTTGCCCTAGAGCTGAAAGGCACAACGTGCAGGCTTCTTTCCAAAGGGCGAGTTGGGCCCCACAGCATCTTGCTTCCAGCTCTTTGGGAAGCTAAGAAACAACTCGCTCTGCACAGTGCTCTTACAGCCTACCGGGAACATCTCTTCCAAAGGCCTGTGAAACGCAGTTTCTTTGCACGCCTGATCTGGCTGAAGTAGGACTTCTGCTCTGGGTGTGCTACATTGCCCTAGAGCTGAGAGGCAAAGCGTGCAGGCTTCTTTCCAAAGGGCGAGTTGGGCCCCACAGAATCTGGCTTAGAGCTATTTGGGAAGCTAAGAAACAACTCGCTCTGCACAGTGCTCTTACAGCCTACCTGGAACATCTCTTCCAAAGGCCTGTGTAACGCAGTTTCTTTGCAGGCCTGATCTGGCTGAAGTAGGACTTCTACTCTGGGGTGCTACATTGCCCTAGAGCTGAAAGGCACAACGTGCAGGCTTCTTTACAAAGGGCGAGTGGTCCCCAGAGCATCTTGCATCCAGCTCTTTGGGAAGCTAAGAAACAACTCGCTCTGCACAGTGCTCTTACAGCCTACCGGGAGCATCTCTTCCAAAGGCCTGTGGAACGCAGTTTCTTTGCAGGCGTGATCTGGCTGAAGTAGGACTTCTGCTCTGTGTGTGCTACATTGCCCTAGAGCTGAAAGGCACAACGTGCAGGCTTCTTTCCAAAGGGTGAGTTTGGCCCCACAGCATCTTGCTTCCAGCTCTTTGGGAAGCTAAGAAACAACTCGCTCTGCACAGTGCTCTTACAGCCTACCGGGAACATCTCTTCCAAAGAACTGTGAAACGCAGTTTCTTTGCAGGCCTGATCTGGCTGAAGTAGGACTTCTGCTCTGGGTGTGCTACATTGCCCTAGAGCTGAAAGGCACAACGTGCAGGCTTCTTTCCAAAGGGCGAGTTGGGCCCCACAGCATCTTTCTTCCAGCTCCTTGGGAAGCTAAGTAACAACTCGCTGTGCACAGTGCTCTTACAGCCTACGGGGAACATCTCTTCCAAAGGCCTGTGAAACGCTGTTTCTTTGCAGGCCTGGTCTGGCTGAAGTAGGACTTCTGCTCTGGGTGTGCTACTTTGCCCTAGAGCTGAAAGGCACAACGTGCAGGCTTCTTTCCAAAGGGCGAGTTGGGCCCCACAGCATCTTGCGTCCAGCTCTTTGGGAAGCTAAGAAACAACTCGCTCTGCACAGTGCTCTTACAGCCTACCGGGAACATCTCTTCCAAAGGCCTCTGAAACGCAGTTTCTTTGCAGGGCTGATCTGGCTGAAGTAGGACTTCTGCTCTGGGTGTGCTACTTTGCCCTAGAGCTGAAAGGCACAACGTGCAGGCTTCTTTCCAAAGGGCGAGTTGGGCCCCACAGCATCTTGCTTCCAGCTCTTTGGGAAGCTAAGAAACAACTCGCTCTGCACAGTGCTCTTACGGCCTACCGGGAACATCTCTGACAAAGGCCTGTGAAACGCAGTTTCTTTGCAGGCCTGATCTGGCTGAAGTAGGACTTCTGCTCTGAGTGTGCTACTTTGCCTAGAGCTGAAAGGCACAACGTGCAGGCTTCTTTCCAAAGGGCGAGTTGGGCCCCACAGCATCTTGCTTCCAGCTCTTTCGGAAGCTAAGAAACAACTCGCTCTGCACAGTGCTCTTACATCCTAGTGGGAACATCTCTTCCAAAGGCCTGTGAAACGCAGTTTCTTTGCAGGGCTGATCTGGCTGAAGTAGGACTTCTGCTCTGGGTGTGGTACTTTGCCCTAGAGCTGAAAGGCACAACGTGCAGGCTTCTTTCCAAAGGGCGAGTTGGGCCCCACAGCATCTTGCTTCCAGCTCTTTGGGAAGCTAAGAAACAACTCGCTGTGCACAGTGCTCTTACAGCCTACCGGGAACATCTCTTCCAAAGGCCTGTGAAACGCAGTTTCTTTGCAGGCCTGATCTGGCTGAAGTAGGACTTCTGCTCTGGGTGTGCTCCATTGCCCTAGAGCTGAAAGGCACAAGGTGCAGGCTTCTTTCCAAAGGGCGAGTTGGGCCCCACAGCATCTTGCTTCCAGCTCTTTGGGAAGCTTTGAAACAACTCGCTCTGCACAGTGCTCTTGCAGCCTACCGGGAACATCTCTTCCAAAGGCCTGTGAAACGCAGTTTCTTTTCAGGCCTGATCTGGCTGAAGTAGGACTTCTGCTCTGGGCTTGCTACTTTGCCCTAGAGCTGAAAGGCACAACGTGCAGGCTTCTTTCCAAAGGGCGAGTTGGGCCCCACAGCATCTTGCTTCCAGCTCTTTGGGAAGCTAAGAAACAACTCGCTCTGCAAAGTGCTCTTACAGCCTACCGGGAACATCTCTTCCAAAGGACTGTGAAACGCAGTTTCTTTGCAGGCCTGATCTGGCTGAAGTAGGACTTCTGCCCTGGGTGTGCTACATTGCCCTAGAGCTGAAAGGCACAACGTGCAGGCTTCTTTCCAAGGGGCGCGTTGGGCCCCACAGCATCTTGCTTCCAGCTCTTTGGGAAGCTAAGAAACAACTCGCTCTGCACAGTGCTCTTACAGCGTGCAGGGAACATCTCTTCCAAAGGCCTCTCAAACGCAGTGTCTTTGCAGGGCTGATCTTGCTGAAGTAGGACTTCTGCTCTGGGTGTGCTACTTTGCCCTAGAGCTGAAAGGCACAACGTGCAGGCTTCTTTCCAAAGGGCGAGTTGGGCCCCACAGCATCTTGCTTCCAGCTCTTTGGGAAGCTAAGAAACAACTCGCTCTGCACAGTGCTCTTACAGCCTACCGGGAACATCTCTTCCAAAGGCCTGTGAAATGCAGTTTCTTTGAGGGCATGTTCTGGCTGAAGTAGGACTTCTGCTCTGGGTGTGCTACTTTGCCCTAGAGCTGAAAGGCACAACGTGCAGGCTTCTTTCCAAAGGGCGAGTTGGGCCCCACAGCATCTTGCTTCCAGCTCTTTGGGAAGCTAAGAAACAAATCGCTCTGCACAGTGCTCTTACAGCCTACCGGGAACATCTCTTCCAAACGCCTGGGAAACGCAGTTTCTTTGCAGGCCTGATCTGGCTGAAGTAGGACTTCTGCTCTGGGTGTGCTACTTTGCCCTAGAGCTGAAAGGCACAACGTGCAGGCTTCTTTCCAAAGGGCGAGTTGGGCCCCACAGCATCTTGCTTCCAGCTCTTTGGGAAGCTAAGAAACAACTCGCTCTGCACAGTGCTCTTACAGCCTACCGGGAACATTTCTTCCAAAGGCCTGTGAAACGCAGTTTCTTTGCACGCCTGATCTGGCTGAAGTAGGACTTCTGCTCTGGGTGTGCTACATTGCCCTAGAGCTGAGAGGCACAGCGTGCAGGCTTCTTTCCAAAGGGCGAGTTGGGCCCCACAGAATCTGGCTTAGAGCTCTTTGGGAAGCTAAGAAACAACTCGCTCTGCACAGTGCTCTTACAGCCTACCGGGAACATCTCTTCCAAAGGCCTGTGTAACGCAGTTTCTTTGCAGGCCTGATCTGGCTGAAGTAGGACTTCTACTCTGGGGTGCTACATTGCCCTAGAGATGAAAGGCACAACGTGCAGGCTTCTTTACAAAGGGCGAGTGGTCCCCAGAGCATCTTGCATCCAGCTCTTTGGGAAGCTAAGAAACAACTCGCTCTGCACAGTGCTCTTACAGCCTACCAGGAGCATCTCTTCCAAAGGCCTGTGGAACGCAGTTTCTTTGCAGGCGTGATCTGGCTGAAGTAGGACTTCTGCTCTGTGTGTGCTACATTGCCCTAGAGCTGAAAGGCACAACGTGCAGGCTTCTTTCCAAAGGGCGAGATTGGCCCCACAGCATCTTGCTTCCAGCTCTTTGGGAAGCTAAGAAACAACTCGCTCTGCACAGTGCTCTTACAGCCTAACGGGAACATCTCTTCCAAAGAACTGTGAAACGCAGTTTCTTTGCAGGCCTGATCTGGCTGAAGTAGGACTTCTGCTCTGGGTTTGCTACATTGCCCTAGAGCTGAAAGGCACAACGTGCAGGCTTCTTTCCAAAGGGCGAGTTGGGCCCCACAGCTTCTTGCTTCCAGCTCTTTGGGAAGCTAAGAAACAACTCGCTCTGCACAGTGCTCTTACAGCCTACCGGGAACATCTCTTCCAAAGGCCTGTGAAACGCAGTTTCTTTGCAGGCCTGATCTGGCTGAAGTAGGACTTCTGCTCTGGCTGTGCTACATTGCCCTACAGCTGAAAGGCAAAACGTGCAGGCTTCTTTCCAAAGGGCGAGTTGGGCCCCACAGCATCTTGCTTCCAGCTCTTTGGGAACCTAAGAAACAACTCGCTCTGCACAGTGCTCTTACAGCCTACGGGGAGCATCTCTTCCAAAGGCCTGTGAAACGCAGTTTCTTTGCAGGCCTGATCTGGCTGAAGTAGGACTTCTGCTCTGGGTGGGCTACATTGCCAAGAGCTGAAAGGCACAACGTGCAGGCTTCTTTCCAAAGGGCGTGTTGAGCCCCACAGCATCTTGCTTCCAGCTCGTTGGGAAGCTAAGAAACAGCTCTCTCTGCCCAGTGCTCTTAGAGCCTACCGGGAACATCTCTTCCAAAGGCCTGTGAAACGCAGTTTCTTTGCAGGCCTGATCTGGCTGAAGTAGGACTTCTGCTCTGGGTGTGCTAATTTGCCCTAGAGCTGAAAGGCACAACGTGCAGGCTTCTTTCCAAAGGCCGAGTTGGGCCACACAGCATCTTGCTTCCAGCTCTTTGGGAAGCTAAGAAACAACTCGCTCTGCACAGTGCTCTTACAGCCTACCGGGAACATCTCTTCCAAACGCCTGGGAAACGCAGTTTCTTTGCAGGCCTGATCTGGCTGAAGTAGGACTTCTGCTCTGGGTGTGCTACTTTGCCCTAGAGCTGAAAGGCACAACGTGCAGGCTTCTTTCCAAAGGGCGAGTTGGGCCCCACAGCATCTTGCTTCCAGCTCTTTGGGAAGCTAAGAAACAACTCGCTCTGCACAGTGCTCTTACAGCCTACCGGGAACATCTCTTCCAAAGGCCTGTGAAACGCAGTTTCTTTGCACGCCTGATCTGGCTGAAGTAGGACTTCTGCTCTGGGTGTGCTACATTGCCCTAGAGCTGAGAGGCAAAGCGTGCAGGCTTCTTTCCAAAGGGCGAGTTGGGCCCCACAGAATCTGGCTTAGAGCTCTTTGGGAAGCTAAGAAACAACTCGCTCTGCACAATGCTCTTACAGCCTACCTGGAACATCTCTTCCAAAGGCCTGTGTAACGCAGTTTCTTTGCAGGCCTGATCTGGCTGAAGTAGGACTTCTACTCTGGGGTGCTACATTGCCCTAGAGCTGAAAGGCACAACGTGCAGGCTTCTTTACAAAGGGCGAGTGGTCCCCAGAGCATCTTGCATCCAGCTCTTTGGGAAGCTAAGAAACAACTCGCTCTGCACAGTGCTCTTACAGCCTACCGGGAGCATCTCTTCCAAAGGCCTGTGGAACGCAGTTTCTTTGCAGGCGTGATCTGGCTGAAGTAGGACTTCTGCTCTGTGTGTGCTACATTGCCCTAGAGCTGAAAGGCACAACGTGCAGGCTTCTTTCCAAAGGGTGAGTTTGGCCCCACAGCATCTTGCTTCCAGCTCTTTGGGAAGCTAAGAAACAACTCGCTCTGCACAGTGCTCTTACAGCCTACCGGGAACATCTCTTCCAAAGAACTGTGAAACGCAGTTTCTTTGCAGGCCTGATCTGGCTGAAGTAGGACTTCTGCTCTGGGTGTGCTACATTGCCCTAGAGCTGAAAGGCACAACGTGCAGGCTTCTTTCCAAAGGGCGAGTTGGGCCCCACAGCATCTTTCTTCCAGCTCCTTGGGAAGCTAAGTAACAACTCGCTGTGCACAGTGCTCTTACAGCCTACGGGGAACATCTCTTCCAAAGGCCTGTGAAACGCTGTTTCTTTGCAGGCCTGATCTGGCTGAAGTAGGACTTCTGCTCTGGGTGTGCTACTTTGCCCTAGAGCTGAAAGGCACAACGTGCAGGCTTCTTTCCAAAGGGCGAGTTGGGTCCCACAGCATCTTGCGTCCAGCTCTTTGGGAAGCTAAGAAACAACTCGCTCTGCACAGTGCTCTTACAGCCTACCGGGAACATCTCTTCCAAAGGCCTCTGAAACGCAGTTTCTTTGCAGGGCTGATCTGGCTGAAGTAGGACTTCTGCTCTGGGTGTGCTACTTTGCCCTAGAGCTGAAAGGCACAACGTGCAGGCTTCTTTCCAAAGGGCGAGTTGGGCCCCACAGCATCTTGCTTCCAGCTCTTTGGGAAGCTAAGAAACAACTCGCTCTGCACAGTGCTCTTACGGCCTACCGGGAACATCTCTGACAAAGGCCTGTGAAACGCAGTTTCTTTGCAGGCCTGATCTGGCTGAAGTAGGACTTCTGCTCTGAGTGTGCTACTTTGCCCTAGAGCTGAAAGGCAAAACGTGCAGGCTTCTTTCCAAAGGGCGAGTTGGGCCCCACAGCATCTTGCTTCCAGCTCTTTCGGAAGCTAAGAAACAACTCGCTCTGCACAGTGCTCTTACATCCTAGTGGGAACATCTCTTCCAAAGGCCTGTGAAACGCAGTTTCTTTGCAGGGCTGATCTGGCTGAAGTAGGACTTCTGCTCTGGGTGTGGTACTTTGCCCTAGAGCTGAAAGGCACAACGTGCAGGCTTCTTTCCAAAGGGCGAGTTGGGCCCCACAGCATCTTGCTTCCAGCTCTTTGGGAAGCTAAGAAACAACTCGCTGTGCACAGTGCTCTTACAGCCTACCGGGAACATCGCTTCCAAAGGCCTGTGAAACGCAGTTTCTTTGCAGGCCTGATCTGGCTGAAGTAGGACTTCTGCTCTGGGTGTGCTCCATTGCCCTAGAGCTGAAAGGCACAAGGTGCAGGCTTCTTTCCAAAGGGCGAGTTGGGCCCCACAGCATCTTGCTTCCAGCTCTTTGGGAAGCTTTGAAACAACTCGCTCTGCACAGTGCTCTTGCAGCCTACCGGGAACATCTCTTCCAAAGGCCTGTGAAACGCAGTTTCTTTTCAGGCCTGATCTGGCTGAAGTAGGACTTCTGCTCTGGGCTTGCTACTTTGCCCTAGAGCTGAAAGGCACAACGTGCAGGCTTCTTTCCAAAGGGCGAGTTGGGCCCCACAGCATCTTGCTTCCAGCTCTTTGGGAAGCTAAGAAACAACTCGCTCTGCAAAGTGCTCTTACAGCCTACCGGGAACATCTCTTCCAAAGGACTGTGAAACGCAGTTTCTTTGCAGGCCTGATCTGGCTGAAGTAGGACTTCTGCCCTGGGTGTGCTACATTGCCCTAGAGCTGAAAGGCACAACGTGCAGGCTTCTTTCCAAGGGGCGCGTTGGGCCCCACAGCATCTTGCTTCCAGCTCTTTGGGAAGCTAAGAAACAACTCGCTCTGCACAGTGCTCTTTCAGCGTGCAGGGAACATCTCTTCCAAAGGCCTCTCAAACGCAGTGTCTTTGCAGGGCTGATCTTGCTGAAGTAGGACTTCTGCTCTGGGTGTGCTACTTTGCCCTAGAGCTGAAAGGCACAACGTGCAGGCTTCTTTCCAAAGGGCGAGTTGGGCCCCACAGCATCTTGCTTCCAGCTCTTTGGGAAGCTAAGAAACAACTCGCTCTGCACAGTGCTCTTACAGCCTACCGGGAACATCTCTTCCAAAGGCCTGTGAAATGCAGTTTCTTTGAGGGCATGATCTGGCTGAAGTAGGACTTCTGCTCTGGGTGTGCTACTTTGCCCTAGAGCTGAAAGGCACAACGTGCAGGCTTCTTTCCAAAGGGCGAGTTGGGCCCCACAGCATCTTGCTTCCAGCTCTTTGGGAAGCTAAGAAACAAATCGCTCTGCACAGTGCTCTTACAGCCTACCGGGAACATCTCTTCCAAACGCCTGGGAAACGCAGTTTCTTTGCAGGCCTGATCTGGCTGAAGTAGGACTTCTGCTCTGGGTGTGCTACTTTGCCCTAGAGCTGAAAGGCACAACGTGCAGGCTTCTTTCCAAAGGGCGAGTTGGGCCCCACAGCATCTTGCTTCCAGCTCTTTGGGAAGCTAAGAAACAACTCGCTCTGCACAGTGCTCTTACAGCCTACCGGGAACATTTCTTCCAAAGGCCTGTGAAACGCAGTTTCTTTGCACGCCTGATCTGGCTGAAGTAGGACTTCTGCTCTGGGTGTGCTACATTGCCCTAGAGCTGAGAGGCACAGCGTGCAGGCTTCTTTCCAAAGGGCGAGTTGGGCCCCACAGAATCTGGCTTAGAGCTCTTTGGGAAGCTAAGAAACAACTCGCTCTGCACAGTGCTCTTACAGCCTACCTGGAACATCTCTTCCAAAGGCCTGTGTAACGCAGTTTCTTTGCAGGCCTGATCTGGCTGAAGTAGGACTTCTACTCTGGGGTGCTACATTGCCCTAGAGATGAAAGGCACAACGTGCAGGCTTCTTTACAAAGGGCGAGTGGTCCCCAGATCATCTTGCATCCAGCTCTTTGGGAAGCTAAGAAACAACTCGCTCTGCACAGTGCTCTTACAGCCTACCGGGAGCATCTCTTCCAAAGGCCTGTGGAACGCAGTTTCTTTGCAGGCGTGATCTGGCTGAAGTAGGACTTCTGCTCTGTGTGTGCTACATTGCCCTAGAGCTGAAAGGCACAACGTGCAGGCTTCTTTCCAAAGGGCGAGTTTGGCCCCACAGCATCTTGCTTCCAGCTCTTTGGGAAGCTAAGAAACAACTCGCTCTGCACAGTGCTCTTACAGCCTAACGGGAACATCTCTTCCAAAGAACTGTGAAACGCAGTTTCTTTGCAGGCCTGATCTGGCTGAAGTAGGACTTCTGCTCTGGGTTTGCTACATTGCCCTAGAGCTGAAAGGCACAACGTGCAGGCTTCTTTCCAAAGGGCGAGTTGGGCCCCACAGCATCTTGCTTCCAGCTCTTTGGGAACCTAAGAAACAACTCGCTCTGCACAGTGCTCTTACAGCCTACGGGGAGCATCTCTTCCAAAGGCCTGTGAAACGCAGTTTCTTTGCAGGCCTGATCTGGCTGAAGTAGGACTTCTGCTCTGGGTGGGCTACATTGCCAAGAGCTGAAAGGCACAACGTGCAGGCTTCTTTCCAAAGGGCGTGTTGAGCCCCACAGCATCTTGCTTCCAGCTCGTTGGGAAGCTAAGAAACAGCTCTCTCTGCCCAGTGCTCTTAGAGCCTACCGGGAACATCTCTTCCAAAGGCCTGTGAAACGCAGTTTCTTTGCAGGCCTGATCTGGCTGAAGTAGGACTTCTGCTCTGGGTGTGCTACTTTGCCCTAGAGCTGAAAGGCACAACGTGCAGGCTTCTTTCCAAAGGCCGAGTTGGGCCACACAGCATCTTGCTTCCAGCTCTTTGGGAAGCTAAGAAACAACTCGCTCTGCACAGTGCTCTTACAGCCTACCGGGAACATCTCTTCCAAACGCCTGGGAAACGCAGTTTCTTTGCAGGCCTGATCTGGCTGAAGTAGGACTTCTGCTCTGGGTGTGCTACTTTGCCCTAGAGCTGAAAGGCACAACGTGCAGGCTTCTTTCCAAAGGGCGAGTTGGGCCCCACAGCATCTTGCTTCCAGCTCTTTGGGAAGCTAAGAAACAACTCGCTCTGCACAGTGCTCTTACAGCCTACCGGGAACATCTCTTCCAAAGGCCTGTGAAATGCAGTTTCTTTGCACGCCTGATCTGGCTGAAGTAGGACTTCTGCTCTGGGTGTGCTACATTGCCCTAGAGCTGAGAGGCAAAGCGTGCAGGCTTCTTTCCAAAGGGCGAGTTGGGCCCCACAGAATCTGGCTTAGAGCTCTTTGGGAAGCTAAGAAACAACTCGCTCTGCACAGTGCTCTTACAGCCTACCTGGAACATCTCTTCCAAAGGCCTGTGTAACGCAGTTTCTTTGCAGGCCTGATCTGGCTGAAGTAGGACTTCTACTCTGGGGTGCTACATTGCCCTAGAGCTGAAAGGCACAACGTGCAGGCTTCTTTACAAAGGGCGAGTGGTCCCCAGAGCATCTTGCATCCAGCTCTTTGGGAAGCTAAGAAACAACTCGCTCTGCACAGTGCTCTTACAGCCTACCGGGAGCATCTCTTCCAAAGGCCTGTGGAACGCAGTTTCTTTGCAGGCGTGATCTGGCTGAAGTAGGACTTCTGCTCTGTGTGTGCTACATTGCCCTAGAGCTGAAAGGCACAACGTGCAGGCTTCTTTCCAAAGGGTGAGTTTGGCCCCA
Organism: Equus caballus; assembly: GCF_041296265.1. NCBI lineage: Eukaryota > Metazoa > Chordata > Mammalia > Perissodactyla > Equidae > Equus > Equus caballus. The sequence goes on from NC_091696.1 coordinate 15,849,239, forward strand.
CAGCATCTTGCTTCCAGCTCTTTGGGAAGCTAAGAAACAACTCGCTCTGCACAGTGCTCTTACAGCCTACCGGGAACATCTCTTCCAAAGAACTGTGAAACGCAGTTTCTTTGCAGGCCTGATCTGGCTGAAGTAGGACTTCTGCTCTGGGTGTGCTACATTGCCCTAGAGCTGAAAGGCACAACGTGCAGGCTTCTTTCCAAAGGGCGAGTTGGGCCCCACAGCATCTTTCTTCCAGCTCCTTGGGAAGCTAAGTAACAACTCGCTGTGCACAGTGCTCTTACAGCCTACGGGGAACATCTCTTCCAAAGGCCTGTGAAACGCTGTTTCTTTGCAGGCCTGATCTGGCTGAAGTAGGACTTCTGCTCTGGGTGTGCTACTTTGCCCTAGAGCTGAAAGGCACAACGTGCAGGCTTCTTTCCAAAGGGCGAGTTGGGCCCCACAGCATCTTGCGTCCAGCTCTTTGGGAAGCTAAGAAACAACTCGCTCTGCACAGTGCTCTTACAGCCTACCGGGAACATCTCTTCCAAAGGCCTCTGAAACGCAGTTTCTTTGCAGGGCTGATCTGGCTGAAGTAGGACTTCTGCTCTGGGTGTGCTACTTTGCCCTAGAGCTGAAAGGCACAACGTGCAGGCTTCTTTCCAAAGGGCGAGTTGGGCCCCACAGCATCTTGCTTCCAGCTCTTTGGGAAGCTAAGAAACAACTCGCTCTGCACAGTGCTCTTACGGCCTACCGGGAACATCTCTGACAAAGGCCTGTGAAACGCAGTTTCTTTGCAGGCCTGATCTGGCTGAAGTAGGACTTCTGCTCTGAGTGTGCTACTTTGCCCTAGAGCTGAAAGGCACAACGTGCAGGCTTCTTTCCAAAGGGCGAGTTGGGCCCCACAGCATCTTGCTTCCAGCTCTTTCGGAAGCTAAGAAACAACTCGCTCTGCACAGTGCTCTTACATCCTAGTGGGAACATCTCTTCCAAAGGCCTGTGAAACGCAGTTTCTTTGCAGGGCTGATCTGGCTGAAGTAGGACTTCTGCTCTGGGTGTGGTACTTTGCCCTAGAGCTGAAAGGCACAACGTGCAGGCTTCTTTCCAAAGGGCGAGTTGGGCCCCACAGCATCTTGCTTCCAGCTCTTTGGGAAGCTAAGAAACAACTCGCTGTGCACTGTGCTCTTACAGCCTACCGGGAACATCTCTTCCAAAGGCCTGTGAAACGCAGTTTCTTTGCAGGCCTGATCTGGCTGAAGTAGGACTTCTGCTCTTGGTGTGCTCCATTGCCCTAGAGCTGAAAGGCACAAGGTGCAGGCTTCTTTCCAAAGGGCGAGTTGGGCCCCACAGCATCTTGCTTCCAGCTCTTTGGGAAGCTTTGAAACAACTCGCTCTGCACAGTGCTCTTGCAGCCTACCGGGAACATCTCTTCCAAAGGCCTGTGAAACGCAGTTTCTTTTCAGGCCTGATCTGGCTGAAGTAGGACTTCTGCTCTGGGCTTGCTACTTTGCCCTAGAGCTGAAAGGCACAACGTGCAGGCTTCTTTCCAAAGGGCGAGTTGGGCCCCACAGCATCTTGCTTCCAGCTCTTTGGGAAGCTAAGAAACAACTCGCTCTGCAAAGTGCTCTTACAGCCTACCGGGAACATCTCTTCCAAAGGACTGTGAAACGCAGTTTCTTTGCAGGCCTGATCTGTCTGAAGTAGGACTTCTGCCCTGGGTGTGCTACATTGCCCTAGAGCTGAAAGGCACAACGTGCAGGCTTCTTTCCAAGGGGCGCGTTGGGCCCCACAGCATCTTGCTTCCAGCTCTTTGGGAAGCTAAGAAACAACTCGCTCTGCACAGTGCTCTTTCAGCGTGCAGGGAACATCTCTTCCAAAGGCCTCTCAAACGCAGTGTCTTTGCAGGGCTGATCTTGCTGAAGTAGGACTTCTGCTCTGGGTGTGCTACTTTGCCCTAGAGCTGAAAGGCACAACGTGCAGGCTTCTTTCCAAAGGGCGAGTTGGGCCCCCAGCATCTTGCTTCCAGCTCTTTGGGAAGCTAAGAAACAACTCGCTCTGCACAGTGCTCTTACAGCCTACCGGGAACATCTCTTCCAAAGGCCTGTGAAATGCAGTTTCTTTGAGGGCATGATCTGGCTGAAGTAGGACTTCTGCTCTGGGTGTGCTACTTTGCCCTAGAGCTGAAAGGCACAACGTGCAGGCTTCTTTCCAAAGGGCGAGTTGGGCCCCACAGCATCTTGCTTCCAGCTCTTTGGGAAGCTAAGAAACAAATCGCTCTGCACAGTGCTCTTACAGCCTACCGGGAACATCTCTTCCAAACGCCTGGGAAACGCAGTTTCTTTGCAGGCCTGATCTGGCTGAAGTAGGACTTCTGCTCTGGGTGTGCTACTTTGCCCTAGAGCTGAAAGGCACAACGTGCAGGCTTCTTTCCAAAGGGCGAGTTGGGCCCCACAGCATCTTGCTTCCAGCTCTTTGGGAAGCTAAGAAACAACTCGCTCTGCACAGTGCTCTTACAGCCTACCGGGAACATTTCTTCCAAAGGCCTGTGAAACGCAGTTTCTTTGCACGCCTGATCTGGCTGAAGTAGGACTTCTGCTCTGGGTGTGCTACATTGCCCTAGAGCTGAGAGGCACAGCGTGCAGGCTTCTTTCCAAAGGGCGAGTTGGGCCCCACAGAATCTGGCTTAGAGCTCTTTGGGAAGCTAAGAAACAACTCGCTCTGCACAGTGCTCTTACAGCCTACCTGGAACATCTCTTCCAAAGGCCTGTGTAACGCAGTTTCTTTGCAGGCCTGATCTGGCTGAAGTAGGACTTCTACTCTGGGGTGCTACATTGCCCTAGAGATGAAAGGCACAACGTGCAGGCTTCTTTACAAAGGGCGAGTGGTCCCCAGAGCATCTTGCATCCAGCTCTTTGGGAAGCTAAGAAACAACTCGCTCTGCACAGTGCTCTTACAGCCTACCGGGAGCATCTCTTCCAAAGGCCTGTGGAACGCAGTTTCTTTGCAGGCGTGATCTGGCTGAAGTAGGACTTCTGCTCTGTGTGTGCTACATTGCCCTAGAGCTGAAAGGCACAACGTGCAGGCTTCTTTCCAAAGGGCGAGTTTGGCCCCACAGCATCTTGCTTCCAGCTCTTTGGGAAGCTAAGAAACAACTCGCTCTGCACAGTGCTCTTACAGCCTAACGGGAACATCTCTTCCAAAGAACTGTGAAACGCAGTTTCTTTGCAGGCCTGATCTGGCTGAAGTAGGACTTCTGCTCTGGGTTTGCTACATTGCCCTAGAGCTGAAAGGCACAACGTGCAGGCTTCTTTCCAAAGGGCGAGTTGGGCCCCACAGCTTCTTGCTTCCAGCTCTTTGGGAAGCTAAGAAACAACTCGCTCTGCACAGTGCTCTTACAGCCTACCGGGAACATCTCTTCCAAAGGCCTGTGAAACGCAGTTTCTTTGCAGGCCTGATCTGGCTGAAGTAGGACTTCTGCTCTGGCTGTGCTACATTGCCCTACAGCTGAAAGGCACAACGTGCAGGCTTCTTTCCAAAGGGCGAGTTGGGCCCCACAGCATCTTGCTTCCAGCTCTTTGGGAACCTAAGAAACAACTCGCTCTGCACAGTGCTCTTACAGCCTACCGGGAACATCTCTTCCAAAGGCCTGTGAAACGCAGTTTTTTTGCAGGCCTGATCTGGCTGAAGTAGGACTTCTGCTCTGGGTGTGCTACTTTGCCCTAGAGCTGAAAGGCACAACGTGCAGGCTTCTTTCCAAAGGGCGAGTTGGGCCCCACAGCATCTTGCTTCCAGTTCGTTGGGAAGCTAAGAAACAGCTCTCTCTGCACAGTGCTCTTACAGCCTACCGGGAACATCTCTTCCAAAGGCCTGTGAAACGCAGTTTCTTTGCAGGCCTGATCTGACTGAAGTAGGACTTCTGCTCTGGGTGTGCTACTTTGTTCTAGAGCTGAAAGGCACAACGTGCAGGCTTCTTTCCAAAGTGCGAGTTGGGCCCCACAGCATCTTGCTTCCAGCTCTTAGGGAAGCTAAGAAACAACTCGCTCTGCACAGTGGTCTTACAGCCTACCGGGAACATCTCGTCGAAAGGCCTGTGAAACGCAGTTTCTTTGCAGGCCTGATCTGGCTGAAGTAGGACTTCTGCTCTGGGTGTGCTACATTGCCCTACAGCTGAAAGGCACAATGTGCAGGCTTCTTTCCAAAGGGCGATTTGGGCCCCACAGCATCTTGCTTCCATCTCTTAGGGAAGCTAAGAAACAACTCGCTCTGCACAGTGCTCTTACAGCCTACGGGGAGCATCTCTTCCAAAGGCCTGTGAAACGCAGTGTCTTTGCAGGCCTGATCTGGCTGAAGTAGGACTTCTGCTCTGGGTGGGCTACATTGCCAAGAGCTGAAAGGCACAACGTGCAGGCTTCTTTCCAAAGGGCGTGTTGAGCCCCACAGCATCTTGCTTCCAGCTCGTTGGGAAGCTAAGAAACAGCTCTCTCTGCCCAGTGCTCTTAGAGCCTACCGGGAACATCTCTTCCAAAGGCCTGTGAAACGCAGTTTCTTTGCAGGCCTGATCTGGCTGAAGTAGGACTTCTGCTCTGGGTGTGCTACTTTGCCCTAGAGCTGAAAGGCACAACGTGCAGGCTTCTTTCCAAAGGCCGAGTTGGGCCCCACAGCATCTTGCTTCCAGCTCTTTGGGAAGCTAAGAAACAACTCGCTCTGCACAGTGCTCTTACAGCCTACCGGGAACATCTCTTCCAAAGGCCTGTGAAACGCAGTTTCTTTGCACGCCTGATCTGGCTGAAGTAGGACTTCTGCTCTGGGTGTGCTACATTGCCCTAGAGCTGAGAGGCAAAGCGTGCAGGCTTCTTTCCAAAGGGCGAGTTGGGCCCCACAGAATCTGGCTTAGAGCTCTTTGGGAAGCTAAGAAACAACTCGCTCTGCACAGTGCTCTTACAGCCTACCTGGAACATCTCTTCCAAAGGCCTGTGTAACGCAGTTTCTTTGCATTCCTGATCTGGCTGAAGTAGGACTTCTACTCTGGGGTGCTACATTGCCCTAGAGCTGAAAGGCACAACGTGCAGGCTTCTTTACAAAGGGCGAGTGGTCCCCAGAGCATCTTGCATCCAGCTCTTTGGGAAGCTAAGAAACAACTCGCTCTGCACAGTGCTCTTACAGCCTACCGGGAGCATCTCTTCCAAAGGCCTGTGGAACGCAGTTTCTTTGCAGGCGTGATCTGGCTGAAGTAGGACTTCTGCTCTGTGTGTGCTACATTGCCCTAGAGCTGAAAGGCACAACGTGCAGGCTTCTTTCCAAAGGGAGAGTTTGGCCCCACAGCATCTTGCTTCCAGCTCTTTGGGAAGCTAAGAAACAACTCGCTCTGCACAGTGCTCTTACAGCCTACCGGGAACATCTCTTCCAAAGAACTGTGAAACGCAGTTTCTTTGCAGGCCTGATCTGGCTGAAGTAGGACTTCTGCTCTGGGTGTGCTACATTGCCCTAGAGCTGAAAGGCACAACGTGCAGGCTTCTTTCCAAAGGGCGAGTTGGGCCCCACAGCATCTTTCTTCCAGCTCCTTGGGAAGCTAAGTAACAACTCGCTGTGCACAGTGCTCTTACAGCCTACGGGGAACATCTCTTCCAAAGGCCTGTGAAACGCTGTTTCTTTGCAGGCCTGATCTGGCTGAAGTAGGACTTCTGCTCTGGGTGTGCTACTTTGCCCTAGAGCTGAAAGGCACAACGTGCAGGCTTCTTTCCAAAGGGCGAGTTGGGCCCCACAGCATCTTGCGTCCAGCTCTTTGGGAAGCTAAGAAACAACTCGCTCTGCACAGTGCTCTTACAGCCTACCGGGAACATCTCTTCCAAAGGCCTCTGAAACGCAGTTTCTTTGCAGGGCTGATCTGGCTGAAGTAGGACTTCTGCTCTGGGTGTGCTACTTTGCCCTAGAGCTGAAAGGCACAACGTGCAGGCTTCTTTCCAAAGGGCGAGTTGGGCCCCACAGCATCTTGCTTCCAGCTCTTTGGGAAGCTAAGAAACAACTCGCTCTGCACAGTGCTCTTACGGCCTACCGGGAACATCTCTGACAAAGGCCTGTGAAACGCAGTTTCTTTGCAGGCCTGATCTGGCTGAAGTAGGACTTCTGCTCTGAGTGTGCTACTTTGCCCTAGAGCTGAAAGGCACAACGTGCAGGCTTCTTTCCAAAGGGCGAGTTGGGCCCCACAGCATCTTGCTTCCAGCTCTTTCGGAAGCTAAGAAACAACTCGCTCTGCACAGTGCTCTTACATCCTAGTGGGAACATCTCTTCCAAAGGCCTGTGAAACGCAGTTTCTTTGCAGGGCTGATCTGGCTGAAGTAGGACTTCTGCTCTGGGTGTGGTACTTTGCCCTAGAGCTGAAAGGCACAACGTGCAGGCTTCTTTCCAAAGGGCGAGTTGGGCCCCACAGCATCTTGCTTCCAGCTCTTTGGGAAGCTAAGAAACAACTCGCTGTGCACAGTGCTCTTACAGCCTACCGGGAACATCTCTTCCAAAGGCCTGTGGAACGCAGTTTCTTTGCAGGCCTGATCTGGCTGAAGTAGGACTTCTGCTCTGGGTGTGCTCCATTGCCCTAGAGCTGAAAGGCACAAGGTGCAGGCTTCTTTCCAAAGGGCGAGTTGGGCCCCACAGCATCTTGCTTCCAGCTCTTTGGGAAGCTTTGAAACAACTCGCTCTGCACAGTGCTCTTGCAGCCTACCGGGAACATCTCTTCCAAAGGCCTGTGAAACGCAGTTTCTTTTCAGGCCTGATCTGGCTGAAGTAGGACTTCTGCTCTGGGCTTGCTACTTTGCCCTAGAGCTGAAAGGCACAACGTGCAGGCTTCTTTCCAAAGGGCGAGTTGGGCCCCACAGCATCTTGCTTCCAGTTCTTTGGGAAGCTAAGTAACAACTCGCTCTGCAAAGTGCTCTTACAGCCTACCGGGAACATCTCTTCCAAAGGACTGTGAAACGCAGTTTCTTTGCAGGCCTGATCTGGCTGAAGTAGGACTTCTGCCCTGGGTGTGCTACATTGCCCTAGAGCTGAAAGGCACAACGTGCAGGCTTCTTTCCAAGGGGCGCGTTGGACCCCACAGCATCTTGCTTCCAGCTCTTTGGGAAGCTAAGAAACAACTCGCTCTGCACAGTGCTCTTTCAGCGTGCAGGGAACATCTCTTCCAAAGGCCTCTCAAACGCAGTGTCTTTGCAGGGCTGATCTTGCTGAAGTAGGACTTCTGCTCTGGGTGTGCTACTTTGCCCTAGAGCTGAAAGGCACAACGTGCAGGCTTCTTTCCAAAGGGCGAGTTGGGCCCCACAGCATCTTGCTTCCAGCTCTTTGGGAAGCTAAGAAACAACTCGCTCTGCACAGTGCTCTTACAGCCTACCGGGAACATCTCTTCCAAAGGCCTGTGAAATGCAGTTTCTTTGAGGGCATGATCTGGCTGAAGTAGGACTTCTGCTCTGGGTGTGCTACTTTTCCCTAGAGCTGAAAGGCACAACGTGCAGGCTTCTTTCCAAAGGGCGAGTTGGGCCCCACAGCATCTTGCTTCCAGCTCTTTGGGAAGCTAAGAAACAAATCGCTCTGCACAGTGCTCTTACAGCCTTCCGGGAACATCTCTTCCAAAGGCCGGTGAAATGCAGTTTCTTTGCAGGCATGATCTGGCTGAAGTAGGACTTCTGCACTGGATGTGCTACTTTGCCCTAGAGCTGAAAGGCACAACGTGCAGGCTTCTTTCCAAAGGGCGAGTTGGGCCCCACAGCATCTTGCTTCCAGCTCTTTGGGAAGCTAAGAAACAAATCGCTCTGCACAGTGCTCTTACAGCCTACCGGGAACATCTCTTCCAAAGGCCTGTGAAATGCAGTTTCTTTGCAGGCATGATCTGGATGAAGTAGGACTTCTGCTCTGGGTGTGCTACTTTGCCCTAGAGCTGAAAGGCACAACGTGCAGGCTTCTTTACAAAGGGCGAGTGGGCCCCAAAGCATCTTGCATCCAGCTCTTTGGGAAGCTAAGAAACAACTCGCTCTGCACAGTGCTCTTACAGCCTACCGGGAGCATCTCTTCCAAAGGCCTGTGGAACGCAGTTTCTTTGCAGGCCTGATCTGCCTGAAGTAGGACTTCTGCTCTGGGTGTGCTACATTGCCCTAGAGTTGAATGGCACAACGTGCAGGCTTCTTTCCTAAGGGCGAGTTGGGCCCCACAGCATCTTGCTTCCAGCTCGTTGGGAAGCTAAGAAACAGCTCTCTCTGCACAGTGCTCTTACAGCCTACCGGGAACATCTCTTCCAAAGGCCTGTGAAACGCAGTTTCTTTTCAGGCCTGATCTGACTGAAGTAGGACTTCTGCTCTGGGTGTGCTACTTTGCCCTAGAGCTGAAAGGCACAACGTGCAGGCTTCTTTCCAAAGGGCGAGTTGGGCCCCACAGCATCTTGCTTCCAGCTCTTTGGGAAGCTAAGAAACAACTCGCTCTGCACAGTGCTCTTACAGCCTACCGGGAACATCTCTTCCAAAGGCCTGTGTAACACAGTTTCTTTGCAGGCCTGATCTGGCTGAAGTAGGACTTCTGCTCTGGGTGTGCTACATTGCCCTAGAGCTGAAAGGCACAGCGTGCAGGCTTCTTTCCAAAGGGAGAGTGGGCCCCACAGCATCTTGCTTCCAGCTCTTTGGGAAGCTAAGAAACAACTCGCTCTGCTCAGTGCTCTTACATCCTAGTGGGAACATCTCTTCCAAAGGCCTATGAAACGCAGTTTCTTTGCAGGCCTGATCTGGCTGAAGTAGGACTTCTGCTCTGGGTGTGCTACTTTGTTCTAGAGCTGAAAGGCACAACGTGCAGGCTTCTTTCCAAAGGGCGAGTTGGGCCCCACAGCATCTTGCTTCCAGCTCTTAGGGAAGCTAAGAAACAACTCGCTCTGCACAGTGCTCTTACAGCCTACCGGGAACATCTCGTCGAAAGGCCTGTGAAACGCAGTTTCTTTGCAGGCCTGATCTGGCTGAAGTAGGACTTCTGCTCTGGGTGTGCTACATTGCCCTACAGCTGAAAGGCACAATGTGCAGGCTTCTTTCCAAAGGGCGATTTGGGCCCCACAGCATCTTGCTTCCATCTCTTAGGGAAGCTAAGAAACAACTCGCTCTGCACAGTGCTCTTACAGCCTACGGGGAGCATCTCTTCCAAAGGCCTGTGAAACGCAGTTTCTTTGCAGGCCTGATCTGGCTGAAGTAGGACTTCAGCTCTGGGTGGGCTACATTGCCCAAGAGCTGAAAGGCACAACGTGCGGGCTTCTTTCCAAAGGGCGTGTTGAGCCCCACAGCATCTTGCTTCCAGCTCGTTGGGAAGCTAAGAAACAGCTCTCTCTGCCCAGTGCTCTTAGAGCCTACCGGGAACATCTCTTCCAAAGGCCTGTGAAACGCAGTTTCTTTGCAGGCCTGATCTGGCTGAAGTAGGACTTCTGCTCTGGGTGTGCTACTTTGCCCTAGAGCTGAAAGGCACAACGTGCAGGCTTCTTTCCAAAGGCCGAGTTGGGCCACACAGCATCTTGCTTCCAGCTCTTTGGGAAGCTAAGAAACAACTCGCTCTGCACAGTGCTCTTACAGCCTACCGGGAACATCTCTTCCAAACGCCTGGGAAACGCAGTTTCTTTGCAGGCCTGATCTGGCTGAAGTAGGACTTCTGCTCTGGGTGTGCTACTTTGCCCTAGAGCTGAAAGGCACAACGTGCAGGCTTCTTTCCAAAGGGCGAGTTGGGCCCCACAGCATCTTGCTTCCAGCTCTTTGGGAAGCTAAGAAACAACTCGCTCTGCACAGTGCTCTTACAGCCTACCGGGAACATCTCTTCCAAAGGCCTGTGAAACGCAGTTTCTTTGCACGCCTGATCTGGCTGAAGTAGGACTTCTGCTCTGGGTGTGCTACATTGCCCTAGAGCTGAGAGGCACAGCGTGCAGGCTTCTTTCCAAAGGGCGAGTTGGGCCCCACAGAATCTGGCTTAGAGCTCTTTGGGAAGCTAAGAAACAACTCGCTCTGCACAGTGCTCTTACAGCCTACCGGGAACATCTCTTCCAAAGGCCTGTGTAACGCAGTTTCTTTGCAGGCCTGATCTGGCTGAAGTAGGACTTCTACTCTGGGGTGCTACATTGCCCTAGAGATGAAAGGCACAACGTGCAGGCTTCTTTACAAAGGGCGAGTGGTCCCCAGAGCATCTTGCATCCAGCTCTTTGGGAAGCTAAGAAACAACTCGCTCTGCACAGTGCTCTTACAGCCTACCGGGAGCATCTCTTCCAAAGGCCTGTGGAACGCAGTTTCTTTGCAGGCGTGATCTGGCTGAAGTAGGACTTCTGCTCTGTGTGTGCTACATTGCCCTAGAGCTGAAAGGCACAACGTGCAGGCTTCTTTCCAAAGGGCGAGTTTGGCCCCACAGCATCTTGCTTCCAGCTCTTTGGGAAGCTAAGAAACAACTCGCTCTGCACAGTGCTCTTACAGCCTACCGGGAACATCTCTTCCAAAGAACTGTGAAACGCAGTTTCTTTGCAGGCCTGATCTGGCTGAAGTAGGACTTCTGCTCTGGGTTTGCTACATTGCCCTAGAGCTGAAAGGCACAACGTGCAGGCTTCTTTCCAAAGGGCGAGTTGGGCCCCACAGCTTCTTGCTTCCAGCTCTTTGGGAAGCTAAGAATCTTCTTGCTCTGCACAGTGCTCTGACAGCCTAGTGGGAACATCTCTTCCAAAGGCCTGTGAAACGCAGTTTCTTTTCAGGCCTGATCTGACTGAAGTAGGACTTCTGCTCTGGGTGTGCTACTTTGCCCTAGAGCTGAAAGGCACAACGTGCAGGCTTCTTTCCAAAGGGCGAGTTGGGCCCCACAGCATCTTGCTTCCAGCTCTTTGGGAAGCTAAGAAACAACTCGCTCTGCACAGTGCTCTTACAGCCTACCGGGAACATCTCTTCCAAAGGCCTGTGTAACACAGTTTCTTTGCAGGCCTGATCTGGCTGAAGTAGGACTTCTGCTCTGGGTGTGCTACATTGCCCTAGAGCTGAAAGGCACAGCGTGCAGGCTTCTTTCCAAAGGGAGAGTGGGCCCCACAGCATCTTGCTTCCAGCTCTTTGGGAAGCTAAGAAACAACTCGCTCTGCTCAGTGCTCTTACATCCTAGTGGGAACATCTCTTCCAAAGGCCTATGAAACGCAGTTTCTTTGCAGGCCTGATCTGGCTGAAGTAGGACTTCTGCTCTGGGTGTGCTACTTTGTTCTAGAGCTGAAAGGCACAACGTGCAGGCTTCTTTCCAAAGGGCGAGTTGGGCCCCACAGCATCTTGCTTCCAGCTCTTAGGGAAGCTAAGAAACAACTCGCTCTGCACAGTGCTCTTACAGCCTACCGGGAACATCTCGTCGAAAGGCCTGTGAAACGCAGTTTCTTTGCAGGCCTGATCTGGCTGAAGTAGGACTTCTGCTCTGGGTGTGCTACATTGCCCTACAGCTGAAAGGCACAATGTGCAGGCTTCTTTCCAAAGGGCGATTTGGGCCCCACAGCATCTTGCTTCCATCTCTTAGGGAAGCTAAGAAACAACTCGCTCTGCACAGTGCTCTTACAGCCTACGGGGAGCATCTCTTCCAAAGGCCTGTGAAACGCAGTTTCTTTGCAGGCCTGATCTGGCTGAAGTAGGACTTCAGCTCTGGGTGGGCTACATTGCCCAAGAGCTGAAAGGCACAACGTGCGGGCTTCTTTCCAAAGGGCGTGTTGAGCCCCACAGCATCTTGCTTCCAGCTCGTTGGGAAGCTAAGAAACAGCTCTCTCTGCCCAGTGCTCTTAGAGCCTACCGGGAACATCTCTTCCAAAGGCCTGTGAAACGCAGTTTCTTTGCAGGCCTGATCTGGCTGAAGTAGGACTTCTGCTCTGGGTGTGCTACTTTGCCCTAGAGCTGAAAGGCACAACGTGCAGGCTTCTTTCCAAAGGCCGAGTTGGGCCACACAGCATCTTGCTTCCAGCTCTTTGGGAAGCTAAGAAACAACTCGCTCTGCACAGTGCTCTTACAGCCTACCGGGAACATCTCTTCCAAACGCCTGGGAAACGCAGTTTCTTTGCAGGCCTGATCTGGCTGAAGTAGGACTTCTGCTCTGGGTGTGCTACTTTGCCCTAGAGCTGAAAGGCACAACGTGCAGGCTTCTTTCCAAAGGGCGAGTTGGGCCCCACAGCATCTTGCTTCCAGCTCTTTGGGAAGCTAAGAAACAACTCGCTCTGCACAGTGCTCTTACAGCCTACCGGGAACATCTCTTCCAAAGGCCTGTGAAACGCAGTTTCTTTGCACGCCTGATCTGGCTGAAGTAGGACTTCTGCTCTGGGTGTGCTACATTGCCCTAGAGCTGAGAGGCACAGCGTGCAGGCTTCTTTCCAAAGGGCGAGTTGGGCCCCACAGAATCTGGCTTAGAGCTCTTTGGGAAGCTAAGAAACAACTCGCTCTGCACAGTGCTCTTACAGCCTACCGGGAACATCTCTTCCAAAGGCCTGTGTAACGCAGTTTCTTTGCAGGCCTGATCTGGCTGAAGTAGGACTTCTACTCTGGGGTGCTACATTGCCCTAGAGATGAAAGGCACAACGTGCAGGCTTCTTTACAAAGGGCGAGTGGTCCCCAGAGCATCTTGCATCCAGCTCTTTGGGAAGCTAAGAAACAACTCGCTCTGCACAGTGCTCTTACAGCCTACCGGGAGCATCTCTTCCAAAGGCCTGTGGAACGCAGTTTCTTTGCAGGCGTGATCTGGCTGAAGTAGGACTTCTGCTCTGTGTGTGCTACATTGCCCTAGAGCTGAAAGGCACAACGTGCAGGCTTCTTTCCAAAGGGCGAGTTTGGCCCCACAGCATCTTGCTTCCAGCTCTTTGGGAAGCTAAGAAACAACTCGCTCTGCACAGTGCTCTTACAGCCTACCGGGAACATCTCTTCCAAAGAACTGTGAAACGCAGTTTCTTTGCAGGCCTGATCTGGCTGAAGTAGGACTTCTGCTCTGGGTTTGCTACATTGCCCTAGAGCTGAAAGGCACAACGTGCAGGCTTCTTTCCAAAGGGCGAGTTGGGCCCCACAGCTTCTTGCTTCCAGCTCTTTGGGAAGCTAAGAATCTTCTTGCTCTGCACAGTGCTCTGACAGCCTAGTGGGAACATCTCTTCCAAAGGCCTGTGAAACGCAGTTTTTTTGCAGGCCTGATCTGGCTGAAGTAGGACTTCTGCTCTGGGTGTGCTACATTGCCCTACAACTGAAAGGCACAACGTGCAGCCTTCTTTCCAAAGGGCGAGTTGTGCCCCCCAGCATCTTGCTTCCAGCTCTTTGGGAAGCTAAGAAACAACTCGCTCTGCACAGTGCTCTTACAGCCTACCAGGAACATCTCTTCCAAAGGCCTGTGAAACGCAGTTTCTTTGCAGGCCTGATCTGGCTGAAGTAGGACTTCTGCTCTGGGTGTGCTACATTGCCCTAGAGCTGAAAGGCACAACGTGCAGGCTTCTTTCCAAAGGGCGAGTTGGGCCCCACAGCATCTTGCTTCCAGCTCTTTGGGAAGCTAAGAAACAACTCGCTCTGCACAGTGCTCTTACAGCCTACCGGGAACATCTCTTCCAAAGGCCTGTGAAACGCAGTTTCTTTGCAGGCCTGATCTGGCTGAAGTAGGACTTCTGCTCTGGCTGTGCTACATTGCCCTACAGCTGAAAGGCACAACGTGCAGGCTTCTTTCCAAAGGGCGAGTTGGGCCCCACAGCATCTTGCTTCCAGCTCTTTGCTAACCTAAGAAACAACTCGCTCTGCACAGTGCTCTTACAGCCTACCGGGAACATCTCTTCCAAAGGCCTGTGAAACGAAGTTTCTCTGCAGGCCTGATCTGGCTGAAGTAGGACTTCTGCTCTGGGTGTGCTACTTTGCCCTAGAGCTGAAAGGCACAACGTGCAGGCTTCTTTCCAAAGGGCGAGTTGGGCCCCACAGCATCTTGCTTCCAGCTCGTTGGGAAGCTAAGAAACAGCTCTCTCTGCACAGTGCTCTTACAGCCTACCGGGAACATCTCTTCCAAAGGCCTGTGAAACGCAGTTTCTTTTCAGACCTGATCTGACTGAAGTAGGACTTCTGCTCTGGGTGTGCTACTTTGCCCTAGAGCTGAAAGGCACAACGTGCAGGCTTCTTTCCAAAGGGCGAGTTGGGCCCCACAGCATCTTGCTTCCAGCTCTTTGGGAAGCTAAGAAACAACTCGCTCTGCACAGTGCTCTTACAGCCTACCGGGAACATCTCTTCCAAAGGCCTGTGTAACACAGTTTCTTTGCAGGCCTGATCTGGCTGAAGTAGGACTTCTGCTCTGGGTGTGCTACATTGCCCTAGAGCTGAAAGGCACAGCGTGCAGGCTTCTTTCCAAAGGGAGAGTGGGCCCCACAGCATCTTGCTTCCAGCTCTTTGGGAAGCTAAGAAACAACTCGCTCTGCTCAGTGCTCTTACATCCTAGTGGGAACATCTCTTCCAAAGGCCTATGAAACGCAGTTTCTTTGCAGGCCTGATCTGGCTGAAGTAGGACTTCTGCTCTGGGTGTGCTACTTTGTTCTAGAGCTGAAAGGCACAACGTGCAGGCTTCTTTCCAAAGGGCGAGTTGGGCCCCACAGCATCTTGCTTCCAGCTCTTAGGGAAGCTAAGAAACAACTCGCTCTGCACAGTGCTCTTACAGCCTACCGGGAACATCTCGTCGAAAGGCCTGTGAAACGCAGTTTCTTTGCAGGCCTGATCTGGCTGAAGTAGGACTTCTGCTCTGGGTGTGCTACATTGCCCTACAGCTGAAAGGCACAATGTGCAGGCTTCTTTCCAAAGGGCGATTTGGGCCCCACAGCATCTTGCTTCCATCTCTTAGGGAAGCTAAGAAACAACTCGCTCTGCACAGTGCTCTTACAGCCTACGGGGAGCATCTCTTCCAAAGGCCTGTGAAACGCAGTTTCTTTGCAGGCCTGATCTGGCTGAAGTAGGACTTCAGCTCTGGGTGGGCTACATTGCCCAAGAGCTGAAAGGCACAACGTGCAGGCTTCTTTCCAAAGGGCGTGTTGAGCCCCACAGCATCTTGCTTCCAGCTCGTTGGGAAGCTAAGAAACAGCTCTCTCTGCCCAGTGCTCTTAGAGCCTACCGGGAACATCTCTTCCAAAGGCCTGTGAAACGCAGTTTCTTTGCAGGCCTGATCTGGCTGAAGTAGGACTTCTGCTCTGGGTGTGCTACTTTGCCCTAGAGCTGAAAGGCACAACGTGCAGGCTTCTTTCCAAAGGGCGAGTTGTGCCCCACAGCATCTTGCTTCCAGCTCTTTGGGAAGCTAAGAAACAACTCGCTCTGCACAGTGCTCTTACAGCCTACCGGGAACATCTCTTCCAAACGCCTGGGAAACGCAGTTTCTTTGCAGGCCTGATCTGGCTGAAGTAGGACTTCTGCTCTGGGTGTGCTACTTTGCCCTAGAGCTGAAAGGCACAACGTGCAGGCTTCTTTCCAAAGGGCGAGTTGGGCCCCACAGCATCTTGCTTCCAGCTCTTTGGGAAGCTAAGAAACAACTCGCTCTGCACAGTGCTCTTACAGCCTACCGGGAACATCTCTTCCAAAGGCCTGTGAAACGCAGTTTCTTTGCACGCCTGATCTGGCTGAAGTAGGACTTCTGCTCTGGGTGTGCTACATTGCCCTAGAGCTGAGAGGCACAGCGTGCAGGGTTCTTTCCAAAGGGAGAGTTGGGCCCCACAGAATCTGGCTTAGAGCTCTTTGGGAAGCTAAGAAACAACTCGCTCTGCACAGTGCTCTTACAGCCTACCGGGAACATCTCTTCCAAAGAACTGTGAAACGCAGTTTCTTTGCAGGCCTGATCTGGCTGAAGTAGGACTTCTGCTCTGGGTTTGCTACATTGCCCTAGAGCTGAAAGGCACAACGTGCAGGCTTCTTTCCAAAGGGCGAGTTGGGCCCCACAGCTTCTTGCTTCCAGCTCTTTGGGAAGCTAAGAATCTTCTTGCTCTGCACAGTGCTCTGACAGCCTAGTGGGAACATCTCTTCCAAAGGCCTGTGAAACGCAGTTTTTTTGCAGGCCTGATCTGGCTGAAGTAGGACTTCTGCTCTGGGTGTGCTACATTGCCCTACAACTGAAAGGCACAACGTGCAGCCTTCTTTCCAAAGGGCGAGTTGTGCCCCCCAGCATCTTGCTTCCAGCTCTTTGGGAAGCTAAGAAACAACTCGCTCTGCACAGTGCTCTTACAGCCTACCAGGAACATCTCTTCCAAAGGCCTGTGAAACGCAGTTTCTTTGCAGGCCTGATCTGGCTGAAGTAGGACTTCTGCTCTGGGTGTGCTACATTGCCCTAGAGCTGAAAGGCACAGCGTGCAGGCTTCTTTCCAAAGGGAGAGTGGGCCCCACAGCATCTTGCTTCCAGCTCTTTGGGAAGCTAAGAAACAACTCGCTCTGCTCAGTGCTCTTACATCCTAGTGGGAACATCTCTTCCAAAGGCCTATGAAACGCAGTTTCTTTGCAGGCCTGATCTGGCTGAAGTAGGACTTCTGCTCTGGGTGTGCTACTTTGTTCTAGAGCTGAAAGGCACAACGTGCAGGCTTCTTTCCAAAGGGCGAGTTGGGCCCCACAGCATCTTGCTTCCATCTCTTAGGGAAGCTAAGAAACAACTCGCTCTGCACAGTGCTCTTACAGCCTACCGGGAACATCTCGTCGAAAGGCCTGTGAAACGCAGTTTCTTTGCAGGCCTGATCTGGCTGAAGTAGGACTTCTGCTCTGGGTGTGCTACATTGCCCTACAGCTGAAAGGCACAATGTGCAGGCTTCTTTCCAAAGGGCGATTTGGGCCCCACAGCATCTTGCTTCCATCTCTTAGGGAAGCTAAGAAACAACTCGCTCTGCACAGTGCTCTTACAGCCTACGGGGAGCATCTCTTCCAAAGGCCTGGGAAACGCAGTTTCTTTGCAGGCCTGATCTGGCTGAAGTAGGACTTCAGCTCTGGGTGGGCTACATTGCCCAAGAGCTGAAAGGCACAACGTGCGGGCTTCTTTCCAAAGGGCGTGTTGAGCCCCACAGCATCTTGCTTCCAGCTCGTTGGGAAGCTAAGAAACAGCTCTCTCTGCCCAGTGCTCTTAGAGCCTACCGGGAACATCTCTTCCAAAGGCCTGTGAAACGCAGTTTCTTTGCAGGCCTGATCTGGCTGAAGTAGGACTTCTGCTCTGGGTGTGCTACTTTGCCCTAGAGCTGAAAGGCACAACGTGCAGGCTTCTTTCCAAAGGCCGAGTTGGGCCACACAGCATCTTGCTTCCAGCTCTTTGGGAAGCTAAGAAACAACTCGCTCTGCACAGTGCTCTTACAGCCTACCGGGAACATCTCTTCCAAACGCCTGGGAAACGCAGTTTCTTTGCAGGCCTGATCTGGCTGAAGTAGGACTTCTGCTCTGGGTGTGCTACTTTGCCCTAGAGCTGAAAGGCACAACGTGCAGGCTTCTTTCCAAAGGGCGAGTTGGGCCCCACAGCATCTTGCTTCCAGCTCTTTGGGAAGCTAAGAAACAACTCGCTCTGCACAGTGCTCTTACAGCCTACCGGGAACATCTCTTCCAAAGGCCTGTGAAACGCAGTTTCTTTGCACGCCTGATCTGGCTGAAGTAGGACTTCTGCTCTGGGTGTGCTACATTGCCCTAGAGCTGAGAGGCACAGCGTGCAGGCTTCTTTCCAAAGGGCGAGTTGGGCCCCACAGAATCTGGCTTAGAGCTCTTTGGGAAGCTAAGAAACAACTCGCTCTGCACAGTGCTCTTACAGCCTACCTGGACATCTCTTCCAAAGGCCTGTGTAACGCAGTTTCTTTGCAGGCCTGATCTGGCTGAAGTAGGACTTCTACTCTGGGGTGCTACATTGCCCTAGAGATGAAAGGCACAACGTGCAGGCTTCTTTACAAAGGGCGAGTGGTCCCCAGAGCATCTTGCATCCAGCTCTTTGTGAATCTAAGAAACAACTCGCTCTGCACAGTGCTCTTACAGCCTACCGGGAGCATCTCTTCCAAAGGCCTGTGGAACGCAGTTTCTTTGCAGGCGTGATCTGGCTGAAGTAGGACTTCTGCTCTGTGTGTGCTACATTGCCCTAGAGCTGAAAGGCACAACGTGCAGGCTTCTTTCCAAAGGGCGAGTTTGGCCCCACAGCATCTTGCTTCCAGCTCTTTGGGAAGCTAAGAAACAACTCGCTGTGCACAGTGCTCTTACAGCCTACCGGGAACATCTCTTCCAAAGGCCTGTGAAACGCAGTTTCTTTGCAGGCCTGATCTGGCTGAAGTAGGACTTCTGCTCTGGGTTTGCTACATTGCCCTAGAGCTGAAAGGCACAACGTGCAGGCTTCTTTCCAAAGGGCGAGTTGGGCCCCACAGCTTCTTGCTTCCAGCTCTTTGGGAAGCTAAGAATCTTCTTGCTCTGCACAGTGCTCTGACAGCCTAGTGGGAACATCTCTTCCAAAGGCCTGTGAAACGCAGTTTTTTTGCAGGCCTGATCTGGCTGAAGTAGGACTTCTGCTCTGGGTGTGCTACATTGCCGTACAACTGAAAGGCACAACGTGCAGCCTTCTTTCCAAAGGGCGAGTTGTGCCCCCCAGCATCTTGCTTCCAGCTCTTTGGGAAGCTAAGAAACAACTCGCTCTGCACAGTGCTCTTACAGCCTACCAGGAACATCTCTTCCAAAGGCCTGTGAAACGCAGTTTCTTTGCAGGCCTGATCTGGCTGAAGTAGGACTTCTGCTCTGGGTGTGCTACTTTGCCCTAGAGCTGAAAGGCACAACGTGCAGGCTTCTTTCCAAAGGGCGAGTTGGGCCCCACAGCATCTTGCGTCCAGCTCTTTGGGAAGCTAAGAAACAACTCGCTCTGCACAGTGCTCTTACAGCCTACCGGGAACATCTCTTCCAAAGGCCTCTGAAACGCAGTTTCTTTGCAGGGCTGATCTGGCTGAAGTAGGACTTCTGCTCTGGGTGTGCTACTTTGCCCTAGAGCTGAAAGGCACAACGTGCAGGCTTCTTTCCAAAGGGCGAGTTGGGCCCCACAGCATCTTGCTTCCAGCTCTTTGGGAAGCTAAGAAACAACTCGCTCTGCACAGTGCTCTTACGGCCTACCGGGAACATCTCTGACAAAGGCCTGTGAAACGCAGTTTCTTTGCAGGCCTGATCTGGCTGAAGTAGGACTTCTGCTCTGAGTGTGCTACTTTGCCCTAGAGCTGAAAGGCACAACGTGCAGGCTTCTTTCCAAAGGGCGAGTTGGGCCCCACAGCATCTTGCTTCCAGCTCTTTCGGAAGCTAAGAAACAACTCGCTCTGCACAGTGCTCTTACATCCTAGTGGGAACATCTCTTCCAAAGGCCTGTGAAACGCAGTTTCTTTGCAGGGCTGATCTGGCTGAAGTAGGACTTCTGCTCTGGGCTTGCTACTTTGCCCTAGAGCTGAAAGGCACAACGTGCAGGCTTCTTTCCAAAGGGCGAGTTGGGCCCCACAGCATCTTGCTTCCAGCTCTTTGGGAAGCTAAGAAACAACTCGCTCTGCAAAGTGCTCTTACAGCCTACCGGGAACATCTCTTCCAAAGGACTGTGAAACGCAGTTTCTTTGCAGGCCTGATCTGGCTGAAGTAGGACTTCTGCCCTGGGTGTGCTACATTGCCCTAGAGCTGAAAGGCACAACGTGCAGGCTTCTTTCCAAGGGGCGCGTTGGGCCCCACAGCATCTTGCTTCCAGCTCTTTGGGAAGCTAAGAAACAACTCGCTCTGCACAGTGCTCTTTCAGCGTGCAGGGAACATCTCTTCCAAAGGCCTCTCAAACGCAGTGTCTTTGCAGGGCTGATCTTGCTGAAGTAGGACTTCTGCTCTGGGTGTGCTACTTTGCCCTAGAGCTGAAAGGCACAACGTGCAGGCTTCTTTCCAAAGGGCGAGTTGGGCCCCACAGCATCTTGCTTCCAGCTCTTTGGGAAGCTAAGAAACAACTCGCTCTGCACAGTGCTCTTACAGCCTACCGGGAACATCTCTTCCAAAGGCCTGTGAAATGCAGTTTCTTTGAGGGCATGATCTGGCTGAAGTAGGACTTCTGCTCTGGGTGTGCTACTTTGCCCTAGAGCTGAAAGGCACAACGTGCAGGCTTCTTTCCAAAGGGCGAGTTGGGCCCCACAGCATCTTGCTTCCAGCTCTTTGGGAAGCTAAGAAACAAATCGCTCTGCACAGTGCTCTTACAGCCTACCGGGAACATCTCTTCCAAAGGCCGGTGAAATGCAGTTTCTTTGCAGGCATGATCTGGCTGAAGTAGGACTTCTGCACTGGATGTGCTACTTTGCCCTAGAGCTGAAAGGCACAACGTGCAGGCTTCTTTCCAAAGGGCGAGTTGGGCCCCACAGCATCTTGCTTCCAGCTCTTTGGGAAGCTAAGAAACAAATCGCTCTGCACAGTGCTCTTACAGCCTACCGGGAACATCTCTTCCAAAGGCCTGTGAAATGCAGTTTCTTTGCAGGCATGATCTGGATGAAGTAGGACTTCTGCTCTGGGTGTGCTACTTTGCCCTAGAGCTGAAAGGCACAACGTGCAGGCTTCTTTACAAAGGGCGAGTGGGCCCCAAAGCATCTTGCATCCAGCTCTTTGGGAAGCTAAGAAACAACTCGCTCTGCACAGTGCTCTTACAGCCTACCGGGAGCATCTCTTCCAAAGGCCTGTGGAACGCAGTTTCTTTGCAGGCCTGATCTGCCTGAAGTAGGACTTCTGCTCTGGGTGTGCTACATTGCCCTAGAGTTGAATGGCACAACGTGCAGGCTTCTTTCCAAAGGGCGAGTTGGGCCCCACAGCATCTTGCTTCCAGCTCGTTGGGAAGCTAAGAAACAGCTCTCTCTGCACAGTGCTCTTACAGCCTACCGGGAACATCTCTTCCAAAGGCCTGTGAAACGCAGTTTCTTTTCAGGCCTGATCTGACTGAAGTAGGACTTCTGCTCTGGGTGTGCTACTTTGCCCTAGAGCTGAAAGGCACAACGTGCAGGCTTCTTTCCAAAGGGCGAGTTGGGCCCCACAGCATCTTGCTTCCAGCTCTTTGGGAAGCTAAGAAACAACTCGCTCTGCACAGTGCTCTTACAGCCTACCGGGAACATCTCTTCCAAAGGCCTGTGTAACACAGTTTCTTTGCAGGCCTGATCTGGCTGAAGTAGGACTTCTGCTCTGGGTGTGCTACATTGCCCTAGAGCTGAAAGGCACAGCGTGCAGGCTTCTTTCCAAAGGGAGAGTGGGCCCCACAGCATCTTGCTTCCAGCTCTTTGCGAAGCTAAGAAACAACTCGCTCTGCTCAGTGCTCTTACATCCTAGTGGGAACATCTCTTCCAAAGGCCTATGAAACGCAGTTTCTTTGCAGGCCTGATCTGGCTGAAGTAGGACTTCTGCTCTGGGTGTGCTACTTTGTTCTAGAGCTGAAAGGCACAACGTGCAGGCTTCTTTCCAAAGGGCGAGTTGGGCCCCACAGCATCTTGCTTCCAGCTCTTAGGGAAGCTAAGAAACAACTCGCTCTACACAGTGCTCTTACAGCCTACCGGGAACATCTCGTCGAAAGGCCTGTGAAACGCAGTTTCTTTGCAGGCCTGATCTGGCTGAAGTAGGACTTCTGCTCTGGGTGTGCTACATTGCCCTACAGCTGAAAGGCACAATGTGCAGGCTTCTTTCCAAAGGGCGATTTGGGCCCCACAGCATCTTGCTTCCATCTCTTAGGGAAGCTAAGAAACAACTCACTCTGCACAGTGCTCTTACAGCCTACGGGGAGCATCTCTTCCAAAGGCCTGTGAAACGCAGTTTCTTTGCAGGCCTGATCTGGCTGAAGTAGGACTTCAGCTCTGGGTGGGCTACATTGCCCAAGAGCTGAAAGGCACAACGTGCGGGCTTCTTTCCAAAGGGCGTGTTGAGCCCCACAGCATCTTGCTTCCAGCTCGTTGGGAAGCTAAGAAACAGCTCTCTCTGCCCAGTGCTCTTAGAGCCTACCGGGAACATCTCTTCCAAAGGCCTGTGAAACGCAGTTTCTTTGCAGGCCTGATCTGGCTGAAGTAGGACTTCTGCTCTGGGTGTGCTACATTGCCCTAGAGCTGAAAGGCACAACGTGCAGGCTTCTTTCCAAATGCCGAGTTGGGCCACACAGCATCTTGCTTCCAGCTCTTTGGGAAGCTAAGAAACAACTCGCTCTGCACAGTGCTCTTACAGCCTACCGGGAACATCTCTTCCAAACGCCTGGGAAACGCAGTTTCTTTGCAGGCCTGATCTGGCTGAAGTAGGACTTCTGCTCTGGGTGTGCTACTTTGCCCTAGAGCTGAAAGGCACAACGTGCAGGCTTCTTTCCAAAGGGCGAGTTGGGCCCCACAGCATCTTGCTTCCAGCTCTTTGGGAAGCTAAGAAACAACTCGCTCTGCACAGTGCTCTTACAGCCTACCGGGAACATCTCTTCCAAAGGCCTGTGAAACGCAGTTTCTTTGCACGCCTGATCTGGCTGAAGTAGGACTTCTGCTCTGGGTGTGCTACATTGCCCTAGAGCTGAGAGGCACAGCGTGCAGGCTTCTTTCCAAAGGGCGAGTTGGGCCCCACAGAATCTGGCTTATAGCTCTTTGGGAAGCTAAGAAACAACTCGCTCTGCACAGTGCTCTTACAGCCTACCTGGAACATCTCTTCCAAAGGCCTGTGTAACGCAGTTTCTTTGCAGGCCTGATCTGGCTGAAGTAGGACTTCTACTCTGGGGTGCTACATTGCCCTAGAGATGAAAGGCACAACGTGCAGGCTTCTTTACAAAGGGCGAGTGGTCCCCAGAGCATCTTGCATCCAGCTCTTTGGGAAGCTAAGAAACAACTCGCTCTGCACAGTGCTCTTACAGCCTACCGGGAGCATCTCTTCCAAAGGCCTGTGGAACGCAGTTTCTTTGCAGGCGTGATCTGGCTGAAGTAGGACTTCTGCTCTGTGTGTGCTACATTGCCCTAGAGCTGAAAGGCACAACGTGCAGGCTTCTTTCCAAAGGGCGAGTTTGGCCCCACAGCATCTTGCTTCCAGCTCTTTGGGAAGCTAAGAAACAACTCGCTCTGCAAAGTGCTCTTACAGCCTACCGGGAACATCTCTTCCAAAGAACTGTGAAACGCAGTTTCTTTGCAGGCCTGATCTGGCTGAAGTAGGACTTCTGCTCTGGGTTTGCTACATTGCCCTAGAGCTGAAAGGCACAACGTGCAGGCTTCTTTCCAAAGGGCGAGTTGGGCCCCACAGCTTCTTGCTTCCAGCTCTTTGGGAAGCTAAGAATCTTCTTGCTCTGCACAGTGCTCTGACAGCCTAGTGGGAACATCTCTTCCAAAGGCCTGTGAAACGCAGTTTTTTTGCAGGCCTGATCTGGCTGAAGTAGGACTTCTGCTCTGGGTGTGCTACATTGCCCTACAACTGAAAGGCACAACGTGCAGCCTTCTTTCCAAAGGGCGAGTTGTGCCCCCCAGCATCTTGCTTCCAGCTCTTTGGGAAGCTAAGAAACAACTCGCTCTGCACAGTGCTCTTACAGCCTACCAGGAACATCTCTTCCAAAGGCCTGTGAAACGCAGTTTCTTTGCAGGCCTGATCTGGCTGAAGTAGGACTTCTGCTCTGGGTGTGCTACATTGCCCTAGAGCTGAAAGGCACAACGTGCAGGCTTCTTTCCAAAGGGCGAGTTGGGCCCCACAGCATCTTGCTTCCAGCTCTTTGGGAAGCTAAGAAACAACTCGCTCTGCACAGTGCTCTTACAGCCTACCGGGAACATCTCTTCCAAAGGCCTGTGAAACGCAGTTTCTTTGCAGGCCTGATCTGGCTGAAGTAGGACTTCTGCTCTGGGTGTGCTCCATTGCCCTAGAGCTGAAAGGCACAAGGTGCAGGCTTCTTTCCAAAGGGCGAGTTGGGCCCCACAGCATCTTGCTTCCAGCTCTTTGGGAACCTAAGAAACAACTCGCTCTGCACAGTGCTCTTACAGCCTACCGGGAACATCTCTTCCAAAGGCCTGTGAAACGAAGTTTCTCTGCAGGCCTGATCTGGCTGAAGTAGGACTTCTGCTCTGGGTGTGCTACTTTGCCCTAGAGCTGAAAGGCACAACGTGCAGGCTTCTTTCCAAAGGGCGAGTTGGGCCCCACAGCATCTTGCTTCCAGCTCGTTGGGAAGCTAAGAAACAGCTCTCTCTGCACAGTGCTCTTACAGCCTACCGGGAACATCTCTTCCAAAGGCCTGTGAAACGCAGTTTCTTTTCAGGCCTGATCTGACTGAAGTAGGACTTCTGCTCTGGGTGTGCTACTTTGCCCTAGAGCTGAAAGGCACAACGTGCAGGCTTCTTTCCAAAGGGCGAGTTGGGCCCCACAGCATCTTGCTTCCAGCTCTTTGGGAAGCTAAGAAACAACTCGCTCTGCACAGTGCTCTTACAGCCTACCGGGAACATCTCTTCCAAAGGCCTGTGTAACACAGTTTCTTTGCAGGCCTGATCTGGCTGAAGTAGGACTTCTGCTCTGGGTGTGCTACATTGCCCTAGAGCTGAGAGGCACAGCGTGCAGGCTTCTTTCCAAAGGGAGAGTGGGCCCCACAGCATCTTGCTTCCAGCTCTTTGGGAAGCTAAGAAACAACTCGCTCTGCTCAGTGCTCTTACATCCTAGTGGGAACATCTCTTCCAAAGGCCTATGAAACGCAGTTTCTTTGCAGGCCTGATCTGGCTGAAGTAGGACTTCTGCTCTGGGTGTGCTACTTTGTTCTAGAGCTGAAAGGCACAACGTGCAGGCTTCTTTCCAAAGGGCGAGTTGGGCCCCACAGCATCTTGCTTCCAGCTCTTAGGGAAGCTAAGAAACAACTCGCTCTGCACAGTGCTCTTACAGCCTACCGGGAACATCTCGTCGAAAGGCCTGTGAAACGCAGTTTCTTTGCAGGCCTGATCTGGCTGAAGTAGGACTTCTGCTCTGGGTGTGCTACATTGCCCTACAGCTGAAAGGCACAATGTGCAGGCTTCTTTCCAAAGGGCGATTTGGGCCCCACAGCATCTTGCTTCCATCTCTTAGGGAAGCTAAGAAACAACTCGCTCTGCACAGTGCTCTTACAGCCTACGGGGAGCATCTCTTCCAAAGGCCTGTGAAACGCAGTTTCTTTGCAGGCCTGATCTGGCTGAAGTAGGACTTCAGCTCTGGGTGGGCTACATTGCCCAAGAGCTGAAAGGCACAACGTGCAGGCTTCTTTCCAAAGGGCGTGTTGAGCCCCACAGCATCTTGCTTCCAGCTCGTTGGGAAGCTAAGAAACAGCTCTCTCTGCCCAGTGCTCTTAGAGCCTACCGGGAACATCTCTTCCAAAGGCCTGTGAAACGCAGTTTCTTTGCAGGCCTGATCTGGCTGAAGTAGGACTTCTGCTCTGGGTGTGCTACTTTGCCCTAGAGCTGAAAGGCACAACGTGCAGGCTTCTTTCCAAAGGCCGAGTTGGGCCACACAGCATCTTGCTTCCAGCTCTTTGGGAAGCTAAGAAACAACTCGCTCTGCACAGTGCTCTTACAGCCTACCGGGAACATCTCTTCCAAACGCCTGGGAAACGCAGTTTCTTTGCAGGCCTGATCTGGCTGAAGTAGGACTTCTGCTCTGGGTGTGCTACTTTGCCCTAGAGCTGAAAGGCACAACGTGCAGGCTTCTTTCCAAAGGGCGAGTTGGGCCCCACAGCATCTTGCTTCCAGCTCTTTGGGAAGCTAAGAAACAACACGCTCTGCACAGTGCTCTTACAGCCTACCGGGAACATCTCTTCCAAAGGCCTGTGAAACGCAGTTTCTTTGCACGCCTGATCTGGCTGAAGTAGGACTTCTGCTCTGGGTGTGCTACATTGCCCTAGAGCTGAGAGGCACAGCGTGCAGGGTTCTTTCCAAAGGGAGAGTTGGGCCCCACAGAATCTGGCTTAGAGCTCTTTGGGAAGCTAAGAAACAACTCGCTCTGCACAGTGCTCTTACAGCCTACCTGGAACATCTCTTCCAAAGGCCTGTGTAACGCAGTTTCTTTGCAGGCCTGATCTGGCTGAAGTAGGACTTCTACTCTGGGGTGCTACATTGCCCTAGAGATGAAAGGCACAACGTGCAGGCTTCTTTACAAAGGGCGAGTGGTCCCCAGAGCATCTTGCATCCAGCTCTTTGGGAAGCTAAGAAACAACTCGCTCTGCACAGTGCTCTTACAGCCTACCGGGAGCATCTCTTCCAAAGGCCTGTGGAACGCAGTTTCTTTGCAGGCGTGATCTGGCTGAAGTAGGACTTCTGCTCTGTGTGTGCTACATTGCCCTAGAGCTGAAAGGCACAACGTGCAGGCTTCTTTCCAAAGGGCGAGTTTGGCCCCACAGCATCTTGCTTCCAGCTCTTTGGGAAGCTAAGAAACAACTCGCTCTGCACAGTGCTCTTACAGCCTACCGGGAACATCTCTTCCAAAGAACTGTGAAACGCAGTTTCTTTGCAGGCCTGATCTGGCTGAAGTAGGACTTCTGCTCTGGGTTTGCTACATTGCCCTAGAGCTGAAAGGCACCACGTGCAGGCTTCTTTCCAAAGGGCGAGTTGGGCCCCACAGCTTCTTGCTTCCAGCTCTTTGGGAAGCTAAGAATCTTCTTGCTCTGCACAGTGCTCTGACAGCCTAGTGGGAACATCTCTTCCAAAGGCCTGTGAAACGCAGTTTTTTTGCAGGCCTGATCTGGCTGAAGTAGGACTTCTGCTCTGGGTGTGCTACATTGCCCTACAACTGAAAGGCACAACGTGCAGCCTTCTTTCCAAAGGGCGAGTTGTGCCCCCCAGCATCTTGCTTCCAGCTCTTTGGGAAGCTAAGAAACAACTCGCTCTGCACAGTGCTCTTACAGCCTACCAGGAACATCTCTTCCAAAGGCCTGTGAAACGCAGTTTCTTTGCAGGCCTGATCTGGCTGAAGTAGGACTTCTGCTCTGGGTGTGCTACATTGCCCTAGAGCTGAAAGGCACAGCGTGCAGGCTTCTTTCCAAAGGGAGAGTGGGCCCCACAGCATCTTGCTTCCAGCTCTTTGGGAAGCTAAGAAACAACTCGCTCTGCACAGTGCTCTTACAGCCTACGGGGAGCATCTCTTCCAACGGCCTGGGAAACGCAGTTTCTTTGCAGGCCTGATCTGGCTGAAGTAGGACTTCAGCTCTGGGTGGGCTACATTGCCCAAGAGCTGAAAGGCACAACATGCGGGCTTCTGTCCAAAGGGCGTGTTGAGCCCCACAGCATCTTGCTTCCAGCTCGTTGGGAAGCTAAGAAACAGCTCTCTCTGCCCAGTGCTCTTAGAGCCTACCGGGAACATCTCTTCCAAAGGCCTGTGAAACGCAGTTTCTTTGCAGGCCTGATCTGGCTGAAGTAGGACTTCTGCTCTGGGTGTGCTACTTTGCCCTAGAGCTGAAAGGCACAACGTGCAGGCTTCTTTCCAAAGGCCGAGTTGGGCCACACAGCATCTTGCTTCCAGCTCTTTGGGAAGCTAAGAAACAACTCGCTCTGCACAGTGCTCTTACAGCCTACCTGGACATCTCTTCCAAAGGCCTGTGTAACGCAGTTTCTTTGCACGCCTGATCTGGCTGAAGTAGGACTTCTGCTCTGGGGTGCTACATTGCCCTAGAGATGAAAGGCACAACGTGCAGGCTTCTTTACAAAGGGCGAGTGGTCCCCAGAGCATCTTGCATCCAGCTCTTTGGGAATCTAAGAAACAACTCGCTCTGCACAGTGCTCTTACAGCCTACCGGGAGCATCTCTTCCAAAGGCCTGTGGAACGCAGTTTCTTTGCAGGCGTGATCTGGCTGAAGTAGGACTTCTGCTCTGTGTGTGCTACATTGCCCTAGAGCTGAAAGGCACAACGTGCAGGCTTCTTTCCAAAGGGCGAGTTTGGCCCCACAGCATCTTGCTTCCAGCTCTTTGGGAAGCTAAGAAACAACTCGCTCTGCACAGTGCTCTTACAGCCTACCGGGAACATCTCTTCCAAAGAACTGTGAAACGCAGTTACTTTGCAGGCCTGATCTGGCTGAAGTAGGACTTCTGCTCTGGGTTTGCTACATTGCCCTAGAGCTGAAAGGCACAACGTGCCGGCTTCTTTCCAAAGGGCGATTTGGGCCCCACAGCATCTTGCTTCCATCTCTTAGGGAAGCTAAGAAACAACTCGCTCTGCACAGTGCTCTTACAGCCTACGGGGAGCATCTCTTCCAAAGGCCTGGGAAACGCAGTTTCTTTGCAGGCCTGATCTGGCTGAAGTAGGACTTCAGCTCTGGGTGGGCTACATTGCCCAAGAGCTGAAAGGCACAACGTGCGGGCTTCTTTCCAAAGGGCGTGTTGAGCCCCACAGCATCTTGCTTCCAGCTCGTTGGGAAGCTAAGAAACAGCTCTCTCTGCCCAGTGCTCTTAGAGCCTACCGGGAACATCTCTTCCAAAGGCCTGTGAAACGCAGTTTCTTTGCAGGCCTGATCTGGCTGAAGTAGGACTTCTGCTCTGGGTGTGCTACTTTGCCCTAGAGCTGAAAGGCACAACGTGCAGTCTTCTTTCCAAAGGCCGAGTTGGGCCACACAGCATCTTGCTTCCAGCTCTTTGGGAAGCTAAGAAACAACTCGCTCTCCACAGTGCTCTTACACCCTACCGGGAACATCTCTTCCAAACGCCTGGGAAACGCAGTTTCTTTGCAGGCCTGATCTGGCTGAAGTAGGACTTCTGCTCTGGGTGTGCTACTTTGCCCTAGAGCTGAAAGGCACAACGTGCAGGCTTCTTTCCAAAGGGCGAGTTGGGCCCCACAGCATCTTGCTTCCAGCTCTTTGGGAAGCTAAGAAACAACTCGCTCTGCACAGTGCTCTTACAGCCTACCGGGAACATCTCTTCCAAAGGCCTGTGAAACGCAGTTTCTTTGCACGCCTGATCTGGCTGAAGTAGGACTTCTGCTCTGGGTGTGCTACATTGCCCTAGAGCTGAGAGGCACAGCGTGCAGGCTTCTTTCCAAAGGGCGAGTTGGGCCCCACAGAATCTGGCTTAGAGCTCTTTGGGAAGCTAAGAAACAACTCGCTCTGCACAGTGCTCTTACAGCCTACCTGGACATCTCTTCCAAAGGCCTGTGTAACGCAGTTTCTTTGCACGCCTGATCTGGCTGAAGTAGGACTTCTACTCTGGGGTGCTACATTGCCCTAGAGATGAAAGGCACAACGTGCAGGCTTCTTTACAAAGGGCGAGTGGTCCCCAGAGCATCTTGCATCCAGCTCTTTGGGAATCTAAGAAACAACTCGCTCTGCACAGTGCTCTTACAGCCTACCGGGAGCATCTCTTCCAAAGGCCTGTGGAACGCAGTTTCTTTGCAGGCGTGATCTGGCTGAAGTAGGACTTCTGCTCTGTGTGTGCTACATTGCCCTAGAGCTGAAAGGCACAACGTGCAGGCTTCTTTCCAAAGGGCGAGTTTGGCCCCACAGCATCTTGCTTCCAGCTCTTTGGGAAGCTAAGAAACAACTCGCTCTGCACAGTGCTCTTACAGCCTACCGGGAACATCTCTTCCAAAGAACTGTGAAACGCAGTTTCTTTGCAGGCCTGATCTGGCTGAAGTAGGACTTCTGCTCTGGGTTTGCTACATTGCCCTAGAGCTGAAAGGCACAACGTGCAGGCTTCTTTCCAAAGGGCGAGTTGGGCCCCACAGCTTCTTGCTTCCAGCTCTTTGGGAAGCTAAGAATCTTCTTGCTCTGCACAGTGCTCATACAGCCTACCGGGAACATCTCTTCCAAAGGCCTGTGTAACACAGTTTCTTTGCAGGCCTGATCTGGCTGAAGTAGGACTTCTGCTCTGGGTGTGCTACATTGCCCTAGAGCTGAAAGGCACAGCGTGCAGGCTTCTTTCCAAAGGGAGAGTGGGCCCCACATCATCTTGCTTCCAGCTCTTTGGGAAGCTAAGAAACAACTCGCTCTGCTCAGTGCTCTTACATCCTAGTGGGAACATCTCTTCCAAAGGCCTATGAAACGCAGTTTCTTTGCAGGCCTGATCTGGCTGAAGTAGGACTTCTGCTCTGGGTGTGCTACTTTGTTCTAGAGCTGAAAGGCACAACGTGCAGGCTTCTTTCCAAAGGGCGAGTTGGGCCCCACAGCATCTTGCTTCCAGCTCTTAGGGAAGCTAAGAAACAACTCGCTCTGCACAGTGCTCTTACAGCCTACCGGGAACGTCTCGTCGAAAGGCCTGTGAAACGCAGTTTCTTTGCAGGCCTGATCTGGCTGAAGTAGGACTTCTGCTCTGGGTGTGCTACATTGCCCTACAGCTGAAAGGCACAATGTGCAGGCTTCTTTCCAAAGGGCGATTTGGGCCCCACAGCATCTTGCTTCCATCTCTTAGGGAAGCTAAGAAACAACTCGCTCTGCACAGTGCTCTTACAGCCTACGGGGAGCATCTCTTCCAAAGGCCTGGGAAACGCAGTTTCTTTGCAGGCCTGATCTGGCTGAAGTAGGACTTCAGCTCTGGGTGGGCTACATTGCCCAAGAGCTGAAAGGCACAACGTGCGGGCTTCTTTCCAAAGGGCGTGTTGAGCCCCACAGCATCTTGCTTCCAGCTCGTTGGGAAGCTAAGAAACAGCTCTCTCTGCCCAGTGCTCTTAGAGCCTACCGGGAACATCTCTTCCAAAGGCCTGTGAAACGCAGTTTCTTTGCAGGCCTGATCTGGCTGAAGTAGGACTTCTGCTCTGGGTGTGCTACTTTGCCCTAGAGCTGAAAGGCACAACGTGCAGGCTTCTTTCCAAAGGCCGAGTTGGGCCACACAGCATCTTGCTTCCAGCTCTTTGGGAAGCTAAGAAACAACTCGCTCTGCACAGTGCTCTTACAGCCTACCGGGAACATCTGTTCCAAACGCCTGGGAAACGCAGTTTCTTTGCAGGCCTGATCTGGCTGAAGTAGGACTTCTGCTCTGGGTGTGCTACTTTGCCCTAGAGCTGAAAGGCACAAGGTGCAGGCTTCTTTCCAAAGGGCGAGTTGGGCCCCACAGCATCTTGCTTCCAGCTCTTTGGGAAGCTAAGAAACAACTCGCTCTGCACAGTGCTCTTACAGCCTACCGGGAACATCTCTTCCAAAGGCCTGTGAAACGCAGTTTCTTTGCACGCCTGATCTGGCTGAAGTAGGACTTCTGCTCTGGGTGTGCTACATTGCCCTAGAGCTGAGACGCACAGCGTGCAGGCTTCTTTCCAAAGGGCGAGTTGGGCCCCACAGAATCTGGCTTAGAGCTCTTTGGGAAGCTAAGAAACAACTCGCTCTGCACAGTGCTCTTACAGCCTACCTGGAACATCTCTTCCAAAGGCCTGTGTAACGCAGTTTCTTTGCAGGCCTGATCTGGCTGAAGTAGGACTTCTACTCTGGGGTGCTACATTGCCCTAGAGATGAAAGGCACAACGTGCAGGCTTCTTTACAAAGGGCGAGTGGTCCCCAGAGCATCTTGCATCCAGCTCTTTGGGAAGCTAAGAAACAACTCGCTCTGCACAGTGCTCTTACAGCCTACCGGGAGCATCTCTTCCAAAGGCCTGTGGAACGCAGTTTCTTTGCAGGCGTGATCTGGCTGAAGTAGGACTTCTGCTCTGTGTGTGCTACATTGCCCTAGAGCTGAAAGGCACAACGTGCAGGCTTCTTTCCAAAGGGCGAGTTGGGCCCCACAGCATCTTGCTTCCAGCTCTTTGGGAAGCTAAGAAACAACTCGCTCTGCACAGTGCTCTTACAGCCTACCGGGAACATCTCTTCCAAAGAACTGTGAAACGCAGTTTCTTTGCAGGCCTGATCTGGCTGAAGTAGGACTTCTGCTCTGGGTTTGCTACATTGCCCTAGAGCTGAAAGGCACAACGTGCAGGCTTCTTTCCAAAGGGCGAGTTGGGCCCCACAGCTTCTTGCTTCCAGCTCTTTGGGAAGCTAAGAATCTTCTTGCTCTGCACAGTGCTCTGACAGCCTAGTGGGAACATCTCTTCCAAAGGCCTGTGAAACGCAGTTTTTTTGCAGGCCTGATCTGGCTGAAGTAGGACTTCTGCTCTGGGTGTGCTACATTGCCCTACAACTGAAAGGCACAACGTGCAGCCTTCTTTCCAAAGGGCGAGTTGTGCCCCCCAGCATCTTGCTTCCAGCTCTTTGGGAAGCTAAGAAACAACTCGCTATGCATAGTTCTCTTACAGGCTATCGGGAACATCTCTTCCAAAGGCCTGTGAAACGCAGTTTCTTTGCAGGCCTTATCTGGCTGAAGTAGGACTTCTGCTCTGGGTGTGCTACATGGCCCTAGAGCTGAAAGGCACAACGTGCAGGCTGCTTTCCAAGGGGCGAGTTGGGCCCCACAGCATCTTGCTTCCAGCTCTTTGGGAAGCTAAGAAACAACTCGCTCTGCACAGTGCTCTTACAGCCTACCGGGAACATCTCTTCCAAAGGCCTGTGAAACGCAGTGTCTTTGCAGGCCTGCTCTGGCTGAAGTAGGACTTCTGCTCTGGGTGTGCTACATTGCCCTAGAGCTGAAAGGCACAACGTGCAGGCTTCTTTCCAAAGGGCGAGTTGGGCCCCACAGCATCTTGCTTCCAGCTCTTTGGGAAGCTAAGAAACAACTCGCTCTGCACAGTGCTCTTACAGCCTACCGGGAACATCTCTTCCAAAGGCCTGTGAAACGCAAAGTCTTTGCAGGCCTGATCTGGCTGAAGTAGGACTTCTGCTCTGGGTGTGCTACATTGCCCTAGAGCTGAAAGGCACAACGTGCAGGCTTCTTTCCAAAGGCCGAGTTGGGCCACACAGCATCTTGCTTCCAGCTCTTTGGGAAGCTAAGAAACAACTCGCTCTGCACAGTGCTCTTACAGCCTACCGGGAACATCTCTTCCAAAGGCCTGTGAAACGCAGTTTCTTTGCAGGCCTGATCTGGCTGAAGTAGGACTTCTGCTCTGGGTGTGCTACATTGCCCTAGAGCTGAAAGGCACAACGTGCAGGCTTCTTTCCAAAGGGCGAGTTGGGCCCCACAGCATCTTGCTTCCAGCTCTTTGGGAAGCTAAGAAACAACTCGCTCTGCACAGTGCTCTTACAGCCTACCGGGAACATCTCTTCCAAAGGCCTGTGAAACGCAGTGTCTTTGCAGGCCTGATCTGGCTGAAGTAGGACTTCTGCTCTGGGTGTGCTACAATGCCCTACAGCTGAAAGGCACAACATGCAGGCTTCTTTCCAAAGGGCGAGTTGGGCCCCACAGCATCTTGCTTCCAGCTCTTTGGGAAGCTAAGAAACAACTCGCTCTGCACAGTGCTCTTACAGCCTACCGGGAACATCTCTTCCAAAGGCCTGTGAAACGCAGTTTCTTTGCAGGCCTGATCTGGCTGAAGTAGGACTTCTTCTCTGGGTGTGCTACATTGCGCTAGAGCTGAAAGTCCCAACGTGCAGGCTTCTTTCCAAAGGGCGAGTTGGGCCCCACAGCATCTTGCTTCCAGCTCTTTGGGAAGCGAAGAAACAACTCGCTCTGCACAGTGCTCTTACAGCCTACCGGGAGCATCTCTTCCAAAGGCCTGTGAAACGCAGTGTCTTTGCAGGCCTGATCTGGCTGAAGTAGGACTTCTGCTCTGGGTGTGCTACAATGCCCTACAGCTGAAAGGCACAACGTGCAGGCTTCTTTCCAAGGGGCGAGTTGGGCCCAACAGCGTCTTGCTTCCAGCTCTTTGGAAAGCTAAGAAACAACTCGCTCTGCACAGTGCTCTTACAGCCTACCGGGAACATCTCTTCCAAAGGCCTGTGAAACGCAGTTTCTTTGCAGGCCTGATCTGGCTGAAGTAGGACTTCTGCTCTGGGTGTGCTACATTGCCCTAGAGCTGAAAGGCACAACGTGCAGGCTTCTTTCCAAGGGGCGAGTTGGGCCCCACAGCATCTCGCTTCCAGCTCTTGGGGAAGCTAAGAAACAACTCGCTCTGCACAGTGCTCTTAAAGCCTACCGGGAACATCTCTTCCAAAGGCCTGTGAAACGCAGTTTCTTTGCAGGCCTGATCTGGCTGAAGTAGGACTTCTGCTCTGGGTGTGCTACATTGCGCTAGAGCTGAAAGGCCCAACGTGCAGGCTTCTTTCCAAAGGGCGAGTTGGGCCCCACAGCATCTTGCTTCCAGCTCTTTGGGAAGCGAAGAAACAACTCGCTCTGCACAGTGCTCTTACAGCCTACCGGGAGCATCTCTTCCAAAGGCCTGTGAAACGCAGTTTCTTTGCAGGCCTGATCTGGCTGAAGTAGGACTTCTGCTCTGGGTGTGCTACATTGCCCTAGAGCTGAGAGGCACAGAGTGCAGGCTTCTTTCCAAAGGGCGAGTTGGGCCCCACAGCATCTTGCTTAGAGCTCTTTGGGAAGCTAAGAAACAACTCGCTCTGCACAGTGCTCTTACAGCCTACGGGGAACATCTCTTCCAAAGGCCTGTGTAACGCAGTTTCTTTGCACGCCTGATCTGGCTGAAGTAGGACTTCTACTCTGGGGTGCTACATTGCCCTAGAGATGAAAGGCACAACGTGCAGGCTTCTTTACAAAGGGCGAGTGGTCCCCAGAGCATCTTGCATCCAGCTCTTTGGGAATCTAAGAAACAACTCGCTCTGCACAGTGCTCTTACAGCCTACCGGGAGCATCTCTTCCAAAGGCCTGTGGAACGCAGTTTCTTTGCAGGCGTGATCTGGCTGAAGTAGGACTTCTGCTCTGTGTGTGCTACATTGCCCTAGAGCTGAAAGGCACAACGTGCAGGCTTCTTTCCAAAGGGCGAGTTTGGCCCCACAGCATCTTGCTTCCAGCTCTTTGGGAAGCTAAGAAACAACTCGCTCTGCACAGTGCTCTTACAGCCTACCGGGAACATCTCTTCCAAAGAACTGTGAAACGCAGTTTCTTTGCAGGCCTGATTTGGCTGAAGTAGGACTTCTGCTCTGGGTTTGCTACATTGCCCTAGAGCTGAAAGGCACAACGTGCAGGCTTCTTTCCAAAGGGCTAGTTGGGCCCCACAGCTTCTTGCTTCCAGCTCTTTGGGAAGCTAAGAATCTTCTTGCTCTGCACAGTGCTCTTACAGCCTACCGGGAACATCTCTTCCAAAGGCCTGTGTAACACAGTTTCTTTGCAGGCCTGATCTGGCTGAAGTAGGACTTCTGCTCTGGGTGTGCTACATTGCCCTAGAGCTGAAAGGCACAGCGTGCAGGCTTCTTTCCAAAGGGAGAGTGGGCCCCACAGCATCTTGCTTCCAGCTCTTTGGGAAGCTAAGAAACAACTCGCTCTGCTCAGTGCTCTTACATCCTAGTGGGAACATCTCTTCCAAAGGCCTATGAAACGCAGTTTCTTTGCAGGCCTGATCTGGCTGAAGTAGGACTTCTGCTCTGGGTGTGCTACTTTGTTCTAGAGCTGAAAGGCACAACGTGCAGGCTTCTTTCCAAAGGGCGAGTTGGGCCCCACAGCATCTTGCTTCCAGCTCTTAGGGAAGCTAAGAAACAACTCGCTCTGCACAGTGCTCTTACAGCCTACCGGGAACATCTCGTCGAAAGGCCTGTGAAACGCAGTTTCTTTGCAGGCCTGATCTGGCTGAAGTAGGACTTCTGCTCTGGGTGTGCTACATTGCCCTACAGCTGAAAGGCACAATGTGCAGGTTTCTTTCCAAAGGGCGATTTGGGCCCCACAGCATCTTGCTTCCATCTCTTAGGGAAGCTAAGAAACAACTCGCTCTGCACAGTGCTCTTACAGCCTACGGGGAGCATCTCTTCCAAAGGCCTGGGAAACGCAGTTTCTTTGCAGGCCTGATCTGGCTGAAGTAGGACTTCAGCTCTGGGTGGGCTACATTGCCCAAGAGCTGAAAGGCACAACGTGCGGGCTTCTTTCCAAAGGGCGTGTTGAGCCCCACAGCATCTTGCTTCCAGCTCGTTGGGAAGCTAAGAAACAGCTCTCTCTGCCCAGTGCTCTTAGAGCCTACCGGGAACATCTCTTCCAAAGGCCTGTGAAACGCAGTTTCTTTGCAGGCCTGATCTGGCTGAAGTAGGACTTCTGCTCTGGGTGTGCTACTTTGCCCTAGAGCTGAAAGGCACAACGTGCAGGCTTCTTTCCAAAGGCCGAGTTGGGCCACACAGCATCTTGCTTCCAGCTCTTTGGGAAGCTAAGAAACAACTCGCTCTGCACAGTGCTCTTACAGCCTACCGGGAACATCTGTTCCAAACGCCTGGGAAACGCAGTTTCTTTGCAGGCCTGATCTGGCTGAAGTAGGACTTCTGCTCTGGGTGTGCTACTTTGCCCTAGAGCTGAAAGGCACAAGGTGCAGGCTTCTTTCCAAAGGGCGAGTTGGGCCCCACAGCATCTTGCTTCCAGCTCTTTGGGAAGCTAAGAAACAACTCGCTCTGCACAGTGCTCTTACAGCCTACCGGGAACATCTCTTCCAAAGGCCTGTGAAACGCAGTTTCTTTGCACGCCTGATCTGGCTGAAGTAGGACTTCTGCTCTGGGTGTGCTACATTGCCCTAGAGCTGAGACGCACAGCGTGCAGGCTTCTTTCCAAAGGGCGAGTTGGGCCCCACAGAATCTGGCTTAGAGCTCTTTGGGAAGCTAAGAAACAACTCGCTCTGCACAGTGCTCTTACAGCCTACCTGGAACATCTCTTCCAAAGGCCTGTGTAACGCAGTTTCTTTGCAGGCCTGATCTGGCTGAAGTAGGACTTCTACTCTGGGGTGCTACATTGCCCTAGAGATGAAAGGCACAACGTGCAGGCTTCTTTACAAAGGGCGAGTGGTCCCCAGAGCATCTTGCATCCAGCTCTTTGGGAAGCTAAGAAACAACTCGCTCTGCACAGTGCTCTTACAGCCTACCGGGAGCATCTCTTCCAAAGGCCTGTGGAACGCAGTTTCTTTGCAGGCGTGATCTGGCTGAAGTAGGACTTCTGCTCTGTGTGTGCTACATTGCCCTAGAGCTGAAAGGCACAACGTGCAGGCTTCTTTCCAAAGGGCGAGTTGGGCCCCACAGCATCTTGCTTCCAGCTCTTTGGGAAGCTAAGAAACAACTCGCTCTGCACAGTGCTCTTACAGCCTACCGGGAACATCTCTTCCAAAGAACTGTGAAACGCAGTTTCTTTGCAGGCCTGATCTGGCTGAAGTAGGACTTCTGCTCTGGGTTTGCTACATTGCCCTAGAGCTGAAAGGCACAACGTGCAGGCTTCTTTCCAAAGGGCGAGTTGGGCCCCACAGCTTCTTGCTTCCAGCTCTTTGGGAAGCTAAGAATCTTCTTGCTCTGCACAGTGCTCTGACAGCCTAGTGGGAACATCTCTTCCAAAGGCCTGTGAAACGCAGTTTTTTTGCAGGCCTGATCTGGCTGAAGTAGGACTTCTGCTCTGGGTGTGCTACATTGCCCTACAACTGAAAGGCACAACGTGCAGCCTTCTTTCCAAAGGGCGAGTTGTGCCCCCCAGCATCTTGCTTCCAGCTCTTTGGGAAGCTAAGAAACAACTCGCTATGCATAGTTCTCTTACAGGCTATCGGGAACATCTCTTCCAAAGGCCTGTGAAACGCAGTTTCTTTGCAGGCCTTATCTGGCTGAAGTAGGACTTCTGCTCTGGGTGTGCTACATGGCCCTAGAGCTGAAAGGCACAACGTGCAGGCTGCTTTCCAAGGGGCGAGTTGGGCCCCACAGCATCTTGCTTCCAGCTCTTTGGGAAGCTAAGAAACAACTCGCTCTGCACAGTGCTCTTACAGCCTACCGGGAACATCTCTTCCAAAGGCCTGTGAAACGCAGTGTCTTTGCAGGCCTGCTCTGGCTGAAGTAGGACTTCTGCTCTGGGTGTGCTACATTGCCCTAGAGCTGAAAGGCACAACGTGCAGGCTTCTTTCCAAAGGGCGAGTTGGGCCCCACAGCATCTTGCTTCCAGCTCTTTGGGAAGCTAAGAAACAACTCGCTCTGCACAGTGCTCTTACAGCCTACCGGGAACATCTCTTCCAAAGGCCTGTGAAACGCAAAGTCTTTGCAGGCCTGATCTGGCTGAAGTAGGACTTCTGCTCTGGGTGTGCTACATTGCCCTAGAGCTGAAAGGCACAACGTGCAGGCTTCTTTCCAAAGGCCGAGTTGGGCCACACAGCATCTTGCTTCCAGCTCTTTGGGAAGCTAAGAAACAACTCGCTCTGCACAGTGCTCTTACAGCCTACCGGGAACATCTCTTCCAAAGGCCTGTGAAACGCAGTGTCTTTGCAGGCCTGATCTGGCTGAAGTAGGACTTCTGCTCTGGGTGTGCTACATTGCCCTAGAGCTGAAAGGCACAACGTGCAGGCTTCTTTCCAAAGGGCGAGTTGGGCCCCACAGCATCTTGCTTCCAGCTCTTTGGGAAGCTAAGAAACAACTCGCTCTGCACAGTGCTCTTACAGCCTACCGGGAACATCTCTTCCAAAGGCCTGTGAAACGCAGTGTCTTTGCAGGCCTGATCTGGCTGAAGTAGGACTTCTGCTCTGGGTGTGCTACAATGCCCTACAGCTGAAAGGCACAACATGCAGGCTTCTTTCCAAAGGGCGAGTTGGGCCCCACAGCATCTTGCTTCCAGCTCTTTGGGAAGCTAAGAAACAACTCGCTCTGCACAGTGCTCTTACAGCCTACCGGGAACATCTCTTCCAAAGGCCTGTGAAACGCAGTTTCTTTGCAGGCCTGATCTGGCTGAAGTAGGACTTCTTCTCTGGGTGTGCTACATTGCGCTAGAGCTGAAAGTCCCAACGTGCAGGCTTCTTTCCAAAGGGCGAGTTGGGCCCCACAGCATCTTGCTTCCAGCTCTTTGGGAAGCGAAGAAACAACTCGCTCTGCACAGTGCTCTTACAGCCTACCGGGAGCATCTCTTCCAAAGGCCTGTGAAACGCAGTGTCTTTGCAGGCCTGATCTGGCTGAAGTAGGACTTCTGCTCTGGGTGTGCTACAATGCCCTACAGCTGAAAGGCACAACGTGCAGGCTTCTTTCCAAGGGGCGAGTTGGGCCCAACAGCGTCTTGCTTCCAGCTCTTTGGAAAGCTAAGAAACAACTCGCTCTGCACAGTGCTCTTACAGCCTACCGGGAACATCTCTTCCAAAGGCCTGTGAAACGCAGTTTCTTTGCAGGCCTGATCTGGCTGAAGTAGGACTTCTGCTCTGGGTGTGCTACATTGCCCTAGAGCTGAAAGGCACAACGTGCAGGCTTCTTTCCAAGGGGCGAGTTGGGCCCCACAGCATCTCGCTTCCAGCTCTTGGGGAAGCTAAGAAACAACTCGCTCTGCACAGTGCTCTTAAAGCCTACCGGGAACATCTCTTCCAAAGGCCTGTGAAACGCAGTTTCTTTGCAGGCCTGATCTGGCTGAAGTAGGACTTCTGCTCTGGGTGTGCTACATTGCGCTAGAGCTGAAAGGCCCAACGTGCAGGCTTCTTTCCAAAGGGCGAGTTGGGCCCCACAGCATCTTGCTTCCAGCTCTTTGGGAAGCGAAGAAACAACTCGCTCTGCACAGTGCTCTTACAGCCTACCGGGAGCATCTCTTCCAAAGGCCTGTGAAACGCAGTTTCTTTGCAGGCCTGATCTGGCTGAAGTAGGACTTCTGCTCTGGGTGTGCTACATTGCCCTAGAGCTGAGAGGCACAGAGTGCAGGCTTCTTTCCAAAGGGCGAGTTGGGCCCCACAGCATCTTGCTTAGAGCTCTTTGGGAAGCTAAGAAACAACTCGCTCTGCACAGTGCTCTTACAGCCTACGGGGAACATCACTTCCAAAGGCCTGTGAAACGCAGTTTCTTTGCAGGCCTCATCTGGCTGAAGTAGGACTTTGGCTCTGGGTGTGCTACATTGCCCTAGAGCTGAAAGGCACAACGTGCAGGCTTCTTTCCAAGGGGCGAGTTGGGCCCCACAGCATCTCGCTTCCAGCTCTTGGGGAAGCTAAGAAACAACTCGCTCTGCACAGTGCTCTTACAGCCTACCGGGAACATCTCTTCCAAAGGCCTGTGAAACGCAGTTTCTTTGCACGCCTGATCTGGCTGAAGTAGGACTTCTGATCTGGGTGTGCTACATTGCCCTAGAGCTGAAAGTCCCAACGTGCAGGCTTCTTTTCAAAGGGCGAGTTGGGCCCCACAGCATCTTGCTTCCAGCTCTTTGGGAAGCGAAGAAACAACTCGCTCTGCACAGTGCTCTTACAGCCTACCGGGAGCATCTCTTCCAAAGGCCTGTGAAACGCAGTTTCTTTGCAGGCCTGATCTGACTGAAGTAGGACTTCTGCTCTGGGTGTGATACATTGCCCTAGAGCTGAAGGGCAGAACGTGCCGGCTTCTTTCCAAAGGGCGAGTTGGTCCCCACAGCATCTTGCTTCCAGCTCTTTGGGAAGCTAAGAAACAACTCGCTCTGCACAGTGCTCTTACAGCCTACCGGCAACATCTCTTCCAAAGGCCTGTGAAACGCAGTTTCTTTGCAGGCCTGATCTGACTGAAGTAGGACTTCTGCTCTGGGTCTGCTACTTTGCCCTAGAGCTGAAAGGCACAACGTGCAGGCTTCTTTCCAAAGGGCGAGTTGTGCCCCACAGCATCTTGCTTCCAGCTCTT
Source organism: Equus caballus (assembly GCF_041296265.1). Taxonomy (NCBI): domain Eukaryota; kingdom Metazoa; phylum Chordata; class Mammalia; order Perissodactyla; family Equidae; genus Equus; species Equus caballus. Next base: position 15,889,664 of record NC_091696.1, read on the forward strand.
TGGGAAGCTAAGAAACAACTCGCTCTGCACAGTGCTCTTACAGCCTACCGGGAACATCTCTTCCAAAGGCCTGTGAAAAGCAGTTTCTTTGCAGGCCTGATCTGGCTGAAGTAGGACTTCTGCTCTGGGTGTGCTACATTGCCCTAGAGCTGACAGGCACAGCGTGCAGGCTTCTTTCCAAAGGGCGAGTTGGGCCCCACAGCATCTTGCCTCCAGCTCTTTGGGAAGCTAAGAAACAACTCGCTCTGCACAGTGCTCTTACAGCCTACCGGGAACATCTCTTCCAAAGGCCTGTGAAACGCAGTTTCTTTGCAGGCCTGATCTGGCTGAAGTAGGACTTCTGCTCTGGGTGTGCTACATTGCCCTAGAGCTGAGAGGCACAGAGTGCAGGCTTCTTTCCAAAGGGCGAGTTGGGCCCCACAGCATCTTGCTTAGAGCTCTTTGGGAAGCTAAGAAACAACTCGCTCTGCACAGTGCTCTTACAGCCTACGGGGAACATCTCTTCCAAAGGCCTGTGTAACGCAGTTTCTTTGCAGGCCTGATCTGGCTGAAGTAGGACTTCTGCTCTGGGTGTGCTACATTGCCCTAGAGATGAAAGGCACAACGTGCAGGCTTCTTTCCAAAGGGCGAGTGGGCCCCACAGCATCTTGCATCCAGCTCTTTGGGAAGCTAAGAAAAAACTCGCTCTGCTCAGTGCTCTTACAGCCTACCGGGAACATCTCTTCCAAAGGCCTGTGAAACGCAGTTTCTTTGCAGGCCTGATCTGGCTGAAGTAGGACTTCTGCTCTGGGTGTGCTACATTGCCCTAGAGCTGAGAGGCACAACGTGCAGACTTCTTTCCAAAGGGCGAGTTGGGCCCCACAGCATCTTGCTTCCAGCTCTTTGGGAAGCTAACAAACAACTCGCTCTGCACAGTGCTCATACAGCCTACAGGGAACATCTCTTCCAAAAGCCTGTGAAACGCAGTTTCTTTGCAGGCCTGATCTGGCTGAAGTGGGACTTCTGCTTTGGGTGTGCTACATGGCCCTAGAGCTGAAAGGCACAACGTGCAGGCTTCTTTCCAAAGGGCGAGTTGGGCCACACTGCATCTTGCTTCCAGCTCTTTGGGAAGCTAAGAAACAACTCGCTCTGCACAGTGCTCTTACAGCCTACCGGGTACAACTCTTCCAAAGGTCTGTGAAACGCAGTTTCTTTGCAGGCCTGATCTGGCTGAAGTAGGACTTCTGTTCTGGGTGTGCTACTTTGCCCTAGAGCTGAAAGGCACAACGTGCAGGCTTCTTTCCAAAGGGCGAGTTGGGCCCCACAGCATCTTGCTTCCAGCTCTTTGGGAAGCTAAGAAACAACTCGCTCTGCCCAGTGCTCTTACAGCCTACCGGGAACATCTCTTCCAAAGGCCTGTGAAACGCAGTTTCTTTGCAGGCCTGATCTGGCTGAAGTAGGTCTTCTGCTCTGGGTGTGCTACATTGCCCTAGAGCTGAGAGGCACAGAGTGCAGGCTTCTTTCCAAAGGGCGAGTTGGGCCCCACAGCATCTTGCTTAGAGCTCTTTGGGAAGCTAAGAAACAACTCGCTCTGCACAGTGCTCTTACAGCCTACCGGGAACATCACTTCCAAAGGCCTGTGAAACGCAGTTTCTTTGCAGGCCTCATCTGGCTGAAGTAGGACTTTGGCTCTGGGTGTGCTACATTGCCCTAGAGCTGAAAGGCACAACGTGCAGGCTTCTTTCCAAGGGGCGAGTTGGGCCCCACAGCATCTCGCTTCCAGCTCTTGGGGAAGCTAAGAAACAACTCGCTCTGCACAGTGCTCTTACAGCCTACCGGGAACATCTCTTCCAAAGGCCTGTGAAACGCAGTTTCTTTGCAGGCCTGATCTGGCTGAAGTAGGACTTCTGTTCTGGGTGTGCTACTTTGCCCTAGAGCTGAAAGGCACAACGTGCAGGCTTCTTTCCAAAGGCCGAGTTGGGCCCCACAGCATCTTGCTTCCAGCTCTTTGGGAAGCGAAGAAACAACTCGCTCTGCCCAGTGCTCTTACAGCCTACCGGGAACATCTCTTCCAAAGGCCTGTGAAACGCAGTTTCTTTGCAGGCCTGATCTGGCTGAAGTAGGACTTCTGCTCTGGGTGTGCTAATTTGCCCTAGAGCTGAGAGGCACAGAGTGCAGGCTTCTTTCCAAAGGGCGAGTTGGGCCCCACAGAATCTTGCTTAGAGCTCTTTGGGAAGCTAAGAAACAACTCGCTCTGCACAGTGCTCTTACAGCCTACGGGGAACATCACTTCCAAAGGCCTGTGAAACGCAGTTTCTTTGCAGGCCTCATCTGGCTGAAGTAGGACTTTGGCTCTGGGTGTGCTACATTGCCCTAGAGCTGAAAGGCACAACGTGCAGGCTTCTTTCCAAGGGGCGAGTTGGGCCCCACAGCATCTCGCTTCCAGCTCTTGGGGAAGCTAAGAAACAACTCGCTCTGCACAGTGCTCTTACAGCCTACCGGGAACATCTCTTCCAAAGGCCTGTGAAACGCAGTTTCTTTGCAGGCCTGATCTGGCTGAAGTAGGACTTCTGATCTGGGTGTGCTACATTGCGCTAGAGCTGAAAGTCCCAATGTGCAGGCTTCTTTTCAAAGGGCGAGTTGGGCCCCACAGCATCTTGCTTCCAGCTCTTTGGGAAGCGAAGAAACAACTCGCTCTGCACAGTGCTCTTACAGCCTACCGGGAGCATCTCTTCCAAAGGCCTGTGAAACGCAGTTTCTTTGCAGGCCTGATCTGGCTGAAGTAGGACTTCTGCTCTGGGTGTGATACATTGCCCTAGAGCTGAAAGGCAGAACGTGCCGGCTTCTTTCCAAAGGGCGAGTTGGTCCCCACAGCATCTTGCTTCCAGCTCTTTGGGAAGCTAAGAAACAACTCGCTCTGCACAGTGCTCTTACAGCCTACCGGCAACATCTCTTCCAAAGGCCTGTGAAACGCAGTTTCTTTGCAGGCCTGATCTGACTGAAGTAGGACTTCTGCTCTGGGTCTGCTACTTTGCCCTAGAGCTGAAAGGCACAACGTGCAGGCTTCTTTCCAAAGGGCGAGTTGTGCCCCACAGCATCTTGCTTCCAGCTCTTTGGGAAGCTAAGAAACAACTCGCTCTGCACAGTGCTCTTACAGCCTACCGGGAACATCTCTTCCAAAGGCCTGTGAAACGCAGTTTATTTGCATGCCTGATCTGGCTGAAGTAGGACTTCTGCTCTGGGTGTGCTACATTGCCCTAGAGCTGACAGGCACAGCGTGCAGGCTTCTTTCCAAAGGGCGAGTTGGGCCCCACAGCATCTTGCCTCCAGCTCTTTGGGAAGCTAAGAAACAACTCGCTCTGCACAGTGCTCTTACAGCCTACCGGGAACATCTCTTCCAAAGGCCTGTGAAACGCAGTTTCTTTGCAGGCCTGATCTGGCTGAAGTAGGACTTCTGCTCTGGGTGTGCTACATTGCCCTAGAGCTGAGAGGCACAGAGTGCAGGCTTCTTTCCAAAGGGCGAGTTGGGCCCCACATCATCTTGCTTAGAGCTCTTTGGGAAGCTAAGAAACAACTCGCTCTGCACAGTGCTCTTACAGCCTACGGGGAACATCTCTTCCAAAGGCCTGTGTAACGCAATTTCTTTGCAGGCCTGATCTGGCTGAAGTAGGACTTCTGCTCTGGGTGTGCTACATTGCCCTAGAGATGAAAGGCACAACGTGCAGGCTTCTTTCCAAAGGGCGATTGGGCCCCACAGCATCTTGCATCCAGCTCTTTGGGAAGCTAAGAAACAACTCGCTCTGCTCAGTGCTCTTACAGCCTACCGGGAACATCTCTTCCAAAGGCCTGTGAAACGCAGTTTCTTTGCAGGCCTGATCTGGCTGAAGTAGGACTTCTGCTCTGGGTGTGCTACATTGCCCTAGAGCTGAAAGGCACAACGTGCAGGCTTCTTTCCAAGGGGCGAGTTGGGCCCCACAGCATCTCGCTTCCAGCTCTTGGGGAAGCTAAGAAACAACTCGCTCTGCACAGTGCTCTTAAAGCCTACCGGGAACATCTCTTCCAAAGGCCTGTGAAACGCAGTTTCTTTGCAGGCCTGATCTGGCTGAAGTAGGACTTCTGCTCTGGGTGTGCTACATTGCGCTAGAGCTGAAAGGCCCAACGTGCAGGCTTCTTTCCAAAGGGCGAGATGGGCCCCACAGCATCTTGCTTCCAGCTCTTTGGGAAGCGAAGAAACAACTCGCTCTGCACAGTGCTCTTACAGCCTACCGGGAGCATCTCTTCCAAAGGCCTGTGAAACGCAGTTTCTTTGCAGGCCTGATCTGGCTGAAGTAGGACTTCTGCTCTGGGTGTGCTACATTGCCCTAGAGCTGAGAGGCACAGAGTGCAGGCTTCTTTCCAAAGGGCGAGTTGGGCCCCACAGCATCTTGCTTAGAGCTCTTTGGGAAGCTAAGAAACAACTCGCTCTGCACAGTGCTCTTACAGCCTACGGGGAACATCACTTCCAAAGGCCTGTGAAACGCAGTTTCTTTGCAGGCCTCATCTGGCTGAAGTAGGACTTTGGCTCTGGGTGTGCTACATTGCCCTAGAGCTGAAAGGCACAACGTGCAGGCTTCTTTCCAAGGGGCGAGTTGGGCCCCACAGCATCTCGCTTCCAGCTCTTGGGGAAGCTAAGAAAGAACTCGCTCTGCACAGTGCTCTTACAGCCTACCGGGAACATCTCTTCCAAAGGCCTGTGAAACGCAGTTTCTTTGCACGCCTGATCTGGCTGAAGTAGGACTTCTGATCTGGGTGTGCTACATTGCCCTAGAGCTGAAAGTCCCAACGTGCAGGCTTCTTTTCAAAGGGCGAGTTGGGCCCCACAGCATCTTGCTTCAAGCTCTTTGGGAAGCGAAGAAACAACTCGCTCTGCACAGTGCTCTTACAGCCTACCGGGAGCATCTCTTCCAAAGGCCTGTGAAACGCAGTTTCTTTGCAGGCCTGATCTGACTGAAGTAGGACTTCTGCTCTGGGTGTGATACATTGCCCTAGAGCTGAAAGGCAGAACGTGCCGGCTTCTTTCCAAAGGGCGAGTTGGTCCCCACAGCATCTTGCTTACAGCTCTTTGGAAAGCTAAGAAACAACTCGCTCTGCACAGTGCTCTTACAGCCTACCGGCAACATCTCTTCCAAAGGCCTGTGAAACGCAGTTTCTTTGCAGGCCTGATCTGACTGAAGTAGGACTTCTGCTCTGGGTCTGCTACTTTGCCCTAGAGCTGAAAGGCACAACGTGCAGGCTTCTTTCCAAAGGGCGAGTTGTGCCCCACAGCATCTTGCTTCCAGCTCTTTGGGAAGCTAAGAAACAACTTGCTCTGCACAGTGCTCTTACAGCCTACCGGGAACATCTCTTCCAAAGGCCTGTGAAACGCAGTTTCTTTGCACGCCTGATCTGGCTGAAGTAGGACTTCTGCTCTGGGTGTGCTACATTGCCCTAGAGCTGACAGGCACAGCGTGCAGGCTTCTTTCCAAAGGGCGAGTTGGGCCCCACAGCATCTTGCCTCCAGCTCTTTGGGAAGCTAAGAAACAACTCGCTCTGCACAGTGCTCTTACAGCCTACCGGGAACATCTCTTCCAAAGGCCTGTGAAACGCAGTTTCTTTGCAGGCCTGATCTGGCTGAAGTAGGACTTCTGCTCTGGGTGTGCTACATTGCCCTAGAGCTGAGAGGCACAGAGTGCAGGCTTCTTTCCAAAGGGCGAGTTGGGCCCCACAGCATCTTGCTTAGAGCTCTTTGGGAAGCTAAGAAACAACTCGCTCTGCACAGTGCTCTTACAGCCTACGGGGAACATCTCTTCCAAAGGCCTGTGTAACGCAGTTTCTTTGCAGGCCTGATCTGGCTGAAGTAGGACTTCTGCTCTGGGTGTGCTACATTGCCCTAGAGATGAAAGGCACAACGTGCAGGCTTCTTTCCAAAGGGCGAGTGGGCCCCACAGCATCTTGCATCCAGCTCTTTGGGAAGCTAAGAAACAACTCGCTCTGCTCAGTGCTCTTACAGCCTACCGGGAACATCTCTTCCAAAGGCCTGTGAAACGCAGTTTCTTTGCAGGCCTGATCTGGCTGAAGTAGGACTTCTGCTCTGGGTGTGCTACATTGCCCTAGAGCTGAGAGGCACAACGTGCAGACTTCTTTCCAAAGGGCGAGTTGGGCCACACTGCATCTTGCTTCCAGCTCTTTGGGAAGCTAAGAAACAACTCGCTCTGCACAGTGCTCTTACAGCCTACCGGGTACAACTCTTCCAAAGGTCTGTGAAACGCAGTTTCTTTGCAGGCCTGATCTGGCTGAAGTAGGACTTCTGTTCTGGGTGTGCTACTTTGCCCTAGAGCTGAAAGGCACAACGTGCAGGCTTCTTTCCAAAGGGCGAGTTGGGCCCCACAGCATCTTGCTTCCAGCTCTTTGGGAAGCTAAGAAACAACTCGCTCTGCCCAGTGCTCTTACAGCCTACCGGGAACATCTCTTCCAAAGGCCTGTGAAACGCAGTTTCTTTGCAGGCCTGATCTGGCTGAAGTAGGACTTCTGCTCTGGGTGTGCTACATTGCCCTAGAGCTGAGAGGCACAGAGTGCAGGCTTCTTTCCAAAGGGCGAGTTGGGCCCCACAGCATCTTGCTTAGAGCTCTTTGGGAAGCTAAGAAACAACTCGCTCTGCACAGTGCTCTTACAGCCTACGGGGAACATCACTTCCAAAGGCCTGTGAAACGCAGTTTCTTTGCAGGCCTCATCTGGCTGAAGTAGGACTTTGGCTCTGGGTGTGCTACATTGCCCTAGAGCTGAAAGGCACAACGTGCAGGCTTCTTTCCAAGGGGCGAGTTGGGCCCCACAGCATCTCGCTTCCAGCTCTTGGGGAAGCTAAGAAACAACTCGCTCTGCACAGTGCTCTTACAGCCTACCGGGAACATCTCTTCCAAAGGCCTGTGAAACGCAGTTTCTTTGCAGGCCTGATCTGGCTGAAGTAGGACTTCTGTTCTGGGTGTGCTACTTTGCCCTAGAGCTGAAAGGCACAACGTGCAGGCTTCTTTCCAAAGGCCGAGTTGGGCCCCACAGCATCTTGCTTCCAGCTCTTTGGGAAGCGAAGAAACAACTCGCTCTGCCCAGTGCTCTTACAGCCTACCGGGAACATCTCTTCCAAAGGCCTGTGAAACGCAGTTTCTTTGCAGGCCTGATCTGGCTGAAGTAGGACTTCTGCTCTGGGTGTGCTAATTTGCCCTAGAGCTGAGAGGCACAGAGTGCAGGCTTCTTTCCAAAGGGCGAGTTGTGCCCCACAGAATCTTGCTTAGAGCTCTTTGGGAAGCTAAGAAACAACTCGCTCTGCACAGTGCTCTTACAGCCTACGGGGAACATCACTTCCAAAGGCCTGTGAAACGCAGTTTCTTTGCAGGCCTCATCTGGCTGAAGTAGGACTTTGGCTCTGGGTGTGCTACATTGCCCTAGAGCTGAAAGGCACAACGTGCAGGCTTCTTTCCAAGGGGCGAGTTGGGCCCCACAGCATCTCGCTTCCAGCTCTTGGGGAAGCTAAGAAACAACTCGCTCTGCACAGTGCTCTTACAGCCTACCGGGAACATCTCTTCCAAAGGCCTGTGAAACGCAGTTTCTTTGCAGGCCTGATCTGGCTGAAGTAGGACTTCTGATCTGGGTGTGCTACATTGCGCTAGAGCTGAAAGTCCCAATGTGCAGGCTTCTTTTCAAAGGGCGAGTTGGGCCCCACAGCATCTTGCTTCCAGCTCTTTGGGAAGCGAAGAAACAACTCGCTCTGCACAGTGCTCTTACAGCCTACCGGGAGCATCTCTTCCAAAGGCCTGTGAAACGCAGTTTCTTTGCAGGCCTGATCTGGCTGAAGTAGGACTTCTGCTCTGGGTGTGATACATTGCCCTAGAGCTGAAAGGCAGAACGTGCCGGCTTCTTTCCAAAGGGCGAGTTGGTCCCCACAGCATCTTGCTTCCAGCTCTTTGGGAAGCTAAGAAACAACTCGCTCTGCACAGTGCTCTTACAGCCTACCGGCAACATCTCTTCCAAAGGCCTGTGAAACGCAGTTTCTTTGCAGGCCTGATCTGACTGAAGTAGGACTTCTGCTCTGGGTCTGCTACTTTGCCCTAGAGCTGAAAGGCACAACGTGCAGGCTTCTTTCCAAAGGGCGAGTTGTGCCCCACAGCATCTTGCTTCCAGCTCTTTGGGAAGCTAAGAAACAACTCGCTCTGCACAGTGCTCTTACAGCCTACCGGGAACATCTCTTCCAAAGGCCTGTGAAACGCAGTTTCTTTGCATGCCTGATCTGGCTGAAGTAGGACTTCTGCTCTGGGTGTGCTACATTGCCCTAGAGCTGACAGGCACAGCGTGCAGGCTTCTTTCCAAAGGGCGAGTTGGGCCCCACAGCATCTTGCCTCCAGCTCTTTGGGAAGCTAAGAAACAACTCGCTCTGCACAGTGCTCTTACAGCCTACCGGGAACATCTCTTCCAAAGGCCTGTGAAACGCAGTTTCTTTGCACGCCTGATCTGGCTGAAGTAGGACTTCTGCTCTGGGTGTGCTACATTGCCCTAGAGCTGACAGGCACAGCGTGCAGGCTTCTTTCCAAAGGGCGAGTTGGGCCCCACAGCATCTTGCCTCCAGCTCTTTGGGAAGCTAAGAAACAACTCGCTCTGCACAGTGCTCTTACAGCCTACCGGGAACATCTCTTCCAAAGGCCTGTGAAACGCAGTTTCTTTGCAGGCCTGATCTGGCTGAAGTAGGACTTCTGCTCTGGGTGTGCTACATTGCCCTAGAGCTGAGAGGCACAGAGTGCAGGCTTCTTTCCAAAGGGCGAGTTGGGCCCCACAGCATCTTGCTTAGAGCTCTTTGGGAAGCTAAGAAACAACTCGCTCTGCACAGTGCTCTTACAGCCTACGGGGAACATCTCTTCCAAAGGCCTGTGTAACGCAGTTTCTTTGCAGGCCTGATCTGGCTGAAGTAGGACTTCTGCTCTGGGTGTGCTACATTGCCCTAGAGATGAAAGGCACAACGTGCAGGCTTCTTTCCAAAGGGCGAGTGGGCCCCACAGCATCTTGCATCCAGCTCTTTGGGAAGCTAAGAAACAACTCGCTCTGCTCAGTGCTCTTACAGCCTACCGGGAACATCTCTTCCAAAGGCCTGTGAAACGCAGTTTCTTTGCAGGCCTGATCTGGCTGAAGTAGGACTTCTGCTCTGGGTGTGCTACATTGCCCTAGAGCTGAGAGGCACAACGTGCAGACTTCTTTCCAAAGGGCGAGTTGGGCCACACTGCATCTTGCTTCCAGCTCTTTGGGAAGCTAAGAAACAACTCGCTCTGCACAGTGCTCTTACAGCCTACCGGGTACAACTCTTCCAAAGGTCTGTGAAACGCAGTTTCTTTGCAGGCCTGATCTGGCTGAAGTAGGACTTCTGTTCTGGGTGTGCTACTTTGCCCTAGAGCTGAAAGGCACAACGTGCAGGCTTCTTTCCAAAGGGCGAGTTGGGCCCCACAGCATCTTGCTTCCAGCTCTTTGGGAAGCTAAGAAACAACTCGCTCTGCCCAGTGCTCTTACAGCCTACCGGGAACATCTCTTCCAAAGGCCTGTGAAACGCAGTTTCTTTGCAGGCCTGATCTGGCTGAAGTAGGACTTCTGCTCTGGGTGTGCTACATTGCCCTAGAGCTGAGAGGCACAGAGTGCAGGCTTCTTTCCAAAGGGCGAGTTGGGCCCCACAGCATCTTGCTTAGAGCTCTTTGGGAAGCTAAGAAACAACTCGCTCTGCACAGTGCTCTTACAGCCTACGGGGAACATCACTTCCAAAGGCCTGTGAAACGCAGTTTCTTTGCAGGCCTCATCTGGCTGAAGTAGGACTTTGGCTCTGGGTGTGCTACATTGCCCTAGAGCTGAAAGGCACAACGTGCAGGCTTCTTTCCAAGGGGCGAGTTGGGCCCCACAGCATCTCGCTTCCAGCTCTTGGGGAAGCTAAGAAACAACTCGCTCTGCACAGTGCTCTTACAGCCTACCGGGAACATCTCTTCCAAAGGCCTGTGAAACGCAGTTTCTTTGCAGGCCTGATCTGGCTGAAGTAGGACTTCTGTTCTGGGTGTGCTACTTTGCCCTAGAGCTGAAAGGCACAACGTGCAGGCTTCTTTCCAAAGGCCGAGTTGGGCCCCACAGCATCTTGCTTCCAGCTCTTTGTTAAGCGAAGAAACAACTCGCTCTGCCCAGTGCTCTTACAGCCTACCGGGAACATCTCTTCCAAAGGCCTGTGAAACGCAGTTTCTTTGCAGGCCTGATCTGGCTGAAGTAGGACTTCTGCTCTGGGTGTGCTAATTTGCCCTAGAGCTGAGAGGCACAGAGTGCAGGCTTCTTTCCAAAGGGCGAGTTGTGCCCCACAGAATCTTGCTTAGAGCTCTTTGGGAAGCTAAGAAACAACTCGCTCTGCACAGTGCTCTTACAGCCTACGGGGAACATCACTTCCAAAGGCCTGTGAAACGCAGTTTCTTTGCAGGCCTCATCTGGCTGAAGTAGGACTTTGGCTCTGGGTGTGCTACATTGCCCTAGAGCTGAAAGGCACAACGTGCAGGCTTCTTTCCAAGGGGCGAGTTGGGCCCCACAGCATCTCGCTTCCAGCTCTTGGGGAAGCTAAGAAACAACTCGCTCTGCACAGTGCTCTTACAGCCTACCGGGAACATCTCTTCCAAAGGCCTGTGAAACGCAGTTTCTTTGCAGGCCTGATCTGGCTGAAGTAGGACTTCTGATCTGGGTGTGCTACATTGCGCTAGAGCTGAAAGTCCCAATGTGCAGGCTTCTTTTCAAAGGGCGAGTTGGGCCCCACAGCATCTTGCTTCCAGCTCTTTGGGAAGCGAAGAAACAACTCGCTCTGCACAGTGCTCTTACAGCCTACCGGGAGCATCTCTTCCAAAGGCCTGTGAAACGCAGTTTCTTTGCAGGCCTGATCTGGCTGAAGTAGGACTTCTGCTCTGGGTGTGATACATTGCCCTAGAGCTGAAAGGCAGAACGTGCCGGCTTCTTTCCAAAGGGCGAGTTGGTCCCCACAGCATCTTGCTTCCAGCTCTTTGGGAAGCTAAGAAACAACTCGCTCTGCACAGTGCTCTTACAGCCTACCGGCAACATCTCTTCCAAAGGCCTGTGAAACGCAGTTTCTTTGCAGGCCTGATCTGACTGAAGTAGGACTTCTGCTCTGGGTCTGCTACTTTGCCCTAGAGCTGAAAGGCACAACGTGCAGGCTTCTTTCCAAAGGGCGAGTTGTGCCCCACAGCATCTTGCTTCCAGCTCTTTGGGAAGCTAAGAAACAACTCGCTCTGCACAGTGCTCTTACAGCCTACCGGGAACATCTCTTCCAAAGGCCTGTGAAACGCAGTTTCTTTGCATGCCTGATCTGGCTGAAGTAGGACTTCTGCTCTGGGTGTGCTACATTGCCCTAGAGCTGACAGGCACAGCGTGCAGGCTTCTTTCCAAAGGGCGAGTTGGGCCCCACAGCATCTTGCCTCCAGCTCTTTGGGAAGCTAAGAAACAACTCGCTCTGCACAGTGCTCTTACAGCCTACCGGGAACATCTCTTCCAAAGGCCTGTGAAACGCAGTTTCTTTGCAGGCCTGATCTGGCTGAAGTAGGACTTCTGCTCTGGGTGTGCTACATTGCCCTAGAGCTGAGAGGCACAGAGTGCAGGCTTCTTTCCAAAGGGCGAGTTGGGCCCCACATCATCTTGCTTAGAGCTCTTTGGGAAGCTAAGAAACAACTCGCTCTGCACAGTGCTCTTACAGCCTACGGGGAACATCTCTTCCAAAGGCCTGTGTAACGCAATTTCTTTGCAGGCCTGATCTGGCTGAAGTAGGACTTCTGCTCTGGGTGTGCTACATTGCCCTAGAGATGAAAGGCACAACGTGCAGGCTTCTTTCCAAAGGGCGAGTGGGCCCCACAGCATCTTGCATCCAGCTCTTTGGGAAGCTAAGAAACAACTCGCTCTGCTCAGTGCTCTTACAGCCTACCGGGAACATCTCTTCCAAAGGCCTGTGAAACGCAGTTTCTTTGCAGGCCTGATCTGGCTGAAGTAGGACTTCTGCTCTGGGTGTGCTACATTGCCCTAGAGCTGAGAGGCACAACGTGCAGGCTTCTTTCCAAAGGGCGAGTTGGGCCCCACAGCATCTTGCTTCCAGCTCTTTGGGAAGCTAACAAACAACTCGCTCTGCACAGTGCTCTTACAGCCTACGGGGAACATCACTTCCAAAGGCCTGTGAAACGCAGTTTCTTTGCAGGCCTCATCTGGCTGAAGTAGGACTTTGGCTCTGGGTGTGCTACATTGCCCTAGAGCTGAAAGGCACAACGTGCAGGCTTCTTTCCAAGGGGCGAGTTGGGCCCCACAGCATCTCGCTTCCAGCTCTTGGGGAAGCTAAGAAACAACTCGCTCTGCACAGTGCTCTTACAGCCTACCGGGAACATCTCTTCCAAAGGCCTGTGAAACGCAGTTTCTTTGCAGGCCTGATCTGGCTGAAGTAGGACTTCTGTTCTGGGTGTGCTACTTTGCCCTAGAGCTGAAAGGCACAACGTGCAGGCTTCTTTCCAAAGGCCGAGTTGGGCCCCACAGCATCTTGCTTCCAGCTCTTTGGGAAGCTAAGAAACAACTCGCTCTGCCCAGTGCTCTTACAGCCTACCGGGAACATCTCTTCCAAAGGCCTGTGAAACGCAGTTTCTTTGCAGGCCTGATCTGGCTGAAGTAGGACTTCTGCTCTGGGTGTGCTAATTTGCCCTAGAGCTGAGAGGCACAGAGTGCAGGCTTCTTTCCAAAGGGCGAGTTGGGCCCCACAGCATCTTGCTTAGAGCTCTTTGGGAAGCTAAGAAACAACTCGCTCTGCACAGTGCTCTTACAGCCTACGGGGAACATCACTTCCAAAGGCCTGTGAAACGCAGTTTCTTTGCAGGCCTCATCTGGCTGAAGTAGGACTTTGGCTCTGGGTGTGCTACATTGCCCTAGAGCTGAAAGGCACAACGTGCAGGCTTCTTTCCAAGGGGCGAGTTGGGCCCCACAGCATCTCGCTTCCAGCTCTTGGGGAAGCTAAGAAACAACTCGCTCTGCACAGTGCTCTTACAGCCTACCGGGAACATCTCTTCCAAAGGCCTGTGAAACGCATTTTCTTTGCAGGCCTGACCTGGCTGAAGTAGGACTTCTGATCTGGGTGTGCTACATTGCGCTAGAGCTGAAAGTCCCAATGTGCAGGCTTCTTTTCAAAGGGCGAGTTGGGCCCCACAGCATCTTGCTTCCAGCTCTTTGGGAAGCGAAGAAACAACTCGATCTGCACAGTGCTCTTACAGCCTACCGGGAGCATCTCTTCCAAAGGCCTGTGAAACGCAGTTTCTTTGCAGGCCTGCTCTGGCTGAAGTAGGACTTCTGCTCTGGGTGTGATACATTGCCCTAGAGCTGAAAGGCAGAACGTGCCGGCTTCTTTCCAAAGGGCGAGTTGGTCCCCACAGCATCTTGCTTCCAGCTCTTTGGGAAGCTAAGAAACAACTCGCTCTGCACAGTGCTCTTACAGCCTACCGGCAACATCTCTTCCAAAGGCCTGTGAAACGCAGTTTCTTTGCAGGCCTGATCTGACTGAAGTAGGACTTCTGCTCTGGGTGTGCTACTTTGCCCTAGAGCTGAAAGGCACAACGTGCAGGCTTCTTTCCAAAGGGCGAGTTGTGCCCCACAGCATCTTGCTTCCAGCTCTTTGGGAAGCTAAGAAACAACTCGCTCTGCACAGTGCTCTTACAGCCTACCGGGAACATCTCTTCCAAAGGCCTGTGAAACGCAGTTTCTTTGCATGCCTGATCTGGCTGAAGTAGGACTTCTGCTCTGGGTGTGCTACATTGCCCTAGAGCTGACAGGCACAGCGTGCAGGCTTCTTTCCAAAGGGCGAGTTGGGCCCCACAGCATCTTGCCTCCAGCTCTTTGGGAAGCTAAGAAACAACTCGCTCTGCACAGTGCTCTTACAGCCTACCGGGAACATCTCTTCCAAAGGCCTGTGAAACGCAGTTTCTTTGCAGGCCTGATCTGGCTGAAGTAGGACTTCTGCTCTGGGTGTGCTACATTGCCCTAGAGCTGAGAGGCACAGAGTTCAGGCTTCTTTCCAAAGGGCGAGTTGGGCCCCACAGCATCTTGCTTAGAGCTCTTTGGGAAGCTAAGAAACAACTCGCTCTTCACAGTGCTCTTACAGCCTACGGGGAACATCTCTTCCAAAGGCCTGTGTAACGCAATTTCTTTGCAGGCCTGATCTGGCTGAAGTAGGACTTCTGCTCTGGGTGTGCTACATTGCCCTAGAGATGAAAGGCACAACGTGCAGGCTTCTTTCCAAAGGGCGAGTGGGCCCCACAGCATCTTGCTTCCAGCTCTTTGGGAAGCTAAGAAACAACTCGCTCTGCCCAGTGCTCTTACAGCCTACCGGGAACATCTCTTCCAAAGGCCTGTGAAACGCAGTTTCTTTGCATGCCTGATCTGGCTGTAGTAGGACTTCTGCTCTGGGTGTGCTACATTGCCCTAGAGCTGAGAGGCACAGCATGCAGGCTTCTTTCCAAAGGGCGAGTTGGGCCCCACAGAATCTGGCTTAGAGCTCTTTGGGAAGCTAAGAAACAACTCGCTCTGCACAGTGCTCTTACAGCCTACCGGGAACATCTCTTCCAAAGGCCTGTGTAACGCAGTTTCTTTGCAGGCCTGATCTGGCTGAAGTAGGACTTCTGCTCTGGGTATGCTACATTGCCCTAGAGATGAAAGGCACAACGTGCAGGCTTCTTTACAAAGGGCGAGTGGGCCCCAGAGCATCTTGCATCCAGCTCTTTGGGAAGCTAAGAAACAACTCGCTCTGCACAGTGCTCTTACAGCCTACCGGGAGCATCTCTTCCAAAGGCCTGTGGAACGCAGTTTCTTTGCAGGCCTGATCTGCCTGAAGTAGGACTTCTGCTCTGGGTGTGCTACATTGCCCTAGAGTTGAATGGCACAACGTGCAGGCTTCTTTCCAAAGGGCGAGTTGGGCCCCACAGCATCTTGCTTCCTGTTCTTTGGGAAGCTAAGAAACAACTCGCTCTGCACAGTGCTCTTACAGCCTACCGGGAACATCTCTTCCAAAGGCCTGTGAAACGCAGTTTCTTTGCAGGCCTGATCTGGCTGAAGTAGGACTTCTGCTCTGGGTGTGCTACATTGCCCTAGAGCTGAAAGGCACAGCGTGCAGGCTTCTTTCCAAAGGGAGAGTGGGCCCCACAGCATCTTGCTTCCAGCTCTTTGGGAAGCTAAGAAACAACTCGCTCTGCTCAGTGCTCTTACATCCTAGTGGGAACATCTCTTCCAAAGGCCTATGAAACGCAGTTTCTTTGCAGGCCTGATCTGGCTGAAGTAGGACTTCTGCTCTGGGTGTGCTACTTTGTTCTAGAGCTGAAAGGCACAACGTGCAGTCTTCTTTCCAAAGGGCGAGTTGGGCCCCACAGCATCTTGCTTCCAGCTCTTAGGGAAGCTAAGAAACAACTCGCTCTGCACAGTGCTCTTACAGCCTACCAGGAACATCTCTTCCAAAGGCCTGTGATACGCAGTTTCTTTGCAGGCCTGATCTGGCTGAAGTAGGACTTCTGCTCTGGGTGTGCTACATTGCCCTAGAGCTGAAAGGCACAACGTGCAGGCTTCTTTCCAAAGGGCGAGTTGGGCCCCACAGCATCTTGCTTCCAGCTCTTTGGGAAGCTAAGAAACAACTCGCTCTGCACAGTGCTCTTACAGCCTACCGGGAACATCTCTTCCAAAGGCCTGTGAAACGCAGTTTCTCTGCAGGCCTGATCTGGCTGAAGTAGGACTTCTGCTCTGGCTGTGCTACATTGCCCTACAGCTGAAAGGCACAACGTGCAGGCTTCTTTCCAAAGGGCGAGTTGGGCCCCACAGCATCTTGCTTCCAGCTCTTTGGGAAGCTAAGAAACAACTCGCTCTGCACAGTGCTCTTACAGCCTACCGGGAACATCTCTTCCAAAGGCCTGTGAAACGAAGTTTCTCTGCAGGCCTGATCTGGCTGAAGTAGGACTTCTGCTCTGGGTGTGCTACTTTGCCCTAGAGCTGAAAGGCACAACGTGCAGGCTTCTTTCCAAAGGGCGAGTTGGGCCCCACAGCATCTTGCTTCCAGCTCGTTGGGAAGCTAAGAAACAGCTCTCTCTGCACAGTGCTCTTACAGCCTACCGGGAACATCTCTTCCAAAGGCCTGTGAAACGCAGTTTCTTTTCAGGCCTGATCTGACTGAAGTAGGACTTCTGCTCTGGGTGTGCTACTTTGCCCTAGAGCTGAAAGGCACAACGTGCAGGCTTCTTTCCAAAGGGCGAGTTGGGCCCAACAGCGTCTTGCTTCCAGCTCTTTGGAAAGCTACGAAACAACTCGCTCTGCACAATGCTCTTACAGCCTACCGGGAACATCCCTTCCAAAGGCCTGTGAAACGCAATGTCTTTGCAGGCCTGATCTGGCTGAAGTAGGACTTCTGCTCTGGCTGTGCTACATTGCCCTAGAGCTGAAAGGCACAACGTGCAGGCTTTTTCCAAGGGGCGAGTTGGGCCCCACAGCATCTCGCTTCCAGCTCTTGGGGAAGCTAAGAAACAACTCGCTCTGCACAGTGCTCTTACAGCCTACCGGGAACATCTCTTCCAAAGGCCTGTGAAACGCAGTTTCTTTGCAGGCCTGATCTGGCTGAAGTAGGACTTCTGCTCTGGGTGTGCTACATTGCCCTAGAGCTGAGAGGCACAGAGTGCAGGCTTCTTTCCAAAGGGCGAGTTGGGCCCCACAGCATCTTGCTTAGAGCTCTTTGGGAAGCTAAGAAACAACTCGCTCTGCACAGTGCTCTTACAGCCTACGGGGAACATCACTTCCAAAGGCCTGTGAAACACGGTTTCTTTGCAGGCCTCATCTGGCTGAAGTAGGACTTTGGCTCTGGGTGTGCTACATTGCCCTAGAGCTGAAAGGCACAACGTGCAGGCTTCTTTCCAAGGGGCGAGTTGGG
Organism: Equus caballus; assembly: GCF_041296265.1. Lineage (NCBI taxonomy): Eukaryota > Metazoa > Chordata > Mammalia > Perissodactyla > Equidae > Equus > Equus caballus. Next base: position 15,906,645 of record NC_091696.1, read on the forward strand.
CCCCACAGCATCTCGCTTCCAGCTCTTGGGGAAGCTAAGAAACAACTCGCTCTGCACAGTGCTCTTACAGCCTACCGGGAACATCTCTTCCAAAGACCTGTGAAACGCAGTTTCTTTGCAGGCCTGATCTGGCTGAAGTAGGACTTCTGATCTGGGTGTGCTACATTGCGCTAGAGCTGAAAGTCCCAACGTGCAGGCTTCTTTCCAAAGGGCGAGTTGGGCCCCACAGCATCTTGCTTCCAGCTCTTTGGGAAGCGAAGAAACAACTCGCTCTGCACAGTGCTCTTACAGCCTACCGGGAGCATCTCTTCCAAAGGCCTGTGAAATGCAGTGTCTTTGCAGGCCTGATCTGGCTGAAGTAGGACTTCTGCTCTGGGTGTGCTACAATGCCCTACAGCTGAAAGGCGCAACGTGCAGGCTTCTTTCCAAAGGGCGAGTTGGGCCCAACAGCGTCTTGCTTCCAGCTCTTTGGAAAGCTAAGAAACAACTCGCTCTGCACAGTGCTCTTACAGCCTACCGGGAACATCTCTTCCAAAGGCCTGTGAAACGCAGTTTCTTTGCAGGCCTGATCTGGCTGAAGTAGGACTTCTGCTCTGGGTGTGCTACATTGCCCTAGAGCTGAAAGGCACAACGTGCAGGCTTCTTTCCAAGGGGCGAGTTGGGCCCCACAGCATCTCGCTTCCAGCTCTTGGGGAAGCTAAGAAACAACTCGCTCTGCACAGTGCTCTTACAGCCTACCGGGAACATCTCTTCCAAAGGCCTGTGAAACGCAGTTTCTTTGCAGGCCTGATCTGGCTGAAGTAGGACTTCTGCTCTGGGTGTGCTACATTGCCCTAGAGCTGAGAGGCACAACGTGCAGGCTTCTTTCCAAAGGGCGAGTTGGGCCCCACAGAATCTTGCTTCCAGCTCTTTGGGAAGCTAACAAACAACTCGCTCTGCACAGTGCTCATACAGCCTACAGGGAACATCTCTTCCAAAAGCCTGTGAAACGCAGTTTCTTTGCAGGCCTGATCTGGCTGAAGTGGGACTTCTGCTTTGGGTGTGCTACATGGCCCTAGAGCTGAAAGGCACAACGTGCAGGCTTCTTTCCAAAGGGCGAGTTGGGCCACACAGCATCTTGCTTCCAGCTCTTTGGGAAGCTAAGAAACAACTCTCTCTGCACAGTGCTCTTACAGCCTACCGGGTACAACTCTTCCAAAGGCCTGTGGAACGCAGTTTCTTTGCAGGCGTGATCTGGCTGAAGTAGGACTTCTGCTCTGTGTGTGCTACATTGCCCTAGAGCTGAAAGGCACAACGTGCAGGCTTCTTTCCAAAGGGCGAGTTTGGCCCCACAGCATCTTGCTTCCAGCTCTTTGGGAAGCTAAGAAACAACTCGCTCTGCACAGTGCTCTTACAGCCTACCGGGAACATCTCTTCCAAAGAACTGTGAAACGCAGTTTCTTTGCAGGCCTGATCTGGCTGAAGTAGGACTTCTGCTCTGGGTTTGCTACATTGCCCTAGAGCTGAAAGGCACAACGTGCAGGCTTCTTTCCAAAGGGCGAGTTGGGCCCCACAGCTTCTTGCTTCCAGCTCTTTGGGAAGCTAAGAATCTTCTTGCTCTGCACAGTGCTCTGACAGCCTAGTGGGAACATCTCTTCCAAAGGCCTGTGAAACGCAGTTTTTTTGCAGGCCTGATCTTGCTGAAGTAGGACTTCTGCTCTGGGTGTGCTACATTGCCGTACAACTGAAAGGCACAACGTGCAGCCTTCTTTCCAAAGGGCGAGTTGTGCCCCCCAGCATCTTGCTTCCAGCTCTTTGGGAAGCTAAGAAACAACTCGCTCTGCACAGTGCTCTTACAGCCTACCAGGAACATCTCTTCCAAAGGCCTGTGAAACGCAGTTTCTTTGCAGGCCTGATCTGGCTGAAGTAGGACTTCTGCTCTGGGTGTGCTACTTTGCCCTAGAGCTGAAAGGCACAACGTGCAGGCTTCTTTCCAAAGGGCGAGTTGGGCCCCACAGCATCTTGCGTCCAGCTCTTTGGGAAGCTAAGAAACAACTCGCTCTGCACAGTGCTCTTACAGCCTACCGGGAACATCTCTTCCAAAGGCCTCTGAAACGCAGTTTCTTTGCAGGGCTGATCTGGCTGAAGTAGGACTTCTGCTCTGGGTGTGCTACTTTGCCCTAGAGCTGAAAGGCACAACGTGCAGGCTTCTTTCCAAAGGGCGAGTTGGGCCCCACAGCATCTTGCTTCCAGCTCTTTGGGAAGCTAAGAAACAACTCGCTCTGCACAGTGCTCTTACGGCCTACCGGGAACATCTCTGACAAAGGCCTGTGAAACGCAGTTTCTTTGCAGGCCTGATCTGGCTGAAGTAGGACTTCTGCTCTGAGTGTGCTACTTTGCCCTAGAGCTGAAAGGCACAACGTGCAGGCTTCTTTCCAAAGGGCGAGTTGGGCCCCACAGCATCTTGCTTCCAGCTCTTTCGGAAGCTAAGAAACAACTCGCTCTGCACAGTGCTCTTACATCCTAGTGGGAACATCTCTTCCAAAGGCCTGTGAAACGCAGTTTCTTTTCAGGCCTGATCTGGCTGAAGTAGGACTTCTGCTCTGGGCTTGCTACTTTGCCCTAGAGCTGAAAGGCACAACGTGCAGGCTTCTTTCCAAAGGGCGAGTTGGGCCCCACAGCATCTTGCTTCCAGCTCTTTGGGAAGCTAAGAAACAACTCGCTCTGCAAAGTGCTCTTACAGCCTACCGGGAACATCTCTTCCAAAGGACTGTGAAACGCAGTTTCTTTGCAGGCCTGATCTGGCTGAAGTAGGACTTCTGCCCTGGGTGTGCTACATTGCCCTAGAGCTGAAAGGCACAACGTGCAGGCTTCTTTCCAAGGGGCGCGTTGGGCCCCACAGCATCTTGCTTCCAGCTCTTTGGGAAGCTAAGAAACAACTCGCTCTGCACAGTGCTCTTTCAGCGTGCAGGGAACATCTCTTCCAAAGGCCTCTCAAACGCAGTTTCTTTGCAGGCCTGATCTGGCTGAAGTAGGACTTCTGCTCTGGGTGTGCTACATTGCCCTAGAGCTGAAAGGCACAGCGTGCAGGCTTCTTTCCAAAGGGAGAGTGGGCCCCACAGCATCTTGCTTCCAGCTCTTTGGGAAGCTAAGAAACAACTCGCTCTGCTCAGTGCTCTTACATCCTAGTGGGAACATCTCTTCCAAAGGCCTATGAAACGCAGTTTCTTTGCAGGCCTGATCTGGCTGAAGTAGGACTTCTGCTCTGGGTGTGCTACTTTGTTCTAGAGCTGAAAGGCACAACGTGCAGTCTTCTTTCCAAAGGGCGAGTTGGGCCCCACAGCATCTTGCTTCCAGCTCTTAGGGAAGCTAAGAAACAACTCGCTCTGCACAGTGCTCTTACAGCCTACCAGGAACATCTCTTCCAAAGGCCTGTGATACGCAGTTTCTTTGCAGGCCTGATCTGGCTGAAGTAGGACTTCTGCTCTGGGTGTGCTACATTGCCCTAGAGCTGAAAGGCACAACGTGCAGGCTTCTTTCCAAAGGGCGAGTTGGGCCCCACAGCATCTTGCTTCCAGCTCTTTGGGAAGCTAAGAAACAACTCGCTCTGCACAGTGCTCTTACAGCCTACCGGGAACATCTCTTCCAAAGGCCTGTGAAACGCAGTTTCTTTGCAGGCCTGATCTGGCTGAAGTAGGACTTCTGCTCTGGCTGTGCTACATTGCCCTACAGCTGAAAGGCACAACGTGCAGGCTTCTTTCCAAAGGGCGAGTTGGGCCCCACAGCATCTTGCTTCCAGCTCTTTGGGAACCTAAGAAACAACTCGCTCTGCACAGTGCTCTTACAGCCTACCGGGAACATCTCTTCCAAAGGCCTGTGAAACGAAGTTTCTCTGCAGGCCTGATCTGGCTGAAGTAGGACTTCTGCTCTGGGTGTGCTACTTTGCCCTAGAGCTGAAAGGCACAACGTGCAGGCTTCTTTCCAAAGGGCGAGTTGGGCCCCACAGCATCTTGCTTCCAGCTCGTTGGGAAGCTAAGAAACAGCTCTCTCTGCACAGTGCTCTTACAGCCTACCGGGAACATCTCTTCCAAAGGCCTGTGAAACGCAGTTTCTTTTCAGGCCTGATCTGACTGAAGTAGGACTTCTGCTCTGGGTGTGCTACTTTGCCCTAGAGCTGAAAGGCACAACGTGCAGGCTTCTTTCCAAAGGGCGAGTTGGGCCCAACAGCGTCTTGCTTCCAGCTCTTTGGAAAGCTAAGAAACAACTCGCTCTGCACAATGCTCTTACAGCCTACCGGGAACATCCCTTCCAAAGGCCTGTGAAACGCAGTGTCTTTGCAGGCCTGATCTGGCTGAAGTAGGACTTCTGCTCTGGCTGTGCTACATTGCCCTAGAGCTGAAAGGCACAACGTGCAGGCTTTTTCCAAGGGGCGAGTTGGGCCCCACAGCATCTCGCTTCCAGCTCTTGGGGAAGCTAAGAAACAACTCGCTCTGCACAGTGCTCTTACAGCCTACGGGGAACATCACTTCCAAAGGCCTGTGAAACACGGTTTCTTTGCAGGCCTCATCTGGCTGAAGTAGGACTTTGGCTCTGGGTGTGCTACATTGCCCTAGAGCTGAAAGGCACAACGTGCAGGCTTCTTTCCAAGGGGCGAGTTGGGCCCCACAGCATCTCGCTTCCAGCTCTTGGGGAAGCTAAGAAACAACTCGCTCTGCACAGTGCTCTTACAGCCTACCGGGAACATCTCTTCCAAAGACCTGTGAAACGCAGTTTCTTTGCAGGCCTGATCTGGCTGAAGTAGGACTTCTGATCTGGGTGTGCTACATTGCGCTAGAGCTGAAAGTCCCAACGTGCAGGCTTCTTTCCAAAGGGCGAGTTGGGCCCCACAGCATCTTGCTTCCAGCTCTTTGGGAAGCGAAGAAACAACTCGCTCTGCACAGTGCTCTTACAGCCTACCGGGAGCATCTCTTCCAAAGGCCTGTGAAATGCAGTGTCTTTGCAGGCCTGATCTGGCTGAAGTAGGACTTCTGCTCTGGGTGTGCTACAATGCCCTACAGCTGAAAGGCACAACGTGCAGGCTTCTTTCCAAAGGGCGAGTTGGGCCCAACAGCGTCTTGCTTCCAGCTCTTTGGAAAGCTAAGAAACAACTCGCTCTGCACAGTGCTCTTACAGCCTACCGGGAACATCTCTTCCAAAGGCCTGTGAAACGCAGTTTCTTTGCAGGCCTGATCTGGCTGAAGTAGGACTTCTGCTCTGGGTGTGCTACATTGCCCTAGAGCTGAAAGGCACAACGTGCAGGCTTCTTTCCAAGGGGCGAGTTGGGCCCCACAGCATCTCGCTTCCAGCTCTTGGGGAAGCTAAGAAACAACTCGCTCTGCACAGTGCTCTTACAGCCTACCGGGAACATCTCTTCCAAAGGCCTGTGAAACGCAGTTTCTTTGCAGGCCTGATCTGGCTGAAGTAGGACTTCTGCTCTGGGTGTGCTACATTGCCCTAGAGCTGAGAGGCACAACGTGCAGGCTTCTTTCCAAAGGGCGAGTTGGGCCCCACAGCATCTTGCTTCCAGCTCTTTGGGAAGCTAACAAACAACTCGCTCTGCACAGTGCTCATACAGCCTACAGGGAACATCTCTTCCAAAAGCCTGTGAAACGCAGTTTCTTTGCAGGCCTGATCTGGCTGAAGTGGGACTTCTGCTTTGGGTGTGCTACATGGCCCTAGAGCTGAAAGGCACAACGTGCAGGCTTCTTTCCAAAGGGCGAGTTGGGCCACACAGCATCTTGCTTCCAGCTCTTTGGGAAGCTAAGAAACAACTCGCTCTGCACAGTGCTCTTACAGCCTACCGGGTACAACTCTTCCAAAGGCCTGTGGAACGCAGTTTCTTTGCAGGCGTGATCTGGCTGAAGTAGGACTTCTGCTCTGTGTGTGCTACATTGCCCTAGAGCTGAAAGGCACAACGTGCAGGCTTCTTTCCAAAGGGCGAGTTTGGCCCCACAGCATCTTGCTTCCAGCTCTTTGGGAAGCTAAGAAACAACTCGCTCTGCACAGTGCTCTTACAGCCTACCGGGAACATCTCTTCCAAAGAACTGTGAAACGCAGTTTCTTTGCAGGCCTGATCTGGCTGAAGTAGGACTTCTGCTCTGGGTTTGCTACATTGCCCTAGAGCTGAAAGGCACAACGTGCAGGCTTCTTTCCAAAGGGCGAGTTGGGCCCCACAGCTTCTTGCTTCCAGCTCTTTGGGAAGCTAAGAATCTTCTTGCTCTGCACAGTGCTCTGACAGCCTAGTGGGAACATCTCTTCCAAAGGCCTGTGAAACGCAGTTTTTTTGCAGGCCTGATCTGGCTGAAGTAGGACTTCTGCTCTGGGTGTGCTACATTGCCGTACAACTGAAAGGCACAACGTGCAGCCTTCTTTCCAAAGGGCGAGTTGTGCCCCCCAGCATCTTGCTTCCAGCTCTTTGGGAAGCTAAGAAACAACTCGCTCTGCACAGTGCTCTTACAGCCTACCAGGAACATCTCTTCCAAAGGCCTGTGAAACGCAGTTTCTTTGCAGGCCTGATCTGGCTGAAGTAGGACTTCTGCTCTGGGTGTGCTACTTTGCCCTAGAGCTGAAAGGCACAACGTGCAGGCTTCTTTCCAAAGGGCGAGTTGGGCCCCACAGCATCTTGCGTCCAGCTCTTTGGGAAGCTAAGAAACAACTCGCTCTGCACAGTGCTCTTACAGCCTACCGGGAACATCTCTTCCAAAGGCCTCTGAAACGCAGTTTCTTTGCAGGGCTGATCTGGCTGAAGTAGGACTTCTGCTCTGGGTGTGCTACTTTGCCCTAGAGCTGAAAGGCACAACGTGCAGGCTTCTTTCCAAAGGGCGAGTTGGGCCCCACAGCATCTTGCTTCCAGCTCTTTGGGAAGCTAAGAAACAACTCGCTCTGCACAGTGCTCTTACGGCCTACCGGGAACATCTCTGACAAAGGCCTGTGAAACGCAGTTTCTTTGCAGGCCTGATCTGGCTGAAGTAGGACTTCTGCTCTGAGTGTGCTACTTTGCCCTAGAGCTGAAAGGCACAACGTGCAGGCTTCTTTCCAAAGGGCGAGTTGGGCCCCACAGCATCTTGCTTCCAGCTCTTTGGGAAGCTAAGAAACAACTCGCTCTGCACAGTGCTCTTACATCCTAGTGGGAACATCTCTTCCAAAGGCCTGTGAAACGCAGTTTCTTTGCAGGGCTGATCTGGCTGAAGTAAGACTTCTGCTCTGGGTGTGGTACTTTGCCCTAGAGCTGAAAGGCACAACGTGCAGGCTTCTTTCCAAAGGGCGAGTTGGGCCCCACAGCATCTTGCTTCCAGCTCTTTGGGAAGCTAAGAAACAACTCGCTGTGCACAGTGCTCTTACAGCCTACCGGGAACATCTCTTCCAAAGGCCTGTGAAACGCAGTTTCTTTGCAGGCCTGATCTGGCTGAAGTAGGACTTCTGCTCTGGGTGTGCTCCATTGCCCTAGAGCTGAAAGGCACAAGGTGCAGGCTTCTTTCCAAAGGGCGAGTTGGGCCCCACAGCATCTTGCTTCCAGCTCTTTGGGAAGCTTTGAAACAACTCGCTCTGCACAGTGCTCTTGCAGCCTACCGGGAACATCTCTTCCAAAGGCCTGTGAAACGCAGTTTCTTTTCAGGCCTGATCTGGCTGAAGTAGGACTTCTGCTCTGGGCTTGCTACTTTGCCCTAGAGCTGAAAGGCACAACGTGCAGGCTTCTTTCCAAAGGGCGAGTTGGGCCCCACAGCATCTTGCTTCCAGCTCTTTGGGAAGCTAAGAAACAACTCGCTCTGCAAAGTGCTCTTACAGCCTACCGGGAACATCTCTTCCAAAGGACTGTGAAACGCAGTTTCTTTGCAGGCCTGATCTGGCTGAAGTAGGACTTCTGCCCTGGGTGTGCTACATTGCCCTAGAGCTGAAAGGCACAACGTGCAGGCTTCTTTCCAAGGGGCGCGTTGGGCCCCACAGCATCTTGCTTCCAGCTCTTTGGGAAGCTAAGAAACAACTCGCTCTGCACAGTGCTCTTTCAGCGTGCAGGGAACATCTCTTCCAAAGGCCTGTGAAACGCAGTTTCTTTGCAGGCCTGATCTGGCTGAAGTAGGACTTCTGCTCTGGGTGTGCTACATTGCCCTAGAGCTGAGAGGCACAGAGTGCAGGCTTCTTTCCAAAGGGCGAGTTGGGCCCCACAGCATCTTGCTTAGAGCTCTTTGGGAAGCTAAGAAACAACTCGCTCTTCACAGTGCTCTTACAGCCTACGGGGAACATCTCTTCCAAAGGCCTGTGTAACGCAATTTCTTTGCAGGCCTGATCTGGCTGAAGTAGGACTTCTGCTCTGGGTGTGCTACATTGCCCTAGAGATGAAAGGCACAACGTGCAGGCTTCTTTCCAAAGGGCGAGTGGGCCCCACAGCATCTTGCTTCCAGCTCTTTGGGAAGCTAAGAAACAACTCGCTCTGCACAGTGCTCTTACAGCCTACCGGGAACATCTCTTCCAAAGGCCTGTGTAACGCAGTTTCTTTGCAGGCCTGATCTGGCTGAAGTAGGACTTCTGCTCTGGGTATGCTACATTGCCCTAGAGATGAAAGGCACAACGTGCAGGCTTCTTTACAAAGGGCGAGTGGGCCCCAGAGCATCTTGCATCCAGCTCTTTGGGAAGCTAAGAAACAACTCGCTCTGCACAGTGCTCTTACAGCCTACCGGGAGCATCTCTTCAAAAGGCCTGTGGAACGCAGTTTCTTTGCAGGCCTGATCTGCCTGAAGTAGGACTTCTGCTCTGGGTGTGCTACATTGCCCTAGAGTTGAATGGCACAACGTGCAGGCTTCTTTCCAAAGGGCGAGTTGGGCCCCACAGCATCTTGCTTCCTGTTCTTTGGGAAGCTAAGAAACAACTCGCTCTGCACAGTGCTCTTACAGCCTACCGGGAACATCTCTTCCAAAGGCCTGTGAAACGCAGTTTCTTTGCAGGCCTGATCTGGCTGAAGTAGGACTTCTGCTCTGGGTGTGCTACATTGCCCTAGAGCTGAAAGGCACAGCGTGCAGGCTTCTTTCCAAAGGGAGAGTGGGCCCCACAGCATCTTGCTTCCAGCTCTTTGGGAAGCTAAGAAACAACTCGCTCTGCTCAGTGCTCTTACATCCTAGTGGGAACATCTCTTCCAAAGGCCTATGAAACGCAGTTTCTTTGCAGGCCTGATCTGGCTGAAGTAGGACTTCTGCTCTGGGTGTGCTACTTTGTTCTAGAGCTGAAAGGCACAACGTGCAGTCTTCTTTCCAAAGGGCGAGTTGGGCCCCACAGCATCTTGCTTCCAGCTCTTAGGGAAGCTAAGAAACAACTCGCTCTGCACAGTGCTCTTACAGCCTACCAGGAACATCTCTTCCAAAGGCCTGTGATACGCAGTTTCTTTGCAGGCCTGATCTGGCTGAAGTAGGACTTCTGCTCTGGGTGTGCTACATTGCCCTAGAGCTGAAAGGCACAACGTGCAGGCTTCTTTCCAAAGGGCGAGTTGGGCCCCACAGCATCTTGCTTCCAGCTCTTTGGGAAGCTAAGAAACAACTCGCTCTGCACAGTGCTCTTACAGCCTACCGGGAACATCTCTTCCAAAGGCCTGTGAAACGCAGTTTCTCTGCAGGCCTGATCTGGCTGAAGTAGGACTTCTGCTCTGGCTGTGCTACATTGCCCTACAGCTGAAAGGCACAACGTGCAGGCTTCTTTCCAAAGGGCGATTTGGGCCCCACAGCATCTTGCTTCCAGCTCTTTGGGAAGCTAAGAAACAACTCGCTCTGCACAGTGCTCTTACAGCCTACCGGGAACATCTCTTCCAAAGGCCTGTGAAACGAAGTTTCTCTGCAGGCCTGATCTGGCTGAAGTAGGACTTCTGCTCTGGGTGTGCTACTTTGCCCTAGAGCTGAAAGGCACAACGTGCAGGCTTCTTTCCAAAGGGCGAGTTGGGCCCCACAGCATCTTGCTTCCAGCTCGTTGGGAAGCTAAGAAACAGCTCTCTCTGCACAGTGCTCTTACAGCCTACCGGGAACATCTCTTCCAAAGGCCTGTGAAACGCAGTTTCTTTTCAGGCCTGATCTGACTGAAGTAGGACTTCTGCTCTGGGTGTGCTACTTTGCCCTAGAGCTGAAAGGCACAACGTGCAGGCTTCTTTCCAAAGGGCGAGTTGGGCCCAACAGCGTCTTGCTTCCAGCTCTTTGGAAAGCTAAGAAACAACTCGCTCTGCACAATGCTCTTACAGCCTACCGGGAACATCCCTTCCAAAGGCCTGTGAAACGCAATGTCTTTGCAGGCCTGATCTGGCTGAAGTAGGACTTCTGCTCTGGCTGTGCTACATTGCCCTAGAGCTGAAAGGCACAACGTGCAGGCTTTTTCCAAGGGGCGAGTTGGGCCCCACAGCATCTCGCTTCCAGCTCTTGGGGAAGCTAAGAAACAACTCGCTCTGCACAGTGCTCTTACAGCCTACCGGGAACATCTCTTCCAAAGGCCTGTGAAACGCAGTTTCTTTGCAGGCCTGATCTGGCTGAAGTAGGACTTCTGCTCTGGGTGTGCTACATTGCCCTAGAGCTGAGAGGCACAGAGTGCAGGCTTCTTTCCAAAGGGCGAGTTGGGCCCCACAGCATCTTGCTTAGAGCTCTTTGGGAAGCTAAGAAACAACTCGCTCTGCACAGTGCTCTTACAGCCTACGGGGAACATCACTTCCAAAGGCCTGTGAAACACGGTTTCTTTGCAGGCCTCATCTGGCTGAAGTAGGACTTTGGCTCTGGGTGTGCTACATTGCCCTAGAGCTGAAAGGCACAACGTGCAGGCTTCTTTCCAAGGGGCGAGTTGGGCCCCACAGCATCTCGCTTCCAGCTCTTGGGGAAGCTAAGAAACAACTCGCTCTGCACAGTGCTCTTACAGCCTACCGGGAACATCTCTTCCAAAGACCTGTGAAACGCAGTTTATTTGCAGGCCTGATCTGGCTGAAGTAGGACTTCTGATCTGGGTGTGCTACATTGCGCTAGAGCTGAAAGTCCCAACGTGCAGGCTTCTTTCCAAAGGGCGAGTTGGGCCCCACAGCATCTTGCTTCCAGCTCTTTGGGAAGCGAAGAAACAACTCGCTCTGCACAGTGCTCTTACAGCCTACCGGGAGCATCTCTTCCAAAGGCCTGTGAAATGCAGTGTCTTTGCAGGCCTGATCTGGCTGAAGTAGGACTTCTGCTCTGGGTGTGCTACAATGCCCTACAGCTGAAAGGCGCAACGTGCAGGCTTCTTTCCAAAGGGCGAGTTGGGCCCAACAGCGTCTTGCTTCCAGCTCTTTGGAAAGCTAAGAAACAACTCGCTCTGCACAGTGCTCTTACAGCCTACCGGGAACATCTCTTCCAAAGGCCTGTGAAACGCAGTTTCTTTGCAGGCCTGATCTGGCTGAAGTAGGACTTCTGCTCTGGGTGTGCTACATTGCCCTAGAGCTGAAAGGCACAACGTGCAGGCTTCTTTCCAAGGGGCGAGTTGGGCCCCACAGCATCTCGCTTCCAGCTCTTGGGGAAGCTAAGAAACAACTCGCTCTGCACAGTGCTCTTACAGCCTACCGGGAACATCTCTTCCAAAGGCCTGTGAAACGCAGTTTCTTTGCAGGCCTGATCTGGCTGAAGTAGGACTTCTGCTCTGGGTGTGCTACATTGCCCTAGAGCTGAGAGGCACAACGTGCAGGCTTCTTTCCAAAGGGCGAGTTGGGCCCCACAGCATCTTGCTTCCAGCTCTTTGGGAAGCTAACAAACAACTCGCTCTGCACAGTGCTCATACAGCCTACAGGGAACATCTCTTCCAAAAGCCTGTGAAACGCAGTTTCTTTGCAGGCCTGATCTGGCTGAAGTGGGACTTCTGCTTTGGGTGTGCTACATGGCCCTAGAGCTGAAAGGCACAACGTGCAGGCTTCTTTCCAAAGGGCGAGTTGGGCCACACAGCATCTTGCTTCCAGCTCTTTGGGAAGCTAAGAAACAACTCTCTCTGCACAGTGCTCTTACAGCCTACCGGGTACAACTCTTCCAAAGGCCTGTGGAACGCAGTTTCTTTGCAGGCGTGATCTGGCTGAAGTAGGACTTCTGCTCTGTGTGTGCTACATTGCCCTAGAGCTGAAAGGCACAACGTGCAGGCTTCTTTCCAAAGGGCGAGTTTGGCCCCACAGCATCTTGCTTCCAGCTCTTTGGGAAGCTAAGAAACAACTCGCTCTGCACAGTGCTCTTACAGCCTACCGGGAACATCTCTTCCAAAGAACTGTGAAACGCAGTTTCCTTGCAGGCCTGATCTGGCTGAAGTAGGACTTCTGCTCTGGGTTTGCTACATTGCCCTAGAGCTGAAAGGCACAACGTGCAGGCTTCTTTCCAAAGGGCGAGTTGGGCCCCACAGCTTCTTGCTTCCAGCTCTTTGGGAAGCTAAGAATCTTCTTGCTCTGCACAGTGCTCTGACAGCCTAGTGGGAACATCTCTTCCAAAGGCCTGTGAAACGCAGTTTTTTTGCAGGCCTGATCTTGCTGAAGTAGGACTTCTGCTCTGGGTGTGCTACATTGCCGTACAACTGAAAGGCACAACGTGCAGCCTTCTTTCCAAAGGGCGAGTTGTGCCCCCCAGCATCTTGCTTCCAGCTCTTTGGGAAGCTAAGAAACAACTCGCTCTGCACAGTGCTCTTACAGCCTACCAGGAACATCTCTTCCAAAGGTCTGTGAAACGCAGTTTCTTTGCAGGCCTGATCTGGCTGAAGTAGGACTTCTGCTCTGGGTGTGCTACTTTGCCCTAGAGCTGAAAGGCACAACGTGCAGGCTTCTTTCCAAAGGGCGAGTTGGGCCCCACAGCATCTTGCGTCCAGCTCTTTGGGAAGCTAAGAAACAACTCGCTCTGCACAGTGCTCTTACAGCCTACCGGGAACATCTCTTCCAAAGGCCTCTGAAACGCAGTTTCTTTGCAGGGCTGATCTGGCTGAAGTAGGACTTCTGCTCTGGGTGTGCTACTTTGCCCTAGAGCTGAAAGGCACAACGTGCAGGCTTCTTTCCAAAGGGCGAGTTGGGCCCCACAGCATCTTGCTTCCAGCTCTTTGGGAAGCTAAGAAACAACTCGCTCTGCACAGTGCTCTTACGGCCTACCGGGAACATCTCTGACAAAGGCCTGTGAAACGCAGTTTCTTTGCAGGCCTGATCTGGCTGAAGTAGGACTTCTGCTCTGAGTGTGCTACTTTGCCCTAGAGCTGAAAGGCACAACGTGCAGGCTTCTTTCCAAAGGGCGAGTTGGGCCCCACAGCATCTTGCTTCCAGCTCTTTCGGAAGCTAAGAAACAACTCGCTCTGCACAGTGCTCTTACATCCTAGTGGGAACATCTCTTCCAAAGGCCTGTGAAACGCAGTTTCTTTTCAGGCCTGATCTGGCTGAAGTAGGACTTCTGCTCTGGGCTTGCTACTTTGCCCTAGAGCTGAAAGGCACAACGTGCAGGCTTCTTTCCAAAGGGCGAGTTGGGCCCCACAGCATCTTGCTTCCAGCTCTTTGGGAAGCTAAGAAACAACTCGCTCTGCAAAGTGCTCTTACAGCCTACCGGGAACATCTCTTCCAAAGGACTGTGAAACGCAGTTTCTTTGCAGGCCTGATCTGGCTGAAGTAGGACTTCTGCCCTGGGTGTGCTACATTGCCCTAGAGCTGAAAGGCACAACGTGCAGGCTTCTTTCCAAGGGGCGCGTTGGGCCCCACAGCATCTTGCTTCCAGCTCTTTGGGAAGCTAAGAAACAACTCGCTCTGCACAGTGCTCTTTCAGCGTGCAGGGAACATCTCTTCCAAAGGCCTCTCAAACGCAGTTTCTTTGCAGGCCTGATCTGGCTGAAGTAGGACTTCTGCTCTGGGTGTGCTACATTGCCCTAGAGCTGAAAGGCACAGCGTGCAGGCTTCTTTCCAAAGGGAGAGTGGGCCCCACAGCATCTTGCTTCCAGCTCTTTGGGAAGCTAAGAAACAACTCGCTCTGCTCAGTGCTCTTACATCCTAGTGGGAACATCTCTTCCAAAGGCCTATGAAACGCAGTTTCTTTGCAGGCCTGATCTGGCTGAAGTAGGACTTCTGCTCTGGGTGTGCTACTTTGTTCTAGAGCTGAAAGGCACAACGTGCAGTCTTCTTTCCAAAGGGCGAGTTGGGCCCCACAGCATCTTGCTTCCAGCTCTTAGGGAAGCTAAGAAACAACTCGCTCTGCACAGTGCTCTTACAGCCTACCAGGAACATCTCTTCCAAAGGCCTGTGATACGCAGTTTCTTTGCAGGCCTGATCTGGCTGAAGTAGGACTTCTGCTCTGGGTGTGCTACATTGCCCTAGAGCTGAAAGGCACAACGTGCAGGCTTCTTTCCAAAGGGCGAGTTGGGCCCCACAGCATCTTGCTTCCAGCTCTTTGGGAAGCTAAGAAACAACTCGCTCTGCACAGTGCTCTTACAGCCTACCGGGAACATCTCTTCCAAAGGCCTGTGAAACGCAGTTTCTTTGCAGGCCTGATCTGGCTGAAGTAGGACTTCTGCTCTGGCTGTGCTACATTGCCCTACAGCTGAAAGGCACAACGTGCAGGCTTCTTTCCAAAGGGCGAGTTGGGCCCCACAGCATCTTGCTTCCAGCTCTTTGGGAACCTAAGAAACAACTCGCTCTGCACAGTGCTCTTACAGCCTACCGGGAACATCTCTTCCAAAGGCCTGTGAAACGAAGTTTCTCTGCAGGCCTGATCTGGCTGAAGTAGGACTTCTGCTCTGGGTGTGCTACTTTGCCCTAGAGCTGAAAGGCACAACGTGCAGGCTTCTTTCCAAAGGGCGAGTTGGGCCCCACAGCATCTTGCTTCCAGCTCGTTGGGAAGCTAAGAAACAGCTCTCTCTGCACAGTGCTCTTACAGCCTACCGGGAACATCTCTTCCAAAGGCCTGTGAAACGCAGTTTCTTTTCAGGCCTGATCTGACTGAAGTAGGACTTCTGCTCTGGGTGTGCTACTTTGCCCTAGAGCTGAAAGGCACAACGTGCAGGCTTCTTTCCAAAGGGCGAGTTGGGCCCAACAGCGTCTTGCTTCCAGCTCTTTGGAAAGCTAAGAAACAACTCGCTCTGCACAATGCTCTTACAGCCTACCGGGAACATCCCTTCCAAAGGCCTGTGAAACGCAGTGTCTTTGCAGGCCTGATCTGGCTGAAGTAGGACTTCTGCTGTGGCTGTGCTACATTGCCCTAGAGCTGAAAGGCACAACGTGCAGGCTTTTTCCAAGGGGCGAGTTGGGCCCCACAGCATCTCGCTTCCAGCTCTTGGGGAAGCTAAGAAACAACTCGCTCTGCACAGTGCTCTTACAGCCTACGGGGAACATCACTTCCAAAGGCCTGTGAAACACGGTTTCTTTGCAGGCCTCATCTGGCTGAAGTAGGACTTTGGCTCTGGGTGTGCTACATTGCCCTAGAGCTGAAAGGCACAACGTGCAGGCTTCTTTCCAAGGGGCGAGTTGGGCCCCACAGCATCTCGCTTCCAGCTCTTGGGGAAGCTAAGAAACAACTCGCTCTGCACAGTGCTCTTACAGCCTACCGGGAACATCTCTTCCAAAGACCTGTGAAACGCAGTTTCTTTGCAGGCCTGATCTGGCTGAAGTAGGACTTCTGATCTGGGTGTGCTACATTGCGCTAGAGCTGAAAGTCCCAACGTGCAGGCTTCTTTCCAAAGGGCGAGTTGGGCCCCACAGCATCTTGCTTCCAGCTCTTTGGGAAGCGAAGAAACAACTCGCTCTGCACAGTGCTCTTACAGCCTACCGGGAGCATCTCTTCCAAAGGCCTGTGAAATGCAGTGTCTTTGCAGGCCTGATCTGGCTGAAGTAGGACTTCTGCTCTGGGTGTGCTACAATGCCCTACAGCTGAAAGGCACAACGTGCAGGCTTCTTTCCAAAGGGCGAGTTGGGCCCAACAGCGTCTTGCTTCCAGCTCTTTGGAAAGCTAAGAAACAACTCGCTCTGCACAGTGCTCTTACAGCCTACCGGGAACATCTCTTCCAAAGGCCTGTGAAACGCAGTTTCTTTGCAGGCCTGATCTGGCTGAAGTAGGACTTCTGCTCTGGGTGTGCTACATTGCCCTAGAGCTGAAAGGCACAACGTGCAGGCTTCTTTCCAAGGGGCGAGTTGGGCCCCACAGCATCTCGCTTCCAGCTCTTGGGGAAGCTAAGAAACAACTCGCTCTGCACAGTGCTCTTACAGCCTACCGGGAACATCTCTTCCAAAGGCCTGTGAAACGCAGTTTCTTTGCAGGCCTGATCTGGCTGAAGTAGGACTTCTGCTCTGGGTGTGCTACATTGCCCTAGAGCTGAGAGGCACAACGTGCAGGCTTCTTTCCAAAGGGCGAGTTGGGCCCCACAGCATCTTGCTTCCAGCTCTTTGGGAAGCTAACAAACAACTCGCTCTGCACAGTGCTCATACAGCCTACAGGGAACATCTCTTCCAAAAGCCTGTGAAACGCAGTTTCTTTGCAGGCCTGATCTGGCTGAAGTGGGACTTCTGCTTTGGGTGTGCTACATGGCCCTAGAGCTGAAAGGCACAACGTGCAGGCTTCTTTCCAAAGGGCGAGTTGGGCCACACAGCATCTTGCTTCCAGCTCTTTGGGAAGCTAAGAAACAACTCGCTCTGCACAGTGCTCTTACAGCCTACCGGGTACAACTCTTCCAAAGGCCTGTGGAACGCAGTTTCTTTGCAGGCGTGATCTGGCTGAAGTAGGACTTCTGCTCTGTGTGTGCTACATTGCCCTAGAGCTGAAAGGCACAACGTGCAGGCTTCTTTCCAAAGGGCGAGTTTGGCCCCACAGCATCTTGCTTCCAGCTCTTTGGGAAGCTAAGAAACAACTCGCTCTGCACAGTGCTCTTACAGCCTACCGGGAACATCTCTTCCAAAGAACTGTGAAACGCAGTTTCTTTGCAGGCCTGATCTGGCTGAAGTAGGACTTCTGCTCTGGGTTTGCTACATTGCCCTAGAGCTGAAAGGCACAACGTGCAGGCTTCTTTCCAAAGGGCGAGTTGGGCCCCACAGCTTCTTGCTTCCAGCTCTTTGGGAAGCTAAGAATCTTCTTGCTCTGCACAGTGCTCTGACAGCCTAGTGGGAACATCTCTTCCAAAGGCCTGTGAAACGCAGTTTTTTTGCAGGCCTGATCTGGCTGAAGTAGGACTTCTGCTCTGGGTGTGCTACATTGCCGTACAACTGAAAGGCACAACGTGCAGCCTTCTTTCCAAAGGGCGAGTTGTGCCCCCCAGCATCTTGCTTCCAGCTCTTTGGGAAGCTAAGAAACAACTCGCTCTGCACAGTGCTCTTACAGCCTACCAGGAACATCTCTTCCAAAGGCCTGTGAAACGCAGTTTCTTTGCAGGCCTGATCTGGCTGAAGTAGGACTTCTGCTCTGGGTGTGCTACTTTGCCCTAGAGCTGAAAGGCACAACGTGCAGGCTTCTTTCCAAAGGGCGAGTTGGGCCCCACAGCATCTTGCGTCCAGCTCTTTGGGAAGCTAAGAAACAACTCGCTCTGCACAGTGCTCTTACAGCCTACCGGGAACATCTCTTCCAAAGGCCTCTGAAACGCAGTTTCTTTGCAGGGCTGATCTGGCTGAAGTAGGACTTCTGCTCTGGGTGTGCTACTTTGCCCTAGAGCTGAAAGGCACAACGTGCAGGCTTCTTTCCAAAGGGCGAGTTGGGCCCCACAGCATCTTGCTTCCAGCTCTTTGGGAAGCTAAGAAACAACTCGCTCTGCACAGTGCTCTTACGGCCTACCGGGAACATCTCTGACAAAGGCCTGTGAAACGCAGTTTCTTTGCAGGCCTGATCTGGCTGAAGTAGGACTTCTGCTCTGGGTGTGCTACAATGCCCTACAGCTGAAAGGCACAACGTGCAGGCTTCTTTCCAAAGGGCGAGTTGGGCCCAACAGCGTCTTGCTTCCAGCTCTTTGGAAAGCTAAGAAACAACTCGCTCTGCACAGTGCTCTTACAGCCTACCGGGAACATCTCTTCCAAAGGCCTGTGAAACGCAGTTTCTTTGCAGGCCTGATCTGGCTGAAGTAGGACTTCTGCTCTGGGTGTGCTACATTGCCCTAGAGCTGAAAGGCACAACGTGCAGGCTTCTTTCCAAGGGGCGAGTTGGGCCCCACAGCATCTCGCTTCCAGCTCTTGGGGAAGCTAAGAAACAACTCGCTCTGCACAGTGCTCTTACAGCCTACCGGGAACATCTCTTCCAAAGGCCTGTGAAACGCAGTTTCTTTGCAGGCCTGATCTGGCTGAAGTAGGACTTCTGCTCTGGGTGTGCTACATTGCCCTAGAGCTGAGAGGCACAACGTGCAGGCTTCTTTCCAAAGGGCGAGTTGGGCCCCACAGCATCTTGCTTCCAGCTCTTTGGGAAGCTAACAAACAACTCGCTCTGCACAGTGCTCATACAGCCTACAGGGAACATCTCTTCCAAAAGCCTGTGAAACGCAGTTTCTTTGCAGGCCTGATCTGGCTGAAGTGGGACTTCTGCTTTGGGTGTGCTACATGGCCCTAGAGCTGAAAGGCACAACGTGCAGGCTTCTTTCCAAAGGGCGAGTTGGGCCCCACAGCATCTTGCTTCCAGCTCTTTGGGAAGCTAAGAAACAACTCGCTCTGCACAGTGCTCTTACATCCTAGTGGGAACATCTCTTCCAAAGGCCTGTGAAACGCAGTTTCTTTGCAGGGCTGATCTGGCTGAAGTAGGACTTCTGCTCTGGGTGTGGTACTTTGCCCTAGAGCTGAAAGGCACAACGTGCAGGCTTCTTTCCAAAGGGCGAGTTGGGCCCCACAGCATCTTGCTTCCAGCTCTTTGGGAAGCTAAGAAACAACTCGCTGTGCACAGTGCTCTTACAGCCTACCGGGAACATCTCTTCCAAAGGCCTGTGAAACGCAGTTTCTTTGCAGGCCTGATCTGGCTGAAGTAGGACTTCTGCTCTGGGTGTGCTCCATTGCCCTAGAGCTGAAAGGCACAAGGTGCAGGCTTCTTTCCAAAGGGCGAGTTGGGCCCCACAGCATCTTGCTTCCAGCTCTTTGGGAAGCTTTGAAACAACTCGCTCTGCACAGTGCTCTTGCAGCCTACCGGGAACATCTCTTCCAAAGGCCTGTGAAACGCAGTTTCTTTTCAGGCCTGATCTGGCTGAAGTAGGACTTCTGCTCTGGGCTTGCTACTTTGCCCTAGAGCTGAAAGGCACAACGTGCAGGCTTCTTTCCAAAGGGCGAGTTGGGCCCCACAGCATCTTGCTTCCAGCTCTTTGGGAAGCTAAGAAACAACTCGCTCTGCAAAGTGCTCTTACAGCCTACCGGGAACATCTCTTCCAAAGGACTGTGAAACGCAGTTTCTTTGCAGGCCTGATCTGGCTGAAGTAGGACTTCTGCCCTGGGTGTGCTACATTGCCCTAGAGCTGAAAGGCACAACGTGCAGGCTTCTTTCCAAGGGGCGCGTTGGGCCCCACAGCATCTTGCTTCCAGCTCTTTGGGAAGCTAAGAAACAACTCGCTCTGCACAGTGCTCTTTCAGCGTGCAGGGAACATCTCTTCCAAAGGCCTCTCAAACGCAGTGTCTTTGCAGGGCTGATCTTGCTGAAGTAGGACTTCTGCTCTGGGTGTGCTACTTTGCCCTAGAGCTGAAAGGCACAACGTGCAGGCTTCTTTCCAAAGGGCGAGTTGGGCCCCACAGCATCTTGCTTCCAGCTCGTTGGGAAGCTAAGAAACAGCTCTCTCTGCACAGTGCTCTTACAGCCTACCGGGAACATCTCTTCCAAAGGCCTGTGAAACGCAGTTTCTTTTCAGGCCTGATCTGACTGAAGTAGGACTTCTGCTCTGGGTGTGCTACATTGCCCTAGAGTTGAATGGCACAACGTGCAGGCTTCTTTCCAAAGGGCGAGTTGGGCCCCACAGCATCTTGCTTCCAGCTCGTTGGGAAGCTAAGAAACAGCTCTCTCTGCACAGTGCTCTTACAGCCTACCGGGAACATCTCTTCCAAAGGCCTGTGAAACGCAGTTTCTTTTCAGGCCTGATCTGACTGAAGTAGGACTTCTGCTCTGGGTGTGCTACTTTGCCCTAGAGCTGAAAGGCACAACGTGCAGGCTTCTTTCCAAAGGGCGAGTTGGGCCCCACAGCATCTTGCTTCCAGCTCTTTGGGAAGCTAAGAAACAACTCGCTCTGCACAGTGCTCTTACAGCCTACCGGGAACATCTCTTCCAAAGGCCTGTGTAACACAGTTTCTTTGCAGGCCTGATCTGGCTGAAGTAGGACTTCTGCTCTGGGTGTGCTACATTGCCCTAGAGCTGAAAGGCACAGCGTGCAGGCTTCTTTCCAAAGGGAGAGTGGGCCCCACAGCATCTTGCTTCCAGCTCTTTGGGAAGCTAAGAAACAACTCGCTCTGCTCAGTGCTCTTACATCCTAGTGGGAACATCTCTTCCAAAGGCCTATGAAACGCAGTTTCTTTGCAGGCCTGATCTGGCTGAAGTAGGACTTCTGCTCTGGGTGTGCTACTTTGTTCTAGAGCTGAAAGGCACAACATGCAGGCTTCTTTCCAAAGGGCGAGTTGGGCCCCACAGCATCTTGCTTCCAGCTCTTAGGGAAGCTAAGAAACAACTCGCTCTGCACAGTGCTCTTACAGCCTACCGGGAACATCTCGTCGAAAGGCCTGTGAAACGCAGTTTCTTTGCAGGCCTGATCTGGCTGAAGTAGGACTTCTGCTCTGGGTGTGCTACATTGCCCTACAGCTGAAAGGGACAATGTGCAGGCTTCTTTCCAAAGGGCGATTTGGGCCCCACAGCATCTTGCTTCCATCTCTTAGGGAAGCTAAGAAACAACTCACTCTGCACAGTGCTCTTACAGCCTACGGGGAGCATCTCTTCCAAAGGCCTGTGAAACGCAGTTTCTTTGCAGGCCTGATCTGGCTGAAGTAGGACTTCAGCTCTGGGTGGGCTACATTGCCCAAGAGCTGAAAGGCACAACGTGCGGGCTTCTTTCCAAAGGGAGTGTTGAGCCCCACAGCATCTTGCTTCCAGCTCGTTGGGAAGCTAAGAAACAGCTCTCTCTGCCCAGTGCTCTTAGAGCCTACCGGGAACATCTCTTCCAAAGGCCTGTGAAACGCAGTTTCTTTGCAGGCCTGATCTGGCTGAAGTAGGACTTCTGTTCTGGGTGTGCTACTTTGCCCTAGAGCTGAAAGGCACAACGTGCAGGCTTCTTTCCAAAGGCCGAGTTGGGCCACACAGCATCTTGCTTCCAGCTCTTTGGGAAGCTAAGAAACAACTCGCTCTGCACAGTGCTCTTACAGCCTACCTGGAACATCTCTTCCAAACGCCTGGGAAACGCAGTTTCTTTGCAGGCCTGATCTGGCTGAAGTAGGACTTCTGCTCTGGGTGTGCTACTTTGCCCTAGAGCTGAAAGGCACAACGTGCAGGCTTCTTTCCAAAGGGCGAGTTGGGCCCCACAGCATCTTGCTTCCAGCTCTTTGGGAAGCTAAGAAACAACTCGCTCTGCACAGTGCTCTTACAGCCTACCGGGAACATCTCTTCCAAAGGCCTGTGAAACGCAGTTTCTTTGCACGCCTGATCTGGCTGAAGTAGGACTTCTGCTCTGGGTGTGCTACATTGCCCTAGAGCTGAGAGGCACAGCGTGCAAGCTTCTTTCCAAAGGGCGAGTTGGGCCCCACAGAATCTGGCTTAGAGCTCTTTGGGAAGCTAAGAAACAACTCGCTCTGCACAGTGCTCTTACAGCCTACCTGGAACATCTCTTCCAAAGGCCTGTGTAACGCAGTTTCTTTGCAGGCCTGATCTGGCTGAAGTAGGACTTCTACTCTGGGGTGCTACATTGCCCTAGAGATGAAAGGCACAACGTGCAGGCTTCTTTACAAAGGGCGAGTGGTCCCCAGAGCATCTTGCATCAAGCTCTTTGGGAAGCTAAGAAACAACTCGCTCTGCACAGTGCTCTTACAGCCTACCGGGAGCATCTCTTCCAAAGGCCTGTGGAACGCAGTTTCTTTGCAGGCGTGATCTGGCTGAAGTAGGACTTCTGCTCTGTGTGTGCTACATTGCCCTAGAGCTGAAAGGCACAACGTGCAGGCTTCTTTCCAAAGGGCGAGTTTGGCCCCACAGCATCTTGCTTCCAGCTCTTTGGGAAGCTAAGAAACAACTCGCTCTGCACAGTGCTCTTACAGCCTACCGGGAACATCTCTTCCAAAGAACTGTGAAACGCAGTTTCTTTGCAGGCCTGATCTGGCTGAAGTAGGACTTCTGCTCTGGGTTTGCTACATTGCCCTAGAGCTGAAAGGCACAACGTGCAGGCTTCTTTCCAAAGGGCGAGTTGGGCCCCACAGCTTCTTGCTTCCAGCTCTTTGGGAACCTAAGAAACAACTCGCTCTGCACAGTGCTCTTACAGCCTACCGGGAACATCTCTTCCAAAGGCCTGTGAAACGAAGTTTCTCTGCAGGCCTGATCTGGCTGAAGTAGGACTTCTGCTCTGGGTGTGCTACTTTGCCCTAGAGCTGAAAGGCACAACGTGCAGGCTTCTTTCCAAAGGGCGAGTTGGGCCCCACAGCATCTTGCTTCCAGCTCGTTGGGAAGCTAAGAAACAGCTCTCTCTGCACAGTGCTCTTACAGCCTTCCGGGAACATCTCTTCCAAAGTCCTGTGAAACGCAGTTTCTTTTCAGGCCTGATCTGTCTGAAGTAGGACTTCTGCTCTGGGTGTGCTACTTTGCCCTAGAGCTGAAAGGCACAGCGTGCAGGCTTCTTTCCAAAGGGAGAGTGGGCCCCACAGCATCTTGCTTCCAGCTCTTTGGGAAGCTAAGAAACAACTCGCTCTGCTCAGTGCTCTTACATCCTAGTGGGAACATCTCTTCCAAAGGCCTATGAAACGCAGTTTCTTTGCAGGCCTGATCTGGCTGAAGTAGGACTTCTGCTCTGGGTGTGCTACTTTGTTCTAGAGCTGAAAGGCACAACGTGCAGGCTTCTTTCCAAAGGGCGAGTTGGGCCCCACAGCATCTCGCTTCCAGCTCTTGGGGAAGCTAAGAAACAACTCGCTCTGCACAGTGCTCTTACAGCCTACCGGGAACATCTCGTCGAAAGGCCTGTGAAACGCAGTTTCTTTGCAGGCCTGATCTGGCTGAAGTAGGACTTCTGCTCTGGGTGTGCTACATTGCCCTACAGCTGAAAGGCACAATGTGCAGGCTTCTTTCCAAAGGGCGATTTGGGCCCCACAGCATCTTGCTTCCATCTCTTAGGGAAGCTAAGAAACAACTCGCTCTGCACAGTGCTCTTAAAGCCTACGGGGAGCATCTCTTCCAAAGGCCTGTGAAACGCAGTTTCTTTGCAGGCCTGATCTGGCTGAAGTAGGACTTCAGCTCTGGGTGGGCTACATTGCCCAAGAGCTGAAAGGCACAACGTGCAGGCTTCTTTCCAAAGGGCGTGTTGAGCCCCACAGCATCTTGCTTCCAGCTCGTTGGGAAGCTAAGAAACAGCTCTCTCTGCCCAGTGCTCTTAGAGCCTACCGGGAACATCTCTTCCAAAGGCCTGTGAAACGCAGTTTCTTTGCAGGCCTGATCTGGCTGAAGTAGGACTTCTGCTCTGGGTGTGCTACTTTGCCCTAGAGCTGAAAGGCACAACGTGCAGGCTTCTTTCCAAAGGCCGAGTTGGGCCACACAGCATCTTGCTTCCAGCTCTTTGGGAAGCTAAGAAACAACTCGCTCTGCACAGTGCTCTTACAGCCTACCGGGAACATCTCTTCCAAACGCCTGGGAAACGCAGTTTCTTTGCAGGCCTGATCTGGCTGAAGTAGGACTTCTGCTCTGGGTGTGCTACTTTGCCCTAGAGCTGAAAGGCACAACGTGCAGGCTTCTTTCCAAAGGGCGAGTTGGGCCCCACAGCATCTTGCTTCCAGCTCTTTGGGAAGCTAAGAAACAACTCGCTCTGCACAGTGCTCTTACAGCCTACCGGGAACATCTCTTCCAAAGGCCTGTGAAACGCAGTTTCTTTGCACGCCTGATCTGGCTGAAGTAGGACTTCTGCTCTGGGTGTGCTACATTGCCCTAGAGCTGAGAGGCACAGCGTGCAGGGTTCTTTCCAAAGGGAGAGTTGGGCCCCACAGAATCTGGCTTAGAGCTCTTTGGGAAGCTAAGAAACAACTCGCTCTGCACAGTGCTCTTACAGCCTACCTGGAACATCTCTTCCAAAGGCCTGTGTAACGCAGTTTCTTTGCAGGCCTGATCTGGCTGAAGTAGGACTTCTACTCTGGGGTGCTACATTGCCCTAGAGATGAAAGGCACAACGTGCAGGCTTCTTTACAAAGGGCGAGTGGTCCCCAGAGCATCTTGCATCCAGCTCTTTGGGAAGCTAAGAAACAACTCGCTCTGCACAGTGCTCTTACAGCCTACCGGGAGCATCTCTTCCAAAGGCCTGTGGAACGCAGTTTCTTTGCAGGCGTGATCTGGCTGAAGTAGGACTTCTGCTCTGTGTGTGCTACATTGCCCTAGAGCTGAAAGGCACAACGTGCAGGCTTCTTTCCAAAGGGCGAGTTTGGCCCCACAGCATCTTGCTTCCAGCTCTTTGGGAAGCTAAGAAACAACTCGCTCTGCACAGTGCTCTTACAGCCTACCGGGAACATCTCTTCCAAAGAACTGTGAAACGCAGTTTCTTTGCAGGCCTGATCTGGCTGAAGTAGGACTTCTGCTCTGGGTTTGCTACATTGCCCTAGAGCTGAAAGGCACAACGTGCAGGCTTCTTTCCAAAGGGCGAGTTGGGCCCCACAGCTTCTTGCTTCCAGCTCTTTGGGAAGCTAAGAATCTTCTTGCTCTGCACAGTGCTCTGACAGCCTAGTGGGAACATCTCTTCCAAAGGCCTGTGAAACGCAGTTTTTTTGCAGGCCTGATCTGGCTGAAGTAGGACTTCTGCTCTGGGTGTGCTACATTGCCCTACAACTGAAAGGCACAACGTGCAGCCTTCTTTCCAAAGGGCGAGTTGTGCCCCCCAGCATCTTGCTTCCAGCTCTTTGGGAAGCTAAGAAACAACTCGCTCTGCACAGTGCTCTTACAGCCTACCAGGAACATCTCTTCCAAAGGCCTGTGAAACGCAGTTTCTTTGCAGGCCTGATCTGGCTGAAGTAGGACTTCTGCTCTGGGTGTGCTACATTGCCCTAGAGCTGAAAGGCACAACGTGCAGGCTTCTTTCCAAAGGGCGAGTTGGGCCCCACAGCATCTTGCTTCCAGCTCTTTGGGAAGCTAAGAAACAACTCGCTCTGCACAGTGCTCTTACAGCCTACCGGGAACATCTCTTCCAAAGGCCTGTGAAACGCAGTTTCTTTGCAGGCCTGATCTGGCTGAAGTAGGACTTCTGCTCTGGCTGTGCTACATTGCCCTACAGCTGAAAGGCACAACGTGCAGGCTTCTTTCCAAAGGGCGAGTTGGGCCCCACAGCATCTTGCTTCCAGCTCTTTGGGAACCTAAGAAACAACTCGCTCTGCACAGTGCTCTTACAGCCTACCGGGAACATCTCTTCCAAAGGCCTGTGAAACGAAGTTTCTCTGCAGGCCTGATCTGGCTGAAGTAGGACTTCTGCTCTGGGTGTGCTACTTTGCCCTAGAGCTGAAAGGCACAACGTGCAGGCTTCTTTCCAAAGGGCGAGTTGGGCCCCACAGCATCTTGCTTCCAGCTCGTTGGGAAGCTAAGAAACAGCTCTCTCTGCACAGTGCTCTTACAGCCTACCGGGAACATCTCTTCCAAAGGCCTGTGAAACGCAGTTTCTTTTCAGGCCTGATCTGACTGAAGTAGGACTTCTGCTCTGGGTGTGCTACTTTGCCCTAGAGCTGAAAGGCACAGCGTGCAGGCTTCTTTCCAAAGGGAGAGTGGGCCCCACAGCATCTTGCTTCCAGCTCTTTGGGAAGCTAAGAAACAACTCGCTCTGCTCAGTGCTCTTACATCCTAGTGGGAACATCTCTTCCAAAGGCCTATGAAACGCAGTTTCTTTGCAGGCCTGATCTGGCTGAAGTAGGACTTCTGCTCTGGGTGTGCTACTTTGTTCTAGAGCTGAAAGGCACAACGTGCAGGCTTCTTTCCAAAGGGCGAGTTGGGCCCCACAGCATCTCGCTTCCAGCTCTTGGGGAAGCTAAGAAACAACTCGCTCTGCACAGTGCTCTTACAGCCTACCGGGAACATCTCGTCGAAAGGCCTGTGAAACGCAGTTTCTTTGCAGGCCTGATCTGGCTGAAGTAGGACTTCTGCTCTGGGTGTGCTACATTGCCCTACAGCTGAAAGGCACAATGTGCAGGCTTCTTTCCAAAGGGCGATTTGGGCCCCACAGCATCTTGCTTCCATCTCTTAGGGAAGCTAAGAAACAACTCGCTCTGCACAGTGCTCTTAAAGCCTACGGGGAGCATCTCTTCCAAAGGCCTGTGAAACGCAGTTTCTTTGCAGGCCTGATCTGGCTGAAGTAGGACTTCAGCTCTGGGTGGGCTACATTGCCCAAGAGCTGAAAGGCACAACGTGCAGGCTTCTTTCCAAAGGGCGTGTTGAGCCCCACAGCATCTTGCTTCCAGCTCGTTGGGAAGCTAAGAAACAGCTCTCTCTGCCCAGTGCTCTTAGAGCCTACCGGGAACATCTCTTCCAAAGGCCTGTGAAACGCAGTTTCTTTGCAGGCCTGATCTGGCTGAAGTAGGACTTCTGCTCTGGGTGTGCTACTTTGCCCTAGAGCTGAAAGGCACAACGTGCAGGCTTCTTTCCAAAGGCCGAGTTGGGCCACACAGCATCTTGCTTCCAGCTCTTTGGGAAGCTAAGAAACAACTCGCTCTGCACAGTGCTCTTACAGCCTACCGGGAACATCTCTTCCAAACGCCTGGGAAACGCAGTTTCTTTGCAGGCCTGATCTGGCTGAAGTAGGACTTCTGCTCTGGGTGTGCTACTTTGCCCTAGAGCTGAAAGGCACAACGTGCAGGCTTCTTTCCAAAGGGCGAGTTGGGCCCCACAGCATCTTGCTTCCAGCTCTTTGGGAAGCTAAGAAACAACTCGCTCTGCACAGTGCTCTTACAGCCTACCGGGAACATCTCTTCCAAAGGCCTGTGAAACGCAGTTTCTTTGCACGCCTGATCTGGCTGAAGTAGGACTTCTGCTCTGGGTGTGCTACATTGCCCTAGAGCTGAGAGGCACAGCGTGCAGGGTTCTTTCCAAAGGGAGAGTTGGGCCCCACAGAATCTGGCTTAGAGCTCTTTGGGAAGCTAAGAAACAACTCGCTCTGCACAGTGCTCTTACAGCCTACCTGGAACATCTCTTCCAAAGGCCTGTGTAACGCAGTTTCTTTGCAGGCCTGATCTGGCTGAAGTAGGACTTCTACTCTGGGGTGCTACATTGCCCTAGAGATGAAAGGCACAACGTGCAGGCTTCTTTACAAAGGGCGAGTGGTCCCCAGAGCATCTTGCATCCAGCTCTTTGGGAAGCTAAGAAACAACTCGCTCTGCACAGTGCTCTTACAGCCTACCGGGAGCATCTCTTCCAAAGGCCTGTGGAACGCAGTTTCTTTGCAGGCGTGATCTGGCTGAAGTAGGACTTCTGCTCTGTGTGTGCTACATTGCCCTAGAGCTGAAAGGCACAACGTGCAGGCTTCTTTCCAAAGGGCGAGTTTGGCCCCACAGCATCTTGCTTCCAGCTCTTTGGGAAGCT
Source organism: Equus caballus (assembly GCF_041296265.1). Classification (NCBI taxonomy): domain Eukaryota; kingdom Metazoa; phylum Chordata; class Mammalia; order Perissodactyla; family Equidae; genus Equus; species Equus caballus. Next base: position 15,934,289 of record NC_091696.1, read on the forward strand.
AAGAAACAACTCGCTCTGCACAGTGCTCTTACAGCCTACCGGGAACATCTCTTCCAAAGAACTGTGAAACGCAGTTTCTTTGCAGGCCTGATCTGGCTGAAGTAGGACTTCTGCTCTGGGTTTGCTACATTGCCCTAGAGCTGAAAGGCACAACGTGCAGGCTTCTTTCCAAAGGGCGAGTTGGGCCCCACAGCTTCTTGCTTCCAGCTCTTTGGGAAGCTAAGAATCTTCTTGCTCTGCACAGTGCTCTGACAGCCTAGTGGGAACATCTCTTCCAAAGGCCTGTGAAACGCAGTTTTTTTGCAGGCCTGATCTGGCTGAAGTAGGACTTCTGCTCTGGGTGTGCTACATTGCCGTACAACTGAAAGGCACAACGTGCAGGCTTCTTTCCAAAGGCCGAGTTGGGCCACACAGCATCTTGCTTCCAGCTCTTTGGGAAGCTAAGAAACAACTCGCTCTGCACAGTGCTCTTACAGCCTACCAGGAACATCTCTTCCAAAGGCCTGTGAAACGCAGTTTCTTTGCAGGCCTGATCTGGCTGAAGTAGGACTTCTGCTCTGGGTGTGCTACATTGCCCTAGAGCTGAAAGGCACAGCGTGCAGGCTTCTTTCCAAAGGGAGAGTGGGCCCCACAGCATCTTGCTTCCAGCTCTTTGGGAAGCTAAGAAACAACTCGCTCTGCTCAGTGCTCTTACATCCTAGTGGGAACATCTCTTCCAAAGGCCTATGAAACGCAGTTTCTTTGCAGGCCTGATCTGGCTGAAGTAGGACTTCTGCTCTGGGTGTGCTACTTTGTTCTAGAGCTGAAAGGCACAACGTGCAGGCTTATTTCCAAAGGGCGAGTTGGGCCCCACAGCATCTTGCTTCCATCTCTTAGGGAAGCTAAGAAACAACTCGCTCTGCACAGTGCTCTTACAGCCTACCGGGAACATCTCGTCGAAAGGCCTGTGAAACGCAGTTTCTTTGCAGGCCTGATCTGGCTGAAGTAGGACTTCTGCTCTGGGTGTGCTACATTGCCCTACAGCTGAAAGGCACAATGTGCAGGCTTCTTTCCAAAGGGCGATTTGGGCCCCACAGCATCTTGCTTCCATCTCTTAGGGAAGCTAAGAAACAACTCGCTCTGCACAGTGCTCTTACAGCCTACGGGGAGCATCTCTTCCAAAGGCCTGGGAAACGCAGTTTCTTTGCAGGCCTGATCTGGCTGAAGTAGGACTTCAGCTCTGGGTGGGCTACATTGCCCAAGAGCTGAAAGGCACAACGTGCGGGCTTCTTTCCAAAGGGCGTGTTGAGCCCCACAGCATCTTGCTTCCAGCTCGTTGGGAAGCTAAGAAACAGCTCTCTCTGCCCAGTGCTCTTAGAGCCTACCGGGAACATCTCTTCCAAAGGCCTGTGAAACGCAGTTTCTTTGCAGGCCTGATCTGGCTGAAGTAGGACTTCTGCTCTGGGTGTGCTACTTTGCCCTAGAGCTGAAAGGCACAACGTGCAGGCTTCTTTCCAAAGGCCGAGTTGGGCCACACAGCATCTTGCTTCCAGCTCTTTGGGAAGCTAAGAAACAACTCGCTCTGCACAGTGCTCTTACACCCTACCGGGAACATCTCTTCCAAACGCCTGGGAAACGCAGTTTCTTTGCAGGCCTGATCTGGCTGAAGTAGGACTTCTGCTCTGGGTGTGCTACTTTGCCCTAGAGCTGAAAGGCACAACGTGCAGGCTTCTTTCCAAAGGGCGAGTTGGGCCCCACAGCATCTTGCTTCCAGCTCTTTGGGAAGCTAAGAAACAACTCGCTCTGCACAGTGCTCTTACAGCCTACCGGGAACATCTCTTCCAAAGGCCTGTGAAACGCAGTTTCTTTGCACGCCTGATCTGGCTGAAGTAGGACTTCTGCTCTGGGTGTGCTACATTGCCCTAGAGCTGAGAGGCACAGCGTGCAGGCTTCTTTCCAAAGGGCGAGTTGGGCCCCACAGAATCTGGCTTAGAGCTCTTTGGGAAGCTAAGAAACAACTCGCTCTGCACAGTGCTCTTACAGCCTACCTGGACATCTCTTCCAAAGGCCTGTGTAACGCAGTTTCTTTGCAGGCCTGATCTGGCTGAAGTAGGACTTCTACTCTGGGGTGCTACATTGCCCTAGAGATGAAAGGCACAACGTGCAGGCTTCTTTACAAAGGGCGAGTGGTCCCCAGAGCATCTTGCATCCAGCTCTTTGGGAATCTAAGAAACAACTCGCTCTGCACAGTGCTCTTACAACCTACCGGGAGCATCTCTTCCAAAGGCCTGTGGAACGCAGTTTCTTTGCAGGCGTGATCTGGCTGAAGTAGGACTTCTGCTCTGTGTGTGCTACATTGCCCTAGAGCTGAAAGGCACAACGTGCAGGCTTCTTTCCAAAGGGCGAGTTTGGCCCCACAGCATCTTGCTTCCAGCTCTTTGGGAAGCTAAGAAACAACTCGCTCTGCACAGTGCTCTTACAGCCTACCGGGAACATCTCTTCCAAAGAACTGTGAAACGCAGTTTCTTTGCAGGCCTGATCTGGCTGAAGTAGGACTTCTGCTCTGGGTTTGCTACATTGCCCTAGAGCTGAAAGGCACAACGTGCAGGCTTCTTTCCAAAGGGCGAGTTGGGCCCCACAGCTTCTTGCTTCCAGCTCTTTGGGAAGCTAAGAATCTTCTTGCTCTGCACAGTGCTCTGACAGCCTAGTGGGAACATCTCTTCCAAAGGCCTGTGAAACGCAGTTTTTTTGCAGGCCTGATCTGGCTGAAGTAGGACTTCTGCTCTGGGTGTGCTACATTGCCGTACAACTGAAAGGCACAACGTGCAGCCTTCTTTCCAAAGGGCGAGTTGCGCCCCCCAGCATCTTGCTTCCAGCTCTTTGGGAAGCTAACAAACAACTCGCTCTGCACAGTGCTCTTACAGCCTACCAGGAACATCTCTTCCAAAGGCCTGTGAAACGCAGTTTCTTTGCAGGCCTGATCTGGCTGAAGTAGGACTTCTGCTCTGGGTCTGCTACATTGCCCTAGAGCTGAAAGGCACAACGTGCAGGCTTCTTTCCAAAGGGCGAGTTGGGCCCCACAGCATCTTGCTTCCAGCTCTTTGGGAAGCTAAGAAACAACTCGCTCTGCACAGTGCTCTTACAGCCTACCGGGAACATCTCTTCCAAAGGCCTGTGAAACGCAGTTTCTTTGCAGGCCTGATCTGGCTGAAGTAGGACTTCTGCTCTGGCTGTGCTACATTGCCCTACAGCTGAAAGGCACAACGTGCAGGCTTCTTTCCAAAGGGCGAGTTGGGCCCCACAGCATCTTGCTTCCAGCTCTTTGGGAACCTAAGAAACAACTCGCTCTGCACAGTGCTCTTACAGCCTACCGGGAACATCTCTTCCAAAGGCCTGTGAAACGAAGTTTCTCTGCAGGCCTGATCTGGCTGAAGTAGGACTTCTGCTCTGGGTGTGCTACTTTGCCCTAGAGCTGAAAGGCACAACGTGCAGGCTTCTTTCCAAAGGGCGAGTTGCGCCCCACAGCATCTTGCTTCCAGCTCTTTGGGAAGCTAAGAAACAGCTCTCTCTGCACAGTGCTCTTACAGCCTACCGGGAACATCTCTTCCAAAGGCCTGTGAAACGCAGTTTCTTTTCAGGCCTGATCTGACTGAAGTAGGACTTCTGCTCTGGGTGTGCTACTTTGCCCTAGAGCTGAAAGGCACAACGTGCAGGCTTCTTTCCAAAGGGCGAGTTGGGCCCCACAGCATCTTGCTTCCAGCTCTTTGGGAAGCTAAGAAACAACTCGCTCTGCACAGTGCTCTTACAGCCTACCGGGAACATCTCTTCCAAAGGCCTGTGTAACACAGTTTCTTTGCAGGCCTGATCTGGCTGAAGTAGGACTTCTGCTCTGGGTGTGCTACATTGCCCTAGAGCTGAAAGGCACAGCGTGCAGGCTTCTTTCCAAAGGGAGAGTGGGCCCCACAGCATCTTGCTTCCAGCTCTTTGGGAAGCTAAGAAACAACTCGCTCTGCTCAGTGCTCTTACATCCTAGTGGGAACATCTCTTCCAAAGGCCTATGAAACGCAGTTTCTTTGCAGGCCTGATCTGGCTGAAGTAGGACTTCTGCTCTGGGTGTGCTACTTTGTTCTAGAGCTGAAAGGCACAACGTGCAGGCTTCTTTCCAAAGGGCGAGTTGGGCCCCACAGCATCTTGCTTCCAGCTCTTAGGGAAGCTAAGAAACAACTCGCTCTGCACAGTGCTCTTACAGCCTACTGGGAACATCTCGTCGAAAGGCCTGTGAAACGCAGTTTCTTTGCAGGCCTGATCTGGCTGAAGTAGGACTTCTGCTCTGGGTGTGCTACATTGCCCTACAGCTGAAAGGCACAATGTGCAGGCTTCTTTCCAAAGGGCGATTTGGGCCCCACAGCATCTTGCTTCCATCTCTTAGGGAAGCTAAGAAACAACTCGCTCTGCACAGTGCTCTTACAGCCTACGGGGAGCATCTCTTCCAAAGGCCTGTGAAACGCAGTTTCTTTGCAGGCCTGATCTGGCTGAAGTAGGACTTCAGCTCTGGGTGGGCTACATTGCCCAAGAGCTGAAAGGCACAACGTGCGGGCTTCTTTCCAAAGGGCGTGTTGAGCCCCACAGCATCTTGCTTCCAGCTCGTTGGGAAGCTAAGAAACAGCTCTCTCTGCCCAGTGCTCTTAGAGCCTACAGGGAACATCTCTTCCAAAGAACTGTGAAACGCAGTTTCTTTGCAGGCCTGATCTGGCTGAAGTAGGACTTCTGCTCTGGGTGTGCTACTTTGCCCTAGAGCTGAAAGGCACAACGTGCAGGCTTCTTTCCAAAGGCCGAGTTGGGCCACACAGCATCTTGCTTCCAGCTCTTTGGGAAGCTAAGAAACAACTCGCTCTGCACAGTGCTCTTACACCCTACCGGGAACATCTCTTCCAAACGCCTGGGAAACGCAGTTTCTTTGCAGGCCTGATCTGGCTGAAGTAGGACTTCTGCTCTGGGTGTGCTACATTGCCCTAGAGCTGAGAGGCACAGCGTGCAGGCTTCTTTCCAAAGGGCGAGTTGGGCCCCACAGCATCTTGCTTCCAGCTCTTTGGGAAGCTAAGAAACAACTCGCTCTGCACAGTGCTCTTACAGCCTACCGGGAACATCTCTTCCAAAGGCCTGTGAAACGCAGTTTCTTTGCACGCCTGATCTGGCTGAAGTAGGACTTCTGCTCTGGGTGTGCTACATTGCCCTAGAGCTGAGAGGCACAGCGTGCAGGCTTCTTTCCAAAGGGCGAGTTGGGCCCCACAGAATCTGGCTTAGAGCTCTTTGGGAAGCTAAGAAACAACTCGCTCTGCACAGTGCTCTTACAGCCTACCGGGAACATCTCTTCCAAAGAACTGTGAAACGCAGTTTCTTTGCAGGCCTGATCTGGCTGAAGTAGGACTTCTGCTCTGGGTTTGCTACATAGCCCTAGAGCTGAAAGGCACAACGTGCAGGCTTCTTTCCAAAGGGCGAGTTGGGCCCCACAGCTTCTTGCTTCCAGCTCTTTGGGAAGCTAAGAATCTTCTTGCTCTGCACAGTGCTCTGACAGCCTAGTGGGAACATCTCTTCCAAAGGCCTGTGAAACGCAGTTTTTTTGCAGGCCTGATCTGGCTGAAGTAGGACTTCTGCTCTGGGTGTGCTACATTGCCGTACAACTGAAAGGCACAACGTGCAGCCTTCTTTCCAAAGGGCGAGTTGTGCCCCCCAGCATCTTGCTTCCAGCTCTTTGGGAAGCTAAGAAACAACTCGCTCTGCACAGTGCTCTTACAGCCTACCAGGAACATCTCTTCCAAAGGCCTGTGAAACGCAGTTTCTTTGCAGGCCTGATCTGGCTGAAGTAGGACTTCTGCTCTGGGTCTGCTACATTGCCCTAGAGCTGAAAGGCACAACGTGCAGGCTTCTTTCCAAAGGGCGTGTTGGGCCCCACAGCATCTTGCTTCCAGCTCTTTGGGAAGCTAAGAAACAACTCGCTCTGCACAGTGCTCTTACAGCCTACCGGGAACATCTCTTCCAAAGGCCTGTGAAACGCAGTTTCTTTGCAGGCCTGATCTGGCTGAAGTAGGACTTCTGCTCTGGCTGTGCTACATTGCCCTACAGCTGAAAGGCACAACGTGCAGGCTTCTTTCCAAAGGGCGAGTTGGGCCCCACAGCATCTTGCTTCCAGCTCTTTGGGAACCTAAGAAACAACTCGCTCTGCACAGTGCTCTTACAGCCTACCGGGAACATCTCTTCCAAAGGCCTGTGAAACGAAGTTTCTCTGCAGGCCTGATCTGGCTGAAGTAGGACTTCTGCTCTGGGTGTGCTACTTTGCCCTAGAGCTGAAAGGCACAACGTGCAGGCTTCTTTCCAAAGGGCGAGTTGGGCCCCACAGCATCTTGCTTCCAGCTCGTTGGGAAGCTAAGAAACAGCTCTCTCTGCACAGTGCTCTTACAGCCTACCGGGAACATCTCTTCCAAGGCCTGTGAAACGCAGTTTCTTTTCAGGCCTGATCTGACTGAAGTAGGACTTCTGCTCTGGGTGTGCTACTTTGCCCTAGAGCTGAAAGGCACAACGTGCAGGCTTCTTTCCAAAGGGCGAGTTGGGCCCCACAGCATCTTGCTTCCAGCTCTTTGGGAAGCTAAGAAACAACTCGCTCTGCACAGTGCTCTTACAGCCTACCGGGAACATCTCTTCCAAAGGCCTGTGTAACACAGTTTCTTTGCAGGCCTGATCTGGCTGAAGTAGGACTTCTGCTCTGGGTGTGCTACATTGCCCTAGAGCTGAAAGGCACAGCGTGCAGGCTTCTTTCCAAAGGGAGAGTGGGCCCCACAGCATCTTGCTTCCAGCTCTTTGGGAAGCTAAGAAACAACTCGCTCTGCTCAGTGCTCTTACATCCTAGTGGGAACATCTCTTCCAAAGGCCTATGAAACGCAGTTTCTTTGCAGGCCTGATCTGGCTGAAGTAGGACTTCTGCTCTGGGTGTGCTACTTTGTTCTAGAGCTGAAAGGCACAACGTGCAGGCTTCTTTCCAAAGGGCGAGTTGGGCCCCACAGCATCTTGCTTCCAGCTCTTAGGGAAGCTAAGAAACAACTCGCTCTGCACAGTGCTCTTACAGCCTACCGGGAACATCTCGTCGAAAGGCCTGTGAAACGCAGTTTCTTTGCAGGCCTGATCTGGCTGAAGTAGGACTTCTGCTCTGGGTGTGCTACATTGCCCTACAGCTGAAAGGCACAATGTGCAGGCTTCTTTCCAAAGGGCGATTTGGGCCCCACAGCATCTTGCTTCCATCTCTTAGGGAAGCTAAGAAACAACTCGCTCTGCACAGTGCTCTTACAGCCTACGGGGAGCATCTCTTCCAAAGGCCTGTGAAACGCAGTTTCTTTGCAGGCCTGATCTGGCTGAAGTAGGACTTCAGCTCTGGGTGGGCTACATTGCCCAAGAGCTGAAAGGCACAACGTGCGGTCTTCTTTCCAAAGGGCGTGTTGAGCCTCACAGCATCTTGCTTCCAGCTCGTTGGGAAGCTAAGAAACAGCTCTCTCTGCCCAGTGCTCTTAGAGCCTACCGGGAACATCTCTTCCAAAGGCCTGTGAAACGCAGTTTCTTTGCAGGCCTGATCTGGCTGAAGTAGGACTTCTGCTCTGGGTGTGCTACTTTGCCCTAGAGCTGAAAGGCACAACGTGCAGGCTTCTTTCCAAAGGCCGAGTTGGGCCACACAGCATCTTGCTTCCAGCTCTTTGGGAAGCTAAGAAACAACTCGCTCTGCACAGTGCTCTTACAGCCTACCGGGAACATCTCTTCCAAACGCCTGGGAAACGCAGTTTCTTTGCAGGCCTGATCTGGCTGAAGTAGGACTTCTGCTCTGGGTGTGCTACTTTGCCCTAGAGCTGAAAGGCACAACGTGCAGGCTTCTTTCCAAAGGGCGAGTTGGGCCCCACAGCATCTTGCTTCCAGCTCTTTGGGAAGCTAAGAAACAACTCGCTCTGCACAGTGCTCTTACAGCCTACCGGGAACATCTCTTCCAAAGGCCTGTGAAACGCAGTTTCTTTGCACGCCTGATCTGGCTGAAGTAGGACTTCTGCTCTGGGTGTGCTACATTGCCCTAGAGCTGAGAGGCACAGCGTGCAGGGTTCTTTCCAAAGGGCGAGTTGGGCCCCACAGAATCTGGCTTAGAGCTCTTTGGGAAGCTAAGAAACAACTCGCTCTGCACAGTGCTCTTACAGCCTACCTGGAACATCTCTTCCAAAGGCCTGTGTAACGCAGTTTCTTTGCAGGCCTGATCTGGCTGAAGTAGGACTTCTACTCTGGGGTGCTACATTGCCCTAGAGATGAAAGGCACAACGTGCAGGCTTCTTTACAAAGGGCGAGTGGTCCCCAGAGCATCTTGCATCCAGCTCTTTGGGAAGCTAAGAAACAACTCGCTCTGCACAGTGCTCTTACAGCCTACCGGGAGCATCTCTTCCAAAGGCCTGTGGAACGCAGTTTCTTTGCAGGCGTGATCTGGCTGAAGTAGGACTTCTGCTCTGTGTGTGCTACATTGCCCTAGAGCTGAAAGGCACAACGTGCAGGCTTCTTTCCAAAGGGCGAGTTTGGCCCCACAGCATCTTGCTTCCAGCTCTTTGGGAAGCTAAGAAACAACTCGCTCTGCACAGTGCTCTTACAGCCTACCGGGAACATCTCTTCCAAAGAACTGTGAAACGCAGTTTCTTTGCAGGCCTGATCTGGCTGAAGTAGGACTTCTGCTCTGGGTTTGCTACATTGCCCTAGAGCTGAAAGGCACAACGTGCAGGCTTCTTTCCAAAGGGCGAGTTGGGCCCCACAGCTTCTTGCTTCCAGCTCTTTGGGAAGCTAAGAATCTTCTTGCTCTGCACAGTGCTCTGACAGCCTAGTGGGAACATCTCTTCCAAAGGCCTGTGAAACGCAGTTTTTTTGCAGGCCTGATCTGGCTGAAGTAGGACTTCTGCTCTGGGTGTGCTACATTGCCCTACAACTGAAAGGCACAACGTGCAGCCTTCTTTCCAAAGGGCGAGTTGTGCCCCCCAGCATCTTGCTTCCAGCTCTTTGGGAAGCTAAGAAACAACTCGCTATGCATAGTTCTCTTACAGGCTATCGGGAACATCTCTTCCAAAGGCCTGTGAAACGCAGTTTCTTTGCAGGCCTTATCTGGCTGAAGTAGGACTTCTGCTCTGGGTGTGCTACATGGCCCTAGAGCTGAAAGGCACAACGTGCAGGCTGCTTTCCAAGGGGCGAGATGGGCCCCACAGCATCTTGCTTCCAGCTCTTTGGGAAGCTAAGAAACAACTCGCTCTGCACAGTGCTCTTACAGCCTACCGGGAACATCTCTTCCAAAGGCCTGTGAAACGCAGTGTCTTTGCAGGCCTGCTCTGGCTGAAGTAGGACTTCTGCTCTGGGTGTGCTACATTGCCCTAGAGCTGAAAGGCACAACGTGCAGGCTTCTTTCCAAAGGGTGACTTGGGCCCCACAGCATCTTGCTTCCAGCTCTTTGGGAAGCTAAGAAACAACTCGCTCTGCACAGTGCTCTTACAGCCTACCGGGAACATCTCTTCCAAAGGCCTGTGAAACGCAAAGTCTTTGCAGGCCTGATCTGGCTGAAGTAGGACTTCTGCTCTGGGTGTGCTACATTGCCCTAGAGCTGAAAGTCCCAACGTGCAGGCTTCTTTTCAAAGGGCGAGTTGGGCCCCACAGCATCTTGCTTCCAGCTCTTTGGGAAGCTAAGAAACAACTCGCTCTGCACAGTGCTCTTACAGCCTACCGGGAGCATCTCTTCCAAAGGCCTGTGAAACGCAGTTTCTTTGCAGGCCTGATCTGACTGAAGTAGGACTTCTGCTCTGGGTGTGATACATTGCCCTAGAGCTGAAAGGCAGAACGTGCCGGCTTCTTTCCAAAGGGCGAGTTGGTCCCCACAGCATCTTGCTTCCAGCTCTTTGGGAAGCTAAGAAACAACTCGCTCTGCACAGTGCTCTTACAGCCTACCGGCAGCATCTCTTCCAAAGGCCTGTGAAACGCAGTTTCTTTGCAGGCCTGATCTGACTGAAGTAGGACTTCTGCTCTGGGTCTGCTACTTTGCCCTAGAGCTGAAAGGCACAACGTGCAGGCTTCTTTCCAAAGGGCGAGTTGTGCCCCACAGCATCTTGCTTCCAGCTCTTTGGGAAGCTAAGAAACAACTCGCTCTGCACAGTGCTCTTACAGCCTACCGGGAACATCTCTTCCAAAGGCCTGTGAAACGCAGTTTCTTTGCAGGCCTGATCTGGCTGAAGTAGGACTTCTGCTCTGGGTGTGCTACATTGCCCTAGAGGTGACAGGCACAGCGTGCAGGCTTCTTTCCAAAGGGCGAGTTGGGCCCCACAGCATCTTGCCTCCAGCTCTTTGGGAAGCTAAGAAACAACTCGCTCTGCACAGTGCTCTTACAGCCTACCGGGAACATCTCTTCCAAAGGCCTGTGAAACGCAGTTTCTTTGCAGGCCTGATCTGGCTGAAGTAGGATTTCTGCTCTGGGTGTGCTACATTGCCCTAGAGCTGAGAGGCACAGAGTGCAGGCTTCTTTCCAAAGGGCGAGTTGGGCCCCACAGCATCTTGCTTAGAGCTCTTTGGGAAGCTAAGAAACAACTCGCTCTGCACAGTGCTCTTACAGCCTACGGGGAACATCTCTTCCAAAGGCCTGTGTAACGCAGTTTCTTTGCAGGCCTGATCTGGCTGAAGTAGGACTTCTG